>NW_026694750.1:1365000-3765000 GCF_021218885.2 Marmota monax
TTTAATACAAACCAGCATATAGCATGGTGTCGCAGCTGGCCTGGCTTGGGGGATTTGTGTCTGTCAATTCATCCTTACAGCAGTGTGACCAGCAGCTGAGGTCCACAGGAGTGAGTGACTTGTCCATGGTCCCATTAGAGGTAGAGCCAGGACTTCAACACAGGCAGTTGAGTCCCAGGTCTCTGCCCTTAGCCCGTTCAGCAAACAGGACACTGTGATGCCACACACATTTGTAGGACTTTTATTCTGGGGCAGGCCCTGTGCTACGGCTTTTCCATTTGTCAAATCATTTCATCTTTGAGAGAGGAGTTATCATTGTACTATAAGATTCAGGCATCCCAAGATCCCCCTTGCTTCTGACACTAACTTTAAGTCCTTAGACCACCTTTGGGTTTATTAATTCTCTAGAAGGACACACAGATTTCAGAACAGCAGTTATACTCATGCTTATGGTTCATTTCAGTGAAAGGACTCAGATTAAAGGACTCAGGGACAGTGCACGGGGAGAGACCCAGGAGCAAGTTCTAGGTGTCCTTCCCCAGTGGATATGGGAGGTCAGCACTGACTTCTAGCAGCAATGTGTGACCATACAGAGCGTGCCAACCAGGGAAGCGCAGCTGAGCCTTGGTATCCAGAAATTTTGCTGGGATCAGTTAGTAGGCAGAGCTGCACGGCTCACCTTGTTTCTAGCCCTCAAGAGACTGAGCTAAGACCACACTGACAAAGGTCCCGTAGAGATCACGTGGCTAGCATAGCTTTCCGGAATGGCCCACTGCCTCCAGGTAAACAAAGTTATTCTGGTTAAGTGGGACATTCAGAGGGCTCAGAATTTCCTTCCCAGGTGCTGGGGGAGGGACAAGGGTGGCAAAGGGCCAGACTTTTCCATGACCCAAGCATAATTCTTCCTTGCACATGTGTCCATTTTGCAGAAAAGGAAATGGGGTCTCAGGGAGGTTAAATGACTTGTTCCAGGTCACGTGGCTAGGGCCCTGATAGTCCAGCTCCAAGGCCCAGGAACCTTGTGTCTTTCTGACAGCTTATATGTCTCTGTTGAGAAAAAATCAGCCCAGGAGATAAAAATTTTCCCATCTTCCCGTCTGATTGTTCACGTCTAGAGTGCATTTAATTTAAGCCCTCTGTCCAGTCTTCACCATGAGGGAGGCCCAGGCAGGGCTCTTCTTGGGGAAATGCATCACATCCAATAAGATTCCACTTCCTGTGGCCAGACTGTCCATTCCACCACTACCAACACCAATACCACCACTACCATCATTATCACACCATCACCACCCCCATCCCTACCACTACCACCACCAATCATTACCACCAAAATCATCATCACCATCCCCACCACCGCCACTACCACCATCTTCACCACCACAACTATCACCACCACCATCACCACTATCATCATTACCACCACCATCCTCATCATCATCCTCACCCCCATCACAACCACCACCATTAATACCACTACCGTCATCACCATCACCATCTCTACCACCATCACTATCACCATCACCACCACCATAACCACCATCACCATCACCATCACTACCACCATCACCACCTCCATCATCATCACTACCACCATCACTACCATTACCATTACCATTACCATCACTAGCACCATCACCATCATTACCATCACCACCATCACCACCACCATCACCACCATCACCACCACCATCACCACCATCACCGTCACCATCACCACCATTACCATTACCATCACCATCACTACCACCATCACCACCTCCACCATCATCACTACCACCATCACTACCATTACCATTACCATTACCATCACTAGCACCATCACCACCATTACCATCACCACCATCACCACCATTACCATTACCATTACCATTACCATCACCATCACTACCACCATCACCACCATTACCATTACCACTACCACCACCAATCATTACCACCACAATCATCATCACCATCCCCACTACCACCACTACCACCATCTTCCCATCTTCACCACCACAACTACCACCACCACCATCACCACTATCATCATTACCACCATCATCCTCATCATCATCCCTACTCCCGTCATCATCCTCACCCCCATCACAACCACCATCATCATCAATACCACTACCGTCATCACCACCACTATCTCTACCATCATCACTATCACCATCACCACCATCACCATCACTACCACTATCACCACCATTACCATTGCCATCACCATCACTAGCACCATCACCACCATCACCACCATCACCATCACTACCATCTTCACCACCATTACCATCACCACCATCACCACCATCATCATGCTGTTAATTCACGGGAAGGAAATGAGACTAAGCAAGAGGCCCACGCAGAGCAGGTGGGATTCGAGCCCAGGTGCTCTGACTGCAGTGTCCACACTCTTACCGTTAAGTCACATTGCCGCCTGTGAAACACAGTGGTTAGATTTAATGAGCTCTGGAAACTTGCTCCTCAAGGTGTGATCTCTGGACAAGCAGCACCGGCGGGGTCACCTGGGGCTCCTTAGAACTGCTGGGCCGCAAGCCCTGCCTCAGACCTGCTGAATCTGTGTTTAACAAGTGCCCAGATGATTTGTGAGGCAGACTGAAATCTGAGAAGTCTTACCCTAAAGTTCATTCTTCTTGGATGTTCTGTGAACTCAACCTTTGCCTGGTAAAGGGTCCTCCCTCCCTTCCTGCCTTCCCTCCCAGAATCATCTCCTTGTCTGACAGCCGAGGTGGAGTGCTTCTCAGACTACATGACCCTGCAGATCCCAAGCAGCCACGTGCAGGGCTTGAGGCGGTGGCTGGGCAGAATCCTGCACTTGCCAGGTAAGGGGCTGGGCAGGGCCGTGGCTGGGGAAGAGACCCCACACGTGCCTCACCCAGGGCTTTGGCGCTGCCTTTCTCCACCTGGAACCTTCCTCTCCTTTTCTGCTGTCACTCAAATCAGCTGAAATGCCCCTCCCCAGGGCCTTCCTGTCTCTGAAGCAGCCCCCTCCCCTGCTGTTGCCATCTTGGCCTGTTTGTGCTCAGCTCTAGAACCATCCTCCGCATTGCTCACGTGCCCCTTGCTGGGACCCCAGCAGAAGGAGGTGCAGCTCACTTGCCCCTTGTGAGTAGCTGCAGCTTCAGGAGAGTGGGAGCTGCCTGTGCTGAGGACATTTGCAAGATGGATGAACAAACAGCCCAAAACTGGGAAGAAGTGCCCACCCTATGCTCCAAGACCCAAACTGCCCCGGAAAAGAAAAGGATGTGATTCTAACAGGGCAGTTCTTACCCACTGGAAGCCATCTCATACTTGGTGGGCGAGTAGTGCACCTAAAATAGCCAAAACCAAAGGCAAGGCATTACTTTCAGAGACCCTTTTGCCATGAGCTTGCCAACAGAAAAAAAATGGGAATGGGGGTGAGGACCATAAGGAGATTACCTGGGACCTTCTGGAAACTTCTGGAAGGAACAAGAATAGAGAGATGTGCCAGTAGCCCATTTCCTGCTGTGCTTTCCATCTCAGGGGCTGAAAAGTGAGTCCTCAGAATCCCCCTCTCTTTTGCACAAAAAGGGAGCCATTGAGGAGAGGGGCTTTCCCATCACTCCCAAAATTTAGGGAAAACTCCCAGGGGCCCTGTTCATTCCAGAAATTCTTCAAACACCCTGTGGAACTGGTGTGGCCTAAATCTGTCCTGGGAGGGTTGGCTGCCCGATGGCCACCAGCCCACGAGTCTTGGGAGCGGCTTTGGTATTAAAAGGCCACTTTTCCAGGAGAAATGCTGTGGATACATTAAGCTGTCGCCTGTTCTTTGGAGAGCCATTATTAATGGAAAACAATAGATTAATAGTTTTAAAACGCTTGTTCAATAAGTAATTTTTATGGCTCTGGATAGAGCCCATTAAACATTTCTGTGTGTTATTATAAAGAAGTTTTAAGCGTAAAATCATAAAGTCAATAGTCAGAGAATTAGTCACAGCGGCCAGCCACAGGCCATTAGTTTTAGGCGCTGTCAGAGACACCTGTGGCTTTCGGCGGAGAGTTTTTATTTCCAGCGGCAGCCCAGCAGCGCCAGGTGGGATGCAGAAATGACGGTGCCTGCTGCCTTCCATAAACTTGAGGGGACAGCAGGCAGGTGTGATCAGCGGGATGCCAGGCAAATATTTACAAAGTGCAAACGTGAATGCAAAACTAAAGCATCCAGGTCAATTTGCACATCCAGGCGGAGACACTTTATTTCCCCAGCGATCTGCCTTCCAGAGCCTCCCTCCGCCTGCTCAGGGCCTGGATCTCTTGCTAAAGATAGCGGTGGAAGCTGCGCTTTTAAAAGGAAAGCGTCACCAGAGAGGCTCTCCGCACAAAGGGCTGTTCTCCCCAAGGTGCTCTCCTCTCCCCTCTACGGCTCAAACACCAGGACAAAAGCAGTACGATTATGGAAACTAGAGGAAATCCAAGGAACAGGATAGAACGCCCGCCCTCATTCCTCTACCCAAGGAGATCCACCCCCCCTTTTTTTTTTTTGCTATGGAGCTGGCATTTGAGTGGAGGGCCATGAGCAGTCACTGTGATCCCAAGCCATTTAGACAGTAGGTGAGGAGATGATAAGTGGCGCAGACAGGAGACAGGAAGTAGAACAGGCTGGATTAAAGGGTCAGGGTGAGCTTCACTGAGAAGGTGACTTTTGTACGGACTTGAAGGAGGTAAAGTGAGCTGTGCAGACATTTAGAAGAGTTCCAGGCAGAGGGCACGGCTGTGCAAAGGCCCTGAGGCAGGAGTGTGCCTGGGATGCTTGAGAGAAACAACTGGGAGATGTGGCAGGAACAGAGGGAGGGAGTTGCACAGAAGTGAGAGAAGAGGTCAGAGAGGTCAGGGGCACCTCACATGGGGCTCCTGGCTGAAAAATGGAGAGGTCTGACAGAGGAAGGTCTTGACAGTCTGCTGGCGGCTGTAGGGAGTAGAGCAGGGGGTGAGGGAGGACGCCAGGAGAAAGGCAGCTGCACTCCCCAGACTGGGCCCAGGGGTGGGAGACCGGCCAAGTCTGGATATTTTGAGGGTGGCACCATGCTTTCCTGTGGGTGTTCACCTTTCCGGGACCTGGGTCCTGCATTCCGTCCACTCCAGGTAGAACAGCCCTCTGGTCCCTGTCTGGTCCATGCTCCTGACCTTCCAGAGAAGCAGGCTCCACCCACACCCATGTTCCTTTCTCTCCGCAGGCAGCTGGAGGATCCCCGACCGCCAGGATTCTCTTTTGGTTAAATGCGGCTACTCTCTGCACCCCGCTTCTGGTGGCGACTTTGTTTTCCGAGCTCAGTACTCGGCCTGCTCCGTGCGGAAGGAGGTGGGTTTGGGAAAGATCTGTTTGTTTATTTATTTCTGCAGGGCTGCCCAGGAGGGAAGCCAGCAGCCCCCGAAGGCTAGGCAAGGGCTAGGCCACTGAGCCGCACCCCAGCCTTCAGGGAGACTTGGTGACATCTCTTGGGAAGAGACACCGTTCTGGGAGACAAAAGGAACTAAACCCGAGCCCAGATGTCAAGTAAGGGGACCCTGTGGCATTTTTCCTCTGTAGAAACAGACTGAGGGAGAGCAGAAGCTCAGGCCTGTGGCGGAGCTGCTGATTGAAAGATGGAGAGGTCTGAGCAGAGGGGGGGCAGCACAGTTTTGAACAGGAACCTGCTGGCGGCTGTAAGGAGTAAGAGCAGAGGGTGAGGGAGGACGCCAGGAGGCAGCTGCACTCCCCAGACTGGTGTGTGGCATAGACAGCAACCACCACGCGCTGCCTCCACCCAGGTTAGAAGCCACCTCCCAGGCAGCGGCCCACGGTCCCTCCTCCGTGTGACAGACCTGTTCTGTCACTGAACTGCCACCCTGATAACTACACCCTGCTCACACAGACTAGGCTGGACTCTCTGAGGGGAGGGGAGCCACTCCCCCAGTGCTTGCCTCAGGTCCTGGCCCAGTAGGCACTCAATAAGTGCTTAATGATGTGAACACACGGTGCTGAGGCGTTGCAGAGGCTGGTGGACCAGGCTCACTTGCACAGGCCCTGAAGATGCTCACGAGACCGTGGGATTCTGTCAGTTTTGCAAAAAATAAGGCGTCTTTGTATTCGTTTCTGTATTTGTCCCCTGCCCCCCCCCCATGTGCAGGAGCTTGGGCCCCAGGAGGCTCAGATGGGGCAGTCGGAGCTGGAGTGTGGGGTGGGAGGGTCAACTACAGGCCGGAGGGTGAGGGATGACCTGATTGCGGCAGATGGCCGGGAGTGGGGGTGCGGCACCCCAGTCACTTAACTCCTCCCTGCCCCCCACCCCGTTCCCATGGGTGCAGACCGCCCTGGGACCCTCGTATTTTTCCTTTCTTCTTCTCCTCCCCCATCTCCTCTGTCTGTCTTCCTCCCTTGCTGGCCAAGCCCAGGGATTTTCCCAAGGGACTGAGGCCCCTCGTAGGGGAGGACTTCAGGAACGGCCTTACCAATCCTCTTCCTGCTATGTCCCCTCCCCTTCCACAGCCCCTGACCCACCCCAGCACATGCCACCTCAGGCCTCTGCAGAGCTCAGACGTGGCTTCTTCCTAAGGCTGGTGGGGGTCAGCCTGGCACCCCGGGGGGCCCCCCGTGGAGCTCTGTGAGCTCCCCCTTGCACACAGAGGGCGCGGAGCAAGGGCACCAGATCTTTTGTCCAGCTGCGGGCATGGCCCCCTGCCTTTCCCTTGGTCACCCTCCTCCACTGAGCCTCAGTGACCTCGTCTGTAAGATGGGGATGAGAAAGTCCCTTGTGAGACATGGGGGAAGGTCAAGGGAGCCAGGGTACGAGCATGTGTTTGTCACCTGTGAAGACACATGTAGGTGAAGACCCCTGTCTGTCTGACCAAGGGTGACTTCATGAAACCCACAATCATCCCCAGCCCCAAGGGCTTCCTGGTGGGGCTGTGCCACTGCTGGGGCCCAGACACTGGACCCAGGTTCCCAGTCCCTGGTGGCCTTGGTCTTGCTTCTGTCCCTTTTCCCTGAGTCCCCCCAGCGTCCGGGCAGTTGGGCTCGTGTTAGCCATGTTCGCTGTGAGTGGCCGCTGACCTGGGCTTGGGGCCTATTAACTCTGTTTTCTTCTTTCATTTGAACATGTACATTCGCCCCACTTCCAGAAAGCAAATTACAGGTTGGAAATCAGAATATTTCAAAAAGGGGTGAAAGGGTCGCAGTGGAGTGACAGCTGCATAATGAAGTGTCCAGTGGTCGTGTCAGGGCTGAGCCAACAGAGCGTCCACTGCGGCCCCACGTTTATTCAGGTAATGGGTTTAGAGAGCCTGGGAGGGGACCATCACAGGCTGACAGACTGGGCAGCAGTGGCAGCTGGAGATGCAGGGTGGCATCGTCCTTGGAGATGTGCGCAGGTCCTGGCTGGGTGCTGGGTCCACTGGGCTTTTGTCTGAGCAATAAGGAATGAGATGGGATGAGAGCGCTCGGGGAGGGTGTTAACGGTCTCTGAATGGGCTTTCTCAGTTTCCCATTGACGCTGGCATGAAGGAGCCAAAGCAGCAAAAGTGTGTTGTGTCTTACTCTCTGTATTGAGAGAAGTTGCTGGAAAGATGCTCCTTCCCCACCCCACCCCACCCCCCCGCCCCCTTTGAGTTCTGGGGATTGAACCTAGGGTTTTTGCACATGCTAGGCAAATACTCTATCACTGAATCACATCCCCAGCCCCTTTTAGTTTGAGACAGGATCTCACTAAGTTGCCGAGGCTGGCCTCAAACTTGAGATCCTCCTGCCTCAGCCTCCCAGGTTTCTGGGATTACAGGCAGGTGCCACTGCACCCAGTTTAGAATACTTCTTTTTAACCTGGGTCATATCAGGGAATTTTAGACCTCAGGGCTGGGCTGTAGCTCAGTGGTAGAGTTTACTTAACTTGCGTGAGGACTGGTTTAATCCCCAGCACTGGAGGGTGGGTTCTCTTTCAGGTGTAATGCCTCCATTTGAAAGATCAGGGAATGGCGCTTGTCCCAAGAGCTGTGAGCAACTTCACTGCCTGTGCGTTTCTTGAAGTCGGGTTTCTCTCTAGCCCTGGGAGACTTGGGTGGGAGGCAAAGAGTTGCAAACACAAGTCCACAGGGGCCAAACCAGCAGCAGAAGTATGTGCTGGACTCCGGTGGGGGGGGCGGTCAGGACTTGAGCTCGCCTTCGTTTACCCAGCAGACACTTCCACACCCCACTCCCTGCCAGCGTCAGCCCCTCTCACCTGCAGTAGCTTCCTAGGTGGTGTGCTGTCACACCCACTCTACAGATGTGAGGACTGAGCGGAGATTAGACTTGCCTGAGTCCTGCAGCTGGTAAGTGGCCGAGCTGTGCTCCCAACTGGGCAGTGCAGTGGGGGCCATGGCAAGCTGCAGCAAGCACAGCCCCCAACCCTGGCCCCCGCAAGGAGCAGCTGACACTCAACTCCTGGCTCATCTGCCAGACTGTGTGTGTGTGTGTATATATATATATATATATATATATATATATATATATATATATCTCAATACCCCCGTCCCCCAAAATAGAAAGAAAAGAAAAAACAGTTGGTTTGGGGCTTGGGGTGTAGCTTGGTGGTAGAGCAGTTGCTTTTTACATGGGTTTGATCCCTAGCACTGAAAACCAAATTGCCTTTAATTTTGTAAATAATGTGTAGCCCAAACAAAATGCTGATTTTGGCCTTAGGGTATCAGGAAGGAAGGCGGAGAGGGTTAGGGTTAGGGTTAGGGTTAGGGAAGGGAGGAAAGAGAAAGGAAGAAGTGAGAGGAGAAGGTTGGAGTGAAAAGCTGCTAAAAACAACCATTATCCATTCAATAAGCATTTATGAATCGCCCACTATATGCTGGACACTGCACTGGTGCTAAAGGAGCAGATTTGAATAGTACCTAGACGCCTCAGGAAGCATACAGTTTTAATCTCATCGGGTCTGGTTTTTAAAACAAGGGTGCTGTGCCTGGAAGAGCCCAGGGAACTATGGCTCGGAAGAGCTGAGCCCTGGATTTGTTTTTTTTTTTTTTTTTTTTTATACTGGGGATTGAACCCAGGGTGCTTGGCCACTGAGCCACATCCCCAGTCTTTTTTTTACATATATATTTTATTTAAAGACAGGGTCTCACTGGGTTGCTTAGGGCCTCACTAAGTTGCTGAGGCTGGCTTTGAACTTGGGATCCTCCTGCCTCAGCCTCTTGAGCTGCTGGGCTTACAAGCATGCGCCATTGCACCTGGCTCACCTGCATTTTTTTTAAGTTCATTCTTTTTTTTTTTTGGTTGTAGTTGGACACAATATCTTTATTTTATTTATTTATTTTTATGTGGTGCTGAGGATGGAACCCAGCGCCTTGCACGTGCTAGGAGAGCGCTCTACCGCTGAGCCACAACCCCAGCCCTCACCTGCATTTTTTTAAAAAGACATTGCTTAGTTGTCAATTGACCTTTACTTTATTTACATAAGCCATGCTGAGAATTGAATCCAGTGCCTCACAGGTGCTAGGCAAGCGCTCTACCACTGAGCCACAACCGGAGCACTTTTAATGGCTCCCTGTGGCCACCCCAAGCCTCCTGTGGTGCTCCAAAGAATCACAAAGCCTCGTTCTGGGAGCTCTCGGCTTTGCCGCGGGGCACCAGTTTGCCTGACATTCTGGGGATGGTCACTCCTTCCTGTGCACTGGGCCTGTAATTTTGGGAGCTGCCGCCAGAGGGACGGTGTTGCCGGTGTCACAGACACTGGGCCGAATTGCAGAGAAGCGCAGGAGCTCCTCGCGGTCCGGCGCCTACAGTGTCTCTAAGAACCTGCCGCTGAAGCCCAGAGGCCCCAGCGAGGTGTGGGAGCCTGCATGTCCCCACCTCCCTGCACAGAGTGGCAGAGAAGCGGACGCACACCAGAGATCGAAGACGGGTCTTCACTGCTTCAGCCCCCCTCCCCGCTACCCCTCCGCCATCCGAGAACCTCATCGAATTGACTGATTCATTCCTGGTGACTTCTGCAGCCGCCGCTTCCCGTGGCTGCACCTTGAACTTGCATTAAGTTTTAATTAAAACCGTTTCACCGGCCTTGCCCTTGGCTAAATGCAGCTGTGGGCACAGGGCACATAGATATTTAATACTTTGCCTCTCCCCGCTGATGGCGCAGGGTGCCCAAGGGTGTACCCGAGCCGTGCCCTGCTCGCAGCGATCCGCCAGCTCGCTTAAGTGTGCCCACAGGCCCCGAGCGGGAGGCCGCGCAATAACTATTCATTGCCCTGGGTTAAGTGTGCCCAGGGGCACCCGTAAACTCAATGCAGTGATTAGCGATTGCTCCCAGTGAAGGCTGCCCGAGGTCCTGCGGAATGTCCGCGGGCCCTAAATATAGCCTGTGCGCTGCAACTTAAAGGGCACGGTGCGTTTTGCCTGTGATCGCATCTCCCCTTCCTTCTTTTAGCAGAACTGTTGCCTCTTTCTTCAAGCCCGGCCTCCAGGGGTGTGCTGCCTTCCTGCAGGGCGCAGTAGAGGGAAGGCAGGGGGACCTGGGCCCCTTTGGTGGTTAACCCGGAAATGCCGAATCCTCTAACCCTCTTATCCAGCCGCAGCCTCTTCCCCATCCATCTCCTCCGCTCTCCAAGAGAAGCCGGCACCTCCAAGGACAAGGAAATTGCAGGGTCCACCCAAGGGGTTCCCTGTGGGCCGCCCTGAGCCTGTTGGCTGAGCCGGGTGGATGCTCTCTGGTCCAGGGGGCAGCTGAGCTGGGGCACTATAAGTGGCTGGGGGTCTCCTCTGGCCACTCCTTTCTGCCCCTGGGACCCCCTCTCTGTCCCTGTGGGGAGATGTCCTGGCAAATCAGTCCTCTTTGCCCTCAGTGTCCCCAGCTTGTAGAGGTGGGGGGAGGGGCTCAAATGATCTGCTGGTCTGTAACTTTCTCCTGGTCGCAGACCTCCCTGCCCTGGTCTGCTGCAGAGGCAAGGGGAGCTTTGGAGAATGTAGAAAGAGGAGGTGACAGCTGGGTGGAGGCCATGTTTTGCAGCAGGGGTCGGATAGACCCTCTGCCCACATATCACCTCGATCCTCACCTGGGAGAGGGGAGAGTGATGTCACTGTAGAGAGGGCTGCAAGGCACCACATGAGACCAACTTTCCCAGTTTGCCTGGGCCTGTTATGGTTTAACACTGCAAGTCCCACACTGGGGGACACTCAGTCCCAGGAGACCTGGTGTGGTGCCATTGGTGAGGACAGACCACTCTGGCCCTAGAAGCACTCTATCTACCTTTGCTTATTGGATCCCACCTGGAAAGCAACAGGGTCAGGAAACAGTAGGTGAACTCTGGAGCAGGAGGAGGGAGGACGACCTGGCGGGGTCCTGAGGACAGCCCTGCAGGAGAGCTGGCTCTGAACAGCAGTGTCTGGACCCGCACAGCCACTCTGGGCCTCGCCAGCTGCGCCCGGTGCCCCAGCTGCCCCCCTGGCTCAGTCCCGGGGAACAGCTGAGGCTGCAACATTTCCCTGGGTCTGTTGACACTCGAGTCCCAGAACATAAATGATTTTCTTGTCTTAATGAGCAAACAGCCTCCCGCCTGGCTCTCTTGCTGGCCTCCTGCTGGGGTAATCGCCAGTGCTCTGAGCAAGGGAGGACAGTTCGCTTGCTCCCCTTTGCTAGCCACTTGCCAGGAGGTGTTGCTTCCTCTCTGTTCTGCAGGTCTCCCGGCCCTTGCCTCGGAGCAACAGTGGACAGGTAGGTGAGGCAGGCGTGAGCTTCTGGAAGGTTCTTCCAGGCCCTGTGCTCAGGGATGCTCTAAGGCAGGAGGTTTGGACTTCCATTGTCCTGTGAGAGTCCCCGTGGGCATCACCCACCCTTCTGGGCCTGGGTCTTGGAAGCAGAAACTCTAAGCTTCCTCTGGTGCCTTCCAGGCAGAGGCCGGAGGCATCTGGGAGGAAACTGGAGGAGGGGACCCACCTCAGGGTGGGAGGCTGGGTTGGAGGCCTCTGGGGTCCTTCCCTGCTGAGATTCTCTCTGCAGTTTCTAGGGGAGGAGGTAGTGCCTTAGCAAGACCCTGGGTTTCTGTACCACACCTCGTCTTCTGCTGGTCCCAGGGGTTTCTACAGCCTCTCAGGGGCCAGGGCCCTTCTCCATCCACTTCACATCCCTTTGAAAATTCAGAGAACACGTGTGCCCTGCCTGGAGTCCTCCCCCAACTACCCATTCTCCTCAACCTGTAGCGACTGTGTCTCCCTGGTCAGATGGTTTGTGAGTGTGTCCTGTTCCTCCAGACCCCCTGGCTGCTGTCTCTTCGAGGGGAGTTGGTGGCTTCCCTGGAGGATGCCAACTTGATGGGATTGTATGTGGACATCAATGCTACCTCAGTCACCATCCAAAGCCCAAGACAAGACGTTCTTCAGAGGCAGGAGGTCAGTGGTGGGCAACAGGCCCTGCCAGGCCCTGCTAGGGTGGGGGCCTCAGCAGTGTGGCACCCAGATGAGCACTTTGCCACTCCTCCTGTGCCAATTCAAATGTCCACCTGCGAGACTGGACAGATTTAGGCAGGCAGCTTTGAAAATTGGGCCCCATTAGTGTAAAGTGCTCGACTCGGCAGATGAGGGGCTCCTGCAATCATGTATTCAGTGCGTCCTGATCATGGTGGCAGGAGTGTAATTACCATCTCTTTAAATAGCCCAAAGTTGCCGTGTAAGAGAAGACGGCTCACATGACATTTGCTCCGAGCTCGCTTCCTGCTAAAAATATCCCGGCTAAATAATATTTCCTGGTTGCAATGGAGCAATGGTCCCTGACCTGGGCTCTGTAACTCCTGGGGGCTTAGTCCAAGACTAGTTGGAAGGTGGGGGGTATGGAGAGAGTTGGCCTCTGGAAGGAGACGTTTTAGAGGCCACAGGGAGGACCCTTCTGTCTCCCCAGGTGCTGAACACCTCCTTGGAGGTACTGCCACTCTGGATGGTGAGCGGTCACTATGCCTACTCCTTAGAGGCCGCTTGCCCAGTGGGTAAGACTCAGGAGCACCCTGAAGGGCCACCTCTCTGACTCCCCTTCTGTCCCCCAACACACCTCATTTCCCTGTCTCCCAGTCTACCTCCTCTCTTCTTAGTCCCAACCTTGGCCACGCACTTCTGAAATGCTTGGGACAAAGAGAAGTTTGCTCTTGCTGGAAGGCGTGGGTACGCAAGCCACCAACTCCCCTCCGAAAGGCAGCAGCCAGGGAGGGGGTCTGGAGGAACAGGACACACTCAGAAACCATCTGACCAGGGAGACACAGTCGCTAGAGGTTGAGGAGAATGGGTAGTTGGGGGAACTCTGGGGAAGAGGACAGGGCCAGGGGTAGATGAGCTGACACAGGGGACAGGATGGGGGCCACTTGGGATCCTGCAACCCAGACCCTGCACCTGTAGGCTTTGCAGGTCCCTTGCAAGGAAGTGTGGCATGCAGTAGGCACGATGTGGGGGGACGCACTGGCTCCCCTGACGGCAATGCCAGCCAGTGGGTCCACATGCCGCCCAGGGCAGGAACCTGGGATCCTGTCCTGGGTTCTGGTTGCCATCCTTTAGTGGGATATTGGCTATCGAGGTCTGGAATAAAGGTGGGTTCCTGATGGTGGGAGAGGGTCCCTCAACCCCCATTCTAGAGCCAGAAGGAGGCATTGAGGAAGACTCCGGTCTGGGTGGCACATGGTGTGGACGAAGTAGAATGTCTTCGGAAGGTGGCGGACTGAGGTCTAGGAGCTCCCAGGAGCCTCCCACGATGGGCTCCAGGGGCCCCGAGGACAAGACGGGAGAGGTCTGCAGCCTTCATCAGATTCCTCAGGGTCGTGATTCAGTGGCAGTGGGAGCCTGATCTAGACCTAGCGCAGGAGAACGATTTTGTTCAGCTTGGGCTGCCGCAGTTAGGAGTGCCTTATGTGATACACAGGGGCCAGGAGGCGGAGGACCACTTCTCACCTCCGGGGAGCTTAAATTCTGAGGAAGTCCACATGCAAAGGCAGGTGGATCAAAGGCTTCATCCCGCGTGGGCAGATCAGTGATGACTAACACTCACACTCTACAGAATTTTATCACTGACTAGGTCTCAGGCTCCGGGCTCTGGGGCATTCTGGGCTTTGGGGATGGCCTTGCCAGGCTCTCAATCGTCGCCGTCCACTGCTCTGTGATATTTGAAATCCTTTTATTTGGAGACAAATGCTTTCATTTAGCATTTGTCTCCAAATAAAGCCGAGCCAGCTTAAAATGGACCCGTGAGAGAGCTGACGCGAGGAAACTCTTGCTAAAGTGTAAACAACTGATGTGAGCTGTGCGTCCTAAGAGCGGCTTTGATGCTAGAAGGCCCTCCAGGCTGGGTCCCCGAAGCTGAAGGTGGAATTGGCAGAGATATTCCGGCAGCTTCCTAGAGGCAGCCCTGTTCCTAGAGTCTGCTTTCTCATGGGTCTTCTGGAATGACTTGAGTCCCCTGGGGGTTTGGGGAACACTGTCACCAACCCCACTAGTGTGCAGTGCTGGCCACTGGCATGGCCCCCGGCTGTTGTCCTTGAGGGAAGGCATTTGACTCCAGAGCCAGGGAGCCTGGGACCTATGTGCCCACCCTCATGCCCATGTGCTTGCCTGTGTCCTTCCTGTCCCAGTTTCATCCCAGCCAGAGACAGACGTCTCCGTTCACATCCCCAAGCAGAGGCTGGGTCTGGTCAAGAGAGGTTCCCGCATCGAGGACAGCCTGAACCTGAAAATCCTCCGAGTCCACCAGTCTGACACCTTCACGGTGACTGAGAGCAGGGATTTCGTGATGGTCAGCATCCCGGCAGCCACGCTGCTCCAAGTCCAGGTCAGTGACACCTCCCGGAGGTGTCACTGACCTACCCCTTCTGAGACCCTTCTTTGAGCTACTGACACCATGAGGAGTCAGAAACTTGGAGAGCAGATCTGTGGGTCCAGCGTGGAAAGGACTTCACCACTTAGCCTCCCCCACCCCCAGGGCCAGCACCCTTGCTGAGGTGGCCATGGGGGAGGAGAGCCAGAGGATTCTGACTGTACCCCTGTCACATGCTCCAATTCCTCCTGGTCCCACAGCCATGCCAGCAGGCCCAAGGAGCCCCAGGGACACAAGCTTTCTATAAGGTGGACCTGAACCTGGAATTTGCCGAGGTGACTGCCCCGGTCCTCTGGACGGTGGAGAACGTCTTCCAGTGCATGGGTGAGTGAGGAACAGTAGCCAGGGGCCATGCCAGTGTGCCTGCTGGTGACAGACACTTGCCACATGCGTCCTCTTCCCCCAGCCCCATTCTTCTTTTCCTGTGACAGTGTTACAGCCCTGGGCTGCAGAGGTCAGCTGGCTGGAACTGGCATGAGGACAGGAGTGGTGTGGGGATAAGTAGTCACCAGGTCCCTGGCTCTGGAGTCCATCTGGGATGGGGGCTGGAGGAGGCAGGGGCAGGGGCCCATCAACTTCCCAAACAGCAGAACCTCAGTGAGTTACTTAATCCGTTCAGCCCCAGTTTTCTCACCTGGAGAACGAGAACACAGGCGCCTGTCGGGAGGTGGCTTGGCTTACCAGACCGCCCCACACTGGACGAGCCATCGTCCTTGGATCTGTTCAGCCAGCTCGTGTGGGTTCCCGTTCCTCAGGTCACTTAGTAGATCAGGCTCCTTGGCAAACAGCCATACGCGTCGCAACTCATTTCTTAACCCGAGGAGACCTCCCTCTAAACACGGTGTGTGTGCTCGACACCGGGACGCTGCGTCTTGAAAGGGGTTTTCGGTGAAAGCGCAGCTACCAGACAACCTGGTATTCCCACATGCAAAACCACCAGGAGCAAAACCCATTCAAATACAGCAGAAGGAAATACACATAATTCACAAATGATGTCGATCACTTTCATCTTAAACTTCCTAACTGTCCTCAATAGAAGACAGACGCGAGGGAGATTTAATTCAGATGTTAATAGCGCAAGAATGCCCGTTACCAGGATATGATGTTTCGGTGCTGCATAAAAATGTAATTATATTCAGAACTATATTTAAAGATTAAAAGGGGGACTGCCTACCACATCTAGCCCCAAATTCAGAATTAGAAACAAAGAAAAAGGCAGGATGGGGGGTGGGGGTGGGTGAGTTCTAACCGTCTGCTAAAAATGGAAATATTTCTTGAAAGTTTTTACACATTTCGGCTGTTTTTATTTGAACGGTTTCCTGCAGCGGTGACATTGATTTTGGAAAGGGAGAACTTTAGCCAATAAGTATTCACTAAGCATTTGCCACATGAGGCTCAGGCCTCAGAGGCCACCAGATTGGGTCCTCGTTCTCCATCAGTGTCCAGACTGGAAGGGGAGATAAGAAATGTCCAGGGATTCCAATGGAGGGCAGGTGGACTCCAGGGGAGACGCCAACGATGAGATAATTTTTATCCTGGGCTTTGAAGAGCAAGTAGGGAGATAATGAAGAAAATTCAAAATTCAAAAATAGCAATAGCAATAAAAAACATTTTAAGAAAAGTTTTGGGCCTCCCTGGAAAGACTTACACAGGGAAAGGATGTTCTCTCTCTCATTTTATTAATTTAATATCAGCAGTCGGAATGAATCTCCCCGCTCCCCAGTTCCCAGAACACCTTCCCTGTACCTCCCCTGAAGCTTCTAGGCCTTTCTGTTCTTATTATAGTTCGAGGTGCATGCTCCTGTCTCTCCCTCTAGTCAGAATGCCTGGAGATCAAGGACTGTCTTATGCAGTTTATATTCTTCACAACCTTTATTGTACCTCTTTGCCCTTGATAAGCACTTGATAAGTGCTGCTTGGACCGAATTTTCACTAGGACTTTTTACAAAATGTTTTAGACAAAGAACATTTTTTTTCCCTTTTGTAAATATGTGACTAATGAGTGGATAGCTCTGTGGTTACAGAGTTCTTTTTTATCTCCCTCCTGCCCCCCCGCCCCCCCCAAGCGGTTAGAACTTATAGGATGCATCCTAATTGCTTCAGATGGCGGCTGTTAGAAACAGAGGGAGGAATGGAGAAGAGCTTCAGCCCAGAAGAAAGACCTGGGGAGGGGGCCACTTACCTCTAGTTGCATTCACAGTTTAAAACGGGTCCGGATGGAAGTGCCTCTAGGGGTGAGGGAGGCATGTAAATGAGTGCAGGTGAAGACACCCAGGGCCCAGGTGGGGGGGTGATAAGGTGGCAAGGTCAAGTACAGAGCTCGTGGGGAGTGGTGGGAGCCCCTGAGAACCGGCAACTGCCAGACCTGGCCTGGCTTGCCAGAACCCCTGCCTGGCTTGTGGGCTTCTGCTTGGTGCCAAGGCAGGCCAGTGTGGCCCAGTCTTCTGATTTCCCGTGAGAAACTGGTTACCTACAGCTTGTTCTCAAGTAGTTGTCGGTTAATTTAAAAAATATTTTAAAATCCCTGCAGTCGAGATCAAACCTGACCAAGGGCTCCGGGGCTGCTATTTGTAGGCTGTAACCCGGGTGTTCTCACAGCGGGTAGTTTTGGCCTCTCGGGGGACAATGAGCAATGTCCAGACATTTATGTTTGTCACAATGCAGAGGATGCTACAGGCATTGAATGGGCAGAGGCCAGGGGTGACGCCCTTCCCACACACAACAAAGAAAGATCTAACCCCAAACCTCAGTGGTGTCCGCCTGAGGGTGGCTGGGCAGGGAGAGCTGCCCAGATCTTTTTGGTCCCTGGGGTTGGACTGATGTATTGGACCTCAAACTAGGAAATGGCTCAAAGATGAAACGGGCTTGTGGTGTTCCAGCTGGGGCAGTGAGTCGGGACCAGATGGTCTTTGCAGAAACCTAAATTTCTGGGTTTTAAGTGTAAAAATGTGTCTTGAGGCCCCCGCAGCCTCTCCAGCTCGGAGGTCTGGGAAACTCGGCAGAAGACCCTCCGAACTCAGGCTTGAAGCTGCCCTCCCAAGCTTTTGCTCCTCCACCCCTGGAAAAGGGGTTGCTCCTGGTCCTACGGCAGGGTTTCAGGGGGATTCTGCCCCCTTAGGAGGAAGGCCGACCCCTGCCTCCTCTCTGGAAGGTTCAGGAACAGAGTTGGCTGCCTCAACAGCTCCGCCGAGGTCTCCTCCATCTTCCCCATCCCCAGGACTGGACACCCCTCCAGCAAGAGTGCCGTCGGCTGCCTTCTCCCCGTTCCAGGGTGCGGGACCTGCTGCCCAGGAGTGGCCTTTGCAGGGGCCTGTGCACTGGTCTTCTGGAGAGCTGGCCAAGGTGAGTCCACGGCTGTGTCCTCTGCCCACAACTTCCTCCTGAGGCTTGAGACCTTGGTGAGCCCTGCTGGGCTTGAGGTCTCTCTTTCCCTGCGGTTCTTCCAAGGAGTGGCCCACTCTGACCCCTAGCTATGTCGCGTCAAACTCAGAAAGTTACCCGGACAAGCCAGGGTCCCTGAGAGCTCCCTGCGTGGGGAGACTCCCGTCTGTCGTGCCTGGCTCAGCTCCCTGTGCCTTGAGCCATGGCAAAAGGTGGGGGCAGGTAGGATCAGCAGCTGTGCCACAAGTGAGGGGAGGGAAACTGAGGCACCCCCAAAGGCCTTGTGGCGGGAGCCCGGGAGCCAGGCCTGGAAAGCCAGCCCGAGGTCACTGCTCGCACAGGGCCTTCTGTGGGTGAACCCACGGGCGGCCAGGGCCACTTGGTGTTGTTTCTCATACTTAGGAGGACCCTGGACTGATCCTGACCACAGCCAGACCTGCGGGAGGAAGCTGGGCGTCCACCGCCTCACCTCTCCCCAGAGCAAGGCAAGGTCAGCATGGCCCCCAAGTTCCCCTGGGGGGAGCCCAGTCACCTCTCCCGACTTCCGCCACAGTCTCCTCAGGGCCCAGGGGGCTGTCCTGGCTGTCCCGGGGCCCTCAGGCCCAGTCTTCCCAGTTCTGACATGACTTTGTCCTCAGCAGTCTCTCCTCGATGGCCTCCTGGGAGGTCCGACCCACCCAAAGTGTCCCCAGGCTCAGAACAATCTGTCACTGAAGATCCAGGACCTACGAGGCCTAAGCAGGACCCCACCCAGCCATTGGGAAGTCCCCTCCTAGGGGATGTGGCTTCATCAGAGCCCCTCCCGGGGGAGCCTACCCGGGCCAGCAGAGCGCTCCAGCCTTTGACGAGGCACTTGGAGGCCAGGCTGGCTGAAGAGACGTTGGTTTCCCGCTTTTCCCTCAAGGAAATGTCCTCTGTAACAGGGTCCAAAGAACCACCCCAGAGTGGCCGTGGCCTCTCCCAGGAGGGGGCCGGAGGGAACCTGGGCCCATTATCCCCAGAACCAAGTCAGGACATGGAGAGGCAGGGACTAACCTCCCTTCTGGGGATGGACGCCATCTTCACCACCCCAAGAGAGCAGCAGACAGCCACCAGGGACCCTCTGGAGGCCTCAGAACCTGAGTCCTCTAAGGGGCATGAAGTGGACCCAACAGCCCCGCTGACAGCTCTTGTGGAGAGTCCTCTGGCCTCCTCCTCTGAGGAGCCTGCAGTGAGAGCCCCAGACCTGGAGTCAACCCCCAAGTGGCCCGTGAGCTGGCGTGGGTCAGGGGCTGCACACACGCCCAGCCCTTCGCCTCTGCAAACCCTGAGCCTTCGGGCTCCCGCGCTTGAGCCTGGAAACCCTTTCTCTGCCAATCCAGGGGCCTCGCTGCAGCAGGAGCCGACAGCCCACACTGGCCACCAGCCCTGAGTGTCACGGGACTCCTGGACTTTGGCATGTGGGGAGGGCTCTCTGAGAGCCCCGGGCGGGCCTCCTTGGAGATGCTAGGGGTGAGTCTTGGGAGGCCCCAAGAAGGGGGTGCAATGGGGTGTGAGGACTGTTTGGGCCACCTCCAGTCTGCTTGGTCCTCCCAGGGGGAAGGGCAGCTGAGTGCAGGACAAGGCCCTGGGCTTCTCCTGGGCTCTCCTGGCCCAAACCCGTTTCTATGCTTGCTCTTGCGGTTAAAGGGGTGCGACAGTGAGGCCAGGTGCAGGCTCCCTGGCTAGGCCTGCTGGAACCCAGTGTCTCCACTCTGGCTGTGTGACCTTGGCTAGGCACCAGCCTCTCTGAGCCTCACTTTGGGATCAGCCAAATTGGGAAGGTTCTAGATCTTCCCTGATGGAGCTGTTGAGGGTTGATGAGGAATTGACATAAGACTGGAATGCAGAGCCCTGCGCACAGTGTGGCCTCAGAACCCCAGCACCCTCTGTGTCTCCCAGGCCCAGGAGGGCTTCAGCCATAGTCAGACATCTGTGTTGGGGCACGGTTCCGTGGCATGTGACCCCCTCCCGGGGCCTCAAGGGGACCCGACCCCAGCTGAGGGAGGGCAGGACCCCATGAGGGGAGGCGGGGATGGCCCTGCTCTGCTTTCTCCACGCTCCCTTGGTTTCCTGGTGCCATGCTGGTTTGGACAGCCCCATGACCGCTGATGACCCAGTGCCCTCCGGCTGCCTGCCCAGAAGCCCCGCTGTGGCCAGAACCACACTCGGTGCTTCCCTGGAAGGGTGGAGCCCCCTCCCGCTAGGGCTGACCCACGGCTGGAAGTGGGATTTGAATCGCGGCCAAGGAGAGGAGCCATTGGCGACGCCCTCCCGGAACGAGGACTAAATAAATAAATAAATAAATAATCAGGGTTGTCTCGGCTGATAAACGGTCCCTACCTCGAGGACGACTTCTCCCTGCGCTCCCCCTCCCCCGGGCAGACCCATCCCAGGCAAAGGCTTAATAGCCCCATTTAAGGCTTTTCCTTTTCACCACGGAATTGAGCCGCTCTTGCCATTACGAGGTTTTCAGCTTCTCTCTGAAATCAAATTACTGACTCCATTTAATTTTTTAAAAGCTCAGATGATTTCCCTTCTTGAATCTGAGCCGTGACTCCAAGGCCAGGCCTCCAGCCCCATCCCCCCCCCCCCCCCCCGTGCCAGGCAAGTCCCCTGCAGGCAGCGGGTGCTGGGGATGGGGCCCCCACACAGGGCAAGCCTGACACCCAGAGGGAAGCCAGCAGGAGAGGCCCCGGCCTCCAGATACTCCTGGATGCCTGGCTGTGTGGCCGGCCTCCCTGGGGCCTGCATCAGCTCACAGGAGCCCAGGGCTCTGGGGCCAGCAAGCCTGCAGGCGCTGGGGGGGCCAGTGGTTAGAGCCCAGGGGGAAGCAGGGGCGCGTGTTGGTGGCTCCCCGTTGCCCTCCACGGTGCGTGCCCGGGACCCCATCTCTCAACACACGTTTCCAGAGCAGCTCCTCTGCCAGGCGCCTTTCCAGCTGTGGGGAGGGAATGTTGTCCGACAGGGAATGTTCTAGTGTGTGCGTGCGGGGGACTGGAGACCAGCGATAAATACATGTGGACAGTTCCAGATAATGCTGAGTGCTCCGGAGAGAACCAGGCGGGCGGCTGCTTGGGTGGGAAGGTCAGAGCGGTCCCCGGGAGGAGGTAAGGAGGCAACCTCAGAAGAGCTGGGGTGGGCATCCGGGCAGCGCCAGGGCCTGGAGGAGGAGGGACAGAAAGAGAGCCATCAAAGCAGAGCGCGCTGGGGGACAGGAGCACGGGTTTCATGCTGGCCCGGGTGGGCAGTCTAACAGGGAGGGGACTTTGGGCAGAGCAGCAGCCTTGGGAGGACGCTTTGCAGAGCCAGCTGTGGCTGGAGGGTGGCATCAGCGGGACGAGAGCAGCAGCAGGAGGGCTGGGGAGTGGGGGGGACTGGTTCAGGGCCCACCTGCCCCAGTGGAAGGGAAGGTGACTCACGGCCCCGCTTTACGCTCTGAGCCTCTCACTCCTGCGTCCTGATGACGTCAGGGAGGGCTGCTGTGCATGCTGGGGCAGATGCGTCTTCCCCCTGAACCTTGGCCCTGGTATTTCCACCACGAGTCACTGTTTCCTCCTGTCTCTCCGTCTCCTCCTCCACCCACCCCTTGCCCATCCCCGCAGGGCCACCACCTTTGGGGCATTATCAAGCAGGGGGGCATGCACACAAAGAAGTCTTGTAAAGCATGGCCGGTCCTTTCCAAAGTCCTCCCTGTGTTCGACCACGCTGAGCCTCCATAACGGGAGTGGAGTCCATGAAATCACCAGCTCTTCCTGGCCGTACCAGGGGGGTGATTTGCAAGGCGGGGCAGATCTGGGCACTCTTACGGGCAGGAATGAGCATCTGGAATAAGCACCCTTATGTCTCTTCCTTCCCTTTGCTTGGCTCTGTGCCTCTCAGAAGTGGGACAGTCATGTTTAATTAGAAAGTGGTCTGGGGAGGGCTCCTGATCTTCCCCACGATGGGGCAACCCCACCTCTGTGACTCGGGCGGCACCTGTGCCCCATTCCCGGGCTGTGCAGGCATGTGCACAAATGCTGTCTCTGCCTTGGGGGTGTCCAGTTTCCTCTCGAGCCCTCCCAGGATGCTGCTGTGAACAGTGCAAGCCCGCAGTGCTGCTCTCTCTGCTTTAGCAGCTGCTGGGTGGGATCTCAGGCAGCCTGGGCTGTCCCGGGTGATTGGACTCCACCCTCAGCAGCTGGGAGACAAGGACGCGTCCAGTGATCTGTCCTGCCCTGCTAGGTTTAGTACCTCCAGAGCACCAAGCCTGCTTTCATTCCTCAGGACATCAGGTTCACTGTTCTTTCTTTGTCGAAGGTCTGAATCCCCTGATTTTAGATGTTTCCCACGACAGACTTCACATCACAGCGTACCCTTTCAGCCTCAGCTGGAAGTCTCTGTTGGGTATTTGAATCTTACTTAAACTGGAATTGTAGTCATCAACTCAGTAATTCTCCAAATCACTGTGTAACCAGAGAGGCGGCATGGAGGGAAGAGCTTCTTGCAGGTGTCAGGAGACCAGACCAGCCTCGCCCATGCCAAGTGACCTTGAGCAAGTGGGTTCACTTTCTGAGCCTGGATTCAGCCTCAGGATGCTTGGAAACAGGATGGCCAGGGACCAGGACCTAGGATATGTGGCATCACCCCTTGGGGATAGCCTGAGGCCTCACTGTGACTCAGGGAGGACACCTCGCTCCTAAGGAAACATCATCCCTCCCAGTCCAGCCTTTCCCACCTCCCCATGCCTCTGCTGCTCATGGGTCTTGTCCCTGGGGCTGGGGGCTTCCAGAGACACCAGACCAGGACAGTGGAGAGGACGACATGGGACAGTAGTGTGGACGTAAGCCAGGAGAAACCCAGTCCTGCTTTGCTCCTGTGTCCTCTGTCCTCTTCCTGGTTCCTCTCCCGCGGTGTAGGCTGGGCCGTCCTACAGCTCAGATCTTAAAGCCCCAACAATAGTAGTCCTCATAGTGGAGACCCCCCCCCTCCCCAACCAGACCAGAGGCCTTAGCAGCCCCTGAGAACTTGTTAGAAATGCAAACTCTTGAGCTGGGGATGGAGCTCAGTCATGGAGTGCTTGCCTGGTGTTCTGGGGGTGGTCACTTCAAAAATGCAAATTCTTGGGCCCCAACCCTGTCCAGAAACTCAGGGGAAGGGACCTGGTGATCTGCACTTTAATAAGCCCTCCGGGGGCTTCTGATGCAGCATTGCAGAAAGCTAAGAATCTCTGCCTGGGAAAGTGTGATGGGCACCCCCCTCCGCCAAGTCAGAGAAGTCCCCTGTGTTCATGTGAAGGCAGTGCTTGGCATTCATTCAGCTTCCAATGAATCGCCACGCGATGTGTTCATTGCATCTAGCATGATTCCATTGAGGAAGAAAGGAATTGCTCTTCCCATTTTACAGATGAGAAAGCTGAGGCTCAGGGCCTTGCCCAGGTCACACAGCTAGCACCTGGCAGCTCCAGGGATCAAACCCTGGCCTTCTCATTCTAAGGTGAGGGTTCTCTCCCAGACACCCAAGGTTTCAGGGGCTCCTTAGGTCAAAGGCATAAATGAATATTGGCCAGAAGGGAAATCCCCCTTCCAGCTCTCTCTGTTCTCTCCCTGGTTTCTGGTTGTAATCATAGGAAAGAGCATCCTGGAATAATCAATCTTGCCTGGCAGTTGAGTAAGAGCTCTGAAAGGAGTTACACGTCAGGGAGATGGGACTTTATTTCTCAATGAAATAGTCTTTTTATGGCTGGAATAAAAGTGCCAGGGGGAGCCTAATGCCAGGAAGTAGAAAGCACGTTTGATAAACTCCTTCAGCCAGGGCGGGGCCGCTTGGGAGGTGACGGCCAGCCACAACCCCTGCATTTCCACATGCATGGTTCTCTGCAGGTTAGAGCCATGGAAGATCCTGGGGTCCTCGATTAGGGTCACCCAGCTGTGAAAGGACCTACAGCCTGCCGGTGCCAATTCTTTCACTGGGCCAACAGGTCCTAGGAGCAGAGCTGCAGTGCAAAGAATGGGCAGCAGGGGGCAGCATAACACATAGTTCCAGCCTGTCCAGTGGGCACTGTTGGGGGGCTTTGGAGTGGGGGTCCCTGGGATGCAACCCTCAGACAATCTCAGCAGTAACACCTTGCCTAGGACCTCTTCTTCCTCCTTTCAGCCCTTCCCATCCCCAACCCCTGCACGGCAGGGGACAGTCTGCCATCTTTAGTCTAGTGGCAGCCTCTGCCCAATCCAAACCATAATGCGGATGGGGAATGAGGGGCTGGGGGCTTCTCTATCCTTGGCCATCCTCTGGCCATTTTCTCAAGTTACTCCAGCCTTTGCTTCGGACCTGATTAAAAACTTGGCTTCCTCTTGAGGGGCCTCTTGAGGGGTCTCAGGGAGCATGATGTGTGGGGGGGTGGTTTTTTTGGGTGGGGGGCCACAGCCTTCGTGGCCACTGGGGGCAGGAGAAAATCCTGAAGGACAAAGAGAAAGCGAGGAAACCTCCTCATTTGAGGATGTGCTTGATTGGCAGGTTTACGGCCTCGGGAAGGTGCGTGGTATTCTGCACAATCAAGTCATTTTTAAAAATAATCTCCTGCTTAAGTCGTACACGCTGCTAATTGCATTTTAATAAGTCTCTTAAAATCTTGCCATATTTTTTAATATCCTAATATTAGGTAAGTGATTGCAGGGGACACTGGAGGGCATGGCGAGTTTATATAACGGAGGGAGGGCTGTAATGAAGCTGGGGGTGGGGGTGGCCACCAAGTGGCCGGTGGCGTGTGTGTGTATGTGTGTGTGTGTTTGTAAGCCTGTCTGTGTTTGTGTGACGCGTGTGGGATGTGGGGGTGTGATGTGTGTCCATGTGGCAGTGTGCACGGGGTGTGTGTTCACGGACAGGGCCTCCCGTGTCCACAGCCCTGGACAGTGGTCCACAGGAACCTCCTCCTCAGTCATAGCAGCAAGCGCCACTTAACACTTCCCAGGTCTTCTGGCTGTGACTTCTCTTGACTCCCCTGGCCCCAAACTGGAGCATCTGAGCCAGAGGTTTCTCTGATGCAGCCCGTCCCTTCTTCCCTTCCCAAGAACCAAGGTCCTGAGCCTGGACAGTGGTTGTGACTTGGGCAAAGACACAGAGCAAGATGGATCCCGGGGGAGAACTCGGACCGCATCTTGAGAGGGCAGAGAAAGGGCCACCTTCCTCTTCCTCTTTCTCCAGCTTGGATGCTGGCTTCAGTGTCCCTGTCTTACACATGTGGGGCAGATGGTGGCAGCTGCCACTCACTGAGCCCCATCAGGTGCTTTGCGGGTGCTTCCCCCAGGCACCTTGTGGAGCGGGTGTTTAGGGTCCTGGAGGGGGACTCACAGTTGGGAAGTGGCCACGCTGGGATTTGAACCCCAGGCTGCTGAGCTGGCTGGGGAGGCTCTGAGCCACAGGGAGCTGAGGGTCTCCAGGAGCTTCCCATCTCTCCAACATCCAGGACCCGAGAGGACCGTGATGGGAAAGGCACAGCGACTGGCAGAGGTGGCAGAGGAAGGTGTCGGTGGCTGTGGCCTCTTTCCCTCCTGACCCATCTGTACTACAGGGCGGGGTCCCAAGGCCAAGGTCAACATCCAACCTTCTCCTTTGAGCCTCCAGAGGTCAGAGGCCTCGGAGGGCCATGCTCAGGGTGGCCGGGCCAGGCGCTCTGGCCACGCTCTGGACTTCCGGAGGCCCCCAGGGCCCCGCTGGCCCCGGCCTTCCTCCCGCCTCCTCCTCCTCGCGCCAGCCCCGAGCCCGGGTGGGAGGCACATGTTGAGCGAACTTCTGAACAGGAAGTCAGCGTCCAGGTCGTCCCGAGTCCTTTTCATGTGGTCTCTTTAATCCCCCGGGCTGGGTTTCAGAAGCGTTTTACAGTTTCAGTTTTACAAAGCTGGGCTCCCTTTAATGTCGGCGTTTCGGGAGGTGCGGGAGCGCTTCAGTCAAAACATGTGTGTTTTACACCAGCCAGCTGTGGGCTGTGGGCTGTGGGCTGTGGGCTGCGGACTGCGGCCGCGAGGCGGCAATGTGGCCTCCAGGCTCGGCAGCGGCCCTGGTGGACAGGACGGCCTCCCTCTCCTCCCTCCTGCGTCCGGCACGCGGGCTCCGAGCTCGCCTGGGCCAGCCCCCGGCCGGCACCCCGATTCCAGGCCTTCCCTCGGTGCCCCCTGGCAGATGGTGGGTGGTCTTTGCCCCAACTGTGCCCCTCAGACACCCGCAGGCCGAGGTTCCCCACACCTGGGCCACGCCTCCTGGCCTGTGCCATCTGCTTGGTATTTCTTCTTCCCTTGCAGAGAGACCCATGGCACTGTGAGCTGGACATGCCGTCCCCTCTGCCTGGCCTCCTGAAAACAAAACAGATCTGGGACCATTCAAATAAGAAGAAAAGGCTGACGTCCTGGGTTACTGGGTCCCCCTTCCCTGGTTGAGAAGACCAGGGTTGAGAGGCCAGGTGAGAGCCCGAGGTCACCGGGTTGGTGAGATTCCACCCCATCCACCCCTCTCTGAGGCCACTGTTCCTCTGGCTCACGGACCTCCTCCAGGACAGGCTTCTTGGCCCTACAACTTCAGACTTTGGGGGAAACGGCTGGGGCCGCTGGGATCCCCGAGGCACAGCCCTGGCTGTGCTGTCTCTGACTCTGGGACCATGGGCGAGTGTGCTCTTGGCTCTGAGCCCCACTCTCCCCATCTATGAAATGGGGACAAGGCCCTGACCTGAACGCAGTGATGCAAGGGACAGAGACACACCTGGAGAGAGCCCAATCACGAGCCCTTTACCTCTGTCACGATCCTGGCTTTGCCATCTGTCCCCCCTTCTCTCTGGGAGGCAGCAAGAGGTCCACAGGGAGAGGTCCTGCAGTACAGAGGCGCCTTTGCGTGCCCCCCGACCCTCCCTCCCCGCATCCTGAGTGGCCCGGGGGGTAGAACAAGGCTGTTTGGTCAGGGCTCTGGGGTCGCAGAGGCCTTGCCCCAGTGAAGCAGCTGCCCTCACCCCTGCTGGCCCAAAGCTTTGCAGCCACTCCTCCGTCTCCAGTTGCTTATGGCTTGGGGCCCCAAGCATGCCACCTCTGAAAGTGGTAGCTCAGGCCGTAGAGGTCAACGGTCTGACCTTTCCCAACCCCCTGCCCATGTCAGGTCAGGCCCCTGAGGGACAGGTCCTGGGGTGGGCTGCCTTGCAGCAGCGGCTCTGTTTCCTCCCAGCCTGGGAGCGGTTAAGAGACCAGAGGTCGCCATGAAGATGGTGCCGAGGACGTGACACGGGCTGAGGTGGCCTCTGTCCTACCCTGCCAGGCCGCACACTGGCGGCCAATAGAACAAGGCCTGGCACGCAGCAGGCCCCCGCTGGAGATCAGCCCAGGTGAAGAGGCTCAGAGAGGGGAGGGTCCCCCACCGTGCCACCACACTCCGACATGGAGTGGTGGAGCTCAGGCGTTGGCAGGAGGGCCACAGGACGGCTTCCTCCCAGGCTCACACGTCACACCTGCCCTCTTTGGTCCCTTTTGGGTGTGTCTGTGGGAAGCAGAAACCTCTGGGCCCAGGGTGCTTCCTCCACTTACCCACAGCCACCCAGGGGAGAAACACCCTTGGCCTGGGGCCGCTTCGGCCCCCCGGGCAGTGCAGGCTGGGCGCTGGCCGGCTGCAGCTGTGCGGGGCCCAGGGAGGAGAGAATCAAAGGCAGGCCATGTGGGCCCGGCTTTCATCTCCCAGCTTCAAAGAGGTGCAAACAAACCCTGTCCCCGTGCCAGGCGGCAGCTCCCTCCTCACGGCCCCAGCCTGCTCTTCCCCTTTCCTCCTCCCCCCCAGAAAACCAGTGGCGCCTCATCCTGGTCCCAGGGGCCCCAAGGGCCCTGACTCCTGGCCGTGCAGGAGACTTTTTTTTTTCTTTAAATTCAAGTTCGGCTACTTGGAATAATATAGTTTTTCCCCCTGGAGAGATGCATATTTTTTTCTTTTTTCAGTGCACAGGAGACTCTTGGTAGGACTGAGAGGAAGGATAGGAGGGGGCTGAGACCCCCTCACGGCCACCCTTCCCACTCACACTCCCCTGACGGAGCCTTCCAGCCTGCAGCCACACTGCAGGTACAAGGGCCACACGTGGCCACGGAGCGGGCAGGGCTGGTCGCTGGATGTGTGTGCTGAGGGTAAACACGCGTGGATTTCTCAGACTCCATACCAATTGACGGAACCTAGCGTGTTCACTGTTTCTGCACTGATGACATGATGAGATGATATCATTTTGGTGCTATTGGGTTAAAAAAGAACATCATTAAAATTAATTCCACCTGTTTTTTAATCCCTTTAAATGTCACCGCAAAGAAGTTTAAGATGACGTGTGTGCGTGGCCTGCTCTATTTCTGTGGGTCTTCCCTTCCAGACAATGTCCCCACTTTGTGGATGAGGAGCCTGAGGCTCAGAGTGCACAGCCCCCAGGAGGTGCTCCACAGAAACCTGTGGGCTGAATGCGTGAAGGAATGTCCAGTGCTGGCCACCAGTGAGACACAGGAGAACCCTGTCCCTGTTCCCACCTTCAAGGGGTTCCCAGCCCAGAGTCTAGTCCAATGCTGGGGAGAGGAATGATGGAATCAGAGACCCCAGATATCCAGAGGACGAGGACAGCAGGGGTTGGGGATGTCAAGAGGCTCCTGGGCCCAGATCCTGGCTTTATCCCTCACCAGCTGTGAGACCTCGGGTTTCTCTTTACTCCTCAATTTTCTCACCTGTAAAAGGGGGACGATGGTAACAAGCTCACACTGACTGAGCGGCTGCTCACAGGCCTGCCATGAAGGTCACAGGAGTGGACACACTTCACTGCAGTAGAATGGCTTGGTCTAGGCTAAGGGCCCCATGGGAAGGAGCAGTGGCCACCCCAGGCGGGTGCTAGAGAGTGTGTGTCAACGCGTCTGGCTGTGGCTGTCAGCAGGGCTGAAGGTGCCATCCTGGGCTGGAGAGAGCTGCCCCAGCACCAAGACAGGAGCACAGGTGACGCTCTTCCCTTCCAAGTCATTCCTCTGGGTCTGTCTGGGCAGGTAGACACCTGGGCTCGGACTCTCCCATCTCCTCCATCATCTCTCGGTCCCCTGACATCTCCACCCCACCCTATTCCAGCTTGGTCCCTGAGGTCCTGTAAACCCTGGAAGTGGCTTTGGGACCTTCTTCTTTGAAGAGAAACACCCTCTGGGTAAGCCCCCCACCTCCTTCCGCCCCCAATCCCGTCTCCCAGGGCACAGCTTCCTGGCTGACTCTTACCAAGGACCTGGGGGGGAGGGTTGGTGGGAGGCGGAGGAGCCCAGCACAGATCCTGATGCACAAAAGTGCCCTTCCAAGGAACTGGGGGACAAGGCGGAGGGAAGAGTGGGGTTTCTGAAAGTCTGGACAGGGTCTAGATGGGAACTGGAACGCTATGGTGGACATCCCACAGTAAAGATCTGCAGACACATTGGGGGGCTGGGAGATGACCCGTCACATTCATGGGGGGCCGTGGGGAGGCCCACAAGGCTGTCGGGGGTCTGCTGGGCAGGACCTGCTGAAGGCTGAGGGTGGGGCCTGTTCCCACAGCTGGGGGCTGTTTGGGGCGCCCAGAGATGGCAGCAGGAAGTGGGACGACTGAGACCAAACGGGGCCAATGGGAACCAGATGCGAGGAGGGTCGGGGTGCTTGCAGGGGAGATGTTTTCCTTTCCCTTGGAAGCTGGGCCGGTGGGCGGAGGAGAGGCAGCTGAGGCCGTCTGTTCCCTGCTCCCCAACCCCCACCCCGCCCAGTGTGGCATCTGGAGGTTCTGCAGCCACCAGTCCCCAAAAGGTAAGGACAGCCACCGGGAAGGTGACTCAGAACTGCTCCCAAAGTGCAATAGATGGTCGGGGTGGGGGCAGGGCAGGAGCCACAGGGTGTTGGGGGATCAGCCCCCACCCAGCCCGACTCTCCCTCCTCCACCTGCAGCCCTGGGGGAGCTCGGGGGTCCAGGCTCTGGGGGCAGAGGGGGCCTGGTCCTCCCGGCAGCAGGCGTTGAGGCCGGGGCTGCTCAGCCTCCTTCCCAGCCTCCTGTTCACGTTCCACACCCGGCTCTAGCCGCTTCTTCCAGGAAGCCTCCCGGGTGCTCTGGTGGGATGAGTCACCTTCTCTGGGTTCCCAGAGCTGCTGTGTTCACTGCAGAGGACCACAGCACCCCTCCCAGTGGGCTACTAAGACCCCCACCCCTACCCGCCAGCACTGGACCTAGCGGGTAGCACAGAGCCACAGGCCCTGTCCCCCCAGACCTAACCCCTCCCTCACACCCACCTTCTAATGCTCTTTACTCCTGGGGCCATTTTGAACCCCTCCCCACACACACACACTCACACACACATACACACACACATACACACAGACACACATACACACACATAGACACACACATACATACATACACATATATAATTTTTAAGTCAGGTTTTAAAAATCATGTCAGTCATGTGAGAAAAAGTGCTCATTGCAAAAACTATAATCCATACAGAAACATAAGACAGCAGAATGTGAAAAGCCCCCTTTATCTGCCCTGACCCCTAGTACCTTCCCTTGCCATGGCCAGCACTTTCAAGTTTGCAGTAGGCTGCCTAAATCGTGTGTGTGTGTGTGTGTGTCTGTGTTTACACTAAAATACATATAATATAAAATAAATATACACACACATATAACACAGCTGGTGTGATGGCACATGTTCATAATCCCAGGTATTTAGGAGGCTGAGGCAGGAGGATTGAAAGTTCGAGGCCAGCCTGACCTACTTAATAAGACCCTGTCTCAAATAAATGAAAAGGGCTGGGGCTGGGGCTCAGCAGTGGAGCACTTGCCTGCCCTGTGTGAGGCCCTGGGTTCCACCCCTAGTACTGCAAAACAAACACTCAGTACAAGGAAGGCAGTTCTGTGGCGTTAGCATCTTCACCCTGCTGCGCGGCCATCGCCACCGCCCATCTCCAGGACTTCCTCATGACACGAAAGTATGGAAAGGTGAGTTTTATCCAAGACTAAAAGGGAACCACACTTCTGGCCCTGGGCTTGATCTTGACTCCCCTCCCAGTGCCCCTGAGATGTCTCCCAAACAGAGCCCAAGTCCGTTCTTTTGAAGATGCTTGGGGCTCCACACTGAGTTGCTCTGATTTTTCCAGGAAGAGCAGCGCTGGGCAGACGTCCCCCTCGGGCCCCTCTGAGCTGGAATCTCTCTGGGCTACATCCCTAGAGGTGGAACTGCTGGGTCAAAGCGCACTTTAAATATTGATAAATGGCACCTGTCAGTCCTTTCAGATCACCACTCCACAGTGGCCTCTGGACTCAGGAACCTACAGGGCAAGGCCCCACCCGGCAGTTGGTGGTCAAGGCCCCCCAGAGCCACCTCGGATTCTCATCCCATTGCTCTAACCCTCGAATCTGAGAATTTCAAAGTGTGGGCTGTGACCCGCTGACAGGTCACAAAATCAATATGATGGCTGATGGCTGATGGCCAATACGGAAGACAGAGAGTAAAATAGGGAGAATAGAACAGAAGACACCACATTTCCTGTGTGGGGTAAGCGTTGCTTTCTGCAGCATTAATTTACACAGGCGTGTGTATAGTGGGCGTCACACCTTCTTCCTAGATTTGAGGCATCTCCCACACGGGGAGCCCACTCCCCTAAGGTGGGAATCAGAAACGCACTGCCGCAGCCTCCCTTGCAGCTACAGTGCCCATGTGACCGTTCCTCCACCAATCAGGTAGAGACACAGGATTTAGACTGGGCAGAGGCACTGGGCAGGCTTGGGGCTGGGGAGATGGCCAGAGGCCACAGTGGTGGGGTCCCAGCACGGGCCTCCCTGGCAACTGTGGTGGGTTGAGCCACCTTGCCTGTGCTCAGTGACCACAGCAGAAGCCCTTCCACTAGGGCAGCCCTGGGTGCCAGTCCAGCCTCCAAGTCTGAGACTGGGGTGGGTTGTCTTTCCATTGCTATGACAAAATGCCTGAGGCAAACAACCTGAAAGGAGGAAAGGTTTATTTTGGCTCATGGTTTCAGAGGTTTCAGTCCATGGTTGGCTGGCTCCATTGTCTTAGACCTGAGACGGAGCAAAGCTGCTTACCTCCTGGCGGCCAGGAAACAGAGAGAGCACACCTTGATAACAAAACCCTCTCCTCCAACCCTCTCAGCTACGACTTCATTACTGGATCATTCCACGTAGGAGGTCAGAGCCCTCCCACTCCACCCCCTCCAGACATGGCTGCCTGGGGGACTTTGGGGGAATATTTGAGATCCAAGCCAAAACATATGGTGACCAGAGAGTTTGCAAGTTACCTAATGCCCTCTTTTTTTTTTTTGCCAGTTTATTGAAGTAAAATTTATATACAGTAATACTTACCATTTTATATGCTTAGTTTTATAGTTTGACAAATTTATACAGTCTACCACCAGGTTTAAAACACAGAACATTTCTGTCACCCCCAAAAGTCTCCAAGCAGGACTCTGTAGTCAATCCCGATGGTGTGCTAGAGCGACGGGGTCAGCTGGTGAGGGCTGGTCCTCACGTTTCCACACATTTGCAAGCTGGTCGTTAAGCACGTAAACTGACAAATAAGGTATGTTAAAAGGAACAGCAATAAACTCTCACTTCTGACTTATTTTTCTACCTTATTCGGTGTGTTCCTGCTTTTGGGATCAGCGGTCCATTGTACTGTCTGATGGGAAGGGGACCCAGTGACGTGCTCCAGGACGGTACCGCTCATCTCTATGCTGAGTTCAGCGACCTCGTGTTTGTAATTCGAAACTGGCCACGGGAGGAATATTTACACCAGAGAAATTGGCGATGCCACAGATCAGGGTTTGATTGATTGCTTTGCTGATTGTCTAGACGCAAGAAAGCAATTGGGACTCGGCTGATAATGCAGATTAAACTTCCAAGTGTGCTGTGCCCGCTGCTATTACACTGTAAGGAGCCCGAAAACTTAAGGAAAGATCCTTCCAGGATTTGAAAACCATCTTCTGACTCAGCAAAGTGTCACTTACATCCGTGATGAACCCATGAAGTTCTGAGCTACGTCTTTGTGGGTTTTGTTTTGTTTTGTTTTAACTCTTGTTGAATGACAGCCACGCCACCCGTTGACCAGGCAGATCTGAGCTGCGGCTGACCACGCTGTGTCGCCAGAGCCTCGTCAGTGTCTCCAGGTGGGAAGGCACAGTGAGAATCTGTGGAGAGTGGCATCTTGGTTTAAGGAGGGTCTTTCCAGGCAGAAGTTTGGTTAGGATTGGGATAGGGTCCAATAGCACAATCCAGGCGGGTCAGCAGAGTGTGGATTTCTGAGGCAAAGAAGTCTAAGGGTGCAAACCACCAGGCGATTCTTCCCGTTGAAGAGCGGATGGGGGGGTCTTGGGGGATATTCCTACGACCCATCATCAAGTCATTTGCAAGAGTCTCTCGGAACCGCATCAAGATGCTTGAGAGTAGAATCTTGTTAGTGTAGCCTGTGACTTGGGTGGAGGGGGACAGCTTTGGTCTCCAGGGTCCCAGGTGTGTGTCTCGCCTCCTGTTCTTTCACGTTGAGGAGAATACCAATGACGTTCGTGCCGGATCCACACCTGTTGTTGGTGACAGCCACAGGTTGGCTCCAGAGAGGTGAGTTTAGCGCAATTAACTAAAGCATTCTGTGGGAATCCATTGGCTATATGAAATTTATAATTTTATTGCTTGTAGATTGTGTGTTATGAATCCAGCAAGGTTTCAAGGGATGAGATCAATGCACAGAAATTGGTCGCGTTGCTATACATCAGGAATCTGAAAGGGAAATCAAGAAAACAATCCCATTTCCGACAACATCCCGACACCTGGGGAAAAAATTTAGCCAAGGAGACAAAAGACTTTTCTACTGAAAACTACAAAACATTATGAAAAAACATTACTTAAGTGGAAAAAACAGCCAGGCACGGTGGGGCACACCTGGAATCCCAACGGCTCAAGAGGCTGAAACAGGAGGATCGCAAGTTCAAAGCCAGCCTCAGCAATGGTGAGGCGCTAAGCAACTCAGTGAGACCCTGTCTCTAAATAAAATACAAAATAGGGCTGGGGATGGGGCTCAGTGGCTCAGCACCCCCGGGTCCAATTCCCAGTACAGAGGAAAAAAACTAAGGCGGGGGGTTAGGAAGGTGGTGGAATGAGATGGACATCATTATCCAAAGCACATGTATGAAGACACGAATTGGCGTGAACATACTTTATATACCACCAGAGATATGAAAAGTCGTGCTCTATGTGTGTAACAAGAATTGTAATGCATTCTGCTGTTGTTTACTTTTTAAAAAATCAATAAAAAATAAAATTAAGGAAAAAAAACACCCGACATCACTTCATACTCATTAGGATGGCTGTAGTTTTTTAAAAATAGAAAATCAGAGCCCTCATACACTGCTGGTGAGAGTGGAGAAACAGGAATCCTTGTCTCCTGCTGGGGAATGTCAAACGGGGTGGTCACGGTGGAAACAGCTTGGCAAACAGTCCCTCCAATTGCCAAACAGAACTACCAGATGACCCAGCATTTTCATTCCTAGGGACATCCCAAACAGAAATGAGAACTGTGTCTGCACAGAGACGTGTGTGTGAATGTTTATAGCCCCATTATTCTTCTAGCTGGCAACAACCCACATGTCCGTCAATGGATGAGTGGATAAAGCAACTGGAATATACATAGACTGGAATATCATTCAGCCTTAAAAAAGGAAGGAAGTACTGATAGATGCTACAACTTGGATGAGCCTTGAGAACCTGTGATCATTAAAGAAGCCAGGCATAAAATGTGATGGATTGAATTATTCCATTTAAAATGAAATATCTAGAATTGGCAGATCCAGAGAGACAGTAAGAAGAACAGCAGTTGCTGGGGGAGGGGGAGGGAGAGAACAGGTTGGTGCCTGCAGTGGGGAGGAAGAGTTTTGAAACAAGAGGGGGGTGGTATAACATTGTAGATTCACTAAGTACCACTGAGTTCTAGACTTCAAAAGGGTTTATTACGTTAACGTGAATTTCGACTTCAATAAAACATTGTGCGGTGCATCTACTACACCAATAAAAGGCAGGAGGATCACAGGATCAGGTGGTGCACACCTCTCATCCCAGCAACTTGGGAGGCCACTTAGGGAGAAACTGTCTCAAAATTAAAAAAAAGCAAAAAGGGCTGGGGATGTGGCTCAGTGGCTCAGCACCCCCGGGTCCAATTCCCAGTACAAAGGGAAAAAACTAAGGCGGGGGGTTAGGAAGATGGTGGAATGAGACATGTGTATGTGTGTACACACACGCACACTGGTACGCATAGCCCGGCTCCAGGGATCTGGTTGTTAGAGGTTGGCCGCCCACTGCTCATGTTATTAAACCTCTGCCTTCACACTCGGCCTCTGGAAACCACTCATCTGATTTCTGTCCCTATAAGTTTCCTTTTCCGGGGTGTCACATAGCCTTTTAAATCTGACTTCTCAAGTTAGCATGATGCTTTTGAGACTCACGCATGTTAGTGCATATATTGGGAGTGTGTCACTTTTTATTGTTGAGTAGTATTCCATTGAACAGACAGACCGTAACTTGTTTATCCATTCACTAGTCAATGGACATTTGTGTTTTTTCCAATTTTTGGTGATAATGAAGTTAGATGCTGTGAAATATTCCCATACAGATTCGTGTGTGTGTGTGTGTGTGTGTGTGTGTGTTGTTGTTGTTGCTGAGGATCAAACCCAGGGCTTCATGCTGGCCCACATTCCATACAAATGTTTGCAAAGACACACGTCTTCATTTCCCTTTGGTAACCACCTAGGAGTAGGACTGGTGAATCACACCTTAAATGTATAACTTTATAAAAAACTGACAAACAGCTTTCCAAAGTGGCTGTGGCACTTCGCATCCCCATCAGCCATGTGCAAGAGCTCCTGTCACCATGTGGGCTCAGCAACCTTGCCAACTTTTGGTATTGGCAGGTTTTTTTAATTTTAATTTTAATTTTTATTTGAACCATTCTGATAGGTACATAGAGGCATATCACTGTGGTTTTAACTTCATTATCATGGTGACCATGATGTTGAAAATCTTTTTATGTGCTTATTTCCTATCCATTGATCTTCTTTGGTGAAATCTCCATTTAAATCTCTAACATCCATCCATCTATCTATCTATCTACCTATTTTTTTTCTTCTTTGTTATCCTGGGGATTGAACTCAGGGCCTCACATGTACATGACAAGTTCTACCACTGAAGCACAAGCCCTTTTCAAATTTGGTGAGACAGGGCCTTGCAAAATTGTTAAGGCTGGCCTTGAACTTGTGATCCCCCTGCCTCAGCCTCCCAAGTTGCTGGAATTACAGGTACACATCACTATACGTGATGTATTAGCCCATATATTTATTTATTTATTTTTTCTTATTTTGAGTTTCAAGAGCTCTTTATATATCAGCTCTTTCTATATGGCAGTCCTGTATCAGATATGCATTTGGTAAGTATTTCCTCCCAACACATGGCTTACATTTAGTATTTCTTTTCTGTCTCTTCAAAGAACAAAAGTGTTAAATTTTGATGATGTTTAATTTATCAGTTTTTTTTTTCTCTTACCATCTGTGCCTTTGTGTTCCAGGGAATGTTGGTCTAACGCAAGGTCTTAATTTCCCCTACGTTTTTCCTAGGTATTTTGTAGTTTTCGACTTTACACTTAGGTGTATGCCCAACAGCCTTCTCTACGCCTTCCCCCTCAACCTGGAGTGGGGGCTCTGTCACCTGAGAACACTGACTGACGGGAGGGGTGGTGGTGGCAGTGATGGCATTGGTGCCGCCCGGTGGAGAGGATGGAAATGAGGGGGGTGGTGCTGGACACCTCCTACCTGTGGTCTTTCTTGCTGAGACAGTCCTGCTTGTCACCAACTTGTCCCTTCTCATTTCAGATCCATGCACATCACAGACTCCAGCTTGTCAAAATCTCCATAAGCCAGGTGCGGTGGTGCACGCCTCTAATCCCACTGGCTCAGGAGGCTGAGGCAGGAGGATTGCAAGTTTAGAGCCAGCCTCAGCGATTTAGTGAAGCCCTAAGCAAGTTAGTGGGACCCTGTCTCTAAATCAAAATTTTTTTTAAAGGGCTGAGGGTGGGGCTCAGTGGTTACGTGCCCCTGGGTTCAATCCCTGGTATAAGAAAAAAAAAACGTAAAATGAGAAGTGGGGTGAGCCTTGATCCATTTCCAGGAATGTGCCTATGGATACACTGGTTGAAGTATCCAAGTATCCGTGGTGTGTCTGTGAGGGTGTTCATTGCCACAGTGTGTATTGTGGGAAAACGTGAGCACCACCCGAATGTCCATCAACAGGAGCAAGACGCGGTCTCTCCTCACTGAGAAGTTGCAGGCAGACTTCAAATAAAGCGAGGGCGGTCTTCATGGAGCTCCATGGAGGTACGCAGGGTATCTCTCTAAGTGTAAAAAGCACACATTGGGGTGATAGAGACAATCCCACCTTTCAAGCAGCATGTGCAGATCTTTGTTTGTGCCTGCGAAGAAGAGAACGTCTGGAGCCACACACCAGGAACAAGTAGCAATGGTGTCTCCTGGAGACTTCTCATTGAGAATGCTTCTGATCTGTTTGAGTTCTTTGCCTTGAGCAGTGACTTTAATCTAAAAATAACACACACACACACACACAATCACACACACAAGGTGAGGTGGGGTGAAATCTCTGTATTTCAGAATCAGGCGATGGAGCCGTCCTGACTTGCCCAGGTGGGTGGCCCAGGCAGCCGTGGGAGGAGCTGGCTTCACAGGACTCCTCTGGTCTGGTTTCTGGTTTCTGTCCCACCCACCCTCCTGGGAAGCCACCTCCCTGCCTGTCGCAGGGCAAAGCTGGAATCCACCACAGAGGTGGTGACTGGAGGCTGTGGCCTGGGCCCGGCCCTCACCTCTGTCTCCCTCACCTCCCACAAGCCTAGGGGAAGTCCCCACTGACTGGGGGGCGCTGGTGAGGAGGCTGGAGGACCTTCTCTTGACGTGTGGGCTGAGGTCCAGCTGCCTCGGTATCCCCTGACTCCTGGCCGCCCCCAAGGCCCGCCGCGTCTGAGCCCCCCGGAGAGGGACCCTGAGGCCTGGGTTTTGAGAACTCTGGCTACAGCTGGAACCACGCAAGGCACAGTTCAAAGCCCACCCCAGCAGAGTCACCCAGGGTGCTTCAAAAAATACGGGTGCCCTGCTGCCACCCCGGCATCCTGATCTAATCGGTCTCAAACATTGGCATTTCTTATTTTCTTTTTCTTTCTCAAAGCTCCTGCAGTGTTCCCCACGTGCCACGGGCTGGGCCTGAAACCACTGGTCTTCCACTGCCCGTCGATGTCTTGTCCGGGTGGGGACCGGGCATCTGTAGTTTTCAGACTCCACAGATGGTGGTGAGGTGCTGCCAGCCGGGAGCCTCACTGCTCGAAGGGTGGTTTGGGCCAACAGGAGCAGCCTCACCCTGGAGCTTGGTAAAATGCAGAAGCCCAGGTTTCCACCTACCCAGCCCAGGTGTTGGCTGGACGCGGTCTTTGCACAGCAAGGCCACCTTCTCCGGTGTGCTCAGCCTGGATTTCATTCCATTCCGTGTCTTGGGTCTGGGGCCAGTTATCTCATCCTGTAGCTTCCTCATCAGTGAAATGGAGAGAATGATAGTCCATCCCTCCGAGGGTTGTTGAGAAGGTAAGGCAGGGTCCACCAGGCCTAGGCTGTGCGTGTCTGGCCAGCAAAAAAAGCACCTTATGTCAGCGGCCGCTCTTGCTCCTGGCTGGCAGAGTCTCCAGGTGTGGTCGGCGGGGCGCAGAGGGTCAGGAGCCCTCTGGACTAGGCATGGAGCGTGCGCGGCCCGCTTAGCCTCTCAGAGGCTCGCTCTGTTGCCAGTGCCATCTGGTTGTGTCCACCTCCCCAGGAGCCGTCAGTTCATGCCCCCAGCCCCTTGGAAGTCACGCATCCCAGACAGGCACAACTCCACGACATGACACAGAGAGAAGGGGATCTTTCATGAAAAGTGTCTTAGGGATCAGGGATGATCGTTTAGATCACACCTCCCACATCCCAAACTGTCCTCTGCAAGTCTGTTTCTGAACTCCATGTCCTTTGTCCTACCAGCTGCCCCATGGCTCCTGACACAGCCTCTGGAAACCATCCAAGGAACCATAGTACAAAGCCTCCTTCACCTCCCTGGGCCAGGTGAGAGCTACCTGCCAGGCCTGGGCGGGTGCTTTATGTGGAGTCCCTCCCTCGGAACTCCCAGCCATCCTGGGAGGTGGATCTAGTCTTATGCCCATTTTACAGGTGAGGAAACTGAGGCAGAGTCTCGGTGACTGTCCTGGGGTCACAGTGCATGTAAGTGTGGAGCTGACATTCTATTCCAGGCTCTGCGCCTGTCCCCGATCTCGCCCACGTCCCCTGTGTCCTTCCTCAAGAGGTGGGCGTAGGTCTCACTCCACCCACACAGGCTCTGGGGAAGAGTGAGCGTTCTGCATGTATTTCACAAATATTTATTGAGCACCTACTGTGTGCCAGATGCTGGGGATACAAAGGGAAGCACATAAAATGTGGTCCCTGTCCTTAAAGAAAGAGCTCATCAAGTTATTTGCAAATAGAAGGAAAAAAGCCCCATCTAAGCCCAGATGGGCCCGAGTACAGTTCCCAGACCCTCTGAGCCTTCTAGAGCTGCTTGGCCTGGAGCCAAACGGGCCCCTTCCCCACAATTCATCTTCAGAGTCAAGGGGGACAAGCCCCTCCTCCCTGGCCCAGGACTCTGACCCAGGAAGGGTCTCTGGTGACAGGGAGCAGGGTGGGGTCACCTGGCAGCAGGACATCAGCCCGCAGGTGGGCTCCCTCCCCACCTCTCACCTCCCAACTTCTCAGGCAGGATCCGGGTGCCCCCCGCCCACTTCCTCCCTGGCTGTCTCCCCCCAGATACTGGTAATTGGTAGACAAAGGAGTTTCAGACAGTTGGGGACCTGCGTCCTTTGAGTCCCTGAAAACATGCTATTATTAATTAAAGACTTTGGCTTCGGCGGGGCCGGGCCTGCCTTTTTCTGGCTGGGCCTCAGACTCACGTCTCTCCAGTCGTCTCTTCTTGCTAAATTTTTCAGTGTTTTTAACATCAGACTGATGTTAGGTATAATTACCAACTTTGCACCCAAATTATATTTGACATGGCTTGTGTGGGAAATTAGACCATTTCAGCGCCTACAAATTCACCTGGGGAGCCGAGGCGGGCGTGCGGGCGTGCCGAGGGGAGCGATTTAAATATTACATGTGCCCTCGCGAAAATGCCAGCACTCTTGAAGCTGCCAGGAAGAGTTCTGCCTTCCCTCTCCTTGCCCCGAAAACTGAGGGCACCGAGGGTCGGGAAGAGGGTCCTGTGGGCGAGCCCTTTCCGCTGGTGGCCTGGTTGGCAGGGGAGGGGCCTCCAGAGATGCTGATGGGCCCTGGTGCCAGCTGCGTGGGGACAGCGGGTGACAGTGCTCTCCGTCCTCCGCCTGTCCCTCCCTCCCTCTGACCCACCCATTCTGTGCCTGGGGGAGGAGGCTCCGCCCTCTCTGGGACGGGAGGGTGTGGCCACAGCAGCTCTCCTGGGCCACCGAGCCTGGGGCTCCTTGGGCCAGACTAAGCCGTCACCGTCATGGAAGTCAAGTCCCCTTTGGACCCACACAGCATTCAGAGTTTTGCTTTTTGTCTTTTCAATTCCACAGATGGTGGTCCCCTACCAGGTGCCCGATGTTCTGCTGGGCACGGGGGATCTGGAGCAAAATGAAGCCCATTCATTCATTCATTCATTCACTCGCTCACTCGAATGTGTATTGATCACAGTTTTCTCCCCAGCTCGGGCGATGCCGTGAGAGTTAAAAGGTTCATTCATTTTTCTGTTCATTCAACAGCGCTGACCAAGCTCCGTGCTGGACGCAGCAGGCCTGCAGCCCTCCGTGGCTCACGGTGCACCCCGGGAGCCAGGCTTCGAGGCCAACAGTGAGTCACTGGGTCCCGGGAACTGGAAGGCCACCCCCTCCCTGCCTCAGCGCTCCCTGCTGATGGAAGCGAGGGACCCACTGGCTGCTGCACATTGCCACCTGGACCTCTGGGTCTGAGAGACAAGGCAGGGGCCACCCCTGTCCTGGCCCTGATGTGCCTAACGCAGTGGGGACATGAGGGGGCCTAAGAGAGAATCCTCCTTTTCCTTCTGCTTCTTGCCCCCTGACCCTCATCCGGGGCTCCAGAGAGGAGAGGGGCGAGCCTGAGAGCCAGGGTCAGGGAGGCTGAGGCCACACGCTGCGGCCCCCCCCCAGAGAAGAGGGGCTGCAGGAGACCCTGCGGGCCTCAGAAGAGCCTGTGGGGGGCCCTGACCCCCTGCCCTGTGAGGGCGCACGGAGGGACGGGGAAGGGCAGCCTCCTTCCTGGCTCACCCAGGGGTCCTCAGGGGACATCAGCTCTGTCCCTGGACTTGTGATGGTGACCCAGGCTTTCCTGGTCTTCTCCTGTTCCCTGGTTTCCTGGTTTCCCCCTCAGGCTGGGCGAAGCCGGCGGAGTCCAGCACTTACAGCTGGGCGTGGCCTGTGTGGCCTTGCTCCTTCCAAAGGGGCCGCAGCAGCGCCAGGAGTTCTTCTAGAATCCTCCTCTCCCGTGGTGGGGTCTGTGTCCCCTCCCCTGGCATCTGGGCAGAGCTTTGTGAATGCCCTCACCAGTGGTGCCTGAGAGCAGGGACATTGTGACCCCTGAGGCTAGACCTTAAAGGCCACACCCTTCGCCTCGCTCTCTTGAAACCCAGGCGCCAGGCGGGCCCAAGTGGAGAGCCACCTGCTGAGGTCAGGCGAGGGTTCCAGCCCAAAGTCCAGCCGGGGTTCCAGCCAGCAGCCAGAGCCGTGAGCCAGGGGGCCTTCAGCGCCCCAGCCCTGGCTACCCAGTCACTGGGGCCTCCGGAAGCTTGAGCCTTCCCAGGTGAGCCCCGGGTGCACACGGTCGTCCCACCACACCGTCCACACTCCTGACCCTGGGCATAATAAAATGGTTAGTTCACACCCCCAAGTTTGGGCTTGGTGTGACCGCGGTCAGAGTGGCTGGAGCACTCTCCCTCCTGCTTTCCCTCCGGGGAGGGGTTTGGAGGTCCCTGCGCGGGTGCTGGCTGATCTCTGCATTCCCCACCTTGGACCGGACTGTGCTCCTCCTGGAGGTAAAAGGTCTGGTTCACCCTGTAAGGTCTCCAACAGGCTGGGAGCCAGGAAGGCTTCTCCTCCTCCAGGAAGCCTCCCCTGACTTCCTGTGGCCAACTTAGGGGCCCTTCTGCATCCCTAGCCATGAGGCTCACCTCACTCATTTCTGCGGCCGGTCTGTCCCCACAGGCTGTGGGACCCTGGGTTCTTTGCTTCCTGTCCTGTTGAGCACACAGGAAGTGCTCCGGAGGGCTTGTTGAAGGTCCAGAGAATGTGCCCTATTCCCTGAGCCTGGACAGCCGTCCCTCGAGCTGGGATCCCTCCACCTGCAGGGATCTGGACTCTGGATGCCCGGGGCGGGGCTGGCCTCAGTTTCCCCACCTGTGAAATGAGTGCGTTGGATGAGGAGGAGACTGGGGGCTCCTTCAGCTCAGTCGCCCAGAGATCTTCCAGGAGGCCCAGGGCAGCCTCGGGGTCAGCTTCCCAGGCTGCCCAGACCAGCAGGGGGAGGCAGGGTGCAGAGGGAGGGTGCATCCAGGAACCCGGTGCCCTCCCTCGTCCTTGTCTAACCTGGGGAAGCCCAGCCCTGGGCTCGGGACTGGGGCCTGATGTGGGGTCCACCCTACAGCAGGGCCAGGCCCACAGATGGGCAAGAATGTGGACGAGCCTCCTGCCTGTCTGTCCCCTGCTCTCCTCGCTCACGGAACGACTCAGAGAGGTCACCCCCTTCCCCACTCCTGGTGTCCTCACACGAAGCTGACACATGGCAGGGAGGCAGTCACCAAGGAGCACTGGTGGCAGGACTTGAAGACTGAGATGTGGCACACAGCTCCTGGCACACAGAAGGCGCTCCATGAACGTACCTATTCTCTCAGCAGAAGCCACCATTAACAAGAACCTGCCAGACACAAAGGCCAGGTGTTGTAAGTTCTGGTGACTCGGTTCCCACCAGAAACCCAGTTAAGTACTTTCTTTTTTGCTGTTTTATGAGGGGGAAAGGAATGAGACTCAGAGAGGTTACATGAATTGTCCAAGGTCACACAGCCATGAAAAGTCAACACTGGAAATTAGAACCCAGGTCTGTCTGACCCCAGAGATCTTATAGCCTCCTCTCCCTGGGACCTCCATGTAGGCCCAGGCCCAGGACTGTGGCATCAAATGCCACTGCAAGAGCCCATCTCAGCTGTGCCCTGATAGTGACAGCAGGGACGTGGGGGCATGCAGTCTCTCTGGACTCTGTTCCCCACCCCAGATCAGAGCAGATCTCAGACCCCAGGACTTTTGAAGCATGAGAGGATCCAGAGAGGGCACTGGGTAGACCCTGAGCCTGTCCTGGGAATGGCCTTGAATTGATGGGCAGCAGCTAGGGGTGACCCCACCAGGCTGGGGATGGGCTGAACGAAGAGGGTGAGAGAGATTTCCCCTGCAAAGACCCCTGTGATCTGTGGCAGTGACTTCCCTGTGGGGCCCTGCACACCCACACTCAGGCACAGGCACACCCCTGCTCCTGGCAACCTCTACCCCATCCCCAGACCGTCACAGCCACGGGTGGCCACGCACAGCTGCTCCCGAGCAGGGCATCTGTGGACACACGTGGCCTGCACACCTGTCCAGGCCCAGCCCTGGCTCCTGAGACCACCTGGGCTTGTTTCCACAGGCACGCAGCACAGCCCCAGTGTGTGTGTGTGTGTGTGTATGTGTGTGTGTGTGTGTGTGTGTGTGTGTAGACAGGATGGGGTCTCGCCCACTCACTTGGTCAGAGGGTCCTGGAGCTGAGGTTACTCTAAACACCACTGACCCTCCCTGGGTCCGAGCCTCGTCCACTCCTGGGGATAAGCCCAGGAGAGAGGATCTTTCCTTCCTCATTTTATCAATGACCTAACGGAGGCACAGAGAGGTTAAATAGCTCATCCAAAGTCACACAGCTAGATGAGAGCCAGCGGCGTGGCAGCTCAGACCCCAAGGCCTCAGCCAGCGGCAACCCTGCCTCAGAGGGGCGGGCTCCAGCTGCCCATTCGTCGCAGCCTCCCTCCCTGTCCTGCTCCCTGCTGTGTGTCCCGCAGCACTCTGCCACCTAAACACCCTGAATTTCAGTCATTTGCTTTTCTGCCCCTTGATGCCCCCAGCAATGTAAGCCACGCGAGGTAGACTTTTGCCCTTTGCCCTCTGTGTCCCGGGGTCTGGCACATGCTAGGGGCTGGCGGGGGCTCGTAGACATGTGCTGAATGAAAGGCTGTGAATGGGAATCCCCAGGCCAGGAGGAGGGCAGGAGGCCCGGCCACTAGGGGCTGCAGGACTGTCACCAGCTCCTTCCTGCCCAGCTGGGGCTCCCTCTCTCTGGTGGAGGGCAGGCGTCTGGGCTGTGGCCTGGTGGGGCTGGTGGGGGCTTTTGAGTGGGCACAAGGTAAGCCGGAAGGGGCCCTTTCCTGTCGTGTTCTTCCACGTCTCCAGGCTGGTGGGGGCACCTCCTGGGGGACCCTGGCCCCAGGCCCTGTCGGGAGAGGCAGGTAGACGCTCCTCCTGGGCCCTTCTCAGCTCTCTGGTATCAGGCCTCCAGCATCTGGCCCCACCCCTCCTGTGCCTGCTGCCCCTGCCCCACCCACCACTAGGTGGCGCCAAGTGCCCTCTGACAGTGGGAAGCTGCCCCGAGGGCTGGGTGGGAGCCAGGCTGGCCCCAGCACCCTACATTCTGGCTCTGGCTGGGCTTCCTGCCCCCGTGTCCCCTTCCTGGAAGGGCATGGCAGCCCCCAACAGTGTGTGCTGAAAGGTTTCCATCCATTACCTGACAGTCCCTTCAAAGTCTCACAAGGGCTTTGATGATGAGGCAGACACCACTTTTGTCCCCATTTTATAGATGAAGAAACTGAGGCACAGAGAAATTGGAGTCACACAGCTAAGAGGGAGCGTATTCAGAAAGCTACCCTGGGTTCCATGCGGAACTACTGCTTCCCAAGAGCTTGCCCAGGAGGGTCTGGGGCCCCCTGAGTGAACCAGGAGGCCCCCAGAGCTGCCAGAGGCTCCAAGGGAAGCCTCCAGACAGGAGACTGTTGGCAGAGCTTCCTGGCCCTGGGAGGGGAGGAGCCAGGCCTGGGAGCAGGATGGAGAGATGCCTGGGAGCTGCCTGATGGGGAGCCCAGGAAAAGAAGGAAGGAGTAGAGGGGGAGTGGGGGCCTGGAGGGGCCCCCCAAGAGCACTAAGAACAGCTGGGAGAAGGTTGGACACAGGCGCCGGATGGGGAGGATTTGTCCCAGATGTTCCAGGCAGCGCTGGGCCCAGATGGCACTGAGGTGGGGAGCCCCCTCTTCAAGCGTCCAGGCTTGGGAGGTAGGGCCCAGACGGGATCCTGGGTCCAGTGGGGTTGTAGAACCCCCAGACCAGGGAAGATCTGGGGGCCCAGGGAGGCCACGGGGCCCGAGGTCCCTGGGGCTCAGATGTGCTCCAGCTGCTGCCCACAGCGACAGCCACGTAGCAGGGCCTTCCATTTGTCCATCAAACACGTGGATCGTGCCAGGTGCTGGGACACTGCAGGGAACTGGACCAACCAGGTCCCTGCTGTCCCTGGTGCAGGACAAACACAGTAAACATGTGAGTGGAGAAGAGAGGGATGAGACTGAATGCCAGAGGTCTCGTTTAGGTTGGGTGATGGGCAGGGGGACCTTGGAGGCAGCAGGATTCACTGTAAATGGCCAGGAATGACTTTCTGGGCAGAGGGAGCAGCAGGAGCCCTGGCCTGAGGCAAGGGCCAGCTGAAGGGGCTGCAGGGATGGAGGAGGGGTCAGCAGAACCCCAGAGAGTGGCCAGGGTGCAGGTGGGAGAGGAGGCAGCCGGAGGGCAGGGCCAGGCTGAGGGGGACCTGTTGGGGTGCCCGTGAGCTCCTGGGGATGGCACATGCTCCCCAGTGCCAGCACGGGAGAAACCAGCTTGCATTTTGGAAGAAGACACTTGTTCGGGGGGATGTGCAAGAGGAGACCACAGGGGGAAGGGGTGAGCTCAGCGGCCACCTCAGGGCCCTGCCTGGGAGGGCAAGCCTCGGGCAGCTCGGCACTGCAGAGGTGCTGAACTGGGACCCTGATCTGCTGCCCCAGTTTCACTTCTGGCCACACCACTCACTGGCTGTGTGACCACATTCTGAGCTGTGATGTCTTTACCGGCCAAATGGGGACAGAAGCTGCCTGGGCTCCTTCCCTGGGATTCATGACAGTCAAGATCGGGAAGTGACAAAGGGCCAGAGCTTGACCGATAAGGTCAAGGGGGAGGCTGGGCGTGAGAGGACCCTGTGCCTGGGGTTGCTCTGGGGACAGAATGTTCTGGGGGGAGCGGATGGAGTGGTGACATTGTGGTTGAAATCACCACTGGGGCTTCAGTCCCTCCCTACACTGCTCTGGGCTCCCCAGTCTTCAGAGTCTGGGGTCCAGGAGGCCACCCACCCCTCCCCCACCTTCTGTCCTCCATCTTTTTTTTTTGCATCTTCTTTTTAAAATAAAAACGCCGGCCGCTCGCGGCTCGCTGATGTTTATGCCTCAGTAATACATTATGTATTATTTTGTTTTAAGCACAGCTTTTGCATCCTGACAGTAACAATAAAATGTGACTATGGGATTGCTAACACAGACAGACTAATGTTCCCACCGCCCGCCTCTTTTTTTTGCGTCCTAAGCACTTTTGAAAAGGCTCCTTTTATATTCCTAATAAAATTATAGCAAAATACATCGATTTACTGGAAAAGAGTTTAGGGTCGGGTTGGGTTCTTCTCCCCCTCCCCCCGAGTGGGCTGCCGCTTCCCCCAAAGGCTGATGGACCTTCCGAAGCTCCCATCTAAGTGCTGTTTGACCCCCGACCCCAGGTTATGTCACCTGGAAGGGCTGCGCCTACCCTGGGTGGGGCAGGAGCCCAGGACTGTGGGTGTGGAGAAGGGGTCCCTCTGTGTTGGGTGTCCCTGTGTGGTGTCAGGTGTCCATGCGTAGGTCGGGGTGTCTGTGTGTAGAGGGGTATCCTGTGTTGCTGGGCGTGCCTGTGGGTCACAGTGTCGGTGTGTGGGGGGTGTATGGTGTCTGTGTGTAATTCGGGGTGCCTGTGTGTGTCGGGGTGCTCCTGTGTTGAGATGTGGGGCTGTGTGAAGGTGACATCTGAGCCATGTTGGAGGGTGTCCCGGTGACACTGTCCTGAGGAGGTTTTCCCTGTGGTGGGAGGCGTGTGCCTGGGTGTGATGCGCTGGTGGGGACCCACACGAGTGCTGGGCAGTGGGGTGTTTGTGGGTGCAGGGATGTCGGGGTAGGGGTCTGTATGGAGTGGGGGGGCACTGAAGGTCAGGCTCAGGCTTGCTCGGGTGTCCCTGACGAGTAGCTCTCTGGTTCTTCCCGGTGCGGAGGCAGGTGGTTTGCTTAGGAAGACGACATAATCAGCGAGTTCTCCCCATCTGAAAAATGGGGTCCCGCCCCGGCTGGCCACTGCCTCCACTTCACACTGGCCGTGTGTGCGCGGGCGGGCGTCTGTCCCTGTCCACACGGGGCTGCGAGATCTGGGGGCAGAGGAGGGATGAAGAGCACGACAAGGTGGATCCTCCTGGTGGAGGCCCCTCAGGCCGTGTGGCCATGCTGGGCTCAGAGCTGCCTTGGCCAGTAGAGGGACATTGGGTCTCTGGGATGACCCTCAGCACAGGTGGCACAGGGGCAGCAGGCAGGGGAAGGGTTCCAGCCATGCACAGAAGCCATGAATGGAGAAAAGGACCAGCTCCTTCCTCCTGCCCAGGGCCCACTCCTCATCCTCACCAAGACGGGTGCCAGAGGCTGGGCAGCAGGGCCCCGGGCACTGGGTGTCCTTCAGGGGTGGGCACCTGCTGGCCTGCTGTGGGTTCTGAGACCAGGGCACTCTTTCCCGCTATTTCTGCCTTGGTTCCCTGCAGAATCCCGAGTCTAGGAAGGAAAGACCCATCAGACTCCCCCACCCCAGTGTCCCCCTCTGGGGAGCCTGAGTCCTCTGAGACGCCCAGGCCAGAGGGGCCCCTTCTGGGGCTGGAGCTGGGGGAACCTGGCCGAGAACCCCGATTCCCTGCACCCCAGCCTCCTAGGAGCTGAGTGCCCGAGGACCCGCCTGCCACCGGCACAGAGCCTGGCTTCCTCCCCCACCCTCCGCAGCCCGCCCTCTCCGGAGTATATGTGGGTTTGCACGATTCAGAAACAGAGAGGAAAAAAAAAAAAAGAATTGGGTTTTGTATACTAAGCACTTTTGAGGGCAATCTGGGGCCCCCTAATCCAGAGGTTTATAACCTCCCCAGCTAATGCTCCCTGTCACTGTGTTTTGATATCATTACTACATTATCCTCACAATTTTTGAGTGAAAAAATACAGTACTTAGAAAGTCGAAATTCATAAATAAATTCATGTCAAACCGCACTTAATATTGATTTTGTTAGTGTTCAGATTCAATAATAAGGTACTGCGTGCATGAATATTTAAATATAATCATCGTTTCTGCATCTCCTAATGGCCTCTGCTCCTCTACACTCAATTTAAACACAATTTAAAAACTATAATGTATTGAAAAATACTAGGATTTAGCAATAAATCATCATCGGGAGATTCCAGGCCTCTTATAGGGTGGCTCGATATGGGCTTCTCTGGGGACCGTACAATTAGATTCATGTTTTTAAACTTCTCAATTATCCATATACCATAATTTTATGTGAAAGTTTGTTTCGCTTCCCCCCTCGCCCCCGCCGCCCCCCGTCGCCGCCGCCCCCACCCGCTCCTTGGGTAGGAAGCGGTGGGCGCTTAAGTGTCCTCTTAGCCAGAGTAGAGTGGGGTCAAAGGTGGCCGTCCTCAAACTGAATTAGAGGCCGGGCCTGCCAGAGGCAGCCGGCGCTGAGTCACTTAATCACATTATTTGGGGAAAATATAGGGGGGAAAGAGATAAAATGACTTAAAATGAACTTGCCAAGGAGGAAGCGGAGTTTTTTAGATTTATTTAAAAAGCAATCCTTGGCCTGAGGAAATGCACGCAGGGCTGCGGCAGGATGTGGTAGGTCCCCGCGGAGCGGAGCGGGCGGCCAGGCTCTGGGAGCCCAGGGGTTTCCAGCCTGCTCCCCGGGGCCCCAGGGCTTTGTGAGGAGCCCCTGGGGTGCAGTAGGCCCAGCCCTGAGGATAAAGGGGTGCCCTCGGTCTCGGTCGGGGATGGGGAGCTGCTGGAGCCCTCTCCTCTGGGAGCCTGAAGGCAGGAGGGCGGGCTGTGGCAGGGTGTGGCAAGGCCCTGGGGCATCTCCTTGTATCCTGGTGGTGGCAAGTGGCAGCCGATGCGGACAGACGGCAGAGGTGGCACAGCAGTCGGGGTTGATGACGGGAGTGGATGGGGACCGGGGGGGATGTGGAAGGTGGTGTGCATTGACTCGGGGCAGCCAAATGCACACCTGGTCTGGATTGGGGTCACCCACCCCACTTACCAAGGACCTACTGGGTGGCTGGCGCTTCATGTTCAGCCCAAGGAGCCCCAGAACCACTGTGTGATGTAAGACATAGTCATGCTCATCCCACAGCTGAGAAAACTGAAGCTCAGAGAAGGGAAGCAGTTTGTTCAAGGTCACACAGCTGGTAAGGGATAACGTGGGGATTTGAACCCAGCTCCCTGTAGAACGGATGTTCTTTTTGTCTGGCTTCCTCTTTTGCTTGGCAGGTGCACTTGGAGGGTGGGTAAGATGTTGGCTCTGAGCCAGGTGCTCTGGATGCTCCAGAATTCTGCTCAGCTGCTCTTATCCCAGGGAGACATCTGCTCCTATGAGGGAAGGGGCAGGGACTCAGCACATTTGGATTCTGGAAACTTCTCTGGTCCCTGGTCAATGGGCAGGTTCGGTGTGAGGGTCAGTTGAGTGGGTCCAGGGCTAGACCCTGGACTGGTTGCTAGGGGAAACCCAAGTGTTAGCCTGAGAGTGGGGGGTGCCTTCGGAGCCCTGGGACAGATGGGTGGGTGGGCAGTGGTCAGAAGTGGGGGGCTGGATTTCTAGACGAGACTTCCACATGGGACAGGAACTCGAACTGGGGAGAGGCCTCACGGGGGTGGCCCAAAAAGGGAGGAGCCCAGCAGAGGCCAAGCCTTCACTAGGAGGCTGTCAGGTGCGCAGGTGAGAGCCAGGCCAGCTCATCGCTGGGTCTTACTCCCACCTGTTTTCTGATCAGCATTACCCAGGACCCTCGGCGGGGCTGGGGCTGGGGCTGGGTGTCGTGAGCCTGGGCTCTGGTTGGGTGAGAGCCAGGTTTTTGCCCTGTCCTCACACAGGCGTGCAGCAGGGTCACCCACAGGGCTGTGTGTCGCCTGTTCCAGAACACGGACACAGGGCGGCAGGGAGGTCCGGAGAAGGAGCTCGGGGGCTCAGCCTCTGGAGCAGCCCACAGGTTCCGCGTCCCGGAGGCTGTGGCTCCTTCCTTCATTCAAATTCACCCCTTTGCTCTCCGAGCAGGTGCCTGGCCCGGGATTGCAGGGAATGAACGCAACAGGGCCCCGAGCTGAGGATGGAGCCTCAGGTCAGTCTCCTCATGGGTGACGAGGGGATTAGCATCACCTGTTTCCCCTCCTTCTGCCTAAATTTTGTAAAGCCACAGAGATGAAAAGGTGCCAGGTAAAAGTGGCCCCAGGTGGGCTATTCTTCTTTTTCCAGTGAACGGGCCTGAGGAGCCCCTCGAATGGAATAGGAATAAAATTTGGGAAACTGGGAAATTGGGAGCCATTGTGAGCTTCTTGAGCCATGCAGGTCACCGAGGAGGCCTACCCAGTCTCAGCTGTTCCAAAAGGCCGGGGGGGACACTGGCTCTTTGAAAAGCTGAGATCTCCAGATATTTCCTGTGTCCCAGTCACTCCCACTGTCCCCATCAAAGTTAGTGTCTCAGATACCAGGGACTCCCCTCCTCTGGACAGGAGAGGAGTTGCCAGTAGAGCCTGGGCAGACAGCAGCTCTGGATCCCTGGGGCTGCTCCTCATCCCTTCGGCCAGGATGGGACAGGGGCCTCTTGCTCCCCTTTCAACTGACCACCCAGTGACCTCCCAGACCTTCCCCTCAGGAACTCTCGGCACCTTGGCCCCTGCTCCTCTCTCCAGTCCCCCTCCAGACCACACACGTTCATCCGCCTTCCCTCGGCCGCAGGGCTGTCACAAGGACCCCGTGGAACAGGAGCATGGAGGGCTTGGTGGACAGGATAGGGCTGCAGGGCTCCCCCGCACACCGTGGGACCCTGAGGACTGCCAGGCATAAGTTCTGTGGCCACAGAGGCTGCTGGCTCAGATCCTCAGATGGGCAGGGCCGGTGCCTCCTGGGGCCCTGTCACTCTACATCCAGGGCCTGTTTTTTTCTGGAAAACAAGCGACATTCATCACAAGTGACAGCCAGGCCCTAATGCAATCTCTGCCGGAGCCATGAATTGCAAATGGGTGGCAGTGAGGAGGTGCTCCATTAGGCCCCCCGGGGGTCACACGCCTGGGTCCAGGGGGTGCAGGTCACTGATAGGACACCTCCTAGGATCCACAGCTTCCTGATGCCACCCTGGACCAGGCCCCAGCTGCCTCTGGCCCCAGGTCCTCAGTCCTTGGGGTGGGGTGGGGCAAGGCTTCAGAGTGGGTGGAAGCAGGGGCCGGTTCCTGGTGACGAAACCTGCTTTTGTCCCTCTGTGAGATTCACAGAAGAAAAATAAAACACCAGGGCAATTACTTGAGCAAGTTGGGTGAGTGTGGGGGGATGTGTCCAGGCTCCAACTCTGACACCTCACCTGCCTGGCCACCGGGAGGATGGGATGGGGGTGGGGTAGGGGACAGGAGCACGCAGGTGACCAGGAGGTGCATGTGGCCTTGTGGCTCTGCGCCTCCCCAAGTAGCCTCTGCCCTCCTGCCCCCCCCCCCCCCAGCAGCCCTCCACTCCACGTTCGCCCACCCCCGCTGCCCTCATCCTCCCAGCTGGGCCCTGCCCCACCCAGGACTGGTGCCACCTCCGCACGTGTGTGCCCAGCTTCCAGCTCTGCACACAGGTATGTGCTGCTTCTCTCTACTCCATGAGTGTGCCCAGGCCTCACGTGTGTGCCCAGCCCACTGCCAGCCCAGCCCTGAGTCAGGGTGCGCCGCCAGCCTCTGGCACCCAGGGTAGGCGGGTGGGTTTGTTTTCCTCTGTGTGTCTGGGGTTCAGGGGGAAAATGAAACCTCCAAATGAGCTCTCCAAATGAGCTCTCCCTGGGGCGCTTTCCCCTTTTTTTCTGCCCAGGTGTCTCTAAAGGGAACCTCATTGTCTGTTTCAAATTCATTTGCACTTAACTCATCTAGAAGTTTTGCAAGAGCTGTTTGATGTCCAAGGAGCCTCCAAGCACCCCTCCCCCTCCCCACCCTCGGAAGGAGCCTTTTAACCCTTGGAGACCCAGAGCCGCCTTTGGACCCACGTCAAGGGCCCGCTGCCCGCTCAGCTCCTGGGTGTGGGAGGGGGCACTCAGCGAGAGCAGGCGGGGGTCGGGGGGAGGTTCTGTCCAGCTGGCCCCCTCCCTTGGCACATGCACCCAGCTGGGCATCTCAGCGCCCCCTATCCAGTGGCTCCAGCCCTGCTGGGTGCTGGGCCCAGCTGTTGGAGCTCTGAGCCTCCCCCACTAATTAATGGGTGCCTTCAAGGGCTGACCCAATTGGCCCCCAAATTAATCTCAATTACAGCGATTTGGTAACTGCAGGACTAGCCAGCCCCACCGAGCTGGGATTTCATCACCTGAGAATGGGGAGCCCGGCCGGACAGCTCAGCCTTCCTGGATGTTATCGGCGGGGGCGGAGCGGGGGTGCTGGGTGGCGCTCAGGGGCCCCAGGCGGCACAGCCTTTATCAGCACCATCAAATTAGTTCACACCGGCTAATATGCACATTGGCAGCCTGGCCTGCCCGCCCCTTCCCAGTCCTGGCGGGTGGGGCTTCTGGTGATCTTGGGCTGCCGGGCCCTGTCCCCGGGTCCCACGGGCTCGCACACTGGCTCACCATGGGGCCCAGAGCTGTGTGGCTCTGGAGCTCTGAGTCCCGCAGGGTGCCGGGTTCTAGACCCAGGGTCCAGCCGGGCTGCCTCTTCCTGGGCTGGCACAGAGTTGCCTCGCTGCAGGGCAGACGTGGGCTGGTGACGCCTGGTGCCTGGCAGCTCCCTGCAGTTTCCAAAGCCTGCTCCCAACCAGTAGCCCTGGTTTGCTCCCCGCAACACCCCTGTGGGGCAGGGCAAGGGTGGTTACCTCCATTTTACAGACAGGGAAGTAGAGGCCCAGGAGAGCAGAGCTGGCTTCGCAGGCCTGTCAGGGGCCAGGGTCTGCCAGGCTGCAGGGCTCCTGGTGCAGCACTCTGCCCAGGACACCCCGGAGACCGTGCGGCTCCCTCCACACGCCCAGCGCCTGCCCGGGGCACCTCTAACTGCCCCAGCCTGTGGTTGTTTGCTTATTGGTTCAAACAGGCCAAATTTTCTGAACTTCGGTTTCTTCATCTGTCAATGGCGGTGAAGATGATGAAGCCTGCATGCTCCCAGCCCACACGCACAGGCAGACAGATGTGAGGCCTTAGCTGTCATTATCAACAGTGCGCGGGGCGGAGGGTGTAGGAGGCCCGGTTAGGAGGCCATCCTCTGCGGGGGAGGGGTGGCTCTAATGGTGGAAGCCAGGCAGTGGGTGCCAACCAGGAAGGTCTGGGGGCTCTTCCTCATGGCCCAGCCCACCCACACCCACAGTCACAGCCCTGTGTCCTAACACTCCACTGTCTGGCAGCACGCGGGGAGGTTCTTGGATCCGTGAATGACTGGGCGGAGTCCACCCTTCTGCTCCAGAGACACTTAACACAACGTGGGCTGGTTACTCCCACCCTCCTCCGGCCTCCCTTCACCACTGCCCCCAGGGGCTGCTCTGCATCCAGGGCCAGGTCTGCCCCACCCTTGGCAGCACCCCCGGGAACTCCCACCACCCCACCCTCTCACCCCTGGGCCCGGTTTAGCCAACTGGGAAGGGATCCAGAGCTCAAGGTGGGGGTCCTCTGGGAGTGCTATGACAGGTGCCCATCCACGCCGGCCACCCAGGCCACCACCCTGCACGGGAGCCAGCGCCCTGAGAGCCCTCCTGCCCGCCCCCCACTTCCCGCAAACCCAGTGGCAGGATGATTGATTTTGCGGGAAGAGCAGCCCCGAGGGTGGGGGTGGGGAGCCGGGCGCCAGGGGCTCCTCACTCCATTTGCGTGTGGCTGTGAGTCAAAGCTGGGTCCCTCTGGGCACCGTGCGGGGTGTTCCCCGGCTGCTTGGCCTGGCTGAGGGGGCTCAGGAAGAGCTGTGAATCAGGGCCCTGGGGGTGCCCAGCAGCACTGAGGGGCCTCTGACGCCTCGGGCTGTGGCAGTCCCTTAGAGGGTGACTGGCAGCTCACCTGGAGCGGAGAGAGTGTCAGAAGGGGTCTCAGCCCTCCTTGGTCTGAGTTTTGCAGAGCCCCTGGGCAGGGAGTGGAACAGCCCCCAATGGGCTGGAACCCTGTTGTGTCAGGCCCAGAGGTCCAGAGAGCTCACTGGGGACTCAGGGGACACAGGAGCTCTGAGCCTTGTGACATAGAGCCCAGGTGTGTCCGGGATATGCTCAGGTGCATGCCTGTGCTCTCTCTCATAGGCGCCCAGGACCCGTCTTCCAGGCCCAAAGCCACACAAGGGAGCAGCTCACCCAGGATCAAGGTGTGGCCTCGGTGCTGCAGTCAGCTCAGGGCACCAGGAAACACCTCCCAGGACAGCCCCAGGGGCCGCTCAGGCAGCAGCAGCTGCAGCAGGACAGGGATTACAGGACTGTCTTTCCAGTGCCTCCTGGAGTCGTGGGCAGCCCAAGACCCAGGAAAGGAACGACTCAGGGAGGACCCGAGCGCCCTGGATTCAGGAGGCTGCAGGAGAACAGGTCCCAGCCTCTGTCGGTCACATCTGTCCCTGCCCTTTGGGGCGTGGCATGTGAGGGGGTGCAGCTCTTTCTAGCAATGCCTGACAAGGGGATTGCTTCAGCCCTGACCCAGAGTCGGGGGGCTTCCTGGAGGAGGGGACCCGCAGGTCACCAAAGAAGCAGATCTTCCTGGGGTAGGGGAGACCAGGAATTTGGGGGTGGGATCCTGTGAGGAGTCTGGGGAAGCTGGGGCCTGGGCTTGGGTGAGGGAGGGAGGAGCCTCTGGAGCAGGAATGGGCTCCTGACCGTGGGTTTCAGATGAAGCCTTTGCACTATGTTCAGGTGTGCTGGGTGCTGTGGGAGAGCCAAGGAAGTCCCCAAAGCCAGCCTCGTTTCCAGGGACCTTACAGGTCAGCTGGGAGGACAGATCACCCACACAGAGAGGCATCCAAAACAATCATGCTCTCATGGTGGGTCATGGGCGGTACTGGGAGCCCCCCACCCCCGGCTTGTCTGAAGACTCCGTGCACGTGGCTGGAGCTCAACGGAGCGCCCAGCGTCCTTCCAGCAGTCCTGAGGATACATTGGGTTGGGGTCAGTGCAGAGGGCGGGCATCCTGGAAGTCAGAGCTTGCAGAGGGGACCCAAGAGAGAATTGCAGGCCCACGCTCCAGTGCTGTCCAAAGAAGGCCGGAGAGACCAGGGCAGCCCTTGGAGGCCGCTTCCTTGGAAAGGGTGGGACCCAAGCATCCCCAGCCACTTAACACCCAGAACCCCCCATGAGCTATTCTGCAGCAGGGGACGGGGCCTCCCTGTGCTCAGGAGAAACACGGTTTTCTGGGAGCCACGGTGGACGCTGCAGTGACGGGTCAGAGCAGCCCACAGACCCAACTTCTGGGCCTCTCTCCTCTCTTTCTAGTTTAGGCCTCACTAGTTTATTATAACAGGGGACATGGGAATCAGTGACCTGTCGATAGGCTTCAGAACGCCCGTGGCAGGGGCAGCTTCAGAGGGGGCCATTTCAACAGCGATCACTTAACCTACAAACTTTCCTAGAACGTCACCATCTCCGAGAAATACCCCGGGTCCTCTAGAACGCCTCTAGTGTCTCCAAATTCTGGAAGGAGAATGTTGTCTTGAACTTTTCCACCAGCTGAATCTCTCCACCCTTCTCTTTAGAGCTGGTTCCAATGGCTACTACTGCTGCTCGGGATTCTCTTCCCAGAGAGCTTTCTGGAAGCGTGAGTCTCCCTGGGTTGCTGTCTCCACCACGCTGCTCTCAGGCAATATTCCGGCAAAGTGGGGGAAGGAGGTCTCTAAGGCCTGGCTTTGCTCTGGCTCACATCCTCACCCCACTGTGGCCAAGCGTACCTGTCCCCTGGGAATCTTGTTAACGCACTGGGGGACTAGAGTTTGGAAAATGCTGACCTAAGTCCTTAAAATTCTCCCTTTTCCTTGGAGATTCCATGTTCATTTTAACCAATCTGGGAAACGATGGAACAGCAGAAGAAGGTTTCAGTCTTTCGATATCATTTCTCAGGAAGACTCGCTGTCAGCGCCGCTCCACTTCTTAGTCCTTCTCTTCTGCGGTGCTGGGGGTGGAACCCAGGGCCTCACGCGCTAGGCAAGCGCCCCACCACGGAGCTGCACCCCCAGGCCCCAGTCTTTCTTCCTATGAACGTGCAAGAGGAATACCTGAATGCGCTAAGTCTGAACTGGGATCACACAGTGCTCTGTCTTGCTTTTTCCCGCATTGTTATGAATGACTTGTTCCACGCAGAAGAATATATGTGCAACCTAAAGAATAACCGTAAAACAAGCAGCCAGGTGTGCACTGCTTGATTTAAGAATTATACTCCACTTTTCCACTTAGTAGTATGCTCTGGACATTTTCTCAGGCCATTAAATATTCTTTGAGAACTTGAATTTTAATGACTGTCAGGTGTTCCTTCAAAGGGTGGACCATATTTTATTTAACAAATCCCTTCTTCTCAGAAATTTAGATTCCTTCCAACTTTTTACTCTTAAAAGGACACCAGGAAGAACACTATTATATGTAAATTTTTGCCCATCATCAGAACCATCTCTATTTCTTTACTAAAAATGGAAAGAAGCAGCACTTTAGAGTCAACGTTATAAAATAGCGATAGGGAATGTGTGTACTTCACACACCTGGCCAGCTCTGGGGACAGCAGAGCTGTCGTTGAGATTTACAAGTCCACGTAATACGTACTGATCTAATTTCCATTATACAGATGGACAAACGGAGGGTCAAGGAAGTTAAGTGAATTGCCCCAAATTGCATCAGAAGTGCAAAGCTGGGCTTCGAACACCCACAGTCTGATCCCTCCCCACTGTGCTGCACCTTGGTGTCTTCATTCACTCAATGATATTTACTGAGAACCTAACATAGCCCCGGGCACAGCTGCAGAGGACAGGGGTTCAGCTGTGAGCTAAACAGATACAAAGCTCTGCCCACCTTCTAGCAGAGGGTAACAGACAGAAAACTCAACCAGGCAGATCTTTAGACTGTTTAAAGTCTTCTGGCAAAAAATGCAACAGAAAAGAGGCAGAGGAATGCAGGAGTACCTGGGTGTTGCTTTAAAATAGGGAGGCGGGGGGGGGGGTTGTGGCTCAGTGGTAGAGCACTCTCCTAGCATGTACGAGGCACTGGGTTTGATCCTCAGCAACACATAAAAAATAAAATAAAGATATTGTGTCCATCTAACACTTAAGAATAAATATTTAAAAATAAAATAGGGAGGCATAAAGGGCCCCCTGCAAAGAAGACAACATAAGGAAATAATAAGAGAACACTCAGCTCTGCAGAGACAGCACTCCAAGCAGAGAGGCTATTAAGTGCAAAGGCCCTGAGGCAGCAATGGCTGACTGTCTAAGGAACAGCAAGGAGGCTAGTGGGGCAGGAGAGAGTGAAAGGGAGGGAGTAGGAGGAGGTGAAGCCAGAGAGATGGTGGAGGAGGTGCACACAGAAGGGCTCTGTGGCCACTGGAAGGACTTGAGCCTTTCTCTGAGGCAGGTGGCAGCCATGGAGGCAGAGCAGTGATGTGATCTAGCTTCTGCCGTCAGCATCCCTGATAGACTTCCATTTACGGTTGCACAGGTTATGGATTGCACAAGGGCAGCACAAGTTGTTTCTTTCTGCTCACAGACCTGAATAGCTTCCAGATCCTGCACACCTGTGAAGGACTGTGTTCTGCTGCAGTCCCACTCAAGTGTCCCCTGAGGTTGCTCCTCTGGCTCACCAGCCCCTCTGGGGAGCCTGATTTCCACTCTGACCCAACTCTAATCCTGCCACAGCATCTCCTGGGCAGGGCAATGGGAAGTGTTCGGAGTGTGACTGTTGACTTAGAGCCTGGGTATAAGTGACCACGAAGGTGCATGAGATGGGTCTGGCCAGGCTGCCCCCCACAGGAAGCTCTCCAGGCCCAGGCAAGGCTCAGCAGCGGGGCCAGCCATGCTGGGCAGTCTGGCTGCTTCTGGTGGGGTGGATGCTCTGGCCACGGACGTAACAAGAAGCTGATTGATGGAACTGTCATTCTGCGGGGTTTAGCCTGGAGGCCGCTGATCAAACCCCAGGGCCAGGGCCCCGCCCACTTCACACAAGGTCTGGCCTGGGGCCGCCCAGCTTGACGGGGCGCCCACGGGGCTCTCTGCTTACTCCTGGCCATCTGCCTACAGCTGGGCACAATGAAACGCAGTGCCACGTTTTAAAAACTGCTTTGGCTCCACTTAAGGAAGTCACTTTGTTCCAGCCGGCCAGGGGCTGTTGAGCTGGAGCAGCCCTGCCTCCTGTCCCAGAGGAGATGCCCATCAGCCGATCAGCCCAGACGCCAGCAGGAGTTGCAGTGCCAGATGTAAATTTGGGAACTGTCAACAGATACCGGTGTTTAGAGAGCCGAGGCTCTGGGGGCCGGGGGAGGGCTGCAGGGAGAAGACTCTGAAGGCCTCTGGTGTTTACTGGGGACTAGGAAGAGGAGGTGCAGGGGAGACTGGAAAGGAACAGCTGGGAGATGAGGAAGGAAGGTCCCCAGGAGGACTGAGTGGCCCCTGGGCCCAGCTGATGGAGGGTGAACCAAGGCCTGGGAACTGACCCTGTTTGCAGCTGTGTGGAAACATGGGACATGGGTGTCAGGGTGGGCAGTTGCATGTTGGGTGCTCGAGGGCGGGAGGACCTGTGGTTCCTGGGAAGCAGGCGCAGGCACAGGCGCTGTTTTCCAGGGGTTGACCACGGAGGTGGCAGAGGCCAGGTAGGAGCTGGGGGAGGGGCAGGGAGGAAAATGAAGCTGAGGGCCTGGAGATGGGGACAGTCCCCACGGCCTGAGGTGAGCCAGGGGCTGTCCAGGAGGAGAGGAGGGGAGGGTCTGGCATCAGGGGAGGTGCCCACATGAGATGGCAGTACTAAGGACCCGCTTCCAGGGACCCACCCAAGGGGCAGCACCTAAGGAAGGGCTGTTTCCTGTACCACCCCCCACTGGAGACTGGGGGCCCTTTGCAGCCCTGGGGTCTCCTGCAGGGGCAGGAACTCGGATACAGCCAGGACTTGAGGAAGCTGCACATGAGGAAACAGAGGCCCGGCGAGGTTACACGATCTGCCCTCGGTCACACAGCTCTTAATTCAACCCTGATTTTGCCCAACACTCTCCTGCTACCCAAGGAGCAGGGAGGCTGAAGAGATCTGCTGGGCTCCGCAGATTTGGCCTCATGACCAGTTTAGTGTTCAGGCGCCGGTGGCCAGGAAGATTCAGGCAGGGGCAGCCCTTCGGGGCTCCCAGACACTTGGGGCGGTCAGTCTGTGATCCCCGGGACGCACGGGGAGCCAAAGGCTTCCACGCGGGGTGGGGGGACTGCTGGGCGTCGACCGGGAGGTGCGAAGGCAGGCGAGAGTGAAGGGGCTGGAGGGGACCCCAGGCCACCGAGGGGCTGCAGCCTCTCCGCCTCGCCGGAGCCAGGCGGCCCGGGCCGCGGGTGGTCGCGGGGCAGCGCGGGCGTCTAATGGGCAGCCCGCCGCGTCCGGGGAGGCCCCGCGCTAATGCGCCGGCGGCGCTGCCCCGCGCGATCGATGCGCAGCCCGCGGCCCCGCGGGGCGGTCCTGGGACCTCAGCGGAGCCCGGGAGTCCCGGACTGGGACAAGGCCACGGTCGCTGGCCCTGTCACCAGGGCCGGGACCTGAGGAGAGGACGAATGAATCCCTCCCAAATTTCAGGGGGCGCAGGGGAACCAACTCGGAAATCAAGATAAGTACTTAAGAATTTCAAAACTGCTGAGCTGAGCCCTGTTGGAGCAAGGACAAAGTCAGGAAAACGCGTTCTGGCTTCTCGAATTCGTGGTATTTTGCTGCTCATGGATGGTTCACCTGGGGGTTTAAAGGAGGGTGTTGGCGGGTGAGGGTGCTAGGATCCCACTCCCCCACTGTGATCGACCAGAGGGACACATCAGATGTCAGCATCTTAATGCTCCTTTTAAAAAAAATAACTTTGTTGGGATATGATTTACACACTATCAGTTCATCTGTCCAAAGTGTGCAATTCCGTGGTTTTTGGTGTATTGGGAGTTGTGGGATCATCCTGGCCACACACAGATGTTAGGACATTTTCATCACTGAATACCCAGGAGGGCTTCCCATGGCCTTTGTTGTCCCAGGCAACCGCACACCCATCCTGTCCCTGCGGACTTGCCTGCTCTGTGCATTTCCTGTAGATGGACCATGCACAGTGCAGTCTTGACCATGGCTTTTGCACTTGAGTGTGGTGTTTTCCAGGTTCCCCGTGTTGAAGCACGTGTCGAGTTCCAGTGTTGACACTGCCAAATCCTGTCCGCTCCTTTTTTGTTTTTGGTAGTAGGGATTAAACCTAGGGGCGCTCAACCACTGGGCCACATCCCCAGCCCTTTTTAAGATTTTATTTTGAGACAGGATCTTATTAAGTTGCTTAGGGCCTTGCCAAGTTGCGGGGGCTGGCTTTGAATTCGTGATCCTCCTGCCTCAGCCTCCCAAACTGCTGGGATTACAGGTGTGCGCCACCGCACCCAGCCCTACCCAGCCCTATCCACTCTGTGGATGCACTGCATTTATCCATGTCCCTGTCAGTGGGTGTTTGGGTCATCCCCATGCTTTGGCTATTAGAAAAAATGCTGTTATGAACATGTATGTAGAAGGTTTTATTTGGGTGGTTATTAGGGATTGAACTCAGGGGCACTCGACAACTGAGCCACATTCCCAGCCCTATTTTGTATTTTGTTTAGAGACAGAGTGTCATTGAGTTGCTTAGAGCCTTGCTTTTGCTGAGGCTGGCTTTGAATTTGTGATCCTCCTGTCTCAGCCTCCTGAGCCTCTGAGATTACAGGCGTGTGCCGCCACACGGGGCCTATGACAAGTTTTTGTGGACTTGTTTTCCTTTCTCCTGAGTAGATTCCCAGGAGAAAGCATTGGTCAAATACTTAATGTTTGTTTTTTTTTAAACATTTATTATATTTTTAGGTGTAGATGGACACAACACAATGCCTTTATTTTTATGCGGTGCTGAGGATCGGACCCGGGTCCCGCCCGTGCTGGGCGAGCGCTCTACCGCTGAGCCACAATCCCAGCCCTACGAATACTTAATGTTTTAAGGACCACCAGACAGGCTGTTTTCCAAAGTGATTGTACCTCCTTCAATCCCACAAGCATTGCATGACGGTCCCATGTCCCCCTCCACCCCACACTTGCTGTTATAGTTTTTTTGATTCGAGTCCTTCAAGTGGGTATGAAGTGGGGTCTTGCTGTGGTTTTGCTGTGCGTTTCCCCGATGGCTAATGAATGATGTTGAACACATCTCCGTGTGCTTATTGGACGTCCGTACATCTTCTTTGGAGAAGTGTTCAAATCTTTTGCCCGTTTTTCAGATACCTTAATTATCTTTTATATAAGTGGTAACAGCACATTTAATGTTCTGCCCTGCGTCTTTGCACTTGCCAGGTGCTCTAGAGGTCTTTCTGAGTTTTATAGATCTACCTCGCTATTCTTAAGTAGCTATTCAAGGTTTCACAGTGTGGCTTTGCTCTCTTTATCCAAGCTCTGATTGATGGACATTTGTGTGTGTGTTTTTTTGAAAACATTTCCCATTACAAAAAGACAAGGTAATAAATAATAAACAGCCTTACACACATCTCTGTGCACCCAGATGAGTCTTTCTGGAAAAGAGAGCCCTAGGAGTGGAATTCCTGGATCAAAAATTGAATTTTGATAAACTATGAACAGGGCTGGGGCCTACACGTACAAGGCCCTGGCTTCAGTCCCAGCACCCCCCCCCACACACACACACGTATTAGTAAACTATTCTAAAAAAGTTTAACTCACATATACCTTCACCAGCATCGTGGAAGAGTGGCCCCTCCTTTGGGATTCCTTGTTCATTTTTTCAGTACTGGGAATTGAACCCGGGGCCTCAAAGACTGCTGCTACCCAGTTCTCTACCACTGAGCTACAGCCCCAGCCCAGGAGTGCCTTTTGTTTTTTAGAATTTTTTTTCACAATACCTTTATTCTATTTATTTATTTTTATGTGGTGTTGACTCTTGAACCCAGGGCCTCATACATGCTAGGCAAGCGCTCTACCACTGAGCCACAACCCCAGTCCCAGAGTGTCCTTTCAATTCAGTCTTTACCAATACTAGATAGGATAAATCCTCCCTCCCTCCCTCCCTCCCTCCCTCCTCTCTCCCTCCCTCCCTCCCTCTCTCTTTCACATGGCTGTGCAGTGAATCTCATGCGTGCTAGGCAAGTGCTCTACCACTAAGCCATGCTCCCATCATGTTTTTCAAAAAGACAGACAGATAGATAGATAGATAGACAGATAGATAGATAGACAGACAGACTCCATTGTTTTAATATTCGTTCACCTGATGGCTCCTGAGTGTAGATTTTTTCCTCGTGATCATTGGCCATTTTTATTTCACCTTTAGTCCATCTTCTTGTGTTTTTATATAAGCTAGAGAAGAATAATTTTCCCATGGCCTGTTGCTGGCCTGTTGCTACATAGTTTTGATGTTGTGAAAAACAGCGTAACTCTCTTTTCCTATTTGACTCCTGGGTTGTAGCTTAGTTTTCCTGCTTAATATTGTAAATTATTTTACTTGGATGGTCTTTTTTGGGGAGTCAAGGGTACCAGGAATTGAGCCCAGGGGTGCTTAACCACGGAGCCACATCCCTTGTCCTTTTTATTTTTTATTTTGAGACAGGGACTCACTAAATTGCTGAGGCTGGCCTCAAACCTGCAATCCTCCTGCCACAGCCTTTGGAGCCACTGGGATTCCAGGTGTGCCCCACCATACCTGGCTCTAATTTTTTTTTTTAACATTTATTTTGTAGTTGTAGTTGGACACAATACCTTTATTTTATTTCTTTTTATGTGGTGCTGAGGATCAAATTCAGGGCCTCACATGTGCTAGGCAAATGCTCTACCACTGAGTCACAACCCCAGCCCTCTAATGTTTCTATATTAAAAAAGAAATGAATTCCAGGCCAGTCTCAGCAACTTAGCAAGGCCCTACGCAGCTTAGTGAGACCTTGTCTCAAAATAAAAAAATAGAAAGGGTTGGAGATGAGCTCAGGGTAAAGAACCCCTGGGTTCAATCCCCAGTACCAAAAAAAGAATAAAAAGAAAAGAAATGGAGAGATTATTTTAGGATGCAATAACAATATTGAGATAGAACAACTCATTTTTTCCCTTCCTTTCTTTTATACTAGGGATTGAATACAGGGCCACTTTACCACTAAGATGCCCCCCTCGTTCTTTTTTATTTTGAGACAGGGCCTTACTAAGTTGTTGAGACTGGCCTTGAACTCATGATCCTCCTTTCTCAGCCTCCCAAGTTCCTAGAATTACAGGTGTGTCTCATCATGCCTGGCAAGTTAATTTTTCTTAAACTAACAAGTCAAATGCAACTTTTGTGAGTTTCCCAACATAAACGTTTATCAAATGTGATAGTCCGCTTGTAGATCCTACAAAAAAGAAATAATGAAAAATTCTGTCAAAGGAGAATACTCCTTGCAGTTGGACGTAAGTACGAGGGAGCCGACGTCAGGGAGATGGTGGAACCTGTGTTTGGGACTAGATGAATCCATCGGTGGGTAGGAAGAGGCCGGTGTTGATATCAAAGTTTAGTTTATGACAAAGATGACCTTGCAGTTCAGAAGAATCCGATAAATGGTCTTGGTTCAAATGGCTATCCACTTGAGAGAGAGAAAATGTGTATTCATTTATCTATGAAATATTTATGACGGCCTCACACATGGCAGGCACCACGCATGAGGACCTGGGATGGATCAGCCAACAAAGCAGACAAAAGAACAAGTTCCTGGCCTCATGGAGCTAAGTGCTGGCTGCCGAGGCAGTAGGTCCTCCAAGCCCAGGAGGTAAGTAGCTGAGTTATGTGACATTCGCAAGTTCTGAGCACTACCCAGGGCCATGGAGGAGCCGTCGGGAGACAGGGAGAGAAATGGCCACTTTAAATAGTCAGAAAAGGTGACATTTCAGCAAAAACTCGAGGGCGACAGGGCAGCTGGCCTGTGGCTAGCAGTGGGAGGGCTCTCTGGGGCCGAGAGCAGACAGTGCAGGGCCAGAGGAGGGAGGTGTTTGTGCGGCTGTGTTTTGAGCTCTAACATGTGGACTTGTGGGTGCGGTTGGCTAGCATGTGGGCTGTGGCGTGGGCAGCCACCCCTCTGTTTGTTTGGAGGCCACCCCTCTGCGGCGGCTGTGCAGGGCCACCAGAGGCAGTGGAGTCTGACACGCTGATGGTGGGAGCATCACCTGGTATAGACCGTCACCCAGCTGACCAGAACCCAGATGCCTGTATCAAGGCCTTCAGCACAACCATGCGATTTTGGATTCTGTGGTGCTTTGGGCATGACCAGATGCTCTGCGGGTTCACCTTCCACCCTCCGAGTGGACAGAGAAACAGTTAGGTTCCCCCTGAGGAAGGACTGAAAGCATAGACTCAACTGTCCATGACAACCAGGTGAGACATATTGTGCCTTAAAGTCACCAATCAAAGGGGTTAGGTCAAGAACGGGGTGGGGGGGCACTTGGGCTTGAACTTGAACTTTGACCCTGAGGGTCACAGGAAGGTCCTGAGCAGAGGTCTGATTCGAGTCAGTTTCTGCTTTCACTGGACCACTCTGGGATCTGGGTGGAGCAGAGGGCAAGAGGGCATGTGTGTGGGGAGGCCCAGGAGGAGGTCAATGCAGTGCCCAATGGGAAGTAGAGGGCAATGGAGGAGGCAGGAAGTGGACGGACCCTGGGTGGTTTTGAAGACAGAACTGCACTAGGGGTGACTGGATTTGGGGAAAAGTAAGGAATCCTCAGGAGCCCAGCTCTGTGGCTGGGGTTTGAGCGGCCCAGGAGACTTCCGAAAGGGCAGGAGGTCAGACACTGATCGCAACAGAGGCCAAGCAGGGCTGCAGACCCGCTTTGGAAAGGGTCACTCTAGTCCCATTTCCTGCCCCATACGGCAGCTGTGAGCCACGTGTGGCTTCTGAGCACTTGAAATGCAGCCAGTCTGGTGGAGATGTCTCGCTGAGTGTAAGACACACCTCGGATTTCACAGGCTTAGGATGGAAAAAAAGTACAGTAGCTCGAAAGTGATTTTTTATGTTGATCACAAGTTGATAATATTTTGGATGCATTTGGCAAGATGAAATACAGTATTTAAATTAGTTTCACTTTTTAAAATGTGTCTACCAAGAAAAAAAAAATTAATTGCCTAAGCGGCTTGCACTGAGTGTGCGTTGGGTGGTGATTGAAGCTCCGAGCTGGGTGAGGTCGCCCTGGGAGTGAGTGGCCAGACACCCAGGGGCAAGTCCTCCAAATCCCAGAGGGTGAGGAGGAAAGGCGGGGAGGGGGAGGGCGGGGGAGGGCAGGTCCTGGCGGCCAGGAGACCAGCCAGGAGAGGTCTCCAGCAGGAGCCACAGGCGGCTGGAGGGCTGAGGACTGGAGCGAGTCATTCTCAGGGAAGCAGGTCCTGCGGCCCTCCACTGCCAGGTTCAACAACAGGGAGCAAGGACAGGGGACCCCTGCCCCGCTCCAGGGCTCTTGGTGTAAGGGGAGAGGAGGGTCCCCTGAGTTCTGAGCTCCCAGTCACCCGAGGGGAAGGGGCAGAGGAGCAACCAGGAAAGCCAGGGGGCGAGGTTTGGAGGCCCAGCTTAGAGGGCTCAGGAGAAATCCCTATTCACGTTTGAAAACCCACATCCCGGGTCCTAACCCTCCCCCCACCCCCAATGCCCTGGGCACAGGGGTGGCAGACAGGGGAGGAGCAAAATAACAAGGGGTGGCGGGGTGGGGAGGGCTTCAGGGTCCGACTGCTGCCAGAAGGGGTCAGGATTTGAGCCCAGGGCTGTCTGGCTCCCAGTCTGTTCTTACAACACAGCTCTCGGTCCTGATGTGCCCAGGGACATGCATAGGGACGTGGGTGGCTGCAACAGGCTCTTTGTGGCTCCCAGCACTGCAGCGCTTTGTCACCCAGCCGCTTTCGGTGAGTTCTCCTTCGTGGGCGCATCTGTGAAATGGAGCGGTCGTGCCTTAGTGGCCTCGGCACACTGACTATGAGGGGCACACTAGTCTGGCTGGGAGGCGCGAGCCAGACCGCGCTATGCATCTGCAGCGGACACTCGCTCCCCAGGGAGGGTGGTGGAGAAGCTGGCCTCCAGCTCACCAGAGGAGAGGGAGGGCACTAGGGCGGACAGCCTCGAGTGTCTCTCGGCCTGTGCCCTCCAGAGCTCTGAGGCCTGTTTCCAGTGCCCCTGAAGGTCAGGCACTCCTTCCTGCCTCTGACTGTCCCCTCCGCCCTGGATAAATAGTGCCTCCGCCCGCCCGCCTCCTCATTCCCTCACGCTTCACCAGAATTAAATTCATCATTCATTTTTTATGGTTTATACATAGTGTAATTTATGTTTTCAAATATATTGAGGTCATACTTTAGCAGAAAAAAAGTATTTCACATTGAAATTGAAGGCATGTGTGTCCCATTAAATGGGGATGTTTGGGATAATTTTAAAAGGCTAAAAGTAGTAGAAAGTAACATTAAAATAAAATTTGAGAGATGTAATTACCCCTAATCGCACCATAAAATAATCAATACTGCATTCCATTATTTCTGACTTCCCTAGTTATAGCTTTTTTTGTTAAGCTCTTGAATATTGATGAGGTGAAAGGGTCGTGTCTCCTGGCGGAGGTCTGATGGAGGTGGAATTAAGGTGGAGTCCTCTCCAATTATCCCAGGGAGACCACGGGCACCGGGCGCTGCTGCTTCTGGCAGCGGATCCCAGGGGGCAGCACCGGGCTCCCTGATCTCCCGTCCAAGGAGGGACCCTGCTCTTCCGACCTAGGGCTGGAGTGGAGGCCGGGGGTGGAGGCACAGTATGTGTGTGTCCTTGTAGTTTTTGGAGCGCTGGCTGCTTACCGACCTCCATGCTGACCTCATAGACAAGGTCCTTCGACTTTCTTTCTTTCTTTTTGGTCTGGGGATTGAACCCAGGCGCTTTACCACTGAACTACATCCGCAGCCCTTTTGATTAATTTATTTATTTTGAGACAGGGTCTCGCCTTGCTAAGTTGTTGAGGCTGGACTGGAACTTGCGATCCTCCTGCCACAGCCTCCCCAGTTGTTGGGATTATGGGCGTCAGCTATGGCGCCCCTCATTCATTTGACTCTCAGGCCAGTCCTCCAGTCGGTGTTAGCAGGACTTCCCTTTTTACAGATGGGCACTCAGTGGTGGGATAGTTACCAAGGAGCAAGGCCTGGGCACTTGTCATTGTGTGTGCACCTGCCCAGCCAGCCGGGCCTCGCTGCGTATCATTACCATGAATAATAAACAGGGTAGAGGCGGCGAGGGCTGGAGAATCCAGCAAGAGAGTGCAGGGGTGCTGATCCCCCAGGAGAGGATAACCAGCGTTGACCTTGAGGACAGCTGTCACCGGCTACAATGGTGCCGGCCTAGCCGTGAAAGTCTCCGATTCCCTTTGGTGAGGTCTGAGAGCCTCCGTGTCTCTCCCGCACTGTATACAAAGGGTCCACTTCTGAGCCACCAGGTTCTGTAAGTGGGGGTAACAACAGAGCACCCCCGCCGTAAGTGGTGTCACCTGCGGAGCCCATACTGAGCACACTGCCGGGCACCTGGGGAGCGCCAGTCAACGGCGGTGGTGCTGCTGACTAAGACGAGTTCTCCTCCTGGGCCTCAGCTTCCCCAGCTCTGGAACGCTCCTGGGTGGGGACCGAACTGGACAGCAGCAAGGCCTTGGGCCTCTCTGATGATCTGCACAGGTTCTGCCGTGTGCCTTTGTGATCGTCCACCGGAGCTGAGTCCCTGGACGGTCACCCCGTCCAGCCTTTGCCCTCCAAGCAGGCGGCGAGTCTAGGGGTGCTCCTCAGCCCCTCTTCTTCCCATCTTGAGGAATTTGCACCTTTCAAGCTGCAGAGGGTTTCCCTGGGGCTCAGGACTGGGTCCCAGAGAGGGGTCCTTGAGAGCCCACCTGGGCAGGGAGAGTGGCCAGGGGTCCTCCAGGCCCTGAGCTGGGAGGTCTGGAGTCTGGACACCTCGTGCCAGAATATACGGGTGTCCTCATGCCCGCTGCTTGCCCAGAGTCCAACCCCCTGCCCAGAGTCCAGAAGGCTCTAGGCTTATTAATTACAGTAGCCAAAATATGGCAGCACCCCAAAGCCCACACGGAGTGAGCCTCCGAGGCAGAAGGCTGTGAAGGAGGCCAGACACCAAAGACCCGGTGTGGTAGACTCCATTTGTGTGAAGTCTCCACAACACGCAAATCCACCGAGACAGAAAGCAGATCAGCGGCTGCTGTGGGCTGGAGGAGGGGAAGGTGGGGAACGAGCGCTTCATGGGCACGAGGTTTCCTTTTGGGGCGATGAAAAGCCTCTGGAACGAGGTGGTTGCATAACGTCGTGGATGCACTCGGTGCCACCGAGACGGACACTTTCAAATGGTCCCGCTGGCGCACTTGTTCCGTGTGTTGTTCTGTGTGTTTTTCCACAATAGAAATCTTTTTTTTTTTTTTTAAAGTCAGGACACCCTGGAGTCAGTGACGTGCCAGGAGCCAGGCTCAGCCTCCACTCCGGGCCTTGGGGCGGCTGCTCAGTCCCAGTACATCAGAAGCCTGGGATACGGGGAGCTGACGGCCAGCCTCGCTCCGTGTCATTACCATGAATAATAAACAACAACAGAGTGTATTTTTAAATCTTTCCCTAATGGAGATTCCCAAGCAGCAACCAAAACACTCAGATGACCCTCCACTCCCTGAAGATACTGACACACAGAAGCCGTGTCACTCCCGGAGGAGCGCACCGAGGGCTGCACACACCCTGGTCCTGGGCGGTGCCCTCACTCCCCCCGGCCGCCCACCCTGGCTTTCCCCAGAGCTACCAGAGGCAGGGGGACAGGAGGGTCTACTGCATCCTCAGGGGCCCTGCCAGTGCCCTGGCCCCCTGACATGGTCTCCCCACAAGCTCCCTCTCCTGCCCTCTCACCAGGGCCTGTGCTTGGGCTGTTGGGAGGGGACACCGGTAGTGCCGACATGTTGGGAGGGGACACACGGCAGTGCCGACATGTCTCTGGTGACACCTGAGGCCCGAGGCACAGGGTCATGCTCGAGGTCTCCTGGCAGGGACGTGGCCCACCAGGTCTGGCTCCCGGCAGCTCCTCTACACTTGTTCTTATGTTTTGCAGTACTGCTCAGCAGAGGCAGAGCAGAGCAGTTGCCCCAGGCCAGGCCAGCCAGTGACCTCAGGAGGCCTCAGTTTCCCCATCTGTAAAGGAGGCAGGGACACCAGGTGCCTGTTGGGTGGGGGGATTATGGAAAGGATGCACGTGATGTTTCAGGGCTGTGCAGAGCAAATGGTGACCATTTTCCCAAGGATGAGGCTGAACCCAGGCCATGCGGCCTTACCAGCTCCCACCCTTCCAGGGTCCACCTGGTAGGCTGGCTGAGGACTGGCCAGAGTGCCTCTGCCCACTGACTTAGAAGTCAGCTGTTGTGACAAGGCCCATCCTGGGGTCCTCCATGCATTTTGGATAATTTACATGCTTTGCCAGGTGATCCTCTGGGCAGCTCTGGGAAAGACAGATTGCCATCCCCATTTTCCAGATGAGGAGACTGAGGTCCAGAGAGGCCGAGAACTTGATGACTGTGGGATTCAAAAACCACACTTTTGGATCCAAGAAGCATGGCTTTTAAATGCTATGCAATGACTGAATTGCAGTAGGGGCTCACTGTGGCTTAGAACAGGGGCCTTGCAATGATGCACTTGTCTGGAGTGAGGAGACACAGCTCATCATATTTTTGAAAGGAATCAGTGGCAGTCCCAAAGTCTCTGACCACCTCCTCCTCCTCCTGTGCCTCAGTGTCCCCATTTTTGAAATGCCAGGTTGGACTGGAACATCTCCAAGGCCTCTCTGAGCACTGATGTTCACTCATTCTCCGATCGTCCTGTGATTCTGTCCTCTCCCACCTCCTCACCCTAGCCTGGCCTCCCTGACACAGCCCTGCAACTAGCCACAGGCCCAGGCCAGCAGCCATGTCAGAAGTAAGAAGAAAGTGCGTCCCTGATGGGGGTGTGTCAGGGAGACGCAGCTGCCACCAGGCTGGGGCTCCACCGTTTCCTCCCCAGCCTCCCCTTGTCCCCTTTCTCCCCTGCGGTCCAGAAAGGCCCCAGCCAGACCCTGTCCAGAGGCCCCATCCCCTCCAGACCCAGTGACCCTGGCACCAGCCACAACCCAGCACTGGGTGAGATGGAATTGACAACCATAACTAGAAAGCTCTTTTAGGAAACTTGGGAAATGGAAGGGAGGCCATTAGGAAATTTACATTTGCGAATATGATGTTTAATTAGCAATACCAATAAATTAATAGGAGAATCTTGCTGCGGTTCTAGGTTCATAAAACACCAGGCTCAGCCTGCGGAGGAGAAGGGAGCAGCTTCAGGCTGCCTGCGGGGAGAGCAGGGAGCCGGTCCTCACAGAGGCCCTGCCCTGGCCACGCCCGCCCTTCCTCCCTGCCTCCGCCCATCTTCTGATGGACAGCAGGGCGGAATGAGGCAGCACTGACCACAGAGGCAGGAGGGTCTGAGCTCGCAGCCTGCTGCAGCCACTTGCTCCTTGGAGAAGCCGTTCAGCGTCTGAGCCTCCATGTCCTTCTCTGTCAAATGGGGATAAGGATCCTAACAGCCACCTCCCAAGGCCATCGTGACGATGAAAGGAATTAACGTGGCTAAAAGCACACGGAACAGAAAGAAGCTGGCACAAAATAAGTGTTGGTTATTAAGCGGCCGCTGCTCCTGCTATTGCGATTATTAATGGGATAGCGCAGGCGGAGCACCTGGAGAGGCAGGACTTGATAAATACGAGGCCTTATTGGCTTTCAATTTTTCTTTCCCAAATCCAACCTGCTCTCCCAGCCTCCCAGACACCTGGGGTGGCCGCCCTGATGACCCTTACCACCCGGTCTGGCCCCAGGGCCCTTCTGCATCCCTCCTGGTTACTGGTTCTGCCCAGCAGAGCCCCCAACGCGTTTGTGAACAATGACAGGTGCTGGATTCTGATAGTGCCTCCCCAGCTTGCAGACCCTCCATGGCTCCCAGCTGCTTTCGGATTTCGCTCAGGCCCCTCCTCTGCTGCGGCCCCACAGTGATCTGGCCGCCTCATTTCTCACCCCTGGGGCCTAAGGCACCACATCCTGCCAGATGCCAGCTTCTCCTGCTCCTGGGCACATGCCCCCACACATGCGGGCTCATCTCAGAGTGCCCCCCTCTAGCTGATGAACTTCTGCTCTTTTACCAAGCACCAGCCTTAGCAGGCGAGAACAGAGGCTGAGTCACTAGCTCTTGTCATCTTCTTCCGCCCACCACTGTGGCCAGCACCTGTGACAGGCCGGGGTATGGCCTGAGTCTGTCCTCGGGGGCACTCAGATCGATCGCCTTCCTGGGTCCTGGAAGATCTGCTCCACTCATCCTCTGGAGAAGAACCTCCCTGGACAGTCCTCCAGCCTCGGTGCTCCCACCTGCCTCGGGTCATCTCTCCACCAGTTGTGATCACGTGGCTGCTGGGTGTTTTGTCCCTAGGTCTCGACTCTTTGGGACCCAGCCTTTCATTTTTTTGTCATTTCTTACTCCTGCTCGGCTCAATGGATGAATAAACATACATCTAGATCGCCTCCTCCAAGAAGTCCTCCCTGACTGCCTCGGCTCTATTGTAACCTTTGCCTGTGTTTTTGTCTGTCTTCTCCACCAGATGGTCAGCTCTTTGAAGGCAGGGACCTTGTCCTTTTGTTTATTACTGCTTCCTGGCACCTGTCCTTGAGCCAGTCACATTGGTTTGCTGATAAATATTCCCCGGGTAAGTGAATAAATGAATGGATGAGAAAATGATTATCTGGATGAATGAGGAACCGAGTGAATGGATCAGTGACTGACGGGACAAGCGAATGAATGAACAAAGAAGGGGAAAAATGAAGGGATGCGCCCACGAAGGCCAGGCGGAGGGTGCTTCCCTGGGCTGGGGGCAGACGGCAGCTTCTCTTGAGCCCTGACCCCGCCCCCGGCTTGTTTCCCCAACTGTTTATTCAGCTGGGTAAAGTGCACAGGAAACATGATAATAATTAAAGCAGACACAACAACAGGTAATTAATTGCATTTCCAAAATTTGATCCATGCATATGAATGAACGGGAGGTCACAGACTCTGTGCGGAGAAGCCCCCATGCTCTCGGAATAGAGGTGCTTGGTCTCTGCTGAGGGAGCGCCCAGAAGCTGATGGCTGGGGGCTGTCTCCTCCTGACTCTCCTATGTGACCCCAGCTCCCCAGGTCCCGGGCAGGGAGGGGTGATTAAGGGTGACCCTGCAGGGAAGCCCAGGGCGGTAGGGATGCCCTCCAGAGTCACAACCACAGGAAGTGTCTGGTGGTGCCTCCCATGGGGTGTGTGCCGGGTGACCACTAGCTCAGCTGGAGCAGGGACCCAAGTCCACGGGCTGCCCGAGGAGGCCTGGGGCTGGGCTAGATGTGCAGAAGCTCCAACGCCTGCCTGGGGACTCTGAGTTGGGGGATCTGGATGGGACTGTGTCCATATTTTAAGTAAGACCCCGGACATTCTGCAAAGTGCCTGCTGGCTAGTCTCAGGTAGCCTCTCAGGTCCAGAATGCCCTCCCCAGGATGAGTGCAGCCCGGGGTCCAGGTTGAGTGGCGTGGGCAGGCCCACCCCTGGCTCCAGGCCCCCATCAGCTGCCACAGGCAGGGGAGCTTGGGGGAGCAGGGGAGGGTGGGGGTGAGGTCCCTCTAGGCACAGAGAACTGACTCCCTGTTTTTCATGGTTCTGCCAGAAAAAAATGTCACCAGCTCCAGGAAGCCTCTCAGCCACCAGTGAACTGAATCACTGTCCCCCGGCTGCTGAAAGGCCAGGCACCCACTCCCAGCACGCAGCTCAGTCTATGGACAGGAGAGTTCGCTCCTCCCCTCTGGCAGGCAGGGCTGAGGCTGCAGAGCCTGTGCACGGCCTGGGGTAGGGGTGCAGTGATGATCAGGTAGCTGGCAGGGAGGTGCGACCAGAGTGCGCACGAACCCCCCCATCATGTTCTTTGTTCGGTCCCAGAGGCCACCTTCAGCTTCTGACTCCAGCTCCCCAAGGACATCTCTCTAGCCATAAGCATGAGCTTGGCCCCTGCGACCTTCAACCAATGACGGGTGGGAGTCGGTGGGAAAACATCTAGCGGCCCTGACTGGGGACAGCCTGCAGGTGTGCTCTGCAGTCCTCTGGGACCCAGGAGAGGGAAGCCTCGTTGCCCCTGGGGACTGCTGCTTGACATACCAGGCATCTCCCTCCATTTTCCTTGGGGGTCCTTTCTAAATAAACACCCACAAATCCTTGGTCTGCTTTGGGGAAACTCAAATTTTAAAAGCCGCCTTAACTGGGAGGGGTGAGAATCCTGTCTTACACCAAAACTACCCGAGGGGACCCTGGGCTGCCTTACAGAGTCCCTGATCATCCCAAGTCTTGTCTGGCCACCGCAGCCCCAGTGGCAAGGTACAAGGATGACAAAACAGAGGCTCTGAGTGGTCAACGTCTCAGGTGGGGAGCAGAGCAGAGGCAGCCAGGCTGGGCTCCAGGCCTGGTGGAGGGAGCAGGAGTCCAGCACAAAGGTTGCTAAGTGTTTGCCAGTTATCACCTGAACTGCTGTCTCCCTAGGAGGCAAAACTATTTGGGAAATGATTGGGGACCACGCGTTTCCCATGTGTGGGATCCATCGTATGCACTTACATTGTCAGACTGGCTTCCAGGGCAGTGGGATTTGTACCTCATTTCTAGTGACCCAGATTAGTGCTGCTCTGATGGGCAGGGCTTAGTGGCACAGCTGGAAGGGTGGCCTGACTTTCTGGGGAGGGGTCCAGGGCCCAACACACAGTAGTGGGGGGGGGAAAGGATGGAATTCCTCCTTCCTGTTCCAGCCTTGGACTCTGAGAGGAGAAGGCCCTGTTTAAATCTGAGCTGTGTGTTCCTGAGCCCATGACCCACCTCTCTGAGCCTTGGTTTCTTACCTGTATCCCAGGGCTCACAGCCCTAATTTGCAGAGCTGCTGGGACTAGAGATCCCAGTGTGAGCCAGCACTCACCAGGTGCTCAGCAGATGGCCTGGAGATGCTTCCCAGCCTCTGTGATGTCACCTCTCCCCACTGACTTATTAAGCCTGGGCAGTGGTCAGGTAGGTGACAGCAGGGCCCACTGGGGTTGGGGTTGTCATTAGAATCTGTTCTCAATGAGAAGCCATAAGGCCACAGCCTAACTTCCTAAGGGACCTGTGGGATTGGGAGGTAAACAGCCCCTGATGGTAGGTGGGACCTCTACCTCCTTCTTGTTACCGGCCTTTTAGGAGGTGGTGGTGGCCTGGAGAGCAGCGATCAGAGCCATGGACCCCAGAGATCACAAGCATGTTGGTCTTGACCATCAGCCCCACCCCATCCTCTGCCAGCTGACCTCCCGGGAGGTGGCCTCAAAGAGCGATTCCTCCTCCCAAGAAGCCCTGGGGAAGACACCTGGAGGATGTCAGATGGCAGATGTCCACATATAGTGGGCTTTCCTGTATAGTATTTTAACTTGAAAAAAGAAAAGCCCAAACACATCTCAGTGTTGTAAATACTCCACAGAAACTTGCAAACACTTGCGAAGTCCTTTGCACTCCTTTGTATAAACGCATTAAGCCCCGCTGTCTGCCCTCTCGCTGCGGCACTGTCCAGGCTTGTCCTCGCCGGAGGCTGCACTCTCGGCCCAGCCCCAGGCCCCGGTGAGAGCGGGTGGCCTTCCCCGTCCCATTCCACGGCACCCGGGGCCACTCGGGCCTGCAGGGCTCTGCGCAGCCTCCCCGCCTCCCCGAACTCAGCCTGGCGGTGGGCGCGAGGCAGTCCCTGGGCCCGGCGCGGGCGGGCGGCGCGCTCCTCGGGCGAAGCACCTGCCGGGTCCGGGTCCGGGCTGGGTCCGGGCGCGGCGGGCCGTGTCCCGCGCCGCCCGCGGCCGCCGGTAGGGGGCGCCTTGGTCATGCATTATTCATCGCCGCGCCCGCCCGCCTCCCTCGCCTTCCCCCGCGCGGGCTGCGGGCTGCGGGCTCCGCGGAGCGGGAGCGCGGAGCCTTCACAATATTGTGGCAGCTCCGCGAATGACGGCTCCGGGAGGCGGGGGGCGCGCAGCCTCGGGCGGCGGCGGGGGCGAGGGCGGGGGCGGGGAGCGGCCCGGGTGGGGGCGACGCTGGGTCACATCGTCCCGGAGGGGGCCCAGGCCGAGGGGGCTGGTTCAGTGAGGGCAGAGGTTTTAGCGTCCGTCCGTCCGTCCGTTCATGCATCCATCAGTCCGTCCGTCCTCCATCCTTCCTTCCTTCCACCAAGTCAGCTAACATCTCGCACCAGGGGTGCGATGTAGGGACAGGGTGGTGAGCAAGGTAGGCTCGGTCCTTCCCTTTCAGAACTTAATCTCCAAGTAGGGAGGAAGACAGATGAAAAGCGTGCAAACAGATAATTAAGATAATTCTAGGGAAGAGCGCTCTGCGGAAAATAAAACTCTGGTGTGTGTGTGGGGATCTCCCGGATGGTCAGGGAGGGCTTTCCGAGAAGGTGACATTTGTGCAGGGACCTGAATGACAAAAATGAGCCTGACCTTGACTAGTCCCTGGGTCTCTGGGGTCTCTCCCTGCCTCATCCTGCCTTTCTAGGGGTGCTGTAAAGGTCAGCTTTCCCCATCCCACCCCCACCCAAGAAGCAGGGAGGAGGGTCTTGATGAGCCCGATGCGGACTGAGGCCTGGCAATGGTGACACCCCATCCCCTAGCCTCTCTGTAGGCCACAGGTGCTGCCGGTGCCAGTCCACCCCTGAGCACTGGGCACAGGGCATTGAGAGCAGGTTCCTGGTGCCCCCTTCCCACTCCTGCTTCTGGCGCTGGGCTGGGGGGACTTGGGATTGTGGAGCTCAGCCTGAATGGGGGCTCTGCTGCCCACCCCCCAGCCCTCAGCTCTGGGGCAGGGGGGCCAGGGAAACAGAGGGCGTGGGCTCAGGGTCACCACCAGCATCGGGTTTCCTTTCACTTGTACAAAGACTCATTGACGCCTGAGCACATCAATATCCTTAATGACAGTGAAGAGGAGCTGGGACTCCAGACGGCGTGCCTCCCCACCTCCGCCCCCTTCCTCCTCCTCCTCTCCCATTCCTTCTCTGTCTCCTCTCTCTGTCCCTCTGTCGTCTTTCCTTTCCCCTGCCTCTCCTTTCTCAATCCTGCCAGTCTCTCTCCTCTCTCTCCCTTCCTCCTGTCTTGGAGTCTTTCCTCTTTTTCTTCTTTCTTTCCTTCCTTCTGGTCTTCGAAGCCTCCCCTCCTCTTCTCTACCCTCCTTCCTCTTCCTTCCTTCTTCTCTCCCGACTCTCCAGACCTCGTAGCTCTTGTACATCCACAGCTCAGCAGCTCAACCAGGAGAGGCCCCAGCTGGACCAGTCCCTCCGTCTGTCCAGCCCAGCTGGGCCCCAGCACCTTCCCATGAGCCCTCAACAGCCCCAAGGCAGGGCCTATGTGGTAGGGTCAGGAGAGGCAGCTCCACTTCTGTCCTGCAACCTCGGCCCCAGAGGCACCTGGGCAACTGCCCTTCCTGCTGCCCCATGCTATGCTGGGAAATGAGAACGGCAAGTTTGGGTGTGGGATGCCACCGGTGAGGACAGAGTTTTGGGGAAGATTTTCTGTTTTGTATTTTTTATGACCATATATAATTTTGCATTTCTCCCTCAGCCTCTGCCTTCTTGGCTCCCAGATGTGTCCCACATTGAAGAATTATCTCTCCTCCCTGGAGTGAAATAAATGCAATCAATATGAGTATTGCTCTCAGGGCCTTGAAATATTACATTAATGTTCCATGTGGTGACATTTTAGCTGGAATTTTCAAATACATTATGATGGTTCAAATTAATATTTATCAGATCAGCTTTTATATTTTGCAAAAGAGAGAGAGAGTGAAAGAGAGAGAAGGAGAGAGGGAGAGAGAGAGAGAAAAGGAAAGACAGAGAGAGCATTATTAAAATACAAAATGCAGATCAAGTCTGAAATCGATGGTGCATTCTCCCAGAGCATTCCAGGGGCTGTCTTTAGCTTTCTGGGTTTGTTTTTAAATTTATTGGTGTTCCAGGCAAATCTATTGGGCTCCCATGGCCCCCTGGCCGGCCTCCCCTCCTCACTCCCTCTTGCAGGCTATAGGCCCCTTCCTTTTCTGTCTTTCTCTCTTTATTATCCTGAAATGTAAATTACGACATTAGCCTGGTCCTTATTTTTTTTTTAAACTCTCCGATGATTAAATCTGCTACACGACATCCTTGTCCTTTCTATAAATTAAATCATCTTGGCTTTGCACCTCCACTCAGGGCAGATGCCACACTGGTGTTGAGGCAGCGGGCAGCTGAGGCTGAGGGCTGGGGTCCTTGTCCTCTCCTGGAGATGACACAGGGGGCCTTTGTGTGGGGCAGGGAGGATGTCTCCCCGGCTCCTGGCTTCTCTGTAAATAAGAAATGTGGACTGGAGGGAGGAAGTGGTGGCAATCGTACATTCCACTTTATTTCAGTCACTTCCAAACTGATTACTCTGTGAAGTGGAAAATCCAGGCAGATTAATGGTTTAATTCTCTTTCTCTTTTCTTTTGCTTCCTCCTAACCCGCCTCCTGTTTTCCCCTCTTTCTTCTTTTCACATCTTTTTTCCCTTCTCAGAGTTGTATTTTTTAAAAAAAAAGGCTCAGCAGCTTTGGGCAGGCGCTCGCAGAGTGGCCACGTGGTTGGCAGAAGGAAGGACAGCGGGTCCAGCCGGGAAGCGGTCCCAGCCCTACCTTGACTCTGACTGGAGCCCTGCAAGGGTTAATAGTGCCCATCTTAGCCCTTAACTTTTTCTTTTTTGGTGGTCTTCTGTTTTCTCCCTCTTCAAGTTCTGGGCAAGAGTTTGCACTGGAATGAGTATTGTGAGGTGCACAAAGGCACACACACACACACACACACACACTTGCAGTCACACTCCTGCACACGCCACCATGCCCACCAACGCAGCAGTAGAGACATTCTGAGAAGACCTACATGAAGCAAGCTGCCCTCCTGATTTCTCTCCACTGCTGATCTGGCCAAAAGAACGACAGGAAACTTAAAAAAGAAAAGGAGGAGGGATCGATTATTCGACCTGTACTTGAACCCGACTGAAAGAGATAAAGCGGAATTTTCAATAGGTCCCCTGCCCTTTTCACCAGGAGGGAAAGAGGAGAAGAAAAACAAGAGATATTTATATGACAGCAGCTGCTGAAAATAGCATTTCAGAGCCATAAAAAAAGGCAAAACGAAATTCAATGGGAGAAAAGGCAAGAAACTCCTCGTCTGCTCCCCAAAAGGCGAAGCCGGCGGCGAGCGTCCCCGGCTGAAACGCAGGCGCGCCTTCTATAGATCTGTTCTAAATTATACTTGTCATTGAGGGGGAATTTATGCTTCTATTGATCTGCAAAAGGAAAATATTAAATGGTTTGGTTTTGATCTTTCGGTGACCCCAAGGTCAAGGGTAGTAGCAGATTAGTATTCATAGAATTCATCACGGAATTGCAGCCCGCATCCACTTTATGCAAACATGCGCCCCACACGCCCGGTGAAGCAGGCAGCAAATGGCCAATGGCGAGGAAAAAGGCAGCCGCACGCCCTCCCACCCCGCGGGGCTCTCCCTCGTGCAACCTCGGGGAGGAGAGGAAAGAAACGGCACAGGGGTGAGCGGATGGATGGATGGATGACGACACCCCGTGACTCTCGTGGGCTTGCACAAAAGCCGAGGTTCCCAGGTTGGGGAAGGTCATGGAGTTTGGATCACGGTGATGGACATTGTAGTGTGCAGCTGAAAGAGCCAGAAACCTGAGACCCAGGGGCCCAGGCGGGCAGGAAGGGGCACCCAGACCAGCAGCAAGACATTGCCGGAAGGGCAGGAGCAGACAGGCGCATGCGCGGGCGCACACACGTGTGCGCGCTCACACCCCGCCAGTGGGAGCCGGGGGCTTTTCTGAAGGAGGGACGTGGAGAGCTCTCTGAAGGTGACATTGTTACTTGTTCCACACCCAGGAGCATCCTAAGTGCAAGACACTCAAGGGCCTGGATGGGAAGCGGAGAAAGGCCCGGCTAGCAGGCTTCCCTGGGCCACTCAAGGGCTTCCCGTTCTCCCTCCCGCCAGGGCCATGAAACCTGCGTTCAGATGTGTGTGTAATAAGGACACGTATGAAGTCCCTGGAGACAGACTGCAAACACCCCTCCCACCTCGCATCAGCCCACAAGTGCCCTCTTAGCAGAGTCTGTCCCCAATGTGGGAACATTTGGTCAGTAACAGAGTCACTTGCCAATGCACTAAAAATAACCCACCCAGCATATCCCTGCAATGGCAGGAATTCTGGCTGGCCCTTGTTCTGCCGGCTGATGGGGGCCCGCGGGGGACAGATCCCCACTCCTAATGGGGGCTGGGGAGGGGGAGAGGGAGCCGACCTCTGGGGGTGAACTTAACAGTGCTTGCCGTCTTCATGGGGCACCTTATGCACATTCTCCCCTCACTTAACACAGAAATCCTAGCAAGCGGGACCCGCAGCAGCCCATAGCACAGATGAGAAAACTGGGCCTGAGAGATGAAGTCACACTGACCCGGCATCGCTGTGTTCTGACTGAAGTCCACCCTACTCTAACTGCCTGGCACCTGCCCTTCACAGTTTGAGAAAATCCCAGGATTAGTCCTTACTCGAGATTCGGAGGGAGGGGAGTTGGGGATGAAGACAGGGCTTGGAGGCCTGGGGGGTGGGTCTTGGGGGTTGTGAGGGAAGGAGAGGCAAGGTGGCCCTAGCCCTGCCCCCACGTGCCTGCTGAGGAGGACAGTGCTCTACCTATTAATCATGTTTCATTTATATTAGCTTGACTCGATCTACTGTATATTTGAAATGGATTTAATTTTAGATCACGCACTATGGAAGGGGGCCAGTTTGGTGTAAGGAGCATTATGAATATTTTCCATAAGCTGGATATACATTATCCAGGGACAGATATATGAGCAGCGGCCCAGGGCTGCTGGCTGGGGGAAGGGGGCTGCTCTCTCCTTCCTTCCCCCATGTCCCTGCAGCACAGGGTCATAGGGCTTTAGAGGGACCCCTCTCTGGCCTCTGCTCCTTTGGGGGCTGGTGGGGGTCTCCATCTTTTCCATGCCTGTGATCTCATCTCCACTGACCTTGAAGCCGCTGCTTTGCCCAGCTCAGGGCTGAGTCGTCGGCCTGAGAGGCGTGTGCAGGAGGGAAGAAACTAGGAATGCAGAGGACCCTGGAGGACTGGGATGCTGGCCTGACCACCAGCCACTTCATCTGGGCTATAGGAGGCACAGGGCCAGCCTGAGAATAAGAGAGGGGTTTGGGAAGAGAGAGGCTCAGGCCTCCCACCTTCACCCCCCCAAGCTCTGAAGGAGGAGAAGGCCAGTCGGCTGGTGGGTGGCACCCTCCTGCTCAGCCAAGCATGAGTGACAGGCCAGGCCTGACTTTCTGGAGAGCCCCTGAGCCTGGGCTGAGATGTCCCTTTCCTGGTGGTGGCTGGGGGGGGGGGCCTACATCCTGGGACCTTGCACCTTTCCAAGAGAAGCAAAGCCCGTTTTGAGTCTATGATTCCAGACCCAAGTTGGGGACACTGAGGCCCGAGGAGGATGAGAGCCGCATGGCGGGTCGTAGAACGAGTGGCCAGCTGCACGGGCACAGTACACTTGTTGTGTAATGCTTTGCACGTCCCAGAGTGCTTCCTGTTCGTTCTCAGGGCTCACAAGCTGGCCTGGATGGAACTAATGCCTGTGGTGGTCAAGAGACAGGCCAGTGGCACAGCTGAGGAGCAGCAGAACCAAGCCTCAGACGCCCATTCCACAGCACCGCATGAGCCAGGCGTGGCATGCAGGAAGCGGGCTCAGGAAGGGAAGGCGGCTGTATCCAAACCTGGACCTTTTGTCTTCTTTCACCCCCAAATCTGTCCCTTTCCCTGTTTTCCCACTCAGGTAAGTGGCCCCGCCATTCTCTAAGCTTCACGAGTCCCAAGTCCAGCTTTCTTCCCTTCCACCACCCCTTCCTTCAGCCCCATCACCATGACAGATGCATCCCCAACATCACCTCTTCCAGTCTGTTTGCTTCTCCCCATGGCTCCCTTCCCCCCGTGCAAGCCACCACCATCTCTCCAGGCCCACGGCATGGGCCTCTAGAAATGTCCACAAAGCCGCCTGCCCACTCCGGTCTGCTGTCTACACTGCGGCCAAGGAGATCATGCTTAACACCAGTGCAGGGCTGGGGTGCGGCTCAGAGCTTGCCAAGCATGCCAAGGCCCTGGGTTCCATCTCCAGCACCACCAAGGAACACAGACACAGGCAGACACATGGCACATGGTCCCTGGGGCTGCCCTCTCCTCCCTCCTCTCCAGATCTGTTTCCCACTCTTTACCTGCCATCTACCATGATCCTCCCACCCCAGGACCTTGGCACAAACTGGTCCCTCTACCTGGGCTGCTGCACTTCTTGCTTTTGCCCCAGCTGGCTCCTCAAGCTCTGCTTTGACCTGCCAGGGAGACCCCGACCATACCCACCGTCCCTCCCAAGTCCACAGGGAGTCCCACATGGGCCTTGTGCAGACCGACAGCCGTGGGAGATGTCTGGGGTCTAGCTGTCCACACCCAGCAGGCAAAACTCTGGGCATGTGCCGGGCCCGTGCCGGGACAGGTCCCAGCTGAGACATCCGTCTCAGCCATCCACTCATCCACCAGTTCCTCTGTCGACCACGCAGAGCATAATACACCCGTCACCCGCCCAGCCTGGGCTGGCAGGCTTTCAGAAGTGGCATGCGACGCTTCTCTTATTCATTCTTAATTTAAGGTTTTGTGAGTTGTAATAACCCCCTTCCCCCCAAATCACTGGGAATGGGGACCTCCATGACAGCCTCGGGCAGGGGGCTGAGAGTAATTGCCCTGCGTGTGCTGTTGGTGTCTGGAGAGGACAATGGCAGGGGGCCTGGGTGGGGCTTCCCAGTACCCAGAGCGCCTGGAGGGCCACGAGCCAGGAAGGGGTGGGGGCCGGAGTCACAGGCAGCTGAGAACCCTAGAGAATCATGTGGCCTGTGGTCCACGGCTTCACAGGGGACAGGTGCCCTAGACAAGGGGGGCCCTTCTTCCTGCAACTCCTTCTGCTCTACCCCCGAGGCAGAGGCTGCTCCCTCCTTTTCTAGGGCCAGAGACAGTTGAAAGGGGAAAGGGAGTCTGGAAGTGTGGCTTTAGCAGAGGGGGTTGCCCACAAGCCCTGGTCCTGGCTCCACAAGTGACATTACACCAAACGCTCCACCTCGCTGAGCTTCAGTTTCTTCATCTTTAAAGGTTTTGCTTTACCAGTACCTGCTTCTAGATTGTTCTGTCCATTAAAAAGTGATCACACACAAAGAGGTGAAAGGGTTCGTATGAGACAGGTCGGTCTTCCAGAAAGTTAAGCACTGAAATTTCTGTAACTATTTTTTTTTAATATATTTTTCAGTTTTTGGTGGACACAACATCTTTTTTTTTTTTAAATTATTATTTTTATGTGGTGCTGAGGATCGAACCCAGAGCCCGGCACATGCCCGGTGAGCACGTTACCGCTTGAGCCACATCCCCAGCCCCTCTGTAACTATTGACTCACAACGGGTCTTCCCACAGTCCGTGATGAGATAGCGTGGGGCTCCTGGCTTCCTATCTGGAGAGAAGGTGCTTTCACAATGGAGGAGGCCAGTCATTTTTATCTTGAGATAGGATCTTACTAAGTTGCTGAGGCTGGCCTCGAACCTGCAATCCTCCTGCCTCAGCCTCCAGAGTTGCTGGGATTATAGGCATGTGCCAGTGTTCCTGGCTGGAGGGAGGGTCATGAGCCTTCTGCCACCTTCCATTGAGGAGCCCTGTCCACCTACACTGCAGCTGGCCCCTGCTTCCTCCAGCACCCTCATTCCTAAGGCAAGGTTTGTTTTCTGGGTCACTGCCGCCCTTCTCTCTGGACTGGGGTTTTACCTGGGTACCTGGAATGGTGCTGGCACATAGCAGAGCTCAATAAATATTTGCCCAAAGAGTAAGTGATTGAATGGGGTGCATGCAGAAAAGTGGGGGACAGAGGGCATGTGAATTGGGGATCAGGTGGGGAGAGTCCCCTGGACCCTCACTGCCTCTTTCTTGGGCCTCAGGAACAACATACCTGCCACACACTGCCTGCCCATCAGTCACTGGAATGACCTCCCCTGCCTCCCTATAGATTCAGGACCTGGTGAGAAGAGCTGACGGGAACCTGCGTGTCCCCATTTCCCACCCAGATGCCTGGGACTCCTCACCTCCTGGCAGCCTCGGCCCCCACCCCTGGGTCCCTGGAGCTGAATTGTCCCTAGGGCAGTGACTGGCCCTCCTCACCCTTTCTGTATGAAGGGGTCCCAGACCCTGGTGTGAAGCAGGCTTCCAGAGTGCACATCCTCTTGGGCATGAATTCTAGGAGCCAAGGATGACAACAAAGAATCTGGCCCCGGTGCCCCGCAGCCCTGGTCCACTGCTGTGATCCTCTCGGTGCCGGGTCACCCAGCTCTCCCACCCAGGGGCTCACGGGACCCAGTGCTAGAGAGGGCGAGAGGCCGGCAGCAGCTCCGACCCGTGCCAGGAGCCCTCCGAGCGGTCCAACCTGTGTCTCCAGGCAGGGGAAGGAGTCCTCTGTGGTCCCCAGACACCAGGCCCAGAGAGCTGCCCGCCCTGTTCACAGGCCCGCAGCGAGGGCCCAGGCTGAAGCAGGGCTACTCTCAGAAATTCTGAGTGGTGAGGCCGAAGCAGAAAATAGATCTGACGACGTTGACGCCGGAGGACGGGCTGTCCAGTGTACAGAGGCCATGTACTGGGGTGGGTGTTCTGAGAGAGAGAGAGAGAGACTGAGCCAGAGGGGGAGGAGAGATAGAAAGAGAGGTACAGAGAGAAAGAGGAAGAGGGAGAGAGCAAGACAAAAACAGCTGCTTATCTGGAAACGAGAGAGAGGGTTTGGAGAGAGCAGCACAAGCCTGTGGGGTCCCTGTGCATGGGCCAGAGATGAGCGGCCAGGGCTGGGGCCCAGGGAGCCTGCGCATGGGTCAGACACGGGGTACTCTGCCAACACTTGTTGAATTTGATGGGGGATTGGGAGGTGGGGGCAGGTATTTTGCATCCAGGAGAACGAGTGCCCTCCTCACGTGACTGTCCCCATGTGCCTGCGACCACGTGGGCAGCGTGTGCATGCATGTTAGTGTGTGGAGGAGGGCAGGGCTCAGTTTCCCTCTCAGCTGTCCCCACGTCCGGGGACCGGGGACGTGTGCAGCCTGCCCCGGCTGCTGGGCCACAGGGCCAGGGTGGTGTCTGGTGGTGGGCGGCCTGACACACGCCCTCGCTGGGGGGAGGCCCCTGAGCTGTCAGCAGCCAAGGTCGGGCAGGCAGCGAAAGTGAACCGTAAAAGGGCCACTTCTCGCTCTGTTCACTTGACACTCTCTACCCCAGAAGCCACCTGTTCAGCCATCAGTCACCCACGGAGAACACAGCTTTCCTGAAACTGGGAATTGGACAGAGAGTCCCAGGAAGGAGTGAGCACAGGGGCAATGCCCACCCTCTGCCACTCCAGGGGCCTCTACGTCCACCCCCCCACCCCCCCACCCCCGGCTCCGGGCAGGCTGCAGGCCGGAGTCTGGACTCTGAGCTAAAAAAGAAAAAAGAAAAGAAAAAGAAAACCACTCCTGATTCAGCACAAACCTGCTACATTTGCGGGTCTTGGGAGGGCACAGAAGTGCCCACCTTGGGGGGATCGAGCAGCAGCCCTCACCAGGATGGCACAGCAAGAACTGTGCCCTGGAGGGGTGACCACTTGAGACACGCCCGGGTGGGGGGCACAATGAGGACGGCCTGGGGTGGGGGTGGCCCCGGGGCCTGGCTGGGGCTGGGGGGCAGGCAGGACAGCCAGGGCAGGGAGGGACCTGGCTTGGAGGCAGCTTGGGGCTCTGCCCAGTGGTGGCACCCGGGCCAGCAGAGGCCCAGCCCTGCCCCGCACGCCCCGCCTCGCTTGCTTGTTAATTTCGTCGTTTAGCCCGTTTATGGTGCTCCAGTTGCTGTTGCTTTTATAAACAAGCATTTTGGTGACCTTCCCCTCCGGACATCAGCTCCGCAAGAATCCCGAGCCCTGAACATTTATAAATAAGCCTTCTCTCAAGTTCCACAACAGGTGTGACCTCCCCCCCGCCCCCCTCCCCTGTCCTGTCCGAAAACCCAACAGTTTCAACAAGCAAAGGGAAGCCACGCGGGCTGTCTTAAAGGGGTCGAGCAGAGGCCACCCTGCGCGGGGCACCGGGGGCTGATCCACCTCCTTCTCCACCTCCCCCAGGTTAGGGGTCCTAGAGGAGAGGGCCAGGCCGGTGGGCAGTTGACCCCTGACCCCACTCCCCCCACCCCGGCCCCCGTGGCTGTGGTCTGAGATGCGTCCTTGGCTGGCACAGTGTATCTGAGTCTAGCTCGTTCTCCCCAGGAACTCGTATCGGGCCCCCCACCCTGGTCCTCCCACCGTTTGCTTCCCATGGCTCTGCTCGGCGCCCCTTGATGAGCAGAGCCTTCCGTCTCCTTCCCTGCCCAGAGCTCTTGCTTCATGAATTGCAGTGTTTCACGAGCGTTTACCTAACACACATCCGTGTGTTCAGCTGATGCTTCTTGAGCCCCTCCTCTGAGCCAGGCCTGCACCAAGGACAAAACGCTGACGAGGACTCACCCTGCCCCGGAGGAGCCCAGCATCCAGTGGGGCAGAGGGACAGGCTGCACGACTTGTGAACCCCTCGGTGCTCCAAGGGAGATGGGGGCAAGAAGCACCTCGTGGAAGTCATCACCACAGAGGTGACCAGGGGAAGTGCATTCCAGGCCAAGGAACCAACCAGGAGGGCTCAGAGGCAAATGTACCGGGGGGGGGGGGGGGGGGGGGGGTGGGTACAAGTGGCAGGAAAGCAAGGATTCATCCACTTGCTCGTCCTGATAGTGGCACTGGTCTCAGATTTGAAAACCAGAAAGCAGGGATCAGGCCTGTGACAATGGCTCCCTGGGGAAGTGATCCTGGTGTTGGTGGTAATATTGGCTGTGGTGCTGGTGCTGGTTATGGCTATGGTGATGATGGCGGTATTGGCTGTGGTGGTGGTGGTGGTAATGGAGGTGACCCTGGTGATGGCAGTGGTGACGGCGGTGGTGATGAAGGTGATCCTGGTCTTAGCTGTGGAGATTGTGGTGGTGATGGAGGTGACCCTGGTGATGGCAGTGGTGTTGTTGGTGGTGATGGTGGCAGTGAAGGTTGTGATGGTGATGGTCACGGCGGTGTTCACGGTGACTCCCACCTGAGCGAGTGAGGCAGGCCGTGCTGTTGCAGGTAGTGCTGGCGCTCATCATCGGTGGTGAGCCTGAGGATGGCTGTCACGATGACAGCTGAACAGAACCATAGGGAGTATTTCTCCCTGTGTGTCTCAAGGCAGGAAGCGGAGACGCTGGTCATGCTGTACGGGAACATCAAGGCCTAAGAACTAACAATTTGGCTACAAGTGTCCAGTGTGATGATGAAGCTAAGGATAGAAACGGGGCAAGAAGCAAAAAGGCCTTGAGCCAGGAGGCGGGCAGAGTTGGGGCCAGTTAGGCACAGGGCTCAGGTTCAAGTCTGGCCGCAGGGGACTTGGTGGCATCCTTTGTCTAGCAGCTGGTGTGGGTGCTGGGCTGAGCCTCGTGGCCTAGAGGACTCCTACAGGCCCGACTTTCCAAATGGACATGAACCACAGCACTGTGAGTCCTGGGCATCCTGGGGTCTGACAGAGGAAGCTGGGGATGGAGGACCCCATGCATCATAAATAAAAGTTACCAAAATGTGTCCTGAGGTTTAAAAAGAACTTTCCCCTCCCTTCTCTTTCAACCCATAGCGACCTTTAGAGGTAGGCCCTGATTCGCTTCACAGACGAGCACTGGCTTTGCCTGGGCCTCCTTTCTCCTCTTCTTACCCTTAGTAACTCTGTCTGTCCTTCTGGCCAGCTCAGTGGTCACCTCCTCCAGAAGCATCCTGATGGTCACCCCAGTCCTCTGGTGTCCTGGTATCCTCAGTGGCCACAGGGAACTGCTGGAGTCTTGCCTCAGGGTGAGACCGCTCTTGAGCTCAGTGTGGGTAGGGACCTGCCCCTACCTCCAGCCCAGGTGCCCGGCACAGAGCCTGGCTCAGGGGTGCTCAGGAAATGCCAGACTTATTGGCCTGCTGGTATTACTAGCTGACTTTGGGCCCCTCTGATGGCCCTGGCGATGTCCAGAGTTGGCAATCCCACTCCACTCTCAGGCCCTGGGTCAGTGCTTTCTCCTGGCAGTCGGGACACTGGCTGAGCCCCAGGGGAGACGATGGAACATGGGCAGAGGTGGCTCAGCTGACAGCTCAGGACCAGTGGAGGAAGGATTTGGGGCTGGGAATGTAACCGCCTTGTGTGGCTCCTACGGACAGAGTCCCTTTTGTATTCTATTGCCTGGCCCAAGGGCTGGCTAATGGCCAGGCGTGTGAATTTGACAGCATCAGACCCAAACCAGCCTTGTCTGTCCTTGACTTGACCCTCCCTGGGTCTGGATTTTTTTTTTTTTTTTTTTGTATTGGGAGTTGAACCCAGGGGCTCTTAACCACTGAGCCACATCTCCAGCCCCTTTTTATATTTTATTTTGAGACAGGGTCTCACTGAGTTGCTTAGGGCCTCTCTAAATTACTGAGGTTGGCTTTGGACTCGTGATCCTCCTGCCTCAGCCTCCAGAGCCACTGGGATGACAGGCGTGTGCCCCTGGGCCTGTCTTGAAAGAGTGAGCCAAGCTTTGGGGGACTTGGGTGGGACTTTGGCCAGTGCACCAGGCAGCATCCCGGCTGAGTCGCGACACCTCCCCAGGTGCTGGAGGGCAGTAGGAGTCTTCCTCACCCTCCCACCTCTTAACAGTGAGGATGGATGGGAAGGCACTGCTACGCTATGGAAGGAGGTTGATAAAAAATCACAGATTCATGGTATTGTTATTGGCAACAGCAGTAAAATGAGCCGCTCACCTTTTGCACTGTGTTGTTGACTCTCAGAGAGCAGAACACAGTCACACACGGTGGCCCCTGAGCCCCAGAACAACCCTGAGGGCCGACGGAGCCATAGTCACAGTAAGAGCAAAGGCAGCTCCCTGCCGGGCGCCAGGCCCTGGGTCAGTCGGGTCTGCTGGGGCTCAGGCACCCTGCGCGTGGCAGGCTCCGTAGCTCTGACGAGGTTGTCCCTGCCACCTCCGGCCTCAGCCCATAGAGTGGGCTGCTGCAGCCCAGCACCCCAACAGCCCACCACAAGGGCAGAGGACACCCTCATGGTCCTGATGTGTCCTCTGCTCCAGGGAAACAAGCCCAGAGTAGGAGCCTTGCTCTGCCTCCAGCTGCCTGCGCCCTCAGCAGCCCCTGGTCTCAGCCCCACCAGGGGCACCAGTGCTCTCCAGGGTTCTGTGACTGCATCCATTTAACACTATATTCTGGGCACCTTAACCTCCCTGACTGTCCAGAGGCTGCAGACGTGTGACAAATGGGACCCCCCTGGGGGCTGCCTTCTGGAGGCTCGAGTCCCTGTGGAGGTTACAGATGGGGAAGGGAGACCAGGCAGGAATGGGCCTGTGGGGGCAGTGGGGGCAGGTGCAGTGACAGTGACCAGGGCTTCTGTGAGGGTGGCGATCTCTGATTCCAGTAATCGAGAGTCACTCCCTGGGAAGTGGCAACAGAGAGACTGGACCCAGGTCGACTGGCCCCCAGCCCCTGCCAGTGGGTCAAAGCTGGCTGGGTGGCAGTGGACGAGCGTGCTGGTTAAGACTGAGGCTTGGCGACTCGGGAGGCCCCTTTCCCCTCCTCGTGCTCAGCCGGGGCTCAGCAGGGGCCGTGACAGCGCTCCTTGCTCTCTTCCTCCTTGGAGGGTCTCTGTCCAGGCAGAGGGCGCGACTTGCTCGGGCTTCAGGGCAGACAGTGGCACAGCCAGGGCTAGAAGTTGGGGCTCTGGACTCCACGCCCTCCACTACCCTGCAGTGGAGTGGAGAGGTCCCTGTCCTCTGGGCCCAGCTGCAAAGAGTCCAAGGCCTCAGGAAGGAGGCAGTGGATGTGGTACAGGGAACTCAGGCCTATGGCTTCACACACCCAACTCCGGGGTCACCCCAGGGCAGAGGTTCTGTCTTGCTGATATGGCAGCTGCCAGTTACCTGGCACCTGGCCGGGTCAGGCACCTTCCACCTGCCATCTCATACAAACCCCACTGCCGCTGGTGGACTTCATTTCACTGGGGAGGAAACTGAGGCTCAGAGAGGTGAAGGAGCTTGCCCCAGATTGCACAGCAGGAAGAGGGCCGAGTAGTGTCCCAGCCCAGCTCTGCTGACATCACCTGCCTAGGGACTCACCTGGTCAATCAAGTATGGCACCCTGTGTGCAGGTATTTCTTCCCACTTTGCACCAGGCAGTGTTTTGGGGCTGAGGACAAAGACAGTGTCCGTTTTCTCAGGAAGCTCAGCTTGGTCAGGGCCGTGGTCTAGACTAACACCAAACAGACCTTTTGCTTACTGTAAACACCATATAGCTCCTTCTTGCCCCTTCCTCTGGTTTTGACACAAAATTCACCTTCTCAGATGTTTCTAGGATACTTGGTTGAAGGTTTCTGGTCCATCTTTCATTTAATTTATTTCCTTTTCGTTTTGCTTCTTTTCTTTTTCTTTTTTCTTTTTTTTTTTCTGTACGAGGATTATACCCAAGGGTGCTCTACCTTTGAGCCACATCCCCAGCCCTTTGTAGGTTGAGACAGGGTCTCACTAAGTTGCTTAAGGCTTTGATAAGTGGCGGAGGCTGGTCTTGAACTTGCAATCCTCCTGCCTCAGCCTCCCGAGCATCTGGGACTAGAGGTGGGCACCACTGCCTGGCTCTTTCCTTCCTTTCTTCCATCTCTTTCTTTTCCTTTTTGGCTCTTATTATTCTCTAAACACCATGCACCCAGTTCCTGTGAGTTGGTTACTGTCTGTCTCTTCCGCTGGGTCAGAGGTCGGCAAGCTGCAGCCTGTGGAATGTAGCCCGTGGCCACCTCTTCGTGTTTGGCGGGGGAGCTAAGAATGACTTTTACATTTTTAAATGGCTAAAAAGTAATCAAAAGAAGAGTAATATTTTGTGACATGTGACAATGACATGAGATCCAGATTCCAATATTCATAAAGTTTTATTGGAATACAGCTGTCCTCACTCATTCACACGCCGCGGCTGCTTTTGCGCTGAGTTGATGGAGCTGAGCGGCCACCACAGACTGTCTGCGGCGCCCTCATTGCTGCTCAGAGTACTGCAGATGTCAGTGCCGGGGTGGTAACTCCATGCTGCCTCTTAGCCCACAAACCCTAAATATACCTTCTATCTGGCTTCTTCTTCTTCTTTTTTTTTTAAGAGAGAGAGAATTTTAATATTTATTTTTTAGTTCTCGGCGGACACAACATCTTTGTTTGTATGTGGTGCTGAGGATCGAACCCGGGCCGCACGCATGCCAGGCGAGCGCGCTACCGCTTGAGCCACATCCCCAGCCCCCTCTCTGGCTTCTTGTAGACGTCTTTAGACCCCTGCACTAAAATGTTGCTGACCATCAGAAAGCAAGGTCCCTGGGCTGGGGGCTGGGATGTGCTCCATGATAAAGAGTCTGCCTCACATGCAAACCCCTGGCTTCAATCCGTAGTGCAAACAGAGAGAGAGAGGGCTGGGGCTAGCATGTGTGAGGCGCTGGGTTCGATTCTTAGCACTGTGCGTAGATAAAATAAGGTCCACCAACAACTAAAAAAATTTCAAAAGAGAGAGAGAGAGAGAGAGAGAGAGAGAGAGTGCTCCCCAAGGCAGGGAGTTTGTGTCTGTTCATTTACTGCCATGTTGCGGGCATTTACAACAGCGTTGGGACTTTTGCTTCCAGACATGATGTAACAAGTGCCAGATTTACTCTCTCCCCTTAAAGTACCAGAAACATGAGCAAAAAAATCCATGAATCGATGGAATTCAGAATTGGACGATAGCCAGTGCAGGACCATGATCCCCAGGCGAAGGCAAACAAAGGACGAGGGTCCTGTGACAGCCCTGGGTCCTGCCTGAAGAGCACTGGGAGGCCAGAGCGCGAGGAAGGAGGGAGCAGGCCAGTCAAGCTTGTTAGTCCCACAGAGTCCAGGACACAGAATGGAGTTCAGGAAGATGGAGCAACTAAAATCTGGGGGACAAAATGATGAAGAGGAGGGAGGGAGGTCACAGAGAGACATGCAGAGATCATGTGAGCTGGGGTGAGAGAAAAGACCTCCGACCCCCCAGGGAATCTTCTGGATTAGGCCTAGTCTAATTGCAAGTTGTTCCCAAGCAGCTCAAAAGCGAGCCTTGACAACAGCAAACCAATTCCAAATAACTCGACCGCATCCCAGAACAAAGCAGCAATCTTTAAAAGAATACAACAGAATCCAGCACCAACACTGTGGAGTTTAAAGTGTCAGTGGAATAAATAAGTGAACCGCGGAGGTTGAGAGCTGGATCTCTCACGGTTGGAGGAGGTTACAGACTCACAGGCAGGAAGGCTGGAATGAACCCTGTGGGTCAGCGATGGAGAGGTCAGTATGAACCCAGGTTTAACTTAAAGCAGATTCAGATGGGCAGATAACAGAAACGATTCTAGATCTGTGTACGAGAGGTTATGCTTCCTGAGAGGGCTAGTGACAAGGAAACCCTGGCAGCAATGGGCGCCCCCAGCCACCTCTCGAATTCTAGTACAGTTCTCCAGGAAGAGGGGAAAGGGCAGGCTGCAGGCCCAGGGCAGGGGCACAGTCAGAAGAGCTTGCGGTACCAGAAGGTAAGGACAGGCTCCAGTAGCACAGGGCATGTCACAAGCACCCAGGAAACAAGCTGAAAGAGCTCTCACGGGCCAAAGATGGAACACTTTGGACAATAAAATAAAATAAATATTGGATTATAACCCAAAGTACAAAATAAGTATGTGTGAGTCCATATATGAATAAATAAAATGGGGGGTAAGTCTTTTTCCAGAATAATTTCCAATAATATGTGTAGATAGTGCCCCTAAAGGAGGTAGAGCTTATTTCAAATGTTGATTGCAATTTTTATCTGCAGAAGTTTAATTGGAGCTTTCTCAGTATTTCTGAGTCTGGGTTACACTTAGTGGCTTGCTTCTGAAGGATAGAGAGGAAAAAAGCAGGGGCTGGGGTGGTGGCTCAGTGGTAGAGCGCTTGCCTAGCAGGTGTGAGGCACTGGGTTCAGTTCTCAGCACCACGTAAGAGTAAATTAATAAAATAAAAACCCATCAACATTTAATTTTTTTAAAAAAAGAAAAAAAGCAGTGACTTTACCCTTCCTAGTGGAGGAAACTGGCAACCACCACCTCAGCTGGCCCATGAGGGATGACGTAATGTGGCTTCGCCTTCTGGAGAGGATGTCACACAATCCCCAGGAGGATGCCCTGCAAGGGCCCTTCACCTCGGTGGTGTGCCTTCTCCAAACCCACAAGTCCAGCCTGACCACAGGAGAAACTAAAGACAAACCCAGGGAGCATACAGTGAGCATTCCCCTCCTCAAGATGGTCAAGGTCTACACTGTGTACACAACCAGAGATGTGGAAAACTGTGCTCTACCTGTGTGATAAGAATTGTAGTGCATTCCACGGTCATATATAAATTTTAAAAATTAATTTCAAAAAAGATGGCCAAGGTCTTAGCAAGAGACTAAGAAGTGATCACAGACCAGAGGATACGGGGGAGAGGCATGGCAACAAGTGTCATGTGACGTTTGGGATTAGACGCTGGAATAGAAAGAGGACGTTGATGGAAAAAAGAAAAAAAAAGGTGAATCCCAAATACAGTTTGGAGTTTAGCTAGCATAATGTGCCAACGTCAGTATGGTAGTTTTGAAAAATGTGCCACGGTGACGTGAGACATTAGCAATGGGAAGACTGGGTGGGCAGCGTGGGGACATTATCTGCACTATCTTTACAGCCTTCCAAAAGCATATTTTTGTGGTGCTTGGGGTTGAACCCAAGGCCTTACATGTGCTAAGCTAATGTTCTACCCCCGAGTCAGCCCAAAGTTAGAATCATTTTTTTTTTATATTCTTCAGTGCTAGATATTGTTACCAGGTCCTCTTACATGATAGACAAGCACTCTACCATTGAACTCTCTCCCAGCCCTTTCAGCTTTCCTATAAATCTAAAGTTATTTTAAGTTTTAAAGTTTATTTTTTAAATGTCCAGCCTTCAATAAAAATTACCAGGCAAGCAAAAGCAAGGACAGAGGCAATCATGACTCACAACCAGGAGAAAAACCAGTCAATAGAAGTAGACCTAGAAATGTCACAGAAGGTGGAGCTGCGGACAGGGTTGTTTGTGGCAGCAGTCATGAAGGCTCCGCTCATGTTCAGGAAGGAACAGAAGCATGAGAGATGCAGAAATACTGAGAAAGCTCCAATTAAACGTCTACAGATAAAAATTGCAATCAACATTTGAAATGAAAATGGACCCACAGGTCCAAGAAACTCAGATGGGCCCCAAACAGAAGCAATTTGAAGGAATCCATAGGACAAATTGCTAAAACCAGTGAACAACAACAACAACAACAAAAATGCCTAAGAACAATAATGACAGAACAGTGTTTGGGAGAATCGGTAAATATGTCAAACAGTGAAGTTAACAACCATTCTAGAATGTGACCCAACAGCTAAGGAGCGGGACTGGGGATGTAACTCTGATAGAGTGCTCGCCTAGCATGCACAAGGTCCTGAGTTCCACCCCCAGCACCACCAAAAAATAAAATAGAAGGTATGGAGAAGAATAATAAAACAGGATGAAAGGACAAGGGAGGGCTATGCTCTTTCCACAGGGAGGTTTTAGGAACAGGGCATTTGAGTAGACCCTAGAGGAGACGAGGGAGCCGTGGATCTCCAGGAAGCGATCCCACACAGAGGATCGCTTGTTCAAAGGCCCTGAGAAGAAACCATGTTCATGTTCTGGTGTGTCCAGGGAGGAGCAGGTCAGAGTAGCAGAGCAGGCAAGAGGGAGAGACAGGGTGTGGATGGTGAGGCTGGGCTTTGTGGCCAGCGTTAGGTCTTTGGCTCCTACACCAGGTGAGACAGAGTCCTTGGAAACCCTTGAGAAGTGGCAAGGTCTGAACGAGGTTGCAGAAGTTTCTCTCTGGACCAGGTGGGGACAGGGAGATGGTTAGGAGCCACCACAATGGCCCTGAGGGGGAAAGGATGTGGATGCAGAGAGGGCCACGCCAGTGGGCTTGGCGAGCGATGGTTGGATGGATTCCGGAGGAGTTTTGAAAGCAGAGACACCAGGATTTGCCCAAGGGTGTGGGTGTGGGGGTAGGCAGCCAGGCAGGAAAAGACTCCAGAGTTTCTGGGCCTGGGTTGTTAGAGGAATCAAGCTGCTGTGTTAAGAAGGGAAGACTCCACGGTCATCGAGTTTGGGGTGCAGTGGGGATGAGGGGAGCAAACGAACAGCCGTGTCCTGCCACAGTGGCAGACATCGGCAGGAACCACCCCGCTCCTTCTAAATGTTCTTAGTCGTGGCCTCAAAATCCCCTCTGCACACACTGTAGGTCCCGCGTGGTCTGCCAGGAGACACGGGGTGGAGCAGTGGCGGAGTGGCACAGGGGACCGGTCCCTGGGCTCCCAGGTCTCCCATCCTGGCTCCACCCCTGGGGCTTTGGGCTTATGATTTGGGATTAAGTAGCTCATTTCTTCACTCTGAGCCTCAGTTTTATGAAATGGGGTGATACTTGGCACTTCCCTCAGTGGGGACGAGATGGCGGATGGCGCAACACAGAAGGGCCCATAAACGGTGGCTGGTACAGGCCACCACAGCTACCTGCCAGGTTGCAGACTTTGTGCAAGGAAGAGCCAACTTCATGTCCCCAGGAGCAGGTGAGCAGGGAACAGAGGACCCTGGAACAGAACGAGTACCCAGGTTTGATCTCTGCCCCGTGGGTCCTTGGCCAGAGTTCTGGAGAGAACCCTGCAGGGGCCCAGATGAAAATCCTCCCATTTTTGGACAGAGTGGGCTGTCGTTGAAATATAAGAAGTCCCTGTTGAAAAATGTCCCTGCTGTGAGCACCGCTGGGTGGATTAGCTGGCATTCCTTCTCCTCCATTGAGCGGAGTCACAAGCTAATAAATATTTCAGAATTGGCTGTATTCAATCCAGCCCTTGTCCCGTTTGACGTCTGTTCTCTCAGCTTTCAGAAGGAGACAGGTGCAGATGGATGAAGAGGGATTTAATTACTAAACATCTCCAGCTCGCGATATGCGGACACATGCTGTCCCGTGCGCGCACCTACTGCACACGGTCACGCACGCCCCGCGCACCCACACAAGTGTGCACACACGGACCCTCAGCACACGCACACCAAGTGATCGCCCAGTCCTGTGCTCTGTTCAGAGGAGCCACATCCGAGCACAGGGCCAATAGTCCATGTGGACACACGCATGCCGAGTGTGTGTGCGGGACCCTGGGTGTCCCCGGGAGCGTGTTTACAGTCCATGTGCACCATGTACATTTCCAATATGTTAACAACGTGCACACACCCAATACCACAGCCATGCAGATGTTCATTTCTACGCATACATATGTGACATGTTTCTGGTACAAGCAAAATTCAAAGGCACTTCCTTTGTCCAGCCGTGTTGCTCACTCCAGGGGACACTGGGGACTCAGCAAAAATGCAGGTGGACAGTGGCATCTAGGTCCTCACAGCACAGCTTCTATTTTTCTTGACACGATTGAGCACATGCATGACACACATGTGTGTGTGATTCAGGGCTAAGATGCACGTCCTCTCTCCTGTGTCCAGGGCTGCCATGAACACCCATGAGGGTGAGTGCTCCTCTATCTGGGCACACTCGTGTGCACACAGGCATGTGCGCACACACGCTCGCCCCTCTGCTGGGAGCCTCAGCTCTTTCCTCTTCTGCGAGAACGTGCCCAGCCTCTCGCTACTGGCCCTCTGGGGGGCTGGGGGTCTCAGAGGTCTCATTTCTACTGTCCATCACCAGCGTTTGGCCCTGAGGTGGAGGGGGAGGACATGCCTCTGGGTCCTGCCTCAGTGGTGATGGTTGGGGCCAGGAAAGGGTTGGGAGAGAGGAGATGAAGATGGGCAGAATGTGACCAGCCGCCATCCCTTAGGGTCCCTCATAGGCACCTTCGGGGTAAGGACACATCACTAAGACCCACTGCAGGTTGGAGAAGCCAGGACAGCCGGCATCTCCTTTGTCCCCATTCACACCTTGCTCGGGTATTGATGGAAGAGCACCTTGGTGTCAGAGAAGACCTGGGGACTGTTATCTGCTCTGTGCTGAGAAGCAATCCCTAAGGAGCTGGTTCCCAGTGGGTTAGCCTCAGCCCTCAGGGGCTAGCCTCAGCCCTGCTGTCAACAGAACCCAGCCGTGAGTTTTTTCCCCAGAAAGAGCCATTGCAAACAGACAGGGGGTGTGAGGCTTCCAAATAACCAATCAGTAGACCCTATGGAAATGCATGCAAATGAAAGATGCAAATCAGCACCGAGTCTTTTTGCATCTGTAACCGGCCCAGACCACCTGCCTGAGGTGATCACTTCCTTCCCTTTGTCAGGAAGGATGGGAGCTGAGTCCAGCAGGAAGCCGGCCGGAGGTCTGAGGACCCTGTGTGCTGACAGGGGCCATTCCCCGTCCCTCAGCTCTCTGCATGGCCACACCTGGCAGCCCCTCCCCCATTCCAAGTGCCCACTCACAGACCATGCACACTCAGCTTTGCCCAATGCACTCTCACACGAGCAATGCACAGCGCCCCACCTTCATATTGGCAAACACACATTCGCACTGTTGCACGCTTGCTCACACATGAATCACTCCCGTGCATCACAAAACATGCCTGCACACACTTTTCCTTGACCAGGAAGGAGCCTGTGTGCTTGTGCCCCATCCAGATCAAGAGTCCAGGATCCTGGGCTAGGGTTGTGGCTCAGAGGCAGAGCGCTTGCCTAACATGTGTGAGGTACTGGGTTCGAACCTCAGCACCACATAAAAATAAATAAATAAAATAAAGGCATCGACAACCACCCAAAAAAAAAAAAAAGTTCTGTGGATGTAGCTCAGTGGTACAGTGCCCTTTCAATCCCCAGTACCCACCCACCCCCCAACAACAACAACAAAAAAGAGTCCAGGATCCTGCCAGGCATGGTGGCATACATGTAATCCCAGCAATTTGGGAGGCTAAGGCAGGAGGATCACAAGCTCAAGACCAGCCTCAGCAAGTTAACAAGGCTCTAAGCAACTTAGCCAGACCCTGTCTCAAAAGGAAAAATAAAAGGGCTGGGGTGTGGCTCAGTGGTTAACACCCTGGGTGTTAACACCCTGGGTTCAATTCCCAGTACCAAAAAAAAAAGAGTCCAGGATCCTGGGGAGGCGGGCAGCGGGGGCACGAGGGTAGCCAAGTGTTCCAGGAGAGTCCTCTTCCTGGGGGCTGCCCAAGGGGTAAGTGGTCTAGCCTGGTCCCCTGGGATTCCCTGATGGATGGAGACCCCTTTCAGGAAGGGTCCCACAGCCTCTGGGAAGGGAGGGCAGGCACCCCCGGGGAAGATGCCTGCCTCAGAGAGCGGTAATTGAGGGGTAGGGAATTAGATAATCAGCACCGCCAGGAAGTGGGGATGTGCCCGTGTTGCCTTTGTTCCTAGAGTGAGCAGTCAGGAAGGGAGGGAAGGAAGCCAGCCAGGCTCGGGGTGGCTGGAAGGGGGAGCAGGGTCCCACCCCTCCTCCGCACAAGAGGTGACACTGGGCACTGTCAGGCCCCAAGCCCACCCGGAGGAGGTCCTGGGGGGTCAGCTGGGCCTCCGAGGGACCTGGGACTGCTTCCTTGCCCCTGAGCCACACCACTGGCTTCTCCCGGGCCCCGGTGCACCAGAGGCTAAGAAGCGCCTAGGAACGCAGAGGGCCCGAGTTTGACCCCTTCCATGAGAGCCTGGGGAGCCCCTCCAACACTCTGAGCCTCAGGGCCTCCCTGGGACCCTCCCTGCAGGTGAGGTGCCCTTCAAGCCTCACCAGCACTGATAACCAGGTGCATGCCAAGCTCAGAGCCGGTGCCAGGCTGGGCTGGGGCCTTGTGCACAGCCCCGTCCAGCCTCCCAACACCAAGAGGCCAGGACTGTGTCATTATTCCCCCCGTTTCACCTCTGGCCAAACCGAGGCAGGGGCCATCACAGGAATGGCAGGGGTGGCACCTAGGCAGAGGCAGAGCCTGTGCTGCCAGGGCCTCGATTCCTCAGCCAGGGAGGAGTCCACAGGCTGCTTGACATTGAGTCACCCAGGACATGGGCGATGACAGTGGCCTTTGAGAAGGAGCAGCCCCCTTTTCCTGCCTCCCTTTGACCCCCAGCTTCAAACCCCCAACACAGCCCTCGGCCCCAGGCCTGCTCCGCACACCCTCCGGAGCCCCTCGCTGAAGTCCGCCATGCACAGTGGCCCTCAGGGGTTCCTTCAGAGACTCCTCTCCCACGAGATCTCTGAGGTGCCCCTTCCAGCCTTGAATGGGGGGATTCTGGCCACCCCACGGTGCTGGGCACTTACCCATCACAGCCGCATCACGGTTGCCCTGATGCAATTGCTGAGCCCGGGGTGAGCAGGGACCTTGGTTTCCCTGCTGTCACAGGAGGGAGCTGGACTAGTCCCCATCCCTCCTCAGATCCTCCCATCTCTCCCCGCAGACCCCGGTGCTGGAGGCCACGCCCCGAGTGAGTAGGAAGGTTTCCCAGCGGGCAAGGGCTTCTGACCACCCTGCAAAGATGGGTCGAGCCGCGGCCTGCTGTGGGCATTCGTTCATTCCCAAATGCCACCGCCCTGTTTCCCGTCTGGCGCTGAGTGGTCTGAGCCCTGGAGCAGGAGTCCCAGCTCAGGGGCCTTATCTGGCTGCACCTTCCTCACCTGATGGGGCAGGTGAGCAGGACACACGACAGGACTCATTTCCTCCCCGCCTCAACCCCGAGTCCTCAAGGGTCAAATGGGATGCTCAGGGGCTACTGGGGTGGACAGACAAGCCAATAAAAGCCGAGTGTGATATCTGTCCCGAGTACTGGGTCCAAGCCCAGGAGGAGTCTAAGTGCTTCACTTGCGGCCCCTCCTCCCGCCCCACCAGCTCGCTACAGACTCATTCGACCCCTGCCCTTCCCTCGGTCTGGCAGGCCACGGGCCCTGCCCAGATCTGCCTGGCTTGCTGCCCACCTGGTCTGGGATTGACCTTCCCTGGTCCTGGCCCCTGGCCCACCTTCCCTCTCCACTCCCCTTCTTCTGGTGGAGCTGATGTGCATCTGACTCTGCCCACAGTGCCCATCCCGCCCTAGGACCAGAGCTCGGCCAGGGCAGGGGGTTTGTGTCACTTTTGTTCACTGTGGCTTTTCTGGTGCCCAGACCCCTGCCCACCATGTCCACCCATTTCACAGATGAGGAGACTGAGGCCCAGGGAGGTTCTGCGAGCTGCTCAAGTGGGCGGCAGGGACAGAGTCCAGGCTCCCCAGGATTTCCCAGCCCTGTGAGGAGCCCCCCTCCCCCGCACCCTCCAGCCATCCCATCCCCCGCACCAGCGTGCCCTAAGTGGCGGTGGTGGTAGAGATGGGACAGTCTGCCCACCTGCTCGGGGCCGGAGGCTGGAAGGGGCCACTGGAAGCTGTGGAGGAGCCTGTCTGCTCCCTGCCCCTCCAGGCTGCCCGCCCCACCCGAGGCTAGAAACCCGACACCCGCAGCCCATCTGCTTCTAGGCCTCTGTCCTCCGCCCCTGGAGGCCTCTGGGCCTGCGGCTGGGAAGCTGTGATTGTTCGGGGCTGAATGGGCAGGCCTGGCGCCCATGCCAGGTGCACCATTGTGAGGGCCCTGACACCTGCCTGGCGGGGGCACGGACCCTTGGCTGGCTGAGAGGAGCTGCCCACCCGCCTCCCGGGGCTGGGGGTCCCAGCTCCCCCTGCTCCCCAGGGCAAAAGGCCCCAACCCAGAGTCCCTGCCTGTCTGGGGTGGCCTCTGAGGCCCCTCCAGCCCCACACCCCCTTTCCTCTCTCTGCTCTCAGCCCTGGTGAGGCCAGAGACACCATTGGCCATAACCAGAGGCACAAACTCTGGGCCTCAGTTTCTGGTCTGTAAAATGGGGCTAATCATAAAACCTGCGGAAGGAGCATTAAGTGGACCAAAGGCCGAGATCCGGAGGCCGCGCTGAGCACGTGGTGGCCGTTGGAGAAAAGCAATTATCACGATTAAGACCTAGCAGTGTGCAGGCAGGAGCCCAGGGGAGCTGGTCTCAGCCCCAGCAGGCCCCGAGCCCCCAGCCGCCCCCCTGCCCGCCTCCCCTTGCCCTGCCTCCCGCCCGCTCTATGAAAATTTAATGCCGGGTAATGACAGTCTGGGCTAATGAAAGAGGCTTCTCTTCTGGCAAAAAGAGAAAAACAAACAAAAATCAACAACCTGCAAGGGGGCATTAACTTTTCATGAGCCGCTCTCCCCAGCGACACCCCGCCCTGCTCACCAGGGCAGCGCCAAGCCCCCTCCTACCCACCCTGCTTCTGGAGCTGGGGCTGGGCAGCCAGTGGGGGGGCAGGCTGGAGGGGGCCTGGCTTCTGGAGGCTCCTTCTTGGGGTTCCCTCATAGGGCATCTGCAGCCCCAGGAGGGGAGGGAGCCCCCGGGGGCTTCTGGAGCAGGACTTGGGCTCCGGGGTGGGGCGCCAGTCCTCAGGTGAGGGGGGCTGAAGTCCAGGGGTGGGTGGGAGAGGAGAGGGCTGGCGCAGGGGCCGCTGTCCCGCCACCAGCGGCCTCCTGCAGCGCCAGGCCCCCGCGCGTGGCTGTCTCTGGCTGGAAGGGGTCTGAGAAAAGGGCACAGAGCCTCCCTGGCCGCCTTTCCCTCTCTTTGTGGTCTCCTGGAGAGCCATTGGCTGCTGCCTGTGATATCCTGAGAGATGTGACAATTAATTTTCTTTTAATCAAGGTCGGATGAAGTAAATTGGTGCGGCTCTGCAGCCCTTCATTTTCTGTTTTTGCAGTAAGGCAAAACAAATATGATCAAATTACGCTCCTCCTCACCTTATTGAATTAGGAGGCATGACGGATCAGAGGGAGCGAGTGTTCTGGGCCACGTAGACCCCCTGCCCCTCCCTGCCTAGCCTCCGCCTCCTGGATTCCAACAGGTCACCTTCCCCAGGGACCCCAGGGGGTTGGAGGACAGCACCTGGTGTGGCTGGTGCTCAGTGAGTGAGGGACCCAGGGACTCCTGCGCTGGGCACAGGGTAGAGGCGCTCAGGCTGGGAGAAGGACTGGCCTTGGGGAAAACCAGCCCCTGTCCTGTAGTCTAGAGCCTCCCTCTTCCTAGGCGCCACTGGCAGGTGGGGGGTCCTTCCTCTGTGCCCCGCTCTGTGAGCTGAGGGAGGGGCTCCTGGGTCCACAGAAGTCCCCCACACAGTAGGAGTCGGGCAGTGCGGGCTGACTTGGGGGTGGCTTTAATTCGTCCCCGTGGAGGGGCTGGGGCTTCTGCCAGCAACCGAGACAGACGCCCACAGCCCTAGGCTCTGTCATTGGTGCCACGCCGAGATCAGGTCTCAGGGCCACCAGAGCTCATGCTGCCATGCGGGCTCAGGGAGATGCTGAGTGGTCTGGAAGGGTGCTGGCCCAGGGACAGCAGGGAGGGACCCAAAGACGGTCCTCAGCAATGCCCGGACCAGCGCAGGGAGAGGACGGCCAGGTCACCCGGCAGGAAGGGTGCCCCAAAGGGGCCGGCCGTCCCGCGGGGCTGTGAATGTGCGCTGGCACACCAGGGGGCTCGGATCCCAGCTCCTTTCTGGAACATTTTAGGTTTTCTTTCACCCTCTCTGCAGTGAGCATGTCCACGGTCATCCATCCCAGAGCCCAGTGAGTACAGTGACCTGTCCAGGCAATGTCCCACGGAAGGTCCCCAGAGGATGTCGGTCAGCACCGGCACCTTCTAGCGTCATGTTCCTATGGCTGACGTCGCTCAGAGGCCAGGAGAACTGGCTGTACGAGGGTGCCCCCGCCCAGCCTCCTTCTCTGAAGCAGAGGATACCCCCAGGACCTCGTGGGGTCAATCCCAGGGTCCACTGGCTTATCTGGGGCTTTCAGTGTGTGGGACCCTCATCCTCCGCTGCGGGCAGAGCCCTGTCCCAGGCAGCACAGGGGAGGAGGCGTTGACACCACGGTCACTTCCGAGGGAGCCCACAGCCCAGCTGGACATACACGGCGGGAAATCCCATGAGAAATCGACAAGGGCACAAGGCAGAAGAAGCCCGGAGATGCCACCCGCAGCCTGGGGGAGGGCAGCTGGCCCTAGGGCACCCGGGCAGAGGCCGCTGGCAGGAGGCCGGGGAGTTAGAGACAGGGCTCCGCGGGAATCTGGAGGCGAGGAGCAGGCTCTGGGTGAAATGGGAGGGACCGGGAGGCTCAGGGCTGAGGCAGGTCCCCAAGAGGACGATGGCAAGTGGGGTGGCCCAGCTCAATCTGGGCGAGGTCGGCTATGAAGACGCCCACAAATGAGGCCCTCGACAGTCATCTGGGAAGCACCTGCCACAGCCCACAGGGTCCACCTGGACCCACAGAGCTGCTTCTCCTGGGAATTCCAGGTGCTTAGGAGACACATATGTAATTATTTTACTATTTACCAGCAGGGCTAGGGATGGAACCCAGGGCTCACATGTGCTAGGCAAGTGCTCTTCCACTGAGCCCTGCCCCAGCCCTGGCTCTGGGCATTGTGGTATAGGAAGGCTCACGCCAGAGCCTCTGGGCATAGACTGGGCAGCCTGCTGTCATGGGCAAGCTTTGGGCTTCCTGTGTCTATCATATCTGGACTCTGTGATATGGGACAAGTGACTTGACCTCTCTGGTTAAATGGGATGAAGCTCACAGGCGGTGCTATGTGGCCCCAGCAAATTCCTCAATGCCTTTGAGCCTGCCCTGCCTGGGGGAGTCAGCTGACTGACACCCGGTCCTCGGCCTGGGCTGGGGTGTGAAGCAGGGGTAGTGCCTGAGTCCAGGAGCAGATGGGTGACCCTGGACATTGCTCCATGGGCCATTCCTGCATGCGTCTGCTGTGTCCGTGGCCTGAGCTGTAGGACCAGTCTCAGGGTGGGGACTTCTCAGCAGCTGAGTCACTACCCCTGGGGTACACCAGTCACCCAGATGGGGCAAGATCATGACATATATTTATCTCTGCCACCTCCCCAGTACCTCCTCTTCCCCTTCCTTTTCCTGTCCTTCTTCCTCCCTTTTTCCAGCCATTGGATGGGCCCAACTGACGCTGCGACTACTCAGCCCCAAATCTTTCCTCTCCTAAACAAGGTCTGTGGTCCTCCTAGGCCTTCTGTCTCATCTTCTCTAAGTTCAATGACAGTAGAGTAGCTGCCACTAATTGAGTACTTACCAATTATGAGCTACTTTGCATACATTAAATCTAATCCCTTATTTGCCAGTTGAATTGTTACTATTATTATCCCCATTTTACAGATGATGACAAGACTCAGAGAAGTTGAGTGGCCTGCCCAAGGTTGGAACGAGGAGTGGCTAAGCTGGCATTTTAACCAGGTGGCACTGATGTCAGAGCTTCTGATCCTTCCAGGATGTACTGTGCCATTTGTCTTCAAAGCTCCTAATTCCCTAGGGGTCCTCCCTAGGCCCAGAGCCCCTGCCCCCAGGAGTGTACACCTTGTTCCCACAACACGGACTTGTCCCAGATCCTGTCCTCGGCTAGTCCCAACCCCTTAGCCAGTCCGTTTAATGAGTCGCCTCCCTCCAGGACCTGGCTAACTCCAGCACACACAACTGTCCATAGATGCTGCCCCTAAGGCAGGCCAGTGTCGGGGCAGGGTCTCCGGCGCCTGTCAATCTGTGGCAGGCCCGCGGGTGGGGTGGGCTCCCGGGGCCATGCCCATGGCTGCAGCCGCCGTCCCCACCCAGGCCCAGACACAGGGTGGAGGGGCAGCGGGCGCCCAGCTGGTGAGCGGCGATCCCTCCTTATCCGGCATCAGCGCCTCCTTTTGCAGCTGAAGTTTCAGATCAGAGCTCGTTTTCACCCTGATGCTGGGGCTGCGAGGGGCGCGGAGAGGGATTCCAAGGTGGCGCCCCTCCCCCGCCAGAGCACGTGTCCACTGTCAGAGAGATGCTGTGGGGACCAGGGCCAGGGTGGCCATGGGCAGGCACCGGGCCGCTCCTTTTTCTGTTTTCCAAACCAGAAGGGCTTGGCTGGGTTTCTGTCCCCGCTGATTATTGAGGTCACATCTATGCATTCTGTGAAGTTCAGGCCACGCAGGAAAGAGGTCGCCAGCCCGCACTCCCTGCATCGACAGCGGGCAGTGCCTGTCCACACTGGTGCGTCCCCACAGAAGCCCCTGCCTGCTGTGGCCCGCAGAGCTGGGTGACAGGCCCCCGGGTTGCTTTCCCCCTTCACAGTGCAGCTTCTCCCGGCCACGGGTTAAAGGCTCCCTGGCCCTGTCATGGGAATCGTTGCTGGCCTTGGTCCTTCCTGGCCAGGCCTGCAGCGGCTGCCCCCTATTGCTTTCCCTTCCTGTCCCTCCTGCCAGAGATGCCTCAGTGTCCCCTGTCCTCTGGCTCCATCTGTCCATCCACGGAGGGGGAGTCGGCTCACAAGGATGTGAGTTGGTCCAGGCGGCTGCAGGGAGCCTGGGGTGGAGCCAGGCCCCTGGTTGAAGCCTCGCTGGCCGGGGACCCCAGGACCAAGGCTCTGTGGGCCGCGAAGCCTGATTCCCCCTGGGAACTCGGGGAGGGGAAGACGGCTCCGCAGGGCGGCCAGGAGCTGGTGGGCACACACGGGCTCGGTCCTGGGCTTAGGGACATGGTGGCAGCTGACAGCCTCCGGCTGGGGTCCTCTGGAGGTGGCAGCCTTAGGGACAGGGGAGGGCTGAGAAGTGGGGGCAAGCGGCCCTTAGGAGGGGACACTCTTCCAGAAGGGAGGACCAGGAGGGGAGGAGAAAGGGGGCAGGGCGGGACCCTGTGCGGCCAGCAGCCGCCGGGCGGGGGGCTGGTGGATGAAGGATGGCGAGAGGCACTCGCAGGGCGAGCGGAGAGGCCGGGAGCGCTGGAGCCATCCGTCTTTGGTAGGGCCGCTCCCACCCGAGATCCTGGCTCCCCCCTCTGCTGCTGGGGCCCTGCGTTTGGGGGTCCCCCTCCTTCTTCCTCAGCCCCTTGCCTTCTGCGTTTCCCCAGGAACGTCCTTCATCCGGCCCGCAGGGTTCGGGTCACCCCACGGAACGCGGGCTCCGTGCCACCGTACACTTCGGAGAATCATTAGCAGAAATCATTAGCTGGGATCCAGCCTCCCCCATAAATCTCCCCTGCACCTGGATCATTTGTCCGCGCCTAATTTCCATCTCCCGAACTTTATGATTTGTCCCTGGTTTGATGAGCGTTTCTCCCATCAATTGTGCCGTAAGTGCTTGCAGAGAAGGACCCCCTGCGCTGACCCCATCTCAGACAGACGGGTCTGGGCTCCTCGCCCCGCGGGCCGCTGCTGGAGGCCCCCTCCCCAGCCCCCCCAGCTCGTCCCTCAAAGGGCAGCTTAAAGTCGCTGTGCCCGCAGCCTCCCTTGGGAAGGAGGCCCAACTGGCCCCGGCGTGTGGCTGGAACCAAGGGGACGGAGGAAGGGGGGAAGAGCCTGTGGCTGGGTGGGTAGCCTGGTTTCTTGTCTTTGCCCCCACTCGCTGTGCGACCTCAGGCATGTGGCTCTCCTTCTCTGAGTCTCAGTTTCACTCAGGTGCGGAGCAGGGATGATGCTGCCCATCTTTCATGGTTGTTGTGTGAGTTGGGGTCATTTGTGCTTTCCCATGTTCAAAGCCGTTCAGGAAGTGTGTCTGCTCGGCCCCTTGACGCTCCAAAGGGCTATGTACCCTGCTCTTTGGTGCAGAAGGAACAGCAAAGAGTCACACACTGGTGAAAAGGGAATCGGCAGCCACCTTGGCGGTTGAGAGTGAGGGCCTTTGTGCCTGGTAGACATGGGTTTGAGTCTTGCATCTCCCACTAACTAGCTGTGTGATGTTGGGTAAGTCCCTTGACCTCTCTGTGGCTCCGTTTCTCGTCTGTAAAATGGAGGTGAAGCAAGCACTAAACACTTAGTCCAGGCAGGACGTGACCCCCACAGCCACTGTTGTTTTGTCACTGTGAGGCACAGAGAGGGACAGAGGTGTTCCTAAGGCACATTAGAAACTGGAACAGGTGAATGAGAGTATCAGAACAACGTAGAGGGACAGGAGCGCTGGTCCACGGGGTTCTTGGGGACAGGATCCCAGGCCTTGCTTAGTTGCCCAACAGCTTTTGGAAATGTCAGGCAAACCCCAGGAAAGGGACTGAGAGGAGGTGAGGGACAGGACTCAGGACTCTGCACCCGAGGAAGCAGGGTGTTCCCAGGACCTGTCCTCGGAGGCTGTGGGGCCCCCAGGAGGCGCCCGCTCCCCGGGCTGGGGCGAGGATGTGGAGTCTGGGGTGTTGGGAAACACGGTTGGGCCCTTCCCAGGGCAGCTCTGCCCACCTGGAAGGCTCCCAGAAGGGACACGTGTACCTTTGGGTTTGGGGACACAGGGTTCAGCAGGGTTGCCCGGGGGAAGGTGGTGGGAGCAGCCAGGGCCTCCCGGTCCTCCCGGGTGGGGCTGGGGGCACGGCCGTGGTGGGTCCCAGGGAGAGGAAGCCGCCACCGTGGAGAGGAACACCCACTTTAATGTCAGGGCCGGTCCCCACCTGGAGGCAGGGAAGGCCCGGGAGGTGCAGCGCGGCTCCTGGCATTTGCTGGGGTGTCCTTAGCTCACTCCGTGGGAGGCCGGGGAGCCTGCTGGTGCAGTGGGTAGGTCATGTGGCCCCGGGCGGGTTACTTAACCTCTCTGGGCCTTAGTTTCCTCCCTTAAAAAAGGGGTGATAATCTCGCAGACTTCACAAGGTTGCCGGGAGGAGTAATTATACCCCTCGGAGGATGGCGCCTGCCGGGCAGTAGGCACTCAGTCAGTGACGCTCATTGTCGTCATCCCAAGAACTGCACTTGCTGTGACACATTTTTAAATGCAGGGCTTTCTCGCAAAATTACCAAGGGCAGCGTATTTATGTCCATTTTCAAGGTGGAGAAACTGAGGCCCCAAAGCTGCTCAGAATGGAAGGCGGTTCCCAGCAGAAGCGGGAGGAGGACCGGCGCCCACTGACTGCTACCTGGCCACGCGGCCTGGCGGCGGACCCCAATTTGTGAATTCCCAGGAGCCCAAAACAGAGCGCCGGGATCTGGATTCATCAACACCCTCCCACGGGGTGACTCACCGAGAGCGAGAGCGGGATCTGCCCCGGCACATTCCCGCCCCCCGGCCTGGCAGCCGCAGCCCTGCTGACCCGAGGGCCCGGGAGACGGGGTGCAGGGCAGAGGGGCACGCTGCCCTCCGTCCGCCTGGGCAGCCATGGTGGCCGGGACGGTGAGCACCCCGATCCCCAGGGGCCCCAGGCTCACAAGTCCTGGGCCCTGGGGACACCCAGGGTAGAGCCCCGGCCCCGGGCAGGAGAGTGGACGGGGTGGGAGTGGGCGTGGGCTGGCGCCACGGGCTGCAGGGAGCGCGCGGTTTTACGGGTCGCATTATCTTTTATGGGACCCTAAAAAGAATGTCAGGCTCTGGAGGGCGGCCGCCCTCTCCTCGCCGCCTCTGATGGCCGCCGTCGCTGCTGCGACAGGCCTGGCCCCCCACCCCCAGAGCTGGGCGGCCGTGGTGCCCACGGAGCACTGGGCTGGCGGGAGCTCCGGCCCCTTCACACCGGGGAGGGCTCCCATCGCCCACCAAGCGGGGGTGGTGGCTCCAGACCCGCCCGCGGGCTCCGTCCACACTGGGGTGACTCTGCTCCCAGCCCTGTCCTTCCCAACCCCAGGGTGGGCCACGGTCCCCGTGAAGACCCTGACCCCCCCCCACCTTCCCCAGGTGACTCATTTCCCGTGGTCCTCTCGGTGCCCGAGATCCCCAGAAACCAGCTTTCGGTGCCCAGCGGCCCTGCCAGGGCTCCCTCGCCTGCTCTGACCCCTCGGTGCTTGCTCACTACCTCCGGCACCTGTGCTCTGGGCTTTGGCCTCTTCCCCTAAGGAAAGCACCGTTCTGGAAGGGACGGGAAAGATCTAGAAAACAAGTGTGTGCGTGTGAGGGGGGTGGGTTCGTTTCCCCAGGAGGAGGGCATTCAGAATCTCCAGGTGCCCGTGGCGTGGTGGTTAGGGCTACGACTGTGGGTCCCTGCTTGGTAAGGCTCAAGTGGGCCGCCACTGAGTTCACGGTGCCTGGTTTGTAGTAAGTGCTCAACAAACACAGACGACCACGGATAGCGTCCTTAATCGCAGAGTGGGTCTGTCTAAGCTTCTGCACTCTGTCCCTGGGGACTCCAGGAAGAGGGGACATGAGTTGACGTGGCAGCAAGAGGCGGTGGGGTGACACAGCAGGAAGAACTCCGGGCCACGATACTGGGGTGAGGGGGACGGGGGTGTGACAGCTCTTTCCTCCAAAATGGTTAAGAAAGAGGAGAGACTAGCCAAGAAAGCCGTGCCGCCCAGGGAAATTAGGCAGCGGGCCTAATGAAAACCAGGCAGCGGGCCAAGTGAGAAATGTGGCCTTCCTTCTGCCTCTCCTGTTTCTTCTCTAGGAGCCTGGGGTGGGGCGGGGCAACTACCACAGGACCATGCTGGGGGCCGGGGCGGGACGGAGGAGAGGGCTGAGGGAGCCTGGGAGGTGGCCTGGGACTGCACAGAGGTGGCCCACCAACTCTGGACGTAGGGTCAAACAGGCTTCAGGGCCTGCTGGCTCCTGCAGAAGTTCTAACACAAGAAACAAAGGCTCAGAGAGGTGGTGTGACTCACCTAGGGTGACCCAGCAGGCGGGGGAGAGCCCTCCCAGGCATCTGGGACTCACGGTTTCCATACACCTCTTATTCCCCTTGCTCTGGCCCTAACTCAGAGGAATTCAGCCCTTTCCCCAGCGCTTGGGAGTTGTTTGTGTTTGCGGTGTTGAGGCTGGAACCCGGGACCTCGCACAGGCCAGGCAAGCGCTCCCCCACTGAGCAGCATCCCGGCCTGGAGGCCTGTCCCTTAAGGTCAGGGCAGCGGGGTTGCTGGGGCACGAGGTCTCAGATTTTCTCCCCATAGGCTGACCTGATGTGAAGACCCCAGGGCCTCCCTTCCATCTGGAGTGTCCCTTAAATTTTATATAAGTTTGATGGGTTTTCTCATGATGCGCTGCTTAAGAAAACCCTCTGTCCTTGCAAAATCTAGAATGAGGTTCATACACTGGGATGATCTGTCAGGTTTATTTCATGACCTGTCCCCCCTCCTCCTATGGCGATACCTCCAATGCCCCTAGCTAGACAGGCCCAGGGTCCAGTGTCCACTCTGGACATCAGGCCCTCGAGGGCCGAGATTTTTGTTAGTTCTATTCACGGCTGTGTCACCCATCGGCACCTAGCACAAGTCTCGGCACATAGTAGGTTCCCAGCAAATATTGAGTGAATAAGTGAATGAGTGAGTGCATCCATGGAATGTCTGACGAGACCTGTCTAGGGAAGTGAGCGTCCAGGGAAATCGGCAGAAGGAGGAGGCATTTAAGGGCAGAGAGGAGAGACGGGCCTTTTGACCAGAGGAGGCAGTCTGTGCAAAGGTCCAGAGGCAGGGAGAGGGCAAAGTTCTGGGAGAGCTGGAATGAGTAGTGTGCTGAAGGGCTGTTAACCCAGTCCCTCTCCTTCCTGGCTGTGTGACCTCGAACAAGTGGTTAGTCCACTCTGAGCCTCCGTCCTCTGGTTTGTGAAATGGGACAATAGAAAGGTCTACCCCATCGGGAGTTGGGCCGACCTGCCAGTCCATGCCTGGGCTCTCCCCGTGGTTAGTTCTGGAATATTCAGTGGCTCTAATTATGGTCACAGTGTCCACTGTTCCTATGATCCAGTGACTTCGGGGCGCTGTGTCTCTTTTCACACCATGCCCCCGTGCTCTGTCCCCAACCCAGGCCAAGCTGCAGCCAGGGGTGCTTCCTTCCTGTCCCCACCCCTGCTGAAGGTCAGGCCTCCCCAAGGTTATCTCTGTTCTCCTCTGGATTCTGTGAAGTCCCTCAGGTCACACTCTAGGGCTGAAAAGTGTTGCTTTTTATAGCCTCCCTGGTGGGGGGCCTGTGGGGCCCCTCCTGGGGCGTCCCGTCCCCGGGCACAGGCACTCTTAGGGGCTGTGGTCCCCTCAGCCACGCCAGCCCGGCATCCCAGCAGTCAGAGGCCCTTCCGGGCAGGTTTCCGGTGCCAGAGTGGCATGGCCCTGGCCAAGGAGGCGGAAGCCCGGGGACAGGGGCCAGGCCCGAGGGTCCCTCCCCAGGCCTCAGCGTCTCTGGGCGGTGGGATGCGAGCCCCGCCTGCCCCTCGTGGAAGTGAAGTGTTGGGGCTTGGGGAGAACAGGGCAGAGGGTCAGCTGGCGCCCGCCATGGCAGGCTGGTCAGGGGAGGGGACAGGGGAGGGGACAGGGAGACGCCAGGCCAAGGCACACCCGGCCTGCAGCCTCGCAGAGTGTCTCCAAGGTCGGGCAGGAGGGAGGAGTGTCCTGTGCACAAGCTCCTCCCCCCACAGCACGGTCACCCCGCCAGCCTGTGGGGTGGGGGGACGAGGACACGGAGCTCCGGCCACCTGGCTTGCAGGTGGCAGAGCTGGGATGCCACCCAGAGAGGACCCTCCTGGGATCATCTCAGCAGGCAGCCCTGGGGACGGCGGCAGGGGTCTCCTCCTGGGGGTCCCTGCTTGCTTCCACGGGCCGCCAGGCCCCGCTTTCTGCCCCAGGAAGAGGTTGGCTCCAGGGTCTCCCCGGGCCCTGAGTGGGGCCCAGGACGGCCCAGGGCTGGCTCAGCACAACCCACTGCCCTTTGATTCCCCAGCGCCCTGCCCGGCCTCTACCTCCCTTTTAATCTGGTTCTTATCAAACACGATAACATCCAGCATAATAAACCCAGGTCCACTTTCTAACAGCTGATTGCCCCCACGCCCTGATTCAGAGATACACAGCCCATGTCCTGTGCTGGCCCGTGGGGACCTCCATGCCACCACCCCACCCCCTGCTCCTCCCAACCTGCTCATCACCCCTCACCTGGCCGGCCCCGGGGAACCTCTGGGGACGAGGATGCAGCCTCTGCCCTCTGCAAGTATCTCACACCTGCAGAAAGGTCGCAGGACCAACCTGCCCATCCCTCTCTCCTAACAGCAAGATAGAGCCATTATTTATTGAACACTTATATTTTGTGTCCAGCTTTGTAGCATTTTTTATCATATTCTCACTGAATCATGAATAATAGATACTATTCTCCACCCGGTTTTATTCAGAGGTGAGGAAACTGAGGTTCAGAGAGGTCAAGTCTGTTGCCCATAGTCACACAGCAGACTGCTCTAGGGTCCAGACTCTGAAGCACTCTGCATCCTGCCTTCTGCCTGCAGCCTGCTAGGTAGAGAGCACCTGCCAGGCAGCATCCCATCCTCACATTATTTGGGTGGCCCTGCCCCAAGGGGGTGGACCCAGGATTCAGATCCATCCCTCTCTTCCCAAGGCCCCAGGGGGCATGGCCGGGAGAGAGGGTTCCTGCTCAGCCCAAGACTGGGCCCGCTGCCAGGGCTGAGCCTGGGGTGCATGCACCCTGTGGGGACCTTTGTCCCTTTAATAGGTCCTCCTGGGTACAGGACGTCCTAGGGTGGAGGGCGCAGCTGGAGTGCCAGGCCTGGGCAAGCCCTGCCCAGGGCACTCCCCAGGCTCTGCAGCTGGGGGAGGGCACCCTTGTCTTGACTGCAGCCATTGGCTCCCCGTGGACAAGAACTGTGGCCCTCGCCACCCCCAGCCAGAGAAGGACATGGGGGTCCCAGGTATGGTGGGGGCCAGGTGGGCAGATTGACTCTGCCAAATGCAAATCACAGATAAGACCCGGACCCCGAGGTACAGAGACCCGCCCACCCAGCTGCCCACCTCTGCCCACCCCCACCACCCTGGAAAGCCTCCACCCTCTTCCCTCCCGACTCCTCTGAGCCTCTGCAGGCTTCAGGTCCAGCCAGCAGCACCTCCTCCAGGAAGCCCTCCAGACTGCTGCTGCCTGCAACAGTCTCCGCTCCCTGCCTGGAACTCCGGAGGCCGCTAAGGGAGATGCCGCTGCGAACTGAGGGAGCCCCCCTGTGTGCCAAACCCAGCACTGTGACCTATGTGGTCGGGAGGAATACAACATTTAGCACCCATTCTGGCCTTGAGGGTGCTCTCAGACTGTGGGGGAGAGCCCACCACACAGACCCACCCAGTATGGTCCTCCCCTGCCTGCAGCCCGAGGTCCCTAGGGCTCTAGTCCTTGGGGGGCACCAGCAAAAGGCTCAGATCTGGACCATAGTAGGTGCTCAATGAAGACGTATCAGCTAGAGAATGAACTGAAGGTCTGAGCAGTATCTGTGAGCTTGCTTCAGACCAGGGGGATCCCAGGGAGGGAGGTTAGGGAGTGCCGCCTCATTGGAGACCTGACCAGAGGAATTGGAAGCCAGACCATGAGCAGAGGCAGGGGCAAACCCGGGAGGACCGGCAGCTGCAGGTGTAAAGCAGAGAAAAGTGAGGAGAGGGAGGCGGGGTCACACCTGGTAGGACCTCGTGAGCCCTGCGGAGAGGTCCTGACCAGGTCCTGCAGCACGGGAGCCTCTGATTGGCACTAAGTGGGGGACCAGGGGCTGGGACCCTGTTGCATAGGAAGCAGCCCCTGGGGCGGAGGTTGAGGCGCAGAACTTTCTGCTCCTTCCTTAGTACACAGGGTCGGGCTCCCAGGATGGGCCTCTGGTGCCCCTGGGGCGCCGTCGATCTGGTCTCCAGTCTACATGGGGGCGTTGGGCTCGGTGCTGGGGAGGCTCGGTCCTGCTTGAGGATGGCTGAGGCAAGAACCCAGGGCCCAGTTCGCCTGCGCAGGGGACAGAGGAAGCCCTGGGCAGGGCAAGGTGGGGCCCAGCAGGCCCCGGGCTGCCCTGGCTCAGGCCGGGGCAAGTATGGCCTCAGAGCGCTGGAAGGTCAGGGCATTTAGTGCTCCAGGACAGGGCTGAGGAGCAAACGTCTCCTTCCAAGGGGCAGGAATGGGGCAGGGGGCTGGGTTCGAGTGTGGCCCAGGGTCCCCAGTCCACGGGGCCACCAGCCCTGGACCCTTTCAGCCCTCACAGAGGCCTGCCACGTCGCCAAGTAATAACGTCACTGCTTTGGTTTTAGATGGAGATGGCATGCCCCGTGCTCGTGTTTCACGGTCACCGTGAGATGTGGTGGTACCGACCCGCTTCACGGATGAAGAAACAGAGGCACAGACTCTAATCCCACTGGTGGCTGTGGAGGGGGGAGTCAGGATGACCCTGGAGCCCTCTCGACGCCACCAGGCAGACCGGGTGGGAGACAGCCAGGCCTGGGGTGGCATGAAGTGACCTCTCCAAGCCTCCGATTCCTTCCTCCTGCCCCAGAACATGGGGATGGAGACCGTGGGCCTCATGCCGTTGCTGGGAGCTCACAGGAAGGGGTGTGTTGAGGTGCCAGGAGCACGGGGTGGGAGGTGACTCAGTGGCAGAGCACTTACCTCGCCTGCACGAGGCCCTCCTCCGATCCCTAAATAAATAAATAAATAAACAAACAAACAAATAAATGGCAAGGTGCCCGAAGCCCAGCAGAACAGGGAGCTCACTGCCTTCCTCTGGGCGGCCAGCCTGCCTGGCCTCTACCCGATGCCCACACCCCTCTCTGCCCCATGCCCATTTGCATACCCGGCTGCCAGCCCTGGCAGCTGAACTGGGCATACCTTCCGCCCTCCCTCCTGTGTGGGGAGGCTGGGGCTGCGGGGTTGCCCACCTTGGAGGCTGGGCCGGGGCCCGGTGCCATCCGCACTCCTGCCTCCTCCAGGCTGGGCACAAAGGGGAAGCCCCCTCTGAAGGCCCCAGGAGTTCTGGTGAGCGGCGACTGTGGATAAGGCGGCAAAGCGCGCCCCTCTCACCCCCCAGCCCACTTCCTCAACCCACAGAAAGGTCTTTAATGAGCGAACAAAACAGAGAAGTCCAGGAAGACTGTAGCTCCTCGGCCATGCCACCTAGCAGTCCCCTGTCCCACCTCCCCTGAGGGGCTGTGGCTTTGATGTGGGCTCAGGTGAGCGCCCTGGCCTCGACTTCCCCCTCTGTAAAGTGGGGGTGAGACTTCCTCCCTCCCTGCAGCTCAGGGGGAGAGCGAGGGCTGAGAGCTTCGGCTTAGCCAAACCCTCCCCTGCCTCTCTCTCGGCTGCCGGTCTGAAGTCCCCCCTCAAGCACCTCTAGAAACTGAGGCCATGCCCCTGGGCTCCTGGGACGGGTCGGGGTGAGGAGCGGACCCTGGGCGTCCCCGTGCCTGCCCCTGCCTGACCTCCCAGTGCTGCTGCAGAACACCTCCCTCCCCTACCAAGGGCTCAGAGGTGTTTGGACAGCCCAGCCTAATGGTTTTCATTTTTGTCCTGAACAATGCCGTTTCTGGGCTGATTGTTAAGTAAATATTGCAGGAGGTGGCCCCAGAGCTGACGCAGGCTGGGGACATTATCAGAGATACAGCTCTAGGGGCAGGGCCCAGGCCTCTGCCACTCACAGGTCCTGCCCAGGACTCCAATCCCCATGGTGGCACGGCCCAGGGGAACTCACTCTGAAAACCAGTTCTACCCAGTGGTGCAGGCTCCCCAGCAACCGCAGACCTCTGGGGAGCCGCAGTGTGTGCTCGGCTGTCCCAGTTTGTGCCTGACGGTGAGGGTTTCTTGTTGCTGGAGACCTTCAGTGCTAACGCCACGGGAGTATTGGACAAACCCAGATGGTTGCTCACCTTGGAGGCTCCAAGAATCATGACAGACAGTGGGAATAGTCCATGCTGCTATGGAAGATGACAGCAAGTGCTACTAAAAGCCATTTATTGAGTGATTACTGTGTACCATTCACTTCTCATGTCTCAGCCTTATCCCCCAAATGGCCCTATGGAGAGCTGTTAGTCCCATTTTATAGCTGAGTAAACTGAGACTCAGAAACTGGCATGAACAAGATTCTGTGGCTAGGAAGTAGGAGGGCAGACTGTCAAATGCAGTCTAATTCCAAAGCCCTAGGTTTTAATTACCATCTGTCTCATCTGGGACATTGACCTTGGCCAGTCACAGATGGTAAAACCAAGACCAAGAGAGGTGAAGAGCACCCAGTCCTGGACTCCTGCCCCCTCAGTGCAGGTGAATGTAGGGTACCACTGCCCATCAGAATTGGGAGTCCTGGCTGTCCCTTGGCCCGCCCCTGAAGACACACACCAGCTGGTTTCAGGGAATAAGATGTGTCCTTGTCTAAGTGGCCCCCAATCTGTCCATGACATTGGGAGTCTTGCCTTCCCTTGAGAATCCATGGAAAAGGCAGACCCCCGAAGTCTTGCCCGTTGCACAAGTCACCCCCAGAGTCCTGACTTGACCCGCAGGCAGGCCCTGGAACTCCAGCCCCGACCTGGTTTCTGAGGACGGGAGGCAGGGGGCAGAGCTGGCTGGACCCTCCTCCCCATCTGAGCCCCTCCTCACTGTCCCCAAGCTCGGCTGGTGCTCCGGCCCCAGGGGCAGGGAGGGCCCTGGCACTCTGGGGGTCTGTTTGAGGTTTCCTCCAGCGGCTGGTGGCAGCGGGTACGGCTCACTAATTAATTAGCGCTTAAGTACTTAGCATCCTCCTGCATCGTGTCAAACGAGGATTTGAGTCTTAATTCCCTGTGTAGGTAACGGTGGGAATGTGGGGGAGGCGGGCGGGACCGAGAGGAAACGCTTCCCCTGGTGGGGACGCAGGCCGAGAAAGCCAGTGGCTATCGAGGGGGAAGGGGACCCTTGGGGACAGGACCCTCACAGCTGCCCTTTCCCCCCAGAGCCCCCACCACTCCACTGGGCCATGTCACCGATGTCACTGCGGCTGATGGCCGGGGTCGGGCTCCGGCTCCAGCTCCCAGCCCATCGCTGGCTTCCCTTGCGCCCCAGTGAGTCACTCATGTCTCTGGTCTTGAGTCACATGTGCGGAGGCGAGGGTGACAGTGCTGCCGTGGGACTGCTGGGAGGTGAAGCTACTGGGTGGAAATCCTGTGGAAAGCGCCGGCACGTGGTGGGACCCGGGGAATAGGGGCTATCATCTTTCACAGTCACTCTCCGTCATGTTTTTATTTGTTCAACAAACACGGATCCGGTGTCGACTCCACACCTGCCGGGCGCACGCCGCGTGCTGGGCGCAGGGCTGATAGTCTCCGGCTCCCGAAGGCCCCATCCAGCGTCAGTGAAGCGCAGGGTGGCGGGAGGCTTGGGTGAGACGCTGGTGTCCCCATAGCCTGGTCACCACGCTGAGCCTGTGGGTGAAGTCGGTGAGGGAAAGGCCCCTGGCTGCACTCAGGCAAGTAAAGGTTCTCATCCTTGGGAGCAGGAGGAGCACGGCAGGAAGGGGTGAAGGCCCGGGCCAGAGGAAGGTGCCAGATGAGCCTTAGATGGGCCACGTGGCTCTGCTCTATAACCTGAAGGAAGTCACACGCCCTCTCGGAGCTTTGATTTTTTTCCTGGGAAATGAGGACGGCAATCCTGTAGGAGATAGCATCGACAGGCGAGGGCCGTGTGAACTGACAACATGTCATAAAACTTCAGTGGCTGTGTTGTTTAGGGGCCCAGAAAGGTCCTATAGAAACCTTTACCCGCTACATTATAAACTCCTTTCAGGCAGAGATTCAAATTTAACCTTGTACCCCCTGTGGTCCTAGCCCTGAGTTTTACCCATAATAAAAATCCGTGGCATGGATGCAGCACCTACCACATACCAGGTACTGTGCTGAGCACCAGGCATTCACCATGTCTCACCACCTCTTTACCACAGACCCCATCACCAGCCATTCTCCCAGATGGGCAACCCGTAAGTCACTCCCCGAGGCTCTCCCGGGTAGAGAGCAGGGCAGCCAAGATTCAAACCCAGCTCAGCCGCACCTGATGCTCAGCAAATGTCTGTTGAGTGAATAAGTGAACAAATGAGGGCTCAGCGGGAGCACCACTGGTTAAGGGAGGGGGGGTGCTAATGAAGCTGTCAGAGAAGCGGCCACGGGCAAAGCACACCCCTGCTTTGGGGCATTCTTGAACTACTGCACCAGAAGCCCCTCCCCCAGAAGCTTAAGAGACTTGGGGACGGGGGGGGGGGGGGGGGGAATAAACCCAGCCCAGAGAGGAGCATGTGGTTCCGTGGGTAATGAGACACTCAGCTGGTAGCAACGGAGCGCCCACTGCCTGCCGCACATGCGCACAGGAGCTGAGGGTGCAACCCTGTGGGGCCAGACCCTGTCCTGTGCCTGCAGAGGAGCTGGCCTGAAGTGTGAGGGTATCTAGACCTGCCCCGCTGGCTGTGTCTGTTCTCCTTGGGACGTGGAGGGTTTAAGGACAAGGACGAGGTCCAACGGCCTCGCTGTGGCTCACATCCCCAGACCCAGAGCTTGAAAGAAACTGGAAGAAGCAGAACAAAGCGGGAGGCAGGAAAACGAAGCCCTGAGGAAAGCTACGATCTGTCCTTTCCCCAAATCGACAGATCGTGGCCACCTGCTGCCCACCGGGCGGGCTGCTGAGACCCTCCGGGGCTTCCCCCGGCTCTGTCCCCCGCAGGCTGCATTTGACAACAGGAAAACAAGCTTAGAGGGGTCACTTTGTCCAAGGTCAAACGGCTAGTACGAGGCAGAGCTGCAATCAGACCCCGGGTATCTGACTGCAGAGACACATGGTCAGCTCTGCTCCTTCCCTGGGTCGAGGGAGGTCCCTGCTGCCTGATGTCCACGGGGAAGTAGTGTGGGAGAGGTGGGCGAGGGCAGGGACACAATCTCAGGTTGGGAAGCTGCCATCCCACCCTCAGGCCACCTCGAGGCCACCGGAAGGAAGAGGAGCTGCTGGACAGAGGGGTTTTGGAGACCCACCTGGCTCCAAGTTAACGAGCATCTTGGAAAACCTCTCTGCAGGTTCCTGGCAATGTCCCCGTGGGAGCCAGAGCATGTATTTTAAGAAAAAAAAATCATTAAAGAAGTTAGGACTACAGAGAGGCCGTAAATGTAAAATATGGGTAGTTGGACAGTGGATCCCGAGCAGCCGCATGCAGAGTTCATTGACGAGCCAGAACCTTGTCCAAGAAATTAATCACAGCGGTTTTCCCAGATGGCTCCCAGGATGTCTGGTCCAAAGTTTTAACTTGCCCACCTCGCTCAGGACCCATTAGGATAGGGGCTGCACCCCGCCAGGAGAGAAGGAAGTGTTAGCACAATGAGGGAGACTTGGGCACCTGGAAGGGTGCCCACGAGGTCCAATTTTCCAGACAACCCCCGAGTCCCCCCTCCCTCACTTTGGCTTCCAGCATCGACATTCTGGAGGAGGAAGCCACACACCTCGGTACCTGCTAGGCACTCGGGGGTGCCTATTGACTGTGGGAACGATTACAGGATTTGGGGCACTGGGTCTGCTCATCCCTTTGATAGGCATTTGATCCTCCTTCCTCTCCTCAGCAGAGGAGGTGCCTCCACCCAGACATCTTTAATCCTGCTCCCTCCTTCATCCCGTGAGCCACGGTGAAGGGGATTTAAGGTGTCGGGGACCCCCACCTGCTCAGATCAGATTCAAGTTGGGAAGAGGCCTGGGCCTGGCGGAGGCAGGAGATCCAAGGCTGGAGGGATGAATTCCAAGGTCCCACCCAAGCCCCCAGCCCCCACATCCAGGGTGACTTCCAACAAACCACCTGACCCCTCCCCACCTCCTCTTCCCAGCCAGGAGACAGGAAGGGTGACATTGAACGCCAGCTCTGGGGCGTCCTAAGGGTTAACTAATTAATGGTCGGAAAGTGCTTTGAAAAAATAAAGTGGTGGATAATGGGAAGGGCAATTATGTTGGGAGAAACTCCTAATTTGGCTGGAATTGATGTTAATGATAAAGTATCTGAAACATGTAGCAAGCAAGCGTGATTGTATTTTATATGACAGAGACACTCACGCAGGGGACATGGAGAGCGGTTAATTTGGTTAAATAAAGTGAAAGATAAAAGGAATGCGGACACCTCAGGACTCCCTGTTTATCTGGACTCCTTGTAACACTTCGGAATTGGATCAGGCCCTTGACTATTTATTTATTTGTTTGCGATGGAAAGACATGGGGGAAGTTGTCATTTTATGGCTCAAAAAGAGGCCAGGGAAAGCAGACTCCAGATAGGAGGCCCGGAGCTTGGGAGCAGGTGCAGGCTGTGTTCCAAGAAGAGGCCGAGGTCACCCCTACTCCATCTCACTGGAGTTGAAGCTCTCTCACCTTTCAGGAGGAGAACCAGAGGGAGAGGGAGAGGGAGCAGGAGTCGGTGTAGAGGCCGACATTTCCTGAGTACTCTGCTCGCTCGACTGTTATGATCCTTTACTCCTTACATCAATGGGGTGGGTACCATTTTCACATCTTACAGAGGAAGATCAGAGAGGTAAAGCAATGTGCCCAAAGTCACATAGCAAAGATGGGCTCAGGCTGCCTGACACTTGACCTGAAACTCCATAGAGCGACTTTGGGACTGATGAAGTGCTCTTGATCCTCAAGACTCTGCTCTCTGAAGCAGAGCGCCTGGGCAGGAGGTAAGGCCAGGTGAGGACGACTGTCACTGTCCTATGAGGACTCTTGTGGTCACCTTGGGTGACGGAGGCTCCTGGCCTGGAAGGTGCCTGCCAGAGTCCATGGGAGGGTCCGAGCCTCGGTTTGAGTCCCAAGAAGAGAGCATGAGGTTACCCCAAGGAAGAGGAGGGGCCTTGTTTTCTGGAAGGTCTGGGAGGTCCCTGCAGGTCCAGATTAGTATTCAGTATTTATAATATTTCCATAATGGCAAAACAAAAGAAAACAAGCAGAGAGAATGCATTTTTAATCACCAATCATTTCTCTTTGTTTGTTGTGAATGAACAGCGAGGTGAAATAGTATTTCATAATCACCCATTCGAATTTTCCTCCCCACAAAGCACCGGAGAAATCTCTAAATAAAATAAATAAACAAGCCAAGACCTTAAAATAAATTCCAGAGGGCACAGTGCTACGTGTGGGTGATCACAGCTGTGGGGGGCAGGGGCTGGGAGGTGGGGGAGGGAGGACAAAGGGCCGGGGCCTCGTCAGTTACCGGCAGGCAGAGACCCAGGTCTGGAGACCTACGGGAGGGGACACGGTGGAGCAATGGCTTGCAGATGCACAGGTCAGGGTGGAGCTGGGGTAGGCTCCCCACCCTCCATTTCCTCATTCTTCCAGAATCTTCTGATGCTCATCCTCTTACTAAAAACCAGGGGAATTCCTGTTTCCTGGCTCCTGGAGTTTCATGACCTCCCACTCCTTATCCAGGGAAGCTTCCCTGCATAGCGTAGGCTGCCTCTGAGCCAGTCCAGCCCTCCCTAGACAGAGCAAGAAACTAGAGCAATGTGAAAATGAAGGGGCACAGCCGAGATCCCCTAGCAAGCTAGTGAGGGGCTGGGCCTGGAACCCAGGGCTCGCCACCCCGTCCGGGCAGCCCTCTTGGACGTCGCTTAGCTCTGGGAAGCTTTCACTGGTGCGTACCTCTGAGCACCTCACTGCCGTTCTGGAGAATTTGTCTTGTGTATGTCAACATTGCCTGGCCCTCGGGGGCTAGCGAAGGTGCCTGGTACCCGGGGACACTCACCAAATGTTTGTCAGATATACGGGTGGGTAGACGGTTGGGATGGACGGACGGATTATTGGATAGACGTGTGGAAAAGGTTGGGATGGAGGGTTGGATTATTGGGTGGATGGATGGGCCGGTGGAGGATGGAGGGGTGAGAGCCTTATGCTCCCTGGGGCTCTCACTGGCTGGTGGAAGAGGCTGCCTTGGAATGGCCACTTGCTACATAGTTAATGCCAATCACAGTGTGACCTCGCCAACATCTGGGTCCTGGTGACTTGAAATGAGGCCTTCAACCACCTCTTGAAGGACTCCAGAAAAGAAACCACCCTTTGCAAAGCAGGCCCCTCCAGGAAGAAATTTGAGGCAAAGGTCTCAAATGAGAAGCAGTTAGACCCCCATTTTCAAGTAAGTCACATGGTGGTAAAAGCACTGGCTGGTGCAGAGGACCGGGCTCTGGCCCGCTCTGCCCCTAACCTACGGCACGATCGTGGCTCAGGGCACGGCCCCCTCTCTCTGCGTCTGGCCCCTGCTCTGTGGCCCACCCGGCCAGGGCTTGGGAGAACACCCTCTCTGGGGCTCTTGTTTTTAATCGGGGTGGCCCTGCTCCCCTGTCCCTCTCCCCTTCCAGTTGAGCAGCAATCCCAGCCCTCGTCAACCCTGCCTCCTCCCTGGTGGGACAGTGAGATGGATAAGCCAAAGCGTCAGGAAGCCAGGCTGGATGTCCTAGCTGCAGCAAGGCCCATACTCCCTCTGAATCCTATTGAAAAAATAATAAAAAGGTAATTACTTTGTCATTACTGAACACTGGTTTGTCTTTTTTTTTTTTTTAAGTCCTGACCATAAATAACCAACCCATTACCCTTCAGAGTGGGTGCACACATCCGCCCAGGACCCGCGGGGGCACACACTGGTCCTCCACTCCTGCCCCACCCCATGCCGCAGAGCCTGCCGCACACCCACAGACAGACATGTGTGTCGGAGAGGTGCCACTCGCCACTCGCCATTGTCTAAGCCTCCTGCTAGATGCTGGAATAATAACAACAGCACCTCATGTGTGTGAATCCAGGCTCATGTTCATCAGTGCTGTGAGGCAGACCTTGATTTTGGTGCCATTTTACACATGGGGACACTGAGGCTCAGAAGCCCAGGGTCATACCACTTGTGAATAGCAGAGCTGGAATTTGAACCCAGGTGACCGAATTCAGAAATCCAAGCTCCCATATTCAGATTTTAAAAATCACACACACACACACACACACACACACACACACACACAGTCTGGTTGGGGGACGTCGGGAGAATTAATTATGAAATGTTAATTATTAAGTGTGCTATGACAGAGAAAACAAAGGGCTTTGGGGGCACTGGTGGGGGATCTAACCCAGCCTTGGCTGGGGGCACATCAGGGAAGGCTCCCTGGAGGAGGTGGTGCCTGTTTGGTCTTAACCGTAAGGGGGCGGGGCAGAAGGATGAGCCCCACAGAGGTCTGGAGGCCATAGCAAGGAAGGCAGGTTGCAGCTCCAGGCTGCTCCTGGGGAGCAGGTGGGAGAGGTGAGGCTGGGTGGCGGGCAGGGCCGACAGCACATCCGGGCCAGGCTGGCAGAGCGGGCCATGCTCCCCGCCCACACTCAACTACTTGGCATTCCTGATGGTGTGACATGAGGCACCTCATCAGCAAACAGCTCTTTCCTGCCTCCCTGGCCATCCCCGCCCTCTGTGAGACATGGTGCCATGGGCGCAGCCAACACCTGCACGGGCGCCCGACGGGAGGGACCATGGCCACTTCCGGAGTCCCAGGCAGGTTCTCTTTGCTGGTGGCCCTGCTGACCTCAGGCAAGATCAACAAGGTGAACCATGACCACTCGGCCTCTGTGCTCAGAGGTCTCAGCCCACTGCAGCTGGGGGGAGGTGGGCAGGAAGGAGGAGCGGGTAGGGGCTGAGCCACGGGCCTGTGCCCTACGTGGCAGGAACCACAGGCCATGGGAGTGTGGCTTTTACTCTGGGAATAAGTGGAGAGGCCAGAGGCAGTTCCCTTCGACTTCCCCGTCACCAGGTTTACCTTGCTTGACAGGGCCCTGGTGCCAGGTCGGCCCCACCCTGGCAGGCGTGGGAGGGGTTAAGGTGTTGGCCCGAGGATCCTTGGGTAAGAGGTGACGTCAGCGTCAGCCCTGCCCCTCACCTGGATGTACCTCTGTGTATTCCCGTGTCTGCTGACAGCATGGGCATAGTCTGCCAACGTCCAAACAGCACAGCTGTACCTCCCCGGCCCAAACCCTGCTTTAAAGGCACCCTGGCCCCCCATCTATGAGCGTGCTCACCCCCGTCTGTGCAGATCTCGCCACTTGGCATGAGAAACACCCTGATTCACACCCAGGCTCCAATCTCCCAGGCCGGCTGTGGAGGTGGCTGGGAAGGGCGGACCTGGTGGGCTTCATCTCAATGCAGTCTTTACGTTTTCAAATCTAATTCACACTCAAACGCTTGGCTCTTGGATTGTGAGTTTTTAAGTTGTCTACATTTATTTATATTTGAATTTCTCTGTGGTTCCTGAATTATTTGCAGTGAACACCAAGTACCTTTTCTTTTTTCCCAGAAATTTAAAACTTTTTTTTTTTTAAGGTAGATGGTTCAAAGAATGGGAGAGCTGGAAGGAGCCTAGTGGAGATGGGAGACCCAGGGACCAGCGAACATGTCCTTTTTAAAAAGGAAAAATATGACTTCCCTATGATTCTTCTCATTATCTGGCAGGGGTAAACATAAACGCCAAAAAGTCAATCAGTTAGAATGAACTAGAAAAGGAGAACAGAGAGCGAAACCGCCTGTCCCTTATTCGAGCTGAGCTGAGAGATCAGGAAGGAAAATAAAAGCGGGTACCGGGCGACTCCTGAGCTCAGAAAACAGGTAGTATTTATGGCACAGAAATCCCTAAGGCTTTTCCGTCAAGAGAGGCTTCTGGAAGGTGCAGGTGGATGGCTGGGAGCAGAGGGGAGCTCAGCTCTGTTGAAGCTGAAAGATGGAGACGGACCCTACCCTTTTTGTGCCAAGGCTGAACGAATGCCCAGGAAGCCCGGGCTCAGGTAGCCCCGGAAGCTGTGAAGTGCTTTGCTCTGGGCTCCTGAGCCCTCTCCCCATCCCTGTCGAGGCCGTGGGTCTCAGCAAGGCCACTCAAACCTTGAACGGCCCCTGCTTGTGGCCAACTTGGTTCTAATAAGGATTCATTACTGGAATCGCAGAGTCTTTCACCCATTAAATTAGCAGGGGTTAAAAAAGAGGGGGCAAGAGAGTCAGAGAGAGAGAGAGATCACCAGAGGTTGGCGAGTGAAGAGGGAGATGGGCTTGCTCATACGCTATGAGCAAAGGCAGCCTTCCCCGGGCAGGCGATCTGGCCATGGGTCTCAAAAGCTTTAAAATGCATGCACATCCTTTGACTCAACAACTCACTTTAAGGAATGTCCATGGTTATTTATGGACAAGGATATTCATTAGAGTTATTTATAATAATGAAAAGAATTGGAAACAAGTCTGATGTCCAAAATTTCCAATAGTGAGAGACTGCTTAAGTAAATTACGATCAAACTCCACAATACAGCCATTAAAAATCGCATGGTAAAAGAATATTTAACAGCGTAAGAAAAATGTGCATGCGACATATATCCAGCAAACAGAGACAAAAGAGAATCCGATATGTTCTGTGTGATTCTGATCACACAAAATAGAGGAAAAATGAAAAAACAACCCAAAATGCATGAAAGGGAATACATGAAAATATCCACAGTGATTATTCACGGGGGTGGGGGGGTAGGATTAAAGATGATTTAAATTTTCTTCTTCCTGTGGATCTGTATTTTCTGAATTTCCTACAACAAATACATATTGTGTATGCTGGAAGAAACAAATAATTATGTACTTTGCAAAAAGAATAAGTGAATTTTGAATTGGAAGGACTTGTAACGCTCATCAGCCTGGATGGGGTTTGAGAACCCAGCTTAAGAGTTTGGGAACAAGTTCCTGTCCCCCGCCTCCCTCCCCAGGACACTCCCCAGAGAGACATTTGTAAGTAAAATGAATGAACTCAGCTATTTTTTTTTTAATTACAACTTGCCCAGTAATCACCATAATCACTTTTCTCAGGCACTTGTTTAATTACTCAGTCACTAAGCATGCATTGAGCACCTACTGTGATACCAGCACCACGCTAGGCACAGCCAACTCCCCAAGCACAGACCCCACTCAAGGCAAGAGGGGAGTGAGCTCCCTGTTGGCCATTTCTAAATTTGAAAACAGCCTTCCTTTGTCCAGTGTCTCGAGTGTTTACTGTGTATAAGATCTGATGCTTTGCCCTGTGATTTCTTTGGTTCCATTTGTCTTTTACGAGATTGAAATGAGATTTACAGTTAAAGGACAGATTTGTTCTGCTTCCCCCTCCTCCTCTCCCCACGGGACTCACATTTAGGTTTCATTTCCGGCTCTCTTTCCAGGCTGGGGACGGTAAGCAAGTGCTCTACCCCTGAGCTGCATCTCCAGCCCCAGGTTTACTCACTCATGAGACGGCATGGAGGTAAAAACGCTCTCTGCAATGACGTAAGTTGGGAAGTGAGAATTTTGTTACCTCCCTGCCCAAGCAGCTGGCCCTGGGGGAGTCAGATTGCCTGCCTCAGTGTCCTCATCTGTGTCATGGGTATATGTTCCTCATTGTTCACCACATCATCCGTTGTTATGAGAGGCTAATGGGATGATGCAAATATTTAGCCTGGTGCCTGGTGCAGCAAGACCGTTCAATAAATATTGGCGATTGATGTACGATCAGGTTTTGCTTACCATCGCCAGAGAGAACTAGAAACCAAAAAAAAAAAAAAAAAAAAAAAAAACTCTCACCAGGAAGCTGAGCTGTGATTACTTTGGAGCCTTTCCCACTGACACCAACTGAAACAGACTTAAATTTCTTTGTTCCAGTCAATTATCGAGAGGCTCCTGGGTGCTGGGTGTGGTGCTTGGCTCCTGAGCTTCTGGGATGAAGGCACAGAATCTGCATTCAGAGTGGTATGTATATATATATATATATATATATGGGGGGGAGGGTGGCTGCGCACGGGGGTCTTCTCTAGAGACTTAGTACAGGCAGCCCACTTAAAGGACCCGGGTGGGTCCACGACTGTCACCTTCTCTCCCACCTGTGCAGCCTCCTCTGCTGGGCTACAGTTCTACAGAGCCACCTACTTCCCCACCATAAACTCCAGCCAAATGCCAGGGAGCAAAAACCCTGGCAGGGCCACTGCAGCTACCTGGCAATGCCCAGGTTCTACCAAGTCCAGGGGGCCCCAGAACTTTGTCTTAGGCCCTTTCTGGTCATTCTCTCCCTGGAGCCCAGGCACTCTGGAAGGCAGGGACTTATCTTGCCTCAGCACCCAATTCATACAGTGAGGGCCTGTGACGTGCCAGGCACTGTTGGAGGTGTGAGGGCATGAGGGGACACAGAACAGTCTCTCTGTAGGTTGTTTCCGTTCTAGGAGGGGCAGCTGGAGAGGGGACATGGGAACTGATGACTGAAACCCCTGTTAGACAAGTGATCAGGATAAAGGGAGAGAGAAAGACTGGGAGCTCCTTCAGGGAGATGGACACTGTCTATACTACCAGGCGCTCAGGAGGCCGAGGCAGGAGGATCAGGAGGAGCACAATTCAAGGCCAGCCTGCACAACTTAACAAGAACCTGTCTTAAAGTAAAAAATAAAATGGGCTGGGGATGTAGCTCAGTTTGTAGAGCAGTTGTCTGGCATTGAGAAGCTCTGAGTTTGATCTCCAGTACTGCCAAAAGAAAAAAATAAATAAACAAAAACAAGCCCTCCTAGGAGGGGAGAGAGGAACAATCAACGGAGTTCCACTGGAAGTGAGAAGGCTGCCAAAAGGGCTTCCTAAACAGAGGCACAGCAAGTGCAAAGGCCCTGAGGTGGGGATAAGCTTGGTGTTTCCAAGATAGAAGAAGCCAGTGTGACCAAGGGGAAGGATAGAGGGAGGTGAGGCCCAGAGCATGCAGTGACCACATGTTGGAGGACTTGCTGACCATTAAGAGTTGGGATTTGGTTTTAGGGGGAGCTCAGGAAATACTAAACTGTAGAAAATAAGGAGAAAGAGCATGTGGTCTCAGTCCCCTCGGGGGCTGGGGAAGAACCAAGCAGTGGAGGTGCAAGAAGGGATGGAGGCCAGAGGCCTCTCCAAGCCCCTGCTTCCTTGTACTCTGGAGTCGGGAGGCCAGAGGAGACTTCATTTTTCACTTTGCTCCTCCAGCCCGGTGCTGTTTCCGCTCCCCAGAGGTGAGGGTCTCCCAGAAAAGGCTGAAAGTCTCCTGGGGGAGAGGGGGTTGGGAAGCATCTGACCCAAAAAATGGAGGAAATAGTAAAGTAGTTTAAGGTAAGTTTGGTGGTGAGACATAACTCGGTGATACTGTAGGGAGGGAGGGTGGAAAAGAGTTGGGGGGGGCTTACAGCAGTAGAAAAGGGGGAGCCTGATAGAGAAAGGGGGACAGTCCTGGAGAAGCTAGCCAAGTCTGGGACCAGCTCTCCCGGGCAGGGTCCTGTCTGGCTCAGCCTTGTCTCCACCACTGGTAGAGCCCGCCCTTTACTGGGACATAGCAGACACTGGCCAGATGATTGAAGGCATGAAGGACGGTTGCTGGAGGGGGAGGGAAAAAAATGGAAAAGAAGGAAAGCAGAGAGGACAGGAAAAAAATGAGAAGTAGAGGGAGCACTGGATGTCCCCAGGAGCAATGACAATTACTAGCACTTATTGATCAGTGTCTTGGCCTGAGCCCTTTTCTTGCATTAACTCATTTTAGCTTCTCAATCACAGGCAGTAGGTACTATTATTATCCCCATTTTATTGTTGAGACAACTGAGGCATGCAGGGGTCGAATGCCTTACTCAAGGTCACCCTGTTGGTCAGTGGCTGGGGACTGACCCCAAATCCCGAGCTGTTCACTGCTTCTAGACACTGCCTCAGGAATGGAGTGAGCTGCGAGCCAAAAGTTAGAAGGCCAACTTTGGCACCTCTCAATTTCTCTTGAGGAATGGCAGGATTGAGTTTGGAGTCTCTGCCATCACTGAGTACAAGGGTCTTATAGATGAGGGAGCAGCACCCAGCCCCTGGGGATTAAGGATGCCTTTGATGGTGGGGGGTAGGAATGGAGAGAAGCAGGCCCGTAGTCCATGGGGTCTGCTCATCATTGATGTGTTGCTGCTTTCTGTTAATTGTGGGGGTGAGGAGGGACTTGACAGGTGTCTAAACCCTAATTCTGGCCTTCCTGTATGAACAAATTCTGCACCGATCCCCAGACCTATTCCAGGAAGTTAGGGGCTAGGTTTTTTGAGCTGGTTTCTTTCCTAGCCCCTCTGAAGTCAGCAGCTGACACTGCATACCCAAGGAGCCTGATTGCCTCCATGCCCAAATGTGCAGGCTTCATTAGGGGATAGGGCAAGTCCTGCCACTTCAGGGCCAGAGGGCCAGAGAGTCCAACGCTCTGTCCATTTGCCGCTGGACCAATTAACTGTCAGCTTAAGGCAGGGCATGGAACACATCCCAGCAGATGTCTGTCGTGGACCATTACGCAAGGCTGTGGGGTCACTTCCAGTGCTGAGAGCTTGGCTGGAGCCTTGCAGAATAGGCCCCCAAGTCTCCCAGCCCACGGCAATGTTTTACCAGCCTGTGGCATTTCCTCTTAGTCTAATGCATGGTGTCGAGCACATCTCTAAGCTGTGGGCCATACTTTAAATTTTTATTCATTTATTCAGCTGATCATTCATCTATTTAGTTTACTATCATGGTCAGTTTCTTCTTGATCTCATCATCCAGGTGTTCTCCCCCTTTCTGAAGGTCTCACATTATTTTCATCCTGGCTTTGTGCAGAAGGGAAATAGGTACCCTGAGTAGCTCAGTCCTGGGATGGGGTGGCCTGGCTGGGAAAGGCAGGACCAGGGTTTCGACAGATGCTGACCCCTAAGCTCAACTCAGAGTAGCCAACTCAAGCCAACTGGGAGGTGGGAAGGGTGGGCGTGAGGAGGAGTGGGTTTTCCTTTGGTGGAATATTACAGTACCCCTCAAAGAGGCTCTCTGAGAGCTGGGTTTGGGAGGTAGTTCTCCAGAGACACTGCTCTACTGCCTTGTTCTATTTTCTTTGGGTCCTTTCACTCTCTGCAATATTATTCGTTTTAATGTTCATTATCTGCCCCTCCCCGTGTAAGGTTCATTCTGCACAGCCTTTCTTACTCACGTAGGATTTACTTCTTGCACAAGAGATCGAACGAAAACCCCCTTGCAAAGAATAAGTGCAAAGAGGACATCCAACAGTGAGAACACTGCGTTCCTTTGGTTTCGACGATTCTAATATTTTCACTTGCAAAGAACCAAGTGGAAAAGTGGGAACCAAGCTCGGGGTCTCTCGGGGTTCGGAACAGATGAAAAGTAAAGCACCCCCATCCTTTCTCTCTTCTGCCCCAACCTCAACTCCACTCAGTAGCGGGGTGTGGAAACCTTTGGGAGCCGCAAAAGGGAGCGGCGCGCTCAGAAGCTGCTCTGCAGGCCGCGTCTCGCTGCGCACACGCCGAGCCCAGCCGGGGCGGTGGGTGGGAAGAATCCGGGAGGGGAAGGTCTCGGGGTGTGAGGGTGGAGCGGAACCTGGCCCTGCGATCCGGCCCGGGTTTTGCATGCCACCCACTCGCCCGCTCGGCCGCGGAGAATTCCATAATCACAGCGGGCGAGAGCGGAGACTGGGAGCGAAAAATCCGGGATCCGGCAACTTTGGGCAGCGCATGCGCGCCCGCGGCGCTCCATCCCAAACACACACACATTTTTCCCCCGGACTTGGAAAGTCACCCAAAGCCGCCCCAAGTGCAGGTAAGAGACTCGGCGCTCCCTCCGCTGCGGGCTCCCCTGTTCCCCAGCTCCGCGGGCCTCTCGGGGCCCCTCTCCGCTTCGCCCCCTGCCCGGGTGCAGCCCCCCACTCCCGGGGCTGCCGCTTGCAGCCGGGAGCGGGCGAGCGAGCGAGCGAGAGAGCCAGACAGCTTGCGAGCGGCGGCTGCCACCCAACTCCGGCCGTGCGGAGGCAGGGGGCACGGAGGGCTGGCACCCCGGCATGGGGTGGCGCGTCGCCCGCTGTGGCCAGGGGAATGCCCGGCGCGCGGCTCCTGGGGAGGGGAGGGCTGCTGCTCCTGAGGGTCACTTACTCCAACTGAGGGGGCGGCGGGGTAGGGGAGAAGAGGGGGAGGTGCCAGGTTCGAGTGCACGACTTTGCAAATATGGTGGGGGCGCCCCCCGCGCTGTGGGCTCCCGGGGGGGGGGCAGGTGTTCGCCAATACTGGGTGATCATTCCTTTCCCTACTCACCCCAACCCCCAGCGACAAGGGGGTCGTGCGCTCTCCAGGGCAGAGAAGGAGGCAGGGGTGAGGGGCGCTGGGGTGACTTTGCAAGACTTTGCCCAAGGGAAGGGGCGGGTGGGGATCACCTTCAGCCGGCTCTTGTACCCCGACACCGGGGTGTGTGTGCTTCCGGCAGAGGTAGGCAGTGTTCGCTTAGGCTCAGGGTGCCAAGGGGTGCCCGGGATGAGAAAACCAAGGCAAGAGGTTTGTTGGATGGGGGGAGCGGCGCCCCCTTTTTCATCTTTGCCTGGAAGTTTATCTCAAGTGCGCTGCTCCAGGCGCGGCAAGTGGCGCTTCTCGCTCTCTCCCCCACCCCCCAGCCTCCCCGGGCGCAGGCTGGCAACGCTGGGCACGGACACAGAGAGTCAAAGCACCGACTCAAAGCCGCTGGGCTGTTGGCCGAAGCCCGCCTGGGTCTGGGAAAAAGTTCCGGGGAGTTGCGGCGGCTGTTGTGTGCGCGGGGAGAGAAGTTGCGCCCGGGAACGTGGGACGCTGGCCTGGCAGGCCAGCTAGCGGGTGGAGCGATGCGATCCCGGGGGCTTCTGCAGCGGTGGGAGGAGGGTCTGGAAGGGTCTGTGCTCCAAGGTGGGCAGAGGGTGATCTGGGGGCTTAGCATTTGGGGAGGAAGAACCCTGAATCCGAGAGCACAGGGCTGAAATAGGCACCTGGTGGAGGACAGAGAGAAGAGTAGCTTGTTTGGGCTCAGGGGACACTAAAGGGGAAATGGTTGGACCACCCCGTCTTTGGGGTTCTGGCTTCTTGGCAAAGGAGCGCATGGTGGCTGGCGGAATAGTGTTGGGGAGCGGGGCTGCAAGGGGTGCGCGGGAATGGAAGATTGGGTCAGACGGATAGTCCTGTTGCTGCCGGGGCAGGGGGCCGAGTCGTGCGCTCGGGGTGAGCCGGCCGGGCGGAGCGGCGGCCGGTTTATTTTTACTCGGTGGCATTTGCAGAATGTGCAGCTGATGACCGTCGGCCGCCAGGAAGTTTTGCTTTCTGTTCTTTCTCTCTCTTTTCGAAGCCAGCGCGGCCCGGAGCTAGAGGGCCGCCGAGTCGGGCCTGGGAGGGGAGGGGGGCGGCCTCTGGGGTTGCAAGGTGCCGGCAGGGGCGCGCTGGGGCCGCGGGCGGGGGCTGCCGGCGCGGGCGGGCGGACGACGGGCGCTGGCGGCTGCGGAGCGGTTGGGCGAATATCTGTCCCCAGCTTTGGAAGCTCCTCGGCGAGGGGAACAGGTGTATGCGCCGTCAATCACAGCGGGAGGGACACTTTGGGGGCGTAGATTAAGATCATAATAATAGATTTTTCTCTTGGGGGGTGGGCGCAGATTCTTCCAAGTCATCCCAGACCCGGATCCCGAGTTGGGGGAGGAGTGGAGTGCGGAGGGAGGCTGGGGGCCGCTTCTCCCTCCGCATAAGTTTTTCCTGACACAGGCTCAGCTTGGGAAGCGGGCCTGGGTGCGACGTGGACCTCCTTCCCATCAAGCTGGGAAGGTGCGGGTCCGGTACGTGTGCCTGTGCGTAAAATTTATCCACCAAGGAAGCAGCAGTAATACTCCTCTTTTGGGCCGGAGCTCCCCCAAACCCCGCTGGATCTGGGAGACTGGCGGGGGTCTGCGTCGCTGCTCCAGCGGAGTCTGGGGACACGGCCCTCAGTGTGTGTGGTTGTGCGCCCACACCCTGTACACTCGCAGACGTGGGTGCGGGTGGGGGAGAAAGATCGGGTAGTTGTTGGCCAAAGTTGGTAAATTTAGGACGCCTCTAAGCGAGTACAGGCGCACGGGCAGAGCGTGCGAGAGGACTGGAAAACAGACCGCTGGGTAACATTGGTTCCCCCCCCCCCCCATGACACGCGCGCGGGCGCGCGCGCGTACACACACACACACACACACACACACACACACACACCGCCGTCCTAAAGAGAGCTGTCCCGGCTGAGCAGGAGCAGCTGCGCCGGGCTTGGTGGGGGGGGGGTAGTTGGTCCCCGGGGGCTGCGCCCGGGCTGCGCTCCACGTGCCCGGAGGGGGCGCTGGGCCATTCCGCGCTTGAGCGCAAAGCGCCGGGTTTGCGCCCTGGTGGCTGAGAGGCGGTGCGTCCGGGGCGGTCGTCGCGACCTGCGCCGTCTCCCGCGACCCGCACCAACTCCCCCGGTCCCCAGCCGCTTTCCCAGTTGCCAAACTTTTGACTTTTACGGTTTGCCCCTTTCTGGAGCTCTTGATTCTGTAGAGAACTTCTCCCTTCCCGGCCGCGGCTACCGTCTCTCTCCCAGGAACACAGAGAATTGGAGAGATGACCCCCCCCCCCATCTTGTTAGCCACCTTAGAGGCGGTTAACGAGAGTTTATGGGGAATATTGTTGAACTTCAGTAATCAGGTTTCCAGCGATCTTATGCCTCCTGTTTAATTTATTAGACTAGTTATTTATTCTGTTGATGATAATCTGTTGCTGGTTTCTATGGAGATGTTAAACTGATCTCTTTCAGAAATCAAACTCCATATGCACTAAAACGTTTAAAGGGGCAGTGCCTCCCTCTTTTTCCCCCTGCCTTTTTTTGTTTTGTTTTGTTTTTTAGACTTTGCACCTTGCTGAGACTTCGAGTCTTGCTTTGAGTCTCTGCGCATTTTACTTCCTTCTGACGAAGGAGAGGAGCCCGGGAGACTCACGCTTTGTGGCAAGTACAGCTTATTATGGCTAGCAGAAAGAGAAGGCTTTGATCCCTAAGTTGCATCATCATTTAAAACAGATCATTTCACCACCACCCCTTTCCCCCCCATCATAGAAGAGCAAAATTCTTTCAAGATCAAAGAGTCCAATCTTTAAAAAAAAAAAAACAACTATTGTTTAAAAAAATAGAAAAGTCAGTTAAATATGAACCTCCCCATTTATATCTGCTCTCCTTGTGTTTAAAGGATTTTTTGAATAAGAAAAACAAAACTCAGTTCATTTTTCAGACTTATTAATAGTTTATCTAGCCCCCCCCCACTTTAATTTAAAAAGAAGTTCAAAGTTAGATTTCTCTGCCTGTGGGGGTTGAGGTATACTTGCTTCTCTTTTAGATCCTGACCATCTGTTTTTGGAAAATTAGCCTCTGGGAAGAGGGGGAAAGCAGTTTTTACTCAAAGTTAATGGAGTGCTTTAATTTATTTATTTTTTTGAAAATATACAAATATTTAAAAGTCCTATTTTCCTTGCTTTTTAAGAGAATACCAGTAACCTCTGTCTGGTGTGTCAGAGTGTATCAACTTTTCCTTCTTCTGTCCTCTTCTCTGCTCAGGTATTTTTTCTGTAGACTTGTGACTTTGGTGAATTTTTTTTTTGGGGGGGATACAGTGAATGAAGAAACTAAAGCAGAAAAAAATTATCGTGGTTTTTGACACTGAAAAATTGCGAACCTACTCTGGCTCAGATATTTATCATGCTGACAGATATGATACAAAGCGATTGCATTCCTAATGATCCTCCGGGACTAAGTTGTAGGTAAAACCATTTAATGCATTTTTAATATTAAAGTAAGGCCCAGGTTCCATTTTCTTGGAGGTAGGGGGAGTGGCTGTCCCTGTACAGAGCTGGTGTTCTCTGAATAGACAGCTTTGCTTCTTCAACTAGACCCACCCCCCCATTTCACATTTCCATTACGTTGGGGAGGGGTGAGCCATACAGGGCATTTGGCTTTCACAAATAAATTTATATCCTACCAGAAGGTCCAATACTAAATAAGAGTACACTTAAAATAAAACCACACACACACACACACAACCCAAGACTCCACCCCTGTTATAGGAAAGAAAACATAGGCAATACTTGACCCCCCCACACCCTTCAGCCCTCCTGCTTCTCTTTTATATTATCTTATTTTGGAGGGGGCGGGTGGAATGGTGGTTGCCTTTCAGCTCAGAAGAGGAGAGAGGAGTCATTCCTATTATTTCCCTCTTTGCTATATTTTAAATTTTTGTTTGATTTGGATTGCAAACAGAGCAGGGGCTTAGGAGTAAAAAGAGCACTGTGGCTTTAAACTCAGGAGTTTGCATATTCTCCTTGTATCTTTCCCCTTTGCTAATTATTGTGTTGTTTTCAGAGCAAATATGTCATATCCATGGCGACCGGGCAGGTTTATTGTCTTTCTGAAGCAATAGCTCACATAAGTAATTAATGACTTTCTTTTTTTTCCTCTGGCTTAGGTTAAACAGATCATTCAAGGAAAGTCATATCTCTTCTCTTCTCTCCCTCTCTCTCCCTTTTCCTCTCTTTCTCTCTCTCTGTCTCTCTCACCTTCTCTCTCTCTCTCTCTCTCTCTCCTTTTTAGCCCAGTGACATAAGAACATGAGTTAAGAACAAGAAAATACTTTAAGCAAGAAGTCAACAAGCTTATTTCCCCCCCATTTCTTCTGAGAGCTGAGTGTCAGCTTTCAGACCTCAGAGTTGTCATCTGACAGCCCTGAGCAGTGTGGTCCCGCCCGGGCTGGCTGTCCACTGCGGGTCTGCAGGTCGCTCAGAGTGGAGGCAGGGAGGTGGTGGCATGGCCGGGAGGAACCTGCAGGAATTTGCTTTTGAGTTTGGGGGAAGCACTCCAAAATGATTATTTCTCCTGTATTTGGCAGAATTTAATTAAATTGTTTACTGGACAGAATGAACGAGTTGGTAGTCTGTGTCGCCCGGAGCCCTTCTTTTTTCCCAGTCTAGTTCATTGGAAAGACAAAGTTTTCCTTTTCAACTCACCTTCTTCAGCTTTCTGTGGCCTTTGTCTTAAGTGCTTTTTCCTGGAGGCGTAGCTTTTGGGATTCCCTCTGGTTAATATTTCCAGAATCCTGGTGGGGTTTTTATTTTTTTATTTTTTCCCTTTCAAACCTCCAACTTGAAGTGTTTTCTCCTTCTTAAGAATCAACAGCTATGGGATGATCAACTCTGCTTGGATTTTTTTTTTTTTTTACTTTTTCCTTTTTCTGGTGGGAGACCCTTTGGGGATGTCAGATTAGATAGGCAGCCTATTGGTCTTCTGTACCTACATAGTGACAGTGCCAGGGAAAGTAGAGGCTGTGTGTTTTTTTTTTTTTTTAAGAAACCACTTTTTATGTCCTGTGCTTTTCAGATGGACCTTTGCTACCAGAAGCCTTATGATGTCACCCTTTAACTTTAGGAATTTGCTAGATGTTTCTGCTAGCATGCTCAGCCGCCTTCTGCCCTCCCCCCTGGACACACATCAAGCACACTCCTGCGATCCTCCCCCCACTTTTAAGCGTTTCACATATGACCAAGGTTTTGTGTGTGTCCTTCGAAAAGGGGAGAGCCAGATAGCAAAGCATCACGTTGTCCTCAGACACGATTCAAAAGAATATTTTCCTCCCATCTGAACTAAGTGCAAAAAAGACTGCGAGTTGACAGAATGAATCTTTAGGCTTTTGCCATCAACAGTCAAAATATAAAGAAGAGAGATTTATTTGGTATCTGGTTTCTGAAGAGGAGCAGAGGAGGCCAGGCAAGTCTGATGCTGAGACTCCAGCAGGGCTGTAATTGAGCCCGTAACCTCTTGATGTCTATATCAGAAAAACAGACACGAGCAGGGAGAATGGAGGAGAGGAGAACCAGCAAGCCGGGCAGAGGAGGGAGCTGGGGGGAGAGTCACAGAGAGAGGGAGATAGATTTAATTTATAGACATTTTAAAAACCGTAATTTCATTAGGATCTGTTCTTCCCTTTCTCTGAAGGGCAGCCCGGCAGACCGATAAGGCCAGTCCCTCTGCCCGGGATGCGTGGTGCGGTTTGTTGGGCGCAAAGCCTCGGCGTCCTTGCCAGGGCGGTTGCCTCTCTGTTCGCTCCTTATTTTCAAATTTAAAAGCCCCGAACAGTCAGAAGGGCTGTGTGGCTCAGGCTGCCCCGCGATCTCCCCTCTGGTGCCACGCTCTTCTGGGAGCGGGTCTGTCTCCTGTCTGGGCGGTGGCATCTGCATGTCTTCCATCTGTCACCCGGCTGCTGTGGTTCCAGCGGCAACGGGCTGCCAGGGAGGGGGAGGCCCCCAACTCGTCCCCCATCAAGTTCACCAACTGAAGTTGCTGTGGTCCTGTGGCCGCAGCTTTAGGGGGGAAGATGAAGCTTGTCATAAATTCTGCAAAAATTAATCAGCCGTTGAAGAGCTGCTCATGGACGGGGTTTGGCAGGCAAGCCGGCGCCTACTGCTGCTCCCTGTCCCGAGTCCCATAGAGTGAGGGGTGTCCTGCACTGTGAGGAGGGAAGGGGGAGCTGATGGCTTTTTTGGTTTGTTTGTTTAATCACAAAAACTGAGGACAAGTAGGAAGAGGGCAGAAGACAGATGGATTTACCGAATATAAATCCTCAAGTGCCCTTGTTCCATGTTGTTGGAAATTTTCTCTCCCTTTCGGTCTGGATTTGTCCTGTGTGTCTTTGGTGGAACAGACACGTAGAGAAAGAGAGCGGGGTGGGGGGCGGTAAGGAGAGAGAGAGAGAAGGATAGAGAAGAGAGAGAGAGGAGAGAGAGAGAGAGAGGCAGGGACAGCAGAGCTCCTTCGGAACTCATTATCATTCTTAATAAGTCTTAAGGAATAAAGAAGAGCATTGAGTGTAAATGCTGGGTAATCCTAACACTTCTCAAGGTGAGAGGAGTGTTGAGGACACAGAGAAAAGAGAGAGCAGAGGAGGGGTGGGAGGTGGGGCTCACAGGGCCTGGGGTGTGGAGGCCCTGCAGGAGGCCTAGAGGCTGGGGTGGGGGGACCCCCGAGATGCCTCAGGTGGGATAGGTTGTCTGAGCTGACACACACGGGGATCTCCAGGATAGGGTGATTTGCTGAGGGTCAGGAGGAGGGGTGCAGGGACCCGTCCTACCTGTGTGTGGGGTATGGACTGGTGTTTTGGGGCCTTTCATTCCTCCTGGGCATCATGTCCCCAACCTCCAGGCCTCAGACTTTTGAAGAAGGCCCAGAACGGGATGGAGGAGCCTTGTCCTGCTCTAGGCCCCCACCTTACTGTCCCCTAGGGATCCCGCCCCCACCCCCGCAGTGGCCGCACTGGAAAGCCAGAGGGCCAGAGCAGCAGCTAGAGCTCAGCTCTGGACACTAGGTGGCTTAGAGGATCTGCTCCGTTCTCCGCTTGGCCGCTGGCTTCCCTCCCCTCCCCGCGGGTGGGCTCCGCTGTGCATTTGCTCTGCTCGCTGGGCTGGCAGCCCTGCCCAGGCGCATGGCCCAGATCCCAGGCTGGCCCTCCCGCAACCAGCTCTCAGGCAAAGTGAGGGTGAGGCCGGGGGGCAGCTCCCGAGGGGCAAGACAGCTGTCCAGGGACACTTGCAGGCAAGAGGAAGCGAGTCCAGCCGGGTCTCTGCCCGCTCCATCCTTGGCCACCTGGGCATGAGGCACTGCTGAGTGCTTGAGGGGGTCTCTGAGCTGTGCACTTCCCCTTCTTAGTTTATGTGCCCCCTTTGAGAATCTTCTTAATAAAAAAAATCTCATAAGCATAAATACTGCTTATACTTTGAGGGGTTTCACAGATCTTATAAGCCCGGCCTAAGGACCCTCCAGGGTCCCTTGCCCTGGTGGGCTTCCTTCCAGTTCTGTGGGATGGGGCAGCAGGAAAGAGGAGGCAAAACCTGTCCACACCACCACTTCCACTGGCCTGCCTCAGTCCTGGGAGAGGAGAGTGCCATCAGGTGTCACCTAGGGGCCCATAGATGAGGCAGGAGCCAGCCTGCAGGTCACCCTCTGTAGAACCACACCTGCTCGGGCAGATGCCCCAGGCCAGGTCCAAGGCAGCGGTCCCCTCCTCTGGCTTACCTCCGCTAGGATTCCTCGGATGTTCGAGGAAGGGTGTTAGCCAAGGTCATGTTCCAACCATCAGGAGAGAGGTGGGCATGAAGGACAGCACAATTCAGATTTGACTTACCAGAGTTGAAACAAAAAAAAAATTTTCAACTCTGTATTTCTTTTGGAAAGCAACTTCTGGGGAGCTTGCAGAGGGTGTGTGGGAGTTGGAGGTGAAGGCTGGTGACTGAGCTGGTGTGGAGCCCAGAGGGAGCGGGACGGGTTAATGGCGGGTGGATTCTGCTTTGCTCTTGTATAAGAGCAGTAATGGCCAAATTGCATGCCCTGCGTGCGCCTTGCTGACGAGATTTACCGAAAGGAAGCTGAACTGCCTCCGCTGCTGGGCTCTGGGTGGGTGAGCTTCTGTGTGTGTGTGTGTGTGTGTGTGATCGTGCGCGTGTGTAAATGAGAAGAAGGGGTGGGGGAATGCGCTCTGCCGGGCTGGCACCCTTCCCCAGCACTAATTGCTGGCAGAGTACCCACGGGGGCTGTGCCAGCGTCTCCAGCTCCGCCTGCCCCCCTCGCCCCAGGGAGCTCAGCTGTGCAGCTCACTATCCGAGGGCCATTTCCGGGCCCACTAGTCCTGGGCCTCCTTTGGGAATTTCAGGGAAATCTGATCCTTGGGGAGACTGTGGGTCAAGTGCCTGCATCTCTGGCAGGGACTGGGGTGGATGGGACAAGCCAGGGGTGGTCCAGGGCTCTGCTAAGGTTCGGCTGCCCACTCCCCTGCCAGGCTCCACGTGCCTGTGCCCACTCAGGGTCTCGTGAACCGTGGCGGGCTAGGCGAGGCATCGGGGCACCCTGTTCTGGTTCTAGCTCTGGTAAATCACTGTGTGACCCTGGGCAAGTCACTTGATCTCTCTGGGTCTTAGTTTGTTCTCTTGTCAAACGGCCTGTGACCCTACTGCCCTCATAGGGCTGTCCAGGCTGCCGGCTGGGCTCATAGCCGTGAAAGTCCTTTGAAAGTAATTAAACGTAATGAAGAATTTATCATGGTCATGTTGTCAAGTGCACGGTGTCCCGATGTCAGACGAGCTGGTTTTATGTAATATGGTACCAGTCTCAAAGGGGACCCCTGTGAATTCCATTCCAGAAAGCCTCGGCCTGGACACGGCGCCTGGGGCTGCCATTACATTTTCATATCAGGTTATGGGTTGGCTCTCTTGTCATCGGGAGTGTGGGGCTGGGTTGGGGGTTGCCTTTTAGACAGATTGGAGGATCCCATCCAGGATATGGGGGACACTTAGCTGTTTTAGCCTATGGGGCGCATTTGGCTGTTTTGGAAAACAGGGGTTCATTGAATTGCTGCATGCACATTATACATTCTAGAGCCACTGAGCTGGGGATCAAAGTCTTATGTTCTAGCATTGGTTTCTTAACTAGCCCGTGCCTCAGTTTCTCTCATCTGTAAAGTGGGAAGAGCTTGCTGTCTATATATCTGGGGACCAGGACTCTATTAGGTGTGGGGCAGTGTCATATTGGTTGAAAATTCTAAATTTTGTGCTTTACTTCTCTGGCTGCCTTGGGGGCCTCCTGGAATTTGAGGTGATGAGTCAGGAGGGAATGAGAAGGTAAACTGTATCGGTCCCAAACTGGGGCTGTGGCCATTTGCTTCTCTTTCTCATTGTGGCCTGAGTGGACATTCCTGGAGCTCTGTAGGTGAGCGGATCCGTCATGGGAGGTGTTTGGAACAGGAGGCTTGTGATGGGAAGAGGTGGGGGACAGACCCTGGGAATTGGCTCAGGGTGCCTGTGGTCTCTGCCTGTGTGCACCTAACTCTGGGTCAGGTGATCCCAGGGTCCCGGATGTGAGGGTTCTTTGTGGTGGAGACTGTGCCTGGCAGAGGGCTGAGAGCATGGGATTTGGAGCCAGGCTGAGCTGAAGGGAGTGTTTCTCCCACTTGGGCAGATTAATCCTCTAATCCTTTGTTTCCCTGTCTGTAAAATGGAATTTGTACCCTGTGGAGTGGCTGTGAGGATTCAATGAGAGAACAGTATCTGTCGCTAACGTCGGGTCTGCTGGGTTTCAACCTTGAGCATCATTTCACAGTCTGCACTCTGCCCAGTGAGCTGCACACAGTAGGACCACAGGGAGGCTATGACAATTACCTGGCCATCTTAGGCTCAGCCTCAGATGGGTCCACGGGTGGTTTGGGTGACCTTTGAGGCTCAGTGCTCAGCCAGAGGGTGGGGCCAGGCTGAGCATGACCAGTGTCCCCTTAGTCCCTACTGTGGTTGGATCCAAGGTTTCCCACCTACACTTGAGTGAGCCTGTCCTGGAGGCCCCTGGGCCTGGGTGCAGCGGGCAGGGAAAGCTGGGGGAAGAGGCAGTGACCTAAGGAGGCAAGGGCAGGGTGCTGTGGGGCGGGGGGCACCGGAGGGGCGAGGGGCACTTATGGAAGATGAGGTGTATGAAACTCCATCGGCCTCTCCCATTTCACTGCGCTGTGCCAAAACATCCCGGTTCTTGTTTCACTATCTGAGATCTGGGGGCAGGTTAATTTCCATGACGAACTCCCGGCCACGTGCTTGGAGGATTTATCTAATTAAATTGATGCTTTTTGCTAAGAAAGAAAAGAGAGAGGGAAGGAAGGAGGAAAAGAAGGAAGGAAGGCGGGAAGGAAGGGAGGGGAGGGAGGCAGGCCAGCGTGCTGGGGACGGGCGGGGCCTTGCTGGTGGGCCGAGCCTTGGCTTCCAACTCTCACTGTATTTTCAAAATTTCTCTTGGGCCAGGAGGGACGAGCTGGTGGGTTTGGGGTCTGTAGCGGCCCATCCAGTAGCCACTAATCCACCTGGCAATGTAACTTGAATTAAAAAATAGGTTCGGCTGTTCCCCGGCCGTGTGTGGCTCCTGGTGCCACTGTATTGGGCACACGGGGACAGAACATTGCCAGCACTGCAGCCAGTTCTCTTGGTGGGTGAGCCAGGTGGGTGAGCCCCCAGGGACCATGATGGACATGGAGTGAGGGGCTGGGCTACAGGGACATCCACAGATGTCCTTGGGGGCACCATACCTGGAGCCAAGGCCTCTGTGGGGTGGGACCACCTTGTCTTTCAGTCCCTACTCAGGTTTCCTCTCTTGGGACAGGGCCACACGACATGGCCAGTCTGGAGTTAGATGGGGCTTTAGACATTTCTCCCACTTAGGGCCTTGGTGACCTTGGGCAAGGGTCTTATCTCTCTGAGCCTGTGGATTGGGCTGACAGGAGGCAGAGCCTGCCCCCTGGGGTTCCTGGGGTCACTAACTGAGCTCACATAGTAAGCACTTAGTAGACTTGGACCACCATCCCGCCATCAGGACCACAGTCGTCACAATTGTTGATATTATTTTCATAAAGATTATGGAAGAGCTTCTGTGACTGCCCAGGTGTGAGGGATACTCCCCTCCCCCTGGCCACCACCAAATGTTGATTTTCTTCATTATCAACGGTTTCCAGGATGAGTTTAAATGAACCCCCCACACCCCTCCTTCCTGGGAACCTATTTTGGATTTCTTCTCCCCATCCCTCCTTTTCGGGGCAGGAGGAGGACTTGGAGCTGCCGGAAAATTAAAAAGTGCTGCTTCTGGAGAGTTAGATCCCCTGTCACTCCCAAAACACACACACACACACACACACACACACACACGCTGCCTCGCGCGTGCACACACACCCGGCTCCACTGGCCAAGCCACGTTAAAAAAAAAATCCAAAGTATTAACATAGGGGAGTACAGATGTGGCCCTGGCAGGCTGGCCAGGGCGCTTTGAGTGGGGGTGGGGGTCACTGGCCCCAGAGGGACGTGTGTGTTGTTCCCGGACATTGCCCAGTGCCCTGTGTGCTAATGCGGAGCTCCCCTGCATTGTGCAGACGCCTTCCCCCGTGAAAAGGTAATGGAGTCAGTGAGTTCCGAATGGATTGAAGCTGACAGTAAATGAGAATTTGGCAGTGGGTAGAAAACACGCTCCCCCAGCTCCACTCCCCACCAGAGCCAGGCTCGCCCGGCCCTCCCCGGACTCCCAGCGCCCGTTTTGGTTTTTAGAAAAGAATTACGGTTTCTTTTTTGTATGCATCAACATTAGCAGCTGGGGTGATGTCCCGACCTGTCCCCCTCCCCTGGATGGCCGAGCCCCCTCCCCCAGGTTGCCACCTCCCAGCCCCTTGCCGCCTCGGTGGCTCCGCCAGCGATCCCGAACGAGTTAAGGGCTGAATCAACTCCAGACCCAGCTGCACATTTCACTCTGGGCTCCTGAATGGAGCGATGTGCTGTGCTCAGCAGGATTGGAGACGGTCTGCCCCGGTGACCCAGGGCCCCCACCCTCCTGGGCTCCACGGGCTTTCAGGGGACCTGCTGCCCGATCCAGGACCTCCTGCCTGGCTAATTGGGGAGCTGGTAGCCCATGTTGTGGGGTCCTTGTCTAGTGCCCTCCCTGTGTCCAGCCTCCATTAGAGACTTTTTTTTTTGTACTGGGGAATGGACACAGGGTGCTCTACCACTGAGCTACACCCCAGCCTTTTTTTCTTTTTTCCCTCCCTCCCTCCCTTCCTCTCTTCCTTCCTTCCTTCCTTCCTTCCTTCCTTATAGACAAGGTCTCACTAAGTTGCTGAGGCTGATCTCAAACTTGCAATCCTCCTGCCTCAGCCTCCTGAGTCACAGGGATCACAGGTGGGTGCCACCATGTCCAGTTCCTTGGAGACCTATTTTGATTTTGAAAGAAAAGGTGCACCATTCTGAGCTGGCATCGTCCCTGGCTTGCAAAGAAGGCTGGCAATTTTGAGGGCTTGAAGATGCCAGGGGCCCTGCCCCTCCCCCCACAGTTCTTCTTTCGCCACGTCCACACCCATGGATAACTCCTGTCACGCACTTGCCAAGACCCCCGCATATGTAGGCCTCCCCATTTAAACACTCCCAAGAACCCCCCGGAGGGAGACACTGTCACCCTTGTCCTTCAGTGTCCCCAGCCATACCCCGTATTTATACAGTGGCATCTCTGCAGCTTGACCATCGTGTCCTGGTGGGGCAGGGGTGGGCTCTTTCCTATTCTTGGGGGCCAAGAGGCAAGAAGCTCTCATTTCGGCAGAATCATATAGCCTGCTCCTTGGGGGTGCATGTGTCTGTCGTGGCTGGCAATGCCGCCTTAGGGGCCCCTTTCTGTAAAGGCCTAGTGGTGTCTGCTTGTGTAGGAGCCTGGCCGGGAGAATAGTGGTTAAGTCCATAGTTTCAAATCCCCAGCCCTTCAGTTCTTAGGAGTATGACTTTGGATATAGCACGGACTTTTGTGAGCCTCAATTTCCTTGTTTGTCAAAGAGGACGGATAATAGTGCCTGTCGTGTGGGGTGGTTGTGAGGATTCAGTGAGGTAAAGCTGGCAGGGGCCTTGGCACGGGCCTGGCATGTGGTAACAAGGGGTGACTCTCGTTGTTGCTATCACTGCCCGGATTCCATCCTCCCCATCTGTTACCAGGGAAGTGGCAAGGTGGAAGGCTCAGGCCTGTCCCTGTGCTTGGGCTCCAGGACCCCCAAAGCCAAGCTAGAGTCCCAGTCCATCGCTGTGGCCACCAACTGTCTGCCAAAGCACACTTGCCAATCCAGCAAGGCACTGCCCCTCCAGGCCAGATCTCTGCAGGAAGCAGGGGAAGGGCTTGTGATACCCAGGCCTGGGTGGGCACCTTGGACACTCAGTGGCAGCCCCTGGACTGGCTCTGACTGCCTGGCCCAGGGCGAGAGCCACTCCTGGACAGTGCCGCCATCTTGGTTCTCCTTGGCCTCTCCTCTGAGGACGGGAGCACGGCCCTTGCCCTCCCCCATCAGCAGGTGGCCTTTGCAGCCCGGCACCTGTTCCTGGAGGGCGGCTGCCAGGAAGGCGCAAACCCAGGAATCACCCGCCTGGCGTGGCCTCCGAGTGTTTGCACGAGGTCCGAGTGCCGCCCGGGGGGCTGGCCTGGGCCTGGCCTGGCAGAGGAGGGGCTTGTTCTCTTGCCCCTGAGCCCCCTCCTCGCCTTCCAGGTGCGTCACAGGGTCTGTGCTCTGGGCTTGGCTGGGGGGAGGAGAGGCAAAGGTGAGTCGAGGGTGCGGGTGAAGGGTCTTGCTTTTGTCCCCAAGGGGCAGCAAGCAAGCTGAGGCCCTTGTACATAGTCATTTTATTAAAAGAAGGAAACAGACAGGTCCCAAGTGCTGACTGGGAGTGTGTCGAGTCCTGTGTTGTGACCGGAGGGCAGAACACAGGCAGGAAGTGCTTCTGCCGCCTGGGACCTGGCAGGAATAAGCCCCGAGAGGGGCAGTCGCTGGCCTGCTCATCCAGGCTCAGGGCACGAGGGCCAGGTTTGAATGGTTGATCTGACTCGAGCCCGAGACGCGTGCTTTCCTCATGCCCTCGGAATCGTGGGATCATATTTTCAGCATTTTTTTGAAAACTGATAAAGGGAAAAATATTCACCTGTAACGTCACTCTCGAGATACAACCTTGTTTAGTATTTAATGTATTTCCTTCTAGTCCCCCCGCCCCCCCGCCTGGGGACTGGGTATATTTATATAACATGTATTTTACATAAATTATGATCACAGGAGAGTGCAGTTGGGTTGAGACCCTGGATGAGGTGGGAGGGTCTCTGAGCCGAGGCCGCCCGGCAGTGATGGATTCTCAGCGCAGTGGAAACCTGGGCTTGGCCCTGAGCCATCCCGTGGGTCACCGGCGCCTGAGGTGTGTTGGAGAAGCCCTGGGTGAACGGACAGGCAGGCAAGACCCCCGTGCGCTCTGTGGGGCTGGCCCGGCTCAGTTCAGTGGTAGAGTTTTCCTTCTAACTTGCTTCCTTCTTGCTTTTGACAAATGGGAATATTTGTACCATTTCCCCGAATGACCTCCTCTCCTTGGGGTAATGAGAAAATGAAAGTCTTCGCTAAGTGCTTTGAGATATTCAGATATAAAAATGGAGAGAGCGGGCGATGTCAGGGGCCTTTGGCTGCCAGGGTGCTTTACAGAGAGGAAGCGCAGTTGTTGGGAGTGAAGGTCACCAGGAGGCTGAGGGCCTTGCTGGAACCTCGTCCCTCTGGGCTGGAGGGCAGCCGAGTTCGGGCCGGCTGGGCATGGGCGAGGTTGGGGTGGAGCCCCTGCCCTCCTCCAGGCCCATGCACCCAGGCGAGGCCCCTTTGGCCAAGGTGATCTCGATGCCCGGGCAGAGCCCGCCCTGGGCCTGGGTCTTGTGGCTAAATGATCCCATTCAAGGACAGACTCCTCCTCTCTCTCCCTAGTGTCAGCCCAGGAGTAGCACAGTGGAATAAATACTGTCACCTATACAAATAGTCATCCCGAAGATGATTTCGAAACATGGAAAAATGTTTATCATACGGATGAAAATGCTCCCCGAGTGCGGAGCGGGGCGAAGGCGCCTTTAGGAGCTGGATCTAAGCACCAGTGCTCCTTCCCGGGCAGAGCCCAGAGGTGCTCCTCCAAAATGGAAATTACAGCGTGAGGGCGCCGGGACCAGGGTGATTTGTTTTTTTATTTCACAACATTTTATTTAAATTCCCCACAAAGCCAACGAGGCGGCCCAGCGGGAGGCTGGCAGGGTGGGGGCGGGGCACGGGAGAGGGCGCTGCACCCACGGCCCCCGCAGGGCGCTGAGCTCACCGGCTCTGCCAGCCGCAGAGACCTATGAGATCCCGAGAAGCCGAGGCGTATCGGTGACTCAGAACTCGGTGTTGTGCTGTTCAACAATAGCTTTTGTCCTTTGCCCAAAACCCTAGGCCAGTGTGTGAAAAAAAAAATTATAAAATTATGAGATAGTTTGTACTTTCCTTACCAGCCGGTGCCAGCTTTGGGCGCTTTATTTATTCAAGGTGGGGAGGCAGGGAAGGCGGGGTGGGGGGGAGATAGAAAGGAAAAGAAAAACAAGGGAGAACTCGGACAAGGCCCAAGAGAGGTTTGAGCCTCAACAACAAACTTTCTTTTGTTTGATGGGTGGGGAGGGAAAAAATAAGGAGAAAACATGCAGAAGGCCGGTTCGAACCAAGCGCAGCTCTGTGTGGGGTTGCCCCAGCCTCCTCCCCCAGGGCTTTGCTTTTATTGGTGCAACTGGAAAGCTGTTTTGGAGGGGCTCATCTAGTGAAGGGGGCGATGAGGAGGGACGTAGGCAGAAAGGGCTGGAGCCAGTGGCCAGGATGGGAGCCAGGAGGCAGGGTTGGTGTCTCTGTTCAGACCGATAATGCCCAACTGCCAACAGCCTTTGCCCTTACTTCCGGTGGGGTTTAAAGAGGATCCATACCTCCTGGAGTCCCAGATGCCACGCTCTGCCAGTGGGACTCAGAATTCCCAGGGGCTCAGGGTGAGGAGGGGTTTGCATCTGACCGGACTAGTGTTTCCCTCTGGTGTCCACTGGAACACGTTTCGGGACTGAGATTCAGGAAGGCCTTGGTGGGGCTGGGAGTGGGTGTGTGTGACAAAGTGTGTGTAAATGAGTGTGTGGGTGGTCATACCTGAGCTCGTGTGAGGGATTGTGTGCCCCTTGAGACTGGCTTTTCTCCCTGGTTATGACAGCCAGATGGGTACAATTTGGGAGGAGCCTCAAATCTAATTATTTCACGTGTCACCCTGTCCCCTGCCCCAAACTGAGTGTTCCTATGAGGTGGCCTGGGCCTGAGCCGATGGGCCATGCTTCCTACCACATTGGCTCAGATGATTCTGTGGGTCTTCCATAGTGGTTGGACCAGGAAGAGAAAGGTTTGTGGGTTCAAGGACAAGCCCCTGGGGCTGGGGTGTGCTCCCCTGGACTCAGATGCTCACACTGTGGCCCCGATAAGGATCCCAACCCCCTGGCTCAGGAATGGTTCCCTCATGATCTTTTAGTCACTGTGACCTTCCCTCAAAGAGGACAGCTACAGATTACAGACCTTGGTGTACAGACAAACTGAGGCCAGGAGAGGGGAGGCTACCGAGCCAACGTCCCCCAGCTAGTCTGTGACACATTTGGAAGCAGGACCAAGCCTGTGGGCTCCTTGGAAACATGCTCCTCTCCCCCATGGCTCTAGTGAGGCCAGCCGGGTCCCAGCGCAGAGCTGTGCTTCCTCTACTTTCTCTTTTTGCTACTGAGGTTGAACCCAGGGGTGCTCAAACACTGACCCACATCCCCAGCTCTTTTTATTTTATTTTGAGATAGGGTCTCACTAAGTTGCTGAGACTGGCCTCCAACTTGTGATCCTCCTGCCTCAGCCTCCCAGGTCACCGATTACAGGTGTGCCACGGTGCCAGGCTTTTCCACTCTTAGGGTAGGCAAACAAACCCTCTTGGGGGACCAGATTTTGTGACTGTGGCTCAGGGTGACTGATCCTCTGCTTTCTATTGAGGAAAGAGCCCTGAACAGAGAGATAGACAAGAGGTTTCCAGCCCCACCTCTGCCACTGACAAGCAGCCATGTCCCAAGACCTGGGCTTTGTCTACTTGGAGCTGGAGGGCTGGACCCGGAGGTTCCTCATCTCTTCCCACTTCAGGACGCCTGGAGCTTTCTGCCACCATCCAGAGTCCCCAGCTGTGCCATGCAGCAAACCCTCTCCCACAACCTGTCAAACCAGAGATGCCAGTTCCCCAGGGCTCCCAGGAGCTCCCGCCCCTCTCTAGTACCAGGCAGAACCTCTGCAGGAAGGCCCCGGCCTGTGCCCTGTGCACCTGCTTATTGATAACTGTGTGTCTGAATGTGCCTCGGGTCAGAGCCCTTTGGTTTGAACTTGCCTTGTACCGAGAGGCCGGGACGTGAGAAAATTACGAGCAGGGGAGAGGAGTGGTACCCTATGACAGGAGGCAGCTGTGGAGAAGGAGCAGGCTCCATGCCCAGGGTGAGCGCCATCTGGGTGGGAGGCCTGGCTTCCAGCTGTGGGGGCTCCGGAAGGGCAGAGGCTGGGAGGAATGATTTTGAAGCCACTACTATGGAGATTAAGGGGATGAGAATGTAAATCTCAAGTAAAAAGGTAATTGAATGTAATAGCAAACACTGCTCGCTCTATGTTAATTTTAGCTCTTCCCCTGGATACAAGACGCTGTATTAGTGTTTTATTACCATTTTGTTTGCACTAATAAAATAGTAAAATTTATTTCAAGGAAGTTGAAGGATGGTTTTACAATGCAAATTTGAAGAAATTGGACTTTTCATTTATGCCTCTGCTATTTTAAACCCTGACGGGTGTAAATTAGCTACAGGGACTGAGGAGACCCCATTGATGGGGACTTGGGAGGCGGGAACCCTGGCAGGGGTTGCAGACTGGCTCAGGGCAAAATGTAGAGAGGGCTCCACAGAGAGGCTGAGGCCACTCAGGGGCCTGGCTGGGTGGGACTGTGCAGTGGGTGAGGGTGTCAGGCGTGAGTGACTGGCCGTGGGTGGGAACGTCACACATGGAGCCACTGGGGAGACACTCAGGCCTCGGGGTTTCATCTTTCTCCTCGGCCCTTTGGTCTCCTTCTTGTCCTGACATTGGGCCTTGATTAACCTGGTGAACCCCCAAGGGAAATGAGCAACCTCTCTCCTTTGTGTCCACCAGGGGCAAGTGGGCCACTTGTCCAGGACACACCCATCTGTCAAAAGGGGCTGCAGATTGAGGAGAAGCCATCAGAGTCTGGAGGAAGGACCCTGAGCCTAAAAGGAACCAGGGGAAAGACCCAGGCCAGGGCTCTTTCTGAGGAAGCCAGCATCCCTTCAAAAATGGAGCCGAAAGAATGGCCGGTCCCCAGCCCAATGGTGTCCATGAACCGAAAGGCCAGATGACAGAATTAAAAAAGAAAAACCAAGTGGTCTGAATCAGGGAAGCAGACAGCGAAGGATGTGGGTGGAGAAGGAAGGAAAGGGGTGATGGCAGAGGTTCCTTTTGAGTTTGGGGTAAAGCATTCAGGTTGGATCTTGTTTTATCCAAACCGGTTTGTTTATCTCTAAAAAATTATCGGCAGCAATGGCCCAAAGGGATGCATTGAGGGGACCCGCTTCCAAAGAGTAGGGAGCCCAACAAGTGTTCTAATGTCTGGCGGAGTCGGCAGCTTGTATCGCCCAGGGTTTGCTGGCTGCCTGCCCGGGTTGGGGGGAACAGTGAGCCCGGGGTGCTGGTTCCTAGCTCCAACCCCAGGTCTTGTGGGGCTTCTGTAGTGTGTTCTGTCTCCCTTGGTAGGGTGTGTTTTGTGTGTGTTTAAGGAGACGATTCAGACTGTCCATACTGGCCAGGCCAGGGGATGCAGGCTGCAGGGGCCTGTCACAGCCCCTGCAGCAGCTGCACAAACCCTGTGGATGCCCTTGGTGGCAGAGTGAGAGCTTGGGTGTTAGGACTTGGCTGGTGGCTTGCAGGGAACTTGGTCCTGGGGCAGAGGAGGTGGGCACAGACTCCCAGCCTCTTTCCGTGGCTCCTCTAGGCCTAGGGAGCCACATCTGGAGCAGTGGGGGCCTGCGTTGACTCGGGTCAGAGGTCACCCCTGAGGGTCAGGCCTGTCTGTGGCAGCAGGCCCAGCACTCCATGTGGTTCGTGGAAGAGAGAGGAAAATTCTCCAGCCAGGCTTCTTTGGGGTCCTTTTGGAACAAGGGGCTGGGGATGGGATTCCTTGGGGTCATGAGGTTAGGTGTGCAGGAGTCAAGGTCAGGAAACAGGCCTTGAACCTCCTCTCTTCCACTTCTGAGCACCCAGGAGGCCCTCGTGGCTCTGGGCTGGTAGCTGAGGGGCAGAGAGGGAGGCGGCCAAGGCGAGGGCAGGCTCGAGAGTGTTGCTGAAAGGAGGGAGAGAGGAGGACATTTAAATGAGGAAGGCCCGTCATTTAGCACTGGGCATGCTTTCCAGTTCTCCAAGAGGGGGAGATGCACTGCTGTGTGCCCAGGGATTTAGAGAGGCATCGGGCAGGGGGTTCCACTCCAAGTGCCTTTCAGCCCACAACTGTAATTACCCAAGGAGCAGACGGAAATGGGAAAAGAGGATTAGCGGGCGCCCTGCTGGGCCTGGTGGTGCAGGTGGCACCCGGAGTGCCCAGCCTGGCACAGCACCTGCCAGCTTTTAGCTCAACTTTGAGGCTGGGGTCAGAGCCACGGTGGTCTACCATGGGCAGTGGACCCCTGGGCACCTCTTTCCTTGGCTGTCCTGCCTGGCCACAGCACACCCTGGAAGCAGGACCCGTCTCTGCTGCCTTGTCCTGGGTGGTCTGGGGGGGGCCTGTCATCTGGTGCCCAGCACTTCCCCAGTGGCCCCTTCAGTTGGAAGAAAGTGAGGCCAGAACCCTGTGGTCTTTTGCGCTCCGTTTCGCTCAGCCCCCCGGGGGGTGCCGGCATCCCTGGGTGCTCTGAACCCCCAGCTCACCTTCCGTCTCCTGCCTGGCTTCCCTGCACCTGTCAGCTGTCTCACTGACTGTCTGGCTTGGCTGCCACCCATCCTCTCCTCCCAGGCCAGCCCCGCCCCCACCCCTCCCCCAGCCCCATTCCCTCCCTTCCTGTCTCTGCCCACGGCTGTCTCTACCTGCCCGGTCGCCGGCACACCTGAGGATCCGAAGCTGCCTATCGGAGTGCGGGCACGGTTCAGGGTGTTTACCAGACAGCCAGGATAAGGTATTAAATCCTGTTGCTGTCTTCCCAGGGCCGGGTTCCTCAGATGGTTTTCCAAATTCCTAATCTCAGTGCCCGCATCCCTGTGTTTGATGGGAGCGTTCCCTTCCCATTGAAGCTGAACCCGGCAGGAACTGTCATGGGGCTGGGGCTGGGTTCCCACCGGGGCACGATGACATGGGTGTCCAGCCCCTTCCTCTCTTTGGTTCTTCCTTCCTTCCTTTCTTTGGGAATCTTAGCAAGACAGGGCCAGGATTCTGCCATCCAGTATTCTAGAGCCTTCTTGAGCCCCCCATGCCCTCACCAGTATGGGTCTGAGGCCACCTTCTAAAATTGGGGGTGCATGTTGAAGATTGGGCTTACTATCAGAGGCCAGGGGAATCCAGTTTGAGGAGGGTCTGGAAGGGAGTATGCAGGCCAACAGCCCTGCCTGGGTTCTAGAATCGTCCTTTGCATTCTTCATACCCAAAGATCCAGAGGGAGCCTCTGGGGTGACGGGAGGGCTCAGGTGAGCCCTGTGCAGGGGAGCCTCCTCCACTCTTTTTCTTTTCTTATTTTGCCTTGCTAAGGTTGAAACCCGGGCCTCACACATGCTCAACAAGTGCTCTACTAACAGCCACGTCCCCAACCCCTTTTATATTTTATTTTGAAACCAGGTCTTGCTAAATGGCCCTGGCTGTCCTTGAATGTGCGATCCTCCTGCCTCAGCCTCCCAAGCTGCTGGGACTATAGGAGTGTGCCAGGCCCCTGGGCCCAGTGATCGCCATTCTTGATGTGGAGCAGAGGTAGCTCCCACGATCTTCCTTTCTGTAGGACACCCCGGGACTTGTCTGCCCACCTAGGATGGCAGGACTGTCCAGAGGGCAGGGAGGCTCTGCCATATCCTTAATCCCCTCTCCTAGGAACCAGGCTGTGAGAGGCCCGTAAGCTCATTCCCCCGTGCTGGGGAGTTTCTGGGAGGGAAGGAGCAGGACTTTGCAAGGCAGGGACCTGACCAATGGTGGGGGGGCTGCCTGGTTCCAGTAGGTTTGTCCCTTCTCCCAGCTACCACGTGACCTGGACTTCTAGTCCCCTTGTCTCTCTCCCTGGCGGTAGACCGCCTCTTCTTTCTCTGCCCACTGCTCCCTTCTCCCTCCAGGCAAAGAGGGCTCTTGGCTTCACAGCAGAGCCTCCCTCTTTCCAGGTCTCCTCACCTGTTCTTGCTGGGTTCCAGGTGGCACATGGCCCCACCCTCCCAGGTGGCCTCTGCAGCCAACACTGTTCTGGGCCTTTCCGTCCCTTTCTGAGACTGCACTACAGGCGCTCTGGAGGGCTCGGCCGTGGGGAAGGGGTGCAGGGTGCTGTGGCATCACCGTCTCCATCGAGGCTGCGGGCTGGGGCTCCCGTGGGCGTTTTGGGCACTGTGGTTTCTAATTTTATTTGGGGTCTGGCTCTTCTTTTTCTAATATGTGCTGATCAAAAAAATGATCAAAAAGTAGGATAAAAAGGGGCTAGGAAAAAATCTTGAGAGTGATAGTTGGGCTGGTGAGGACGGGGAGGAGGGGGACGAAGACAGGGAGGAGGAGGAGGAGGAAGGAGGTGAAATGAATTCATTAGAAAAACTTGTTTACTGGCTTTGCTTAGGCGCCTCCATTTTAAAAGTCTACGTTTACAATAAGTCGCTAATTAAAATACGAAATTAAGCAACAGCTATGTTTTTTTTTCCCTTACACTTTAATTGCATGATTTTTTGTGATGTAATTTCTGGAAACACCCAGTGTACCTCACAGGGCTGATTGTTTGATAAACTAGAAGCACCTGAAACCAACCCAAAAAATAAATATATAAATATCCAAGGGGAACTTAAGGTAGATTGGAAGTGACAGAGAACTGCAGACAGCAGGGAACCAACAATCCAGGATGATGATAACCAAAAAACTTCCAAGTAAGGACATTATCCTCCTGCCCGCACCCCCCACGGCACCACCGAAGCCAGAACACTCTGCGTGTCTCGGGGAGGGGAAGCTGAAACAAGCCAGATCAGGGGGCAGTCGCGCCCTGGCCCCTGCCCCAAATTGGTGCTATGGAAAACACCAAGACAGAGTTGTATGTCTTTCTGACTTCATTTCTAGCTGGGCTCAGAACTGGGACCTTTGAAGGGGAACTTCTTTGTCCCTGTTGCTCTCGGCCCAGGGGCCAGTCCCAGAGGGGAAGGATTGGGGGACCATGACTGTCCCTCCTGGACACAACAAGAGCCCCCATGCTCATGCCACAGCTGGGAGGTGGCCCAGGCCTGGTGGCTGCTGGCCCTGTGTTCCTGACGGCCGTGGAAGCACAGGCTCTTCCAGAAGGTGGTGGAGAGGGTGGTCCAGGGCAGGGGAGATGTGTGCTGACGCTGGCAGACAAACCGTGGCCTGCTACCTTTAAGATGTAGACCCAGGCGAGATTGCAAAACTGCCGAGAAACCTGTCAGGAACTGACTCAGGGTGGGGCGGGGAGGAAGCTGGATCCCGTGGCAGCCTGGCTGCTGGGGACACTTCGGCCCGGCATCGGTGGGGACTCTAGGCCTCCTGGGCATGGGGCACAGGGCAGCAGGAGCTTGTGGGACAGAGGGGACCGCAATGCTGGCTCCTTTTTCCATGTACCAGCCAGGGTCCCAGTTGGCCAGGGCCCCAGGAACCTCCTGACGTGCTCTGCTCTTGGGGAAAAAGGAAAGGCCCCCTTTCAGAGTCTCTAAAAATTACATTTTCTCCTTAATTGTAATTTATGCTTGTGGCTAATTGGAAAATACCAAAAAAAAGTATAAAAAATAATTAAAAAGTGGGTAATGTAGTGATTGAAAGTATGAGTCAGGGAGATGGAAAGATTTGGTTGTAAGCCCCAGATCTGCCACCCAGCAGTGTGACTCTCGGCAAATTACTTAGCAATTCTGAGCCTCAGTCTCCTCATCTATAAGTTGGGAGTGATGATAATACACACCTCGTCAGCTGCTGAGGATTGTGGGATCACCCACATAAAATATTTAACACGGGCACACGGCACACTTAAATATCAGCTATTTCTGTTACAATAGTTAATAATGGTTATCCCCACTGCCTTGGGATAAGAGGCTTTTTAATTTTTCATTAAGAAAAAAATTTTTACATGGATGAGATTATTTATCTCAACCTGTGATGTCCAGTACAGTTAGCCTCTGGCCACATGTGGCTATTTAAACTTAAATTAATTAAAATTAAATAAAATTAAAAATTCTGTGCCTGTCACATTCACCACATTCCAAGCGCTCAGTAGCCACATGTGGCCAGTGGCTGCTGATCTCAACAGCACCAGAAATTCTACTGGGCAGCTCTCTGAACGACATAACCATCTGAGGTTTTCCACTGGACCATTTCCTCCTTTTTAAAAAATGCCTCTTTTTAAAAATTTGTTGTTATTATTTTTTGCGGAGCTGGGGATCAGGGCAAGGGCTCTACTGCTGAGCTTCTTCCCCTTCTTTTAAAGCATCTCTTAATAGCTGTGTCGTGGTCCACGATGTGGCCCCATCCACTCTTCCTGGTCTGGTCTTTGAACATCCTCTGGGCTCTGATTGGCTGTGCTGGGTCCTCCCTTCCTCACTTTATTGTGCTGCTCTCTGATTGGTGCTAGGCACTGAGGGATTCTGGGAAAAGCAGACCTCTCCTGCTGATTGGCTCCCAGCAGAGATGCCAGGGCAAGGGTGGGGCACTCTTCTCCCCTGCCTGGGAGGGCTGGAGGGGCTGCTCCCCTTGGCACCCCATGCCTCCCCTAGACCTTGTCACCTCACAGGGCCGGAGACCAGGGAGAGGAGGGACTTGCTTGAGGTAGTAAAAATGAGCCATAATTACCCACCGTCTACTTTCCAGAGGGTCCAAGCCATACCCAGAGCCCCCAGAGTACCCCCAGGAGAAAGGCAGCCTTTCTTGATGGGGGATGCCACCATGGGGGGCTGCTGGCCTGGTTCCCCAAGGCCTGTGCAGTCCTCCCGAACCTAGAAGGATCTTCAGCCTTCCAGAAGCACCTTGACTGAAGATGGTTGTGAATTCCAGGGTGGGAGTGTCGGGAGATCCCAGGTTGGAGAGCCACCCTAGGAAGATCGTGCAGTGGCTGCGACCATCCTGTAGCTGGGTTGGCCGAATGAGCATTGGGGTGATGCTGGGGTCATGGTCCTCCCAGTGTGGCCAAGGGCAGAGCACTGGGTGGAGGGCTTTGGGCAGGGTCGGCAGGGGAAGTAATCCCCGGGGCAGTGGGCAAGACAGATAGGGAGAGCCGAAACCGGACCTGCTGATGTGGCCCTTTCTGCTCGCAGCGGATCATAAAATATGGCTCAGATTTTCATTACGGGCTCTATCGATTATCTTCTGGGACGGATGAATTATAGAGAACATTAAATTTTTTTTAAAAAGCAAGTGAGAGAGGAAATATCTGAATGAGTTTGGGTGGTCGATGGCAGAAAGGGCTGAGCCACCAAACCTGGTCTTGGAACAGTGAGGACAGAACCTCCCAGGGCCAGCAGCCTCTGGCTGTGGCTCTGGGCCTCCAGGCCTCCCTGTCTGGCTCTGCAATTGGGGAGGCCTGTGCTCCCCTATACTCTCCTTACTGTGCTCTGGCCCCTCCAGGGACCTGCCTGGCTCTGGGAAGGTGGAAAATCGGGCTGTTTACAAGGTTCTGACCTAAACCTTTCCCAGGCTTTGAGGCTCCATTTCTGGGAGCTGGGCCCCCAAATCCTACTGTTTTCCCTCCAAGGACAACCTAATCTGGAGGTGCTGCCTGGGCGGAGGGAAGGTTCGGAAGGCAGCATTGGTCTCCAAGGGTCAGGACCTGGGTAGGAACGCCTGAGCCCCTTAGCCACCTCATCTTTTCCCAGCTCCTTGTTTCTCCCATCTGCAGTCACGTCACGGAGGATTTCTAGTTTCCTTCGTCACCTTGGGAAGAGCAAGTTGGGGTTCACTGCTGTGCACCCAGTTGGAAAGAGCCCCCCAAAAGCCCACCCTCCTGCCTCGCTCTATACCCCTCTTACTTCTCCTCCCCTTGCCAGGCAGTGTGGCAATTAGGTGTCAGAAGGTTCTGAGTTCAAATCACTTCCCAGCGTGTGACCTTGGGTGGGACGTGTCCCTCTCTGAGTCTTTGTTTCTCAACTCTCCAGTTGAGATAATCATCTACCTCATTGAGTTCTTGTGATGATTATAGGTACTGATGTATTAAAATCCTGAGTACACAGTGCTTAATAAACATGAATGGTTATTATTTTCCTCCTCTCTTATGGCAGAATCTAGAAACCTCCCCCTACTTCATTTAGGCTTTTTGATTTATTGGGTTTATCAAATGCTTTATGGCACGTACGATGTGCTAGGTACTTTTCTCAGCATGTTACACGTAATAAATCATTTAATCCTCACGACTGTACTCAGGAGGAGCGATCACGTCTCCATTTTGCTGATGGGGAAACTGAGGTGCAGACAGGCTACAGGAACTCACCCAGGGTCACCCAGCTGAGGAGTGGCGGAACCCGGGTTCCTACCTGGAGCTTGTACCCTTCATGCCCTGGGCGTGCCGATCAGGGATCTGGAGGGTGGCAGATGTGCATACATGTGTGAGTGTGTGAGTGTGTGTGTTCCTGTGTGTTTGTCGGTGTGTAGGCGCAGGGGGGCACATTCAGGCAGCGCCACCCTCCAGGTGGTCAGCTGCTCAGCAGTCCCAGCCTTTTCCAGGGCCCTGTTCTGGGTGGAGTGTGGCCCCCACCCTGCACCGTCCACCTCACACGGGCTTCACCTAGGCTCTGTGAAGGTGGTGGTTTCCATGGATACCCGTGTCCCTCTGGCGACACGCCCTTTTTTGTCTAACTCTGCTCCCTGGAGTTGATTGTTTTTGGCACCTGGCTCTGTAAACTCATCCAACAATTAAAAGGCGGGTGGGGGTGGAACAAAATGGAGACAGATAGTTACTGTGGGGCCAGTGACACTTAGGAAGGGCCCCTGGGCTGCGGGTCCCCTCCCTGTCCCCCGTGGGCAGCATGACAGCACCCAGGGTGCGGAAAGGCCACGGCACCAGCTGGCTGGGAGTCACTCCTGCAGGGTTCTGGTGCCTTCCCTCGGCACCGTCTATCTCCCCTTCTAAGGGGGCCCTTCCTGGAGTCATGCAGCCATCTCCAGAGGCCGCCGGAAGCCGTGAGGTGCCGGCCTGGGCCGATGGGAACGCGGCCTGCCCTTGTTTTGGTGGAGCGTGTGTTTGCCGTGTGTATCATCGGGTGCCTCCTGCGCTGGGCGTACCCGTCGTAGGCTGTGTGAGATCACAGTTGAAAAATGCGGTGAAAAACATTTTCATGCCGCAACACATCGTGTAGGATTTTTGTATTAAGATGTGGATTTTTTTATTGTTTTTTTTTTCCCTCCTTTTCCATACGGCCCCGAAGTTGGGCAACGCACACGTCTGTGTTTTTGTTTTCACTCTGGGTGGTTTGTGAAATCTGCTCATTAGCGCCGTCCCTTCCCCACCCCAGCTGATCTTCTGCTGTCTGTCCTCACGAATGTAGATCTTTCCCCGCCATCTCCTGGTGTCTCCTCTCCTTTGAAGAGGTGGCGGGGGGGGGTGGGGGGGGCTCCCTACCTGTGCACATTCGCCAAGTGAAAGTCAAGGGCTCCTGTGGCCCTGCTCCTCAACCCAGGGTCTCTTAAGCAGGTGTTGGTGGTGGGAGGTCCCGATGTGGGCAGGCAGCAGAGACTTCTGCCTCCCTCCGCCAAAACACCCTTCCACCTGCCCCCTTGTCTGTAGAGATGAAATGAAAGTTGTCCTACCCGATAGAGCCTCCTTGGAGTGGCCCTCTCCTGAGTGGCTTCCTCGTCCCCATCCCATCAGATGACAGGCAGCAATGAGTATGCCCACAGCTGAGACCCCATTTCCCAGGCAGGCCCAGGGTTTGGCCTGCACACCAGGTGTGCGGCCCTGGGCCTGTCCGTCCCCATGTTCAGCCCAGCCAGAGCGGCTGAGCACGGCCCTTGTCTTTGGCTGTGGTGTCCAACTGAGTGCATTCTGGAGGCCCTGGGGGACTTGCTGGAAAGCTGTTCAAGGCTGTGGGAACTGAGATTCAGGAAGGGAAGTGGCATCAGGTGGAGTGGGTGCTAAGATCATGGGGAGAGGAGGAGGAGGAGCAGGTGAGTTTGGCCCGCATTCTCCAAGCCCAGGCCTGGCTTCAGCTCCTGTGAGTGGTGTGACCTTTGCCCAGTTGCTCCGTATCTCTGTACCTGCTATCCCTGATCTCTCCCTGGGGACCGTAATTGCTCCTGCCTTCGTGTTGTAAAGACTGGGCAGGATCATGCGTGTAGAGCACTTGGCATGGGGCTTGGCATCTGGTTAGTTTATATTAGTTCTCACGCAGGCCAATTGGCAGAGGGGAGAGCCACTCATCCAGTGCTCTCTATTCCCAGCATGCTCCCGGGCACATAGTAGGTGCTCAGTCAGTTCTTCTTGGAATTGATTGGAGGAGGATCAAGTAGCCAAGTGGTCCCCTCAGACCTGAAAGTCATGAATTCACAGGGATCATGAGGGAGGCAGAGAAGTCAAATCGCAGGTTGGGCCTAGGGAGCTCAACAGAAGGGAGAGTGGAAACTGCCCATGAAACTTTCTGTTGGGAAGAGGGAGAAGCCACACTAGGCCCGTCTGATTCCGACTTGAGATCAGGGACTCGTTCAGTTCCACCAGCACTTAGGCCACCCACTGTGGGCCAGCTGTTCTGCTAAGTGCCGACACAAAGATAATTAAGACCTGGTCTCTGCCCTCGAGGAGTTAGGAACCCAAGGCGAGACAGACCCATGAACAAATTACTTCAGTCCAGCGTGGATTCAAACGCAGGGACTACGGATGTGCCAGGAGCAGAGTCGAGGGGCACGTGACCTCTCGAGCGCTAGATTCCCTGAAGCGTGGAAGGAGAAGGTGGTGGCAGCGCCCCTCTCAGCCTTTGCCAGGTCTCCCCACAGCCTGGGGGACCTCCTCTCCTTCCTTCCTTCCTTCCTTCTCCTTCCAGGTGACTGGTGAGGAAACGGAGCCCTGGGAGATTAGCCGGCTCGGCGAAAGGCCCACACTGGGTTAAGTGGCAGAACTGGGCCTCAGACCCACATCTCTGATCCTTGGCCCAGGGTTATTTCTGTAACTGCATCTGGCTTCTCGCCCCTTCCCCCCCCCCCCCCCCCCCCCCGGGGCTGCTGGTCGGAGATCCGCACTCTGGGCTCTGCACCTACTGACCGGGATTTGTGCTGCTGCCATGGCCCCTGGGGCCTGTGTCGTGGGAGAACCCCGGTGCATGAAAGGCCCCAAGGCCTGTGCCCTGGTTTGGTAAATGGGTCAGGCCACTTGGTTTGGGGACAGTCCCAGAGTAAGGCCACACCCTGGCTGGGCTGGGGGATGGCAGGAATGGGGAAGACTGAGGAGGAGCAGGAAGAGGCCTGGCCACACCCTTTATTTGATTGAAGCTCCCTCTGCCCCTCAGGTTCCTCTGTTGGCAGGAAGAGGTCAGACTAGGCTCCCTAGGGTCTGGAGACCCCTCTTACCCTGTCACTAGACCCCCTTCAGAACCAGGCGTGAGACACTGGGAGTGCAGCTTGGGTGTGGGGTCAGACTCTGGTCCACCAGCTCCTTCCAGAAGTTGGGAGGTAGCGTGTTTCTCTTGACCTTTTCTCTAGGGAAATACCGTGTCCCTTCTGCAAAGCTGGGAGCTGGGAGTGTCACCCCCCCATGTCAGAAGCTGGCTTTGGGTGGAGTCTGAGGACCCTGAGGTGGAACCCCTGCAGGCAGGCATTCTGGGGGCAGCAGCCGTCGGTGGTCCAAGGCACCCCCCACACCCAGAGCCGTGAATCCGTGGGTGTGCTTCGGGAGCTTCCAGGGATTCTGGACTAACTGGAGGAGGAGTGTCAGAGCCCAGAGGACTGAGTCTCCCAGTGGCCCTGAAGTTCCCATTAAAGTGTTTTTTCCTCTTTTTTAAAGAAAAAAAATATTCCCAAACTGGAAAACAAAGGAAATCCACTTCCCCCAAATCACACGAAACTCACATTAGGGGCCTGGCAGGACTCCATGGAAACCAGGAAACCCGCCGTTAACCCTGTGTGGTGCTGAGGGTGGGGTGGGAGCCAGGCCAGTCCACCCTGGACTGCTGTCACCTTCCATCTCTACACTGGCCCAGGGAGCTGGCCTGGGTGGCATCGCCCCACCAGAGGGGAGGAGCTTGTGCCGAAGCCTGCAGAGCCCACTCCCTTCCACTCAGGCCCAGCCTTGGGTGGCAGGAGAGGAGCACTTAGCTCTCCAGGGAGGCCCCCTGGGGCCTCCGAGGCCCCGGGCCAAGTTGGAGAACCTGCCAGGCAGCTGCCCACTCCATGCCACTCACTGCAAACAGGGCCAGGCCCGCTCACACACTTGGGGAGCACACTGCCGTTGACCGTCATAGATGTCACAGTCCCCCAGGAGAGGAGGAAGAGAAGGACCCGGATTTCAGTGCCAGCTTCATACGCAGGGTGGGGGTGAGAGTGGGCAGAGTTGCCCCGGGATTCCCTGCACCCTGCTCTTACATCATGAGGCTGGGCCGCCACTTTGGGAAGTTGTGCGCCAGGTTCGGGCGTGTGTTTGTGTTTGCACGCACACGGGCTCGTTTTTTCTCAAAAGGCTGAAAATATTTACAGGTTTGAAGTTGAAACGCAAACAGGAAAAGCCCTTTAAAAAGTGAGTGTAGTGGATATTCAAAACAGGGATCACCATGGAAACACCACAATATTTGCTTAAATTGACACAAAGGTTGCCGGTAGCAGGGCACCAACTTTCTTTGGCCACTTTTTTTTTGTTTTTTTGGCCCAGCACCTATCACAGATGAATCTCAGCTGCCTCCTTCCAGGGCGTTTGCCCACGCCCTCTTTTCTTTTTTATGAGATGACCCAGCTCCACAGCAGAGGGGAGCGGGGAAAAGGAGAGAAGAAACCGAGTTGACCATCCCGCGCAGCTGCCCAGGCCCTGCTTAATGCTGGGTTTGCAGACTCCATAACCCCTGGGGGTCTGGGGCAGCCGGGAGCTGGCCCAGGGCAATCTGGAGGGCAGCAGGGTTAGGGAGCTCAGGGGCCCGTTCTGTCGCATGGGTCTCATCTGTTTCCAGTGTTGGCTTGGTTCATTCTCAGGCTGACCTTTCACCCCAGGTACCAAGCCTTGGGTGTGACCCCTCTGTTGTTCCCAGAGTGGCACCTGATTGGCCTAGTATTGTCTCTCCCTGTTTGATTCTTAGCATAGCAATTGGCTAATAATTGTGCAAAGGGCACACTGGTCACCGGGTCAAGTGTGGCATGCACGGTGGCAGTGCCACCTGCTGATTGACAGGCAGGGTCCAGGAGTCACATGTTGTTGGCTTGTTACCACCCGAGGTGTCGGAACCTTGCCTCCTTTGTTCGCCTATGGGCAGCAGGTTTGTGGGCACCAACTGTAGCCTAATCTGTTTTCCTTTCTCTTTTTGGTAGGCACATAGACCTTGGTGACAGAAGACAAAGATCCCATTGGCCCTTCCAGCTGCCCTGGCCACCAACCCCTCCTTCACAGGGGGTCCTGCAACTCCCAGGTGGTGCGTGTTGGAATGGACTTCAGACCCCAGCCTCTTGGGATGCAAAGGTAGCTGCTCTTGGTTCCCAAGGTGCCCCTGGGAAGAGTGGGCCGGCCAGTTTGGGGGTTGCGCCTTAGGATGGGAAATGCGTAGGCCCTAGGCCACCCTTTCTCAGTGGGTTCCAGCCTGGGTGGTGGTGGCTTATGCAGCATAGGTGAAAGTGAAAAGAACATGAGGGTGAGGAGAGGGCCCTGGTCTAGGAGCCGGGCACCTGCAACTTAGTCTGGGCTTTGCCAGCAGCTCACTGCCAGCTCCCCCTGAATCTCCATTTTCTTACCTGGAACATAGCAAGTTGGAGTAACTGACCCTAAAGAGTCCTCCCAGTGGTCCTGTGGGTGACACTGGATGGTATGGCGTGAGCGGGCCAGGGTGTCAGGTGAGGCCTCCGCCTGTCAGATAGCCATCCTGGATCTAGGCATCGGGTCATCTCTGAACTTCATCTCAGGGACCTTTCTGTATGGGCAGAGGCTTCTCTGAGCTCTGGGCTCAGCCTGGGGAGACCCACTGGGGCTCTCTTGGGTGGCTCCAGCCAGGCCTCCTTGGGGACTAGTAGGAGCCCTGAATACAACCCAGGGATTGCAAATCAGATGCAAACGTGGCCTTTGGTTGCTGGGGTGGAGCGACATGTGGCTGAGACTCTTCTTCCTGGCATCCAGGATGTGATCGGGCTCCAGGAATCGGTCCATCTGTACCTAAGGTGTGCTGCTGTTGTCCTGTTGTCACCTGAAAAAGGCCACGTGGGGGGATTGGTGGCTGCGAGGTCTTGCTTGCATTCGGTGCCAGCATCTGTACCTCTGCCTCTCCTGGAGCTCTTCCTGCCATCTCTGCCCTCTCTGATGATGACTGTTGGGAAGGCGGGAGCCTCAGGTTGGCTCCCAGCCCACCCTGCGCCCTGCTCCAGAGGCTGCCCGAGTGCCCCTCTGAGGGGACAGGTTCGCCTCTTCTCTTCTTGGTGGCAGGCTTTTTGTTTTCTTCTTTCTCTGGGCAAAACATGCCCATTAGTTTTTCCCTTTCTGAAGTTTCCACTCACTGTTGGCTCCCAGGGGCCGTGCCAGCTGGGATTTGCACCCGGCACAGGGTAGGGGCCCAGCAGGTCCGGTGGGACTCCCACATCCTGGCATTGGCTGTCTTGGGCTTGATAATGAAGCTTGGGAACCCTGCGGGCTCCGAGAGGGAATGTGGTCACCGAGTCCCGCCTCACTTACCCGTCCGTTTCCAGTGACGGGCTTGGCCACAGCCTGGGGTTCTCATGGCAGGGTGACCCCTGGTCTCAGAGGCATCCAGCCTGACCACAGCATGGGCGAGGGAGCCAAGACTGGGCTCAGTCTGGTCCACAGGCCTGGCTTAGCGTCTCCCAATTTCTGGCTATTCTCTGCGAGATCTGGTCACATTTATCCTACAGTCACAGAGGGTCTGGTGTCTGCCACTCTCTCCCCCATAGACAAAGTGGACAAGAAACCCCTGCTCTCACCAAGTTCCTGTAGCAGAGGTGACAACCAGCACACCCACAAAACTGAACAAAGACTTGGTGCTGAATGGAATGTGCCCGGGGCACTTAAGGCAGGATGCACAGAGGAGGCCTCTGAGGGGACAGCTGAGATGAAGGACAGGAAGTGGACAGCCATCTGAAGAGCAGGCAGGAGAATATTCCAGAAAGGGAGAACAGGTAGTTTAAAAGTCCTAAGGAGGGGCTGGGGATGTGGCTCAAGCAGTAGCGCGCTCGCCTGGCATGCGTGCGGCCCGGGTTCGATCCTCAGCACCACATACAAACAAAGATGTTGTGTCCGCCGAAAACTAAAAAATAAGTATTAAAAAAAAAAATTCTCTCTCTCTCTCTCTCTCTCTCTCAAAAAAAAAAAAGTCCTAAGGAGGGAGGAACTCACTACGTTCAGTGTCCAGGAGGAAAGGCCAAGTGGCCGGGAGGTAGATAGGGCAGGGTCCTGGATGTGTAGGGCGTAAAGTGTCAGGGGAGAAGGTGGGATTTTATTCTTGGGTGACAGGATGTCCCCTAGGGGCACCTTAAGGAAGGAGGTAGTGAGATGCTTTTTGTTTTTTAAAGACAGCCGGAAACCAGATGCCCTGGCGCATTCCTGTAATCCCAGCCACTCAGGAGGCTGAGGCAGGAGGATCTCAGGTTTGAGGCCAGCCTGGGCAACTTATCAAGAATAAAATAAAAAGGGCTGTGGGTGTGGCTGGGTGGTAAAGGGCCTCTGGGTTCAGTCCCCAGTCCCCAGAAAAAAAAGTGTGAGGGTGTCCTGGGAAGCATGCATCAGAATGGCGGCAAGGGAAGAAACCAGGAGGCCAGGGGACGGGAGGAGTGAGGGGCCTGGATGGAAGCTGTGTGCCCAGAGGCAGAGTTAGTGGAACTTACCAGTGGATTGAATGGGGTGAGGGAAGGAGGGGTCAGCACGCCTCCAGGGTTCTGAGCCCCTGGGGTGTGGCCTGCGTCTTCTTTCTGACAGTGCCAAGAGACCCATGGCTCTTAGACAGTTAACACCTTGTGGGTTGGAGGAGGGGCGCCATCTTGGAACCAAGCCGGTGGCCAAGCAAGTCCTGAAGGGCTTGGGTGCCCCTTGGTCCGCCTCCAGCAGCCAGCCTTGGAGCAGGCTGTGACTTCCATGCTGGCGATGCTTTCAGCCCTACGACTCTGCACGACACCAGCTTTGGGCTTTTGTTCCAGGGGTCCTGTGCTGGGTCTGAGGTTGGGCACAGACACCCGTAGAGTTTCTCTCAGTGGGGCTTTACATGTGGTCTGTCTTCTGAGCTCCTGAACCTTTTCCTTCGTGCCTGGTCATATAGACCCTCAGTTGATCAGCTCTGAGGCTGAGAAATGGGACTGTCTAAGACCTGGTCATGTCCATGGGACCCATTTCAGCTGCCTGCTCTTGCACATCTGCAGAGATCTTGGGGGTCTTTTATTTATTTATTTTAGTTGTCGATGGACACAATATTTTTCTTTCTTTATTTTATGTGGTGCTGAGACTTGAACCCAGTGCCTCACACATGTTAGGCAAGCACCCTGCCACTGAGCTACAGCCCCGGCCCTCTTGGGGGGGGTCTTTCCTCGTGGAAAGCTGTGCATTTTCCTAGGTGGCCCATCAGACTTGAACTCAGGCCCTGTGACTTTTTCTGGGGCCTCTGTCGTGGACTCCACTACCCCAGGTCCTGACATCATCTGCAAGGACCAGGCAGGAGGAGGCAAGCCCAGCCTGGTGCTGTGACAGTGAGGCAATCCCCGACTCCCCCCACCCCCACAGGCTTTGTGCAGCCCTGGGTACTGCCATGTAATTCGGTAGCAAGCCAAAGGCCTGGCTGGCACAAGCGTGAAGCTGTCACCACCGGCTGCTGAGCCCCATGTGCACTTGCCCGTGCTGGCAACACACCCCCAGCCATATGGGCCAGCTCAGCCCTCCAGGAAGCTCTGGAGGCCTGACCTCCAGGGGGCGTGACAGGAAGGGCAGGCCAGCTACGTTTCGCAGGGGGCATCAGGGGTGTCCCGAGTGGGAAGCAATATGTGACACAGCAGCTCAGTCCTCCAGGAAGCTCTGGAGACCTGACCTCCAGGGAAGTAATGGGAGGGAGCAGAAGGGCAAGCTGGTGGCGGCTGGCAGGGGGTGACAGGGATGTCCCAGGCCCACAGCTGGTGCCTCAGCCTGGCTCGGAGGGGGCCGCCAGCCAGTCCTCCTGGGCGTGCCTGCTGGCCCTGGGGGAGGGTGCGTCTGTGCACACGTGGGAGGCTTTTCTGCTTTCTGCCTCCATGGTCTGCACTAGATCCATGACCTTCACTCCTAACTGGACTGGACAGTTCTAATGCCATCCTCCGGGGCTTTGATCTGATGTGAGGCTGGCAGCTCCAGAGCACGCAGCTGCGGTGGGGGAAGCAGAGAGGTGGGTTCCGGAGAGGGATGTGGGGCCATGTTCTCCACCACCCTGGGTGACGCAGAGCTCAGGAGGATGAGTGGGTTCCAGTGGTGCAGCCCCGTGAGGGGTTGTGACTGGGAGAAGGTTTGGAAAGAGCCACTGATGGTTCTGGTTCTAATCTGGGTAGGAATTCTGTCTGATGGCACAGGCGCCCCGCCCTTGGCCCTTCAGTTTTTCCTTATAGAATTGGAAGCCCCCGCTACCCCAGGCACTGACTCAGGGACGTGGGCTGGCAGGTCTGGCAGCACCTGCCCTGTGTAGAGCTCCTGGGGGTCTCATCTGGTGCCAGGGTTGCTCGAGCAGAACAACGATGGCTTTAGGAGCGCTGACACCTTAAGGACCAGGGGAGATGCTCGGCCTCAGTCCCTGTGGCCTCTGGGTGCCTGCAGCAAAAAAATACCAGTAACAGAGGAGCCCCGGAGGCTGGGCACGCGTCCCCTTCCCGTGTAGACCTGTGGGCTCCTGCTGTCCCACCAGCGTCCCCTTGGCCTCTTTCATTCCAGAATCTACAGAGATACAGACCTGATCCAGGTGAGAGTCCTTAAGTCAGAGGTCGCTGGACCAAGGCATGAGCCACCAGTGGGACCCTTGAAGTCCATCTCCCAGGTCCTTGATGGTGACACACACTCACCCCCCACGCCATTTGCTGCTTGTTCTCTGTCACATGGGGCCTTGGAGTGATCCTCACCTTCTGCTCCCCACCCATGTTTTCTCTTGGGTTTGGTTGACTTCCCTCGGGAGCAGGAGGCTTGTCCGACCCTGAGCCTTGCTCTGCTAGTCTGGGGTTGAGACCGCTGTGGCCGGGGTGGGAGAGGAGAGGAGGTGTAATTAAACACTAGTTCCTTTTCCAGAAATGCTAATCGAGAAAAGCAATTAAAAGCAACTTTTTTTTTTTCCCTTAGTAATCTGGGTTAAGAGCTGGTAATGAAGTTTAGGGCCATTGTGACTCAGTATTTCAGCTTCACCGACTCAAGTCAAAACAATCCAAGCCCAGGAGCTCACCAGCCGCTGAGTTGGGCCCGGGAAGCAGCTGTGCGTCCTGATGTTCCCGCTTGTCACCACCCTTTGCCGTTCCCCGGGGCAGAGAGGAGCAGTTGCAGCTGGGAAAGGGGATCTGAATGGCATGTAGGTGGGTCCCCGAGGTGACCCCTCAGAAGACCAGAATCTGGAAATGCAGCTGAGCGGAAATGCTTAGGAGCAGGGCACGTGTGGCACCTAGTGTAAGGGCCAGAACCAGAAAGGGTGGGTCAGATAGGGTCAGGGGAGAGGAAGTGGTCCTGGGGTGGACAGGGCTCAGCCACATGGGCTCAGAACCAGAGGAGCTGGTGGTCCAGTCCTGACCTCCAACCTCTGCTCGTTCACCTCCGGTTTCATTCATTAATCAGTTGCCATTGAGCACCACTGCATACCCATGTTTTAGACACTGAAAGTGCAACAGTACATAGAGAGGTGAGGATTCCCACCCTCGTGGAATTTACATGCTGGTGGGAGGGAAACAGACCGTCCAGGGCATCAGGAAGGAAAGGAGATGTTCATTGGTGACGTGTTAAAGAGAAAATTAAAGCAGCTCCCGGGAATGGAACGGGTAGGGTGGGCAAGTGGATGTTGGTGATTTTAGATGTGGCTTCTGGGGGAAAGGGTCACTGAGGTGGTAACATTAGGGCGGAGACAAAACAGAAGGGAGGCCGTGGTCACCCTGGTTGTTATCTGGAGGAAGAGTGTTCTTGTCCAGGGGAACAGCAGCTGTGAGGCCCCAGAGGCAGGAGGACAGCAGGGAGGCCAGGGTGGCTGGGAAGGAGTGACCTGGAGATCAAGGCTGGGGCAGGGGGGTGCGGTCCACAGATCCTACAAGCCTGGCAGGCCATCGTGAGAACTCTGGCTGTTACCCCGAGTAAAACGAGATGCTTTTTGAAGAGCTCTGACTGACATGATCTGATTAGGCACAAGCTCTTTATTAAAAAACAAGACCCTATTGTCACTGTCCCCTCCTCTCATGGTCCCCTATGTGCAGAGTCCGCCTCCCCCCCCCCCCACACACACCCCTTGGAGGCACTCTAGCAACATTTCAATCTGGGATGGGCCAGAGGGTGCTGGGGGGTGTATCTGGAACTCACTCAGCCCCAGCCTCAGCCTCTTCCCTGGGAGCAGTTCACCATCAGGGTCTTGTCACTTTAAGCAGCCCCCCGCCTGGCTTCCCTGGCCTGCTTTATCTGAAGTCCAAGCGCATGTTGTTTCAGGACCGATCCGCTTTAGCTAATTAATAATCTGACAGGAGCCACCCAGGGGATTAGCCTCGGAGCTGAGCTCCACCAAGCCCCAGCAAATGAGCCCCATGCTCCTCAGGGACCTGGAGGTGACTTTGGGGGGGGGTGTTCAGGGAGGGGGGACCCCCACAGGTGAGCCATGGCATGGGGCAGTATAGGAGTGGCCAGTGAGGGAAGAGGAAGGGGAGAGATGGGAAAGGAGCCTCCTAGAGGACTCCACTGTCCCCAGACAGGCAAGGACTCTGCTCTCCTCTGCTGCCTCTTATGGTCTTGTCACCTGCCAGAAACTGTCCCCACCTGAGGAGCTGGGATACCATGGCCAGCATTAGCAAGTATAATGCAGGACACGGGTGTGGCCGAGCCTCAGGTGACCTGCACCCCATCTTCAGCACGAGTACGTTCCGTGGGCTGTTGGCGATCGGCTCCCACTAAAGGTGTCTTCGTTGTGTATGAGACACTCTGCTTCCACGTTTCCTCTAGCAAACCTGAGAGGAGGGCCAGAGGCTTTGGGGCTCCCTTTAGAAGAGGTGGCACTTCCTGGGGAGCCACCTGGGGCTTTTTCAAGCAGGGTGAGGCTGGGGTCCTGGTGACCTCATTGTCACAGTACAGGGAGAGGAGGACGAGGAGGACAGATGTCGGCCACTTGCCTGTCTTCCAACCTGTTGGGCCCAGGTGGTCCTTGGATGCTTAGAGTCTAAGTCCCCTCTGGAACATCTGTGGCCCCAAGCGAGGGAGCAGTGCCCCCCGGCCACCTGTCCCAGGGGAGGCTGGCATCTAGGAAATCCAGCCTGCGCCTAAGGGGAAGGCTTGAAGTTTCTGGGTAATCTGGGTTGGGTGGTTGTCCACTGAGGGCATTTGTTCTGAGCAGGGGTGGCCTCCTGTGTGGGAGGGGCCAGGCCAGGTCACATACAAGGTCAGGGACAACAGCCTGCTATGCAGGGCCCCTCCTTGTTCCAGGTTTCTGGGCACTGAACAGAGATACCCGTTGCTGACCTCCCCATGCCCACCGGCACGGCCACAGAGCAGAGTGCTGGCTTCTCAGGAAGGACACACCGTTCAGCCGGGCTGGCTGCCCAGGATGTCACTCTAAGGGCAGGAGGGGCGGGTCTTTATTGGAAAGCTTGATGGGGTCCAGCCTGCTGGCTCTCGTGACCCCTGTCACCCTGGCTGTGTTCCTCGTGGTCAGGGAGCTCAAGGCAGCGAGAGAGGCCAGCTGCCAGCTGGTGGAAGTCCAGCCTCCTGCAGCCAAGGGGCCTGATGCCAGGCGGGCACTGCCCTGAGGTGGGAGCGCGCGGGCCCCGGCTCTGTGCTCTAGGAGTTAACAGCATCTGCGCCCGGGGAGGCCCCCTCTCCCCGCTGGGCCGCCTCCTCCAGCCTTTCCCGGCACAGCCAGCCAGGGAGTCTGTGGTGCGAGCAGTCGGGGCCGGGGGTGCCGAGCTGGTGGGAACCTCTTCCGCTTCCTGAGCTCTCAGCCTCTTCCCCAGCGTGCCCGGTGGTTTGGCCCTGGTTCTCGAGCCGTCTGCTGCCCGTGCTGCCTCTGACCGACATCGTTAGCGTGGGTATTTATATTTCATTAACGACATTAAGCCCAAATGGCATTAAAAGCAAAGCTGGTGATAAATAGCTTATTAATAAACAGGGAGTGCTCCGTGCTGCCTGGCCTATCCCAGCCCCAGCGTTAACCCTTGCTGCCCTAGATAAATATGCTTCACCCCAAAGACCAGCCCCCAAAAGATGGGGCCGGAAGGGCCTGTCACCTGCCCGTCCTCTACCGGATACTCTCAGGTCCACGCACATTGGATCCCGAGTGGGCTAGTTCTGGGTCACTGCAGCTCATGCGACCTGGCCAGATCCCTCACGGCCTCTAATCAAATCCCCCTCACCCCATCCTCACTAATTTTGATTCTGGGGATGAAGAATTTAGGAAATCTGGCTTTTGTAGGCTGCAAGCTCAGGTCTTCTCCATTTCCTTGAAGTTCTGTCTACAAGGACTTTGGAATCAAAGACAGTGATGCTGCCGGGTGCGGTGGCGGGCACCTGCAGTCCCAGCAGCTCCAGAGGCTGAGGCAGGAGGATGGAGAGTTCAAAGCCAGCCTCAGCAACTCACGAAGACCTAAGGAACTCAGTGCGATTCTGTCTCTAATAAAATACAAAAAAGGGCTGGGGATGTGGCTCAGTGGTTAAACGCCCCTGGGTTCAATCCCTGGTACCAGAAAAAAAAAAAAAAAAAAAGAGTGATGCATATGAAAATAATAGCAGTGACACAGTGACAAGCACAGCTAACATTTTCGGGGTGCTAACTGTGAGCAGGCCTTTCACTGAGCACAGGCCCCCATCCTCACAGCCACCCCAGGGAGTCCCACTGAGCCCCACTGTATAAGTGGCAAGGCACTTCCTGGAAGAGCGAAGCAGTTCTACCCACTGAAGCCCAGGTCACACAGAGGCTAGGCCCTGGTCATGGTGCAGGACTTGGTACGGGGGGCCGTCCCTGGCTCCTGGGCCTCGGACCTGCCGAGGCTATCCAGGGCTGTGGCTCCAGGCCTTGACTCTGCCTCTGTTGAGCCCCCTGCCCACCAGGACTCAGCTGTTCTGTTAGGCGATGTCACTGGCCAGGTGAGCCCGCCTGCATGCAGGCTGTCTGTCTGGAGGCCACAGACATGCATCACAGAGTCCATCACCTCCTCTAGAACTCAGAAGTGCCAACAGGGATGTCCGCGGTGACCCCAGTGAACAGAGTCCCGCAGGCCTGGGTTGTTTGGGGTTTCGGTCAGTGTTTTGTGGCTGTCATCTCTTGATGCTTGGAAGAATTAGGGGCAGACTCGGTCCTCCCTTGCCCCGTCTCCCTGGCTGAATCACTGAAGGTAAGAGGAGAAACCGGAGCCTCACTTAGAACGTCTCACCTTGACCAACCTGAGCAAGAATTCTTGTCCCATGCCCTGTCTCTTTGGAACTGTCTGGGCCACACCGGGTTGAAGGGGGCCAGGGACTCCCCGGGAGTTTTGCGGTGTAGAAAGGAAAGAGGAGGGAGAGTCGAAAGTGACGCTGCCGTGGGGTCCCAAGCAAGAGGGTGGGGCAGAGGGCTCATGGCCGCGGCCTCTGCTTCTGCCCAGTGACGCAAACTTCCCACTCGCAGGAGAGTGCCGGGACTCCTGCTGCCTCAGCCGGGGGCCAGGCCTCTTCTCCCAGCCCATCCCAAAGCTGGGAAGGAAGTAGGAAAGCAGCCACCGTCAGGATCCTGGTCAGAAAGTTCCCTTCTCACCTGGGTGGCTGGACCTGACCCTCACACCCCACCCCCGCCGAGGAGAATGACGCAGGAACCAGCAAGGCCCCGGCTGACCGCTAGGTGCTGTCAGGGCTGCCCCTAAGGCCAAAAGACCCGGCCACTTGCTCTGGCCATGCAGGCCTTTATGGTAACGGCAGGGCACAGTGTATGGCAGAATCACAGTTGTCACCGACATTGTACTTAAAGTGCACTAGGTCTCTAGGCCTGTCCCTCCCGTAGCTAGCTGGTGGTCAGGAGGGAGAACCAACTGGGAGGAAGATGGGAGAGATGGGCTTTGAGACAGGCCACCCGAGTCGCTGTTTTGTAGAACTGTGGCCGTCCCTTCGCCATGCTCGGCTCCACTGTCCTCTGTGACATGATTGTGCCTTCTCTGCAGGGATGCAGTCTCTAAAATGCCTGTGATGGCCTTGGACCTGCGAGGCGCTGGGCGAGGGCTGGTGCCCGTATTCCTGCTCTTACCTTGTTGTCGCTGATATTCTGTCTGAGAAACAGGGGAGGAAGTGGGTGAAGACTCACATACACAGCAGGGCGTGGCCTGCCGCTCCCTCTGGGGACTGACGGCAGCACTGGTAGGGATAAGTCCATCCATCCAGTCGTCCACTCATCGTTTCTAGGACATCTCCTCTGCTAGGCTCAGGAGGAGTGAGGACAGGGTGAGTCTAAGGGGAACGCAGCGGGGCTCCCAGCCAGGGCTCCTGGGGAAGGGCAGCTGTGGGTGTGGCCACTCTGGTTTCAGGCAGCTGCAGGGACCAAGGGAGAAGAGCTGGCATCTCAGCATGTGGCCCTGCTGCATGGTGGGGCAGGTCCTTCCCCTCCCGTGCCGTGCCCACTGATAGTGGGCTGGCTGTTGGCAGGCATAAGCCACCTTGTTGTCCCTCTGCTATGCGAAGCCCAGAACCTGGGCAGGGCTTCTGCTTGTCTGCCTGCCAGGTGTTGGAGTGCTGTGCTCCAGGCCCTTCCCTGGCCACCCGGCTGACATGCCGTTCCTCTGGCCTTGGTGGAACATGAGTGGCACGGTTTGGCCCAGGCTCGAGGGGGCACTTAGCAAGAGCCTCCGCCTGAGGAATGAGGTTGGTCCCCTAGGTTGCATCAATTTCTGAGGGATGGGGATGTGCAGACCCCTCCCCTCTGCAGACCCCTCTTTCCCAAGGCAGCTTCCCTTCTTCTTCCCCTCCACCCTCTAAGGTGTCCTGTGTTCTCCAAGGGCCAAGGCTCAACAGGGGCCGGGGTGGGACGGCCAGTGGCTCCTGTGCAGAAGGTCTGTGTGGGCTTACCTTGCTTTAGTGGAACGTCACAGCAGACTGGGTGGCCTCCCTTATGTGCCACTTGTCACTCTAAGGATTCTGAGTGTCCACTCCTGCTTGAAAGGGACCACACGGGAAGAAGCTATGAAGTCATCTGTTTTGCCTCACGTGACCTAAGGAAAGGGGCTGGGGGTACAATGGGTGACAGCTCCGGGGACTGGGAGATGGTGGGTATGGGCAGATGGCTCAGTGTGCCCAGGAGCGGGGCCTGTGACCTCCTGGGCAAACCTTCAAGGGGGTCAAAGGCCGCTCCATATCCAGAGCGCTTTCTCTGCCTCATTCCTGGGCCCAGTGGTGCCCTGACAGGAGGCCAGCCTCCCTGGGCTGGGCCGTGGGCAGGGAGGCCCTAGGAGAGGCCTGGGCCCAGAGCTGGCCCTCAGTCGGGCTTAGGGTGCCCTCTTGGCTCTGGGCAGTGCGGGCCTGTGGAGTGCCAGGCAGGGTGGCCACCACAAGGAGCCAGGAGGGGGACGGCAGAAGGGGTCATGCGTGTTCTGTCCTCTGGGAGCTTCTCCTACTTTCATTTTCTTTTTGCCACTGTTTTTTTTTTCCCTTGGGGTCTAATTAAAGACTTGGAGCCGTTTACAGCCTGTGGTTGGCTTTTTATTTGGAGCCTTGGCAATTACCTCCTGCCCTAAAATAAGTTTCGATGGAGCAGGGGTAGGCTTTTTCTTTCGGCCAAGTTCTCAGCTTTAATTTTGCCGTGTGTGCGTGTGCGTGTGCGTGTGCACGTGTGTTCCTTCATGCTCGAGTGTGTGATGGGGTATCATGATGCCTGCCCCTCCTCCCCTTTCCAAATCCTTGTCACTTGCCCCATCTCAAGTGTCCCTTGGCCAAGGCAGAGACCTGGACAGTGGGAACAGTATGTCCTCAGCCTCACCCTGCCTGGAGGCACCTCGGTGACAACAGGCAGGTCATCTGTTGACTCTGTCCCAGTTTCTTCACCTGCAAATGGGGCCAGCGGGCTGGGCATGACGGAGGCTTTGGTCCACACCACTTTGGAAACAGACCTCTTGAGTGGGGGAAGCCACTGCCGGCAGCACCAGCACCCCGGGCCTCGTTTGCCTCTTAATCAACACCCTTTGAGTTTGATAGGAACCTGTTGTCGTGTCCCCATTTTATCCCTCTCTGTTCCCCTGGCCACTGTGTGAGCAGATGTGATCACCCCAAGTTTATTGCTGAGCCCTAAGGCCAGGGATAATTAGTGGCTTTTCTGAAATCACTTTGCTTAAAAGAGACAGAGTCTTGAGATTCAAACTCAGGTCCTATGATCTTCCAAAACCCAAACCCAAGACTTTGTGGGGCTCAGTGTAAAATGAAAACGTGGAGCCCCTTGTCCTGAAATAAGAATTCTAGGACCCCAAGAACAGGACATTAGACTGAGTGGGTGCCCTTCTGAGCACCTGTGTGGCTGCAGGGGTTGCATGCCCAAGAAGCTAGCCCTGCCCGACGCCCTCTTGAGTCTCCTCCTATCTGCTCTGTCGTACCCATGAGGTGATGGCAGGGAAGTCACATAGGCCAGTGGTGCCCCCCTGGCTGCTGTGACCACCCCTTCAGGGGGGCTGGAATCTGGGTTCTCCCAGCTCCTGAACTTTTCCATGAGCCCTGTACAGGATCTCTGGGTTCCCTGAGTCTCCTGGGGTCCTTCTCAGTTAGAGGTGAGGAACTGAAAAGTGGGTTCAATAAGAACTCTTTTTCCTTGGGGTAGAGGTTGAAGTTTTGAGGACTTGGTCCTCCGAGTCCCATTGAGGAGCTCAATGAGATTCTTTCTGTCAACCCAAAGCAAGTGGTGACCTGCCAAAAATGTACAGGTCAACCTAGGCTCCAGTTGTTCCGCTTTGGGTAGAAGGTTAGCCAGCCCATTCCTTGGGCAGATCTGGAAACTTCCTAGCTGGTTGCTGGGGACTGGGATTGCCATGGAAACTTATGGGTGGATGGATGGATGGATGGATGGATGGATGGAGCACATAGCTGGGTGTGAGCCCATGCGAGTGCCCATGTGCATGCACACGCGTGCCACAGAGGACATGGCTCTCCTGCAGCAGGCAGCTATTTACATGAGAGCTGTCAGGATGATTGGCTTTTACTGCATTTCCCAGATGGAGCGGCCTTTGCCTACCCGTCCAGTGTGCTCCTGCCCGTGGCCCCCTTTCTGTCTTCTGCTAATGCCCCCTCAAAGATGTCTGAGTGCCAAAGTCCTCGCTGCAAGAGCCCATCTGGACTCTCTCCCAGGTGCCCCTGCTTCCCAGAAGCCTTCTAAATTCTGGACCTTGGGTGTACTTAGGGTGAACCGTGTCCTGAAAACCATGGCAGCCATTTTTATGGGGGGGGGACAACTTTGTGTAAAATGGGGGCCAGGTGGGGGTGGGAGTCCCCCAGGCGCGAGGCCTGAGGCAGTTGGAGTATAGGAGGGCGAGGTGCCCGAGTTTCCAAGGACTGATTAGATGGTATGCCAAGTGTATTAAATTTTGCAGACATTTTAACAGCAATATGCTAGATAGTTGGGTGTCCCCTGAGGCGGCTGGATTTTTTATATCCTTCACAGAAGGTCAGAACCCTCTTCTGCCTGCCTCCCCCTCCATCCCATGCTCTCTGCTCCACGGCTCACCCTCCCCTTTCTCAACAATTTCCCTGGCTTCTCACTCTCTGCTCATCAGGAACCTAAAAGACATCTCTGGTCCCTGCCAGAAAGAGGGAGCACCGGTCCCTCCCGCCTCGCCATTGGGCTGGTGTCAGGGGTCTCCAAGGCTGGGGAGGGCTCACGCTGGAAGCTTGATTTCTGTTCTCTCTGCCCTGCACCCCTCCCCCCACTTTGGAGACTGTTCCTCCTTATTTTTATAGAAAAAAGGCAGGAAAAGCATCCATCTGGCATATGAATAATTGAAATGGCTCAACCCTGTTCCTGTGGCTGCTGTTTGTTCTCAGCCCCCCCCCCCCCCGGCCCGGCCCATCCCCGTGAGCATGGGTCTCTGAGCGGAGGCTGCGTGCGTGGGCATTCTTCGAAGGGTCTCCGGTGAGGCCCAAGGCTCTCCTTAACCTTGAGTCCTTTCTCCCTGGGAACCAACAGGTCTGAGTGGGGGACATTTGGAGATGTGGTTTCCTTTTCACTGTCCATGGGGATAGCCAGCCCCTGGCTAGAGTCTCCCAAATATCACTGCAACTCAACCGGTTCCCTTGGCTCCCCGGTCTCAAGGGCCAGCTTCCGTCACCCTGGGCTCTCCCAGAGCCTCCCGGGAACCTCTGATGTATTAAATTTTGCAGACATTTTAACAGCAATATGCTAGATAGCAATATGCCCAGCCTCCTCTTATCCCCCAGCCTCTGCGCCCCGTCCTGAGGGCTCTGGTGACCTCCCAAAGCTTCAGGGGCTCTGGGGACTCCTCTTTGGGGAAACTGGCTCTGGCAGTGCTGTCCCAGACTTCTGATCAGGCCTCTTGCCCAGAGGCCTCTGAGACACCCCGTCCCGTCCTCTGCCACCCCTAGTGTGCCCAGCTGAGGCTGCCCTGGCTGGAGGTGTGCCCTTCTCTGCGTCTTCATTTAGCCTTTGGGTTGGGAGCCGTGAGAGAGGAGATCCGCAACTTTGCTTTCTGGGAGGCAGCACGCGGCGGTGGGAGGGCGGGGCAGAGGCAGGCTGGCCGAGCTCAGGGCCTGGCCCGTCACTCCACCGGGCTGGGCCCAGCTGCACACCAGGCCCCGTGTCCCGGCCCAGAATTCACTGTCTCTTTAAAACCCTTTAGAGGAAAACCAAAAGAAGTTTAGTGCATTGATTCTAGATGAAGATGGGCCTCCAGATGATAGCCTGACCCTCCTGGCTCCCTGCGAGAGCCCACTTCCCTCTCCTCCTCCCCCTCCCACCCTCCTGCCCCTCTGCCCGCCCTGCCTCTCCATTCCCATCCCTTGTTCTTGCTCTGTGAGAGGCTGACGTCAGGGTTGCATGGAGTGTGGGCTTTCTGTTTGAAAAGTCAATACTTCTGTTTGTCTGTTTGGGACATCATGTTTGTGTCATGTGTGAATATTGACTTGCAGCCGTGGGCCCTGTGGTTATTAAGTGCTGGGAGCCAGTGTGCATTTCGGGACCACCGAGCGGCTGTGGTGGGGTGGGGCTGGCACGGGCATCACCACAAAGTGGTGAGAGGCCTCAGAAGACGCCCCCATAGGAAGAGGGTGCGAGCAACACCAGAACATTCTAGATCTTTTCTGGGTTCATTTACAAAACTGCCCAGTCAGCAAAAAATAATTCGGATGAAATTCAAATCAGGTTTGTTAATATATAACCATAAATATATAAATATATAATAAATATAAAAGTCGTTTGTAAAGACTCCTACACATGTTATAAAAGCTGCAAAATGTCTGACATTCCAGGGCCTGGTACGAATAATTAGATATTTATGTCCAATAAAACTGGTTTGATGGGGAAATCGTTTCCCTGTGTGGATTCTCAGTTGAGGACGAGTTTCGGTGGTTGGGTTTGTTTTTTTCCTGACAATAAAACCAGGGGTTTGGCACCAACAAATGTATTTCCCGTAAATATCTAAATCTCCGTTTTCCAGCGTGAGCTCTGCTGGACGGGCCCCGTCACGCCCGCCACTCTCCTCGCTGGCCTTTTCATTGTCCCTGGAGAACAGTGTGCACGGCCCCTCCTCCCTGCACCCCGGGCCTGAGCTGTAGCCAGGACCACTCTGCCCCCCGCGCCCCTCCGCACCTAGACTGCTGCTGTGGGCTCTTCACTCTGCTCTTTTGGGGGATCAGTTTTTTAGCCTGGGGCTTCTGCTCTCCTGCGCCCTGGAAGCCCAATCTAAGCCCCTCCTACCCCCCCACTACCATTTTTAATTCCCGTCTTCACCTCCTGCTTTAGACCCTGCTCTCCCTTCTCTCGGGAGCTCTGTTTGACCCCCTGGCCCATAGCCTTCAGGGCCTCTACCACGTGCCTGGAGGCCCTGGGGAGGCAGTTTGCCTTACTGCCCTGGCTTGGGGAGATCGCCCAGCCCCACCCTTGTTTTTCTTCCATCTGTTCCACAGCCGTGAACAGATGGAGCCAGGAGCCAGAAGGTGCTGTCGATGACTGTGACCTCTCTCTCCCATTATACGGATGTGGAGCTGAGGCCCCAAGTCGGGCAGATGGCTTGGGGTGAGGGGCTGGCTTAAGAGTCCTAAGTGGGACAGACAGAGCTGGGCCAGAAGTACAGCCCCTGGCTTGACCTCCCTCTGGTTCTGGGCGTGCGGAAGGGGAGCACACCTACTCCACAGGGACCCCTGGGGCAAGTGGCCTCCCTCTCTGAGCCTTGCATTTCGGACCAGTGACGAGGAATCAGTGCTCACTCCGCTGTAAGGCCACCCAGAGGAGCGACTCAATGAAGTGTCTACGAGTCGCACCTTGGGTTCTGGGCCGACGGGTCCGTTCCCCAGGAAGAAGGGAGTCAGGTTCACCCAATGGCCCAAGCCCGGACCTGCATGTCACCGGGTTGCTTGACACTGGGGTGAGGGCCTGTCTACGGGGCTCCCCCTGGGTGGTGGGATTGCTTTTGCCTGTCTCCCAGCATGGCTGGGACGTTCTGGCTGGGTTCAGGGTGCCTTAGAGCTTCCCAGGGGTCTGCTGTGACTTAACTTCAGCCAGGAAGGAAAAGCCACTGGTGGAGGAGCAGCACCCGGGTGCTGGGGTCTTCAGGGTTCCTCAGGAACGCACCCCAGAGGCAGGGCCAGAGAAGCCGCAAGGGTGCACTGCAGCGCCTTCGCCAAGACCCAGCCCAGCTCTGTCTGGGACATTTGGCCCAAACTGTAACCTGGGCCCTACGGAGGCTGGTGGCCCCGATGTTCTGACAGACATCTTTCAGATCAAAGAAAAGGAGTCTCCTGGCAGCCAGCACGCCCAGGAGGAGGGGAGAGGGCTGGCAAGGAGGGCTCGGGGGAAGGTCTGCAGGCCCTACCGGGAGCCTCGGCGCTTAATTATAGAGCTGTGAGTAGTGACAGTAGACAGCCCTGGGTACCGCTGGGGCTGCTGAGCGGTGGCACTGCCACATGCCACGAGCCCACACTCTTCCTCCGCTCTAATCCTCCTGCTCCTTGCTGAGGACCCTGCGTGTTCGTGCTGGGCGTGGCCAGCAGCCCAGGCCCCCACCCCCCCAGGATAACCCTTAAGTGACACACAGTGGCATGCCAGCTTCACCTGTACCCGTCCCCGGAGCGGAGAGGCCCAGAGCACACGGGACCACCCTCCAGGGGTGGCTCTCTTAGGCCAGTAAGTTTCAAGACACACTATTGCCCAGGGGACGGGACCCTGGCCTGGAATTCAAAGCCGCCCTCCAAAAGACACCTGGGTGGCTTGTTTTTCAATGTTGTCTTTTTTCTTCCTCCTTTTCCCCAACCCTCGCAAAACTAAAAAAAAAAAAAAAAAAAAAAACTTGGAGAAGCAGAGCCCAAGCTGCCTGTGACTGGCTCACAGAGAAGCCAGTCAAACCTCCCCTTGTTGAGAACATTTTGACAGCATAAAATTGTTGCCGGAATGTGACTTTAACGAAAAGTAAAAAAAAAAAAAAAAAAAGAAAAAAAAATCCTTCCTTCATGCATATGGAGTTTTTTGGAAAAAAAAATGGTATTTTAATGCTTTCTATTAAATTGGGACTAAAAGTGGTGTCTTAATTTGCATGCATTAGCATATTTGCATATAGATCACTGAAATGGTGGAAGAGAGAAGAGCCTTTAAATGAAAATTCTTTTAAAGGCACAGGCCCGCTTCCCTCCCCACCTCCCTCTGGGATTTATGCTTGATCTTTTCCTCTCACCTCCAACCCCACCTTTATGTCTTGATTAAGCTGTGAATGGACAGGAGAGTCAAGGCTCTACTTCTTAGGAGCCAATTCGGGGTGGAGTCAAGGGGCCAGAAAGTCCTGGCCCTTGATCACCCCCTGGCAGAGCTCTGAGCTGGCCTGTCCTGGCAGTGAGTGGCTCTGGAGGACGGGCCTATGTCCACGCCGACAGGCAGGTGGCCTGGACCCCCGGGCCTCTTCCAGCCATTATCCTGCCCTCTTTCTGGCTCTTCCCCTCCCACCCCCGCCCCCCGGGCCAGGTTGGTTCTATAGAAGCCCACTGTGGGCACCTGTCCTGCCAGCCCCTGGCCCCAGAGGAGGGGATGCTCTTCTTCCTCTGGTGTAACCCATCTCCATCCTCCGTTACTCTCTGCCACTGTCCTTGTTTCACTGTCTGCAGAGAACTCACTAGTTGTTTGTTTACTTGATGATTTGTCTCTTCCCGCCAACACCACCCTTGCCAAGGACAAACTCCACAGAAGCACAGCCCGGTGGCCGACTCATTCATAGCTAGACCCATGGTGCTACTGACAACGCCCAGCGCATTATGGGTATTCAGTAACTGTTCATTGAATGAGTGAAAGGGGGCTGGGACTCCTGCCAGGCTGAGCCTTTCCCAGTGCCATGGTCTCATGGTACACAGTGCCACACCCCAGCCCCCTTTAGATGTCTTCAGCCTTGCTGGAGGAGCAGGATTTGGGAATTGTCCAGGGCCTTCCAGTCTGATCCCAGGCCCTCAAAGAATGCTTTAGCCCACCCTTGTTCCTTTGGATGGCAGGCTGGATGGAGTGGGGACCTGGCCTTAGGGAGCAATCGGGCAGGGTGGCCTATAGGAAATGTTCAGCATGGGGGAAAGAGCTGGGGCTGATGAAGCTAGGGTCACCTTATGCCAACACAAGGGCCTCCAACCCTGTAGCCATATAGATCTTTATTTGGCACCCTTCCTCCCAGAAACTTCAGGGTGCACCATCAATGCCCTGGTTTCTGTACCCCAGTTGTGCTGCTGGCTGTCCCTAGTCTAGGTGAAAGAGTCCTGGGAAACCCCACCATGCTCTCTGCATTCCAGAGGGACAGCCCGGGAAGTGAGGTCTAGCCACTGAGCCCTGAGCCATCCCTCCCTTCCCTACTCGGGTGGGCTGGGCTTTCCAAAAGGCCCCTCCAGGCTGACAGCAGCCTCGGGCTCCATGCCCAGCCTGAAGGGGGAGGGCCGAGAAGGGTGAGGGGGACGCCCAGGGTTGGAGCGGGACTGTGCCTCCACCGCTAATGAAAATCGGAAACCAATTGAGCAGGACAAGGTGCCCCGCCAGCAGGTTGTGGGAACAAGGGTCCTAATGGATGTGGCTGGTGGGGGGAGCGGATGCCTCATTGATCGCCCAGTGGCTATATTTATCCACCTTGGGTCTGTGGCCCTAGCAGCTGGATGGTACAGGGATAAATAAATGGCCACTGAAATATTCATGAGCTGCACATGCACATCCGTGGTCAGGGGTGCCGCCAGGGCCTGCTCTTCCTTCCTTCGCCCATCTCTCTGCAGAAGCCTTTCAGGAAATTCCTCCCACCTGGGCCAGGTGACGCGTGGCCCAGCCCCACTGGGCACCCAGCCCAGCCACAGCCCTGGGAGCACCTGCAGGCCTGGGCACCTTCTATCCTGGGCCAGCTGACTGTTTTCAGACTGGTCCCTGCCTTGCCTTTGTCCCCTCCATTGCCCCTGTGTCCCTGTCCCTTAATGATGGATTAGACACGTGGGGCCGTGGCTATTTGCTTGACCCTGTATGCCCTGCTAGACCATGTCCTACTCCTGAAGGACAAGCTTGTGGCTCATTTGTCCCTGGATTTCCCCCGTGGCCTGGCACGGTGCCTGATGTGTCCTTGAGAGGAGCATCATCTGAGTGAGGCTCAGAGGTGGGCTTGCGTCTCAGGTCTGTCCTCTCAGGTCTTCTCCTTGCTGAACTCACTGTCCTCATCTGCAAAATGGGTTTAGGAACAGTGCTGGGGTGTCATTGAGTGTGGGCTTGGGGCTCCCCAAATCAGAAGCCCTAGCAGGTTAAGGACACCGTTCTGGGGCCATCCATACTGCTGAATGAGACTCTCCAAAGGAGGGACTGAAGGCTTAGTGAGCTTGTTGGTTTGCTGCTCACTGAGATGTAGAAGTCCTGGCTTTGACCTTCCAATGTCTTAGTCCAGGTAGCATATGGCTACCAGGTCTGCTCTGAGTTGTTCAGCCCCTGGGAAACAGGGCCAGGAGGTCAAGGGAGAGAGGATGATTCTAGAGGGTCTGGAAGCCAGGCTTCTGGTAAAGCTGCCTGGTGTGGAGTAGAGCTGCCAGAGACTGAGCAGATGGGCCAGTAGTGCTCTGTGGTAGGGTCTAGAAATGCGGCCGGGGCTGCCCATGGGCAACAGGTGGGTGGGGCCAGGGCAGGGACCTGTGGGCATCCTCCATGATCTGGAGGTCTGTTGTGGGCAGTGCCCAAGAGGGTGCAGATGTGGTGCTCTCTGGGGTTTCATCTGCCTTTAACCTCGCAGCTCCTCCCCGGTGGAAGGAAGGGAAGAGCTCGGCCCCTGGGCAGGAGTGAGCAGTGTCAAGAGCTATGGGTGCTTGCTCAGGGCTGGCTGGACAGCACACTCTCCAACCAGATTGCCTGTGGCACCACAACCACAAGCTGCTGCCTCTGGGTACCCTGGGTACCGCAGCTCACGCTGCCCCTTTGGTGTACTGCTGACCTGTTGGTGGCATGGGCCCGTCCCCTGGTAGGCAGATGCCCATGACTGGAAACCATTTGACCCTGTTTAACCGAGGGGACTGAGGGTTCAGCTGACCATCTGTGGTGGGTCTCTGAGGGCTCCGGGCACAGAGACCAGGAGAGTCGCAGGGGATGGGTGAGGGCAGAGCTCGCATCGGCAGCTCAGCCAGGAGGAGCCAGCCGTCCCTCCTCCCTGCCAGCCCACCTCCTCCCCCAGCCAAAGTTTGATCCAAACAGAAGCAAACTTTGGGGACAGCCCTGGCTCTGCGTGGAGCCTGCGGAGCCTGCGAGTGGCAGCGAGAGCAGAGGGAGGCAGCCCCGGCAGCCTTGGCGCCTGACTCCACGGTCCTCTGTCCCCTCCCAGAGCTCCCGGTCCGCGCCCGCGTTTGCAGGCGCCTCTCTCGTCAGCTCAGAATGCAGCTTGGGGCCCGTGGCGGCTCAACCTTTCCCTCTCCCAGAGCCCCGGTCTAATCAACCCCTATAATTTATGCAGAAAATATGATTTATATTTAATTTCACCACACTTGCATTGTTAATTTGAGATGTAATTAACCCGTCGCCATGACAACTAATTTTGTGATGCCGTAAATTACCGCCGTCTTTTCATCAAAATTCAGTTACTTTGGCTCCTGTGTGCAATGTACTGATGCAATTAGGTTGCTAAGGGCAACTCAAAAGTGTTCAATTTCTTTTGTGCAACTGCAATGGGGTAGAAGCTCCCTTGCGTCCTCCCAGGGTCCCCCTGGCCATGGGGCGGGGAGCCCAGGGTCCGAGGCTGCCCTAGAGGAATGCTGCTGGAGAGCCGGGCTGGGTGGGCGCCCGTGGCCTCTGCTTCTCTGCCTCCCACCCTCTTTTCTCCAGTAATTGTTTTTAAGCAGTGGCCCCTGGACGCATGCTCCCTGTGCCCCCCACAGGACCTCAGGGCAGCCAAGGGGCTCTCCCCTCGCCGGCTTAGGCGCTGCCTTGCCTGGTCCTGTCCCACGTTTTGGTGCTGCGCTTAGCAAGAAGAGCACCTTGCTTTCTTCCTGTTGGTGTCTAACTTGTTTATATAGATCTTCCTTCTCCCTCTCTCTGTTTCTCTCTCTCTCTCTCTTTTTTTTCTTTATTTAAAACAAAAACCCTCTGTGTTGCTTTTGTCACGTTAATTCCCATTTTGCCAACACCAGGGGCCCAGGCAGACGAGTTACCAAGGAACACAAAATTTTAATTAGTGTATTTTAATCATTCAGGCTTTCCCAGCTAATCCACATGCCCTAGAGAATTCCCGAGATGCAGCTCTGCTCTGCTTTACCATTTATTGTTGAGTCTATTATAATTACTGTTAGCAGGTGGGGACTGGGAGATGTTTATTATGAGTTTTTCATCTTTAGTATAATTACCGAAAAAAACAAAATAAAAAGATGTCGTTGTATTTTGTTTCCTAGAATTTTTTTTTTTTCCAGTGGAGGGCATGGCCGTGGGATATTTTTTCCCTGCCTCTTCCCAGGCAGGTGACTTGGAATTTCAGCGCAGGAAGAAACACTCCTCAGGATCAGGGCTGAGTGCTGCCCAGCACTCCACAGGCCCAGGAAGGTGGGCGGCTGCCACCTCTGCTTGTCATCTGCTCAGACAGGCCCTGGGGCTGCCCCCTCCCACCGGTGTGGGGTGGCTGTGCATCGATGGGGGCTGAGGCGGATAGGCCAGCTCCCAGTGTTCCTGCCTCAGCCTGGTGGCTTTGCCTGGTACGGGTCAGTCTGGGGGTCAGCCAGCGTGGACCTGTTGGAGATCAGAACAGCACCTGTGTGACTTTAAATGTAACTGTCGGCGTTTATTCAGTGCTTAGTATGTGCCAAGACCCGTGTCACGGTCTTTAGCTGCATAATTTCACTTAATCCCTCAGCAGCCCTCTGAGGCAGATACCAATATCAACTCTGATTTATAGAGCAGGAGCCAGGCTCGGGATCACAGAGCTGAGAAGTAGCAGCAAAGGATTCAAACCCAAGTCTGTCCCCAGAGCCCAGGTTCACGCCAACTATACCACATTGGCTCTTCTGAGTAGGTCTTCCAGGTCACACCAGAGATGCGGCCTTCTCCGAAAAGCCTTCCAGGATTGCCTGAGACTGAGTTAGGGCTCTTTATGTCACTACAGCCTCACAGTCTCAGTGCCTGTCCCTCTGAGTTGTAGTTGCCCGGTGACTTCTTTACTGGCCTCTGATAATAGGGAGCATTGAGGGTAGAGGGCTTTCTGCCATTGTCCCTGATGTAGCATATAATGTCCCTGGCACAAAGGCAGCTCAGGAAGTTTGTGGGGCAGGTGGGCACGCTGGTTCCTGATGGTACTGCACTATAACCTCTGCTCGGCAGGTCACGTGTCAGGATGCAGACATCCCTCAAAGACACTTCTCTCGGCAGAAGCCACAGGTCTGTGGTCCTGGGTTTCCAATTCCTGCAGGAAGGGGTACCCCGGGGTTCTAGGCCAAGTTTGGATCCTGTCCTGGGAACTCTGGGTGTGAAATGGGAACTCAGCTTTGGCTTCCGTTTGGCCCCCCATGTTGGTGGTGTCCCTGGGCTTACTTTTCTTTCTCCTCTCTAAGATTGGTTTACAGATGTTTTCCCCAAGCCGTGATGCTTTTGAAGTTTTCCTGGAAAATTCCACATCTCTGCCCTAGAGCTCGGCTAGGGGGCCGAGGGCCGTTGGTTTCCCCAGGCAGCGTGGAGCGGAATGCTGGAGCTGCAGCCTGCCGGTGCTCCTCTCCAGCCTGGTTTCCCCCAGGGACAGTGGGAGAAGATAATTAGCACGTCCCTGGGAAGGGGCCCAGGGCAGGCTGCGAACTGCACACTGATGGCAGGACTCCCTGTTCAGTGCCACATTCTTGGGCACCCCCTTTGCCAGCTCCTCTTTATATTCTGATGGAGCAGTGTGACTCACCTGCACCCCAAGCAGCTGCCCTCCCATGGGGGTCCAGACCCTGCTCAAGTCCAAGGGCGGAGATGGCCACTTCCCCCAGTGGTTGTTCTAATACTTGCTGGGAGCATCTGGCATCGGGCCCTGCCCAAGCCTCTGCACTCCCCAGGCACATGATCCTACTGAGGCTGAACATGTCTAATGTGAAAATACAAAATTCCAAATGCTCCAAAATTTGAAACTTTTTGAGCACCAACAAAACACCACAACTGGAATTCCACATCTGGCCTTATGTGACTGGTCACAGTGCAAATGAAGATGCACTAAAATTATATAAAATTACTTTCTGGCTGTGTGTAGGAGGTACCCATGAAACATGAATGAATTTGGTGTTCGGATTTGGGTCGCATCCTGAGATACCTCATATGTCTGTGCAAATATTCCCAAATCCCCAAAAATTGGAAATCAGAAATGCTTCGGATCCCAAGCATTTTTTTAAAAAAATTTTTTAGTTGTTGATAGACCTTTATTTTATTTATTTATACATGGTGCTGAGAATCGAACCCAGTGCCTCACATGTGCCATGCTAATGTCCTACGGCTGAGCCCCAGCCCCAGCCCCAGCCCCAGCTCTGGATCCCAGGCATTTTGGATAAGGAATACTAACCCTGCATCAGTCACGTAGGATATGAAGTGGGGCCAGCGATTTGTCCCTGAGGCGCCTCATCCCACATCCCCTACATAGATTTTCTGCTCCTACTGCTCTAAGAGAGTAGTTCTTGAATTTGTTGGTCTTAGGACCCTGTTATATTCCTAAAATATATTGAGGACCCCATTTTGGTTCATGGGAATTTTATTTTCCAATATTTATCAGGTTAGAAATTAAAACCAAGACATTGTTAAAAAAACATTTATTAATTCATTTTTAATAATATTATTAAACTATAACAAATCCATTACTATGCGGAATATATTTTTGTAACTGTCTTCCAGAATAAGTGTTAGCAAGATGATTGGTGTTGCATTACACTTGTGCAAGTTTCTTGGATGTTTGACTCAAGAGAGGGTGGCTGGATGTTCTCTTGGGTCTCTGCTTCCAGGCTCAATCCTTTCCTTTGGGTTGTTTAGATCAAAGGCAGTGAAGAAAACCCAGCTTCATGTGGGCCTTGCTGGACAAGGGAGGAGGCTTTGCATGGCTGTTGCAGACGGTTGAGCACGTTCTTCTTTGATATTACACCAAAACTCAACAAGTGGTTTCTCAAAGATTTGTTGTATCTGGTCGGTGAACCCACCCCATCACAGTAAAACCCAGTGGGCTCATTGGCTCTGGGAATGACTCATTCCCTGATCTGAGATTTTGTAACCTTGTATGGGTCACTTGGAAAACACGAGTTCCCTGGGGAATGCAGATCTTTGGAATGTTGAGCATTTCATTACATGGCATTTAGTGAATCGGAGTCATTAGTGTCACCACTGATCTCATCAGAAAAGCTGTTACGTGCAAGGACACTGTCTAAGTCAGAGTGACAGATGTAAGTTCTCCAAAAGTCTTAATTCTCCCTTGAAATCTCAGGTTTGATCATTGGCCGCAGATACTGTCCACCTTTTTCTCTTGAGGTACAGGCTTACTTTGGTCCCTTTTGAGAAAGTAGCTGCCAAATACTCAGATCTAAAGTATCGCAATGTGTCTGTCAGTGGCTCTTTCCTGGTGTTCCCTGATGGCGGTGGCACATTCTGCTTTCTGTTTCTCAGGCAAGTTCACTTCCCCCATCAATTCTTGGACTTGGGTTTGCTACAGCAGAATGCCAAGTGTGGCTCGATTTCATCCCTTAGACTCTCTCTTTTTTTTTTTTTTTAATATTTATTTAGTTGCAGGTGGACACAATATCTTTATTTCATTTTCACGTGGTACTGAGGTTTGAACCCAGTGCCTCACATGTGCTAGGCGAGCACCCTACCACTGAGCCACAACCCCAGCCCCCCTTAGACTCTTAAACAGACACATACTCGAGGGTCCAGATTCCATCAAAGTCACCAGTTTTTTTTGGCTTCATCCGGGACATTTTTAAGTGAACGTGGTGGGGTGTTTTTTTGGTTTTCGAGCCAGAAGTACGTGGGGCCGGGGATGGCAGCGGCTGCTCCTGCAGCAGCTGCAGCTCCTGGTCGGGAGCTGGCGCTTCCCCCCCGTCAGTGCAGCGTCACCACGTGGAGGAAGGCGCGTGGCAATGTGGGATGATCACAGAAGGCGTCCTGCCTTGATGGAGCTGCTGAAAGGGTCCTGAGAGCACACAGAGACCTGCAGGGGACTCTTTGAGAACCATCACCCTCAGCCTCTGGTCTGTCTCTCCCTGTGGGGCTCCAGCCCCGTCTTCCCCCATCAGAAAGCCCACATCCTTGGCCTGATCATTGGCTCAGCCCGCCTCCTGGGCATTGCCCATCTGACGCTGCAGTGGGGAGAGACAGCAGGGGGACACAGGGTCCTTAGGGGGCAGTCTGGGAGAGGGAGGGAAGCCCCTGGCCTGGCCACTGCAGTGGACAGATGCTCAAGTCCCGGCACGCAATAGAAAGAGCTTGGAGGCCATCTTGCCCCCTGTGAGGGCTGAGGCCCGTCTTGCATTGGGGACCTCAGTGCCTCCACCCTGCGGTGGCCCAGTTTCCCATCAGCCACCTGCCTCCATGCTGGGGGCCATGGAGCCAAGGGCAGGCCTGACCCCCTCCTCCCCGTGGCCTCCCTTTCCTTCCCACTCCCCTTCCCCCAGCTGCCTCCCAGCCACCTCCCCCAGCATGGCAGCCTGTCCAAGACACTGGGTTTTGTCCCCTCGATCCGGGCACCCTGAGAGTGAGAGAAAATAGCTGTCCAGTGAGTGTGGGGGGAGGCCTCTTGTTTTCCCCTCTCAGCCGCTGGTTTTCCCAACTTTCCCATCCCATCTCCTATGGAACAAAGGGCCTCTGGCCCCGTGTGCTGGGCTGGGCCCAGCGAGGGGACTCACCAGCAACTCTTTATTGAGTCTTCAAGCGCCGGCCAGGCACTCCATTAAAAAGCCATTCCCCTTTGTGCTGCCCGGCCCCCAGCTGTCCCCCCTCTCATGTGATGGTCGGTCACAGTTGTAAAACAACAACACACAGAGTTGGCAACTAACGAGGCTTTTTTTCAAGCCAGGGTCTCCATGGCAACCCCCGTCAATCACCCCTCAGGAGCGCTTTAACCTGACCAAGAGGGGGAAATAAAAAATAAAATAATAATAATAATAATAATAATAAAGAAAGAAAGAGTTGGAAAGCGAGCGAGAGGCCAGTAGACAACTGGGGAGGGAAGTGATTCAGAAAGTTTCTGGGGTTGGGAACACAGGAAAATTGAATCAGCTGGACAGGATTGCCTCAGTGACCAGAGGGGAAGGAAGTTCATTTTAAATATGTTCACATATAGTTTGTACATTGAAACTGATTTTATGAAGTCTCCTGACGTCTCGTTCTGTGGCCCATAAAATGATGGAACATGTTTGTCAGCAGTCGGAGCTGGAGGGAGGGTGGCTCCCATGGGCACATAATAGTGAATAGATGGTACCAGGGGCCCAAACCAAGAGGTGCCCAGTTGATGGCCTCAAGCCAGTGGGGAGAGCCATTCAGAGCTTGGCTTGAGTCCAGCAGGGTGTCTGAGTCCTTCCATGTGCGGCCCAGTGCCAATGGGGATAGCCCACGGTATATGATGGGCATGGAGCCAAGGGGACACTTGGGGGCCCCCATCCTTGGTGCCATGTAGGGAAGGAGCAGACCTACCATCATGATGTGTTGAAGGGGATCATGGGGTGGTGGGACCCCTCGTTCTTCACGTGCTGTCATGCCAGCAGATGCCCGGTTTCTGGGCACGTGGCATTGCGCCCAGGGTGAGTTCAACCTTCCTTGTGTTGGCATGGTGCCGGGGCATGGCAAGCTTGAGTTCTCCCCCCAGCTCGCCCCCTGACACTCATACATGCTGCCTGGCAGCTAGCCAGGGGCTCCACAGGTTCCCAGGTTTGTGCAGCCTGGGCACGGGCTGTGGGCAGCCCTGGCAGCTGCCGCCTGGCCCTTCTGACAACTCTGATCAGGGAGGAGGAGAAGGCCAGCTTCTCAGCCAGCCTTCCCCGCTCAGCACCCACAAATCTACTGTGCAGACGCTCATTCTCCCTGGGAGCGGCAAGAGGACGGGGTTCAGTCATGGCTCCTGGCACCTTGGGGAGGGTTTTCTCATTCTTGGAGTTTGGGAACCTGGCTAGAGGCCCGAGTGCATCAAGGAAGGGGATCCAAGGAACAGAACCTTAAGTTTCCAGAATATTTCAAAGAGTGGGCATCAGGTCAGTGTCGGTTGGGTCACTGTTGGGTGGTGCTGGACCTCTCAGGGCCTGGGGACAAAAGGACTGGAGGAACCTAAGTCTGTGAGTTTGGGGTGAATTGGGGGGAGGTTGGACTTTTTCTTGGACTTCAAAGCCCTGCACAGAGCTGGTACCTGGAGGAGCAGAGAGCATTGTGAACGCATGGGTGATAAAGGGGATGTGGCCGGAGCACGAGGTCCCACGGGCTGCTTCCTATAATATGAGGGCTGTGGGCCGGGCTCTCATGACAGGTGGCTCATGGCTCTGCAGCCCCTGTTCTCCGTGGCATGCTGTCACCCAGGATCTCCCAGGGCTGACCTGGAACCACCGCGGGCCACTCCCTCCGTCTGCCCAGCTCTCCCTCTCCTCCGCTGCTCTTTCTGCGGTGTCCCTCTCCGCCTTCTCTTGGTCCTCAGTCCTTTCCACTCCCATGCTCTGATCACTTCCAGAGGCAACCTCTCAGGTCACCTGTCCCCAACTTCTCCCTTGCCCCAACTCTAGCAGTGGGAAGCCGGGTGGGAGCCCCATGCCGTGCCAGGTATGTGACATCTCAGTGGGTTTACAGAAGCTGACTCACTCTCATTTCCTCCAAGGAAAGAGCCAGGACAAGGGAGACCCTGGCTTCCTGAGGAGCCCCTGTGCAGCCTCTCCTGGCTCCCTTTGGAGCCCTGTGCCACTGCTGCGGGTGTGGTAGGGACCCTCCAGGGACCAGAGCAGCTTTGGCAGGGCCCCGTCTTTGCATCTCCATTCCTGGGTGCCCTGGGAAGCTCCTGCAGGAGAAGAATGCTAGCAATCTGCTGGTGTAGTAAGCTGGCACCGCACCCAGGCAGGGCCACATGGTGCCAGGGCCTAGTAAAGACGTTGGCGAGGGCTGCCTTCCCCGTGCCTGGAGTTTCCTCCAGCCGGGTTGGCATGTGGCCTTCAGCTCAGCCTGAGGCAGCTCAAGGGCGAGGTGGCCTCCTCAGCAGGCCACAGCCCTGCACCCCTGCCTGCCTGGGGGACCACACATCCAGTCCTCCTCCTCCTGCCCCAGCGAGAGGGACCACAGTGGTGAGGAGTCTGTAGCGTCTTGCGGAAGGAGGAGCTGAGTGGGGCTAGAAGGACAGTGTCCTGCGTCCTGGCTGTGGGTCAGCAGCCCCGGAGCCAGGAGGCCTGGCCTTCCAGTTCCCAGCCTCTTCTCCTCAGTAAACGAGGATGTGGGCCAAGCATCTCTCTTGTAGGGTTTCTGTGGCCTTCTAATCAGGGAGCATCCAAGAAGGACTTCGCTCTGCCTGGGACACTAAACATTAGTGATTGCTGCTGCTGGTGGTGGTGGGGGTAAGACAGCGCCCACCCCTAGATGGCTTGAGTCCTGAGCTGACTTAGGAGAACACTCAGTATGGGGCCCAGCCTGAGTGAGTGCCCGGTGTCAGCCGACATCCTGATTATCACGCCATTATCATTTCCCCATGCACCGAGGTGGAACCTCACCTTGCTCTTGCTATTAAAGGACCTTGAGGATGCTGCCCCCACAGAGCCCAGCCCATCCTTCTAGAACATTCAGCAGGTCCCTTGCTCTGGCATCCACAGCCCTCCCCTCCCACCGCCTCTTCACTCACCTGTCCAGGATTCCCCCCCTCCACCAGCCTCTCTGGGGTTTCCTAGCAAAAAAGGGCTTCCCAGATCCAGCCTCTCCTCCTCCCTGCAAGCTCTCCCCCAGGCCTGACTGTGTATTGTAACATAGTAGCTGAATGAACTCCGGTTTCAAAGGTTAATATCAAAATCTGGAGTGGATTACCTAAAACTTACTTACAACACCATTAAAATTCTGAACTCTTTTTGTTGTGGCTGTAAATTAATTTAAAATGTCAGGTTTTTTGAGAAATCCAATAAGAAATTGAGCCAACAGAGCAATCTGCAAACTGTCTGGCAAAGAGGAAAGTGTGTCTCTTCAATCGACAGGGAAAAATATGGAGCTTAACTGGAACCATATGGCTCAGTACTTGAGAGAAGTCTGCGGAAGAGGGAGGGCGGGAGGGGAGGGGGGCGCTCAGCTGACAGCCTCACGCAGGCAGCAGGCTGGCCGCGGCGTTGGCATCAACGCTGCAGAGGGGCCTGGCAGACGCCTGGCACACGGCCTACTTGGCTGCCCAGCGTCCACGGTCACCAGGCGGCCCTGGACTGCAACTGGTCAGGGCATGGTCTTAACACTTTCTCTCGTGTCTCTCCAGGACTCCCCGCCAACTCGGGAGTCCCACCCCCGCCCCTAGGGGACCCCAAGCCCTGTCCCTGGTGGGGAGGAGTCTGGGCATCTAGCTTGTGCCTGCAACAGCCACCTGCGTCTGTAAGGCTGCCTCCCCCAGTCCTCTGTGGGCTCCCTCCCAGCCAACATGTGGTCCCCATTACTCCTGAATTCCCCCAGATTTACAACACATTAAGTAATTTGTAGGTTATTTCAACTTCAATCTGCTAAAGTTGAGAAAATCAAAACTAAATTCAAACCACAAGGAAACTTCAAAGAAAGAGGAGGAAGAGAAAACCCCCAGAGCTCCTCTCCTCCAGGTCCCGTATGTCCCCCTTCTGTCCTGATCTGAGGATCCCGGCCAGCCCCCCACTGCCTGCCTTCCTCTGGGCCTCCCCTTTCCTGGCCTGCACCTCACCCAGGGCCCTCCCCTCTGTCTCTGGATAGGCTATGCCTCGGTTGCCCTCTGCGTGAGCATGCGGGCGCAGGGGCTGCTGTGGGGCTCACGCTGGGATGGGTGGGTTTGGTGTGGGGAGGGGGACATGCCTCTCCAGCTTTCCGTATTCTCTGCTCCCGTTCCCTGGGCCCTCACCGTTTCCGGGCTCCAGAGCCTCTCTGTTCGCTTTCCTGGCCCATTTTGGGGGAGTCTCCACGGCTCTGTTCCGGCTCCTTCCATGCCTGGGACAGCTGGCAGCTAGTAGGTACCACCTGGCCCCTCGGTGTACTAGCTCAGTTTACCTTATTTTGCTTGCTACCCTTTAAAACAGCCTTGTAAATAAGCAAACACTCGGTGCCAAGCACCTTCGGCACTTCGCCAGGCTGGTAAATATTTTAGTAGTGACTTGGTAACAGTTGTGTTCACTTTGATTTCCTCGGAAAGGTTCTTGGTGCTGGGGAGGGGCCGTGGCTTGGGGAAACCATTTGCTGGTTATTTATAGTCCAGCTCTGACCACGTGCCCTTTGCTCTGACCCCGTGGACTGTATGCTGGGGTATTTTTGAAGTTGGAGTGACATTGGCCTCACACCCCTGCTGGCCAAGATGTGGAGGCCTCCCCCACCTTCTCCAGGAGTGTCCGTGCAGACAGAGTTGTGGGGTCTGGGATTTGGGAAACTAGACTTGTTCCCACCAGGAACCTGAAGAGATCTGGGAGACTTGGGCAGCTGGGTGTGAGTTTGAGGCCAGCTCCCAGTGACATGGTTCGGACTTGGGAAGAACCCTGAGCAGCAGGCTAAGGAGGGCTCTGGGATTGGGGTGCTTGATGCTTAGGTCAGAGTTGCAATGGCCACCTAAGATGGCCAGAGAAAAGCTGACTGTGACTGTCGCTGACTGCAGAGGCGAGTCTGGGGAGCATGCCACAAGTGGATGAGTTTTCTAGAGAACCCTTACTGTGGGGAAGAGGAATGCAGGTGACAAGCCACAGAAGATTGACAGGGGGAGCAAGCTACCAGCCAGGGCTGCTAATAGATGCCCTGGGGTCTGGGCCTTTCCTCCAGGCCATGACAGGGACACCTGTAAAGTGCAAGGCCGCCCTGCCCAGTGTCAGGAAGCTGGTCTAGCCAGACCCAACTTTGCCATGTCCAGCAAGGCACATGCTGCCCCAGGCTGGGTACCAGGGGAAGGAAGGGCGAGGCGGAGGGGTGGCGCAGGCGTCTGGCTTTAATAGACTGCTCTGCGCAAAGCCACTTACTCCTTTGTTTTACGGGCAGTTTTAATGTACAGATGGGTTAGTTTTAAAGGGATTCGAAATCATGGTACAGGGAGAGCGTGGCACTGTGCCCAGCTTGCAGTGCCCCCAACCTGGGTGGTGAGTGACCACAGCTGGCCAAGAGCAAAGTCGGAGTGATGCCCGTCTTCTCTCACTTAGCTCAGGGTGGCGGGCAGGCCAGGGGAAAGTGGGTGCCTCTGCGTTGGGTAGGATGGGCTCGGTGTTAGGATGAGGACCCTTGCTCTGCCCACCCACCATCCACACAGGTGGGCGGAGCCTTCCCACGACAGCTTACAGCCAGGGCACTGTTCAGCTGACCAGCCAACCTGCTGCCACTCCCAGCCGCCTGCCCTTCCTCCCTTGGCTCCTGGCGCCATGATGCGCGCCTCCCGTCTGCACCCACGCACACCCTATTGGTGCTCGGCCGCCGTGGGCGCAAGTCAGGTGAGCGGCAGACAGAGTGGCAGACCCAGCTCACCTCCTTCCCGGCGGGACTGGTGCCAGGGCTGTGCTCTTCCCGGAAGGCTTCCAAGCTCCCCCGCACGGCATCCTGTTGAGCCTGTTTTTGGGGTGCGGGGGCAGGCCTTTTTGGGGGGAGAGTGTCTGCCCCATGCTGCCCTGGCGCCAGCTCTTCTTGGAGGCCCATGGTGGTGCCTGAGGGCGGCTCTGGGCTGGGGCAGGAGATGGGGGTGTCTGAGCCGGGAGTCAAGGGAGATGCGGCCATCTTCTGCCATGCTGGGGCCCCACTGTGGACAGCTGCAGAGCCCTGGGCGGGTCTGCTTTGGTGCATGTTGCCTAGTGGCCCCTCTGTCCAGGGTTCTCCATGATGACCGGCAAGACCCAGAGCCTCTCTCTGTGCCCTCAGCTGGGCCCAGCACCCAGGTCAAGGCTCAGGGAACCTCATGACTTTTTGGCCTTGCCCGCTCTGGCTCTCCAGTTTTCAGTGTTCTTAGAATCTTGAGGACTTCTAGGGAGGTGAGAGGAAGGTAGAAGAGGCCTTTTTCTGAGCATCCGGGACTTTCGAGAAAGAGATCTGCCTCCCAAGGTTGAGGACCCCAGGGTCCCGAGGTCTCCCCTCCTGCTGGCCCCTGTGTGGAAAGGAGGGCTGCCTTGGAGAACTTTTGACTGCCCTTGGCCTTGGGTTTCCAGGATGCTCTTGTACTGGTATGAGTATCTGGAAATGACTTTTCTTTTCCAGTGTCCCCCCAGCCTTTGGGAATGGGGTGCCCATCAACACCACTCCCCTCCCCACTGTTGCTCAGGCACAGGTGAGAAAGGAAGACCCTGCAGAGCCACTCAGGGAACTAGTGGCTGTGACCTGCGCACTTCAGTGGCAGGCACTTGGGGCAGGACGAGGCACCGGTGTCTGCCCAGCCTCAGCAGTGCCTGGAAGTCTCCAGGAATTTAGAGATTCCCTGTGTCTTCTGAAGGAGACGATGCTGTGCTGTGCTGTGCTGTGCCTCAGTTTCCCTAGGTGGCCTCTCAACAGCCACGATGATGACCTTTAGGAAAGAGAGGCAAAGGGTAGTGACTGAGATGACCCAAAGAGGCCACCTGGGCCTGCTCCTCTTCCCTGTCATGGGCCTGCCTCTGCTTTCGAGCTGGTGAGATCAGGGGCAAAGAGCGATTGGCCTCCACCAAGGCCTGAAGGTTTGCTGGGCTGAGGCCACTACATGAGGCCCCCTCCAGCCTGCTAGGTCCCATACAGACCAGAGCCTGCCAGGTCTCAGTTGGTGGGCCAGCGCCTAAGCAGTAAAATACGGACTAGGAAGGAAAAGAAGGTCAGAGGCAGACGCCGTGGGCCCGGAGCCAGGCAGACCCTCCACTTCACCAAGCCCAACGCTGGGTCTGGTCGCAAGGGGGACGAGCTGGCAGGTGGCCAGTTGCCCTGTTTCTCCTTGATGCCTGCGTGGAGGGAGTCCTGGTTTCGAGCTCCCTTCGAGCCGGGAATGGAGGAGAGCCTATGAAAATGATGATATGTGACAATCAGTCACAGCAATTAGTGTTTTGGTTAACAGGCCTTTTTTGTTTTCTCTCACCCAGACAGAATGTCACAAATAAATCCTCTCCTGCATTTGCATATTAATTGGATCGGAGACGTCAAGCATCTTTCATTAAAGAAAATGATCTGCATATTTGGAGACATAAAATAGTTATTTTGATGGGTTTTTTTCCCTAAGATCAGGGGGTGGGGGAGGTAGGTGATGGGAGCGGCAGGATGGAGGTAGAGTGAAGGCAGAGCCAGCCCTCTGTCTGGAGTTAACCCTCTGCAGACTGGGACCGAGGGGTGAGGCTGGGCAGAAGGATAATTAGTCCATAAATAAACCAAAGAGCCAAGGGTCCCAGGCCCAGCTTGACGGCTATGCAGAAGGGACCCTCAGCAGAGTTTGATGCAAGGAGGTGGGTGGGCTGTGGGCCCTCAACCTTGCCCTTGAACTCCTCCTCTGAGCGCCGTCCTGCCCTGGAGTACTTCCCTGGAGCAGTGGACAGGAGGCAGAGGGCGTGGCCAGGTGCCCACCTTGTACCTTGGAGTCCCCGGCTTGTCCTGTCCAGCTCCATGTCCCCTTCACCTTGGCCCCTGAGTCAGCTCGTTCCCCCAGCCCCTGCTCTTCCTTTCTGGTAGTGCACGCAGCTGTGCCCACTTTCTCCCCACTCTCTGACCTTGGGCTTCCTGTGCCCTTCTCGTTCTCTGCCAATCATCCTCCCTCTCCTCTCCCCAGATGGAAAGTTTTCTGGGGGCAGCAGAAGTGAAGCCTGGAGTCATTATCACATGTACTCGAAATAACCCAGAAAGCTGCAGGGCCCATATTAGGGCATGAGTCCCCGTGGAAAGCTGAGCGAATGTACAGTTTTTGATAGGCAAATGGGACTGCCCAAGTCATCCCTGTTCACCCTCCTGCCTACACTCTAGGCCCTTGTCAGCTGTGTTAGCCAGTGTTCTGGGTGGGCGGCAGGGATGGCTGATGGCTGATCTTGGAGACATTTCTGAGCCCTCCCAGACAACATCTAACTCGCTTTCCAGTCTGCCATCCCCAGCCCCAAAGCCATGCTCTCTGGCACCTTCTCCTGGTTAGGAAGTGTTTAGGTGACGATGATGATGACAATGATGACTGCCACTACTTTTTGCACATGGAAAATGTGTAGACACTTTGCTAAGTGCTTTGCACTTGTCTCCCGGCATCCTCGCTACAGCCCTCTGAGATGGCCATGGTCATTGTGCACACCTCAGAGATAAGGAAACTCAACCTCAGAGAGGTCAGGTAGCATGCTCATCCGTGCCCTTCAGAGTTCAGAACTTGCAGCCAGAACTGAGCTCCACAGGGCTCAGCTGGGGGGCCTCTGATGGAGCAACGGAGATCTGCAGTGGTCTGGCTCCTTGTTTGATCCCAGTCCGGTGCAAAGACACTCTGACTGTGGTGCAGAGTGTAAGGCCTGTCTGCACTGCGGCCTCTTCACCCCACTGAGAAGACAAGAACTGCTTTCCCTTGGGGACTGCGAGTGACCTTGGATGACTTCTGTGGAGCCTTTAACCCCAGAGGTGCCTGTTCCACACTTGGTCCTTGCATGCAGCTTTGCTTAGAATTAAGTGCCCGGATCTTCTATTCTCCTCTGATCCTTCTCACTGTGCCGGGCTCCGGGGCTCAGGCCTGGGATTCAGCAGTACCTGAAGGCGTGGCCAGCTCTCTGGTGGAGCTATATACCAGCTCACCTCTGTCCCATGGCCTGGGTGGGCCTGGGTTTCCCTTGGTAGCCTGGGGTTGATGCTGCCTCCCCAACACCCAGATTCTAAATGTGTGGTGTGTGCAGCCTTAGGTCAAAACCTTGAACTTCAGGATCCTTTCCTTTGGCTCCCTTCTTCCTCTAGCCAGGGTTCATGAGCAGGGCGTGGCTCCCAGGTCTAAAGGGAAGGTGTGAAGTGTGGCCAGAAGGTTTTGGATGCAAACTGAGTCAGTGTGGGTCCTGCCTTGCTGTTTTTATGACCCGTGTGCCTCGAGCAAGTCATCTCCCTTCTCTGAGCCTCAGTTTCCTCCTGGCTCCGACGGCTTTGCCCCAGCTCGTTCCTGGACCACCCTCTGACCCTCAGTGACTTTAGCTACATGTGCTTTTGGCAGGGCAGGAACAGTAGCAGGGATCTGGTGGCCCTCAAGTTTTGGGTTCTTGGAGAAGGGGCTTGAGGTGGGGTGTTTTATGGAGTCTGGGGAGTCCTGCGGCAGCTGTATCTGTTAAATGCCAAGAAGCCAAGTTGGTTTAATATGATTGTAGCTGCTGCTTTGATAAATCAAAATAATTAAAAATAATAAATTTGATTCCTCAACCAACAGGCTGTGTGTGGGCGCAGGGCCTGGGTTGCGGAGCTAGGGAACTGGGAGGGGACACTGGAACACAGGAAGGCCTGCCTTTGTGGGATCATAAATGGGGAGGTGGACATGAGACTGGCCTAGAGGTCAGCTCTGCAGATCGATAGGCGGGGAGCGTCTTTCATGAGAAGAGTGTTGTCCAGGTTGGGCCAGAACCCTCGTGGGACCTGCCCCTGCCAGTCTCAGTGTCCTCATCTGTCAAGTGGGGCAGTAGTCCCACCTGCCTCACAGGGCTTTGCTGAGCACGTGGAGGGTGGGTCAGACCCTTGTGAGCCTGTGTCAGGCCTTGTGGCCCCCTCAGCTCATCTTTGCACTGCTGGGTACTGTCACCGCCTGGGGCTCACTGCATTGCTACCCACAGCTGCCCGGGACTCTTCCTCAGCTGCCGGCTGTTGTCCCAACACAGGATTGTTCTGTTTATGAGGACATCCCCTGGTGCAGGACATTTCTATTGATAGCTCCCTTCTGGTTCCAGAGTTGGGTCAGGAAGCAGCATGCCACACCCTGGGACAGTCTCTGGTTCAGGGTGCCGGCAGCTCAGACCACGGTGGGTGGGAGCTGGAAGGGTCAGCCCCCTTCTCCCCTCCCTCCCACCCCATCCACATCCTCAGGAGCCCTGTTTGGTGTCTGAGCTGCTGGAAATCTGAACTGAGTGGAGGGGGAGGGCCTGGGGGGAGGGAGGGACAGGGTGTCTGTCTCTTTAAATGCACTTTGTGTCAGTGCGATAAGGAATTTGATGGCTTTATCAGAAATACCAAAGCTTTATTTAGCAGGGTGAGGCTCACACCACTCGGCTCCACGCAATCTGCAGATAAATAGCAAAAAAGAAAAGGAGAACGGGCCCAGCGGCTCCCCCAGCTCCCCAACACCCCACCTCGGCAGAGAAGCAAGGACAGGCCAGGGGAAAGGCGGAGGCGCCAAGTTGGGAGTTTGGAGGATCCCCGAGTCGCTGGCAGGGTGGGGTGCGCGCAGTGGGACCCACAGGGCTTTCTGAAAGTGCTGACAGGCCGGCTTCTGCCCCTGCTCCACTGGAGGCCTTCCTAGATTTTTCTGTTATCAGGCACAAACTCTAGGACAGTCCTAATTCTTCCAGAGAGAGGGCTCGCGGGAGACACGCCTCTGGCCCGTCCCTCTACCTCCAGCCCAGCCAGGTCTCTCCAGGGCAGTCCTCAGGCCCAGCCGTGGGCGAGGAGGAAAGGCTGGATGACCGGTCAAGGAACCGCCAGGGGGCTGCCCCTCTCTGCAGCTCTGAGAAGGGGGCCCTGGCTCCACACGATGTGGCGGAGGAAGCTGGAGAGGGCAGGGCTAGGGGCCCATGGGACTCTGTGCTCAGGGCCGTCTCAGCCCTGGTCACATGGGGATGCCAGAGAAGCTGTGGCATGGCCCTGCCTACCTGTGGCATTCCAGGACTTTCTGTGCTTTCTGCCAGTTGGGCAGCTCTGAAGGACCCCCCACCCCCATCCTGGCCAGTCTAGATTTCCCTCTTTTGGAAGGTCAGCAAACCAGCAAAATGACATCTTTATTCCCTTCTTCCTCCTTGAGCCTCCTCTTTGTACCCTTGTGTTTGTCTTCCTGCCCCTCCTGGGGGCCCCTCCCCAGAGATCCAGCTTCATGGTCAACACAGGGCAGCGGTGGCTCAGGCATGGCAGTTCTGAAGTCCTCCCAACTCTGCCCTCCTCCCTTTGCCCTCCACCCCCAAAAGCTTTTGATGGGAGCAAAGCAGAATTAAGCCTGGTCCCCATCCAGGCCTCTGCGTGCCCTCCGGGGTTCTCCTCTTCTAACCCTGGAGACCCGGGCAGGCTTGGGCATCTGTGCTCACAGGAGAGCCTCCCGGGTGGTAGCAGGTGGGTGCTGTGGGGCATGGAGGATCCTCTACTCCTTCCTCAGCTGGGTGCACAGAGATGCTTCTCCAGGCCCCACTGGCCAGCCTTTGGGCTCCTCGCCCCTTCCTGCTGGCTCCACAGTCCAGCAGAGCCAAGGCCTGAGTCCTGTGCAGACCCGGTATACCCCGGCTTCAGGGCTGCTTCTGCCTCTTGGTAGGCAGCAGAGTTGGTTGAGGAGAGGTCTCTGCCCAAATAGGTGTCTCCAAAAGTGGCAGAAGGACCAAGGCCTTCCAGAGCCCACAAGCTGGTCCCTCAGACAGCAAGGAGGTTGGGCAAGGACAAAGGACACTTCGGGGGTGGTTACGGGGAGTCCAGCCTTGGGCTGGCTGAAGGCCAGGTGAGCAGACTTGGAGAGTAGCTCTGGACTGAGCATCCTCTCCCTGGAGCAGAGAGGGAGCTGAGCCCAAGCTCCCCAAAGTAAGTTAACGGCAGGGAGCCCGAGAAAGCTGGGCCAGCAGGCTGAGGGCCAGCCAGGTCAGTCTCATAGGGATTCCTGGGCTTTGGGGAGTGGAGCAACAGGATTAGCCTGGCTGCTTGGGGAGGGGAAGCACGGGGCGGAGAAACAGGGGAGCTGGGGGTGGGGGGGTGGGTGCTGGCCAGGGCAGGGCAGAGGCTGGAGGAAGCTGCAGAAAGGCCGAGGCCCAGAGACAGACAGGAGGAATAAGTGGAAGTGACAGGGTCAGGCCAGACCTTTGTCCTGCAGCCTGATTAGAGAGTCTGCCCTGGATTTCTGAAACTTTGGGATGTTGTCGGACAAACTGGAGCTTAATTCTGTCAGAGCGCTGGGGAGATTAGAATTGACATCCTGGGAGCACATTCCTGGCTGGGCAGAAATCCAGCCCCCGCTGGGAAAAACCTGTGAAAGCATGGCTGGCCCGTGGTGGCGGCGGGGGTGCCCCTCAGCACCGGTGGCCACTGCGGCCTCGTGGGTTGGAGCCAGGAGCCTTTGGAAGCCTGGGCTGTGTCACTGGAAATCACAGAGGCTGGGCACGGCCACTTCTGAATCTAATTCCTTTTCTGGGTCCTTTCCTAGCCGCCCTGCCTGGGGCAGAGAACTACAGTTGGTTGGACCTCCATTTCCCCATCTTTTAAAGGGGCAAGTTCTGCCTTCCAGACAGCTCACCTAACCCAGCCTTCCTTTCCTTTGAACTTGGAGGCCTAACTCTGGGCGGGTGATGGGGACTCTTCCCCATGCTCAGCTGTGGCAGAGCCAGAGCCTGCTGGGAGAAGTGAGCCTTCTCTTGCTCATCTCCCTGGTGTGGGGTGGCAGGCAGTGCCCATCAGCACCATGTTCCAGCTGGTGCAGGTGGAAGGCCCCTGACATTGAACACGGTGGGTCCTTTCCATCGGCCTCTGGAAGCCCCTTGAGATGGGCTTGTCCCTCTCTCAAGAACTCCAGGAAACCCCCACCCAGACTAAGCAAGCTGAGGCCAGCAACGCAGGCCACGCCGCAGGGGCCTCAGGCAGGATGGCCACCCTCAGGACAAGAGAGGGGACTGGAGGACGGGATTGCAGGCCAAGCACCGGAGCCCCAAACGGGGCTGTTTCCGGAAGAATTGAGTACCCCTCCCCACTTCCCTCCTGATTCTAATGACTTTTAAATATTGGTAAATATTTTGGCTGGTGCAGGCTCTCGTGGCAGAGAGCTAAGCTATCTACAGTTCAGGACCTACAAATTATTTATTAAAGATCTGAGATGCGGCGCAATTATGTGGAAAGGGTCCAAAAATTAAATAAATAAGTAACAAAATAAATAAATAACAGCCCCACTGGCCTCTTGAAGGCTTGGGGAGCTGCACACATGATTGTCGGCTTGATGAAATCCCCCCGGATGTAATGAGCTGATTTTCTGCTGTTAATATTGCATCTGCTGATGAAGGATTCGTTAGGATAATGGAACGAAGCTAAAATATAAATGACTCCCTGTCAAGAAGCAGCTTTTGTTTGTTGATCTCCTGACAGTTCCCGGGCCAAGGCAGGGGTTTCTGTGTGCTCACGCATTCGGGAGCAGGCAGGAGGGCGGGGTGAGGGCCTCCGGGACCCCTGAGCACCTGGCTCCCGGTTATCCTGGGCTTTCCCTTTGAGGTGGGACTGCCCGACCTTTGGAAGCCCTGGAGCCCTGGGGGCGGGGAAGTCATCCGTCAGACCCATCGGGGCCTGTTGCACTAAGATGCTGGGCGGCTGCACAAGTTGTCTGGGGAGCCAGGCAGAGGGATGCACACACACACGAGAAGACACGTTGCCTGTGTGTTGCGGCACTTGAGACCTGCCGTCGCGGGTACCGGCCTGGGGCCATCGGGAGACACCCAGCCTTTCCTGGTTTCTGTTCCTTCCACCATCAAAGAGCACATCTTGCCCAGGCCCAGGAACACCTGGGCAGTGGTTCAGTCAGTCAGTCAGTCAGGGCTGGTGGGAAAGGACCCATTCAAAGTGAGGGTGTTCACCTTTGCGCCCTGCCTGTCTTAGCTCACCTTTCTGCTGAGCTGCCACATGGGCCACCCACTGTCCTCTTCCTAACAGCATTTGTTTTTTCCTTTTTAAAAAAATTATATCATTTTTTTGGACTGGGGACGTAGCTCAGCTGGAAGAGTGCTTGCTTCACCTTCACAAGGCCCTGGGTTCAATCCCCAGCACCACATACATACAAACAAAAAAAGTGATTTCTTTTTTATTGTGAGAAAATGCACAGGCCATAACATTTCCCTGTGTGACTATTTTAAAGTATACAATTCAGTGTCATTAAATACATTTCCTAGAGTTGCATGTCACTGATACCTAGTTCCAGAACTCTTTCATCACCCCCAACAGAAATGGCACCCATCACACTCCACTCTCCCCTTGCCCCAGCCCCACAACCACTAACATGCTCTCTGTCTCCATGGATTTTGTCTCTGTTAGGATATTTCATATGAATGGAGTCAGTGTGTGGCCTTTCCTGTCGGATCTTTCACTCAGCTTGTTTTCCAGGTGTGCCTATGTTGTAGCATGAGCCAGGACTCTGTTCCTTTTTATGGCTGTGTGATACTCCATGGTGTGGATAAACCACATGTTGATCCATTTATCAGTTCATGGACACTTGGGTTGTATCCACCTTTTGGCTATTGCAAATAGTGTTGCCATGAATATTTGTGTCCGAGTTTTTTCTTGAGTCCCTGTTTTCCCTCCTTGGGGTCTATAGCTAGGAGTGGATGTGTTGGATGTCTCCCAGCTTTTAAAGACAGGGACCCTGGCAGCTGAGAGCAGGTGCTTACCATACCAGACATTGTGCTGAGCACTTCTTCAGTGGGGTCCTCCCAGCAGCTGGCAGTAAGTTTCGAGGCATTGTTCAGATCAGCTGTCACCAGCTCTGTCTTGGATCTCTCTTACTTTTTCTTCCCTGTGCCCAGCATGGCGTGGTGCACACAATATGGGCTCAATAAACACGTGATGATCTCACAGAACCCGGCTGGGGGAGAGCTGGGGTCAACTTGGGGAAGGGCTGGGAGCAGTTGCTGTCACTCTGGGCATCTGTCTGGCCACTGTGCTTGCCGGTCCAGCAGATATTCAGCCCTGAGTGGGCTGAGACCGGCCAGAACGCTGCTGAGCCCCTCCCAGCATATGGGAAAATCTTGCTGACTCCTTGGCCAGAACTGCTTCTCATCTTGACCTTGAAGGCCCTTACAAAGGGAGCATACCAGGCCACCAACTCAGACCCTTCTTCCTGGGAAGGAGACCAGTACTGTCCAGAGGCACCTCTGTTGATCGATAGGCCCCCTGGGGAAATGGTGGCAGTATTTTCTCCTCCAGAGGGGTCCCAGGAGGGGCCACTGGAGGGGCCAGAGGGCACCTCTTCTCCTAGAACCTTGAGCATCTCCCATCAGCCTCAGAGTCCCTGGCCATGCATGAGAATCATTTGAGACAGCGTCCAGTAGGACATATGAAGGCTTGAGTTGGGAAGGCCCAGGACAGACTGGGAGAGTGAGAGCGCCCAGGGCCAACCTGGCCAGCAAGGTTCCTAGCTGAAGGACAGAGGGGCCAAGCTGGGTGCCTCTCTGCTTTTTTATTTTATGACTATTGTTAAAAAAAAAAAAAAATTCTTGAAGGGCTAGGGAAGGGGCCCAGTGGTAGACTGGCGAGGTCCTGTGTGCAGTGGCCAATACCACCAACAAACCTGGAGCCAGGGCTTAAAAGAACACGTTGGCAAACCCCTTTCCTGTTCCTGAATCCCTAGGTCCTCCTTCTTGACCCTGTGCAGACTTTTCAGGGTTCTGGACAAATGCCCGTCAAGACTGGGCTCTCTCCAGGTGCTGGACAGACACAGCCACCTGGGCCTCCCTGCCGGGAGGTCTTGGACACCCTGCCCTCTGCGGGGACGGGCAGCTCACTCTGACTGCCGTCCCATCCAGACCCGGCACCTGCTGGACCACGCAGAGCCCGCGGCCCCTCATTGTCCTGCTAACCACTGTGTAAAGGTTCTGGGCGTCCTGTGACCTCTCCGTCTTGCCTGGTCACGCTGTGGATGGCCCACTGACACACATCCCCGGGCGGGCGGGCACTGCGCGGGCTGGGGAGGGCCTGCCTGGCCCCTGCGTGGCCTTCTCTCCCCAGCCCTCCTCCCCTTCTCTCTTTCTATCTTTCTTTCTTTCCCCCTCTATTTCTGCCTCCCTCCCTCTCTTTCTCTCTCTCACTCTCTCTTTTTCCCCTCTTTTAACATGGTTTTCCTAAAAAGTTTTTTAATCAATCAAATTTGAGGCAGAAAATAGGTTTTGTCACGCCTGGTCCCGGGATAGTGTGACTCTCACCCAGACTCCTGACAGCTCCTCAATGCAGGGAGGGGGCCAAACAGAATATTTCTCCGGGAAAGTGCCCGTTTCCATGACGCTGCCCCTTGTTGTCTGTCTGCCCCCCTCCTCAAGCTGCCACTGACATGGCCCCAGCCCCTGTGAAAGGGCCAGGCCTGGAGAGGGGGTGTGCGAGGACGGGAGGCCGATGGGGGCAGGGGAAGGAGCCAGCACTGGGGGGAGCCGGGCAGCCCGACAGCTGTCCTGAGCCTCCATGGCCCCAGAGGGTTGGGAGCAGGTAGGAGAATGGGGACAGGGGCCTGGCCTGGGCTGCATAATCAGAGGAGCCTCATACATACGGAGCTGGGCAGCCGCGGGTGAGGCTCCGAGGCCGAGCCTGGCCAGGCATTGGCTCCCGTTGACTGCGAGGGATGAGCCTTCTCCAGGTCCTGGTACGCTGGCCCCTGCCCTGCCCCCCCTTCACTCTCCACCATCCTTCCTGGACCCTGGACTCCAGCACCTCTGCCCCTCCTGGCCCGGCCCACCCGGGTGCCCCACCGAGCTCCCAGGCCCCTGCTCTTCCCTCTTCCTCCTCCCCATCTCCGTCTTTCACCCTCTCCTCTCTACTCTTCTCACTCTCTTTTATAATTAATGATTAGTTTTAATTGGTTTGCTTAGGCCGCCTGACAGCAAATTAACAGAAGCCAGCCCAGGGCTGCCAGGCTCGGGTGGGAGACCACTGAGCTTCCGACCGGCCAGGGGAGGCATGAGGCAGGCTGCCCCACGCTCTCCCCTCCTGGCCCGTGGGCTGGGCGAGCTCCGCAGAGGTCAGGCAGCAGCCAGCAAGAAGAAGGCAACATACTTCGCGCGGGAGGGCTCTCTGGGCCACCGTCCCCGGCTTTGGTTTCTGTCCTCTTCACTGTCACACACTGGGGTCAGGCAGGAGGGGGGCAGGCTGCTGCCTCTGGTCTGGGGCAGGGTGCGCTTTTGATTCCACCATCCTCACCTGGACCATGGGCCAATAGGGCTGGTAGCTTGGCACCTCTGGAGCCAAGATCTTTCCCATGGACAGGAGGAAGGGGCCACAAGGTTGCTGTCACCATGAGCTTTGTTAGCTGTCCTCAACCTTCTGGTCCTTGGTTGTCTGACTCGAGTAGTTAGGATTAAACACTGGGTGGACAGACGGACAGGTGGATGGATGGAGGGGTAGGCCGCTGACAGTGTGGGTACGCTGGCATTCCTTGGGCACTTTCTGCCATGACCCTTGAGCACGTTCCTTCCCCTTTCTAGCCTAGAAGGGTCTTGCTTATCCTGAGCCTCCCTGAGAGTAGGCTCCCCACTCTCTGGTTTTCCCAGCTGCTCTACCTCTTCCTGGGCCTGGCAGAATCCCTCCTGACCACACCCACTTCCTGACTCTGCTAGTCCTTGGGTATGCCACCTACTCATAGGGGCCAGAACAGGCATCAGGCACAGAGAAGGGCAGACAGGAGAAGATACTTTGGCAAGGAGAGAGAAATGGTGCTGGGATGCAGCTCGTGGTAGAGCGCGTGCCTAGCATGCTCAAGGCCCTGGGTTCCATTCCAGGCCCTGCCAAATAAAAGAAAAGAGAATTGAACATGTAGTACTGGGGACTCCTCACTGCCCCCTACCCCGCCCCCCGGGGACCTAGAATCCACCAGTGTCCCAGATCCACCCAGAGGCAGCCTCCCTGCTGTGATCCACCAGGCCAACTGCTTGGGGCCAGTGCATCCTGGTCCTGGAACGTGGCATCTCTGCCCCTCCCCCCTTCCCCCAGCCCCAACCAACTCCTAGAAAGTTTCCTGCCGATTGTTCTGTGCGATCAGATCTGCAAGTTGCTCTCTAAGCTTCTTGTCACATTTTGACTTAATGAAGTGCAACTGCTGAGGGATTTGGGTTCAGCGCTCCGGTCTCCGCGCTCCCTTGTTGTCAGAAAACAGGGGTGGTTGGGGACGCCAACACAGCGCTGCAAGTCGTTATCATTCCGGTCAGTCTGTTTAACACAAAATTAAACAAAGAACTAATTAGTGCCTCATGAATTAATAAATGCACAGTTGCCGGGGAGGATGGGAGGGGAGAAAAAGGTGGTAGAAGGGAGATACTGGAGTTGTGGAGTTGGGGGGCTTTGGGGGTCCAAGGGAGGCTGGCCGGGACGCCTTGAGAGAGCACAGGCAGAAGAGCTTGGGATGGACAGGACAGTGATGACACCCCAGCCAGGGCCCAGACTGACTGGCCAGGACGTGAGCTCGGCCAGCAGAGCCCACCTGGTGCCTCCTGGTGGAGGCCTGAGGTCTCCGTGCCTGGTCCTGCGGCCTGCTGTGGGGTCCTTCCACTTGGCCCAGCTAGCCTCTCCTCTGTGACTCCTCCCTTTTCCTCGCTGGGCCTCTGCTGGCCTCCTCTGCTCCCCCTTTCTCTCTGCTGCCCCCTATCTCATTTGCCTGCCCAGCTCTCTGCAGACCCTCAGCTCTTACCATCTGCATCAGATAGGTGGGTGTTAGAAGCCTGCAGGGCGGCCCTCCACAACCACTGCATGCCCACCACACCCTTAGTCCTCCCAGAGGCTATACTGGCAGGGTGGGTACCCCTCTGCCCCAGCCCAGCACAGGCAGCAAACACCAGCAGAGAGCCGAGCCCTCCTTAAGAGGGCATGTCAGGTACAATTAGCATTATCTGTCTAAATATGTCCTGGGAACGGGAGAACGGCTGGTGGGACTGGGTGGCATTCCGGGAGCCCTGTGCAAGGTCACCTCATCTCCCACAATCCCCCCAATCTGATTTGGGGATTACACGGCCTAAGGAAATTGGTGTTATTCCTCTTGCATCATTGATAAGCCACAAATGAGGGAGAGGAAAGAAAAAATGTAGCTAAGAGCCCACTCTCCCGAGCAGGGTTGATGCTGAGGCCAGAGCACAGGGCCGGCTCAGCAAGGGCAGGTGGGGCCAGGTGGGTGGGCAGAGGCCTCCTTGGGTTTTCCCTCCGTGCTGGGGGTCTCTCCTGAGTGAAGCTTCTCACACTCCTGCTGTTGGCTGGAGGGCCTGAGCCTGAAGGCCAAGCTGAGTCGTGTGTTGGTTAAAGACCCTCAACATTGTTGGGCCATTTCTCTCTCCTTACGTGGACGTAGTTGTGGGGACTTACTGGTGGACCCCAGGTTGGGAGGTGCTATCCGCAGCCTGTTCCTGAGGAGTTGAGGCCTCTTGGTATACCTGCCCTGGTCCACCCTTGCCCTTTGGACACCCACTTACTCTAGCAAAAGCTTGGCATCTGTCACTTTTATGTTCGGGGTGGGGGGGGCAGTGTAAAGGAGAATGCTGTGTTCTGTCGTCTCCAGGCGTCCCTTCTCAGCCACTGCAGCTCCACAGGACTGGTAGTCCCCATAACCGGAGCCCCCCATAACCAGAGCCCCCCATGCCTGATTCCCATCTCTGCCTCTGTGAACAAGAGTGGGAATCATGGTCTGACTTTCCTCCCCTTGGTTAGGGCTGTCCTGAGATCTGTATTTCCCTGGTGATCGGCCCTGCTGTTTTCTGAAGTTTCAGACTTTGGTTGGTATGTGCTTAAGTGGGTCAAAATCAGAGTCTACTCAGCATGTCTAAATGGCTGACCCCTGCAGCTGGCCTCAGAGCATCAGCCCCTCAACCCACAAAGTGGCAGGGAACCCTGGGGGTACACAGAGTCTTGGAGGGCCTGCCCTGGGGAGTTGTGGAGTTCCTGACTGAAAAGGCTAAGGGGAACATGGCATGGTGTGTAATCCCAGAGTCTTGGGTATCTGAGACAGGAGGATTGCAAGTTCAAGACCAGCCTCAGCAGCTTTGAAAGGTCCTCAGCAACTTTGAGAGACCCTGTCTCCAGATAGAAAAGGCAGGGGAGAGGGGGATGGGAATGTGGCTCATTGTCAAAGTGCCCCTGGGTTCAGTCCCCAGAACCAAAAAAAAGAAAAAAAGACTAACAGGCTCCTCTCTCTTCCTCCCCAGGATGAAGTGACACCCCAGCAGCATCTGAGGCACCTCTAGGACCCATTAGGAGGTAAGGCGTGCACCTTCTCCATGATCCTGTGTCTTCTCTCCTGCTGGTGACCACTCGCATGCATGACACATGTGTCATCCTGAGTACCCAGGAGAAGTGGGAAAGGTGGGGGGGACAGGAAATGGGAGCCATGCTGCCCATTGGAGCCTGGCAAGAAAAGATGAGCCCCAGCAGAGCTTCTCTGATTGGCTCTTTGGCTGGAAATGGGCGGGGGACTCATGCATTGCAGACAGGGGCAAGGACTGTGCTCCAGGCAGCATGGGACAGTGGGACTCTGGGGCCCGGGCTTGGGCTGCCGGCGGTACGTACCGTGCACCGCTCTGGCCGCCACTGCTGGCTCTCCCTGGAAGCTCTGCTGTGGCCCTGCCAGACAACCCTGTGGGCTTGAAGCCCTGGAACTCCCCCTCTGCCTGTCCCCTCCAAGGCTGGCCACCCAATTGGCCTCCTCCTTCCTCCCAGACCACAGCACCCTGCCTTTCCACAGCCGAGGACTCCCCCTGGGCTGGGCACCTGGGGCTGCCCTGGTCTACCCAACCTTCACAGGCTGTCACAGTCCCCCGGTGGCTCGAGGAACCACAGGGCCACCGGGCCTCGGGCCCCAGGCAGTGCCGTGTCAGAGGTGACCGGTGGAACGCCAGTGTTATGTAAATAGCGGGGCCTGCCTGGCGGGCGAGCTGGCTGGCTGCAGCCATCCATCATCTCCTCTTGGCAGGGCGGGGGACAGACACGGCACCGTGCGCTTGGCTCCAAACCTGTTTGTTTTCCCTTTGTCTCTTGCATTTCGGGGGCCCGGCTGCGACCGGCTCCGGGTTTTGTCCTGCTGACCCCCTCCCCTCGGGAGGACGGGGGAGGGAGGAGAGTCCCCAGGCTCCCACTGCGGCATCCCTTTCGTACTTCAAAGGCTACCCCAGCATTGTCTGCGCCGGCGGGCAGTGGCCCTGAAAACGTGATCAGAGGCGGCCCGGTGTAGGGCAGGCCCGGCCCGCGCCCTGCGCTCTCGCTGGGGCCTGTGGATTCCTCCCTTTGCCGCCAGCACCACCCTGGTTACAGCCTGCTCCCGGGTCCTCTCTGGCCTTTCTCTCCCTGCACCCCTTCTCACCCCCTTCTGGCTGCTCCTTCCTGTTCTCTCAGCCTCAGCCTCCTCTCAGGCCTTTGAGAATCTCCACCCCTTCCTATCATCCCTGAGAATCTCTAGCACAGAGAATCGCTTCCCAGGATGCTGGGAGCTGGAAGTTGGCTTCCTGTGCTAGGACTTGTTCTTCCCCTTCTCCTCTCCACTTCTACTCCTTTGAAAGTCCAGGTTGAACTTTGGAGCAGGCATGCAAGTCCTGAAAGTTGGTCCCATGAGCCTCCATTTTCTGAAGCAGGCCTGGGCTAACTCTGGCCCCTGAGCCACGTTTGGCCCACAGTCTGTTTTTATAAATAAAGTTTTATTGGAAACAGCCATGCCCATTCATTTGCATACTGCCTATGTCTACTTTCACTCTAGAGGGGCAGAGTTGAGTGGTTACAACAAACTGTTTGGCCTACAAAGCATAAAATATTTCACATCTAGCCCTTGACAGAAAAGATTCTGGCCTCAGCCCTGGAGGTTCTGGCTGCCGCTCTCTGTCTCTCTGTGTGTGTCTCTCTCCCTGGTAAAATATATGTAACGTGAAATCTGCCGTCGTGACGATGTTAAGTGTACCATTTCCTGGCAGTACATGCATTCACAGTGCTGTGCGCCATCATCATGAGCTCAGTGAGATTGCTCTGAGGGGCGTGGGCGTTTGTCTGGGAGCCCTATGCTGGGGGTTGCAAGCTGTTTGCTGTCCTGGTTTCTTGGGGAGCCCCCATCTCTTCTCTCCTTAGGGCTTCACCCTCTGCTCAGTCTTCCTGCCTATAAGTCCCAGCCCTTCTCTCCTCATCTGAGTTCCCTCCCAGCTCCGACTTCCAGTACCCAAGTAGCCTTTAACCTCACACCCAGTTTCCTCTTCTGCATGGTGAGAAGAGCATCTACTTTGCAGGGTTGTTGGGACAAGTGAGTGAGTTATGGCTAAAAGCGGCCAGCCCAGGACCCAATAGGTAGCAGAAGTACATGGTTCCTCCTCCCTCCCAGAGTCTGTGTCTCCACAGTGGGCCCACAGTGGGCTCCTTGGCCTGGGTCCTTGACAGGCCTCTGGGCAAGTTCCACGGAGCTGCCCCTGCTCTGGGCACCTCTGAGTTTGATCCCTTGAGAAGGCATGGCTTCTGATTCCAATGAACCTGTGGAAGAGGAACACCCCCTGGGCAGTGTACTGCAGATGGCCTTGTAGATGACCTCTCTGAGTGCCAGCATCTCGGTCTGTAAAACAGAGTCCTGACCACCATGCTCTGCTCTTCGGACTGTGGCTAAGAAGAACCGGGTGTTTGGGGACTAGCCCTGAAGGCTGTGGCAGGTATTGCCAGCAGGGAAACAGGCCAAGAAAGAGTCTGGGTCTGAGCTTGGTCCCATGGGGGTCAGGCCACTGTGCTAGCTGAGAAGTCCCTGGAACTTACTTGGTGGGCAGTTAGCTGTTCTGTCCAGGGTCATGGCCAAGGCTGTCCTGGTCCAGCACCATGACTGTGGGCTAACCTGGGGGCCAGGCTCCAATCCCTAGAGGAAAGGCTGGCGGAACGGGGGAGAATGAAGTTTTACATGTCCAGCTCCTGGGGCTGGAGCTGAGGTGCTCACTGGCTACCCTCTCCTGCTGGTTCTCCGCAGCCTCTTTTCCTGGCCTCTGTGTGGGCGCCGGCTTGGGTGCCTCTCTCCTCTCCTCCAGTCCTTCTCTGTACCCCGGGAGTTGTTCTCCCTCCCTGCCTTGCCGCCACCCCCCGCGACTCCGGCTCCCTCTCCTCTCCTCTCCTCTCCGCTCTCTCCTTTTCATCTACTCGGAAGGCTTTACTTTACTTCCTTGTCACCCTAATTGATTGCATTAACCTTTCAGCGTATTGGATTTCCCCGGCATCGTGCAGAGAAGCCCTGTGCAATATGCTTATAATCTGAGCCATAATGGACAGTTTGCAGTCAACAAGCCCCTTCTCCCATCGGCCCCGTTGACATCTCTCTTGCCCAGGCCACCCTGGCCACTTCCCTGGCTGGCAGGGGTGGGGCAGTGGAATGGGGCCGGGAGGAAGTGAACACACCCTCGGGCCCACCAGTGCGTTTCCCTGCTTCTCTTTTTCCAAGCTCCTTGGCCTGGGTCCTTGACAGGCCTCTGGTCTTTAAGAGTCCCCTTGGCTTGGCTTTCTGCTCCTGGGACTCTCTGCCTGCTGAGTGGCTGGTGGGGCCAGCGTGGAGTTGGTGAAGGCGAGGGTCCCCTGTTCCCCAGAGCAAACTGTCCCTCTGTCACTTGCCTGGGAGGCTTTGGAGAAGAATGATGGGGATGACTGCAGGAGGCAGGGGGTGGCTGAGAGATGAGATCTTTGGCCTTGACAGGACCCTGAGTCAATGGCAGGCCTCTGTGGGCCTCTGGCAGCTGGACCACTGCTGCAAAGGGTGTGGGGGCACAGGGGAGACAGAAGAAGGGGATCTGTCGGAGCCGAGGGAAGAGAGAGGACCACTGCCAGGGCTGGCCGCCCCTGAGCCAGGCGGCAGCAGCTTTTCCCAGCAGCGAGGACCTAACACGTGACGCCTCAGCAGCCCTGTCTCCAGCACCAATGTCATGCTGTGCGACTGGGTAGTCAGTGAGACATCTCAGGGTCTCGATGTCCCACCAGATGTTTAGCAGTAGCTTTGAGCAGATCCATCTGCCTTCATCAGAGGAAGAGGGATGGCGCAGCAACAGGCAGTGCACCAGCAGAGCCCTGTGTGGAGCAGTCCCACCTGGCCTGACTTGGCTCCCTCAGCTGGGCTCCTGGATGGTACCTGCTAGCCCAGCAGTAACAGAGCAGCCTGCCCCATGCCCACTGCCTGTCCTGGAGCTCAGCCCCAGGCCTGAGTCCCAACCCCATCCATCCTGGTCAGACCCTCTGTCCAGCAGCCTGGTCAGCCGAGTCGTCACTCAGGACAGGATGGGATGTCAGGTTGAATACATTAGTGTCAGGCTGGAGGAGCAGGCGGAAGCTCCCATTAGCCCTGGTGGTACTTCCTCTCTCCCACACTGTTCTCTCCCGGCCCTTTGCCCATCATCTTCTCCTTCCGACCATCCCTGCCTCCTCCCATCACTCCATCACTCTGAAGGGCAAGCTTTGGCAAGAGAGAGCTGGACCTCGGTCCTTCCCATCCTCTCCCAAGGATTTCGGGGGTAGGCAGAGGGCACAGCAGGGAGAAGCCAGGCTGCGAATTAAAGTTTGTGATTGTCAGTGTCAGGAGAAGCTAAATAACCCTGTAACTAGTATGAAGGTGAATTCACGGTCTGCTGCACATGGAGAATACGAGTGTCTGCCAGACGGGCGAGTGCGCAGCCCGGGAGTCCGCCTGCCTTGGTGGGTAGCCTCCTCTCCAGGGACCCAGCGAGAGGCAGGAGGAGAGCCATGAACTCTCCCGCCCCTGCCAGGGAGCAGCTGCCGGGGAGCCCCCACCAGGCACCCGGGGGCAGCTCAGTGGCTTGACAGCCTGCAGGCCCTGGCAGCAGCGACCTAGGGGGACGTTTGTAAGCACCAGCAGTATACAATCACCAACACCATCCTCTACTGGCAATTGCTGTGTGCTGTGTGCCCACAACTCCCAAGCAGACAGTGCTGTTGTGACTCCTGCCTTTTCTCCCCACTTTTTTATAAGTGCTTTATTGAAATATAATTCACATACCATAAAATTCACCCTTTTAAAATGTACAATTCAGTGGTTTTTAGTATATTCATGAGGTTGGGCATCCATCACCACTATCTAATTTTAGAACATTTTCATCCCCCTGAAAGAAACCCCAAACTCATCAGCTGTCACTCTCCATCCACCCCTCCCCACAGGCCCGGGGAACCACTAGTCATTATTCCCTTCAGATGCTGAGGAAATGAAGGCTCAGAGAAGGCCAGTGACTTAGTGAAGGTTGCACAGTCAGCATATGATAGAGCTGGGAGACTCCAGAGCCAGTGCTCCAGGAGGGACCATTCCACGTCCTGGCTACCCCCACCCACACACACACACATACACACACATGCCCTGCCACGTGTTTCTGACAGTTTGGACTCAAACATGTACATGCACCATCCAAACATGTAGGCCCAGACAGAGACACACATCTCTCTTCTCCCCAGATAACTTGCGACTCCATGCAGAAGAGCTTCACACACGTCCCCGTAAGGACGGCTGTTGTCCCTCCCCTGGATGCTCTCCAGCTGCCCTTGCCCAGCCACACTCCTGCAAGGGAGGCTGAGCACAGAGACCAGCAGCAATCGAGGAGCTGAGTGGCCAGAAAGACCCAGGTGGTTTTGAAGTTTTAAAATGAGAAATCCCCATGGATAATTGTAGCTGAAATAAAAGTGACAAAGCAACCTTCCCAAACAGGTCCCTGCCTTGGCTCGTGCCATCGGTGATGCTGTGCCCAGGGGGCAACCCCAGCCCTCTTCCCTGCCTCCCACCCTCTGCTTCCCTGTCTCTCCCACTCGCCTCCCTTCTGTTCTGTGTGCCTTACGCGTTTCCTTCCTGCCTGCCTCTCTCTTCTCTCACCTCACTTTCCCACCCAAAACTAAAAAGACAAAACAACAACAACAAAAAACACAAAATTTCTGTGGCCAGGCTCTTGCATTTACAAAATTTGGGAATTAATGTGAAACCCTCACGGTTTCAGATAAGAGATAAACAGGAGGCCCAGAGACAAAGGGAAAAGTAGGCACGAGAGAGAGTCTGTTGCATTTGGTTTGGGGTGTTTTTTCCTCCTTCTTCTCTCTCCCTCCAAAGCGGAGGATCCGGCCGGGCCAGTTTGGATATTTATTAAGAAAAAGCCAAAGATAATTAACTTTTTTGTTTTTGTTTTGTTTGCGGTGCCTCCCCTGCTGGCACCACTGACTGCCTGGCAAATCAAGCCTGCTCCCTGCTCCTGGGTGCTGGGCTGCCGGCAGGTCTGCCACTGACTGCCCTGAGCCTGCTGGGGCCATTGGCTGCCCACTCAGCCACCTACCTTGGGTTTTAGACCCCAGGTCCCTTTATGCCACCACCGTTGCCACGCCCCCAGGCTCTCCTGACTAGAAGAGCACCCTTTAGAGGTGGGTAAGTGGTATGTGGGGGAGGGGCTACTGCTTGGGGTTGTGTCCAGTACTTCCCTTAAAGGGGGGTGGTCAGACTGAGCCTGTCCCATGGGGAAAGGGCATGCCCTCTGGCCAGTTCAAGTCTACTGACTTCCCAGGAGAGGGTCAGGAGAATAGAATGAGTTAGAAGTGCAGGGAGTGGCCAGATTTGGGCCAAGTTGATCCCACCCTTGTACCAGGAGGCTGGTACTCTCCCAGGATCAGTGGCCCCTCGGGAATGCCCAGGAGAAGACTCTGGCCCACAGAATCACCCTGTGGTGTCTGTCCTCCTTCAGAACCAGGCTTTGTCCTGTTTCCATTTCCCACACGGCCTAGGCTGCCAGGGGGCATGGCACAGTGGCCAGAGAGCAGGGGCTCGGGTGAGAAGCCAGCTGCCTCTGATCAGCTGTCCTGGAACCACGTAGATCCCTGGTGTCAAGCTGTGGCCTGAGCCCAAGCCCAGCTTCTGGCCAAAAAGATGCCACTGAGAGTTAGAGACCTCTTGAAGGGGGACAGAGCTGAGATCTCAGGAGCCAGAACAGCCAGAGTGAGGAAGGCCACCACCGTGTTGTGCTGAGCTGCCTGGGACTGGGGGTGTGATTCGCCCCAGCAGGGCCCTCCCCAGCCAGGCAAAGGGCAGCCATTGTGAGGTCCTCTAGGTGAGGATACTGCTTTGGAGCTGGACACAGAGAGGAGGACATTTTTCAAGGATTTTTCTGGCCCCCTTTTTTTTTTCTCTGAAATATAAGGATGTGCAATTTTTTTGGTTTCAATTTAGCATTGGAGAATTTTATAATTTAGTAATTAAAATCTCTGATAGGCTTTAGAAATTGCGGCTAATTGAATTTAATGGGAAGATGATTTTCAATTTTATTTGATTACCAGGACCCCTGGCATCGGTATTTATGGGAAAAAAATGGGAAATGTGCTGTGTGGGCTAAGATGGCATAATTGAATTAGGGATAATCGGATTTCTCCGTCATGAATTTCACTATAATTTTCCTATAATTTTCCATTAGATATCTAGTTTACAAATATTCACAAAGAAATGAAGCTCTTTCGGAATGGAGATTGCTGGCTAACAGGATTACAGGGCCGAGCGTGCGGCTATGCCAGCCCCTACCCTACCATAATGCGATCCCTGTGTCTGCCTTACGCTTAGCGTGGCCTCGGCCCTTCGCTCTGCCACCCACTCTGTGGCTCTTTCCTCCCCTTTGTTTCCTTTTCATCCACATTTGCCCCCCCCCCCCGCCTGACACCCACCTGTCCGTGCCCAGGCATGGGCTCTGCTGGCTGATGAGCCCGGGCCGTGGCCCAAGCCGTGGCACCTCTGTCCCCCCAGCTCCCCACACTTCCCATCCACATTCTGCTGGCTCCCCACTCTCCCAACACCCTCCCTCTATGAGCCTGGGGAGTGCGCTCACACGCAAACACACAGACTCCCTCGCAGGTGCGAACATGCTGGTTCACATGCACACGCGGTCCTTTGGCCGGGGCTTTTGTGCCCTGGCCCAGTCACCTCAGAGGGAACCAGTTTATTGGGATCCTAGGGTGGGGTGCAGGAACAAAAGGAGCTTTGTTCAAGTTTATGTGAAAGTTACAAATTCAAAATGAGAGCAGATAAAGCATGAGATACCTGGTGTGTAAACAGGTCGGTGAGTGAGAAGGCCCCAGGCTCGGGAGGGAGAGAACGAGTGGGCACACTGGGGGTGCGGGAGGACAGGAGCCAGCTGGGCAGCTTGTCTGGGGAGAGCAGGTGGCTTTCCTGGGTCCTGGCAGAGCCGCTGGGTGGGAGGACTGCTGTAAAGGTTTCCACTTCACTTTTTCTCTTAGGGTGGGGTATCTGGAGGAAGAGCTGGAGGTTTGGGGCCCAGGTTCTGGGACCAGAAAGAACTGAGGCATTAGGTGTTGACTCCAGGCATGAATGTCCTTACTGTGGCCTGGTCTCAGGGTCTCAGAGGTGTAACCATGTCAGGGTCATCAAGGCAGAAGCAGGCCATAGTCTCAAGAGATGCCTCTCCCCTTGCTTTGAGCACACACACCCAGAGACAGACAGAGGGAGAAATCTGGGGACCTCTTCATCACGGCCTCTGACCCGTGCACAGCCTCTGACCCGTGCATGCAGTGCCCCCACTTCTTCTCCGACCTCAGATGCTAAAACGCCAAGGTGGCCTCAGTTTCTTGCTTCTCTGATCTGTTCTCTTCTACCAAAGGCCCTTGCTTTTGGGAATGGCCCTCTCCGCCTGCGGTGACTGACTAGGGCCATTGTCTCAGCAGATCAGACGCTCTCCAGCGGCCCAGGTCTCCCCCCACCATAGGCGGCACATGGCAGCCCCTCTATCTGGCCCTGCCTGCGCCACCTCCTCCCAGCCCTCGTAGTTTGCCCTATGAGCCATTCCCTGCCAGTCTTAGCCCACCAGAGGACACAAAGTTACGTGATGGCCAACCCAGTAGGCACTGCCTTGGTAACTGGAAAGAGAGATACTTTCCTATCCACCCAGGCACTCCTCAGGGGTCACTCCTGACCATCGGCCAAAGCCCAGAAGGACATTCAAAGCCAGCCAAAGGCACACAGGTCCCCTATGCAAGGAGCTCCTGGTCTGAGCAGACATCTTCAAATGACCTTCCACTGTCACCAGACTTTCCCTATACTCAGTTGCCCACCCTAGGACTGGGATCAATGGCCTATTGTTATAAGCCAAACCTGCAAGAGGGCAGAATCCTTGCTTTGGGGTGCCCTAGGTGGCAGCACCCAGAGGTAGGTGTGTGCCCCAGAGCATTCCTGGACACAAGGATGCCTTCTCTGAAACCCCCATGGGGAGCAGAGCACGTGGTCCTCCCTCACTGGTTTCTCTGGGCCTCCAGTTGATTCTCAGGCCTGGCTTTGCGTAGCACGGGGCTTGATTGGGTTTAGGAGTTCTGTCCCCTACTCAGGGTTTTAGGTCCAGGGGACTCTCAGTAAAGACTTTGAGCCTCTCCAGATACTATCTGCATATAGTGTTGGGGATAGGGGGAGGTTTGTGTGACAGCTAGAAATGGGGTTTGCCAAAGAAGTCATCAGAGAGGGCTGTGGAATAAATTCAAGATGATACACTCTTGTGAGGCCATTTAGAACCAAAGAATAATTAGGAAAAAAGAAGAAAAATAAGGGGAAAGTAGGAGAAAGAGTAGATTGACATCTTTGCCCCAAGGCCTCCTCTTTGCAAAATATAAATATTGCAGAAATATGCCAGCGCCATTTTGCTGAATGCCACCTGAGATCAGAGAGAGAGAGAGAGTGAGAAGGGCCTGTTTCCCTCCCTTCACGGAAAGGGAGTGTGGCCCCTCTGGAAAATAGGAAAGAAGGGAAGTAGGGAGAGAGAAGGCCTGGCTTGCAAGAGGCAGAGAGCTGCGGACAGTGGGAGCAGGTCCTGAATTAACAAAATTGCCCTCCTGGCCCCATAGGTAACTTGGCTTATTAACATACATGGCTGCAGCAGGGACCTGGGGAGGGGGATGGGGGGGTGCTGAGACACTCACCAAACTCTATGGGAGAAAAAGGAGAGTAAGGATAGAAGTTAGTGCCCAGTTCCGCCAGAAATGAAGTCTGGAATGAAGTCCAGTGTCAAAGTGGTCCTGACTCCCAGGGCACAGAGGAAACAGGTGGCAGGACCCTGGCACTTTGGTTGAGGGGTGCCTGTGCTCTGTCTGGGAATGCAAGGGGGACGCGTTGGGGAACCAGCCCAAGTGATGGCAGATGAGTGGAGGCGCGACCCGAGAAAAGACTGCCCGAGGGCTGGCCCAGGGGAAGTCAGGGGGCACCAGACCCATTCGCGTCGGGCCTTGGGGCTGTGGCCCAACTGGAGGTAGGAGGAAGAAAAAGAAAGGCCCGGAGACCAGGGACCTGCGTCGCAGGGAGGGCGCCGGGACCCATTTCAAGGGCAAAAGCAAAGCGAAGCGGCGGAAACCCCAGTGTGTCCCGGGAGCGCGGGTGCGGGGGGCCCGCGAGGCCGACGCGCGAGTTTCCCGACACTCACAGCCCCACCGCCCGGGACTCCTTTTTCCCTCGAACTCAAAGAACCACAACAAAATGAGGGAATCGGGGTACCAAATGTCTTTGATACCTCAGAAGCCCGGGGCCACCGGGCAGCGCCAAGGGGAGCGCGAAAGCGCGCGTCCCGGCGGGCGCGGTCCCGCGGCGCCTCGCACCTGCGCCCGCCCGCGCGGAAAAGTTTGCGCGGTGGCGCGAGGGGCGGGCGCGCGCGCGGGCGCGGCGGCCGTCGGATCGCGTTCGCGGGGCCGGAGCGGCGGAGGGGAGCGTTCGTGCGCGCGCGCCGTGCCAGCGCCTCGCTCCGGCCGCGCGACAGCCCCCCCCCCAACACCTCCCCCGCCCGCGCTTCACCAAGCGCAGAGTCCCCGCCTCCCTCCTCCCGAAGTCAAAGGTTTGGGGAATCACTGAGCCAGTAAGGCCGCCCGCCCGCCCGCCAGAGTCGGTGCGCGAGAGGCGCGCACGGGGGCGAGCGCGCGGCGCGGGCGAGCGCGAGCCCATTCACTTCAGCACCTCCGCGAGGCGGGCGGGCGGGCGGAGCGCTGATCTTTCACCTGCCGGAGCCGCGCGGGCCCGGCGAGGAGGCGGCGCCGCGGCCGCCCTGCCAATCACCTCGGCGCCTGGCAGCGCCCGGCCGCTCCCGCCCGCGCGCTCCCTCCTGCCAAACTGTTACCCTGAGTGTTACCGTCAGGAGCAATGACATCAGGGTTTTAAAACAACTTGTTATTCGGGGAGTAATCAGTTGCAATTAGGCATTAATTAAGTATTATGAAAGTTGATTATTTAAGTGAATTCGGCTTTCGACTCTCCGACTATGGTGAGTACCGGGAGCGGGCCGGGGGAGGGCCGGGCCGGGCGCTCGGCGGCGACCCCCGCGGGGCGGCGGGCCTGGCCGGGGCGCAGTGGGCGCCCCTGGGCCTCGCGGGCCTCCCCCGCCAGGCCGCGTCCGCCGGCGGCTCCGCTCGAGTTGGTGAACTCGGAGCTGCCGGGCGCGCGCGGCCGGAGCGTGAGAGCGAGCGGGACGGGCTCGGAGGAAAGTTTGGCCGCTCGGCCCGCGGGCCCGGCCCGCGCCCCCGGCCCGGGATGCGCCGCGCCAGCCGGGAGGGAGCGCGGCGGGCGGGCGGGGGCCGCGCAGGCACTAACCGAGTCTTCTCTCTCCCCTCTGCTGCCCGCGACGTTCCTCGCAGAGTTTGGGACCAAGGAGCGGAGAATGGATCTTGGAACAGGTACCGGCCGGTGGGAGCCCACGGGAGGCTCTTTCGCTTTTCTTTCGGTTCTTTTACGGAAGTTATTATTTTTAGCCCAATCAGCTAGCAGCTGGGCCCGGGTGCGGGCCGGCGCCGAGGGTCCGGGCCGCCGCCCCTGCGCCCTGCTTTCTGGAGGGCCATAGTGTTGTCATTATTTGTTACTTGCCTAGTGACTGTGACTAATTTGATGCTTGTCATTATGAAAGAACCGAGAGGACGGGGAGCTGGGGGGCACCCAGAAAGAGGATTTAGGGGTTTTTTGTGGGGGTTTTTGATCTCCGTGTTTTTTTTTTCCCCTTTCTTTTTGGTATGCCTCCGTATTTTTGTTTTGTTTTGTTTTGTTTTCCTGTGTGTGTTAAAAGTAGTTTACTCCCCTCCGCAAAGATCTCTGTGTGTCTGGCAATGGGGTGTGTGTTTTTATTTTTTTAGTGGGGGGTGGTTGAGTTTTTGAAAGCAGCGTCCTGTTGGGAAAGGTGGTTAGTCTGGTTTCGGGGCGACTGTCTCAAGGTAAAGGAATTTAATTTATTTGGGACAAGGCTGTGTCGGATGATCAAGCTGCTTATTATGGCTAATGAGTGTTTTTCACCTGAGAATCTGTGGGCTGAGGCGGCTGTTATCAGTTCAAAGTGAGGGGCCCAGGACTCTCCCAGCCCCCTTTTAGCTGGCACCCTGAAGTGGGTGATGACCAAGCACCAGACTTAGGCCCCTGGGTCTGGAACTTGGGTTTGGCTCCAGGTAGTGAACCACTGACCTAGGCAGAGTTTGTCTTGAGAATTCAGTGTCTTAGTGGTTGTGATCTAATAGTTCTTGTCCCTTGTGGGATTCCTACCTGAGTGGGTGAGGGCTGCCCTAATCCCCTCAGGCTTCCTTCGGACCTTCACATCCTAGGGGGTCAAATGCAACTCTCTTCCTCCAAAGTGTCTTAAAAGAAACAAACAGGCTGATAACCCACTGAGCCTTTCTGTTTCATTTATGGAAGGAAAGGTGGTATCAGAGTTAGTGTCAGACTTTTTGTTTGTGATAGGCCCAAGTCCATGACATGGTCACTTGGCACCCAAGAGCTGACATTCAAACGAACTCTGAGGTCAACTGGAATAGATAGCACTGGTGGAAGGGATCAGGGCAGGTGACATGGTGGTGGGCTTTGGAGCTGTGTGAGGTGGGTGGAGGGCCCTTCACAGAATATCTAGACTGTGTCCCAACAGGTGTGATCTTGGCTAATGGGCTGTGGAGGTCCTCAGGACTTCTGTGCCCAGGAAGGGTGTGATGCCCCCTGCTGGGAAAAATTGTGAAGGTGTCTGAGGCCAGCTGCCACCCTGCCCCTCCCTGCCTTCCACGCCCACAGAGAACCTGCTCACTCCTACCTCTAATCAGGTGTCTCATCACCTCCCTCTCAGGCCCCACCCCCTTCTTCGCAAATGGGACCCCCAGCCATCCAAGCCAAAGGGGCAGACTTCAGAGTTGGGCCAGGTGTTTCTGCAGTGGCCCCTACCTGGCCCAGGTGAGCCTCTGCAGTGGGTGGGCATTACTCAATTGGGAGACAGGTTCTCCTGTCTTCCTCCTTCTAACTTGGGTGCCAAGTGGAGCTGGCGCTAGTCCTCCTACCATGCCAGTCCCACCAAGGCTGCTGTGGGGGCACCACTCCACAGAACTTATGTGGGTGTCCTGATGGCCTGGCAGGAGACAAGTGACAGAGCCTCCTGGGGCACCTCCCAGAGCCCTGGGGAGACTTACTTCTCCCAGCAATCCAGGGACAGGCTCTGGAAACTTTTCCTAGAAGCCAGAGTGCCCTGGAGGTCAGCTAGAGCAGGGCACTCCCAATGGGACCCAGGCTGGACTCTGGCCATGCTGAGTCCAGGGTGTCAAAGTTCTGGCTGTTTCCTGGAGGAGTCATCTGACGATATCATCTCAGCCTCTTCTCTGAACTTGGAAGTTTCACTTAATCTCAGAACTTCAGAAGAAAAATACTTTTTCCTCACTTCACAAAAAAAGGGGAAGCAGATAAGGACTTTGAGGTCTGTCCCTTCTGAGTCTATATCTGGGCCAACTCCGTGCTTCCGGACCTGAGAGCATCCCCCTTGACCTTTGACCTCTGGGACTCACAGGGGACACTGCCTCATCTCTGGCCAAGGCTCATTGCTGGTGCAGTGCAGGGCTCTCTTCCTCTGAGGGCAGCATGGACAGCTTCAGCGGAGGGCCTCCTGGCACACACAGTACAAGGCTGGAGACACGGGCCCCAAGAGTTGCCAGCACAAGCATTGGTTCATGGGTTAACATCCCCTGTGGCCCAGGACACATCCAGCCTGAAGCACTCTGACCATAAGTAATTCAGTGACAGGAGAATCCAGGCTTCTCAGGAAGGGACAGCAGGACCTCAAGACCTTCAGGGGCCATGTGGACCCCGTTCCCCCCACCATGGTTCAGCCAAGGGCTGGATCAATCTGGACGTCTTTAGCAATAAAAAATGCCGATGTCGTCCTAATTCACCAGGCCCCGAGATGACAGCAAATTTACATTTTTTAATTAAACTAGCAGCCAGTTTTTATGAGAGGGGGTTGGGTTATGCAAATCAAATGGTTGTGTACGGAAGATTAGGAGAGTTTGGGAATAAATTCCACAAATGCTAATAAAAAAAAAAAGGAAAGAGAGGGAGGGGGAGGAGAGAGAGGAAGAGAGGAGGACATAGTTCCATTAGGCCCTTTTAGAGTGATTTCCCAGGGGGAGGGAGCTGGGTGGGGGAGGGGCAAGGAGGAAGCTTTCAGATACAGGTAAACCATTCTGCTTGGGAAGCTCCCTGGGATTGGGCCCCCACCAGGCTGAATCCTGGGTCTGAACACAACTGGAAGCCAGGGTGAAAGCCGCTGTGAAAGAACCACTTTGAACTTGCCCTTGATTATCTGAGTTATGAGTATAACCCCTCTCTCTCCTGAAAGTAGCTGAGGAAGGAGAGGGGCTGTCCAGTAGAGAATCCAGAGTTGACTCTGCTGTGTAAAGGGCCCAGTAGGCAAGAGGGCAAGTTCAAAGGTATGGCCATGGAGCACAGGGGGAGCTAGTGAGGGGTAGCACTACCCACAAGGGGACTGTGGCTAAAACCCTATGGTCCAGTTGTTGGAGGAAGTAGTGTCACTCTCTGAGGCAGGCCCATTTCTCCGCTGCTAGGGCTCCAGGCTGGTACCCCTTTGCTGTATAGACAGACCCTCCTGTTGCATATTTGCCCAGCCTTCCACTGTGGGGAGGCCAGGAAGGGTGGGGTCAAGAGAGCCCAGACAGGTGCCTTCGTTAGCCTGGTTCTTGAAGTGGAATTTCCTAGTAGCTACAGGCTCTGAAGACACCCAGGCTGCAGGCAGGACAAGGAAGATTGTAGACCACCCTCCCATGTGGTATCTGAACCCAGGGAGCAAGGAGCTTGGCTTTACCAGCTCAGCCCAGCTACTACTGTGCCAGCCCACCTCTTGATTCACAGAACTTTTGGACCTCTCCAAGAGTGGAAGTTTCTAGGAACCTTGCTAGCTCTGGTTACACTCTCAACCCAGCACACACCAGGGATTGGGAAGGGTCTTGTGCTCTTTCTGTAGGAGGGATTTCATGCTAGCTTTGCTAGGTAGGGCAGATTGCTCTCCATTTTCCTTCCTCCCATCCATACTTGTACTTGGCCAGATATACCCACTCAACCAGTCTAAGCTGGGGCCAGCCCCTGCAGTCAGGTTGGGCACCGGTTTTGCCAGTCTGCTGCAGGGGGTAGGAGCTCTGGTGCCATCTTGGCAGGAAGGAGCATCAGAGCCAAGGACAGAATGGGCTTTCTTGGAGTAGTAAGTTTCCTGGTACCATTCAGACAACCTGGCTTTGCACCAGGGAGTGACGCTGGGCCTGACTTGAGCATCAGATGACCTTTAAGGTCTTTGGCTCTCCAACTCCCAACTTGATTTTGTTCAGTGGGGCAGACCTGGGGAAGAGTCATACGGACAAGGTGAGAAGCCCGTCATTTGGACCTTCTCTATGGCAGAAAGCATTTGAGACATGCAGCTCTGGGATAGATGGCCTTGAGCCAACCTGGACACTAGTCATAAGACAGCAGAATTAAGGGTAACAGGCCCAGTATAGCTATTCTTCTCAGAAGGCAGAGAGGGCAGGTCTAGGAAGGTCCATAGGGGGACCCCACCCCAGGCTTTTGCTCCCTGCTAGGGACAAGCCAGGGGAACCCAGTAACTCCTCTCTAAGAAAGGCAAGGGGCCAGCTTCAGACAGTCCTCCTGCCCTCCTTGCCTTCCTGGGCTCTGCCATGTGCCCCACCCCCACAGCCAGAGAATCTGGCTGAGTTGCAACTTGGGTTTTTATGATGGAAAAATAAAATAAACGAAGGCACCTTTGGAGGGCTGAGTCACAGCAGCAGCATCTCCTCATTAAAGCTGCTGCTGTGGCTCAAGTCCCTGCCCACTGCCCAGGGCAGGGGATTGGGTGGAGTTCAGAAGGCTTCTGGACCCTACTGCTTTTCTTCCTGGAGCCTGCCAGGTTAGTAGTGTGTCCCCACTGCTCCATCAGCCTTGTGGGGCCACCAGCCCCAGGGCCTAGGTTTGTCTAACTCTGCCCTCCCAATGCTGGTTTTTACACCTTGACCACCTGGTAGCTGCCACACAGCTCTTCCTCCTCCTCCTCCTGGTTTGCACCTTCAGAGAGGGAAGAAAGTTGCTCTGAAGTAATTCCTCTCTGTGGGTCCCCAAGGCCAGGAGCAATGCTTCTTGGGTGGGGGGGGGGGCTGGGCCAGGGTCAGCAGAGTAGGAAGGGGGTGGGGAGGAGGAAGGCTGGCAGACACAGCCCTGGCATGCAGAAGAGAGTGTCCCTCCCTGGGAGGGGTTAGCAAAGGTGGCAACCTTGTGGTCCAGCACACACCCATTTGGCTGCCTGATCATAGACGGGCACCTCACCCCTGGGGCTCCCAGGATACATGTTCTCCATTGAGGACGAACCCCTAGGCAGGTGTGAGGCCACAACTGAGTAAGCTCTTGGGGGCAGTGTGGGCTGGCTGAAGAGATTTGTGACCCTGTCACAGGAACCAGGGACCCAAGAGCTATGTGAAGGAGTGGCCTTGTGGGCCTCTGCACTACCCACATCTGGATGTCTTCCCAGCCTTTTCTCTGCCTTGTCCTTACCCCTCTGTGAGCAGCCCCTGCTTCCCCATTGTTCAGCCCAGGGTTTCTGCCTTCCAGTCAGCCCTTCCTCCTCACCTTTCCTGCCCAGTGCCTTGCTAGCCTCACACCCAGTTGATCCTGGAAAGAGATAAAAGGGGTCTGGGGGCTCTGAGGATCTGGTTATTGGTATGCCATTCATGTGCTGTGGTTCCCGGGAAGTCAAAGCCAAGGACCTTGTTTTCTTTTGTGATTGCTGCCCCTAAGAGTGACCATTAGATGTGACCATTAGCCACTGTGTTGACATCTCCTCCCAGTGCTTGGTACCAGGCTGGGTCTCATGCCTTCCCGCTGTAAGTGCTAGTGCGATTGATTGATGGATGTGCCTCTTCCCTGAGTGCCTGCCCAGCTTCTGAGTGGGGGCAGAAGGAGGAAGGCAGGAAATGTTGGCTGATTCCCTTGGGAGCTGGGTTTTAGCTCCTCAAGAGCTTTCTAGAGCTTGGTTTACAGGAAGAAATAGGGCTGGGATCAAGGATGATGTGAAGGGCCAAGGGGGCCTAAGGGCAGAGACAGGAGTTGTAGGGTTGGATGGGCGCCCACAGCCGCTCTTGGCCAGGACTGTGGTGTGCAGCAGGGAGGGCCTGGGGCAGGAGGTCAGACTGCCACGCCAGGGTATAGGAGTCTAGTAGCCAGTGGCGTCTGCACTTCTCTACCTTCTCCCTGGCCCCATCTCTACCTTCCCCACCATGCAACCCTCACTGGAGCATGTCTGTCTGTCCTCTCTAGGCCAGGACCTGCCCCGACCCCAGCTGACAGACCCAATACAGGCAGTAAGGCCCAAAAGGGGGCCATGGGCTTATGCTTAGCCCATACTGCCACACGTCCACCCCATAGTCTCGGGTTTGGGTTGCTCCTGAGCTAAATGTGGGATCTGCTCTTAGAATATCCAACGGGCCTATCCTTTAGGGTCTCTTCCTTATCTTCAGGCCTCATAGGCTTTACCAGTGCCATAGGTGCTTGGCAACTGAAACTGCTTCCTACTCTTGTTGCCAAAGCCAGGGTTCTACAGATTGGGCACATTCAGATACATCCTGTGGCTCTAAAGTCCAGGGATTCCCAGAGGGAACCTTCTCAAGGTGCACTTTTCTATTAGGCTTTGTCCTTGAGTTAAGGGGGCCCCTGGGAGAGAATATGCTGCATGAGAGCAGGAGACTGAAGGAACCAGGCAGAGCCCCAGGTGGGGATCCCCAATGCAGTGGGGAGGCAGGAGCATCCCAGCCACAGCAGGGAGAGACTGCTGGAAGTTTGTGTTACAGGGAAGTATGTCCTCTCTGTGACCTCCATATTCACCTCCCTTTGACCAGTGCCTCTCTCTGTGCTGCCCCTGCAGCCCCAGAGCGCAAGGCTACGGCAAGCCAGGGGGTCCTGGTCAGCCAAAGAGGACTAAGGAGGTGCTCCACTGCCCAGCAGGGGGCGCCCCCTGTATCTGCCCCAGGCCCTGCAAGGACACACTGTGTGGTTCCACCTGGCCTGGGCCTTCTGGCCCTTGGTGGGGGCAGGGAAGCCTACCTTCCCTACCCCCAGAGGTTCCTTGGCTGAGTTTGTTTGGCCAGGGTGACCTGTTTAATCATCTCATTTTCTGGTGGCCGTTTATTCCTCGTTTCCACGGTTACGGCCCCATTAAGGGGAGAAGCAATAAGGCAGCGAGTCAAACAGGTAATAAAAACATTAAAGCCCATGTGCACAGAGGGAGGATGGGGCGGGGAAGGGGGCGCAGCGAGGTGAGACGGCCCAGGGCACCGCTGCTGAGGTGAGGCCCAGCCTGGTCCCCAAGGCTGTAGGAAGACTGCTCCCAAGTCCCAGTATTCAGCTTAGAACGTCCCCAGCCCTTGTCCCCTGGGCAACAGGCTCTACTTGAAGGTGAAATAGGAAAGAGCAAAGAGAGGGAGAGTGACAAAATCTCCCTGAGGACTGTCCCCAGCTGGTTGTGTGACCTGTTTCCAGGCCCCACCTTACCCTCACTGGGTGGGGGTGGGGGTGATTTCTGACATTGTTTGGAGCTCTAGAATTTTTTTTTCTGCCAACTTTATCAGAAAGCATATTTGTGGTGAGTGCTGCTAACAGGGCCAGTCTGGTGAGTAAATATTCCTTGTGTGGACGGCCCAGTGACCTTGAGAGCTGACGAGCATGGTAGCAGGGCCAAGGGCGTGCAGGGAAAGGATGGCCAGGTGGGGTCTATCCCAAACATAAGTGACACAAAATGACTTGCCTGTTGCAGATGGGCCAGGAGCCCTTGGTGGTGCCCACAAAGGAATTGCTGGCCAGTGCTTCTAGGGAGTCCCTTCCTCTCGTTAGTGGAAGCCGGCATGTTACAATGGTCAGCCTCCTGGTCAGTCCCACTGGGCACAGGGCATGTGCCTCCCCTTAGTATCCCCTTCTTGTGCTTCCTGGGTGTCCCAGCCCTCTGCCCTTCCCTCAAGGCTGGCCAGTAAGCAGAGCCAGTGCTGACCGAGGGGGTGTGCCAGGAAGAGTGGGGTGGGTAGGAGTGGCAGTGCCTGTGAGTACTGCCCAGGAGCAGAGGAGCATTGCTCAGAGAGTAGAGAGGAACAAGCCTATACTCTTAGCACCTCTGGAGGCTGAGGTAGGAGGATTGCAGGTTCAATGCCAGCTTCAGCAACTTATCAAGGCCCCAAGCAACTCAATGAGACCCTTTCTCTAAATAGAAAATAAAAATAAAAATGGCTGGGGAGTAGAGCACCCTTGAGTTAAATCCTCAGCATCCCCCCATACCAAAAAAAAAAAAGAGAGAGCATGGAGAGCTGAGACCAGCTCTGGGGCCTGAAAGTGGAGGAAGGAGCCTCCTTCCTTCCTTTCTTCCATGCTGTGATCCCTTGCAGATGTACAGAGGCCTGTATCTCCATTTATTAATTTCAAAGTTGATTCTGACTCAGGAGGAGAAAGAGAAGGTATGGGAAATGGGGAAACCCTTTGGCTGGGGACTGTGCCTTGGGAACAGGCCTAGATGAGTTAATATTCTGATCAAACAATTAAAAATAGAAAACGCTCCCGAGGCACCAGCTGCTGAGGCTCTCGGCAACTGTCACCAGCGGGTTCAGGGGCAGGTGGTGCTGGAAGGAGCTTCTCTCCACAAACAGCAAATTTCAGAGGTCACTGAGTGCCCACTGCCCTCCCAGTACTAGGGAAGGGTCTGGGGCTCCCAGTCCTCCATGGTTCCCTCAGGGGCCTCAGTGGGGCCTGTGCAGCTTCAGGGCCGCCCTTCTCCCCTGCAGGGCTGGCCACACGGTGAAGTCATCGCCAGATGCCTTGGTAATTGCTTTAAGAGTCCAACTTAAAATAAGATGAAAACTTATATTCCTGGGTGAGGAGTAATTTCCCATCTAATAGTAAATTAATGAAGGGATTATAGCAGGGGGCCTGGCTGGGAGGCCACGCTCATCTGATAAATCCAGGGTCTCCAGGCCTACCGGCTTTGGAGCTTGAGACTCTCACCCCTAGACCTGGCCCTGCTCCTGGGTTCTTCTTGGGCTAAACCATGGCCTGCTCAGGTGGGAGGACACATTCCATGTGTGCTCCTGGTCCCTCTTAATGGGAACCAGCTTTTAAAATCCCCATGGTAACTGTGGGTGGTGGGGCACACCTGTAATCCTAGCAACTCAGGAGGCTGAGACAGGAGGGATCACAAGTCCAAGGCCAGCCTCAGTAATTCAGTGAGACCCTGTTTCAAAATTTAAAAAAGGACTGGGAACATTGCTCAGTGGTAAAGTGCCCTTGGGTTCAATTCCCAGTACAAAATAATAATAATAACAACAACAACAATAAAAAACAAAACCTCCCATGGGAGAGGCTCAGATTGGACCCTCTGTGGACATGGGAATGTTCCCATCATCAGTTCCCCTGAGGATGGACCTTAGAAACAGATCCTACTCAGACTCTGGTGAGAGTCTCCACTTGTCAGAACTGTGTAGTGTCAGTGTGGTGACCAGTCATACCATTTTGCCCAGGATTAGAAGGACCCACATCCTGTTAATCTCCTCTGTCCCAGGCAAGCTGGGAAGGTTGATCAATCTGGTTTGGAGGGTGGAAGGTGGGCTGCTTAACATAGTCCCTCCCTCAGGGTCCTGGAGAGACCAGGGACCTCCAGAACTAAATATATTCTGTCCAGGAAGGATGATTTACAGCTGGCTCCTGAGACCACCGTGCCCTAACCAGGGCTCACTCCCTCTACAGGTTGTTCACTAGGGGCTTGTGCCCTGTGTGAGCTTGTGCATGCCTCCTGAAGACCAGTGGGCCTAGAGTAGGGCTTGCAGCTGTGGTCCTTCCATGGAGCACAGTCAGAGCGGGGCTTCTGAAGAGGAGTGCACCCCACAGCCCTCCTGCCAGCCTCCCAGAACCTTTTTTTCTGGGAGATTGAGCTTGTGCCACACCTAATGCTCCACTTCTCCTCACTCTCAGAGAAAGACAGGAATTGTCCTGTTCCCAACTGGGGAGGGCAAGGATGGGATTCAGTGGTAGAGCTCATGACTGGCACCAGGAGGGAGAGAGGATGGACAGAGGAAAGGAAGACACAGGTGAGAAGTGGGAAGCCTGGAGACTGCTGGATTTGTTCCCAAATGCCAGGAGATAGGCACGGTGTAGGGCTTCCCTCCCTGGGGAAAGACGGGCTTCCGGGAGGACCACACCACATAGCATGTTGAGTGGGGACACAGGGCTTCCAACCCTGGATATTTACTGTGCCACCTGCCTACATTCTGGATGTCCCTGGGCTCCACCATAGTCTACCTGCCATCCATGGACACCTCCCTGGCCTTCCCCACGATGTGGTAGTTGATGCAGGTATGCCGGGAGCTTTCAGCAGCAGAGCTCACTTTCCTGAATCCTCCATCCTGCTCATCTCCTTAAAAAGGGGTGTCCCTGTCTGTAGGGGGTGGGGGAGGACACATGGACAGCTCTTGGCTGAGGTGGAAGTGAGCAGGCTAGATACAGGGCTCTTCAGAAGCAGTCTAAACCCATAGTGTCTTCAGAGATGGTCCCTGAGTGCATTTTGTGTGATATATTTCTGTGAAAGTGGAGACTGTGCAGGGAAGGAAGGTGGGACACTTCCCCTGGTTCACTGGAAGACCACTAGAGCTCAGCTCAGGAGCACGGACCCCCACGGGCCTCCCCTGGCACCACTACAGGGCTACCTTGGAAGACTCCTAGGACATCCTTTTTTTGCAGACAGTTGTCCCTCAGTGGGACCTTAGCCTGAGGGCTTTCCTGAGTTTCCCCTGGCCTCTGTTCGGGTGGATCTCAGAGAGGATCCAGCTTCCTCCCCAGAGTGGACCACGCTGATCTCTGAGGTGGGGAGTAGCCCGTGCTCTTGTAGAGACAGGTGCTGCCTGAGTGGCCTGTCTCCCTCCACTCCACACCTAGAGGAAGGAGTTATGGAGCAGTGGGGCTGAGAATTCCTAGTCTAAACAACCCGGGGAAATGTGCTCAGGGAGGGAGCCACGCCAGAGCCACAGATGGCTTGATCCGGATGGATCATGGATCGTAAGGGGGAGGGGGGTGGCTTTGAACAGTGGATGTTGTGTGGCAGTTGCTGTTCAAGCAGACAGATTGGTGAATTCCAGGCTGCGGGGATCTGAGCGGTCCCTTCTTTATCTTCTCTTACCCTCAGGCTCAGGAAGTGGGTGCTATGGGCAGGAGATGGGCAGTGGCCTGGGGGCTCCCAGGCCAAGCACCCATCGCAGGCCAGCCAAGTCACCATCCACAATACCATGTGGGCCCCTCCTCGGCCTGCCTGATAGGAAGGGTCGGTCCCTTTGGGGCTCCTCAGGAGACCTTGTGGAGCAGAGGCCGCTTCTCTCTCAGGAGCCCTAGCAGGTCCAAGAGCCCTGAGAAGGAACTAGGGATGTTTTCTGTTTCCGGGTCCCTCAGGGGCCCAGGGGCAGATTGAGACAGGCTCCTTGCAGGGAAGGTGTTAACAAACAGCAGGTGATTAAACATGACAAGCGGTGACATTTCTGTTCAGGGTTCTCAGTCCCGGCAAAGCCAAGAATGAAGCTATAAACCCTGACATTTTGTGTTATGCACTGAGAGATTTTTAATAGACCTCGTTCCCTCTTCCCCAGTCAGCCTCTCCCTCCTTCAGCTCCTTCACTGTGCCCACTGCTCCAGTAGCACCCTGCCACCCTGTCCACCTGGCCTCCAGGGCCCTTTCTGCCTCCCCACCCCCCATTTTCTTCCCTCATCCTCAGACCCCTTTGCACCTGCAGGGCCTGGTGGACACTGCCCTCTGCCCCCTCCTTTTCTTCCATCCGTCCTGTGGCCCCTTCTGTCTCCCCCTCGCCTCCCCTCCTCTCATCCTTCATTCTCTCACCTCCTTTTTTTGGGTCCTGATCTCAGCCTCTCCCTTAGCTGCGGCTGTCCCAGTTGTCTGGGACAGCAGGTGGCTATCCTTGTGCCCTCTTTGTGCTCATAAGATTTCCAGACAGACTTAAGAGCGGGTGTAGGGAGACTATGGGGCTTGGTGTGGGATTTTCCCCCATCTTTTTTTCAATCCCCTTTTCTCCTTTTTGGGACAAGGAAGGAGGTGGGGGGAAAGAATTACACTTCATAGCAAACAGTTGCTGGATTTATTCGGAAAGGGACTGGCAGCAACAGTTGTCCCTCTCACAGAGCAATGTCAGAACAACTGGGGCCTCCTTTGTTTTCTGGGAAGAGCCCTGTGAAGGGCGTTTGGAGGTGAGCCTGGGGCTCAAGAGGGCAAGAAACCTATGGGGGTGGTTTCAGCTCTGTTGCACCCAGGTGCCTCCATCCTGGCAGATAGAAAAGGATCCTAGAGGTCTGAGGGTTTTGGTGAAGTCAGGCCACACCCTGGGTCTCCTCTCTGCCTAGTGAACTTGAGAAGCACTTAGTTTTCTGTATTCATTCAGTAAATATTTACTGGGCCAGACGCTGTGCTGAGCAGTGGTCCGCCCCACAGCTCCAGCAGCCAGCAGCGTAGCAAGGTAGAGGGGTGATGAGGCGGGTCACCGCAGACCTACAGCAAGAAGACGGAGGGGTGATCCAGAGGGCTTCTCAGTGGAAGTGACATTACAGCTGGGACCCCTGAAGGATGCATGGTAGATGGGTAGCCAGTCTGCCCAGAGCTGAGTGGCAGTGTGCTGAGGTCTGGGGGTTTCTGCTGCTCCTCAAGTGCCACCTGGCATGGAGTCAGTCTGGGCTGTGCCACCCCACAGTGGGTGTGCCCTTTGATCTCTGTATAACTGACTCCGAATTTGCTATTCCATCCACCTTCCACCAGACATGTGGGTGGGTAAAATGGGAATGAGGCTCAGCCCTGCCTTCATGGAAGGAAAGTACCCATGACAGGGGCTGCCGCCTGTTGTACCTCCTAGTCCCCTTGCTGATGACTCACAGGGTATAGGCCTGTGTGGAGGGCATGGGGGAGGAGCAGGAGCCAGGAGACCTGCCCTCCTCACCCCTCACTGATGCCCTCACCTCACTTCCCTCTCTGCTCGCAGTGGTATGTGAGACACTGCTGCTGAGTATCGTTCTTTTTAGACTCTGGGCTCCTTGAGACACAGGGCCAGAGGAGGCAGTTCTACTAGGTACTCAGGATGTAGTGGAGAACCTCCACCAAGCCAGGAGAAGGATTGAGTTAACCTATGAAAGCAGGACCATGAGGACTGTGGGCCTGCAACCGACCCATGGGCCTCTAGTGGCCAGGAAGAAAGGCCAGAGGCCCACATTCAGTTCATCATCCATTCTGAACTGGCCTCACACCCAGCACCATTCAGCCACAGAGCAGCTGGAGGGGTCTCAATGAGCCTTTAGAACCTCTCCCCCATCTTGCTCAGCCTTTGCCCAGGGGTTCAGGCCCAGCATACCCTACCTCCACACTGGCTCCCCGAGGAGGACCAGTTTGGCTGCTGGACCCAGGAGTAGCATAAAGGGGCCAGCATAGATTTCAGCCATGATTCCTCCTCATCCCAATTCCAGCCCCTACCTTTCTACCCTTTTGGCCTGAGTTAATGCCAATGCCATCCCTTGTCACCCACTTCCCAAAGACTAGCTGGACCTCCTGTAGGGCTGAGAGACTCAGCCTTCCTCCACTCACTTGGAAGCTGGGCTGGGGGTGGGTGTAAAGGGAGGAGAAGGGAGTCCCAGAGCCAGGACTTGGCCTGCTGCCCCTGTAGATCCAGAGCCAGGTTTTACTGTAATCCCTACATCCTGTTGCAGATCCTTAATCAGCTGGAGCCCAGGTTGGGCTGGACCCTGTGGTGACACTCAGGGCTGTAGTGTGGAAAACCTGAAGTGGAGCTTCTAGAGTTGGGGTTGGCTGTGAGGTTGAGGCTGGTGGAGGGGAGCAGAAGGGAGCCAGTTCGGGCACAGGATGTGGACAGAGCCCAGACCCACCACCTACCCAGCCTGGACTGGGTGGAGGAGCAGCTGTTACAGACTGGGAGCCAGGCTACAGTGGGGCATGTGGGGCCCCCGAAAGGACACCAGAGTCTGTAGGGACTGCTGCACTGCTTCATCACTCCATCGAGACAGCTGACGTGAGAGTTGCTCAGACAGTGGCTCCAGCCAGAAACCTGGGTGACGGTGGTTCCAGGGTTTATACCCACAGGTACTTCAAGTCCTCATCAGGCTACAAGTACCTATCCTGCTGGAGCCCTGCTTCCTGAGTAGGGGTGGGGAAGAGGGCCCAAGAGACCTATCCTGGGTTTGGGCAGCCAGGGCTTGAGGCTCTCTCCAGGAGGCAGGGGTCCCTTAGCAGGGAAGGGAGACCCCAGGATCACTCTTCCTTTTGCCACAAGCAACTGACCCCGGACAAGAGCTCCATATCCCATCTGACCCCTTAGTTCAGCCCAACTCTGTAGTCCCTGCGTGAATCTTAGGAAAGAGTTAGGGGACAGAGGGAGAAGACCCCACCTGGACCCCAACTCCTCTCAGCCCAAGATGCAGTGGTGGAGGAGAATGAGGGAGAATGCATAGTCCAGAGAGCCAGCACAGAAGCCAGGAGTGGGCTGGCTGGCAGCGGGTGGGCAGACGGGCGTCTGTCCTGCCAGGGGCCCAGGCTGGCTCTGCAGACAGCCTCTTTTCTATATGGAAATGAAGAATTTAGGCTAATGGAGCTCAACCATCTCTAATTTTGCGATGGCAGGAGGATTTTGATTGAAAGTAATTAAGCAAGCTAGCTGTAAAATTAATTAAAGCAAAAGGGGGGGATTTTTTATTGGATTGGATAGCGATATAGCGTCTGTCAGGCGGGGGACGGATGGGGGTGACCTGAATCCTCTGCCCTCCCCCCTCCCACTCGGGACGTTTATGTCACTTTAATCTCCTTACAGCGGCTGCTGTGCATTTGTTTGAAATAATCAAGGAAATATGGTCAGAAATTGTCAGCTTTCAGATCTAATTTACCTGACGGCCCCTGCGCGAGCTGGCGCGGCCTGGGGAGTGAGCGTGCGTGAGCGGGTGGGGGAGCTGAGTGGGCTCTGAGCACGCTGGAGCCGCAGCCCATGACCAGCCCGGGCTCCCTCCAAAGGGGCAGGAAGGTGCTGCCCAGCCTGTCGGCACCTCCCTGGGCTTTGCCCCTTTCTGGAACAGACTCCCACCCCCACCCACCTGCTGCCTCTTCCTCACACTGTAACCAGCTTTAGGGTTTAGGGAATATAGGATTAGGGAGGTGATTGTAATTCCTTATTCCAGATGGCTGACAACTGCTAAACCCCTCCACCAGGGCCACAGTTTTAAAAATACTCCTAAATTAGTCCCCTCATGTCCTCATCATTGGCCTCAGCAAGGGGATTGAGGAGATGGGCTGGAGGGAGGGCGGGGTGACCTGTCATCCCCAGGTCCTCTGCCACATGCTGCACCACCCCCCCACACCTGGGGCTGTGCTTACTGCCTGGGCCTCTCTGCCCCAGGTCCTTCCCCGACTTCTAGGGTAATGCTTGCCCTGTTTCCTCTTTGTAGCACACTCATGAAATCTGGGGTCTCAGTTCCTGCAAGAAGAAGGCCACTTCCCAGTGCCACAAGGTCCTACCCATTTCCAGTGGATAAACCAGGCCACAGAGCCGCTTTCCTTGGGGTATCTGACTTCCAGTCCCTGCACCCCAGAAGTTCTGGTTCAGAGCTCTTGGAGTCCCTGCCCAGGTGGGCCAGTATGCAGCCCTCCCCAGCAGGGAACCCTTGAGATGTCTGGGGTCCAAGGGCCCTGGAGCAGTCTCTGAGGCTATGAAAAATTCCGGCTTAAATGGAAATGTGTAGCAGTCTGATCTGCTGGGCGTGAGAGGCCTCCCAGTGAGAATTGGGTCCCTGAATCTGTCTAATGCTGACCAGTGAGTGACCCCAGCCTTCACCAGACCTGTCCATCACCCTTCCAGTTCTGAAGTTCTGTATAGGTCTAGGACAGCCTCTGCCCTGGTAGCTGTTCCCTTATACAGTCAGTTCATGGGACCTGAGGGCAGGCTGCCTTTGGGGCTTGCACACACCCCTGGGACAGGGGAGAAGGCTGGGGATTGATGATGGTAAGCAGCCAGCTTCCCATTTGCCCACTGGAGAGCATACCCACTAGAGGCCTCCATCCCCACCTGCCCTCCTCGGTACCACCCAAACACCCTCTGCCTTGTCCTCCACTTTTGCCCTTGAGGGAACCCCCCCCCCCCGTCCCCAGCCCACTGTGGGACAGGGTGACTCAGGCTGCCTCCTCCGGCAGCAGTGAGGGAGTGTGAGCTCCTGTCTGTCCTTCCAGCCTCACCCTCAGCACAGCAGCTGGAGGCAGGGGAAGCAACACCTGCCTGCTCCTTGGGCTCTTTCATCCGCAACCTCCTCTCTCCCTAACCATGAGTCACTCACTGTTGGGGTTAGGGGATGCAGCCCCAGAGAACTCTACCCAAAAAAGAGGGAGGAAAAGCTACCTCAGGGGATAGTTGCATGTACCCCAAGGCCAGGGGGCACTGAGGTCTGTGGGGCCCTGCTGTACTCCCCTGCTCCCTGTGCCCACAAGTGCCTAGGCCATAGGCAGCAGCATGAGGACCATAGGGACTCAGCCAGAGACACTGCCTTTTGTTCCCATTAACTACCCAGGACCCAGATCCCAGGAGACAGGAGATTAGAGGGAGTGGTTTCAGCTCAGCCTCTCACCTCCATGTGTGGCTCACAGCTGCTTTACCTGTGCTGCTGGGACATAGAGGGACCAGCTGGGGGCCTGCACCAGGGCAAGGAGCTTATTTCTGGCTTGCTCTGGTAGGTGCTGAGGTAGAGGGAGACTCCTGCAGAAGGGACCCCAAAGCAGGCTTTGGCATGGGGGAGAGGGGGAAGCCCAAGGGGAGAAGGGGCCTCCTCATGTCCTCCTAGTGTCCCCAAGACCACCCTCTGCCCCAGAGAGAAGAGCATGAGTTGGAAATGCTCTACTGAAATCCACTTCTTGGAATCAGCCCCCATGGTGAGGAGAGAAACTGATTCTGCAGTGGCTCCTTGGAGAGGAGCAACAGGGATGGCAGTGACAGACAGAACTGGCCACCGGCCCTCGGGTGTGAGTCAGAGGACAGCCCTGGGAGGGCACATGGGAGCCTAGGAGGCTGGGAGAGGGGAGAAGTAAGAGGGTAACTTGGGGGCCTGGGGATCAAAGGCTAGCTCAGCAGTGCCTTTCTGTCCTCTGGCTGGCATGAGATGGTTCCTACCCCTGAGATAACATGTGGTGGCCTCCCTGTTGTCCCTTGTTCCTTAGCTCCTAAGCCTTTGAGGAAAAAACATACTGGCCTCCCTTTCCCAGGACCTGTCCCTGGCCGACATGTCTCTGCCTTCCCCCAGAGCCAGGGTTCTGGGCCTCTGGAGCGGAACGTGGGGGGAGAAAAGGCAAGGCCAAGGACAACCTGCCTGGCCCTGCCAACCCCCAGGCCCTGCCAACCCCCAGGCCCAGCTCCCTGAAAAGCTTGAGGACTGGGGACTTCCCCTGGCGGAGGGGGCGGGGGGCAGTCCATCTGGCCTGGCTAGGGGTTCTTTCTCCCTTTAGGTGGGCCTGAGGGTTGGCTGGTCTCCCTCTCTCAGGTCAGGGGAAGGCAGGCCTTCCTGAGTCCTCATTCATACTTAACGAGGACCAGTGGCTTCAGGAGAGTTCTCAGTGTGCCCTGGCCACAGGGGCTAGGGGTAGGGGAGGCACCTGCCCCACTGGAGGAGGAACCCAGAGTAGCAGGTGTCCAGCCTCAAGAGTCAACTGCAGGGTCTTCTAATGACAGTGTGAACAGAGAGAACATCTGATATAGCTGGGGACCTGACTCCTCCTTCAGCCAGGTCCGTGCCCAGAGTTGGCATGATGTGACTGAGGCCCTGGGCTCCCGGAAGTGCCTGTGACCAGGCCGGGCTTGGCAGTCACTCTTCAGTCTCGTGAAGCCTCCCCACCAAGTCTGGTGGATTCCCTGCTCTGTAGACTTCTCCCCTGCCCACACTGGGCCCACCTGCCACCCCAGACCCCTCATCGCTTCCTTCCAGTCTGGCCTCTGTTTCTCGCCTTTTGGGTCTCAAGTCTCACTGCCCCAACCATGGCCCGTCCTCCGTCCCCCCTGGCTTCACAGTCACATTTTGCTGCCAGCGCAGGGCACTGAAAAACTGCTGGCACTGCCAAAAACCCTGTGTGCGCTATGACTCCCCAAACATCCCTTTATTTTTATTGTTCTGTTAATTACTGTTTAAACTTTAATAAGTCACTTCGTCAGGAGGGGGGACCTGCCGTGAGCTTTTCTGTGCAAACACGGGCCGGGAGTGACTCGGGTGTAATATAACCCTTTATGCGATGTGGGAATGTTTAGATTGTAACAGAAACTTGTTATTTTAATGACAGTTGGGGGGATCTGAGCGTGGTAAGGGAGGAGGGGTGGCGTTCCCTGTCAACCCCTCGGAGGGCTTGGGGTGGCCTGGCCCTGCCAGGGTTGCCCTCTGCCACGGCAGAGGGCCCAGCTAGCTGTGCACCCTCCTGGGCTGCCCACTCAGCCCCCTGGGCAGACTTGTGTAGAGCGGTGCCTTCCGAGGGAGGCCCAGGGCCTGGGGCAGGAGAGCCTGGGCTGGGCAGCTTGGGTGGGTGAGGGCCTGAGGAGAAAGTTGGGCTTTCAGGGATGAGGAAGCAGGAGGCCCCGGGCAGTTCTCTAGTCCCTGGGCAGAAGCAGGCAGGGTTGCGAGAGGCTGGACTCCACACCTAGCCATTCCTGACTCTGCCCAAGAGTCAGTGGAAGGTGCCCTGTGCTCTGCAGCTCTGTGCCAGACCTGTCACTCACAGCATCCCTTTGACATACTGTTGCAGATGGGACACTGAGGTCCAGTGCAGAGAAACTTGGTTAAAGTGGCAAGCTTTAAGAGGATGGCAAATCTCAGGTATTGATTTGTTTTATTTGGAAGCCACCAAAGCCCAGGTGCCCCAGTGTGGTCTCGGGCTGGACACTATCCCACAGTGGAAGGGCATGGAGGGGCACAAGTCCTTGTCAGCCATGGAGGGGCTTGGGCAAGGCTCACCCTCCATTCTCCCCTCACTCCCACCAGGAGGAGGAACTGGAAGATGAGGTGGGGTGCCCTGGTCACCATCTGCACTCTTTCCCTCTCCCAGGAAGCAGGAGCTCGGCCCAGGGCAGGGCAATGGCAGCAGATACCCTGATTCTCCTCCCAGCAGTCCAGACCTGCTTCCAGCAGACACCTGGAAGGGACCCCTTGCCCCCAGTGTTCGTGAGGCTTCTACCAGGACCTCAGGTCACCTCAGGGTCTGTTTTCCTGCTTTGTCTTCATTTGGTCTGTCTGTCCTGTGTAGCCAAGCCTCTGCTGTATTCCAGACACTGGAGTGATATAAAAGAAGGAGCCCTGTGCTCACCCTGAGGGCCTGTGACCTGCTGCTGTTAATAAAGAGATTTCAGGGGTCTTGGGGAAGGGCAAAATCGAGGGGCCCCGCCTCTGTCCAAGGCCTGCCCCGTCCAGTCTAGCCATAGAGAAAGACCCTTGCACTCTGGGCTCTCCTGCACCTTTCTACTGCCTCCCACTGAGGGCACCACATGGAAGCTGGCCCTGCCCTGTCCCCCACCTCCTGCTGGGCGGGGCCAGAGGTTCAGGGCCTTGTGCCCTGGGTCTGGAGGGGAGCCCCCAGATGGTGGTGGCAGCTCGGGCCACGAATCGCTGAGGTTTTCCTTTTCTGAGCAGTGCGTTTCCCTAAATTGTCTTTGACTGCGTGCATGGGTAATGAAAGTTTATGCCCTTGTTAGAAGGACAGGCGGCCAGTTCCAGTTAGAACTGGGGCTGTCTCCCTGCCAGGCCGGCAGCCCCCTCCCCAGCAGGAAAGAGCAGGAGGGCAGGGTGTATGTGTGTGTGTGCGCGCGCACGCACACACACACACACACACAGACACACGCACGCGCGCTTGCGCTCGCACACACTTGCATACCCCTCCCCAGTGAATAAGAAGCCTGTTAAGGGAAGGGAAGGGAGAGAGGACGGAAAAAAAGAAAAAAATTTCCATATTTGTGTAAGTTGCTTTAAAAGCATTTTATCATGTCATAAAAAAGGGAAAGTACTCTCAGAAATTGATCCTCTCCGCCAGCCCATTGGACAGAAGGACGTTGGGATGTTAATGGCCATCCTGCTCCAGGGTGGCTTATTAAAAAATTTATACATAAATGCTTAAAATTGCATAAATTATTTAAAAAAAACCAACAAAGTAAGCAATTTGAATTCCCTCTTTTCCTCCCCTTCACTCCGTCCCCCCTTTTCCAGCCTCTCCTCAGGGCTCTCCTGGTCCCCGGGCTCTGGTCCCCTCCTTGGGGCAGTCCCCCTCTTTTCTCCACTTCCTGCTGCGCCCCTGACGCCCGCCGTCTGCCCTGCCCTCCTCCGGGGTTTCCCTGCCTCACCCACAAATTAATGAAACAGCCAGCCCACCACCAAACGCTCACACGCACACGCGCTAATAAAAACACCACTAATAATGCCCCAAATCGCAAAATTAAATATTAAGGCCAAAGGAGGCGGACGTGGAGCGGAGCTGCCGCCACCGTTGCCGAAGCTGGAGCTGATGAGTGTGTCTCTCGCAGGCGTGGAATGTCACCCACACATCCTGGAGACTGGAGTGGGGAGTTTTATGATGGTTTTTCATTGATTTGTTTCCCCAGCGCAGCTGCCGACCTCTGTTGAGGGACAAACATAATCAGCACTGACGCAAATTAGATGGTTATTCGTTTTGAAAATTGACAGAAAAACAATAAAAAAGATGAAATGCTCCCAAATCAATAGATATAATGAAATTCAAATAATCCGAGAGATGAGGTCTCCATGGCAACTGATAATGTGGAAAAGAAAACAATTTAATAAAGGACAGACACACTTTGAAAACAGATTGGGCCCGGGGAGGGGGGCGGGCTGGCGGGCGGAGGGCTGGAGCGCGGGCTGGCGAGTGAAGGATCACTGTCCGTCCCAAGGACACCCGCCATAATTAAGCGAGGCTTTCGGCCCCAGAAAGTGCAGATTCAGGTTTTAATACACAAAATTATTTCAGGAGCAGTGAATCGGAAAGTCGTTTGTAATGACCTTCCTGAGAGGCCCGGGCGCGGGGCATGTTGGAGGCTGGGCGGCCCGGCCGGCTGAGTTATGGCATATTTGTGTTTTTATAGTGCGGAGGGGAGGGGGTGGTGGGGGGAGGGGGGAGAAGGTTAAACAGTATTTACAGCTCAGTTGTTTTCAGAGAGGAAAGAGAAATAGAGTTCATGGGGAGATGCAGTGGGCAGGCAGGGGGGTGAGCCAGGGAGGCCTCTGGGCAGCAGGGAGGGGAGGTAGACCTGAGCAGGTCTCCCACCTCAGGCTGCCTCACCTACGTCCGCCTCAGGTCCAGAGGAGATGCCAGGTCCGCTTCCCCTGCTCCAGTGCCTGGTGAGGCTCAGGCAGTGCGGTCTTCTAGGTCTGGGGCCTCTCTGACGGGGTGGGAGCCGAAGTCCAAGCCGTGTGGACACCCAGCTGCACCTATCAGTAAAAAGGTGGGGCATTTCCACAGCTGCCACGAAAAGTGGCTCTGCCCTTCATCCTCGCCCGCACCCTCCATTTCTCTATGTGGCAGTCGGTCATCCATCCAGATGGTGCTGCCCTTCAGGGTGCAATAGTTGAGGGCCGGACGAGCATGTAAGGACGGCATGCCCCACTGCAGTGGCCTGCAGCTCCCTGCCTTCTCTTCTTTGGTTCCCCCTTCATGCCAAGTGCCCACCTTGGACATGCAGAAGTGGGGTTCCGTGGGGCAGGTGGAGGCAGAGGCCACAGAGGGGGCAGGGGATCAAGCATCCCTGCCCCAGCCCTGCAGAGCCCCTAGCCTGCAGCAGGCAGCTCAGGCACTGGTGGCCAGGCCATGGGAGCCTTGAGACTCCCCCTCAGGCTCCGTGTCCCCTCCAACCCCTGCTGTGGGAGTGCAATTGTGTTTCAACACTGTGACCACACAGAGACTTTCTAGTTTGTGGGCTGCTGTAGATGGGCACGTGTGAACACGATTGTACAGAGATCCCTGAGTGTGTGTGCACACAGGCATACACACCGTCTGTGTGCTTTTGCTCGGTGTGTGTATGTTTTAAATCTCCCCTGGGTGGTAACTCTCTTTTTTCTCCTCTTCCTGTTTGGCTGTGACCTGGGGGAGATTGATAGCCAGCCTGTGTGGTGGATGCTAACAGTTCCCCTGATTTATAGAGTTACTTACGCTAAGTGAGGCCACTTAGACGCGTCTGGATAGTAAACCTTTTAACTGGACTAAAAAATCATAATAAATAAATAAACAAAGGGGGGTAAGCTAGGGCCCAGTGGCCAAGCCCTGCCCACTCCCCAGCTTAGAGCCCTTGAGGACCAGGGACCTGCCTGAGAACCCCAGGGGAGCAGTGGCCATTCCTCCCTTCAGAAAAAACTCAGAGGCCCTTCTGTTCTGAGCTGGAGATGGGATCAGGAAGGACCCCCTCTCCCAGGGGGCCTCTCAGGGACAGGTCTTGGTAGGAAATGAGGGAAGGGAACTGCTCAGCTGGAGATGGGCTCTGAGGGAGAAAGCATGGGCCTAGCAACCTTCCCTTCTGCTCTTGTGGCACCAGTGCTCCATGTCAGGGAGATGGTCTGGTAGTGACTTTTGAATATTGTTGCCTTGTCTGAACTGCATAGTCCCTGATGTAGGAACCAGGGTGACGTAGGACCCAGGACTGCCTGTCTTGCTCACATCGTAGCCTCAGAATTCAGCCCGAGCCTGGATGGAAGTAGGTGCCCCATGCGTGCCACTGAATGGGGGCTTGTGGTCTGTGAGGTTCCAATCCTCAAGTGCAGCAGGATGGGAGCTCCCCTAGGCACCCTGAGACTCCAGGATGGCCACTTGGAAGACCTGGAAGGCACCTTGGAAATCTGAACTTGGTGGGAGCTGGCTCCAGCACTGACGGGACAGTTGCCAACCTCATTACCTCTGCTGCCTCACCTGGAAATGGGGACAGGACAACTGGCCTGCAGGGATGCTGGGGGATCACCAAGGTGACTAAGTGCCCAGCATACTTTCTGGCACAGACAAGGTGCTCAGGAGGCACCAGGTGCCATGTGCCTGTAGATGCCATGGGCTAGCTCAGCCACCGGTGTCCGGACAGTGTCTGTGGCCCCCAGAGCTGCCTGGCAGTAGGCAGGCAGAGCCAGGTGCACCCCCACCCCAGGGGACTGGCTCCTGGCCTCTGCCTCCCTTCCTCCTGATATACAGCGGGCATTAGGCCGCCCAAAGGGGATCCTGCATCCTTAGGAAGAAATATGTCCTCATTTTTCTTAAACACCGTTTCCACTGAGTGAAATGTTTAGAAGGGACGCGCAGGGAGAACTTTATTTCCTACCAGGGAGTTCAGAGCCACCAAGCAGAGCCCATAAAGCACCCGGAGCCTGGTAGCTGACAGGCAGCCCAGCCCTGAAATACATTACTCACGGTGGGGAGGGGCTGCCAGGCCTGCCCAGACCCCTGGGACTGCCCCTGCCCTGGCAAGACAAGCAACTTCAAGACCCAGGGCCATGGGCAGTGGGCACCATGCCTCTTCTTCCCTTGAGCCCAGATTGCCTGCAGGAGAGGGCCTGGCCTGACCAGGTGCCGAAGGAGTAGTTCTTCCAGCTTCCCACAGGCCTTTACCTCCCAGGTCAGGAAGACGTGGGGACAAGGGGCCCAGGTGCAGCTACAGGCACCCCCCTTTCTCACCCAGAACTGGCAGGAGCCCTGGCCTTCCCTAGCCTGTGCAGGGAGTGATGAGATTCATGCCATAACGGGTCCCTTCTCCCAAGGCCCTCCCTTCATTCGATTTCTGAAGCTGGCTGATTTGAATATTTATAAATATCAGTAAATTATTTATTGTAGCAATCTGCTGCACCATTTTACCCATCGCAGTTAACACTTTAGGGGGCTCTGTGTTATGGGAACAGGAAGTGGGGGTGTGGAGGAGATGGGGCAAGGGAGGGAAGGAGCCCCTGCAGGGAGGCTTGGGACTTCCCAGAGCTTGCCTCGGAGCCTTCATGGGGATGAGGCTGAGCCTCAGCTCCAGGTATCTACAGCCAGGATTAGCTTCCTCCTCTGTCAAATGGGTTGGCACAGGGCTCAACTGGATCATTTTTGAAGCTTTGGTGAGATTGTGATGGACAGTCAGTTTTTGCTTCTCTCTCCTGCACCTTAGTTGGGTCTGCTCAGCTCAGAGACTGATGGGTAGTGCTTGTTGAGTTTGGAGGCCTGTAGGAAAGCCGAGGGGGCCATTTGCTGGCGCAAGGGAGAGGGCTGCAAGGATGGCCCCAGGCCTCCTGCCTCTCCTTTCCCTCTTCCCTCTTCTGGGCCAGGTGAGAATTCCTTGTCTTGGAATCTTGGGCCAGACATGGCACCACATCTGCCTGTCATTCTCCTCCTGGGCTCAGCTGTCTTTTCCCAGGTCCTTCCTTGCCAGGCCCTGTGCTTGGCCCAAGGAGGCGCCTTCTCACCTTGTAGCCCGGCAGCCCTTCTGTGAGAGATAGCTTGCCAGGGCCGGTAGCTCCCAGGGGTAGAGCCAGGCTATATGCTCCTGACTCTGACCCAGGGGCCAGACTGTAACCTGCTGTGCCTTCTGGGGTTCAGAGCCACTGGGGCCAGGAGCAGAGTTGGTGCTTTGCTGGGCCCACCTCAGCTGCCCCTCCTGCCTGCCCCCCAGTCTGCTGGTCCCTGGGGGAGCAGAACAGGAGTCCTCTTGCCTTCCCACCCTCCTGCCCAAGCCTGCCTCCTGGGCAGTATTGTTCCCAGAGGAAGTGTCCAGTGTAAATAGAGCAGCGGGCAGGCTGGTGGCGGGAAGGAGATGAAAGGGGCAGTGACAGGGCCGGGGACTGATGGCTTCCTTCCATTGAGGCCTGGCCACGCCGTTTATATTTTAGGGAAGAAAGTCAGGGGAATGTTTACATGGACAGGAGTCTGGGGTCAGACCATGGGGGTGGGTAGTCTGGAGGTCCCAGGGCCTTTGATGGAGGGGCCAGCAGCAAGGCCCCACGGGGTGGGCCGGAAGGCACAGTTCATACATGCCCTCCTCCTGCCATCCCGGCCTTGCACACATTGGCACTGACAACCATCAGCCCTGCCTCTGCCTCTTGCCCGTGTCCCGGGCCCAGGTGCCGTCTCCACCTCCACCCTTGGGACCAAAGTAGAGTCAGAGGGAGGGCAACATCTGGAATGCAGGTGGGCTGGGTCAGAACAGCAGCTGGAGGGCAGGTGTAGAGGGAGTCAGCAGGAGCAAAGGGGCCTGGGGGCTGGAGGTGGGCCCGGTGCACAGCTGCATCACAGCTGGTGGGGGCCCAGGCTGGGACTGAAGGGGCACATGGCTGAGATCGGGAGAAGGTGGGCTGGGTTGGGTGAGCCGAAGTTCAGGGAGGCTCCAGGATGGGTGGGAGCCCTGGGAGGGGGTGTCACTAGCAGCAAGTGCAGCCTTGGGAGCTTCTGCTTCCCTCTTCCTTGGGATAAATATTTATAGATTCATTTGCCGTCTGCCATACACACTTGGCTGCTTACCTCTTGGTAAAAATAGAGCAGGCTCCTCACTCCCGCTCTTTTCTTCCCCGTCCAGGGCAAGGGACAAGGAGGACCAGGTGAGGCTGCTCCCCCTGAGGCTGTTGGAGGAAATGTGGTGTCACAGACCCTGCTGGCCTGCCGAGCAGTTGAACTGGGTGGGGTTGTGATTAGGGGCCCTGAAGCTGAACTTTGAGAGGAACCTCATGTGCATACATAGGGATTTGGGTGCAAGCGGCACAGACTTGGAGCTGTGGACAAACATGAGTTTGTGGGCATCTGGCTTGGCCAGGGTCCAAGACCCTGGAGCCAGAGCCACAGGACTGGGAACTGGCTGAGCAGACCTTTCTCTGACAGTCCCCAAGCAAGGCCACACATTCAGCAGCTGGTGATAAGGCAGGATCTGCAGCCACAGGGCATGTATATATCAAGGGACTATTATTTGTGCATAAAAATCAGGTCGACCTGTGGGATGAGGCCCTTGGGCAGACACAGGTGTGGCTTCTTTGTGGGCTCTCCAGGATGTGGATTTCATGGTGGGCTTTTGTTTTGTTTTGGTACCAGGGATTAAACCCAGGAGCACTTAACCACTGAGCCACATCCCTAGCTCCTTTTTATATTTTATTTAGAGATAGGGTCTCACTGAGTTGCTTGGGACCTTGCTAAAGTTGCTGGTTTTGAACTTGCAATCCTCTTGCCTCAGCCTCCCAAGCTGCCGGGATTTCAGGCACGCACCACCACTCCTGGCTCATGGTGTTTGATCCATGGAGCTAAGGCACAAAGCCCTCCTGCCCCCCAGCCTTCAGACCTATATGAGACATGCCCATTTCCCTGGCTAAGGCCTGGGGAAGCACTCTTTGACAGGGACCTCCCTATGCACAAATTGAGTATGAACTGAGACGGTCACATGGCCACTCCCCTGATCCACCATGGGGTGTGGCACACGGCAGTACACTAGATGGATGGATGGCTAGACAGATGTGTGGCATCATTCGTGCATATATCCAGCCTTGTAGGCCTTCCTGGCCACCTGCCCTCAGGACCCTCTGTCCCCTGACAAGGTTTGGTTTCTAGCTGCCTATGTGCTGTGACGTCGGGAATCAGAAATTAAGCCCTTTAGCTGCAGTTTCTGGGCTTTCCATGAGGGACCTAAGCAATCCAAGCCTGTCCCAGCTGGGGCTCCTAGGCTAGGAAGTGCACTTCTCAGCTCCGGCCAGACCTTCCCAGGATGTAGGAGTGGGCCACAGGAATTGGAGGAGGAGGAGTGTGGTGCTGGGATGGAGACGTAGGAGGGGCTGCGAGGATCTCTGTGGAACAGCAATAGGAAATGGCCAGAGGCCCAGTGAGGCTGGAAAGAAGGGCCAGGAAGACCCTCACAGGGCAGGTGACTGAGGAAAAACAGAGGCTTTTTTTGGGGGGGGGTCAGGGTGGAGGTGGGGGGGCGGTGGTCCTGAGTAGCTGGGAGCCAAGGAGAAGAGCTCCGCTGTCCTGAGAGCAGACGCTGGAGTTGGTGAGGCCTAAGGACTGGGCCTGGCAGAGGTGCTGCCAGGGGATAAGATGCTCCGGTGGGGACAGTGCCAGCCAGGGTAAAAGGTTGACACAGGCTAGAAGCTGGTTGTCAGCTGACTCCTCCCCAGGGACCTGTGGTGAGGTAGAGCCAGGCCACCAGCAGCACAGTGCTTCCCTTGCCACCTTCCCTCACCACCAGCCCCTCATCTGCCTGTGCTTGGGGTTCTGCATGACACAAGTCATACCACCTCTCAGGAGCTATTTAGGGCCAAACAAGCCTAGAAAATGCTTCCAGGAACCAGGTGCTAGGAAGAAGACTTGTATTTGAAGAGCCTTTCTTTCATCCACTTTGAACCACCTACTCCGTGCCAGGCACTGTGCAGGCTCTGGGGATGGAGCGACTGGCTAGCCCAGCCCTCGAGCTCCCAGTCCAGAGGGGAGATGAGCAGTGCTAGGCCACCTCAGGACAGCATGATGGATCTGTGATCACCTGGGGAGACTGACTTGGGGGTGCAGGGTCGTTCAGGGGTAGCTGTGCTTGGCATGTGGCCCCTCATCTCTGTGTCCCTCCATCCCTACAGCTGAAGGCACCCGGTGCACTGACCCACCTGCAGGCAAACCGGCCATGGCGGCCAAGCGCAAAGGCGGCCTCAAGCTCAATGCCATCTGTGCCAAGCTGAGTCGCCAGGTGGTGGTGGAGAAGGGAGCAGAGGCTGGCTCCCAGGCGGAGGACAGCCCGCTGAGGCCCCGGGACAAAGAGCGCAGTGGCCCTGAGTCTGGGGTGGCTCGGGCCCCACGCAGCGAAGAAGACAAGAGGCGGGCGGTGATTGAGAAGTGGGTCAACGGGGAGTACAGTGAGGAACCGGCACCTGCACCCATGCTGGGGCGGATCACCCGCGAGGGCCTGGAGCTGCCTCCCGAGGGTGTCTACATGGTCCAGCCCCAGGGCTGCAGCGATGAGGAAGACCATGCTGAAGAGCCCTCCAAGGATGGCAGTGTCCCAGAGAAGGACTCAGATGGGGCAGCCTCAAAGGACAACAGTAGCCCCGGCATCAAGCAGGCTTCAGGTGGGTGTCTGGCCTTTAAGAGGCAGGTGGAGGCTGGGAAAGGGTGCTACACTGTGGGGTGACCCAGGAAGGAAGGTCCACGTGTCCAGGTGCCCACCTGCCTCCTCTTCATTCCTGCCCCAAGCACCAGCATCATGTCCAGTGAGAACTCTGGGGGTGGGGGCAGAGTAAAGGGACAGAGAAGGCAGCTTTCCAGGAGTGTGAGGGGGCAGGGGGGATTGCCCAGCATACAGTGGGTCCTTAAAAAACAACCGGTGGAGGGACAGATGGACGGATGGCCAGACACACAGAGGAATGGACAGATGGTGGGTGGGTGGGAATCAATAGGAATGAGCCTTCTGGGGGACCAAGGTCCCTGGCCACCAGTGTGGGGAGCAGTGGTTGTGGTGGGGCAGCAACATGAACCCCATGAGCTGCCAGCTGCAAGCACTCTCACTCCGAGAGACTTCTCTGAGGATCCTAGAAAAGGCTTGGTCCCCTGCCTGTGCCCCAGCATTCTCCTTCCCTACGTCACTGCCCCTGGCCCTCCTAGGTGGGAACTCAGGCCCATGAGGCTGGCCAGGCCCAGCCAGAAGATCCCCTTACACCCAGCCACCCCGACATGGTCCTCTCGCTGACCTCTTCCCATGAGATGGCCAAGGCCTGGCTTCTCTAGTGCCTACGTGTCCTTGGGACTTAGAGCAGTCTCCAGCTCTTTCTGCTCAGGAGAGGACCAGCCTGGGGTTTATGGCAGGAGAGGGGCCCCCGCTAGAACTAGGTCTGGCCTTTACTCTCGCCCCAGCCTCCTCCCAGGTTGGTGCCTGGAGCTGCACGCCTCCCCTGCCTCTCCCCTGTCCCTGTCCCCCCTGCGGCGAGGGGCGCATCTCCTCCCTGTGCGGGGAGCCCTGCACAGCCACATAATTATGCATATAAGATATAAACAGAGCTGTTTAATTATCCTTCGCCACATCAGTGACAGAGTAATTAACAAACATTGCAAGATCAATGAGGAAGAGTGTGACCTTCAGTTTCCTCTGATAGGAAAAGCCCTTGCCGTTGCCAGACACAAGGTGATTGTGCTAGGCCTGAGGAGAGGGAAGGGACAGCAGCCCTTGCTGCTGTCCCTCTGACGCTCTCTACGCTCAGCTCTGCCCACAGTGGAGGGGCTAGAGGAGGCCTCACCTCCTGAATCCTCCCTTCCTGGAGAGAGGAGCTGGAAAGGCAGGAGGCAGGGATCGAACTGCCCTGCGCCTCGTGGCCTGAGCTCTCCTTCCCTCAGCCCCAGGTGGCTAGGGAGCCAGTGGAGCCCCAGCTACCTTCCATGGCCTTGGCTCCCCAGGCCAAGAAGACTTCTCTGGGCCTGGGGGTCAGGAATGCAGGGCTCTGGAACTGCCTCTAGGACCCTGCCTGGCCCCCTCCCTGCTCCAAGTTGCCTGCCCTTCAGAGCCTTCGGTTTCCCTGCCATATATAGTGAGGGTTCAGCTGCCTCCAGCTATTTTTAGCCCCTTTCCCTGGTCCCTGAGCCACTGTATCCAGCAGCCAGAGCCCACTCCTCCCAGGCCAGGCCCCCAACCTCTGTGGCTGGTGTTCCAGACTGTGGCTGACCCACCTGCCCTGCCAGGGGAACAGCTGTCTGAGGGTTCCTTGAGTCACTCTGCCCAGCCTGGGTGCCAGGGAGCTGCCTGTGACCCTCCCCTCCTTAGCTAGTGGGCTCCCAGTCCTCCCCAGAAGCTGAGAACCCCTCCTTCCTCATTCTGCTGGGTTTTCTCTCCTGCCAGGCCCTGCCCGCTCTGCTCCTTTGGCCTCCCTCTGCCCCTTCCACTTGTGCTCAGAGCACCTCAGGCCTAGCAGGTTTGGGTGGGGTTGGGCGGAATCCCCGCTGGCATGCCTTCCTTAAGCTGTACTGTCAGGACCCACAGTCTGGGTCCTGCTACTCTGAGTGTGCCCAGGTGGGCAGGCTCAAGCTGAGTAGAGAACACTGTGTCCCCTGGACTGTGTGTCTCACTTGTCAGTATGTGCCCAACCCTGATGGAGGGCGCAACCTGCCGTAAGTGGAAGAATGAGCACCCTCTCACACATTGGAGACCACCTGTCTGCCAGGCCGAAAGGCTGTGTGTAGAAGGCACATTAGAAGGGGCCATGTTGGCCTAAGACTTGTCCCGGGGAGCTGGCTGTATCTGCAGAGTTAGGAAAAGCAGCTACGAACGTGAGCTTGTGAGTCCATGTGTGTGAGCACATGTGTGAGTGTGGTGTGTGCATGTGTGTGAACATGAGCCTGCATGTGGTGTGAACATGGGGGAGGGAGAGTGTACGTGTCACTGTGGGGAGGTCCCTCCAGGGTTCAGTGTGCCCTAGGTGCAGACAGTGGGGAGGATGGATGTGCCCAGCCCAGGCCTGCTGCCCTGGGCCTACAGTGCTGGCTGCTCCCACCTGCCCTGGTCCTTGCTCTCCCAGGTGACCCACCTTGGTGTGCTCCATGTGGTAAATCTTGGCTGGAGGAAGGGCCCTACATGAGTCTGTGTGGGCACGTTGGCACAGTCCCTGCCCTGCTCAGTTCTGTGGTTGGGGGGAGGCTGAGAAGCCAGGTCATGAGGCATCATGGGGCAAGGCCCTCATCAGCCAACGAGATCCATTTATGGGGCTCAGGGCAGTTCACCATGCCAGGTTCACCCCAACCCCACCCAGAGCATCTCTCTCAGCTCCTGGGATCTCTCCTGACTGTCCAGTCACCACCCACATCCCTACCTGTCCCTGTGCCTGTAACTACTGCCCCCACCTCAGGAGGCAGGTTGGGATTTGGCCTTCCAGTAAGATGACTTCTCTTTCATATTAGGCCAAGGCGAGAGAGCGGAGACATTTATGAAACTTTGTTTAATGTACTGAAAAGCCATCGGCCAGAACATTTAGGAAATTGATTTTCCTGGCATTGATGAACTCGTTTTATTTTACCCCAGTATTAATTACTTTTTTTTAAAACAAATTAATTTAAGAGTCGTAAAACCTAACAAGTGGGCCGAATGTCCATAGATCATGTCCTGCTCTGCCCCTCCCCACACAGGCCCCTCTCTGTGGTGGGGGCTCGCAGTGGGGGGCCTCTTGGCCCTTCCTCCCCTGATTCCTCCCAGAGGTGACCACCCCCTCCTCCTTGTAGGAGAGGCCTCCTCGCTAAGGGACTATGCGGCCTCCACCATGACCGAGTTCCTGGGCATGTTTGGCTATGATGACCAGAACACGAGGGATGAACTGGCCAGGAAGATTAGCTTCGAGAAGCTGCATGCGGGCTCCCCCCCTGAGGCGACCCCCTCTTCCATGTTACCCACCTCTGAGGAAAGCCTCAGCAAGCGGGCACGCTTCTCCAAGTATGAGGAGTACATCCGCAAGCTCAAGGCCGGCGAGCAGCTCTCTTGGCCAGCCCATGGCACCAAGGCTGAGGAGCGGGCAGGCAAGGAGATGGTGGGCCCTCTGCCTGGCCTGCGGCTGCCCAGCAACACCACCCACCTGGAGACCAAGGCCACCATCTTGCCCCTGCCATCACACAGCAGTGTCCAAATGCAGAACCTGGTGGCCCGGGCCTCCAAGTATGATTTTTTCATTCAAAAACTGAAGACCAGTGAGAACCTGCGCCCTCAGAATGGGAGTGCCTACAAGAAGCCGTCCAAGTATGACCTGGAGAACGTCAAGTACCTGCACCTCTTCAAACCCGGGGAGGGCAGCCCCGACATGGGCGGGGCCATTGCCTTCAAGACAGGCAAGGTGGGGCGCCCCTCCAAGTATGACGTCCGGGGCATCCAGAAGCCAGGCCCCGCCAAGGTTCCGCCCACCCCCAGCCTGGCTCCTGCACCCCTCGCCAGTGTGCCCACTGCTCCCAGTGCCCCCGGGCCGGGGCCCGAGCCACCTGCCTCCCTGTCCTTCAATACTCCCGAGTACCTGAAGTCTACCTTCTCCAAAACAGACTCCATCACCACGGGGACCGTCTCCACTGTCAAGTAAGGCACTCCCCATCCCACTGTACCCCAAGCCCTGAGGCAGGACACCCACTCGTACGCCCAGACCTGGGCTCAGTCGACTGTCATGCTCATGCTCACACACGCAGCGTGCTCACTCACTGCGTGCTCACTCCGGGGGGCCCTTCCAGCTCGTGCACGGTTCATGGCCCTGCACCTTCACCCCTTGCTGCAGAGCCTCACATGCTCACACAGCAGGCGCTGGTGTGCTGGTGTGCACTGCGTACCTGCTGACGTGAGTGCCAGCGAGTGCCATAACCCCTGGTTGCCACCACTGGCTTCCTTTGCCTGCTGCCATCAGAGCTGTGGTCGGCTGAGAAAGCCCCATCTGGGGGTGAGGCTGCTGGGGTTTCTGCAGTGGCCCTGGTGCCTGGGTTCAGAGCCTCCTTGGAGGAGGCAGAAAGAAGAAGGCCTTTTCAGCCTTAATTCAGGGACAGGGCACTGGCCCTGCCAGTAATATGGTGGGTGCCTGAGGCTGAACAAGACCCATCCCAAAGCCCTTATCTGCACTCCACCCTGGTAGCTGTGAACCCAGGCAGATGCAGGCAGTGCCCCCTGACTTGAGGCTATGTGCTGCCCTTCCTTCCCCTTTTCCTCCCTGGGATGCCTGATGCTTCTCAGCCCTCACCTTTTGATTCTCCCTCTGTGCCGGGGGGGTCAGGCCCTGGCTCCAGGGACCTTCCACCCAGACAGACTCTAGGCCCTGCCTGCCTGGGGTGGCCCAGCCCTCCTTAGCTGGGCTAATTGAACCTCTGCCAGGCTTCTGCCAAGGGACTATCTTAGTCCTACCCGTGTGCCTCGGAACTCTCAGCCAAGGCAAGAAAGGCGAGAGCCAGGGCAGGGAGCTCCCCACCAGCTCTTGGGCCTGCGGCTGATCGGCTGTGTCCCGTGTGTCTCACCAGGAACGGATTGCCCACAGATAAACCAGCTGTCACCGAAGATGTAAACATTTACCAGAAATATATTGCCAGGTAGGCCCCTGGGGAGGAGACTATGTGGAGAGAAGGTGGGGGGCCAGGAATGCCCAGGGACTGTGGGACCATCCCTGCACTCTCTTACCACTAGGGCCAAGACTGTCTCCTCCCAACCTCCACCTGCTTCTTTCCCTAAACTCCCCATGGAAGCTGTCCCATGAGCCCAGCTCAGACCTGCCTCTTTGCTGTGGTCCAGGCCACATGATCCTTAAGCAGCTTCTACCTCCAGGGCCAGGGTGTGAGAAGGAGCCCACAGCAAGGCTCGGCCATAGATGAGTTCAGGGTCCCCCTCCACAGCTGGCCTCTGTCGGGCCTTCACTGTGGACCCCAGGTGGAATGCAGACCACCATAATTGTCAGTTTCGGGCAGGGGTGTGGCTCCCTGGGCTGCCCAGGTAAGGCCTCACACCACCTGACTCCAGATCCATCCCCTCCATCCCAAAGGCAGCGGGATTGGCAGCAAATTCCCCTCCATCAGGCCCTCACAGCTGCTGCCTGATGAGGCGGCACATGGTGGGGGCTGTGCCCTGGCGGCATAGTTCTGGGCTCTTCCAGGTCCCTCCCATCCTCTCTGCCTCTCCTGTCCCAGTGTCTTTCCCCCTTTGCTCTCTTTGGTCTTCTCTTTATTACTGTTGCTATCATTATTATTAGTGCCTCAGCAGATGGCCCTGTTGGCAACTTCAGCTTAAATATTTATTTGCAAGTGGTCCCCCCATACATGGCATGGGTTTCTCTCCACTCCTGCAATCACGTCATCCACAGAGGGGCACAGGCAGGCCGAGGAAACATCTTCCCTGCCACTGTCACGGTTTGCTCTCCCAGGGCTGGCCCTCACCAAGACTGTAAGAGCCACACCCGGCAGTGTCAGGTCTGGAGAGCGACTGGGGTTTCCTGGAGGCAGGCAGCATGCAGGCAGCACGGGGCTCCTAGCTGTGCACTTGGCTGGAGAGCGAGCTCCCTGCCACAGGAAGCCAAACAGATGCTGTGCTTTAAAAATTCATAACTCTGGACTATTTCAAGTGTCAGGAAAAGCCCAGAACAGAGAGAGCCCTTTAACACCTCACAGCAACAGAGCCCCAGTTCACCAGCCAGGGCCTCCTCCCTGGACAGAGCTGGGCATAGTGTTGGTCAGGCAGCTAACTGTAGGAAAGGCAGTTGTGGGGACTTCAGGTCTCCTCCTCACCTCCCTGGTCTGTGTCTACTCTGGCTGTGGCTTGTGGCCTGCCCTAGCTTCTTCCTCCCCACCTGGGTGCCAGGCTTCTACTTCACCTGGCACTCACTACCTGGAAGATGCTGGCAAGCATGCAGCTTGAGGAATCTGGGATTCCTGACAGGCCTAGCCACTGGCCCTGGCATTCCCAAACCTCTTCCACTTCACCACTGTCCCCCCATATCCCCAGCCAGGCCCACAGAAACCCAGTAGCACATCTCTAGAACCTGGGCAGAGATGGCTTTAGGCCCTGGAAGAGTCCTCATGGGGCCTGGCACCCAGAAAGGGGCCTGACCCGACCCCTCTTCTCTTCAGGTTTTCAGGCAGTCAGCACTGTGGCCACATCCACTGTGCCTACCAGTACCGAGAGCACTACCACTGCCTGGACCCTGAGTGCAACTACCAGGTACGAGATGCACCACTGCACAGCACAGCGGCTCTGGCTAGAAGTGAGGCACCAGGTGCTTAGTACTCCATGGGTCACCTGAACTTAACTTGGTGGGCAGAGAGTACGGACCCACTGCCAGCCTGTGCCACTAGTAGGTTCTGCAGCCATTGGCATCCTGGTGGTGATGATGCCCATGCAGCTTCGCTGGGAATCCAGTGTGGACCAAGGCCCATTCCAGATGGCCTGTGTACCGCAGCTAGCTAACTCTTCAAGGGGCCTTCTAAGGTCGGCATCACTGCCCCACTTCAAAACGGAAATTGAGGTTCAGATAGAATGCCATTATGTAAAGACCACGACTTGCAAATGCAGAACTATCAAAGAGGTGGCATTGACAGTGTGCATAGGCTGCTCCTTCGGTCTCACCGGGTGTCTCACCTGGCTTTGCTCACAGGTGCATTGGGCAGAATGTACTGTCACCTGTCAGAGCCCTTGCCCTGAGGGAGCACCCTGTTCATCCTCTGCTTGGGCTGTGGCTGTTGGGAGGCTGGGGAGAGGCCAGGGGAGGGTCTATGGTTTCTGGATTGTTGGAATCCCTGCTGCTGAGGGAATTGGCTGGGCAGTCTGTGCTGTCCTGACCACAAGTGGGGTTAGGTTTATGAGGTGACCTGAGGGCCCTGAGGCCGGCCCCTGGCCCAGGCTGTCTTGGCATACGGGTGGGGATGAGGGCTCCTGCCAGCTTGGTACTCTTCCTGGCAGAGGTTCACGAGTAAGCAGGACGTGATCCGGCACTACAACATGCACAAGAAGCGGGACAACTCCCTGCAGCACGGCTTCATGCGCTTCAGCCCCCTGGACGACTGCAGCGTCTACTACCACGGCTGCCACCTCAACGGGAAGAGCACCCACTACCACTGCATGCAGGTGCCCGCCTCCCCGTCCTCGCCCTGAAGCCCCCCAGCTCAGGCCTTCCTCTAACCCCGACCACAGCAGCCATGGGCAGGGTCTCTGGGTGCAGGGTGGAGGTAGCTGGTGAGCCAAGAGTCACTGGGCATGCTGAGGGAGGCTCTGGGGGAGTGGGGAGCAGAATCTGGTGGCCGAGGCGGGGCCATCCCCGTGGCCATACTTGGTGTGGGGGAAATTCAGTGAGCTGTTTATACAGACCGACATTTTTCAGGCTTTAACACCAAGAGCGGCATTGCAAATGATTCCTGAGGAGGTTTTTGTTTAATTCTTTGTTTTAATGCCACACTGAGTCTGGGCTTTTTCAAGGTGTCAGGCCCAGGAGGAGCGACTTTGGGTTGCAAATAGCAGCCTCCTTGCCTCCCCCATATTTGTCGAGGGTTGTTATGGCCTCTGGGGAACAACCTGGGTGTGAGGAGGGGGGCCACCCTGGGCCTGAGACGGTGCAGGCACTGGCACAGCCCAGCCTTTGAGGGTGCTCAGAGGCCACTGGTTTTTACTCAATATGGCAACATTGTCTGCCTGGCCCAGTGCGGGGGGAGGGGCCATGCCCAGAAATCATCCACTAAGCAAGTCCCTGAGCTAAGGTGACCTCCAGGACACAGCCCCTGTCAACTCTGGGGACTGTAGAGGTAGGGCCACAGATGGGGATATAAAACCCAGCATCTGAAGAGCATGGCTCCCTCGCCTGGGCCCGAAGCCGCGTGGTCTGAAGACAGCCTGGCCCTCAGGCAGGTTCCGGTTGCTCCCTGGGCGGGGTGGGGGGGTGGTGGTTGGAGGCTTTATGCCTCGGCCCAGGCACACCTGGGGAGTTTGAGGATAGAGGTGTCAGCTGTCCCGAGAGGAGACCTGTGCCCAGCCGCCCTCTGACCTTGGCCCAGCTGTGCCAGGACTCAGATGGCTGCCCGCCATCCTGGCTGCAGGTGGGCTGCAACAAGGTGTACACGAGCACGTCCGACGTGATGACCCATGAGAACTTCCACAAGAAGAACACCCAGCTCATCAACGATGGCTTCCAGCGCTTCCGAGCCACCGAGGACTGCGGCACGGCGGACTGCCAGTTCTACGGACAGAAGACCACGCACTTCCACTGCAGGTGAGCCAGCTGTCCACCGGCACCCCAGGCTGGAGGAGGGGCAGGGGATAGCTTGCTTAAGGCCCTGGTTTGGTGTCCAGCCTGGGTTTTCTGTCACGGGGACTGCCCCCTGTGTGCCCCATGACAGACCCCCAATGTCCCATCCAGGCGTCCTGGCTGCACGTTCACCTTCAAGAACAAGTGTGACATCGAGAAGCACAAGAGCTACCACATCAAGGACGACGCCTACGCCAAGGACGGGTTCAAGAAGTTCTACAAGTACGAGGAGTGCAGGTACGAGGGCTGCGTGTACAGCAAGGCCACCAACCACTTCCACTGCATCCGCGCCGGCTGCGGCTTCACCTTCACCTCCACCAGCCAGATGACCTCGCACAAGCGCAAGCACGAGCGCCGGCATGTCCGCTCCTCGGGCGTGCTGGGGCTGCCACCCTCGCTGCTGGGCGCCAAGGACACGGAGCCCGAGGAGTCTAGCAACGACGACCTGGTGGACTTCTCTGCCCTGAGCAGCAAGAACTCCAGCCTGAGCGCCTCCCCCACCAGCCAACAGTCCTCTGCGTCCCTGGCCACTGCCGCTGCCACCACTGAGGGCACGCCCAGTGCCACCAAGCCTCCTAGCAGCAAGATCCAGGGGCTGATGCCCCAGGGCCTGCCAGGCTCCATCCCCCTGGCACTGGCCCTCTCCAACTCGGGCCTGCCCACCACCGCACCGTACTTCCCCCTTCTTCCTGGCCGTGGGAGCACCTCCCTGCCTGTGGGTGCCCCTGGCCTCCTGGGTGCCATGTCATCTGGGGCAGCAGCCTCAGCAACCCCCGACACACCTACCTTGGTGGCTTCGGGAGCTGGAGATTCGGCCCTGGCGACTGCCACCTCTGTCCCGGTGCCCCCTGCCTCCATCATGGAGAGAATCTCTGCGAGCAAGGGCCTCATCTCACCCATGATGGCCAGATTGGCCGCAGCTGCCCTCAAGCCCTCTGCCACCTTTGACCCAGGTGAGCAGGCCAGGCCCTGCCCAGGAAGCAAGCACCTTCTGGGTCCCAGAGGCTCCATCCCTGCACTCCTGTTGCAGAGCAGAGTAGGGTGGTGTGGGGGAGCCGTCTGTCTGATCTCCACCCTCCAGTCTTGCACCAAGCAGTGGCCCCTCTCTGCCTGGTCTCTGCCTCCCTCCTGTGTATTTCCTCCTCAGAGCCCCACCTGGGCCCCTGCCCAGGGAGTTCTCGCCTGTTTCTCCTGAGGCGGGAACAGTAGGCCCTCCCTCCTGGGATCCCCTGCATTCTGTTGGCTCGCTGTGTTCTCACCTCCCACATCACAGATGAGTCCCTGAGGAGAGCTGTCCCAGGCCCCCTTCTCCTCTTGAGTCTCCTCCAGATGACCTGGAGGGGGACAGGTCCAACACAGTGGCAGGGTGACTGCACCTCATACCTGGACAGCCCTCCAGGCCGAGGGACACCTCTGCAGCTTTCCCCCAGCAGAACTTACACCCCACGCTCTTCAGCATGGCAGCCACTAGCCAGGTGGCTGTGGAGTGCCCAGCTGGTCAGAGTGAAGAGGCACTGGGTTGCAGTGTGACTCATTTAAGCAGGCGCACTGGCCAGTGCTCCCTGATGGACAGTGTGGCCTGCAGCCAAGAGTGGCTTCTTCTGGTCTGGCACTGGCTTGCTACAGGGTGGCCCCTCCTTCCTCCTTTCCTTGCTTCCTTCTTTCTCCTGGTTTCCCTGGCTCCTCTCCCTTTGCTTCCCCATCTGGGAATTTGTCTTAGTTGAGCCCTTGAGAAGTGTTCAGCTCCGTCCAGGAGGTGGCTCATTCATTCACTCAACAACCCTTGGTGCTTGCTGGGTGCCTGCCGAGGGCTACCACTGAGTGGGTGCTGGGGACACACAGGCAGGAGGAAGTGGAAGCCAGCCCCGTCCTGTGGTGCTGATGGAGCAGTGGGGTGGCCCGTCCCCATACACAGCTGAAAGTGACAAAGTTGAGACGGTCCTCAGCACCTTGGCTGCCAGGTCCGGATACTCTGCTCCCATTTGAGACCATCTTGGAACCGGCCAGGACAGACAGAGGGTCCCTTCGTCCCAGCTTGGGGCTCTGCCCACACCTCCTTGAGAGTTCTAGCCCTGGAGGATAGGGAGCCGGGCCCGTTTTCCTGTGACTGGGGGTAAATGACTTCAGGAGCTGCTGGGGTGTGGGCTTATGAAGGCTGAGAACCCTTTCAGGTCCCTGGTGGGGCACTCAGATCCCAGGGGGCAGTTTAGAGGCCCCACCTTCCACTCCCTGGCCACAACCCCAACCAAGAACTGAGCCCTCCAAGGCCACCCTGGGCTCAGTGGCCAAGCTGTCAAGGACTTTCTTTTTCCTACAAAAGTCTCCTTCCCCTCCCCCGCAAAAGAAAGGTCAGGCGCAGGGGAGGGAGCCATTTTCCTGTATTTTTAATAAAATGCCACTTGCAGTCTGAAGCAGTCCTGTCAGCTGTAGCGCCTTGGGGCAGATTAATATTTCAGTCACTTGGGGATTGTGGAGCTGGGCCCAGTGGACACCTTCCTGTCAGCTTCTTTTGCCCCTGATCTGCTCGGCTTCCTACAGCGTCTTCCCACCCAGCTTCCCCTCAGACCCATCCTGGCCAGGCCTTGAGCCCCTGCCCTGGACAGCTTGACGGGCGAGGTCACACAGCTCGCTGATTGGCCGTCAGCTCGGTAGCCCTGACACAGCAGATGCCCTCTCTGGGCGTGCTCAGTGCAGGCAGGCTGTCTCCCCGGCAACAGCAGGCCAGGGACCAAGGAGGGGCCGCTCTGTCCAGATCTGCCACTTTCCCTCAGCATTAACAGAGTCTTTAATAAAAGCTTAAACGGCAGCCCCAGAAATCGACTGTGACAGTTGGTGAGGAAAACGAAGGGCCCCTGCACCCGCCCCAGCCCCCTCCTCAGCCTCCCGCCCTTCTCCAGGAGGCCCTGAGCCAGGCCAACTTTGACATAATTTTGCAGTAATTATCACTTGAAGAATTGCCACACAGGGGTAAGCGTCTCAAGCGATCACGTCAGCAGGGAGAATCGCTGACCACAGTGAGGCCTCCCCAGACCCCTGGCCTACCAGGCTACTGCCCTCCTTTTGTGGGGAATAGGGTTTGTGCCCATGTGAATCCTGGGCCCCTCTGACCCCATCTTCCCTCCCCTCTCCTGCAGGAAGCGGGCAGCAGGCCACCCCTGCCAGGTTCCCTCCAGCCCAGGTAAAGCTGGAGCCGGGTGAGAGCGCTGGCACCCCAGGCCCCCTTGAGGCCTCCCAGGACCGCAGTCTAGACCTGACTGTAAAGGAATCCAGGTGAGGTGCTGCTGGAGAGAGAAGCCCTTGACAAGCACCCTGGGCTGGACCCTGGGGTTCAGCTCGCCCTCCTGTCCAGAGCTCACCTCCTGCCAGGCAGCTGCAGCAGGCAGGGCTGGGGGCGGGTAGGCCTCTGGGTTGGTCCCACGGACGTCGGAGCTGAAAGCCCCTTGGTTTGTGTGTTCTAGTAATGAATCAAATGGCCACGCAGCCCCGGCAAATTCATCTCTTTTATCCTCGCTTATGAATAAGGTAAGAACCATCCATCACACGCCTCCTGCTCCCCCACCCCAAGAAATTAAAGCTGTGCTGGGGGGTGGGGGGGATGTGTTTGTTTTTTAATGTTTTCCCTCTAATAAGATGAGTTTGTACCATTTAAATTTTGAGGCCATTTTTCATCGACTATAATTTCAGAGCCACTGCTTACAAATTAATTTAATGAACTGGCTGAAGAAATATATGCCAGCCTCTGACACCTTTTTTCCCCTTCAGATGGAGGGCTCCAAAAGCTTTTCCGGAGCCCTCTAACTTCTCTCACCCTTAGTTATTAATGTTATTTATTTATTTTATATATTTTTTGTTTGTTTAAAAAGGGGTCAGGGAGGGGGGACTAAAGTGGGAGCACAGCATCAATTTCCACTTTTCGGGTTGAGTAATGGTCTCGGACGCCTTCCGGAGAGGTCGCTCTGGAATATTTATTTTAAATAATGCAGGGTCTTTGTAAATTATACATCATCTCAAATATATTTTTCCCCTTCACATGATAAACTTGACTGCAGCAAGATTAATTTGGTTACTGTACACAGTGATGGGGCTGAAGAGGGAGCTGGCCCAGGCTGGACCTCGTGGGGTGGGTCCCAGCTGGGCACTTGGCAGGCAGGAGCCTGCTACCTCCTCTCCTCTCCTGCTTGCTCTCTTGCTCTCGTCACTCCTCTGGCCACTGCCCACTGCACGCCTTCTTCCTTCCTGGGGAGCCTGTGGGCTGACCCCCCTCCCCAGCAGCGAGCCTGTCTGCTCTCACCCCATGAGTGTCCCTCCCTCCCCACACCTCCTTTGTGCACCTTCTCTTGTTCTCAAAGAATTCATAGGGGTTCCCCCCATCCCTCCTCCTCCTGCACTTCCTTTGAAAAACCTTCTGGCAGGAAAATAACCAGGGAGCCACGAAGTCTGGGGAAGATGGGCCACAGTGCGCACCCTGAGTGGCGGCCTCAGCGAGAGCAGCGGCTCCAGCAGCACGGGATTGCTTGGAGAGGCCCTGCGCCTTCAGGCCAGGCCCCCAGCTGTCCAGGCAGGGCCCTTCTCTAGCTGGAGCCCAGGGGGGGCCACAGATTCCCTCCTCCCTGCCCGGAGTGCTCTGGTGGTCACAGAGCAGCATGTCTGTCCTGAGGCTCCCAGAGCCGAGCTTGGCCACTGTCTTCACAGATGTCTCAGGGCAACCCCAGCCTCGGCAGCCTGCTAAGCATCAAGACAGAAGCAGAGGGGAGCCCTGCTGCAGAGTCCTCACCCTTCCTGGGCAAGGCTGCAAAGGCTGTCGTTCAGGAGAAGCTCTCAGAGCCCTGGAGAGTGTACCTACGCAGGTGAGGAGCTGCCTGAGGGCAGGGAGGGAGGGAGGGCTGGCAGTGGCCCCAGCAGCCTGCCTAGTGGCCAGCAGCAGCCCACCTCTAACTGGAGCCTCCTCCCTGCTGGCTCATTTGGCTAGGTTTGGTACCAAGGACTTCTGCGACGCCCAGTGTGACTTCCTCCACAAGGCACACTTCCATTGCGTGGTGGAGGAGTGTGGTGCACTCTTCAGCACCCTGGACGGGGCCATCAAGCATGCAAAGTGAGTGGGGCCCTGGGGGCCCTGTCATCTCTCGCTCAGGGCTCTGCGGGGCTGGATACCACACAGCCTGTTGCAATTCCCACCAGACCACAGAGCGGCTGGCTCCTCAGGAGGGAAGTGCCCAAAGGAGGATGGGCTTCCCGTCTTCCTTCCACACACTCAGCCCCCAGCCAGCTGTGTCCAGAGAACCCTGCCTGGGCCCCACTCAATACCCTAGCGCCAGCTGCTCCCAAGCCAGGACCTGTGGGGCTGGCAGCATGCCCTAGGTGCCCCTGCAGAGTGGCCAGAGACTCAGTGTGGACCCAGGGGTAGAGACCCAGGGCAAAGGCCTTTCCCATTCCACTGTGACATCTTGAGTCCCTTTGACCCAGAACAGCAAAATGAATCTGTGAATGCCATGGAGTTTAAAAGCAGCGAGCCCGGCCACTACTTGTAACTGACTCAAAACCTGTAAGCCTTCAAGACAGATCTCTGTGCCCTGAGCCCCACACCAGGCCTTTCTCACCACGTGGGCATCTTGTCCCAGCCGCTGGCCTGCACAGGAGCCTACTGAATAGTCAGAGCAAGTTTCGTGAGGCAGGGCCTACTCTCACACATATACCCAGGGAGGGGACCGCCTGGGCAGAGGCAGGGCACAGGTAGGAAGACAGAGTTAGGGCCAAGCCCAGAGCTAGGGCGCAGCAGTTGTCCTGAGGCTTCCTGTCTTGGTGGGATCACGGAGAGCTTGCTGAGCATGAGGTCCCTGTGCTGGGCCCTGGTCTTGTGATGGGGTCACACCACACCTGCAGCTCCTGTGCACAGGCAGCCAGGGAGGGGCTGGGCTGCAGCGGCCTCTTAGCTCCTCACCTGATGTGACCTCTCCTGCCCCTTCCAGCTTCCACTTCCGGACGGAGGGCGGAACAGTGAAAGGAAGCTCAGAGGCTTCCTTCCCGGCCTCTGTTGCTGAGACCAAACCTTCCTTGGCACCCTCACCCCCCCCGGCACCTCCTGGCACCACAGTCCCGGGGACCTGTCTGGAAGGACCTGCTCCCAGCCCGGCCTCGGTGCCCTCCACCCCCACCCTGCTCGCCTGGAAGCAGCTGGCTTCCACCATACCCCAGATGCCTCAGATTCCCGCATCAGTGCCTCACCTGCCCGCCTCACCCTTGGCGACGACTTCTCTAGAGAATGCCAAGCCCCAGGTCAAACCCGGATTCCTCCAGTTCCAGGAGAAGTGAGTCCCTCGATGAGCCGGGCGCCCCGTCCCCAAGCGTCTTGGGAGTGGGTGTGGCAAGGGCAGGAGGAGGCCCTGTTCCTCACCGTGCAGAGTTAACACTGGATGTCCCCACCCTCTGGGAAACGGCCTCTGGGCCACATCCTTCTAGCCAAAGATGCTGTGCTTGCCCCGCCACTCTGCCCATCCCAAGCAGCCAGTGGGTGGTGGGTAGCAGCAGTAGTCCCCAGGACCAGTTGGGATGGGCTGAGAGTGGATTCTCAGGTCTCCTGGCCCAACAGGGAGGGTCTCCCTTGCTGGCCTCTTCAGTGGCTCGAACCTGCTGAGATTGCAGGGCCAGGGAAGTCACAGGTGGGTGTGATGGGCTAGGCCCCTCCCAGGCCTGCACTCCCTGCATAGTGGCCTGAGTCTCGGGTGGAAGGGACCTTTCTCACTGAATGGTGGTGGCTCCTTGCGGCGAGAACGGTGACTTTGTATCGTAATGTGTGCGGCTTCCTGTTCTCAATAAAAGTAATAAATTGGATTATTTATACCGCCTGAGTGGCAACTGTCCTCCCTCTCTGAGCACCTGGGGCTGGGCCCGTGATTTGGAAGGGGACAGACTCCTCTCCGTCCCTCCCCCTCGCCCCCCCAGAAGTGGTGCCCTCCTAGTTTCCTGGTTGCTGTCAGAGCCCCCACCAGGGCTGCGCTCCTTGGCCAGTGCAGTGTTGCCTGCCAGTCAAAAGCTAGAGCCCCTCGTCCTCCCATAGATAGCCCCCTGCAGCATGGGAAGCAGGGCTCCCAGGTAGGGGCCTGCTCCACTCCTCTGCTCTCCCAAGCAGGCCAACCATAGGGGATGGCCCAGTACTCCCCGCCCATGCCCACCCATCATCCCTTACCACTCCCCTGGCTCCTAGGTCTCTGAGCAGGTGGGTATCATAGGCCTCAGATGACCCTAGGGAGTGCCATCAGCTGTGAGCCTCAGCAGGCCCTGACACACGTTCCCACTTACTGAGGTCCTTGGTAGCAGCACTCCTGGTAGGGCCACCCACCCATCTGCAGCCTGTCAGTCAACCACATCCAAATCAGTGCCATGCCATGCCAGCCAGGCCCTTGATGGCATCCTGCCAGGGCTGGCAGCACCATCCCTTATTTTCATTTCCAAGAAGTTATTGCAGCCATCCTTATCTATAATCCCGAGGTGTGGCCGTGGAAACTACGTGTCCCAGCATGCAACGCTCTGGGCACCCTGCATATTGCAATCCCTGTGCACCAGGCAGAACTCCTAAAAGGAGGCAGGGATGCATGCTGGGATCTGTAGTCTCTGGTTGAATCGTCCTGCTAAGCAGGAGGGCAATCTGGGGACATTTCTCTTGATTGTACCACTGGTGACAGAGGAGTGAACCCCAACACAGCACAGTCAGGACACCAGCAGGGAGGGCTTGGGAACACCAATGACCTTCTGGGCTGTGGTTTCCTTGCAGCGACCCTTGCCTCGCGACAGACTGCAAGTACGCCAACAAGTTCCACTTCCACTGCCTCTTTGGGAACTGCAAGTATGTCTGCAAGACCTCCGGCAAGGCTGAGTCTCACTGCCTGGACCACATCAACCCCAACAATAGCCTGGTGAACGTGCGAGACCAGTTTGCTTACTACTCCCTGCAGTGTCTCTGTCCCAACCAGGTCAGCGCAGCGGGCGGCCCAGCTGTGGGGGCAGGGGAGCCACAGGGCCTGGGACCAGCTCCTCCTGGCAGAGACTCTGCTTTTTGCACCCTTTTTAAGTTGGCTTCCACCAGACCCTGGAAAGGACACTGTCTGCCCCTAGGCCCCTGGAGGCCCCTGGGCTGGGGTCCAGATTGGTACTAAGTTGGTAAGGTCTATCATTTTAGTCCTAACCCCCAGTGGCAACTAAACACTATGCTGCTGCTGTGTACTTAAGATCATTCTTACCCATCTTGAAATTGGCTATTTCCCTTTTCTCCAGATGCATAAAATTTCTAAATGGGCCCATTGGATAGATAAAGAGAACTGTCCATGCCCAGACAGGAAGAGCAGATAAAATTCACTTTAAAGGCCTATCCCCAAGATAGGGGCTACCTGAGGACTCAGAGCAGAGGTCTGGGTGTGTAGAAAAGACTGGCTGGATAGATTAGTGGTGCCTACCTAGGTAGGTCCAGCTATGAAGGGAAGATAACTGGGATAGATTAGTGATGTCTGCTCTGGGTGGCATTGAAGGATGGCAAAATAACTAAATAGGATGTTTAGTGAAATGACAGAGGGACATGTTGCTTTTTGACATGTGAAAGTTCTTTACAAGATTGCATTTTCTGATTCTGGGTGTGGAAGAACACATGTGCCAAGGGCCTGCCACAGCCCAGAGTCCCAGTTCAGGCAGCAGCCCACACAAGTCCCCACCTGTCCTGATCTTCCTGTGCTTCCCTGCAGCACTGTGAGTTCCGGATGCGTGGACACTACCACTGCCTCCGGACTGGCTGCTACTTCGTCACCAACATCACCACCAAGCTGCCCTGGCACATAAAGAAGCATGAGAAAGCTGAGCGGCGGGCAGCCAACGGATTCAAATACTTCACCAAGCGCGAGGAGTGCGGCAGGCTAGGTACTAAGCCAGGGTGGGTAGGGACTTCTAGCAGGTACAGGCCAGTTGTCAAATTCACAAGGTGTCAAACCTGAAACATCCCAGGGAAGAGGACGAGAGTCACTCTGGCCTCCTCCATGCAAGCAGGATGCCCTGGAGCCTCACTGCCGGCAGTCATGGCTTAGCTTGATTCTTTTCCCCTTTCCAGAGGGCAGGCAGGTGAGCTTCTCAGGGGTTTGGAAATCACTCGCCCTGGGTTGCTTTCCATAGCTTCAACTGTAGGGTTTTGTTTAAAATGTGCCATGGTGTGTTCGTTCATTCAGCAGTAATTTACTGAAAAACAACTGTGTGCCAGTGCTATTGCAGGGACACGGGAGTGGTGACAGTGGCAGCAGCTAAGAGTTTTTGAGTGTCCGGTATGTGCTGGCATTGGACTTGGTGCTGGAAACCTGGCGAAGATGTGTGGGCTCAGCTGGAGAATCTGATTGGCAGGATACTCAGGAAGGAAGTAGCCATGGGTCTGAGAAGAAGAGGTCACCCGCAGCCCTGAGCTTGGTGATAGATGCAGAGATCTGAGCCCCACAGGGAACAGGGCCTCCTTCCGGGGATGCCCAATGGGATTGGGGCTCTAGGGTCAGCAGGCAGAGAGCACAGCCCACCCTCCTGCCTCAGGATGGAGCCCCGTGTTCATAAGCCTGTCGATGATGGGAATCATCGGGAATAGACTGGGATGGGAATCTCCCTGGGAATAGACTGGAAGCTGAAGGAAAGGCAGGAGAAGGTGTCAGCATGGACACCTGGGCTGCGGGCTACAGGCCAGGCCGGCTGTGGCCTGTGGTCATGGTTTCAGGGGCTGGTGGCAGAGGGAGGCTGCAGGCAGGCCCTTCCACAGAGGAAGGGAAAGATACTCATCAACTGCCAGAAAAGAAAGGAAACAAATCTTTCCTTCAAGTATTAATTCAAAAAGGATTCATGGCCAGGAGAGGGCTGGTAACCATGGTGACAGGTGTCAACACTCAGAAGTCCATGTTGTCGCGGGGCTCAGTTTACAGATGTCAGGGTATTCTGAAGTTGCCGTTATTTACTCAACTTTTGGTGTTTTTGGTGGTAGCTGGGGCCAAACAAAGCCGGGGGATGATATAAGACACCTGGCCAGCTCGGTGCCATGGTGACGGGCAGGCCTTCACCTGCCCTCAGCTGATGCTGTTTTGGCCCCACCTGTTCTGTTTGTTCTCAGCCTGGAGCAAAGGAGAGACATGGGGGCAGGGTGGAGGCTGGCTGCCACACCCACCAGCCCAGGTCCCCAGAGAAGGTGTTGGGGACAGGTGGCATGCTGTGGACAGGGCCCACTAGGTTTCCTTCCCACAGTATGTGGGCAGGGAGTGGGTTTGGACAGCCTTCGTAGCCTTGGACTTCCTGCAGGTGGCTGATCGTAAGCTTTCCTTGGAGAAATGCAGTTCAGGGTGCACATGCCACTGGCCTTGTCGATCACTCCCTGTGCCCAGAACAGTGTGCTCAACACACACTGGCTGTGAGCACTGGCTGGCTGGGGAGGCTTATGCAGGTGGGGGCCGTGTCCACAGGCTGCAAGTACAACCAGGTGAACAGCCACTTCCACTGCATCCGGGAGGGCTGCCAGTTCTCCTTCCTCCTGAAGCACCAGATGACCTCCCACGCCCGGAAGCACATGCGCAGGATGCTCGGGAAGAACTTTGATCGCGTGCCCCCCTCCCAGGTGAGTGCCTCAAGCAGGCCTGTGGGTGGCTCCACCAACCCCCCGGGAGGCCCTGCTGCCCCTAGCGAAGGCGGCAGGCAGCTCCTCAGGCACCCTGCTTCCTCCCAGGGCCCCCCAAGCCTGATGGATGCTGAGACAGATGAGGGCATGGACTACACTGGCTGCAGCCCGGGTGCCGCCTCCTCCGAGTCCTCTACCATGGATCGCAGCTGCTCCAGCACCCCCGTGGGCAACGAGAGCACAGCGGCAGGTGAGCGCAGGACCCCTGCCTCCAGCCCCGCTTTGCCGCGTCCATCCTGGACACAAGGTTCACAGTGAGGTAGCCCTGAGGAGGACAGGCTGGTGTGCAGTGGACCAGCTGGTGTGTGGGATGTGGGACACTGAGGCCACCTCCTACCATCCTGCCACCTCCCCAGCACTCTGCCTTGTGCTTCAGTTTCCAGGAGAGGAGCCTGGGCCTGTCCTCCAGAGTTCCAGGAAGGCAGTACAGCCCAGCCCTCCGGCCTGCCCTGGCCCCCCTCAGGCCCTGGCCCCGCTCAGGCCCTGGCCCACTGCAGCCTGGGCCTGGGGTCCAAGAGAGGCGCCCGCCTGCCAGGCCCGCCCTGACCGCTCACAGCCGCCCTGCGGCCTCCCTCCTCTCGCTCCTCTGTCTGCTCCTCTGTCCAGTGTCTCCCACCTGCTCCACCATTGGTTTCTCATTTTGGTTCTTTTTGTTTGTTTGTTCTTTGTTTTGGTTCTTTTTTTTTTTTTTTTTTTTTTCTCTGCTTTTCTCCACCTTCTCCAGGCGGCCCGGCTCCTCCTCCTCCTCCTCTTCCTCCTCCTGCTGCCACTGGTGACGAGGCCACCCGTGGGGCCCCACGGCCCCCCCTGACTCCACCCTTCCCGCCGGCTGCGCTCCGGCCGCCCCTCCCCCCCCTCCCATGCCTCTTCTCTCCGTCCTGTCTCTCATACTCTCTGCTCAGTGCCACTCTGGGAGCCAGTCGCGGCCTGGCCCACCCCATCAGCAGCCCGCCCAGCTTCCCGCCTGTCACTGCCACTCCAACTCCAGTAAAAAGTGACGTCCCCCTAGTTCAGGACGCCGCAGGTAACTCGCACACACATTCTCAGCAGTATCTGTCACCCCACCCGATCCTTGAGACTGTGGTCCAGGACCTGACCCTTTTCTGTGGCCAGCTCAGTCAAGGACAGGTGTTTTTGGTGGTAGCTGGGGCCAAACAAAGCTGCATCCTGATGGCCAAGCACTCCTGAGACCAGAAAGCCTGGCTCCTATCCCAAAGACAGCTCCTTGTGACTCCTGCTCAGACCAGAGCATTGCTGCCAGCCATTTGCCCCTGCTCAGCAACTGGTCAGCCCAGAGTAGGCATGCCAGATTCCAGCTGGCTGCTCAGGGTGGCCTCACCTTGGGCCTGGGCAGAACAGAGCCTGTCCCTGTGGCTCTCAGGTGTTCAGCTTCCCACCCAGATTCGAGGGTCTTGATCTGGCCCCACCCCTCCCTTAAAGCTGAGCCAGGGGAAGAAACCTCTGGAGCCTCAGGCCTCGGGCTGTGCTCTGTGATAGAAGCTCTTCCTGCCCCAACTCCATATCTGGAGTCCCACGGGGAGGGTCTGCTGGCCCCTCACCTTGCAGACGGCATACCACCTTCCATGCATTGTCACCTCACATTGTGCCTGAGCATGGCTTTGTGCCAGGCCCCGGTGGCTGTGGCAGTAAGTACATGGGTTCTGCCCATTGAGAGCTGTCACCCTGTGACTTCAGACCCAAGAACACATCATCCCTGGTGGATTTCCAGGCCTGAGGCTCTCCCATGGCCCCTGCCTAGTGCCCCCACCCCATTCCAGCCCTCAGTTTCTCTTCATCTGCCAAGGGTGGGTGACTGGGCCTGTTCTCCAAATCCGCAAGGCAGTAATTTGGTGCACAGAGCGGTGGCCAGGCATTCTGGCAGACTCAGAAGGGCCATGGCCCTCGGCCAGCACAGGGAGCAGCCTGGAGGATGTCCCCCTCTGGTGGGTCTGGGCCTTGGGTCCCTTATTTCTGGGGAGTGCTGCCTCCCCCCTGTGTAGCCAGTGGGTGCCTTCTGAAAAGGGTGAGGAAGCAAGCCCTTGGCAGTGGGCTCCTAAGTCCTGGGAAGCATTCTGGGCCAGCCTGGGCACTGATTGGGTGCCTGTCCTGTAGCTAAGCCCTTGTCTAGATCTGGCCCAGCGAGGAGACTCTGAGCAGGGGGTTGGTATCTTTTTGGTATTTAGTTCCTGAGGCCTGGCCTAGGAGGCCCACTAGGGGCAGAAACCTTAAGACCTTAAAGAGCCTTCTGGAACCAAGGAGAAGGTGCTCCTCAGGGCAGTTACAGCCCCAGATGGCCTAGGGCACTTGGCATCCCGGCTGTGAGTAGGCAGGTCCCCCTGCAGACAGGCAGGCAGCCCGGGGAACTGGTTTGCCCGCGGCGGGAAAGGAGCCGGCCTGTCCCTCATTAGAGGCAGGCGTGTGATGGGCCCTGGCCCCCCTCCAACTTGGGTAATTACACTCTGCGACCTAGATTCTCCCTTCAGCTTCAATTAGCACCAGGACAGGTCCTCACTTCCTACCCAAACTGGTCAGGAAGCAGCCACCACATCCCGGCAAGCTGCTTGGTCTGCCACCCAGGGATGCACGTGTGGTCGTCTGCAGGTCTGGATGACAAGGGAAGCCTGGGACTCCTTTGCTGTTCTGGGGGTGGGGAGAGGCGCCCTGGCCACCAGACCAGGGTCAGGGCCCTGTGTGAGTGTGACCCTGGCAAAAGAGGCAGCCTTCTGCACTGACTGCCCTGTGCCCCTTCCCCAGGGAATACCATCTCCATGCCCACAGCCTCCGGTGCCAAAAAGCGCTTCTGGATCATCGAGGACATGTCGCCCTTCGGCAAGCGGCGGAAGACGGCCTCCTCGCGCAAGATGCTGGACGAGGGCATGATGCTGGAGGGCTTCCGGCGCTTCGACCTCTATGAGGACTGCAAGGACACGGCCTGCCAGTTCTCGCTCAAGGTCACCCACTACCACTGCACGCGTGAGAACTGCGGCTACAAGTTCTGCGGGCGCACGCACATGTACAAGCACGCGCAGCACCACGACCGCGTGGACAACCTGGTGCTGGACGACTTCAAGCGCTTCAAGGCCTCGCTCAGCTGCCACTTCGCCGACTGCCCCTTCTCGGGCACCAGCACGCACTTCCACTGCCTGCGCTGCCGCTTCCGCTGCACCGACAGCACCAAGGTCACGGCGCACCGCAAGCACCACGGCAAGCAGGACGTGATCAGCGCGGCGGGCTTCTGCCAGTTCAGCTCGAGCGCCGACTGCGCGGTGCCGGACTGCAAGTACAAGCTCAAGTGCTCGCACTTCCACTGCACCTACCCGGGCTGCCGCCACACGGTCGTGGGCATGTCGCAGATGGACTCGCACAAGCGCAAGCACGAGAAGCAGGAGCGCGGCGAGCCGCCCGCCGCCTCGCCCGGCGCGCCCGTCAGCCTGGACGGCTCGCTCACGCTGGCCGCCGAGCCCGGGGGCTCGCTGCTCTTCCTGCAGACGGCCGCCGCCGGCCTGGGCCTGGCGCTCGGCGACGCCGGGGACCCCGGCCCGCCCGACGCTGCCCCCGCGCCGCGGGAGGCCCCCGCCGCCCCCGGCCCGGCCGCGGGCGCCGGGGAGTCCTCGCAGGAGGAGGAGGAGGAGGAGCTGGAGCTGCAGGAGGAGGAGGCCGAGGACGAGGACGACGAGGACGAGGACGACGACGACGAGGACGACGACGACGACGAGGACGACGACGAGGACCTGCGCACCGACTCGGAGGAGTCGCTGCCCGAGGCGGCGGCCGAGGCGGGCGCACGGACCCCGGCGCTGGCGGCTCTGGGCGCCCCCGGCCCCGCGCCCGCCGCCGCGTCGCCCTAGCGCGCCTCTTCCCGCGGCGTCACGTCACTGTCCCCACTGTCCCCGGCGCTCTTTAAAGAAACGCTGTCTCCACGTGAAGCCCCTGAACAGAGCCGCCCGCCCGCCCCGCCGGGCGCCCCGCAGGTGCTTCCGGACCCCGAGTCCGTCTCAGGACAGAGGCGGGGACCCCTCTGGTGCTCGGGCCGCCCCGCCCGGAACGCGCAGCTCCGCGGCGGAGGACAGGCCGCCGCCCCCTGCCCGCCGAGCGGGGTCTTCAGGGAACAGCAGGTGCTCGCCCGGGCGCGCGCTGACCGCCGCCAGCTCTTTGCTCAGGACCGGGGCGGGCGCTGGAGGCCACTGGGACCCCATCGGCCACCGGGGGCGGGGCCGCCACCTGTAGCGTCTGGCCGGGGGAGCCCCCTTCATGCAGCTAAGACTTCCCCCCTTGCCCTGGGGAAGGCGGTCAGCACGGGTGACAGTACAGGGACATGGAGGAAATCTGAAGGTAGCAGCAGGCGGGCCCTTCAGTGCGGCTGCACCGCGCTCCAGGGCCAGGCTGCCGCCCCTGCCCCTGCCCCCCACCCCCACCCCGTTAAAAAAAAAGAGGCTGTGTCCCAACCCACCCAAATGGAGCCTTGGGGACTGGGGTATCAGCCACCCTGGTGGTGCAAACAGGAAGGATGCGGCTGTTTTGGGCTTTAATATTCAAAATGGAAAAAAATACAAGAAGTTGTACAGTATTTTTCCTGTAAAGGTTATTATTCTACGTAGAGCAAAGGAAAAAAAAAAAAGACAAGCAAAAGCGGGCGGCTGAGTGCCACACCCCGCGGACCAGCCTGAGCTTGGAGAAGGGGGTGCGACTTCTCCCGTGGATGTTTAGCTTTGATTTTAGAGGCCTTAGCAGTTTGAGGCTGTCCGTCTTCACACTAGCACTGATGAGAGCTGCGTGATTCCAACTTTTAACTTGAATTTTGTAGAGACAAGAAAAATGGACTATTACTGTTGACACGAGTTTGTAGTTAATTTAACATTGGAGTTTTCCTCTGTTGGTTATGCGTGTGGCTTTGCAGGGCTTCTTGCTTGTTGTCCCAGTTTGTCTTCTTATTTTGCTCGGGATGCTTCTAGGCTGGTGCAACCCACCCAGATTCAGCCCCTTTTTCAAACCCCGCCTCCTGGAGGTTCTGAGGCTGTCAGCCCAGTGCAGGGCTAATGGCAGGCACACACCTGACCTGGCTGCTGCAGTCCCCAGACGGGGCAGGCTGCCCTCCAGCCTCTGTCCCTCTTCTGCACTTCAGGGCCCCACGGGGCCTCCGGCTGGGGAGAAAGAACAGGCCCAGCAGGCATTAGAGGGTTGGGGTAGAGTCTTATCTCCCTGAAGCCCCCACCCCAAAGGGCTTCAAGGGCAGTGGTTTTCTTTTTCCTGTGTGTGTGTGTGTGTGTGTGTGTGTGTGTCTCCTCTCAGCTGCCCACAGCTAGAAAGCCAGGACCCCCTGAGCTGGAGAGGGAGCAGGGAGGGAGGAGTAGTCAGTGCACCCGATTCAACAGGAAGTCAATTGATTTCTAAACAGCCCCTACCAGAGCCTCCTGAATCCTGTGGGCACCACGTGCTGCTGCTGAGCATTTGCCCAGGCTCTGACCTACCACAGGACTCTGTCTAAGGAGTTTTGTAAAGGAAAAAAACAAAAACAAAAAAACATTTTTCAATGTAGCAAAATCAAACAAAAAATTTAAAAAAAAAAGAAAAGAAAAACGAAGATGCCGACAGTGCGAAGTCTAGCCTTTTGTAACCTTCATATTGCACACTAGGACTATAAGCCATTGCTAGCTCATTTTGAATTTTAATGTGTAATTTTTGTTTTATTTTCTTTCTGTGGGGAAAATGATGCTTGATCCACCAATGCTCTTTTTAATGTTTTATAACTATGTATGTGTATATATATAAATATAAAATAATATGTATGCACATATGTGTGTATATATCTATATGTATATACATATATAGATATATAGAGATGTATAGAGAGGTTTTGAGACAAAAAAAACGCAGAACGTGAAACCGAACTGAACAGCGCGTGCTCTGATTACTTGAATCTGGTCTCCTCGGCACCTGGTTATTAAGAACTGAATATTTTTCCACTTGAATTTAGTGCTATTAGAAATTTAATATATGTGTTTTATTTATTTGATTTTTTTTTTTTGCATGACTGATGCAAGGTTTGACATTTTCACTCAATAAAAACTGGAAAAAAAAAATCCATCAAGTTATCTTTTATTTTTAAAATCGCCCCCAAGCGGCTGGCCGTGACCCAGCTATGTGGGGTGGTGCAAACAAGCCCTGCTCCATGTGCCAGTGAAGGGAAGGGAGGAGGGCGCTGGTCATCTTCAAGCCCAGTGGGGAGATGGGGGACAGACCAGTTTTGTCCTGGGCACCAGGCCAGGTTCTTCCAGCTTGCTGATGACAGTGGTGGGCTCAGGACTTGCCCTGCTGGAAAGTGGTCTCCTCCCATCCTGGGCCCTGCCTGAAACCCGGCTTGAGGCTCAGGAGCACCCTCAGGTAGGGCCATCCAGCAGTGAGGCTCAGGCCTCCCCGAGACCCCGTCCTACCCTGTCCTAGTCAGGGCTACTGGGCGAGTGCTTGGCAGGGTCATCCTGCAGCCCCTCCTTCAGCGCCTTCCTCCTTCCTGCAGGGACCTGCCCAGGCCAGGAACGGCGCGTACCCGGATCCACTCCGGATGCTGGCGAGGATCTGGCTCGAGGCTCGTCATGGCAGAACTGGGGGCTAGTTCCTGGGTCCGTAGCCACGGGCCAGGGCCTGAGCTGCGGGCGCTCTGGTGGCTCCATGGCGGGGGCGGGGGGTGCCCTTGGACACCAGGGAGTGGCCCAAAGTGCAGACCTAACGGCTCCTCGTTTGGCTCCCATGTGCCTGACGCTTCTGAGGGTCCTCTTCAAACCTCATCATCCTGTCCGGCCTGTCCCGAGCTGGCCTCCAGGTGGCCCTGGGAGCGGACATGTGTGGAGCCACTCTTGTCCTCCATGATGAAGAGCATCTTGCTGGCTTGCCACATCCCTGCCACAGGGGAAGACATCCACTTTTCTGAAGGGATCAAGAAGTTGGTCCCTGGGGCACACTCATCCCCCTCACTGCACCTGGCACATCTGAGCACCAGCCAGCTGCCTGGGGACCACAGCAGAGCAGCTTGTCCCCTCAGAGCCCAGCTTGGTGTCATCTGCCACCACAAAGCCTCTCTGGCCAGCCCAGGCCCAGCGCACGGGGCCCTTCCCCGTCGGCCTTCCTCCTGGACCGAGGCCCACAGGCTATTTACATAAATACGTTTGTAACAGACACGAAAATATATACTTTTTTCGGTCTTATTAAAATGTTCAAGTTGGAACTCGCCTATTGTTTGTGGATATCTTGATTCTGTTAAATAAAACAGTGACTAATTTATGGAATAAAACACAAGTTCAACAAATTAAAACCATTATTGGAGCTTTGTAGGCCCCGGTGGGCACATGGCCTCCCATGGGGCCTTAAGGAGGCAGGGAGCCAAGTCCCAGCCTCTGCTGGCAGGGGGACTGGGGGGTGGCGTGGCCACAGGGCTCCCCCTGGGCACCAAAGCAGTGGGCAGCAGAGAGTGGGGGCAGGTCTTGGACTCCTGGAAGCTAGAGCCTCGAAGCAATTTGATGGTCTTGACTCGGCCCCCAGACTACACCCTGTTCCCAGATCGACTGGGCCTGGATGGATTTTGGCAGATCCACACACCCTGGAAATAGGAGGTAAGACCAGCTGCCCAGCCAGCCTCCTGACAGGATCCAGGGAAGGGGCACTGGGTCTCACAGCACCACTCCAGAAAGACCAGGGAACCAACAGGCTGTTGCTCCTAGAGGGCAGAAAGAAGGGCCCACCCACCTGCACCCACTCGGCCAGTGGGGAGCCCGCTGCTGCAGGTGGCACCGCTCCCTGCTGGGCAGCAGGCAGTGGGCAGGGGCCCAGGAAGCTGCCCGTGGCTTGCTGGACCCAGTAGGAAATGCAGTCGGGCATGTTTTCCCTCTGGGATTTAATCAGCTCTGGTGGTGTGCAGTCAACACCCAAACTGGGGCACATTCAGGAGCTCTGGAACCTCCTGGCGAGAGCCAGAACCAGCTGCACAGGCTCCTAGCTGAGCATGGTGGCCTGCCCCTCCCCAGTGTGGTCCTTGGAGCAGGTCTGGCCCCAGCCCAGAGAGTGGCAGGCCACTGAGCAAGGCAGGTTGTCTATTACTGTTCTGAGGGTCAGACCTGGCCCCACAGGTGGCCTTGGCCCAGGGCCAGGGCCCAGGGTAGGAAGAAAACACACTGCCCCAGCCTGGATCAGACCTCCAAGAAGCAGGACCGGCCACAGCGCCCCTGGAAAGCTCTGGAATCTGGGGCCTTGCCAGAAACAAAGAGAAGCCAGGCCTGTGCCATCCTTCCTGGGAGGAACTGCCCTACCCTCTGGGGCAGATCAGACAGGAAGTGGCTCCAAAGGCCCCCAGCAAGGGCCGGAGGCAGAGGACAGCTGATGTGGCCATCGCTGGCTGCTTGATGTCCCCTAGGCCCACAGCCCACACCTGGAGGGAGACCCCAGTTCCCTACCAAAGACTCTCCATAAACTTGTGCCGAAATTTCCAGCTGGGGCTACTGGTGTTCACCAGGGGACCCAGCATCCGCCACTATGAAGACGTCCTTCCTGGCAGCACTGGCCATGGAGAAAGAAAGGCTCAGGCCACTCGCGATGAAGCCGTAACAAGCCCTGGCTGCTGGGAGGGGGAGGACTCACAGGTGCTCCTTCACGCTTCAGGTCAAATCACCCCAAACGCTGGCTGAGATTTCAAACTCATTTTGATAAGAAAGAGTGTCAAGAGCAGTGGCCTGGTGTGGCAGGTGCAGGGCGGTGCCCGTGGAGGCCGGCGGCTCCTGCCTGGGCCTGGCCCTGTTTCTAGACATTCTCCTTGGCCAGGAGGCCACTGGCCCCAGGGTAAGACACACCTGCACTGAGCAGGGACAGAAGAGTGGCTTTGCTCTTCCTGTTGGAAAGGAGGGTCAGGCCCGTGGGGTGGCCAGGGCCTGGTGCCCGCCCCAGGTGGATGCTTCACCTGAGGGGTCTCACAGGCACCTCTGCACTGCCCCACGCCCCCTCCCTCTTCTCTGCAAGCAGATGGCGCCAGCATGGGCTTTGGGAGGGGGGCAGGGCGGGGGTGTGAGGACCCAGAGGACAGGCAGTCCGCCCACTGTTCAGGACAGACAAGCGCACAGCTCTGAGGAGAGCTTCTGTTTTTATTTTAAAACAAATTACGAGACCCACCACACAGCACAGCAAAACCGGAGGGGTGGGAGGGGACTCTCCTTCCCTGCCCGTCCACTGGCCGTCCTCATCAGCGGACATGTACTTCCGCAAAAGGAAAAAGGTCAACACTTGTGGACACAAATTTGGTAGCCCCTTCCCCCAACTCAGAACGCCCCCTTTTCCCACCCAAGAGGTCCCGGGACACGGGCCGCAGATGGTCACCCCAGGAGCTGAGATTTCCATGGGCGACTACCTGCTCTGGGCCTGGCCTGGGGCCTCCCTGCAGGAGGGTCAGGCCCGCGCAAGCCCCTAGGATGCTCCCGGCCTGGCCTCCTCTTTGGGTGGCTCGAAAGCCAAAGGAGGGCCCCTGTCCTTCCCCAAAATGCCCCTGTCCAAGGGAGTCCCACAAGTCACCCAGTGCTAGGGAGACCCCGGAGTCGGAGGGGAGCCTGTTGGGGGGGTCAGGACAGCTGGCCCGTGGCCTCCAGGCACTGGGCTAGTCTGTTCCTAACGGCGCTTTATAAAAAGACGTTGTAATTGAGTTTAATAATCTACTCCCTTCCAGAGAGGGCCTGACAGGCGCTGCCTGCTGCTCACTTCTGCCCCATTCCAAATATTTTTACCTTATTTGGATGAAATGCATTATTTTTCTAATGAAAGGCTTTTTTTCCGCAGGGCCGTCCGCCCTGGTCCAGCAACAGCCTTTATTAGGCAGCACTTGTGCGTTTTGGGGAGGGGTTTTCCTCTCCCTGAAGTCATGCCAGACTCTCTGTCCTCAAAAGCAGAACTCGGCGCTCAGGACCTGAGGGGCAAAGGCCTGGGGCCCCAGGTTCTCACCCCTTCTCCTCCCTGCTTGAGCTGGGGACTTTCCCTCCTGCTGACCCCTGGGCTAGGAATACGTGCCCTGAGGTGGCCCTGCAGCCCCCACCTCAGGAACGGTGAAGCCCAGGACCCCTCTTTCAGGGCCCAGGTCTTGAGGGGGAGGGATCGCGAGGTCCTGGTCGCGGCCAGCGCCTCCCCTGCCTCGACCTTCCCCTGGACACCTGCTCTTTGGTCTCACTAGGAGGGACCCTGGAAGTTTAACAACTATGACAAATGGTGACCAAACCCGGGGGGGTCCTGTCTGCTCAACAGCCATGTCCCCACTCACCATGGAGGGACAGCAGCACAGCAGCCAGAGGGGGAAGGCCCGGCATCAGCTGCCCCGGCGGGGCCACGCCCTGCCCTCTGCTGGAGCAGCCAAGGTCAGTCGGCCTGGCCACCAAGGCTGGGACTCCTTGGGTCCCTGAGAACACAGGGTCCCCTCTCAGGCAGGCTGGTCACCCCAGAGCTGAGATTCTCAGGGATGCAAGGAGGCAGGGGACGAAGCAAGAGGACAAGTGCAGGGATGGCTCTCACCAGGCTTTGCAGGTCCCTAAGGGTCACATGGCTGGGGAAACAGACCTGAGGAGTGTCACCTGAGGTGATGAGGACAGAGGACAAGCCTGCCCCCCCTCCCCCCGCCCCCCCGGGCCAGACAGGCAGGGCCACTTGCTGCCTCGGTGGGCCCCACAGCAGGGCTGTGACCTCTCTCTTCTGGAATAAAACTGCCCTGAGGCCAAGTCCCTCAGTCTGGCCAGGGCCTGGGAGGCCACTGGGGGAGCTTGCACCCCGCTGTGGCCACCTGCAGTGGTGGCCAGGGCCTGTGCCATTTCTGGGCTGTGTCCACAGGAGGCCCAGACAGGGCAGTGCCAGCAGTCCCAGGCCCGGCCCAGGCGGACTTGAGGAGCGCGGAGCGGCCCTTGGCAGGAGCTGCTGGCTCAGGTTTGCGCTCCATGCTCTGTGAAGGTTAGAGGGAGGCAGGGAGGGCGCGGAGACGAGGCAGAGGACACCCGCTCCTGGGAACGCGCGTCCATTTAAGGAAGAAGCTCACCATGCTCACACCAGGTCTGCGCCCAGCCAAGGAGGCCCTGCGGCTCCCAGGACGTCGTCCCTGCGGCCTGCACAGGAAGGACTCCTGCAGTTCCGGGTAAGCAGCCCTGGGGAAGGCCCCGGGGTCGGGGGACAGAGGCTGCCCAGGCCCCTCGCCCTCCCCACGTCCCTCTGGCCCTTCTTGGGGCTCAGCTGGGGTGCTTCTGAGCAGTCCTCAGGGGGCACAAAGGGCCCTCAGCAGACAGGGAGCCACAGGCAGGAGTTAAATAGTGGCAACTCGTATTTATTACAATTATATACAATCATATCTTATATTCTGAAATCTATACATGATGACACAAATGAACATGTTCCTTGGTGGGAAGGACAGACATGGCTGTTGGTCAGGAAGGCTCTGCCGCCTGGCCCTGCCGTGGAGCGAAAATCACATCTCCCCACGGGATCAGCTGAACCACGACACAGCCGGCGAGGACGGTCTGAAGCGCAGTGTGATTTCATTTGTTGGAGAGGATGCCAGGGCGTGTGGGCTGGGGGTGGGGACAGGTGCCCACCTGTCAGGCAGGGCCCGGCTGTGGGGAGGCTGGCCCTGGCAGGCTGTTGCTGAGGGGGAATGGGTCCAGGGCTCTGGCTTCTGGAAACAGCGCGAAGAGTGAGCCATGGGCCAGGCCTAGAGGACAGAGCAGGGACAGCAGAGACCAAGGGGACTGTGGCTCCTCCCCACTGGGAGAAGGCAGGTAACCACATGAGCTCTTGCCATGCACGGTGTCAGCTCAGTCCAGACGCTCAGCCGGCCAGCACCCCGAGGAGACACTGTCGGGGGTGGGGCTCCGAGGCTTGGTGTCCTCGGTCTGGCTGTGAGGAAGGCAAAGCCACCTGCTTGGGCTGAGCTGAGTGGGGTGTGGGCTGGGCCTGGGATGCTGCTCAGGTGAGACGCAGATGTGGACAGAAACGGGAGCCTCACGCTCTGCAGCCAAGCACAGCTCTGCCCAGACCTTGGCTTGAGGCCATCCCCGCCCAGAGCCAGAGCCAGAGCCCAGAGCCCACAGCTGGACGGTGTCCCTGGGAGAGGCCCTAGTCCCGCTCATTCTCGTTGCTGGCACCCTCGGGCCGCCGCAGCTTCTCCACCTGCTCGTTGATCTGCCCGTCCCCACCTCTGCGGTCCTCCCTCTGCACCCCCAGGACGTCCTCCTCATCCACGTGGCTCACATCGTCGTCCTCCTCGTCCTCCTCGTCCTCCTTGTCCTCCCTCTTCTCTTCCTCGCCCTGCACCTCCATCCTCACCTGGCCCTTCACGTCCACCACGCCCTCGCCTTCCTCCGGGGGGCCTAGCAGGTGGTAGGTGGCCGTGGAGCCCTCGGGACTGTGGCTCTCCTTCCCAGGCGAGGGGGACGTGGACTCGTTGCTGACTGGCGAGATGTCACTGCTGCTGTGGTGGTTCACGGCTGCAGGGCTGGAGGGTGACGGCGATTTGACTGGAATCTGCCAGGAGGGGATCTTCGGGGCTGACGGGGATGGCGGGAACTGTCTCCTGGCAGGGGAGAGCAGGGGGCCAGGCCGAGGTTGGTGACCCCAGCTGGGGCTTCCCATCACAGCCCCTCCTTCACTGACCCCCGAGAGCCATGATGGGAACGGTGCCCCCAGAGATACCCAGCAGGGGACCAGAGAACAAACCTCTTGGCCCAACGGAGGCTGCATCAGCTAAGAAGGGTGCCAGAGCCCTTGCGCTGCCCACAGGATGCCCGGCTGCACTGGGGGCTCTGGGGCCTCCCCTGCCTAGAGTGAGGCTGTCGAGCTCCTGACCCAGCAGTGCCCTGCCTCCACCCCAGAGGCAGCAAAGGAAGGACGCAGGCGCTGCAAGGGCTCGGGACACACCGACCTCGACACTAACTTGTCTATGGCCTGGGCAGAAGGTGGCCACTGGCCGAGGCTCAGACATCAGCATCAAGAGGTAACTTGGTGCATGTTGGTAGAAAGCCTCTGAGCCCAAGTGACAGGGAACAGACAGGTTTCCCTTTCTGCTTCCGTGTTCCCTTCTAGGCCCTGGGCCAGCAGCCAGCCCAGACCAAATCCCATTCCAGGGGGGACCCGGGAGGCCAGGCCTGCTTGGCAACTGCTTGGAAGTGAAGATCTGTGACTTGTAGGCCCATCCCTGTAGGGACCCATGGGACAAAGCCCTGTTCCCACTCTGGGCAGCCAGCACTGGCCGCAGAAACAGCCTCCACCTCAGGGGCGCACACCCCAGCCTTCACTAGCCTCAGCGGCACAAAGCCAGTGAGGAACTCCACCTGCTCAAAGTTCCCCAACTGCCTGGTCTCTCCACCACCAAGGTCAGGAAAGATCTCTTTTACTAATCACCTTCGGGCCCCCGGGCCCCTCACCTGTTCTGAGGACATGTTCTCTTCCTCAGGGAACACAGGGCGGGCGTGTTTGAAAATGAGGTCTCTGGCTACCCAATCCCTACACCCTCCATCCCTGATCTCTATGAAGGTCCCACATTGGGTGCCACTGAACCCCAAGTCCAGCGGAGGAAGGACGGCATCCAGACAAGGGCTGCCAGGGTGCCGCTTGTGTGGGATGACCACTCTTCCTGGTTTCCCAGGACAAAGAGGCTCCTGGGACACTGGACTTCCAGCTTTAAGATCAGGTCAGGCCTGGGCAAACCAGGAAAAGCTGGTCACCTTACCATCAGGGCTGCCCTGTGGAGGGACAGCACAGGAATACCAGGGAAGGTGGAGGGAGGTGAGGACTGTTCTGCCTGTGGAGAGCTCCTCGAACTAAGTGGCCCTCACTGGGACTTTCTCTGGGCAAAGCTGTCACTGAGGTTGTCTGGGCTCAGGAAGCGGGAGGGGTAGCCTGCCTCTAGGAGCCCCTGCTTCAGGAGGAACCCAGCGGGAGTGCCCACTGCTCCTCGCCTGAGAGGTCCAGAGAGCCGCTGCTATTTCAAAACTGTTGTGGGTGCCGCCGACTGTCAGCCTGGAGGGAGAAGGGCTCTGGGGAGGGAAGCAGAAGCTCCCAGGTCTCCGCACTCAGTGCCAGAATCCCACAGCTCAGTCAGAAGCTGCCTGGGGAGCCCTGGGGGAGCCCTGAGCTCCCCACCGCTGCGAGGCCAGCCCAGGAGGTCTCTCCTGCTTGCTGTCCCAAGCAGGGACCTAGATAAGGTGGAACCTGAGCCTTCTCGCCTACCGATTTAAAAGAAGCCCTTTTAAGGAGTTAATTTCCGACTTGAGTTCGTTGATATTCTGGGACTCCAGGATCCAGTTGGTGGATGTGGTGGCCTGAAAGTCAAGACACAGGAGATGCAGGTCAGAGTGGCACCCCCATGCCACCCGAGTGGGCAAGGTGTGGCTTAGGAGCACCCTGAAGGCAATAGCAGCTGGCACATTTTATCTGGCCACAGCCTGGCGATCCTGCGTGAAGGGCCTGGCACTGCCGGAGGCGACTCCCTTCAAAACCACACTCCCTGGGCTCTGGGTGTCTAAGGGCACAGGACAGGCAGCACCGTGGTACTGTGGGTTTGTAAAGTGACGTGATGCGTGAGCTCTCATCTTTCAGGGAGACTCGCTGTGGTATCTGAAAGGAGGGGTGACACCTGGAGGACGGGCAGGAGTCTGCTGGAGTGAGCAATGCCCTCCCTTCTGTGTTTGAAATGCTCATTAAAACAAAAGAACAATAAAAACTAAATCCCACTCCTTCCAAAAGAAATGCCCCTTGGAAGTGAGCAAGGGGCTCAGCCGGGGTGGCCTCAAAACTGGTGTTCCTGAGCCTGGAAGCCACACCGGGCATCAGAGAGGCTGGGGCACCTCAACCCTTGCGGGCCACTCCTACAGCCTGGAGGACAGGCTTCACCACATGCTGGGCTGCTTGGAGCTGCTGGGGACCTCCTGCTCCTGCTAGGTGATGTCTGGTCTCTAGAGGGCCCTGGGGGCCAGAGGACATCCCAGGACTGCTCCTCCCTGTCTGCAAAGCCACCTGCAGGTCATGCTACCCAATCACATCCCTTCTTTGGGATGACTCTGGTTGCAGAGCAGAGAAGAGAACAGCCCCTGGGCTCTGAGCTGCCCTTCCCCAGGGCCAGGACAGAACCTCCTTCACACAGGGCTGCTGCACATGGCTTTTGGCAAATCCTGTCAGGACAGATGGACAAGAGGAGAGCCAATCCCACCACCCCGCATGGGAGCTGCGGGTGGCCAAGCCGCCGGGGTGAGTGTGTTGGGTATACAGTGGTTCACCCCGGCCAGGAGGCCTCAGCTCAAGTGCCTGCCTCCCTGAGCCGGAGGCTGCCTCCAGATGGGGTGAGCCTGGCTCTTTCCCCAATGCACAGTGGCGACTGCAGGCCCACCCAGCTGAGGCCGCCCAGGGGGAAGGAAACCTGCAGTCCAGGAGAATGCGGGCCCATGTCTGCCACCCTCACACACAACCCTGCAGGGTCCCCACTCCAGATCAGCAGATGACGAGGGCACAGAAGCTGCTGATGAGCTCCTCCGCGCCCTGGAAGCTACAGCAGCCCATCAAGCAGGAGAGACTTCCACTCCCGGCCTGCACAGGACTCCGATTACCAAACGCATGTGCTGCCAGATGCCAGGATTCAGAAATAAAATCTGACATCTGGGGCTTTTTAGCCAATCTCTTTAAAAAACAGTTGTCGAAAACTCGCAGCCTTCAGTTTTATGTAGGTTTTTTTAATTACTTAAAGCTCTTCTTTTTAATTTTTTACAGTGCTCCAGTAGGAGTTTGGAAGCCAGATATAAAAACTTACATCACAGCTGAGAAAACACAGCTCTGAGTCTTTGGTTTATGGGGTAACCAAAGTCCTCACATGTGTTTAGATGCCAGGCTGGAGAACCCCACTTCATCACCAAGAGGGGGACAGAAGCCTGGAGGGGGAGGGGCTTGAGAACAGCAAGCGGAGGAGTTCTATGGGGCCATCTCAGCCACCAGGAAAAGCCCACCCCACCCGCCTTCAAATTCAACACGTGGTCTTAATCGTAATGTTTAAGGTCTGAAAGCAATTTCCCAGTTTCCAGAATGGCTGCTGGCCACTGACAGGCCACTGATCCAAAAGATAACCAAGTGGGGTGAAGGCTGCTGCCACAGGGACCCACAGGGGCTGCAGCCACCTGAGGAGGGGGTGAGGCAACACCTGGGTGTGGGAGAGACATCGGGAGGGGGTTCTTGGGTCTTCACAAGAGGCACCTCAGACTCTATCAGAAGCAGGAAGTGATCCACTTTCCTGGTTTTGCAATCTAGTGCATTGAAGGTGTCTTCCCTTAGCAGAACAGACTGGGTAAAATCCTTTAGAGGACATTATGGAGCCACGGGACCACTGTCTCCTGGGCCCTGTCTGCCTAAGCCATGATGATGCTATCATACACCCATGAAAACCAGGGCCTGCAACCCTGAGACCTGACCAAAGTCAGGCAACATTCTAAGCACATCCACAATCCAGCAAAGCAGGAACCATCATAGCTCCATTATATACATGAGGAAGACTCAGAGAAGTTAAGTAACTTGCCTGTGGTCCCACAGCTAGCAAGTAGGAAAGTGAGGATTCTAACCCAGCAGATGGATCCCTCAGTCTGATACTGCCCAGACTGCTGCAGATTTGGGCAATAAGGCATGGAAAACTTCCTCAGTCGATCCTGGGTGGTTCCCATTCCACTGGGATCACCCAAGCCCACGTACTTGAGGCAAGGTTAGCCCATGCACCTGGGGCGGGCACAGGGGTTGCTGGGAAACTGCACACTTCTCCCTTCTGTCCCCTCATATTCTCCCTGTGACTTGCAGCCCAACTACAGGCACCTACGATGATGGCGCCCAGAGCTGTGGGGGTGTGGCTGTCATCAGAGGTCACAGAGAAAAGGGCAGCTTTCTTCCCTCCTCCTGTTGGGAGGTGACAGGAAGGGTGGCCTCAATGGGTAACTGCCATCCAAGTGTACGGTGATGCCTCCCTTTTCCACAGGAAAGGTTAGACAGCAGATGGCAGGTGAAGGACATTCAGACCTTGGAAGACAACATTCAGACCTGGGGCACAAGGACCAGGGCGAAGAGCTGGACAGGACAGACAGGGCCTGGGGGAACCCAGGGCCCAGAGGTAAGTACCTTGGCGGTGGCGAGCTCGTGGGCCAGCTCCTGGACCTTCTGCTGCTGCTGCCTCAGCAGCTCCTGGACAGAGGCCAGTGTCGTCTGTACCTGAGTCACTGGGGAAGAGAGTGTGGCGTCTGGTGAGGTGGTGCCCACAGACTCTCTCCTCAGTCCCCATGCCTGTGGGCAGCCCCTATTCCTGCTTCGGTTCATTTATCTGCAGGCCCTGCCCCCTCACCTCCGATGACTCATCTGCGCCCTGGAAACCCACCTGCGCTGGACCTGCCCTCCGGATTTCCACTCTGTCTTTCTACTGTGTGCTTGTCCGTGGTCAACAGCACACCGGTCCAGCCTCTCCCTCTAATCACGCCCGGCTGCGCCATCCTGGCTCTCCCGGCCCCTCTCACTGCCTCACTCATCTCATGGGCCTAGCCGTGTCCTTGGGAGCTCAGGGCGTGTCCAGCCTGGGAAGGCCGAGGCTCAGGCTTCCGCCACATCCAGGAGGACTGAAACTGCAGACCCTGTCTCCAGTGCGCCTTCCTATCCTACTCCCACCCTGAGGCTGTCTGCCTAGACCCCACTGTCACATGGCCCCTGGGACCAGGTATCACCGCATCACCCTCCTAGGAGCAAATGCCAGTGTGACAGATACATGCTACAGACTTCTGAGGATTTCACGAAGGTGCCCCTGAGGGACATGGGCTACCCGGACAGGAGGCTCCCGCCTGCCTCGGGGTTTGAGATGCAGAGCTCCACCTGGTAAACAAGCTTATAACGGAGCAGAGCCACCTCTGGCGCGACAGGTCCCAGCTAATCTGGGCCATCGCTGGGGCAGCGGGTAATGAACGCCAGCCCTGTGGAGTCGATAACAGAGGAGGTGGCCGGGGTCCCAGGAGCCACAGTAATTACAGACTCTCCTGACCCTGCCGTGGACTCTTACAGGGAAGGGGGGAAATCAGTGAAAACCCCCCTGAAAACCTCATAGAAGCAGAAATTAAAAATGAACTTTACAGCCCTTAGAAAGGCTGTCATTTTATTCCCCTTATTAATATTCTGAGGTTGGGAGCCTTTCCGTAAAAACATAATTAATTGAGGCCGCGCCGACAGTAAACAAGCAATTTCAAATTAAACCGAAATGACGGCGGCTTCATTTGCAAATGTGAACAGATTCTCAGAGCAGATAAATGAAGTCACCACATAAAGTGGAGACGGAGGGAGAGGGGAGGGGCCGCGAAGGGGCTGCGTGGAGAAGGCTTTGAGGGGTGACTTGATGGAGTCATTAATCTTTACCTGTCTGGGCCACGCTGCCACTCAGCTCAGAGAGACTCGCCGCCATCCTCTCCAGCTGCTTCCTGTCCTCGCGGCCGCCCAGGATGAGGGGCAGCAGGTACTTCTGCAAGAAGCAGAGGGGCGGGAGCGGTGTGCACACAGGTACCTGACATCCGTCTCTCAAATCCCGCCACCCAACTTTCCCTCGTCCTCCCCAGGTTTGGGGAACCCTGGCACATCCATAAGCGAACAAAATACTTGAAAAAGTTACAAGACTGCGATTATAACCATCTAAAATTCTGTCTGAATAAGGACAAGGATCGGGAGAGAACAGGGATGAAGAAAGCCAGTGTGCATGTGCACATGCGTGTGCGCTGGGGACAGAACCCAGGGTCTGGCACCTGTCGGGCAAGCTCCACCACACAGCTGCAACCTGGCCCCAGGAAAACCAGTTTGGTCTGCTGTGACAGGAAACTTTTATTAGTGATGTCATATTTTCATGACAAAAACTTTAAATTCTACTTTAACAGTTGTAAGATGAAAATGTGGAAGGATATATAGGAAAACAATGCTGTCGGCAGCCTCCTGTTTCACCCTTCAAAACAAATTATTAAAATTAAATGAATAAAAACTTACTCAAGAAACTAAAGGGAAATCAGCTGCAGACTTCAGGGCCCTGGTTTTTAGTAGGGATGATACCGTGGTCTCCCGAGATCACTTGGTCTTTGCTAAACCAAGGCTGAATCCTCAGAAGCAGCCTCCTTCAGAGACAAACAACTCACTTCTCACAGGTACCCCAGGGGGTAAGCTGCACCTGGCGACTGTGATGCCACCAAATAAGAACCCTGAACACCCGGTCCTCTGAACACTGGAAGAAGGCCCTCGAGGGCATAGCTGGACACCCTGCTGCAAGGCTTGGAACAGGGGTGTGTGGAAGGGCGGAGGCAGGCAGCAGGCCACTGGACAGCAGGATGAGGCGAATGTCCTTCGACCCACAAGACAGGGGCCAGCACACGAGGACCCCTATTTGAGGGGAGCGAGACCCAGTGCAACTTGAAAAGGAGGGTGCTAGAGCTCACGCGGCGTGGGCCTGGCTGGGCCACACAAGGGTACTTTGTTTCTTAGTCTATTTGGGCCCCAGATGGGGAAAAAAGATGGAAACTTCTCCATTAAGGCTTCTGTATGGGGAAGGAGAAGGCCCTTCACAGGGGGTTTGTGGGAGAGCTTATTTCAGGAGTGACTCCTAAGTGAAGACCATCATTCAGCTTAAGTGTAGAAGCATTTTCTATTTTGCAAAGTGCTTTTCAGCCACCCTGTGAGTTATTACTCACAACTGAGCTAAAACTCATCAAATGTAGTCTGACGTTGCAGGTGGAAAATTCCCTAAGTATAAAAGTCAAGAAACTCTCACACATGTAAACAACTATGGGCTCCATTTCTGAGGTCAGAAGTGACAAGAGGCACATGCCCTGTTCGGCCTAAGTCTTATGCATGTGTGCAGCAAGAGGGTGGCTTTTTCCCACTTTCTTTTTTCTTCTTTTAATTTTTTAAAAAATATTTTTTAGTGTTAATGAACTTTTATTTTATTCATTTATGTATATGCGGTGCTGAGAATTGAACCCAGTGCCTCACACGTGTGAGGCAGGCACTCTACCACTGAGCCACAACCCCAGCCCCTCTTTTTTTAATTTAAAAAAACTATCAACAAATATTCTAGAAATTCTTTATTTTTTTCTTTTTTAGTACTGGGGATTGAATACAGAGGTGCTGTACCACTGAAACACATCCCCAGCGCTTTCTTTTGAATTTTGAGATTTCTTTTGAATTTTAAGTTGCTTAGGGCCTTGCTAAAATTATTGAGGCTGGCCTTGAACTTGCAACCCTCCTGCCTCAGCCTCCCACGTTGCTGGGATTATAGGTGTGTGCCACTGCACCCAGCTCTGTTCCACAAATTCTTCAGTCACCATTGTGACCGACATTTCAATGTCTTTCTTCTTTTATAAAGCAGGTGAGAGGGGCTGGAGCTATATAGCTCAGAGGCAGAAAGCTTGCCTAGCATGCGTGAGGCACTGGGTTTGATCCTCAGTACCTCATAAAAATAAACAAATAAAATAAAGGCATTCTGTCCACCTACAACTTAAAAAAAAAAATTTAAAAACCAAACCAAAAGAAAAAAAAAAAAAAACAAACAGGTGAGAGCCCCGAGCTCTGTGGAGACGGACAGCAGCCCTCTGGTGCACCTACACCAAGGGGCTGTGCTTCCTGCTCCTCTCAGGGCCTGCGCTGTGGCCTGTGGCCTGAGCCTGTGGGGCTCACAGGGCCGAGGCACTCATTGGAAAGCTGTGTGTTGTCATATTATCCTTCCTGGTGCCTAATCTGTGCCAGTGATTTGGAAGAAGCCGTCCACACACAAGAAACGGGTGGGTATCCACTCAGAGGAGGGAGTCCTAGGATCCAGAACATTTTGCTTCCAGATTTTTAAAAATTGATTAATCTATTTGACAGCAGAATGCATTTGACACACTGTACACAAATGGAGCACAACTTCTCCTTCCTCTGGCTGTCCACGGTGCAGAGTCACTCCTCCAGTGTAATCGTGCATATATACATGGTAATAATGTCTGTCTCCTTTTACTGTCCTTCCCAGCCCCACAACTCCACTCCTCTCCTCTCACTCCCCCCTACACAAACCAAAGTTCCTTCGTTCTTCTCTATCCCCCCACCCCCACTATGAATCAGCATGTGCTTATCAGAGAAAACATTCAGCTCTCATTTTTTGGGGGATTGGCTTATTTCATTTAGCATGATATTCTCTAGTTCCATCCATTTACCTGCAAATGTTATCATCTCATTCTTCTTTAAGGCTGAGTAATATTCCATTGTATATATGTACCACATTTTCTTTATCCATTCATCTGTTGAAGGCATTTAGGTTGGTTCCATAGTTAAGCTACTGTGAACTGAGCTGCTATAAACATTAATGTGCCTGAGTCACTACAGTAGGCTGATTTTAAGTCCTTTGGGTATAAACCAAGGAGTGGGATAGGTGGGTCAAATGGTGGATCCATTCCAAGTTTTCTGAGGAATCTTCATATGGCTTTTCCATAGTGCTTGCACCAATTTGCAGTACCACCAACTATGTAGCATACCTTTTCCCCCACACCCTCACCAACACTTATTATTGTTTGTATTCTTGACAGCTGCCATTCTGACTGGAGTGAGATGAAATCTTAGAGTAGTTTTGATTTGCATGTCTCTAATTGCTAGAGATGATGAACATTTTTTCATATGTTTGTTGATGGATTGTATTTCGTCTTCTCTAAAAGTGTCTGTGCAGTTTCTTAGCTGAACTGATTGGGTTATTCAGTTTGTTGTTTTTGTGTGTGTGTGTTAAGTTTTTGGAGTTCTTTATATATCCTGGAGACTAGTGTTCTATCTGAGGTGTGTGTGATAAAGATTTTTTCCCATTCTGTAGGCTCTCTCATCACGTTACTGATTGTTTCCTTTGCTAAGAAGTTGCTTCCGGATTTCTACATGGCAATTTCCAACTACAGCAACAGATGTTCCACTGAAAAAATGTTATTCTGCTATAACTCTGCCATTAGCTTTTGTATTAAGCCCCAAACTAAGAATCCCAGGATGCAAGGTTTAAATGTATTTCACTTGCTAAAAGTTACAATGGTGAGTCTGGAATTCATTCAGGCCCTGGGTGGCCTCCAGGTTGAGCAGATCTTGGACCTGAGACCCAACCTGGCTCTTCACCTTCTAGAAAAGATCCAAGGTGGGCCTTTTCACTGGTGTCAACAAAGTAAATGTTTGCTTGGTGCCTAGGTTCTGTGGTAAGCAATCAACTCTGCTTATGAGTCCTGAGGAATCCTACGTTATACATTCCCTGGAAGAGAAGGCAATCCCACGAACATGGCTACACTGAGGTTCCCCAACCTGGCTTTAAATACTAAGGTAGAACAACGGAGTTTGGGGTACTTCCAGTGAGTCAGCCGCTTGTCTCAGCACTTTCCTGTGCTCTTCATTACAATCTCACGAAGCAGGTACTGCAGCTGCTCCTCAATGATGAGGAGAGGGAGTCATGTCACAATGAAGCACTGGACATCAACAATGATGCAATACACCTCATCTCCCAGGCTACGTTCAACGTGCCTAAAACATGCACATCAGCTGACGGTGGGTAAAATCGTCTAACAGTCTCTCTTACAATAAGATGTTGACAATCTCGTGTGATTTACTGAATATTGCACTGAAGGTACACAGCAAGGGTTGCAATGGGTGTGCTTCTGCACCATTGTAAAGGTGACTATCGTAAGTTGGGGACCATCTGTTTTATCCTAATTTTACAGATGAGCCTGTGGTCAGTTTCTCAGGGCACAGCCAGGGTTTAACACAGGCAGATGGCCCCCAGCGTCCATGCTCTTAATTTATCCCTCACAAATTACACATCAGGCACCATTCTAAGTGCCCGACCCAGACTGCAAGGGACAGACCTCAAGGTCACCCTGTGAGTAGAGATTCAGGAGTGGAGCAGGAGAGGAGGGGCTTGCGCCTGCCAGGCCTGGGTGCGCATTCCCTCCTGCGCCTGCAGCACCCCGAGGACAGCACCTCTGTGCAGGAGGTAAACCAAGAGCTGGGAGAGGGGAGCTGACTGCCAGGGCAGCAGGTAGAGCACCTGTAGCCTCTGGGAAGACAACTTACCTTGTACAGCTGATGAAAGCCAAATGCAATTCCCGCCATGATGATGGCCAACGCACCATAATCTCGCCACCGGGAACCTACAGGGTCTGAGAGTGGGAGAAAGGAGGCAGAGTCAGGGGGGACACCCAGCATCCTTCCCTGGGGAGAGGCAAGTGTGTGACTCAGCAGATGGGCAAGTAGGGTACACAGCTGTGACTGTCAGAAGTATCAGTTCAGCTCTGTCCCCTTCTCTTCCCAGGCTTTCCGAACCATCCGCCTCACTGGGGACAGCAGAGACAGCTAGTCATCTGGCCTCAGCTGGGCAGAGGTGTGCAGCAGCAGTGAGCTGAGTGACCAGCATGGAGCCAGGGGGCAGGGCCCTGTGAGGATGGCGTGAACACACCCCGGTGTACAGAACCACATGTGCAGACGCCCTACTCCAGAGAAAGATCATCGAGGGCACCACAGACCAAGGTGACCTCCCTGCTCTGCTCTCACATGGAGCTGGGGAGAAAAGACAGAAGACACAAGTCTCTGAAGGACGGAGCAAGGCAACTTCACAGAGTGACAGAGCCTATCCAGGGCATGTGCCTGTGGGGGTAGCGGGGGGAAGAGACCAGGGGTCAGCAGGGTCTTGGAGGAGACCAAGACCTGTGGTTCTGGGGACAAGGGAAAAACAAGCATCAAGTAAGGAAAGTGGGTCAGTGTGGACCTGCTGAGCACCTGGGCCTCAGCAGGGGAGAAGAGATGCTCTGGTCAAAAGAACTGCAGGAAGAGTGTCCAGGAGAACACAGGGAGTCAAGTCTACCTGCGGGTGGGAAGGAAAAGACAGGGCCCAGGAGTCTGAACACCATTTCACCAGCAGGGGGGAGACACCGCAGGATCTGGGTGAGGGTGGTGATGGGATCTGCTCTAGGACAGCAGCGTGGGTGGCTGTGAGGACAAGGCACAAGTGGAGTCCCGGAAGCATGAAAGCTGGGGAGAGCTCTGCAGGGACACACAAAGGCAAAGAGGGTCTGGGATAGGACGGAGGCCAAGGAATGGAGTTGGGAGCCATCTCAGAAGAATTTGCTGCTGTTGTTGAGGAACTGGTTCCTGAACCAATTCCCTTTAGATCAACACCCCCCGGCCCCCGTTACCTGCAGCGTCCCTTTCAGTTACCTGTGGTCAACTGTAGTCCAAAAATAGTAAACGAACAATTCCAAAAAAACCCCCAATTCCCAAGATTTGAGTTGCATCCCATTCTGAGTAGCATGGTGAAACCTCAGCTGTCCCGCCCTGTCCCACCACTCTGTCCATCACAGCCATGCTGAATGTGCTACCTGCCCTTTAGTCACTTAGCCATCTCGGTTATCAGACGGCCGTCTCACGGTCACAGTGGTTACGTTCAAGTCACCCCCATGTAACTCAACAATGGCTCCAAAACATAAAAGCAGTGAGGCTGGCAATCTGGATATGCCAAAGAAAAACCTTTAGTGGCAAAAGTTCTCAATACAGAAAGAAAAATGATCATATGCTGAGCTTGCTAAAATCAATGGTACGACACAATTATTTTAAGAGAGAACACATTCAGATAATTTTTATTATAACATACTGTTATAATTGTGCTATTTCATTATTGTTCATCTTACTGTGCCTAACTTATAAATTAAACTTTATCATAGATATGAATGTATGGGGGAAAAACTGTATACAGAAGGTTCAGTCTTACCTACAGTTTCAGACGTCCACTGGGAGTCCTCCCCTATGGAAAAAGGGGGCCTAGCACATCCGAGTCCCCACAGCTCCCGAGGGACATCCCAGGTGCACAGGAGAGATCTCCCGACTGCACTCCCCTACACAGAGTTCACAAAGTGCTTTCATGATCTGATCCCATGAGGCACCACTGTCCACTCCAACGCCCTCAGCTATCTCTAGGCCACCTAGCAAACACCCTCCCTCCTCATAGGAGACTGTCATTAAAGGAGGGGTAGGGGCTACTGTTCTCAGAATGTTGGGTGGCATAGGCTTCATGCCAGCCATGAAATGAGCCTGCAGTGCCACTGGGAAGTTGACCAGAGGGCACCCCCATGCATGCTGCTGTGCTAGGGAAGCGGGGCCCTGAGTGATCTGAGAAAGGGTGAGAAAGGAAGAGAAACATCCCCAAACTCTAAGAGGGAGCACCACTGCCCGGCCAGCGCTGCCTGGAGACACTGAGTGCTTTTAGACACCTGAGTGCTTCTGCTTCTACCTCTCTCACCCGTGCTTGCCAGCTCTCAGAGGTTACCTGTCCCTCCTGGTGTTTGATGACCAAAGCAGAGGAACAGGACTCCTCTTTTAAGTTCAGTGGCAGGAGGTGAGTGCACAGGGAGGGAGGGTGGCCAGCATGCAGCCTAGCAGGGGGATTCGAGTCTCAGAGACCTTTAAGTGGGCAAGAGGGAAACCCCCTCCTCCCCGGGCCGCTGGGCTCTCAAGAGACAGAGGGGACAGACAAGAATCTCTCCTTAGCCACCACAGTCCCCTCTGTCCTCCACCTATGGATTCCACATGAGATTCCCCAACATGGCTCAGCCTCACCTTGTTACAAAACTGTAATCCACACGTGGCCTCTCCCAGCCCTCAACCCCCATTTTTTGTTTCCCCTCTTTGGTCAGGCAGCACACACGCCGCTTCAACGTCCAACAGCAGGAGCCAGAAAGGTCTACTGAGAAAGGTCTCCCTCTCTACCACCACCAGTCATGGAGAATGGTTTCTTGTTTATCCTTCCAGAGAGTTTGACACACATATAAGACAACACAGATGTGACTTGGTTTTCCTCTTTCCCACCTATTTTCCAATTTTCTTTTTTTCCTACAGCTCTATAATATTCTATTTAACCTGTTCCCTGCTGGGGGCACCTAACTCATCAGTGACTGTGCACACGTGTCAGCTCCCATATAAGACAAGACTTCTGTAAGCCTAAGACTTCCTAGGACATGGGTCAAAGGCATGGGCCTCTGTCATTTGAGAAATCCTACAAAATGGCCTCCATGGTGTTCAGCGGACTCATCCCATCAGCCACGCACCCGGTGCTGTTTCCCCACAGGCAGCCCGACAGTGTGTGTCGTCAAACACGCATTTCTGACAGTGGCAGAAGGAGAGCGGTGCTTCGCTCTGGTTCTAGCTTGCGTTGATCTTATTTTGAGTGAGGACCGGGCGTCTCTTCAACAGCATTTCCTTTCTGGTGTACTGTGTGTTCTCCACTTTTCTACTTGACTTCTCTCCCTCAGCACTTCTGTAATACAGCAGGGATGTTAGCCCTTTATGACACAAATCATAAACAGCTTCTGGTTCATATTTCTTTGGGTTCTTTCATGGCATGCTGGCATTTTTTGTGTTCATGTAAATTTATCAATCTACTTTTTTGTGCATGCTGGGGTTCGTGTTAAGGACAATCTCTAATCCCTTTCTAGGCTATGTGACACCAGCAAGGTATTCAAGTCTGAGAATCCATCTTGGAAAGTGGAGAGTGTGGCTTCGCCCTGTTGCAGACATCCCCACGCCACACAAACCACTTCTTGTTAAACAGGAAGCTCTGAGACCTCAGAGGTAGACTATCTTTCACCCTGACCCTAAGACCTGGGCCTTGGAGTCCCACTCGGATCTTTACTTCGTCGTCTGCTTTCTCTTCTAGCCAGCTTTGCTGTGCGCCAGATGCAAAATTCAACATCTGGTACCAGTTCATTTTCAGGAGGAAAAAGGGCAGAGTGGCCTTGCCATCCCTAGAGAAAGCCACACTTGGGAGGGCTTTAATCCACACCCAGGATGTCCATCATGTGGCCAAAAGCCTCAGAAAGAACCCCTTCCCATGGGGCTTGCATTCAGTAATCATGCACCACTGACTCTCAGGTACCCTCTAAATAACAAGAAATTAGCTGGAACCAGGTTAAAAACTTGATCAGAGGGGCTGGGGATATAGCTCAGTTGGTAGAGTGCTTCTCTTGTAAGCCCAAGGCCCTGAGTTCAATCCCCAGCATCAAAACAAAACAAAACAAAAAAATTTGGACCAGAAGCCCAAGTTTGCTAGATGCTTCTGCTGCTTTGCAAACATATCCACTGCACCTCACGCAGTGCAGCCTTCTCCTGGGGACTCTGAGCTGCCAAGGCTGAGCAGACACTGCATCTTGGGGAGCCAGGAGCTGGGGCCCCTGCACACCTGCCTACCTCGTCAGAGCTCTGCCCTCCCCAGGCCCGAGAAACACCTGTGGTTCCTGCAGCTCACCCTTCACCCCTCACTGCTGCTCCGTTCCTGCTGGGCTCACGTTAAGAACATTTTATTGCCCCCTGGTTTTCATTATTAATGAAAAGGGACCAGAATGATCTTTCCTAAAGTTCAGAGAGTCTATAAAGACAAGAAGCTGAAATGCCATTTTACTCGTTTTGGAGATGTGTGATACAATTCCTTCTTGTGGCAAAATGAAGAAAGAGGAAAGACCTGGATGGAAATGACTCTTACCCATTGTGTGGCTTCCAAGGGCAACAGACCAGGGCCACTGCAAATTACTCTGGTGGCCCCAAACCAGCTCACACCCCAGCCCAGCACCTGGATTCCTGTCCCTGCGCACTCTGGGGCCAGTATTTCCCAAGTCCAGTGCAGACCCTGCACAGAAGCCAAACCAAGGACTCCTGGGACAGCAGACTCTTCTGTCGCCCTGCTCCCAAAAGTCCAAGGGCATAATCTAGGGTCAGTCACTCTTCTGCTCCAGTTGGGAAGGAAGAGAAGTGGATTGAGTGAGTCCAGCATGCGCATGTATGTACGTGTATTACTGAGGACTGAACCCAGGGGTGCTTCTGCACTGAGCTACATCCCCATTCCCTACCCCACCCCTTTGTTTTTGAGACAGGGTCTCACTTAGTTGCTGAGGTTTACTTTAAACTTATGATCTTCCTGCCTCAGCCTTCCAAGCTGCTGGGATTACAGGTGTGTGCCACCGTGCCGGGCATAAATGAGCTTTTTAAAAGCTTCAGAGTCTCAGGCCTGATGTTGGCCAATCAGGCAGACCATGCAGAAAAGGGGTAAGAACCTGGGGTCAGAGGGCCCAGTGCCAATTCTCCAGCCAGATGGTTCCCTGATGTTTTTTTCTGCTTATGAAGCACAGACCACTTGACTGAAGGTGGCAGAGCTTTGCCAACCATGAAGAACCCAGGAACAATGACATCTCCTGTGTCTGCAGTGCTTCCCCTGAGGGCTCGATCAGCTGATGGGTAGAATGGCACAGCTCCTCTCCAATACCACTTCCTTGGTGTTTTCATGAAGGACAACGGACAGTCGACTCTGGTACCAAACGCTATCCTACACAGCAGAGAGTCACACCATGGGCTGCAACAAGATCAGGGGACAAAGTGCTGCGGGAAAGGGGCCTTCCTTCAATTTCCAGGGACTCCACGAAGCACCTTGAGCCCTGGCGGTCTCCATGGAGGTCTGCCCACCCCGAGGCTCAGGTTAGGTGGCCATGATGGTCAGTAGCTGTGTCAGGGGCAGGGGAGCTGCACCTCCGCTCCGTAACTATTCACTGGGGTGTATCAAAACCGACATGGCTCAATTTCTTTAACTATATCTCTTATCAATCAAAAAATTCTCATTAGCAGGGGAGACCTGACAAAATCAGCAAGAACACACTTGTGGGACAGGAACAATGCATCCAACGCAGCAGCACTGCGATGGCTGTTTTCTTTTCTTTCTTTTTTTTTTTAGTTGTAGATGGACACAATACTTTCATTTTACTTATTTATTTTTATGTGGTTCTGAGGATCAAACCCAGTGCTTCACACTTGTTAGGCAAGTGCTCTACCACTGAGCTACAACCCCAGCCCTATCTGGCTGATTTCTAACAAAGAGGTCAAGGTATTCTATGGGGAAAGGATAATCTCTGCAATAATTATGCTGAAACAACTGGCTATTCAGAGGGAAAAAAAATGAACCTTGATCCTCACAAATTAAATACAAAAATTAACACAAGATAGATCACACATGTAAACAAAAATCGAAAACTATAAAGATTCTATAAGAGGGCTGGGGTTATGGCTCAGCAGTAGAGTGCTCGCCTAGCACTGTTTGAGGCCCTGGGTTCGATCCTCAGCAGCACATAAAAAAAAATAAATAAAATAAAGGTACTGTGTATAACTACAAGTAAAAAAATAAACATTTTTTAAAAAAGATTCTATAAGAAAATACAGAAGGAAATCTTTGTAATCTTAGAGCAGGCAGATATCTTAAAATACAAAAAGCATGAACCATAAAAGGAAAAATGATAAAATAAACATCACTTAGATTTACAACTTTTGAAAATCAAAAGACACTGTCAAGACAATTAAAAGACAAGTCATAGAAAATATCTACCAAACATACCTGATAAAGGACTTATAAACTATAATATATAAAAAGTTCTGATAATTCAACAATAAAAAACAAGTTTTTTTTTTTGTTGTTGTTTAATGGGCAAAAGATTGTAAGAGACTTCACAAAGGATATAAAAATGACCAGTAAGAAAATGAAATATGCTTGACATCATTAGTCATTAGGGAAATGCAAATTAAAAGTACACTAAGGTTGTTTTACATACACGTTAGAATGCCTAAACTTCAAAACCAATGACCCCAGACTCTGGAAAGGATGGAGCAACTGATGCCGTCACATATTGCTGATAGGAATGCAAACCGGGACAGCCATTGGGAAAACAGTTTGACAGTTTCTTATAAAGTTAAATACAAACCTAACATGTGGCTAAGCCAGTCCACTCCTGGGTACTTACCCAAGAGAAAGGAAAGCAGATGTGCTCAAAGACTTGTACTCCAGTGTTCCCAGCAGCTTCCCCATGACAGCCGTCAGCTGGGAACAACCCAGATGACCACCAACTGATCAACAGACAAACCACCTGGCCAGCTGGTTGACTCCCACCTCGGCTTGCTTTTACATGGCCCTGAGCTAAGAAAGGACTGTAAGGAGAGGAGGAGGAAGAGGAAGGAGAGGAGGGAGAGAAGAGAAAGAGGAGGAAGAAGAAGAGGAGAATACGTGACACACACACATGTGGCTCATGACGTCTGGCCTGTTTGAAGAAAAAGTTTGCTGACCCCTGGATACAACTCAGCAATAAAAAGGAATGAACTATACACATATAAGTAGTTCATTCAACAGGGATCACGCTCAAAAACATCATGCTAAGAAACCAAACACAAAAGACTCCACGCTGGATGATTCCACCTGTATGAAGTTTGTAAAAAGGCAGAACCACAGCGACAGAGGCACAGGCTGAGTTAACAGAACCAGGGGTGGAGTGAAGGGCCTGAGATAAGGGGCACAAAGAAACTTTCCAGGGTAGTAGAAGTTTTCTACATTGTTATTTCGGGCTGATTATGTCAATTAAATGAAGTACAACTCATCCGTACAACTTATCAAATTATACATTTGAAATTGATGAATCTTATTTATGTAAGTTGAACTTCAAAAAAGCTGATTAGAGATAGGCATGTTGCTACACATCTGTGATACCTGCTGCTCAGGAGGCTGAGGCAGGAGATTTCCAAGTTCAAGGACAGCCTTAGCAACTTAGTGAGGACCTACCTGTCTCAAAATGAAAAATAAGAAGGGCTGGTGATGTAGCTCAGAGTCAAAATATCCTTTGTTTCCCAAGTACCTCCCCTTTGTCCCCATACACAGACAAACTATCAGGAAAAAAAAAAATCAAAGATCCAGAAATATAAACACTACTACATTCAGCAATTCCACTCCTAGACATCTACCCAGAAGGAAAGAACACATTTGCGCACACGAGACTTGCATACCAATGTTCTTAGTAGAGTTATCAGTGTTAGCCAAAACAGGAGACAGGGCTGGGTGTGGCTTAGGGTAGAGCACTAGCCTGGCATGGCTTGGCAAGGCCTGGCTCCATGCCCAGCTCCAGAATAAAAACAGAACAAACAGGAGCTGACCTATCTAGAGAACAGACAAGCAAAATGATGTGTGTCCCCACATGGAGTGCCATTCAGCAGTAATAGGAACAAAGTGCAGATCCTGCTATGACAAGGATGAACCCCAAATTCTTACATTAAGAAGCCAAAAACTTGGGGCTGGGGCTCAGCGGTAGAGCACTTGCCTGGCATGTGTGAGGCACTGGGTTCAATTCTCAACACCCCATATAGATAAATAAAATAAAGGTCTATCAACGACTAAAAAAAAAGAAGCCAAAAACTTATAATGACTCCATTTACCTGAAATGCCCAGAGAAGGTAACTTACTAGTGATGTGAAGTAGATTAGAGGTCACCTGAGGCTCAAGGCAGGAACAATATTAATAGTGGGCCAGAAGGATCTTGGGGGGTGAAAGTGCTCTAAAACTGATTTATAGTAATGGTGCGCCATTCACTAAAGTTACTAAGAATCACTGAATTGTATACTTGAAATAAATGCATTTCAAGATATGTAAAATATACTTCAATAGCTTTATTTAAAAAAAAGTAAGGCCGGGGATGTAGCTTAGTTGTTTTATTTAGCATGAAACGAGGCCCTGGGTTCAATCCCTCTATTGGGGGCGGGTAGTTTTAAAAAAGAGAAGTCTAGAAACAGACCCACGTATCTATGGTCAACTGACGTTTCATAAGAGACAAGTAACAGCTGTGCGTAATGCCGTGCATGGTAACAGTATACTCCTGTAATCCCAGCTGTTCTGGAGATTGAGGCAGGAGGATTCCAAGTTTAAGGCCAGCCTGGGCAATTTAGTGAGACATTGTCTCAAAATAAAACTTAGAAAGGCTGGAGGTGGAGCTCAGTGGTAGAGCACTTACCTAGCAACATGCAGGCCCTGGGATCAACCCCAGCACCACGCCACCATACACACCCAGAGAGACACAAGTAACTCAGTAGGGTCATCTTTTGAACATAAGATGCTGACTGACTGAGCAGGACAGCCATACAAAGTGTCACCTCACATCATACAGAAAAAGAAACAGAACGAAGCACAGACCTAAAGAACTGATGCTGCAGGAGCACCTGTCTAGGCCCGGGGTTATATCTCCAGCACCACAAAAACAAACAAACAAACAAGCAAACAAAACCAACTAACACTGTGAAACTTCTCCGCAGAAGAAAGCACAAGACAAAGTCTTTCCAACCTTGGGACAGGCAAAGGTTTCTTAAGACACAAAAACCATGATGTAAAAGGAAGGCAGCAGGGAGGGGTAAAGGTATGGCATCAAAAACAGAATCTTGCTGGGCATGGTGGCACACACCTATACTCTCAGCAGCTTGGAAGGCTGAGGCAGGAGGATCTCAGAGTTCAAGGCCAGCCTTAACAATTTAACAAGGCCCTATCTCAAAAATAAAAAGGGCTGGAGATGTGGCTTGGTGGTTAAGTGCTCCAGATTCAATCTCTGGTACCAAGAAATAATAATAATAAAATAAATACATTTTTTGTTGTTGTTTTTTAAAAGGCAACGTTAAAAAACAAAAAGGTACCCACCACCGCCCCCACCACCTCAAAGTCAAAGCCCACAAGGTAGGCTGCAGGTCGACTGGAATCACTCATAATACACCTCTGGCTGAGGAACTGAAACAGAACATAAAGGACTTTTCTAGTTCGATAAGACAAAAATAAGGGGGAAATGACTAGAACAGACTCTTTACAAATGATACACAAGTGGGCAAGAGAACACCAAGATGTTCCACTGACCAGTCACCACAGAAGGCAAACCAAACCACCAAGGACACCACAACACACACCACTCAACTGCTGCAATCAGAAAGACAGGCAATCAACCATGGGGAGGAGAGAGGAACGAGAACTCGAAGGGCAGGTGGGAGGGTAAACTGGTACAACCACTCTGGAAAACAGCTGAGTTGTTTCTTCTGTCACTAGCCACACACCTAACACATAAACCAGTAATTCTACCCCGAGACATTCATCCAAGAGAAATAAAGACTTGTACACGAATGTTCACAGAAGTTTTATTCACAATAGCTCAAAACTGAAACTAACCCAAGGTCCATCAACTGGTGAGTGGATAAACAAAGGGTGGTGCACTGGCACAGTGGAGCCTCCATAGCATAAAAGAAGGGCCTTCTCATGTGCACAGCAACGGATGAACCTCAACGCCATCACACTGGTAAAAGAAACCAGACACAAGAGTGCACGCCATGGGGTTCCACTTACATCAAACTCTGGGGACAAGAGATCTAACAGGTAGTGAGAGTAGGGCTGCCCCAGAGGAGTGGACTCACGGGAAATGGGGCACATGGAAACTTTGGGCACACTGGAAATGCTCTCCAATGCTGTGAGGGTTGCATGGGTATGTACACCTGTCAAAACTCAAATGATATAATTAAGATGGGCATGCTTTATGTAAATTACACCTCAACAAAGCTTATTTTAAAAAATTAAAAGTCTGTTCAGAATTTTTTAAAAAATAAAGAGCTCAAAGAAGTCAGCAGTGATGGAGAACAATGGCCTGCAGTGTGGGTGTTAAGGTCTCTTTCTGCTCAGCAAGCAGCTGAGACCAAAGGAAAGGGCAAGACCCGAGTACTCTAATGCACCTTTTAAAAATATACCTGTGAGGGGCTGAGGCTGTGGCTCAGCGGTAGGGCGCTCACCTAGCATGTGCAAGACGCTGGGGCCAATCATCAGCACCACATAAAAATAAATAAAAATAAAGGTAGTGTGTCCAACTACGACTTAAAAAAATATATTAAAAAAATATATACCTGTGATACTTGACTCATACCAAAAAAAAATGGCATTCATGTAAGTTATAAAGGATAATAAAATTAGCAATCGTGAACCTGCCTAATTTACCAGCTAAAACTTTCTAAACACCACTGCAGCTAGCCATGCGATTCTTCCAGCCCAGAGGTCACCATTACCCTGACTTGGTGTTTAACTGAACTCAAACTTCCTATGGGACATGAAAACTGAACACCTGCCTTTCTCGGCCTCTCATGTAGACACGCATGGCCAGGAGACTGTGTCAGCCAGGGGGAGAAAGTGGAAGTGACGAGGGCAGTTTCCAGGAGGAATCTAGAAGGTGGCTTGCCCTTTTCCTTCTTTCTGCCTGTTCTTGTTGAGTGTTCAGCAGGGGATAGCTGGAGCTGGAGCAGTGAGGCTGGACCACAAGATTACTGCCAGGCAGCTGCTGGGGACATAGCAGGGCTGGAGGAGTACGGAGCTCAGTGGTAGAATGCCTGCCTAGCACGTGAGGCCCTGGTCAGCCTTCGCACTGGGGTTGGGGTACAGAGCAGGGGAGAGCCAGGTCTCTGAGGACTGAAGCACCTCCCTCCATGGCAGCCCAGAAGGCCTGCCTTTATGTAACACAAAATTTTCTTCCATTTTCTTAGATGCAGTCCTGACTCTTAAGCCCCATTTGAGTCCTGCCTCCTCCAGAAAGCCTTCCCTAAGACTACCATTCTGGGGTCTGCTTTATTCCTAATTCTGTCATGGAATTCTCTCAATAGTCCCCCCATAAAAGAAGGCCTCTGCCCTTCCCCAAGCATTGGGATTCCCTCTCCGTCAAACAGTGACCTCCCAAAGGTGAGGCAGGCCTGTCCTTACTTCTTCCCAGCCTGCCCAGAACAGCCCACATGAGCTAAGCACACAGAAGTTCTCACCGATGGGCTGCCCGGGCAGCTGGCCCAAGCTCCTGCTATTACAGGGCAGCCTTTCAATTCTCAAACACATTTCTATCACCACTGATACATTCAATAAGCATTTCTAGAACACCTGCTAAGTCGGAGCCTCAGGCCACTAGATTAAAAAATAAATAAATAAAAGCCTCAGAATTGGGGCTGGGGATGTGGCTCAAGCTGTAGCGCGCTCGACTGGCATGCGTGCAGCCCAGGTTCGATCCTCAGCACCACATACAAACAAAGATGTTGTGTCCGCCAAAAACTAAAATAAATAAATAAATATTAAAAAAAAAAAAAAAAAAAAAAAAAAAAGCCTCAGAATTGTCAGTTTAGTAAGAAAGACACTGAAATAAACATTGAAGTGAGTGTGGTGGGACACAGCGGGCTGAGCAGGCCAGGGGGCACTTCTATACTATACTGGTCACAACAGGGCATTGGAAAGATGCCCTGGAGGAGTCAACAACTGACCTGGGACTTCAGAGAACAGCAGTGAGCTCTGGGCAAAGATGGGGAGGAAGGCAACGCTGACTCAGATTGGCGTGCCCCCAGGTGTCTGCCAGATAATACAAATAATTTTAGTACCAGTCTAATATGGTCAACATGGACAGCTTCAAAAATAATCAGACAATGCAGCTGTAAGTCAAACATCACTGCGCTTTTGGCTGGCTGTCAGGTAGGGGCGTGCTACCCCCAGCCCCCTGCCGTACCCCCTGACCAGCAGCTCAGAACCACCCAGGGCTTCTTAAAGTCATCACATACCTTCGTGCCCATGTGCTCCTGTCCACCCTGCCTCGTCACTGAGTCAGTCATCCCCAGCCAGTTAGACATCTGCTCTCTGAAGCTGCCCTTTCCCTCTTCTGTACCACCTCCTCCCCTGGGCCTGTCTCACAGGCACCTCAGTTCTTGCTTAACACTTTTCCCACCAGAACAACTGCAGAGAGAGCCTTGTGTTACAGTTTGGATAGTCCCCCACGCCCCTGCAGTACTGGGGACCCCACATATGCGAGGCAAGGTCTCTATCACTGAGCTACATCCCTAGCTCTGTAGTTTGGATTTGGCATGAACCACAAAGGCCCATGATCTAGAGGTTAGATCCCTAGGAAGGTAATGGAACCTTTAGGAGATGGGGCCTGACGCGAGGTCTTCAGGCCACTGTGGGTGTACTCTGAAGGAATAGTAGGACCCCAGCCCCTTCTTTTCTCTTCTTTGCTCCCTAGTCATAATGTGAGCAGTTTGGCTCATCATGTACTCCTGCCATTGCTATCTGGCACCCCACCCAGAGGTCCAAAATCAAAAGGGCCACACAATCATCAATTAGAACTCCCAAAGCTGTTAGCTAAAATAAACCTTTTCTATTTATAAACTGATTATCTTGGGTATTATGGCTAACATACCTAGTTGATCTGTTCATCCTGGAGTCCAGCATAGTGCCTGGCACACAGTAGTCATTAAATAATAAATGCTTGCTCATGAAATAAGATCATCAGCCAGGCACAGTGGCACATGCCTGCAATCACAGTAACTCGGTAGCCTGAGGCAAGAGGATCTTGAGTTCAAGACCAGCCTCAGTAACCAATAGCAACTTGGCGAGACCCTGACTCAAAATAAAATAAAAGCGCTGGGGATGTAACTCAGTGGTTGAGCGCCCCTAGGTTCAATCCCCAGTACCAAAAATAAAAATAAAATTAAAGGAAAAGAAATAAGATAATCAGAGTTGAGTATTTTGTTACTAAATGGGGCTAAAAAAAAGAAGAAAATAGGGAAAGCACTTCCTCTCATCTCAGGATTTCTAATCAAATAGTTCCAAGCCTTTTACCAGTCTCAGACATTTACATCCTATTTTAACAAGAGGCAACTGAAGCTACAGGTGAGTCTTCGAAGGGGACTAAAATTGCTTATCAAAGACAGTGGGGGAAAAATATTCAAGACTGAGAAAAAATTATGGCCCTACAAAATTTATACGGGTCCTGCTTATATCTCAAAGCTGCTTGTTCCTCGTCTGTCTGGGATGAAAGAAGACAAAGCAGCTGGGTACAAATCACCCAGCTGGCAGCTAACAGGACCCTGTGTTCAGGACCATGCCGGCTGCACGCATGTGCATGCACTGGCTCCCAACTCAAAGTCCAACAAAAAGGATCCAAAGTGAGGAACAGAGAATGTCAACCCCCAACCCCCTTCGATCGCAGTTCCACTTTCCTGAGCTCTACCTGACTTTCTCTTAACCCATTTTTTCCCAATCATTCCAGATGGAAACACCTATGAAAACTTAAACTGGGGGACCAATATGGGGACTTCGAAATAATATTTTAATATTTATTATGTTCACAGAATTGAAAACTTGGGAGTTAATGGGTTAAGCCCTGAGAACACTGGTTTATTCTCACACCAGGTGACACAACATTCCCCTGGGTGTCAACCTCCTGCCACTTTCACAAAGCCTCCCTGACTCTCTAGCCCACGTTAATTTTTCTTTTTTGTAATCTTGTGGAATTTCTTGTCTATGTAATTAATTTTGGCATTAAGTCCCTGTTTTATATTATTATCTTTTTCTTAAGAGTTTATCTTTCCCTGAAAAGCGTATAAAAAAAGGGGCTGGGGTTGTGGCTCAAGTAGTGGAGTGCTCGCCTAGCATGTGTGAGGCACTGGGTTTGATCCTCAGCACCACATAAAATAAAGATATTGTATCCACCTAAAACTAAGAAACAAATACTTAAAAAAAAGAGCCAATAAGATTTTTAAAAATCATGTTTTGAATCTCTCACCTGATATAGTACTAATCACCAAGTAGGTGCTAAATAAATACTGAGGAGTTGAACTGGTACGTTCCTGGTACATCTCCATGTTCTCTTTGCTGAACCTGGCATTTACTAACAACTCAAGGTCAAGCACATTCACCAAAGAGCAGAGATATCAAAAGAGGCACCCATCAGCACATCTGCCACTGAGTAGGCAGGCCAGCAGGTCCAGAGGTAAAGATCTGTGAGCACTGAACCCTGGGGTGGTCTCAAATCTGACACATGAGCATTTGGGGCTGGGTCCAGGGAATCCCACTTCATAGACTGAGACTCAAGAGATAGAATGTCCTTAAAAAGCCACAAAATGGAAAGGAGAGGGCTGCCAGGGATCTAGACATAAAATCGGAAGGAACACACATGAACGGAGGCCATAAATCCCTCCAGGATGCAGACAATGCCTCAGTGATAAGCATGCAGATTGCACACCTAGTTCAGAAACTCCCCTGAGTTTGCTTGTAATTAAGGGGGTTAGAAAGGTAAAAAAAATATATAAACCCAATTAATCATTTAAATATTTAAAGTCAGATTTTTTCCTCACTCCAGGATTAGTATATTTCATAACGCCAGCCGTCGACAGCCCTGGTTTTTACTGGGGTTCATTTTAGAGCATGTTTAAACTAGTCAGATTGAGTGATGCTTCCAGCAACTAATCGCATGTCAAATAAAAGATATTTTATGTAATAAATTACCGCTACAAGTAATTCAAATGTCATTTATCAGTTTTATTATCAGTCAGGCAAAGTCTTGTTTCTCTATATTAATCAAAATCAAGCTTTTTTTTTTCCCCCTGAGCAGTTTTGACACCTCTTGGCAAAAGTACAGAAGTGAAGAGGCAGAGTCACCCCGAGAGCTGTAAGGAGCAATGTTAACGGTATAAGAAGAATGAAGCTCAATGGTGACAACTAAAAACTTCAGGTATTTAAAATTACCATTACCATTGTTTTTATACTAGTGTCAAAGCAGGAAGAAGTCTGTCTCTGAGAAGATGTATTTTATTTTTAGGGCTAGGAGACTCAAAAATACTTTCACCTAAATACCTGAGCGTGTAATGCATTTTCTCAGAGCAATCTGGACATGAGAACAATTTAAATGACTGAACTGCCCGCTATCTGCCCCACTCTTTTGCTCCTTTCAAAAAGACTAACAGTTTAACTCTTTGTGTCTCTGGAAAGCAGGCAACACATGCCACTTTAGGCCAACTCCATGACTAACCAGAACAGTTTGCTCTGAGCAAGAAGTTCTCAAATAGTCGAGAGACCTGTTTGGTATTAAGCCTTAGGAGGAAACAGCTGGAACAGAACAGATGTGCATCTCAGAAAATTCTGTACCCCAGCTGCCACTGCCTATCCTCAACAAATCCCATTAAACGGCTTGGCCGAGGGACTCAACTAAGGAAAAAGTGTGGAAACTTAGCCCTTGGCTAAAAAGAAACACGTAAAGTAAGTTTAGAACCTGAAGCAAATCACAGTGGACTGAAAGAATGCTGGCCAGAAAAGAGAGACGCATGCCATGGACAAGTGGCAGGTTCAGGACCCAGAAGCCCAAACTGGGGCTTGTGTGGAAGCTCTGTCCCTTGCGTCTCAGTCAGGACACCTGTAGGCTGTCTGGCAAGGCTCTGACTGCGAGACACTTGAGTGTATGTGCACAGGCCTCACCCACTCAGCCTTATCCAGAAAGCAGAGGAGGAGGCTATCTAAAGGAGATCTGGGACACCCAAAGTGGACTCTCACACAGTGCCAACCTGGAGGAGGGAAGACCCTGCTGGCTGTGTCAACCTGCCGCCATGAAGCCAGGTGAAAACTACGGTGAAGTGAGAGAAAGGAGGAGCTTCCAACTGTGTGTTCAGGCATCGAAATCAATCTTTTGTTTAAAAATACACCTTTTAAAATCTGGTACCTAACACTGTTTTTTTTTTAAATATTTATTTATTTTTTTCAGTTTTCGGCGGACACAACATCTTTGTTTGTATGTGGTGCTGAGGATCGAACCCGGGCCGCACACATGCCAGGCGAGCACGCTACCGCTTGAGCCACATCCCCAGCCCCCCTAACACTGTTTTATATCATTTTCTGAAAAACTAAAACTTCTGAGATAGACAATTAAAATGAAGACAATTATTTAAAAAGGCATTTTGGAAGATAATAGAGCTAATGCTAAGATACGTTAAAACAACAAATTGAGTGATTTTTCCACAGCTGTGGAGTCAATTTTAACCTTTTCAGACTTTTTTTGTGAGTGATTAAAGAACTGTATCTTTACTAGAATACATTGGTAGCTTTCATTTAAAAACAACAGAAACCTCCCCTGGGTTATGACATCATGTAATAATTAAAAGCAATGTTCAAAAGGAACCTTCACATTAAATCTGAAATTCTCTAACAGACTGCCACAACATGAATACACTTGGTAGAGTCAGGACAAGGGAGGGACTGGAGTGAACACTGGACTAAACCTATGAATGTTAACTTAAAAAAATAAATAAATAAAAGTAGGAGGTGAGTTCCTTCAGTGAGCAAAGACGAATGCACTGGCAAATGAGACCTTCACAGTGTGACCTGGGAAACAGCAATAGTCAAAAGCACTGTCAAAGAAGGATGGAAGCAGAGCCGATAACAGTGCGCAGTTCACTGCAGTAATCAAAACACTGGAAACAACACAGTTTATTTATTCTGGCCCCTCACCTCCTCTTCAACCTTTGCCACAAACCTAAAAGTCTATCTAAAAGAGCACTGGGGTTTGTCACTTTCTTTCGGAGACACCCAAGAGCTTTCTACTCAACCAGGGAGAAACCCAGCTTCTCTTGGTTTGTTTGCTGAATCTGGGAAACACAAAACACTGCTCTTTGGCCACAGCCCTGAGTCCCAGTCATGGTTAAAGAAGGAGCAGGAGCAGGTGACTTACTGTATGGCTGCGAAATGAGGTGAGGGGGCTGGACAGGAACCACCTGTGTGGCTGGGCCCAAGGACGAGGGCTCATCCGCAGCAGTGCCTGACTGCTGGAAAGCCAGATCAATCTCTTCATCGGTCAGCCCTGGGGAGAAGAGCACAGAACAGCAGGTGAGTGAGGACCTTTGGGTCAGTGTCCACGGCTGCAACAAAATCTGTCTTGAGAAAAGGCCCCCGTGGCCAGAGTGCCTTGCTCCTACTACCAAGTTGCCTTCCCGATTTCGGATTCTCCAGAACCTCTCTCAGTTGCAATTTAACCTTAAGCGACAGAATATTAGCCTCAACACTGCTTCCAAATGTGGCTCATTCAATTTCCTTAATTTATCCTTGAGTTTATTGCTGCTTTTGAAGTCACTCCGTACTGCAATTCTCCATTCTTCCCCCGAAAACAGATACCATCAACTGCAAATGTGGCTCATTTTAATCTGTAATGGTGTTAAAAAAAGAGGGGAAAAAACTAACAATAATGCATGAAAACAGACAGGGAAACAAAAAACTAATTATTGGGTGAGACGACTAATTAGTCTAGATCGTTTCCGAAGACGGGAATAATTTGCTTTATTTTATGACAAATGCAGAAATAAAAAGAAAAATCAGGACTGACTGTGATTAGTATGAATGGGATATAGAATGTAAAGAAGAAAATAAAACAAGAAAACAGATCAAAACAAGGCCAGGCCCAAACTTTCAGATGATTATTGCTCTAGCCTGTCACAGGCTGCCTGGATCGCCTTTGGCTAGTTTTTCTTTTCCTTTTTTTTTTTTTTTTTTTTAAATTCTCCTAACACTCTAAACCACACTGCACTGGAACAGCAGGAAATAGCAGGGCGCCATCTGCAGTGGCTCTAACACGTGGAGAGGATTTACCCGTGGAGGGGTAAAAGGCAAGTGAGAACCCACGAAGACCCCGTGTGTTTCCAGTGGGGGTTGACAGGTCTGAGACTGACTGGTGATGCTGACCCTAGGCTGGAGGATGAGGGTGCCAACCAACCCACAGAACAGGAATGACATGTGGTGCCCAGAACAACTCTCCCACAGGGCCCACCTGGGAAGTACTGAACCACAGTGGGGGGAAAGCAGGTGGGAGGTCACTGCTAGTCTGCAGACCACTTGGGCCAGCCTGTGCTGTTCCGGGAATCCCACTATTCAGGCGAGCCGCAGCACAGAGCTTTTAAACCAGAGCCGAGAGTTTTTCCACATCTGGTCAGCAGCTCTCCATTAGAGAGCCCACAGCATGGTACACCTGCCCCTGGGGGTAGATGAAGTATGAGGCGGTTCTGAGGATCAGCATCTTCAAAGCGTGGTGCCTGGCACACTGTGCCTCGGGGCTAATAGACGGTGCACATTAGTGCTTTTGACTGCAGCTCTGCCCTGCACCACGTTGGTGTGTGCCGGCTGCAGCCATTCCTCAAACTCCTCAGGCCCTCCCACAATCGGTCAAGGGAGTGCCCGTGCTGTCTGGAATGGCCCAGGACCATTTTTTTCTTTTCTCTGCACTGAGTGGATGAGGTCTGTCTCCATTTAAAACAGCTGCTCTTCCCCTCTTTCCACACACAGCTAGTAAGGAGCAGAGAAGGCCCCCCTGCAGGAAACCTGATGTGCTATTGGGTGGCCCCTGACAGCACTTGCTCTCCCCAGATTAAGAGAAAGATGACAAAGCTCCAAGAGTACCACTCACTGGCGCTTACCACCTTCCCAGTACAAGAGGCTAGAGCTGAACGCACTGGGGCCAGATGGGCCTTGGTCCTCCCTGCCTCCCCAGCTGGCTGCAAAGGGGCTAATTTTCCCATCATTTCTCTTCCCAAGCAGACCAAGGACAAGACAGACGGACAAGCCAGGCAAGAGTAGAGGACCTTCTTCTCCAGAGCTTTGCCTTTCAGCCTCTCACAGCATAACGACTGCAGATCGTGCTTCCGAAATAGGAAGGGCACCCCTCTCCAAGTGCTGGGAAGGGAGACATTGTTTTAACCAGTTCATAATCGGCCACTAGAGAAGAAAGCAGCATCTGCGACATCAGCACAGTCTGCTGGTCACTGGCACACTATGGAATTCTGTAAACCTGGTGGCTGGTGTGCCTTGTCAGCCGCTGGTTGCAAACGAGGATAATTTTCCCAAAAGGAGCATTCGGTTGCTTTCTCATTTTCCCTTTTGGCTCTTTCAAATATAAACAAGTACGATAATGTTTAACGCTGGGGAAATATACAGTAAGTCACAGGCTGTGCCGTGGCCCTGGGAGCTGGAGCTGGTTAAAAGCACAGGACTCCCTGCCCATTGCTCTGCCCTCTGGCCCTGAGCTTTTGCGAAGCCTATTTTCCTAATAAAACATGTTCCTTGCGTTATCACAGTCCAGTCCACCAAGGAGGCTGAGGTTTAAAGGGCATCAGCACTTCCTTCCAAGCTCTTGTTTTTCAGAAACCTTATCATTTGATGCTCTAAATTTACATGGGCTGCAATTCTGATATCCCTATTTCTCCGAGAGTCAGGGCTCTGATTTCGTTATAATAAATGAGTCATTTTTCCTCTTTTAAAAAATAAGCATTTTAACAAGCTCACTGGATAATATAATTTCAGAGCTGGAGCATTATTCCAGCCACTGCTCTCTCTAGGGATAAAAATCCAAGGTCCAAAGAAGGTGGAAACTGCCCCACATCATACTTGTCCTAGAAAATGATAATGCTAGTACCAACCCCCAGATGTCCATCTCCAACCCTGTTACAAAAAATCAGGTGACCATCCAGAAGTTATGTTTTAAGTCTTCAGTCTGTTAAAGAGGGTCAGAGGAGGATTCCACTTGTCACCACCCTAGGGACCCCCACCTACAAGTGAGAGCCAATAAATAGTTCAGGGGCTACACTGAAACAACTCAGAAACTTAATTTTGGGGTTCTATTTGCAAATGACACCCCGGGCAACTTTATGAACGACAGAGTGGAAAAGGCAGAGCGTCCTCGTCCTTGATGTGTTCTAAGACCCAAACCCTAAATCCAATCCAGGCACCATTCACAAACTGGTGCCTCTGATTCCAAGTGCCCTCTTCCTCTTGAGTGTCCTCAATGTAGACAGGACTGGCCAGCGTCAAGACTATTTATAGGACTCAGGTAGTTCATCTGGGACTTACAGAGACAGTGGGGACACTCACCTTTCCCCACATCACAACTAGTTACCTACCCGGTCACGTGGTACACAGAGGACCCCACTTTTTGGAATAAGATGCTACCAAAGGACCAAGTGCCCTAGTCCCATCTTTCCCACCCATCTCTGCAGAGATAAACAGTGCAGATCTTTGATTGAGACCTTGCAGAATCCAAAAGGTTAAAAGGAATAATAAAGGAAACTGCCAATTGTAAGTGAATTATATTTGGCTCTGAAAGCTGAGGCACAAGCTATATTATAAAAGGCATCTCTTTGCGTTGTTTACCATCACCCTGACTAATGCAGACTTTTTTTTGTTTTGTTTTAAATAATCTCATGCAAATTAGACACACACACTTCCTTCCAGTTGATTGCTATCTGCAAGGAATAATCTAACCACAGAGGGACTGAGCAATGTCTGAGGAGCAGAGCAGAGAGACGGGAGCAAAGGATTTCACTGTCCAGTGGCATGTAAACCTCCTCCCCTCCCCATCTGCTTAAGACTTCCTTTAGCTGCTGCCTTTGGAAGAATTAGTCCATTTTGATAAAGCCTAAAATGTTCTCTTAGTTGAGGTGTCAACTTGCATTATCTGATACCACTAGCACTTAGCATTTAGATGGTCTTCCAGTAACTTCCCTTCTGCCACTCCATGATTTTCAAGAGCTACCACCTCCCAACACAATCTGTAGTGATGACAATTAAAATATATTATTGATAGAGAATAGCACTAAGAAAGTCCTGCTCAGTTATTCCACTCACTTACTAGCATTAGCTAAGAGGAGGAGGAAGGGACAAGGGAGCAGGAAAAGCAGGATGCTGGGCTTTGACTCTGAGAGGCAGAGAGTGCCACCTCACCTGCCAGCACCACAGCTGCCTGATCTGCAAAACAGAGAGCTAGTTCACTTTCAGGATGCGGGAAGTACCCACGCACTCCGCCAGGGTGGACGTCCTGCTCCCTCAGTCCTCTACACTCTACTTCCAAAAATGTCCAGAGAAGTTAGTTCCCTTCACCAGATGTCTGCGGTCCCCGTGCAGACACTCAGCCAAGGATTCCTTCTCCAACACTTTCTTCAGGGTGGGCTGCTTTTGAAAGAACAGAGCAAGTGGTGACATCCTATTGATTAATAATGTAGGCTTTCACTGCCATCTGAACCAAGTGCCTCAGGGTGGCCACACCTGCCTATTTTTATCCCCTAATATGTAAACAAATCTGTTTTCTTTTTCTAAAGGTTTCTGTTCAAGTGAAAACAAAACCAAAGGGATGGAGGTGAGCTGCACCCTCCTGGGAGGAGCTTGATGCCCCCACGACTCAGGCCAAACCAGACACCAGAAGGGGCAGTCTTCTTTTACTGTAGGATAGGCTGCACAAGGGCTTCTCAGAACAAGTAACTTCAACACTGTCCTCAATGACTGCTGGGCACTGCCTAGGCCGGGCCCTATGCAGGTGAAGCAAAAAGACAGATGACAGAAGATAGCAGCGTCCTCTGCATCTTTCAGGTCCAACACCAGGTGAGAAAAGGTTTGGAAATGTGCAAAGTAATGAACGCCTGGCAGTAGCCTCCAGCCCAGGCTGAGCTCATAATAAAACTGTGGAGGATCTGGCTGAGACAAGGGCACAGGCCCCAAAGCCACAGCAAAGGACGGGAAACTCGGCCACTGTCCTCTTGTCCACTCCCTCCATTTCTAGGACTTGGGCAATGCATCTGGGACTCACAAAGGTTGAGCAGAGGGGTCACCTCTCTTAGAACACAACTAGTCACCTGCCCCAGCACTCTCTGGGAGGACAGAAGGCAGAGAAGACAGCTGGCTGAAAACACTCCCCAAATTAAAAGAAACATCAACTCTCCCAGAAGAGGTTTGGGGAGGGGAAAGGGAAAAAGTATTTTTATTTTATTTTATTAACATTTTGTTGGAACAGTAGAGTACAATAAGGACTCTCAGAGCCTCTAAAAGTCGTTGGATGACCTGTAGACCCCTATTTCCCAGTGCCTTGTATAAAATTGAATTTTTTAAACATAAATTACACGTAATGACGACACTGTAAAAACTAACAGTAATGGAAAGCTGTGCTGTATTTCATTAGCCTGTATTATTCCGTGCCACCTGATCCAGCCGGGCCTTGTTTATGAGTTAGTGTGCTAGCAGATGCCGATGGAAGCATTTGCTTCGACCTTGCTCTTCTCATTGGGGCATGAAATTACGACGGCAGCACCTTGATATTACAGCCATAAATACAGTAAACTGCAAATTTAAGCCAACGGCTCCTATTGTCTCTGAACATAAAGCTGATCGGTATTTATTTAAAAGGAGAACAAAAAAAATATTATATATCACCTTGTTTATGGGGCTGCCCCCACCCACTTTCTTATTCCTTGCCCCAACCTCCCCCAACCTGTCTAATTCACTTGGCTAAAATATTAAGCAAAAATGCCAAATGCTTTCTTCTCTACTGATTAACTATTCTCAAGCAGCAAAAACAGTTTTTGAGAAAACTAGTTCTAAATATCATTAGCCTGAAAGAGTTTTTATACAAACTGATCTGATGGGGAGGGGGCTGGTTCCCACCATCTGGATATTCGTATATAATTCACAAACAGGAGGGAGACTTTCTGGCTACTTAAATGAAGACGTTCAAACAACAGGAGAAAAAGTTGCTGATAATGCCCTGAAACTGAATGTCCTCTCAGTATCCTTCCAAGAATCATTAGGTAGAAACGCTATTTCAAAAAGCAGCAAAACACTGCCTCCTGCCACCTAAGGAAAGAAAGATATCTACCCGAGAATAGAATTCTCATCCCAGCACAGAACACTGGGGGCCTCTCATTAAAACTTGCACCAACCCCATCTTTATCCCTGTAACCATAAAGACAGCATATCCTTTAAATACATTATATGTGGAAGAAAAATAAACACAAAGACAAAAGGACACTGGATATCACCCAGCCACGTCTCCTAGTATAAATCACCAAGTAAAAAGCCAATGTACAATGTGTCTCACTGCCAGCTTAAAGAAAGACTGAGGGACCTGGCAGGTTCGCTGCACTCGCTGTCTAGAGAAGGCAGGTCTACTTCCTCGTGTCCAGGAAGAGGGTCTCTGCTCTCCAAGGCAGAGGGGATGTGAAAACCCAGCCACCTCCAAGTTCGAAGGTTAGTGGTGAAAACTAGAACGTCAGCAAGCAAGCGCCAAAGTCACTACTAATGGAGCACCTAGGAGGACCATTTTAGCAAGTCTGAACTAAATGCAAGTTTGGGGTAGCAGTTTTAATTCCCAAAGCAGACAGATTGGAGGGTCACAGGGCCCGGTGCCCAGTAGTACCAGTGACATGGCCAAATGAACCAAGATCAAAGTTTCTGTACATTTGCTTTTGACAGGTTATTCCACAAGGCAGACTCACTTCCCTGGAGCCCTAAATCATATCAGACACACCAGGCACTGAGCTTAGCTCCTTCCACATAAGGAGGAAACTTTCCTATAAAATTTATTGAGCTTCTCTGGGGAGTAGTATAACTGGTGAACAAGACAGAAGTGAGCCACCCCTCTGTGTAACACAGATTGAGATCTCTCATGAAAGACTGGGAGGGGTTCCAATCAGCATCCGTGATGTCTATTTTTAAATCTATACAGCCTCGAGATTTTTTTCCTTCTTTTAATTCCTCTGCTAAATTAGAAATAAAAACAAAGAAGGGTTACTTTGGATATTTTATCATCAATTCCAGAGGATAAGGATTGTTGCCTTCTGAAACAGTAGTCTAACCCAGCAGGTCTTCAGCAACAGGCCCTTCCCATAGTACGCTGAACAATTCCCCAGGAAGCAACTGTGTCCTTAGAGAGAATGGCAATCAGGAAGCACTGCTGGGCGCATGCCAAAGGCCAGGTGAGCCCAGTGCAAGTTTGAGCAAGTATGGAAAAGTCAAACTGATAAATGATAAACACTTTTAACCCCACCTGTCCTGTTTCAGAAGGGACAGTGAAGGTTATTTTGGGAAAAAATAAAATGAACAAAAAAACCTCTTTGCTTTGACAACCAAGTTTATGTGGTCTATTCCCTACTGCTCCCCCCACCCCTTGTTTTACAGATCAAGAGAAAAAGACCTGAGAGGGGAGGAGATTTGCCCCCAGCCCAGAATTGCTCCAGAAGTAGAACTGAATGTTCCACCCAGAGCCTCTGTATTGCACCAGGGCGGGCAGAAGCAGCCTGGTAAGCCTGTGCCCTCTGCCACCTGACATAGCCAGCACACTGCCAATAAGCAGTCTTAGAATGAATCTCCCAAAGAGAAGAAAAACTAAAAGAATAGATGAGATAAGAGAAATGAGATAATGAGTACATGGGACTTTCAGGTTGATCAATGAATACTAAGTTATAGTTAGATAGGGTTAAGAAGTTCTGGTGTTGCACAGTACTGTGACTAAACATAACAATCATGCACTGTATATTTCAACAAGCTAGAAGGATTTTGAATGTTTGCACCATAAAGAAATGATAAGTGAGAAGATAGATACATCATCCTGATTTGGAGGTTATATAATGTGCACACGTGTCAAAACATCACATGGTACCCCATAAATATGTACTTTTTTAAAAAAAATGTGCAATTTGTATCAGCTTAAAATTTTTAAAATAAAATGTACAAATTTTTTTAAAGAATGCATATGTATCTATATAAATGCCTATTTAGTTGCATACATTCATGAAGTAAAAAGAGAATACATAAGAAACTGGTAACTGTGATGATATTACGAGAGGGAATAAGTAACTAGGACATACTGAAGGCAGACTGTTTACTGTATATTCCTAGTGAATTCTGTTCTCTGTGAATAAGTTTGATTCAAAAGGAAACACTACATTTACTTTTAAGAACAAAGAAAATATTAGGGGGGACTCACAAAAACCTTGTTCCTGAACAAAATCACTTAGAATGATTATCCCCATTTTCTGGGAGAGAAAAACCAAGGCAGAAAAGTCATGGAGTGGTGTCCAGGAGCTTGGACTAGAACGACACATTTCTAGTTCCTTGGTTAATCCATTGTGGCTACAACAGCAGCAGTCAAGTACAAGGTGGCTTTTTTCCCAATGTGTTTTCAAAAGGCAGACATCTGTTCTATTTTGACACATCCTGGCTGCCCAAATGTTTCTTTCAGCTCTAAATATTTGCTTCATCAATGAAATGTTTCCATCGCTGCAACAAAACAAACATTTGCTTTGGGGTAGGAAGGATGGCCATACGCTGTTTCATTATGTTCCTTGAAACAGCCCGATCTGGGAAGCAACTCCACTGTGGGACACAAATCAAGATGGAGATTTCTGTTCCTCAAAGAAAATCTTGTCACAAGACTTCATTGCACCAGGACAAACTCTCCAGTCACTCAGCAGAATGCTACAAATGCTCCTTCAGGGTTTTCTTTTACATCTTGAATCTTAAATCCAAGATCAGAACGTTTATTTAGTATCTGGCATTCAATTTACTTGCTAAAGTTTTAAACTGCCATGCAGCTATCAGGTTTTTTAAAAATCCCCACATTAATCTGATACTAACACATTACAACATGCCATATCCTAATGGGTCAATACATAAATTATTTTGTCACCTACCTATCTGCATAGTTCAAATGAATTTGGTATTGGTTGCTATCATCAGTATTGTAGAATAAACACATAGCACTCAATCAAATCCATATACATGTGAGTACTTACTTACATACACAAGGTGAGAGAGCCAAGATCTCACTTTTCCCAGCTTATTAAGTGAGAGCCTCCCTGAGGCCCCTTCTCCCTAATTTCTTTGTTGAAAGAGTATGTTATTTATTTGCACATAATATATAGACCTATCATCTAAAGTATAGCTGGGGCCCCTGTCTCTAAACAACAACAAAACCTAGTTGGGGAAGTAGCTCTGTGGGAGAATGATTGTCTACCATGAGCCAGGCTGTAGGTTTGGTCTCTAGCACTGGTGGGGGGGAAAAATTAAAATATATGTTTCCACAGATACCTCTATCTACTGGTAATAAATATAATCCATGTCAATTGCAGAAAACATGGAAAATAAAGAAAAGCATACAGAAAACAAACCAAAAAAATCATGCATATCATCTCTCTCTACCCAGAAATGTATTTAATCCCACTGCCAAGGGTGTTTTAGGAGCTTTTTATATTTTTAACTCTTTGAATTCCACATTAATCCTGTGCAGTGCCCAATTTAGGGTTTCATGCCCAGCATGTGGTACTTCTGGGAACTGTGCAGGGCCTAACCTATGGCACTCAAGTGGCAGCAGAACCCCCATAAAAAGAGTGGCTTACTCCTTTCATTTACAGGGGAGGAGTCGAGGCTCACAGGCATTAACCAGCCCACCTGAGCTCCCACTGCTGGTGGACTGAGGGCAGGGCTGGAACTCAAGCCCAGGCTCCTCACCACCACTCTATACAGCACAAGGGGAAAATATTCCACCTCTTGTTCAAGCCAAAAGGGAACACTGACTTCCCTACTCCTAGTATATAGTGTAGATGCATTGGTGAATTTACTAAGATGGAAATTTTTTCAAATTTAAAACTTTTTACATGAAAAGGCCCAATGCTAGTGAAGGTGCATGAAAGAGCAAACTGAAAAACTTCTGGAAGATAATGAGGTACTCCAGTTTAAGAGTTTAGTTTACCCTCTAACTCAATACACTTTCACGAAATAATAGTGTAGTGCTAAGACTTTTGGACAAAGATGGTTCATCACCATATTTTAAATAGCAAAAAAAAAAAAAAAAATTAAATGTCCAAAGAGGAATGATTAAGCAAATTGTGATACATTTTAATAATGTAGTATTATTCAAATGTTCACATTCATATGAACAATTTCTGATATGGGAAAATGCTTTTGATACATTAAGACATAAAAAGCACATGTTATATTCATAGCATGATCTCAATTATATTTTTTAAGAAAGAACAAAGAAGAGCAACAGAGTTACATCATTTTTAACTTAATCTGAAGGGCTGGGGGCGTAGCTCATTGGTAGAGTACCTGCCTAGCATCCTAGCATGAACCAGACCCTGGATTCAATTCCAAATGGCACTGTGCACAAAAAATAAATAAAAATAAAAAAGGAGAAGGGAAATGACCCTGTAAACAGTGGGGGAGGTCCCACCATTTCATTTCATCCCACAAATGCCCACTGTGTCTTCCACTGACCAGGAGGCACAGGCTTGAATTCATTCCCCTCATCCCTCATTTCTCCTGCTCTGCAGTTGGGGCACCTTGCCATGGCCTGCCTGTTTCCCCCAAACTTCTTGGCATCTATATGCAAAAGCCCACAATGTTGCCTGGTATTAAACCAAAGATCTGCTTCAATTTGGAAGAAATTGTGACTTTACAGAACTTTAATTAGAGATAATACTCCACTCGCCTGTTTAAGTTCTTTCTCAGGGATTTTTTTTTTTTTTTTACTGTTATTTTATAAATTAGTATGTAATAGGTATATTCCTATAATACCAATTCTAAAGATATGAAAGGATATGTGGTGGAATGCAGGCTTCTTTCCCACTCCTGCCACCTGGCCACCCAGTTACATCCTCCAGAAGTAACCACATATGCTCTGGTTTCCATGTAGAGCACATGTTTTGTATATGTGTGTGTATATAGATGTATATATTTTATACAAACCATAACATGCACCCAGCAGTTCTATTCATTTTGCTTTGTGTATGTTGAAGCTATGTTGTTAGGCATGTATTTACTTAGAAATGTTAAGTCTTCCTGATCAACTTTATTTTAAAAATACATTTTTTTTAAAATTTATTTTTTATGTGGTACTGAGGATAGAACCCAATGCCTCACAAGTGCTAGGCAACCACTCTACCACTAAGCCACAATCCCAGCCCGGCTTTTTTTTTTTTTTCCCCTCATTTCTTTTTGAAATTTCTTGATCTCTGATTCCACTTTTAAATCCACTTTGCCTAATATTAGGAGCAGATTTCTTTTGGTTAGTGTTTGCATGGTATATCTGTTTCCATCATTTTACTTTTAATCCTTATGCATCTTTAAAAATGTGTTTGATGTAAACAGTGTTGAATGGGGTTTGGGTTTTTTTTTTTTAATCTAATCTTTACAAACTTTGCTTTTATTTATTTATTTATTTACTTATTTATTTATTTATTTTAGTTTTGGCTACGTGTGTGTGTGCGTGCGCGCGCGCGCGCGTGTGTGTGTATAAATTGTAGATGGACAGCATGTTTAAAGCTCTCTTTTCTTGTCTTTTAAATTCAGCTTTTACTTCTATTGGCTTGTAATCTATAGTAGTTTCTGAGCGATTCCTCCAGTATCTTTTCTTTTCTAATTATTAGATAGCTTGGGGGAGATACTTTGCTCTCTGATCTCTTCAAATTTCCACTCTCTAATTTTGCATTCACCAGTGGACCTTGCCTGCAATAATTACTGAGTGTCTGCCTAATGGGGATCCTCAATTTTTTTTTTTTTTGAGAGTAAAGGCATCCTAGACTAAAAAGTTTAAGAACCAATGCCTGAGTTATCACAATATATGCATGACAATTTTCTTATAAATGAGAAATTTTGCCACTTTCCCAACAATCCTAGCACTTAGAACACTTTCCCTCCATTCTTCCTTTTGTGTATTCACATGAATGTTAACCACAATGTATGCTAAAATCCTCAGACAGACATCTATTTCACACAGCCAATATTCATTTATATGCATCCTTTTCTTTGCTCTTCACACCTCCCTGTGTTTCCATGCAGAATCATTTTCTTTATGCCTAAAAACTCCTTTAGTATTTCTTTCAGTGCAGGTGAATTCTAATTTTGTTTGTGTGCAAATGTCTGTATTTCCTTAACTTAAAAAAAAAATGTTCTGGGGCTGAGGATGTGGCTCAAGCGGTAACGCGCTCGCCTGACACGCAAGGGGTGCTGGGTTCGATCCTCGGCAACACATAAAAATAAAATAAAGATGTTGTGTCCACCAAAAACTGAAAAATAAATTATTTAAAGAAAACCTCTCTCTCTCCCCTTCCTCCCTCCCTCTCTCTCTCTCTCTTTAAAAAATATTCTAGCCAGGCATGGTGGCCCACACCTGTAATCCCAGCAGCTCAGGAGGCTGAGGCAGGAGGATCACTGAGTTCAAAGCCAGCCGCCTCAGCAAGGTCGAGTGCTAAGCAACTCAGTGAGACCCTGTCTCTAAATATAAAGTACAAAATAGGGCTGGGGATGTGGCTCAGTGGTTGAATGTCCCCGAATTCAATCCCGGGTACCAAAAACAAAAAAAGTTCTAGCTGTGCATGGTGGCACATGCCTGTAAATCCAGCAATTCAGAAGGCTGAGGCAGGAAGACGGCAAGTTCAAGGACAGCCTCAGCAACTTAGTGAGGCCCTAATCAGCTTAGTGAAACTGTGTCTCAAAATAAAAATAAAAAGGGATGGGGATGTGGCTCATTAGCTAAGCGCACTTGGGTTCAATCCCCTGTACCAAAAGAAAAACAAAAAGAAATTCTACTGTGAAATAATTTCAGAAAAGTTGCTACACAGTACAAAGAACTCCCACATAGCACTCAGATTCTTTAACTATTAAATTTATCATATTTGATTTTTTATTCTCTATCAATCTATATAATTATTGTCCCTGAACACAATTTCCCTTTCATCCTCAGTATTTTAGTATAAATTTTCTGAGTTGTGTGTTGGAGGGGAAGCTCATACTTATACACAATTATATAATTACCCAAATCAAGAAGTTAATACTGGGTTCTGGGCATAGTGGCTGGCTGGGGATATAGTTCAGTAGTAAAGCACCCCAGGATTCAATCCCCAGGAACAAAAACACGTTAATGCTGTCATATGTACACCTATAGTTAGTTTAGACCTCTCCTCTGAGCTAGGTTCATATTATTTACCTGCACATCTAATGCTTTAACTTTAATTTTAATGTATCTAACACTGAGTTCTTGATCTTGCCCCACCAAACTGACCTATTCCTAATTAATGGCAATTCCAAACTTTTAGTCAGGAAAGACTGAAAACCTTAGAGTCATCTTTCATTTCTACTTGTCTTTCATATTCCATGGCAGAAAAATCAGGATATTCTGATGGGTTTACTTAAAAAAAAAAAATTTCAAGAATCTGAGGCCTTCTTACCAATTGGTCTCCTGGATTCTACCCTTGCCTCTACTTTCTTGGGGAGGGAGAGGGGTACTAGGAATTGAATCCAGATGCACTTTACCACTGAGCTTCAGCCTCAGCCCTTTTTGAGACAGGATCTCACTAAGTTACTTAGGGTCTTGCTAAATTGCTGAGGCTAGCCTTAAACTTTAGATCCTTCTGTCTCAGCCTCCTGAGCCACTGGGATTACAGGCATGTGCCACCACACCCGACTCTACTCTCTACTTTTAATACAGCAGCTAGGGTGATGCCATCAAAGCTTATGTCAGGTTGTATTACTCCTCTGCTGAAAACTCTGATGACTTCCTAATGTGTTCAAAGTAAATTCAAAGTCCTCACAAGGATCAGTGCTGCTGACAAAACCCTGGTTCTTGTCAGTGCTGACTCTACTCTCACTGCTGCCCCACCCTGCCCTACACTGGCCTCCTGGAATTTGCCAGACAAGTTTTCTTCAGGCACAAGTTGTTCCCTTTTCCTAGAATGCCTTCTCTCCAGAAATCCTCATGGCTCACTTCCTCATTTTCTTCAAATTTTTGCTCAAAATGTCACCTCAGAGGGGCCTTTCCAGATCATTCCATTTAAAACTGCAACCTCCCACGAACTCTCATTGCTCTTACTCTATTTACAGTACGTCTCCATTTTACTCTATCTATTGCTTTCTCACATCCTCCCTGCCACTGCGTGTAGAGCTCAGTAGAAGAAGGGATTTGGGGGCTACTTTATTATGGTCCCTGTACCTAGAACACCTGGGTTCTCAATGAAAATGTGAAGAAAGAATAAATAAGCAAATGGAAACTCAAAATACATACATTTGAAGTAATGCTGCTCAGATTCTGGGAGAGCCAATGAGAGAATGAAGAAAACCTAGAGTCCCACCCTCTTGTCACTGAAAACAACTCTTTAGAATTCCCAAGGGTCCCCAGAGACCAGGATTAAAATTGTTACCAGATATTCATCCTGTACTAAGGCAAACCAGTTTATTCTCAGCGCCAGTCCTATCTTGTACTCTGCTGCCAGAGGCCAGTCTGCCGCCCCATGCTCCACCATCTCCCATGCTCCACCATTTGAGCAGCTTTCTTCCAGCCCCCTCAGTGGTCAGCTGCTCCAGGGCTCCTCTTCCACTACCAGTTTTCTCAGACTGCTCCAGCCCAAAGGAAGCAATTTCTGTTCTTTTCCCCCTAGTTAATTCTTTTCTTTTTCTTCTTCTTTTATTAGTTCTAATCAGTTATACCTGAGAGTAGAAAGCTCTTCTGATTCATTTGTACACAAATGGAGCAGAATTTTTCACTTCTCTGGTTGTACATGAAGTAGAGTCACACCATTCATGCAATCATACATGTACCTTGAGTAATGATGTCTGTCTCATTCCACCATCTTTTCTACCCCTTTCTTTGCCTCCTTCTCCCTCCCCTTTGCCCCATCCAAAGTTCCTCCACTCATCCTATGCTCCTCCCCCCATCATGGATTACCATTCACTTATCACAGAAAACAGCCCCTGATTTGGGGGGATTGGCTTATTTCACTTAGCATGGTATTCTCCAACTCCATCCATTTACCTGCAAATGCCATAATTTTATTCTCTTTTAATGCTGAGTAATATTCCACTGTGTATACGTACCACAGTTTCTTTAACCATTCATCTATTTAAGGGCATCTAGGTTGGTTCCACAATTTAGCTATTGTGAATTGTGCTGCTATAAACATTGAAGTGGTTGTGTCATTGTAGTATGTCCTTTGGGTATAGACGGAGGAGTGGGATGGATAGGTAAAATGGTGGTTCCATTCCAAGTTTTCTAAGGAATCTTCATACTACTTTCCAGGTTGGCTGCACCAATTTGCAGTCCCATCAGCAATGTATGAATGTGCCTTTACATCCTCGCCAATACTTATTGTTGCTTGTGTTGTTGGTATCTGCCATTCTGACTGGAGTGAGATGAAATCTTAGAGTAATTCTGATTTGCATTTCTCTAACTACTAGAGATGTTAAACATTTTTTCACAAGTTTGTTGATCGATTGTATGTCTTCTTCTGAGAAGTGTCTGTTCAGCTCCTAAGCCCATTTATTGATTAGGTTGTTTGTTTTTTCTTGGTGTTAAGTTTTATGTTTTTGTTTTTAAGTTATAGATAGACACAATATCTTTATTTTGTTTATTTATTTTTATGTGCTAAGCATCGAACCCAGAGCCTCACATATTCGAGGAAAGCACTCTGTCACTTAGCCACAACCCCAGTCCTGGTGTTAATTTTTTTGAGTTCTTTATATATCCTGGAGATCAGTGCTCTATCTGACCTGTGTGTGGCAAAAATTTGCTTCCAAATGTAGGTTCTCTCTTCACCTCATTGATTATTTCTTTTGCTGAGAAGCAGCTTTTTAGTTTGAATCCATCCCGTTTCGATTCTTGGTTTTATTTCTTGTGCTTTAGGAATCTTGTTAAGGAAGTCAGGGCCTAATCATACATGATGAAGATTTGGGTCTACTTTTTCTTCTATTAGGCGTAGCATCTCTGGTCTAATTCCTAGGTCCTTGATCTACTTTCAGTTGAGTTTTGTGCATGGTGAGAGACAGGGGTTTAGTTTCATTTTGCTGCATATGGATTTCCAGTTTTGCCAGCACCATTTGTTGAAAGAAGCAATTTCTATAGCAATTACTAGCTATAAACTATTCCTCTGGTTGTGGGCTGGGGCTGTAGCTCAGTGATAAAGCACTTGCCTAGTATGTGTGAGGCACTGGGTTCAATTCTCAGCACCACTTATGAATAATTAAAATAAAGGTCCATTGACAACTAGAAAAAAAATATTTAACAGCAAAAAAATAGACTGCTTTATAACCTTCCTTTTATTTTCTAATATTTTATATTGTTTTGTCTTTGTTTTTCTAGGATTTAAGTCTTGTTGAACTTCTACTGTCTATCTATCTAAACCATCACTGTCTCTCCAAAGCCTAAAAGGCTAGTTAATTTGTAGTGGGCATTCACTGAATATTTGTTTACTATGTGAATAAATGTTAATAAAACAGACTGATACTTAATGAATTACAAAGTTTTGGTAGGGAGGGGCAGGTTGAACTCAAGGGCGTTTAACCACTATTTAGCCATATCCCCAGCCCTTTTTTTTAATATTTTGATTTAGAGACCAGGTCTCCCTGAGTTGCTTAAGGTCTTGCTAAGTTGCTGAGGCTGGCTTTGAACTCACGATCCCCCTGCCTCAGCCTCCCAAGGATTATAGGCATTCAACACTGCACCTGGCCAAATCACAGATGTTTAATGAATGTAAGATGTATTTGTAGTATTTTGTGACAATTCCTTTTCCTCCTATTTAAAAATATATATGTATTATTTATCACAAAACTCTTTTCATCTATCACATTGACATTTAACATTCTTGAAGTTTCAACCCATGTAATAAGGCAGGAAATAAAATTAAAGTGCCTGTGAATTGGAAAGAATTCCACAAAATAATCATTTATTGTAAACAATATAATTATATATGTAGAAAAATCAATTTACTCTAAGAAAGTTTAGTTAGATGGCGAGATATGCATCATTTTATATATATATATATTTTTTTTTCAAGTTGTAGATGGACACAATACATTCATTTACTTATTTATTTTTATGTGGTGCTGAGATCGAACTCAGTGCCTCACAAGTGCTCTACCGCTGAGCCACAACCTCAGCCCCCACAACAGATATTTTTAAAACTCAGTAGCCCCCATGTAACAGCAATAATTAAAATGAAAATTCCTTTCATAATAGTAATGAGAAGTATAAAATTACCATGATAATCTCAAAGAATGTTAGTTCTATAAAAGGAAATCTTGCAAAGATAAATAAAAGGAGATCAAAATAAGCGGAAAGGTTTTCAAATTAGAGTTTTAACACAATTCCAATAAAAATTTCAATCATTTAAAAATTTCTCAAATGTTCTTCATAATTTTATGGAAGAATGTGTAAGAATAACCAGAAATGTTTGGTACTTCATTCTGTACCCTCTATTGGGTACTTACGTGGATTTCTTTATATATTTTTTAAAGTTGTTCCTGTAGAAACTGTAATATGAATTCTTTTTTTTAATATTTATATTTTAATTATAGGTAGACACAATATCTTTATTTTATCTTTATGTGAATATGCATTCTTATTAGAGTCTACCACAAATTAATATCATACCATGTTACATATTAAGAATCTTGGGCTGGGATTGTGGCTTAGTGGAGAGCGCTTGCCTAGCATGCATGAAGCACTGGGTTCGATCCTCAGCAAACCACATAAAAATAAATAGTTAAAATAAAGGTATTGTGCCTATCTACAACCAAAAAAAAAATATTGAAAAAAAAGAATCTTAACAGGATACATATAATTATATGTATGATGGTGTATGTATTATTATATGCATCAATAATACTTTTAATGATTCTACTTATACTTCATTCTGTCCTTTGTAATGTTCATTTTATATATAAATAACATATGTTATAAATCTGACAATACACTGTTGATATTGTCTTAGACAACTGACTTGTACAAATTTTTTTTAAAAATTTTTTTAGTTGTAGATGAACACAATACCTTTATTTTATTTTTACGAGGTTATAAGGACCAAACCCAGTGCCTTCCACATGCAAGGCGAGCACTCTACCACTGAGCTACAACCCCAGCCCAACTTTTACAAAATTTAATAATATAAATTAGAATAAAATAGAATAAATAACACACATTTAACACCACCAGTTCTTTTCATTCCTTCCTGAGGATCTAAATTTCCATCTGGTATTTTCTCTTCTGAATAAAGATGTTACACTGTTGTTCATTAAATGCCTGACTGCTGATGACAACCTCTCTCAGCTTTTATCTTAAAATGTCTTTATTTCTTCAGATTTGATGGCTTTTTTTTTCCCACTACATGCAGAATTCCAGGCTGACCTATTTTATTCTGTCAGCATTTTATAGACATTATTCCATCGTCCAGTGGGCTACAGAGTTTCCAATTATTAGTCAGTCATATTCTGATCATTGTTCCCATTTTCTTTGACTTTAGTTTAGTATTCAGTGGTTTGACTATGATACACCTAGATGTGATTTTCTTTGAATTTATCCTGCTTGTTAGAGCCAGGGGTGTGGCTCAGTGGTATAGTGCTTGCCTAGCATGCACAGGCCCTAGATTCAATCCCCAGCACCACCATAAAAGTGTGTGCGTGTGTGTGTGTGTACACACATATATATCCATTCTATTTATGGCTATGCTTCCTAGGTTGCTGTTTGTGTGTACATTTTTGCTTTGTTTGAAATTAAAGGATAAAAAATGTTAGCCAATCTTCTTTCAAACATATATTTCTGCCACATTCTCTTTCTGACAACTCCAATTACCTATGTTAGTCAACTTGATTTTGTCCCACAAGTTATGGAGACCCTGGTCCTGTTTTTTTCTTTTTTTCCTCCATGTGCTTTAGTTGGATGACTTCTACTGGACTGTCTTCAAGTTCACTGAACCTTGCTTCTGTTATGCCCAAACTGCTGTTAATCCCATCCCGTGAAATTTCAATGTCAGATTTTGTTTTTTAATTCTAAGATTTCCATTTGATTCTTTTTGTTTTGAGAGAGAGAGAATTTTTTAATATTTATTTTTCAGTTTTCAACAGACACAACATCTTTATTTTTTATTTTTATGTGGTGCTGAGGATCGAACCCAGCGCCCCGTGCATGCCAGGTGAGCGCGTTACGGCTTAAGCCACATCCCCAGCCCCCCATTAGACTTCCATACCTTTACCACAACATTCCACCTGTTCAACTTTTCAACCATTTTTTTTTCATGTAAATTCTTTTAACATATTTTGAGTTTGATGTTCTTATTAGTCTGTGAGTCTATACTGATTAGCTTTTATTTCAGTAAGAGTCTGTTTCCTTCCACATCTAGCAATTTTTAATTTCATACTGGACATTGTAGATGGTAGTTTGTAGATACTCTGGATTCCATTTTCATCTGAAGAACTGAGTTTTATCTTAGCAGTTAAATCAATCACTAGCAGATCACTTTGATCTGGTTTAGGATCAGTTTCATGCTTTATTTATTTCTTTGTACCCTTAGTCCTAGAAAAACTGCCACAGTCCTGGGGAACAGTATTTGTCCTTAAGGGGTGGCCCTTCTGGGGTTTCAAAGGGAAGTCCAAGATGTTTACCAAATCCCCTCTAACTTGACATGCCTCAAACTCCAAATTCTGTCTCTCCTACAGTGGGTAACTGCTGAGGTCTGTGGTCCTTCCCCAATGCATAAGGCAGCTCATGAGTTAGCCTAGCATTTGAAGGATATTAATATGCAGTTTGGGGTTGCCTCCGATATTGTTCTCTCCTTTCTTGAATTTCTATCCAAGTTCCAGCCACTCAGGCAACCTCAAAATCCACCCTCCATTTCCTGAATAAAAGAATTATTTGCTAGCACTTGATAGACTAGGGAGTGCCATATTTAAAAAAATGAAAAGAAAATGCCATATAAAGTTGGCTCTCCCAGACTACTTATTTCTTTCAAGAATCAAAACCACTCCAATTTTTTGCTTGTTTTGTTGGCTCTCCAGTGCCTTCAAATGATGTTTTTAAAATATTTTGTCCAAAATTTATATTTGTTATTGGTGGAAATATTATTCTTATATAAGCTACTCTATTATTACGGAAAGCCAGATATCTATCTCTGAACGTTTTCCAAAGAGAAGAATGATGAGGTGAGCCTTGTTTTTATTAAAATTGATAATGAAGATACAGCAATTAAAAGACAGTGGCTCTTGTGTAAGAATGTATATAGGTCAATAAAAACAGAATAGATAGATATCCCTGAAAGAGATCTTGTTATTAAAATTTAATATATAATAAAGGAAGCATAACAAACAAGTGGGGAAAGAAATGATTTATTCATTGAAGGACAGTCCTGGGAAAAGTAATGTTTGGAAGGAAACTTCACTTCATACCACTTCATAAATATCAGGATTAAAGAGTTAAATATAAAAACATAAACTATAAAATCCAAAATAAAATATAGGTGAGTATTTAACTTATCACCAGTTCTGTTTATGGACAAACTAATCTCTCTCCTTAGTTTCTTTCTCAATGGGTAAGAAGAGAGATAAAACCTCCCTTAGAGAGTTTTTGAGATTAAATAAAATAAGGGTACTTATAGCTCACTGCCTAACACATATTCAGTCCTCAATAAATGTTAGCCATTACTATAATTATTATTATTATTTAATAATTATGGGGAAGGAGTCTCTTACCACAAAAATAATAGAGGAAATATTAGAAGATTGATAGATGTGATTATGTGAAAATAATCAATTTTATATATTAAAAAACATAACAGGGAAGGAACAAAGGGGAGAATGTTTGCAAACATGACAAAGAATTAATATTCTTAATATATAAAGGGCATTTAAAAAAATCAATAAGTAAAGCATTAATATCCTGGTTGAAAATGGGGGTGGAAGAAAGTATTGAATAAACATTCCTAAGAAAAAATAGACATATTTAAAAAGTTCACCTGAGTTACTAATCAAATAAATGCAAATGAAAATCTGCAAAAGAGGTTTTGCTGCTGTCTGCTCTTCCTCGGTAATCACACACAAGTAGTAAGCTGGGACAGGCACACTTGCTCCCGAGGGAAGGGACTGGTGTTCCCTACTTGGAAAACTAAGGTTGTGCATCTCAAGTTTCAGAATGGCTATTCCCTGTGAGTCCACACTTCCTTATTTCAGGAACCTATTTTGAGGGAATATTAGTTCTATTTATCATTTTTTTTCTAATTCCTTTCAATAAAAAAGAAATTAAGAACTCACCTCAAGAACCCAGAAGAAGAATGTTTCTAGAAAGATCTAAACAAAGAAGATGAAAGGAATTGTGTAGAAGAGGGCTTTAAATTTTCTCAGTGGTCAGATTTCTCTTGCAGGGCTTCTGACTATAAGTGTTGACTTTATTGCTTCATGGTTAAAGAAGGAGACAAGAATTCTGCCTTTTGAACTTTTGAGATTTCTCTTGATGGCTGACATTATAACTACAACATGGGTGCTGAAAATTTTAACATTTCCTTCTTTATGTGTATAAAATTCTATTTATTTCTATATAAAATAAGTGCATTATGTCATCTAATTATTTCATAGTGTCTTTCTTTTTGTCTGTTGACTTATTACCTTTGAAGTATTAATGTCATCAACCATGTGGCTTTAAATTCTTATATTTCTAACAACTTTTGCTTTAGAAAAGGTACTTTCCAGGGCTGGGATTGTGGCTCAGCGGTAGTGCGCTCGCCCAGCAAGGGCAGGGTCCGGGTTCGATCCTCAGCACCACATAAAAATAAAGGCATTGTGCTATGTCCATTTATACCTAAAATATAAATATTAAAAAAGATACCATAGAATATGAAGAAGTTTAAAAAAAAGGTACTTTCATTTAAAAAATATTTTCAACCTTGAAATCTAATCTACCTAATGCTAGTATTGATATTTTTGCTTCTTTTGGTTTGCATATATTTGTTCACTACAGATATATGTTGCCCATCCTGTCTTCGGTTTTTCTTTTGTTTTATCTTATGTACGTCTCTTGTTTAAAACCATAAAATTGGCCTTTGCTTTTTCTCCAAGTTGTACTCAGTTTGGGATTTGTCCTTCAATAGAGCATTTCTTAAATCCCATGAATATATATTGTGTTTGGTGCCTCTTGATTTTTTCTCTTTCATGACCTGTGCTGATCTGATCATCTTTTCTGTCCTCTAAATGTAGCTTAAAAGTTCTAAATCCTATTTTCCTCCAATCTAATAATTTTAAAAATTGAGGTAATAGTCACAGTCAAATTTACAAAGGACACCAATCTTAAGTGCACAGCTTGGGAGACTTGTACATATGCATGTTCTTTTTTTAATTTTTTATGTTTTAGTTTTAAGTGGACACAATATTTCATTTTTATGTAATGCCCCATGCATGCTAGGCGAGCACTCTATCACTGAGCCACAACCTCAGTCCCCATATGCAGTTTCTGGGTGAGAGCCACTGAGGTGGAGACCCAGAACTCTTCCCAGAACTCCAACAGACAGCTCTTTAAAGTCTATGCCCTCCTCCAGAGGTAACCACCACAACTATGATCATCAATAATACTTTTGCTTGTTCTTGAACTCCATAAAATTGTATATTGTATTATATCTATCTTCTTTGACAGAATTAAGATTCACCCATGTAGCTGCATAGACCGTAATATACTTTTCCCTTACTATGTAATATTTCCTTGTGTGTCTGCTCCATAAATTACCCACTGTTGTGTTGATGGACATTCCCCCCAGACTTTGCCTATTTTGAAAAAAACTAAAAACAGCATACTACAGGGACACAGCCACATCAATGTTTATAGCAGCACAATTCACAATAGCTAAACGGTGGAGCCAACGTAGATACATGTCCTTTAGTGGATGAATGGATTAAAAACGTGGCATTTCTACACAATGGAATATTACTCAGCACTAAAAAAAGAACAAAATCATGGCATTTGCAGGTAAATGGATGGCATTAGAGAAGATTATGCTAAGTGAAGTTAGCCAATCCCAAAAAAACAAATGCCGAATGTTTTCTCTGATATGAGGGGGGGAATTCAAAGTGGGGTACAGAGGGAGAGCATGAAAGGAAGATTATTTCTCGATGGGAAGAGGGGTGGGAGTGAGAGGGAGGAGGAAGGGGAATAGCAAGGATGGGGGAATGTGATGGTCGTCATTATACAAAATATATGTAAGAAGAGTTCAAGCTGGTGTCAACATACCTTATATAAAAACAGAGATATGAAAAATTGTGGCATATATATGTATTAAGAATTGTAATGCAAAAAAAAGAGTACATGTATAATGGCATAATTTGGCGTGAACATACTTTATATACAGAATTAAGAAAACTTGTGCTGTAAATGGGTAATAATGAGTGTAATACATTCCACTATTGTCATGTGTGTAAAAAATAAATAAAAAAAAAATTAAAAAGCTGCTACTCCCCTTCTTGTACATGTCTTTTTATGAACAGATGTACTCATTTCTCTTGGATTTATACCTAGTAGTGAAACTGCCAAGTCACAGAACAAGTGCTTATCTAGTGGAAGGTGCTAGTTTTTCAAGGCATCTAAACTCTCATCAGCAATACATGAGGGTACAGCTGCTCCACATTCTTGCCAAGACTTGATATTCTAGTCATCTTAATTTTAGTCTTTCTAGTGGGTGTGTAGCTATGACCTACTGTGGTTTAATTACATTACCCCAAGGGGAACGGTGTTAGGCATCATTTTAAATGCTTAATAACCATTTGGAAATGCTCTTTAATAAAGTACCTGTTCAAGTCTTTTTCATACCTCTAAAAATTATTTGGCTTTTTCTTGTTGGTTTGTGGGAGTTCTCTAAATAAGATCCAGGTCAGATAATATATTATGAATATCTTCCAGTGTGTGGCTTGTCCTTTTGCTTTCTTTTTTTTTTTTAGAGAGAAAGAGAGAAATTTTAATATTTATTTTTTAGTTATCGGCAGGCACAACATCTTTGTTTGTATGTGGTGCTGAGGATTGAACCCCGGCCGCATGCATGCCAGGCGAGCGCACTACCACTTGAGCCACATCCCCAGCCCCACCTTTTGCTTTCTTAACGTTACCTTTGGATTACCAGAAGTTTTCAATTTTCATTTATCATTTTTTTCTTTTAGAGGTTTTATGACCTAATTAAGAAATCTGTGCCTACTCCCAGGTCAAGGAGATAGCCTCCTGAGATTTTCTGGAAGCTTTATGTATTTAACTTCTTCATTTATGTATGTTGAAAGGAAAAGGTCAAGGTCACTTTTTATATACAGGCATCTGATTATTCCAGCACCATTTTTCAGAGCATTGATACACTGTGACGCTGCATCCTGTAATCTTAGCAATGTGGGAGGCTGAGGCAGGAGGATCTCAAGTTTGGGGTCAGCCTCTGCAACTCAGCAAAACCCTGTCTAAAAATAAAAATTAAAGTAGCTGGGTATGTAGCTCAGTGGTAAAGCGTCCCTGGGTTCAATCCCCAGTACCCTGCATCCCCACTCCCCACCCCCAAAAAAAGTAATCAGAAGAAAACAAACAGTTTACAAAGAAACGATATCATGCCCTATAAATTCTTTCTAAAAAATGATTTCCAGTTTGAATTCTAAGCCCAGACAACCAAAAATGAAACATGAAAGTAGATTAATATCATTTTCAGACATGCAGATCTAAAAAGGCTTCCCTCCCATACATACCTTCTCAGAAAGTTACTGAAGGATCTATTCTACCAGCCCAAGAAAGAATGCATGGAGCAGGGTGCCACGGAGCCCACCTGTAATCCCAGTGGCTCCAGAGATGGAGGCAGGAGAATCACGAGTTCAAAGCCAGCCTCAGCAAAAATGAGGCACTAAGCAACTCAGTGAAACCCTGTCTCTAAATAAAATACAAAATAGGGGTGGGGTTGTGACTCAGTGGTCAAGTGTCCCTGAGTTCAACCCCTGGTAACCACCCTCCCCCAAAAAAGAATCCATGGAAGCCAGAACCAAGGAAATGGACCACAGGAGAGACAAGGGGACTCCCAGAGTTATGGAATATACTGACAGAGATACAGCAGCTCTAAAAAACAAATGGTCCAGGCAGGCATGGTGGCACATGCCTAAAATCCCAGCAGCTTGGGGGGCTGAGGCAGGAGGATCATGAGTTCAAACTCAGCCTCAGCAACAGCAAGGCCCTAAGCAACTCAGTGGGACCCTGTCCCATAAATAAAATACAAAATAGGGTTAGGGATGTGGCTTAGTGGTTGAGTGCCCCTGAGTTCAACCCCCAGTACAAAAAAAAAAAAAAAAAAAGGACAGGGGGCACAGGGCTCCAAGAATGGCACCAAAAAACCAGTGAGTTTCTGACATTTTTGATAGTGCTAAGGGAAATTCTACAGATCCAACAGAGGGTTTGAGGGTTACTTAGGATAAAAACACAGCTAAGCAGTCTGCCCCTACTACCAGAGTCCACTACTAACTCTAAAAAAAAAAAAGAAAGAAAGAAAGAAATATTTATTTGCAAGAGAGAGCACAACTATCACACACTACATGGCTCATGTGAAAAATGTTCACATTTCATGCTTATTCTAATTTGTATTCATAATTTTACTAAAATATGAATACTGTTTTAGAGAACATTTAGAATCTTTATATTTATAATAGTAGCAATGTTTAGTAATTAATGCATCTCATACTAGTAAACCAAACTAGACCTTCATCCTTTACTTCAATGTTACCAAACACTCTCAAATTCATTATGGCTAAGGGTATAAACAGAGAAAACCAAACTTAGGGCTATTTCTGCTAACTGCTGTATAAAACAATAGCATACAGAATCTATCATATTAAAAAAATACACCAAGATGATCTGAAATTTTTATTAATCATATAATAATGAGCCAGGTACAGTGGTAGATGCCTGTAATCCCAGAAGCCAGGGAGGGTGGGATAAGACTGATTCCCAGTTCCAAGCCAACCTGGACTACTTAGCAAGACCCTGTCTCAAAAGAAAACTTAAAAAGGGCTGGGGCTGGGGTTGTGGCTCAGTGGTAGAATGCTTGGGTTTGATTCTCAGTACCACATATAAACAAATGAATAAAACAAAGTTCCATCAACATCTTTTAAAGAATTTTTAAATAAATAAACAATAAAAAGGGCTGGGGATATAGCTCATAGCTCAACAGTAAGAGTGCTTGCCTAGCATGCATGAGGCCCTGGGTTCAATCCCCAGTACCACAAAAATAAATGAATGAATGGTTGCATATTTTTTTAAAACAATGATTTATCATTACCTATTATTATATTTTTAAAGGACCAAAAGACAACAATGATATGATTATTTCCACAAGTGATAAAAGGCAATTGATATGATTAGATATTCATTCTTGGTGAAAATCCTAAATAAAATTATTAATTCCTTAATATGATGAGGGTGGGTGCCACGCCTGTGCATAAGTGTTAGTATCACTCTCCCAAGTTGGCATTATCCTTCATTAAAAAGATGTAAAAACATATTATTTTAAATCAGGAACAAGACAAGTATGTTCACAATCTTGTTTTATTTATCATGGCCTGGATGTATTAGCTGATGCAACTGGACCAAAAAAAGAAGTAACAGATATAAACAATGGAAAAGAAGAGGTAAGAATATTATTTTCAGATAATACCTGAAAAATGGATATGAACAATCTACTATACCCAATTTAAGCATTTGGCTAGGTGTCTACATTTGAAATTAGCATGTAAAAATTGCCTTCCCTTAAAAAACAGTTGGGGGCTGGGAGAAGACAGTTGGGAAACATGCTCAAAGCAGCAACAGGCCGGTGGTGTACTAAGTGAGGAGCAATTGCTCAGCAGCATCCCAGAGGCTCTGGGTTCAATCCCAGCACCACAAAAACAGAAACCAACAAACAGAAAAGAGTAGCAAAGAGAAAAAGAACACATTAATTTAAAAATGAATGTACAGGGTCTATAAAAAGATAACAAAGGACACTAAAGAAAGGTAAGTAGGTTGAAATCATTGCCTTTTCCTTCTACAGGAAGAGTCAATATTAGAAGCATGACATCTTTCCTAAACCAATCCATGAATTTAATGTGATTCCAATTTTTAAGATATCAATGCTCTTAATTTTTCTTTTCTAAATGGACAAGCTAATTTTGAAAATTACAAAAAAAAAAAAAGTAAAAAACATGAAGCACCAAGAAAATCTGGATAATTGAGAAGACGATGAGGGAAGATTAATTCTAACAAATAATAAAACATAAGACAGGGACTGGGGTTGTGGCTCAGTGGTAGGGCGCTTGCCTAGCATGAGTGAGGCACTAGGTTCGATTCTCAGCACCACATACAAATAAGTAAAATAAAGGTCCATCAACAACTGAACAATATTTTTTAAAAAATAATAAAAATAAAAATAAATAAAACATAAGACAGTGTGACACAGGAACGCAGAGAGGTATGAACTGAACAAAGTCAGTGCGAAGGTACCAGCAAGTGAGTGCAGACAAGCTTTCACTGCAGGTCAACAGAGGAAAGCTGCAAGGTGGGCAACTACTGCCAGCAGATGGATTCTGCCTTTGGTCTATTTTGAGATGGCCTGTAAGCCAAGAATGGTTTTCACATTTTTAAACAGGGGAAAAAAAATAATTTGTGACACATGAAAACTATATGAAATTAAACTGCAGTGTCCATACATAAAGTTTTCTTTCTTGTTGGTCTGTGCATGGTCTAAGGTGCCTGTGTGCTACAACTGGTAGCACTGAGTAGTTTCCACAGAGACCATGGGGCCTACCAGTGACTATCTGGCTCTTTATCGGAGAAGTTTGTCAACTCTTGCAGTAATGAATGCTGGACCACTCTTATTAGCTAGAAAAAAGGAACAACAAATAAACAAACAAAAACAATGGAGTGGAGTCCTTACACTCCATACACCAAAATAAACTCCTGATTACCAAAGCCTAACTGTGGCATAAACTCAGAAGTCCCACAAGAAATGATGGGTAAATCAAAACCTCTGCCTGACAAAAGCATCAACAATTGAGACAGATTTTAAACTAACAGTGCATAGTTGTAACACATTTCCCAGACACGGGGCTAATTTTCTCAGTATATAAAATTACAAATCAATTTTAAAATACTAATCTCCTAATCCTAAAGGGGGGTAAAATATATGAAGAGGAAGAGAACTTCAAATTGAAACAATGAGAGCTGTTTCTAAGATGGAGTAGCTTGTAAAAGTCCGATAATTCTGCTGAGAATGACTGAAATATAAAACAATTTTAAGGCACAGGGGCACTGCCAAGGCAACCAAGACTTGAGAGTCCAACATCCAAGAAAACAGAGAACTGCAGAGAGATGAGCAAATACCCTACAAAGTCCTAAGAGGCAGAGGCCTGTCTGTCTTAAGATGGACTAGTGATTGACACACAGGCTGAGCCTGAAAATCCAAAGTCTTGACTTTCTGAACTCCAATCACAATGTCACAGTAGAAAATTCTATTCCTAACCTCATATAATAGGCTGCCCTCAAAACACAAGGGCAGTCAAACATTCTGTAAAATCACCCTCTGGCTATGTGTACAATATGGAACTATACCAATTCCCTAGTTAGTCTTGGTTTTCATCCCCAAGATATTTACTACATATATGCCAATATTTCAAAATCTAAAAAAAATCTGAACTTTGAAACATTCCCTATTCCAGGTATTTTGGATAAGGGATACTCAATCTTAATAATCAAATAAATAAACAGACATATAAACGGATTAAACCTGAAGTTTGCAGAGCAGACAGGACTTGAAGAAGCTAAGATCCTCAGAAGGAAACAAAAGCACAAGGCACAGAAACATGTTTCCCACTGGAGGCAACAGCAAGATTTCTTACACTGAATCAAATAAGAGGCTAAGAAGCAAAAGTGAGGAGCAACTATTTTATTATTTTTGCAATGCTGGGGATCAAAAGAACTTTGCACATGCTAGGCAAGCACTCTACCACTGAGCTCTAACTCCAACTCAGAAGAACTCTAAAAAGAAAAAAAGAAAAGGTGGGGTTGTTGCCTCAGAGTATTAGGAGACAAAAGGTAGAATTCATCCCACCAAGGAAAAGGAGCCCCACTTAGCAGCTCAAGCTCTCAATTGGGCCGTGTGGAGGGCTACATACGGAAAAGGGACCAGTCAGGGGAAGACCAAGACTTATTTAAAAACCTGCGATCTGATTCAGCTCAGGCCTTGACTGGATCAAGGTCAGATGTACCCACTCGACTCAAGTATAAAGTAAACTTCAGAGGATAACAACTCTCACAGCTTCTCAATTATTCATGTGCAATGTCCGACATTCAATTTTTTAAAAAGGCAAAATGTATAGAGAAAAAAGGCAAAAAGGAAAAAAGAGTAATAAAAACAAACTCATAGATAACACAGTGTTAAAGCTATCTGAGTTTTGAAAAAACTGATTAATATGTTCAAAAAAAGAAGTGGTGAAAAAGAGTTTACTAGAAAACTAAATTTTAGCAGCCGGGAATGGTGGCACACACCTGTAATCTCAGTGGCTTAGGAGGCTGAGGCAGTAGGATTATGAGTTCAAAGCCAGCCTCAGCAACTTAACAAGGCCCTAAGCAATTCAGCAAGACCCTGTTTGAAAATAAAAAATAGAAAAAAAGGGCTGGGGATGTAGCTCAATGGTAAAGCATCTCTGGGTTCAATCTCCACTACCCACACACCTCTGAGAAAAAGCATTACTTCTGTGATAGTCTTATCAAAAATTTGACTAATTCTAGCCATGAGGAAACATCAGCACAATCCAAATTTAGATCCCTGTGCAAAAACAGCCTATGCCCTACAAAAAAGTCTAGGTCATACAAAAGACTGAGGTGCACTGTTCTTAGTTAAAGGAGGCTAAAGAGATACAATAAACATGTGCAACGAGTTAGCTTATGGACAGAATTTTTTTTTCTATAAAAGACATTATTAGGACTAAGACAACTGACTAAATGTGAACAAGGTTTGTAGATCAGATAATAGGGCTTTTTTTTGGCGGTGCTAGGGACTGAATCCAGGACCTTGTGCATGTGAAGCAAGCACTTTACTGACTAAGCTATATCCCCAGCCCAGATAACAGAACTTTTATCAAGTTATCTTTCTGATTTTGATACATATGCAGGATGGGAGAAGGGAGGGAGGAGACAGGAGAGGGAGAAGCGAAGAGAGTATATGATGAAGTAAATGTTAATATTTCAGAAATCTGAGTAAAAGATACATAGGAATTCTTTTTATTACTCTTGCAATTGCCATTTATTTTAAAATATTCTTAAGGAGTAAGAGATTTTTTTCAAATAAAAAGCTTTTTTTTTTTTTTTTTAAGAAAGAGAGAGAGAATTTTTTTAATATTTATTTTACAGTTTTTGGTGGACACAACATCTTTATTTTATTTTATGTGGTGCTGAGGATCGAACCCAGTGCCCCACACATGCCAGGTGAGCGCGTAACTGCTTGAGCCACATCCCCAGCCCCAAAAAAGCTTTTTAAAAAGTAAAAATAAAGAGCTGGGGCTGGGTCTCAGAGGTAGTGCATTTGCCCTAACATATGTTATTTTAAAATATATTATTTTATACAATCAATATTCATTTGCATTTGCTCTCCTTTGTTCTTATACCTTCTTGCATTTCTACACTTCCATCTGGGATAATTTTTTCTTTCAGAATTATTCCCTTAGTATTTCATTTAATAGAGAAAGTCTGCTAGTGATGAATTCTATGTGAAAAATTTATCTATCTGAAAATGAAAATTTATTTTTACTTTTTTAAAAAATGTATTTTTATTGGTTGTTCGTGGACTTTTATTTTATTTACTTTTTTATATGCGGTGCTGAGAATTGAACACAGTGCCTTGAATATGCTAGACAAGCGCTCTACCACTGAGCCACAACCCCAGCCCTTATTTTTACTTACTTACTTACTTACTTTATTTATTTATTTATTTATAGTTGTTGATAGACCTTTATTTTATTTATTTATTTTTATGTGGTGCTGAGAATTGAACCCAGTGCCTCACACATGCCAGGCAAATGCACTACAGTCCAATCCACCAATCTACCTTGCACTTTGATTTTGTAAAATCATGTATTGATCTTTAAGAAAATATTGAGTTCACTAAAGTATGCAGATCTCCTAAATGTTGATTCTTACATACTACTCAAAAAATATACTCATTAATTCCCAGTACCACCAAAAAAATAAAAAATAAAAAAATAAGAAACATACTCATTAATCAGGTCTTCCAGTCTTTAAAAAGTACAAGGGAGTTGTCCAGCTCACAGGGTAGTTATAAATTTTCCAAAATTTGAATTTCATTTGAAAGCTCAGTTTTTTCATTTTCATATTTATTTCCTTATAGATTGGCCTCACTATTTGACTAGGTTGGCTTCTGGCTTCAGGTACAAGCGACCCTCCCCCACCTCAGTCTCCTACACAGCTGGAACTACAGGCATACACCACCATGCCCAGGTTCAAATTTTATTATTGACAACAAATGATGTCAGTTGATTTCCTTGAAACGACAGGCTCACTTTGTTCATTTTTGAGAAAATATCTGCCAAAACTCAAGTCTGAATTCTCAGTTTCTCACTTGTTCAAGTAGGACCCCAAGAAAAAGGCAGCTGGCTTAGCTCACAACTCTTGGAGCTTCTCCCCAAGACAATGCGCTTTGACAGGCTGAAGTGCTTGCTGCACACTGCCTGCTTTGTCACACAGAATATTAAAAAGATGCATACTCATGTGGCAAAACATTATAAAACTGATAATTTTTACTCTTCCATCAAGGAAGACTCTTAAGTGAAATGGGCTTTATTGTTTTAACAGCAAGTACATCATAGGGAAGAACGTACTGAGGGGTCAGGAGTTGTACCTGACATTGCGCTACACCATCACTGCAAATGCGAAAAAGTGGAAAAGGCAATAATGCCTTACTCCTGGTTATGAAATTGTTTTGACCTTGCGGACCCCTAACAGGGCTGTGGGGAAGCCCCACAGCTCCACAAACACCCTTTGGGAACTATTCATCTCACCTAAGGGCAAAAAGAACTGTGAAAAAAAAAATCTTAAACTTTACTGGTTAAGATAAATGTTGATAAGAATGTTAATTTGTAATTTGGGGGGGGGGGGGTACCGGGGATTGAACTCATGGGTGCTTAACATCCCCAACCCTTTTTATATTTTATTTAGAGGGTCTCCCTAAGTTGCTTAGTGCCTTGCTAAGGCTGGCTTTTTTTTTTTTTTTTTTAGTTTTTAGTTTTAGGTGGATACAATATCTTTATTTTGTTTTTATGTGTGCTAAGAATCGAACCCAGTGCTTCACGCATGCTAAGCGAGCATGCTACCACTTGAACCACATCCCCAGCCCAAGGCTGGCTTTGAACTAGCAACCTCCTGCCTCAGCCTCCAGAGTCGCTGGGATCACAGGCATACACTGCCACACCCAGTCAGTTTGTAATTTTTAAAATTACTTTATATTACAGTGCACAACTGGTAAGTATATCAAACTTCAGAACCAAGTTTCACTGTATGATATAATATAGAATAAGAGATTTAAGTAAAATCCTATATTAAATTTGAACTGTATGTGAACATGTGTATCATGTGAATAAACATAAACAAAAATCATGTGTATGTTGGTGATTCTACATACTAAGCAAAAGAAGAAAGTGGCAACAGCCCAGAGCAATACCTGTAACCAGTGTCCAGATTCTAAGTATCATTCCCACTAAAAGAAATCTTTCAGAGAATGTCTGATTTGGGGTTTGGAGTACAGGAGATCCAAGATGCGCCTGAGATATTCTGCGCCATAAGGCAAAGAAGCCAACATGAACAGGTGCCCACTGACCAAACATGGAACTATGAGAGCATGAGAGTATATGATATGGTAATAATGAATTATAACACTCTGGACTATGAAATTAATAATGATACCCAAATGGAAGTGAAAAACAAGACAGACAGCAGAGGAAAGATGAGAAAGCTCTTTACAGAAGAACACTAGATAATAAAGGTTTGAGATGTAATATATTTATCAAGTACAATTTCTTAAATCCCAATAGTCAATTAAAGCAAGGAACTCCAATAGATGTTAAAGTCACTGAATGAAAGGTTGTTGAGTAACCAGACAACATGATCTCAAAGAAGCCTTCTTAGATTACCTGTTAATTACAAGTGGGAAAATGTACTTTTACAATGCAGAGATCTGGTAATTACCACATTACTAATGACCAAATCAACATCACCAGTGGAAAAATCTGACATGTCTCCCCTCCTAATATGATACAACAATAAGTACATGACATTACTTGTTAATTATTCTTGCCAAAAAACATTTACTCTTAAACCTCATGAAGAAGAAACAATGCAAAAAAAAAATGTATGTGATATTCAATAAAACAGCTAATCTGAGCTCTTAAAAAACAGCCATGACAAGTAAAAAAAGGAAAAGGCAAGAGGTAAGTTCTACAGGAAGAGGCAAAGCAGTGAGATGAACAGCATGACCCTGACTGTCCCCTGAAAAGAAACTTAGGGGCAATTAGGAAAATTTAAATATGGAATATATATCAGATGATTTTATGAAATTAGTGTTAATTTTCTTCTGCATGGTAATGATGATGTGGTTACAGGGGAGAACGTCCCTATTTGAGGCGATATGTGCTAGAGTTGAAGTGTCATGATATCTACAACTTTTTAAAAAGAGTCACAAAAAAGTGTGTGTGTGTGTGTGTGTGTGTGTACACGCACACGTATGGAGAGTCAGAGACAGATAAAGTCATGTGAGAAAACTAAGAACTGGATAAAGAAACTAAGAAACTGGATAAATGGGGCTGGGGTTGTGGCTCAGTGGTGGAGCACTTGCCCAGCACATGTGAGGCACTGGGTTCAATCCTCAGCACCACATAAAAATAAATAAAGGCATTGTGTCCATCTAAAACTAAAAAATTAAAAGAAGAAAAAAAGAAATTTGATAAAAGGCATCTAGGTAATTGTGCACTATGAAATTTTTCTGTAAATTTGAAACTATTCAATACCCAAATTTGAGAGGAAAAAATCATCAAAGAATTAAGCAGATGGGACTTGACTCACTAAGCAATAAAATGAGCTGAAAGCAAGGTTGGAATTTCATCATCTGGTGGCAATGAATAGAGTAGACCAGAGGAAGCAAGACTGGAGCCAGAACCCTCCCCCTGAGCTACTGGGGGCCTGAGTGAGAACAACCCACTGTCCCTCCACTGCCATCATCTGTACACGGGGTGTGAAGCTGCTCTTGTTGGGTGTCCTCTGAGAGTGGTCTCTAGGTCTATAGAATAATCACTTCCAATGTCCCACAGTTGCCCTCTTCCACTTGGACTTTACACTGTTTGGTGCTGGCCAACTGTGGCAGTTGATCAGGAACCCCCAGCCTCTCCTGGCCCTCTCAGTGGCCATGGCTTTGTATTACACAGGAGTCGTAGTCACTGCCATGTTTGCCAAGTAAAATATTTCCATTGTCCTGTAGCTTTTGTGCTCGAGAAAACAGAAATAGTACTGACTTTCTTTTCTTTAAGGCAGTTATAAGCATGTCAGACAATTTTAGCCAAAGAAGAAGTAACTGCCAAGATAGGTAAAGAACAAGAGTCCCTTTGGAAAGCAAAAACTTTGAAAAGGCTAGGGATCATTATGACTATTTCTTTGGTATTTCCATGACCTTCACCTCTATAAATTAATGCTCTGAAGATAAGGAGGTAGCAGAATTATACCCATTTTACCTCCCTGAGCACTCATATTTAATTAATACTGTTCTGGAAGGTCTAGTCAAAATAATAATAAAGTCATATTGCATTGGAAAGGGAAAATAGTTTCCATATGATCTGCTACTGAGAAAACCTCACATCATCAATAAAAACAATGAGTATGAAAAGAATAATTTTTAAAACCAGATATCAATAGCTGTCCTAAATATTAGCAAAAATCAATTTAGAAAAGATAGTAGAAATAAAGATTCCAAAGCAAAACAATAAATTCAAAAATACTTAGTATAAAAGGAAATGTTCAGGAACTGGGCGCACACCGTGTAAAACCCTCAATGGGGAATGTATTTCACATTACGTTTAAGGATGGAAAGCCTGCAGACTGCAAAGATGTCAACTCTTTCTAAGGTAATTTCTATGTTGAATGTAATTATAATCAAAATTCCAAAGAGGCTTTATTCTTTGATTGGCAGTGGGGGTAGGGGAAGAAGAAGGAGAAGACATGATAAAGAGATTCTAAAATGTCTTCAGAAGTATATAAGGGCCAGGAAAGAGTAGAACTTAAGCTAACAAATAGAGGAAGTAACAAATCTATAATAATAAAACATGGTAGTATTAGCATAACAGCAGACAGGTATATCAATGAATGAGAACAGAATGTCCCTGATCACACATAAGTACAGTTAAGAATTTAATATATGAAAAAGTGACAAGTCAAATAAGTGGGGAAAGAAATAAATTGTTCAATAAATGTAACAACCAGGTGGGTCACCAGAAAAAATAAAGTTATATTCCCTGCTGCTCAGCCAACAAAACAAACTCCATAAAAGAAAAGCCATTTTAAAAAAGAAGTGAATATTTCTGTGCTTTTATGGTGTGGGTAGGGTTATGCTTAACTGAAAGAAGGAACTGTGAACTTGACGATCTAAAAGTTTAAAATCTATGTTCAAGAGTACTGATCAGCTGGTGTGGAGGTTGTCCACTAGTATAACCTTTCTAAGGGGCAGTTCAGCAATACACATTAAAATGAAAACAAATTCACTCTCTTTAACCCAAGATTAGCAACTCGATGATTTTTACCCAAAAAAGATAATCACAAAGTAATACCTATTTCTTGAGGATATTTAAAGAAGGGTTGTTTCATAGTGAAAAATGAAAATAATCTAGATGCCCATCAAAGGGCTGAGTAAAATAAGTCATGGAGTATATTCCCACCAGAACACCAAGATGTTATTAAAAGTGATGACAGAAATCCACATATACAAACACAAACTATGTCCAAGACAGTATCAAGTGGGCAAAAAGGAGAAGAGACAAAATCCAGGATGATTTACTAAATGACATTAAGGTAGAACCCAACAGTTCCGAGAGAAATCAAAAGGCTGAGGGCTCCTCCAGATCTGCACATCCCTCTGGCCCAAGTCACAGACTTTTCTAGGTCCCTCAGTCTCTCCATCCATAAAATGGGGATAAAAAGCACCAGTGCCATTATCACACCCTCTACTGCCCCTGGGGTGCTCCAAGGATTAATTAGCTGGTACTTGTCACATGGGTTGCTATATACTAGTTATTACTGAAAATTTTCCATCAGGCTTATCAGCTCTTCAAAGTTCTTAAGCAAAACTAATGAAGTTTTGATGAAATGCCCCAAAGACAAGCAAGTGTAGTAATAATGAAGCTGTAAGAGAAACACCCTGGCAACCTGCTCCCCTAACCCCCCACATCGGGTACAGTGCTGGGCGGTAAGGTCTAGCCAGAGTTTCATCAGCACTCCCCCAGGATGAAGTCAGCATGCTCTGACCGCCTCTAGCCCTCCAAGGGGACGATTATCACACTGTCACCAGCGTCCCCTGGGGCTCCTTATTAGTATAATAGAAAGCCAGAGATCAGGAGCCTAAAAGGAACACGTGTACAGGCAGCCCCCCACCCCAGGTCCCTCGTGAGGGATCAGGGACAGATGTGCACAGCTCCATTTAGTCTGTATCAACTCAACCTGTGGAATTCTGATCACAGCTGCCCTGCTCTAGGGACATCTAGGGAGAAACAGGGCAGCTTCCAGTCTATACTGCAGTCCGTGCAATACCACAGACTGCAGTCAGGGGCACAGAAAGACACATGTGATGCCACTAAAGGGCAGAGGGGACACTGCTGGTCCCTGTCATTCCATATAAACCCAAACACTGAGCCACAGCAGGGTAGGAACTGCCAATAGTGGCCAAGGTTGGCAGGGAACACTGCCAGAGAAGGGCTGGGCAGCAGCTCCGAGCTGTCCCTTCTGCCCCATGCTTGGTGGAGCATGTACTCTAGCTCATGAGTGCAGCTCAGGAAGAGGCAAAGCTCCGTCCCTGTGCAGCCTGGGCCAAGCACCTCCTTCCTCCTCCCCAATTCCTGTGTCTTTTTCCCTGTCTCTCAAATCTATTCCTGTGTGTCCCAGGGGGCCAGAGTGAAGCAAGTTCTACTGATATGATGCAAGGCCCAGCCACAGGTGAGCCCGGACTCTTCTGGAAACCTAATGAACGGGCAGCAGCAGCTTGTGTGCTTCTTGACAGCACACAGGTGCCGATAAACACCCACCCCAGGGTATTCTTGGTAAATACAGGCACCCCGGCCCCCCACCCTCAAGGCACTCACACCTCTGCTCTCACACCTCAAAAACAAATTATTTAACCATTCTCTTCCCTGAGGATTAGAGCTCTAATTTCACACACACAGCTCCTTGGCTTGTCTCTCACATATGCAGAACATTCTGATAGGTTAAATGCTGCCATTTAATTACTGTAATGAGAGGTGCTTTTTTTGGGTTTCCGCAAACATCAATTTTTCCCCTCTCTTATTTTACACTGAAAATCATTTTTAACATGTATTTCTCCACAATTTCCCCCATGCTTTTCCCACTCCGTATGCAGGGAAAAGAGGAAGGTTCTTCAGGTCAATGTCCTGAAGTTACTAGAGGTGAGTGGATAACCCTGATAACTGTTCAAATCATTTATTTAAAATTTAAAATATAAAATTTTAATTTAAAAAAGACAAAAGCACAAGGGAGAAGTGAGAGTCCTCCAAAGAGAACCACCACGATAACACCAGACAGATGCTATCACTGAGAAAGAGAGATGCTGCTGAGAGGTGGGGGTCCAGTCCTGCAGGTGGTTTGGAGAAAGGGAGGGGAAAGTTCCAGAGATGTCCAACACCTGGTTTAAAGCCGCCTCAAATCAAGGAGGAGCCTGGTTTCCATGAACAGGCTGGATAAAGCAGACTGAGCAAGATGCCTACAGAGAAGAAACTTGCTTTCAGATATTTCTTAAAAAGCGTATAGCCTATATGCTTTTCAAAACTGCAAAGCATAAGCCAGGCGTGGTGGCGTATGCCTGTAATCCCAGCGGCTCCGGAGGCTGAGGCAGGAGGATCTCAAGCAATGGCGAGGCACTTAGCAACTCCCTGTCTCTAAATAAAATAGAGCTGGGGATGTGGCTCAGTGGTCAAGTACCCCTGAGTTCAATCTCTGGTACAAAAAAAAAAAAAAAACAAATTGCAGAGCATCATTCACCAGCAAAACAGAGTCCACCTTCTGTCCAAGCATCTGAGGGCTGCTGTGGAAGCTGGAGAGGAAGACCTGGACACAGCTAGCGGAACAGTTCTCGCGGAACCAGCAAAAGAGGAAGGATTTTAGAGAGTAAAAAAATGCTCCTCTCCAAGCCTCTGCAAGGTGACCTGGAATTAGTATCATGAAGTTCAATGACTGAGGCGAGCTCTGGGATCTCCCAGGAAGTCAGCTAATGAACTGAATGTCTTTTTCCTCCTCCTCCCCTTCCTCCTCCTCGTGGAATTTCTGACCTTTAGGCTCTGTGCCTCCACACCACACTTTTATATCTCTGACTCCATCAATTTAGGAGTAAAGAAAGGTACCACAAATCCTACCTGCTTCCAGAAAACCAAGGCACATACGAGGTCAGGTAACTAATTATCCCATCGAACAGTGCAGGAAGGACCTGAAAACTGTTGAGGCCACATCAGCAAATCTATCAACTGTCACAAGAAAATCAGTGGAAAAGCATACAGATGTGACACAGAGGACAGATGTGGGGAGGAGCAAATGAGGAGCAAATGATAAGGGGGAAAGAGCAGCTCTCTGCAAGGGAGGAGCAACAGTCCTCTCTGATCATGGCCCAAAGCTATGGGACCTTCTCCTATTGGCAAGAAAGGTTTCACTAGGAGGCAGTGACAAGGCAGAGAAACTATTTCCAGATAAAAATAACACCTGCTTCACAAATGCCATCTTCTCTTTCTTCTGAGAGTCCCCAGGTTCAGTGAAATCACTAAACAACGACCCTGTGAAGAGAGCAGACCTAACAGTCACCCTGTCCAAATAACTGAGAACAAGAAGCCAGTGACAGATACTGCCTGACGTGTGTGCTGCCACCTCTCCCTAAGCTCTCAGCATTTCCCAAGGATTTCCCTCTGCTCCTGCTCCTTCCCCCTCACTTGTCTCAGACTCCTGGCCCCAGCCCTTTCCACTCTCAACTGTTGTTTTTCCATGGCAACCCCTACACCAGAAACCTGGACAGTAAGCCTAGACTCTTCCCCCTTCATTCCCGGGATCCATTCAGTCACCAGGTCCTCAAGATTCCCCCTCCTCGTTCTCTAACCCATCCCTGTGTATCCATCACCCCCACTCCTAACGGCCCCCTTATCTTAAGAGAGTGAATTCTGAAACACCAATATGACACTTCACTATTCCACACAAAACTCCCTGGTTTCCAAGCTGTCCACATAATAAAATCCAAATTCTTGAGTTCATAAACACGGGAATTACTTGATCTGACCCCTGCCCATCTCTCCCACTAAGCAATCTACTTCCTGCATCTTCTACTACAGAAACATCCCAAGGCATTCTCTGCCTGGACTAGAGTCGTCACCCTTCCCCAAACCTTAAAGTCAACTGATCCTCTTGGAAGGCTTCATTAGGGGGAACTCCTACAAGAGGCGCTGTTTTTGCATGTTTGTTTGTTGCATTACTGGGGATTGAATCCAGGGCCTTATGCAACCTAGGCAAGCACTCTACCCCGAGACATATTCTTTGCCCCTCCCACCCTTTTTCTGAGATGGGGTCTACTGAATTGCCCAGGCTGACCTCTAACTTGCAATCCTCCTGCCTCAGCCTCCTGAGTAGCTAGGATTACAGGCGCTTGACTTAGAGGTGCCTTTTTAAATTCTTCCCCATTAGTTTTCCTTACCCACCCTCCTCTGTGCCTTCATACGTATGCTCGTGTTATCACCTATTACTGTAACTTGTTTACACATCATGGAACCCCAATCAATTACAAATATTGAATCACATTGTTGAACTCTTGGTGCTTAGCACAAATGTTGGGACATGGAGTAAATGGACATTTGGTAAAAGAGAATGAATGGATGATTTTTCCACTCAATCATACTGCCTTTGTGTGCTGAACTGTCTGGGATCTAGCCAATTACATGAACACACACACACACACACACACACACACAAATAGATAACAGACACAGGAAAAAGAACAAATTCAAAGCAAATGATTCTAAAAAGCAGACAATTTAAAAATATTTATGTGTTCATTTAAGTGTACTATGTAACTTTCTGATTGTGTTTCTGTTAGACTAACAGTTTGTATCCCTGGTACCACATTGGTTAGCAGGGGAAGAGAACTAAAGAGAATTAAAGAAAAACTGAAGCCTAGGCCAATGGCCTATGCCCATAATCCCTTGACTCAGGAAGCTGAGGCAAGAGGATTTCAAGTTCAAAGTTAGCCTCAGCAATTTAGCAAGGCCCTAAGCAACTTAGCAAAACCTGGTCCCAAAATTTTTTTAAAAAGTAAAAAAGGGCTGGGCATGTGGCTCAGTGGTTAAGCACCCCTGGGTTCGATGCCCATTACCAAAAAAGAAAAACTGGTTTAAGATAAAAGTTTTGTGATGAATCATTCACAAATCCACAGCAGAGAACTGACCACACCCAAATATTCTTGGTTCACCATGAAATACTTCTAAACAAATACTTTCCATTTCCCCAAAACAAACAATATAATGATGGTAAAGTCTTGTTGGTGTTCGGGCAGCGTTAAGTGACATACATTTGCTGCCCCAAATCCACCTCTCACTAATCTCCAAGCTAAGCTGGGCCAGGCTTCCTGATGTGGCGGCCTCCAGTGCTCTGCGTAATGACATGGGAGCTAATGGAGATGAGCTCTGCTTCGTGGAGGTTCGACTCCTGAGGATGGATCTTAAAGGTGAGGCACAGCAGCTCGGGAGAAAGTCGATTTAATTTGTTTAACATCATAAAAAGGGACATTTCCACATGGACAGCAAGGACATGAATATCATGTGTGTATGGCAGAATTATAAACGCATTTTTGGCGAAATTCAATAAAGCTGATTCTACTGCATAAGGTCAGCAATTTACTATAAAAAATGATATGATTGCAATTTTTAATATAACCCATGTATTTGCTGCAAGATGCTCTAGAAGATTGTGTAATGTAACCATTCGACCTCTCCACAGAAGCACAGATCACCCTATTTACCGTTCATTGTCCTGATAAAAGCATCCATACAGAACAACAAAGTCAAGAGCACTTACTTAACAGCCATATTCTTCAAGTGTAAGACTTCCTTCCTCTTCTCAAGCCTAAGAATGGAGCTCTGGGCTAGAGTCCTCATGGCAGCCATCAAGAAAACCTCCAGAACTAAATTCAACCACAATTAAGGTCATTTTCTATTCCTGATGATAGTGAAATGTATAAGAAAAGATATAGATGAAATAAGTAATCTCTAATGGTCACTCAAGTTTTTAGTCCTAATGATGTGGTTCTTCAAGGACATAGCTCTAAATCATAGTGAGCAGAATATACATTGAAATTTGACAACTCAGTGATGACAACCTTGGTATTCACTGGGCTGTTGTAAGTCTCCATGCCCGTGTATATGCTTTTTGAAGAAATAACTTAGGTTACTCTTAAGAATAAATGAGTAAATATAAGTGGGAATGCTTTTCAGCTATAACAGGAAACACAAATGTCAGTGGTTATTATACAGTCTATATCATATCATCTCAGGCTTGCTTATAAATTACAGTCTGACTAGCAGCTTCTACTGTCCATTACCAGATCTTTCAGGACACGGACATTCACATGCCCAGTGCACTCGGTACCGTGTTTGGCAGACAGGAAACTAGGAAGGTTTGGTGAATAGAGCTGAACTTAGTTAGGGATGATATGAAAAATTCTAGATCGAAGGATATGAAACTTTAACAGACCTTCTGCTTTCAACAACACCTGCAGATAGATGTTACTCTTGTTATTACAGTCCCACCATGGGTTCTGGGATCCAGTCAAATTCCTTCCCTGCCTTGGAGTCTTTTGAGGCTACTGTCCCCTCTAATCAGATGTTCTTATTCTTCATATAAACACTTTGCATTTTTCAGGTTTCAGCAACCTCCAAAGCCAATCTAACTCACCCTCCCCATTATCCTCTATCATGGCACCTTACTTATCTATAATCATTTTTTCTTATTTGTTCACATTTCCAGAGAATTCTATCTCTACCACAGACCTCAGGTTCTATTCACCATTATATCCTCAGTTTTAAGGTCGGAACAGTGCTTTGTGAAATATACACACTCAATTCTTGTTGGGTGGGTGGGTGGATGGATGAATGGATGGACAATAAAAATCTTTCAAAATCAGCTACTAAGATTTTCCAAAGAACAATGCATTTTCTGTTATTTCTATTTTACTACTTAGTGTACTCTTTTTAGGACTGTTTAAAGGAGAGCCTTTCATTGGGGGAAAAATGCAAGTAAACAGAAATCATAGAGCTCCATATTTATTCTCTTTCAATTACATTCTGTGCAAATTATCTCCAGTTGTAAATTAAACTGATTTCCTAACTGACTCTTCTTCAAACTCAACCTGTATGTGTTCTTTCGGCCAACACTCCAAATTTTGCAACTGGAATAATTTAATTCACAATTCTGTTTGTGACTCCCAAAGCTGGGGAGGGTATGACTTTGTTCTTTAATTTCATAACACTGGCAGTGGTAAATATTTTTTCTTGTTGGTCAAGAGTACTGATATAGCTTGAAGCCAAAAACAGAGTGAAAGAGAGCCCCATTCCTATACACTTTAGGTTTCATTGAAAAGATGACATTTATGTGGTTGTGATATTTAATTTATCACAGAGGGTCATGATGTTGTGTTTTTTTCTGAAATACCATGATATGGTAAACTTTATGAATGAAAGCCTTTGCAATCGTTTAACAAACTGAAAAGGACACAAAATTTAAAAACCAACATCTTACTAAAGATAATCTACTCAACAATCTAATTACAGAAAGATTACTTTAAAGGGCTTTAAAACTAAAAAGAATAATTAACAGTAAGAGAGAAGAATATTCCCATGCCCTGTGTCTGATGATAGGGGACAGCTCTGAGAAGATAGGCTCCTATCAGAATGATTTAGAAACAAAACATAGGTCCATTTAAAGTTGGGAGGGAAGAGTGAACTGAGGTGTCCAATCTCAGCACAGTTTGAACAGAAGCCTGTGTGTCCTGCCACTCTGTTCACTCAGGACCTCTGTGTTACCTCTGCTCCCTTGAGAATGGAAAGAAGACAGAGCTGGTGACTGATCAGCTCCTCCCTCACCGTAAATTTAAAATAAAAGCACAGTATTTTCTGCTTCAAAGACGCAGATACTATAATACACGTTTGTGTGTGTGCCCGCACACACGCCTACCCAACAGATAAACTTATTTTTATAAGACACAGACACAAAAGTGTTGCCTATTAACAACGGCTTGGTAAATTAATGAATTCTATCGAAAGCTATTTTTAAATCTTTCTAATTACAGTCCAATAAGCATAAAATATTTTTCAGCAGAGATTGCCTTATGGTATTCCTTATGTCAAGTTTCAAAAATCCTGGCTTCCAATGTTTTTCAATACTTCTAATAAAACCACGCGTCATATAGTCCCTTTAGCTAAAACTCCCTCATCTACGCCTAGCAGATAAATTTTCTTAAAAGAACCCCCCCATCCCTAAGTAAAGGCCAATAAGCATATAAATACTTAAGTGAATCCCACCATCATGTCCACCCACAAGAATGGGGTCCTAAGTAGAATAAGATAAATCCCATGCTTGTGTAATTCTATCAAAATGGATTCTACTGTCTAAGAAGAGTGAATAAAAAAATAAAAAGAGTGATAGCTTTCTTAAAATCATCTCTGAAAGCCAGTGGTGATACAGAATAAATCAATATTTATCTCCTGAATTCACTGGAAGCCCATCACTACAGTGTTTGTAAACAGTGAAAGACCCAGATCCTTTAAAAAAAAAAAATGGTTGACTAAATAAGTACCCTTTCCTCACATCCACATGCAACTGGCTCTATACTGAATGAAACGCTTTCCTCACCTTGTAGGCTGCATATCTAAATGGCTTTGAAATCCCAAGTTAAGCCTTCCATAAGAAAGCAGCTTACAGGATAAATGTGCTTGTACTCTGTTTGGGGGCAAATCTCTTCTATTTGTGAATTTCCCCCACTTTGGATTTCTCCACTAGCACTTATCATCCATCCATTCCCACTTTTCCCATGTGCCTTCCCTTATCACAGAGATTGGAAGGATAAAAGCTGCATTTTCCAGGCCCCTTGGCAGCTAGAGTTCTGGAAGAGAATTAGGTTCCACCAAATAGCTGTGTACTCACAGGCAATGTGGAAAGTGAAAATGAGGAAATGTGGAAAGTGACAAGTACCTGTTTCTGCTGCCTTTGATTGTTGCAAATACCAGCCAGTGGGCAAGCAAGCTATGAGTAACACCTTGGTTTCCTACTGCAGTGCCCAGTCTCCAGCCTCTAGCTTCATGGGGTTCAAGAGGCGATTTTAGAAGTGGAAGCCTTTCAAGATCCCATTTCAAGGTACTGTCACTGTTTTCCTGGGTACCAGAAGACACCTTCAGTGGCAGCAGCAACTTCCCAGTCCCTGGGTCATAGCCCCAAGGGCGTGCTCTTGGAGTCAACAGCTCCAGGGGCAGCTCTCTGACCCCACTGCCTCACCAGGACAGGCAGTAGCAGCTCCCCTGGCAAGTCAGTTCTTCAATGTTGTGGAAATTCTTCATTCTCGGAGGTCTGGCCTAGATTTTGTTCCTTTTCACTAAGTGTGTAAGCTGTAACTTCCTGTACTAAATTCCTCTGCTCAAAATTCCTAGAGGTTCTTATTGTATGAATTTTTATACACCAATAGTCTAACTTTTTAATATAACATTACAGCAACGGACTCCGGTGGTCCACCTTCTCTATGGGGAATGTGACCTGAGACTCTCAGTGGACAGTATTAAGTCCTATGTATACTATATTTTTTTCCTACACATATATAGTTGTAATAAAATTTAATTTATAAGTTAGGCACAGTAAGAGATTAGCAACTAAGTTGAAGCACAACAATAAAAGGTGAATGTGGTCTCCTCCCCCACCAACATCTTACTGTACACTACTCACCCTTCTGTGACAATGTGAGATAGTACAATGCCTATGTGATGAGATGCAGGAGGTGAATGACACAGGTCCAGTGATGCAGCTTCGGGTTACCTGAGCACAAGTACTTCAGTACCATGACAGTTTGATAATCAGGCCGGCAACTAAGTGATGGGCACATAGGATATACACAGCAGACCCACTGGACAAAGGGATGATTTCTGTCCAAGGAAGAAGTGGAACAGCTCAAGATTTAATTATGTTACTCAGAATGGTCTGCAATTTAAAACTTATGAATTGTTTATTTCTGTAAAATTTCCACTTAATATTTTTAGTACAAAGTTAACTGCACAACTGAATTGCAGAGCAAAACTGCAGGGAAGTGGGGGCTTATGTCATCTTAGAGGATACACATTCTGTTGATGATTACTGTTGTCAATTAAGCCCTCATTTTAGTGCTAGTATTCTGCTAAGTACTTTTCATATTATTTTCATTTAATTCTGAGAAGAATTTTTTTCAGTAAATACTATCATTAACCCCATTTTACAGAAAAAGAAACCAAGATATGATGAGGTTACACATTCCATGCAATATCCAGAACCAGAAAGCAATGAAGTTGGGATCCGAAATCAGGCAGTCTACACACCACAGACTCACCTCCCAGGCTGAAGTACTGCAAACATGACCCATTATTTAGTCACTTGTAAGACTGCTTCCATGAGGAAAATGTGATGCCTGCATCTTCCTATTTTCTAAACTCAAAATGCTGGTCTACTTATACATGAATGGTAAGAATGTAAAATGGGGGCTGGGGTTGTGTTTCAGTGGGAGAGCACTTGCCTAGTATGTGTAAGGCACTGGGCTCAATTCTTAGCACCCCATAAAAATAAATGAATAAAATAAAGGTTCATCAACATCTAAAAAAAATATTTTAAAAAAATGTAAAATGGTACACCCACTTTCAAAAACAGTTTGGAAAAAATTTAAATATACTCCTACCACATAATTCCACCCATAAGTATTAACTCAAAAGAAAATGAATTGTATATCCTGACAAAGACTTACACACAAATATTTGTTAACAGTCCTATTTTTGATATTCAAAAACTGGATCTCAAAGTCAAGGCAAAAGTCTGGGCAACTTAGCTATTCCCTGTCTCAAAACAAAAAAAGGGCTGGGGATGCTGCTCACTGATTAAGTGCTCCTGAGTTCAATCACCAGTACTGCAAGAGAGAGAGAGAGAGAGAGAGAGAGAGAGAGAGAGAGAGAGAGAGAGAGAGAGAGAGAGAGAATGTCTATAATGGCAAAAGAGAAAGAAATTGTAGTATGGTCATATAATGGACTACTACTCAGCACTAAAAAGTAATAAACTAATGATACACAAAAAACATGGCTGAGTATCAAAATAATTATGCTGAAGGAAAAAACTAGATAAAAACAGTACATACGGTATGATTCCAATTATATAAAATTCTAAAAAAACACAAACTAATTTATGGTGATAGAAGACAAATCCATACTTGTCTGGGTACTGGGAATGTAGGGCAGGAAGAAATTCATAGGGTACTGTGTAATTAATTATCTTAATTGTGATGATAATTTTACAAGTACTTGTATATTAAATCAAATAAAGCTGCTTCTTTCTCTTTTTCTCTAGCTGCGCGCGCGCGCGCGCACACACGCACGCGCACACACACACACACACACACACACACCTGGAGACTCGTGAAGCCTCCCTTCACCTCATATATCCCATCCAAAACTGAGCAGTCTAACTTATTCTTTTACTATGTCTGTGGTTCTGTCCTTATTTTCCAGAAAGTTATGTGGTACAGGGCAAAGAACCCTGGTCCGCAAACGTAAGTCCTACGTCTGTTTTTGTCACTGATTAGCTCTAAATTAACCTCTAAGAGCCCCAATCTGTATAATGGAAGAAAAGAGATGCTCTGAGGTCTATTAAATCATATACTCATTCATTTAACAAATATTTATTTACCTACTTACTACATATTAAGATTACAGTGAAGATGGGCTGGGGTTCTGGCTCAGTGGTAGAGGGCTCACCTAGCTCGGGCGAGTCCCTGTGTTCGATCCTCAGCACCACATTAAAAAAACAAATAAATAAAACAAAGGTATTGTGTCCAATTACAACTAAAAAATAAACATTTAAAAAAAAGATAACAGTGAAGAAATTAACTAAGATGTGTGAGAGTGTTTCATGAATTGCAAAATTCTTTACAAAACCATGCTATCATTTCTATTTTCCATTTCTACTGCCAAGGGCTCCCAGATCCTCTACACCTGACAACAGGCTCGGCAAGTCTTTCTTGCGGTAGCTGGTCTGACTGTTGCCAGGCCAAGTCAGTTTGGATACGCAGCCTAGAGTAAACTTCCTTAAGCAGAGTTTCACTGCATTTCAAGTGGCCCAAGTAGTACCATCGACGGTACCTGTTAACACTGGATCCTACAGCTGGCTCCTCCCTCACTAGCTAACCCACCAACCTCAACTCTTTTCCTGCTTGCAGACCCTACAAGCCACTCCTGCTAACTGCACATGTGCCTCCCTCACTAATGATGTCCTTCCGACTTTTCTCTCTCTGCCCCTCGCTTTCCTCAATGCAAAGCTCTGATCTCCTCAGTAACCTTGGAGAAGAGTGTTCTGACTAGATTCAAGACAAAACAAGCAGTGTACACATATAAGCACTGTATTTTGGTAGAGGCCTAAATGTTAGTAATTCTGAAACTACATGTGTACTAGGGTTGAACAAATAAATTGTAAAGGGGCAGAGGGGAGAATTGAGCTCCTTTTGAAACTGTTACTGGGGTCTTCCAATTCTAGCCATCCATTCCTTCAGTCCATTCACTCATGAGACTCAGTGTGGGATGGTGCAGCTGGACACTGAAGATGCTAGTAAGAATGTTAAGACCTCTGCCCTTGAGGAGCTCGGTCTAGTGAGCAGCATTATACTCCAGCTTCCCCCTAATCTGCTTTGCTGACTTTGTGTGTGAGTGTGTGTGTGTGTGTGCGCGCGCACACGCGCGCGCGAGAGAGAGAGAGAGAGAAAGAGAGAGAGAGAGAGAGAGAGAGAGAGAGAGAGAGAGAGAGAGCGAGCGCAAACACGCTAGGGCTCAAACTCAGGGCCTCCAGCATGCTAGACAAAATACCACTGAGCTACACCCTCAGGCCCCGCTTTGTTGACTTCTACTGAACTACTGCTCTTTTACATGGATAACATGGATACCATTGATAAGTACTCAGCATCCATTCCTACTTCCTCCTAATGAGCTTTTGGTACTAGAAAAGATAGGTCTCCGTTTTCTTTCATAATGTATCTAATGTAATAATACTCTGCACCAGATAGGACTGACTACCCCACCAATAGCTTAGGATATACAAAGCACCAAGTCAAAACCAAAGAGTACTATAGTACATACTTCATTTGAATACAAATCAGATCGGCTTTCCATTTATTTGAATGTTTACTTTGAATCAAAAGTTAGATTTATGAGCTGGGTGCAGTGGTGTGTGCCTATATTCCCACCTACTGGGGGAGACTGAGGCAGGAGGATCACATGAGGAAAGGAGCTCAATGAGGGTCTGGGCAACACAGAGAGACTTTCTCAAAAAAAATCATTTAAATTAAATTTACAAACCTATATCCATTCAAAAGATGAGATATGAAGGAAATTCTTTTAAAAAGAAAGCATGTCTTGCTAGGCATGGTGGTGCATGCCTGTAATTCCTGCATCTCTGGAAGCTGAGGCAGAGGATCTCAAGTTCAAAGCCAGCCTCAGCAAAATCGAGGCACTAAGCAACTCAGTGAGACCGTCTCTAAATAAAATACAAAAAATAGGGCTGGGATGTGGATCAGTGGCCGAGTGCCCCTGAGTTCAATCCCAGGTACCCACCCCACCACACACACAAAAAAAAGACAGAAAGCATGTCTCACATAATCAATAATCAGAATGCCCATCCCCTCAAAACCTAAATGTGCTAAGCATTAACAGCAATTTGTTGCACTTTTTTTTCTCCCTTTTTCTGGTGGGAGGAAGGGTGCTGGGGATTGAATCTGGGGATATTTTGCCACTGAGCTATATCCCCAGCCCTTTTTATTTTGAGACAGGGTCTTCACTAAGTTTTTTAGGACCTCACTAAATTGCTAAAGCTGGCCTCAATACCTGCAATTCTCCTGCCTCAGCCTTCTGAGTCGCAGGGATAACAGGCATGCACCACCATTATAGGCTCTCTTTTCTATTAGTAATTTCCTTCTATATATAGTTATGTTTATATTAAAAGATAGCTTTATTTCCTTCTCTAAGAAACATAATCCCAAGAAATTCTAAGTAAGAAAAATATCCCGTAGCCTGCTCACCATACACAAAAATACTCCTTTTAGCATGGCACCATGTTCAACACTGACACATGTTCAACAATATATATCCAAGAATATCTATCAGACTATTCTTTGAAACAGCAAAAGAGAGGAATCAATCTAAATGTACACAAACTTGGGACTGGTTAAAGAAAGTATGATGCAGGCAAACCATGGAATACTATGCAGCCAATGAAAAGAATAAAACAAATCTGTATGTATCAATGAATGACAACCAAGATAAAGTGCCAAGTGCAAAGATAAAGAGGAAAATACGCCACCACTCTGTTTAAAAAGTGTTTCTATAGGGGAATAATAAATGTTTATATGATTTTATGTGGCTAGACTATTTCAAATGATACCTAACAAATTGTTAACAGCAGCATTCTCTGGAAAAGAAAATGGGGCTGCCGGTAGAAACAATAGAAACAAGAAGGGAAGACAACTTATTTTTCACTGTTCATCCTTCTTGATTGTTTGCATTTTGGCAGGGGTGGGGAGTAGTACCAGGAATTAAACTTGGGGGCACTTGACCACTGACTGAGCCCCATCCCCAGCCCTATTTTGTATTTTATTTAGAGACAGGGTCTCACTGAGTTGTTTAGCACCTTGCCTTTGCTGAGGCTGGCTGTGAACCCGCGATCCTCCTGTCTCAGCCTGATCCTCCTGTCTCAGCCTCCGAAGCTGCTGGGATTACAGACATGCACCACCATACCCAGTCCTAGCCCTTTTTATTTTGAGACAGGATCTCTAGCCCCTTTTATTTTTTAATTAATTTATTTTTTCTGTGGAGAGAGGTGAGTACCAGGAAGTGAACTCGGGTACTCAACCACTGAGCCACACCCCCAGCCCTATTTTGTATTTTATTAAGAGACAGGGTCTCACTGAGTTGCTTAGCACCTCGTTTTTGCTGAGGCTGGCTTTGAACTTGCAAACCTCCTGCCTCAGCCTGCCGAGCTGCTGGGATTACAGATGTGCACCACTGTGCCCAGCTTAATTGTCTGCATTTTTAAAAACATGTACCTTACCTTTTGAAAAGTTAAAAAACAAAACAAAAACATAACACTAAGATACACAACAATGTTACTTTCACCACTTTATTATTCTTTGCAGTATTGTTTCAGGCACCCAAGATTAAGAAAAGAATCATTCTATGGAAAATATCAAAGTAACTGAGAAAATCCAAAAGACTCATCCCTCCCATGCTCCTCTGCCACTTCCCCAAGTGCAGGGTGAAGTGCAGGAAACTGTGGGGCTTGGCCTCCTGGGGCAGCAAGTGCCAGCAGTTCCCTCTGAATGGGGAAGCCACGACATGGCTACTGCCAGCATTCAGCTGGTCTAGCTGCTGTAGGTCTTATCCTGGATGCTGAGAAAAATATGTGGAGTTCAGACAAGTTTGGATAACAAGGAGAGCAGGAGAATTGATGGGGGGGAACCAGTCAGTGTGATGAATGGGCTGGTCCAGAACAGCAGGTGACGGATATGCAGATGCAAGACTGGCAGGGAAGGAAGATGGTCCATGCACAACAGATGGATGAAGATGCTCAATCATCCTCAGGAACAAGCATGCGGCTGCCACACCGCCCTGTCTGCTCCGGCCCAGGCTCCTGACTCACCTGCAGGATGCAACCCCCTCATCAGGACAGGGCCCATGGCAGGAAGAGCATGAGGTAGAAGATGCCACCCTAATGCAAGCTAAACTCAGAGCCTATTGCTAGGGGTGGCCTCTTTTCACTTTGCTTTCTTCCTCCAACTTCCAAAGACACACCAATTTTGTCTCTCTCTGTGGCTCCCACTCCTGAGGAAGGCTTTTTTACAGCTAGGGAACCTGTTTTCCAGCCCACTTCTTGCCCTCTGTCCTCTCTGTTTTCTCTTCCTCTTCACAGTTAATGATAGAAAACTTAAGTGTCCTGTTTGATTCAAGTTCATGATCAACTAGAACTCCTCAGGTAAGGATACTTGATTCTTTCAGTCATCTAAGACTAACAGAGAATTAAGGGCAATAAGAAAAGCCATTCAACTCCTACCTATTCTCAGAACAGGCACAACTTCCAAAATGACCATGATATATACCCAGTTTAATCACTCCAGCTAATATAGGAGTGCACTGAAATCCTGATGCCATAATCCAGGTCCCCTTAACAAAGGCTCAAAAGGGCCAGACGGCCCCTCACAGTGCCAACACTACTCCTTCCAGCTCAGCTGCAGGAGTTCCAGGGGAAGAGGCAACAGCCGCAGTCAACAAAAGGGTGGTGCTGGCAAGCCTTCTGCCCCGACCCCCAAGCTATCTGCTGGACCCCAGCTCCAGGAACAAAAGCATTGTAAAAAGATTTCTAGCTTCACCAAGACACTTAAAGAATTAATTATAAAGTAAAGCTGAAGGAGAAAATTAATTTTAGAAACACAAGAGGTTACTTTTTTTTTTTCTTTCTCCTGGAGATGGGGGAGGAAACACAGTTATTTTCGTTTTCATCCTTGGGGCACAAGCTGGGAGCTGTCCAGTCGATAACCTGGCCATCAGAACAAGGTTTGTAATTAAAAGGTCAGTGACCTGGAAAGCCAGGGCCCCACTCCCAGAGCTTCTCAGTAATGACGGAGCTATTAAATTAAGACTGTTATGAAATCAATGCTAAAAAAGCTTTCATGGTAACGAGATTCCATTCAAGGACATGCAAACTACCTCATGAAATGGATGTAAATGATAAAAAAAAAAGAAAGAAAGAAAGAAAAGTAATAAAAGAGAGTTAAATTGAAATCTGTGTAAGAATTTACTCCCCCTTAAAATACTCCATCGAGAGTAAGCCCTTCACCTCTATCTACTACCAAGGTTGAGACCATCAGGTTCCTTCCAGCAAGGAGGCAGTTTTGCTACTGGGTTCCGCTTCCAGGAACAGAAAAAAGATTAAGATCTAGTTTCACCTTTTAGTATGAGAAAGTATGGTGGTATGTTTTATTTGTTTAGTTTTCCTTCCCTACCCTCATCCTGTACTCAAGGACTATTTATTAGATGAAAGAAGAAAAAAAGCCCTTAACTTCAGAAGGGCACAACAAGTAAAAGTGTCAGCCAACATCACACCCGGCCCCACTCAGCAGACTTCTGCGGGAATGTGTGCGATGCTCACCCTGCACTAGAAGCTTGCTCTGTGAATGCCATGCTAGTTAACAGATAACGCCATCCCCTCCTCACCCCGTCCTTCCTTTGGCTCACCTACATATCACCTTAACCCACCTGGTACTCAGCCTGCTCAACAAGGTTGGAAACAGACTGCCTCCAAACATTTTGGGGTTGGACAGGGTGTCAAATCAATATAAGCCTACTGATAAGCATCTTCAAGCTTCTAACTTCCTGGACTGATCCTGTTGCTAATTTTAGGGTCCTCTGGCCCCCTAGACTGCAGCTTGCTTAAAGCCCCAGATAAAATGCATGCCAACAAGAACTGTTTCTATATATAGACCAGTTCTGTGAGGGCTTAAACCCCACACACACACCCCAGTCGTCATGTGGGGCTGACTCGGCAGCTGATGATCTGCAGAATAGGGTGTCTGGAAGGAAAACAAAAACATTTATTCTAACACTCTGAAGGTGAACAGCTGCTTTTCCCTTTCATCCAAAAACTTCCTGATAAAAGGAAGAAATGCTGTAAATTATACAAAATGGCAGTACAGACTTGAAAGAAAATGATAAATGATTCTAATAACTCCATGTTTCTCATTAATGACTCCATATTCAGACTTTAAGGCATCCCAAAGAGATCTCAAAACAAAATAAGACAGACCTTTGCAAACCAATGCTTTTCCATTCCTAGCCCACTCCCTCCCCGCCACCCCCACACCCCCAATCAGAAAGCACAACACTTAACCTGTCAGTAACAGAGGCAGCATGCGGCCTGCTCCACACTGCGCTGTGGTTTCTCAAAAAAACAAACTCAGCCAATGCGCCTAAAGTAACCCTCATTTTCCACTAACTGACATGCACTACAGGGACCTCAATTTCTATATTAAATATTAAATAATATTAAAAGAAAAACAAAATTGGATTTGCCTTTTCAGGACAGAGATGTTTATTAAAAAAAAGAAAGTCAAGATTATAATTCAAGTCAGTGCTCCACTGCAATTCCCTGAAGTGACATTTGCTAGGAAACGCCAAGCCCACAGTAGCTGAGAGCGCTCCCAAAGCCAGCGCCCCAAACCCACCACAGCAATGATCCTGCAGGGAGACCCCAGAGTGACGGTGCCAGAACCTTGCTCTCTCCTGCCCCTGATGGCCAGCGAGCCAACTCTCTGCCCTTCTACAACTACTGTTAGTTAGGGACAGGGTAGCTGCTCTTCCTTTGTCCCCTTCAGAGATAGTGCCAAGCTGTGCTGGTCATGTAAGCCTGACCCAAGGAATAGCGGAAATTAAAAAAGTGAAGTTTAAATCCACAGAGGGGTTTTTCTTCCCCAGACGCCAATCAAACCTTGGGATTCTCTGCCCAGAAAGGGTCCTGCCAGAACTTACCCTATTGGGATTCAACTCGGAAATGGATAATTACCAACTGAAGCAGCATTTTAGAGGATAATGGAAATGGGTGATTAGCTTCAGTGATTCTGGGTTTAAGTACAGGGAAAAACTCCCATGGTTCTCTTTAGAGAAAGAAGGGTAGGGTAGCGTCTCACGGCTCCCCAAATTCTAAAATCTCCAAGACAAATTTGGGTCCACTCCATCAACAATATTCGTCTCCTTCAGGTCCCTGCTCACACACTACTCTCTTAGAGAGACCAACAAGCCCTGTGTGTGACCATCCCACACCAGCCCTGGTGTCCCTCATCCCCTCACTCCCTGCTCTGTCCCGTGGCACTTCCATTTGATATCCCACAGACTTCGCTGTTCCATTTGTTCACTGCCTGTCTCAGCACTGAAGCTCGGCAAGGGCAGGGATTCTATCTGTTCTGTTCTTAGTACATCCCTGTGGGGGAGAGCAGGGCATGGCACAGGGTAGCCACTCCCCTTGGGTAAACTGATTGATTAATCAGTTGGGTAAGAGCAACAAATAATAATTGCACCAAACGGTTTCCTCTCTACAGTAATTACGAGCCAAGTGACTCAAAAGAAGTATTATTTGGTCCAGAGTTTCTCTCTCTCTCTCTTTTTCTTTCCCTCTCCCAGTCAGGGATTTATTAAAATTAAACAGATTAGATGGAGCTCCTGATACTAAAACTGCTCAGCAAAGCCTGCGGTAGGGAAGTGCCGAGCAAACACCAGAGACATTTGTCTCTAAATTGCTCTAAATACCTTCTGCAAATGAAATTCTAACCCAGCTGCGTTTGAGAGAAAATGAGGACTAACTGGTCATTGTCGGTGGAAGAGAAGATCAGACAGTTATAATATTGCACAATATACTGGGCTAAGGATCTCTGGGCAACCATAGATTTTGTCTCAGGTTACCCCGGGTAATCAGCTCAGCTTTTAGGCTCAGCTTTCCCCTGCTTCAATGCTTTGATGAGAGAGCTGAAATCCCTAAGCTTTTATGATTAATTACTCCCCATAGGTACACATATTTCAAGGAAAAACTCTTTTATGGCATGATGCTTGCCGAGTGGAGAGGCCAGCCAGCACACTCCAAATTTTAATAATCTCCTAATGACGGGGTAAGTGAGACACAGCCAGAGAGCACACTACGCCCTCACCAACTCCATCACAGGGACCCAGCTTTGGGGCTGCTGCTAAGCAGCTGCCTGTGAATGAGACATTTGGGCTTACTGTGCCCAAACCTTGTGAGCAGGCCTGGGCTGTGAGCAGGAAAAGGGATCAGCAGGATCTTACAGCACCACTTTGGTGGAACATCATGGAGCAGCCCTAGGAAATGTCACCAAAATATTCAATCATCTATTCCAGGCAAAAGTGACTGAAACATCAGAATTTCGAGGCCAACACTCTAGCTTTTTTTTTTTTTTTAATTTATTTTTTAGTTAAATTTAGACACAATATCTTTATTTTATTTTTATGTGGTGCTGAGGATCAAACTCAGTGCCTCACGCATGCTAGGCAAGTACTCTACCTCTGAGCCACAACCCTAGCCCCCTCCAACACTCTAGCTTCTAAAGAAAAAAAAAAACAGGTCTTTTTAGGAGAGGGGGAGGCTTGCTTTTCCCCTCTTATGTTACATAAAGGCCTTTAAACAACTTCCAAGATTTCCATAAAATTAAATATTCCAAGAATGAAAATTCCAGCTTCTTTTTTGTTGGTTAGTTGGTTGTTTTCATTTCACGAAAAAGAAAAATATCCTAAATTCCTACAGAACCAGAATAGATTCTGTCTGTTTCAGACAATATTGAATATGTCAGTATCCATTTTATTCCTGCTTACAGAAGTACCATAAACCAGTAATTTACCACTTCAATTCGCAAATCAGACTGACCCAGAGCTTGACCTTAACCTGACCTTGTTCAGTCAACTTGTTCCCCTTGTCCTTCACTTTTTTCTTCCTCACTCCTTACTGAAGAAGCTGGCCTCCTAGAGCCAGGTTTCTGCAGCCTGGGTTGCTGACAGAAGACGGGACCAGAAAGCAGAAGTCTTCCAGTCTTACTCAACAGACCAATTCTGCTATGAAGGCTCCCTCTGCCAAGCTGGTCTTGGCCTTATAGCTGGTGCTTAATTAACCAAATCATGTAACCTCTTTGCTCCACTGCTAGGAAAGAAATCTGCATTCCCCAAGTGGGGGTCGTCTCACTCTCACTCTCCAGGCTTAGACAAGAGGACTTCCCCGGGCAGGCTGAAAGCCTTCATCTCCACAGCACCCACTTCCACATTACAGCCTCACCCGCCCCATCCTCAGCCCCTTTCTGCAGGTCACTCTGCCTGGCTGGGGAAACCTGTACCTTTCTTCTTAAGGAATGCTCTCCTGGTCGCAAGTGGACTCTGGCGAACCCGGGAATTCTGTAGAAACTTCACTGCTGTGGCAATCTGGTGGGGAAGATAAAACAGAAAAGAGTTAACTTCAACAGTCTGAATTTCAAGATGAAAATCCTCAAGTTCCCAGGGCCACAGAAACAAGTGTACGACTATCATAAAATGTATAACTAGTTATTTCTTAGGTTTAAAAATGACCTAAATGTAAGATCAGGTCATTCCCAAGTCTTCCTGCATCTGAGTGATCAAATATAACCCCTCAGCTTACATTCTCAGACCTGCAGTCTGTCTTTCCTGTCTTCCCTGTTCAAGCTGTTTTTTTGGCCACTCACCCAGTCACTACCCTTGTGCTATGCAACCCTCTTTCTGAAGTCCTCCCTTTCCCACCTCTACCAGACTATGCCCCCCCCACACACACACACACCCACCACCACCACCACCACAGCAGTCCTTCTAGAGCCTGTTCTGATTCCTCGGAGCATTCCCTAAATAAGCAAGCTCTCTCTCATCTCCCTCTTCTCATTCCTCAGTGCTGTGGTGTGTGCAAATAACTGAAGGTGTGATAACACTGTCTTTGAATATCAGGCTGCCTCCCTGGCCACACTGTGAGTGAGTGCTGAGCACTTACCGGCCAAAGAGGACTGTATAAGAGATGACACATGTAGCTGCCACACCAGTCCCTCCTGTGCAGCACAGCTGGAAGAGCCATCAAAGGGCAAAATTTGGGGTTCCCTGGCTAAATGCTGTAGACTAACAGATCATCTCCCTACCTCTGGTGAGGAATATTATTTAATGAAATCTTGTCTACAAATAAGCCAAATAGGGGATGGAAGGGAGACCCCTAAAGGCATTAGTCTCCACTGTCCCTCAGCACCCTTGAGGCACACGTTCACATGGCCTTCTGCCGCCCAAGACGCAAGGATGGGAAGCACCAACCTGCCCCTGGGAGGAAAGGGGGCTGTTTTGAATGAATGGCTCTGTTCAACTCGTGAAAACCAAAAGAATAATGGTCTCCTGTTACAGGTAAAGCCAACAAGCCCCGCAGTTCACTCTTAAGCCTTTGAAAGAAAACACTTCTCAGGAGGCAGATATAAAGAAGTTTTCTGTGATCCTTAAAAATAAGGGAGCAACTGTACAGCAATTCAAACAGCACTGGGACTGCAGACAAAATGCAAGTTATACATCATCTTCTTCCCCACATTTTAAATAAATTTAATCCTGAGAGCAGACAGAACAAAAGATAGGAAGGTAATCAGAAAAGGGGTCGGGGCAGGTGCAGAAAATTCCCTTATTTTCCTATAACCTCTCTGTGGGAGGCTCACCCTAGACTTCTTCCTAAAGGATGAGCTCAGTGTCCTGACCTTCCTGACCTGGGCCTGTCACCCATAAGACATACTAATATTCCTTGACAGCCACAGTCATCTCCCTACAGTTCTTATCTGTCCTCCAACATTGCAAATTCACTGAACATGTTCACAAACCGCAAAAACAAACAGACAGTTCTGGACTAAAGAAAGATCAATGCCTGACCTTCTAGAATCCCAAAGTTAAATGCCCACCCCTCAGCCCCTCAACCAGATGGCCTCAGGTTGCACCAAAATCAAGCAAAATCTAACAACATCTATAATAGTGGCTCATTTTAATGAAGAGATGGAAGAAGAGCAACAGGAAGGAAAGAAAGAGAAAAGACAAAAGGGAAGAAATAAGGAGGGAAAGGGAAAGGAGGAGGCCATAGGACAGGAGGAGACAAGACAGAAGGAAGGAGCGGGAAAAAGGAAAGAAGGGAAAAAACAAAGGAAGAGAGAGGCCCACGCTCTGTAAAGAGAAGGACAGGTACACATCACAGGCCCCGGGGGTCAACACCAATCTGCACTGCTCAGATGGCTCTGGGATAATTGTTCTTCACCTGGAGGAAAAAATGCACCTTCAACACACAAGAAAATGACAGTATTGGTATCATGTGGCAGTCTCTGCCGCTCTGATGTGTGTACCAGGTGTCAGAGGAAATGTGGATGAACAGGTCTTAGGCAGGAGGTGCAAACAGCACAGCTTCTATCATTCACCCTCTCCCGCATCCTCCCAAAATTTCCCGTGACAGAAAGAAAACAGAACCCCACTACTAAAATGCACGGGTTTCACCTTGCTTTTTTAATATAGTCCTTGGTATATGCATTTCTGGTCAGAGAGCAAAGTTCTGATGGGTTTAATGGTGCACTCAATGCAGTGCTTGGCGCATTCCATCAATTTTTTTTAAAAAATTGCATCTCTTATTTCTTTAAATACATTAATCAGCCTAGTGTAGGCAAAACGGATCCATCGGACAATGCAATAAACATGAATTATCATCTATCCAACACGCATAATGGCTTAAAAATACATAATAGCAGGTGTAGTTTAAATGATTAGTTATTACACCTGTGGTGGGTCTGATTCAATTGGGAAAAATCATCTTTAATAGGTTAAAAGGTTTAGATCACCATGCTTTCCTTAAAGTGGCTGCAGAGAGGGAATGATGGAGTGCTCTGTCATTAGTAATTCATTTAAGAAAAACGTGGGGGATATAGCAAAGAACAGCATAAACGAGCGAATCCAATTTAAACATCAGGTAAAGTAGAAAACACCTTTTAAAAAAGCAAGATAAATGAATTTGGAAGGGAGACGAAATTGACGTATTTATTTTAACGGGAATTTGACAAAGTCCCGGCACACTTCAAACTTGCAAAAATATGAACAATTTCTTTTAAAGTTTCCATTCACTAATTTCAAGTCATATAAAATAATACTGCCGAACACCTACATAAAGTGTATTTGGGGCTTGTTTATGTTCCTCTTGATCTTTGAAAATGCAGGTGACAGGCAAATCACATATTTAACAGCGTGGATATCACTATACCAGATGCAAAAATATAAAGCACCCAAACTAATAGCCTCCACATAATGTGCTGAATAAGAAAGATACCAGATAAGCAGCTACATGCAAGCATGAACATCCAAAACCTCTCTCCTCCTTTCACTTACTACTTCTCCAGCTACTCTTCACTCTCCTCCCTCCCCCACAAGACTGGGGCTACGATGGAGGGGAAGGACCTGTCCAATCTAGAATTTTATAGCTCTGTGACTCACACATGGATAGTAAAAGATTTCCCAAAATTCCTTACCCATAAAGCTAATATCTTCACCCACTGAATAACTGACAGGGTGCTGCTTTGGGCCTTTCACCAGCCTATTGTTGGACACTTTTCATTAACTTCATAAAGCAATTCAACTGACTTTCCTCTGCAGAGGTCCAACACACACAACATGCTTTTGTTGGATTCAATGATGGGGTGCCTGCAGCCTGTCCCATATTATCATTTGATTTTCTAATTAGACGATGAATGTGACTATTCATGGGTTATATTTGTGCCCAACTAAATTACATAAATTCAGGCCAAATCTTCCGCCTCAATGTCAAAGATGTAAAACGGAGACAGGAACTTTACTGCGCATGTTGTGGGAGTGCAGCAAGCCAGGGGGAATTCTAGTGCAAAGCTGATGCCATTGTTGAGCCACTTGCTGGAGTCCATGAGAAACATGGAATCGGCTCTCCTCGCCCTCCCCTTGAAAGGCTGTGTTCTTAATAAGTGCACATGGAGTTACGAGTAGCTAGTTTAATAAAAATAAGATGAACTCAGAAGAAAATAGAAGCAAAGTTTCCCACTCCCGCAACCCCTCTGGCCCTATTGTCTCTCCTCCTGCCCCCACCCCAAGCAAAAGAAAACAACCCTGCCACCACAATTTTAGGAAAATTCGGTAATTTTTACTTTTTCTCACTTTAAAGGTAGAGGAAAAGACTGAGATACACAGGAGAGGAGTAAAATGTCTTTGTAATCTGTAACAATGGTTATGCTGGAGTCCCTGGGAGCAGTCTGGAAAAAAAGGGGGGGACTTCGGGTTGAAAAACATCTTTGGATTCAAGATGACTGGCCAATTGAGAGAGATTTGTGTTTGAGAGACGAGGATTTGTAACTGTATAAATCAATGGAATACAGTATACTCAGGGGTTATCTGCTATGAACTACGCACTGTTAAATGCATTGTGTGGGGTAAGTAATCCCTGGTGGGAAGAATCTAGGTTCCTGACAGTCTTCACTGAAGAGATGCTTCCTATGTGTTTTCCATTCTCCCACAAAAGACCCGCACGTCGTAATCTTCAGAGCACACACTTTATTTTCTACACGAGGGGGACAGGAGAACAGAGCCTGCCTAATAACAAACCTGGGGTTTCAGGGAGCCTTAGCACTTTGCTCCTGACATGTAAACCTGATGCATTGTCTCCAGTGACACTTATTTGGAATGCCACCAATTCCAGCACTCCTGTGTACTCTATACACATCTATCTCCTAAAATGTGAGCATTCATTAGCCATTTTAAAATATTAAAAATATTCAAAAATTAATGACACTATCGACCAGAGCCAAGTCCTTTTTAACCCAGGGAGATCACAACTAGAAGGCAAGGGAAAATGACCAAGATGAGGACCTGAAACCCCACTCCAGCATCGCGACCATGCGCTGCTCACAAGATTAAATTGCCTGTGAAAGGTTCCTCCGCTCCTGCTCTAAAGTAGAAACCCCAGAATCCTGTTAACAAGCATTAGACCAAAGCCAACTCGAGTTTTAACAAGGGTTGACTTTAAAAGCCACACAGTGCTGAGAAGGAGAGACCCTTCTTGAAGCAGAAATGCTGCATTTTAGTAAGAAATCAGTACTCTGTCAGGAGTTCCTTGACAAATATGGTCATCGGTGGCACAAGGAAATAGTTGCAAAGCAGCTGTTAATCAGAGAAACACATCGTAGAACGCTGATGCTAGCACTTGTGAAAAAATGCAACGGGCTAATTATGAAGCTATATATCTCACTAAAGAGCCCGCATTCCCTGAGATTCCAGACAGAGCACTCTCGGATCCAGGGTCCTAGGACAACAGAATTCTGGGTTTTCTGCATCCAGTTTCCTCTCTGATCTAACATTCACAGCCCAGGGCTTCCATTCTTTCTCAATTCCATACACTCTCTTTTTAGCTGGGGCACAGGCTGGGGAGAGAAGGAAAACAGGGGCAGTCACAAGTCACATTCCAAGATGCTACACAAATTTATCCAAAAAGTGACAGATCCTAAATGAGAGCATAAAAAAACTCTATGATATGCAAAAGAAAGGAAACATTGAATCACACTCTGAGTGTGGCAGGAGGGCATGTGTGTGGGGGCTTCACTTGAGGAGCGGTTGCCATCAAAATCAAAAGAAATAATAAAAAGCAGCAGCAATCAGTGAACGGAGATGACTGTCTAAAATCTCAAAGAAGGAAGGGAGCTTCCAGAAAGCAGCTCTCAAGAGTGTGGAATCCAACTCAGGGAAGCCCAGGGTCTCAGAGTTGGGTAGGACGGGAAAGTGAATATGCAAAGAAGCTCAGCCAGCCAAAATTCAAATGGTCCTCTGCAAGGACAAAGAGGAATGTGCTCCCCAAAACCAGACCAGTAGGAGAGGGCAACGCAGCGCACTCAGAGCAGAACCACTGGAATGGCAAGAGGGGAATAACCTTGAGGTGGACAAGAAGCTCAGGCAGCCAAAGCACAGTGCCAAAGTGCCCCCTAGCCGGAGCCAGAGGAGGCGCAGACCAGAGGCGTCCGCTCTGCTAACTCACACAGCCCAAATTAAGTGTTTTCACTCAGCGAAAATGAAATGTTTTGCAAGATGAAACAGAATGAAAATTGAGGTTTTAGGTAATTACTAGTTGGCATTTACATATCACGGGCTGGTTCAACACCTATTCATTTTCCTCTTTTATTTTCAATTTTTTAAAATTGCTCATTAAAAATGAACAGATGACAGTGACAGGATTTTTTTTTTTTTTTTGGTACTCTTTCCCCTTCTCTGAGGGTTAACAAAATCAAGAGGTACTTTTTAGCCCATTTATCTACAATTAACACACACATATGTGCACACAACACACACACTCACAAACGGGTATGTTCCATTTACATTTTGTTTACAGAAACCACAAATTCAAAACTAGTGAGTTGTACTTGAGCTAGCCCTGAACCTGGGGAGGAGTGAGCTCAAAAGTGTGTGGCACACAAGGAGTTAAAGGAAAGCCCTCTCTTTCAATTGGAATTTCCTGGTTTTGGTCATTGTGTCCTTCCCATTGTTGATTTGGGTTACAACCCTATACTAATTAAGCAAGTGGGCCCTAATTTCCTTTGTTTTACTTTCCTCTGTCCTTTTGTTTTTCATATAAAGAAATAAAATATCTCTGGTAGAAGTGCACAAGAGTTGGCATGATAGAAAATGATATATTTTAGGGTCTATTGTATGAATCTGTATTTAGGGAATTCTAAAGCATGCATTTTTGACCCTAGTCTCTCTTAAAACACATTGATATATGAAGTAAAAGCCTTTATGAAAAGTGGCAACTTCACATGAGCAAAAACTACCTATCAGAGTGAAATATCTCTGCCATCTAAATTTTTTTTCTTGGCCCTAGTTAAAAATATTGCATGAACGGCTTGCCAGAATGTCATTGTTTTGTTATTTTATTGAAGTAGTTCTTCCAGAAATGTATGTGGATATAAAAAGCTTTTGAAACCACCACGCACTATTTAATATCAAGTGATGGTGATCTTAGGGACGGAAGGATGACTTTGGAAAGGTTTTCCCGTCCAGCCAAGCACTTTGGGTGACACATTCCAGCCCAAAGGGCGCTGCAGGGCCCGGGAGGCAGAGCTGTACAGGGGTGCTCCACTGTACCTCCACTGCAGAAGTGCTGGAGAAGACACGCTTGCTGTAGAGGAAATGAAAACCACTGCTTCTGGGTTGATGAGATCAAAGTTCCTTTTTAGGAAAGGTTGAGAAGGAAAAGGATTTTTCTCCTTCAGGGAGAAAGAAAAGCAAATTTAAATGCCTTGTCCCCATGCATCCCCACCTGAATTTAGATAGCAGTCTCTCTAATTTTTGATGCAACCAACAAAGCAGTTACCCAAAGAGGGGAGAAAAAAAGGATGACATTTGCCTTTTCCTTGGCTTTGAAATCCAACTGGCAGCAAATTGTTTGAAGTCCTGTTTAGAGAAGAAACTGTAATAGCCTCCTTACTGAAAAGAGGAGGAAAATGCCATTACACACGGATCACGGTAGCAGTGACCTCCGCAGAGAAGGCAAACGAGCTGGCTGTAAGCCGGAGTTTCAGCTAGTGTGCCAGGAACAGAAATAAAAGGTTTATGTGCCAGAGTCGAGTGGCAAGAGTTGGGCACTCTGTCCCAGGAGGTACCAAGGAAAGGCAAGAAGCTCAATTTCCTAATAGTGTTTTTCGGCAGCTCTCTGACTGCTCCTTCTTCCAGTTTCCCTTGGTTTTATATTTTCAATATTCCTCTAATTTCCCTGCACTGTTAAAGAGGAAGCAGAGAGCACTGGGCTTCATGTTGTAAAATTAATGAAGGTGTCAAGCTGTTGAGTTGAATCACTCCAAAGGAATGTAATGACTCAGTGTCCAAGATGCTCCCTAGGAGAACTGTGAGCTCACACAGTGACGGTGGCTGGTGACTCCAACTCTAAAAATATGTGTTGCACAGTCCCCAGGACCTTCCTAATGAAATGATACCACTGCTTCTCATTCCTAGCCTCTTTCTCTCCACTACTAGCAGAATTTTATGCCTTCTCGAAGTTACTTCTCCACTCCTGGGCCTGGAGCACTGACTGACTTCTTTTGAAGTCAGGGCCAGAGAGAAATTGGTGACCCACTAAGCTATGGGATAATTAGGAAGAGAATAAAAGGGCTGGGGTTGTGGCTCAGTGGTAGAGTGCCTGCCTAGCATGTGTGAGGCACTGGGTTCAATTCTCAGCACCACATAAAAATAAATTTAAAAAAATAGAAAGGGAATAAAGAACAGCAGCATCCTGGACAGTGGCCACCTCAAGCATCAAGTCATCACTGAGGTCAGACACTGAACAGATGACCTCCAGAATATATGAAACAGTGCCCCGTTCCTGAGGATTTGGCACCTTCTGCTTATAGGGCAAGATGGGCTCCTGAATTCCAAGGAAGATAAGCTCCAGACCAAGAAATCTGTCCTACTGTTACCAACATGTGCCACAAAACAAAACCTCTGAGGAGTCATTCACAAGCACTCCTACCAGATATCCCATAAGAAAACTGGAGAAAAACTAAAGATTACCAAATAAATTTGAGTACAAAAAAAGAACTAAGTGGGGCCTGTGGTGTGCCTCACATTCACATGAAACAAGTCGGTGACCACCTCCTATTTTGTAAGAAAGGGGTCTCTTATGTAGATCCCACCTCTGTAACCAGTTTCAGAAGTAACTTATCTATACAAAGTGTGTAACCCAGAGAATACAAGCTAAGCCTCTAATGAAAACAAAGAAAATACCATCTTTTTTTTTTAAAATACATCTTTTCAGAAGCACTGAAATAAGGACTGTGGAACAGTCAAAATTGTACCCACAGCTGGGCTTGGTGGCACACATCTGTAATCCTCGTGATTTGAGAGGCTGAGGCAAGAGGACCACAAGTTCAAGGCCATCCTCAGTAATTCAGTGAGGGCCTCAGCAACTTAGCAAGACCCTGTTGAGGGCCCTGGGTTCAATCCCCAGTACCAAAAAAAAAAAAAAAAAATTGTACCCACAGAGTACAACATTAATACCAAGGTACAAATTTGGAAGAAAAACTCAGTCAAGAGATAACAAATCAGCAGCTGCTCTCATAAACCTCAATTTAGAAATTTTCAGCTCAGCAAGGAAATCTATCACACACAGGAATAGTCCTGTGCTCATGGTTTTGAACCATTCAGCAACCTTTCACTAAACATCATAAACATTCCTGTTAGTAACCACCACAGCTACCGATAAACAAACACGCACTTTAAAATATAAATGATTCCACAGAAGCCAGAGCCATCTTGGCCATGAGACTCTGCATTCTACTGTCAATGGGAAAATGTAAAGGAGTCTGCCAACTGCAGTACTGAGCAGGTGATATACTTAAAAGTAACACAAAACTTACACAACTCTCACCATTAAGCAAATCAGTTCTACTGAGCTTCCACCTCCCCGGCCTCTAAATCAAGGCTAACTCATCTCAAATTCCTCCCAGCTCTGTCTGGACAACACAGAGAAGTTCAATTTTGTTATCAGAAAGGTGATGAACCACCATCTTGCTCTGCAACCTTCTTGGTCCCTGCGCCCACTCAAAGGGGGAGACACTTGGAAGTTATAAAAATCCCTAATGTCCTCGATTTAACACAAGCTTCCTGAGACACAGCTTATCGTTTTCTGCTCCTTGTCCTTTCTCTCTCTTCTTGCTTGTTTAAACACATGGACACGGAGTTATTAACTTTTACAGGAAAGACAAATAAAATAATGTGGAAGCAAGAACGCGGTGATGTCAGGCTGCAGCTAGCACCACTCATCTGTGGGAATCTGATTAGCGCTCGAGTGGCAGAGCTACCTGGAAAAGTGCTCACAATCAAATAAAAAAATGATACCAAAACATTAACCTGATGGCTAAAAACTCCACATTTAAACAGTTAAAGTAATAAAGGAGCTTTTATTGAGTATTTTTTATATTTCATTATACCCCAAATTGACGAGGACTCCCGGATACATTTTCTAGACTTTTTGTTCCTCAAATCAAATGCTGTCTTGGACTTTTTTTTTTTTTTTAAACTAAAAGGAAACAGCATTTCTTGTAAATTTGAATGAGAGGATTAAAGCTTCTCCTGCAATAATGACACCAGCCTTGAGAGCAAACAGCCAATCGCAGTCACAAACAGAAACCTCTTTGGTTTATGTACTTTAATTCTGAACCTGCTCATAAGCCAGCAAAGAATTTTTCTCCATGATATTTTTTTCAACCTTCCACAAACATCTACATTTCATCGTTTACACATTTATGTTCAAAATCAGTAGGAACAGAACTGATATAGGACAGAAAGCCGGCTGGGTCTCAAGAAACCCAAGTGCTGAGTCTGATCCCAACACTAACATGTCATGAAACTTGGCCTCCCACACTTCTACTCTGTGTCTCTGATTCCTTCTGTTCTGTAACATGGTTAAACAAATGACCTTCAGCACTCCCTGGCTGTACCATTTTATAATCTCTCAGTTGATCCTGTGAGGCAGTCTATATTATGTAGACCAAGAATATGGGCTTAAGTCAAGGAAGGGCAAGGGCAAGATTCAGCTTTTCCAGAGCTCTGCTGTCCAAGCTCACACCCAATTCAAAACAAGAAAAAAAATCAACAGAGAGAGGGGAGAAGAGAAGGAAAGGGAGAAGAAATCACTGTCACACATGCCAAAAAAGGGTATTACAATTCCATATATTTTACACATAGAGAAGCTTTATTCACACCATTTATTTTACATACAAGTTTAGTTATCTTGAGTCCAAACACAGAAGATTAAAAGCTGCAAATGAGAAAGGAGCCAGCTAGTACAGTGACACTTAAGAACAAAGACATGAGAGCAAAAAAGCCTAACAGCTAATGTCAAGAGAGAAACGACTAAGAAAAGCAAACAAAAAATTCAAAAAGCTTATTAGTTTGGGGTCATTTAACATCAGCAGAGTCATTTTGGCATACAGGCCAATATACAACATATCTATATTTCAACGGGTTTTGAAAACATCTACACTTACAATACAATGTAAACATTTACATCTAAAATGATGATGGTTGGGCCAGTAGCACATGCACGCCTATAATCCCTGCAACTTCCAAGGCTGAGGCAGGAGGATTGCAAGTTCAAGGCCAGCCTCAGCTGTCTCAAAAAGAATAAAAATAAAAATAAAAAGGACTGGAAATGTGGCTCAGTGGTCAAGCGCCCCTGGGTTCAATCCCTGGTACCAAAAAAGGGAAAAAAAATAAAGCAAGAAAGTATACAATCCCTTGTATTAATTCCGAAAAGTTTTAAAGGGTTTTTATTTTGTTCTGTTTTCATATGGATCTCAACAGCCATTCAGAAGTGGCCATCCAGAATGACTCATTCTGGGTGCGGGTGGGGGCCAGAGATGGTGGTTTTCTTCAACTGAACAAGAACAGTTGTTATTGAAGTTAGATTAAGAAGCAGGAAGCCAAAGATTAAATAATGAATACTTACTGAGCATTCACTGGGTCCTTGCAGTACATACACCAGGCACTTACACAATCAACATGAGCAAGCAAAGATGCTGCTTTTGCTGTCACAATCTAGGACAAGGAAAGAGGCCAAAAGCAATCTAGGGCTACCTGGTCCCACTCAAGATCAAGGACACTCTGACAAATGATCAGCCAGGCTCTGCTTGAATGCTTACAGTGAACGGGGAACTCATTCCCTTACTCGCTCACTAAGAAACTGTCGATTCATTTCAGGAGTCCCTTTTTTGTTTGTTTTTGCTTTCTGAGACTGTGTTTCACTGTCACCCTGGCTGGCCTCGACTCCTGGGCTCAGCCTCCCAAGCAACTGAGACTACGGACACACACCCACATCCGGCTTGGAGTCCTTCTTTAAACTGAACTGAAATCTAGTTTCCTGAACCTTCTATCCATTGGCCCTGTCCTCTGTATCCACTTTCTGAAACAATGCTGGGTGAGGAACTGGGATAGGCGTCTTTTCCACAAAAGCATTTCCCCTAGTCTACTTAGTATAAGTAAATGTGAGCACAGGTCTCACTATACAACAGTTTCATGGATTCTGCTCTTTCAGAGCAGCCTTGCCCTTTCTGGGAGAGCCAAGGCTACCTGTAATGTCAGGATGCATTAGCAATAATAAAGGCCACAGTAATGCATGAGACGACTTCACGTACACGTCATTCCAAAGTGGCTAAATTCAATCAAACATGGCAGCACTTCCTACAACACTATGGTCACTGGGGCCAGCAGCGCGTGTGACGTGGACCCACTTACTGGAAGCTGCTGGAAACAGAAAGTGAGCGCTCTGCTTTGAGACTGTCTGTAATGGACAGGGTTTTACCAGCCCATAAGTGGTTTGGCATCCTTCTTTCCCAGGAATTACCTAGAAATTCATTTAACAACTAAAGACTGCAAATGAAACTTCAGAAGGTTAAAAGTACACAAAGAAGAGGGGAAAAGGGAATGGTATTCTTACCCTCACCTTAAATATGTGCAATTCTTATAGGGAGAAACGTGAACTCCAATAAGATGGTAATCAAGAATCACATCCAAAGGTGACCTGACCATAGTTCTAACTCAGTCACCAACCTCTCTAGTGACTTTCAGAGTTACCTACCTGTTTCCTGCTTCCTCATCTGTAAAATGGAACTAACACTGCTTACAGACTCCCCAAAGTATTACAAGGAATAATTAGTTAGCATTTATATAATACTTTTCATCTTCAAAGTAGGATTATTAGACTATAAAGCAGAATAGACGTGGTTCAAAAAATCTTTTTAAAATCCAAAATAAAGCATGCAAGCAAATTCAGAGAAGCAATATCGGCTGACATCATCTCGCAGCAGCCTGAGAGCTCTACCTCCACAGGCACCCCCTTCCTGCCCTAATCTGTATCTGCATGTGCAGACAAAGGTAACGATACATTTTATTAGGAAAAATGGGAGGAGGCTGAAAGAAGAGAAAATGAAGAAAGGAAAGGTTAGAGGAAAAGACACAGCAGAAAACGTAAAAGGGAAGAGAGAAAAACAAAGGGAAAGAAGGGAATAGACACAGCAAGAAAAGACGAATCTTATCCACCAGAATAAGAGCCAAAATAGGAAGAGAGGAGAAAAATGGAAAACAAAGAAAGGGAAGAGAAAATTTCATTAAGGGAACATTTTTCCTGTTTTCAAAGAAAAAACAAGGCCAAAGGTTGGGGAATATAGCTCAGTGGTGGAGCACTTGCCTAGCGTGTGCAAGGCCCTAGCACCATGAAAAGACAAAGAAAAAAGGTTAAATTTTTAAGTTTAAAATTTAAGGGGAGGGGGGAAAGAGAAGGAGAGAGTAAGACAAAGAGCAGAGGACAGAAAAAGAGAACATAAAGCTTTCAAGAAAATGTCTGGAAACCAGAAGGCTGGAAGAGAAATCATTAGCAAGTCCACAGAGCGTCTATAGTGATACTGTGTGGATCAATTCATTTAACGCTGCCCTGTACATTTACAGAAAAGTACCTCTGATATAATAAAGGCTCATAAACACGCAGAAATTGGGTTAGACCCGTTTCGAATTCCTGCCAAACAATGGTTCAGAAAAATGAAGCTCTATTTTAATTAGCTGGGTTCACGAGTGATTTGATAACAGCAGATGCTGTCTGGATGCTTTCAGCTTGATGGCTCCACATACATGAACTTAGAGTGGTTTTGATGCAATTAGTTATTTCTTTCTGCTCCAACATGCCAGGCCTAAGGACCAGGGCCTGAGTGTAGCCCCAACATGTTACTACATTTATCTGCATGTTAACATTTCAAATCATAAAGATGAGAAAAGTAACCACATGAGATAAACAGAAAAGTCGTTTTTAAAAGTAGCGGTGGTGGGTAGAAGAGAATACTCTCACAATGAACATTTCTTTCCACTGGAGAAAGAAAAGTTGGGTAGGAGACAGAGTCAGGCAGGGCATCATCTATACAGAAAAGCTCAACACCTGAGCTGAAACACAACAGACTGCACGCTTCCAATTCTGCAATTCCAGGCCAGTGTACAGCAAAGGATTAGTGTGCCTAATGCACAGCCTGACCTGGGACTAAGTGGCCTTCAAAATGTTCTTTGCAATCAAGCATCCTATTAGAAACCTAGAGCACCATTCCCTGAGACAGGCAGTGCTATTCAGGATCAACCCTAAAAGTCCAAGTATCTTCACCAGGTGCTTTCAAGCCGGCCACCTTGCTGCCCCTTCTCTCCCTTTTAAGCACTCTCTCTTCCAAAGAGCATTCTGTTTGCTTTTCCCAAAGCACTCACTGCCCTCTGCTATGACCACTTAGTGCAGCACCACCCATGTGCACAGAGCAGCTAAACGACCTGCAGAAAGCAGAGCAGCTTCCAGCATCAGGACGCGCCTAATAGGAGGACCTGATCAGTTAATTATCTGTCAGTTTGTCACGGCTGGGCTGAGAAGGGGAGGACCATGGAAAGGGGGGTCTTGGGTGGGGGGGAAGCTCTCTGCTCGGTGGTATGCTACTCTTCCTGAAATTCTAAATTAGTCTTCAAAATAATTCACCCCTGTTGGATGATATGTAGTAAAGAAGGTGAAGAGAAGACCAGGAGCACGGCTGACTCAGAATGGGGGTACTCGAACCCCACCACAACAGAGACAAGCACAAAGGAAAACACACACCCTTCACTTTCTCCAAGAGAGGACAAAGAGGACGGAAGGACCTTCACACCATCTCCCCTTGGCCAGTGCTAACAGGCTGAGCCCTGTAAATCAAGGAGGAAACCTCTGTGCCAGGAAGTGACGGAGAGGCATTTCTTTTGTAAAGGGTGCAAAGACGCTGCCTGCGTGGGAACCAGCATTTCAGGGAAACGTTTTGGAAGGCAGGGAGCACCAAGCTGGCAAGTGAAAGAAATACATATATTTATTATATACAATAGGCCTCCTTCTTCAAAAATTATTTATTTCATAAAACCACTCTGCTAAATAGAGGTTTCAATCTAATTGAATTGCAATCTGCATATTGTAAATGCACCAAGTGAGAGTCCTCAAGACTTTTGTTCTATTCCACAGTTTATGGGTCCACTAGGAGGTTTCCCAATATATACGCATACAACAATGTAAGGAGAGTACACAGAACTGTGCCTTTGAACACTTATTATCTGTTACGGTTTAGGCTGTGAAATGGGATGATGTTTCCAATACCCCAAAGGACACAGCCAAGAAGGCACACACCCCAGCACCACATCTGCAGTCAACATGTGCAGTGTTCATCCCCACTCACCACTAGGTACTTCTTTCTTTCTTGGGGGGGTACAGGCAGGAAATAAACCCCCCTACTCATCTAACCCTAATTCTCCCCACTCCAGTCTACATCCCAAATTAGCCATGGTTAATTAAAAGAAATGCAAATAGTCCTAGATTGAAAAAAAGATTTTTGACAAGAAGCAAAAAGGGTCATCATAAATCACACAGAAACATTTTTGTTAAAAGGAGGGGGAGAGAAAGCACCCAAAGCAAAAGGTCACTCTACAAAAAACTGAGGAAATGAAAAAGAAAAGGGACAGGTCAGGACTTCCCATAAAGGTCTGAGAATTTCTGGGTTCACACCAAAAAGTGACCTACGACAGGGAAAAATACTGTTCTTGGGAAGAAAAGTAGGGACAAAGATTTCAGAGTCCAACATTAACCCAGGGCTACTCTCTCTGCACTGAGTTCAATTTGGGTTTCTGCTCTCTGCTCCCCTTGCTCATTTCAAAAAAGAAAGTGTTTAATTTTTTTCAAGCACTGCATCCGTAAGGCCCAAAGACATCCCTGCTTCCATAAAAACTAAGCACCTTTGTAGTTTATAGCAACTCCTCTCTGCCCTCCACACATTGACAATACCAGCCTCTCTCTCACCTTTGATGAAGGCTTAACCTTCATCAAAAAAAAAAAAAAGAAAGAAAGAAAGAAAGAAAGAAAAATCACAGGTTCAGCTTCCCATTCAAAAAAAAAATAGAACGAATAAATATGAATTTAAAGGGGAATTCTGCCAAAACCTGAACCTCTCAAATCTGGTTCAGCCACATTCTTGCCCGCAACCTGTACTTCTTGGTGCCTCCCTAACATTTTTCAAAATGCAGCTGCACAACCCTCTTAAAATTCAGATTTCTAGCACCTCTAATTACAGGCCTCTCAAGCCAGGCTCCTTTAATTAATGAACCTGACTCCTCTCTCTTCAAAGGAAATCTACATACGGGATATATCACAGGGGTGAGCTGACCCCGATCAGTGCTATCTGATCACTGCCTGATGGCAGCTAGCACTCTGCACCCAGAACAGAAGTGAAGGTGTTCTCCTGCCTCCACTGCCCGGTTCAACATGCCCCAGTCTGGCACAAGACAATTGTGCAGTTAAGCCAGAAAACATTTCTTGGAATTTAAGGGAAGAGAAACAAGCTTTCCTGTGTGTGACCAGCAAAATCCAGAGAGAATTTGATTCTCCCTGGTTTGTGTGCTCCCCGATCTCACTTTCTTCCCTCTAACAGGATGAATGTGGAATACAGGCAGGAGAACTGGCCAGTGATCACAGCTGGACAGACCCCAGAGGAAGCAGGCCTATGCTTTGAAAACTCTGAAAAAGAAGCAAATACAATAGACCTAGAACTGACAGTTATCCCAGGACTGAAATAAAACTGGCTAGAAAGGCTCTGCTGCCTTAAAACAAAGCAAGTGGACAAGGGCTCATGAAGCAAGCTGTGGTTCACCAGTCCTGGAAAAGAATCTGAGCACATCCCAAGGACTATTCTTCAGTGGGTCCTCACCCATCCTCCACACCACTCCTTTCTAAACCAATGCCTGACAACCAGTTTCCAAAGAACTGGTTTTCCTTCTGGCTGTCCTGGGCAGCACAGCCTGATATGTTTGCATATGCTGCACATGCCAGTTCAGCCTACAGCCCCACTCTCTTGAGTGTGTTTAAAAACTGGATTGTAACCACATTAGCTGGGAAAGCACACTGCCTGTGGCTGCAAGAAGGACTGGAAACAGTTGCGAACACTCCTAGATTCCAGAACAGGCAAGGTTTGGATCACATCAAGAGGATCACAGGTAAAGTTTCAGGTAGGATTTGAGAGGCAGTAAAAACCTCCCACAGATTTGGCAATAATGAAAATAGGTTTTGTTGTATCACTACAATCTGATAATCGTTTCTCGAGGGTCCTGTACCAAACCCATTGGGACATTGCCCTATTGACCAAATAAATACACCTCCTCCATATGAAGAGAAGTTCTCAGAACATATATCTAGTAACAACACACTCTCTATATCTATGGCTTTCCCAGTTTCTCTCCTATGATCTGGGCTATAAAACCAGGCTGACAAACAACCAGACAACAGCACTGGGGTTAAAAATGAAAACTCAAGGCACAGAGTCCTGGCCTCCTGGTCCTTTCCTATTTCACAATGCAGATGTCAAAAACAGAATCAGGTCACTTAAGTATCTGCCAAAATGGGGGTGTCAACATTTCATTGAGTTTTTGCCACTGTGAATGAGATTTTGGAAGAAAGAGGGGAAAAACAGTAACATCAGGCTATTCAATGGTTAAACCCTCATATCAAGGCAAGGCATGCTCACTGGCCACTGAGTCTAACTACATGGCACCTGTCTTGCTTCCTGGCATGGCTGGCTGCCACTATTATGCCCAACGCCTAGAGGCTAATACAGGCTATCATTTCTGTGTCCCATTAGATCCGGTCTCCAAATCTATTAGAATGTTGCAACCTGGGCCCACTGACCACAGCCACTGAGACATGACAGACTGATTATAAGAAGCAACCACTTCCTTATTCCCAAATCACAAGCAGCCAGAGCTGGCTGAAAGATTTTTTAATTTGTTTTGGTTTTCCAACCAAGACATTCTCAAAGTTCATTGTTCTTTGAAGTGGAAGCATTTAATTTTCTAACACACAAACAAAGTAGAAGCATAGAACTAGAGAACTCAGAACTAAAGACAAAAGCCTCAAATAAAGGACTATGGGTAGCTGAGCTCAGGAATGTCCAGGGATTCTTGGCATGGGAGGCCACACCAGCCAGCCAGGCACTCTCTTTCCAGGGTGTCTCAAGGGGAAATCACCCATCGATCCTAGGACACATGCGTTCTAGGACCAATCCCTTTCCTCAGAACAGTCTCTGCCTCAAATTCCTGCTTGAGCTTTAATGTTTAAATTATTAAATGCATTAATGTATTTACATTATTCAAGTCTTATGTGCATTTTTCTAAGATAATTTATGTATAAGAGTTTGAATGTCCATGACTGTTAATGTCTACAACCCTTCCTGTTCATTATTGATTCTGGAAGAAAAAAAAAAGTCAGAGTTTTAATGCCTTATTTTTAATGTATTAAGAGTCTGAATAAGTGCATTCTCTTTTTTCTTTTGTAATTTCATAATTTAAGTAGTGCATTTATTAAACTGACACAGTATGAATTGTGGTGAAGTCTGGCACGACTCCATGCTGCTGAGCAGCCGCTCCTCTGCTCCTATGCGACCAAGCGGCAGCCCGTGCTCTCAGCACTCTTCCCACCTCCACAAGGACCAGCGGCAGAGGAGGGCAAGCACTTGCCCAATTTATACTTCTGCAAGATTTTCTTCCTCCTTTTTCAAGTTCTTACCCAAATCAGCTCTCCTTATTACCCAGGTTTCTAGAATGCTACTGAGCTGCATCAAGGCGGGGACCGTTCTCTGCTCTTCGGAAGTCGGCGTCTAAATGCACTGTGGGTTATATCCAAACAGAGCTCACCATCAGCACACAATTTTCAGGAATAATAAATATGCTAGAAGCTTAGCACAGAAAAACAAGCAAATAAAACAACTACTTTCTAAAAGAGTTCTCAAACATTTCACACAGACAATACTTCCAGCTTGGCAAAAAAAACTTCACTTTTGAAATCCAGTTTCTCTAGCAGAAAAAAAAAAAATCTCTTTCAATGATAGCCAGTAGAGCGACAGTGACACCCAATGGCCTATTAGCTCAACCCCAACAGCATGCCTCAGTGGCTGTCCCCAGAGACTGCCCAGAGCTCCTGTGTGAACATGGAAGTTCACATGAAAATCAGCTACTCATCATGAAGCTGAATCACTAATGGATAAGCAAACGTCCTGCTGCTCACAGACCACCCCCCCACACACCCACACACACTATAGTAATTACGCACACAGGCACACACTGGACAGCACAGTGCATATCACCTTTTGGTGGAGAACTTAAGCACACATGCACATACACACACTTGCATGCAAGTACACAATACGTGGACTGAGCAACACCATATAAGTCAGCTTTGGAGAGAGGAAGCCAAAAGTTGCTCACTGCTGTTTTAGAACCTCATGTCTCACACACTCACACACACACACACACACACACACACACTCACACTCACATATGCACACACCCGCACACAAAATGTGTACATGTTATTTTTTTATATATTTTCTTTTTTTTTTCTATGTTTTCCTGTTTCCCTCTTTTCTTTTTTCTTCTTCTTTTCTTTTTTGGTTACTCATTACTATTCTTTAACTGTTACAATTTATATCAGCATATAATGTTAAATAATTACAGGGAGCAGAGCTCACTCTAGTGAGGATATAAATGCGCTGTGGGAATCTACAGATTTAAACAAATAACACTCACAGCAGGGGGTGAGCGGATGAATTAGCATTAATATCCTGCCTGGGAGATCCCAGTGCACTGGTACTGCTTAAATACAGATCTTTTCTGTAACAGTCAATATGACAGCTCCCGGCAATACAGCCCCTTTCCCTTTCCCAGTCAATATAGCAGCCAGTGAAAATAGAAACGTCCCTATAGCAATCAATATAGCAGCCAGCTAAAATAAACCCTTCCCTTTTAAGGGCTATATAATAGTCAGCTAAATGGAAGAATTGGCACCCCTGCTGGATAGCTCAGCAGAGAAGCCAAGGAATGAACAGGCCATGAGCACTAAATGATCCTTCTATCCTCAAAGAGGCCCTGCCCAGGAAAGAAGAAGCTATCCATAGGCAGCGAATCAAGAGGGAGCTTGTAAGGGACGCCTGGCAGGTGGCTCCCAGCCCCTAGGAGTAATTACCCATGTCATAAGTAGAGTACAGAGCCACCCCTCACTGAGGTTTAATTAAGATGACCAGAAAGTTTAAAATCCTGTTCAAACTATCAGCTGAAACTAGGAGCATCTACCCTCAGTAGAAAGTGAGAGTACTTTGATTCCAACACCACCAGCCCCAGCACACACTCTGCTCCCACCTCAGCCCTAAAAGATTGGGAACTGGAGTATTAATAGCCTGTGGTTTTCTGTTTTCCAGCATCAGGGACAGCAGTCGTGTCAGAGTCAGTCACCCAGCCAAGTAAGTGAAAAGCACAACATTCTTTATTAAATGCCACCCCATGTATACATGGAACTCCTTTCTAAAACTCTCAGTCATCAATTTTTTTCAGCCATCAATTTATTGAATATTGGGATGATAGCATACTTTCCTCACTCATATCATGGAAAAAACACTCTTTCCTCAGAGACCTATAAAGAAGTTGTTTTAGATAACAGAATTCAGGGGATGGCTCCCCTGCAAGCCACACAGACCAAAGGACTTTTAAAAAGGAGAAAGGACAAGAATCATCTAATTAAGAGAGGTTCGTATGCATCTCAAGCTACTGTGCTTTTTCCATTAGAATTAACAATTTCTAAAATTAGTTTCACTGGATTTAAGGGTTTGACAAATGTGGAATATAACCACCACCGCCACCACCAGCCAATTTCCAACTAACACTCCTGGAGCTGATGCTGGGATTCTATTGTGCTCCAAAGCAGATGAACATCAGGGACCTACCCCACCTTCATTAAAATTCGACAATCTGTCTACCATCCTTTGGGTAAATCCACAGAGGGTCCCTGTTTCCCTGGCCAGGTGTTTTAACACCCAGTGATGCTCATGTCATCAATCAGGTGACTTAATCAAGTGCCACAGCATTGAATATCAGGAAAAAAAAGATTCTGTAAGTCCTAGCTGAGAGTGCTGGCCCTTAAAAATTTAGATCTCCACAGCCCACCTAAGCCATAAGACCAGGTGCTCTTTTATTTCAAGAATTCCAGTTAAATAACATTTTCTGAGTAAAAAGATTAACAACTCAAGGTCTTCTTGCAGCAATACATATTTTGATGAGGTCTTAAATCCATAAATGACCTATAGGTCAGAGATCCTATATTCCATAGAAGTCACAATTAAAGCCATAGGTCTCACAATTCCTAGAAATCACAGATACTATAGTACCTAGAAATCAAAGGCTCCACAGCCCATTGAAGACCTTCCTAGGAAGTCCTAGAGCTCTGTCCTATAGTGTTCATGGCAGCCATTCAAAAGAGGAAATGGGTAAGTAGGACAGACCTGTGGTGCATCCATTATTTTCCAAAATGTGGTATCATAAAATGTGAGTTACTGTTGTGATTTGACATGGCAAGCTTCTAGCACTGAATCCAGTGAGTACTTTATAAACTTTGACATGCATGGTCAGTTCCATTTCTAAACCATACACTAAAATTTGAGGGTATACATTCTCAGACAGCATTAAAGCTGGAGAGAACACACCATGATGTTAGCAAAAATTCCATCAACTACAGATGCCATTATAGTCATCAAAGATTGGTGGGGGGAGCAGGAAGGAAGGGAGGGACTGAGAAAGAGAGAGTAATGAAAGAGAAAATAATTCTGAAAGGGAAGGGGGAAAGAGAAACATAAAAGATGAGAGATAACAGAAAAGATAACAAAAAAAAGAAAGAAAGAAAAAAACACACCTCACTTTGGCATTTCAGTTTAAAGTTTTCAGGGCATTTTATAAAATGACAGTTGCAATAAAACAAATAGAATGGTGAGTCATCTGGTTTCCAACTTGAGTCAAAAGAGGTTGTTTCTAGACAAACTGAAAAGCAACTCTGCTGCCTGCACATTTAACGATGCCTATCGGTGCACCACAGCTACAGAACAGGATGTGGAGAGAAAGAATGAGGAGGTGGGAGTGAGCATTGTCTTTACTGGTCCCAATGTCGCTGCAAATAAAGACTGTCAAGATTTAAACCATAATAATGATAAGGCTATAAAGGTCTCAGTTATAATGTTTCCTCTGATGTTCCCTTTCATAAAATGCCCTCTTTATGCTGCCTACGTGGCAACGATTCACCAAACATCAGCGTATGTGTGCCCAAGTGGGAATGTTGCACCCTAGGTTCCTAGGAGAGAGCCAGGCAGTCAATGTGCAAGCCAGCTCCTTAGCTCTCCATCTCCAACATACAGAAGTGAGCATATACACTGATTCATGCCACAAATGTATACTGAGTGTCTACTTTCTGCCAAGAGAGGAACAACATGGCATATGCCCATCCAGCAGAAGGTTTATTAGCAAAGTGCCGAGGTGCCAAATACCTGGGAGACAAACAAATGCAAAAAGTATTCCACTTGGAAACATGGCCATACAATATAGGGCCTCCTTTCCTACTTCTGCACCTAAAAGCCTTACACAGCGCCTGGCAGCCTAGTAGTGAAGAGGGGCTTTTCCCGCTTTGTGCCACAGCAAAACAGATATGGTGGGATGCAAATAGGTTCTCAAAAAAGGGGGATAAACTGGCACCCACAAATACACCTTTACTTGAACTTGGCAGACAAAAATGTACAGAAAACCACTGGTTTCAAGAGAATCATTTATCTGCAGCCTGCCACCTAAGCATTCTAGGCACGAGAGAACCAACACACACACACACACAAAAATAAAATACAGAGGGTTGGGAGTGTACTCAGTGGTAGAGCACTTGATTAGCAAGCATAAGGACCAAGGTTCAATTCCCAGCACTCTCCATCTCTGCAAAATGTAAGAAACTCTCTGAAAATTGATATTTTATACATATGAATTTTTGTACATGACATGGAAGTATGAACTAGAAACAAGGTGGATGCAAGAACCACAGATAGGGATGAAATGAGACCAAAACCTGTCAATCAGTAAGACCATGAGAGGCAATTGCGGAAGCCAAAGTACAAAATTAGGAAAGGACCAACCCAGTCAGTTCCAACTTGGTGGCAGATACAGAATGGTAGTCCACATTTGCTAGGTGGGCAGCCAGTACCAACCACAAACCATTCCTGGGCTGCCTTCCCTGTTGATCTATAATTGGTGTGCCTGTGATAAAGCTACCAATTACCTTCAGGCCCCTGTATTTAGTTCACAGACAAAGGGAAGCAGGAGAGACCAGTTAGTAATGAGTAAGTAATGGCCATGAAAATACATTGTATTTTACAGAGCTGCTTCTGCAGGAAAAGCCATTCGGAAAATAAAAAGTAAAAAGAACAGAATAAGCTAGAGAAACTCAATTTTCTTCTCCCATCCTCCCAAAGCCACACTTAGGATAAAATGAGGTTTGTGCAGGTTAATCCTTATGAGGTAAGAAAAAAATGATTAAGTACATTAAAAAAATCAATTGTACATTAAACCAAATCCAGGAACTGCAAAAACAAACACCACAGCGCTCCTCCAGCCAGTATTAGCTCCGCCAGCCTGGTCAGTTGGGGATACCCCACCTGACGGAGCCTACTGAGGTAATGGAAGAGAAGCCCAAAGGAAGGGAGAGAAACAGAGCTAGGGCAGGGGGCCGAGGATCTGGATTTCACTAGAAATAAAGTTATTTCTAGAGAGCACAACGGAAGAAATAAAATGTCTTATAAATGGGGCTCTGGAGACCAGGCTGAAATCTTCGAAAATCCAATAGAAATAACAATAATGATAATGGTAATCATTTGATAAACAGAAGTTATAAAGCACTCCACTGTCAAATGATTTGCCACTATTTCTAGCCATTTCTTCTCTTCATTAACATTTTCTTTTTTTTTTAAAGAGAGAGTGGGGGAGAGAGAGAGAGAGAGAGAGAGAGAGAGAGAGAGAGAGAGAGAGAGAGAGAGAGAGAGAGAATTTTTTAATATTTATTTTTTAGTTCTCGGCGGACACAACATCTTTGTTTGTATGTGGTGCTGAGGATCGAACCCGGGCCGCACGCATGCCAGGCGAGCGCGCTACCGCTTGAGCCACATCCCTAGCCCTAACATTTTCTATTAACTGTCATTTCTCAGAGAGACAACAGAGAGAGCAGGAGATGAGGTTGAGGCATGGCTTTGTCGATGATGAAGCCCCTCTGGAATGGGGCTGCACGGAAACTCCTGCCCTTCCCCAGTGCTCCAGGATCCTCAGAGGAGGGCCCAAGAGGATGCAAAGCCCAAGAACACGGTGCAGGCAGCCTGCTCCTCCTGCAGAGGAGTCATGACTGAGAATCCTTAGCTAATCTTAAAAGGACCTCACAGGGCCGAAGTGCCCCTGCCCAGGTCGGCCTGCAGCCAGCCTTTCTCCTTTCTGGCACTTGTTTTAGCCACATGGCTAGAAGGATCTGCGGGCAGGCAGGAGCACTCAGGGCCAGGGCGAAGCAGGTGCTTCTGAGAGGGGCAGCTAGTCACTCATTCCCAACAAGGCCCAAGTGGCCCATAAAGCAGCACTGGGCCCCAATGTCTAAACAACTGGCAAATCCAAAGTTTTCCCTTCCATGTGCTTCTGAGAGAAGTCATTTGGAATTGCAGGAAAATCTCTGTAAGACTGGTTTGGCCACAGGGAGTGACTGACGGGCATAGGAGAGAGGACAGAAAAATAGCTAATCCACTTTATGACAGTGGTATTCCCAACAGAATAAAAACTCGAGCCCACAGGGAGAGTTTCAAACCCTCAAAGCATTGTTAGAGCGGGTTATCACTGTCCAGCAGTTAGCAGAAAGTAAAATCTGACAAGAAGATTCTACTCTCTTAACTCATCACCATTCTCTTATCTTCGAAGCAGGTGAGCTTTGCTGCTTTAACTGACTATGAGTAATGTGTGGATGCTGAAGGGGACACAGATAGAGGGTTTTACCCGAGAGGCAGAGAAAGGAGAAACGGAGAATCCTGGATACCGTTTACTCAGGCAGATTCAGGTGCCTCCCTGAAAACCTGCGTGACACTTCTAAGAGCTACAGTCAAAGCATATAGCTTACTTGTCCAACCTCCTCTTTGCCAGCGGGAGATGGAATAGCAGGCGGTTGCTGCCCCCTAGAAGCTACCAGAGACATAGCACCATCTACACAGACTTCAGATGAAAAGATCCCATTATCTCCCTCTATCCCATAACCTGTCATTAGTGAGGTACATAGGTGCAGACGCCTCCTCCAAGCCTGAGGAGGCACACGTCACCTGTGATAAATTAATAGGTGCCTTTTCAACAGCTAAGATGCATACAAAAGACTCCAAGCAGGGAAAGCAGAGTAAGGCAGCAACTTCAGAGAGGAAATGCAGATCAGCCAGCAGCCTGGCAGGGCTGAGGCCTGACCACAGAGCCCCCTCCCACAGTGCCAGCGCCACTGACAGCGAGGTCCACACTATACCCAGACATGTGCTCCATATCTGCTCAAGTTGGGCAGTATAGATACGGGACTTCACATTCCAGTTATACCATTTTTAGCTACAGTACCTTGACTGACCTTGGCCTCAGTTTCCTCACTGTAAAATGAGGACAGGGATAATCCTCACAGGTATGTGAGAATCAAATAAAATAAAAACAAAGAAACCAGTGCCAACATCAGTGTATTATATAGTAGAAACCCTACCAGCCTATAGGATTAGAGCTAATAATTGCTCAGTTAATCAAAAAATCAGTTAAGGCAGAGAATCATTAAAAATGGGTCCTAACTCTACATACCTTCCACATTTTATATTAACTGAAAACCTATAAATGTACAGTCATTCACCAATCTTTTGATGTACAGCCAACAGCTTTCTTTGAGTGTGGGCCCACAGACTGAAGTTCCCAGACGCTTCTCTTACATAAACCCCACCCATAACGCACCCTCCACAATTTCTAAAGCAAAGCAAGAACTTACACACATTAGTAAAGTAATCAAAGTATGAAATCCTTCTAGATTTTTATGATCTTGCCCCATGTTTAACTATTGTCATACACCTAACTTCACAGCAATCTTTTTAGCAGTTTGCATTTACCAAAGCATTTAACTAGTTTTTATAAAACACTCTTTTCACATTAATCTTTATAGACTATATTATACTTTAGAATCTTCTTTCCACATATCTATTTCACCTATTTACACCATATTCAACAAAATGGCCTAATTCAATGACAAGCACACTTGGCACACATGGGTTTAGGAACAGGCCATCAAGTGTGGGAGCGACTGGCCAAGCTGCCTTGTCAGAACACAGACCTGGGGAGTGGGTTCCATGGGCCAGATAGCAAGTCAGTCAATTAGAGGAGTGTGTCCAATGCAAGCTCTTGACACATTTTTAAAAATAGATTCCTGCTACCCTACTTCTTCTCATAAGAGATTTGAAGGGCTTTCCAAAGTACACACAAAACAAAAGGGCATGGCAGGGCTGGGGTTGTGGTTCAGCAGTAGAGCGCTTACCAAGCACACATGAGGCCCGGGGTTCAATCCTCAGCACCACATAAAAATAAATAAATAAAATAAAGGTATTGTGTCCAACTACAACTAAAATATAAAATATATGTTTAAAAAAAAAAAAGACATGGCAATGGGAAAACACAAAGAATGGGACAAAAGATGTTTAATAAATGTTTGTCCCCGTTCTCCACTAAAATCTATTTTCATTGAAGTGTGGAACAACTAAACCAATTGTACAAACAATCAACTTTCATGCTAGTCTCCGTTAGCAATTCCTTGCGACCATGAAGCTGGGGAAAATGGGTCTGGCTGGGCAACAGCTGACACAGCCAAAGAACAGCCTCTTGGCAGATGCTGCAGGGAAAGGAAGCGATCGCTGACCCCAAGAACCACCCCATGGACTCTGCACAGATGGGGAGCTGTGGCCCAGGGTGGCCGCTAGGACACAAGGTCACGAAGGTGGAAGCCTGCCTTCTTCTCGACAGGGTAATTTATCCACACTGGCGCTCCACTGGGGGTGTGCACTAGCGCCTCTCTGCCTCCAACTGACAGGAAGTGCCCCCGGGTAGATTTACCTCAGGAATCACTCAGTGTCGGCCCCATCTCTGGACTGCTCAGACAAACTCATAATGGCAGAGAGAAGATTTGTGGAGCAACAAGCATAAATCTTGGTTATAACTACAAACCATAAAAGAAAGGAGAGCTGGGAGGGAAGAAGGAAGGGCGGTGAAAGCGTCCTTCTCCAAAGCACCACTTTATCTTCCTGCGGCTTTGCACAGCGCACAGGGGGATTAACTACAAGATCGTATTTTTCAAACCAAAAATCAGTCTGCCCAGTTTGACAATGGGCTCAAATGTTTTATATTGAAATGATCCTGGAAAACGTAGGGCACCTGACTGTCCCACATACAACACAAAACTCCGTGCTTTCAAACTGGGAGCTACAAGGGGTTCACCTGATGCCACGCCCTTTAGGCGTGATACTTCTTTTATGTGAAAATTTCAAATAAGATGATGATGAAGTTTAAACAAAGGAAAAATATTTTAGGACTGTCCCTCTGCCCAAATAAGAATTGTAGATTCAGTCTTCAACAGCGGTAGGACAGCCAGAGAACTCACTCTAAGCTACACCTCCAGGAGCAAAGGCAGAAGAACGATTCCTTCTGAAAGAATGATGCTGGGACAAGATGAAAAACCAAATTCCCCCATCACAGTGTGGCTCTGAGAAAAGGCACATAAATGCCCAGTACCTCAATTCCTACATCTCCAAAAAAAGGACTGTGCTCAGTTATCCAAGAGGCAAAGCTTCTGATTACAGGAACTGTAGCAAATATAAAGTATTACTATGAAAGCCAGAGGCCTGAAGTATAAACAAAGGTGAAGAACTATTTCAAATTCCATTTCTTTAATTATTACTCCTAAGAGTTTCGATTCATCTAATAATTATTTGTAAAAGGATACCTCCAAACTGAAAAACAACCTCTTCATTTACCTGAAAGAGGAAACAACTTAAAGGGCACCACCTAGTCTTTTCCATAAACTACCCCAGACTATAATAGGAAGGATGGAGCAGGAAGAGGCAGTAATTTCAAAATCAGTAAGTGGCCTAGAGATTATAACCATCCAGAAATGGAATGAGGCTTTCCTCAAGTTCATCCATTTTGGCGTTTGGTTCTAACCAGTTTTCCTTCCCGCATCCAGCAGAATAGGTAGGAGCTCAAGCACTCTCCCAACCCAGAGCTGGTATACATGCACATTAGCATTTTAAAGAAATGCTTTCTTCCATGAAGATTTATACTGGTAAAGAGCCACTAAGGGGTAGCAGGAAAGCCAACATTTTTTTCTATCTAAAAATCTGAGCTGAGCCCACACGGCTTGGGAGGCTGAGGCAGGAGGATTGAGAGTTCAAAGCCAGCCCCAGCAAAAGTGAGGCACTAATAAGCAGCTCAGTGAGACCCTGTCTCTAAATAAAATACAAAAAATAGGGCTGAGGATGTGCCTCAGTGGCCAAGTGCCCCTGAGTTCAATCCCTGGTACCCACCCACCAAAAAAAATAAATTAAATTAAAAGTTGAGTCTGAGGCTCAGTATCCTGCATCTAGTCACATAATGACATGCTCACCATGAGCGATGTACACCATGAGCCCCATCCTTCAGTTGTTGTTTACACTGGACTTCCATTCCAAGTTTCTCAGCAATAATTGTGAGGAGTGCCCCCTCAAGAAATAGAACCCAGGGCCTGTGCATGCTCAGCAAGCCTTCTACCACTGAGCCACTCCTGCAGTCTGATTTAATTTTTAAAAATAAGAGCAGAGTCAAGTACAAAGACACACTCCTATGGTCCCAGATATTTGGAAAGCTGAGGCAGGAGGATCATGAGTTCAAGGACAGACTAGGCAACACAGTGAGACCCTATCTCTTACATACATACTTACATACATAGATGGATTTTGGACTATCCCAATAATGTTTCCCCTATGGGCAATAGGTAGAAATGACAGCTACTTCAAAAGCCCTAACTGCACAGAAATCAACCAATAATATTTAATACTTTAAAATTAGGATTACCATATATATCTATTTATCCTAGAAAAGTGACAATTTCTTGAAATCTCTAAATGGCTGGTTTCATTACTCATGTGCTTGTAAACCAGTTTCATGAACACAGTATCAACATCAATTTTATTTTCCCACAAAATGCTTTGAATTTTATAAAATGAAATATGTGTATTATGCTATCTACATGCATATATACATGGGCATACATGAGTATACACAAAAGAAGTGTATCAAGCATGTGAATGTTATTCTTCAGAAATGTTTTTGTGAGAAAAAAATGAGAATCACAGTGGGCCTGCCAGCCAGTATACCAAGGTTTTCTAACCACAAAAGTTGTAAAGAGTCAGGCACAGTGGTGAACACCTATAGTCCCAGCAACTCAGAAGGCACAGGCAGGAGGACTGCAAGTTTGAGGCCAGCATCAGCAACTTAGCAAGACCCTGTGCCAAAATTTTTTAAAAGGACTAAGGAGGTAGCTCAGTGTTAAAGCACCCCTGGGTTCAAACTCCAGTACAAAAAAAAAAAAAAATTTTAAAAAATGATGAAGATAAATACTAGGGGGCTGCAGTTGTAGCCCAGTGATAGCACATTTGCCTGGCGTATGTTAGGCACTCGGTTCAATTCTAAGCACCACATAAAAAATAAAATAAAATAAAGTTGTGTCTATCTATAACTAAATAAGTTTTTAAATAAATAATAATATAATATTTTTAAAATAAAATAAAATTTTTTAAAGATACAAATACCATGGAGACTGTGCCAGCAACATGCTAGAGATCTTCAGGAGACAAGAAACTAGCTATAGCGATCCCTTTTTTTTTTTTTTTTTAAGTGGGATTAGGGGAGTGACAGGGTACTAACCCCAGAGACACTTTACCACTGAGCCATATTCCCAGGCCTTTTTATTTTTTATTTTGAGACAGAGTCTCACTAAGTTGCTGAGGCTGGCCTCAAACTTACAATTTTTCTGTCTTAGCCTGCAGTGTTGCTGGGATTACAGGTATGCACCACCATTCCCGGCCAAGAATAAAGAATCCATCAAGATACTAATGGTCATTTGATTATCAGCCTCTGAAAAATTATCCTAAAAACCAAAAAGAAAAATCTTAGGCACCCCAAGTATAAAATCTACGGGCTTCTTCAGAGGGACTGAGCTCAAACACATACAGTGGAACCTCCTGGACAGGATTCCACTTATTCTCAGGGAAAAACCCAAGGCTACAGGAGGATCCTTTTGTACCCCAAGGGCAAAATTACTGAGATGGAGAAGTTTTGCAAAGCTCTGGATCTGCAACTGCACAGCATCTTTACATGTAAAAATTAAGAATAAAAACATTCCTAGTAAAGCTGACAACGTGGAAATTATCATTTTTTAAAAAATACATGGAATTGGATTTGGGATTATTTTGGAGGATCTGCAGGGACAAGATAGAAAACCAAAAAAAAAAAAAAAAAAAACCTATATCTATAAGTTAAAGGAAGAAAGGGTGGCAGAAGACTCATCCATTGGAAAGAACCCAATGTCAAAGAGCAAAAAGCTAAAATTCTAGTTGAGCCAAAACCACATGCACTGTGTAAAGTGGGTGAGCAACAGCATGGCCAAATGCCAAGAAGCCATGCTGAGACAAGTGAGCAGATGTGTAACAAAACCTTTGCTATTGCTTACTTTAAGTGACCAAAAATCATATAACCAAAAGAAAACCTCAAAAGGTATCCAAGCAAGACAGGAACCAAGTTGCCCCATTCAGACAACTGTCCATTTCATGTGTGTACCGGCTCCCCTCAACACACACACACACACACACACACATACACACACACACGATGGAAGCCAAGAAGGCAAGCAAGCACTCCAGCACTGAGCTATACCCCTAGCCCTTCACCCCACTCTTACAGACCTACCAGGCAGGGCTTCAACCTGCCAGGGCTGCATGGGAAACAGATATGTGAGCCTGAGGACAAGCACGTGTGCAAAAGGCTGTAGGAAAATCACAGATTTTCAACAGGTCTGGGAGAAACTGGAGGTCAGCCCTCTGGAGGGCTATCAAAATTCCTGTCCTAGGAGGCAAAGCTTATGAAAAGAGTATAAATTGAGAAAAGTAATTAATAATTTCTATCACTAACAATCAGAGAATTTCAAATCCAGTTTACTGAATTTATCAAGACCGGTCTATTCTGCACTCCCCAGCACTGAATGTATTATAAACCAACTATTATCCCACTAATATGGTCTGGGTGGTGTGGTTGGTTTTATTTGAGAGCAGGATGCAGGGGAGAACTGAAGGGACCAGAGAAGGGAACATGTAGGGTTACTACTCAACTAGAATCAAGGCCAGGGAATGGCTATAAACACAAATGTGTCATTTAGAGACTACACAATTATACTTCTCACCACTACATTACAAGACATTTTTTTATGATCCAGAGAGGACAGGAATGAAAATTAGGCCTTCCCACCTTAGCAAAGAAAGCAAAACAATAATGCAGATGCCAAGCTGGGAGTGTTCGCACACGCCTACAGTCCCCGCTGCTGGGGAGGTTGAGGCTGGAGGATAACTTAAGCCCAGGATTTCCAGACCAGACTGGGCAACACAGCAAAACCTCATCTAAAAAAAAAAAAAAGGGCTGGGATTGTGGCTCAGTGGTAGAGCACTTGCCTAGCACAGGCGGGACCGGGATTTGATCTTCAGCACCACATAAAAATAAAGGCATTGTGTTAAAAAAAAGCAGATGCCTCAAAATTTTTGTGGTGCTAGGGATGGAACCCAGGGCCTAGGGCCTCAGCCATGCTCGGCAAGCACATTACCACTGAGCTACACCGACAATCCTTCTTTTTTTGTTTTTCCTTGAGATTGAACCCAAGGACTTCATCCCCTGGGTGCTAAGCTACATCCTTTTTATTTTTTATTTTAAGACAGAGTCTCACTTAGTTGCTTAGAGCCTGCCTAAATTACTAAGGTTGATCTCGAATTTGCAATACTCCTGCCTCAGCCTCCCAAGAAAACAGGGATTACTGGCTTACACCACCACACACAACTCCCTCGCTTTTCTAATAAAGAGAAAAATTACTTCAAAGAGATCATCTAGTTCTGGAAAAAAAATAATAAAACAGGGTTATTTGCCTTCAGCATCTGATGCTTAATCCTTTTAATGTAGAGACCAGGCAGCTTCCATTAAGGAATTTTGTGAGAAAGGAGCAATCAGTTAAAAACAAAACAACTCAGCAGGATATTCCCCCAATACTGGAGTATGTATTCCTCAAGACCTTGCTTGAGTGTCACAAAAACCATCCCTAAATCCCCACCCACCACCCTCTTCCTTCTCCGAATAACTAGGATCCCGCTAAGATTCCCAGCCAGACAATTCTACCCAAATTATATACGATTTGTGCTGCTTGCTAAAATTATATACAGACTTGTGCTAATTGTTTCATGTGTACAAATGCCTTTTCTTCCCCAAATACAATATGTGAATTAAGAACAATGCTTACTTTTACTCTTCAACTGTCTGCTCTCTCATCCTCAAGGCGGAGGTGAGCCTAGCCCCAGGAGACAGTTACACAGTAGCCTGAGAAACCCCCCTCCCTGAGGAAGGGGTTGACCACTTAAGTTTCTTCAAACCACAGCCCTTTGCAGAGCTGTGGGCAAGGGCTGGCACCCCATACCGAGACTGGTATCTACCTAGCTGGCTGCCAGTCCACAGCAGCCACAGGCTCTCCTCCTACTTGCCCTGTGTCTCCAACCTGCCCCACAAGTCATCCCTCAGAGGGCTTGTCAGCCTGACACCCTTCCACTGCCATTCCCAAGAGAAAGAAGTTGTTCACACAAGACCATACAACTCGGCTGGTGCCCTCATTTAATCAGGCTGCTGCAAATGGTTAGCCGAAAGCAATAAGGGCATGACTGAGAGACTGTGGGGGTTTAATATAAAAAAATTAATAAAAAAGGGGGGGGAGGGTCTACCTTTTAATAGGGCCCTAATTACCCAACTCACAGGATCAGCCCAAATGAGATGGGAGTTTATTTCGGGTTTTTTTTTTTTAATTATTGTTTTTTTATATATATATAAATTGCTGCTATGTGTTTTCTTTCCTCTGAGCAATTATGCAGCAAGTACGTAAAGAGGAGAAAAAAATATTAATTAAATATAAGGTAATTGTAGAGTTGGCCTGGAGAGAATGAGTCTGAACTCTGGACGATCACAGGCTACTAGGGTTTGAAGACTGCTCAGGGCCTCCCAGAAAAGAAAGAAATAAAAATACAACCGACCAACAAGCAGATGCATAATACAGCAGGAAAAGAGCCATGTACAGAAATCTTAACAGAGCAAAGCCCTGCAGGGCTCCCATGCCCAGAGGTAAGTGAGGATGCCAACTACACAGGGTTTCCAAAGAGTTTGCCCAATCATGCCCCAAAAGATGGGCTGGCCACTCTTTTTTTTTTTTTGGTACCAGGGATTGAACTCAGGGGCACTTGACCACTGAGCCACATCCCCAGCCCTATTTTGTATTTTATTTAGAGACAGGGTCTCACTCAGTTGCTTAGCGCCTTGCTTTTGCTGAGGCTGGCTTTGAACTCGTGATTGCCTATCTCAGCCTCCCGAGCAGCTGGGATTATAGGTATGTGTCACCTCGCCCAGCTAAGGGTTGGCCACTCTTTTGATGATCAATAGTTACATCAATAGATCGAAAAGAGACTAAAGAGACAAAGATTGAAGAGGAGTACTGTGTTCAACCTGGACTTTAGTCTAAATCACAACTTCAGCCTGAGTGGTTCTGAGGCTAACCCCATGGGACACACTCAAGCTTCCCAGTTGAGAGGCTGGGAAAGCCTTCTCTGCCTCCCACCCCAAGGAATACTACCAAAGGGCAAAATGAGGCCACTGTGGGAGAGATGGAAGTGAGCCCATATTGGTAAGAGCAGGTGACACAAATGATAGTACTCCTCTGAAATAGTCCTATCAGCACTTGTACCATCTCAGCCTGTCTACAGCTCAGCCAGATCCATGTCACCCTCCACCTAAGAAGGCCTTCGAACACACTAGAATTTGGACCTGATCATACCAGCTAAGGACCTCATGTCATCTCCTCCAACAGCTGTCAGGAAGAGAGTGAAGAAAACAGGTGCAACTGCAGGCACTGCTGAAAAAAAGCCTGGGCAGTGCCCCCTCAGCTTGCTGTCACCACTAAGGGAGAAAAGGCTCCGAAAAACTGAACCTAACACTGGCTCTTCCCTAAAGTTTACCTGGTTTGTAAAGAACCAGTCCTACTACCCAGCCAACAGGATTTGCCGCAGGCCATAAAATGCCAAACAGAATGAAAATGGGGCAGGCAGGCAGGGATTCTGATTCGGAGCACCAAGCAAAAGTATTTGGCGAAGAAAATTATCTTTAGTACTTAGTAGCCCATTTCCCTATCAGCAGTCTATAAAGATAGTAGTGTTGGTAATGCCTGTCACAGCCCTATGGAAAAATCAGAATTCCCTCCCTTATCTGTTCCTTAAAGGCCACCCAAAGAAGCAGAGAATGGCTGTTTCATACAAACCAGGACAGACTGGCTGGGCCTAGCAACCTTGTTCCAACACTGCCTCCCAGGTTTCAGACATCTCACTGTCACACGCAAAGCGGTGCATAATCATTTAGGGTGGGTACTTTTAGTTCTGGAAAAGACCAGGCTTTAACAAGGAGAGATTTCACTAACCCCTACATGCTAGAACAGAAGACAGAGGTCAGAGGTCATGCACAGGAAGTCTCCATATAATATCTACTTTTGAAGGGACATTGCTGATGCAAACCATGGGATTGTAAGGTTTCTTTAAACTCACATGGTATTTTAATTACTAGAAAATGATACTATATCTTGGGTACTTACCAAAGGTTCTCGAGGCACCACATTTTCACTTCCTGGAGTCGAGCTTGGCTGCAAAGAGAAACACAAACAGAAAATAAGATCACAGTGCCACCCAATGGACAACAAAAAAACCAAAGATGTTCTATTCTCAAACAACACCCACAAATGCCCCTTTCTTATATTTCCCACTGGTTTCTCAAAAATTTACAGTGTTTTACGGTGAGCTGTCTGTAAGAAGTAGCCCACGAGTGTGAATTAGCCAAGAAACATAGACTACTGTTGGATTCACTGTCACAGCCCTCAAGAACAAGGCTTGATTTTATCTGGGAGAACTGAAGTCAGATGTTAAGAAGGAGGGGTTGGGGACCATCACAAAATCCATGGAAATAGCAAAGTCCAGAGAAAGGACCAAGGAGAGAGCCACACCTCTTTTTTGCTACCTCCTTGGCTCAAGGTGACTAGGAAGAGCCCAAAGCAAAATTGGAAAACCAGACACAGCCACAAGGGGGCACCATTTGCCCATACTCAGGATTTTCTTGAGGCATCTATCTGGAGCCAAGAACAAATATGTATTGCCTGTCAGGAAGAATACTACCCAAACAAAATAGTTAAGAAAGTCCCAGACTTAAGTGTTTTATGGAAATAAGCTAGTGACAGGCTAGCAAATAAACAGACCAACTTACAGGCAGACAGGCACCACTGGCCAACAGGCCTGGCCCCAAATGTTTCCTTCTGGGGACAACTACCTCACCCTCACAAGCAAAAACCTCAATCCTCAATTAAGCTGACCAAAATTTAGAGAAAAAAGAGACAGACAAATTTCTAAAGAAATTTACAAATTCCCACAAGAAAACAAGCAGTTTGAGTGAGTTATGATTAGTTTACTGTTTCTAATGTTAAAGTCAATTGCCATTTATCTGCAGATAATATCCAGACAAGTGCAGGCAATGTGCATTCCAGAAGCCAGTATCCAGCCTCCACTCTCCTCCCAGCCAGTTCAGACAGCCCGTGCCAGCCTCCTTGGAGACAGGGCCAAAGGTGAGTCTGGTTGCCACTTCACAGCTGGCCCATGGCTCAGTGGCAAGGCCTCTGAGGGATGAAAGACCCTATCCCTCCATGCAGAGTCTGGTCCCAGGACAAGGTCAACCAGCATGAAACTTAGTAGAAGTGGGTCAATCTAAAATCTGAACAAGCTTTCCCTGCCTTGCCCTCCCAGAACACTGGGCATCAATAAGCTCACTGGGAGATCTCTAGGCCTGATCCCTCTGAGCACCACATAACTCATAGCAGACTCACAACCCCCTCCCTCTACCACAGGAGTCCTATACCATTTCAGTGTTGCCTGTCTAGACAAAGGGCACAAGCTTCAACAAAATGCACACGTAAGAATCTGAAAGGACTCCTCGAGAGCTGCTCCTCCTCCTCTTTCACTTCCCAGAGCTAACCCATGATCACATTCTGTCAATATTCCTCCCCAAGTATCCATGGAATCAACCCCTCCACTTTTCTCCATCTCTACTACCACCCTGAGTTTAATCTCCAGCACTGCCAAAAAAAAAAAAAAAAGTCTACTACCATCACTTTGGTCTTGCCTAGACCACTGCAACAGCTTTCTAATTAGCTCACCCACATCCATGCTGGCTCTCTTCCAAAACATTTTCCATGATGCAAACAGACTATCATTTCCTGTGGTAATCAGGACGGGCTTAGGGGCACACACCTGCAGTCCCAGACATTTAAAAGTCTAAGGCAGGAGAATCACAAGTTCAAGGCAGTGTGGGCAACTTAGTTAGACCCTGTCGCAAAATAAAAAAATAAAAATGGTTGGGGATGTAGCTCAGAGGTATATCCTGGGCTTTACCCCTAGTATAGCAAAAATAAAAATAATCAGATCATCTCATACCTTATCCACCCCAGTAAGCAGTAACATCATATTCATACACACACACACACATATATACACACATATATGTGTGTGTATGTGTGTGTGTGTGTATATATTTTTTTTAAAGTTGTCAGTGGACCTTTATTTTATTTATATGTGGTGCTAAGAATCGAACCCAGGGCTTCACACGTGCTAGGCAAGTGCTGTACCACTGAACCACAACCCCAGCCCCAGCAGTAACATCTTTAATGGCTTTTTATGGCTAGAGAAGACAGAAAAAAACTCAATGTGGCCTTCAAGGCTTCACATCCACTGATGATATCTTGGGTCTCCAGTGATAACACATTCCCCAGCTCCGTCTATAACACATACTGGCCTCTGTCAAGGGGCCTTTGCATATGGTGCTCCTTTTCCTGCCACTTCAGCAACTAGCCAGCTGCAACTCCTCCTGAGGAAAACAGTCTTTCTCTGACATCCACGATCAGGTGGAAGCTCCCTATTACACACCCACAAGACACCATATCCCTCTCCTTCAAGAAATGAGCAGAGGTTGCTGGGAGAGGTGGTGCATACTCAGGAGGCTAATGCAAGAGGATCACCAGTTCAAAGCCAGCCTGTGCAACTTAGTGAAGCCCTAAGCAATTTAGCAAGACCCTGTCTCAAAATAAAATTTAAAAAGGCTGAAGATGTAGCTCAGTGGTTATGTGCCTCTGGGTCTCATCCCTGGTACAAAAAAAAAAAAAAAAATGAGCAGAGGGCTAGGAGTGTGGCTCAGCCCCATGCTTAGCATGCTCAAAGCCCCGAGTCTAATCCCCAGCACCAAAAGGGAAAAAGAAAAAAAAAAAAAACTGAGCAAAACTGCAATTTTATATTTGTGTGATCATGTGAATGATGTGTCTCCCTCATCAGTAAAAATCTCCACATGGGCAGAAACTGTGTGCTTATCACTGTATCCCTGGGGCCTAGAAGAGTGCCAGGCACAGATTAGGCCTTCAACAGATAGTGGTTTAGGGTTGGGGATGTAGCTCAGTGATAGAACACTTTCCTAGCATGTGTGAGGTTCTGAGTTCCACACCCATAACACAAAAAAAAAAGAAAAAAGAAAAAAAAAACAAGAACAGATATTTGTCAAGTAAATGAATAAGCCACAAAGAATAGAACAATGGTTCTAACTCATTAATACATAATGTGTTATATATTAAAGTTCATTATCTTCCTAAAGGCTTCCTTCAATCCATCTGGCAGATACTAAGTGCTAGCATTTATTTATTAGCGCTTTCTTTACTTAATTCTCACAATATTTGCACAAAAGTATTGCTAATAAGGAAACTGAGGAAAGGAAGGTCAAATAACTTGCCTATGACAACTAGTCCTACAGGGATTTGAACACTTCTACTTAATAAAAACAATCAAATTTTGTTTACATCACACATCACTATAACTCACTGTCACTAAGGAACTTTCCTTAAAAGCAGTTCCTCTTGGGTGGGGGGTGTAGTTCAGTGGTAGAGTACTTGCCTAACAATCACAAAGCTCTGGATTTCATCCCATCAGCACAAACAACAACAACAACAAAAAAAAAATAGTTCACCTCTTCAGTAGTTAATATTTGCCAGAGGAAAAAACTTCAAACAATATACAGTGACAACTAACTTCTACCCTTTAGCACCTTTTTTCAACTATAAGCCATGTAAATGTATTGTTTAAAAACCAAAATTTACGGGCTGGGGTTGTGGCTCAGCGGTAGAATGCTCGCTTAGCATGTGCTGGGTCCTGGGTTCAATCCTCAGCATCACATAGAAATGGATAGATAAAAGTATTTATCCAACTATAACTAAAAAAATAAATAAATATTTTTTAAAAATTTAGGGCTGGAGTTGTGGCTCAGTGGTAGAGTGCTTGCCTAGCATGTGTGAGGCACTGGGTTTGACTATCAGCACTGCATATAAATAAGTGAATAAAATAAAGATCCATCAACATCTAAAACAAATAATTTAAAAAATTAAACATTGAGAATAAAAAAGAAAGCTTCCTTCTCATTCCAACCCTACAGAACCACCACTGACATAGGTTCCTTATCAACTGAGCTATATCCCAGCCCTTATCAATTCTTCCAAGGACACACAAAGCAGGAGATCCCCACCAAGGAACTTCACCCAGTAACACCCTCCAAAGTCCTCCAGTCTTGGCTTTCCTATCTTCTGGACACACAAAGCCAGCCCTCTAAGCTCAATGTTAGGGTTGCTAAGAGGAGACAGCATTTCCCCAAACTGCATTCCAACCCACGTGTTGTCCCAGACCAATTAAACAACATCAGTGAACTAAGAGGGCTTTGCACCAATCTGGGAATTGCCCAACACCAATTACATTCTAGATGATTCTCAAGCTCATGATGAAATTTCTGCTGTCCAAAAAGTACTAGCACCCATTTCCTGTCTAGTGTTCATTAGAAAACAGTTTCTTGATGACTAAATCCAAAATAGCCTCCATCCTTACTTCCCTGGGAATACCTTTGGATAGTCTTTGTTAAATAACTAGTTTGCCATCTTTCTCTCCCACTAGATTTTAAGCTTCTTGCAGACAGACATTTTACTATCTTATTAAAGTATCTTCAGCAGCCAGAATATCACTGGTACTCAATAAATATGGACATCATTAAAATTTCTTATTTAAACAATCAAAACAAAGGAATCAGTTGACATATATATGCCCAACAAAAGCAAGTACAGGACCAGGGCAGGGTCTTTCCCTGGAACCTAACATAAATGTGGCCTACTCTTAATATAATGTTATGGACAGATAATTCTCTACTGGGCAGTATCACTCTCATGGGTCATTTGGAAATACATGGAGGTGTTTCTGGCTGTTGCCATAACTCCGGAGGGTCCCAGTGGCATTTAGAGGAAAGAGGGCTAAATGCACCCAAAGATGACCTGTTCCATCTTAAACACAAAGAGGACTCTCTCCAAGGAGACTCCTGACCAGTCTGCTTTCTCATACAGAAGGACAGGCTCCCATCACAAACATATAACTCCAGGCACTTCTTGAAAAAGTGAGTAGCTGACTGCCTGTATGGGGGTGCAAGCCCAAGCTCAGCTGGCCTGCTAGTCTGACCAGTCCAGCCTTATGAACGCCCAACACATTTTCAAACACCTACCCCTATATCTGCCCCTTTTAGTGGTCATGTCCATTATCTGGCTTGAGATGGATCCCTACAAATTAAATCCCTGCTTGACCCTGGATATATGACTACAGAGTAGTCAGTCCATGACTTTTTTTTTTTTAAATATTTATTTATTTTTTTTTTTAGTTTTCGGTGGACACAACATCTTTGTTTGTATGTGGTGCTGAGGATCGAACCCGGGCCGCACGCATGCCAGGCGAGCGCGCTACCGCTTGAGCCACATCCCCAGCCCAGTCCATGACTTTAAAAAAAAAAAAAAAGTAAGTTTTTTTATAAGCCACCAGCTGAGATCTATAGCAAAAATATAAGAAAGAAGCTCCAAAGTCATCTACTTCTGGATCTTTAGAGGCCAGGATGAAGACAGCAGGAAAAGAAGAAAGCAAAAGATTAAGAATGCTTTAAAACACAAAAAGTCAGACAAATAAAAACAGACCACAGAAGCAGACAGAGAAATGTTTTTATTGTAACAGAGACAAAGGTGCCCTCACTCCTGCGGCAGAAGCATTGATCCTACATCCACTAAGTGACTGCCACTCTGGTTATGTCCTGGAAGAATAAGATACAACCCACAAATATTCTTTAAGAGGCAGAGGTAGAGTGGAAGGAAAGCGCATGAGTTTTGGCATGAATAACTGAGTGACTTGGGTATGCTACTGAACTTCTCTGAGCTTCAGTTTCCTTGTCTACAGGACTAATGGAAATAATACTACCACCTCACATTGGAGTTGGATGAGATAGTAAAAATTATATCACGTCACTCTTCTGCTTGAAATCAACTGAGGAGTAACATACCTCCCACAGTAAGCAGTGAGAAAACTAAGCAAACAACTGAAACCACTGTTTGTAGATATTGGACAATGGGCAGCACAGGACTGTGATCCTGTGAGCACAGGATCAGAACAGAACAGAACAAATGATCTGGGCCCGAAAATCTCTCTGGCTTTCAGCCAGGAGGCACATTTCAGACCAAGAATCGTGGGAGTTCTCTGAAGACTATGGCAGTCTCAGTGAGTAAAGAGGTCAGAGATTTCACTGAGTTCAGGGAGGAAAGACAGTTGAGAACTGCAGAACACAGTTCCAGAGAGGAAACGGCTATGAGGAAAGAGAGCTCCAGAAGTCTGCAAGGAGTTCCCTTGAGGCTCTGTTGAATATTAAAACTTGCATATGAATAGGGTGAAACTTCATAAGGGTAAAAAAATGAGTGATAAGGAAGTTGTGAGCTCAACAGCTCTCAGAACTCCCACAGGACTCAGTAATCCCAAGCACCAACAGAGGAGTATCCTCCCTGCTCATTCAGGGCATTCAGTTAGAGACCTAAAAGGTAAAGACCCTTGGTAGCAGGGTCAGATTATCCCAGCAGCAAAAGTTATCCGAAACCCACCCAAACAAAGCTTAAAACAGGACTTGAAAGAATCACAAATAGGCTGAGCATAGTAGCCAAAGCCTGTAATCCAAGACCTAGGAGGCTGAAGCAGGAAGGACACAAGTTCAAACCCAACCTCAGCAACTTAGCAAAGCCCCAAGAAACTCAGCAAGACCGCTAAGGGCTTGGAATGTGGCTGAGTGGTTAAAAAACCTCTGGGTTCAATCCCTAGTATCAATTAATCAATCAGTAATTACAAATAACTACCCACCAAACAAAGCCCAACCTTGTTTCAAGACCACAAAATCCAAACTCTCAATGTGAAATTTACACACAAAATCTAGCATTCAACCAAAATTCTCAACATGTGTCAAGAAACAGGAAAATGTGGCCAATAATAATAAGAAAAAACAAATTATATAACTAGCAGACAAAGAACACTAAGACAGATACACTGCATCCAAATACTTAAAGGAAAACATGATCATTGTAGGAGAAAAATATAAGATAATAAATAAATATAAGAAATAAAAGATTATAAATAAAAAGAAATTATAACCAGGTGTGGTGGCCATATGCCTATAACTCCAGCAACTCAGGAGGCTGAAGCAGAAGGATCACTAGTTCAAGGCTAGCCTCAGTAACTTAGCAAAGCCCTAAGCAACTTAAAGAGACCCAAGCAGTGGTGCATGCCTATAATCCCAGCAGCTGGGGAGGCTAAGGCAGGAGGATTGCAAGTTCAAAGCCAGCCTCAGCAAAAGCAAGGCACTAAGCAACTCAGTGAGACCCTGTCTCTAAATAAGATACAAAATAGAGATGGCCATGATGGCACAGGTGGCCTGTGTGCATTCCTGGGTGCCCAGGACCCCCACATACACACCCTATCCCAGCCACAGTGGTCTTCTGTGGCTCTTTTTCAGTACCTGGTACACAGCCCCTGCCAGTGACATCCAGGTGACCATATCTGACCCCTACCATGTAGTGATACTGTTCCAAACTGTGATCCTGTACCTATCAGATGACCACAACCCTCACAGTGCCCACTGTAATCTAGAAGTACAAGTCTTTCTTCCAGGACAACATTTGCTGATACCTTCTCCCAGTCAGTGTGGACAACCAGATTAATGCCCAGCTTGCAGCAAGCAATCCCAGCTGCAACCTCTATGTGGAGTGTCAGGACAGCGTGTGAAGTCAGCATTGTGGCCACCAAGTAGGATAACACTGTGACCCTGGGAGACTACTACCAGGGCCAGAGATCACCATCCACAGTAAGTATGTGGGGCCAGGTGGCCTGGGAGGTTGGCTTGGGTGGGTGGTAGGGCAAGCTTCCTGATGCACAGCCTGGAGTCCTTATCTGGAAGCTCTTGAGCATCAATACCTGAAAGAACCCACAAAAGGAGAATCCTTCCATCCATCTATTCCTTTATCTATACAACACAGATTTATTGAGTATCTGCTATATATGTTCTAAGCTCTGAGAACACAGCAGTAAACAAAACCATTCAATCACTTCAAAAAAAAAAACAAAAACAAAAAATAGGGCCGGGGATGTGACTCAGTGGCCAAGTGCCCCTGAGTTCAATCCCTAGTACCCAAAAATAAAATAAATTTTTTTTTAATGAAAAAGGCTGGGATTTGGCTCAGTAGTAAAGCACCCCTGGGTTAAACCCCCAGTACCAAAAAAAGGGAAAAAAAAGAAAATAGAGGGCCTAGGATTGTGGCTCAGCAGTAGCGCACTTGCCTGGCATGTGTGAGGTACTGGGTTCGATACTCAGCACCGCATATAAATAAATAAATAAATATATAAATAAATAAACTAAAAAAAAAAATTAAAGAAAATACAACTTCTAGCATGAAACATACATCTAGAATAAAAACTTTACTGAATGAGAATAATAGCAGATTACTGCAGAAGAAAAGGTAAATGCACATGAAGACATAGAAAGAGAAGCTAACCAAAATGAAGAACAGGAAAAAAATCAGAAGCTGGGCCCGTGGTAGCTCACATCTGTAATCCCAACTACTTGGGAGGCTGAGGCAAAAGAATCACAAGTTCTAGGCTAATCCCAGCAATTTGGCAAGCCCCTCTCTAAATATAAAAAGTAAAAAGGGCTGGAGATGTAGCTCAGTGGTAGAGTGCTTGCCTAACATACACACACACACACACACACACACAAACACACACACACTATACCCTGTGTTCAATCCCAGATAGTTCAAAAAAAGAAAAGAAAAAGAAGAAAGTCAGAGCCTCTATGGTCCATCAGGCACTATAATATATATTTAATTAGAAGCCCAGAAATTAGGAGTAGGCAGAGTAAATGCAAAATCGCACTAAGGCAGCCAGGTGTAGTGGCACACACCTGTAATCTCAGCAACTCCAGAGGCTGAGGCTTAACACAATTTTGAAAAAGAATAGCTGGAAGACTTCACACTAACTGGTTTCAAAATTTATTAAAAAGCTACAGCAATCAAGACAGTATATTAGTTGCATTATGACATATAAACTGACAGAACAGAGTTGAGAAATTAATCTATGCATATTATGATTATTTGATTAACAATGGTGGCAAGACAATTCAATGGAGAAAGGGCAATCTTTTATAAAAATGGTATTAGAATAACTGATACCCATGTGGGAGAAAACATTAACCTCAGCACAACAAGCACATGAAAAGATGTTCAACCACTATTAATTAACACAGATATACAAATTAAAACCACAATGAAATACCACTCACTAGAATGGCTAAAATATCAAACCAACAGATAATACCAAGTGTTGGTGTGCATGCAGTCCACCTAGAACTCTCAAACTGCTGGTAGGAATGCAAAACAGTACAACTTCGCAAAACACTTAAGAATCTTATAAAGCTAAACACTTACTGTATGACCCAGCAACTCCACTCACAGGTATTTAACAAGAAAAAATGAAAATATATTCTTATAAACACTTAAATATAAAGATTCATAGTAGCCCCAAATCAGCACCAAAGCTGTGGGGAACAAACTCTAAAGCGCTCCCCCATCCCTATCTCCTAGTATTTATACCCTCTTGCCTTTCCTTCCCTGTGGCGTAGGCATCTGGCCAACAACACAAAACAAAGTGACAGGATGTATGTAATTACATTAAGTAGGTATGATACATGATTATAATGTTCATTTTGCTAAGAGATTCTCTCCCTTGCTAGCTTTGAGGAGATACGTGGTCATGCTGGGAATACCCATGTGGGGGAAAACTAAAAAAAAAAAACAAAAAGGACGGCCAGGCACAGTGGCACATTCCTGTAATCCCAGCAGTTTAGAAGGCTGAGGCAGAAGGATCATGAGTTCAAAGCCAGTTTCAGCAAATTAGCGAGGCCATAAGCAACTCACCAAGACCCTGTCTCTAAATAAAATATATAAAAGGGCTGGGGGATAAAGCTCAGTGGTTAAGCACCCCTGGATTCAATTTCCAGTACCAAAACAAAAAGGGGGGTGGGTGACGGCCTACAGCTAGCTGCCTCTCAGTAACAAACTGAGGTTTCCAATCTATAATCCATAAGTAACTGAATTCCAAGAATGCAATTAGGAAGCTGATCATTCCTCCAGCAGAGCTCTGAATGAGACCACAGCACCAACAGACCCTTTACTGCAACCTGGTGAGACTTAGCTAAACTTATCCTGACTACTGATCCTAAGAGATAACAAACTGGAGTTGTTTTTAAGCTGATAAATTTGTGGCAATACTGTTATACAGCAATAGAAAGCTAACAATTCAAACATCCATCAACTGGTGAACAGATGAACAAATTGGGGTATATCCATACACTGGAGTACTACCCAGTAATAAAGAAGCAATGAATTCCTGACATGCATAACAACATGGATCAATTTCGAGACATAGAGAATACTTACATTATTAATTCATTCATATAAAACTCTAGGAAAGACAACCATAATCTACATTAATAGAAAGTAATTCACAGCTGGATGGCTAGGGATGAAGCTCAGTGGTAGAGCAGGTGGTAGCATTTACAAGGCTCTGGGTTCAATCCCCAGCACCACCAAAAGAACAAAGAAAAGTGGAGGGAGCTGGACAAGGGCACCTGTAATCCCAGCTACTTAGAGGCTGAGGCAGAAGGACCACAAGTTCAAGGCCAGCCTGGGCAACTTAGCAAGACCCTATCTCAAAATAAAAGAAAAAGGGCTACAGGGTGTAGCTCAGTGGTAGAACACTTGCCTAACATATGCAGGGCTCTAGATTTGAGCCCCTAAATCAGAAAAAAAAGAAAGACGTTTATATTTCCTGGTCCCAGGGGCAGGAACTCACTGGAAAGGAACATAAGGGAACACTTAGGGATACAGGAATTGTTTTTTTGTTTTGTTTGTTTTTGTTTCTGTTTTTTTAATTATTTTTTTATTAGTTACATATGACAGTATAATGATCTTGACATTTCATACATTTGAATCAAATGGGGTATCCATTTCTCATTTTTCTGATTGTACAGGTTGCAGAATCACATTGGTCATACAGTTACGTATATACACACAGCAATAATAAAGTCTATTTTATTCTGCTGCCCTTCTTATCCCCCCTTCCCCTCCCCTCCCCTGTTTTTGTTGTTTTGTGGTGCTGGGGATTGAACCCAGGGCCTTATACAAGTGAGGCAAGCACTCTACCAACTGAGCTAACATTACCAGCCCATAGGAATTGTTTTGACATTCATTGTGGTGGGGTTACACAGGTACAACATCATTTGTCAAAACTCACTGAACTGACTACAACACACCTATTAGAATCCCACAGTAAAGTTTAGGCCACAAGGATTTTGTCACTCAATAATAAACTTAAGTTATTAAAAACATCAGCAGGGCTGGGGATGTGGCTCAAGCGGTAGCGCGCTTGCCTGGCATGCGTGCGGCCCGGGTTCGATCCTCAGCACCACATACAAACAAAGATGTTGTGTCTGCCTAAAACTAAAAAAATAAATATTAAAATTTAAAAAATAAAAAAAATAAAAATATCAGCAAAATTGGAAGGAAAGTGACTAGTTCGGAAAATTACCTTTGCAATGGAGAAATGTGATAGTCACCACTTTAACCAAATGATAAAATTTATCCCCAACAATGGGACAAACTGCTGTCATATGCCTTCAGATGCAATTCACTGAGACGGATACAATGTCATTGATACAATTTTTTTTATTTTATATTTTTAATTGTAGATGGACAGCATGCCTTTATTTGATTTGCTTATTTTTTATGCAGTGCTAAAGATCGAACCCAGTGCCTCACATGTGCTAGGCAAGTGCTCTGCCACTGAGCCACATCCCCAGCCCCTCATTTACATAATATTCTTATAAATAACTATTAACCTGGGTCTACATATGAGTAAACAAATCAGAAAACTCCAGATAGTGGAATGCTCTATAAAACAATGGCCTAGACTCTCCAATCAATGTCATAAAAAAAAAAAAAAGACTCATGAACTGCCCAGAAGTGCATACATATCTTCACAAAAGGAGATGCACAAATATTTTTACAAGCTGGGTACAGTGGCACATACTTATAATCCCAGCAACTTAGAAGGCTGAAGCAAGAGAACAGCAAGCTCAAGGTCAAGCTCCACAACTCAGCAAGACCCTATCTCAAAATAAAAATTTTAGAAGCTGGGGTTGTGGCTCAGTGGTAGAGCAGATGTCTAACACGGGCGAGGCCCTGGGATCGATCCTCAGCACCACATAAAAATAAATAATAATTTCAAAAAGGGGCTGGGATGTAGCTCAGTGGTAATAAGCCCTTAGGGTTCAATCCCCAATATCATGAAATAAATAAATAATAAAAATAAAATGGGGGGAGCTGGGAATATAGCTCAGTTGGTAAAGTGCTTGTCTTGCATGCACAAGGCCCTGGGTTCAATCTCCAGCACCACAAAAAAATAAAATAAAATGGGGGCTGGGGCTGGGGCTCAGCAGTAGTACCCTTGCTTAGCTTGTGTGAGGCACTGGGTTCGATTCTCAGCACCACATATAAATCAATAAAATAAAGGTCTAAAGGTCTACCAACAACTAAAAAAATATTAAAAAAAAAAAAAAAAGGCCTGGGAGCTCAGTTGCAGAATATCCCTAGATTAAATCCCCATTGCCACAAAGAAAAAAAGGCTTGATGGGCGGGGGGGGGGGCGACTTACACTACTGCAATCTATAAGTGCCTGTAATTGGGAAGCTGAAGCAAGAGCACTAAGGCCAGCCTGGGCAATTAATGAAACTCTATCTAAAATTCAAAAGGACTGGGAATGTCTCTCAATGGTAAAGCACCCCCTGGGTTCAATCCCTAGTACCACCACAAAAAAAAAAAAAAAAAAGTCAAACACATAAAAGTTCAAAACGGACAAAATTAAATTGTGGTAATCTAAGTCAAGATAGAAGCAACCTTTGGAGACTGGGATAGTGAAGGAAGAGATAACGGAGGTACTTCTGAGGTCCTGGTTACGTTTCTTTTTTTTTTTTTTTTTGATTTATTATTGTTACTATCATTTATTACATTTTATAGTCATTAATCATAATTGTAAATATATAATTTTTGTTAACCAAACAACACTCTTCAAATAACATTTTTTTTGTTTTAATTAGTTATACATGACAGTACAATGATCTTGACATATCATACATTTGAATCAGATGGGATATGATTTCTCATTTTTCTGAGTGTACAGGTTGCAGAATCACATTGGTCATGCAGTCATGTATATACATACAATAATAATAAAGTCTATAAGTCTATTTTATTCTGTCCTTCCTTCCCCTCTCCTCCCCTCCCATCACTTCTCTCTACCCAAACTAATGTGACACACTTCTTTTTTTTTTTTAAACGTTTGATTTCTTACTGTACTAAGAATGGAACCCAGGGGTCTCGATCATGCTAGATAAGTGTTCTGCCATTGAGCTACACTCCCAGCCTGACATATCAGTTATCCAAGTATACTGACTTGGTGAAGTCACCAACCTGTACACATATTTTTAATACTTTAAGATATGTAAAACATTAGTTGAAAGTTTACCTTTTTTTTTTTTCCTTTTTCTTTTATCCAGGGAACCATTCTAGATTAAAGTGAACAAAAAAACTAAACAGGGCTGGGGTTGTAGCTCAGTGGTCGAACGCTTGCCTAGCACCCGCGAGGCACTGGATTTGTTCCCCAGTGTCACATTAGGGGAGAAAAAAAAAACTAAATGAACAAAATAGAGGCTAAAAAAGGAAGAAACTAAAGAGACAAATCAATGTTTCCTGACTGGATCCTAGCTTTTTTATCTGGGCAAATTAAACATATTAATTGACCATGAATATATTAAATAATACTTTTTATCAATACTAAATTTCTTATGTGATGATGGTATGGTGGTTATGCAGAGGAATAACCTTACCCTTATGAAAGACAAATATTTCTAGTATAAAATATCTTGAGCTAGGGTTGTAGTTCAGTGGTAGAGTGCTTGCCTAGAACAGGTGAGGCCCCGGGTTTGCTCCTCAGAAACACATATAAATAAATAAATATCTTAATGTCTGTAACTTACTACAAATCCTTCATATATTTATATACGTGGAAGAGGGAAGGAGGGAGAGAAACAAATTCAGCAAAATGTGAAGCATATCTTGGTTAAGTTTTTATGTGAGTTTTACAAGAGTTCCCTGTATAATTCTTTCAACTTTTTTTGGAAAATGTTCAAATAAAAAGTTTAAGGGGGGGCTGAGATTGTGGCTCAGTGGTAGAGTGCTCGCCTAGCATGCATGAGGCCCTGGATTCAAACCTCAGCACTACATAAATGTAAAATAAATATATTGTGTCCACCTAAAACTAAAAAATAAATATATATTTAAAAAAGAGAAATACTTTAAAAAAAAAAGTTTTCAATTTCTTTAAAAAAAAAAAAAAAAAAAGCTTAAGGGGAAAATACCGTGTCTGAATTACTGCAACTCAAGAGTTAAACAGACTTCCAAAACTATACATAGAGGCTTAGAGAAGGAAACTAAGACTCACTGAGCACTTGCTATGCACCAGGCGCTCTTTATACCTATGATTTTGGTCAACCCTCATAGCAACTCTTCAGGTAATATTATTGCTAATTACTATTGCTCTCATTTTAATTTATGCTCAGAAAGGTAGAGTACCCTACTTGGGAGGTTGAAGCAGGAAGATAGCAAGTTTGAGGCCAGCCTAGACACCATAGCAAGACGCCAACCTCGAAAATAAATAAAATTAGAAAGATGGCATGCCAGCCAGGCATGATGGCACACACCTATAATCCCAAGAGTTTGGGGGCTGAGGCAGGAGAATTTCAAATTTCAGGCCAGCCAGGGTAACTTAGAAGGGTAACTGTCTCAAAAATAAAATAAAGGAGCCAGGCGCAGTGGCACACACCTGTAATCCCAGCGGCTCAGGAGGCTGAGGCAGGAAGATCGAAAGTTCAAAGTCAGCCTCAGCAAAAAGTGAGGCATGAAGCAACTCAGTGAGACCCTGTCTCTAAATAAAATATAAAATACGACTGGAGATGTGACTCAGTGGTCGAGTATCCCCGAGTTAAATCCCTTGTACCAAAATGATTAATTAATCAATTAAATTTAACTAAAAGGCTTTGGGAGTGGCTCAGTGACAGAGCACTTGCCTAGCATGCCAGAGGCCCTGGGTTCAATCCCCAGTATTGGAGGGATGGAGGGTTTTACAAATGAATAGATGAGAAAGTGTCAAGTTCAATGGTGGAGTATTAGTATGTCAAATAAAATTTGGCAGGGCAGAAAGCCACAATCTGCCATTCCTTCACTAGGCTCTTCCCCCTTTCCCTGCGACTATGTCCTCTCAATCTGAAACTTAATATGTTAGGTGAACCACAACAGATCTGAAATCTGTCTGTAATAATCCTCAATACTCAATGAATCTCTCGGGCTGGGGATGTGGCTCAAGTGGTAGCGCACTCGCCTGGCATGTGTGCGGCCCGGGTTCGATCCTCAGCACCACATACAAACAAAGATGTTGTCTCTGCCAAAAACTAAAATGTAAATAAAATATTTAAAAAAAAAAAAAAATACTCAATGAATCTTAAGTAACCAGATTGAATGATGCCTCTATTCTTCACAAAAGATAGTGTACAGCAATATGATAACCTTTCCCCTGCCTCTGGGGCACAACATGTACAGACTAGAAGGGACTTTGATAAGAGATTAGCCATGCAAAACAGAGTAATGTGAGGAAAACAGAAAAAGGATATGAGGCAATAAATAAAATTCCAACAAATTGTCTTAAGGATAGACTAAAAAGATTAGACTTTACCATTATAAAAAAAAGCAAATATGTCTCTCAAATCTAAAGATCATCAAGGACAGCTAACATAAAGACCATGATAGAGGGCATTCTTCTGAAATTTCAAGGAAAGTACTTCAGAACAACAACAACAAAAAAGAACAACTTCACAGAATAGCAGTCAACATGAGAAATCAGACCTCAGAAGGTGTAGTAGTGGGGTTTGAGGAAAGTTTTCATTTTCTTTTTAATGTTTTTTTTTTAATGTTTTTATTTTTTAGTTTTCGGCGGACACAACATCTTTGTTTGTATGTGGTGCTGAGGATCGAACCCAGGCCGCACACATGCCAGGCAAGCGCGCTACCGCTTGAGCCACATCCCCAGCCCCGTTTTTCATCTTCTTTAGAGTGAAAATCCAGAACATATTAAATGTTCTGGATAAAAACATACAACACATTGTATCCGGTATTGTTCTAAGCACAATAAATAAACTCAATCCTACAGCGATTCTATAGGATAGGCATTAGTATTATTTCTATTTTACAAACGAAGAAATCAAGGCCAGAAAAGTAACCTATCCAAGACACATAGCTGGTACAAATGGGGCTAGGACTCTAAGCCAGAGGGGCTGGCTTTAAAACATATGCTTATAACAATTACTTTTTGCTACTTCTCAAGGGAAGAGCAGGCTTTCCACCCATCATCTTTTGAAACCAGAAGTTGATCCCACAAGGCCAACTAACAAACTTTCTACCAGACGGAGAACACTGGCTCAGCCCCACAGGTCTAACCCTATGCAATTCTTCTCACATACAAACCAGGTTTGGGGGAGTTATCCAAACAGTCCTTTCAATCCTGTTCCGTTCAGACTAGAGAAATGGGAAATCAGATTGTTAGGGACTTGAAAATGAAAGGACAGACAGGTGCTAAAGAGAACTGGCTCACTTAAAAAAGTATGCATTTGCAGCTTATTGTTAGACAGTGATAATCTGGCAAGAAGAGTTCAAGTTTTTCCTTAGGCTACCAGCATACTCTGATGCGATCCCCTCTCTATCAGCTTTGAAAAGGAGGGCAAAGGAGAAGCAGGGCTGAAAACCAAACAAGTGCTGGCCAAGCCCCCTAAAAGAGCCTTACCTAGAGATCCTTTTCCACAAATACAGAGAGAGAGGGCAATTTCCAGAACCAAAGTAACCTTCAAGTAACTTTATATCCAAGTGGCAAGTTTTTAGTGCTCTTCACAATACTGGCAAATGTCCTAGAGTAATCAGACTGAGAGCACCCCTTCAATGCCTATGGGCATTCCTAACACATAAGAGTTCAGAAAAACCCAGATTCTGAGGAGCTTGGGCATTTCAGCAAACTAAGTAGGGTAGACAAGAAAGGATGACTGCTCTTCTCAGACATTTTCCAAAGTCCGAACCTCTGACAGTAAGAAGCCAGAACCAGCTGTCTCCCATGTTTTAACAATCCAGAATCTTCTTCCTGAATCACTCACACTAACAAAGGCTGATCTGGGGAACATGTTCAGGTATTCCAATTCCCTCAAGTGTAATTCTTCCAACAGGTTTATTGTGGAGAAAGAAACATTAAGTGGTGGTCATTTGGCCGGGAAGAAAGTTAAATGCTAGTAAACTGCTAAAAACTTTTCCCCTCCTGGGGACTGAATCCACCGTCAAGGAGCAGGCTAGGCAAGCAATCTACCACTAGGCTACATTCTCAGTCTTTATTATTTTATTTTGAGAAAAGGTCTGGCTAAGTTGCTCAGGCTGTCCTCAAACTTGCCATCCTTCTGCCTCAGCCCTGCAGTAACTGGGATTACAAGCGTACACTACCCTGCCCCACTTGGTGAAAACCTTTAAAGGTGTTTCAACGAGGTGAAAAGGTCCAAGGGTGAAACCATTTTTTCTTTCGAGGTCTAGTCCTAACTAAATTTAAAACATGAATGGGCTAATAAAAGATATCACACATATCTAGAGTCAAATCAAGACTCAAATAGGCACAGGATTTTGAGCATATTACAACTTATACGAAATGGGGGTTAGCAAATAGCCTGTACTTCCTAAAGGTTGTAGTGAGCACTGAATGAGAAAATAAGCGCAATTTGCCTTAGCAATGACAGCACACACGCAGTCAACATACGCTCTCTCTTTATATATATTAGTTGTAGTTGGCCACAACACCTTTATTTTATTTATTTTTATGTAGTGCTGAGGATCGAGCCCAGGGCTTCACACGTGCGAGGCGAGTGAGTTACCGCTGAGCCCCAACCCCAGCCCCGTTTGCGCTTGCTTAGCCCCTCTCTCTTCACCTCACCCCACCTTGGGGACTATTAACCCCTTGGGAGACCTTGTCACCGCTCCCCGACGGAAGTCGTCCCAGCGTCAACACTGGATCTCGTGGTCCCCTTACTGGACTGGGATTGGGCTAAACCTGTGGGTGAAGAGCTAGAGAGGTACGCCGGCCAAGAAGCCACCGCCAAGGCAGCGAGGACGCAGACTCGACCCAATGCGTGGTGGCGCGCGCGGATTACAGAGCGTCCCCATCCTACCCACGCACTGCGAGGGTCCCAGCCTATTTCGGACCCTCCCACTCGGCGAGGGGAGCGCAAAGGACACCGCAGGCAGGGAGGCCGGGGGAGGCCACTCCCGCAAGCGGAGGCGGAGGCCACGGAGGTGGGAACCCGGAGGACGCCAGGGGCCCCCCCCCGGGGGGGGGGGCAGCCGGCACGGGCGCGCCTCGCTAGAGGGGCCCTCGCCGCTCCAGGCCGGGAACCTCGCGAGGGTCTCCTCGCTCTCCGCACCAGACTGAAGTGGGTCCCCAGGGGCGGGAAGGCGAGGTGTGGGGCCCGGCGGGCCCGGCCGAGCCCCCCGAGGCCGGCTCGCAAAGGTGGTCAAAGAGGGGTCACCGGGGGAGGGGCCGCGCGGGGAGGTCCCGGAGAGGGGCGGGGCCCGCGAGGGGGCGAGAGGCCGGGGCCGCGGCTCAGGAGACTCGGGGTTCCCCCGGCTCCCGGCCGTGCGCCTAGCGCTCCTTCGGCCGGGGTCCCCGCCGCCGTGGCGGGGCAGTCCCACTCCCCTCTTACCTGGCTCGGCTGCTCTGCCTGCTCCGAGGACGCCATCTTTGTAAGGCCTGACTAATCTATCGCCGCTGGGCGAGGTTTCTCCCAAACGCCCTCGCTCGCAAGCTCCGGCCCAGACTAAAGTAGCAGTAACTGAGCCTGTCGATGGGGGCGGGCTCGGGGCAGAGGGCGGAGCCGGCGTGCGACACCTCGCGCAGTTCCAAGGAGCTCTGTTTACAGGCCTGATTCTTTTTTCGTTGTTGCATGTGCATCATTATTTCTTGAATCAAATCTCTGCCGTCACCAATAAGCATTTAGTAAATGAATGAATGTGAAGAAACTTGTAAATTATTTTTTAACAACTCAGTACAGTACTATTCATTGTCTATTATTTGTCAGGAACTTTGGCAAGAGCTGGAAATTAAAGGATCCAAGATCCAGGTGCCTGGGCTGGGGATGTGGCTCAAGCAGTAGTTCACTCGCCTGGCATGCGTGCGGCCCGGGTTCGATCCTCAGCACCACATACAAAGATGTTGTGTCCGCCGATAACTAAAAAAAAATAAATATTAAAAAAAAATCTCTAAACTGTTTAAAAAAAAAAAAAAAGATCCAGGTCCCAAGCCCGGGACAAACATAACACGCACACAATTACAGCATTGTTGGAGATAGAATTTTGAAAAGGTTTTTTTTTTTTAATATCTATTTTCCAGTCGTAGTTGGATACAATAGCTTTATTTTATTTATTTATTTTTATGTGGTGCTGTGGGTGGAACTCATGTCCTTGCATGTGCTAAGCGAGCGCTCTACCGCTGAGCCACAACCCCAGCCCAAAGAACTTTGATAACTCTATGCAGTTCTATTGCCAGAACACAAAAGAGGATGCTTCATGGGGAGGTGTCTCTGAACTATCATTACTTTATAATGGTTGAGATTTTTAAGCTAAAGATGAAATTATATGAACAAGGATGCATATGTTACCATCATTATTCAACTCCTATCATAACTGTGTTTTGACCAAATTGTAGTTCTCAAATGGGCTACACTAACAATTCCTCTTTACCAAATATCTGATATGCACACCCATGTTTTCAAAAACAAAATATGAAAGAGACTGGCCCTAAATGAATATGGGCAATTATTTCTACTTCACATAAAATATCACCCTCTAAGCAAGGATATTTGGGGACTGTTTAAATTACTATCTATTTATTTATTTATTTTGAACTAGGGATTGAACCTGGGGGTGCTTTATACCTGCACTACATCACTAGTCTTTTTTTTTTTAATGACACAGGGTCTTGCCAAATTGATGAAGGTCTCACTAAGTTGCTGAGGCTGGCCTAGAATGTGTGATCATCCTGCATAGCTGGGATTACAGTTGTGCACCACTGCTCCCAGCTAAATATTAGTTTTTCTGGAAGAAAATTGCAAACTTCTGGAAGCATACTATTAGAACAAACACACCTATATTCCCAGCTACTTTGGAGGTTGAAGCAGGAGGATCTCTTGGGTCCAGGAGCAACATAGTGAGATCTCCATTTCAAAAAAAAAAAAAGCTGGTGGTGATACCATATGCCCTTAATCCCAGCAACTCAGAAAGCTAAGGCAGGAGAGCAACTCAGGCCTACTTGGGCAACTTAATGAGATCCTGTCTTAAAAAGTAAAAAGAGCATGGAGTGTAGCTCAGTAGAAAAAAGTGCCCCTGGGTGGATTCAAACTAAAAAGCTTCTCAGCAAAAGAAACAATCAGTGAGGTGAATAGAGAGCCTACTAATTGGGAACAAATTCTTATCACATGCACACCAGATACAGCACTAATCTCTGAGTTCTTTGTATATTCTTGACATTAGAATATATAAAGAACTCAAAAAATATTAACACCAAAAAAAAACCCAAATAAACTAAACAATAAATGGGCCAAGGACCTGATCAGACACTTCTCAGAAGAAGATATACAATCAACAATTATATGAAAAAAATGTTCATTATCTCCAGCAATTAGAGAAATGAAAATCAAAACTACTCTAAGATTTCATCTCCCTCCTGTCAGAATGGCAGCTATTAAGAATACAAACATCAGTAAGTGTTGGTGAGGATGTGGGGGAAAAGGCACACTCATACATTGCTGGTGGAACTGCAAATTGGTGCAGCCAATATGGAAAGCAGTGTGGAGATTCCTTGGAAAACTGGGAATAGAACCACCATTTGACCCAGCTATCCCACTCCTTGGTCTATACCCAAAGGACTTAAAAAGAGCATACTACAGGGAGACAGCCACAACAATGTTTACAGCAGCACAATTCACAATAGCTAAACTGTAGAACCAACCTAGATGCCCTTCGGTAGATGAATGGATGATAGAAACTGTGATATATAAACACAATAGAATATTACTCAACATTAAAAGAGAATGAAATCATGGTAAATGGATGGAGCTGGAGAAGATAATGCTAAGTGAATTTAGCCAATTCCAAAAAACCAAATGCTGAAAGATTTCTCTGATTTAAGGATGCTGATTCATAATATCATAATATGCTGAGGGGGATTAAATGAACTCTAGATAGGGCAAAGAGGAATAGGAGAGGGAGGGGAAGGGAGGGGGCATGGGGGGGAAAGACATGGAATGAGATGGTAATCATTACCCTGTGTACATGTATGAAGACACGAAGGATGTGACTCTACTTTGTGTACAACCAGAGATATGAAAAATTGTGCTCTATATGTGTAATATGAATAGTAATGCATTCTGTTGTCATACATAACAAATTAAACATTTTTAAAAAGTTCTCCTCAGTTCAATTCCCAGTACAAAAAAAAGAAGAACAACAACAACAAGAAGGAGGAGTTGTTGTCAGGAACATCTGAGCAATTTCAAACAGTGCCATTGTTCGCATTTTCCCTTTTCTGATTTACTTCAAATCTTTGTTTGTTTGTTTTGGAGGAGGCTGGGAATGAAAGTTTAATTTCAGCTTAGCTAACCACAGCAAATTGGAGTAGTTAAATTGTTATTTCAGATCTTAATGTTTAGTCTTTTTTAAACTATATTTATTTTAATATTTTCCAATAATTGCCAAGAGATGCATAATTTATAAATAATATTCAAAATCCCCTATTTTATCCAATAAGCCAAAATTTAGTATTTCAACTAATCGAATGAATGATCGCTCCTTTATATAATATCAAAGCCAAGTCACAGAGCATTGCTTGAAACCTATGGGCCTCTTGATCATTTTCTCTATCATCTGCTTTCTTTTATTGCCTAAGCAAAATGCCAATTATTGCCAAGATGGAAACACAGACATCCATGAGATCTATAGCAGTAAGTAGAAGGATGTTACTTGGTGTAACATAGTTTGACACCCCAGCTTCACAAGACAGTGTGAAGGTATGGAATGACAATTAGCTGGGAATTTGGAATGATTATAGTCCACTCTTGTTTTTGTACAGATGTCTCTCTAGAAGGACAAGGAATTCCAACATAAAGATGGTCAGGAAAGTTTTCACTACGATCTGAGCCAAGTACATTGTATGGTAGTTGAGGAGCTAAATGTGCTGATTGGCCAAGTTGTCCAGCTGAGACATTTTTCAGTTATCCATTGGCATCTACAGCTGTATACACCATATATGGCTCAGGTTGATTCACTCCAAAAGGTGTTATTTTATGAAGACAGTCATTAGAACACAGACCACTAGGAACACACACTTTTACAAAATACACATCTGCTTCAAAGTCATTTTTTAATGTATTGATGGCAAAATCATTCTTTGTGTAGACTTTCCTTGGTATCCAAGGAAATTACAGTATCCAAGATCCCATCTTCCTAAATGTCAAAAAGGTGGCAATCATGGTATGTGGGCTCTCTCTCCTCCAGTGAGGAGGTCTATGGAACAGGGTAGAGGAGAGTGGCTGCAGATTCATGAATCAAGACCTTTGGAGACCAAGCCAGAAACAGGTCTGATTTTATTATGTAGTTACCATGTACTCAGGTAGTAGCTAAGCAGATTATAGGCAGTCACCAATACAATTTTTGGCCAACTGTCCTTGCTGCGACCAATTGAGGAGTGGACATGGAGCAAGCGCTGGGACCACAACACGTGGCCTTACACCCAGGGATGTGTCTAAAGAGTAAGCAATTTGCTGCTCATGCACCTAGCACAAGGGGAGTGGTTTGCCACTCAGGCGCCCTTAAGGTATGTCACATATGCAGTACTCCATGCACTTGTCCCCACACCATGACATCTCTGATTTGATTTAGGTCCATTAGTCCAGTAAGATTTAAACATTGGATATGCCTCCTTACAGCTCACATTATTACCAGGGTCATTCTCTAGTGAAAAGTTCTGTTGTTTGCTTCCAGATGTATGTATGTCTTTAGTGTGGCAGGAGTGTCTGGATAGCCATCCATGTTATAGTCTCCAATATGAAGGAAAACTGGAAATGGTATTTCAGTCAGTCATCCTTCATGCACAAATGGCACAAAGGCCCAGAGTGTGTCCTTATTGCTGAAATCCTGTAGGACTGGAACCCACTGCTTTATTCCAGATTTCAGTAAGGAGATGATGATATTTTGGCAGTTTTATCTTCACAGCCTGGAAGTAAGTGATCCTTTGTCCATCTACATCAAAGTCTGCAAATGCTGACTGTCCATCCACCACTATATTTTGAGGTTTTTGTGGACAGAGAACTTTCCACCCCAATTTTCCCATATCTCAAACTAGAAGGTACTACAGTCAGACAATGTTGTCAGGAATCAATCTGCTGCAAAATCTTCAGTCAGATCAATAAATGAATGAGAATGTGGAATTCACATATTCTTATTAGTGGTCAAAGCAGAATGCCATAATAAATTTCCTCCTAATAGTATCTTTGGCTTGGAGCTGTGGCTCAGTGGTAAAGTACTCGTCTAACACGTGCAAGGCACTGGGTTCAATCCTCAGCACCACATAAAAATAAATAAAATAAAGGCATTGTGTCCAACTACTGTCCAACTACAACTAAGAAAAAAAGTGTTTTAAAAAAATAGTATCTGTGGCTGGCTGGATCCATTTGTGATACCAAATGTATCATGAATTAAATCACCATTGAAGTCCATAATTAGTGGCTGATCTTGAAAAGTCCTATTGAGTATGGTTATATTGTTTGATTTTTGTCCTCAGAAGATAACAGCTCGTAATTCATTGTTGGCATGTTTCTGGGGAAAATATGTTAGAAGGACATCCATTTGTGAATCACCATTATAATCCCCAGAGACTACACTTGTTATCAATGCACTGTGATTCTTGAAAGATACCTTTACTTTGGGTTTAAAAGAGGGTGCATTCTTATCTGTCATAAAAGATGATGAAATCATTTTTTCCAGCTGGCATACTTCTTAATGTTTAGTCTTGCCAAAGAACAATTTTTCTTAATTTCAATTTTGATTTATTTTTAGTTCTAAAATCAGGCAACTCTTCATTCCATAAAAGAGAATCAGTGCTCCAATGAGCACAGCATAAGAGGTTAGTTTTATAAGCAGAAACAACAACAAAATAGCAGATTGGTCATTTCAAATTTACTTTCCTTGTAAAAACAAGGACAGAGAGAGAGAGAACAATAAGAAAATAACTGATTGGTCAACATTACTTCAAGTTTCCTTTCAGTATAAGAATTAAGGAAGAGGGAACTTCACCATCATTCCAGTTAAAACTGACCTGTTTGAGAAATTTGGCTGTTATCTTTGTAATCCTGATTTCTGGGAAACTGAGATTAACAGTTTAGTTTCAGTTTGGTAGTGCTGGGGACTGAATCCAGGGGCTTGCACATACTAGGCTGAACTACTGAGCTACACTCTCAGCTCTCCATTTAGATTTTTAGTCAGGTCTATTGCAGCCTGGTGCGGGAGCTTAGTCCAGAATAGTGACCTCTTGTACTTTTTTTTTTTAACAGCCTATTTATGTATTTAAGCATTTGTTCAGTAGGTCCAATCTGATTTGCACAGGTGTAGCAGGGAATCGAATGACAGATTTATTTAAGTATTAACATTATGCATCTATATATGCATGTAAGGACCATCTAAATTTCAAGGAAGTATATGTGTGTGTGTGTGTGTGTGTGTGTGTGTGTTTCATAATGCAAAATAAATCCCCGTTGAACTCACTTGTAAACATTCAATTGCAACTCCTAAAGAAAACACTAAAAACTGGTCTGGGGACTGTATGACCAATATGATTCTATGATATGTATACTCAGAAAAATGAGACATTATATCCTATCTATGTATGACATATCAAAGTATATAAGTGCATTCTACCGTCATGTATAACTAATTAAAACAAAGAAAAAATTAAAAAAAAAAAAAAACTGGTCTGGGGATTAGTCAGTGGTAGGACATATGCTAATGTGCATGAGACCCTGAGTTCCATTCTGCAGTACTGCCAAACATCTTTCCTTCTCCTCTTTCTCCTTCTCCCCCTCCCCTTCCCTCTCCCCGTCCCCTCCTCATCCTCCGCCCCACAACCCAGTCTTTACACACAGACACTACAGATCCCAGCATGCTCTGGGACTGCATGTGACTGACTACAACTAGAACTACATCTCCCGGCGTGCCTTGGTCTCACGCGTGATTTGCTTCTGCGAGAACTACATCTCCCGACAGGCCACGGGAAGCGGTGGGAGTGAAAGGAGCGCCCTACACGGTTTCCCAAGACTTCCCAGAGTCAAGTTCCACCTGGAAGAGGATGGAGGTGACCGGTGGTGCTCCGGGACCCGACGAAATCCGGCTTCTAAAGCCATGTCTGCTGCGCCGCAATCAGAGCCGCGAACAGCATGGCGTGGCGGCCTCCTGCCTCGAGGAGCTGAGGAGCAAGGGTTGGCCCGGGACTGGGACCGGGGCGGGGACGGGGAGAGAGCCACGGGTGAGAATGTCCGGTGGAGGCAAGGACGGTCGGGCAAAGTGTCGAGTATTCTCGCGGCTCTGGGAAGCCCTGGGACAGAAATGCCCCAAGGTATAGAGATTGACAAGTTTCAGGCATTTACTTCATGTGAGACGTAATGGGGGGGGGGCGCGGAATGGACTGGAAGCAATATGTAAAGGAAGACCGACTCCACTTAGGTGTCGCCTAAAACAGATTTTGGACCTCAAGGAGTCTAGTGCATTCTTGCCAATCTGGCTCACTAAGGTGGTGCTGGGACCCCCAGCTGAGCCACCGTGGAGTGGAGGGGGTTTCCATCGTCAGCTGCTACTGGTACCTGTGCCACAAAGAGGAAGCTGCAAATGACAACTCCTGTAGGGTCCAGGCAATGATCATGAGCTGATGGAAATTCTGAGTCCAGCCCCAGACTGCTTGAACTTGCACTTAATCATATCTGGACCCTTAGTTTTCTCATCAGCGAAGTGGGTGTATTTCCAGCTCTGATACAAAAGATTCTGGGATTCTCAAATGACACAATACATTCAAATGAATTACAAGTGTTAGTAGCCCCTAGCAACAAATTATGTATCCAAAGAAGTTCTGCAGGTTTAGCGTGTGAGCCAATCCCAGACATGCAGTCAGCCTGCCTGAAGGTGTACACTGCTTCCTCTGAGTCACAAAGCTCCAGCAAATGTCTTATAGAAGATGTGAGACTCAGGAATACCCCAAGCACTATAAGTGCTTTGGTGACATGGATTTTTTTCTACATAAGCATTTACATATTTCTTCCTGGCATTAAGTTCCATGATTTTAGTTCAACTTACATGGACTGGATGGATAGCCTTGGCTGAGACTTCTGTTCTCTGGACCTATACAGGTTTGCTGTTCTATCTTGGTTGATAGATAGCATTGCCAAAGGATATTTATAGTCTCAGCTTTTTCTGTTTAGTCCAATCTTGGTATTTGAGGAATTGCCATCACTTAGCAGGATGGGGCAGACTGGCCCTGGAGAAAGGATCTTGCTCAGTGATGATAAAAATGAAAAGCTCCTGAAACAAGCTTCTGCCTTTTATATTTTTTCTTTAAGCTAGAATACCTATAAAGGAAGATACTACAAAGAACAAAAAGTATTCTTTTTTTTTTTTTTTTTTTTGGAGACATTTGACACACAGGAGAATTTTATTTTTTTTTGCAATCCTAGGGATCAAACCCACACACAGGAAAATTTTAGATGACCACTGAATGAATAAATGAAAGAACACATATGCATAAGGAATCAAACCAGACTTGTATTGGTCGGTTGTTCATTCAAGGACAGACTCAATGTCTCCTGGATGGGGAAACACATTTTCAGAAGCCATACTGGGCTTAAATCCCAGTTCTGTCACTTATTCTGTGATCTTGGACAAGTTACTTAACCTCTCCAAACCTTGGGTGACATGGATTATCTGTAAAATGGAAATAACAACAGTACCTGATTACTACTGATTATGAAAAGCACTTAAAATAATATCAAGCACATGGTAAGGGTTACTTTAGTGTTGATATTTATAATTGTTATTGTAGTTACTATTGTCTACAGGAATTCTGCTCAGCTTGGGGGGCCATCCATATTGAGAGTACTGAATATAATTTCCTTATGGATATTTTTCAATTGCCAAATATTTTATTCTTCTTAGCCTGTGACATTCTGGCCATTGACAAGTCCCTGACACCAGTCACTCTGGTCCTAGCGGAGGATGGTACCATAGTGGATGATGATGATTACTTCCTCTGTCTGCCTTCCAACACAAAGTTTGTGGCATTGGCCAGTAATGAGAAGTGGACATACAGCAATTCAGGTGAGGAACACTGGCTGTGTATGACATCATTGTCATCATAATTGATTTCACTGCACAGGCATCTGATTGCCATTTTGCTGTTTAAGCATTTATCCAGCAAATGTTTACCTGAGCACCTTCTGTGCGCCAGACAGGTGCCAAGTCCTGGGATTAAAGAGGAGTGTGGTGTAGTTCTCAACTCATTCACAGTACACCAGACTGGATCAGGCTGCCTGGGTCTGATCTGTTTACTAGTGAGGCTAGTAAAAAGGCTCTGCCATTTACTAGCGAGGTGATACTTACTGTCATGATAATTTCAGTGCCTGTCTCCTAGGATCAACATATGGATAATATAGTACCAAACCAAGGCTTCTCAATAATACCATTGACATTTTAAGCCAGAGAATCCTCTGTTGTGGAGAGGCTGTTGTGTGCATAGTAGAATGTTTAGCAACTTCCTTGCCTCTTATCACTCAATGTCCCTGCCACAGCTTTGACAACCAGACATTGTCAAATGCATTTAGATCCTACCTGACACATGGTAAGGGCTCAGTAAATGTTACCTATCACTGTCATCATCATCACTTGAGATGCAAAGGCAACTAACAGAGAATCCCAGGAACTTGAGAGGTTGAGGCAGGAGGATCACAAGTTAAGGGACAGCCTCAGCAACTTTGTGAGACCCTGTCTCCAAATAAAACAAAATAAAAAAGGACTGGGGACGTAGCTCAGTTGTGAAGTACCCCAAAACATAAATAAAAGGTAAATACTATTAGCAGTCAAGGATCAAAGAATTAAAGAAATATATTCAGAAAAGTCATTGCTACTAAATTGGGGAAATCAGCCTTTAGCAATGGCTCTCCAGCCACTATTGTACTTGTGCCCAAGGGGCAGCAAGCAATGGCTTGCTCTTTAAGGATGGAACCAGTCCACATATGGGAGAAGCACTGGTGAGAATGAGTGTTTTCCTATATAAAAGCAAAAAAAGGGAGGTGTGGTAGGATCCTGGGACCATACATGACTACATGTTGGGGTTAGGTGTCTTTTCCATAGAGGAATACAGAGCAGTTTTACACAAAAATAAATTGAAGAAAAAAATTTAAGATCCTAGATAGAGATTTTTTACTTTCCTGAGAATCCTTAAGAGCAGGTTCTTTCTTCCTCATTGAAACTGTCCTTAGTGGTCAGTGGGAGGGACACACACATCCTCCAGAGGTCTGTGCTAACCAAGGAGGTGAAAACGGTACTTGAAGTGACTCTGACAGCATTTTCTCCTAAATATCAGATGGAGGTACAGCTTGGATTTCCCAAGAGTCCGTTGATATCGACGAAACAGACAGTGGGGCAGGACTGAGGTGGAAGAATGTGGCCAGGCAACTGAAACAAGATCTGTCCAGCATCATCCTGCTGTCAGAGGAAGACCTTCAAGTAAGCCCTTGATTAAACCCAGCTCTCACCCAGCCTCTGTAGTCCCCAGCCCCTTCTTAGCTTCTAGGCCTCTTCCCATAATAATTTCATTATTTCTTAATTCTTAACTATTATTTTTTCATTTTTTATTTTTTGAAGTCCTGGAATTGAACCTAGGACTTTGTGCATGCTAGGCAAGCACTGTACCCCAATCATTTTCCTAATTTTTAAATAATTTTTACATTATAACTAAGAGTCTTCATTTTTTTTAAAGAGAGAAAAGAGAGAGAGAGAGAGAGAGAGAGAGAGAGAGAATTTTTTAATATTTATTTTTCAGTTTTCGGTGGACACAACATCTTTATTTTATTTTATGTGGTGCTGAGGATGGAACCCAGCACCCCTCGCATGCCAGGTGAGCACGTTACCACTTGAGCCACATCCCCAGCCCAGAGTCTTCATTTTATGATGATCACCTACAGTAGGTTTTTTTGAGGTGAGGATGTTTTTCAACAGTACTGGGGATTAAATCCAGCACCTCACACAAGCTAGGCAAGCACTCTACCACTGAACTACATCCCCAGACCTTTTTTTAAAATTTTCATTTTGAGACACTGTCTCATAAGTTGCCCAGGCTGACCTCAAACTTGCAATCCTCCTGCTTCAGCCTGCCAAATAGCTGGAATTACCGGCCTGCGCCACTATGCCAGCTGAGTAGCCCTTATTCATTCCTCACCATGCATCAAAGTCACCTGTGGATTTTTTTTTAAATACAGATGCCCCGGCTCCACCCTATACCTGTCTAGGTGGACCATGGAGGTTAGGGATGTGCTGCTAAGGAATGTAGAGTTGGAGTAGCTGGACTCAAATTCCAGCTGTCTTTTTGACTATGTGGCAGTAGCCTGATTTCTTGCATTCCTCTCCAGTGAAGTTGGGTTTCAGGAAAAAAGTATGTTTTCATTTAAAAACTATTGATTGAATCTCTCTCCTGGGCTTCACCTGGCTCTGAGCACTGGGAGTATGGTACTGAATTGGTATGGAAGTGACTTTTTGGTCATTTTAAAATTTACATATTTATTTGGGAATAAAGGATATGAATATATTCATATGTTTCAAAATCCAAGAGGTATAGAAACAAAGTTCTACAGATAGCCAAAAAGTGAAAATTACTCAAATGTCCATCAATTGATGAATGAATAAACAAAATATAGGAAGTCTATACTGCAGAATCTTATTTGGCCATAAAAAATGGAATATTAGTGCACGTTAAAATAGGATGATCCTTGGGACTAGGGATATGGTTTACATGGTAGAGTGCTTGCCTCACATGCACAAGGCCCTGGGTTCAATCCCCAGCACCACCAAAAAATAAATAAAATAGGATGAGCCTTGAAAACATTACACAGAGTGAAAGAAGCCAGTCACAAAGTGCACATAATTCATGATTACATTTATATGAAATGGCCAGAATATGCAGATCCATAGAGAAGGAGAGTAGTTTAGTGTTGGGCTGGGGCACTAAGGAAGAATATGAAGTAATTGCTAATGGGTTTCTTTTCAGGGTGGTAAAAAAATGCATATGTGTATGTATGTTTTTATTTAGTGCTGGGGATTGAACTCATGGTCTCACACATGCTAAGCACATGCTCTACTACTGAGCTATACTCCAAGCCTATGGTGAAAACATTCTAAAATTGATTGTACTGGTGGTTACATAACACTATGGGCATACTAAACCTATTGTATTTTATACTAAAACCCACTGAATGAATGAATCAAATGGCATATGAATTATATTTCAGTATGTTGAACAAAAAGGACTCACAAACCAGGTATAGTACTGCATGTCTATAATCCCAGCAACTTGAGAGGCTGAGGCAGGGGGATCTCGAGTTCAAGGCCTCAGCAATTTAGCAAGACCCTGTCTCAAAATAAAACACAAAAAGGACTGGAGATGTAATTCAGTGGTAAAGTTCCCCCTGGGTTCTAATCCTAGTACAAAAAGAAAGGAAAAAAACCCTCCCAAACTTGGACATTTGGATTGCCATCTGTCTTGCTATTACAGACAGTACTGCAAGAGTGCACACCAAGGTCATTTTACACAGTCACTTATCCGTAAAATAAATTTACAGGTGTAACTGCTAAATTAAAGGGTACATGCATTTGATAAATATTGGCAGGTTCCCAAGAGGTGACAATTAAACTAAAAGCTACAGGACAAGATGGATCCTGCATAGGAAGTTTGGAGCCAATGTTCCAAGCAGAGGGAAGTCAGGAGCCTTCCTTATCTATTTTTTTTTAAGAAACAGAACAGGCACACCTGTAATCCTAACTACTCTGGAGAATGAGATTGGAAGATCCAAGTTCAAAACTAGCCTCAGCAATGAAAAATGGGCTGACACTTGCTTAGCACATGTGAAGCCCTGGGTTTGATCCCCAGTACTGCAATAAAAAGGAAAGAAAAGAGCCAGACGTGGTGGCACACACCTGTAATCCCAGCAACTAGGGAGGCTGAGGCAGGAGGATTGCAAGTTCAAAGCCAACCTCAGCAACTTAGCAAGGCCTTAAGCAATTTAGCAAGATCCTGTCTCAAAATAAAAAAATAAAAAAAAGGGCTGGGGATGTGGCTCAGTGATTAAGCACCCCTGGGTTCAATCCCTGGTACCAAAAAAGAAAAGAAAAAAAAAGAAAGTGATCATGACCTTTCTTCCCACCTCAACAGACTAGCATGTTGCAATGGATCCTTTGAATGGGGAGCACCATAGGCCTTACCTGAATAGAAACATCACCTTGTGAGTTGCTGGTCAGAGCCTGAACCCTGAGGGAAACTTAGGACACTCAAAGAGAGCTTATGAGGCTGGACACCCACAGATAAAGGAAAAACTTGAGGCCAAGGGCACTGAGGGCCTTAAGGACAGGTGAAAGGAAAGGAAAGAGCATAGAAATCATTTACACATGGTGAGAGTCTTAGAATAAGACTGATTTTGGGGAAGTCACTTGCCCTCTCTTGCCTCATTTTCCACATCTGTAAAATGGGATTATGCTAGTACCTCTCTTGTAAGGTTTATACCTCTTGAATTCTGAATCTTGTGAATATATTAATATTACCTGTTCAATAATTGATGCAACATAAAATTTAAAACTAAAGTCTTTTCCTCAGAGAGGCCCTTCCCAATCTAGTACTCAAAAAATGCAGGCTTTTGATCGGAGTGTTTTTATTGAGCTCCATCCACATGAGGGCTGACACACAGCTGACTTTAGAGCCACTACCCAAATGTTAGCAGTTTGGTCTTTTTCTTTCTTTCTTTTTTTTTTGTATGTGTGTGTGTGTATGTGGTGCTGAGGCTTAAACCCAGGGCCTTGTGCATGCAAGGCAATACTCTACCAACTGAGCTTTAACCCCAGCTCTGGTCTTTTTCTTGTAAAGATTACTTTTAATCTAGTGCTGTATATACAAAAAAAAAAAAAAAAATGAACCACCTTCTTTTTACATGTCTTCATACCTGTACTTTGGATAATGATGTCCATCACATTCCATCATCCTTGCTAACCCCCTGCCTCCTCCCTTCCCCCTCACCCCTCTGCCCTACCTAGAGTTCATCTCTTCCTCCCATGCTCCCCCCTCCCTACCCTACTATGAATCAGTCTCCTTATATCAGAGAAAACATTCAACATTTGTTTTGGGGGGATTGGCTTACTTCATTTAGTGTTATCTTCTCCAACTCCATCCATTTACCTGCAAATGCCATGATTTTATTCTCTTTTAATGCTGAGTAATATTCCATTGTATATATATGTCACATTTTTTTTTTATCTATTCATTTACTGAGGAGCATCTAGGTTGATTCCACAGTTTAGCTATTGTGAATTATACTGCTGTAAACATTGATGTGGCTGTCTCCCTGTAGTATGCTATTTTTAAGTCCTTTGGGTATAGACCAAGGAGTGGAATAGCTGGGTCAAATGGTGGTTCTATTCCCAGTTTTCCAAGGAATCTCCACACTGCTTTCCATATTGGCTACACCAATTTGCAGTTCCACCAGCAATGTATGAGTGTGCCTTTTCCCCCACATCCTCACCAACACTTACTGATGTTTGTATTCTTAATAGCTGCCATTCTGACAGGAGGGAGATGAAATCTTAGAGTAGTTTTGATTTTCATTTCTCTAATTGCTGGAGATGATGAACATTTTTTCATATAATTGTTGATTGTATATCTTCTTCTGAGAAGTATCTGTTTAGGTTCTCAGGTACTTAGTGAGACCCCATCTCAAAATAAAAAGGGTGGGGATGTGGCTTAGTGGTTGAGCATCCCCAGTAACTCCTCCCTCTGAAAAAAAAAAAAGAAAAAAAAAACTTAAAGCTTTAAAAAAGTAAACAAGAATTTAAGTATTTAAGGTGAAAGAGAGGAACTTTTGCTTACAACAGCATCATATTTTTTTTAATAGTTGTCAATGGACCTTATTTTATTTATTTATATGCAGTACTGAGAATCGAACCCAGAGCCTCACATATGCTAGGCAAGCACTTTGTCACTGAGCTACAACTCCAGCCCATGGTTTTGTTTTTAATGAGGCACCAAAGTCTCGCCTTCCCAGTTTTCACACTGGGAGAGTACTGGAAACATCACAGGCCCCCTCTTGACCCTCAGCCAGCCATGATAGGAACTCTGGGGAAAATGAAATGGGTTCTGTGATCGATATATTTTGAGAGAGAACACCAGGTTTAGAAAGTAGTTTGCTAGGGCTGGGGATATAGCTCAATTGGTAGAATAGCTCAGTAGGTAGAATGCTTACTTTACATGCACAAGGCCCTGGGTTCAATCCTTGGCACCACAAAAAAATAAAATTAAATAAATAAATAAGAAAGTAGTTTGCGATTTCTCGATGTGTTTGTTCATTAGGTGCTTATCAACGTTCCATGTTCAGACCTGGCTCAGGAACTCTGCCAAAGCTGTGCTACTGTCCAGGGGCTCCAGAACACACTCCAGCAGGTGCTTGACCAGAGAGAGGAAGCCCGTCAGTCCAAGCAGCTCCTGGAGCTTTATCTGCAGGCCTTGGAAAAGGAGGGTGGCATCTTGTCAAAGCAGGAAGGTAGGACTTTGCTGGGGCTACCCTGAGCACTCAGGAGCCTTCCCTCAAGAAAGGACCCACGTGCAGGCAGCCAGGAACACTTCAAGTGACATTTATCTTTTGCCCAACCAGTTGCTCTACCTGGTGGGCTGTCTATGTGATTGCAATTGTGCTCATCTCTCTCACATTTGCTTTGCAGAGTCCAAAGCTGCCCTCAGTGAAGACGTGGATACAGTTGACACAGCCGTCAGCAGAGAGATCACCTCTGAAATTGCACTTAGGGGCCAGATCCTCACAGTGCTGAAAGAGAAGCCTGTACCTGAGCTGAGCTTGTCTAATCAGGATTTGGAGGTGGGCGAGACCCAGGGACACTAAGCTCAGGAAATGACCTGCCCTGGAGAAGTAGTATGACCGACCGTGGAGGGGCACGTTTGGGGTTTCTTTTCACCTCTGCAGACCTCAAAACATAACTGCCAGTTTGCCTATCATATGTCAAAGCATTTACAAACACCTAATTTAAGTCAAATGAGAATGGCTTTAAAGAGAAAACATGTGCACGTCCTCAGATCATCAAAGACCATTCTCTGGTCTTGGATTGGTAATGAAATGACTAAAGCTGACAGGGAGAGAAAGCAGGGCTTGAGCTTCCGAGATGGCTGCCAGTTCAGTCCTGAGGTCTGTAAAATGGCACATGAGAAGGCAGAGTTGTCAGCCATCTAAAGCCAGGCAACAAGGAGCTGGACAAAGGAAGCCCATCCGGGTGGGTGCTCCTCCTCATCCTCTGTCCTTGTCCCTGTCCCAAGTGCCCTTCTATTGTAGACAGAAGGGAAGGAAGTTGTTGTTGACAGGAGCTTGGCTCAATTTCCTGGTGGTATTGAATGGTAAGAGAAAGCACTTGAAGATTTACTGTGAAAGAAAACTGGCCTTTCAGCCTAAACATGAGCTGATGTTGCCTAATCTACTCCCCTAAAGAAAATCACAAAAGCACAGACAAGCGCACAGGAGTGGTTCTCAGTGGTTCTTATTCTTGCTGCAGTTGGTGACCAGGGAAGATACCAGAGTGTTAGCTGCTGCCTTGAACTGGGACATAAAGAAGGCAGAAACGGTTCAACGGGCCTGTGATCAGGAGCTCACCCTGCGCCTGCAGCAGGTACAGAGCTGGTGCTCACTCAGGAATCTTTCAGCAAGGAGGAATTCCCTGCCTGGAGACCCACAGAATCCTAAAAGAGCCAAGCACGACCCCACCTAGCTACAGCCAGAAACATGGAGGAAACCTGCGGCCTTGGCTTGTCATCAGTGAAATCCTTCAGCCTGATCTTTTTATTGCCTGTGTCCTGCTCTGCCCTCTGCCTTTGATCATGCTCTCCTGGCCGGGCTGAGACACCAGCTTACGCCCACTTCAGAAAAGCCAGGTCTCTACATTTGCCCTTCTGTGTATTTTGAATGATCCTGCCTCCAGAGTACATGCGCTCATGATCTCCTTTGTCAGGGCCGGGGGCATTGCTCAGTGCTTGAGCACATGCTTGGCATATGCAAGGCCCTGGGTTCTATCCCCAGCACCCAAAAATGTAAGTAAATAAAGTGCTCTTTAAGGGCAGTCAAAAGAAATTGTCATGTCTGGGACTCACTATCCTTGTTCTACAGATTGAACTGCAGAATTTTAGACACAAATAACAGTAGAGAAGGTGACTAACAGAGCATTCATTGTGGCCACAAACTTATTTCTCAAATTAACAAATTTTTTGTTAAAAGGCACATATTAAGTATGCAGACCATAGGGACATAGAGAATCTAATTCACCATTTCTAATATCTAACTCAGTATTGTAAAATTATATATGTTACCATTATGAAACTCTTTTCAGTTTTCTAATATGTTTTATCAGCAGGGGGTATAAAAGGCCATTAAAGTGATTTCCATGCAATATGGCTCCAAGTCTCTCTGGGAGCAGAGCAGAACATTCTAGTTTATATTCCTCCTGTTTCTGTACAGATTTATCCGGCAGGTTTGTAATCTGTACAGTCTCCTTGTTAGGAAAGGAGGATGAGTTTCATGAACATATTTGACTTTTTAAATTTTTAAAAAATATTTATTTTTTAGTTTTTTTAGGTGGACACAATATTTTATTTTTATGTGGTACTGAGGATAGAACCTAGTACCTCATGTGTGCTAGGAAAGCACTCTGCCACTGTGCTATAGCTCCAGCCCATATTTGACTTTTTAATCCATGCTTACAGGAAAACATAATGCCATTGAGAGATGTACTACACATGTTTTTGCTTATGTCTTTGTTCTTGGTCCTGGGATTGAACGCAGCACCCCACACCTGCTAATGCTAAGCACATCTCTGCAGCACCCCACACCTGCTAATGCTAAGCACATCTCTGCAGCACCCCACACCTGCTAATGCTAAGCACATCTCTACCCCCATCCCCATGTTGGCTGGTTATTAAGCAAAGAAATGTGACATTAAGTCACAGGGTGAAGGTGAGGTAAAATAGAATTGTCTCATGGGCTGGGTTGTGGCTCAGTGGCAGACCATTTGCCTAGCATGTGTAAGGCACTAGCTTCGATTCTCAGCACCTCATATATCAATATATCAATGAATGAATAAAATAAAGGTCCATCAGTGACTAAAAAAATAATATATCCTTCTCCTAGGATGTTGAGGGGAGCACTTAGACCTCTTTAGCCCTTTTTAATTTATTTTTTATGCTAGGGATTGAACCCAGGGGTGCTTTACCTACAGAGCCATATCCCCATCCCTTTTTTAAACTTTGAGATAAGATCTCACTAAGGTTGACTCGAACTTGTGATCTTGCCTGAGTCTTCCGAGGTGCTGAGGTCACAGGCTTGCCCCACCATGCCTGGCTCTCTTTGGCATCTTCTACCTCATGCTGTACCTCAGCGGTTCTCACTCAAACCCAATATTTCCCTTTTTATAAATTATTTTGTAATATCTTCTTGAATTTTTTTAAATAAAAGCCATAGCTGAAAACCAATAGCATTAAGTGGGGTACTAGGGATTGAACTCAGGAGTACTTGACCACTGAGCCACATCCCCAATCCTATTTTATATTTTATTTAGAGACAGGGTCTCACTGAGTTGCTTGGCACCTCACTTTTGCTGAGGCTGGCTTTGAACTCAGGATCCTCCTGCCTCAGCCTCCCAAGCCACTGGGATTACAGGTGTGCACTACTGCGCCAGGCTAAAGCATTAATCTTGGTTTTTTTGTTTTGTTTTTAATATTTATTTTTTAGTTTTCAGCAGACACAACATCTTTGTTTGTATGTGGTGCTGAGGATCGAACCCGGGCCACACGCATGCCAGGCGAGCACGCTACCGCTTGAGCCACATCCCCAGCCCCCAAAGCATTAATCTTAACACAAGAATAATATTTCATAAGATGCAAGAAGAAAATAACTTAATAAAATTTCATGTGTTTCACTTCTGAATGTGACCAAAAGCACTCCAGGTCCTTAGATGCCTTTACTTCCACATCGAATTACTGTGATTTTGTTTTGTTTTGTTTTCTGTTACTGGGGATTGAACCCAGGGTGCTTTCCTACTGATCTACAATCTCAGCCCTTTTTATTTTGTTGTATTTATTTATTTATTTATTGGTATTAGGAATTGAACTCAGGGGTACTTAATTACTGAGCCACATCCCCAGCCCTTTTTTATATTTAGGGACAGGGTCTCCCTGAGTTGCAAATGCCTCGCTTGCTGAGGCTGGCTTTGAACTCGTGATCCTCTTATGTCAGCCTCCCAAGTCACTGGAATTACAGGCATATGCCACCATATCTGTCTATTTTGTCTTATTTTGAGACATTCTTGGTAAGTCACCCAGACTGTCCTTGAACCTGTGAATCTCCTGAGACAGCCTCCTGTATCACTGGAATTACAGGCATGGGCCAACATGCTTAGCTGAATTACCATGAATTTGAGAAAGGCAGAATATGTGATGGTGAATCAAATACTATAAGCAGCACCTGGTAATGAGTTTTCTCAAAAGAAAGTTATAGAGCTGGGGTTGTAGCTCAGTGGTAGAGTGCTTGCCTAGCATGTGTGAGGCATTGGGTTTGATCCTCATATCACACAATAAATAAATAAATAAATAAATAAATAAATAAATAAATAAATAAATAAACAAAGGTATTTGTCCATCTACAACTAAAAAATATTTAAAAAAAGAGTTATTAACAAAATAACAATTCTTTCCTTGAGTTACAAGGTAGCTATTACATTCCTAGAAAATCCAACTTATATTAACACAGAAAAAAAAAACTATTAATATATAAAACAGAATTAGGTTTCAGGCTAATTTTTTTTAATATTTTTTAGTTGTTGATGGACCTTTATTTTATTTATTTGTATGTGGTGCTGAGAATCAAACCCAGTGCCTCACACATGCTAGGCAAACACACTACCACTGAGCCACGATCCCAACCCCAAGACTAATTTTTTAAATATTTATTTTTTAGTTGTAGTTGGACACAATACCTTTACTTATTTATATGTGGTGCCGAGGCTCGAACCCAGGGCTTCACACGTGCCAGGCCAGCACTCCACCACTGAGCCACAATCTCAGCCCAGGTTTCAGACTAATTTTGAAGAGGTTTTCATCAATATGAATATCAAACATGATATCCAGAATCCATGCAGGATGTGGGACTACTTTGTCCTTTGTATTGCAGGAAAACTAATATCCACCCGACATCTACTCAGTGCCAGAAGTAACTTCATCAGTGAGACAACTAAAAGCATCCACATGCTTCTAGATGCCCCTGGAGGGATAATTATGCCCACTGAGGATTTTTCTAGAAGTTTTCAGTCTATTGTGTCTTAGCTTTTAGCACATTGGAGCCTCACAAAACTGGATGAATAAGAGACTGGGGTTGTGGTTCAGTGGTAGAGTGCCTGCCTAGCACATGTGAACGTCTCTTATTTTGCACATGTGAATGAACTGGGTTCAGTCCTCAGCACCACATAAAAATAAATAAAGATATTGAGTCCACATATAGTAAAAAAATATTTTTAAAAAAACTGGGTGAATAAGTACTATGTAACTTATGTCATTCTGTACATGAGCAAAGGGGCTCAGTGAGGTTCGGTGACTTGCCTCAGAGGGTGTGGATTCAAAGGCAGGTGTTCCAGTTTCTAATGCTAGTACTCTTTCCATTTCTTTTTTTTTTTTTTTTTCCTTTATTTTTATGTAGTGCTGAGGATTGAACCCAGTGCCTTACATGTGCAAGGCAAGCGCTTTGCCACGGAGCCACAGTCCGGCCCTCTCTTTCCACTTCTTTATATCTGTTTTAGGTCTGCACACACTTGTCTAGTCTACCTCCAGGTCACTGGGTTTCGTATACCTATGTGGCAAGTTGGAGTCAGCTCCAACTGGGAAAAACCTGATATGTCTACAACTTGCCAACACCCACAGCCTTCATGCTGGTGGTACTAGAGCAGTACATAAGCTCAGTCAATTCTGAACAGTTTGCATGATAGTGAACTTATGAAAATGTAGAAAGGTTCTTCTATTCACCAGTTACATGGACACCCCATATTTGTCCTTCTAGAAGAAAAATGTCTATTTCTGTCAATGGATCTATAGGGCAAAGACCTCAGTCTGCAAACCAGCCCAGGTGTTAAGAACAGTTGCAAACATAGATAGCCCCTGGTACCATTCACCTTCCCTATGCCGCTGTGCCTTCAGGCCTTCTAGAACATAACAGCACAGCCGTATGTCTAAAAATAGGAGAGAATAAGTGGGGTCTGCCTGTTCTGGTAGGAGAAAAGAACGTCAAAGAAAGCAGCTGGGACTAATGAACTCTCCATTAGCCGTATTCCATTCTTTGAACCTGAGTCAAATGTCGGTCCCCATTAGGCAATTGGCTTTGACAAGAGCTGTGCTAATTACCACTTAGCAACCTTTAATTTCTGGGTAAAAGCAAGAGGAAAAAAACTAATGGATTTTTCATTTTCCAGAGAGAAAGGAATAAAATAATAGTAGTCTATTTAAAAAAAAAACTGTTAATTACAAGAATTATTAATGTGCCTTTACTCACCAGATTGTTTATCTGCTTAATTTCCTAATTAGCTGTTCAATTCATTTTCCTTTAGTTTGTCTCTCGCTTGCTTTATTTTATTTTTTATTTTTTTGTAGACTGAGCTACATCCCCAGTCTTTCTTTTTTTTTTCCACTTTAATTTTGAGACAGGGTCTTGCTATTATTGAAGATCTCGAAAAATCGCTGAGGTTGGCCTGAAATACTTTGCTGTCAGCCCTGAAAGTTGAATGCTATGAAGGAGTTCTGCAAGATGCTCATCAACTCAGTTCTTTCTCAAAAGCTAAGGATCTATTCTGGTGCCAAATACCAGAAATAACAAGTGGTGAATTTGAAGCTGTTTAGTGCCTGATGACCCAGGACTTGCACTGAACTACAGAAAGGTAGCTTTAAGAGAAGCCTGCCAAAAACCTGATGGAAGGAAATCACCATTTAGCCTTAATTTATTAATCATGAGCTTTTAAATCTAGTTTTAACATTCAGTCCATGCCAGCAAACATTTTATGAAGTTCCCTGTACTTGTTGGATTTCTTGGTGGTATCACTAGTGAAATCTCATTATTCTCAGATACTTAGTTAAAAGGTACAAATACAAGGCACAGTGGCTCCCTCCTATAATCCCATCAATTTAGGAGGCTGAGGCAGGAGGGCAGAAGTTTGAGGGCAGCCTTAAGCAATTTAACAAGGCTCTGAGCAACTTAATAATACTTTCTCAAAATAAAAATTAGAAGGGCTGAGGATGTAGCTCAGAGGTAAAATGCCCCTGGGTTCAATCCCCGGTACCAAAAAGCAATAAAAATAAAAATATAAAGAGCTGGGCATGGTGGTGCATGTCAATAATCTCAGCTGCTCAGGAGGCTGAGACAGGAGGATTGTGAGTTCAAAGCCAGCCTCAGCAAAAGCGAGGTGCTAAGCAACTCAGTGAGACCCTATCTCTATATAAAATACAAAACAGAGCTGGAGATGTGGTTCAGTGAGCCAATGCCCAAGTTTAATCCCTGGTACCTAAGTAAATAAATGAAAAAGAGCTAGAAAATATATTTTTTAAAAAAACCCAGTCTTAAGGATTGTGCAGCAGAGAGGACCCCATTTAAAACTGAAAAAACAAAAAGTCTGTTTTGGTTTAGAAAAATCTTGAGACAAAGTTTTGGAGGTTAACTGGCCTTTGAGACAAGCGTCCTCCACCAGTGCACTGACCCAATTACGGCTCTCTTGAAGCTGCTGTGTTTGGAAATGTGGATGCTATTAAGTCTCTTCCATCACATTAGACTTTATTCAACTAGTAATTATGAATATGAGCTCAGCTCTGTGGAAAACAGAATGGAATGGTCAGCAGCCATACTTGGAGAGTCTGCTCCCTGGTGTCTAGAGAACAGGATAATATTCCAGTGTCCTCCAGCCAAGCTTGGCTGGTTTTCCCAGTGTTAGGCTGCAGAAACTTTATAAACTCAGGGTGTGGATCTCTAAGCTTTAAAGTTTAGCATCTGGGGATTTGAGCCCAATCTCCCAGCCCCCACAAGACCCCATTGCATGCCTCCCCCACCTGCTGCTGTGCCATTCTTGAATAATCTGTCATACAGTTTGGCTTCTGAACCTTCAAATTGGATGTTTCCTTAGAGTCTATGTCTCAAGAGTTATAAACAACATGTGTCATCAAGTGAGGATTTAAGTGCTATTAAGGAGAATTAACATGTGAAAGGGCTTTGCAACCCAGAGACTTATTTATTAGGAGATCCTGCTCAATGAGGATGTTACATCACAGAAAACAGAATTCTACCTCATTTAATCATCATTCCCTGAAAACCACTGAGGAATGGGTAAACCAGTCTGACAAATATTCAAAAAATATGTATTAGTCACTGAACAAAGCCTATACACAAGATGGTGGAGGTCCTAGTCTTATAAATTCAGGCACCAGAACTAGGTGTGGTGGCCACGCCTGTCATCCCAGGCCAGCCTCAGCAATTTAGCAAGATTCTGTCTCAAAATGAAAAATAAAAAGGACTGAGGATGTAACTCCTGGGTTCAATCCCCAATTAAAAAAAAGAAAGAAAGGAAAAAATAAGTTGAGGCACCAGGCAATAGACTGGGCAGCAGCGCAGCTTGGTGCATCTGGTTTGAAATAATATTTTTATAAGTAGACATCTTTCCTCACAAAGCAAAACTGAAGCTATAATCCATGGAAAGAATTGTAACAAATTAATATTAAGTCACTAATTAAAACTGGTACATAACAGCAAATTTGAATTTAACTTTTATAAGCATGTCAGCATGATGTCTATTTAATAGCATAACATTTGTTTAAAAATTAATTTTAGCTAAAACATGAGGAATAATCATTTTGCTCTTTGAACACATGTTAAAAATTTGCTTGTAAAGTTTGCAGTGCTGGGATGGAACCCAGGGCTTTTTTCATGCTAAATAAGCACTTTACCATTGAGCTACATCCCCAGTCCCAGAAACATTGTTTTAAATTAGACAATTCATATCAAAATAAACTGAAATAAGATGCTATTCTAAACTCTTAAATGTGCAGCCTTTAACTTTTAAATTCAAAGGAAGACTGTCAAGCACCAGAATGAAGGTGGGAAGAAAAGTGGGAAGAAGGTGGGAACCTAGTTCAGCAAGAACCACCAGAAAGTGTGTGTGTATTACTAGGAATGAAACCCAGGTCCTTGAATGTGCTAGGCAAGTGCTGTGCCACTGAGTTGCATCCCCCAGACATTGATTTTATTTTTTAAATTTTGAGACAGGGTCTCACCAAATTGCCCAGGATGGCCTTGAACTTTCAATTCTCCTGCATCAGCCTACCAAGTCGCTGAAGATTACAGGTGTGGGCAACTGAATCTGGCAAGAACCACCAAGATCTTTATCACCCAGCCAGGCATGGTGGCACATACCTGTGATCCCAGAGTCTCCTGAGGCTGCGGCAGGAGCATCCAGAGTTGTCTAAATCAAATCTATAAGATTTGATTTAGTTGTCTCTAAATCAAATCTATAAGAAAAGGCTGGGATGTGGCTCAGTGGTTAAGAGCCCCTGCATTGGATCTCAAAAAAAAAAAAAAAAAAAAAAAGTATTCACCCAGGGGGTGGGAAATGGGGGCAAGTGCTGGAGAGTGAGATTAGCCAAATTATATTGTTACATTGTAAACCTTCAAATATATAACAATTAATCCCATCATTATGTACAATTATAATGCAACCATAAAAAATGTGGAAAACATTTTTAAAAATGTGGAAAACATTTTTAAAAATGTTCACTTGGGCCAGACTGCAAGGAAAGTCAGGAGGCCATTTTTCTTTATTTCTGCCCCTTCCTGTATATGCTTTTAAAAAGAAGCAGATGACAAGAAAGAAAAATCTACCATCTGGCACACCTATAATCCCAGCAACTAGGGAGGCTGAGAAAGGAGGATCATAAGAGTGAGGCTAGTCACAGCAACTTAATGAGTTCCATTATCAAAATAAAATTTTTAAAAAGGCTGGGGATGTAGCTCAGTTGGTAGAATGCCAAAGTTGAATCCCCAGCAACACTTACCCATACAGTATTCAATTGGGTTCCCAATTACTGCTTTAAATACTTTCAGTATTGGGTATCATTGAAATTTTCTTTTTCTAAATTTTGAGACAAGGTCATGCCAAGACGCACAGGCTTACCTCCCACTTGCTATTTTTCTGTCTAAGCTTCCCAAGAAGCTGAAAAATCTTTTTGAATAAAGCGGGAAGAAGAAACTGCCTCACAAAGAAAGAACCCTGCTGCTTAATACACTTTATTTGGGTCCATCATTACACTTTACATAAGTAAGTAGTCCTGGGTGGTTCATTTGCAGGAGGAGAAGGTCTTCCAGAAGAAGTTCTTGCAGGGCGTTTTATCTTGGCGACGGGGCTGCTGAAGGGGTGGGCCTTCCTGCCGTTTGGAAACCTCACTGGCATGCCCTCCAGTAAGGGCTCCAGGACTGGCCTGAGAAGTCCACTCATGCCACCAAGCAAGGAAAGTCAGGAGGCCATTTTTCTTTATTTCTGCCACTTCTTGCATATGCTTTCAAAGAGAAGCAGATGACAAAAGAAAAATCAACCATCAGGTTCAGTGGCATTAAAGGGTATGTGAATTCTCACTTTAAAAAAAAAAGAAAGAAAAGATGCTCCTTAACAAAAATCACATTTGTATTCAAAGGGTGAGAAAGTCATCTCCTAGCAGGCACAGAGCCCTGGGTTCTAGCACTACAAAGAAATAAAATAAAGGATGAGAAAGTTAAGAGAATACCTTTAAAAAATTGCTCTAATTAGAGGAAAGTCAATAATTGTCAGACAAGGAAAAAAACCTGCTAGTTCTGCCCCATAATCTTTGCTGAGGTGCTTAATTAGAGGGGTGGGGAAATCTGTCACCACAACCTCCCTAACACCTCCCAGACAAATGACTGGCAACTAGGAAGCCTGAGGTGAATCAGGCTAATTTAGTTTGTCCCACCTTGGGGCATCTTTCTCTGATACAGATCAGATTGAGATGCTAAATTGTGGTCTCTTATTTATTTATTATTTTGAGGGGCAGTACTAGGGATTGAAACAGTGCCTTTCACTTAAGAGGCAAGTGCTCTACCACTAAGCTTCACCCACAGCCTGACCTTTCAAATTCCATTGAAAGCTTCTAAGAGTAATCTGATGATAAATGACCTGTCTGAAACTCATCTGATAATTGTGGAGAAAAATCCATTTTTAATGGTCAACTTTATGAACTCTTCTTGGAACTTTTTCAAAAAGGGAAAAAGAGAAATAAATTACCAATGAAGTTACAAATTCTCATGGTGGAAAATGTAATGATGTCAATTAATCTGAGAATATGGCTACATAAGTAAATGAAGGCTCTAGAAATAGTCTCTAGAATAGGGCAGGAGCCACTCCATGAGTGCAAAGAGATGGCCTGGAGCACTCGCAGCATATCAGACTAGCAGAGGCAGAGCCAGCATAGGAGAGAGGCTCCCCCTGAAATGCCGAGGTCTCTGACAAACTTCCCGGGCTGGAACAAGTGAAGTCATGAGAATCAATAGTCTGAATGGGATAGGGCAGCTGAGGACACTGGAGTTCAGCATTCTGCCCTGCCCTGCGCACACACACTGGGCCATGCAGATGCTGGGAACCCACAGGGCAGCCAAAGTGCTAGGCAAAGAGATACACTGGCAGCAGGCTAGCATGTGGCCAAACAGAGACTGTACTCACCGTGCTGTCCTGGCGGCTGGGGCCACTCTCGAGGGGAAGAGCAGTGGCTGTGGCCCCCCAGAGCAGCAGTAGCAGCATTGCACAGGCCCACGGCCACTTCCCTCCAGCTCTGCTGCCGCCCATCCTTCTTGGCAGCCCTGAAGTCAATGTTTTGTGGATGTGGGTCTCTTCTTTGGAGACTGGGGTATTTTAAGCTCCAGTACCAGCTGTTTTGGCGTCTATACATGTCAATTGAAAACCTGTGGCCCTCTTTCCTCACACACACGCATAAGTGACGCATGAGCTTGAGCAATCAGTACCCACAAAAGCATTTTGGGGATGAATTTAGCCCCTTAATTAAAGCCTCAGGTTTTTTCCTGTGTTTAGGGTGAATTTGCTCTTATTCTGGAATCATGTGTGCTTGTTTCTGAGGAAGTTCTACTTCCTCACAATTATGCCTACAACAAGCAGGAAGCCATGAGAACAAAACCAAGTGATTTAACATAATATACAATTAGCCTTGAATAAAGAGTTTAAAATGTAAAATTTTGCCTATATAGAAGTATGACTGAGGGACTGGGGGTATAACTCAGTGGTAGAACACGTGCTTAGCATGCATAAGGCCTTGGGTTCCTTCCCCAGCATCCACAAGAAGTAAAGTAAGACCGAGTCTGCTATAAGCAATAGAAATCAGAAGCAAGCTAGGTGCAGTGGTGCATGCCTGTAAATCCCAATGGCGCAGGAGGCTGAGACGGGAGGATGGCGAGTTCAAAGCCAGCCTCAGCTAAAATGAGGCACAAAGCAACACAGTGAGTCCCTGTCTCTAAATAAAACACAAAATAGGGCTGGGGATGTGGCTCAGTGGTCAAGTGCCCCTGAATTCAATCCCCAGCATCCCTGCCAAAAAAAAAAAAAAAGAAATCAGAAGCAATGAGGGCTCAGAGTGACACAGTGACAGCACCACTGGCTTCACCCAATTGTGGACGAGGACCACGCCCCAGCATTGCCCTCCACCTAGCAGGCCAGACCCACTGGACCCATGCCAGGCCTTCTCAAACTATCAAGTGAGACCTAAGTGCAGAGAGTGAGGCAGGTGCAGGGAAAAGCCAGGAGCCCTCAGCGATCCAGCAGATGCCCAGGTGATGCAACCGGAGCAGCCAGCACTTTTGTTTTTTTTTTGGTACCAGGGATTGAACCCAGGGTGCTTAACTATGGAGCCACATTCCCAGTCCTTTCTATTTTTTATTCTGACACAGTATGCCACTACATTGCTTAGGGCCGCTCTAAGTTGCTGAGGCTGGCCTTGTGAACCTTGAACTTATGATCCTTCTACCTTAGGAATTGCCTCCCAAATTGCTGGGATTTTTTTTTTTTAAGGAAACAGAAGTGAGAGTGCTTCACATAAAGTCAAATATCATTTCACATTGCGTGGATGTGTCATATGTAAGGCACCTTTCTGTAGGTCACAGACATGTTTGAGAAACTATGTATGCCAACATGTACTTGGCCAGCTCCCAGGACCACCCTGCTCCCAAGGACAACACCAATGCCTGGAAGCAAAGTCCTTCTCTGCCACCTCCTGGCTTCTCTTCAGGGTTGTAGTTTCAGACTCACACAGACAAATGCATGGATCCCTTCACCCAACTGAGACAGCTAAGAGATCTGAAACCCCACCCCAGACCTTCCTGATAGGGCAGCATCCATGGCAGGCTCTCAACTGAAGCAAAGAAACAAGAACTGAAAGCTCTTTCCAGAAGTCAACATGGGCATTTTCAGTTTTTCCGAAGTCCTAATTCACACCCTTTTATTTATTTATTTTTATGTGGTGCTGAGGATCGAACCCAGGGCCTCGAACACTCTATCGCTGAGCCACAACCCCAGCCCAACACCCTTTTAAACAAGGAAAATCTCAATCTTGAATTTGTCATAGTTTGATTTTTTTTTTTTTTAATTCTTTTTGGAGTCCTGGGACTCAAACCCAGGGCCTCACATGTGGTAATAAGCAAGCTCCTACTGAGCCCCACCTCCAGCCCTTGCGCAATTATGGTAACATTCTAGGTAGAACTAGCATGCCCTGATGACCTGCAGTTTTACACTGTACGTTTAGTTCTTTATTTCTATACCAAAATATATATATATTTTTTTTACCTAAAATAATCCCAACAAATTTTTAATTTACCCAGCTGGGCGCAGTGGTACATGGCTATAATCCCAGTCACTTGTGAGGCTACATGGGAGGATTGTGAGTTCGAGGCCAGCCTGGGCAACTTAGTGAGACCCTGTTTCAAAATTAAAAAAAAAAAAAACATTGGGGGGCTGGAGTTGAGGCTCAGCAGTAAATCGCTTGCCTCGCATGTTTGAGGCACTGGGTTCGATCCTCAGCAACACATAAAAATAAATAAACAAAAATAAAGGTATTGTGTTCATCTACAACTAAAAAAAAATTTTGAGGTATTCTTGCAGAGGGAAATTCATGGCAGCTGAGCCATGAATATGATTAGTGTATTCTTATATGATTAGTATACTTTGTAGATTTTATTCAATGAACACATTAAACATTCTGGGCACTTAGCCTGTACAAAGAACTCACTTTGGAGAACAGCAGTGGGCACTGGGGATTGACCTAAAGGTGTTTTCACCACTGAGCTACATCCCCTGCCCTGTACACAGAACACAGAACACAAGCACCCATGCCACCTCCTCCCTGACAGAGCTATAACAACCTGGGGGCATATGAAAGATAAGAAAATTTCTGGGGGGATGAGAAGTGTGCTCTGATAGCTTATCACTGGCTGTTTTCAAGAGGTGGCAAAAGGCAGGTAAGGTGGCAAACAGGTAATCCCAGCAGCTCACGACGCTGAGGCAGGTGAATCTCAAGTTCAAAGCCAGCCTCAGCAACCTAGCATGGCCCTAAACAACTCAACAAGACCCTGTGTCTAAATAAAATACAAAATAGGGCTGGGGAAGTTCAATCCCTGGTACCTCCTCACCACACACACAAAAAAGTCCATATCTTAGGACTTCATAGGGTTCAAGACTACAATCCTGAATTACCACTGAATTAACCTATCTGTAACCTCAGTTTCCTCATATACAAAGTGGAGCTAAAACAATGTCAACTAACCACTTCCTCAAAGTTATGAGGATCAAATGAGACCATATAAGCAACTACCACAAGCAGAACACAAAGCAGGTACTCAATGTGAGGAATTCTCACTAAAACACACATAATCACATACTTCCCTCCCATACCAAGGTGAGCCCTTCACTACAAAATGTTTGCATTCAACACCTTTCTGTCAATAAAACAAAATACTTGAGATAATTAGCTTATAAACAGAAAAGGTTTTACAGAAGGTTGTATATGTCCAGTGACATATACATATTTTATCTCACAGTTTTGGAAGTACCAGTCCATAAATGACTGTTCCCATTGTTAAGGGCCTGTGGCATAGCAGGAGGACTTGGCAGAGTAAAATTGTTTACATTATGAGTCAGTGAGCAAAGAGGAAGGAGCCAGGGTCTCATAATCTGCCTTGAGGCCACACCCCTCAATGACCTAAGGACCTCCTACTAGGCTCCAAAGGCTCAACCAACTCTCAAACAATGTCACCCTGAGGTCAAAGACCAGAAAAGCTCTAAAGGTGGGATAGTCAAGATCCAACCACAGCACTATTGGAAACCCCTGATTAGAGCCACATAACCTACACAAAGGCTTCTGTTCATTAGACCATGGCAGCGAGTATTCACGGGGTACCTATCATGTACTAGGCACCACACAAAGCACTGAGTGACCACTGTTCACCACCTCAAGGCCCACCCTCCTGGACCTCTTAGTCTAATGTTTTATACAAGGACATGTTTCTGAAAAGATGAACAATGGGAACTTTGATGAAAAGGAGCTCAGTTCTGAACTACTACAAAAAACAGGTCTGCTTATCCTAATGGATAGAACTAGGACACAGATTGAAGTTTGAAGATCAAGTCTTCTCTTTACATACAGAAGAAACTTATAAACTTCAAGTCTACTAATGGAAAGAGCTCTGTCCTTAGAGGTGTTCAAGCAGGTGCAGCAGGAATGCTATAGACTGGTTCCTGCATTAGTGGGGAGATGGACTAACCTTCCTCTGAGGTTCTCCAGAGATCTCCTAATTCAGCAAAGGGCATCAGCATGACCCAATGAGCCTTTCATTTTTGGGGTTCCTGGGATTGAACTCAGGGGCACTCAGTCACTGAGCCACATCCCCAGCCCTATTATATTTTATTTAGAGACAGGGTCTCATTGAGTCACTTGGCACCTCACTTTTGCTGAGGCTGGCTTTGAGCTTGCAATACTCCTGCCTCAGCCTCCCAAGCTGCTGGGATTACAGGCATGCGCCACCACGCTTGGCTTGATAAACTTTTCTTAGATATCTAAGTTTTAAGATACCAGCCATCATATAACAAATTAGAATCAAAAAATAAAAATAAAAAAGATATCAGTCAACAAGCTGGGCATAGGGGCTGGGGTTATGGCTCAGTGGTAGAGTGCTTGGAGGCACTGGGTTCAATTCTCAGCACCACATAAAAATAAATAAATAAAATAAAGGTATTGTGTCCATCTACAACTAAAATTATTTTTTTTTTTAAAAAGTGGGCATGGTGGCACACACCTGTAATCCCAGTGACTTGGGAGGCTGAGGCAGAAAGATCACAAATTCAAGGCCAGCCCCAGCTACTTAGTGAGGCCCTGAGCAACTCGGGGAGACTTTGTCTCAAAATAAAAAATAAAAAGGACTGGTGATGTAGTTCAGTGGTTAATCACCCCTGGGTTCAAATCCCTACTATCAAAAAAAAAAAAAAAAAAAGATATCAGCCATCTACAACCTGGTGCAGAGCTTTCTCTGCACAAGGAGATATTTCCAACCCTTCCTGGCTCCTGTTAAAATGTCACTAACAAAAAATTTGCTCAGGATTGTTTATTTCAAGCTTTGTGAGGAATTGGTCTAAGCAGGACAACAACTACCTTAAATGTAAACTGCCTTGTGTTTCCAGGCCACATTTTTTTCAGACATCAGCCTCTTCACATGGTTGGTCTAATGAAAGTTCAGATGAGTTTCCAGGAGCAAGCCCATGAGGAAGTAGCCCCTACGAGTCCTTTTTCACCCTCTGTCACCAAGATAGAATCCTAGAGGATGATCAACATCACCTTGGACCTTCTAGAATAAACTAAACCATAACTGGAATGTGCAGGGAATAGGCAGCTTCAGAGAACATGGGGAGCCAAGTCACTACTTCCTACCAAGTCTGGCCTGCCCCAATGTGGCATCCCTGAAAAATGTGTTGTAAGACCATTTGTCTAAAGTAGAACTAGAACATGAATAAATGTGCCACATAAACCAAAAGACCACACGAATGTCAAGTCAGTTTTCTAATCTGGCTTGAAAATATGTCAAAATACTCCTGCCACACAGTAGGTGTCCTCTACATGCCTCTAATCAGACCAGACATGACTGCACACACAGGCTCACCATTTTCAGTCACATGCAGAATGAGACTCTGCAGCTACAGAAATTTACAAATACACTGTTATAAGAGTCCTACCTATTTCCTTTTATTATCACACACAACCTTGTTATAAGGTATTTTTAACCCTATTTCACTGATAAAAACACAAAGTTTCAGAAAGTAACACAGCTATTAGGGTTGCTGAACCAAGATGCAGACCTAGTTCTATCAATCTTTGGGAAGTACATAGTACCCATACCCTACACTTTTTTTGAGGAGATATTTAAAGACAGTTTATCTGCAAATACAACTTTTCATGCAGATCTTTGGCTGAATGTATGTGAACAATGGAAGGCCTTATGATTCACTTTTCTGTCATTGATGTGACATCCAGATGTTACAATTAACATATGGGCTCAAATGATTGGTTCTTTGCAGAACCTGAAACCATTAAGTGTGAGGTCAGTGCTTGACTCTGACCATAGCCAGCATTTCCCTTGGGTCAGACTGTGGGGGTATCTTCTGCTGCTATTGGAGGCATGGATGGTATAAATTCTACCCAAAGTGCATGCCCTTTTACTCTTTCCCACAAGAGTGTCAACAGCCCTAAATGCAAATTCCATCTCTATTGATAAACAACCTGGTGATCCTGGGCAGCTGGTTAACTGTGCCAAGACTCAGCTTTTCAATAAAAAGGGACAGTCATAAAGTTGTGAAGATCCAAAGAGACAATGTGTTGAGACATTGTGTTGAGAACATTCTGTGTGTGCAATCTCTCTCTCTCTTTTTTTTTTTTAAAGAGAGAGTGAGAGAGAGAGAGAGAGAGAATTTTAATATTTATTTTTTAGTTCTTGGAGGACACAACATCTCTGTTTGTATGTGGTGCTGAGGATCGAACCCACGCCGCACGCATGCCAGGCGAGGGCGCTGCTGCTTGAGCCACATCCCCAGCCCTGTATGTGCAATCTCTATTGCCCCATAAGGGAAAGGCTTGTCCTGGACCTCTAAGAACCCAAAAATATGAAAAGACAGTAGAACTGGTGCCCTTGGCAACATCATCTCTCAAAAACTAAAACGGAGGACAACATCCTGAAATGTTTTGCAGTGGTAGCTCCAGATCTTCCACTTAAGCAAAATTTCTACACAGTAAAACCACAGTTGAATTACAAAATAGCCAGAGAAAAGTCATGTGGACTGTGTTTCTGGAGAAAATTATCTTTAAAAAGCAAAAAGAAGCATTCCAAAACATCATCTTTTTACCTGTGATCACAGTGGCATGGATTTAAAAATACTGATAATCAGACAGCTACATAAGTACAGCTTTATTCATCTTTCAGAGATTGCCTTTTGGCTAAGAAAATTACGTAAAAGAATGAAAAATAACTATGATTTCTGTTTGAAAAAGTCTATCATGCTTACTTGCTCACACAATTTTATTAGCCATAGTGTGTGTAAGTCCCAGGATATACCATTCATACACATGCCTTCTTGTTGTGCTTGAGGAATACACAGGAGTATTTGCTGGACTTTCTGGGTGTCTTTTAAATTAGCTTCTGCAGTTAATGGCTTGGAGAATTCAGCACACAAAGCTGCCTAGCCTCTTTTTCTTTTAAATCTCTACTTATCACTTCAAAATTCTCTTTGAGGCAACAGACACTCCCAGAGGCTCTACCTGCAGAGAGCGGCCTCAGTGGTGGGAGCTCAGTCCTCACTGTCCACTGCTTCAGCTTCTACTGTTTCCCTTGAGCTTTTGTTAACATCCTCTGACTTGTTTTTCTTCTTTGCCTTCCGTTCCAGGTTAAACTGAGCAATCTCATCATTTTTCTCTGTGATGTATTTTAGCTACAAAAAAAAAAAAAAAAAAAAAAAAAAAGTACTTAATCTGCTTGTAAATCATTAAACCAAAAATAACAGCCACACCGTCCCCAACCACTCACATCCAGAGAATTTGGGTAGAAAAGCCTGGGTTACACCTCTTAGAGTTAAAGGCAGCTTCAAAACTTTTTTCTAGAAAAAGGAATCAACTATAAAAATCAACTGAATGCTATCCACGTATCTTCCAAACAGTATATTTCAGTGTAAGAGTTCCTTGAATAATCGAAAGAATTTAAAATGGGAAGTTTGCATGTGGAAGGCCCCAGTTGAAAAAAAAAAATGAAGTTTGTAGAAATTTACTACATAAAGTAAAAGTGGAGGGCCGGGGTGGAGCTCAGTGACAAAGTGTTTGCTTAGCATTCATAAGGCAAAAGGGGTTTCCATCCTCAACACTACAAAAAACAAAGCTCGAATATAATCAACACCCCTTAAATTTATCCAACTAAAGTTTATTGGGCAACTGCTATGTTGCAAGTACTAGGGATACAAGATAAATAAGAAAAGTTCCTCCTGCTCTCGGAGGACTTGGTCTAATGCACAAATTTAGCTATACTCCTCTGTAATAAGGTGTATCAGGTGAAAAAAAAATTAAAAGAGTTCAAAATAAAAACAATATTATGAAGTAAACAAACATACAAGGAGATGACTTCCCAATTAATATTCCTAGATGAGGTGAATGATCATTCCTTTGCAACAGAAATTGATAACTAAAGGAGACCAAATAAATTATAACTGTGCAGAAGTTACAAAGAGAAGAATGTCTGCCCAATGCCACATCCTTAATCTTGACTTAAACTTTGGAGAAAGGATATTAAGAGAGGAGAGTAGAAAAGATAAGGTGAAGAAAACAGCACTGGATTGAGGGCCAGAAGGTTAAGCTTCAGCTTTCAATCACAAAACTTCCTATTTAACTTTGGGGAGTTACTGAACTTCAGTTGCCAAGCCTATAAAGTGGGACTAATAAGATATATTATTAAAAACCCACCCAGGAGGAGTGTGGTGGTGTGTGCCTATAGTTTTAGCTATTCAGAAGGCTGAGGCAGGAGTTTAAGTAAAATACTACACAGATTAATTCATGAACAACTATTTATTGAGCACCTCTTTTGTGGCAGGCACTATTCTAGAAGTAGTGTTAATGGAGCTGAGAACAAAAGCAAAAAAAACCCTGTCCTTGTGGAGACCACATTATTGAGGGCCATCAGTGTATTAATTGCTAGCACTGGACTTAGGACACCTCCTGGTGTCCTGGGTCTGCTATCAGTCACAGCCACTAGCCTGGGATGATCATAGCATCTCTGTGTCTTTACCTGAAAAATGAAAGTTTAGTCAAAATAATTTCTAGACTTGAAAAGATAGAAAATGTCACCAGATGCGGTGGTACATGCCTGTGATCTCAGCTACTTGGGAGGCTGAAGCAGGAAAACTGCAAATTCAAGGCCAGCCTGGGTAACTCAACAAGGTCATAAGCAACTTAGTGAGACCCTGTCTTGAAATAAAAAATAAAGATAGCTCAGTAGTAAACCACTCCTGGCCTGATTTCCCAATACTCCTCCCCACACTGTGCTACCCCACCAAAAGAAAAATGAAAGAAAAAGAAGAGAGAGAAAATGCTTTTTCCTGCACATTCAGCCTCATAGATACTCTTCCACACCTTGCCTGTGAGGAGAACTATGGATACTATAAAGAACCCTCCCCACAGATTAGCCTGTGATCAGTCTCTGACATCATGCTGTAAATGAAACATGGAACCAAAGTTTTGAGAGATTACAAAAAGGGCAAATTATGAAATTCAGAGAGTGCTGATTAAAAAATTTCAAATTGCTTCATAAGATTCATCATCATGAAAGAAAGATCATAAATTTCAGGCAGGTCTGCATAGTTCAACCATCTCTAGTTTTTAATGCAAGGTGCCCTAGGGATTAACTTCATGGCTTCAAGTGATTAATTGGGAATAATGTATTCTGATGGGAAAGGGGAATGAGCAAAGAAATTCATCTCTCACCAGTGAATTACTCCTCCTGGCTAAGAGCTTCACGTCCTCAGTGTTAACTGTGCTTCTTTTTGCATGTCTATGGAAAGGGCAGAAACAAGTCACCAAAATGTTTGCTATTTAAGGTTCTGATGAACTTTAATCCTAACTTCAATCCTAACTCACGGTCAGACTTCAAACTAGCCAGTACCCCTAAGTAATCATCTTGTTAGATAGTGGTCATTGAGCAACAGTAACATTTAAAATGAGTAAGGTTACTAGCAAGACACCAATTAGACCCAAGAAGACCCAGAGAAGGCAGAAACCCAACTGTTCACCTTGCCCAGGGGCCACAGGGGCCAGATATGCAGAAGGAGATGGAGGAGTTAAAAATCCTTCCAAAGTGTCTTGCGTGATCACAGTGAATACCACAGGAAGAGCAAGAAAAATGTCAGTGTACAACTTTAGAGAAAATAAGCCTCAAAATACAAAGAGAGCTTCTGCTTAAATACACATTAAATAGAAGAGCAAGAGAATTTCCATGAAGAGTGGCTTTACTTATAGCAAGATCCCAAAGCTCTTTTCCAAGGGATAAATGACAAGAAAAAGCATATGCAGATGCCTCCCAGCACCTGGGAACTGTTTCTGCCTCGCCTCCACAGCAGCCTCAGCAGAACAAAGAACATCCTTTAAGTTGAAGTCTGTTTCTTGTTCACAGCTTGGACCCAAAGTCTCATTCCAGTCCTCTTATCCTTGCTATGAAAGATAATTTCAGATAATGAGCTCTATTCAATAATTTATTACTCTGATTAATCCTTTCTTGCCATTATTAACTTATGCCCAAAATAAATAAGAACTTTGTAATCAGGAATAAGTAAGAATCAATGTATCCTTAATAACTAGCAAAGTGGTCAGCACATATTAGTCCTCACTGAATAACTGCTGAGTTAAAGATAAAATCACACAGAAATTATCTCCCGCTAAATGTACTGTATCACATGTCATTTCATCATGAATGACAATATCTGCTTGTCATGAGATAATACCCGTTTTAAGAGGGAACTTCTAGCTGAATGCAGTGGCGAACACATACAATCCTAAGTACCTAGGAGGCCAAGGCAAGAGGCCAGCCTAGACACAACCAGACCTTGACTCCAAACAAAATTTTAAAAGAGCTGGGGATGTAACTCAGTGGTAGAATGTCCTGGGTTCAATCCCCAGTACATAGGAGGCGGGGAGATAAGTGCTAATCAACAACCTGCAAGGAGCAGGACAAACAGAAGGAGATATAAAAAGGCAGCCACAAAGTATGAGGCCTGACTACAGACAGCCTCACTGGAGTACCAAGTACACAGTAGGGCCCAGTCTTAGTCACACCATTGGACCCCTCTTATCTGTGTTTACTTAAAGTGCAATGAAAGAAATAAGTGATGGGGCTGGGGTGGTGGCTTAGTGGTAGAGTGGGGTGGTGGCTTAGTGGTAGAGTGCTTGCCTAGCATGCATGAGGCACTGGGTTCGATCCTCAGCACCACATAAAAACAAACTAATATATCCACCTAAAAAAACTAAAGATATATAAATAAATAAATATTAAAAAAAAAAAAAAAAGAAATAAGTGAAAGGAATATGCACACCATTCTACAGAGTGACCTTATCTATTCACAAGGAAGTTCTGGGGAAACAACAAACTCAATCCTAACTCTTGGTGTGGTGTCTGGTATTTGCACCAGATTTTAAAGTTAATTCTCTCCTACATGGAGGAACAGGTAAATCCCACACCAACCACGAAACATCAGACTCTCCTAAAACAAACCTCTGACTCCCGAAAATTGCTCCAGGGAAAATAACAGCAATTTTTCTTTCCTTTCTTTTCTTTCCCTTTTGCAGTATTGGGGGTGAAACCCAGGGCCTCAAGCATGCTAGGAAAGTGCTCTACCACTGACCTAAACCCCCAGCCCAGCAATCTTTCATATAATACTCTAAGCAACACAGGTTCATGTTCTAAAAACTATTTCAAAAAGATTCCCAGAATTTATTTACTATAGAATATCTACCTTAAAAGTTTTGAATGTGAACATATTAACAATATGAGAAGGGCTGGGGATGTGGCTCAAGCGGTAGCGTGCTCACCTGACATGCGTGCGGCCCGGGTTCCATCCTCAGCACCACATACAAACAAAGATGTTGTGTCTGCCGAGAACTAAAAAATAAATATTAAAATTTTCTCTCTCTCTCTCCCTCTCTCACTCTGAATTTTTTTTTTTAGAAAGAGAGAGAGAGAGAGAGAGAGAGAGAGAGAATTTTTTAATATTTATTTTTCAGTTATTGGCGGACATAACATCTCTGTATGTGGTGCTGAGAATTGAACCCGGGCTGCACGCATGCCAGGCGAGCGCGCTACCGCTTAAGCCACATCCCCAACCCTCTCACTCTGTCTTAAAAAAAAAAAAAAAAAAACAATATGAGAAGACTAAAAATTCCAAACTAAATAAAGGAAACTTACAATGTAAACTGGGAAACGGTTTTGCCAAGCTTGCAGGTAAATTATTTATTTAGAATGTAAATGCATTTTTTCATCAAAATGTTATAAATGCTGATTAGGTTCCCAGACCAGTCTACAAAGACTGTTTAAAATACAGCTGGCCTGAAATACATAGTTAGATTTCTCAAACAGGGGCCATTATAACCCTGGGATTATAGACTGTGATAGAGAATACACAAAGCTCCAAGAAAAATAAGTGACATTTTCAGAACATCAATCTTATTCAGCAATAAGCTTTAAAAGAATAATTTTTTACATGAAAGCAAGCTGGAATATCACAAAAAGGTAAAATTCAGATAAAGAATGAGTCTTCAAAGAAAATCTGCACTTGTGGACTGTCCCAGGTAGAAGGGATGCATACCCATCCCAGGCCAGCTTGCTGGGTTCTGCATGGCTCTGGCTCTAAGGAAAAGTCTGGGGGAGCTTGGGAACACACAGGTGACAATGAAGTGAGGAGAGCCTCTAATAGTAGGATTCAGAGAAGAGCTGTTGAGAGCCTTTTCAGAAGCCCTCTCATTAAACATTTTTTGTTTTTGGTGCTGGGGATTGAACCCAGGGGCCTTGTACATGCAAGTCAAGCACTCAGTCAACTGAGCTATAGCCCAACCCACTGAAAAGATTTTTATGTAAGCTGTGAGCTCCTGCCTTCTAGAGCTCCGGTCTTAAGTCTCACACATACCACTTCCCCATAGGATGCAGCAGCAGATTAACCTTTCATGAAATTACGAAAAACACAAAATGTCTGAAAACGTAATATGTTGCTATGCTAAATATTTCTAATTTCTTCCACCACCACCTTTTTTATTTTATTTTTTTAAGAGAAATTTTTTTTAATATTTAGTTTTTAGTTTTCAGTGACACAACATCTTTATTTTATTTTTATGTGGTGCTGAGGATCAAACCCAGTGCCCCACACATGCCAGGCGAGAACGCTACCGCTTGAGCCACATCCCCAGCCCATCTTTTTTATTTTTGATGGCAATGGAACCCAGGGCCTCCCACATGCTGAGCACACACTCTTTCACTGAGCTATACCCTCAGCTCCTAAATGCATTTTTCTTTCTAGAATTTTTACAAAAGTATTCCAAAATTTTCCTTGTCTTTTTCCATATCTAACACAAAAATGGGAAACAAAGGTGATAAATGTACTTAATGTGGAAGGCCACGCAGGGGCAGCCGAAGTGAACAACGAACAAGCCATTTAAACTATGGGTATCCCTTAATATCCCTCTTGGCCAAATTGACAATACTAAGCGGTTTTTAGGGACTAATATATACAGGAGTAGGAAAAATTTAGAACCTGCCCTCTGAGAACCTAGTGCTTTAATTCATTCAAAATATTCATTCCAGAAACAAAGAGCTAATAGGAGCAAGGCGAACAGGGTGGGCATGGGAGGCACTGGCACCAGCTCAGAAGCGATAGCAAGAAAGCTTCAGCCTTCCATGCCTTAGTCATTCCAGCTGTTGCACAAAAGCAATTTATTGCGATTGTTTTCAATTACCTGAGGTACTAATTGAAGAGATGAACATAAATCACTTGTAAAAGCTCAAGCTTTACCAGCTGAAAGCAAATTGCCCCTTTCCACAGAGCATGTCTTACTCATTTGGTGGCAAAACAAAAGCCTCTGTTGTCCATCACTATCCATACACCTGCGAGCAATCACTGCAGGGGAGCCCAAAGGGCCCCCTCAGAGGGCCGACAGCCTACACTCAGACACAGAGCAATCAAACCATCCTCAAAGCATGGTTCTTAAAATAGACACCAGCACATTCAGAGTCCTGGAGATATCACTCAGGCCTTTTCAACCTGGAAATGAGTAACTTAGGTTTTTTACCAGAAAACACTTGGAGAACTTCCAAAGATGCCAAGTCTGAATCGGCATGATTAAAGCAGATGCTATATTCCTGCAGAATCATGATTAGAGACGAAGCATCTACAAAGTTCTAAAACACAACAAGCCAAAGCTCTCCTGACACACACACACATCCCAGATGGAGAGCATCAGCAGAACATAAGCAAGCAGCACTACATCAGCAAGCTCTCGACCCACCTGGCAAACATTTCCAGGTCTTTGGCAAAATTTTCTGAAAGAGAAAAAAAGGGATACACTTTAACCACCCTGAGCACAGTCTCATTTCAGGAGAAGGGGGATGTGGATGCTGCACCGTACTGCCAGTGATTAACACAGGGAACCCTTTTAAAGAGGAGTGGAGGCATTTCAGGCAGCCCCATCATTTGGTAACAGCCCTTAGCTTTTATTTATTTATTTATGTATGTTGTAGTTGGACCCAATACCTTTATTTCATTCACTTATTTTTATGTGGTGCTGAGGATCGAACCCAAGGCCCCGAGCCTGCTAGGCAAGCAGCTCTACTGAGCCACAATCCCAGCCCCACAGCCCTTAGCTTTTTTAATCATGATGACCTCCTTGTCCTTCTCACAGCCTCCACCCTTTATTATAAGCCTTCCATTAATTATGACTCCACCTTTAGTTTCTAGAAACTATAGGAACTATACTTTAATATTAAATTCTGCAACAGGTTAGGGCTTGTGAGGGCACTAATTTCCTCTAAAGTTAAGCAAGTACCAATACCACAAATTCAGCTGTCAAAACACGTGATATAAAAATGTTATAAAGCATTGAAATAAAAAATTTAATGTCTAATGTTCTAGCCATCAGGGCAGTTTAAAAGATAATAAAAAAGGCGTTAATACTTTAGTGTTGGTGCAATAGGAAAAAAACTCTAACAGTTCTTCCCATAAAATGTCCAAATCTCACAGCCAGGAAAAGTTTTTCATGAAGAATGTGACGATGATGACATCCTCCGTGTGTGGGTAAGAGACACCACAGTCCCACCCGCACACTGCTCCCAGGCAGACCAACCTACGGGATAGATAGACACAGAGAGGAAGACCCTGGCTTCATACCGCACTGTCGAAAAGTTAACTCTGAAATTGCTGCAATGGTTTGTTTGCTGAACTGCATCTCTTTGTCCGAGGTGACTTCCTCACAAAGACAACCCACCGTGTAGTGAACAGCAGCTTTTAGCCTCTGGAAGAAAGAAAAAAAAAAAAAAATCAAAATACTTTGCAGGGGAGGGGGGAATGAGTTTACAAATAAGAGCTTTCCACACCTTTAAGAATTAAGACCAGCTGGGCCGGGACTGGGGTTGTGGCTCAGTGATAGAGGGTTCGCCCAGCACGTGCAAAGCCCTGGGTTTGATCCTCAGCACCACATATAAATAAATAAAATAAAGGTATTGTTGGGCTGGGGATGTGGCTCAAGCGGTAGCGCGCTCGCTGGCATGCGTGCAGCCCGGGTTTGATCCTCAGCACCACATACAAAGATGTGTCCGCCGAAAACTAAAAAATAAATATTAAAAAAAAATTTGTCTGTCTCTCTCTCTCTCTCTCTCTCTCTCCCCCCTCCTCTCTCTCAAAAAATAAAATAAAGGTATTGTGTCCAACTACAACTAAAAGATAAATATTAAAAAAAAAAAAAAAGACCATCCGGGTGCAGTGGTATATGCCTACAATCCCAGCTACTTGCGAGGGTGAGGTAAGATGATCAAAAAGTTCAAGGCCAGCCTCAGCAACTTAGCAAGACTCTGCTCAAAATAAAAAATAAAGGTCTGGGGACATAGCTCAGTGGTAGAGCACCCTGGGTTCAATCCCAAGTACCAAAAAAGTAAAAATAATAATAATAAACAATAAATAAGCTGGGTGTACTAGCACACATCTGTAATCCCAGCAGCTCAGGAGGCTGAGACAGGTGGATGATGAGTTCAAAACCAGCCTCAGCAACTTAGCAAGGCCCTAAACAACTCCGTGAGATCCTGTCTCTAAATAAAATTAAAAAATGGGCTGGAGATGTGACTCAGTGGTTACGTACTACTGGGTTCAATCCCTGGTACCAAAATTAAATAAATAAATAAGACCAAGAAGATCTGCTCAGCCTAATTTCTTCAGCACTTTCCATAATGGCTGAGTAACTCTTCACGTGTCCTAATCAATTAATGAGATCTTCTGGAGTATGACTTGTAGAAACATTACTTTCAGCTATTGTAATAACTTATGTCACGTAAAAATAAGGAATTACGACGGCAGATCAGTAGGAGATGTCAGACTGGTACTTGCCAAGTATCAGCAAACCTTCCCTCAGTTATTCCACAACTATCAGCCAGTTACTTGCAGTGTGCTACGTATTGAGAAACACAATGACAAACCAAGTCAGAGACTGTGCCCTTTAGGCAGTTAATTGAGTAAAGACAGAAGGAAATCATGCCTCTGCTTCAAGTCCCTGGCAGGGCTAGGCCTATATGAAACAGGATAAAAGTAGAGAACACGGGGAAAGACAGGTAAGGGCACATCTGACCCCCTTTTGAGTAGCAGGTTTGTACCACCTCAACAGCCTTCACTGTTCCTTTGCAAATTACCTCCACACACTTTTTTTTTTTGCAGTTCTAGGGAACAAACCCAGAGCCTTATGCATGCACAAGAGCTCCACCACTGAGCTACACCCCCCAGCCCTCAGCAACCCTTGAAGACACCGAAAACTATTCCTTCCTCATGCAGAGGAATAAAGTACCAAGAAAAACCTCAAAGCAGAGCAAAACAAGCTTAGCAATGGCCTGGGATGAAGTCAACAAACTTTTGTTAAGCCTATCTGTGAGTCATCTATCTCTGCAGAAGACACAGATGAAGTGGACTTGGAACCCAAGAGAGCACTATCCACCAGCAAGTATTCATTGTACATGCAAATGAAAAGGAACTGCAAAACCACAAGTCCAGTTTGTTGTCAGATAAAGGACAAAAAGAAAATGGCAAAGGAGCCACTGCTGCTGCTGCCACCAGCACAGCCCTGCCAGACCTGTCCTGCCCACCACACCGTCCTGGGACTTGTTCCAATAATCTGTTAAAACATGGTGAATTATATGAAGTTCTAGGCATGCAGAGGCATGCCTCACCCGAAGATATCAAAAAGGCATATCAGAAACAGGCACTAAAGTGGCATCCAGATACAAATCCTCAAAATAATGCAGAAGCACAGAGAAAATTCAAACAAGTAGCCAAGGCACATGAGGTGTTATCAGATGCTAAAGCATGACATCTATGACAAGCATGGCAAAGAAGGATTAACTGCTGAAGGAGGAGGTGGAAGTCATTTTGACAGTCCGGAACCCAGATGATATCTGCAGGGAATTTTTTGGTGGAAGGGACCCATTTTCATTTGACTTCTTTGAAGACCCATTTGAAGACTTTTTTGGGAATCAAAAGGGTCCCCAAGGAAGCAGAAACCAAGGTGCAGGCTTGTTTTTCTCGCTTTCAGTGGATTTCCATCATTTCGAGGTGGATTTTCTTCATTGGGTCACTAGGTCACAGTGGCCTCATTACATTTTCTTCTACATGATTTGGTGGCAGTAGGATGGGCAACTTCAAATCTATAGCAACTTCTACTGAAATTGTTCTAGTGGCAGAAAATAATTTCAGTTTGTTTTTAAGTATTTAGTAACGTAATGAAAATCATTACAAAGAGAATTATTGAGAAGGTAAAGAAAGTAGAAGTTGAGATGGCCAGTAAAAGTCTTTAGTGATAAATGGCAAGGAGCAGCTACTATGCTTGGATAACAAGTAATTCCACACATGCATTAAACAGACATGTTAAACTATAACAAGCACCATTTGAGGGGTAACAAGAACATTTTTTAAAAAATTTAAACAAACTTGACTTTCAGTATAATTGTGCCTAAAGTATTTATAAACAGCTCATTGGAGCTCCTACTTGTCATAGACTTTGAGTTTATTTTTGGGATCACACAATAGGACCATGTTTTTTTGTCTTTAAAATTGTTGTAATTTCCATATGCACTTTGCTTTTGTATAAAATATAACACAATGTGAGCTTGACTTTGAGTACTGCTAGGCCAAGATGCATTCTAACACCAGCACAGGTCTGCTCTCCATGTGTCCAACAGGTGAGCCAAGCAGTGCCGCCCGAAGTGAGCTAACACTGCCAGGGTACACCTCCCACAGAAATGATTCCACTTAAAAAAGCAACTATAGGGACATAGTCACATCAATGTTTAGAGCAGCACAATTCACAATAGCTAAATTGTGGAGCCAACCTAGATGCCCTTCAATAGATGAATGGATTAAAAAAATGTGGCATATATACACAATGGAATATTACTCAGCAATAAAAGAGAATAAAATCATGGCATCTGCAGGTAAATGGATAGAGCTGGAGAAGACAATGCTAAGTGAAGTTAGCCAATCCCAAAAAACCAAATGCCGAATGTTTTCTCTAATATAAGGAGGCTGATTCATAGTGGGGTAGGGAGGGGGAGCGTGGGAGGAAGAGATGAACTCTAGGTAGGGCAGAGGGGTGGGAGGGAAAGGGAGGGGGCAGGGGGTTAGAAATGATGGTGGAATGTAATGGTCTTCATTATCCAAAGTACATGAATGAAGTCATAAATTGGTGTGAATATACTTTGTACAGCATCAGAGATATGAAAAATGTGCTCTATATGTGTAATATGAATTGTAATGCATTCTGCTGTCATATATAGATTTAAAAAATTAACAAAAAAAGATATAATTTGTTTTTTAAAGTATTTAGTAGTGAAAGATATTAATGCATTAATGGTAATACATTTCTGGTTTAATATAAATTTAAGGATGTTTTCCAGTTGTGCATGAATGCAGACAACTTTTAAGTTTTAGCAATTGTTTAAATATGTAATGTTAAGCCTTGGTTTAAAAAGTTGGTAAACTGGGTCTTTGTCATTTGCTTAAAAAAAAAAAAAAAAAGGGTTCAGTAAGGAAAAAACATGGTGCATGTCTATGATCCCAGAGACAGGAGACTGAAACAGGAGGATCCCAAGATGGAGGTCAGCCTTAGAAAGACCCAATCTCATAAAATAAGAAGGGCTGGGGACGAAGCTCAGTGCTATGGGGTTCAATCTTCAGTACCCACCCCCACACACACAAAAGATATTTGGAACAAATGGGGATATGGGAATATGTACTGGATGCTTGATAACAGAATTTTATCAATATTGAACTTCCTAAATGTGATAATTTATTGAGATAATGTAAGAGAACACCTTGCTCCTGTGAGATGTGTATTCAATTATTAATATTTAAAGGACCGTTGCTGGAGTTACAGTTCAGTGGCAGAGCGATTGCCTAGCATGTGTGAGGCCCTGGGTAGAACCTCGGCACCACATAAAATTAAATGTATAAAAAAACACATAATATTTTTTTTAAAAAAAGGGGCTCTCTGTAACTATTCTCAAATAATTCAGAACAAAACGATTATGGGGTCTTTTCCCCTAACCCATAGTTCTGGGGATTGAACCCAGGGCCTTAGGCATGCTAGGCAATTGCTCTTCGGTCCTCTAAGCAAGGTCAGGCCTGGTTAGTGCTTGGGATGGGAGACCACCGGGGAACACCGGTTGCTGTCAGCTTTAAAAAAAAAAAAAAAAAAAAAAAAAAAGACGCAGCGCAAGGTCATAAATAGAGCAAAATGCTAACAAGCAATGAATGGAGAAGAGTCACCTGGGTGTTCCTGGCACGAGTTTTGCAACCCTTCTGATGGTTACACGCAAAAAAGAGGGAGGGCAGAGGGCGGAGGAAACTCGACACTGCGAAGGAACACAGGGAGGAAACGTCCAGCGCGCGCTTCGGTCAGTCCGCTCTGGGGCTGCCTGCCACTCAGGGTCCCTTCCCGGGACAGTGATGTTCTCATGACTCTGCACCCTGCAATCCCTGTGCCGCTGAAAGGAACGCCAGCACGCTCGATATCACCCCAGAGGGGTCACTCCTACTCGGATTTCGCCATAGAGCACACTGCGCTTGGGCCAAGGTCAACACAAACGCGAGCCGGGGAGCCGAGACCAGAGCCCAGGTCCACCTGACGCGGTGGCCAGGTCTGAGTCCCGCCTGCCGCGCTGCCCGGATTCCCATTAGCGCCGGCGCCCAGCCTCCGACCGCGAACGACAAGGCGAGGCCGCGGATCTGAACCGAAGCCAGCCCCGCGCGCGCCTCGCTGCCCGGGAATCCGCCGTCGAGCGCCGCCGCGCGGGTCCCAGCCGCATTACTTCGGGAACTGCCTCCCAGAACCGCCCGCGCCGGCAGGTCCGGCGCATGCGCAGATACGAGCGGCAGCCGACCACTGGGGCGCGAACCCCCAGAAATGAAACGAGGCCTCGAGGTCTTTTCCTCTTTCATGAGCTCGACGCCGTGCTTGCCCAGCCCGGCCCCGGTTTATGCTGTACCTGCTGGTAAGAGAATCGCTGTTGCTCCTCGGCCTCCGCCTCCTCCTCCATCACGCGGACCAGCTCAGGAAGACGCTCAAAGGCAGAAAGAGGCAGTGGCCCAGACGGTCCGGTCAGATTTTTCCCGCCGCAGCGACGGGCGACGGGCCGCGCCGGGGGTCAAAGCGCGAAACTTTTCTCTGTCCTGCGCACGCCCCCTGGCGGCGACTCCGGGACGGGGTCTTGGCGGCCTTCTCCATCCCCCTTCTTCGGGAAGGTGGCCCAGCGACGGCGGGGACGTGATTGCTGAGGTCGCTCCTGCACCACAGACCCTGACCCGGCACGAGCTTAATACCCTGGTTTTCGCAAAAATGTGTGTATATTGGTACAAAGTTCGTTATAATAAATCGTACGAGCAAAAGGGAGGGGTGGGCCCACAATTAACAAATTACGAACCGCAGTACTCTGTGAACTTCGTACCCGTGTAACTGTGTGTACCTTGCAAAATCCACCATGAGTGTTCACAGTTCAGTCAGCATCAATAGTGTCACAAAATCACTGCACAATCACTACCGATTCAGCGAGTGAGCGGCTTACCCCACGCCATCCACAAAGGAGCAATTCTGTCGCCAGTGTTGATGCCTCCAAGCCAGTGGCTCACGCTCTGGAGGCTGAAGCAGGAGGGTGGCAAGTTCAAGGCCAGCCTCAGCAATTTAGGGAGACCCAGTCTCAAATTCCTCAAAGGGCTGGAGATGTAGCTCTGTGGGAGAGCCTGTGGCTAACATGGGGAAGGCCCAGGGTTCCATCCCCAGCTCAGCAAAAAGAAAACAAAACAGGCAAGTGACAGAGTGAAACCCAGGACTGAATCTTTACTCCTTTCAACCTTTCTTCAGTTATTTTCTTCCTTCCCAACTTCTGTTTTTCAGGGCTTCACTCATACCTTAGTGATGTGAGCAAAGAAGTTTGCTAAGTCAGACAATACTCAAATAGGAGAACTTTAATTTTTTTGTTCGCTTCACAATGTAAGACAACAAACATGTTGTCACATTTAATCTGCACTGTGAGCATTTCCTCCACCACACTCCATGTGTGTTTTACTGAAGTAGAATAAGAAAAAACAGGTAGGAAGGAGACATAAAGGAAGGACAAGGAAGTAAGATTTTAATTCAGAAACTCCACCTACTTTTCCAGGCCTGTCACTTTCTTTTTTTTTTTTTTAATTCTTAAGTTTTAGGTGGACACGATATCTTTATTTTACATTTATGTGGTGCTGAGGATCCAACCCAGTGCCTCCTGCATGCTAGACATGCACTGTACCTCTGAGCCACAACCCCAGCCCTGAGGCCTATCACTTTCTAAGCCAGTCTGTCTTCCAAGCCGTTTATTTCCATATTCCTGGAAAATACGTATACCTACCTAGGCACTATTAATTAAGCCCCCAATAAACAAAGAGAGATACAATATTTTGAGAAACCTATAATTTAGGAGACTTTCCAGTACTATCTACTGATCAGGTAATGAAGACCACATCTGCCTGGAAGTCCAAGATTGACCAGCCCAACAGAAACCGCCCTGAGGCCACCAGACCGCTATCATTCCTACATACCTCTCCATACCCCTCAGACCTGCCTCTTACTAAGTTTTCTTTAAGTGAAGAGCCGGGAACCCCAAGACCACATCTTTCACCCTCCAGATGGCCACATTTTTGCTTGAATGTGTTTCTACCTTCTTAAATAGATCTCTATTTGCTCTGACTGGCACGTGCTGAAATTCTTTTCCGTCATGCCAGGTCTTGAGTGGAGTTCCCCCTTCTCTCTGGGGGACACCTCTTCTCCCATGTCAATACAGGAGTGGAACCCAGAGCCTCATGCATGCTAGACAGGTGCTCTACTACTGAGCCACATCCCCAGCCCTTTTAATTTTTTATTTTGAGACAGGGTCTTGCTAAGGCTAACCCTCCTTCTGCCTTGGCCTCCTGAGTAGCTGAGATTGCAGATGTGAGCCACGGCACACAGCCAGTATGTACTACTTTTTTTTTTTTTTTGAATGTAGGGTTGCTTAACCACTGAGCCACATCCCCAGCCCTTCTAATTTTTAATTTTGAGACAGGATCTTGCTAAGTTGCTGTGACTGGCCTTGAACTTGGAATTCTCATGCCTCAGACTCTCGAATGGCTGGGATTCCACGTGTGCACCACCACGCCCAGCACCATGTATTATATTACTCTTTTTTTTTAATATTTATTTTTTAGTTTTAAGTGGACACCATATCTTTATTTTTTATTTTTATGTGGTTTTGAGGATCCAACCCAGCGCCCCGTGCATGCCAGGGGAGGGCGCTACCGCTTGAGCCACATCCCCAGCCCACCATGTATTACTCTTACAATTAAAGACACGCACCTAAGCTGCTACTTATCTTCCTTTTCCAGGGAAGTCCCCCCAGACCCCCCAAGTGTATGGAGGGATAAGACCCAGAACTTCTGTGGTGGAATAAACCTTCTGAGCAACTTCTGACGCATCTGACCGGTGGGTGGCATCCCAAGAGTTCGGGTGGCTCTGGCCTCTTGCCACTGCTCCCTGGGGGTCCTAGCCTACTGGGATGGTCTTCCATCCGATGCAGGGCAGGCCTCAGCAGGGGCTTCTGTCCTTTTGTGGCCACCCTCCTCCCTAGCTCCCTCCAGGCCCTGTCCTGCAACAGCAAAGAAGGCAGAACCGTGGTGAGCAGTCCCACTCCAGACCCTTCCGCAGCCTGGTGACCCTGAGCAGGCCACAGAGCTCCCCCAGCCTGGGGTGCCTCGTTCGGACAACGTGGGAAGTTCTGCCTTCGCAGAGCTGTCCTGAGGTCTGGATGAGGCGATTGCCTCCCGTGGGGGACAGGATTCATGACCATCATTCTGATGACATGTGTGGAGGGCTACTCAGAGACGAGAGGGTCTGGGGCAAGGTTCAGGGCTGAGTGCTGCCCTGCAGAAAGTGGCTGAACTTGGTGGAACCTGTTGGTCTTGGTGCAGCCGTAGCTATTTGGTCGGCCACTAGATGTCACCACTGCTCCATACCAGGAACAAGGTCGCGGCCACCAGCTTAGAATATCATAATTCACATCCAGTGGGCACTTTGCACCTGTGTGGTTCAAGGCACTCCTTTTCTGTCTCATCTGTCCTCAAAGATAGAAACATAGCCCTGCTTTACACGAGGAGACAGCCCCAGGGTGAGAGAACTTTGCCTGGGATTAAACTGCTCGGACTTGGTGGAGCCAGATTTGACACTGAACAACCAGGGCTCTGTGTCCTCGATCTTACCTTCTGCTCTCCTCTCACTGCTCACACTGTAAATAAGATAAGGACATTTGCAGATTGCTTGAATTATTCTAAGCTGCATTAAATAGAATACCATGTATATTTTTTTGGCGGGGGGTGCTACCAAGGATTGAACTCAGGGCCACTCAACCACTTAGCCACATCCCTATTTTTTTTTTCATCTTTCATACATTTGATTCAAGTGGGTTATGAACTCCCTTTTTTACCCCAAATACAAATTGCAGAATCACATCAGTTACACATTCACATTTTTACATAATGCCATATTTGTGACTGTTGTATTCTGCTGCCTTTCCTATCCCCTACTATCCCCCCTCCCCTCCCCTCCCATCTCCCCTCTCTACCTCATCTGTTGTTGTTCAGTTCTCTCCCTTGTTTCCCCCGCCCCTTTCCCCTCACAACCTCTTATATGTCATTTCGTATAACATTGAGGGTTTCCTTCCGTTTCCATGCAATTTCCCTTCTCTCTCCCTTTCCCTCCCACCACTCGTCTCTGTTTAATGTTAATCTTTTCCTCATGCTCTTCCTCCCTGCTCAGTTCTTAGTTGCTCTCCTTAAATCAAAGAAGACATTTGACATTTGTTTTTTAAGGATTGGCTAGCTTCACTTAGCATAATCTGCTCTAATGCCATCCATTTCCCTGCAAATTCCTTGATTTGTCATTTTTTAGTGCTGCGTAATACTCCATTGTGTATAAATGCCACATTTTTTTAATCCATTCATCTATTGAATGGCATCTAGGTTGGTTCCACAGTCTAGCTATTGTGAATTGTGCTGCTATGATCATTGATGTGGCAGTATCCCTATAGTACGCTCTTTTAAGGTCCTCAGGGAATAGTCCGAGAAGGGCGATAGCTGGGTCAAATGGTGGTTCCATTCCCAGCTTTCCCAGGAATCTCCATACTGCTTTCCATATTGGCTGCACCAATTTGCAGTCCCACCAGCAATGTACAAGTGTGCCCTTTTCCCCACATCCTCGCCAGCACTTGTTGTTGTTTGACTTCATAATGGCTGCCAATCTTACTGGAGTGAGATGGTATCTTAGGGTGGTTTTGATTTGCATTTCTCTGACTGCTAGAGATGGTGAGCATTTTTTCATGTACTTATTGATTGATTGTATGTCCTCCTCTGAGAAGTGTCTGTTCAGGTCCTTGGCCCATTTGTTGATTGGGTTATTTGTTATCTTATTGTTTAATTTTTTGAGTTCTTTGTATACTCTGGATATTAGGGCTCTATCTGAAGTGTGAGGAGTAAAAATTAGTTCCCATTAGAGTTTTTAATTTGGTTTATGGTTTCCTGCATTTCTAGGATTACTGTTTGTTTTTTTTTTTTTTTTAATCTCTATCTCCTGGTAAAGCTCGTTCTTTGCAGTTTGAATTTGTTTGTTTAATTCGTTTTCAAAATATACTTTCATTGCTTGGACTTGCTGTGTCATGTCTTCTCTAATATTCCGTTCCATCTGAGTTAGGTATGCCTTGAGTTCTTTCCCTGTCCATGTTTCTGATGCTTCTAGGTCCTCCTGTAGATTTAAGTTGTCCTGCATTGTTTGTAATCCTTTTTTCCCTTGTTTTTTCATGTTGTTCACGTTACTTTCCAGCTCTGTTTGACTGCTGTGTAACTGCTTTCTCCTATAAATTTGTTTTGGTTTTGTATATCTCTGTTGTCTCTCCTTTGTGGTGGGAGATTATGCCTAGAAATGTTGGGCTTTATTGTACTTTAAAGCTGATTCATTCAATTCATAAAAGGCGTCTGGGTTCTGTATGCATATAGTGATTTGTTGTTTGTTCTTAGGACTTTATGTTTAGGTTAGGTGCTATGATGGTATGAGGGTTAGTATGTCTTGGCTACTTTAGTAGATTGCTCTACTGAAGGGGGATACTAACAGGCAATTGGATCAGGGTGTTGGTAGTAGCTAGGTATTTAGGAGCCCTATAGACAGCCTTGAGACATTCACCTATTTGCATTTAGACAATTACATAATGCTTGGGATGAAAGTTGGGGGGTAGGGGAAGGTGCTCTTAAAAAGAAAGAAGGAGAGAGAGATAGATTAGAGGAGAATGAAAAGAACAATAAAACTTGAAACGGGAAAGAAAGAAAGAAGGAAAAGGGGAGAAAGGAACAGAGAGAGAAGAGGGAAAAAAAAAATTGAAGTCTTAGAGATCCATTTTCTTCTCTTCCAGTAGGCGGAGCTGTGCCCTCCGAGCGGAGCTTCTGCCCTCTGCGCGCCCATAGCAATCCCTGTAAGGCGGCTCCTGGAAGACTCTCAGTCTCGTCAGTCCAGAGCCGTTTCACTTCTCCGGCCCTTCCCCCCTTCCTCCTGTCAGCCAGCCAGCCAGGTCCTGTTCACCAGAAGCAGTTCTCCAGAGATCTAGTGACACTTGCAGCCCCACCGCGTCCCATTTAAGCCTCAGTGCTGTGGTAAACTGGCGGCTAAGACCTTGGGAGTCGTCGCTGGCGATATGGGGGGTTGGGGGTCGGGAATTCCCTCTGCTTCCTACAGACACGCCCCCGGAGAGATCCCTGAGGTTTCCTGGCTGCTTGTATCTGGCTGGGGTGGGAGTCACACACCTGCTAAAGTGGATTCCGCTGGGAAGGAATTCTGTCAGCCGAGCTCCCATGACGTCACCTCTCTGCTATGGCGGGCCCCAGGCTCCTTGCCGGAGTGTCCGAAGGGAGGGGTGGGACTGGTCCGTCCCGGTTGGCCTCAGCTCCCGGCTCGTTATTTCATGAAGGTTTGGCTAAAGACCTCTTCCTGCCAAGCTGCGTCTCGGAGTCTAGCCACCCAGTCACGGTGGCGGTGGGCGGGCAGGCAGCCGTGCCACGGCGTGCAGACAGCGGACAGCGGCTGGCGGATCTGGACCTCTGTGTCTCGTGGTGGGGATTCACTCGTCTGAGGCAAACTGTTACTTCCAAAAATCCTAGTCACTCCCAGCAGGTCTCTGTTCAGTGGAATTTTGCTAGGAGATTCTCTGCAAGTAGAATCTAAGCGTTATCTATGCGTCTTTCTGACCCCATCACTGAGGGGGTATTGAAAGCGCTGCCTCTCCGCCCGCCGCCATGTTGGATCCCACAGCCCTATTTTGTATTTTGTTTAGAGACAGGGTCTCACTGAGTTGCTTAGGGCCTCGCGGTTGCTGAGGCTGGCTTTGAACTCGCGATCCTCTTGTCTCAGTCTCCCGAGCTGCTGGGATTATAGGTGTGCGCCACCAGGCGGTTTACCATGAATATTTAGATCAATAGAATTCATCATTTATTTTCCCTAAAATTGCACTGTGAAATGTCAATTTGGAAATTCATCTCCAAGCCAGGTGTGGTGGTGCCTTCTTGTGATACTGTTGACTCTAATTTCAGCAACTCAGGAGGCTAAGGCAGGAGGATCACCAGTTCGAGACCACCCTCAGCAACTAAGCAAGACCTTGTCTCAATAAAAAGGGTCAGAGATGTGGCTCAGTGTTAAAGCACCCCTGAGTTCAATCCTCAGTACCAGTTAAAAAAATCAGTATCCATCAATGGGTAGGACTTTCTGCTTCTCAAGTGAATGAAGATATGAATTGTATACATGAGAGGAAAGATAATCTGATGACGAAGCGCCTGGACTCTGGTATCAGGTGACTGGGGTTTACGTTCTAGTGTCCTTCAGTAGTGACATGATCCTGACAAGTTACTTAACCTTAGGTGCTTCATCTGTAAATTTAAAATAATAACAGCATCTACTTCAGAGAGGCAAGTGTGAAATGATTTAATGTATAGGGACCTTAGAACAGTGCCCAACACATTCTCTGTTAGCTAACTTTTTTTTTTTTTTTTTTTTGTACTGGAGATTGAACCCAGGGGGCTTTACCTCTGAGCTACACTTCTAGTTTTGTTTATTTATTTTCAGACATGGTCCCACTAAGTTGCCGAGGTTAGCCTTGAACTCCTGACACATATACCTTCATACTGCAGGAGACTCTCAGGAAAACCCCCAACTTGGGCAACTTCCTTGCTCTGCCATATGACAAATTTTCCTTTCCAGAGGAGGCACACATGGAAGATGGCATTTTCTGAAGATGGCAGGACAGTGTCCCCTGACGGGTGTGCTCTTCTGAACCCTGCCATGTCCCCATTAGACAGACAGTCTAATTTTCCTCCCCTTGAATCTGAGGGTTGTAGTTGCTTCGGCTGAGTCAGTGTGATTTCTTAGCACTGGCACCTTGGCCAGGTGCGAAGCACAGTGCAAGTGGTGTACTTCTGCTGAAGCCTCACCTGCAGAGCCTTGAGCCACCATGTCATGTCTGCCCAGTCCAAGACCACCGGGGAGGCCACCTGGGAGTCTTCCAACAGGTAGCCCTCGTGAGGTCCCCATATCCCTCCAGTCACCCAGCTGTCTCTTTGCTGAGTCCTCAGACATTATGGAGCAAATACAAGCTTTCCCCTGTCCTCTTTCCAGATTTCCAACCCACAAAAGTAAGAGAATAATAAAAAAAAATGGTTATTTTTCATCACTGAGTTTGGGGTGGTGTGTTACACACCAGACAGGGGTAACTGGAACAGCATGTGACATATAATCTAAACACAGTTTGCTGCAGGTCTCTTCCAAAAAGCTGGGTCCCACATCTGCCTCCAAGAATGGGTAGGACTTGCAGGTCCCCTGCCTGGAGACTGCTTAGAAATCCCCTCTGACCCATGTCTTTATTACTGACCCCTTTGTGCCACATACAGCAGGAGGAAGTTGAGGTTGAAGTCCTGATAAGCATACAGTGTCTTTCTTTTTTTTAAGTAAACACCTCAGTTTTTTTCTTCCACATTTTTATTGGTGCATTATAGTGTTCACATTGATGGGATTTGTCGTTACATATTCCTACATGCACATAATAGACTAACGTGACTTGGCCAATATCACTCCCCAGTTCCTCTTCCCTCCCTCCCTGCCTCCTGCCCCTTGGTTCCTGTCCTGTACTGATCGCCCTTTGATCTTTAGAAGATCCATCCCTACCTTTTTCTTTTATCCTCTCTAATTTCTACATATGAGAGAAAACATATGACCCTTAACCTTCTGAGTTTGGCTTATTTTACTTAACATAATCATCTTTAGTTACATCCATTTTCCTGCAAAGACATAGTTTCATTTTTCTTTACGGCTGAATAAAACTCCATTGTGTATATACACCACATTTTCTTTATCCATTCATCTGTTGATGGACACCTAGGCTGTTCTGTAGTTAAGCTATTATAAACTGTGCTGCTATGAACACGGGTATGCATGTATCACTGCATTGTGATGACTTGAATTCTTCAGGATAGACACTGAGGAGTAGTATAACTGGGTCGGATGGTGGTTCTATGCTTAGTCTTTTGAGGGGCCTCCAAACTGGTTTCCATAGTAGTGGACTGATTTGCAGTCCCACCAATAGTGTAAAAGTGCTCCTTTTTCTCCACATCCTCTCTAGAACGTATTATTATTGGTATTGGGGATTGAACCCAGAGGAGCTTAACCACCAAGAACACCTCAGCCCTTTTTATTCTGAGACAGGGTTTCACTAAGTTGCTTAGGGCCTTACTAAGTTGCTGAGGCTGGCTTTGAACTCACGATCCTCCTGCCTCAGCCTCCCAAAACACTGGGATTACAAGCATGCTCTATTATTTGTATTCTTTTTTTTTTTTTTTTACTTTTTTATTTTAATTTTTTAGTTGTTGATCAATCTTTTTTTATTTATTTATATGTGGTGCTGAGAATCAAACCCAGTACCTCACACATGCTAGGCAAGAGCTCTACCACTGAGCCCTAGCCCCAGACCCTTATTTGTATTCTTGATGACTGCCATTCCGAGTGGAATGAGATGAAATCTCATTGTTGTTGTGATTTGCATGTCTCTAATTGCTAATGATGTTGAATATTTGTTCAACATATTTGTTGGCCATTTGTATTTCTTCTTTTGAGAAGTGTCTGTTTAATTCATTTGCCCATTTATTAATTGGGTTTTTTATTTTTTAGTGTAAATTTTTTTGAGATATTAACTCTCTGTCAGAAGAGTAGCTAACAAAGATTTTCTTCCATTCTGTGGGTTCTCTCTTCAAATTTCTAATTGTTTCCTTTGCTGTGCAGAAACTTTTAATTGATGTCATCCCATTTATTAACTCTTGGCCTTATTTCCTGAGCTTTAGGGGTCCTATTGAGAAAGTCTTGCCTGTGCCTAAAAGCTGGAGCGTTGACCCTATGTTTTCTTCTAGGAGTTGCATAGTTTCTGGTCTCATTCCAAGGTTCTGATCCATTTTGAGTTTTTGTGCAAGGTAAGAGATAAGTGTCTAGTCTCATTCTTCTACATATGGATCACCAGTTTTCCTAGCACCATTTGTTTTTTAGGCTGTCTTTTCTCGGGTGTCTGTTTTGGGCACCTTTGTCAAGGATCAGATGACTGTTGATATTCTACCATTGGTCTATGTGTCTGTTTTTGTGCCAGTACCATGCAGTTTTAGTTACTATAACTTTGTAGTAAAATTTGAAGGCAGGTATTGTGATGTCTCCAGCATTGCTTTTTTGGCTTAAAATTGCTTTGGCTACTCTGGGTCTTTTATTCTTCTAAATCAATTTTAGGATTGTTTTTTCTAGTTCTGTGAAGAATGTCATTGGTATTTTGATAGGCATTGTATTGAGTCTGTATATTGCTTTTGGTAGTACAGCCATTTTGACAGTATTAATTCTGCCTATCCATGAACATCTTCTGAGGTCTTCTTCAATTTCTTTCTCCAGTGTTCTACTGTTTTCATTGTAGAGGGCTTTCACCTCCTTGGTTAGAGTTATTCCTAGTTTATTTATTTGTTTATTTATTGAGGTTATTGTAAATTGAATTGTTTTTTTGATTTCTTTATCAGCAGATTCATTGCTAGTATATAGGAAAATTATGGAGTTTTGTATGTTGTTTTGCCAAATTTATTAGCTCTAGCAGTCTTTTAGTGAAGTTTTTTTGGGCGCTTCTAGGTATAGGATCATATCATCTGCAAACAGTGATAATTTGGCTTCTTCCTTTTCTATTTTTATCCCTTTTATATTCTTCTCTGGCTTAATTGCTGTGACTAGTACTCCTGGCACTATATTAAATAGGAGTGGTGAGAGTGGTCATCCTTGGGCTGGGGATATAGCTCAGCTGGTACAGTGCTTGCCTCGCATGCACATGGCCCTGGGTTCAAGCCCTAGCACCACCAAAAAAAAAAAAAAAGAAAGAAAAGAGAGTGGTCATCCTTGTCTTGTCCCAGATTTTTTTGAGGGGGGGGCACTTGGGATTGAATTCAGGGATGCCCAACCACTGAGCCACACCCTCAGTTCTATTTTGTGTATCATTTAGAGACAGGATCTCACTTGAGTTGCTTAGTGTCTCGCTTTTACTGAGGCTGGCTTTGAACTTGCGATCCTCCTGCCTCAGCCTCTGGAGCCACTGGGATTATAGGCGAGCACCACTGCACCCAGCTTGTCCCAGATTTTAAAGAAAATGCTTTCAGTATTTCCCAATTTACTATGAGGTCAGCTTTGGGTTTTTCCTGTGTAGCCTTTATGATGTTGAGGTAGGTTCCTTCTATTCCCAATTTTTTCAATTCTTTTTTTTTTTTATCATGAATGGGTATTGAATTTTGTCAAAGGCTTTCTCTACATCTATTGAGATGACTAAGTGATTTTTGTCCTCAATTCTGCTAATGTGATCAGTTACATTTATTGATTTGCATATGTTAAACCATCCTTGCATCTCTAGAATAAAACCAACTTGGTCATAGTGTAGTTTTTAAAATATTATTATTATTATTTTTACCTTTATTTGTTTTTTGTTTTTAAGTGGTGTTGAGGATGAACCCACTGCCTCACACATGCTAGGCAAGTGCTCTACCACTGAGCTACAATCCCAGCCCTAATATTATTATTGAACACAATTTGCTAATATTTTAAGTATTTTTGCATCTAAGTTCATCAGGGATATTGGTCTGTAGTTTCTTTCCTTGATGTGTCCTTAATCTGGTTTTGGTAAAAGGGTGATATGACTTTATAGAATGAACTCATAAGTGTTCCATTAAAAAAAATATTTTCCATGGAATAATTTAGGAGTATTGGTATTAGTTCTTATTTAAAAGTTTTGGTAGAACTCAGCTGAGGTGCTCTTCTGATCCTAGGCTTTTCTTTGTTGGAAGGTTTTTATTGTTCTTTGTACATCATTACTAGTTATTGTCTGTTTAGGTTTTCTATGTCCTCTTGATTCAGTTTTGGCAGCTTGTATTTGTCTAGAAATGTATCAATTTCTTCTAGCTTTTCTAATGTATTAGAGTACAAATTTTCAAAATCATCCCTTATGATCTGCTGGATTTCCAAGATGTCCATGGGGATTTCTCCTTTTTCATCTCTGATTTTATTAATTTGGTTTTTCTCCCCTTTTCTTTTGGTTACTTTGGCTAAGGGCTTATCAATCTTGTTTAAAGAATCTATCTTTTCAAAGAACCATCTCTTTGTTTCATCGACCCTTTATATTTTTTTATTTATTACTATTCTCAAGTTCATTGATTTTGGTTCTGATCTTAATTATTTCCTTCCTTCTACTGGGTTTAGAATTGGTTTGTTCTTTTTCAAGAGCCTTGAGATGCATCATTAGGTTGTTTTTGGGGGAGCTTTCTGATCTTCATATGTAGACACTCATAGCTGTGAACCTTCCTCTTAGAACTGCCTTCACAGTGTTCCAGAGGTCCTGGTGTGTTGTATTACCATTCTCATTCAAGTCTAAGAATTTTATAATTTCTCCTTTGATTTCTTCTATTACCCATTCATCATTCAAATCCCTATTGTGCCATTTTCATGTATTTATATAGCTCCTGTAGGGTTTTGTGTTAATTTCTAATTTCATTCCAGGATGAAATAAGATGCAAGGAATTATATCATTTATTTTTTGTATTTGCTAAGAGTTGCTTTGTGACCTAAAATATGGTCTATTTTGGATAAGTCTACAGTTTCTGCCTGAGGGAAACCCTTTGCTGGAGTAGCCACTGGACTATGCCCAAGTCAGACTGGGCAGGGCTGACCTGGCTGAGGGTAGCCTGTGTCCACCTCCACCTTCAATGACCTCACCTTCAGCAGGAGGCAGACACTCACCAGGGAGCAGTGGCAGGCCCTTTCCAAGGGCCTGTCAGTAACCCTCAAGCAGCTCTGAGATGGGTGTTGTTTCAGCCTTTTTTAAAGAGGAGAAGACACATCCAAAAAGGCTAATGACCATGTGAGGCAGCAAATCCAAGAAGGAGCCAAGAGGGCAGGACAGACCCAAACCCAGGCTCCCAGACATCGGGCGAGGCTGTCACTAAAGCCAAGTGGTTTGTTGTACTGGATGGAGGTGAGGGTGCTGGGACAGGACCCAGCGCTCGCGTGGGTGCCCAGTGCAGGCCAAGCACTGCGCTGTTTTCTCTTGGAGCAGCTTCAAATAGCCTGCAGGAGGCTGGTGCTCTTAGCCCCATTTTACAAAGAGAAACCAAGACCAGAGATGGTAAATAATTTCCCCAAAATCCACACAGCAAATAAAGGAGTTGGATTTGAAACCAAATTCCATCATTCACAGCTTTTTTTTTTTTAACCTTATTTTATTCATTTATTTTTTCAATGTGGTGCTGAAGATCGAACCCAGTGCCTCACATGTGTTGGGCAAGCGTTCTACCACTGAGCCACAACCCAGCCGCCATTCACCGCTTTTTTTGTTCCCGCAGTGTGCTGGGGGTTGAACGCAGGGCCTCACCCATGCTAGGCAGATGCTCTACCACTGAGCCACATTCCCAGCACTTATTTTTTGACAGGATCTTGCTAAGTTGTCTAGGCTGATCTCTTTCATTCATATATATATATATATATATATATATATATATATATTTTTTTTTTTTTAAGAGAGAGAGAGAGAAAGAGAGAATTTTAATATTTATTTTTTTTAGTTTTCGGCGGACACATCTTCGTTTGTATGTGGTGCTGAGGATCGAACCCAGGCCGCACTCATGCCAGGCGAGTGTGCTACCGCTTGAGCCACATCCCCAGCCCCTTTTATATATTTTTTAAATATTTATGTTTTAGTTGTAGGTAGACACAATATCTTTATTTCATTTTTATGTGGTGCTAAGGATCAAACCCAATGCCTCATGTGTGCTAGGCAAACGCTTTACCACTGAGCCACCACCCCAGCCCTCAAGGCTGATCTCAAATTTGCCATCCTCCTGCCTCAGCTTCCTTACTTGCAAGTTATCGGGGAGGGGCTGCAGTTGGTTCCCCTTCTGATGGTTAGCATTTCATCTTGGAGCAGTCAGCCTTCCTTCAGGTCCTCTGACACAGAGCCCCCAGTGGCACTACTGTTCCTCTTCAAAGAATTCATTCTCATTCTGGAAGCTCCCATCTGCCTCAGTGCCAGGTCAGGAGGTCACCTACCAGAAGTCTTTCATGTCCTTTAAGGAGGAACTTGTCTCAGAGTTGCAGTGGGAGAGGCACAGGTTGGGCTAAAGTTCTAAGCTGACGATCAATGGACACCTCTTCCATGACAGCTCTGGCTGTCCCTGCAATCTTCTGATTGGGCCAGAGGTCAACTGATAAACCCCAGCTGTTCAAACACACCATTTTCTCTCACTATTCTCAGGCCACTTTCTAAAGCATTCCAGAAAAATCATCTTGGAATGGAACTAAACTGCTGGCGTGGAGCAGCCCCAAGGCCCCAGCCACCTAACACCGTCAGTAAACAAGACAGAGTGACGAGCCTGGTTCAAGGAGCAGCTTGACCTGCTCAAACCCCCTTGGCAAAGCAGGGCTTGACCGGGCCACAGAGACGGGCGTGGGAAAGGACAAGACCAGACCACGCCGAGCCCGGCACTTGAGTGGAATTCTCTAAAAAGTTTATTATGAAGCATGTGACAGACAAGAAGGCGTAAAAGGAATGTTACAACGAACATCCATGTACCTGTTGCCCAAGGTAAGAAGGAAATGTAACCCGAAGGCCCTGTCCCTGAAGGACTCTCCCATCTCCCACTACATTTGATCATTACCCTTAATTTGGTGTTCCTTGTGCTATTGTGGAGTCTCTTCTTTATTTTTAAGAAAAGAAAGAGGAAAAATTTACAAGGCTACAAGGAAAAACTCAATCCAAATGTAATAAAATCACTGCAAAGCTTTCTGCTAAATAGGTAACGGCTCAGTGTGGCCAAGGTGAGACTCAGAGAGGAAAGGCATAAATCCAGGTGGCTGCGACTGAGCAGGGTACAGGGAATTCCACTGCAGAATATAAAGCTTCCAGTTTGATCAAACCCCATGAGCCCCTTCCCCATGTGCCAAGAGCTGCTGCCTCACCCACACGCAGGGCACAGCTGGCAACAGCTGCTTCAAGGAGTGGTTCACACTGCCACACATCTGGCCAGCTCCTGGGCGGTCTCAAGAGCAAGGCAGAGGGCACAGTGACTCTCAGAACTACTTTACAAATAAATGTCTGGCTTTTTTCAGGAGTTGCTTGAACACTGGGCTGAAAGTCCGAGCAGAGAACAGGGTAAGGGCCAGGTGAGGAGTGCTTTGTGGCACCTGGAATGTCCTGGTGCACATAATCACATGAGCAGGACAGTTCCGTTAGGCATTGTATGAAGATGATGACACACTGCCACCATGGCCCGTCCAATTGGTGTGGATAAACTGTCCTGGTTTGTCCAAGAGTTCATAGGTATGAGCCCCAAAGTAATCCCGCTGAGCCTAGAAAAGAAATTAAGTTGTGAGGGTGATATGCAGGCATGGACCCTCAGGACCAGCCAGGTTCAAGTTGAACCTCCAATCCTTCTCCGCAGCTTACCTGGATGAGGTTGGCTGGCAGCATCTCGTGTCTGTATCCATCATAGAAGGAGAGGGCAGTGGTGAAACAGGGCATGGGAATGCCCACCTGGACCCCGGTGCTGACCACCCGCCGCCAGGAGTCCTGCACACAGAAAGCAAAGTCAAGGACAAAGGACATTCTGAGGGACAGATTCCACTCTTAAGACAGACTTTCACAGGCAGATGAAACAGATGCCCCAGTGGTGCAACCCACTAACACGATTCACAGGCCACCGCTCTCAGTTAGTTAGGTACCTGGCAGTTCTCAACAGCCGACTTAAAGAAGTCATCTAGCAGCAAGTTCTGCAGCTCTGGGTTTCGATCAAAGGCTTCTTTAATCTTTCCCAAGAATACACTGAAATAATGGAGGGGGAAAAAAAAAAAAATCAATGGATCTTAACCCTAGCCGCTGAATGCCTGGCAGGAGGCAGGGGAACAGACTGATGTCTGCCCTCAAGAGCCCAGAGTCACAATCCCCACCCCTCAGGGCTGGCTGAAAGGTCAGTAAAAAGTACAGAGCCCAAGCCTGGGGAGGCCAGGCCAGAGACACGGGGCAGGCACTCAGCAGCTCAGCACAGTTGCCCCTCAGTCTGCACAGGGCAGGGTTCTAGGACCCCACGGACACCAAAATCCACAGACTCTGAAGTCCTTATATGGCCTAATGTCTGCATGTGACCTTGCACATCCTCCCCCACGATAACTCCCCTCTGGATGATGTACCACACCAAATACCTACTGCAGTGTCAATGCTGCTCGAACGGTTGCTATACCACACTGTTGGGGAACAGACCAGGAAAAAGGCCTGGGTGTGTTCAACACAGACACGGTTCTCTCCATGGCACTGGGCACTGGGCCAGGGCCTTGCACATGCTTAGCAGTTGGCACTAAGCTACATCCCAGCCCTAGACTCAATACATATGTATTTTTTTAATGTTTTCAATCTGTAACTGTTGAATCCCCAGGTGTGGAATCCGCTGGTACCAAGGGCTGGCTGCATGGGACAAAAGTAACCCACATGTGCCGGTGCTCTCGGCCCCAGGTGTGGGGAGGTCCCAGCCCTCCGGCAGCCCCAGGGGGCCACGCGCTCACCTCCTGATGATGCAGCCGCCTCGCCACATCAGGGCAATGCCACCATAGTTGAGGGTCCAGCCAAATTCAGTGGCTGCCTGTCTGAGCAGCATGAAGCCTTGGGCATAGGAGATGATCTTGGATGCATACAGGGCCTGGAGGACACGGGGCCCTGTGAGTGCGCAAAGCAACCCCCGCACCGTACAGGAACAGGCTGGAGTCCAGGGCCAGGACGGGGCTGACCTCTGTGCCTCCTGCCTGCTGCCCTGCCCCACCACCTTCCAAGGGACCCTTGAAGCCTGTGGCCAGCGAATGCCCCACCTTTCGAATGTCCTCCAGGAATGACTTCTTATCACCCGCAAACTGGACCTTCTGGGGGCCCTTCAGCTTTCGGCTCGCTTGGGTTCTCTCGTCCTTCAGAGATGATAAGCACCGCGCAAAGACGGCTTCTCCTGCAGAGGCATGGGGGTGGGGGACATCAGCAAAGTTCACACCAACTGGAGGAAGGAGGGAGCGGGGGAGGGGGTGAAGGGTGGTGGCCAGAAACCCTAGTTTTAAAAGAGCTCAGATTTAAGGGCTGGGGCTGGGGCTGGGGCTCAGTGGTAGAGTGTTTGCCTAGCATATAAGAGGCCCTGGTTCGATCCTCAGCACCACATAAAAAATAAATTAATAACAAAGATATATATATATATATATATATATATATACACATACATATACATACACTAAAAAAAAAAAAAAAAAGCTCAGATTTCAACCTTTGGCCACAAAATTCAACCTTGGTCAGAATAGATTTTTATAAAAACGTCTGAACAGTTCATTTGACATCCAAACCTCCCATCAGTCTCCCAACATGAATATAAATATTCAAAAAAAGACCAACTTGAGACTCGAAGGGAGTTTTGAGGAAGATGAAGGAGCAAAACAGCTATAATTCAGAATTACTCAATATTTACCCAATATTGGTCTTCCCTTAAAAGAAAAAAATTCTTTCTTTCTAGTTGTTGTTTTTCTGGTACTGGCGATCAAACCCAGGGTGCTCCACTACTGATTTACATCCCCAGCCCTTTTTACTTTTTATTTTGAGAAAGCATCTCACTAAGTTGCTGAGGCTGGCCTCAAACTTGCAGTCCTCCTGCCTCAGCCTCCTGAGTAGCTGGAATTGCAGGTGTGTGCCACTGTGCCTGGCTCAATATAGAATTTTAATATTAAAACATTCAAAAATCCTCAAAAATTATCCCATATAACGTTTAATTGGTAATAATTCTAATAAATTACTCTTTAACCCCTCCCCACCCAGACAAAACACATTGAAATCTCTGGGACCTAACAGATTTTAGTTTTGAGGAAAGAGTATCACCATAACCTGAGAACACCAGTTGAACTCCAAACTTATCCTAAGCAGATATCTGCCTGCCTTTGCCCAACCACTTTCCTTCCTTGCAGGCACACTCAGGATGACTTAGCATTTGTGGAAGGAAGCTTCGTAGGGACTGTGCAGTGGGAGTGTGGCAACTCTCCCGTTACTTAAGTCTGGCCAGATCAGACTCACTTCCCTGAGCTCACCACCCAGGGACCCCCCTCTTCCTTGCCTGCCTCTTGCCACCCAGTGCATGCCCAAGGTGAGGCAAACTCATTAGGAGATGGAGAGAGAGGAGACGGGGAAGGGCTCCTGGAATCAGGAGCAGCAAACAGGAAAGTGTATGGCCTCGGGGAGACCTTCAGCCAGGAGCAAAGACCCCCTCTCCATGGGCGTGGCCCCTGCTTTCATTCCTCTTTCCAGTCTCATCACAAGTACCTCTATTGCATTTTGTTTTGCAGTGCTGGGGATTGAACCCAGGTCCTAGATGTGCTGGGCAAGTGCTCCTCCACTGAGCTACCTCTCCAGCCCATTTCTAACTTTTTAAAAATATTTTTAGTTGTTGGGCTGGGGATTTAGCTCAGTTGGTAGAGTGCTTGCCTTGCATGCATAAGGCTCAGAGTTCAATCCCCAGCACCACACACACACACACACACACAAAAATATATATATATATGCAGTGCTGAGAATCGAACCCAGTGCCTCACACATGCTAGACAATCGCTCTAACACTGGGCTACAGCGCAGCCCTTCCTTTTTTGGCTTTTGAGACAGGTTCTTGCTAAATTGCCCAGGCTGGCCTTGAATTTACCATCCCTCTGGCCTCAGCCTCCCCAGCAGCTGGGCTTACTGGTGAAACCACCACACCTGGCTCTTGCTTTATTCTTAAGAACTAATCCTCTGTCTTCTGCTTTTTGCTATTTCTGTCTTTTTGAGTTTGATGTTTAGCTTGGATTGCAACTTCCTTCTAGACATCAAAGAGGAAGGAACTTAAGAAAAGGATATTCAAGGACTTCAAATATACAGACTATGCTCTACTTTTTTAATATCTGGGAGAAAACTCCTGCACAATATTCTGAGTACATAAACATGTTATTCTGTGAACTTCTCTACGAAAATTATAGTTACCTTCCCCACTACAGAGATCCTAGGTCACTGGCTACGACTAAATCACAAATGCTAAAATATACCAAAAGTAAAATTGACCAGGAAGGACAGGAACTTCTGCATTTATCCCAAAGCCCACAAGGACAACAGGATCATGGGAGACTCGGAAGCAGGGTCAGCCTCTCACACTGTCAGTTTTCTCATGTGCAGAAAAATAAAAAAGCAGCCTGATGCCAGGCAACGTAGCACACACCTGTAATCCCAGCAACTCAGGAGGCTGAGGCAGGAGGATTCCAAGTACAAGGCCAGACCTTGTCTCAAAATTAAAAATCAAAACAAAACACTGGGAATACAGCCAAGTGGTAGGCATCCTGGGTTCAATTCAAAACTTAAAAAAAAAAAACGAAAAAACAAAACTCTGAAAGCTGACTGGAGATCCGTCTAGATCAGTATTCCTGAAGGATGTCAAGACCCAACGTTGGGACCAAAGGGCTCAGGGGTAAAGCAGGACATTACCAATGAGGGTGACGGGAACGCCGTACTCCAGGGCTGAGATGGCGGTCCACTTCCCGGTGCCCTTCTGCCCCGCACTGTCCCTGATTTTTGGCAGCAGATGTTTGCCATCCGTATCTTGGAACTTGAGGATATTGGCAGTGATTTCAATCAGGAATGAGTCCAGCTCCGTCTTGTTCCATTCCTCAAATGCCTGGTGCAGAGCAGAGAGTGAGGGAGAGGCAGGCGGGTCCCCACTGACTCCTGCTGCCCACTGCCCCGTCCTGTGCTCACATGGCCAACACTGCGGCCAGCAGCTCTGGCAGGAGGCCTGTCAGCGTCCACTCCTGCCCACTGAGTCTTGTGCCTACATCCCTCGGCTGTGCACGGTGTCAACCTGGGAAGCCTGATTTTCTCATCACAGAGCCGCTCCCTCCTCAGGGGCAAGCTCCTGGCTTCACTTGGATTTCCGAACATACGTCACTCCCAGAAAGCCTAAAGACCGCCAGACCCGAAACCCGCCTCTAGAGCTGGGTGGGGCTCAGTGGTGCCGCACTTGCCCAGCATGGGTGAGGCCCTGGGTTCCACTCCCAGCAACTCAAAATATAAACAGATAAACAAATCCTACCTCTTACCCCAGTTTTCTTTCCTTTGTTAACACCTATCACTAGCAAATTTTATATAATTTCATTTAAAGTCTGTCTTCCCAGCTCATGAGGCTAAGGACTTTGTTTCCTTTACTACTGTACATTTATTTGTTTGTTTTTGCAGTACTAGGGGCAGAACTCATGGGCACTCCACTACTGAGTAACACCCCAAGCCTCCCACCCCTCTTGTAAATCTTTCATTTTGACAGTGTCTTCCTAAGTTACTAAGGTGGCCTTGAATTTGAGATCCTCCTGCCTCTGTCTCCAGAGTAGCTGGGATTATAGGTGTGTGCCACTAGCTCGGCTATATTCAAAATTTAGAATAGTGCTCCACATGTAGTTAAACATTCATGTTTATTGAATAAATGCACTAAGTATGTAAACCAATTAAATATGAATACAAAAGGAAAAGCACCACTTCTATGGAAACTTAAATGTTTTGGGAAGAATGAAGGCAAGTGAGCAAAACAGTCTGCAGTAAAGAGAAGAGAGGGTGAGGAGCTGGCCAGGGCTGGGGCCCAGACACAGCAGCCAGGAAGCCTGGGCTCTGTCCCTGCACTTCAGGAAAAGTCAGGAAAAAAAAAGGCCTTGGCTCTATGATTGGTGGATCAACGTACTTTCCTATGTTTGTTCACCTCATGCTGCTGAAGGACTTAGAAGCAGCGCCTCTGCCTGCAGTTGACTGAAATGCAACCAAATCCATGAAACTGGCAGAGGCGGCGCAGAGCAGGGTGCCACCCACGCTAGGACCCTTTCCGCTCTTTGAATATATTCATAACAAAATGCCAGGGAACTGCTTCTGCTTCCACTTGGACCGACTTTTAAATTAACTCTCAAAAAGCAAATCCCAGCCAGATGTGGTGGCAACTCCTGTGATCCCAGCAGCTCTGGAGGCTGAGGCAGGAGGACCAGGAGTTCAAAGCCAGCCTCAGCAACAGCGAGGCGCTAATAGCAGCCCAGTGAGACCCTGCTCTAAATAAAATACAATAGGGCTGCGGTGTGGCTCATGGTCAGGTGTCCCTAAGTTTGATCCCTAGTTACCAAAAAAAAAAAAAGCAAATGCCAGCTTGACGGGCAAAGGAAGCCAGTCCTCCCAGGGGGCCCAACTGCAGGGTCCAGGAGGGCAGCATGACGTGTGTGGGCTCACCAACAGGTCCTGGAACTTCTGCTTCACCACAGCTATCCTAGTTTATGGTCCCATTACTGATCGCTTCCCTTAAATTAGCTGAGGCCACGCAGACCAGCAGACAGCCCGGAGACCAGGAAGGAGGAAGGGCTAATTGCGGGTGCCAGCGCCTCTCATTCAGGCAGTGATTACTCCCTGCATGCGGGGCAGTGCCCTGGACCTACCTGGGCCATCTCCTCATGCCCCATGCCCAGGACGTCCCTCATCAAGTGGTAGGCCTCACAGATCAGCTGCATGTCGCCATACTCTATCCCGTTGTGCACCATCTTCACGAAGTGTCCAGCTCCTTCCTCCCCGACCTGTGACGACAGAAAGCACCAAGAGACTTTCAGGGCACAAACAGTACACCCGAGAAGTCCTGACGGCAAAGCTCCCTCTCTATACAAACAAGAGCAAACGTGAAGCAAATAAGTATTTGACACCAAATCACACAGCAATGCAATGCCAGCTTCAGTTCATTCAGTCTAATGTCATTTAAGCTGATCCCTGACTTGTCCCATAAAGAAAGGCCTTCAGGGATCTTCCGTGTTCTCCAGCTCTAGTCCGTGTCTTCTGACTGCAGTTTAAAGCTACCTCCCAGCACCTGCCCACAGGTTAAAAGAAGTTGTCTTTTTCATGAACTTACACTTTTTAAAAAAACATTTATTTTTTAGTTATAGGTGGACACAATATCTTTATTTTATTTTTATGTGGCGCTGAGGATCGAACCCAGTGCCACACGCATGGTAGGCGAGCGCTCTACCTCTGAGCTCCAGCCCCAGCCCCAAATGTTTTTTTTTTTTTTTTTTTTGGCAACTGGAGGTTAAAATAAATTGGCTAGGGCTGGGGTTGTGGCTCAGCGGTAGAGCACTTGCCTAACATGTTCAAGGCCCTGGGTTCGATCCTCAGCACCACATAAAAATAAAATAAATAAAGGTATTGTGCCCAACTACGCTATGACCACATAGATAAATAAACAGGCTAATTAAACCACTTGCACTTTCTTCTGGACATAATTGTACTTTTTGTAATGACTGCTGAGGATAATGGCCTTGGTGCCACATTCTGGCCCAACCCTGGGACATCTAGAGTGTGCTCTCCTGGCTCCCATCTGGATGTTGGAGTAAAATCAGAACACAGAATCTGAATTTACAATGGGAAACTTAACAAGGGATCTTAGTGGTGACAAGATCAATACATTCTGTCCCTACAGATACGCTACCTGGGAAGCCAAAATTTCTGAAATTGTCTTGTGGGCAAGTTAAAAGCACAAAGTAAGGAGTCCAATCCTGCCTGGCCCCAGGGCCTGCAGTCACATGCACCACCTGCACGACAGGGATGCACCTGCCTGGGGAGTGGGGTCTCTCCCTGTGGTCACATGGATCTACACCATGGCTGTTCACCGAGACCTCATCTGCCTGGGTTCCCACTAGCTGACCAGCCCCTTCTGATGGTGACACTGGCCACACGGCACTGTGGCCAATCACATCTTGCTTCACCCTTCCTGTTACTTCAACAGTGAGCTGAGGGGCGCCTGCTTTAGTCTCTTAACGTTTTTTTCGGAGACCTGAGCCTACCCCTGGAAGCCATGAAGGTCAACCTGGCTTGATCCAGACAGTGCAGTCTGCTGTGTCCTGTGACTTATCTTAGGTGTATCCAAGCAGAAGTTGCTCTCGCCACACTGTGTCTGTGGTGTAGTCAAGGAACAAAAGTCCCTTCTAGCCCTTTAGAGGAGAAGACTGCTCAGCCCTTCACAGCCAAACTCTCCACCCTCGGCAGAGGCTGCACCCATGCTGTCCCCTGAGGAAACGGCTGCGTCACCATGCCCCAGGCCCTGGCAGGCCAGGGAGGGAGCGCGTCCCTCGAGCCTCACCTCAAATAAAACTACAATAATAACCGCAGCACATAAAACAGCTGATAGAAAAAGAAAGGGGTCAGGAGCTAGAGAGATCTGAGGATCATCTAGCCCAACCCCCATGCTGTCCAGAAAAAGAAACCGAAGTCCATGGGGAAACTGGCATGCCTGCTGTCACAACACCAGCTATAATGGACACCCAGAACAACAATGCCCGTCTGCCCCAGGCTGGCATTCTTTCCCACCTACGACACAGGCTGGAGCCACAGATGGGAATAAAGAGTTTTCTCCCAGCAACAGGAAACACAGGAAGGGGAGGGTCTGAGCTGGCCCTGGCCTCCGCCATGCAGTGAGGGTCTATGCGCTGTCACTCAGAAAACCCAAATCCCCAGCCTCAGGATTCTCCCACATGCTGGGCAGGACATGGCAGCAGGAGCCATCCAAGCCCCTCCTTCACCCCGGCAGCAAACCCCACTTTGGTTTTGACTTCTTTCTCTGGCCATGAAATAACATGGCTAAGCAGTTCTTCCTTTTTACAGACTCTCAGCTGAATGAGGAAAGCCGCTCGGCACCCTGCAAGGGCCAACAGACGTGCAGACATAAAGACACAGGCGTGCGCTCAGCATCAGCCAGGGCCTCGAGTCACACAGCTAACCACTGGGATGACAAGATGCTCTGCACTCAGCTCTGACTCGGCACTCAGACACGCTCGCATTGCCAGCTGGCTTCCAGGGTGGCCCGGAACTTGCCCAGTCACAGCAGGGTTCTCCAGTTCCCACTTTTGCAGCAATGCCTTGGAAGATGGTCTTGATGTGAGGCCTGCGGAGAGAACGGTGTGGTTCAGCTCACATGCGCGTGCGCGTACACAGACACCAGGAGAAATTTCCACGGCAGCATCAGAATGAGCAGGCCTCACGACAGCTCCTTAAGACCAGGCACAGCACGATCCTGCGCCGTCCATCTAAGTCCAGACAGACTGCGCAACATTTTAAGAGCCGCTCTTATTCGGAGAGCAAGCAGCTCCTCATGGTCCCTTCCAGAGCTCCACTAACTCCCTCCCTGCCCTACCCGCTGCTGACCAGGAAAGCCTCAGAGCTTCAGTAGGCTGGGGCGTAGCACCCGGGCAGAGTGGTCACCTCCAGCGTACAGGGGCCTGGCTGCCATCCCCGGCACCGCCAAAGAAAGTCCTCATCAGCCGCAAAATCCGACAGGGTTCACCCAGGACTGGGCTGCAACGGGCACACCTGAACCTCTGAGCGCCACTGACAGTTACTGCGTCCTGAAGGGGAAGGAGCCACTTCTTTCTTTTTCTTCCCCTACTCCTCTGTCGCGCTGGGGATGGAACTCAGGACCTCATGCTTGCCAGGCATGCGCCCTGCCACTGAGCTACCCCCCAGCCCTGAAAGGGCCATTTCTGTGGTACCAGAGCAGCCCGAGGACAGGAGCACTTCTGCACCCCAGAAGTCTCCAGGAGCCACCATCCAAGAGCCACAGGCAGGTGCCCCAGGGTTGGGGTGTTTCAGATTCTGACAAGCAGGAGGGCTCTCCACCTCCACATTTTAACATGCTGAAGAGACTCCCAGACTCACGCATCAGAGATAACTTAAAGACAATCTTCTGAAAGCAACCCTCCACGGCTCAGGGTTAGCTGTCAGTGGTCCTGCGCTTACCTGATACAGCTCCGGGGTACCTGGGAATCGGATCACCTGGAGTCACACCCCCCCCCACCCCGCCACAGGGTCCCTCCTTCACTGTTGCTTTGAGCACTCATTTGGCTTCCTCTTTCCTGCGTCTGGGCAGCAGGGTTTGCCTCACCCACGCTGTGCATGGTCTGCTGCTCGCGTCCCTCTGTCTGCATCTTCCTACCCACACTGCCACCTCTTAGATCTACGCATCCCAAGTCCACCCAGCAAAGCCCTCCCCTTCCTCTAGGTGGAGCAGAGTGAACAGCCTCAAGTTGGCTTTTCCCCCAAGTAAAAGAATGTCTGCCTCCTCCCCAGGTCTCATCAGACTTTCCCATTACTCGCAATTACTGGAGTCACTTCCAGACCACACGAGCTGACAGTGGGCCTGACTCCCACGGTCAGTGCCCAAGACAAGCCTGTCGGACCCCCAGCATCGTCTCGCAGGGAGTAAGCGAAGGAGGGCAAGGGTGGCGCATGCACAGGCACCACGTCAGAGGAACGCAGGCACAGGAGGAAGAGGCCAGGCTCAGAGCTGCTCTGGGTGGTGCCGAGGGAACTCACCACGCCTCCTTGTTCCCTCCCGGCATGAGTGAGGGGCCGTACCGGGCCCCTTCCTCGCCACCACTCACTCCGCTCCCCACAAACAGGATTCCCTTGGCCTTGAGGTCTCGACATCGCCTCTGAAAGAGAGAAAAACAATTTCAAAAAATTAACTTCCTTCCAGTGAGTGAGATGAGGTACAAGGCAGGTCCAGACATCCCCTGCTGCCAGGAGTGACCCACAGATCTGCGAATAACTGATGTATCCGGAACCTTAATCGCCTCAGTGTGGCCATTAAAAACAAACAAATAGCTCGAGGAGTATTCTAGATATCTATCCTGTCTCCTTGGGGAAAATAATAAAGTCACCCCACCCACACTTTACTGGAAAAGGTCTCGCACAGTGAGACGCACTGAATTCAGAGTGGGTTTAGCTGATCACGGTGGCGCACCCCTGGAATCCCAGCCACTCGGGAGGCTGAGTCAGGAGGACCCCAAGTTCACAGCCAGCCTGGGCAACCTAGGGAGACCTCTCAATGTTAAAAAAAAAAGGGCTGGGCACCCAGGGGTGCACTGGGTACGATACCCAGTGCCAAAATAAACCCACAAACAAAACAGAGGAGGCTGACTACAAGCACGCCTTACCGCCATTCAGCGCCTCCGACCACGCAGGACGCCCAGGACGTCAGCTCAGAGGTTCTCAAACACATTACGCACTAACAGAAAGGGAGGGGACGGCAGACACAGCCTGCCGAATCTACGCAGTTGTCATTCCCAGCTGTAGGTGTGACTGAGAACCTTGTTCATCAGGTGTGTCTTAGCAGGAAAAGGCTGAGTACTAGCATACCAGCACCAAGCCCCAAACTATCAGGACCACAGGGCAGTTCACCATAGTGTCACATGAGCAATTCGGACACCTCTTTCTAGAGTGCTGTCAAGACGTGGAAGGAGCCGGCCTGAAGAACACTTACTATGGTATCCCGATATTCAGAATTTCCTCCATCAATGATGATGTCACCAGCATCTAGCAATGGTACCTGTAATCAGACATTAGCATTAGGGTGGACCAAAGACAGAAATAAAATGTACCTTGGCCACTTTAAACAAACAAGAATTTATCCCAAATAAACACTGCGAAAAAGCATACATTATTTAATTTTCAACAATCCTCTATGGCTACAGCTATACCTTGCTTAAAAGTGTAAGGCTGGGCAGGATGTGATGGCTCACACCTGTAATCCCAATAACTCAAGAGGCTGAGGTAGGAGGATCACAAGTTCGAGGCCAGCCTCAGCAACTTAGCAAGACCCTGTCTCAAAATGAAATAAAAAGGGTTGGTTGGGGATGTGGCTCAGTGGTAAACACTCTTGAGTTCAATCCGTGGAACCAAATAAATAAATGAAAGACTTTACAAAAAATAAAACTTACCTGGAAAATTTGTACCTCCATGGGTACCACCTATACAAACTCAAAGTCTAGGGGCAGGACTAGCTCTAAGAAATGAAAAGGCTTCCAGTATAACCTGTGCTGCACCAGAGGCAAGCTCAAGTCAATACTCCCCCAGTGGGTCAGTGTTGGGGTAAATGCAGCTACCCAGCTGCTGCTGGCAGGAAGAACTCAACAACACCCCCAGAGAGCACCCAGCAGGCGAGCTTCATTAGTTCTTGCTCAGTCCCCCCTCCCACCTATAATACCTTCCTATGTTGAAGACACAGCACACTGTGTCTGAAGCTAGACATGGGCAGCTTGGCCTCTAGCTACACAAATGGCTTGGTATGTCTTTTCTTTATCACAGAGTCCTTCCTTTCTAGGCCATTTATTTAAAAAATGATAGCACAGTGATTACAAATTCCTCTTCTTGTTGAAAACCCACTGTTAACACCACTTTCTCAAAAAGGAAGGCTTGAGGCCAGGCATGGTGGCACACAACTGTAATCCCAGTTTTGGGAGACCAACCTTGCACTTGACTGAGTCACATTCCCCAGCTGGGTGCTGAGGTGCTCAGTCACAGAAATGTGGTAGAGCTTTCCCCACCCTTCTTGGGTTCGAGGGACAGTGTCTTGTGCATGGGTGTGTCTTGCTACAGCCCCATGAGTGGAGCTTCGCTCACGTGTTCCTTTGTTATATTATATTATATATATTATATTGCCCTGTTTAGGATAGAATCTTCCATGGAAGTGCCTTGTGTGTGTCCCCTTCTTTTACTGTGTCCTTGGGTGTGGCCTACCCAGGTGTCAGTCAACCTGCTGACAGTGGACATCATGAAGATAGACTCAGCCCCCTGAAAGCTGACCCCTTGCCTCATTTGAATAGCTTCTCCTCAATAAAAGGGGTCAGCATGTGCTCTCGCGCTCTCTCTCTTTCTGCGGACCCTTAAGGTCAGAGGAGCCGTCACAGCGACCCCAAAGAAAACGGTATTGTGTCTCTTGTGTGGTTATTTTGCACAGCCCAGTCAGCCCAGTTTACCTGGAGTGACCCCTGAGCCTTTTAGTCGCCAGAACAGAAACCTGGCACCAGTGGCTCAGGAGGCTGAGGCAGGGGATCACAGTTTCAAAGCCAGTTTCAGCAACTAAGCAAGGCCCTAAAAAACTTAGTGAGCCCCTGTCCCAAAATAACAAATAAAAAGGGCCAAGGATGTAGCTCCATGGTTAAGTACCCCTGGGTTCAATCCTTGGTACCAAAAAAAACAAAAAAGACAAAACAAACAAACAAACAAAAAAACCCTTCCCCTTCCCTTTGTCGCTCGTCTCTGCCTTTCTTACAACTACATGTTGGGCAGTAGTACCTTGTTTTTTTTCAGAGCTGTTACTGTAGCGTTTTTGAGTATCTAAATAAATTAGTTGCCCTGGTTCCCAGCATTCATGAGTATTATTTTTTCTTTTAAAAGAGATATAACTGCTAGCAGAGCAAGCATGCCTGTAATTCCAGTGACTTGGGAGGCTGAGGCAGGAGGATTGCAAGTCTGAGGCCACGCTGGGCAACTCAGTAAGATCCTGTCTCAAAATAAGAAGGGCTGGGGATGTGGCTCAGTTTAATCGCCAGCACCCCTCAAAAAATACAAGTGCTAAAGCCAACAAATTGGTACAAAATAAGTACCCAGTTCCTAGGATTCCCTAAGGAAATCTCTTATGGTTCATACTAAATTATACAACTCGTTAAGAATTGTTGTATTATGCAATCAAACTGCAAGATCTCGGGGTTGGTGGTGGAGTATGTGCTTGTGCCTGGCAGGCAGGAGGCCTGGGTTCACCCCTGTGTGGGGTTGGGGAATGGACACTAGTAAGATCTCTTTGAATATCAAAGACAGAAAGACCATTAATAGACTGCTGTGGTTCAGTATCTTACAGTCAGCAAATTCTTATTGAAATGTCTCCTAACTGTCCTCTAGTTATTACCACCCTGACTACCCCAAGGATATACTAGTACTTAATTAGCACCAATCAAGTTAACCAACACAGAGAGCTGAACAGTTCATATCCAGAAATGGAAACTAAAGAAATCTCTGAAATAAAACAGCTAGAGGACATAACAGCAACTGTGACAGAAGCAGCAGCTGAGAGCAACTGGCCTCACCAGTTTTTCAATGAAATCGTCCACGGCCTGGCCAGCCTTCACAAGCAGTATGACGCGCCGGGGCTTCTTCAGCTTGGACACCATCTCCTCCAAGGACCGCGCACCTACCACTTTGGTTCCCTTGGCCTCATTGGCCAAGAAATCATCAACTTTGGAGACTGTCCTATTAAAAGCGCAGACCTAAAGCAACAAAAGATGGGCTTAGTGACAGGACACACTGAGACCAGAGACCAAGTGACAATGAAAGTTCTATTCAGCCCCAGGTGGGGGAGGCCCCATCTGCCTTTGCCTTTCCCTCCCCCACCTGCAGGCTGATCCCAGTGGTTAACTCCCCTCATTGGGACACAACAGCAGAGAACTGAGGCAAAGACCAACTGCCCACAGCACATCAGGCTGAACCTTCCCTACTGGTTCAGAATCAGAATTGAATCTAGGAAGATGGGGTTCAGTCTCTGTATTTGATTTTTTTTTTCCAGTGCTGGAGATTGAACCCAGGGCTTAACACACATAAGTCAAGTGCTCCACCACTAAGCTACACCCCTAACCCCTTTTGTCCCTGATAATCCTGGCAGCTAAGCCACTTGAGTATCTAGAAATAACATTTAGATCTCACTGGTTGCCCTCACCTGTAGTCCCAGCAATTCAGGAGGGTAAAGCAAGAGGATCATAAAGCCAGGAATCTGAGGCCAGCTTAGGCAACACAGTGAGAAGTTGTCTCAGAAAACATGAATAAATAAAATAAAATTCATTCTCCCCTGATCTCACTAGGGAATGAGATTGGCTCTAGCTGTGCATAGTGGCACACATCTGTAACCCCAGCTACTGGGTAGGCTGAGAACTGCAAGTTAGCCATCTCAATTTTTTTTTTTTTAAAGGGATGGGGACGTAGCCCTGTAGCCCTGTGGTAGAGCGGCTTGTCCAGCTTGTGCAGAACCCTGGGTTTAATCCCCAGCACCAAAAAGGGCATCAGAGCTGTACACCCAGCAGGAGCTCTCCTCCCTTCCATTCATCTCTACTTAAGATAATGAACCTTACAGGAGTCCTCTTCCTCTAAAGCACACCCTTCCACACCCACAACTAAAGTGACAATTCTTCTTTTCAAAAATTCCATAAATGCTGATGGGGTATGTCTGTACTCCCAGTAACTCAGGAGGCTGAGACAAGGGGATCACATATTCGAGGCCAGCCTGGGCAACTTAAAAAGTTCCTGTCTCAAAATAAGAAATAAAGGGTTGGGGTTGTAGCTCAGTGATAGAGCGCTTGCCTAGCACCAGGTTTGATCCTCAGCACCACATATAAATAAACTAAAGGCGTTGTGTCCACCTACAACTAAAACTTTAAAAAAAGCAAGCCATGAGCCGCAAGCAAAAGCGATCTTGAATAAAGCACATTCGGATTCCGTGGGATCTGGGAACTGGGCTGACTGTGCTAATGCACAGGAGGAGCCACAGGGAAGGCACTGTGTCCCCACCACTTACCACAAAGCCATGGTCATTCATGTTCAAAATTAAGTTCTGGCCCATGACGGCCAATCCAATCAGTGCAATATCAGCTCTGAAAAGCCAGAGAAAGAACAAAGAAAAATGTTAGTGCCACTAACACTTTTTGAAGTTGATCACTTCGGCGGGATTGGTGACCGACTTTCCCTCGTACCCCTCCCCATCTGCACTTGTGAGGCCAGGCACCTTTCCCCGCGGGACCTCTTGAGCTGCAATGGGCGCTAGCGCCCGCGAAGCCTCGCTCCTGCCCAGACTCTGGCCATCACTTTCACTGCAGGCGCAGTGCACGGTCAGGTCTGGTCAGCAGGCGGTCGCGCAGCGGTCCCCGCGGGACGGGAGCCTCCATCGCTCCCAGAAGGGACCCGCCCCAGGCCGCGTCCGGAGAGAGGCACGGGGAGCTCCCCGGCCTTAGGTGCGGGTCCGGGCCCCACGCGGCAGGCGCAGGCGACCCGCGAGGGAGAGGACCAAGCCGACCCGCCCCCGGGGCGTCCCGGCAGGCCGAGCCGAACCCTGCTGCGCGGGCGGGTCACTCACTGGGCCATGGCGGCGACAGGCAGAGCAGAAGCGAAGAGGAAGAGGCACGGACAGCTCTCAGCTCGCGGGCAAGTGCGCTGATGCCCGGCTCCCGCTGGCCCTCGGAGCCTGAGCTGCTCCCCGCCCCGCTTTCAGCGCCAGCCAATAGGAAGGAAGGGGCGGAGTCTTTAGCCATGCCATTGGTTCTCTCCGGCGCCTGTTACACCACCTGAGGGCAAACGGGCACGCCTACCCCCGGGGCCGAATCAGTAGAGCACCGAGCACCTCGATGACACCTCGGGCGCGCCGGGCCGCAGCGCCGCGCCCGCGCCGGGCTAAATCGACGTGGTCCGCGGCCCGCGGCTCCCCGCTGGCGCACGCGGCCCGGGTCTGCAGCGCCGCGCGGAGGAGGAGCTCCAGCGACCACCGAGCACCTAGATGCCTTTTGCTCGAGTCCATCGCTGCTTCCTCCCATCACTGCCTCGCACTATGGGGCACTCACGTCGTGTCCCTCGACTGCCGGGCAGGGGCCAGGTCTATTCGTCCTGTCATGCGGCACGGGGAGTGGGGACAGGAAGTGTGGACCCTCAGCGATCCGGTGTGGAACCGGGCACCCGCTTTCTGCCGGTGAAGAAAATGAGGCGTAGAGAGCAGGCAGTAGACTTAGGAGTTGGAGTGTGATAGGGCCAGGACTGAGTCTTGCTGATCAAGACTTGGGTACCATCCAACCCCGTCCAGCGTGTGTGTGTGTGTGTGTGTGTGTGTGTGTGTGTGTGTTGATACCGGGTGTTGAACCCAGGGGCGCTTTAACTATTGAGCCACGCCTCCAGTTCTTTTTAAATTATTTTTTTTGAGACAGGGTCTCGCTAAATTGCTGGCTTTTGAACTTCTGATTCTCCTGCCTCAGCCTCCCTAGTCGGTGCAATCACAGGCTTGTGCCACCCCATCCCGTTTTACAGAGGCCACAGGACCTAGGAAATGGACCCGATTAAATGCAGAGGCAGATACGGGAACGGCAAACCTTAAGCCAAAACATTAAAGACATTTGGAAAATGTCAACAGTATTGATCTTAGTGAATTTCTTGTTTTAAAGAAATTGGTTTTCTTCTCTGTGTGTGTGTGTGTGTGTGTGTGTGTGTGTGTGTGATTAACTTAGGGCTGCTTTATCACCGAGCTACACCCTAGCCCCTTTTATTTTTGAAACAAGTTCTTACTAAATTGCCCAGGCTGGCCTCCAACTCCCCATCCGCCTGCCTTAGCCTCCAGAGTTGCTGGGATGATAGGTGAGCATCACCATGATCAGTGCCAGGAAACTGTTTTTCAAAAGTTTCTGAGTTTCAGTTTTAAAAACCGTATATTCTGATATAACTTACTAAACAAAAACTCTTTGGGTCTTCAATAAGTTTTAAGAGTGTGAAGTGGTACTAAGACCAAGAAGTTTGAGAACCACTGTCTAGCTCAACTTATATCTGAGAGATGACTCGCTGAGTCCCAGGGTGACAGAGCTACTGGAGAACAGCCTCTTGGAGACAGCTTGCTCTCCCAGGTTCCCTTCATTCACATCTGGGATTCAGACACAGATGCATGTGGTAGGGCAGTAAGTTATCACAGATGTCAGATCAGATGCTGGACTTTAGTTCTTGGAGACTGCCTGATTAAGAGGGGAAAGAATGGGTTTGGGTGTCACGCTGATAGCTCATTCTGGTTCCATTCATTTCATATATATATATATATATATATATATATATATGTTTAGTTGTTGATAGACCTTTATTTTATTTATTTATATGTGTGCAGAGAACCAAACCTAGTGCCTCACACATGCCAGGTAAGTGTGCTACCGCTGAGCCACAGCCCCAGCCCTCCATTCATTTCTAGCTGTGTGATTTGGGAAAGTTTTTGAAAGTTTGTTTTGTTGGTGCTGGGGATTGACCCAGGGTACTGGGTATGCACACACTGTACCACTGAACTTCATCCCCAGGGGCAAATTATTGAGTCCTTCCGTAAGAGAATTGATACAACCTCACCTGGTAGCTGGAAGTTTAAATTAAGCAAATGGGACCTTGTGCCTGACATTTGGTACTTGTATATTAGCTTCTATTGTTGAGGCCCAGAGCACCAACCCCACAAATCCGGCACCTTGGTGTGCTGAATACTTTGGACTGAAGAAACCGAAAAGGCCTGATCAAGGTCTTTCTGATCTCAGGTCTTCCTGTCTCACCTCTCTTACTCCTTTGGAGGGAATTCTGCAAACCAGAATTCCTCTTCCCTAAAGTGGGTCATAGAGACTAGAACCCCACTTCCCTAAAGCCAGCCATAAAATCCTAGAAATATTACTCAAATCTACTTTTTTTTTTTTTTTTTGGTGTTTTGGGAATTGAACTCACACATGCTAGGCAAGCACTCTACCACTCAAGTACCCCCCAAGCCTGGTTCTTCTACCTTTTGGGGCAAGAACTGACCATAAAGGAATTCCACAGCCTACCTTGTCTGATAGCCCCTCATTTCAGAGGGGCCCTGACCCATACCCTGGGGAAAGAAGGAGTGCTGTGCAGAAAAGCCTAGAAAGAAGCTGGGCAGGGCTTGCTGAGTCCCCCTCTCAGTCTGTCACCGCTAGGTTAGACTCTCTGTGCAACCACTTTTCTTCATGGCTGTCCATTCCTCACTGGACCTAAGCATAAAAATAACCAGTTTTCCAGGGTCTTTGGAATCTTCATTTCTGAAGGCTCCTGTGTTGTGTAAAACTTGGCTTAAATAAATCTGTTATGCTTTTGTCTTGTGAACCAATGATTCGTTACAGGAGGTATTCGCTGTGACCCTCATGGTGGGTGAGGAGAGGGACCATCCTTTCTTATCCCCATTCTCTTTTTAAAGGATAGTACTCAGAATGAAGGGACATATGCTGGGTATGGTGGTACATGCCATCAATCCCAGGGACTCCGGAGGCTGAGGCAGGAGGATGACAAGTTTGAGGCCAGCTTCAGCAACTTAGTGAGACCCTGTCTCAGACTAAAAATAAATAAATAAAAAGTGATGGGGATTTAGCTCAGTGAGGGAGTGCTCCTGGGCACTCCCTGGTACCACACACGCAAAAAAAAAAAAAAAAAAAAAAAAAAAATAGAGGAGACACAAATTACATTGGGAAGAAAATTCTCCCAGCTTCCTTTGAAACCTTCCAGAGAAAGAGGTAAAAGCATGGCTCTGCAGAAGGCTCCTAAGTGGTTCCCAGAGCTTGTGCTGAGCTGGGGACACATGGCTCCATCATCTGTTTTCTACTGGAAAAAACAACATTCCCATTTGACGATGGCAGAGCCAGGCACCCCTCACCCCCCATCACTGCCTCTCCCCTCACTCACTGCCGCTTCTGTGTTCCCTTGGGAGTGGGGTGTCCAGCATGTCCTGTTACAAATATCCATGTTTTTTAGTTTGTTTGCTTTCAGATGGGATCTGGCAGTGTTGCCCAGGCTGGCCTGGAACCCCTGGGCTCCACAGATTGCCTCCACCTCCTGAGTCACTGGGACTACAAGCATGCACCACCACTCAGGTATTGCTTTGTTTTCTAGAGCATTCCAGTACAATGACTGGGACCACGGGCCTCAGTCTGGGCTTATGTCCCGGGGTGAGACGCAGCCAAGGTGGAGGAGCAGCCCTGTCTTTGCTCGAGCCCCACATGGTGGTCTTCGGGTGACTGACCACTCTGCAAGACCAGCTGTGCAGTGCCTCTTCACCAGACACATCAGTGAGGCAAGGACTCGCCTGCCTCCCCCTCTCCCTGCAGTCCACTAGGTTCAGAGACTGCTTTCTGGCTCCAGAACTGGGCCTGGGGTTCTGACACACGATTTTACTTGTGTCACCTCTCTGGCTCCTTCCAGCTTGCCGTTTCAGCTCACAGGAGGTGTCCCCTCTTCCTGGCTGGCGTCCTTAGCATGGTGCTGGTCACTGCTGGCTTCTGCTCTCATTCCCATTAGACCATTCAGTGTGAGAGGCCAGTGGCGTGTCTGCATGTTCAGTGTGTTTCTCTCATCCTCCATATACCTTGTGCACGGCAGGCAGCACTACGTGTTGCTGGTGAATGGCTGGTTTACATTGGCTTTTTAAAAGGGGAATTACTGGAACCGGGGCTGGAGCTCAGGGATAGAGTGCTTGCTTAGCCCCTGCAGAGGCCCTGGAGTCAATCCTCAGCACATTAAAAAAAAAAAAAAAAAAAGGGACAGGAAGGGGCACTAACTGTTCAATTCCATTTGGTGAAAGTGGTCTTAGTTGTACCTCCGTCTCCTTGTGTACCTATGAATAACAATTTCTTGCATTCTAAAAACTGTTCTGCTTGGATGATAAATTATATTGGTGTCCTACTTTGACACCATATGTCCTGGGGTTGGGGACTTGGTGGAGAGTGCTTGCTTAGCACACGCAAAGCCCTGAGTTTAGTCCTTGACCCTGGGAAAAGAAAAACAAATAAAAACCCACCCTATGTCCCAACGTCAGATTTCTTTTTAGAAAATATATTTATGGAGGTGTCAACTAATTGCTGTATGATCCGTATGCTGTAAGTATAGGCTGGAGTCGGCTTTCTGTGGCCGTGTAGGCCTCACCATAATCCAGCTTCAGTGCACTCCCGCTGCCCAGGTTTCCTCACCTGTTAGCTCCCTCCCCAGTCCCAGGCAACCTCTGATCTACTTTGTTGTATAGTCGAATCCTCCCCTGCCTTTCTGACAGGTAAGCCCCTGGAGACAGCAATGTTTGCAGAGGGACTAAGATGATCTCAACAGGTAGGTCCTACCAGGTTTCCTTACTCTATTAGGACTTTGTCCAGTCACTTTTTTTTTTTGGTACCAGGGATTGAAGCCAGCAGCACTTAACCACTGAGCCACATCCCTGGCCCTTTTTTATATTTTATTTAGATGCTAAGTTGCTTAGGGCCTCACTTAGTTGCTGAGGCTGGCTTTGAACTGGTGATCTTCCTGCCTCAGCTTCCCAAGCTGCTGGGATTTCAAGGTGCACCCGTCTGATCACATTTTGACATGGCTGTACATGCTTCAGACACACAAAAGGACACACAACCGAGAGAGAGAGGGCAAGGAACTATACCTTGCCCAATGCATCTCTTCATCCATATTCTTTGAAGTTTCCTTGAGAATGGGCCAGAAGACATACCTATGAGTTCTGTTAACTGCTTGAGTGGATTAGTCCAACCTGGGGACAAGGCTGTGGGAACACTGATTTGTAGCTGGATGGTCAGAAACACAGGGGCTTGCAGTTGACATCTGAAGTGGGGTAAGTCTTGAGGACTAAGCCCTCAACCTGTGAGCTCACAGGTTCACTGAATTAGGGGACACCCGAGAGCGAACACTGGAGTTGCTTGCTGGGTACAGGGGGAAACCTTGGGTTGGGGCGACTTGTGTGGTGACAGCGTGGAAGCAGCTGTGGCATTTGCTCTTCTAGAGGTTTGTGGCGCACAGCGTGCCTCATTGCTCCTCATGGCCAAGTGCTTACCTGCTGATAGACATCTGGATTGTTTCTAAATGAGCATCAAAGAAATTGTTTTAAACTCAAATTGCTGTCCACATGTATGTTTTCATTTCCCCTGGATCGATACTTGGGAGTGCAGTTGCTGGGTTGTAAGTATGATTTATTTTATGGGACTTAGATAGAACCTAGGGTCATGTACATGCCAGGCAAGTGCTCTACCACTGAGCCACATCCCCAGTCTATATATATAGTTGTTGATAGACCTTTGTTTATTTATATGTATTTGTATTTATATATATTTTTATTATTTATTAATCGAACCCAGTGCCTCACACATGCCAGGCAAGTGCGTTACCGTTGAGCCACAGCCACAGCCTGTGACTTTTCTTTTTTAAAAAATTTCTTTGAGGGGCTGGGGATGTGGCTCAAGCGGTAGCGCGCTCGCCTGGCATGCGTGTGGCCCGGGTTCGATCCTCAGCACCACATACAAACAAAGATGTTGTGTCCGCCGAAAACTAAAAAAAAAAAAAAAAAAAAAAAAAAAAAAATTTCTTTGAGCTGGGCGCAGTGGCACATGCCTATAATCCCAGCAGTTTGGGAGGTTGAGACAGGACGATCACGAGTTCAAAGCCAGCCTCAGCAACAGTGAAGCACTAAGCAACTTAGTGAGATCCTGTTCTAAATAAAATACAAAATAGGGCTGGGGATGTGGCTCAGTGGTTGAGTGCCCCTGAGTTCAACTCCCAGTACCAAAAAAATATAAATAAAATAAATTCTTAGAGATGGGGGTCTTGCTATTTTATCTAGGCTGGGCTCAAACTGTCCTCCCTCCTCAGCCTCCCGAGTGCTGGGACTGCAGCTAAGCACTGCCATGCCCAGCTGCTACAATTACTGATATGGCTGAATATGTGGGTGCTTTTTGCTATTTGTTTTCTATAGATCTTCCATTTGTTCCTTTGTACTGCTCCCTCTCCCCCAGCCACACACTGGGGATTGAACCAGGGGTGCTTCGCCACTGAGCTACATCCCAGGGTGTCAGTAGATTGCTGTGGCTGGCCTGGAATTTGCCATCCTCTTGCCCTAGCCTCTTGAGTAGCTGGGATTATAGGCGTGTGTCTCCTGATGCCTGGACTTTTGTTACATTTTGTGCCTGTGTGTGCTATTTGAATCCCATGGTTGGTATTTCTTTTTTCCTCTTTTGTTTCCTCTCTTTTCTTTGTGGTTGTGTAGGGATTGCAGTTTGTATCTTTCATTTATTATACCATATTCCAGTTTAACTGACAATTCTGGTAAACTGTAACTTTTTACTCCAGTACTGGGGATTGAACCCAGGGGTGCTATTACTGAGCTACATCCCCAGCCCTATTGGAGACAGGATTTTGCTAATTTACACAGACTGGCCTCTAACTTGTGATCCTCCTGTCTCAGCCTTCCTTGTTGCTGGGATTATAAGTGTGGCCATCATGCCTAGGCTACTTTTCTTTTGAGCTTGACTTTCAGAGAGCTGCCTGTGTCTCCATCACTCAGAGCCATAGATTTGGGAAGAGGTTATGCTCAGACCTTGACCACTGTGGTTGGGCTGGGAAGTGCATTCTCAGCTTCCCTTTCCCTTCCCATTCTTCAGTCTCCCTGGGCCTTGGAGTCCCACCAGGCACATGCCATGTATAGACAGCTTCCCAGTCAGCCGGGGCTCATCTAGTCCTTGAATTCGGCACTCACCTTTCCTGCCTTGCCCTGCTGTTTCTAGCTCCTCTGCTGCTTGCCTTGGAAGCCTCAGGCTAGCAAACTCAGGGCTTTCCCACTCCTTTCTCACCAAGCTTCCCAGTTTAGACTGATGAAGCCCAGGTCCCTGCCTTCCCATCTGCCCAAACCTTTCACACACCAACCTTGAGCTAGTGAGACTGTCCCCCTGAGGTGGTGCAGCAAGTGGAGCTGTCCCAGGCAGGAGTCTGCAGCTCTTGCCTGGGGCTCCACCAAGTGTAGTCCACTGCACCCCCACCCCTTGCCTAGCATCTGCAAGGCCTGGGGTTCAATGGATCCCCAGCACAACCAAAAAAAAGAAAAGAATTTTTTTTTCAATTTTATGCTTTTTAAATTTTCAATTTTTTGTAGTTCACCCCCCCGCCCCCCGCATTCCTTTACACTGCCACAGCCAGCACCTCCATGGCACTGTCCCTCTTTGTCTGTGGCTAAGGCCTTCTGGAGTCCATAGGCTGTGCCTAAAGGTACAAAGCTCCTGGGAGTAGGTTTGGTGCTGGGTGCCACCACTACTGGCATTTCTGCCCCCCCAGACCAGGCTTAGCATCTCACCTCATGGCAGAGACCAGGATCAGAAAAGGCAAGGAAAAGCTTCTAGAAGACAAGAAGCTGGAGCTTTATGGGCTTGTAACAGCCTGCCTGACTGCAGAGACCCTGCTTCTTGCCAGGTATGGGCATGTCAAAATGACCCATGTGACAAAGAAACAGCTCAAGGAAGTTGACTATCCCAGCCAGTCAGTGGCAGAACTGAACTTTAACCCAAGTCTTCAGGGACCAAATCCAGCCCTCTTTCCTAATAGGGCGAGCAGGACTCAATTGTGCATGCTCACGACTGACTTCCAGCAAAACTGGGCATACCTGTGGACTGACCATGTTTAGTTGACTCTAAATGGAAATCTGGATTGAGCTCTGAGTGACTAGTTTCTGGAGAACCCACAGTGGCTCCCTCAAGAGGCCCTTGCTGAAGGGCACAGCTTTCAACTGTACTGCAACTACTTCCTCTTTCCTGGGCTCAGTTACAAGGAAAGCTTGCTATCAGACTTTGCTGAAGAAACAAATTGATTGCTCTAGTCTGAGATTTGGCAAGGCAGGAATTATGCTGAGTCAATGTGACTAAACATCTGAACTTCCTCAGTCACCTCTGGGTAGGCACCGACTGCTCCAGCAAACAAGTAGAAATCTAATCATAAAGCCATTAGGGGTTTCTTTCTTTACTGTCACACACTGCGTGGACTTACCATTTCTATGTTAAGCAACAGAAATAAACAAAAAACCAAAACTGCTTTCCCAGAGTATTGAAAACTATGGCCAAGTAGCTTAGGAGAGAGGGGCTGGGACCTGAGTGAGTGTCCCTCAGAGACACACATAATGCTGGAGCCAGAATTCACCCTGACCTGCTGTTTTTAGAAAATCCACAGATACTCGACATGTCATGCTTAAGAAAATCAACCCATGTTCACTTAAAAAATGTTCTGGCTTGCTGACTCCCAGATCCCAGATCAAAGCAAGGGCATGAATTCTACAAAAACAGCCTTCTAGGCACACCTCCCAGGGAGGAACCCTTTGACTTACAGAAGAGGGTGTGTGAGCACTCGTGGGTTGTCCAGACGTGAAAATCCCAGCCCTGCTGCAATTCCTATTACTGAACTGAAATGGCTGGATGCATGCAAGAAGGCACAATGCTCAAAAAATTCCTGAGACACGAATCCAAAAGCCAGAGGAGCAAGCACGCAAGGTACTCAGAAGAGCTACCCGGCTGTGTAGGGATGAGGAGGCCTGAAGGGAGACTGGAACCCTCCCCATGCGAACAAAAGTGGAATGACAAGAAGTCAGACCAACAAGTAATGTAGCAACATGAGCCCTGTTCCACTGACCTCCTGACTCTCGGTGCAGTCAGCTTTGCCAGCGACGTGCTGTCCTGGTTGAGGTCTATCTGTAAGGTACAATCAGCTTCCTGAGAACAAATTCAGGGATGATGATCCAGTTCAAACTGAACGTCCAGCAGGGTTCAAGGGAGACACGGCCCAATGTACTCTATTCTCTAGAGCTGACCTAACTTTCAAGACTATGAAGGCACCCAGTCAAGTGGGTCCCTCCATCCTGGTCTCCTCCCCAAAGCCAGTTTTCCTTCCCAGTCATTTCACTACAATTAGCACACAAACAGGCTGTGGCCCCATGTCCCCTTCCAGAAGGTTAACCCTTTTCTTCTCCCGTTTTAGTAAGTATCTCTGAAAGAATTGCCTGTTCTCCCTTGGAACTTGCAGCTGGAGTTTTTCTCCCACAATACTCTGCTCACAGGTGACCTTGCTCTGGCAGAGGCACTTATTGTCCTCCCCTCACCCCCAGGACTGGGAAACAAATCCAGGGGCACTTTACCACTGAGCTACACCCACAGCTTTTTTGTTTGTTTGTTTTATTTTGAAATAGGATCTTACCAAGTTGCTGAAGCTGGCCTTAAACTCACAGTGCTCCCTGGCAGAGGCACTCCTGAGGCTCCATTCTAGACCCTTCTCTAAGTTTGGAATGAGACCTCAGACCTGGGTGGGCCAGTTGCCTTCTCCTCCTCAGGACCTCTGCTGCCTTCAGGGATTACACTGGACTGACCTCACCTGGAAGATCATGAAACAGGCCGTCCCAGGCCCTACCAAGACCACCTCAATCAGAATCTGCATTTTGGAATGGTGATCCCAGGTGATTCTGGTGCTTACTAAAGTTCCAGAGGTGCTACTCCAAATCCTTGAAAACTGAGTTTCAGTATCAGAAAACCCATTTTCCCTCAGACATAAGTTGCATCCTCTAATAGCAGTTTTATCACTAATAAAGGTGATATTTTGGTCTCCAATTGGCCTTATCTCACTTGGTTCTGAAACTGGGAAATAGTGATATGATTGGCTCCCCCAAACTTCCTCCACCTTCCTGTTGCTGAAACCTATGGTTCGCTGCTTCAGTTTATCGGCTGCACTGGACACAGTGATGGCATCCTGCATCTTCCAACACTTAGTGGCCACCTGTGGGAGACCAACCTTGCACTTGACTGAGTCACATTCCCCAGCTGGGTGCTGAGGCGCTCAGTCATAGAAATGTGGCAGAGCTTTCCCCACCCTTCTTGGGTTCGAGGGTCGGTGTCTTGTGCATGGGTGTGTCTTGCTACAGCCCCATGAGTGGAGCTACGCTCACCTGTTCCTTTGTAATATAATCCCTTGCCCTGTTTAGGATAGAATCTTCCATGGAAGTGCCTTGTGTGTGTCCCCTTCTCTTACTGTGTCCTTGGGTGTGGCCTACCCAGGTGTCAGTCAACCTGCTGACAGTGGACATCATGAAGATAGACTCAGCCCCCTGAAACCTGCCCCCTTGCCTCATTTGAACAGCTTCTCCACAATAAAAGGGGTCAGCGTGTGCTCTCGTTCTCTCTTCCTATGGACCTTTAAGGTCAGAGGAGCTGTCACAGCAAAAAAGGTATTTGTGTCTCTTGTGTGGTTATTTTGCACAGCCCAATTAGCCCAGTTCAACTGGAGTGACCCCTGAACCTTTTAGTCGCGAGAACAGAAACCCGGCAGCTACCTGTCACTCTTTATGGCCACGCCTCTTCCTCTTTGCTGGACCAGTCTTCTCTCCCTGACTTCTACATGCTGGAGTGCTCTGGACTCTCCCCATGTTTCCAGCCTCTACCTTCCTTCGTCAAAGACCCTCTTTGAATACAACCAGTTTACCCAACTGTCCTGCAGAGTACACATTCAGGTGGAAGTGCTGGCATCTCAAAACAAACACGACCAACCCGACAGCTGTTCTTCTACCATTTTCTTCATCTTGGGAAATTGCAATGCTGTTCTTTTTGCCCAGGCACGCATCTTGTGAACTACTTTCCTCCTTTCTTTCTGACTCCACAAAAAGGCTCTGAGTAAATGTTGGTTCCGACTTGACAATGCTGGTGTCTCCAGACCCGTCCTGCTCTGACCTTGGTCTAGGCCACCATCATCTCCCCTGGAATACTCCTAGTTTGTTCCTTTCCTACTTTTGTCCCTCAACCCCCAGCAAGCTATCTTCCACTCGGCAGTCAGAATGGTCTTTTAAAAACACAAATAATAGGACCTGCCTCCTCATCTCAGAAACCTTCACTTGCTTCCCATTTCACTCTAATAAAGACCCAAGTCCATCCTAAGCCCTGACCCCTGGGACGTCCCCATCACTCCCCTAGTACTCATTCCACACCAGCAATCTTGCTACTTCTGGAACCTACTTAGGACACTGTTAACCCTGGGGCTTAATTTTTCTGCTTGAGACCTCCTTGCCCAGGGATCTGGCGATTCAGGATTCTGCTTATACGCCATCTCCCAGGAGAGCCTTTCCTTTCTGCATGGTGTAAGCAGAGGCCTCCTCCCCATCCCTCTCATTTTCCACTTGGCTTTACTGTCCACTGTGACCCTTACTGCTTGACATTGTGAATGTTTTGCAGATACTGTCCCCCACTGGAACAGAGGCCACAGGTGCTTGCTCCGTGTGCTGCAGAATCACTGGCCGCCACACTGTATCAGCACAGGATCCCCATTCTCAAGTGCTGCTCATAGGAGAGCTTGTTAAAGTAAACTGACATGTTGATATTTTTTCAAATCCTCTTCCCGACAAAGAAAAAACAAACAAAAACCAACACTCAACATAACACTAGTACATCATTGGTAGTTATATACAAAGAAAGGCTTCAGTTGGGCAGTGGCACACAACTGTAATCCCAGCAATGTGGGAGGCCGAGGCAGGAGAATTGCAAGTTTAAGGTCAACTCAGCAAGACCCTGTCCTAATAAAAAACAAATAGAAAAAGACTGGGTATGTAGCTGGGTGGTATAGCATTAGCCTAGCATGCTGGAGACCCTGTGTTTGCTCCCCAGTACCACAGACAAAAAAAGAAAGGTGTTGCAGGAGAGAAACACCAAATCTCTTAGCAAAAATAACTAATATATTTAAGAGGAAAATACTTTTAAACACCACCACCACATTAGCTTTACTGGTTATATAAGAAGCACTACTTTTTTTTTTTTAGTTATAGGTGGACACAATATCTTTATTTTATTTTCATGTGGTGCTAAGGATTGAACCCAGTGCCTCTCGCACGCTAGGTGAGCGCTTTACCTCTGAGCCACAACCCCAGCCCAAGAAGCACTACTTTGAGTATCAGCAAGGAACCTGTAGGTCATAGCACCGTGATTTTCGTTTAATCTTTGCAAGTCAAGAGAAGAAATCTGTGTAATTACTTCTAAAGGATGTGAGAATAAATGCACATTGAGAGCCTTCTGATGCACTGGCTGTACCTTTATTATTTTTACCTTGTTCACTAATAGTTCTGTGATGTAAGTTACCATACACAGTTAGATACTATGTCTGCATTGCACACCTAAGGCTATACAGCAAAAGAATCAGAATTAGTACAAATACAAGAACTATATTTACATTCTGTATACTCAAGCTCCAAACATCAGATAGTATTTACAAAATAAAACATGAAAATGAAAATCCAAAATTAATAATGTACATTGTTGCTAATGTGCTCAACTCCTTCACTGGGGAGAGATCAGTTTGCAAAAGTCTTGGTTCAAAAAGGCCACTTATGCTTCATGGGTTTTGTTATAGCGTGTGAAGATGGTGACAAGAGACTTCAATCTCAACAGACAAGTACTTTAGAGCCACAGTGTCTTAAGACAATGCCTTAAACACAAGAAGGCTGGTGGATTCCTCAGGTGAACTGATGCCAGAATACACAGCATGAAAATAAATGAACTGGAAGACACGGAAAAGCAGCACACAGCAGCCAGGGATCGGCAGGAGGCTAACCTCCGCTTGCACTTCCCACCTAAGCAGCCTTCTGGCTGTGAGTTGTTTGTTTTGTGGTGCTGGGGATGGAACCCAGGGCCTCAGGCATGACAGGCAGGCACTCTGCCACTGAGCCCCAGCCCAGCCTCTGGCTGTGCTTTTAACTTTTATCAATCTGATTTCTTCTTTTAAATGATCGGGGGCTTTCATAAGATTTTATAGGGCTCAAATACTAACTTCATAAATGGCCTTTTGAACAACAGCAGCAAATAATCTCTCAGCAAATGATCTCTGAGCTGCTCCACAGGGTCACGGTCTGGCCTGCAAAGCTGATGGGTCACGGGCCGTGGCAGACGGCTGCAGTGCACACATGCAGAGTCCTATTCAAACACATCCAGCAATCTCCTGAGAGCAGCAGCAGAATTATTCTTTTCTTCTTCAAGAGCAAGTTAATAATCACATTTTGAAAAGGAAACCCAAAGGAAATGCACAGGACCCAAGTCAAACAACCCCTGACACTGTCCAGGAGATCCCAAGCAGAGCCCAGCACCAGAGCAGGAGACATAGGAAGAGTTCCCACAGGTGCTGCACCCAAGAGAATCCTTCTCTTCCAGTCCAATGTGCAATTCATTATAGCTGTATAAATATACAAATACCTTACAAAATTAAATATCCCTGTAAATTAGATAAGAAGCAGCAGGCAATAAAGTCTTTGCTTTGGGATTTGTGCCAGGAGAAGTCACCTCAATTTTAGATCCCCAAAGACCTTTCAAAATGATCTAATTCACTCCTTCATCTAAAAAGCTGAAAAATCCATCCATCTCTAATGTGAGTAGCTATCTAAATTCTATATAGCTGGGTGGAGCAAGTAAAATAATAGTGGTTTCTTAGCTGTGAAAACTTCCTTCCTCACATCAACAATTTCTCCTTTTTAACCATGTGTTGGGGTCCAGGTGCCCACCCAGCCACCAGCAGCAGCCTGGCCTGTGCTCCTGACTGTGTGCAGGGGCTGGCTGGCCCCCCACAGTCCTGGCCTGAGAGCTGACTGACTCCCAGGGTGGCACACAGAAACAGGGACAGTCTGAGCACTGGTTTGGGGCTGGTTGTGAGGCCATCTTTCACTTTGGTAGGAGAAAGGAGGATGGGGAAGGGAGAGAAGTTTTAACTGTCACACGTTTTTCTGTGGCTGAGTTTTCTTTCTTGCCTTTTTGTTTATTTGAATGAATACTTTAAGTAAGAAAAAATAAATAAGCCACCTGAAAACGTAGTTACCTGATGGGTCAGATCTCTTCAAGTTTCCTGCCACCACAGCTACAGCTGGAGCGCCATAAACAGTCTACTCTAAACCCTCTCCCTAAGCTTCAAAGCAGAGACAGCCCTGTTTGGAATGGGAAACATGCATCTTGGAACTGTTCAACTGATCTGAATATAGGCCCCAAGAAAAGGAGTGGAACCCAAGGCTGTGTGTACCCATCAGCCATGGCAGAGGCTCCTGGGATGGGGGAAAGCATGCCTGACCAAGACCCCTTGCAGGACAGACCACTCTCCTACCTCTGATTTTCCAATGAGGCCTTCGTATTTGGGCGTGTGGTGAATACAGTCCAATTTGGCTCATTCTAATGTCTGACCCTCCAAAGCAAAGACTTTTCCAAGCCAGTTTTGAGTTAGACCAAAAAAAAAAAAAAAAATCATTTGTTTCAGTGTATCCCAATTTCACTCTTTCTACCTCCCCCTGCCACAGACACGATCCTTCTGTCCAATTCAACAGCAGCAACACTGCTGATTTAATTTTACAAGTGACCTTCAAATTTCATCTTCATTTCCCTGAAATTATCTTCAGCTGCTATCCATGAAGCTGTCTCTCAGCAGACAGATCCTGCGGGACGGTGTGCGTGTCCAGCAGACCATGAAGACTTCTAACTACATTAAAACCTCACACACCGCTTAGGTAACAATATTAAAGTTAGTGACCCATGTTTAAAAATCCACAAATTTTGTTGATCACCTTTCAGATAAGTCTGACTTCTCTGCTTCTTTTATTAAGCTCTCCGTGATTCACTTTCCTCCTCTTTCCAAGGCAATCATAAGTGAGGCACGGAGACTGGCTCGTCAGAGAAGAGCCCAACCCAGACTAGACAGAGTTCAGAAGTGGAGCCTGGATGACAAGCCTCCCTAGTGACTGGATGTGAGAGCTCTTGACCTACTGGAAAGTAATTCAGCTCCCCACTACCTGAGAGTGCCCAAGAGCCCTCACTCCTGTCAGACGGAGAGCACAGGCCTGTTCCTGGAAGCCTGAGCAGTGGTGAAGTAGAGGTGAGCAGGGGAGTGAAGGGTGGCAGGGAGCAACCCCGAGTCACTGGCAAAGCACCTCAAGGACATGGGGGCTTTCTTTAACCCCAGTCATTCCTACAGAACCCACTGGCAGTTGACAGGAGCAGCGTTATCTTCTATGCTGGTCTTTGGAAATGGAAGGATCTGGTCTGTAAGCAGGAAAGGAGACTGTTGGCAGTGAGCACCCTCCTTTCTCCTTGGGTGGTATTTCTACACTACATGGAGGAGATAGTAACAGAGGAGGAGAGACAGGGCAGGGTACAGCAGCAAACTGTGGGGAAGGGCTCACTCCACCCTATTCTTTGTCCCCAGGTCTGTCTTGTTTTGTTTGGAGAGGTGGTGGGAGTTGGTCTTAATCTTGGGATCCAGAAAGTCAAGACTGCCATGTTTGCTCATTTATGAGTACAGGGTGATGAGCTACTGGATGCACAGGCAGATTTCCACATTTATACTGAAAGCTGCACTTTGATCAAAAGGAGCTACAACATCAAGTCCCTAACTCAGCATCAAGTTTATCACTCCCCCTTGTGGGAAATGTGTGCATGACGCTGCTCTAATTCATAATGTGTCCACTGTCATCCTTAATGCCAACAACAGAACTCAGAAACTCCTGAGCAAGAGCCTTCCTCTCAGTAGGGAAAAGCAGTTCACAAAGTTCCCTCTGACTGCTGCCTTCATGGCCCACTGCAGGTCCTGTGTCTTGTGAGCCCACTGCACCCTCGGCCTGTCCCTTCCCACAAGGCCAACAGCAACCATGGCCCAAGCCTACTGAAAAGGCTCCTCTTGCAGCTCCCATTCCATGAAATCCTGTAACTGTACTCTGGGTAAGCCCCCAGCTTGACTCAGAATCTTAACTGTCCCATTCTTGAGCCCACTAGAACTTTTTCCCTGAATGGAAATACAGGGATTGGCCACAGAAAAAAAGAGACAGAAGGGAGGGGGGGAAATATAAATTTTTTTTCTCAGGGTCTAACAAGGCCAGATTTTTCCTCCCTTAGTCTCTAAGCCACCCAAGAAAATATTAATGCTATCACAGAAAAAAGAAAAAAAAAGGAACCTTGAAAAACAGTCAGAGGTATTATCCAAAGACAACAGTGAGACCTCAGTGGTGGTCATGATGGGCCCTTTCATACAAAAGGCAGCCAAAGTACACCAAAAAAATAACGTGGAGACTCACTGGATCCCCTCAGGTGTGTGTGTATATAGGTGCGCACTGCTGTTAATCTTTTTTCCTTTCATTAGGCCACATGCTACTAACAAGATTCTTAGCACAAGAAAAAAGGAAAGAGTACAGAGCCATGAAGATGGGCAACAGGAGAACTAGAAAAAGTGCTGGACAAGGAGGGAAAAGTAGTTAAGCACAGGGTCACATACAGGAGCAACCGTCAAGAATCACAAAGAGAATGAGAGGTAACACTTCCTTTATCTCTCGAAGGCGAGTGCAGCTTAGTATTTCGGCTGGCTTGTGCATCTGCGGGACAGTTTAGACCTGTGGGACAAATGGGAGGCAGGATCAGCAAACTGGATCTAGGTGTCCTCATCTCACAGGTCTTTTTCCTCTGCAGGACCAGGTCTTCTGGGACCTTGAATGAATGCTAGGCTGAGGTCCTGCCCACTCTGGGGACCCTGTGACACTAGCCTCACTGAGGACCTGTGGCTGAATCACAGGGCTGAATGGTGGGAGATATTAAGGTCCTTACAATCTTCCCTTTCCTTGGTGCCCTGAACCCCACCTGTAGACCTTGAGAACAAAAAAAGGAGATCAACGGGTACACGTGTGACCAGAGTCTCCTTGGTGACCAGGATACAAAAAGGTACCTTAAGGAAAGGAGAGGCCTCATCACCACTATACAGTTCATTGCAGTCCTGCTCTCCCTGCACCTCAATGTTTCCTATTTATGTGGATATCTCTGAAGCCAAAAGTCCAGGGGAGAAAGCAAACAGAAGAACTTCTTACCGTATTGTGCCAGCAAGGAGTGGGTTAAAGGCATATAACCAGTCATTCATGTCTTTGTCATTAAGAGCCTGCAGAAGGACCCCACGATGCTTTGTGCATACAACAAAAGTGTTAGGTGTCTGAAAGAGAGAGGTAGAGAAGAAGGTTGCTGCATGGAACAAGCAGTGGGGACCATCCTGCCACATTTGCCAGATTCACAGGGTATAAAGAGCTTCAGGCTGAAAGCTCAAGGAATTCAAGTCTATAGGAGGATCCATACCACACAACAGAACCTTAAACTCAAAAGGGAAGGCACGTGTGGCAGTGAAAAGCCAGGGCAGAGCAGGACTGACCTTCACCATGGCCTGCTGGTCCTCGCTGTATTCCACCTGTGCTGTGGACAGGTTAATGATGCCACGCTCCACGGGGTCCTTGTCACTGTTATAGATGAAGACGTAAGGGCGGCGGACCACAACAAAATGTTTAGCCCAGTTGCTGGAAAGTGGCTCCTTGAAATGCAGATATCCTTTCTTAGAGACCACTGAGCTAAAAGGACAGTACAAAAAAGTTAGTTTCTCACAAAAAGAAAATGATCATATGCTGAGCATGAGATGATGCATGCCTATAATTCCAGTCAACTGGGAGGCTGAAGCAGGAAGATTGCAAGTTCAAGGCCAGCCTCAGCAACTTAGCAGGTCCTAAGCAACTTAGTGAGACCCTGTCTCAAAATAAAAAATAAAAAGGGCCAGGGATGTGGCTCAGTGGTAAAATGCCCTGGGTTCAGTACCCAATTCCACAAAACCAGAAAAAAGACAGACAATCATGAGCTGAGCACTATTAATGGTCTTTTTGCCCTAGATTATTTTCTGCCAAATTAATATAGCAAAAGAGCAAAAAGTGCCCCAACACCATGCTGTGTCAGATGCCGATGCCTGATGAGGTGTAGCTGGGGCAGAAATCCAGTCTGGCTCCTTCCCCAGATTCAAAGTACACTAGACTACAACAGGCTCACACACATGAGTTGGAAGTCAATTCTTCTTGCTAATTTTTTATATCTAGTATCCCTGGGGAATAGAGTACTTACCCTGGTCTAATTTCTTCAATATCTGGAACGAGATTGAGAAATTCATTTTTTCCTGCTCTGGCCAAATAGGGTGTTTCCACAGCTGGAACAATCTGAAACTGTTCAAATTCTGGGCAGGGACTAGAGGCTCGGGAATTGGCTTCTGGGGTCCTTTAAAAGAGAGAGGTTAGAAAGAAAAGGGTAATGAGAGTCTCAGTAAGGCCAAGCATCTTGGGCACAGCCACTTCTCCAGGAGGGTATGGCTCCTCTCCCTGAGCACTAGCTGCAAATGTCAGTTTCAGAGAACTCAGCTGAGTAGACAAGCTCCTATCAGAAAGTCAACACTGAATTCTACTGGTTTCCTCCTAGAGTTGCAAGAGGTCACTGATGATCACTGAGTCTCAGTTTATCTTCTTAGCCTAAGGCTCTCTGAACACAAGTTGCTGAATGTGAACTCTATTCCCTTATGTTTCTTTTTAGTTCTGTAGTCAAACCTAGGGTGGTTTTCAAAATGTGATCTCTATACTTGCCTGGCATGCATGAGGTCCTGGGTTCTAACCCTAGCACAGAGAATAAAAAAGTGGTCTCTGACAGCAACAGCTTCATCTGGGAAACTGTCAGAAATTAAAATTCTTAAGATTCTAACAGATACCTCCAGCATCAGAAACTTTGGGTGGGGCCTGGCCATCTACAAGCCTTCTAGAGGATACCAATGCACTCAATCTGAGATCTCAATCTGCCTTAGGAGTAGCAGATAAAGTCAACAAATGGGAAGAACCTCGGTTCCTAATGGCTGTGCAAGCAGAGCTGCAACACTGAGCTGGATCAGTTCTCTTTACTGAGAAAGAATCTCCTAGGTTCTGTGTGGTATCTTCATAGAGCAGCTTAGCCTAAGATGGTATCTCACTGATTGTAAGAAACCTTTTTTTTCATAATTTATCACTTCTTAAATTACGATGCCTCTTACAGGTGATGGCATGTTAAACTGAATTAGTTTTTTTTTTCTTAGTGGCCTATAAAATAATCTTATAGTTGATGGCATCATCCTAAATTTATAACATTTAATGAGAAAAGGCTCCAGTGCATTTCTGAACATTGCCAGGGGGATGGCACTGCCCTCACTGAGAACCAGAGCTGGGGGAAGGCTGACATTTTCCTTGGTTCTTAGACTGACTTCTCTGTGAAATTTGGGCACTTACTTCTGATCCGCAGAGTTGCTCCTAGAGTCTACCAGAGAGGGGCAGGTGGAGGAGGGAGTGAGGGTAGCGCTGCTGAAACTGGACACAGAGGGATCCCGCCCAATTGGAGAGATATCAGACAACTGGAAGCAAAAAAAACCAAAGAACAAAAAATAGCCAGTGAGATTCAGGAGCAAATGGCTTCCTCTCGCCAGGCACAGTGGGGCACGCCTGCCATCCCAGCAACTCAGGAAGCTGAGGTAGGAGGACTGCAAGTTGAGTTAGACTAGGTAACTTAGCAAGACCCTGTTAAAGATCAAAAATAGAAAGGGCTGGGAATTTAGCTCAGTGGCAAGGCACCCTTGGGTTTAATCTCCTGTACCATAATAAATCACGAGTAAATAAAAAAATAAATTTTGAAAAGCTACCTTTGCCATAGTCTTTGATAACCATTGACTTCCTTTCATAAATCTTCAGAAGATCACTTAATAAACCTACAGATGGGGCAGTGGTGCACACCTGTAATTCCAGCTACTCAGGAGCTGAGAGGAGGGATTACAAGTTCAAAGTCAGCTTCAGCAATTTAGCGAATCCCTAAACAACTTAATGAGATCCTGTCTCAAAATAAAAAAATAAAAAGGCTGGAGGTGTAGCTCAGTGGTAGAGCACCCTTAGGCTCAGTCTGAAGAGCTGCCAAAAATAAAAAGCATGCACATAAAAAATTATTATTGTCAGTAAATAAATCAAACAAAAATTCAAAAAGAGAAAGTAAATAAGTCTACAAATATTTTATAGACTGAACATAACATTAGGAATCAAGACATATACAAAAGAGGGGGCTACAAAGCACCTGCTGAGCATGTGGGAGTCCCTAGGAGAAATAAGAGAAAGGGGGAAAAAAGATGGGAAGGGAAGAGGGGGAAAAAAAGCAGGGTGGGAATGTAGTTCAGTGGTAAGTGCTCCTGGGTTCAATCCCCAGCAGCAAAATAAAATAAAATTAAAATAAATAAATGCATACAAGCTGCCTCTGCCATAGGCATTAACAATTAGTGCCTTCCCTTCATAAAGTTTTAGGGATAAGGGATACAGCTTAGTGTAGAATACTTGCCTAGCACATGTTAAGGCCCTGGGTTTGACCTCTAGCATCACACACACAAACTCAAAAAAAAAAAAAAAATTGAGGGGTGTATTTCAATGGTAGAATGTTTTTCTAGCATGCAAGAGGCCCTGGGTTTTATCCCCAGCACCATTTAAAAAAAAGAAAGACATTTACAAAAGAAGTAAAGCTGTTTTTTAAATATTTCTATGGCCCTCTGACATTAATTAAATAACATTATGCATGCATGAACCCAAGCAGCCACCACATGCTATGTGTTGTACTAAGAACACAGTAGAGGTCCTGCTCTCCTATGTCCTGCTCTGGAGTTTACATTTTAGTAGAGAAGGCAGACAATAAACCACTGAACAAACGCTTTTAAAAGTGCTGTTTGGGGACTGGGATGTGGCTCAATGGTACAGCACTTGCCTAGCATATGTGAGGCACTGGGTTCAATTCTCAGCACCACTTATAAACAAATAAAGGTCCATCAATAACTAATAAAAATATATTTTTAAAGAGTGTTGTTTAGTAACTGGGTGCAGTGGTACATGCCCATAACCCCAGCAACTTAGGAGGCCAAGGCAGAATTCTAAGTTTGAGGCCAGACTCAGCAACTGGGAGAGATCCTGTCTCCAAATTTAAAAAAGGTAGAAGGGGTGGGGGCTGGGGATGTAGCTCAGTGGTACAGCACCCCTGGGTTCAATCCCCAGTACTGCAAAAAGGTAAAGGGAAAAAAAAAAAGGTACCAGGTAATAATAAGCACTACAGTGAAAAATAACATAGTGTGGTGTGGAAAGTTGAGAGGGCGGCCAGCTTGCGATTGGGCAGTTAAGGAGGCCTGCTCCACACAGACAATCTTAGACCCCTGCAAAGACCCCTGGCAGGAATGAGCTGGGAGTGTTTAAAGAACAGCAAAAAAGCTCATGCTGATGAAGATAGAGTGAATGACATAGTTCTCTGAAGTGTTTTCCTCACTCTTTGCTGAACGCACTGGGTTTTTTGCCACCAAGAAAAAGCCTTAAGACTTTCTTGTGCCTTGTCATACACAAACATATCACCGTCTACAGAATATTCTTCTCCAAGGGATTTAAGGAGAATCCCAAAATGTTTTTCCTCTGATAATCACTGTAAGGGACACATACATTGTTATCTTCAGAAGTCAGTGTTCTGACTTTGAAAAACCAGATACATTTTCAGACATAATGGTCACATATCAAGCCATCTAAAAGCATCAAAAGCCAGGGACAAAATCTGGAACGCTGAAGAGAAACTGGTAACCAACACACTGGCTAATGATGATGGCTTCAAGGTGCTCACCTTACAGTCACTGATGCTGCCATGAACTTGGTTGAATTCTCGATTAAAAGTATGGGTAAGAAGCTGCAGGCACTAAAGAAGAGAAAGAGAAAATGAAGTTGAACTTAAGACTTCATTGGCTAAACAAAGCCTGGGATGCAAGGTAGGAGGGGAACTGACACACCTAAAACTCATGCTGGGGCTCAGATGTTACCCAGACAGCTATGGAAATTAACTACATATACAACAAGGGAAGTCCGGTATATGTCTAATAAAGATGATAAAATAAATAGATCTAGATGGGCAAAGTGACACATGCCTGTAATCTCAGCAACTTGGAAGGCTGAGGCAGGAGAATTGCAAGTTTGAGGCTAGCCTCAGCAATTTAGTGAGGCCCTATGCAATTCAGTAAGACCCTGTCTCAAAATAAAAAAATAAAGGCTGGGCATGTGACTCAGTGGTTAAGCAACTGTGGGTTCAATCCAAAATAAATACCTAATAATAATACCAAAATAAATACATAATAATAAATAAATAGATTTAAAAAGTTATTTTCAGAGTAGGGTCAAAGAGCATGAGAAGAAGATTAACATTAAACAGGGATGAGAGGTGGGAGGGAAAGGGAGAGAGAAGGGAAAATGCATGGAAATGGAAGGAGACCCTCAGAGTTATACAAAAGTACATACAAGAGGAAGTGAGGGGAAGGGGAAAAATAATATAAGGGGGACAAACGAATGTCAGTAGAGGGAGCAGAGAGAGAAGAGGGGAGGGGAGGGGGGATAGTAGAGGATAGGAAAGGCAGCAGAATACAACAGACACTAGTATGGCACTATGTAAATCAATGGATGTGTAACTGATGTGATTCTGCAATCTGTATATGGGGTAAAAATGGGAGCTCATAACCCACTTGAATCAAATTGTGAAATATGATATATCAAGAACTATGTAATGTTTTGAACAGCCAACAATAAAAAATTTAAAAAATAAATAAATAAATAAATTAAAAAAAAAAATAAAAATAAAAAGTTATTTTCAGCAGGATGCAGTGGCATACACCTGTAATCCCAGTTGTTCAGGAGGCTGAGGCAGGAGAGTCCAAGTTAAAGGCCAACATGAGCAATTCAGCAAGATAAAATAAAAAATAAAATGTGCTGGGAACATGGCTCAGTGACAAAATGCTCCTGGGTTCAACTCCAAGTACCTAAATAAACAGCCATTCTCAACACAACAAAAGTGAATTACTGCCAGGCACGGTGGTGCATGCTTGTAATCCCAGCATTTGGGGAGACTAAGACATGAAGACCACAAATTCAAGGCCAGTCTCAGCAACTTAGCAAGACACATCTCAAAATAAAAAAGGGTAGGTTAAGTATCTCTGGGTTCAATATCGGTTTTTTTTTTTTTTGGTTATTGGGGATTGAGCTCAGGGGGTTTCAAGCACTGAGCTACATCCTCAGCCCTATTTTGTATTTAATTTAGAGACAGGGCCTCACTGAGTTGCTTATGCCTTGCTTTTGCTGAAGCTGGCTTTGAACTCAAGATCCTCCTGCCTCAGCCTTTGGAGCCGCTGGGATTACAGGCATGCACCACCATGCCTGGAGGGGTTCAAACAAAAAGTGGATTACTGCAAACACCATAGTATGTAAATGCTTATGAATGTAATAGCACTCCTTTAATTCTCAATACACGGAGACTTTTGGATGGACAAGTTTTCCTAAACAAACTAGAAGACTATTAGGTTAAGAAGTTGCCTAGCAACTATACACCTGGGAGTCATCCTCAATAACCCTCTTTTTTCCCACCACATCTGATCAGATTCCCCCTTCCTCTTCATCCTCATTTAAAAGGCTTAAACATGCCAGGTGCAGAGGCTTATGCCTGTAATTCCACCAACTTGGGAGGCTGAGGCAGGAAGATCCCAAGTTTGAGGTCAACCTCAGCAATAAGTGAGACTGCTCAAAATTTAAAAAATAAATAAAAAGGGCCAGGGGAACTGACCCCTTCTACCACCCAACAAAAAAAGGTTTCAAGATGGGTCTGGGGATGTAGCTCAGTGGCAGAGTGCTTGCCTAGCATGATCAGGTTCTGGTTTAAATCCCCAGTACTGAGCCCCCACCTGAAAAAAAGGGTTCATCATTTCTTATTGGATTACTATATGAAAAGAGGTCTTCCTTTCTCAGTGATTCTTTTCACTACTATTCCATTCTTTTTATTGCTGCCAGGGAAATCTTTCTCAAAAAATAATTTTTAAGGGCTGGGGATATGGCTCAGTGGTAGAGTGATTGCCTAGAATGTTTGAGGCACTGGGTTTGATTCTCAGCACCACATAAAAATGAATAAATAAAATAAAGGTACTGTACCCATCTACAACTAAAAAAGAATAAAAAAATAATAATGTTTAGGGGCTGTGGCTGTGGTTCAGCAGTAGTGCACTTGCCTGGCATGTGTGAGGCACTGGGTTGGATTCTCAGCACCACATTAAAATAAATAAATAAAATAAAGGTCTATCAACAACTAACAAATACTTAAAAAAAATGTTTAAAATATTTCCACATTGGCTAAGGGTATAGCTCAGGGGTATTTCTGGGTTCAATATGAATGAGACTCTGGGTGTGATTCCCAGTACTGGGGGTGGGGGAAAAGCCTATACCACTCCCAAGATCCACTTGAAATTTTAGTGTCACACATAGTACCCTCTCTTATCTCCCACCCCTCTTGCACATGAATTCCCTAAGACTGATTATAGAGAAGTCTGCTGGCTCTGTCCTGTATGTCCTTATAAGCCTTCCCCGAAGAGAAACACGCCTCTGTTGTATGTTGGTTGCCCATAATCTTATGCATAAAGCAGGAATTGAGTCTTATTTACTTCTACATTCAGAGTATAAGCATAGACCTTGAACCAGTGTCTCTCAAAGAAAGTGATGAAAATGAACAAACTGCAAGATTAGCTCAGAGCCTTGAGGTAGGAATGCTCAGCCAGGAGGAAGGAGTTCTCACCTTGGTAGCCAGCTCTTTCTCACGATCCACTAGGCTTTCAATGTCTGCAGAGTCATAGCCACTGCTCTCACTAGGTGTGATGGCACTTTCAAAGGTTGTGGTTGAGATCTGAGAGGAGATGCTGGTGGAGGTGCTGAGGGTCCCACTGCTGAGGCTGGGGGACAGCGAGTCACTCAGGGATTTGGGGATGCTATCACCAAGTCTTTCACGCAGCAGGAGGAAGTGGCGGGTTTTCTCCACCTAAGAAGATCAACACTACTGCCTCAGCAAACACAAGGCTCATGAGGGTCTTAAGAAGCAAAATATTATGACTTCATCATCACAGAAAACTGAAAAGCCATGATCACACGGCAAAGCCAGAGGTTAAGGACTGGGATTGTGCCATCCTGCAGCCGAGTTCTTGCCCTTGGCCCCTCCTGCCCTTGGATACCTCATGCAACAGCTCCAGCTTCTCCAGTTCCCACTGATGCTCCAGGATTAGGCTGTCTCCACGCGGCCGCCAACCTGCTAAATTCTCTTCTCCCCGCACATATGCCACCGAGGTATCCAAGACTTTTCTCCTCCTCCTCTGCATACCTAAGACAGAGGGAACATTTTTTCTTCTCAGAGAAAAATTCAATTCCAACTTTAGGTCAAATGAGTTGTTAATTCTTTTTTTTTTGGCAGTGCCGTAAATCCTATCCAGGGTCCCACACATGAGAATTACTAATCATTATACATAATAAGCTAACTATGATTTCAAGATCCATAAAATTTTGTTTATTAATACAAATTCACACATTTCTCTCAAAGCAACTCTCTAAACTTTTTTTTTTTTGGTGTGGTGCTGAACTTTTTAAAAAACTGAGTTTTATATTCTTTGATAATTATGAAGATTGAAATACAATGTGAGAAAATGCTCAAGTTTTGTGTTAAGTGAAAATACAGAGATGTTAAGTAGTCTGTACACTATGATTCTAAATGCATTAAAATATATCCATATGAAAAAAGTGGAAAGGGACTGCACACACACATTTAGTAGTTCAATGGTGGTAGATGACAGATGGCGTTAACCTCCATCATTTCTAATTATTCCTTCATTTATTTATTGCAGTACCGGGAATTGAACACAGGGCCTATGCATCCTATACAAGTACTCTATCACTGAGTTATACCCCAGCTCTTTTTATTTTTTTATTTTGAGACAGTATCTCACACTAAGTTGCCCAGAATTTGCAATCCTCCTGTCTCAGCCTCCTGAGTAGCTGGAATTATGAGAATCACCATTCCTGGCTTCCCATTTATTTTTCATAAATGATACACTAATTCCACAAAGGAAATACATGAACTTATATTATTCTTTTTCTAAATCTTTCCTGTGGGCCCTGACTCCTTTTCCATGTATGTTATCTAAAATGACTCAAACTACTAGGCTGGGAATATAGCTCAGTGGTAGACCACTTGCCTAGCATGAGCAAGGCAGGCCCTGGGTTTGATCTCCAGAACCACAAAAAATATAACAAAATAACTCAAATGCTCATTAATCAAATATTTTTTAAATGATTTTTTTTGGGGGAGAGAGAGAGAGAGAGAGAGAGAGAGAGAGAGAGAGAGAGAGAGAATTTTAATATTTATTATTTTTTAGTTTTCGGCAGACACAACATCTTTGTTTGTATGTGGTGCTGAGGATCGAACCCGGGCCACATGCATGCCAGGCGAGCGCGCTACCGCTTGAGCCACATCCCCAACCCAAATCAAATATTTTTTAAAAACCTGTGCAAGGACAGGGGTATAAGTGGTAGAGTGCTTGCTTGGTATGTGTGAGGCCCTGGGTTCAATCTCCAGCATTGTAAACAACCAAAAACCCTGTGCTATGGTTTGAACATCTCCCCAAAACTTATGCTGAGACATATGGTGGTGCACACCTTTAATTCCAGTAACTCTGGAGGCTGAGATAGGAAGATTCCAAGTTGGAGGCCAGCCTCAGCAACTTGGCAAAGCCCTGAGCAACTTAACGAGACCCTGTTTCAAAATAAAAAAGGGCTGAGGATATAGCTGATGACAAAGTGCCCTTGAGGTTCAATCCTCAGTACCAAAAAGCTCCCACAAAATTCATCTTAAAATTTAACTGCCATTGTGATAGTATTAAGGGGTGAGACCTTTAAAAGGTGATTATAGCTTAATATTGTTATCTTGGGAGTGAGCTAGTTATGAAAAGGAGAGTTTGGGCCCTCTCCCCTCTAGTTTCTGATGCTATAGGTCTGGGTTAGAGTCTGAAGAATTTGATTTTTTTTTTCTTTTGAATCTAGGGCCTTGCAAATACTAGGCAAGCATACGACTATTGAACTACATCCCCAGCTCAGAATGTGAATTTTTGACAATTTCCCAGGTGAAGCTGCTGCTGTTTCTGCTCAATAATGTATTACACCAAGTTATCTTTGGGCTAAGGTGGTGAGGGAAGTGGTTACAGTTTTGAAGTCAAATTCATTCTAATTCACTCAAAAGTTTTATATTTCCCGGCCTAGCAACATTTTGTTTGATATAATTTTTGAAACTATTTTACATATCATAGACCAAACAATATTGCAATTCTGAAAAAGGTAATTCTTACCACCATCACTAAAGTTGGTTTGTAAAATATACATGTTTCTAAAATTTTTTCATCTAGCTACATAATTTTTTAATTTTTTTGTAACAGGGATTGAACCCAGGGGCACTTAATCACTGATCCACACCCCTAGCCCTTTTTTGTATTTTATTTAGAGACACAGTCTTGCTGAGTTGTTTAGGGCCTTGCTAAGTTGCTGAGGCTGGCTTTGAACCACGATTCTTCTGCCTCAGCCTCCCAAGGTGCTGGGATCACTGGTATTCATTACCAAGCCCAGCCAATTTTTTTGTAATATACTTGAAACATATCAAGATATTATCACCTCTACAATCCATAGGCACTTACCCGGACTGCCTGTGTCTGCCATTTTGCATAAGCTGAGTTCATAAATTCCAGTGACTCGATTGCTATTTGAAAATAAAGTAAAACTGCTTCATTTCTTACAGCACAAAAATAGGAAAATCTCAATTCCACCTACTTAAATTCTTCTGTAGGGACTGTAACCCACCTCAAATGTAACTACAGATATTTCTTATCAGTCACTGTTCTTTTCCTATTCTGAACTAAAGCAGTATATATATATCTTAGGAGGAGCTTGTTTTTATCTCAGTCATTTGATAGCTACATTAATAGGATAATAAACTAGAAAATTCATAACACAAATGTAAAAACTAAAAAATTTGCTTTTTGTTAACGTAAGAGAGAATAGATGAGGGGGAAAATGTCTGACTGGAATGAAATGACATACAACACATTCTGGGGATCATGAGTGAGAAGGGATATACCTTAAATATGCCTAATATTAAAAAGAAAAAAATCCCAATGATAATCTGTTAGAAATAGTAATAGTGCCATTCAGTCCTGCAAAGCTGTTTGGGAAATGTTTACAATGTAATATTCTTCCTTTCTTTATTAGCTTGTCCATCCATCAACATTTTATTAAATGCCAGATGCACGTCACTGTACTCCAGCTATCAGTTACTCAAATGGTTTATAATTTGTAAACTAACCATAAAACAGCAAGCTGGGGAAGACTAATGACTGCTGATTCTATTGTACTGGTCAAAGGAACTGACAGGTAAACATCTCAAAAACTTACGAATCTGGTGACTTTGAGTAGCCACTGCCAAAGAGGCTGCGCAGAGAGCGTGGAGGTGAGATCTTGGCATCTCGGGAATAGAAGACCATGCACACATCCTTGGTGACGACAGCTGGCTGGATGCAATGATCCAACTGGAAGCACACAAAAGCAGGTGCTATGTAAATGCAGCAGAGTACCTGTGACCACAGGCTGTGCAGTAGCATATTTGGAAAGCTAGATTTGGAGATGGCAAGGTTTCAGAGCCACCAATTATTTAAATAGAAACTGAATAGATAATATGTGCAAGGTCAGCATATAATCTCAGAGGAAAATATAGCTCAGTGTTAGAGCACTTGCCCTACCACTGTTCAACAGATGAGCAAACTGAGGCACAGAGATTTTTCAAAACAAGGATTTGAACTCAGGGTGTTTTCAGGCTTTCGGCTGTGGAACCACTCCTATGCTCTGCCACAACCATGAAAACAAAGAGGTGCTATTTTTTTAAAGTCATACATTCTTTAAAAGAATGGTAACTGGGTTACTAAAGCATAAGCCATCATAAAATTTGGGATCTTTTGACTAAATAGAGAGCAAGAACACAAACTAATATAACAATCAACAAAGTATAATGAAGCATATAATTTAAGGATGTGGAGGAAGAAAGGAGGATGAAATACGTCAATCTTCCCTGACTGACTCTATAACTTGCCCAATGCTCTGGGCTGGATACTCACAGTCCTTGAAGTTCTGAGTCTACTCACCTCTAGGTAGGCTGACAAGGTCATGTAGATCTTTTCTCCATAGGGTGTCACTCGGTTCAGAAGAAGGGAGTTATGCAGGGAGCTGTCCCATACTGCCTCAAAACGGTAGAAAGTCCTGAGGTCAGAAACACATGAGGGCATCAGCCAAGAGCAGCTGTTGATACTGTAGTCCAGGTTCTGTTACTGTCAGTAATCCTAAGGAATCCTACACCAGCCATCAACACTTTTATTTATTACCCTCATCTCCTAGGAGGAAAAGTAGGTCCTTATCCTCTTGCCCCACCCATCATTAAGGTATACTTGGCAGTGCTCACATTGTTCTTCTTTTAGGACAAGCTTCTGTCTATGAACATAAAAACTGTGTGAGAAACTAAAGACATTAAGATGAGAAGAATAAGTGAGTATGCCTAAAATCCTAGAAAAACTAAGCAAGCTCCCCTGTCATTCAATGATGAAAGCAGATCTAATCTTCACATCACCAGATCTGATCTTCATAGGCCAGCACTGCCAAGCCTCAGAAACATAAGAAATACAGGGGCTGGGATGTGGCTCAAGTGGTAGTGCGCTCGCCTGGCATGCGTGCAGCCTGGGTTCGATCCTCAGCACCACATACAAACAAAGATGTTGTGTCTGCCGAAAACTAAAAAATAAATATTAAAATTTTTCTCTCTCTTAAAAAAAAAAAACATAAGAAATACATCTGGGAGCAGGTGCGGTAATCCCATCAGCTCAGGAGGCTGAGGCAAGAGGATCGAGTTCAAAGCCAACCTCAGCAATTTAGTGAGGCCCTATGCAACTTACTGAGACCCTGTCTCAAAATAAAACATAAAGGGCTGGGGTTGTGGCTCAGGGGCAGAGCACTTGCCTAGCATGGGTGAGATACTAGGTTCAATCCTCAGCACTGCATATAAATAAATAAAATAAAGGTCCATTGACAATTAAAAAATATATATATATACACACAATAAAAATATTAAAAAAGGGCTGGGAATATAGCTCAGTGATTAAGTGCCCCTGGGTTCAATCCCCAGTAACAACAACAAAAAATACATCCGGAAGGCTTGCTGGTGGGAACAGGTAGAAGAATTTTAAATATGGAGAGCCTTGTTCTAAATAAAAGAATAAGAGCCGGTATTTCAATAAAAGATCCTGTATCTAAATCAAATACAAAATAGGGCTGGAGATGTGGCTCAGTGGTTGAGTGTCCGTGAGTTCAATCCCTGGTACTCCCCAAAAAAGGATGATTTTTTAAACAAGAGCCAGCTGTTATCATTTGTTACTTTTTGTATTTCATACATTTTCTTTAGGTATTAGAGATTTAATCCAGAGGTGCTTAACCACTTAGACACAACTCCAGCCCTTTTTATTTTTATTTTATTTGAGACAGGGTTCTCACTAAGTTGCTTAGGGCCTTGCTTAGTTGCTGAGGCTGGCCTTGAACTTGTATCTTCCTGCCTCAACCTCCCAAGCTGTTGGGACTATAGGTGTATGCCACCACACCCAACCAATGTTTTTTTTTTTGTGTGTGTATGTTGGGTATTGAACTCAGGGCCTGTGCATGAGAGGCAGGCACTTTACCAACTGAGCTATATCCCCAGCCCCCAGACAATCTTTTATTTAAGAAAGAATCAGAAGCTAAACTTAGAAGATACCCAAAAAATGTTTTTTGAATTGTTCTAATATCATTTTTCCCTACTGACAAAAAATACAGACAAGCTGACATTCACCCTTTCAGTTTAGCAAGTCTCATCTGAAACACTGCTGGATTTGATGGCAGTTTTACAGATCAACCTCAGGCTCTGCCTCACCCTTCCCTCCTTGTGACCATGACATGTGTCAGGGAAGATGCTTCGTCTACTCCACCACCACTAGCTCTCCATAGCACATCTGACTCACCTAGGAAGAGTGTCTGCACCCTACCACTAGGTTCCTCCTTAGTCTAGCCCAAATGGTGATCTGACTGGTTCTGCCTTCTCTAGGTCTCCTGTGATAATTAGCAGGCAAGTCCTCTCTAAACATACCCAATGCTTCATCCTCTGGAATGAACAAAGGAAATGACACATTTCTGAAAGTGAGCTCCTGGACCACACATACTCCAAGTGCCTATAAGGTGTGGTCACGCCCCTTTATAGCTGCTTTTTAATTTAACTCTTACAGGACTAATTCTTAAATGGCTAGCTTTTAAAGCAACAAGCTTGGGTCATAAAATTCTCAACAAAGACACTGAAGGACTATACATAGAAGCAGCTAATAAGATAAAGTCACCAAGGGGCTCAAACAGCAAATTAAATGATAGACAACAGGAAACTTTCCATGGCTTCTGGGTTCAGGGAGGCATCCACATAGCCCTGCTTAGATACAATCTTCGCTTTAATCTGGTTTAAGACAGATTCTAACATTGGGTGACAATATTCACCATTTCAGCAGAAGCCACCTAAGAACTATAATCACCTCAACAGCTGTTCTTTTATTGTGTTATGGCCTTTGTCAAGGTGCCTAGACTAGGGCCTACCTATCAGATGGTACAGGGACAGCCACTACTTGTACTAGCCCCCCCCCCCAAAAAAAAAAAGTCCCTCTGACAGCTGAGAGAAATTCCTATCACTGCTGCCTATAGCCTATACTTAGTGATTTGCTCTGAGCTCCAGAGAACTCCACCCTGAGTTCAAATCCCTGTTTTGAAAAATCTCTGTGCCTCAGTTTGCTCATCTGGGTCTTTCAGCTGAGGCAATGTTTTACACTTGTACAGGAAAGCCTCTCCAAATTTGTGTTTTCACGTAACCTAAAGTGAAAATTTCACTGGCAGAAACCTGGCTAACATAAAGGAAATTTTGACTTCACTAAAACATTGCTATATTGAAAAAAATTTGTGTGTTTTGTTTTGTAGTTGCTACAAAACATTCTATTGGAATACCCACCAAAAATGGCAGGTTTTTTTTTTTTTTTTTTTTTGGTACTGGGGATTAAACCCAGTACCAAATTGGTCCAGCTGTAGGGTCAATGTGCCCAGCTCAAAGGTGGCAATTCTTGAGAGGTGGTTATAAGAAATACTCTGAGATTGGTAAGCAATATCAATTAAAAGAAACTGGCATGAGCCAGGTGTGGTGGGGCATGCCTGTAATCCCAGAAGCTGGGGAGGCCAAGGCAGAAGGATTAAAAATTAAGAGTCAGCCTAAGCAACTTAGTGAGGCCCTAAAGCAACGCAGAAAGACTCTTGTCTCAAAATAAAATATTAAAAAGGGCTGGGAATGTGGCTCAGTGGTTAAATGCCTCTGGGTTCAAATCCTGGTGAAGAAGAAGAAGGAAGGGGGGGGAGGAAGAGGAGGGGAGGAGGATAAATAATAATAATAATAACAATAATATAATAATAATAATAATAATAATAATTGGCATGAGAACCTGGAGTTAGAAACAGAGTTGAGTCCCAGTGCATGCTTTTTCCTGTATGGTTCAGGAGGTAGTGAAAAATGATTCCAAATACATTCCCTAAAGATGTGCTGACCAACACAGGACCAAAGTAAGAAACAGGTTTCAAGGTAACTGCTTAAATTATATATTCACTTGAATTATTAATTGCGAACAATTTAAAAACCAACTTCTTATGGTCATAACTAATTTTTTCCTGAGACATTCAATTAAGAAAATGCAATGGTGAGGCACTAAGCAACTCAATGAGACCCTATCTCTAAATAAAATATAAAATAGGATTTTTTTTTTGTGTGTGTGTGTGTGTGTGTGTGTGTGTGTGTTGGGGATTAAAGTCAGGGTCACATGTGTGCTTAAGCAAGTACTCTAAGCCCAGCCCCTGATGGACCCTCTTGAGTTTACTAAGAGACTCTCTGAAATACCAACTAGATGGAGTCCGGGTTAAGATATAAACTTGGGGCCAGGGATGTGGCTCAGTGGTAGAGCATTTGCCTAGCAAGTTTAAGACCCTGGGTTCCATTCCCAACACGGCAAAACAAAAAACAAACAAAAAAACTTGGATCTGGCAGTATTGTGGGAGTGCAGTCCCAGACCTGAGTTTGATCCATGGCACCACAAAAACAAACAAACAAATAAATAAGACGTAAACTCATTAATAATATCAGTCAAAAAACATTCAGGCTATATTGTCATGCATTGCTTCTTTCAGCTTGCTTCCCTAAATCAAATAAAGGAAGAGATGGGAAAAACTTTCTTTACTACTAATCCAGACTTTTTTCTATTCCAAAATAAGAAAGATAAGGACCTTTGACAGAAGAATGAAAAATGTTTACAAATACACTTAACATTTCTTCACACAGACTCAGCTAGCCAAAGTGGTCTCTACTACCACGCAGAAAAAACAAAGAAGAATGTGAGCAGTTTTCAAAGGTTTTGGTAGAGCAATAAACCTCTCAAGCTTTTGAGAGAGAGAGAGGAGGGACAAAAGAGAACAGAGAACAAGGCCTGATATTCCATATAAAGTGAGGGGAGATGGGCATTCCACTTTGCAAAGTAGAGAAGAAAAGCTTAAAGGGTATAAGAATAAAATGGACAAACTTAGTAAAAGGAATGAGAAAATAATTTAGAACTCTAAAATTATGAAGTTATATGTGAAAATGTACACACAGCAGAAAAACCCAGGACACAAAGAAAAAGGTCTTGCTCTATCCTAGGCACAGCTTAGATTTACATGGGGAACAAACCACTAAATTAAAATAATAATCAAAGCAACATAAGACATAAAGCATTCTGATAAACTAGAATCTTTATGTGCAAAGAAACAAACAGAAAATACCTAGGAATATCCTTATCAAGAAAGAGCCTGCAAAAACATAGAAAGGGCTTTTGTTAGTGCAGCAACAGAAGGGAGGGAACAAAGAAAAAGAAAAAGCAGAAACAACAAAAACAAAAAAACATGGAAAAGTCAAATTTGCTAATAAGCAAAGTGAATTCAAGTGGACAACTGACAGATATTGGGATCCAATTTGATACAGCATTTACAATGACATGGTCCCTTTTCCTGAGACATTCAATTAAGGAAATGCAATGGTGAGGCGCTAAGCAACTCAGTGAGACCCTGTCTCTAAATAAAATATAAAATAGGGCTGGGGATATGGCTCAGTGGTTCAGTGCCCTTGGATTCAATCTCTGGTACCAAAAAAAAAAAAAAAAAAGATGATTTTAAACTTACCCACTGTGAGTAGTACATTTCTATTTCTGGCCCAAAACCTATTTATGCCAGTTGTGCTTATTATTATCTAATGAAACATTAAGGAAATTAATAAAATATGAAGATAAAAAGAATTCTTATTCTAAAAATTCAATAGTTTTTTTAAAATATCTTTTTAGTTGTAGATGGACACAATATCTTTTTATTTATTTTTATGTGGAGCTGAGGATCAAACCCTGTGCCTCACATGTGCAAGGCAGGTAGGTGCTCTATCACTGAGCCATAGCCCCAGCCCCTAAAAATTCAATAGTTTTGAGTTGTTTAAAAACAGCTGTTTAAATGAAGTTTGAGCAAGATAAATGTAAAAGAAAGAGTAAAATTATAAGATGTTTAAGTGATAAAATGTTAATGAGATAAATGATAAAAATTTGAAAGGATTTTGGATTTAGATTTTCTTTATAGGCTTTCTAATTCCGGTTCTACCAAACTGAAAATCATAGATGATGAGTGTGGTTTTATAAGAAAATAAACAGAATTCCAATAAATAATTCTGCAATTAAAGAAAAGGCCTTGGTCCTACAGCAAAAGCTTGATAAGTGATATAAGTGTATTTCACTTAAGTTACAACAGAAAGACACCTTTAAACAATCTTTTCATTATTCTTAACTTTAGTCAACTTTTTTATTAACTAATTTTACGGTTCTATTATATAAGATAAGCTGCTTCTAAAGACGGCAAATTCATTTCTTACAGCCTGATCTGCTGCTGGGCATGAGCCAAAGGACATTTTCAAGCCAAGGGTGGTGGCACACAGCTATAATCCAGCTACTTGGGAGGCTAAGGCAGGACTGCCAAGTTTGAGGCCAGCCTTGGAAACTTAGCAAGACTCTGTCTCACAATTTAAAAAATAAAATTTTAAGTGAGGGTGGCTGGGGATGTAGTACTGTGATGGAATGCTTCTAGGTTCAATCCCCAGTACCAAAGGGTGAATACAAAGAACCTTTCATGTTACTCTAACGCAGGTAAAGTCAGCACAACCAGCATTTAAACCAAACACCATCATTCCCTGGTATTTTGCTAAGTATCCTAAGAACATTTAAGATACATTTTTTAAAATTGCAAAGAAAACAGTACTAGTGAATGCTAGCTGAATATTGACTATAAATAATGTCTAGCAGAAGAGAGAAAGCTATGTGGAGTTACTACTGACTTTAGGGAAATGGGATTATTCACAGTTCTGCCCAGGAAGGGTCAATGCACACCCCCCTATCTCTCTATCCACTCCCCAAATACATACCTGCTTACACATTCCTTCCTCCCTTTCCACAGTCCCTGCTAGCTAACCTTACATGCAAAAAAGCAAGCAGAAGTTTATTCCTTTTTCCTCTTTGTATGCAAAACTTCTCATTTTCCCCTCCCTCTTCCCAAATAGACACGAACAAGTTTTTCAGTAGATGGAGGTACAGAGAAGCCCTGTAACGAGAAGCATTCTCAGCCCACATTAAACCTACAGCTGCTCGGCTGAGGTTGTGGCTCAGCAGTAGAGCGCTTGCCTAGCATGTGCAAGGCCCTGGGTTCGATCCTCAGCACCACATAAAAATAAAATAAAGATTATTGTGTCCAACTACAACTAAAAAGTAAATAAAATATATATATAGCTGCTCCTGCTTCCCAGCCTTTACAAAAGAAAGAGATGGACTCTCTGAGTCAGCCTTACTCATAACCCCTTTCATGGGTGAGGTAAGAGGAAGCAGCAGGTCTGTCTCCAGTCTATCACACATGAAGCAACATGAACATGTACTTTAATGCACTGTCATCGCTTGGATATAAAAGAATATTTTGAGAGAAACTAGTTTAAAATTAAAAACAATAAAAATCCACTATTTACAGCAGTCACTCTTGGACACAAGAGTTTATATTAATTTATCAACTTTATGCATAAATGGAAATAAGAAGCAAAAATTGATAACGACTAAGTCTATACTAGCAGCAGCAAAGACTGAATGCAAAAGGCTTTACTATTCCTTGGAGGACAAATTTCCATGCTACTCAGCAGTGAGAAACCTTTCTCCACAGTAACCATTTCACCAGAAAATGTTTAGGTTTAGCAATAATTGATGGGCACTTTTAAACCCTTGGGTAGTATGCCGAGGTTTTTGGTCTGGTTTTTCTTTACTACGTGGCAACATCTAAGGTAGGAGTAGAACATCCATTCTCTAAAGGTAAATGATCACACACAATCCAATCACTTTTCTTTCTTTTTTGAGAGCTGGGTAGGCAAAGGAAGAAATAGGGAATTTTGAAGTGAGAAGTAAATTAGTTTCTTCATCTGCATGCATTTCTTAGGATGCCCCACCTGCTAGAGTTGTGGGAAGACTTCAGGTATTTGGCAGAGATGATGTTCAGGGACAGGATGGCATCGATCGCAGCTTCATCCACCTCAGGTTTATTCCTAATCCGGCCTAACAGAAATAATAAAGAAACCAGAAGAAAGGCACATTAAAAACCAGACATTAACATATTAAGTCCAAAACAAACTTTCCATTCTCACAAAGTTAACCCAGTCCTCCTAGGTCGTTTTCACTGTAACTGGTTAAGCGCAGGGTCCTGAAGGCTTCTCCAGTCTGTCTTGTTTCCCCTGTTTTGCACATTTAGTCAGTTGTTGAAACCTTATTCCAGCCTTGAAACCTTATTCTTTTTTTTTTTTTTGACTTCTATGCCTTATGCCTTTATTTTCTTATTTATTTTTTTTTTAATTTTTTATTGTGGGTTGTTCAAAACATTACAAATTTCTTGACATATCATATTCCACACTTTGATTCAAGTGGGTTATGAACTCCCACCTTCACGAAACCTTATTCTTTGTTCAAAGAATTTTTTGTATTGATCTCAGTTTTTACTCTCAATATTATTGTCCTGCTCACAAAGGCCATCTTCCCCTTCAATCTGGAACTGGCAACAGCCATTCATCTGGTCTCCTTGCTAGTCACATGTCCTCCATTCCAATGTGTTCTTTAGCCACTGACTTTATTCTACCACTTTCTTGCTCAAAATGCCACAACTCTGTTGTTTTAAATGCTATAAAACTAGGGGACACAGTACTCCACAGATGATAGGAACACAACCTTGAGAGCTGGACAGCTGGATTCAAGTTGTGGCTTTGACTCTCACTAGCTATGAGGCTTAACACTCATCCTGATTCTGAGCCTCAGTTCATGACAGTAATAATTTCTCCCTTATGTGACTATTACTAAGATTAAATAAACTAATACTTTTAAAGCACTCAGAAAAGCACATGGTGCCTGATAAACATTACACAAAAGAGTTTGTCAAACTAAACTGTAGAGTTCCTCAGAGAAGCCCGAGGGACCACTGCTTCTGGATCTTCCCCCTTCCTTTCTAATCTAAAAACATTGTCACTGTGGGGCTGGAGATGTGGCTCAAGCGGTAGCGCGCTCGCCTGGCATGCGTGCGGCCCAGGTTCGATCCTCAGCACCACATACAAAGATGTTGTGTCCGCCAAGAACTAAAAAATAAATAAATATTTAAAAAATAAAAAATAAAAATAAAAACATCTCTTCTGTTTTGTACATTAATATGCCATAATAATATAATTTTGAGGGCCGGGGTTGTGGCTCAGTGGTAGAGCATTCACCTAGCATGTGCAAGGCCCTGGATTCGACCTTAGCACCACATAAAAATAAATAAATAAAGATATTGTGTCCACTTACAACTAAAAAAAAAAAATTTATTTATTTATTTATTTATTTTTAAATTTATTTTTCAGTTTTCGGTGGACACAACATCTTTATTTTATTTTTATGTGGTGCTGAGGATCAAACCCAGCACCCCGCGCATGCCAGGTGAGCGTGTTACCGCTAGAGCCACATCCCCAGCCCCCAAAAATAAATATTTAAAAAATAATTTTGAAAAAGCTTAAAAACCACTGCCTCAGATAAGAAAGTATAATCTCCTCCCAAGGTTCTTAATCTGGTTCATGGGGACACAAAAGTCCATAGATAGAACTCAAGCAGTCCATCACTTAGATGGAGAAAAAATTATATCTTTATTCTCACAAACAATTAACTGAAATTTGACATTTCCTTGAATTATGGAAGGCAATAAACCACATATGAATTAGCAGTACCTGTTGACTCTGTCCCCTGTATTAACCACAGATGTTTCCACATCAAACTGATTTTCATTCATCCATCACCACTGTGGAATTATGGTCATCAGACTCACGTTAGATCTTGTGATTTAATGCCTCAACGAAGAATACATTGTAGTGCAAATGTGTTTAATTAATCTTACCAGTTGTATTCCAGTATCATTAATTTCTTTTGTAATTTATTTTCTAAGGCTTTACCATTGCCAAAAGGTCCATGGCAACAAAGGTTCTGAACCTCTGCCTTGGACTACCATTCTGAAGCTCTTACTCTGTAGGATGCTTGATTTTTCCACTTTGGTCATGGATCTCTAGCCATTTGATGTTAGGCATATGCATGTTAGGCCTCTCTTACTTAAAATGTTTATGTTTAGAAAACAAATTCTCTTGAATCCATTCAGAACCTTTCTCACAAAGTTAACCCAGTCCTCCTACGTTGTTTTCACTGTTAACTCAATAATGGGAACTGAGAAACCAGAATTTCACTTTTGTGTATAGCCAGAGAATAACTGGAGATCGAACCTAGGACCTGAAGCATGCTAGCGAAGCGCTCTGCCACTGAACTACACTCCTAGCCCTGAAGGGTTTCAAACTCAAGGACTCTTATCATCCTCATATACTGTGTTCTCTATACTGGAGAACACAGAATATAACCAGTGTCCCAAACAGAGAATAATGACATGTCTAAAAAGCCAGGTTTGTGCTGCAGCTATAGTTCAGTGATACAGCACTTGCTAGGCATGTGTGAGGCACTGGGTTCAATTGTCAGCATAACATAAATAAATAAAATAAAATAAATAAATATATTTGAAAATAAATAAACAAATAAATAAACAGCCAGGTTCTATTCTTAGCTGATGTATACTTACCTACCACCAGTTCACGGACATCTTTCCAGTGGAGTTCACTCCCCTTCTCATGGATAATGGTCACTGTGATTCTTCGCTGGATACCCTGGGTAATAGAATAGGGCTGTGAGTTAGCTGGGGCAATCTATCATTTCCTCTTATTTGTTGTTTTCTGAATTGTATGGCATAGGAATGGGCAGGAAGGAGAAAGATGGAGAAGTAGGAGAAAATCTCTCCATGTTATTATTCTAAACAAAGTGGGGTGAGCCAGGAACTGAGCAATATTCAGATTCCGATAAGGTTTCAAGAGAGATGCCATGATTGTGTGTCTCAACTATGGGACTCCCTGCTCCATGCCCAAGCAGTTCTGAGCACTGACTGAATTCACTTTTGATTTACCCAAGTGAGATGTAAATTGAAAAATCAGATTTAAGTCTATCACAACTTTCATCCTCTACCCATCATTAGAGATTATGGCTGTGAAAGCACAGGGCTTCTAAGCATTATGGTAAGTATATGAAATCACAAGGAGCTGCACAAATAATAGTAAATGAATGAAACAAAATCCTTTTATGAAACAGCTATTCTAAAATATATATAAAAGCAAGGGTATATATAAGCCAAGGCCTTAAAAAACACACACACACACACATACACACAAAAGAAAAACAATTTGTGAGCCCTGGGTTCAATACCCAGCAACCAATAAAAAGAGAGGATAACATTCTTCCTCTCAGCTCCCTATCCCTGAAATAGAGATGAAAAGCTGAGAAAAATAAAGAGTTCTGAGGGGAAGGAAAGGGGAAATACTGGGAAATGATGCTGACCAAATTTATATTGTGTGCCTGTATGAATATGTAACATGAATATCACTATATTATTACAAAGCATTGATATGGAAAAAAGAACAGAAAGAAAGACAGAAAGAGAGAGAGAGAGAAAGAGAGAAAGAGAAGGAGAGGGGAAGGGAGGAAGGGAGGGGGGTGTTCTGTTTCTTTTTTTATTATTATTATTTTTTAGTTGTAGTTGGACACAATACCTTTGTTTATTTATTTTTATGTGGTGCTGAGGACTGAACCCAGGGCCTTGCATGTGCTAGGCGAGTGCTCTACCGCTGGGCCACAACCCCAGCCCCCTATTTCTTTTTCTAAATTATTTGGTTCGCTCCTAGGTGTTTCCCCCTGTCTTTGTACCTGGTGAAGCAAAAATGTCCCCTGGCAGGGCAGGCCTGCTGTATGGTCAACCACAGCTGGGATATACCTATAAAAATAGAAATGCAAAAGACAGAAGTCAGTACTATTCTCATCTACAAGGCCTTCCTTAACCCTCTTAAGACATTCTGGCTGTGAAAGCATAGAATTTCCAAACATCAAGATAAGTATATAAAAATCACAAGGGAGCTTCACAAATGATAGTGATTGAAAAAATAAAACTCTTTTTTGAAATAGCTATTCTAAAATATATACAAAAGCAAGCATATATATAAACTAAGATCTGAGGAAGAAACATCAAAATAATAATTGAAGAAAATAAAACTTTTTTGAAATAGCTATTCTAAAATATATATAAAGCAAAGCTATGTTTAAGCACTGTAGCCCAGTGATCTTTGTTTTTCAAAACTCTGATCTCTTCTCTCTCTCACCTATGTTGGCATTTAATCACAAAACCATTGGCCTTTACAACCCTTTCCACATGTCTATGGTGTCTCATCATCTTTACTAGACTGAAATACTCAAAGGACAGTAACATTTTTTGGTCTCACCTCTGGCCCTCACATAAGAGTCCAGTAAATACCGTATAAATGCAAAGCAATTGAAAGAGATAATTTCAGGTTCTAGATCTTTTTTTTTTTTTTTTTTTTAAGATCCAAAAAGCAACTAACTGGTAGAAACCATCACTGTAACTATATCTTCCTTACAGTGCATTAATGATCTGTCCCCTGATAATCAAATTCTTCAAAGTGACATCATTGCTGACAACCACATACAGGATCTCTTCAAATAGGAGAGTCAAATATTACATTTCCTAATTTTGAAACACTTTGCTCTATATTAAAATTTAGAAAGTTGGACTTACTCTCCTGTAGGTTCCAGTTCACTGATCTCAAACCAAACTAGGAGGTCATACTTGCTCATGCTTTGGCCAAGGCTGGTTTTGCTCATGGGGTTTAATTTGGTGGCTGGAACTTTAAAAAAAAATTTTAGAAAATATCAAATCTGGTCCAAAAGCAAAAGCTGAAGCTTCTCTAATGTTAGCATTCAAGGACACACTTAGGAAAAGCAGCAGGTCAGAAGACAGATTTCAAAGATGACCCAATATTAACCATGTAGGTACCTCTAATTAAGAGAACAAGAAAAATGGAGAGAATCTTTTTCCTCCTTAACAGACTGTCCTCAAAGATAAGAAAACAGATTTATGCAAAATAAATGTGCTCACAAAATCACTAAAAACTCTTCAATTCTAGAATCTTATTTTGTGGCATGGTATCACTGTAGAATGGCATAGAGACAGTGCTTAAAAAGGATGTAGAGAGGAACTTCACACATCATGAGGCTCCATGGAAGCTGGAGAGGTGAAGTGAAGATCTATCCTTCAACCCACAGCTTGCAGATCTTCCTGCACCCAAGGGTCACCAAGGATCTTAAGGATGGCAAAACCTAGGCCATGTCCCCAATAATCTACATCAGTCTATGGACTTCCTCCTTAGAATTCCAACATGCAGACAAATCTGGAAACCAGTGGTCTAATTTGTAAATACAGGAATCTCTAAATGACCTGTTACATGTTTCCTTCAGATTTAAATTCCAGGTTCCTAATGGTTTTGATGCTGTGCAATTCTTAATTAAGTTGCTTAACCTCTGTCTCCTTGGTGTATAAAAAGCACATAATAATATTTAGTCTGCTACCATGAAAAGGTATCATAAAGCCCCACTACCATAATAGACAGGAAGAGCTTTATGAATCATATGTGCATCCTACCAGGTGTATTCACCCCAGATGAATTTCACATGCACTGGTGGTGCTGGTGAGGAAGAAAATAGGATTATGGTTCTGGCAGTCATCTGAGGGTCAGAAAGAACAACCACAAGTATTTAAAAAAGCAAACAAAGAGTAGGGGTACAGCTCCGTGGTAGAGCACTTGCTTAGCATGTGCAAGGCCCCGGGTTCCAACCCTAACCTCAGGACTGGAAACACAATAAAACAAAACAAAACCAACTATTAGTAAAAATCTTCAAAATTAAAACTACTACTTCAAAGAATCCAAAGAAAAAGTATCAGGAGCGCCTCACCCCTAGGGTGATGTGAAAGAAGCACAGGCAGCAAAGGTGCTTCCTAAAAGCACTCTGAAAGAAACACGGTGTGATCTTGACAATATGGTGAACTCTACTTTCAGCTCAAGGAGCAAAAAAACATAGATGTTTTCATACACGGCGAGCCAGGCTTCAGGACAAGCCCTTGAGTTGGTTCTACATCTAAGACAGCTAATTTAGCTACTAACCATCTCGTTTGGGTACCCTCTCGCTCTGGCAGCTGGGAACTGGCAGAAAAAGAAAAGGCGGCACTGGGTCAGCCTCGTTCTGGAAGGTGGCAACAGCAGAGGAGGCAAGCACACTGGCGTGCTCAGAAAACATGTCCAGTACATGCACATTCACATAGCCAGACACGAGAAACCGAATCAGCTCAATCTTTCTCTCGTGGTCTGAAGGCCGATGAAGATGAGGAGTATAGCGGGTGGAGAATGAGAACAGGGTGGGATGGGAATTTGACAAGTGGGCAATGAGGAAAAAGGACAAAAATAAAGAAAAATCAAACAATATAAATGAGGAGGAACAAGTTCTGGTATTGTACTGCACAGTAGGGTGATTATAGTTAACAATAATGTATTGCATATTTCAAAATAACTGGAGAGAACTCGTAAGTATGTACTTATTATGTAATCAATCAAGAATAAAATAAAACAAAAAAAAAACCAAGATAAATGAACATGCAGAATAAGTTTAATATGCAAAGAAATATCCAGTGACTGACAGTTTGGGAGAGTTACAAATAAAGCAGAGATATTTAGGAAGAGAGAGATTATAAAAATCTGCATAAGACCAGAGAACTGGCAAATACAGAGATATATTGTTTTTTTACTTCTTTTTTTCCCTCCCCCAGTACTATGAACTGAACCCAGGGGCACTCTACCATTGAACTAAATCCCCAGCCTTTTTTATTTTAAGACAGAGTCTTGTAAAGTTGTTGAGGCTGGCCTTAAACTTTCCATCCTTCTGCCTCAGCCTCCCAAAGAGTTGAGATTACAGGTGTGCATCCCCAACACCCAGCTTACTTGTAGATCAGGAACCAAAAATTTTAGCTCTGATAGATGCGTACAAGAGAAGCAGGAATATATAAGGATGCACAGAAAAGGAGGGATGTGATTGGTTTCTGAAATCATTTAGAATAAGGATGTGTTCACACAGAGAATATCAGGCAAAGAATACAGATGCTCACCTGGCCTGGAGAGTGGCATGGGTGGAGGGAAGAATCGTCGAGAGGGCTGGGGTGGACTGTAAAGACAGAAATACAAACTAATTCAGGACCAAAAAGAATCAGATGTTCATTTTAATGGCATGTTTAAATTCCCTTTAAGAAAATGAATTTTGTACATTTTCAACTCTGGCATATCATTTACCACATATAATCCCACACAGTGAACAGACTAATGTATTTTTTAAAAAGCCCTCTATAACTCACAGTTACTAAATGAGATCAAAAAAATTCACCTGTTAACACTGACATTGATACTATCAAAAAAGCCCCTCTAGAGCTGGGCTGTGACTCAGAAGTAGAGTGCTCGCCTAGCATGGGTGAGGCACTGGGTTGGCTCCTCAGCACCACATAAAAATAAAATAAAGATATTGTGTTCACCCACAACTAAAAAATAAATATTAAAAAAAAGCCCCTCTAGTTGCTCTTCTCATCAATCTATGTTTTGGTACTTGGGATTGAACCCAGGGGTACTGAACCACTGAGCCACATCTCCAGCCTCTTTCATATTTTTTATTTAGAGACAGGGTCCTGCTAAATTGCTTAGGTCCTTGCTAACTTGCTGAGGCTGTCTTTGAACATGTGATCTGCCTATCTCAGCCTCGGGAGCTGCTGGGTTATAGGTGTGTGACACTGTGCCCAGCTTCTTATCAGTCTTGACTCCACTCAAAAAGTTTCTGCTTTATGAATTTGAGGGTTGTTAGAACAATTATATACAACTTCCATGTTATAATCCTAAGACCCCCAACTTTCTACCATATTTGTTATGGTTTGGATATGAGGTGTCCCCTGAAAGCCACTGCTAATGCAGGAATGTTCAGAGGTAAAATGATTGGATTATGAGTTGTGACCTCATTAGTCAATCCTATTTTGAAGGATTGACTAGGTGGTAACTGTAGACAGGTGGGCATGGCTAGAGGAGGTAGGGCATGCTGTGGAAGGGTTCATCTCTGCATCCCCTTCCTGCTTTTCTGTTTCTTTGCTTCCTGACCTTGCATCATGAGCTGAGCAGCTTTTCTCTGCTTCCATGATGTGCTGCCTCACCTTGGGCTCAGAGCTATGGAGTTGGCCGTTTATGGACTGAGACTTCTGAAATCGTGAGCCCAAATAAAACTTTTCCTCCTGTAAGTTGTTCTAGTCAGGTATTTTGGTCACAGTGACACAAAAGCTGACTAAAACACTATTCAAAGTCTCTTCCTACAAAAGGATGGCATTCAAAGTCATCTGGGGGCAACATTCAATTTGCTCTAACATTAGTGATTAGGGAGCTAGAAAAAGGTGGTGAGATTTCTAAAAAGGAAACATAAGGTAATACATAAAACTATTATTTAGTCATCTTCAACCCTCAAAAGATTTCTTCCTTTCCTACAACTGAGGAATAATCATCAAAACAGTAACAACAAAAGTCTTTGCTCATCTGGTCCAAACCTGTTAAGATCCTGTCCTTGCAGATGAAGTGGGTGCTGCTGATAATGCCCAAAAACTTCAAATACAATCGGCTTGGTTTTGATGTAGTCCACAAATGATTCAGTGACCTCCACTGCAATCTAATAAGGAATAAAGCCATATAAGATTAGGGAGAGATTTATCATAAGAAAAATACACATTTGCACTTCAGTGAGGGCTTTAGTACTATTAGGCTCCCAACATGTGTTGGGTGTTTTGCTCTACAGGCCACCTCCACCAATAGTCAGGGGCTCCCTCTTCTTTTCATTCTAAGGTAACTTTAACAAGCTCCAGATGTTCAAGAACGTCTACAATGTCCCCCAACTGATGACCCTGTTGTCTTTCACACACTTATGTTTCAGCTCAAACTCACCTGGGGCTCCTTCTACCTGCTTTCTCCTCTCTTGTGCCTGAGGGCTGGCCTAGGCGGCGCACTGCCAGGAAGGCCCTTCCCATATCTCCACATATCTTAGTCATTCCTATACTTCAAGGCCCCATTCAAACAGTAATATCAATAAGAAAAACACATACTGACTGTAGACTACGAGCAAGGCAAATCTGACATGACTTCTTATTTATAATACATCCATCATGAAGCTCCTATCTCTCTCCTCCATTTAACCATGCTCCCCAACAAAGTTAACATATCTTTGCATACAGAAGAAACATTTTCTTTCTCCACTCTCACTTCATTTAATAAATGTTTTTCTCACATATCTTCATGTTCTACTACTGCATTTTACCTAGTCTCTCATAATTGTAAGCTCCTTGGGGGGGCACCTATATGACTCATCTGCATTCCCCAAACATATCAAGCACAATTCTATGCATAGCAGGCAATTAATATTTATCACACAAATGTGTTTTTCAAATGTATAAATATAAAAATAAAATAGTATATTTCGGGCTGGGGATGTGGCTCAAGTGGTAGCGCACTCATCTGGCATGTGTGAGGCACTGGGTTCAATCCTCAGCACCACATAAAAATAAAATAAAGATATCGTGTCCACCTAAAGCTAAAAAATAAATATTTAAAAAATAAAAATAAAATACTGTATTTTGAGCTAGGTGCAGTAGCATATGTCTATAATCCCAGCAACTCAGGAGGCTGATGCAGAAGGATGGAAGGTTCCAGGCCAGCCTAGGCTACTTAGTGAGATTTTTGTCTCAAAATTTTTTAAAAAGGGCTGTGTGTGTAGCGCATAGTAGAGTACTGTTGGGTTTAATCCCGAGCATTGCATGTGCATGGGTGTGTGCATACGCACATATACATACAAGTATATTTCGTGTTCACTTGTTCTTCCCCTGGAGTTGTCTTCCTCTCTTCCTTTATAGAGTGAACATGGTTAACAAGAAAAGGCAAGGCAGCATCCTGTAGTAGTGAAAATCCTGAAGGCTAGAGCCACATTCTGTGGTGTGTGTTGTGTGTGTGTGTGTTTTCTGGGAATTGAACTCAGGGGTGCTCTACAACTGAGCTACATCCCTAACCCTTTTTATTTTCAGACAGGGTCTTGCTCTCTAAGTTCTCCAGGCTTGCCCTGAACTTGCAACCTCTTACTCCATCTGTGAAGAAGGCTGTAAGGGGCCCTAGTGACTTAATCACAACATCTGATAAAACGGAAACAGACAGAATCTTAATTTAACCACAGAACATATTTAATTTCTTCTACATTATTTGCAACCAAATAATATAAATATATATGGGTTTTAAGGACAATGTATTAACTTTAAAAAAACTAATATTAAATAGGCTTATTTTTATAGGACAGAAATTTAAAACAACTCAAATTGAGTTGATCTTCTATTCAAACTGATAGAAGATCTCATTGGTAGACCAGCTCTCACACCACCATTGTAACGCAGACAAGAGGCTGGCAGCTCCCTCCCTGAGGACTGCCTCACCACTTTGGCCACTCCCTCTATTGTCCATTCTCTCATCTAAGTGCAAGACTAGCAGGGCCAGCAGCAGTGCTTCCAATTATCACTGCACATTGGCATCCTTCCTCAGCCAGTAAAGCGGAGGCACCCCAAACCCAGGATATGCTTGGCAAAAATGTCCAGATCACTCACATTCTGCACATGATAAAAGCCCAGGGGACTTCCTCTGCCATTATTTTTGAGGGGTTCGGTGGAGAATGCTTCATCATGGCGATGCAAGAAGCTTAATAAAAAGATAAAACAAGCAAATATTGTATTAAACAGTTTCATTAGTATCTCTGTTTTAAAAGCCCAACTTGGATCTGATGGTAAGAGCCATCCTACTTAAGTAGATTCTTTAACTGAGCAAAAATTATTTACATTTATTCCCTTATCAAGATCATCTTCTGGGCTGGGGATGGAGATCAGTGATACAACATTTGCCCATCATGTGCCAGCCTCTGGTTTTGATCTCCAGCACCAGAAAACAAACAATAATTTCCAATATCACACAAATAACATTTTAGATTTTATTTGAAAAAATGAATGAAAAATTAACTGACCAAGATAACTGACCCACTTAACTGGATGTATACGCAAGAATGCTTTAGAGAATGAGAAGTGAGTTCAACAAACTCCTGTTCCCTTGTTGAAGTTTTTATTGAAAATAAAAATGATGGGATCATTTTGTGTAGCAAAAATTGGCAGACTTGAGTTTCTATAAGGTAATATGAAAGTCTGTTCATCATGTAGCTGCCTGGGAGTCTCTAACGCTCAGATAAGAGTAAATTCCAATGTCACCTCTTCCAGAAGGTCTTTTCTGACTTATGCTGACAGTGTTTTGTTCCTAGGAACTGTTTTTCCTTAACAACCTGATTTCACTATTTGTAATAATGTCTTTTTATATGCCTATTTTCCCAAAAGGCAGCAAATAGGGCTTAACACAAAGAAAAATACTCCAAAAATACTTGCTGAATCAACGGACTATGTTTATTTATCTTCACAAATAATAAGATTTTATTGTTAGTCTCCCTATTATTAGTCTGAAATTAAAAGTGGAGAATTAAAGAATCCCTATCACAGATTTATTGCCACATAGAACTATCCATCAGAAGGACCCTCAGGCTGGGACAGTGTGTTCAGCATGTGAGGGGTCCTGGGTTTAATCTCCAACATGTGTGTGTGTGCACGCGCGCATGTGCACGAGGGTATACACACACAAACTCCCTGACCCCATTCAGAAAATAAAAAGGGAAGGGGGAAGGAAATACTTTGAATAGGGGGACAGAAAGACCAGTAGGATGAACTCGTTATCTTCCAAATTAGTTCATAGTCTGTGAGCAGCAATGTGCTCTTGACAATTGCTCCAAATCACTGATTCCATGCTTTCCTAGTACTCCATGCATCCTTATATTTTCTTTCTTCTCATTACTCCTCTCTCTCTCTCCTTCTTTTCTTATCCTCCTCTCTATTTTTTTCTTCTCCTGATTGTAGATTATACCTGCCAGAGGCCCTTTGTGGGCATTAGTGGACCTGATCTGCTGTTGTGGGTGCTGCAGATATCCTGGGTCCCAGTGCTGAGTCAGGACCTCAAGCCACTGCTGCAGAGCTGCACCTTCCCTACTCAGACCAGTGGAGAGATGAGGAAAGCCCAGAAAAACTGAGTCTTCTCAGACCACTGGTCCACATGCTCTCAACTCCTGAGCTAATATAGGTGGAGGTGCTGCTCTTTTGGGTTTGAGGACAAAGGGCAACATATTCCTACATTCCTATTGTCATTTCAGACATCAGTTAACCAAACAGATCTGTTTCATAAGATGTATCACTTTTTCTTTTTTTTTTTTTTTTTTTGTGGTGCTGGGGATTGAACCCGGGGCCTTATGCATGCGAGGCAAGCACTCTACCAACTGAGCTATATCCCCAGCCCCACTTTTTCTTATTAAAATAATAGTGAAAGTTGCCCAAATCAGATTCATCTTAGCCATGTCCATCCTACCCTAAATTTGAGGCTCTTAGTGAAAACACACAAAATAGCTGAAATCAACTGGCTGGATAGTATTTCAATAACACTCATGAGTTTCAGCAAATGGTACTGGTGGCTTACTATGTAGTGATCACATTTAATTCAAGACTTGGCTGAAACACACAAGCTTGGAGCATCCAAGCTCCATCATCAGGATGCCCAGGAAGGCTGGGGCACATATTGAGTGGCAAGGGACAACAGAACTCTAAAGCAGTCTTTGGGTAGTACCAGCGGCAAACTGTAGGCTTACACAGCAGCCCATATTGAAAAATATATTGATGTTAAGAGGAATGAAAACTTTAGATTCACAAAGTGTTTTCCTGGGAGGTCTTGAGAAGAAAGCACCTATAGGCTAGGGTTCTGGAAAGTCACAGGATAGAAAAAGATTCTGAGTAAATGAGAAATGAAACCACAATCTTCTCTCCACACTGGCTTTTCTCAGTTGATGCAATAATAGTTTACTCCTCTTTAGAGATAATTCACTGATTTAATCCTTATTTATTAAGAATACATTTCATGGGCTGGGGTTGTGGCTCAGTTGTAGAACGCTTGCCTAGCACAGGTGAGGTACTGGATTTGATTCTCAGCACCACATAAAAATAAATAAATAAAAATAAATAGGGGCTGAGGTTGTGGCTCAGTGGTAGAGCACTCACCTAGCACATGCAAGGCCCTGGGTTCAAACCTCAGCACCAAATAAAAATAAATAAAATGAAGGTATTGTGTCCAACTACAACTAAAAAAATAAATATTTAAATAAATAAATAAAAATGAATATTTAAATAAATAAATAAAGGTTAAATTCTTAAAAAAAAAAAAAAGCAGAAGAAGACAGACATTTCATCATGAAGAACACTAAAAACGGCTGGGGCTGTAGCTCAGTGGTAGAGTGCTTACCTATCATGCATGAGGCACTGGGTTCGATCCTCAGCACCACATTAAAATAAGCAAATAAAACCAAGGTATTCTGTCCATCTAAAACTACCAAAAAATTAAAAAAAGAAAAAAAAGAACACTAAAACCACTAAGTACGCTTATCTGGATCAGACTCTACATTCTTGGTACAGGAGGACAGTTCACAACAGAATGGTCCAGGAGGATACATGGCTCACTTCTCCCCATGAGGAACCCTGTATTATTCCAGTAAAGGTTTCTGATTCCCACTCTCATTATGAGTGAACAAAGTGTTTTCCTTTGGAGACAGTTTCTCAAGAGTACTAATATCTCCACGAGTGTAAAGCTCTCTACTAGAGGACATCTTCTCACTTAACAGCTGGCTAAATAGGCAGAACAAAGGGTGGCTTACTTGAACTGACAGAAGATATCTGCATACTCTGGAAGGATCCCACTGGCCTGCAACACTGTTACTCGGAAAGTGAAGGCACTGCCCAGTTTCAGATGATTGCCAATCTCTTCTGAAAACCCTTCCATAACCATCTTTCCATCCAGCAAAGTGCTTGATTTCAAATCTAAAGAAGGTCAAGGGAACACACACATGGGTCAAATAATGTGAAGAAGAGCGAGTTCTTTCCATTACTAGTTGATGAAAACAACTATGTCCCATATTTTTCCCTCGTAGACAATGTCCCAATCATAGTAAACTCTGTCTACGCACCCAAGTCATTCGTTCGACTGATTTCTTCAGGAGGAGTGATGACCTCAGAACTCTGACCCTGCCCTTCCACAATTCTCAGCTCCTCCAAGGATAGACCAGAACGAGTCATTGCGACTGAAGAAAAGTCACTCTGAAAGCAAGGCAGCGAGGATGGGGGTGAGTGTATATGAGAACATAGAAAAAACACATTTTCCTATTTTCTTTCTTATGTCTGTATACCCAACAAATAATCACTGGAAAACTATATGGATTAAGAACTGTCTAAGAAAAGGCAACACTACAGTAATACAAACGCCGGGTCTCTGCAGTTGTTTGACATAGCCATATACTACTGAGCAACTCAGGGGTAATCAGCCTCCTATACTTTTAGTTCTAGGCAGGAAAACTGGTCTCCAATGCGGGACATTTTCCTGATAAAATCATCTACTTCCTCTCTTCCCTCAAGGTGTTTCTGCTTACCAAAGGTTTCTCACCTGATTAAAGTACTCGTTATCAAAAGATATTTTAGCTGTTCCAGATTGTCGAATTCCAGAGCCATAATCGGGAGCTTCTTCATCCGCTAAGTGGAAAAACATCAGCAAGGATCAAATGAGACAATACATGGGGAGAGGAGATGTAACTCCTACTGGATTATAAAACAAACAAGACAGTCCTTTTGCATAAGGACAAATGACTCTAAAATAATAAAATGACATTGGCTGTTTCCAACTTGACTCATGTAGATTTACCACACTTAGCTCAAGTGAGACTACTTAGTAAAGAATCAGTTTTATCACTGAGATGGTTTAAATATCACACTTAGAAATACTAAGCCTTTCCCATGTTGGCAAGATTGTGTTGAATAACACAAAACAAATATTTGAAAATATTATACTGCACTTGTGGAGGAGACCTCTACAAACTCAATATTGGTGATTGTGTGATAGGTTTCCATGGGAAAAAGACTGAAGTGACAGTCACTAGGGCAAAGCATTTGGAAGTTAAGACAGAAAAATACAGGAAAGGGCCACATTCTTTCCTCAGAATGTCAGCTGGATAAGTGAAAAGTGGTCCATGTGCTGCAAAATAGCAGCCAAAGAAATGTCTACTAGAAGTATCCTGAAAGAAAATTTAGGTAAGAAAAAGTTCTAAAACTCTTTCATCACTTCTGAACATACATTAAGATACATTATTTAAAATGTCAATAACTTAAAGTCATTCCAAGAGCTTATCTTCAAGTTAAAGGAAATCTTTTTACGCCAATATTCCAAAGTAGTAGTAGACCAGACAAAACAAAATCTATTTTTTTATATTTATTTTTTAGTTGTAGTTGAACACAATACCTTTATTTTATTTATTTATTTTTATGTGATGCTAAGAATTGAACCCAGGACCTTGCTCGTGCTAGGCGAGCACTCTACCGCTAAGCCACAACCCTAGCCCACAAAATCTATTTATGATATGTGGGGACAAGAGCTAGAAAGGAAGTAAGAAAGGCCTTCATAATGGATAAACATATCACTATTTGGGTTTGACTGAAGCAAGGCCCATATAGAGCCACCTTTGTCTCCAGGCAAGAACTCACAGCCTTTACTGCAGAGTTGGTGACCTACCTGCAATGGCCTGTACAGCCACGCGCAGAAATCCCCGCACTTCTCCCTTCTCACTGACGATGGCCACCCTGTGAATCAGGGGCACGGGATACAGCAGATTGCTCAGGTATACAAATGCCCTAGAGACAGACACCAGGAAACAAACATCAGAGCATCCTACAGAGGGAGAGGCTGGCTTTCAGCCTCAGTGAGAGTAGCTTCCTGAACCTGAGCTGGCTTCTGCACCTTATCTTAAGATCATTTCTTGGTTCTATCCTCTCAAACTGCCTCCAGCTGCCTTTTTAGCCCTGATGACACGTGAAAAAATTTCAAACACTGGACAAAGTGCTGACAAAAACCAATCTAGTTCAAATTACTCTCTGTAAGAACTACACTGTAGGTAGAAGAGTAGCAATTGGAAGTAGACTTCCAAGATACTGCTCTGTGAATACTGCTGGTGGGGTGAGAATCCCATTAAAGAAATTAAACCTTTAAACATAAGGAATTACCAAGAGTTCTAAGGTTTCCCGATAGAGAAAACAGAAATCAGGAAACAAAAACCAGGGAAATGTGACTGAAATATGATTAATAACTAAAATAAATTTCAAATCTCAGTATTATGGGTCTTTAGTTTATTCTAAGGACTCTTTTATCTTCAGGTAAGGTGACTGACAAGATAAGAGAGGCAGACACATGTGGGCAAAGACTGTGCAGCCAGAAATTTCTGAGTAGCAAGCTTATAGACTGCATGGGCATCAAGATACATGCTAAGGGGAGAAGCATAAAGCTCGTTCCTACAGGGTTTGCTTTTACTCCTAGAGTCCAAAACCTAAGTCAGAAATGCATAAATAAAAGGTGAATTACAGATCTAACACTTTATATTTCAAACAAACTAGCCAATTCTGTCACATCACCACTCTTTTTTTTTCTTCTCTTTATTTTGTAGCTATTGATTTTTAAAAAAAGGCAATAAAAACTGAGTGTTCTTTCTAATCAGTAGAAGGGAAATAGAATCTAGTTCCTATAGTTACTCCTGTCTTCCCACTTGGTATATGCTGCTCTTTGAACATAAGACAAAAGACGAAGAATAAACATTTGCATCAGGAAACCAAACACAATGGAACGTGACACACATGTGCCTGTCTGCTGCTTTTCCTGCTCTGTTTTTACAACAAAGCTAGAAGGATGAAGGAGTGGACAGATACTTGGGATTTCAACTCAAAATAATGAAAACAGACAACATAACAGAAAAACAAATGTTAATTAAAGTTTAAGAATATAAATGAAATATGAAAGAAAACAAAAATAACTGCAAATGAACATTAAATCAGATCATGATGTCTACTTCCCTTTCAGTCTGCTCCAAAGCAGGAGAGGGGGCAATGCTGAGATAGAAGGTTAAAGCTTTGCTATGCATAAATTTAGGAATGAAAATGCATCTAAAAAGGATTACAAACAAGACCATCAAGCACCAACTACTAGGAGAGTCTAGAAGACTAAGAATTTGGCATATGGAACCAAACGGATCCTCTCACTTCTGAATCACCATACATAACAACTTCCTCTCTTGATGGCATTTCCAACATGGAGGACATTAAGAGCCACTACACACATGCCAGGTGGGGCCAACTGGAGGCCGCTCTGCACTCACTGCCCACCTCGTGCCTTTGACTTAACATCTTTGGGTCTTATTTTAAACACCGTTTTTTTTGTTTGTTTGTTTGTTTTTTATAACAGGACCCCGATGTTATATGATCTGAGCAACACACACAATTCTTTAATCACTGGTAAAATGTATATTTGTGTGATTGCTTAAGTGTCTCTATCACCTACCAGACTCTAAGTCTGTGATGACAGGAACCATTTGTTTTGCTTACTACTGTCTGAAGAGGGCTGGGCATAAGGTAAATACACTCAATAAGTATCTAGTGAGTGAACATCTATCTACATATATAAAAGAACAGCAAAGTGATATGTCATCTACCTTTAAGTAGAAGTGGAAGGTTTCTCAGAAAAATGAGAACTCTCAAGAGGCAGAGAGGCAAAGCAATTCAACTTCATATTGGGTTAATTTTTTCAAAACCGAATTTATGATGGATATTAACTATATATAACATGTTTGATCCCTAACCATACTTAATCTGTCACCTTAAACATAGCTATTCAAAACAGGGGCCACCGTTTTTTAGTATAGCTAATTGTATTTTATGGACACATCACAATAAAGTAAGATTGGAGCTCACATTAAAGAGCAGAATTTCCTTCGTGCCTATGGCAATGGCTATTCCAAATGTGGAAGCACTGAAGGCATTATTGTAGATATTCCTTTTCAGAAAAGAGAATCTATAATTCTGTGATAGGAGCATGGGCATCAGTTCTGACACGGAAATGCACACTCACTAACAGCCCTTGTCATGTTAACAGGACACAACCCATAGCCCAAATCAGTGCTGTATAAAACTTCTCCTTTCAAGTTTTTTAAACTGGAATTTTTATAATTACTCTGCTTTTCTGAAAGTCCTTATACTTTGACCTAGCAGACTGAAGAACAGGGAGGAGAGAAGTTATAAAAGATGTATTACGAGAAAGTTCTGTGAAGTTACATCGAAAATAGAAACAAATTTGTCAACATAAAGATAAGAAAAATCAGTATAATTATGGTGATACAGAAAGAATGTTTGTTAGGTACTTAGAGAGGCCACAGAATAATCATCTTTGCCCATTTTCAACCCGGAAGACTAGCTTACATATTTTGTATTTCATCCCAAGTTATGATGGATGGTTCGTAACATCCCAGCATGCCAAGAGAATAGCTAAAGGGACAAGCTCTTTTAATTTTGATATAAAGATTCATCAGAGGTAGCCACAGCCCAGAAACAAATCTATAAATGGAATTTCATAAGAAAATGGATTTTTTTTTTGGGGGGGGAGCGGTAACCAGGGATTGAACTCAGGCACTTAGCCACTGAGCCACATCCCCAGCCCTTTTCTATATTTTATTTAGAAAAAGGGTCTCACTGAGTTACTTAGCTCCTCATTGAGGCTGACTTTGAACTCACAATCCTCCTGCCTCAGCCTCCCAAGCCACTGGGCTTACAGGCATGTGCCACCTAGAGCAGTTAGAAAAATGAAAATTTTCAGAAGTGAATTGTATTTATAATTATGTGCCAACAGGGGAAAACTGATCCTATGAATCACAAAAACAGGAAAAAAGGTACTCCTCTTACACATCCAATGACTACTAAACAACACTGTTATACATTTTCTTTGCAGAGGAGAATAACTGAAGGCAAAAATGAGAGCTATCCTTCATTTTACTGACTGATTTTCACACACACACACACACACACACACACACACACCCCACCTCCCAGTCTTTTCCTTTTTTTTTTTTTTTTGGTGGTAAGAATATGTTCTACCAGTGTGCAACACCCCACGTCCCCCTGTCTCTTTCTGGCAAGGCAAAGTTAGGTCTAAGAATCTGGAAACTCAAACAAATGTAAAGTCAATTCCTGAGCCATAGTATCACAAATATTTACATAAAAATCAAATTAAGAGTTGACTGCCTTACACTTATATTTTATATCTGATATGAAATATAAAACTAGAAAGAAAATAATGTACATATCTTAACCCAGTTAATATCCACATTAAGTAGCATTCTGACTTCAGTTTTCTAAACAACTGATTAAAAATACAAACGCTTCTAAGTAGAAATCTTAACCAGGATATTCATTTTGCCAGTATAGATAACACAATATGAAAGATGAAAGACTGGCAAGACTCTTTCCTACCAACTCATTTTATATGTGAAAATCCAACAGGTCAATTTAAGTAGCTTGTATTAAGTAGAGAGAAGACTTCTCCTGACCAGGCCACTTCTCCTGAAACTGTCCACTCCTCACAGTACAGTGGTGTAGAACACAAGCAAACAGCTTTAAAGCTATGCAACTGGCTTTGTTCATTGAGGCCAAGTTCATGGGTAGAAACTAGTTTCTAACTTCCAACTCTCTTGGAATAGGATGGATATGTGCTGAAGGATACAGAGAGCCATAGAGTAAACGAAAGCATTATTATCCCATTATCTGTATACATTTTTCTCACTTTTGGTATAAATCAGCTTTTCTGAGATTCTAAGTATCTGTTCCAGGTGACATACCAGTAGAAAACAATATCCATGGGTATATAATCCCATTGTGTTTATTCATGGAGAAACAACTTATAATGCCCCTTCCCTATTATAAAGTCCAGAGACTGTCCAATATTATGACTCAAACCTGTAACTGAGGTTTTCGTTTTTATCAAAAAGCTTTTCTTTCTTCCCTTTCCATTATCTTCTATAATAGTTATGAAACTCCCACCTGGTAGGTAACACCTCTGTCTAATGGGGTCAGGAGACTTGCTGGACATCAATGTTTAGATAACTTGTGTTTACCACTTAACAGTGAAACAATTCCCTTATTTGTAAAGGGTTCAGCCATGAAGTTAAATTTTATATTTTAAAACCGGAACATACTTTTTAGTTAATCCAGTGATTTCTCTACTGTCAAACTTGTAATTATCATTTCATCGTGAAGACTTGATGTGGAAAAAGACACCAGTGTCGGGAATTTATGCACAGAGTTCTATATCACTGACAGAGGGATGCACGGACTGAGAGCTAAAGACAATGCCTCAATTTGGTGAACTCAACATAAGTTTTGATAAATAATGCAGTTTTATGTCTAAATGAACAAATATTCATTTGTTGATGGTGTCAACAAGTAGTTTTCTGAGATTCATCATTATAAAGCTGATAGGTAAAATTCCAGCAGAAGCCAAAGGCCTATAGATGCATTCAGTGAAACTGGATATAAAAAAGGCAGCCACTGTAGACATGAAGTTTTCTTGATTCATTTTAGGACTCAGTAGACTAAGCAAAAAAATGAACCTAACAGTACCCGGTTCCACTTTAGTCTCCTGTAGTACCACAAATTCTTCAGCCTAACCTTGGACTTGGTGTGTTTGTTCCCATGTAACCCCATATGCCTCCCTCAGTCACATTCCTTTAAGAAGGAAGCATAGTCCACAGTATCATTTGTGAATTCATTACCTTTGATTCTTAGCCTTACTTTCTCCTTTGAGATTTCCTCCTTCAAAACAAAATGATTGTTCTGAATTTAAGATAAGCATCCCTCCACATAGTCTTCATATATTGCTGTATGCTGTATTAAGGAGATAGAATGCTCACAAATAATGCCTGAGCTCTCTAGCCAGATTTGCATCTATGGGACTTTAAAGCATTGGCAGACCTGGGACTGAGCATTCATGAATTAAACTGACTAAGTCAGTATTATCCAAAATTGAACAAAGAGGTCTTTATAACAAGAGCTGGTCCCTTTTTGCCTTTCTCACAATAACCTCACCAACCTTCCCACTAAAATGAACCAAGGGGACCGGTCGTAAAACGGGTCATGCCCATCACTGAAGAGATCTGATCCCTCCTCCGTCCCTGCGTCAGAGCCGGTGTCATCCACGAATGCCTCATCATCAAAATCCTCCATCTCATCTTGCTGCTCGTCAGCCAGCTCAGTGATGTCGGAATCGGCCGTGGAAAAAGTGGGGGAGGGTGTGCGGTCGGCAAGGCGCTCATTCACACAGCCGTGGAAAATGGGGGAGCTAGACACCAGGCAAGACGCCGATTGACACAGCCAGGGAGAGAGGAATAGTTGGTTAAACAAGAAGCGATAGGTGCCAACAGGACAGAGTCTACTGGGGAATCAACACAATAAAAGCAAATAGAAAAGCAAAAGGATAAAATAAGCATAAATCATCTGGATCAAGTGAAAGGGAACAAAAGGGCAGGTTGAAAAATTCTACAAAGATGGATCCTTAGAATAAGAAAAGCAAAGGAAACCCATGAGTAGAGCGACCTAGGTGAATACTGTGCTAGCAAATATTTACATTCTCCAGTTCACACAGAAAGACCAGCAGCATCTTGGCCTCAAAGGAGCTACTCAACATTAAGGTGAAATAATACGAATTTAAATGTTTATTTAAATGCTAACATGTTCTTGAAACAGAAGAAAAAAAATGGATGAAATAGTACATTCCAAAACAGCAAGTGCTTTGCTTGGGTAAGACGTTTTTGGCCAATTCATCTCTTTAAATAAGCTTGTCTACTATCGGAGTGGAGTGGAGAAGACTTCCTTCATTTCTACAAAATACTCTTACTTCAGCAACAGATTTTTACATAGCTCCTTTAAAAAACAGACTACTTTTGCAATTGAAAAACAATTCTAATTCTAAAAATAGCACAAAATATAAATTTCCTGCTTTAAAATTTCTAAACTTCTAAACGACTCAATATAGACTCACAGAGGCAATATTTGTTTTCATAAAATGTTGAATATAATGTATATATAAAAGAGACTCAAGAGGACTACAAAGATATGCAATTAATTTGCCCTTGGCAATGACAAAAGTGAGATGAACTGCTTTATGACTTCTCAGATTATGAAGATATTGCAGTCGGCTAAGACAATGATTTTAAGTTGCACAATATAACTTAATATATCTTAATCAATTTATCTTAATTAATTGCAAAACATTTTGTAAATAAGCTGAGAACCAAAGAAGACTGTCAAACCCTTTCAAAAGTTTGAGAATCAAAAGAATATGCATGTTTAAAAATGCTGAAGGGAAGTATACCAAATGACACGGTGGTTATGAGAGGATAAAATGGGGCTCTTTTATTCCTTTTTTCCTTTTAACCTTCTGTAATATCAACTGAGATTTTTAAATTAAAATACAAGTATTCATTATTTAAAAAGAAACCAACAAAATCATCACATACCTTCCCACAAGTTTGAACCAGTGGAATCGATCATAGAATGGATCACTGCCAGTCATCGTAGCTTCACTGTCATCTTGGGCATTAGAGGCCATCTCACCCGCCCTATCATACATCTCACGCATCAAATCCAGCCTCTGCCTATTTAGCAAACATGAAGGACACTGAGTTAATATTATGAGCTTCCATTAAATTTTTGTTTTGGAAGCATCTTACATGCAAGGTTTTTTTTTCCCCCTGGTACTGGGGATTGAACCCAGGGGTGCTTAACCACTAAGTATGTCCCCAGCCCTTTTTATTTTTTATATTGAGACAGAGTCTCACTAAGTTGCTTAGGACCTCGCTAAATTGCTGAGATGGGGCTGAGGTTGTAGCACAGTGGTTGAGCACTTACCTCACATGTGTGAGGCACTGGGTTTGATCCTCAGCACCACATAAAAATAAATAAATATATTGTGTCCATCTACAACTAAAAAAAATATTTAAAAAAAAATTTAAAAATAAATAAATAAATTGCTGAGATTGGCCTGGAACTTGCAATATTCCTACCTCAGCCTCCCAAGTGGTTAGGACTAACAGGCATGAGCTACCATGCCTGGCAAGAGTTTGTTTTAAAACCAGGCATTGTGTTGCACATCTGTAATCTTAGTAGCTCGGGAGGCTGAGGCAGGAGGATTGCAAGTTCAAAGCCAGCATCAGCAATTTAGTGATGCCCTAAGCAACTTATTGAGATCTTGTCTCTAAATAAAATATAAAAAGGGCTGGGGATGTGGCTCAGGGGTTAAGTGCCCCTGGGTTCAATTCCTCAATTTCCAATATTAAAACCAAAAAACAAAACAAAAAAAAAAAAAGGAAGAAAAGAAAAAACAAAAAAAATTTTTTTAAAAAAGCTGTTCCCATAATTTTTTAAAAAATATTATTTTTTAGGTGTAGTTGGATACAATGCCTTTATTTTAATGTGATGCTGAGGATTGAACGCAGAGCCTCGCACATGCTAGGCAAGCACTCTACCATGAGCTACAACCCCAGCCCCTGTTCCCATAATTTAATGTTATTAAAAACAAATGAGGGCTAGGGTTGTGGCTCAGCGGTAGAGCACTTGCCTAGCATGTGAGCGCCCTGGGTTTGATCCTCAGCACCACATAAAAATAGATGAAGGTATTGTGTCCAACTACAACTAAAAAATTAAATAAATATTTTAAAAAAATGAGGGCTGGGTATATAGCTCAATTGGTAGAGTACTTGCTTTACATGCACAAGGCCCTGGGTTCAATCCCTAGCACCACAAAAAAAAAAAAAAAAAAAAGAAAGCCAGAAGTACTGAAACCAAAATCCTCAGTATCTAAGAAGTCTGAGTCTACAGAGAAGCCATCAAAATTCAAGAATGGCCACCTAACCTACAGAGAGTCAACCATCACAGGGGAAATGTTCCGTGGTATGTGACATCTCAAATACATTCAGTGGGAATTATCTCACCATATTAAATGTAAAGGAAGCTAGATTATAACTTTGTTTTTATTAATCATCACCATGAAGTCCAGGACAGAAAAGATACTATGGAGGGTAAATTTAAATATCAGATATCTGAGGAGTGTTATGATTCATTCACTTAGAAGGTAATGGATGGTTAGCAATATCACAGGCCAGCAACAGCATTTGGAAAGCACAGGAAAGAAAGCAACCACATCCTCAAATGAAAACATGAGGGAGTCCACTTGAGCAATTATTATTCCCTAAATAAAATAAGCAGCTTTTGAGTGTGTGCATACTTGAGTTTCTCCAAAGACCAATAATGTGTTGCTCCATTCTTCAGATCCTGAACTTCTACTGCCACCACTGTACGAGGAAAAGGTCTCTCCTCGTGAGTTTTATCCACTTCAGTGGGAAGTAATTCGGGAGGCAAAGGGGAATACAGTGTGTCAGTCAGCAGAACAAACTGAAATTGTACCTGAATGGAAAGAATAAACCATGGACAAATGTGAAAACCATTACATTTCAGCAGGTAAACTTCAGAGACAAGACAATATAATTATACTCCATGGGAAAAAGGTGAAACCTGTAGTATGTGCTATGGACTATCGGCAAAAGAAAAAGAAGAAGAAGAAAAAGCTGCCTGTATGTTAAACACAGGAAATAATCCTAGTTTCAAATGAGCCTATTTACAAAGTTTGTTTCCCCAGCCTTGCAAATATAAACTAAGGTTGCAGTAAGTCTACTTCGCTTGATTAAATGAGGACTTCTGTGGAACTTATACAGAGACCAAAAGGTGGACCAAGAATACATCCAGTCCTTCACTAACAAGAGCTGATGGAACACATCAAGGTATTCCAATTTTAAATTCAGAAGACTATATGACTACTACTCTGAGAAGTATTTACTATGGCAGCCAGGTGCTGTGGCAAAGACCTGTAATCCCAGTACCTTGGGAAGCTGAGGTAGCACACACATACACAATGGTATGATGAAAGAAAAGCACCTACCGCACTTTATTTCTGCAGTTCTGGGGATTGAACCCAAAGCCTCAGACATGCTAGGCAAGTGCTCTACCACTGAGCTAGCCCCTATTTGTTTATTTATTTGGTACCAGAGATTGAACCCAGAGCACTTCACCACTGAACTACATCCCTGGCCCTTTTATTTTTTGAGATAGGGTCTCACTAAGTTGTTGAGGGTCTCACTAAGTCAGAGGCTGGCCTTGAACTTTCCATCCTCATGAGTAGAACCTCAGCCTCTGAATAGCTGGGATTATAGGCATTTATCACCACAACTGGTATATATATAATTATAGGCATTTATCACCACAACTGGTATGTAATTTATTTCTTGTTACCACCCTGTATTTTCACCAATAAATACTAATGAATGCTAGACATTGAAATAAGGGTAGGGAGGGAATTCCTGCCTTTAGTTAGTCTACTTAAGGAGAACAGTGGTTAATAAGTAATTATAAAATGAGTAGGGCTTCCAAGATTGAGAAAAAAATGATATCACAGTTTGCAGAAGCAGAATAGAGCCCTAGAGGCAGACAATGACTTTTACCAAAGACAGGCCATCTATGTGCCTTCCTAATGTTTAATGTGGTCTTTGGCTATAATCTTACCAGACAAGAGACTATTAAACAGTGGGACATACATAAGGATAAATCTAAGATTTGGTGTAAAATTTTGGTAATAATTACAAGAACATCTTTTACCATGTTCAGGCATGACTTTTAGTGCTTGATATGCATCCATTCTTTGATTCCCTCACAAATCCCCAAATGGCAGGTACTGCTGCCAATCCCACTTAGTAGATGAGGGAACAGAGGCAGGGGACAGTTAGGTCACACAACCTGTGGAGCTGGGACTGGACTTACACTATCTGGGTGCAGAGCACATGCACTTGTCTACTACACAGTATTGCCTCTTATCTCAGAAGAGGAATAAATTAGTGGCAGGTGGACATACAGGACTTAAAGGTCCAAATTTAAAGGCAGAAAACTAAAAAAAGTTGAGATTTTTTTTCAGAAAGCCAAGAAAAACATTTTTCTATTAATGTCTCTCCAGCTCTTGTCAAAAATACAGTCTCAGGTATAAAATGAACTAGAAAATATCTATTTCTATGAAATTTTATTTAGTAAAAATTAAATCAGTGTCTACTATATTCTAGGTATATACACTAAACAAAGGAATGCAGAAAGAAGCTGAGCTCCCCCCAAAGGTAAGGTTAGTTCAAGGTGATGTCCAAATGAACACACACAGGCTCAGCTCTGCCTCCAGACGACAGTGTTCCTGCCACCCTGCATACCTTCTTCTTCAATTCCACACTGATGGCATTGGCCTCCTTAAGGTAGACGGCATTGCCCCAGAGTAAGTCCCTTAAGGAAGTAAACTGGTGAGACTTCCACTTCCGGAAGGCCCACTGGGCCAACTCAAACTCATGCTGCGTCCAAGGTACTGAAAGAGCAAAGGAAGCATATTTGATGGTCATCTCACAGCTGTAAGAAATTATATCCGTTCTCTACTTTATCTTGGTGATCAAGCTATTTTCCAGTTTCTATTCATTAAATTGCTTTTGCTTTTCTTTTTAGTAAAGCTTACTAAATTCTGTTGATATTATAGAAGCAGAATTTAAAAAAAAAATCTGAAACAGCACATCAAATAAATAAAATTTTCTCTCATTTTAAAATATATTCTAATGTGGTGCTATATTTTTTTAAAAAGTCCCTGATCGCTGGTATAGCAAATGATAAATCCCTGAATGGGAGGTACTGTTGCCAACCCCACTTAGTAGATGAGGGAACAGAGGCAGGGGACAGTTAGGTCACACAACCTGTGGAGCTGGGACTGGACTTCCACTATCTGGGTGCAGAGCACATGCACTTGTCTATTACCACAGTATTGCCTCTTATTTCAGAAGAGGAATAAATTAGTGGCAGGTGGACACACAGGACTTAAAGGTATAAATTTAACAGTAGAAAACTAAAAAAAGTTGAGATTTTTTTTCAGAAAGCCAAGAAAAACATTTTTCTATTAATGTCCCTCCAGCTCTTGTCAAAATACAGTCTCAGGTATAAAATGAACTAGAAAATATCTATTTAGTAAAAATTTAATCAGTGTCTACTATATTCTAGGTATATACACTAAACAAAGGAATGCAGATGAAGTTCTTTTCTAATATAGGGAAAAGGGTTATGTTTCACTTTGATATTTAAAAATAAAGACTTTAGCACATAAAGAATTCCTTCAAAGTTAATTTGAATTCTTTCTTTCTTTTTTAATTTGAATTTTTGAGACAACTGACAACTTGGGTAGAGAACCAAAGTGTAATGAAACTAGAAAACATCTATTTAGTAAAAATTTAATCAGTGTCTACTATATTCTAGGTATATACGCTAAACAAAGGAATGCAGATGAAGTTCTTTTCTAATACAGGGAAAAGGGTTATGTTTCACTTAGATATTTAAAAATAAAGACTTTATTCTGGAAAACTTAACTAAGCTAGCTGGTAATGGCTTTAAAGTATGGATACATTCCAAAGTCTTCAGCTAGGAATCTAGCAAATTAATTATCTTTTTTTTTTTTTTGAGAGAGAGAGAATTTTAATATTTATTTTTTAGTTATCTGCGGACACAACATCTTTGTTTTTGTATGTGATGCTGAGGATAGAACCCGGGCCGCACGCATGCCAGGTGAGCGCGCTACCGCTTGAGCCACCTCCCAGCCCCGCAAATTAATTATCTTAACAATGAGTAAGCTCTGTATTTACTTGAATATATGAAAGTCGTTTGTACAATAACATGAGATAATATACATAAACATCCCAAAAGATTTATGTGAAGACTGCTCAAAAACCTTGTGAAGCTATAAAACACTATCAGCCTCACCTTTACTCCAGAGATCACAGCCTGTGTTCTCAGCACTGAGCATCTTATAAATCACCTTTATATTGGTTCAGTACAAGGTCAACAAATGGTGGGTCAATTTTGAGGAACCCAGTATTCATAACAAATAAAGGATTAATGTGATAATACAGATCCAAAAGACATAAGAGAAGGTTTCAGTCTCTATATTTCACCTTCTTCTTCCTCTTCTTCCTCTTCAGTAGTTTCTGCAGCCAGGGAACGGGTCTCAACTTGCTTCTGCAAGGCCTGCAATTTACTCTCATAGTCCTGAATGAAAAGAAAGGAGACAACATGTAGGAGAGTAAGGAAGGAAGGAAGGAAGAGGAAAGGAACACAGAAATGCAAGGAATACTGGGGGAATGTAAAGAAAGCAAAGAACAATGATTAAGAGAGAGAGAGAGAGAGAGAGAGGAAACAATAATAAAAAGACCTACAGAGAAATGCTTGGGGATGGGGGGGATGGCGAGAGAACGACAAATCATATACCATAGTCTGCAATGCATAGTGCAAAAAAGTAAAATTAACTGCAGCGCCTCTATTTCTATTTCCCCAAGGACTCAAGAGTTCTTTATTTGGGCTTGGGGTAGGAAAAAGGAGAGATTTTGAGGGGAAAAATGCATGTGTCCCTTATATATTAAAATACATTCAAATAATATAGTACCATCAAGCAATTCTAGAGAAAGATAATTTTGGAAAAGATTAAATTCCCCATTCCCCATTATTATCAAAAGTTCCAGTTTCCTGTTTAAAAGGGTAAACAACTAGAGTTGTAGCCTTTGAAGTTTCATGTATATGAAAAATTACTATCTTTGTAGTGATAGGATAATGTCCCCTTCAAATGACCAAAAGCTCACTGCTGGACTGAAATAATTGACAGATTACATTGTTGTTCAGAAAAAGACACTTTAAAATATGTTCTTATACTATAAAATGGATTATTAAAACAAATCAGATTTATCCTCTGTTTCTACATCTACTCTGTGCATTTTCAATAAGAGTACTATCAGCTCAAAACGGACAAAGAAACAGTTCTGGGCAATGAAAACAATCTCATTCGTTTTATGTGTAAGGCATAAATGCAAACAGTACATGAACTGTGTATCTGAGCTATTAAAACTTCATGATGGGGATAAATTAGGGGAAAACTGCCTAAAAATGTCCCTTGGGGTGTCAATGGAAAAAAAATAACACTTTAAATCTGGGTGCTATTGAAAAAAAAGAACTTTAAATTTCAGTGAAAACAAACAGGTAGGATTAAGAAAGGCGATATCCTTCACTTCATGAAACATTAAATTGCAGAATAAATGTGTTATCTTGAGATCTGTAACTGGCTTCCTGCTTCCTTTGGTTCGCCAAGAGTGACCCCAATCACAGGCTCTCATAAGACAGTCCTGGGCTGCTCCATCACACAGAGCTCTCCAAGGCACATATCAAGGTTCCACAACTGGAGTGCTGCAGAAAGCCTCCTTAACAAACTCCACTGCAGAAGGAGCTCCTGATGGCAACACCATGGATACAAACATTCTCCAAGGCTTCCAGGCTCGGTGGAGCACACCTGTAATCCCAGTGGCTCCAGAGCCTGAGGCAGGAGGACCATAAGTTCAAAGCCAGCCTCAGCAACTTAGCAAGGCCCTAAGCAGCTCAGTGAGACCCTGTCTCTAAATAAAACACAAAAAAGAGCTGAGGATGTGGCTCTGTGGTTAAGTGCCCCTGGATTTAATACCCCGTGCCAAAAACAAACAAACAAACAACAACATTGTCTAAGCCTGTGGTCATTTGTCAGGTGGGAGAGATAGAGGCAGAAGGAAAGGAAAGAAAAGGGAAGGAAGCACTCTACCACCGAGCTACACAGCCCAGCCCTTTTTGTTTTTTATTTTGAGACAGGTTGCCCATGCTGACCTTGAACTTATGATCCTCCTGACTCAGGCTCCCCAGTTGCTGGGATTACAAGTGTGTACCAGGGGGCAATATTTTCAAAGTTATTTTCTAAGCATATCATGCACCCAGATCTTTTTATTTAAATTATCATTCCTCACTAAAAGAAATTTGGGCTCCGAGAGGAAATAGTAGATTCCCAGTTTGGTGTATGGTAAGAAAGTATAAGGTGAGCCTAGAATATCTTGTGCCAGTAAAGATGGAATAGCTCAAAGACCCCTGGGATCATTTCAATTGGACACAGACTCCTACTGGCCAGTAAGTCACAACAACAAAAAAAGAAGACAGCACATTGAGTACAGGAAGAATCCATTAGTTTACAATAATACTGAATACTGAAAAGGAGGAAAAAATGGAAATATCTTCTTAAAAAAAAAAAAATATATATATATATGCCAGCTAATAAATGCAGAAGGAACAACTGGGAAATCACCATACTGCAACCCCAGACTCAGAAACAGACTCAGGCAAGGATCATTAATAAATGCTAAAATAATGGAGTGAAAGGTGTACAGGAAACAGAATATTGATACAATTCAAAGTCCACTCCCAGATACCTATTATTATTATGGGAAATGATACATTTACAATGAAGAGAGCTGGAAACCAAATGTGTTAAATTTCAACATTAACAGTAACTGTCTAATGATGTGATGCCACATGAAGTACACAACATCAACTTCATAGTATTCTTAGCAAAAATGTTCAACCTAAATCGAACCTCAGGGCAACGATCATATAAATCAGAATGTGGCCTAGATTCTTAAAAACACCAATGTAATAAAGGATTTTAAAATGCCATAACCAATTTCAACATAAACCTTGAGTAAATCTTGGATTAAAAGGTACACAAATACACACACCCCTAACATTTGTATTTTTTAAATAAGGAGATTTGAAATTAAACTATTTGCACAATAGTTTAATTAAATTTTTGGACAGGATAATGATATTAAATGAACATCACTGATTTTAGGACATACACATAGAAGCACTTAGGGATCAATTATCATGATATCTGCAACTTTCCAGTGAGTCAGGAAAAAACCCACAAATAATAAGGTTGCATTGTCCTATTTTTTTCAGCTTCTTTGTAGGTTTGAAATATTTCAAAATAAATAATAAGTTAGGGGGCTGGGGTTGTGGTTCAGCAGTAGAGCACGCACTTAGCACGTGCAAGGCCCTCAGCACCACATAAAAATAAATAAATAAAATAAAGGTATCGTGTCCAACTATAACTAAAAAATAAGTATTAAAATAATAATAATAGGAGCTGGGGTTATAGCTCAGCAGTAGAGTACTTGCCTCGCACTTGTGAGGCATAAATGACCTCTGAAAATATTCTCCCTCCCTCCCTCCTTTCCTTTTTCCTGAATATTTTCAGATCCTCGGCACCACATAAAAAAATAAATAAATAATATAAATAAAGTAAAGATATTTAAATAATAATAATAATAATAATAATAATAATAATAAGTAGTAGTAGTAGTAGTAGTAGTAGTAGTAGGGGAGGGGGAATTATTTTCCCTTTAAAAAGAACTACATAGGGCTGAGGTTGTGGCTCAGTGGTAGAGTGCTCGCCTAACACATGTGAGGCACTGGGTTCGATCCTCAGCACCACATTAAAATGAAATAAAGATATTGTGTGTCCACCTACAACTAAAAAATAAATATTAAAAAAAGAACTACATACTACATGGGAGTCTTTCAGCAAAAAGAAAAAGACTGCTGGTTTACTGAAAAATCACCAGTTGGAAAAAAATGTTAATATTCTGAAGATTTCTTCAAGAATAAGTTTATAAGCTCATTAAATTACCATTCAAGACAAAATTCTTAGACTCACTTCCCTAAAGGCTCTGGTAGTGCTTTAATGAAGCAGGAAAATTGACATAAACAGATTTGCCATTGCCCTTGCACCAAAAAACTAACTACATTTTTTTAAAATAACTTTTTTTAGTTGTAGATGAATAATACCTTAATTTTATTTATTTTTATGTGGTGCTGAGGATCAAACCCAGTGCCTCACACATATAAGGCAAGCACTCTACCGTTGAACTACATACAACGGCAGCCCCCAACTACATTTTGATCTGTAATTAGTAGTTCAAATATCAACAGCATTTCTTGATCTGAGCTCCTTCCCCAAAGCAGACTGCTTATGAATTTCCAACAAGGAGGTTTTGTATGTCACCAGAAAAATTCAATCAGTACTGCATTTTCCAAGAACAAATAGGTTCAGATAGTATTATTTATCTTATGGTGAAAATCAGGATAATTGTTAGGAATGTGGCCCAGTGGAAGAGTGCTTGCCTAGTATGCACAAGGCCCTGGGTTCAATCTCTAGCCACCTGCTCCTCCCACCCACCCCCAATTAAATTAGGACAATTATGGAAAGCATACTAAAAAGAAAGCAAGGAAGGAAAGGAGGGAGGGAGGGAGAATATTTTCAGAGGTCATTTATGTTTATAAAAAGTCCTAACTTGGGGCTGGGGTTGTGGCTCAGAGGTAGAGCACTCGCCTAGCATGCGTAAGGCACTGGGTTCGATCCTCAGCACCACATAAATATAAAATAAAGATATTGTGTCCACCTATAACTAAAAAATATTTTTTAAAAAAGTCCTAACTAGTTCAAAATATTCCCTATTTTGCAAAAGCACAGTACTACCTCTTTTCTCTTCTGCAATGTTCTCTTCTATCCACCAGCCCTCATTTATAAGCCTATTTTGTGCCAGGAGCTTAGCTTTTCTTTTTTCCTTTCTTCCTTCTTTGGTTTTTCTCCCTCCTTCCCTTCCTTTTTTTTTCTTTCTCTCCTCCCCTCCTTCTTTCTTTATTTTAGTACCAGGGAATGAACCAGGGGCATTAACCACTGAGCCACATCCTCACCCCTTTTTTTTTAAAATTTTGAGACAGGACCTCGTTAAGATGCTAAGGCTGGCTTTGAACCTGTGATCCTCCTGCCTCAGCCTCCTGAGCTGCTGAGATTACATGCATGCAATATCTCACCCAGCTGTATCAGGAACTGTTCTTTAAATTTGACATGGGTTATTCTGATCTTACTTCTGTAACTCTATGAAAATTATACTATGGTTAGTCTCATGTCAAAGGGAAAGAAAAAGGCTTAAAGAAAATGAACAACTTTCTACACCATTATATACAACTATAATACACCAATAAAAAATGTGGGGGACAAAGAAGAAAAAACAGAAATTGAATAACTTTCTAGACATTATACTTACTAAGTGGTGGAAATGGGATTTTAAACCAGGCAATCCAGAGCATTATTCTTACAAACATCCATCCATCCATTCATTAAAAAAATACCTTTTATGTCCCTACTGCATGCCTGATGCTAAGAATACAGAGGTCAATGGGCAAAGGTCCTATACATGAAGGAGGGAGAAGTGATAAATATAAACAAGGTATGCACTACAATTTTAGTAGAGAGAAATACTCTGAATAAAAAGGGAGGGGGCAGACACTAGGGAATAATAGGGAGAAAAAGGAATAGGAAGAAGACTTAGATAGGCGGTTAGAAACTGTTTCAGCAAACACTTAGAGGTCTCTCAGGGGCAGATATTTCAATCAAATTAACACTAACAGCAAGAGTAAAAGTCCTGAGATGGAGAGCAGCACAGGGTATTTAAGGTAAAGCAAGAAACCTGTGTGAGCGGAGTAGTAGAGAAAGGAAAGGGAAGGAAACACAGTTGAAAGTTAGGTAGCAACTGAGTTATGGAAGACAGTCTAGGTCCAGGTGAGAATGATGGACTTTATTCTAAGGTAATCACTGGGTTAACTAGTTTATGCTTTACAAACATACCACTATCTATAGGGTGTGGGAGGAACTATGGAAGGAGAACAATGCTGAAGGGAAGTCGCCTCATCTGTGGTGAAAACAGCAAAGGTGGTGAAAAGAGAAGGGAGCTGGGCTATGTTCTGTAGGCACAGGAAAGGGGAACCTCTGGGGATTTGATCATGGGGTACGAGAAAAAAGGAGAAACTAAGGATGACTTGAATTTCTGGCCTGAGCTAGTTGTTCTGGTTTAGACAGTTCAGATGTGAGGCGCCTGCTGGCCATCTGGATGTCAGATCTTGGTTGTGTGCCTGCATCTAGAGCTCAGCACAGAGGGTTGCAACAGAATGATTCCTGGGATGGGACCTGGCTTCCCAGTTAGTAGTTGTGTGACTCTGGTAAATCATGTAAAATGGGAATAATACCACCCATCTTGGAAGAGGGGTGTTTTGAGAATTCAAACCATACATGTGTTAACCACAACACATGCTCAATACACAGAAGTTATTATTTCTATCATCATCAGTGTAAAAATAGAAGGTAAAGCCACTGGATGCATGGAATTATCTGGCAGAAAGGATAAAGATCTAGAAGGAACCAGCTAGTGAGGTGGAAAGAAAATAAAAAGCCTAGAGAGGAAAGTGTCCCAGGAAGTAAAGAGTAGGCAACTCTGTTGGGGGGGGGGGGAATTGATTTAGTAAGGTCAGTACTGAGAAAACACCCTGATATTTGTAAGGAGAGATCTTTGGTGGTCCTGATAAGAGTGGCTTCAATGGGGAGGAGGGAACAAATGTCTGGATATGGGAGTTCAAGCTAGAATGGAGATAGGAAAAAAAAGAACAGCCTGGGAGGTGAACCAACTGGGAACAGTCAACCCCGAGGCTTCTCAAGGAGTATCTCTCTGAGAAGGAACAGAGAGTCAGAGTAGCAGTTCACAAGGGACATGAGGCTTTTTTGAGACTAATAAACTGATGGTGTAAGGGAGAAGGGGGTAAACGTACAGTAAGTCCTGAGAAGGTACAGAGTGCAGGGAACTAGGGCTGGGCTAAGAGAAGACCAAGAAAAGTGTGGCCACCAACAGGAGGGATGGACAGGGATGCATGCAAAACTGTAAGTTAAAAGAAGTTTTCTTCTGATTTTCCCCTCTCAGTGCAACTAAAGAATCCTCAGCTGGGAGCAAGGGCACGCTCCTTTCATTCTCAGAGGCATCTGTTACGACCTTTCAGAGCACCCTGTATTTTCCCCTCATTGTCACAAAGTGGTAGATTGACTCCTGGTGTGGCTCTCTGCCTGTCTACTCTACGACTCTGTCAACTTCATAAGGCCAGGGCTATGATGTGTTCGCCACTGAAGCATCTATCACCTATCTGTTTTCCAGATCAGAAACAGAGTCACGTGCTGATCTTTTTTTTTTTTAAGAGATAACCACTGTCCATATTTAATTCGTTTTTTTTAAGACAGAAGAGAGAGAATTTTTTAATATTTATTTTTCAGTTTTCGGTGGACACAACATCTTTATTTTATTTTTATGTGATGCTGAGGATCGAACCCAGCGCCCCGCGCATGCCAGGCCAGCACGTTACCACTTGAGCCACATCCCCAGCCCCTGAGCCACATCCCCAGCCCACGTGTTGATCTTAACTAGATCAACAGTTCTCAAAAGTGACTATCTTCTAGCACAGGGGTCAGCAAACCATGGCCTGTGGGCTACATACAGCGGGTTGCTTTTGTGAGCAATCCTGCTGAGACACAGCCACCCCTGTTCTTTTACTGATTGTCCATGGCTGCTTTCGTGCTATCAAGGTGGAGGTGAATAGCTGTGAAGGAAACCACATAGCCTGCAAATCTTAAGATAGTATTATCTGTGGCCTTTTACATAAAATTATTGCCAACTCCAATTCCAGGTTAATGATTCTCAAAGGTACCTGCTGGGCATGAGTATCACTTGGAATTTATCAGAGATGCAAATTATCAGGTTTCACCCCAGACCTACTGAATCAGAAACTCTAGGGGTGCACCTAGCAGTCTGTGTTCACAATCCCCAGAGGACTCTTTTGCATTTTACCATTTAAAAACCACTCTTCTGGGGTCTGTGTGAAGAGACAACTGGCCAAGTGAAAAAGATCAAGTACTTATTCTAGGTAAATTTACATTCTCATGAAAGAATCAAACAAAATGCAAAACTGTAAGTTAATTACAGGTTATCATTATTAAAACTAGGGCAGGCTGGTAATCCCAGAAACACAAGAGGCTGAGGCAGGAGGATTCCAAGTTGAGGAATCCTGAGGCCAGTCTCAGCAATTTAGTGAGGCCCTCAGCAACTTAGCAAGTCCCTGTCTCAAAATAAAAAAAGGCTAGGGGTGTAGTTCAGTGGTTAAGTGCCCTGGGCTCAATCCCTTATATGTATGTATAGTGAGAGTTGACCTGGGGTACGCATGGGCAAGAAGAGTAGTATATGAGATCAGATTTGGAAGAAGAGTTAAGCATGATGGGAAAGAATGGCAATGAGGAGGAAGCATAAGAGCCTTGAGGTGGAAAGAAACTCTGTACGTCCAAGAAACAAAAGGCCAGGGTGTCTGCAAGCGAGAGTGTCAAGACATGCAATCAGAACTAGGCAAGCAGCCAAAATACGGAAAGTGCTGTGAGCAACGAAAGATTTAGATTTCTAAGCGCAATGGAAGCCCTTGAGGCCACTGACCGGAGTTTTTAAAAGCTGATTCTGGCCAGATATGGGGGTATGTGACTGTAATCCCAGCAACCTGGGAGGCTGAGGCAGGATGATCGCAAGTTAAAGGCCGGCCTCAGCAATTTAGCAAGATCCTGCCTCAAAACAAAAAATAAAAAGGGCTGGGAAAGTAAATCAGTGGTAGAGCACCTCTGGTTTCAATCCCTAGTATTGCAAAAAATAAAATATAAAATAAAATTCTGGTTTTATGTGGATAATGGATTTGCAGGGGTTAAGAACAGAAGCAAAGAATCAAGTTAGGCTACTAGGTAAGAGTTGATAGTGGCATACTTAGGGCATTCTCAGAGAAGGTGATATTTAAAGTAAAATCAATGTCACTATTCTGAGTTTTCTGATTTGACATCAGAAACTTGGCTCTATATGGCAGATTGTATTCAGTAAGCCATAACTGGGAGAGATCTACACCAAGGTGACACCCTGGTTCTTTTCAACACCTAAATTTGTTCCTCATCACCAGCAGTACTATGTAGCCAATCTCACATCTATCCTTCTCCAATGGTCCCACAACACTTTTTCCTAGACCTGAACTGCTTCTGTTTTCTCCCAACATCCCTGTTCCCTCTTGGTCTTGTTTTGAAAAGCGCTTTCTCATTTGGTTCACATAGGAACTTCCCAATTGATGTACCTGGCTCTGAATTTGCCTTCCTGAAACCCATGTTCTATACTTTGGCCATAGGGAACATTATAAAAGGCAAATCTAAGAAAGCAATCTCCCTGCTTAAAATATTTGGCAGCTTTCTCATCACACTTCAGATAATGTCCAATTCCTTAGCATGCCACAATCTTGTCCTTGTTCCAACCATTAAACCCTCCCCCCATATCTCTTACCCTCCTATACACATATGATGTTCTGACCACTTCAGGTTATTCAGAGTTCCCGGGACCTGACCTGCTTCTTTCCATCCCTTGCCACTCTTCACTTGCATAAATTTGCAGTTGTACTTTGGGATTTTGCTCATGGCTCAAGGTCCCCTGCCTTGCATCAAAAAGAGAAAACCTTCCTCCCACCCTCCCCTCTGGATGTGACTCTCACCCTGTGTCCACATTGTCATCACATGTACCACAGTGCATTATCACATACACCTCTTAGGATGGTAGGATTTTGCAAACTTTTCCATCAATTTCTCCCATAGCAGAGAAATACAAAATACCTGAAAGGAAAGGTTATGAGGCCAGATACAAATCAAGTCAAGCCTAACACTCTCTAAAGCTCATCATTTCACATTAGAACTCATGTGGATATTGTATTCTATTACATAGTACATGACTGTTGTTTTCCAGTATAAAAAGTCAAGTCAGTCCACTAACGAGAAATATTCTGCATTGTCTGGCTTTCTCTCTAGCACACATTAAAAATCTGGGTGGATAAAACATAGGTTAAAGGGGAGAAAGTAAAATCCATACAGTTACTCAAAGCTTTTTAGAAATCTAGGATCAGTCATTTAAAGGGAAGCATAACTATTTCATTTTTTTAAAAAACTTCAAATAAGAACCATATCATGAAAAAAATTGAAACCTGCTCAAGGTGAACTCAAAGAAATCAAAGTAATATTCATTTCATATGAGAAAATACTTAAGAGAAATATAACAAAAAGTAGGGGCTTAAAGATTCCTTATAAGACAGAATATCGTTAAATAGAATTGGAGCAAATATAAATGCTTCAAAAAAAACCTCAAGTTCATGTAGAATATGAAACAAGATTAGATATGCAACTATGTTTGAATGAAAAAGCAATAAATAAAAGATAAGTTTAATGAGCATTACACCTTTTTTCATTTCTCCCTCTTCCCACACAGAGAAACCACACTCTTGATCAAGAATTTCAACTTTTATTAAACGAGGATTTTATTTTTTAACATTACAAACTAACTCTCCCTTTCTGAAAAGGCAGGTCTTACACTCAAAGACAATCTTCAAGCATAGTTTTAAGAAATTGAGGGGAAAATCCACAGTCATTAATAAGAAGATTCAAAGCTTCTTTTTACAGTAATAACGGGAGGAAAACCATTACATTTCACAACCTAAAGTGGTCCAAACCAAGTATACCTAGAGAAGAATTAAAAATATAGCAAAGATGACATGAACTAGACAATTACAAAAACTCCTTATAACAAATTTGACTCTGACAATACAGAATGAATGCTTGCTTTGCATTGTGCCTAAGAAGGCATCTCATTAAGGTATGCCAGGGCACAGGCAGCTTCCCCACTGCCCAGTCTTCTGTACACCTCATCAAGGCAAGTCTACAAAGGACCAGGAAGGCACCGGGCATAGTAGCTGGCTGTCTGGGGGAAGTCAATGTTATCTTCCTGGGATCTGACAGCATTTAATACAGACAGGTGTTACAAAGTCAGTGTTTGTCTGTCTGTTTTAGTATCAACCTAAAGCACAAAAGGTCACTTCAAGTCACTTCAATGTTATAATTCCTATTCATGGCATTACCAGCAAAAAGAGAAAGAAATTCACAGTGCTAGAAAGAATTAGAAGAGTAAAGAAAATGCCCTGTGTTTAGACTTATTAGATAACAGAATGTCTAATGCCCCAAGGAGTGCCATTTTGAATTGTGAAAGTACACCAATTAATTAGGTCTCTTCAACAATGCCCCCCCCATAATGTAAGGTCATTACATAATTTCATTAGTATAAGCACATTTTTTTCCCGTTTTGCTATTATAATAGCCAGGAATACTTTAATAACAAAATAATCTTTTAATGATGACTATTTCTCTTTGGTCTTATAGCATTACTTATTTAGTGAGAGATTCAATGAAACACTTTTATTCATACAGTTATTTTCTAAAATAAGCATGAAACGCATGAAGGGGACATATATAGTAGTCAATATATAGTGGTTCATTTCTTCTTGCTCATCTATTTTGATGTTGTTGTTGTTGTTGTTTTGGTTTTTTGTGGGGGCTGGGTACTGGGGATTGAACCCAGGGGTACTCTGTCACTGAGGTACATCTCCAGCCCTTTACTGTTTCATTTTGAGTCAGGGTCTTACTAAATGGCTAAGGCTGATCATAAACTTGTGATCCTCCTGCCTCGGCTTCTCAAGTGATTGGGATTTTCAGGTGTGGCCACCATGCCTAGCCTGGTCATCTATGAAATTAAGGTTTTAGATGTCCAAACATTTCAGCAATATGAGGGCACCTAGATCAGCAGATGAAGCACAGACACAACCCTAATTCTTTGGAATATCATTGTGGGCAGAGTTCTTACCACAACCCACATTTGCAAATGAAATTATTATGGAACTTTCATTCTAGTGTCGCCTGATCACCAGTGGAAAGTAACTCATACCTACTATTTGATGGGAAAAGAAGGCACCTATCCATAACAAGACTAAAAGACTATCCCCCAAAAATGAGAATATGTATGCTTAGCCTATGCTGCCTTAAGAAAATAAGAGCCTGTTTTTTTGCCAGAATTGAAAGCTAATCACTATTTTTAGAATCAAAAAATTAATTTTTGATAAGAATGGAATAGTCAGAATAATTATGTCTAAAAAGGAATAAAGAAGGACAATTTGGGTTTATAAACAATTCACTGAAGTGACTGACTTAAAGGAACCTCCCGAATACACTTAAACCAAACAGCACAGGAGATTGCCATCATGATGAAGTCAATGCATTGCAAGTTCCACTCACCCACCTCTAATCTGCCACAGAAACTTAGACTAGAACTGTTCTAGCTATGAAAGCAAAAATAATCCCCAAAGGTTCTTCTTTTAAAGGAAAAAAAAGTTAATTAGAAGCAAGTTTCTATGCATTAAGAAATCATTTTCTTAGAAACAAAGAAAAAAATACTATGATTAAAAATAATGTGTTCTAATAAAGCACAGTGCCCACACAAAAAGGAAAAAAAAAAAAAAACACCACATAATCACAATCTTGAAGGCTTCATTGAGCTAATTGCTATCTTGGCTGCAGTTTTTCACACTATTTGGAAGACAAGCATTTGACAGATGATTTAGTGTGATTTGGGAATCTTCAACACCGTGAAGTCAGGCAATCTCTGGCTCTTCACACTGCCTCAGAAAAGTTTCTGACAAGTTCAAGAGATGAAGATGAATGTAGAAAACTATTCTTTTCTTCCTATTAAAATCCATCTTTTTTTTAGTGGATTCTCCAGTGAGGCAAACTGAGACCACAGAGTAAAATGAGGTAATTAATGAGGAAATGTTCATCAGGCCTTCTCTTTGCTTGCCTGAGTATCCACAAGCATGGCAACTGCTGACCAATGAGCAGTTCATCATTGATCGTCTCTTTATTCCAGACCCAATCAAAGTTAACTTTTATTTATGATTTCATCAACTGAGAAAAGCAACAAAGAGCCATATCCCATAGCCTTCTCCTCACGTCCCACCTCATCCTCTTCCCATAAAAACAATCTCCTTATAAATTTATATATACTGTTCAAAGCACTCAAGTCTTTTGTTAGAATTTCTGTTGGCACAATTTTAGTGATAAGGGGTGTGTGTGTGTGTGTGACAGAGAGAAATGATACATTAAACTTTAAAATGCAAATCGCAGAAATCCATAACAGTGTCAATTTAAAAGATTTCATTCAATAATATGACAAATTTCATACATATTCTGACTCATTAAGAAAAAAACCTACTGAATCAATTCTACGTAAAATACAGAATTTAAAAAAATGGAAGCTCTACGGAAGATGCAAAACTACATATCAGGAGATATGTCTGAAAACATTTAGTTTGGGCTTATGAAAATCCCAATTATACTTAAGGACAAGAGCAGACATGGATAAGAAATCCAAAGCTGTATCCACACAGTTGCATGGAATTTTTTTTAAACTAACTTCTAACACTCATTGGGAATAACAGACTTCTAATTCTACACATCAAGTTCTCCTTCTGAGTATTTGCATAAACTAAGGCAGGTTTTTCTGGATATCAGATCAATTCATAGACATAACAAACTTACACCAAAATAAGACAAGTTGGTGTAAGTGTATTAATTATCTAGGCACCAAGGAAGGAGGAAAATCTCCAAAAAATAAAGGTCTCAATGTTCTATCCAAAATTCCAGAAACTGCCCATTGATGATATCAAAGCAAAAGGGAGGTGTTGAAACGTTTCCCAGTGTTTTATGTTTTAACAATATAAAACCAGTTAATATTTGTAGGAACACAATACTAAATTCTTAACGTAAAGAGTAGGAACTCAAGGCCAAGGGATGAAAACACTCGAAGCATGAGCCACATTAACACTGCCCGTTTCCTCCACACCATTTCAGTTTGTCCAGTGTTAACTTATACTGTGGTTTCTCGACCAGCTTTGAGGTTGGGAGCTGAGAACTGTCTCCTCATCCTTGGAGGCGTCACAAACTGGCTACCGTGGCTGGATTTGTCAGTCTGCTTCTGACAAGAACCGGCTGCACTGCCTTCTACCTGACCTCCAGTGCTATGATTACAGTAAGATTGGCGGTGTTGGTGGATGTGGCGCTTCGCCTGGAAAGTCTGCAGATCAGCGGTAGGGTGACCGCTGTGCGAGTTTAATGATTCAGAGGAGGCAGATGCCTGGCAGCGTGTACTTTTCGGTTGGCCATTATTGAGAGAATTGCTTCTCCAACGCAACTGAGGTGGCTGTTGTTGATTATTAATTTGCTGCTTGCTAACCTGGATGTGATCTTGACTTCGTGTGTTCTGGGAGCCCCACGGCAACTGGGGGTCCTTAGAAGCTGCCCTCCCCACTTTTTCTTGGCTCTCTTCTTTATTTCCTTTTCTCCCTTCTTCATCTTTTGGAATTCTAAGCTCAATAACCTCATCTTCCGTTATGATGATATGCGTCCCAGGACTCCAAGAGTTTCTGTGTTTAGGGTTGCTCTTAAAGGGGAAGCGGGGCTTTCTGTTCTCGGGAGGGATGAATCTATGAGGTACATTCTGTCGACGAAGCTGCTTTGTTATCTCCTGCTGCTGCAGGTTCTTAAACCTGATTTGCTCTTGCCTCATCCACCGCAGACGTCCACGTCTGAAAGCTGGATCCCCATTCATCAGCTGGGAAACACGTTCTTCTTTGCCAAGTTCTCCGCTGTCTCCTTTACTGACATCATTCTCAGAAAGTCCACTAATTCCAACAGGCTCCTTTGCTTTGTGGTTTCCTTGGCTTTTCTGTTCCTGAGACCCAATTAGGGGCAAGACTTTCTCCATTTTGAGCATTTTATTTCTTAAGACTTTGATTTCCTCATCTTTCATATTATTTTGTTTTTTGACTTCTTGCAAAATATCTTCCAGCTTATCTATGTGTACCTTGAGGTCATCTACATCTGTCCCACCTTTACCACTGGCCATCACATCTTCAATCTTCTCATCCCCAACACCAACAGTGTCCCAGACATCCCTGGCCACTGCCCTCCAGGAGTCCCGTTCATTGGGGTCTTTTTTCCCATACATGGCACAAAGCTCTTTCATCTTAACAATGGCCAAGGCTTCAATCTCCTGCCGACTGTGCCTAAAATCATTGAGAGCGACCTCATAGCAAATCTCCTTGACAGCCTGAATCTTAAGATCTGAGATCGTGACCCACTTGGAATCTTTACTCAGGCGACGCCTTTGAGGGATCTGATACATTTTAATTGGTTCACGCTTCTTCCCACTGCTGGGGAGGCCACATTTTTTAACAATGGTTTGCAACTTGCTGGGAGGTAGCTTTTCTCTCAGAGAAGTTATCAGTTTCCAGCTCTCTTCACAGGACCTCTTGTCAGAATCGTCCCCGCTATCAGAATCCGCGTCCTTTGGAAAAACAAAATCAAAAAATGGCCCCAAAATAACCAAAATTAAAATGTAAAAAAGGAAAATCAAATTGAAGAAAAAGCAAGCAAAAAAGCCTTAACCAGTTTAAAAACAAAACAAACAAACAAAAAAACTAAAACCAAACCAAAAAAACCATAAATGATGTGGAAGTCTATTAAGACATATTCCTATGTAGGTTACTGTTAGTAAGAAAAAAAAAGTTTATTTAGAATTTCTAACCCAAAATTTCACTTTCTGGCTTAAGTGATGAAATATGCAATCATATTTCTTAGGAGGTGACATAGGAAGTGAGTCTCCCACTTTAAGGTCATCTGACAATTTAACAACTTAGTGTGAGATAACATCTCCACTGTATCAAGAAAAGGGAGTCAAACCTATGCCCATACATGCTAACAACCCATGCAGCCACATCCCCACATTTGCCTTGGTTATTGCTGTTGTTTCTTCCAGATTCTCCTTCCCCGTGAGTGAGCACAGATGCCATACAAAGATGTGATGAGCAGGCGGATTAACAAAGGTTAGTAAGGCTGTAGGACGCCAGGTTTTGTTTAGCTTTACTAAAAAGAGCAGCCCTAGAAAAGAGTTAGAGGATGAGAAAGTAGAAAAGAAGCAAACAGAGATGTTGTTAAAAGTGCTAAGAATACCTAGTAGACCGTGTGAGGTTCTTATCAACCAAATTTTTTTCTGTCAGGCAAGAGGGTTCTGAACTGAGTCCTTCCAGGAGCAGATACCGGCATATTTTTTTTTTTTTTAAGTTGTAGTTGGACACAATATCTTTACTTTATTTATTTATTTTTATGTGGTGCTAAGCATTGAACCCAGAGCATCACACGTGCTAGGCAAGTGCTCTACCTCTGAGCCACAACCCCAGCCCCAGATACTGGCATATTAATTGGTATATTTGTAACCCAGGGAACAAGGAAGCATTAAAAAAAGGATCCTTATAGTGGATCTTATTTATTTTTTCACACAATTAAATCAATGAAATCTAATCTTCAAAATTTTGTAATTTGCCAGATCAAAAATTACTAGGTAAATAGACTTCTGCTAAATATAATTTAGCAGAAATTAAATTAAATTTAAATTCCCAAAGTAACAGGATATTTATTTTATTTTATTTTTTAGTTGTAGATAGACACAATATCTTTATTTTATTTATTTATTTTTATGTGGTGCTGAGGGTCATGCGTGTGAGGCAAGCGCTCTACCACTGAGCTACAACCCCAGCCCCGTAACAGGGTATTTTAATATATAAAACAGAGATGTTTTCTATCTAAAAAACCCATAGCATTTCTAGCTATTTAAGGAATATCACTTTTAAGTGACAATACTTCCAATGAATATATAAAACACAAACGTAAAATGGATCCCCTATAAAATCTATGTTTAACTCTTGTTTTTTCAGCTGTTTATCTCTACATCATTACCTCTTTTCTGAAAAACTTCACAGAGCTATAAGAAGGCAATGTTGGGGGCTGGGATTGTGGCTCAGTGGTAGAGCGCTTGCCTAGCATACATGAGATGCTGGGTTCGATCCCCAGCACCACATAAAAACAAATAAAATAAAGGTATTGTGTCCATTTATAACTAAAAAAATATTTAAAAAAAAAAAGAAGGCAATGTTGGATTTACAATTATACATAATAGGATTAGGAAGAATTTCTATTCAGGAAGTAATTTTCTTGGAAAAGAAAATACTTACTAGAATTTCAAGATCGTCTACTAGGGCTGAGGTATTTCTCGGTTATAGAGCACTTGCCTAGCATACATTAAAGCTCTGGGTTTAATCCCCATGACCCACACACAAAAAAAGATAGTCTAGTAAATGGAAATATTCCTGCTTAATAATGTCTTTTTTTTCTTGGCTGTTATTACTAAAAATGTGTGAGGTAAATGTTTTTTGTTTTTTAAAGGACTTGAAAGTGATAAATAGTATCTTTGTTTCTAGACCAAAAAGATTTGTATATATAGTCACTTTCTAAGGAATGAAAAAAATAATCTTGAACAATAATGTCAATAATTTAGCTTCTGAATCTAAAGATGATGCTGTTGATATACATATTATTTCTATTGACATATGCCAAACCCATTTATAACACCTACCTATTTAAAAACTTAGCAACAAAAAGCAGATAAAGCTAAATTTACAGATTATACACTGTTTTTTTTTTCTTTTCATTTTTAATGTTAAAAGCAGAATGGGGGCTGGAGGTATAGCTCAACAGTAGAGTGCTTGCCTAGTGTGCCTAAGGCCCTAGGTTCAATTCCCAGCATGAGAGAGAGAGAGAGAGAGAGAGAGAGAGAGAGAGAGAGAGAGAGAGAGAGAGGCTAATCTTAAGGGATAATGACATTAATAAACATTAGAGAAAAAAAATATGACTGACTTGAAAAGTTTTTTTGTTGTTGTTGTTTTTGTGTGAATATGTATAAGTTGGGTTTTATAAAACACAAAACTCCCTGATTCTTCCCACGTAATTGACAACCATCATTTATTGTTACTGGCTGTTTTTCTTTTCCTCTTAAAATAACTTAGGGATGAAATGAATATTTTCTAATTTAGGAAATGACAACTATTCTAATCATTGCTTTAATACCAGGCTTATGATATAAAAGTTATACCTTTAAACTATAAAATAAAACATAAAATGAGAGTCTACAAAAATCCAAAAGAACTCAAAGTTACATCAAATGGTCATAATTTTCTCTTTCTAAAACACTGCCAAATGAACTCTGTAGAATATGTACTCTTCACAGTTCAAATGTAATACCTTATCACACACTGACTCTATCACATACTACAAGCTGTAGGCAAAGTTTAGGTGCCAAAAATGTAAGTCCTATCTCATGTCAAAAAGATATCTAGATTCACTAATTACAGGGTTAGAAAAACTACTCAGGTTTGACCACTTTATAAGTCACTAAATAACCTTTCAGTTTTCATTAAATAGCAAATGCAAAGTGGGGTCTCCTGAAGAGACCCTACAAAGAGGTTATTCAAATGACAGAAGAGACCCAAAACAGAAGCATAAAAGGACAAGGTTATCTGATGAAGCACCAACTGTCAGAGGGAATGCTCAGTAACAGGAATGAGACACATTTGGGGAACCTATCATCACAGAAACTTATGAGCCTGAACTCCACTTTTTATTCACTCATTTATTTACTTTTTTCAGTGCTGGAGATTGAACCCAGGGCCTTACACATGCTAAACAAATGCTCTACCACTGAGCTACATCTCCAGCCCCCTAAATTCGATTTTTTAATGTTGTCATTAGGCAAAAAAATAATTACATAATAAACATTAGATAAAGATTTATTGAATAATAATTTATTTTTTTGTCCTTTCAATCTACTTACAGGGCATATTATAACTATTATCATTTGGTTGACTGATAAACAGTCATAAAAATACATTTCCATACAATAATGTTACTGGTATTATGTATGATATTCTTCAGGCTAAAGTGTTAAGAATCAGCTCCTCTTGAGATCAAGAAACTGAAGTAGAAGTTGGGCATGGTGGTGTACTCAGGAAGCTAAGGTAGGGATGATCTCAAGTGGTTCAAGGACAGCCTTGCAACTTAGTGAGATCCTGTCTCAACTAAAATAAAATAAAAAGGTCTGGGGATGCAGCTCAGTGGAAGAGCACCCATGAGTTCAATCTCTAGTATCTCAAAGAAGAAAAGAAGAAACAAGTAGAATAGACAGCTGGATTTTTGGAGAGGAAAGCACATTCCATGGCAAAAAGCTGCTCCGGAAATACCAGCTTACTTTCAGATACACAGAGCAAATAATAACCAAAACTGGTTTTCTGCGGACTATATACATCCCTTAGAAGCTAAATATGACTTAGAGACATTTGCTTTCTTTTTATTTAATGGTCAGTGTCTTTATTTTGTGGCACAGAATGATTACTAACTCTGGGTTATAGAGAGCACCAGGCATCATTAATCTTTTTGTGCCTAGTTACCCAAAGTAGAGTCCCAAACCAATAGAATTGGCATCACCCAGGAATTAGTTAGAAGTGCAGAATCACAAATCCTACCCCAGACCTACTCAACACGCAGCTATAATTTAACAAGACTCCCAGGAGGTTGAGAAGCACTGCTCTAATGGACAGAACATTTGAGCAAATCAGAAGACCCAAGTTCAAGCCTCAGATCCATGATTTAGCAGGGTTCAAAAATGGACAAGGGCAAGAAAGTATTTTGGGTTTGGGGGGCGGTTTTTAAATTTTTTTTAACTGAGTTTCCTCAACTATAAACTAGGATTTTATTTATATATACATGTACCAAACAGGTGGTTTCAAGGATCAAATAAAATGATGGATGTTCTTTGTAAATTATCAAGCACTATAAAAACACAAGACCCTACTGCTAATTACAAATACAGCTTAATTACACCTGTCCTCATTTGATCTCTCATAAACCATCAGAGACATGTAATTAAATTATACTATATCATTACGATAAAAGGCTTCTTCATATGACACAAACCTTTCAAGCCCTAACCATAAGGTTGCTAAATCTCTGTTTTTATCAAAGCTAATTTCAAGTGGGCCTCCTAGAGGGAGACTCTTATCTGTTAACACTGATATTATCTTGCCCTAAACATCTGATTTGCCCTTTGGGGGCTTTACTATAATTTCCAAGACAACAAATGAACTAGTTTAAGCCACTACCAAGCCTGAAAACTGAATTCCTTGAAAAGGCTGCTTTTTGCTAGAGTCCTTGGCTTTTTTGGCCCATTAAACCATAGCCCCATTTTCTTCAAAGCACAGAACATGGCTACATAAGGGTGTTAAGCGAAGAAGCCAATGCTCTAGCTTTCTCCCTAATGCTCCTTACCATAAGGAAAGACCCGTGAATCTTAAAAAATGAGAATTTCCTAATCTGCATCCACAGGTTAGTTAACACTTTTTTCTTGCACATCAAATGAATGTCAAGGAGCTTCTTATAACCAGAGCTTTGTTATTCAAACTTGGTTGCCTTTAAAAATGAAAATCTACTAATAGATCAATTTATTCATGAGTTAGTTACTATCAAACCTTGGAAATCAATTTGCATGATAAAATGCTAAAGCCATTAGCATTAGAGCTGGTACCTTCAACTGGCTTTCCAGCTGTGCACCCAAATCCTTTCCAAAGACTGCAACTTCTCTCTCCTGTCTGAGGTGGGTCTGCAGCCCCTGTTCCCACTGTTACCACTCATGCCACTGAGAATCTTATTGAGAATTCAGACTCCATGCAGGGGAACAGAAAAGGATTAACACATGCAACTGTGCAGCATCACTTTTAGACACAGTTTAACTTAAAAAGAAAAAAAAAAGATCTGCCCAGCACAAGAACAATCCCCAAGTCAGCCCAAGAGCAGAGAATTAGTACTATCAGGTGATCAGAAACAAAACCAAGGCAAAATCCCACCAAATTCAATATTCAGAGTAATTATTAAAAGGATCACTATTGATTCAAAAATCACTACCCAAAAGGCAAAGGTACCAGAAAAATTCTCATTATTTGAGACTGTGATAGAAAAAGCCCCTGATTGTGATAGAAGTAAAGACTTGACTTTAAGACATAAAAGGCACAAAATAGTACCTCTATGAACAGTTGTTCAGGCTAAAGTTGCCAGGAGATTTAAGTTAGTCCTCCATTAAGAAAATGAAAGAAGAGTGTGTGACACAATGAGAGCCACAAAAGCTCCTCAGTGGGCACAGGGAAGGTGTGGAACAGCTACCCTTTCCTAATGCTAGCAGATTCAGGACAGATTCCTACCAGTCTTTGCTGCTCCAAGAGAAGATCTGCTTCTTCCTTTTCCTTTTTGTACAGGATCTCCATCTCTTGTAACCTAAAAGGAAAAAATAAAAGTATATAACAAGAAAGAATAAATTATGAAATCACTGAGTGGCTTCACAAATGTATTATTGTTGAAGAGAAAGTCATGTGGGCCATATATTTGTGGATTACCTTTTCTCCATCTCCTGTTTCATATCAATTCCTTGTTTCTCCAGAAGCTCTCTCTGGGCAAAAGTCCAGTCCACAGGCTCAGACGGGGTCTCAGCTGAGGGAGTCTTCTCCCGCTCAGCCCGTGCTTGTTCCGGATGATTAAAACGAAAAACGTGGTTTTTACCCATGATGATGCGGTTTCCTAGCACAAAACAGAAATAGGGTTAAGAAATCATTTTTAAATTTTTTAAAATTTTACTTTCATTTTTTAAAGAAATAATTTTTTAAATGTGTAGTTTCTAGTTTAATAACCTCACTCCCTTAAAGCTTCTGACATTTTACAAGAACATAATTCTAGTGCCAACAATAATAGAGTCAAAAGTGAGAGTAGCAGGCTGGGGATGTGGCTCAGTAGTGGAGAGCTTGCCTAGCACGCATGAGGCTCTCTGGGTTCAATCCTCAACACCATAAAAAATAAAAATTACAAAGAAAAAGAAAAATCTGAGAGTTGCTCACACAAGCCATCTGCACACTGCTGAAGACTTCAAACCTCTCCCAGTCTCACCTGAGCGCAACTGAACAGGCTGGGTCACCCTCTTGCCATTCACGTAGGTTTCTGAGCGCTCACAGGGCTCCAGGGTTACAATAACTAGGAGGAACACAAACTGATGTTATCACCACAAACCAATGTAATTACTAATGGAAAACAATTGACCATCGGGACTTATGGTAATTAGAATAGACTCCTACAACCAATCAAGTGGCTAAAGCATCTATAAGGTACTTCTTTTTGGGTATATTTAGTTGTAACACTAGAAGTTGTTTGGAGCTAAGACAGAAGTATTAAACTAAATTTTATCAACCTCTGAAGAAGATAGGAAATATTAGTTTCAACAATATTCTGACAGTTCAGTCAATAAAACAAAAACCAGTAGAAATGTTAAGTTTGAGATGTAGGTAATAACCAGAAACTCAAGATTAAAAGCTAATATTTCAGTTAAGGGAAGAAGCCAGAATACCAACACAAAAACACCATTAGATTATTGCTGTTTTGTTAATAGCCCAGGCAAAAATCAGATCAACTTTTTCTCCCCTATGGATAGATGGATGAATGGATGGATGGAAGAAAGAGAGAGAAAGAAAAAAGAAAAGAAAATCTACTCAGCTAAGACTTGAAGTTCTTCAAATCTCCTATTATCCTGGATATTTACTCTTCTCTTACTTTTCTATTAAATAATTAACATTCAAGACCAAGCCTAACTGCTTATGTCCTGCTCAGTTCTTGGCAGTAACAAAAGGGCTCCTTTGTCCATGCTATTTTCATGTAAAGCAGCTATGTCCTTTCCCGAATTTATAAGCATCCCAGCTTCCTCCATATTTCAGAATAAGATTATATAACAAGTACCACTAACAGAGACAGGGAATACCAAGTCTTAAGGATTTCTCATACTATAGAATAAAAAATTACAGAAGAAACTCAAACCAGGAACTCTCACCTTCACCACTGTTGTTTCTCTCACTCCGGAAGATACAATGCTCCTCTTTAATGTGGGCCCCACTCAGTACTATGTCCTGGCGCCGCTCAGCATCTGCTTGGCCAACCCTGAACACAAGAGAAAGTGTTTCCCAGGGAAATTCAGACACAAAAAGCACTTAGAAACAATGAACCTCTTTCTCCCAAAGAATATACTTTGGAATGTACAAGAAAACCTATTGCTTTTTTTCTTTCCAAAGCTTTCAATTGCAAATTCTAGTCTCCTGTATAATGAACCTCCCTACATGAGAATAAGAAACCAGGGAGAACCATACACCAATATAAATTGTACAGCACAATAAATATATGAGCAAACTAAACTCCCGAATGAATTCATACAAGGTGTTAAAAGGAAAAGTTTCATTTAGGGTCTTCTAGAGAAAAACTGTTAGCTGTTTCCACTTGCATACATCATTTTGAAAGAGTAAAGTTCATAATGGTTTCAGATAGGATAAACAGCAAATCATTTCAAAAATTGTTTTTCAAAGAACAATCACCTAGGGAAAAAAGAAAACATTAAGTGACCAAAATCAGACACCAATATACCTTGTAATTCCATCTTTGATGTAATAAAGCAGGCATTCGGACATTAGTGGGTCTTCATTAAGATTAACAAGATGTGGGGTCTGAAAAAAGATTACAGATTATCAGTTTGGAGAAAGGCACCATAAGAAGGATATAGTAACAACAGGAGCCCACAGGAGGCCAGGCTTCTCAGATTTCCCCACATAGTCTGAAGAAGATCTTTCATTACTAGTTCTAAAGCTATAATAAAGAGAAAACACTCTCTTCAGGCCTCCCTATACCACACCCATGCATTCTATTACATGAGTTCTGGGATAAAGAACAAGACCCAGTTCTTAGGGTCAAAGCATAGTGAACCCAAAGAAAAAAAATCAAAATAGAATGATTCTCTGGGTGGGTTAATTACAATCTTTGTAACTGCATGGGCAAAAATTGCAAAAGATTTAATTTTTCATTTACTTTTATTCAAATTTACCCCATCCCCTGCCACCTCCTATAATTAACATCAGTTCTTCCATGGTCCCAGTTATTGTCTTTACTTTATTTCTCTTTACCTTAAAAAACATGTAAAAACGAAAATTTCTAAAATTCAATAATAACACCTCTAAAAATTCTTTTCAACTAACTCTAATGTTTCTAAAATGTTTTAAAAACCAACCTTCTTTGGTGAAAAGACCCCACTGGAATCCAAAAATATGTCACATGGCCTCGGGGTCAAAATCTACTCAAGAGTGTGCCAGCAAATGCGGAAAAACGAAAAAAGAGTCAGATGACAAGAAAGAAAAGGACTGCCAAAGATGGTTAAAAGGAAACTGGAAAACCTCTCTCCATCTCCACTACCATCCACCTCTGTGCTTAAGAACCCGGCTTGTTTGAGAGAGTCCAAGCCCTCTGTGGGTAGCATTCTTTAAGTCTCCTCTTTGGACTAAGAAAAAGAGATTATCAGAAACAGTTTTAAAATTATGTTTGGAGGGGTTGGGGTTGTGGCTCAGTGGTAGAGCAATTGCCTAGCATATGTGAGGCACTGGGTTTGATTCTCAACGCTGCATATAAATAAATGAATAAAATAAAGGTCCATCAACATCTAAAAATTTATTTTTTAAAAAAACTAAATTTGGAGGTGGACAATGGTCTCTCCCTCCCTTTCCTGAGGAAACGAAGAAAGTTAAAGCAAGGTGGGCAAGAAAATGCTTTGGAAGTAGAGATGTCTTTGGAATCTTTTATTGTTTATGTCACAATATTTGTTCAAGTTATTGATGATTCACATTAAATATCATAAGTTTTATAAGCTGTTACAAAAAATTTCCCCACAATTTTTTGGGTGATACTGGGAATGAAATCCTCAGCTATGCACCTACTAGGCAAGTGCCCTACCACCAAGCTACAGCCTAGTCCCTCCCCTCAGTTGTTTTTTTTTTTTTTTAACTTTTATTTATTTATTTGTATTTATTTATTTGTTTGTTTGTTTGTTTTTATGTGGTGTGGAGGATCGAACCCAGTGCCTCAGGCATGCTAGGCAAGCACTTTACCAATGAGCCACAGCCCCGTCCCATATTTTATTTATTTTTGTGTGGTGCTGAGAAACAAATCCAGTGCCTCACACATGCTAGGTGAGCACTCTACCACTGAGCCACAACCCCAGCCCCTTTCCCCTCAGTTTTTAACACTACAAGATATTATGAAATACCTTTAGATATATACACAATCTAAATGCTATCAAAACTGTAACTGCTAAAATATCTACCATTATAGGTAATATATCTGAATAAATACATGTGTTACTGAAGGGAAAAGTAATAAAAACACTGATATTTATATAAACATACAAAATACTTATTGTTCTAGTTTTATAATATGTGTGTATATATACATATATTTTTTTTTCCAGTTGTTTATGGACCTTTATTTATTTATATGTGGTACTGAGAATCAAACCCAGTGCCTCACACATGCTAGGCAAGTACTCTAGCACTGAGTCACAACCCCAGCCCCTCTAAATTATCCTTATTTTTTTTAATACTTTTTTAGTTGTTGACAGACCTTTATTTTTATTTTATTTTTATGTGGTGCCGAGAATTGAACCCAGTGCCTCACGCATGCTAGGCAAGCCCACTACCACTGAGCCACAAACTCAGCCCTCTAAATTATCTTTAAATCAATCGTTTTTTAATTTTTTTTTTTTTAGTTGTCAATGGACCTTTATTTTATTTATTTATATACAGTGCTGAGAATCAAACACAGGGCCTCACACATGTTGGGCAAGTACTCTACCACTGAGCCACAACCCCTGTCCTAATTCAATCTTTTTTGTTGAAAAATGACACATTGGAATTTGTAAAAATGTTATTTATGTGACCATGATAAAAAAAACCTAACCAGAAGAATCCTCACAAAAATCACAATAATGTCTCCAACTGTGAGACATAAAAGAAAAGTACCGATTCAAAATTCCCTCCTTCTTCTACTCTAACCTAAAGAGATCTCTGTTCCAAAACTATGTGTAAAGATGTCTAAAAGTCTTAATTGGCTAGTTTGAGGTCATTTGAAATGAAGGGCCATTCTTTTTGTATATATATTTAGTTGTATATTGACACAATATCTTTATTTTTATTTATTTATTTTTATGTGGTGCTAAGGATCGAACCCAGTGTCTCATGTGTCGGGCAAGTGCTCTACCACTGACCTACAACCCCAGCACTGAATGGCCATTCTTTAGTGGTATGAAATATATGCTTTGTACATCAATGTAGATGTTCCATCATTGTCACATAAACAAGTACATAAAAGAATCTTATAGTATTGGTTTTCCAGTATTGAACAGTAACTAAGTAGCAACTAAAATGAAAAAACAACAACAAAAAAGACAACTTACAAATCTAATTAGTTAAAGGTATCAAACTACTCTATGACTATGATTATGGATTTAGGAAAGTAACTACTGAAATCTTAAGAAAATCGAAGGGGAAAAAAGAAAGAAAACAAGGGAGAAAAGGAGTCTTAAAGGATAAGGGCTGGAACTGCTTTACTCAGTATAATGGTTATAAATAATATAAATCACTGGAGCAGTATTTTTCTACACAAACCTGAACAGTTGAAATTGGTTCCAAAAAATCATAGAGCAGAGTTGATGACTTCTGTGGGGGAAACGTACATAGAAAGAGTAGCCAAACTGAAGCACAGCGTGCTAGATTACATTGGAAATTTAAAAGAAAGCAACAATGAAGACAACTATAGACTGAATTGCACAGCTAAAAGGTACAGATTTGTGGCCTCTGAGTGTTTTTGTTTTTTGTAAACAGGATAGGTATTTTGGAAACAGGGTGCCCTTGTCTTTTAATACCATACTATGAAATGAAATCAGAAATTTCTGAAATTATTCCAAATAACAAGATACAAAAGAGGAGGAGTAAAGACCAGCATTGAAAGACAAAGTAACCACTCACCAATTCAGTGTTTTTCTCTCTCTTTTGGGTACTGGGGTTTGAACCCAGGGGTGCCTCACCACTGAGCCACACCCCCAACCCTGTTTATTTTTTATTTTGAGACAGGGTCTCACTAAATTGCCTAGGGCTTCACTTAGTTGCCGAGGATGGCTTTGAACTTGTGATCCTCCTGCCTCAGCCTTCCAAGCCACTGGGATTATAGGCATACATCACCATTTCTAGCCCTTTCTCTCTCTCTCTCTTTTTTTTTTTTTTTTGGCAGAGTGAGGCACTGAATCCAGGGCTTTGAGCATCCTAGGCAAGTACTCTCCCACTAAGCTACAATTCCTAACCCCCAAGCAGAATTTATACATTGTTTCCTACCTTTTTAGGTGAGAAAACCCCTAGAGTTCCTCCATCTTCTCGAATGGCAACTCCCATCTCAGCCAACAAGGCCTCTCTGGAAAAAACAAGTTCAAGTAAATTAAATACTTATACCAAAATGTCAATTAAATCAGTCAGATAAAAACGGAAAAATAAAGTTTGATAAAGTATATAAAGCAAAAAACAATTAGTCAAATCTAGAGTTGGTAACACAAATATGGAATTATGTGCTTATCTCATCAATAATGAAAAATTATTTTTAAGACAAACAGCCCAAAGTAAATACTCCAGTATAAAAGTTCTAGTCACCCAGATAACTGTCAACCTGTAGCTCAAGGATGGAATGCTTGCCAAGCATGCACAAGGCCCTGGGTTCAACCTCCAGTATCACAAAAAAATAAAAAATAAAAAACAAAACAAAAAAATCCTTTGCCTCATCTGATTTTGGAGACAGACAGAAATTCATAAACTCAAAGAAACACTTACCCAGAATCTAAGGAAACGACTTGGATATATGAAATATGGTCTATAAATATGATTTTCTCAAATGTTATTTATATACCCATGCCCACCATTCATTTTGATTCAGTAATTCTAGCTTAAAATCTCTAAAACAAGAAAATTCTTATTGTTTGTTACATTTACTATATCAGTACATTAGAACTTGATCCCACCTCATCTTCTTGTGAAGGGGGAAGAAAGAAACTGATATTTTTTAAGTATACGTTTATTCCAATAGCGAAAGTACCATTTTGGCTTATGCTCACCACTTTACGGTAGAAAAGGGATATAGTGAAAGACAGTGGTCAGAATAGCTCTTTGGATTTGGGCCTTTGTCAAAGGTAGTCTACTCTCTGCGAAGAAATACTCTTCCTCAATTTGTTCCATTTTTTATGCCACAGCAACAGGTAGTATGGTAACTATTATGCACATGATTCCACTGAAAACCTTTAAATATGTGGACTTCTCTTTAAAGTGTATATCCGACTGGCTGCAAGTCCCAGCCAGATTGATAATTTGTCTTGTGTTTTAGGAGGGGAAGTTCTTCACTGAACTTTTTTCCCCTCCTAGTATTAAGGATTATTTTAGGGGCGCTCTACAACTGAGATACATCCCCAGCTCTTTTTGTATTTTTTATTTTGAAACAGGGTCTAAGTTGCCCAGGCTGGTCTGGAACTTGCAATCCTCCTGTCTTAGCCCCCTTTCAGGTGTGCACCACCATACCAGGCTGTTTTTAACTTCCATTTCATCTTTTTTTACAATAAAAGAAACCAAAATGCCCCAAAAAACTTAGAAACATTCCCAGATTTTAATCTCCTGACCTCTCCATTCTGATGGCCTCTGTTTTGCGAAGCTTCTCCTCCCAGGTTTCATTCAACTCAGCAATGATCTTCTCTGATTCCTAAGAAAGGAAGTACATAGTTAAAGTGGCAGTCTTTCAATTTAATGTACCATGTTCAAGAAGGAAAGCAAAAAAAAGATTGTGCCCTTTGAGGATATGGAGCTGAATGTAAAGTGATGAGGCTTTTTTCTTTTTTAACATGTAAGGTAAGAATGCTAAAGATTAGGCTAAAGATTATATGTCAGCCTCAAACATATAAATTCTCTTAAGTTTTAATTAAAATACCTGTCTCCAAGTGTGGGCCTACGTACAGAAAGGTAATGCTAACATCCCAAAATACTTTTTCTGACAACCACTTCTACAAAAGAATAAAGTCTCCAAAGGTATTAATTGCTTTTGACTCACAATAATTTCATTGTAACATAATACCCTTCCCTGAAAGGATTTCTAATAACCAATATAGAAAGGCATAGTATTAAATCTCCCGTAGCCACTGAAGTGTCAATCACTTGCCAAGTACTCGTTACATCTTACAAATGTAAGAACTACAATGTGTTTTCTGCTTTCTAACTATATCCTAAGGAGAGAGAGAAGTAATTGATAACTTACTTGATAATAATGTATAACCCTACTATATGCCAAGCCCTGTTCTAGGCAACTAGAGAATGTCAGGGAACAAAATGCCTGCCTTCTTGAGACTTATATTCTAGTAAAGACACCAAGATAATTTTGATCAGTAAGTACACAGGGGGCTGGGGTTGTGGCTCAGCAGTAGAGTGCTCGTCTAGCATGTGCAAGGCCCTGGGTTCAATCCTCTGCACCACATAAAAAAACAAAATAAATGTATTGTACAAATTTAAAAAAAATAAGTACACAGTATATCAAACCATAGTGTTCTGGAGTACAATAAAGCAAGGAAAAGAAAGAATGGGGAAGGGTAGGTGTGGATGCAATCTAAAGTGAGTCTATTCAGACAGGCCACTGGCTAGGTTCCACATGAGCAGAGATAAGGGGAGGAGCAAAAGTTGCCACAAGAAGATGTGAGGAGGGACAACTGTGTGGCTACATGTCTGAGAACTGAGAATGGGTATGATAGGAGCTAACAACAGTGTGCTAAGAACCAGAACGGAAGCACTCAGTTGTCTGTGAGAGAGGTGAACTGGGGATGAGTAATGCTCACATGGAGGAATGAAGAACAAGTAGGGACTGAGTGGGTCAAGAATGGAGGGAAAGGGGATTCAAAAAAAGGGGAAGAAACATACACAAAAGCAGGAGCAAATGTTAGTCATGGGGACAAAAATCACAAAATCAGGTGATAATGATGATGACGACAGTGGTAATGTCAGTAGTAGTAGTGATTAATGAGGACAAGTCTGACAGTCCACAAAATACATCACTGTATGATTCATTTAACAGATTACTTTAAGAGGCCTCTGAGATCCCAAAACATAATCATCTACATAAAAATAAACCTGAATAGTAAACACAATAACCCTAAGGTATCTAGAGTATGGTTTTCTGGAACTTCTGGGTTTCCAGAATAATTCCACCATTGGAATAATTAATTCCAATTAATATCAAAACCAAAAATACACCAAAGGCAAAAGAAAGGGAACACATAAAAAACCCACAAGGAAAGACCCAAGCAGCAGCTACAGGAATTACAGGAGTCAAGAGAAACAAACAGGACAGCGTGGTTTAAAAGAAAAGAGAAAGAACAACTAGTAAAGCTAGGCAAAGAGCAAACCAGATCAAAGAAACAGCAGGGCAGCTGTGCACAGTGGTGCATGGCCGTAATCCAGAGACTCAAAGGCTACCACAGAACAATCACAAGTTCAAGGCCAGCCTGGGTAATGAAGCCAGACACTGTCTCAAAATGAAAAATAAAAAGGGCTGGAGATGTAGCTTAGTGGTACCATATGCCTGGGTTTAATCTCCAATGCTATTAAGAAAAGGAAAAAAAAAAAAAGAGCTGGTTACATAGCGGGAGAAGCTAGAACAAATCTGTTGTGGGGGTTTGTGCAAAGGTGGCAAAAACTACATAAATTGGCTCTTCTTGGTCCACAGTGCACACACAGAGTGAAGTGAAGGGCTAGCACCACTACCTGAATAGCATCAGTATCCTCAAGGAGCAATGATAACTAGGCAGAGCACCTGCCACTACAAAGCTTATCGGGGAACCAAAATGCCAAGCTAGGAGGAGGCAATGAAGACAAACCCATACGATTCCAGCACGGAGTGAGAAGTCCACGAAAGGATGCTTGCCTGATCCCAAGTGGTCAAAGCTACCTATCTAAAGCACCACAGAATTTACTCCATAGCTAACGGAGTGGTGTTACGTCCTGTACAGTACTCTAAACAGCAAGTGTAACACAAGCTGACACCACAACACACATTAATTTTAGGCTTTTAACAGAGGTAGGTAGAACCTACAAAGTGAAAACTGAAAACAATGGTACAGGACGACCTGAGCAAATCACCTGACTTAATACTGAGTAAAAAGCAGCCCACAAGGGGCTGGGGTTGTGATTCAGCGGTAGAGAGCTTGTCTTGCACGTGTGAGGCACTGGGTTTGATCCTTAGCACCACATAAAAATAAATGAATAAATGAAATAAAGGTATTGTGGGGAAAAAAATAAATGAATAAACAAAATAAAGGTATAAAAAATAAATAAATAAGGCAGCCCAGAAACCACCTACATTAATTAGGGAATACAAACTGACAAATAAGGGGTTTTGTTTGTTTTTGTGGTACAAGCAATTAAATCCAGGATCATGTGCAAGCTAGGCAAAGGCTCTACCACTAAGCTACATCCCCATCCCACACTTTTTAAAATTTATTTTTGAGTCGGTCTAAATTGCCCAGCCTGGCAACTTAAGATTAACTTGATTAATTGATTAACCTAAGACCACACTACTCACGGAGCCAGGTTGAACTGGGTTTCCTCTTACTGTTCTTTCTTTAAATAGGGCAAAATCAACAGTTTTTCAAGTACATAATCTACAAAAGAGCTCACAATAAGAGAAAGACTGAAGGATAGTTTGTCTTCAAGCCTGAACAACAAACTTAGTGTGGACAAACAAATAAACCCAGAGTAGCCAATAGTACCCTGCTGTTAGTATAAAAGGCAATTTCATCTGCAGGCAGCCAGGTATGGCAGTGTATAAAGCTGCCCATAACCCACCCAAGGAGCCTAATGTGAGATGGAACAGCAATGTTGATTCATGGTTCAGAAATGAGGGCTTGAGGAAATATGCACATAACTACATTTTTAAAAAACCTGCCACGCACCCCCGTTATCCCAGCCACTTGGGAGGCTGACACAGGAGGATTGTAGGTTCAAAGCCAGCGTCAGCAACAGTGAGGCGCTAAGCAACTCAATGAGACCCTGTCTCTAAATAAAATACAAAAAATAGAGCTGGGGATGTGGCTCGGTTAGTTGAGTGCCCCTGAATTCAACCCCTGGTAACCCCCCCTTCAAAAAAAAAAAAAATTCAAAGACAAATGAACATAAGGAAATTTTTTAAGCTCAAAGGAATGCTGGGCTCAGGTGGCGTTGACTCTTTGCTCTCACATCATACATGTCTGCATCTGTAGTTATTTGTATAGCACTGGTTAACAAATTATGCTTATACAGCTACACAATTTAATTTCTCTTGATGATTCAGTTATCAAGGTAGAGAAATACACAGGAAAAATCAGAAAATACTTCCATGAAATGCTTAAATGAGAGTTTTGGGTTTTTGTTTGGTGGTGCTAGGGACTGAATCCAGGGCCTTGCAATGTAGGTAAGCACTCTACCACTGAGCTATATCCCCAGACCTAGGTTTTTTTTTTTTTTTTTTTACGAGAATTTTAATATTTATTTTTTAGTTTTCGGCAGACACAACATCTTTGTTTGTATGTGGTGCTGAGGACCTAGGTTTTGATATGTAAAAGGTTAAATGCTTACTACATGAAACATTCCTTAAAGGAATCACATAGCCAAAGTTTTACTGTACTGAATATAGCATGCCTTATAAGTGAGCTCTAAGTTTGGGGGCCCTCAGGCTACTGAGCCCAGCATCTGCCCTTGCCAGCTTTTGTAGTGGATATTTATGGGCAAAGCCTAAGCAATGGAACTCACAGTACTGAATTTGATGCCAGACTATAAATACCAGCCATCACAATGCCTATAGCTGCATGTTTAAGACATTATTGAGCCCATTAATTCCAGAGATTTAGGAGGCTGAGGCAAGAGGATCAAAAGTTTGAGGTCAGTCTTAGCAAGTTGGGGAGGCCGTCTCAAAATCAAAAATATATTTTAAAAAGGGCTGGGAATGTAGCTCAGTGGCAAAGTACCCCTGGGTTTAATCCCCAGTACTGGGAAAACAACAAGAAGTGGCTAATGCATGTAAGGCATGCATAAGACCCTGAGTTCCATTCCCAGGACCCCACCCCCCCCCCACACACACACACACAAAAAAAAGCCTATTGAGCAAGAAAGCAATCAATTTAAGTCAGTTTAAGCTGTGACTTAAATGAATAACAATTACATATCACTTTCTTTCTCTAGAGAGGTTTGTAGGGATCAGATATTTGCTACATATGAAAACAGGCTATTCAACAAACAGAAGCAGCATTAGCCTGTGAAAATTAGTATACTAACTGATCTTTTCTTTTTTTTTTAAAATATTTATTTATTTATTTATTTTTAGTTTTCGGCAGACACAACATCTTTGTTTGTATGTGGTGCTGAGGATCGAACCCGGGCCGCACGCATGGCAGGCAAGCGCGCTACCGCTTGAGCCACATCCCCAGCCCCTGATCTTAAGTAAAGCATAACGAGAAGCAAAAAGAAATAACCTGCTAGGAAAATGCATTCATGTTCTCTACTGCTGTTTCCATTATAATATTGTCCTCCTGCAGTGCCATACCTCAGGAACACAGCTCCAAGGCATTCTCGGCATGTCCATTGTGCAACTGCTATCCTGCTTCAGGGAAGCAAGATCTTATCTGCCTGCAGCATTAAAATGCAGGTCTAGCGGAAAGAATTCTCACCACTCACAAGATAAAAGTAGAAGAAGGCACTTATGCTTCAGTGAACTACCGGGCTGCACTGTAAAGGAGCCATTTTCTCTCTAGAATAAAGCTAGGGAAAAGGGAAGATCTCATTTATGTTGTCTTAAAGGAGAATTAAACTAGAGGAATTTATTTGCTGATTAAAATAAAAGTTTTGTTTTGTTTTAATGGGAAGTAGGAAGGTCAGGAGAGAGAGCTCCCTGCACAATGACAGCATTATTCCCTAGAAACTATTTGGAAGACACTGGGTAACCTAATTCCAGTTAATGTCTTGACTCCTAACATCTGACATTATTTTCAGTTGGTTCCACTTGGCAGTTAAGGAGAAATTTCTCTTTCGTACCAAGGCAAATGTCAAAGAATAGGGTAATCTCATTTGTGCACTAAGCCTTTAATAAGCAAATAGTAAGATTCAAAATCCCCAAAGAAACCGACCACTTCATATTCAATATTCAGTAAGTGGGAGGTCTCATTTCTCCTTCCCACAGAGCCTCCTATTTCCCATCATGCTCCAAACAGAGGCTGCACACTACAGCAGTCCCTGATGCTTATTTGTGAGAAAATTCATGAAGATGCCTTCTGCATAGGGCTTCACCTAGGTCCTCAGTAAAACTTCAAAGTCAATTTTATCAACAGCAGAAGTCACCCTGCAGCCTATAACCTTGAATGGAAAGACTTTTCACTCCCAGGCATTTCAGAACTTCACACACTTTCTGAGGAAGAAACAAGATCATTTTCCTACTCCCCCCCAGCCCCGCCCCCCCCCAAGATTTAAAGGTAAGTATTTTTAAAATTAGAGTACAAGGGACGATACAGTCATTTAACATGTACTGAGATTCTTAATCATGAACAGTAATCAGTAGAATGCACAATTAGATCAAGGTCTAGTGGAATGAGCTTTGAAGTTTCATTTCTGCTTTTCAACAAGTGGGGACAGTAAGTAAAAGGCAACTATTAATAAAGAAAGCCTGGCTCAGTGGCGCATACCTGATATCCCAGCGGCTCAAGAGTCTGAGGCAGGAGGATCAGTAGTTCAAAGCCAGCCTCAGCAACCTAGTGAGGCCTTAAGCAACTCAGTGAGACCCTATCTCTAAATAAAATATTTTATTTAAAGGGGGCTGGGAATGTGACTCAGTGGTTAATCCCTGGTACCAAAAAAATAAATAAACTTAAAAAAAATAAATACACACTGAACATTTCTATATAATAAGCTGCATAATTAGCACATATCCACACAAAACGCATTGGATATGAACTTTAAATGTTATATTTACTCACTTTTTAAAAAAACTTTTTTAGGTATAGATGGACACATTACTTTTATTTTATTTACTTATTTTTATGTGGTGCTAAGAATCGAACCCAGTACCTCACATGTGCTAGGCAAGCGCTCTACTACTGAGCCACGACCCCAGCCCCTTTACTCACTTTTTGAAGTGAGTAAAATACCAAGGGAAAAGGTGGAATGACCAAGAAGGAAAAAGCTGAAACCCATTTTTCATATAAAATTTTTTCAGCCTCACCTAAAATCAAAATGAAATATCTGACATCTTAAATTATTAAGTTTAATTCACTTGTAGTGGTGAAGAGCCTTTTAATCACCAGTCCAAGTGTCACTGTTCAACTGTCCCTGAATGAGCAGCAGTCCTGGGAACACTGAGCAAAGATGAAGAGTACCAATACTGGCTGCACAGCTCCAATCTGCCAGATGAAAGACCACTCTTGAAGATATGGATCAAACTATCTTCCTGGAGGTACCAAGTTGGGAAGCAAAAAAAGTTTTATGTCTTGATGTCATCTGATGGATGGCAGAATTCCTGGTAACCTGTATCAGCACCATGGGTGACAACTGTCTGCTCTCATCATAGTCATTGAAGGGAAAGGAAGACTCTCTGAGTGGTAGGCTTTGCTCTGACGTTGACATTCGTGGAGAGAGACACAATACAAAGCTGGATGCCATGGGCAAGTAACCTACATACAGGGCACCATGGCCCTGAGTCCATATGCACCAGCACAGGAAGAAAGGCCTTCCTCTATGGTAACCAGAGGGTGTCAAGCTTTCTGAGAGCTTTCAGAAGACACAATTTCATGTGCATCTGTTATGGCTTAGATGTGTCCCCCGTAAGAAAGCTTAGAGATAAAATGACTGGGTTATGAGAGCCTTAACCAAATTAGTTCATTAATCCACTTGAGTGGATTAAATGGGTAGGAGCTGTGGGTGGGTAGAGTGAGACTGAGAAGGCAGGTCACTGGGGACATGCCTTTGGGGCACCCTCCCGACTGCTTTCTTCCACAAGCTCTTATGCCTTGATTTTTTTTTTTTTTTTTTTTTTGGTATTAGGGATTGAACCCAGGGTCCCTTAACATATCACCAGCCCTTTTAATTTTGAAACAGGTCTTACTGAGTTGCTTAGAGCCTCCCTACATTGCTAAGGCTGACTTCAAACCTCCTGCCTCAGCTTCCCAAGCCACTGGGATTACAGGTGGGTACAATCAAGCCCTATGATGCCATAATGTTTTGCCTCATCTCGGGCCCAGAGCAATGAAGCTTAACTGTCCATGCACTGAAAACTATGAAACCACGACACACACACACAAAAAAAACTTTTAACTCCTCTAAAATTGTTCTTGTTGGGTATTTTGATCATGGGGTAAAAAAGCTAACTAAACAGAATATGAATAAACCTAGTACAGCTACATGAATGTCCCACTCTCCTTAATTTCATACTAATAGAATAATGGCTCTACACAGAATCCCCTCATCAAATGAAACCAAATGTTTCCAGCTATCTCACTTAAAACTAATTTATAACTAACAATTTCATTGTGACTTATAAACTATCTCAAAGTTAATGTACATATCTACTTATCAGTTAGTTCATGTAACAGCTTTGTCTGGCCAGGTCAGACTCAAAACATTTTGGTGAAAAGAGATTAACAGAAAATACAAAATTCTGTTTTCAGGATACCTCAAGAATTAAAAGTTCTTCATGTGCTAAGCCAAAAATCTCAGTGAGTTTCAGTTCTAGTTCTGCCTTGGGGAGCTACACAGATGGCCTTTCACTAGTTTGAGTGTTTACATACCTTTAGACGTTCAATGGCTTCCTCTCCTCCAGGTGTAGACATGATCCTCTCCTGAATGCTGGTCACAGATGTTAAGCCCACCTGACTACTGAGTGAGCAGGAAGATGGAGATGACGTAAGGGAGCCCATGGATGCTGTGGAAAAATTGCCAGGGCGTTGATTCTCAGAGGCTAGCAAGTACCTATGTTTATTGTTCTGAAAATCTTTCAGATCTGGGAGATAAAAAGAAGGAAAGACAGAAAAAGAAAAGAGGGAAAGGAACAGAAGAAGGAAAAAAAGATAGGAAGGAACACCAGTGTAAGAAAGGATAGCATTACAGCGCAAGACAAAGACATGTTTTAATACAAAGACAAGTTACAATCGTTCTAGATGGCAGTTCTAAAACACGGCTCTTTAATATTGGTATCCTAGAGGTTAACAATCTCTTCTGGATTTAGAAACTAAAAATCCCAAGGTGGGTTAGCATTTTATCTGGCAGGAGGTAAACAAAGCCTCAAAAGCACTCTATCAAAACAGCTAAAGAATATTTCTTGTATTCTTTCTACTGTTCCACATCTACAATGCCTTCACATTTATACTACCTTGAAATTCCATGACTTTGTAACAGTAAGGATAACAATGATCATTTATTTATCAATAATAATCCATATTAACCTGGTTAGAGTTTTGTGGAATTGTCAAAAATTTTCCAAAAAAATGTAAAGAGTTAAAAGAAAATTCTGAGCACTAAGCAGTATATTTGTATAACATTTCAACATGCCAAAAAAAGATTTTTAAAATGTCTTAAATCAAAAAAAGAGGTAACTGTATAAATGAGAGGAATTTTAAGTCTAGCTAAGAATACAGAACTGAATGCTTGCCCCAACAGGGAAAGGCAATTAACAAATTAATAAGTTCTGTTGTAGTTTCCATATTTCTATTATGGCAAACAAAAACATAAGACTGATTATTTGTAAATTTAAGTAAGGCCTTTACTGTGCATAACAGTATGACCATAGGGTCATAGGGTAAGTAAGCCTGCTTTCTATTTTGATATATAAGTTTTAGGAAAATATTTTATTTATGAAGGTGTCCAACAACTATAAATTTAGCTCTGAAACTTATTTTTGGTTAAAAAAAAAAGACACACAAAACAAAGTTCATTAATTCACTTATTTGTGCTTTCCTCCATTAGTCATTTTCCCCAAATGAACACCAGAGGAAAACTGGCACACTCCTATTTTAAAATTAGCTCATTTTTAAAATTAAGAAAATCTACATTGCTTAAAATTCATACCGAAACTAAATTTTCCTTAAAGGATATGAGGCAATACAATTAAAAAAACACTATTCAATTCTCTCTTGTTTTTACTATTTAATCAAAAGCCAGTTCTTGAAGCCCCTCAAAGCGTGTGGTTGCTTCAAGACAGTTTGAAAACCACCATCTGCAAATATAGAAGAACATAAGGAAACAAGCAAAGAGGCATGTTTTAAAAGGGAGATAGGAACTAAAGCAAAAAATTCAGCCACCAGGTGATGGTAGCAAGGTGGGAAAGAGGAAGATGGATAAGCTTAGAAGGTCCCATGGACACATGCAAGCCCTAAAAGGAGTTAAGTAGATCCAAATGGAAACTGAGAAGTAGTCAGGACTGCTTTTCTTTGCAGTTAAGGAATTCAAACTTAGTCATGCATGATTTTCAGGAAATGCCATAGCTGCTCAGAGAAGAGATAGGCACCAAGCTGGCAGCAGCAACACCTCAAGCATAAGAGCAAAAACAAAAAGGCATCCTTTCCACACCAGTATGGTTCAGCTTTGGAAATCTCAGACAGAGCTGTTCCAGTCCAAGAGTCACATGTGTATCAGGACAATTAAAGGTCTGGGGGGCTAACCAATCACGACAACTAGGGCTATATTCCAGTTCTCCTCATTGTGTGACATGCTTTACTGCACAACTAAATCAATAAGAATCCAAAAATTAAACCCCAAAACAAGGTTCTTCACATCTTTGTGCATGTGTGTCTATGTGAGCACTGGGGATTGAACCCAGAGGTGCTTTACCACTGAGTCACATCCTCAGCCCTTTTTATTTTAAGTCACTAAATTGTTTAGGGCCCCACTAAGTTGCTGAGGCTGGCCTCAAACTCGGTGATGCTTCTGCTTCACCTCTAGAGTCCCTGGGATGACAGATGTGTACCACTGCACCTGGCTATTCTTTAAATCTTATAAGATAACAAAGCTTACGTGAATTTTAAAAGGGTAAGCAATCATTTCCTCATTAGCTCAGGGCTACCCGTGGAGACAGTGACCTGTTATGTCATTTCACGCATATGGACTCTTCATTAATTTGTAATTTTAAAATGAGGAAAACTGTTTATTCAACCTTTGAGTAAAGTGAGGTTCAAGATATCAAAACACAACTGCAAAAGCATAGGTTGAGTGCTAACCCAACTTTCATATAGAGCTCCTCAGAGAGTTTGGCCAGGTGGAAGTGATTTTTTAATTCTAAAAGTCTTATATTTACAACACTAATTAAAAAGGACTTGTTCATTAAATAATCAACTCAAGAGGCAAAAATAAATAAATAAAACCCAACAACAACAACAAAAAAAACCAGTATAATGATTAAAAGCCAAGGGCTCTGAGTTATACTACCAAACTGATCATACAAGAAACATGAGGTCTAAGGAAACTAACTACTCCAGGTTACTAGCAAAATGAGAATAATGGAACTTTTTCAGAGTCAGTGACAGAACTGAGATAATATGTTTAAGGTGTCTAGAACAGGGCCAGGTACATTATACACTTATATCAAAAAATGTGAGCTACCCTATTTGATTCAAATGTATGATATGTCAAGATCATTATACTGTCATGAGCAACTAATAAAATAAAAAAGTAAAAATTTTTAAAAAAAGTGAGCTGCTATCACTGTCCTCATAATCTATGATTTGGGACTTAATCACATAGGGGTAGGGATCTAAAAAGTAGAACAGTAAGAAATTCTTATGCCTTCACTCAAGCTAAAAAACTGAAGTTCATCAAAGATAGCTTTGCTAAATGGAAAAGGGCAAACAGGAGAACTTCTGATTCCACAGGATGCTCCGTCTGGGATTTCCTGTTAGGATCACTGGCATGCAAAGCTCATTTTTAAGGCTGATCCAGCAGAGGCAGATTAGCAACTCAGCATACTGGGAATAACGAATACATCAAATACACACATTTGCCTCCACTTCCAGAGTAATCATCGATCAATGGATCAACTGAAGGTAAGCGGGAGGGAAAATACAAGGGTCAAAGTTCAGGTTCAGCAGTGACGAGAGAGGAACAGAGCAATATTCGGCATTGGGAAGATAAAAAAAGTTAATACTTAGATTATCATTTTTACAAATTATATTAATTAACTTGAGCTCTAACCAGTAAGAACTAAAACAGGCCTTGAAAATCTATTAGAATTTCAAAGACTATAATATTAATTTTACACTGAAAAATATGCTTTATTAAACAAACATTCTATCCTATCTAAATAATCTACTTTACATACTTAAGAGAACATTTTGAAATGTTGGACACGAAACCCAGGGCCTTGCACATGCTAGGCAAGTGCTCTACCACTGAGCTAAATCCCTAGCCCTTACTAAAAACAACTTCTGCAGGGTGAGGTGACACATGCCTGTAATCCCAGCAACCCAGGAGTCTGAAACAGGAATATTGCAAGTTGGAGGCCGGCCTTAGCAACTTATGGACACTGTCAACAATCTGGTGAGACCATGCCTCAAAATAAAAAAATAAAAAGAGCTTGGAATGTAGCTCAATGGTAATGTGCTCCTGGGTTCAATCCCCATTGCCAGAAAAACCCATGAAACAAATATAAAAACCTCCAAAAACTTTTTTTTGGAGGAGGGGTTGGAGGGATACTAGGCATTGAACCCAAGGATGCCCTACCACTGAACTACAACCCTATCCATTTTTATTTATTTATTTATCTTTTAGTTTTGAGACAGTGTCTCACTAAGTTGTTGAGGCTGGTTGTGATCCTCTTCTCCAAACTGTGATCTTCCTGCCTCAGCTCCCAAATTGCTGGGAGATATGTATCACTATGCCCAGCTCCAATAAATATTTTTATAAATTAACTCAGTGAAATTAAGCTTTACATTAAAAAAAATCAATCAATCAATCAATCCATGGATAGCCTGGTACATACTATATAAAGGAATTCTGAGATCATAGTCATTATTTTTCTTTTCTTGAACTGGAGGTCTTTCTATGTTGCCCAGACTGTCTGAAACCTTTAGCTCAAGCAATTTTCCCCACTTCATCCTCCAGAGTATCTGGGATTACAGGTATGCACGACTGCACCTGGCTCACTGGATCTTTTTAAGAAAAAATACACATTAAACCACTTTTAGCACAATCTAGTGACCAAGTTCCTTAAATCTAAGCTTATTTTAAATATAAAGACCTAAGGTTTATTTTAAATATATATTTTATGTTGTTCCTTAATTTACTTACTATCAATAATATCTCCCAGCCCCTGTGCACGTAGAAGGTCCTTCAGCCGTGTCACTTCCTCCTTTAATTCACGAACCAGTTTGGCATTGGGGTCCTCATTGATAACAGCATTGCATTTAATTTGTTTTGCACGATCTGCATATCTAGATTCAAGAAGAAAATTCATTCTTGCCATTTCTCAGGTACTCTTCTTCACAAAAGTAACATACCATTACTTCTAAGTCAAACATCTTGAGTATTTATATATTTTATATGCCCCTTTTATATAAAGCTTTACAGTACCTTATAAAGATGAAAAAGGCTCAGATGAATTTAAGTGATTTTTCCCAAGATAACAAAATAAATAAATAGCAGAGAGAATGCAAACCCAGTTTGTTAGATTATAGAATATTTTTTCACTTCTTTTACTATACCAAGGTATCTTCTTTTGGTTGGGGGGGCCACCGAGGGTGGTACTAGGATTGAATCCAAGGTGCTCTACCATTGAGCTACATCGCCAGACTTTTATATTTTGTTTTGAGATAGGGTCTTGCTAAATTATCCTGTCTTCAGCCTCCTGAGTCACTGGAATTACAGATATATGCCCCTGCACCCAGTTTCAAAAGTTTTTGTTTTTTTTTTTTTAATGATTACAAACTCAAGAAGACAGAGTTCCAGATGAAAGTAATAAAACCCATTCACATGCAAATATTTTCGGTTAAGTGAACATTCTGTTGGTAAATTATTTATTTTTTAATTTTTTTTTTATAATATGGGAGATTGGACCTAGAGAGCCTTATGCATGCTAGGAAAATGCCCTAACACAGAGATACAATCCCAACCTTTTTTACTTTGAGACAGGATCTGGCTAAAGTACCCAGGCTGGTCTTGAACTTGCAATCCTCCTACCTCAGCCTCCTGAGTAATTGGGATTACAGGTGTGCGCCACTATACCTGGCTTGATAAAGTTTTTTTAATGCCACATGTACTCATAATTGTATTACATAATTTTTACAACTTGAGCATTTCCATAAAGACAGAAGCTGTATTCACAGAAGGGAACACTTTTTAAAGAAATGAATAAGGAATATTTATTATTATATAGAAGTTGTTCAAAACTCTCATTTGAGCAATTTGAACATCTTTCCTTGAAAAAGTTCCTGACTTTCCCAATGAACTGCCAACCATAGACAGGTAAATTCCATTATAATAAAAATCACTCCCCGCCCCATATATTCCCTGTTAAGAGAGAAAGGGGGGGCTGGGGTTGTGGCTCAGTGATAGAGCGCTCGCCTAGCACATGTGAGAAGGCCCTGGGTTCAATCCTCAGCACCACATAAAAATAAATAAGTAAAATAAAGGTATTGTGTCTAACTACAACTAAAAAATAAATATTAAAAAGAGAGAGAGAGAAAGGGATCACTGTTTACACAAATGACTATCAACCCAGCATAAGAAAAATCCATGGTATAACAAAATGACTGAATGTGGGTCTACTTGGGAAGTAAGGTCAAATGAGAGTACCTCAGAGTGCTCAAAGTTTCATCATAGTTGATATCTGCTGGGCTAAGAGCGGCAACCATTGCAGTCCGAGAATTGCCACCTAAGAAAATGAATCAGATCCCAAAGTATACTCATTTAGAAAGAATGTTATTGAATGTATCAAATCTAACAGCTTTAACTCATATCCTAATATTTAATCAAAGGCCAACAACTTTCTTAAATACCAGTCCCCATTCCAGGCACTGTTATACTCAACTACTGGTCTATGAATCTACTGGGTCTAGTTCTTGTTCTCTCACTCTCTCTAGAATCTACTGCAGTCAAGATAGCCACTCCATTAAAACTGGTGTTAGCAATGGGAAAGTCACTGCCTGGGGATCAGCCCAGTCTCTTTCTTCAGTCATCAACATCTGACATGGCTAATCTCTCCTTCTTCCTGAGAAGGAGGAGCAGCGAATGAAAAGCAGGACTGGAAAGTCAAGAAATATCAGCAATAAGGAGAAGTAAGAGTTGGCAACATCTGATTATGGGCACCTCAGAGGAACATGAGGTTTGGAAAGAACTTTTGAGAAAGAAGCAAACGTTTGAAGAAGCTATAGGGAATCAGGAGGATAATGCTTCACAGTTCATACTCTGAAATAAATGAAATATGGGAGAACACCCAAATTTTAAAGTGAATATAATCAGCTGAAATGAGAAGCAAAGATGAAAAAAAGCAGAACATTCAGTCAGTAACATGAATAACTAAAGAAGATTCTTCCCCAAAACAGACACAGAAAAAATAGCCAACATGTAAACAGATTTCAAAAGATATCTATGAAATGAATTTGTGTCAGTAGTCAACATACCTAGATTTTCTCGAAGAAGCCAAGTGAGTACAGAATCCCTGTAAGGAATGAAATCAGTTTTCTTCTTCTTTTTACTCTATTGAAGAAAAAGGAATAGACTTAGTATTGTTTAGGGGAAAAACTCACTTGAAAGGCAAATCAGTCTAAAATTCCCAAGCAAATCAAATTACAGATGAATTCCATCATTGTTGAAATTTATCATTCACAGTTTTAATTCTTCATAATATCCAAAACTCATGCGATTATTTTTTTCATTTTATATCTTAATTATGAAATTTGTATTATAACAAACACAACAGTCAAGAGAGTGTATAATGAGTTACCAGATACCCACATACAGCTTCAACCATTAACAATATTTTGCCATAATTATCTTTCAATTACTCTCCCAAATACTTTTTTACATTCCTGAAACATTTTGTAGTAAGATGCAGATATTATATCTAAACATTTCAGCAGATAAGGATGTTCTTTTACAGAGTATAATGACCAAGTTCAGAAAAATTTTAACATCAATCCAATGTTGTTATTTCATATGCTGCCCATATCATGTCTGTTATAGGTCTCAGTGTTTAAAGCAAACCCAGCATTTTACTCTAGGTACTTTAGGTACATATTTCTAACAGAAAGGACTTAAAAAAAAAAAAAGATTATTATCACACTTAGCAAAATTAACAGTAATTCCTTACTATTGTCTTATATCCAGCTCTCAAACAATAAGTTTTATTTTTACAGAGGTATAAATATGAATCCTGTGCGTTCCCAGTGCTGGGGATACCGGCGTTTAACACCGTGCCTGGCACAAGAGCCATTTTCAATAAATAGGCTCAATTTAAAATTGCACAAGCCTCCTAGGATAAGTTAGCCTTTCAGTTCTTCACAGAATGATGAGTCAAACTTTTCCACTAAATGAAGAAATTTCATTTATTGCCCTTTCAAGAGGTTTATAGAACTGTCAAAAGATAGTCTTATAGATCACTAGAACAAACATAAGATAATACAATGTAAAAGCTTCCTCAAATAAAGTTCCTTTATTCTTAATTCCTTTTCCAAAAAACATCATGTTCCTAAAGTAATTCTGGTGTGAAGTCTCATGATTTATGGTCACCCTAAACAGCCAGAAGACAAATGATAAAAAGTTCTTTGAAGGTTCCATTCCATGCTTCTATATATTCTCTGAGGATTTAAAACCATGAGTTGATTCTATAGCTAGTTCATCTCTACCAATCCCCACCATACCTTGCTGGTGCAGTTATCCTATAGACGAAAGCATTTAAGGGAGAGAACAAGAACACAGGATAAACCTCAAACAAAAAAATAGTGAAGTCATAGATTATGACTTCTCAGACACAGATAAGAAAACATTTAATTCTACTTAAGCAATTTAAATGAGATTATTAGTGTACATCAGAGCACACATGATGAATACTTCCTTGGCTTCTAACCTAAATAATAAAGACGATTATATAAAAATTGTGTTAGCTCTTATGTTCCACTGTTAAGGAATAGGAAAGAATGAAGTTACAGTCATGTCCATGTGTGGTGGCACACACCTGTAATCCCTGTAACTTGGGAGGCTAAGGCAGGAGTATTGCAAGTTCAAGGTCAGCTTCAGAAACCCAGTAAGACCCTAAAGCAACTTAGCAAAACCCTGTTTCCAAATAAATAAATAGAAAGGAAGGGAGAGAGAGGTAGGAAACTGGGGATATAGCTAAACGGTAAAGAAACCTCAGTTCAATCCTCAATACTAGGGGGAAAAGAAAAAAGAGAGAAAGAGAAAGGCAGAAAGGAAGACAGGAAGGGAAATTACACTTCTGTGCTGAATAATGGCATTTCAGTCCATGTACAGACTGCATATATGATGCTACTCCCATAAAACTATAATAGTGCTGAAAAATTCCTAGGTGGTAGCACAACTACTGCTCACTTGTTTAAAACCTATTACACTGTCAGTTGTATAAAAACACAGCATATACAATTAAGTACATAAGTGTCTGGTTTAATATTTACCATACTCTACTTTTTTCTATTATTTTAGAGCATTCTCTACTTCCTAAAAAGAGTTTACTGTAAAATAGTATGCCATATGTCAGTAGCAGCCTCATGCATCTTGTGTTTACCTTGTCCACTGATTGCACCATTCTCTTGTGCTTGATTTAATCTCATGCTGTTCTGTTCATCACAGTTGTAGGAGCAGTAGGCTCTACCAAAGCCAAGTTGTATAACTGTATACTATCAGGTTTGTGTGAACATACTGTATGACACACCCACAATATCAAAACTGCCTAATGATAAATTTTCCAAAGCATACACTCCTTGTTAAGTGATGTATGACTGTGTTTTATTTTTATTTTTCACTTTTGTAGTGCTAGGGAACAAACCCAGGGCTTCACACTCTACCCCTGAGCTACATCCCCAGTATTCTATCTAGAAAAAAACTGCACAGGAAAAGGACATACAATAAATACACTTTTTTTTTTTTTTGGTGAGACACAAAATAAAGCTCAAAAAACTAGTCAAACCTTTGATTTTTGCTCTAGCCTTTATACATCTACATGTGCTTTCATTCTATGTTCAGCACAGACTCAAACTGTGTCAGACCTTCTGTCTTACCTGAAAAGTTCTAAAAGGAGAAAGGCAAGACTACATAATAGGGTCAAAACACAGCAGCCTCTGTAAACAAGCATAAAGTAACATCAAGTCTACCTGCTGTACAAACAATTTCCCCTTAATAAAAAATGAAGTAGCGGGGGATGTAGCTCAGTAGTGGAGAGCTTGCCTTGCACATGTGAGGCACTGGGTTCAATCCTTGGCACCACATATAAATACAGGTATTGAGTCTATCTACAACTAATACATATATTAGTTGTAAAATATTATTTTTAAAAAATGAATTATAAAACTTACCACCTCTGCCAAGGCTGAAATGACTTTGCCCAAAGTTGTAAGAGACTTATTAATATTTGCTCCTTCCTAAAATAAACATCAAACATGAAAGAATTAGGATGAAGAGTTTCTACTACTGTCACATCATTCATATAGAAGATAAGCTTGCCATATGCTAGCATATTTGTTGATGTCCATAAGTTCTAAAATTTCGTTTAGTCCTCCGTAACTTCTCCTCACACTTAATACCATGCTGAGGCCACATACCTACCTCATAGTTCCAAGTATTTTCCAGATATTTGTATTCCAAAACCTTACAGATGCAGCCTTCTTTCCACAAATCACCAACGTAAAATTTCTGGTCTTGTTAAACAATCTTTTGTTCTCATATCTGGATCTTGTATATCCTATTCCCATTACTGTCTTACTTCTAACTAGTCAAAATCTGCCTGTTTCCCAAACTGCAATTCAGGTCTCACTCGACCATTATGTCTTCCCTAACTATTTTGTTATCCAACTTAACCTTTCTTTGAAGTCAAAAGATCCTCAGCAGGTCAAAATTTTCTATAAAGGGTCAAACATAAGTTTGTGGGTCATGTAATATCTGTCGCAACTCTGCAAAAGCATCCATAGACAACATATCAACTGATGGATAGAGCTATATTTCAATACAATTTTATTTACAAAACAGGTGGTGAGCTGGATTTGTCCCACTGGCCATAGTCTGCTGACCTATGTTACAGAACACTGACAAGGCCACTTATTTGGCAAAATAGATACCTTTAATCGAGTTCCTTTGGCACCAGTTGAATCAGCTCGTTCACTTCCTGCGAGATCCACCAAGCTGATTTTACTAACCTAGTAAAGAACAGTAACATGGGAGCAATTCAAATAGAAGCAGAAAACATTTAAAGGCAGGAAATTCTTTTAAAAATTAAGGTATGAAGAAGATTAAAAATATTAGTGCTCTTAACCATGACTCAAGATGACAAAGACGACAAACATATATGAAAATCAGTTTAAGAAGCATATACATAAAGCTGGGGGTGTGACTCAACATCTGACCAGCAAGCTCAGCACATACGTGCACAACACGTGCACGCACACACACAGAGCATAAAATTCATAGCAACTATCTTGGTTCTAAAGTAGTAAAATGATTGTGGCTTGGATGTAATCTGTCTCCCAAGGGTTCATAAGCTGAAAACTTGATCCCCAATGTGGAATATTAAGAGTGTGAAACCTTTGAGAAGTGGAACATACTGGGAAGTTCTTAGGTCTATGGGGGTGCTGCTCTTTGAAGGGATTAGGGAGGTCCTTGTGGGACCCCTGAGTGAGTTCTCAAGGGAGAGTTGTTATAAAAGGACAAGGCTAGCCACTCCCCAGCTTCTTTGGCTTCCTGTGGGAGATGTGATCTCTCCTTTTTATACCTGCTCCCACCATTGTGATGCCATTTGTCATAAGGTCCTCATCAGAGTCAAATTTGATGTGGATGCCAATGCCCTGAACCTCCAGAACTATGAGTAAAACAAGCCACTTTCCACTTTTCTTTTCTTCTTCTTTTCCTCCCACTAGTATTGGGTAATAAACCCAGGGGCACTTTACCACCAAGCTACAACCCCAGCCCTTTTTATTTTTTATTTTGATACAGGGACTTGCTAAGTTGCCAAGACTGGACTCAAGCTTGCAATCCGCCTGCCTCAGCCTACTAAGTAATTGGGATTACAGGAGTGTACCACAATGCCCAGCAACCTCTTTTCTTTATTAAGTTACCCAGCCTCAGGTATTTTGTTATATTAACAAAAACTGAACCAGTTCATAGCTTCAGGATAAATATGACATTTTACTATAGTATGTCAAAATAATATATAAAACTCATTAGTGTAGTACTAAATGGTATGTTAAAAAAGAAGCTACAAGGAACCAGAACTCTCATATATACTGTTGGTGGGGAAGTAAAATGTTATAGTCACTTTGAAAAGTAGTTTGGCAGTTTCTTAAGAAACTAAATACTCATCTACCATAAGACTCAATATACAAACTGTGATGTATCTATATAATGTAATATTTGTCAGAATGAAAAGGAACAAACTACTGATAAACTCTGTAATATAGTTGAGTCATAAAATCATTACACTAAGTCAAGGAAGCCCAGCAAAAAATAGAGCATGCTATATGATTCTATGTACATAAAATTCTAGGAAACAAGCTAATCTCTAGTGGCAAAAGCAGATCAGAAGCCCAATGCAATGGAGTGGGCCTGTGATCCCAGCAACTTAGGAGGCTAAGCCATGAGGATTTCAAGTTCAAGACTAGTCTGGGAAACTTAGAAAGACCCTGCTCAAAAGGGGAGAGAGTAGCTGGGACTATAGCTCAATGGTAAAGCACCTGGAGTTCAATCCCCAGTTCTAGTTCCACACTGCCCCCCTGCCAAAAAAAAAAAAAACACCAGCAGATCAGGAATTGCCTGCAATGGGGTAGTAGAGGTATACAGAGGTATTACAAAGGGGCCTAAAGCAACTTTTTTAGGTAACAGAAATTCTCTTAATCTGGACTGTGGAACTGGTTGCATAGTTATAAAAATATTTCAAAACATAGCTCAAATTTTACACTTTAAATATTTATAGTTTATTGTATATCTCTGTAAAGTTGTTTTAAAAAATTATATTTCAAGAAACTCTAGACAAAAGGTCCAAAATGGATTATCAAGAAAGATATTGGGCTGGGAGTATAACTCGGTGATAGAGCATTTACCAAGCATGCTCAAGGCACTAGATTCAACCCCAGCACCAAAGGGGAGAGGGGGCACTACAGCTACGGATTAACATAATTTATTTTGCAGATTTAACATTGTGGGAAAAAGGCAAAACATTTTCATATAGAATGTCCCTTGGTGCCATTCAGAAAAACACTAACCACCAAATAGCATCAACATTATTACCTCTGGCAAAGCAAGTTATTTGATCACCTATAACTAGTATATTTTTTAAAATGATTTTTAGCTGAAAGCAAATAAAATGTCATCAAGAAAAAAGGTGTGGGCTGGGGATGTGGCTCAAGCGGTAGCGCACTCGCTTGGCGTGCGTGCGGCCCGGGTTCGATCCTCAGCACCACATACAAAGATGTTGTGTCCGCCGAAAAACTAAAAAAATAAATATTAAAATTCTCTCTCTCTCTCTCTGTCTCTCTCTCTCTCTGTCTCTCTCTCTTTCAAAAAAAAGAAAAAGAAAAAAGGTGATTCTAGTTTTTAGTGACAATGATATCACACACAATATACTAATTTTATATAGCAAAGGATCCTGTGTAACTGCTAGCACAATAAATCTAAATTCAGATTTAAGATTGCATGCCACTTAGGAATGCACACAGAGCAGAATTGAACTTTTTATTATTATTAACAGTAATAGCAACAAAATTAACATTTACTTGGGAGGCTGAGGCAAAAAAAACTGCAAGTTCAAGGCCAGCTTCAGTAACTTAGTGAGACCTGTCTCAAAATAAAAATTTAAAAAAAAAAAAAAAGAAAAAAACTATCGGGGAAGGGGGAGGTAGGGCCTGACTGGTAACATAGCTCAGTGGTGAGGCACCTCTGGGTTCATCCTAAGTACTATAAAATTAACATTTATTAAGTAGCTACTCTGTACTAGACACTATTATATGTACTTAATCTATATTAATATTTGATCCTTTTTAACAACTCTATAAGGGTTTATAGGTGAAGAAAATGAGGCACAAAGAGGTTAAATAATTTGCCCAGGTTAATATATCTGAAAAGTAGCAGTCAGAATTCAAAGCAAGAAGTTTGATTTCAAAATCTATAAATTTTGGTTTTGATATTGGGGATTGAACCCAGCAGTGTTTTAACACTGAGCTACATTCCCAGCCCCTTTTATTTTTTATTTTGAGAAAGAGTCTCCATAAATTGAAGGGGCTCGCTACAGTGCTGGGACTGACCTGGAACTTGCAATCCTCCTGCCTCAATCTCCAGAGCTGCTAGGATAATAGGTATGCACCTCTGCAACTGGATTGCAATATTTAAACACTATACAAAGTAAGAAATTAACAAGAACGGGTATTTGAAGAAAACCAGAGTTCTCATGGAGTTATATTTGTTTTCCAGGAATAAAACATATTCTGCTTGCCTAATCATTTTCTTCACCATTTAATCCCACAGTAATATTCTGTAGTAACATTATTAATATTATCATGGTTCAATCAGGAAGAAAAGGATTTTCTCCCCACGGATCCGCTTTGTAGTTTATGAGACCCAAAGTCTTAAGACTGTTTTTTCTTAACTCTGTTTTCTATTCTGTGATTTCCTTTAAGAACCCATGATGAAACTGATACAAGATGGAAGAAAAATGTTAAGTACAGGCTATAAAGTACCCTCCGTTAAGTAAAAGAGCAATCTACCTCCCTTTCACAAAATACACAGGATATTAAAGGGATTTCTCAAAATTCCCACCTCTGCAACTCAAACCTAGAGACGATGTTCTCCTACCTTCTCAGTGGAAAGGTTGGTCTCAGAGTCATGTTTCTTCTGGGTGAAAACAATGGTGAACACAGCATGGGAACGGCTACTTGTTTCATTCATGTTGGTAGCTGCCACTGTCCTAAATAAACACAATGGTGACCACGTGACAATGGAATTCTTACATGTGGAGCAGCAGGCTCTACATTATAAGCATAACAATCACAAGTTATGGCCTTAAACTGTTAGACTGTCACTTACACAATTGCTCTTAATACTATCTTATTTGTGAGCCCATCAAGATACCCTCCAACTCAAAAAGCGCCCCATCAGAATCATTTTTCATACTCCAGCTATCCCTTTAGAAACCACCAGAGCATTAAATTTTTATTCTTTATTAGGTGCTCATTTATTCCAGACTCAATTACTACCACCGATACACATAGACAAGATGACTAACACTTTACCACGGCTTGATTAAAACTTAAGGGTAAAACTTAACCAAAGTTCTGTTTCAGTAGTGTACTGTTTTGATGAGAAGAAAGACAGACTCCCCCAACTCTCCAGCATGTGAGACTAAGTGAACTGAAGCAACTGTTATCACTATCATCATGGGATAGTCATAAATAGGAAGAAAGAGCCCCAAAATGTGCCAAAGGCCTCAGTCATTAGCCAGTTTTCCACCATACCTGGCTTTGTTCCCAGCATCCATGAGGTCAGCAATGTCTGTGTAGGAAGTGACCGCCAGTTTCGACAGATCCTCCACATAGGGTCCAAGAAGTGGGTGTTCACGCACACGCAAATTACCCTTGTTTTTTGGATTCAGCAAATCTCGTACTCTTTCACAGTAAATTTCCATGTAGCTCACCTAGGAACATATTATTAAAGTGAATTAAAGGACCTGGAAAAAGAAACCACAGACAGCAAAAATATTGTTTTTAATTTTTATTTTTTGTAGTTGTAGATGGACAGAATGCCTTTATTTGTTTACTTTTATGTGGTGCTGAGGATCAAACCCAGTGGCTCACGCATGCTAGGCAAGCACTCTAGCACTAAGCTACAGCCCCAGCTCAAAGCAAAAAGATTTTTACAGAAGTTTTTAAAAAGCTCTACAATTAGGGATCAGCAACATTTACGAAGTGAAATGTCAAAGTTCTAGGCCCTTGGGGCTGGGGTTATGGCTTAGTGGTAGAGCGCTCACCTCGCACGTGCGAGACCCTGGGTTCGATCCTCAGCCCCACATAAAAATAAATAAGTGAAATAAAGGTATTGTGTCCAACTACAACTTAAAAAAAAAAAAGTTTCTAGGCCATTTTTTCTATTAGTAGTATGCACCCTGTGTAGGTTAGAACCCACCTTCTGACTTTGCAGGGAAGGAAGGTTTTATCTCTGGCACATAATGGTTGCTACTTGTCTTAGGCAGGAAAGATATTTTAGTAGCAATTTATCAGTTATCAATTTTAAATGTACATACTACTGTCAGTAATGGAAATTTAAAGTGAAGTCACTCCAAGGGTTGGAAAAAAAGAATTCTATCAGAGTTAAAACCAAGGAACAATATTAATATTCCAGAGCAGGGAGGACAAAAGACCAGTGACTAATTCTTTAAGACTGACCACACTGTTATGAACTACGGACAACATATATACCAGAAGGACTGAGGGCTGGCTGATAATTCATATGGCCTAATTGAGACCTAAAAAGAGGAGGAAACCTCAGAAAATAGATATTTCATAAATTCTTGTGTCACCAGCAGGACCATGCCTACCACGATGATGAATGAATTAGGCTTAACCTGAGGCAATTACACAATTTAGCTAATCAATTCCCTTCCAATTTCATGCTTACCAAACCACTACCAGGATTCCAAAAGAGGTTTGTGCACAGAAAGATAATAAACTAGGTCTTGCAAAGTGAGTGTTCTGGTCTTAGTTATTCCTCATGGAATAATAAAAGCCAATATATTGGGTTTCCTAACATCAGCCAAATGAGCTTCACTCAAGAGTCTGACTTTGAAGGATAGTTTTGTTCCCAATGTATCTATAAAATCAGCCTTCTAAGCACATAAGTCTCTGATCTGGGATACATTCACCATGGTAGGCCATTTTATGATGCTTCCCAGGAATGAGATCCTTCTGCATCACTGCACTACAGGAATACAATATAAACTGCATTTTTCAACTTAAATTTCTACAGACACATTTTCCAAGTATTTGCACTGGAACCTTATCTCCATTTCTACTGCCTTTCTCCTTTTGTCAGTCTCGATCTGTGTTTTTATATTGGTTTTTAAAAGTCAGTTAAAAATTAAGAATCCTGAAAGTAAATCATCTATTATGGGAGTAAAACAATAGGACAACAAATTTTGTTTCTGACAGCAATTCACACTAGAAAGTGAAATGACTTGTTTTAATCATGTTTGCCTGCTTAAATTCACACAATCCTGAACTCCCAGAAGATACATATATCTATCAAAAAGTTGGTCTTTTTCACTCAAATGTGAGACTAAGTGAACCCAAATATCTTGAGAGAAGATTAGTGTACACCACTGCTTATTCTCTACTATGTGAATCCATCCAAAGTCATTATTATTTATTTTACTTATGAACCAACCATGACAGACCTCACTTGGCAAATCCAATTCACCGACCATCTTCCAGACATAGTCTAGGCACCTGACAGACATCAATAAATAAAACAGACAAAGATGCTGCCCTTGGGACTGGGGTTATGGCTCAGCAGTGGATTGCTTGCCTCACATGTGCAAGGCCCTGGGTTCAATCCTCAGCACCACATAAAAATAAAGTTATTGTGTCCAAAAAAAAAAAAAATGCTGCCCTAGTGACTTTATAATTCTAGCAATGGTGACTACGAGGAACAACAAATGCAATAAGTAGATAGTTTATGAAGTATGTTAGAACACGATGAATACTGCAGGAAAAAGAAAACCAGAACAAGCGGGATTAGGATTGCTGGGGCAGAGTTATAGTGTTAAATACAGTGGTCAAGGTCAGTCTTGCTGAGAGGGTAAGATTTGAGCAAGGACATGAAAGAAGAGGGAAACTTAGAAAAATAAATCTAGGGGAAGGGCAGAGAGCATGGTTCAGTGGTGGAGAGCTTGCCTAGCATGTGTAAGGCCCTGCATTTGGTCCCTGCACTATAAAAAAAATAAACAAATAAACAAACAAACAAATAAATATATATATATATATATATATATATATATATATATATTTATTTATTTATTTATTTATTTTTTAAGTTATTAAAGAGAGAGAGAAAAAGAAATCCAGGGGAAGAACCTTTCCAGCGGAAGGAAGAGTAAATATAAAAACCCTGAGAAAGGACTGCTCCTGGCATATTCTAGAAACAGCAAAACACCAATATAGCTGAAGCAGAGAACAGAGAAAGAAGTAGGAAAGGGGGTTAGAAAATGTGACAAGGAAACATAGTATCCACCAGGGATCCAATTTGTACTTCAAAATAAGTCTGTGAACTCTAATTTGAAAGGAAATGGCATCTTCTTTTATTATCTATAAGCTCAAACACTGTAGCACCTGATTTAAAAAAAGAATGGTTATGGGATGAGCCAAGCTGTTTAGAAAATTCATCTCAACATAAAATATTCTTAGAGCACATACACTTTTTGGTCTATGATAGTCACAAGGCAGAAATTCATGCGATGCCTTATAGGTTAAAGAAAAACTCAAGGCCACTAAGTGGAATAATGAGGAATTAAGTCCTACAGAAAATTACAACACAGAGCAGGATGTAGCCTGGTGGTAGAGCACTTTCCTAGCATGTGTGAGGCCATGAATTCAATCCTCAGCACCACAAAGAGAAAAAGAAAATCACAACACATACTAAATAAATGTTATTAAATAGTTTGCTTAAAAGGCAGCTTAATTTCTCAGAACAGGCTCACTTTAATAAAACACCTCAATTTCAGTTACTATGAAAATGAATACCAAAAATGTATGTGTGTGTGTGTGTGTGTGTGTGTGTGTAACAGCAGCTTCAGAAAGCACATATGCAAATCAGGGACTACCCCAGATGTGCTTGTCACAACTGTAATCCCAGCTACTCAAGAAGCTGAGACTGGAGGAACACAAGTTACAGGTAAGCCTGGATAACCTAGAGAGAGCCTGACTCAAAATAAAATTAAAAAGGGCTAGGGATGTAAGTCAGTGGTAAAGTACTCCTGGGTTTATTAATCCTCAATACCAGTTAATGAATGAATGAACAAACAAGTAAATGTAATGTTGGAGGAACACAAATACAGAGGCCCCTGATTTCAACCACGGCTACACTCACCTCTACAGAATAAGACATCTCTTCATTGCAATTGTCATTGATCTTCTCAAAGAGCTCTTCACACAACTAAGGAAGCAGAATAAGAGAAAACATGAGTTGCCCAAATCAGAGAAGTACTGTTTTTCACAAGTGCTAAGTGAATTAGTAAGACCCCCTTTCTCTTTCTCTCTCCACATCATAAACCTCAAGGTAGGATTAACATTTTGAATGAAATTTTTTAAAACTTTGAATACGTTCTTCTTATATATCTATATTCTCCCTCAATAATTGAACCTTGATTTTGTTTTCTGAAGAAGAAAGTCACATTTGGGGGAGAAAGGGAATGTCAGCTTTTTACAGAAGTTGTATCACCATCATGGTAAACACATGTGAATCTGCTTCTGCATATTACTTGTGACTCTACTGTCAATATTACTATAACAATGAAACTACTAGGACAATATTTGCACTGATGTATTGCTGATGCTATACATCAATTTGTTATATTATCAGTGACTATATAGACTTATAGACACAGATGAAGAATGTATACTATTCAAATAAGGAATTTTTAAGAATAATCCTTCCCCTATAAAACTTTCCCTTTACTACTACATCAAGACTCCTCACCCTTATATGAGATGCTACTCTACTGCAAAGTGACATTTCTTGACAGGAAACATTAAATTTTTCTTGATCTGGAAAATTTTAAACTTCATCCTATCCCCTGTATTTCTTCTGTAAAATATGTGATATTTTAATAAAAACAATAAAAATGCTACCGAATTTTCATTTGCTATACTTTTAGCATAAGGCAATCATATACTACAATGGCAATCATACTTTAAAGCAATTTACACTTTGTGATTCTCTAGAAGTCTGAATGGAATTTGAAATTTACAACAAATGGTAATTTTGAAATAATAATTATATTTTAAAAAAACACGCTTTTTCATGACTGGGACTACTATATACGAAGAAGGACAATTCCTAAATACATGTCTTAATATAAACATATTTTAATTAAAAAATTAACCAGAGCCTCACACATGCTAGGCAAGTGCTCTACCTAGCAAATCCTAGTCCTTGAATAAATATTTGCAAAATAAAAATATCTGTTAAAGCAAGTTTTTTTGCTGTTTTATTTTTTACCTGGGGAATGATGCCAGCCTGACTTTCTTCTTGTTTACCCATCATTGTATAAGATTTCCCAGCACCAGTCTGCCCATAGGCAAAAATACAGACATTATAACCCTCAAAGGCATGTAAGAGCATTTCCTTTCCGATGTCATTGTACACACGATTTTGAGATGCAAAACAGGGATCTTCAGGCTGTAAAGATTAAAAACAAAGAAAAATAAATGGCATTCTATTCATAATCCATATTTATTTGATTGCTTACATAATAAATAAGTGTTTAGAATCAGAATAGAAACCCAAAATATGCCACACATTTTTAACTACCCACTACATGAAGGTTTTCTCGTTATTCTCATTCTTCTCCTTCCCGCCCAACTAAGCTCTATTAAGAGGCATCCAGGTCAGCCATGCACAAAAACTTCAAGGTGAAATTTATCTGGCATAATTATGTTTCATTTTCCATAACCTTATACTACTCTGTTCATAAGGAACTCCAAGAAGATTTTCTTAAGTAGAAAATGGGAATAAAAGATCAAAGGTCGGGTCCACATTAAAAAAATACTTCTTTGAACTCACTTAGCTAATGAGGCTCTTTTCAATAAACATAGCTTTCAGTGAAGAATGCTTACAATTCATTCCAGACTATTCCTTAGCAATTAGCTTTCGTTGATAGTTCTTTTTTTTTTTAATATTTATCTATTTTTTAGGTGTAGATGGACACAACACAATGTCTTTATTTTTATGTGGTGCTGAGGATCGAACCCAGGTCCCACCCGTGCTAGGGGAGCGCTCTACTGCTGAGCCACAATCCCATCCCTTGTTGATAGTTTAAAACATCTCTTACTCCTCAATGTAAAACAGGACAAACAAAAACTAAAACATACAACAGAGATGGATGGTACAAAAGCAAACTCCAGTTTAGAACAATCCCTAAAAGCCAGCAAACACTAGGGTCATACAGTGAGTAAAGGTGCCATGGTGGCCCCTATTCTCCATTTTCCTAGATGTTAATGATATCTTGTTTTCCTTGTGGATTTGCAGGTTCTTTCCAAACATTCAGAATACACCGATCTACTGTGATTAAAAGAAAAGAAAAGAAAAAACAAGCCAAATGTGGTGGCCCACAGCTACTCTAGAAGCTGAGGTAGGAGGAGCACAAGTTGGAGGCCAGCATCAGCAACTTAGCAAGACACTGTTGCTGGGGTTGTAGGCAAAGTAGAGTATTCACCTCACATGTATGAAGCACTGGGTTCAATCCTCGGCACCACATAAAAATAAAATTGTGTCCATTTACAACTAAAAAAATATTTAAAAAATAAAAATAAAAAAAGACTGAGGATAGGGCCGAGGATATAGCTCAGTGGTAGAGCAACCCTGGATCTATTCCCAGTAACACAAATCAAACTAACAAATGAACAACAATTTAACTGAGGTCATTCCAATCTTCCTAGATACATCTTCAAAATTTTAACTTAAAACTAGCAATACACTGGGGCTGGGGTTGTGGCTCAGCAGTAGTACGCTCCCCTAGCACGTGTGAAACCCTGGGTTCGATCCTCAGCACCACATAAAAATAAATAAATAAAATAAAGGTATTGTGTTCAACTACAAAAACTAAAAAATACTAAAAAAATTTAAAAAAAAAAAAAAACGAACTGGCAATACACTAAGCAGTTTGGCACTACCTAAGATCTGTAAGTACAGTAACATTCATAATGCAAATCCTAAAATACTTCTAAATAAATCCTCAAGGAATATCTAAATCAGAGTAAATTAGGTTCCATATTTAGTGTAAACTAAATGCTTATATGTATGTGTGTGTGTATGTGTGTGTGTGTGTGTATATATATATATATATATACACACACACACACACACATATACATATATATATACATATACATGTATGGGGGTACATAAACTTTCCATCAAATAAAATACTTTGTTTTATTCTTTAGATAATATTCACTATATCAAAAAAATGTAGTCATGGCTGAGCGTAGGGCACATGCCTGTAATCACAGCAGCTCAGAAGACTGAGGCAGCTAAAATGAGACACTAAGCAACTCAGTGAGACCCTGTCTCAAAATACAAAACAGGGCTAGGGATGTCGCATTCAGTGGTTGAGTGCCCCTGAGGTCAATTCCAGTACCACCACCACCACCCCCCAAAAAAAGTCATGCTTGAGCACACTTACAAACCAAGAATAAGACCAGCTCCACCAGGGAAAACACTAACATGAAAGTAAAGAGGAGGAAAGAAACTCACCGAGGTGTGAGACCAATAGGAGTAGTCGAAGCTGAAGGACTTTGGTGCTTCCTTTGGGTTCTTTGGGTTAATAATACCTAGAGGATGAAAATGTTTCCATTAAGTCTTTCAGTAACAAGTTCATTAATTCAAAATCATATTATACTATATGTTCAAAAATATCGAAATCAGTATATTCATAGCAATGAATTTAAATAGGGCAATCAAAACATAAAAGTATCATGGTGTTTTTTTTTTTTTTTTAAGTTGTAGTTGGGTATAATATCTTTATTTTATTTATTTAATTTTTATATGGTGCTGAGGATCTCGAACCCAGGGCCTTGCATACGCAAGGTAAGTACTCAACCACTGAGCCACAACCACAGCCCCCAAATGTATCACATTTTTGAAGACATAATTTACATATGGAACTTCAAAAAACTCAGGCCAACAACAGTTAAGTGGGTATTACCAGTATTCAGAACAGAGGCAAATACACAGTGAGTTCTCAGAAAATATTCTGTGATTGAATGTTTATCATCCTCCCTAGGAAAGTAGCAGTCAAAATTTAGAAATGAATCATGTTACAAGTTCAAGGTACCTCATAAAGTTTGAAATATGTCGACAAATCAGAAATAATTAGAAAAATGTTGCATTAATCCAACCACAATTTGTAACCAACTCTTTTTAAAGATCTTACTATCTACTTCAGAAAAGCATTTGAAAATGAAGCATTCATAGTTGAAATCCTTGGTTGACAATAATGAATATGTAAGTTATTACATATGAAGTATGCACATATATGTGTTTATGCAGTGGAATTGCAGACTACTAAATTTTCTGTAGAATGTTAAGTTACTTTTTGACTTAAAAGCATGAAGTCACTGCCCATATTAAAAGTGATTTGTCATTTAATCCACTCTAAACTTCAGGGGCTGACTGTGAAGCTTAATATCTTCCTTTTTCATACAAAGCTTCTGACTCCTCATATTTCACATGAAACAGAATCCTTGTAACATGTGGTCATGAAATCTGGAAGACTGGACATCTCAACAAATCTGCTTCTCTAAAACAGGGCCACATCCTAGACTATCAGTGAGATCAGGATTAAAAAATAAATCTGTCTCAGGCAGCTGCTGCTCAGGACACAAATAGCAACAGTTGCTATGGTGCTTAGCTCCCTCGCGCTCTCTCTCTCTCTCTCTCTCTGTCTCTCTCTCTCTCTCTCTGGATTCCACTGGGTACAGCCACACACTTACGTTCCAACCTCAAATGCTGACAGAGTATTAATAAGGCTCACACTGCACATAATCATGTGACAAGGGGACACAGTTCTAGAAAGAACATCTCTCAAAACACAAATGGTAATCTAAGCAAGGAAGTGGACTTCTTTTAAAAATATTTAATTTTTAGTTGTAGTTGGACACAATTCCTTTATTCCATTCATTTATTTTTATGTGGTGCTAAGGATCAAACCCAGGGCCCTGCGTATGTTAGGCGAGTGCTCTACCACTGAGCCACAACCCCAGCCCCAAGGAAATGTACTTCTAACCAAAAGGTACTATATACAAGATTTAAATAACTGCCAACATATAAAGAGCAGTTACTCATAGACAGAAGTATTTTTTGTTTATCTCTTTAATTCTCCCAACTGCTCAAGAGGCAAATGATTTCACATTCTCATTGTATAGATGAAACAGGCTCCAGAGCTCACACTTTTAGCCAAAGACCATCATTTAAATGCCTACTCTCTATGTCTGTGAGCGATGCCAAGACAAAGGACAGTAAGGCATTTTGTGTATATGCATAATTAAACCATTTCAAAATTAAACCACCACCCTTATTTAAAACTCCCTATCCATTTAAAACTGGGAATTACAAGGATCATATACCATTCAAACTCTACCAACAAAATGGAAATTAGCATCCCACTGCATGATCCAGATTCTGGATTTCAGTGACTTGGCAATAAGAACTCCATTAAAGCCAGGTAGGGTGGCACACACCTGTAATCCCCATGGCCCAAGAGGCTGAGGCAGGAGGTCCACAAGTTCAAAGCCAGCCATAGCAACTTAGCAAGACCCTCTCTCAAAATTTAAAAAAATAAAATAAAAAACAGGCTGGGGATGTGGCTCAGTGGTTAAGCACCCCTGGTTTCAATCCCCTGTGCAAAAAAAAAAAAAAAAAAAAAAGAAATCTGATGAGATGCAGGGTACTCCCTCTGAAGCATCTTTACCACTCTAAAACAAAACATTTCCAATCTCTGCAAATTTTTTTAAAGTCACATTTCATACATTCTTTTAGCTACCAACTTTTGAGAAAGAACCAATTCTCACATCCTATCCCATCATTGTCTTTTTTCTAGAAAAAAAGAAAAGTACACCACGAGTTAATTTTTTCAAGGTACATATGATCCTTCCCTCCTTCTCAGGATTCCCTTCTCCCAGATCTGTAAAAATTCTGATACCAGTTATTTTTCCTTATTTATATCTTCAAAACCAATCTACAATGGACTGTTGTTGTGGCTCAGTGGAGAGCATTTGCCTAGCAAGCGTGAGGCATTGGATTTGGTCCTTAGCACCACGTAAAAATAAATAAAGGTGGGCTGGGGATGTGGCTCAAGCGGTAGCACACCGCCTGGCATGCGTGCGGCCCAGGTTCGATCCTCAGCACCACATACAAACAATGATGTTGTGTCTGCCAAAAACTAAAAAAAAAAAATATATATATATTAAAAAAAATTCTGGCTCTCTCTCTCTCTCTTAAAAATAAATAAATAAAGGTATTGTGCCCATCTAAAAATATTTTTTTTAAATCTATACCTACCAACAATGAACACCTTTTAACATAAATATACAGTTTTTTTTTAAGAATTTTAATATTTATTTTTTAGTTATCGGCAGACACAACATCTTTGTATGTGGTGCTGAGGATCGAATCCGGGCCGCACGCATGCCAGGCAAGCACGCTACCGCTTGAGCCACATCCCAGCCCCAAATACACAGTTTTTTAAAGAAAAGTTCTTTAGGGTCTAGGGTTGTGGCTCAAGCAGTAGAGCACTTGCCTAGTACTTATGAGGCCCTTGATTTGATCCTCAGCACTACATAAAAATAAATACATAAAATAAAGGTTTTTTTTTAAAAAAAAGCTCTTTATAAGTCTGAAGATGGAGCTTTGTGGTAGAGTATTTTCATGGCAAGTGCAAGGCCCTGGGTCCCATCCCCAGAAATGCAAAGAAAAAAAAGCCTCTTTATATTTGGCAAACAACATTAAATTTACCCACAATATTTAAAAAGAATTCAATTTCCAAATGAGAAATGTAAGACACTTTAGAACAATATAGAAATTCAATATCGCTATTACCTCTTTCAGAAGGCACTGGTGATTTTTACATCTTAAAATCAGTACCTGTAGAGTTATTTTATTCTTTATAATTATGTATACATCATATAATTATAAAGAATAAAATAACTTGAATACATTTGTCCTAATAAAAAAATTTTAAACAATAGAACTTAGAAACGAAAAAAATTTTTACAGGGATAAAATCTCAATAACAGCATTTACACTCATTAAACCCTCTAAAAAAAGCCCTTAAAGGCCACGGTTATTTCCATGGACAATGAGTTAGTGTTTTTAAATATGCCAAACAATGTTTCTTGTTCTTCCCCACCGACCAATACTGAGGACTGAACCTAGGGGCTCTTTACCTGAGCTATATCCCCAGCCCTTTTCATTTTTTATTTTGAGACAGGGTCTTGCTAAGTTGCCCAGGCTAGCTACAAACTTGTGATCCTCCTGCCTCAGATTTTAAAGTAGCTAGAATCACAGGTGTACGCCATCATACCCAGCAGTATTTTTCTTTCTGAATTAATAATGGTTGAGGTCTACCTCCCTATCTCTAGCCCAATAAAGAAATTGGAAGATTCTGACCTAAAAGGGAAGGGGAAGGCCTGGGGTTGTGGCTCAGCGGTGGAGCGCTCACCTAGCATATGCGGGGTGCTGGGTTTAGTCCTCAGCACCACATAAAAAAATAAATAAATAAAATAAAGGTATTTTGTCTGACTACAACTAAAGGAAAATATTTTTTAAAAAAGGAAGAGGAGCAGCTCAAGAGGCTGAGGCAAAAAAAGCACAGGTTTGAAGCCAGACTCAACAACTTAGCGAGGCTCTAAGCTAACTTAGACCTTGTCTCAAAATTAAAATGAAAAGGGCTGGGGATTTTGGGCTTGGTAATTAAGTGCCACTGGATTCAATCCCTAGTATGAAAAACAAAAAAACAACAACAAAAGGGTGGAGGACGACAGTATTATTCTATCTTGTAATAGAACACTGGATTTGGAATAAAGGACCAACATCAGTGCCTACATATTAGTACATCATTTAATAGAAGTTTATAAAGAAATATTATACTTAGATTTTTGTGTGTGAGACTCTGGGTATTACAGTGCCCATCTTCTGCTTCCTGGCTGCCATGATGTTCTACCTCATCACAAGCCCAACAATAGACTGAAACCATGAGCCAAAATAAATCCTTCCTCCCTTTCAGTCGATTTTATCTAAACTTTTGTCACAGTCACAAAAAGCTAATGAACACAACCACACTGTAAATGATGAGAGATGTTAACTCATCAAATTAAGAAGCCAAATCCAGTGAAGGCTTATGACCAAGGCAAGGATTTTTAGTTTTACTCTAAAAATAATAAGAAGCTAATGAAGAATTTTAAGCAGAGGGGCAGCATATCTGATTTATACCTCTAAAATATGTCTGGCTACTACATGGGGACATGGGTAGAAAGCAGAGACAAGAAGCTATTGTAATACTGATTTTGGGTTAAAGTAAAAATGGTAAAAAGTGATTGAGGATATATTATGAAGGCAAAGACAACAGGACTTACTGATGGAATCTGTGAGAAAAAGGGAAAAGGCAAGAATGAGTATTTTTGATCTGTGCAACTAAAAGAATGGGTAATGAAAGAGCAGCCACTTCGGTTGGGTGAGAAAGGGGGAAACCACAGTTATGTTTAGGACATGTTGGGTTTGAGACACTTCTTAAGACTTTCAAGTAGAGTTAAGCTGGCATTGGGTGGACAACTCTAGGAAGAGTCCTACAGAAAGATACAGGCAGAAGAAATTAACCTGGGAGTCATTGTTCCAATGGCATTTAAAGGCTTGGGACTGGATGAAATCACCTGCAGGGTCTGTCTTCTCTGGAGATAGAGAAATAAGGACAAAGGACTGTTTGGGTGAAGAACTGAGAGTGGCCTAGAGGAAGGCAATAGGGAGGGCACCAGGTATGGCAGCCAGGATATGAAAATGATTCAGAAGGCAGGCAAACTATGTTTCCTACCATTACTACAATGATCTTCATTAAAACCAACTTCAGGACTCCCCAGGGAATGAGTCTTTGCTCAGACTGTCTTGTGATTTTCCAATCCCTTGCTCTGCTAACCTGCTCCTTTGGGTCCTGGATCCAGTAACCATCCAAATCTTGTCTGCTTTCAAAGCTGTTTTCCTTCATGAATCTGAAAGGCAGCCACAACATGTAAGACCTGAATGTTTTCCCCTCAAGTCCAAAAGGATGACCCCTCATTCATCCTCTCCATAGAACCCTCATACCTTCACTCTGTCTTCAAATTTTGTCCTCATGCTATAGCCAACACTGGTTACCTCAGGAAAGCCAAGGACACTCAGGATAGTGTCCTTACTATCAAGGCTGTCTTTACCCTTATCCATGAGAAACATCTTCAAAACAGTGATCACAAAATGTTATTTATGAACCACAGCTGACCACGTTCTCTTTCTTGGAGCCACTCCAAGTCAAAATTACTAGCCATATAAAGTCTGTTAAATGTCTCAATTTAACCCTTTTTTCTCCTTGTCTTTTTTCCAATTTTATTATCTTGCCATCTTTATGCAGAAATGATGTTTTCATCACTGAGCCCTAGAAAATAAGGCAGTCAAAACAACATTTGTACTTAAAAGCCTTTTTATCCTGCAGGATAAATGTGTTTATCTAATATCTCAAAGTCTCTAATGTAGTAATTATACTGTTGCTAGCAAACTACTAAGATTTTGTCTGTGGCTATAATTAACATATCAGTATAGCAACACTGTAACTTTATATTAACTTTTCTCACAAAGCATGTTCCCGGCTTGTTAAAAATTCCAGTGGTATCTTCAGTACAACCTTCCTCTTCCAAAATCCTCAAATAACAAAAATTAAGAAAAAATAGTATATAGGCTGGGGTTGTAGCTAAGAGGTAGAGCACTTGCCTAACATGTGTGAGGCCCTGGGTTCGATTCTCAGCACCACATATAAATAAATAAAAGTCTATTGACAACTAAAAAAATACTAAAAGGAAAAAAAATTTTTTTAAATGGTATACAATTAGGGCTGAGGTTGTAGCTCGGTAGAAGAGCACTTTCATAGCCTGCATGAGGCACTGGGTTCGATCCTCAGCACCAAATAAAAAAATAAATAAATAAAATAAATGGGGGGGCTGGGGTTATGGCTCAGTGGTAGAGTGCTTGCCTCACACGTGCAAGGCCCTGGGTTCGATCCTCAGCACCACATAAAAATAAATAAATAAAATAAGCACATTATGTCCATCTACAACTAAAATATATATACAAAAAAATGGTATACAATAAAAATACTGTATGTGCCAATTATATTTTAAAACCATAAAAGCAAAACCCATAGACAGCCCCTTCCCCTTCTCACAGCAATATATTCTGGAAATATAGTAAAATGTTTACACAAAGCATATTGTCATAAAGCAAGTTTGAGCAAAAGACCTATCATAAAGCTCCTTCATCATTTTAAAATAACAAACTTAGATTCTAATCTTACAAAACAGGCATAAATGTACCATATGTGTTCATCATAATCTGAATCCCAGAGTTCAAGAAAATAAATATATATCCAGGTGCAACGGCACACACCTGTAATCCCAGAAACTTGGGAGGCTGAGGCAGGAGGATCACAAGCTCAAAGCCAGCCTCAGCAAAGTAGCAAGGCCCTAAGCAACTAGGTCAAACTGTCTCAAGGGGCTGGAGTTGTATGTAGCTCAGTGGTAAGCTCTTGCCTAGCACATCTTAGACACTGGGTTCACTCCTCAGCACCACATAAAAATAAATAAAATAAAGGTATTGTGTCCATCTACAACTAAAAGTTTTTTCTTTTTTCTTTTTTTTTTTTTTTTTTAAGTCTCAAAATGCTGGGCATGGTGGCACATACGTGTATCCCAGCGGATCAGGAAGCTGAGGCAGGAGGATCCCGAGTTCAAAGCCAGGCTCAGCAAAAGCAAGGCATTAAGCAAGACCCTGTCTCTAAATAAAATATGAAGTAGGGCTGGGAATGTGGCTCAGTGGATGAGTTCCCCTGAGTTCAATCCCTGATATTCACCCCCCAAAAGAGTCTCAAAGTAAAAATTTTAAAAATGGGGGGGAAGGCTAGGGATCTAGCTAAGTGCCCCTAGGTTTAATCCCTGGCACCAAATAAATAAATAAATAAATATGCAACATGAGGGAAAAAAAAAAACCTGCAATTCCTTAGTGCCATTATGTGATCACTATTACATAAAATAAACTAGATATAATATTCTTGAAACTCTCACATAACAGTTCTGCTCTTCCTAAACAAATTTAATAATTTTAAAGAGAAACAATCTGAAAGGTTTGGAGCACTGAATCCAAGTGACCCAAAGATTTCTATGCTGGTAATTATGATCCCCTCCCTTTTTTCATGACTTTACTCTTTCAAGAAGAGACACCAAGATAAATATTAACCTAAACAGTAAAATTCAAATTAGACAAAGACATTCAGGATTGCTGCACAGAAAAGTGGAAAAACTATCTTAAGAGGTGACAGAAGGGGCTGGGGCTGGGGCTGGGGCTCAGTGGTAGAGCACTCGCCTAGCATGTGCAAGGCCCTGGGTTCAATCCTCAGCACCACATAATAATAAAAAAACAAAATGCATTAAAAAAAAAAAGAGGTGACAAAAGAAAAAAATGAGGAGCAGGCAGCCAAGTACATTTTCTGGTTCTCCCAATTCCCAGATTTGTGAGAGCCTAGGCAAGTGGGCTAGCACCCCCAGGCCTCAGTGCCACCTTCTGTGAATATAGGAAGATTATTGTGGTGGTGCCTAAGTGTGCCTGGCACAGCTTAAATGTTTATTGTTGTTAATTACTAATCATGGTATTTTTCCTCAACAAAAGGCAGTTTAAAAAGTAAAGGTTTTTGTTTTTCCTTTCACCCATTTTGCCTCCTCAAGTTTATTCACAATGAAAGGAACTCTGGTATCAGACCAGAACAATGTCTGGGGAAACAATACATGTAGTTAAATCATTTCCTCATTGTGCAGCTTCTGCTAATTCTGGCCCTTCAGTTCCCTGTTCTCAAAAACAAAGGCCTCTCAGACATTTCCTACCTTTCCCCTCCCACCCCTCCTTCATTTGGATGCCCATCCTCAGTGCGTTACTAACAGTCATCACACTACTTCCATTACTATGTATATCTAAGATAAGTCTAAAAACTCTGAAAGTTTGGTGGCCTGTATGCTAAACATCAAAAACCTAATTTCCCATAGACATTTGAAAGTATAATTTCATATTTCTTATTCCTACCACTTGTAAGACTTCATCCAACAATACAATTAAAAATAGTCTTAGCCTATTACAATACCCATTCCTTGAAAGAGCAAAAATTAAATCTATGAATGCCCACTGTGCCTAACAGGACTAGAAGTAGTGGTTCCTTTAAAACTAACCGCTCTCCAGACTGTTGGCTCCCATTACAAGGCTTCACATTTCACTGGGCAACTACCAAAAGCAATCAGCACCATGTTACTGGCATGAACTTTTAAAAATGAACTCCAAAGCATCTCTTGAGAGTTGCAAAGAAGGAAGAACAGGAGGAAGGAAGGAAGGAAGGAAGGAAGGAAGGGAAGGAAAGGAAAGGGATGAACCAACCTCTGGACATGAGAAACCAACAAAAGCACATATAAAAGCAACTTAAAGTTCAGTTTGGATATTCATCAAAGCGACCTCAAATGACTAGAGAGTAAGATGAAAAGCAACAAAGAAAGAAGACTAGATTTCCTATTAAAAAAATTTTCCCATTGTCTCTCTTAGATGATTTGATGTGACAACAATTTATTTAAGTAGTTAAGGAAGTTTAAATTATATAATATAATAAAAAGCAATTCCAACTACACAACAAAAAAAAAGCCCCCTCCAACTTTGTGATGGCTTCAATAATTTTTGCCCTTATATTTTCTCACTGAAAGTAATTTAGTGACGAATTAAAATTAATGACAAAATATTTTGAAATACCATATTATTTCATTTGATCCTTACAATAACCATGCAACACTTTCTTTTGTGTGTGTGTGTGTGCTGGAAATTGAACCCAGTTTGTTGCACCTGCTAAACATGCACTCTAATGCTGAGCTACACACCCTAACCTAACATCTCCATTTAATAAGAATTTAAAGCTCTAGTACCTGAAAACACATGATGAATTAAATAAAATATGGGTACACCCCAGCCCTGAAATCTTATTTTTAAGCATATTTAAGAAAAGGGGGGCTGGGCTGTAGCTTAGTGGCAGAGTGCTTATCTAGCATGTGTGGGGCACTGGACTGGATCCTCAGCACCTCATATAAATAAATAAATAAATAAATAAATAAATAAACAAATAAATAAATAAATAGAATTATTATTTTTAGGGGGGGGGGGGCTAGGAAGTATAGATCAGTGGTAGAGCGCCCCTGGGTTTAATAGCCAGTGCCAAAAAAGAAAAAGTTATGGAGGTGTTACATGAATTAGAAGGAACCCTACCCAAAAAAAAGACCATATTATAGAATTTTATATAGTCACTAAGTCATGTAGAAAAATAGTTACACTGAAAACAGCAGATGAGAAGAAGCAAGCTAAAAAGTAGAGAGTGTGTGTGTGTGTGTGTGTGTGTGTGCGCGCGCACACGCGCGCACATGCGTATGCAAAAAATTTATTATGTGTACAGGTATAATAAAGGAAAAGAGCAGCAGACACATCGAGATGTTAACAGTAATGTCTCTGAGTGGTAAGATTAGAAATGATTTTTCTTTATTTTTTTTTATTTTCCAATTTTTCAATTACTTTTGTTTTCAGAACAAAAGACTTTAACATGGTATTTTTACATTCTAGAGCTAATAGGTTTATCTCATTAATGGATATACTAAATATGTCAGTAAAGTGTTCTAAAACAAGGGACAAAGACAACAGGTAGAACCTGCGCTATGAGAGCTAACAAATTATCTACCTTTTGTATTTTTTTTAATTAACAGTGTTAAGCTGTGATACTGATGGAGTAAAGTTGACACTAGGTAAAACATCAGAAGACAACTCCTTGACAAGAGTTAGAGAAGCAGTCAATGTCTTGGAAGAACAGTAATATGCTATTATTTGCTACAAAAGAAAAAAAAAACTGGCATTCCTCAAACAAAAGTTTCCTGAGACTCTAAGCCTCATTTTGATCTATTTTAAAGACATTTTTAAAAATATTGTTCAAAGCCAGGCACGGTGGAGCACACCTATAATTCCTGCAGCTGGCTCTGCAGGCTGAGACAGGAAGGTTGCGAGTTCAAAGCCAGCCTCAGCAACAGCAAGGTGCAACTTAGTGAGACCCTTCTCTAAATAAAACACAAAAGAAGGATGTGGCTCAGTGGTCAAGTGAGTAGAAAAAAAAAAAAATTGTTCAGTAGATATTTGAAAGAAGTTGTTACTAATTCAGAAGAAAAATTATATATAGCAAATGATAAGAGAAAGGTAAAGCAAATTCAATTTACTGAACACTTATTTTAGGAAGGTAAAAGAGACATCAAACACAACCTCAGAATTATTTCTTTTCCCCTTCAGGCTGCTGTCTTTCTTATGAGACACATTTTGTCAAGTGAAAACTGCTTATCAGCACTTAGTCCAAGAGGACATGACTGAAGTACTGCAGAGAAGAGGAGGACCCTGATAGCCAGATTAAAGAGCTGTTAAATAAGAAATAAGCATGCTACTTATTCTAATTTGCTGGAAAACAGATAAATACCCAAGATAATTACAGAATAATACTTTTCCCTGAACAATAACTCCCAGTATTTTCCTAATGTAAAGAAAACAATGAAAGTCACAGAGAGCAATTACTGCTGCAAAACCATACTTAAGTCAAAAGAATCCTCTTTTGTTCACTGAAGCAACCAAAACACGCAATCCTCAGTTGCTCCCAAGGCACTGCTATAAATACAAATTCTACAGCAAGAACTTGAGAAAAACTGCAAGATATGCCAAGAAGAAAAAAATGATTTCAACACCAATATGCCATTAAATTGTATTCATATAACCAATCAATACTTTATTGACAAATGTCAAAGTTATCTTCATTTCCAAAACCAAGAAGATCAGAAGCAGATAAATTTAGAAGATATGTGTATAACATACCAAAACAATTTTCCTTTCACTACAAACAAAATGCCTTTCTATGATATGTCTAAGTAATCAAATGCAATAGTGTTTTTAAATGTATACAACAAAAAAATACACCCGATATCTACAAATGGCACAATCTAATATCCTCTTTATGACCATAAACTTTATCTAAGCAGAATAAACAACATTATAAATATAGAGATACATTTCAGAATGTCAACTTAGCAATCCGCCACATGAGAAGTCATGAACTACTAAATAAAACTGTGTTGGATGTAGAAGAAATAACAAAGTATGTGTTAAATTATGAGGGAAGGGAAGGGAAATGGTAATTTAAAAACTGAAAGGGGGCAGAAGGATCAGGGTGACAATGGTCCCCAGCCAAATCAGTGGCCAACAGACATGTCTGACAAAGAAAGGTAGCCTCAAGGATCATGTCTTCCCCAACTCTGACACTGCAGAGGAAATGTGCTATTAATTAGTCAATATCCCTGAAGGAAAAGAAAGCCATGGATAATCAGGCTCAGGTCCTAGACTTTCCCCTTTGTTGACCTGTTTTAACTGCTTTTAACCAACTCCAGTTGAGTAAATGTAGCATCATTTCAGAGGCACCTTTATTTTTACTCACCATCTCCAAACACACACACACACACACACACACACACTCCCTTGTTGCTATAGCTGCAAGTCCTAACCACAAGAAAAGTGTTGCATTTCAGAATTTTTAAAAAGTTTACTGCCACTGGTAGCCAATCTGATTTCGATAGTTTACTAAACTCTCTCCCTATGCCCTATAAACCTCTTCTTTTAAAAAAAAAAATCTTTATTTCATTTTTATGTGGTGCTGAGGATCAAACCTAGTGCCTCACATGTGCTAGGTAAGCGCTGTACCTCTGAGCCACAACCCCAGCCCCTATAAACCTCTTTATATTCTTGTTGCTTACCTTCTTTTATTCCAGTAAATGAGAATCATTTAATCAATGAACATTTGACTATAAAAGTAAAGATTCCAGTATGAAGTTTCCTCAAAAGACTAGGAATGGAACCACCAATGTGATCCAATTATGCTACTCCATGTTTATAGCAGCACAATTCACAAGAGCCAAACTGTGGAACCAACCAGCCTAGGTGTTCATCAGTGGATGAACAGATAAAGAAAATGTGGTACATATACCCAAAGAAGATTAATTCAGCCATAAAGAAGTCAAATAAGGGCTGGGGTTGTAGCTCAGAGGTAGAGTGCTCGTCTAGCATGTGTGAGGCCCTGGGTTCGATCCTCAGCACCACATAAAAATAAATAAATAAAGGTATTTAAAAAAATAAATATTTTTAAAAAAGAAGTCAAATGAAATTATGTCATTTGCAAGAAAATGAATAAAACATGAGAATACTACTAAGCAAAATAAGCCAAACTCCCAAAAGTCAAGGGTCAAATATTTTCTCTCATAGGTGGAAGCTAAATAAGAAAAAGGAGAATAAAGGTATGGGGATGGAGGGAATATCATGAAAACAGAAGAGAGATCAGTAGAGTAGAGGGAAGAGTCCAGGGGAGGGATGAGGGGAGCAAAATACTGGGAAATAACATTGGTCAAATTATGCTGTTACATTGTATACATGTAAGTAATAATGAATCCCATCATTACATGAAATTATAATTCACCAATTTAAAAAGTGGAAAAAACATACAAAAAATTAAAGATTCCCCACTTTGGAAAGGAAAAGAGCAAACACCTGGCTAAAAGGTTTTGAAATGAGCATACTATAAGCAAGGACTTACATGCCTTGTATATGATATGCCCTATTCCCTACTATGAGCAGGCATATGTATACAACATCTTTATTTGCAAGATTAACTGAGATTGCCAGGTTGGCCTAAATCCTAGCTACTGGGGAGGCTGAAAGAGGAAGACTGAAAGTTCAAGACCAGGCTGAGCAACTTAGGGAGACCCTGTCTCAAAATAAAATAAAAAGGGCTTGCCAGGCATGGCAGAGTGTGTCTGTAATTCCAGCTACTCAGGAGGTTGAGGCAAGAGGATTCCAAAGTATAGGTCAGTCCTGGCAATTTAGTAAGCCCCTGTCTTTAAAAAAAAAAAAAAAAAAAAAAAAAAAACTAAAAAAGGCAGGGAATATAGCTCAGTGGAAGACCCTGGGCAAAGGAAGAATAAAACAAAATACTGCAACTCAATCACCCAATGGAGTATATATCTCACATCATAAGTGAAACACCAGCTTTATATATACCTCCTGTTTCTCTCAATTTATGAAGGTTCACTATCTCCAGATTTACACATAAACGTGAGCAGTTAAATCATTAACTCCCCCATTTTCCTTTTTACAAATTAGACAATAAAAAATGCCTCCTGCTGTATAACCAATGTGATCCTGCAATCTGTACACATAGAAAAATGAGATTACGTACCCCATTTGAATCAAATGTATGATGTCAAAATCATTGTAATGTCTTGAGAAACTAATAAAAAAATATTAAAAATAAATAAATAAAATAAAAAATGCCTCCTAAGTGGGAGAAACTTGGAATATAATGATATCATTGAACAAAGACATTTGTATGCACTCAGGACTCTAAAATGTCAAGGCAGTAACATTTATCTAGGCCATGGAAAATATTTCCTTCAAAATCAGAAAGTGCTTAAGTAAAATGGCTGCTACTCAGTTTTCAGATTTTGCATTCCCTAAAGCACTCTTTATACTTTTCTACTTTTTCATAAAAGATCTGATAGCAGGAATATTCCACTGCATTCCATGTGCAATCAGCTATAATCCCTGTGAGCAGCAATACAGGCCAGTTTGCCAGCACAGCAGCCTTTTAATGAAGCTAACACACATGGCTACAGCATACTCATTTCATCTCATTTTTGCAAGAATGTATGCACTCTCCCCATCTAAACCCACCACTTAACCATTAATATTCCAAACATCCACTACACTGGTATATTAGGTTAAATCCTATTCATTCCTCAAGGTTCAGCTTAACCACTATTTTTCATCAACGACTCCTTGCATTTACTCTTTTCCAAACTCACACTTCTACTTTTTAAAAACACTTTTTTAATGGCAATTATCATTTGATCATTTTCATTCTATATTAGTTATTTGTGTATATCTTGGTATCTCCTATCACAAACTTTAAGGACGCCATAAAAAGGTAGGGTCCAATGATGCATTAGTCTCTCCAACTACTATACACTCATTTTACAGCAGACTCTCAAAAAGGTAAAAGGGAAAGAAAGGAAGGGCAAGGCAGAGCAGAGCCATTAGTCCAGTTTTGAACAATATGTGTTAAAAGAAATCATTAGCAGTTCAGCATGTGCTTGAGGTGGTCCAGAGATGGGTTTTCAAATACTAGTATAGCACTAGTATATTTCACATACTAGTATTCTCTAACTGAATATTTACTTTGTGTTCAAAATGAACCCCATTATTATGTATAAATACAATGCAATAATTTTAAAAGATTGGGAACCCAGACATTTCATCTATAATATTTAATCAAAAGATATATCAAGGGCTGGGGATGTGGCTCAAACGGTAGCTCGCTCGCCTGGCATGCGTGCAGCCCAGGTTCAATCCTCAGCACCACAAAGAGAGAAAGATGTGTCTGCGGAGAACTAAAAAATAAATATTAAAAAATTCTCTCTCTCTTTAAAAAAAAAGATATATCAATATTTTTAATAATTCTGGAGATTTTTGTGGGAGATAAGCCAAAATGGGTGAGTAGAATTTATATCCCAACCAATTCTAAAATTTTATAGACCTATTCTCAAAAGATTTAACTAAAAATCTTATTACCTTCTTCAATTTGCTTTCGACACAAATTAAAATATCTGAAATTCTTCAAGACTGAATATCACATTTGGATGATTTTACTTTATCCTCTAAACTGAATTCATTTTTTTTAAGAGAGAGAAAGAGAATTTAATATTTATTTTTTCATTTTTGGCAGACACAACATCTTTGTATGTGGTGCTGAGGATCGAACCCGGGCCACACGCATGCCAGACGAGCGCGCTACCGCTTGAGCCACATCCCCAGCCCCGACTTCATTTTTAATACAATTAAAATAATAAAGTCAAATAGTGAGTTGCCTAGCCTAGATACGAGACCTAACTCCTTCTTGATTAGCCATCAACAATCTCTTAGGGCTGGGGATATGGGTCAATCATGGAGTACTTGCCTTGCATGCTTGAAACCCTGGGCTCAATCCCCAGTACCAAAAATATAATTATAATCATAATCTCTTAGTAAGGTTTCTTTTTTTCTCCCAGTACTGGGGATTGAATCCAGAATTTCATGCATGCTAGGCAAGCTACATCCCCGGTCCATTTTAGTGAGTTTTAATCCATACTAGCAAAATCAGAAAACAAGCAAACCCACATTTATTTCTCTACAGAAAAACCTTACAAGAGTTTAAAGATGGTTTGTCTTCAACAAAACTCTGACTGAAGCCTGAGTCCCCAATGTAACAATATTGAGAGGCAGGAGGCACATGCCTGTAATCCCAGTGACTTGGGAGGCTGAGGCAGGAGGATCACAGCTTCAAGGCCAGGCTCAGTAACTCACCGAGGCCCTAAACAACTTAGCAAGACCTTGTCTCAAAATAAAAAACAAAAAAGGATGGCAATGTGTCACCATACCTGGCTAGACTACTATTTTTGAATCTTTTCCTTTTCTTTTCTCTTTCTTTCTTTTTCTGAGATAGGATCTTGCTATGTTGCCCAGCCTGGCCTTGAACTCCTGGACACAAGCAATCCTCCTGCATCAGCTTCCTGTGTAGCTGGGACTATAAGTACACACCACCGCACCCATGACTTGAATATTTTAAACTTGGAATGGAACCATCACTTGATCCAGTCATCCCACTCCTAGGTTTATACCCACAGGACATACAATCAGCATACTACAGTGACACAGCCACATCAATGTTTATAGCAGCTCAATTCACAATAGTCAAATTATGGAATCAACCTAGATGCCCTTCAATAGATGAATGGATTTAAAAAAACTGTAGTATATACATGCAATGGAACATTACTCAGCCTTAAAGAAGAATGAAATTAGCCGGTAAATGGATGGAAATGGAGAACATTATGCTAAGCAAAATAAGCCAATCCCAAAGAACCAAAGGCCAAATGTTTTCTCTGATATGCGGAAGCCAACGGGGGGAGGGTGTCGTCAAATTAGGGGGGGATATTGGAGTAGGAATGATAGTAGAATGAATCAAACATTATTACCCTGTACATATATAATTACATGACCTGTTTAACTCTACATCATGTACAATCAGACAAATGAGAAGTTATACTGCATTTATCAATGAAATACTTTAAGTTCTATATTAACTATCCTGAAATGTGGGCTGCAATATCTAGCTGGCTTTTATGGAACAAATATTGACCAACAGCAGACAGATGAGGTCAAAATGGTTACTTTAGAATTTTGTCTGAAAGATCAATGATTCTTCTCTATTGCAAAAATTATAGATTTAAAGATAGAAGAGCCTGCCTGTATTTTAAATAAAAAATTTTTTGCCCACAGACCCAAGTCACATTACATTCTTTCTTTCTTTTTTCTTTTTTTTTTTTTGGTAGCAGGGATTAAACCAAGGACTGCTTTACCACTGAGCCATATCCCCAGCCTACCTGCCCCCTTTTTAAAAATTTCTTTATAAATGTTTGTGGAAATAAATATGTTTAACCTTATTTAAACGTTACTGAAGAAGGCCAAGCACAGTGGCATATGCCCATGACCCAGCGACTCTGGAGGCTGAAGCAGGAGGATTGCAAGTTTGAAGCCAATCTCAGAAACTTTTTTTTTTGTTACCAGAGACTAAACTCAGGGGCACTCAACCACTGAGCCACATCCCCAGCCCTTTTTTATATTTTATTTAGAGAAAGGGTCTCACTGAGTTGCTTAGATCCTTGATAAGTTGCTGAGGATGGCTTTGAATTCATGATCCTCTGGTCTAAGGCTCTCTAGCTGCTGAGATTACACGCCCATTTAGGAAGATAAATTTTAAGACCATCTTGGCAAGTTCAAATGCTATTTAAAATAGAGAAAGAAGGGCTGGGGATGTGGCTCAAGCAATAGCACGCTCGCCTGGCATGCATGCGGCCCGGGTTCAATCCTCAGCACCACATACAAAGATGTTGTATCCACCGAGAACTGAAAAATAAATATTAAAAAATTCTCTCTCTCTCACTCTCTCTCTCTCTCTCGGGACTTTCATAGCTATTTTATGTCATGATTTAATAAAATCTCTGCTTACATCTTTACTGTCATTAAGATGTCAACTACTTAGAAGGCATTAATAATAGCTAAATCAGTTCATTTATTCATGGTTTCCAATTATAAAGAGCAAAATACACAGTCCACATTTAAGTACTGCAGCAAATATCTCAGAGGAGGAAGCAATGAATGGATCATTCAGAATGGCAAAGTTCAAAGTGTTAACATACAAATGTTCATTTATTCTGATCACAGAAAGAAGGGCAGGGAGGGAGGTGAAGAAGGTGAGATACAGAACTGAGAATATGCACTCACTGGTCGAGTTGCCTTGCATCTGAATGATGCACTTGGACTCCTTGCTGGTCTCTCGAGAATTGAAGGGCCTCACACGGACAGCAACCTTCACTGAGGCTCCCGACATTCTGATGGCCTTTGTAATGTATATGCAGTCCAGAAATAAAGTATCAAATCTTCTTTTGAAGTTATGTTCAAGTTTCCTTTAAAAAGAAAAAGGTTCCATACAAGATAGTCAAAATTAAAGGAAACACAAGCAAACTGAAGCCTAAGAGTTCTACTTATTTTCACTTCTAGAAATCTCATTCCCTTTCTCCCCCGACAAGTCATATAGCTAGTAGTAAATTATCAAATATCGAAGAAAGAAATTTGGTTTCCTACTCTATTATCTCCTTCTCATATCTAAAAAAAAAAAGTCCCTAAACTTTTAAAACTCTAAAACAACAACAACAAAAACAAAAACAAAAAAAACAGGCATCTATCTTGCTTTCTGTATTTCTGGATCAATCTTCAAAGGTAAATGAAAAATTTACAATGTTTATTTGTTAAAAGAGTTCCTTGAACAGCTAACTTCCCGTCTGCAAACCCCCTATTTCCTTTCTTTAAAGAAATGTATTGAATTTTATACTTTTAATTACAGTTTGAACCATTTGGTTATACCATGTGTAATTAAACAGCAAAGGACAGAGATAAGTTTGTGCTGGCTCCTTTAATTACCCCTATGTAGTAATTAACTTGGAAGTTCCTTGGCATGCATCCCATTTGACCTGCAGGAGCACTCTACACAATAAGCAGAGAAGATTCCCACAGACTCAGGTCCTACACTTCAGATGTGCCAGGGACTCATGGCAGAATGTAGTGAAATCACTACATTTCACTACTAAAAGAAGCCAGAAAAAAATATATATTAATATTTTCTGAGGAATAATTCCCATCCCAACAGAACAACATCAACACTCTTCAGTGAAAAAAAAAAAAAGTATGTAATCTCCACAAGAAGCAACCTCTCTCTCTCTCTCTCTAGTCAGGAAGAATTCTACACTCTATTCATTACTCTATTAATATTCACGAATAAAATGAAAAGGGAAAAGTTAAAAAAGAAAAGTATTTATGAGTCCAATTATCAGGGAACCCAACCAGTATTTAAATCTGACTAATTTTTTTCCACATAATTAAACAGTTTAGAAATACTAACCTTCAGTGGCACAACACTACCAATGTTTTCCCCAGGAAAAGGCAAAAAATAAAACCCGAGTCACTCTCTACCTCAGTGCACTAATTCTCCTAGCAGTAGTATCAATGTCCATCTCTCAGGCCATACCAAAGTATTCAGAGATCTCCTGTCCTATGTGCTAGCAGTTAGAACAGTACCTGTTTGAAGAGCTCAGTGTTTGTTGAACAAATAAATTAATGAACTGGATTACAGAGCTGTGGGAATCATCTGTTTGAGTCTTTGTCTATTTGCTGATTTTTGGTTTTGCTTTAAATGATCACAATATTTTTAATACTAATATTTTTATATATGTTGCAATGTTTTTTCCAATCTGTTTTTCATTTCACTTTATATGGAACTAATAGTACTTTATTTAACATATCAAATATTTTTGTGATTGCATTTATCAAATGAAAACTTTGGGAATTATTATACCCTCCAATTGATATAGTATATCTTGTATTCACCAGTTAAGTACCATGCCAAAAAGATGATGCATTCTAATAAAACATGATATCAAACACATTTCAACCTCCTAGAGTTTCCTTTAATATATAACCATCATCTCAACTTTCATCATGTCCATATCTTCTTTCCCAAACTAATAATTTTTCAATCTTCCCATTTCTGCCAACATCATTCTCCCAGGCCCCATTATTTAAGTTCTGGGGTCATCTTTGTTTTCTTCTCTTAGAATCCTTGTATTAGTATTGACATTATTCATGACAAACCATAGGAAAACTTTTCAGACAGAAATTTGCGTTGTTGTGGTCCCTCCTACCTCTTCTCCTCATTGCCTTCCCCTCCCTAATCCATGGACTCACTACCACATGTCTAGAATACTTGAAACAGATGAACTCTTCTTTGAATTTTAGTCTTTGACTCAATAGAATCAAACAGAGTTACACAAAACAAAATCACACAGCAGTCTTTTGAAAAGCAAATGAGCCTAGACTCCCTCCTCCATGAATTAAAAGGGGAAAAACTAGATTTAAAAAGATGCTACTGCTTAATCTATTTATAAAAGTAAACACAAATTGTCTCTGGAAGCAAATCTAATACAAGTTGCTTATCTAATACAAAACTTTAAAGATGGGATCCTGACATTAGGGTTTTTGCTTTGGTTTATCTTTCAAAGATTATGTTGTAGATCCCTACACAAAAACCACTGCTTTAAACTACTGCTAAACCATGTTAGAAGATCAACCTTTCTAAAGTATGACTCTCCCTGTCGCTCTCAATTGTGAGAACATTCTCATATTCCCCTGTGCTTCCAAAATCAAGACCAAAGTGAAGATACTCTGTTCTAGCCAAGCTCCTTCACTATCCCACAAACACCTCCTATTTCTGCCCAACAATGGGCATACCGGTTTTCTCTCTCTTTTTTTTTTTTTTCTCTCTCTCTCTCTCACCCAGTCTCATCTCTTCCAAAATACCTAACCCAAACATTCTAGGAATCAATCAATGGTTCTTACACTTCAAACACTGGAACACACTGTGAGACACTGCTATCGTTTTACATAACTGCATTCTATCTTGCACTATTCCTTTTATTTTTGGTATCACAGATTGAACCCAGTAGGACTTAACCAATGAGCCACATTTTCAACCCATTTTTTTAATTTTTAATTTTGAGAAAGGGTCTCCCTAAGTTGCTAAGGCTGGCTTTGAACTTGTGATCCTCCTGCCTCAGCCTTTCAAGCCACTGGAATTACAGGCATGCACCACTACACCTGTATTTTTAATAGCTTCTTAAGGTGAAAATTTTATTTCTTAAAAAAATCTCCTTGAACTTGCACTCCTTGAAAATTTCAAGTCTGGGCAAGAAATTTCAAGGAAATCCTAGAACATTTTGTGTGCCCAAGAGCAAGATCCTATCAAAGATGAATGGATCATGTCCAAAGGACAGGGGTGCCAGCCTAAAGGAGCTCTCACTGACCAAACCGGATAATTAAAGCATTGAAAGAAGAAGAAGAAACTGCAAGGAAAACATCAAATACATGAAGTTATGAGTTTATAATGACACTTTAGAAAATCTCAAATTATCGACTGGGGTATGGGCTATGTAGCATGCATGAGGTCCTGGGTTTGACCCTTTGAACCACCAAAGAAAAAAAATAATAAAGAAAAATCTCAATATTTTGAAAAACTAGCAAAATATAAAATATCCCAGGATAAACTATAATAGTCAGTGAGGGTAGGTTTTTTATTTTTAATACCTTTTTTTAAAATTTATTTTATCTATTTATTTTTAAAAGCTTGCTTGCTTGCTTTAATATTTTTGCAGTTATAGATGGACACAATATCTTTATTTTGTTTGTTTATTGTATGTGGCGCCAGGGATCGAACCCAGTGCCTCACACGTGCTAGTGCTCTACCACTGACCCTCAACCCTGGCCCAAGGGTAGGTTCTTTACAGAAAAATTCTAGCTAATAAATGGAAAAGATATTACCTAGAATATCACTACTGATATAAAGGCTTTCTGACACAATACCACTGGCTGTTAAAATGCATTGCATGTAAGGATGGTTGGTGGGAGAAGCTGAGAATACTCAAACCAAATGATCAGTTTTGTGTATATAATGTGCATTCACCTATGCTAGGGATTGAACCCAGGGCTTCATGCATGCTAGGAAGTGCTCTACCACTGAGCTACATCCCCAGGCCTTTTAAAATTTTGAGACAGTGTCTCACTGATTTTCCCAGACTGACCCTCAAACTTGCAATCCTTCTGACTCAATCTCCTGAATAGCTGGAATTACAAGACATGCACCACCATGTCCCACTCAGTTGATCAGTCTCAACACCACTAGAAGTAGGACACCAAGGTCATATAGCCCCTCTTGATGGACTACACAGAAATACACAGCACCACCTAGGAAGTATTCTTGCCCCATTCCCTCCTTGCCCCACTCCCTTAGAAAGAAACTGTAACAGGGCTAGAGTTGTGAATCAGTGGTAGAGCACTTGCCTAGCATGTATGAGGCACTGGGTTTGAGTCTCAGCACCACATATAAGTAAGTGAATAAAATAAAGAAAAAAATAATAAAGAAAAATCTCAATATTCTGAAAACTAGCAAAATATAAAATATACATAAAATAAAAAATGAAGTTATAACAGAATGAAATCTTAGATCTAACTATCAGTTCACCAGATATATAGGGAGCAAAGAGGCAATTCAGATGAGGTGCCAAAGATACAATCAGCCAAATTCAAAATGTGGGAAAATCTACAGACCAAGATGCCCTGTTTAATCCAATAAACAGCATAACTTGGGAGGAAGCGTTATAAAAGAAGCTTGCATTATCAACCATATGCAAATATTTTTTTCAGTCAAGAAAATCTATAGAAACTAATTTTAAAAAATAATCAGGAATAGAAAAGCCCGATGCAGTGGTGCCGCCTATAATCCCAGCTGCTCAGGAGGCTGAGGTAGGAGCATTCCAAGTTCAAAGCCAGCCTCAGCAATTTAGCGAGGTCCTAAGCCATTTAGTGAGGGAGGCCCTGCCTCAAAGGGCTGGCAACATGGCTCAGTGGTAAAGCACCCTAGGATCAATCCCCAGTACCAAAAAAATTTTAAAAATTTAAAAAATAATCAGGAATAGAAAAAGCAAGATTGCCAAAGAGCCAACAGTTATTAAATACTATAGGTATTTAAATTAATTTATGTATGTGTATGTGTGTTCTACCCAGGGCCCACTGGAGTGTTGAATACTTCTGACTTAACAAACAAGACAGCCCTGGCTAAATCCTCTTTTTACTGTGCTTCTGATATAAGGTATAAGGTAGTATGCATTTGTAACTATGAACCAAAATACTAACATTTCCAATATCAAAGTCCTTATACAATTCATGTTTTCAGGAGACTGCTTGATTCCTCTATCTAGCTATCTTATCAGTAAAATATCTCTCCTCCAAACACTACCAGATCTTTTACCTCTTTTCCTTTTTCTTTTCTTTCTTTTTTTTTTTTTTTTTTGTGTGTGTGTGTTGGGGGGTTTGCTGGGGATTGAACCCAAGACCTATGCATGCAAGACAAGCACTCTACCAACTGAGCTATATATCCCCAGCCCTCTTTTACCTCTTTTCTACTTCTTTTAATGTTCCCACCATTCTGTTCCCACTTCTCTTTCTTTTCTATCAACATACCCATTAGGCCTTCAATACTTTCTAAGGCCTGCCTATTTATTTATTTATTTATTTATTTATTTATTTATGTGGTGGTGCTGTGGAATAGACATGGGGTCCTGGCACATGCTAGGCAGGTGCTGTACCACTGAGCCCCTCCAAGGCCTTCTTAAGCAGCTTTATCTCTTTCTTCCTTCTACCCCATTCATACTACACAACATTCCCATTTTTATCTGTTCCATCTACACAATACTGCTAGATTTGTCTCTCTGAAATACAGGTCTATTCCTGTCACTGTCCACTTAAAAATCTTGATTTTCCCTACACTCAATGGCAGAACTCCCCACACTAGCTTTAAATTGTTCTGAAACATAAACAAACTATTTTTGCAGGACCACAAAACACAGCCTTCCACCCACATTCCCTAACCATCCCCCACCAGAGAGCTTCAGAATCATCTTGTGTTTTCTTGCCTCTGTGCCTTATAAGTGAAGTTAAGACTGATGATTTGGTTCAAGTGTTCTCTGCCTAATCTGTAATATTCTCCCACAATGCCTTCCTCTTCTCCTGTTCTTTCCAAACTCCAATTTATTCTTTCAAGACCTTTACACATTCCTGAACTAAAAGCAACTGTTTCTTCTAATACTTTATAAAGAGCTGGGGATACTGCTTAGTGGTAGAATACTTGCCTAGCATATAAAGTCCCCGAGTTTAATCCCTAGTGCTGAAAAACTAAATAAACAAACAAACGAATGAATGAATCCAACTTTTCAATTCTTTGACCTTACCCCAGGCAGAATAAATTATTTTTGTTCCTGCTATAGATTTTAAATTCCCTGAAAACAAGAACACAATCTTAAATTTCTAATCCTCTAAAACACAAGGTGCTGGAGATAGCAATTTTATTGTTGAATTCCTGGTTACTATGTATCAATAGACTAATGTTTAAATGAATCTAAATACATATTTTTCCCATTGTTTTTAAATACCTTTATTTTATTTATTTATTTATTTTTTTAAATTATGTGGTGCTGAGGATCAAACCCAATGCCTCGCACATGCTAGGCAAATGCTCTGAGGCTGAGACACAATCCCAGACCACCATTTTTTTAACTCTCTCAGTAAAACTAATCATCTTCACCAGTGAGGTTTTTGTTGTTATTGTTGTTGATGCTACTGTTTTGTTTTTGTTGTTGTTTTCTGGTACTGGGAATTGAATCAGGGGGAACTCTACCACTGAGCTAAACCCTCAGACCTTTTAATTTTTTATTTTGAAACACAGTCTTGCTAAATTGCCCAGGGTAGCCTCAAACTTGAGATCCTTCTGCCTCAGTCTCCCAATTACCTGGGATTACAAACTGGCACAAGTTAGGCTGTGAGTTAAAAGTCTGCACAGTAGGGCTAGGGTTGTGGCTCAGTGTGGCTCAGTTGTGGCTCACACTTGCCTAGTGTGAGGCACTGGGTGGGATTCTCAGCACCACATGTAAATAAGTAAATAAAATAAGGGTCCATCAAAAATTAATAAAAATATTTTTAAAAAGTGTCTGCACAGTAATTGGAAACTATGGTTGTGTGTATTATAAAAAGAGTTAATAGGGGCTGGGGATGTGGCTCAAGCGGTAGCGCACTTGCCTGGCATGTGTGCGGCCCGGGTTCGATCCCCAGCACCACATACAAACAAAGATGTTGTGTCCGCCGAAAACTAAGTAAATAAATATTAAAATTCTTTCCAAAAAAATGTTATTTTAAAAAAAAAAAAAAAAAAAAAAAAAAGAGTTAATAACCAGGCTTGATGGCTCATGTCTGTAATCCAAGCAACTTGGGAGGCTGAGGCAGGAGGATCATGAATTCAAAGCCAGCCCTCAGCAACTTAGCAAGGGCCTAAGCAACTCAATGAGACCCTGTCTCTAAATAAAATATAAAAAAGGGCTGGGGATGTGACCCTTGAGTTCAATCCCTGGTACAAAAAGAAAAAAAAAGTTACTTTGTTACTTCCCTAATACTATAAACAGTATCACTTTTAATAATAGATGTCTGCCAAAATAGTTTTGAAACTCCTTGCTCCTCAAAAAAAAAAAAAAAGAAAAGAAAGAAAGAAAAAGAACTTGTTATATAAATCTTAAATGGAGTTGAAAGTCCAATGAGAAACAATAATAACAGAGTATTTTTAAGAAGTTACAGGAAGTGGAGAACACATGTAATCCCAGCAATTTGGGAGGCTGAGGCAGGAGGAGCTCAAGTTCAAAGCCAGCCTCAGCATATTAATGAGGTTGTAACTTAGTGTCTCAAAAAAAAAAAAAAAAAAGGCTGAGGATGTAGCTCAGTTGTGTACCCCTGGGTTCAATCCCCAGTACAAAAAAAAAAAAAAAAAATGTTTCAGAAGTCAGAGGTGATGGCAACTCAGGAGGCTGAGGCAAGAGGATTGAGGCAAGAGGATCAGGAGGCTGATGCAAATTTGAAGCCAGCCTCAGCAACTTAGCAAGATCTTGCTCAAAATTAAAAATAAAGAGGGGAGGGACTGGGAATGCAGCTCAGTGATAGAGCATCCTGGGCTCAATCCCTACTACCAAAACACACACACACACACACACACACACACACACACACTTCTTTAATTAATTAATTTGGTTGGTTGGTTTTTGGTACCAGGAATTGAACCCAGGAGTACTTAACCATTGTCAAAACCCCAGCCCTTTTTTATTTCTTATTTTGAAACAGGGGCTCCCTAGGCTTCCCTAAATTGCTTAGGGCCTCACTACATTGCTGAGTTTGGCTTTGAACTTGCAATCCTCCTGCCTTAGCCTCCAGAGCTGATGAGATTAGAGGGATTACAGGCAGGGACCACCATGTCCAACTTGAGAACAACCCTTCTTAATAATTCACATAAAATATATTTTTCAAGCTTTCAAGAGCCAATAAAGAAAGGCAGGCAGGAAAGGTAACAACACATACTCTAAATCACTTACACAGCCTCAGTTCTAGACTATTCCTCTCACCAGCTTTTCTTCCTTATGACACATAATTAGAAGCATTAGGAAAGTGGAATGGAGCAAAAATTCCAGAAGCATTCACTAACATTAAAGGGGCAATAAAACTTTTTGGTCTAATTCATTTGAAAACTTCTCAATTAATTTTTGCCTAATTACTTAATTTTGATCTTACAGAACTTTCACTTGCTCTCAGAGGTACCATGGGATTATTAGGGACTCTGAGAGGACAAATTGATCTTCTAGCAAAGTGAATAAACAATAATGCAATAATACTATTTTTGGTTTTTGGATTTTGTTTTTTGTTTTGTTTTGGTTTTTGTTTGTTTGTTTGGGGTTGGTTTTTTTGGTTTGTTTTTGTAATATCCATTTCCAAACTGCCAGGATTATATTCCTAAAACAGATTAGTTCACGTCATTGCCTCTCCTTAAAAATCTCTAACTGCTGGGCTGGGGATGTGGCTCAAGCGGTAGCACGCTCGCCTGGCATGCGTGCGGCCCGGGTTCAATCCTCAGCACCACATACAAAGATGTTGTGTCTGCCGAGAACTTAAATAAATAAATATTTAAAAAAAAAAAAAAATCTCTAACTGGTTTCCATGGCCTCAGAGCATAACCTAAATATTCCAAGGCCCCCACAACTCAACCTACTTACCTGGTCTCAGCTTTTACTGCCCAGTTTTAAGTGCCTTTCTCTACCAGCCACCCTCTTTCTACATCATACATTTGGTTAGTTGGAAACCCAATCTCCCTTCTCAAACTTTACACAGTCCACATCTTTCAAAGACGAGGTCAAAATGTCACCATGGAGTGGGAAGCATTAAACCATACATTCCTTAATATCTACCTTTCTGAGTTGAAAGTCATACCTCCTTTTACTTTGTTCCTTAAAACTGCTTTATTGATTCATTTTTTTACTGACTTCATTCTGCCCTATGTTGTGGTTAGTTAATTCAACACTCATACATAGATTGTTTATTTACCCCATGCTTATTAGAATATAGGTGTTTTTTTTTTAAATGCAGTCTTTTAAATACACTACACAGTAACAAATTTACATCAACAAGCAATCTATTTAAAAAATAATCTTTTCCACTGAATTTCATGGGGGTGTACTGGGAATTAAACCCAGGAGTCTTTACCACTGAGTTACATCCCCAGTCCTTATTTATTTATTTATATTGGGTTTTGAACCTAGAGGTGCTTTACTACTAAGCTACATCCCCAGTTCTTTTGTTTGTTTTGGTACTGGAGATTAAACCCTAGGGCACTTTACCACTGGGTTACATTCCAACCCAGCCACTCCCCTCCCCGAATTTTCTTTTTAAGTTTTGATTTGGGGATAGTTAGGGTTAGGGTTAGGGTTAGAAGTTGCCAGCCTGGGTCCTGGAACTTGTGATCCTCCTACCTCAGCCTCCTGAGTTGCTAGGATTACATGGGTATACTGCCATGCCAAGTTGAACTGCATTTAAGGAATAAATAAAGAATGAATAGATATCAAAAGTAGATTTCTGGTCAGGCATGGTAGTGCACAACTATTATCCCAGATACTGAGAGACTGAGGAAAGATAATGACAAGTTTGAGACCAGCCTGGAAAATCTGATGAGATCCTCTCTCAATATTAAATTTAATTAAAAAGGGAAGGCTGGGTATGCAGCTCAAGTAGTAGAGAGTTTGCGTAGCATGTTTGAGAACGTGGGTTCTATCTGTGGCACCACAAAAAAAAATTAATAAATTTCTATAGCTAAAGAATCCCTATTAAGGGCTGGGGTTATGGCTCAGCGGTAGAGCACTCAACTTGCACGTGCAAGGCCCTGGGTTCGATCCTCAGTGTGAGGCACTGGGTTCAATTCTCAGCAAAATAAAGGTCCAGTCAACAACTAAAAAAAAAAATTTTTTTTTTTTTTTTTTTTTAAAGATTCTATGGGACTGGGGTTGTGGCTCAGAAGTGGAGCACTTGCCTCGCATGCTTGGGGTGCCGGGTTCAATCCTTAGCACCACATAAAAATAAAATAAAGGTGTTGTGTCCATCTACAACTAAAAATTAAATATTAAAAAAAAAGATGCTGTGAAAAAAATCCTTTTTTATAATGTCTTTGCTTTTCTCCATCTAATACTTTCTCTGAAGACCAAGAAGATTTTAGGACCAAATATGGTACCAATGACCAAGACGATAATGAACAAATTATCTCAAAATATGTAAGAATTTGTGTATGTATATGAAATACTCGTCTACTCATGATCTTTGAGTCTAGAATAAAAATCAGCCATGGGCCACACTGATACAGGTCATATTAGGAAAGCTTCTTTCTAATCTAACTCAATGCCAAGAATCAGACTGCACGGAAATGGTCTCCTAAAAGATCAGATTTCCAGTCTCCAATGCAACTACACAGGCTCCCCAATTGTTTCAACCACCATCTAAAATAATATAATTTTTAGATTTATCAGACATTGTCTTCCTGCCACTGCTATTAAGAAATAATTATCTTCCTTTTTACTAGTGATATGATTTTATTCTCATAAACCAAGAAGTGCATCAAAAAACAACAGCGCTTATGGCCCATGGAGTAAAATAAGCTATTCTAAATAAAATTTATTCTTTCCCTTTTGGGGGGGAGAGGGGATGTGTTGGTGGTATGAGAGATTGCACCTAGGGCTTCATGTATGTTAGGCAAGTAATCTACAGTTCTTGCAGGTCCTGCTAAATTGCCTAGGTTAGACTCAAACTTAGGATCCTCCTCCTTCCTGCCTCAGCCTCCTGAGTAGCTGGGTTTATGTGAGTACACCACTGCACCCCACTTCTTTTTAAATTTTTCAGGTGGGGTCAAGTCCAAAGTTTGGACATTTAGTATTAGACCCTTTCTAGGAAGTTAACTAGTTCTAAAATCTGGTTACTTTAGTACTAGACCCTTTCTAGGAAGTTAACTAGTTTTTATATCTGGTTACCTTTTACTTTTTTTTGGGGGGTGGGGGGCAGATCCACTGAGACTCTACCACACCCAAATCCCAACATGCCACTGACACAGTCTTCTATGGGCAAAATCAATGACAACGCTTAGATTCATCAGACATTGTCTTCCTGCCACTGCTATTAAGAAATAATTACCTTCCTTTTTACTAGTGACATGATTTTATTCTCATAAACCAAGAAGTGCACCAAAAAACAATTAATTTCATTTGTAATTGTCCAGGCAAAGACTGAATTTACTTCAGCTATGGGGTAGAAATGGTAAGTTTCAGTCAAAGGTTAATTCAAGTTTAGTATTAGTCAAGATTACTTTCTTTCTGAAATCTGCTCCTCACTACACCTTTACAACTACAATTTGGGGAAGTAACTCACTATCTGGACAAGTATGCAGGTTAGACATTTCTGTGTATAAAAAGGTGTTAATCTGGCCATATAATAAACTGGTTCTCAAAGTTTAATAGGTATGTTTTCTTTTAGATGACAAACACAAAATCAAACAACTACAGAATACAACTCCCCAAGGTTGAATAATGAGTTTTCTGCTGGGATACTCAAATTAATCTTTATATAAAGTTAGATAACTAAACCATATTAGGTTTATTTTTCATAGAGAAGACTTAGTTTCATTAAATTTTAATGTTATATTCTCAGTTTGGAAACCAGGTAGATTACTTTTTTTAAAGTAATGTTTGAAGAATACTTCTTCCTTTCACTTAAAAAATGTTGAAAATACTAAGTATGCACACAGGGGAACTCTACCATTGAGCTATATCCCCTGCCCTTTTTATTTTTTATTTTTGAGACAGGGTTTCACTAAATTGCCAAGACTGGCCATGAACCTGAAATGAACTTCCAATTCTCCTGCTTTAGCTTCCCTAGTCACAGGATTACCGAAATATGACATCTTGACTGGCTAGTACACCTTGTATTAGGATGCCTGTAACACTCAGGAGTCAGAGACAGAGAGATCACAAATTTGAGTCAGCATCAACCAACTTAGTGAGGCCCTAAGCAACTTAGTGACATCCTGTTCTGTCTCAAAAATAAAAAATAAGTTGGGTGAAGTGGTGCACATCTATAATCCTAGCCACTCAGGAGGCTTAGGCAGGAGGATCTTGAATTCAAAGCCAGCCTCAGTAATGGTGAAGCATTAACCAACTCAGTGAGACCCTGTTTCTAAATAAAATACAAAATAGGGCTGGGGATGTGGCTCAATGGCCAAGTGCCCCTGAGTTCAATCCCTGGTACTCCCAAATAAATAAAGAAAGAAAATAAAAAGGGTAGGGTAGGGGCTGGGGTTGTGGCTCAGTGGTAGAGCCTTGCACGTGTTAGGCACTGTTTGATTCTCAGTACTATATATAAATAAACAAAAATAAATAAAGGTCCAACAACAACTAAAAAAATATTTTTTTTAAAAAAAGGGCGTAGAGGGACTGGGGATGTGGCTCAAATGGTAGCACGCTCTCCTAGCATGCATGAGGCACTAGGTTCGATTCTCAGCACCACATAAATGTGAAATAAAGATACTGTGTCCACCTAAAACTAAAGAAATAAATATTTTTTAAAAAAAGGGGAGGGGTAGAGGCTCTGGTTTCGATCCTCAGTACCACAGAAAAATAAATAAATAAAAAATAAAGATATTGTGTCCATCTGCAACTAAAAAACTACTTTTAAAAAAGGGGCTCTTGGGTAAGGATGTGGCTAAATAATTAAGCAACTCTGGGTTCAATCCCCAATACCAAAAAAAAAAAAAAGTCTGTTTTGAAAAGCCATTAGGCTTTCTTTTGCCAAAATGAAAACTATAATTTATCTTTTATCTTTTCCTTTTTGCTTGACTTCCAAAAATTTCAAAACTAAGTTATAGGGCTGGGGTTGTGGCTCAGCAGGAGAGAATATTCACCTAGCATGTGCAAGGCACTGGGTTTAATCCTCAGCACCATGTAAAAACAAATACATAAAATAAAGGTTTAAAAAAAAAAAAAGCAAACTAAATTACAAACCAGGTGGTGACATATGCCTGTAATCCCAGTGACTCAGAAGGCTGAGGCAGGAGGATCAAAAGTTCTAGGCCAACCTTGGCAACTCAAGGAGCTCTGACTCAAAATAAAAAATGGTTGGGGATATAGCTCCAGTAGTACAGTGCACTGGGTTTCAATCACTAGTACATACACACACACACACACACACACACAAACACACACATAAGCCTAAATTATAAAAACCACCTTAGCCTAGGCAAATTTTATTTTTACATTTTTCTCTTTTCACATAAATTTTTGCTTCTCACTTACACTTTAATAGCCTTACAGTTTATGTGGTATTTGTAGTAAGCTACTCAAATATTTCCTCAAAGCAGTAAGTAGTATAAATTATAAATAAAAAATGTCTTATAGTGGTCTATTCCAACTATTTAACCATATATATATATATATATATATATATATATATATATATATATATATATATATATCAGTCCAAGTTCTGATTCCTAAACACAAAATCAAACAATACCAGTAAAATATACAAAAATTTGTTTTCAATAAGTTTGATAGCCATGTGAATGTTCAGGAAACTAAAATAGCCCTACCAAACAGAAACATCCCAAAGCTCAAGGACAGAGGGTGTGAAGTGAGCAATATTTCCAGAGCTACAGTAATGTGAAGTGTGCATGCCCCTAGTTTCAGCAATAAAGGCTGGAAACCACAATAAAAACAGTGTCAGAGACAGGGGAGGCCCTGAAGCCACTCTGTCCTGGGCTGACATGGAAGTAGAAACGCAAGAATTCACCATACTGACAGAACCTCACTGTGATGATCAGAAAAGAAAATCAAAATAAAGAAGAATTTCTCTCCCCCAGTCTTTTTTTTTTAATATAATAGAATAGATTGGCACTTTTCTATACTATATATTAAGTATTTAAAACGTAATAATGAGGACTGGGGTTGTGGCTCAACAGTAAAGCGCTCGCCTAGCATATGCGAGGCCCTGGATTTGATCCTCAGAACCACATAAAAATAAATAAATAAAAGTATTGTGTCCAGCTACAACTAAAATATAAATATAAAATAAAATGTAATAGCAAGTTCCTAGGGTGAAGCAATGAACAAAATACATAAATTCCTTCTCATGGAGGAACTTACATTCTAGTAGCCGGGCATTAAAAATAATAAATAAGCTACAGAGAATGTAATAAGCATTGAGGAGGGAATACAGCAAAGTCAGGGGAATCTAGAGAGTATGGTGGAAGGGGTGCTATTCAGGTACATAAACAAGGTCAGAATAGGCCTGTTGAGGAGGTGAGATGTAATCAAAGACCTGAAAGAAGTGAAGGAGTTGGCCAGATTTCAGAAGAAGAGTCAGAGCAAGGGTCCTAAGGTGGAACTGTGTCTGGCAAGTTCAAGGAACAACGGAGAGGGTCAGTGAAGGGGAAAAAGAAGTAACTAATACAAAAAGTTCCTAAAGATTAGAAGGCAAAGATATACAAAACACAGATCACAGATCAAGAAAATAACAGAAGTCAGGGAGAGGAACCTTGTTCTTAGAATAGAGAAAAGAGCAGAAGAAACAAGGTGAAGTTTCTAAGTAGAAGAAAGGGAAGCTGAGGGAATTCATGCCTTTTTTTTTTTTTCCTATGAGGCAGTAGACAAAATTTTCTGCCAAGCCTGGGGCAATGAAAGTTTGAGTCAAGTGATCAAGATTTTAGAACTGCCACTGTGGAAATCCAAGGAGGGAACTGAGCAGAACTGCTTTGGCAGACACCAAAGCAGACACACAAGAGAACTCAATTCCATATTAATGGGGGCACTAAAGCCCCATACTCTACGAGGTTTCTCCATGACAGAGTAAGAACAGAAGGCATGGGTAGGAACAATAAAAACTGCAAATGCTAGTAAGAAAATAACTGAAGCAACGTACCCCACAGGTCACAGTGTAGAGAAGAAAGGAAAAATGTAAAATCTGTAAGAGACTGACAGGCTAAGAGACTTGAAATGGAAAAACAAAGAAACTATGACAGTAAGAACTGTAAATTACTATGGTTTAAGTTAGGGAGGCAAAATTCAGATATGAAAGCAATGTTAGAAGATGTGGCCACAATACTGAGTTACTAGAACAGAACCAAGACAATGTTTGCTTGAGCAAAAATTAAGAGATTTTATGGGCAGAGTAGTTACAAACTAGTTCTAGTAACCTCAGAGAAGTCACTTAGCCTCTGTCTCAGTTTCTTCATCTGAAAAAAAAGGATCATAGTAGTATCTGTTTTACATGGTTGCCTACAAATTAGTTAACCAATGTAAATTCTTAGAAAAAGGCCTGACACATAGAAAGTGCTCAATATGAATAAGTTATTTTATCATTATTGTTGCTGCTGCTGTTGTTTATTTATACAGTCATTGACATCTGATCTGCCAAGATGATGTCAAAAATCTGAATGGGGGTTAGGGGTGTAGCTCAGTGGTAGAGTACTTGCCTAATATGTACAAGGCTCAGGGTTCAATCCCCAGAATGCAAAAACAAATTAAAAAATAAAAATTTGATGGAAGGGAAAACTAAGCCAAGAATCAAAGTTGTCCAATGGTAGAGGACAGTATTAGCTGAAAGGAATGCTTTGGTGTAAACAATGCCATGTTAAATACTTAATAATGTTTGAACCCATCAGACATTTACAGTCTTGTAACTTGAAAAATACACAAATAACCACAAAACAATCACAAAAGTATTAATACTTATTATATGATAATGTCATAATAATATGAGTGTATTAGATAATAGTATTGTTACAATAGCTTCTAATAGTAACATTACAAAGGGAAAAGAGGCGCTGTGCAAATTGTGGAAACTACCATGGCATTAGTAGCAGAACAGTAAATTGTACTAAAATGAAAGGAGTTGGAGTTAACAACCTTATCTTGCCATACCTGTATAAATGGTAAAGTTAAAAGTTCTTTGAGGGTAAAGAGTTAAATCTATAAGCACTCTCAATTAACTAGTGATGACCTAAATGAGCAAAAATGAATCATTGGGCTGTTAAGAATAAATCCCAACTCTTGGAGAGGCCCAAGGTAATTTTCTTTTCCTTTTCTTTCTTTCTTTTTTCTTTTTTTTTTTTTTTTTTTTTTTGCTACAAGGAATTGAACCCAGGGACACTTAATCACAGAGCCACATCCCCAGCCTTTCAAAAATATTTTATTTATAGACAGGGTCTCAGTATAGGGCCTCACTAAGTTGCTGAAGCTGGTTTTGAACAGACAATCCTCCTGTCTCAGCCTCCTGAGCAGCTGGGATTACAGGCATGCACCACTGCACCTAGCAATTGTCTTTTGTTTTATTTTTTTTTACAGTACCAGGGACTGAACCCAGGGTCTGTGCAGGCTAGGTAAGAACTTTATTACTAAGCTATGTCCCCATCCCTTTTTATTTTATTTTGAGACAGGTTCTCCAAGAAGTTGCCCAGGCTATAGCCTCCAACTTGTCATCTATCCTACTGCCTCAGTCTCCAGAGTAGCTGGAATGCCAGGTACATGCCACAATGCCCAGTTCCAAGGTACCTTTTGCAGATTTTCCTAACACAATCACCTGTTTAATTTCTCTTCAATCCTTCACACACACACACACACAAAAAAATTTTTATATATAGATAGATAGATAGATAGATAGATAGATAGATAAGTGTATATTTGTTCAGATAAGGCCCTCTTTCAAAGAGAACTACATAAAGTACACATGAGATACCTTTAACTTCAGAGCCATGTGAAATTACCTGTTTGTAAGACGAAAGGGATATATATAAATATATTTATATATATATTTTTAAACCCCTGGAAAAGACCTGCTATGATTAGCAGCTGGGACAAACAAGGCAGTGACCATTGTTGTCCTTTACTTTGTACCTGGGACAAGACCATAGCATATAAATGAACTAGAAAGCTTTGGCCTTGGAAACTGTTGGCAGAATTCTGGGCATTTATTCCTTGCACAAATTCAAAATGGGAAAGAAGAAAGAGAAAAAAGGAAAACCACATTAATATCTGTTCTTGAAAAGGAAAAAGAGTCTGTCCTAAGCTTCAGAAGCTATTCTTCATTGGATAAACTCTGGAAAAATATTCATCAAAGCAGAGCCTTCTTAGACTCAAAGTCTTATCTCCATATCAGATTCACAAACAGGTTCAATTTTACCAAATGCTCAAATTATGTTTAACCACAATCTTCAGATCTTTATATAAATAAACTCTAAAAATTAAAAACTTACAAATATTTCTTATTTCAGGCATGGAGTTATAAAACAAACATTTTGCATTTCTCTCATATTAGTGTAATGCAAGAAATGCTAGTTTCTATTGAACCCATATTTAATTTAATCAAGTTTTAAAGGAAATGTCTAATGATAAAAATTGCAAAGAAAAAAAATGGAGGATGTTAAAATTTTTCTTAGAAAAACCTACTGGAAAATTTTTTTAAGTAATTCAACTTAAGAAGCATTAAGAAATGGACCGTGGTTAGGCACACTTCTGTAATCCCAGCCGCTCAGGAGACTGAGGCAGAAGGATCTGGAGTTCAAAGTCAGCCTCAACAACTTGTCAGGCACTAAGCAACTTAGTGAGACCCTGTCTCTAAATAAAATACAAAAAAAGGGCCAGGGATATGACTCAGTGATTAAGTGCCCCTGAGTTCTAATCCCCAGTAAGAAAGGAAGGAAGGGAGGGAAGAAGGAAGTTTGGGCCTAGAGGAGGTGGGGCACACCTGCAATCCCAACAACTAGTGAGGCTAAGGCAGGAAAACTACCAATTCAAAGCTTCAGCAACTTAGTGAGGCCCTAAGCAACTTAGTGAGACCCTGTCTCAAAATAGAAAACAAAAAGGGCCAGTGATGTAGCTCAGTAGTAAAGCACCCCTGGGTTAAATCCAGTACCGAAAAAAAAAAAAAAAGAAAAGAAAGAAATGGAGTTTGAGGGCTGGGAACTAGCTCAGTGATAGATTGCTTGCCTAGCATGCATAAGGCCCTGGGTTAGATCCCCAACACCATAAGCAAAAGAAAGAAAGAGGGAAATAAAAAGCAAGCAGAGAAATGGGATTTGAATGAAAGCAATGTACAAATAAAGGAGCAGGCAGGCTATCTATCCAGGTCCTGCCACCTCTTGGATGTAGGAAAAGACAGATTTACAGACTCACACAGAATCCAGTTATTGATCATTTCCAGATCGGCTTTACAATGCCAACATGTTTGCAATCTTCATATTCCAACCCCAAATGGAACATTAACAACTTCACTTACTTCATAACCCAACAATACCAACAAAATTAGAAAACACCACCTCACTTTTTAGAGGAGATAAAATTTTGTTATGACTAAGCTAAGCAGACAAAATGTCAGGCTTTAAATAAAATATCTACCATGATATCACTTTTTAACAATTATTCAAATCCAATCGCGCACTTTGATTCGGCTCAGACGCATTATGATACAAAGCAGCATGCTCAAGTGTTGGCCAAAGAGCGCCTGGAGCATGAAGAGATATATGAGCAAGGGATCTAATTTCAGCTACCTTGAGATTCCACAAAGATGACAACCTGCATCCTCTAAAAATTGCTACAAGCACTGTCAGAATATTCAAGTTTACTTAATCTCTGCCTGTTGAGCTACTTTGCAAATCTAACCATTCAATACAATATACTACCTGGACTAGTAGAGTGGCCTTGGCAATCCTCAGATCTGCCTATGCACATCGACAGGCTTTCTATGTCCACAGCACTGGATGTATCAGATGAGTACACAAACATACAATTTCATCACAACAAGAATGGACTCTTTATCTTGGCACTTTATCTTGGAAGCTCCTTTACCAATTCACCAAGAAGAAAACGTGATTTTGGAGCTCAATTTTGGTGTTTCGGCCGGGAATGTTTTGTGTTACATGAACAATGACTAGCTTGCTCCAGCGGCCTCCCAACCCCCACAACTTGGCTTCTGGCGCGGCCAGTCACCCTGAAAGCTGCCAGGGCTGTCACTCGGTGCCTTCCAGCAACCGGACTTGGCTCCTAAAGGATTTGTCAGATCATCCTCCCAATATGGCTGCCCGAGTAATCCTGGTCGGCTCAACGCCGAAACCACACCAGCCTAGCTCACTGCTGGCCGACATCCAATAAGCCCCCTCCCCGTGCGTCGCGCCCTCGGTGCCCCCAGGGCCACGCGATGCCCTTTCCTGCCTTCAACTGGCACAGGGGCATAGCCACATTCCCTGCCCAACCCCGATGCCAACCATAATGGGGAACAGCAAAGGGGACAGAAAAGGACGGATCCAGCGGAGCAGCGCCGTTGCCCAGGGCACGGTCGGCCCGCGGCGGGCGTGCTGACCCTGTGGGCAGGGCCAGGGCCTGGCAGCTCGCGGGAAACGCAGGGCCGGCGCAAGGCACTGCGGGGGGCAGCAGGCCGCTGGACACCAGCCCCGGGCGTGTCGCGGCCAGGAAGGGGCCCCTCCCCGGCATTCTCACCCCGGCCTCGCCCGGCCCCGCCGCCCCCTCCCCTGGATCCTCCCGGACCCGGACCCGAGTCCCTGCCGTCGGGAGCGGTCCCCTCCCCGGCGCCAACCGCCGCCCGCTCGCAGCCTCACCTCAGCCGCGCTGCGGGCCGACGGGCGAGCCGGGTCAGCAGGGGCCGGGGCGCGCGGGGGCGCGGGGGGCCGGGCACCGACGCACTTCAGCGCGAGCAGCGGCCGCCGCGAGCCGCAGGGCGCCGCTCCGCAGCCCCATCACGCAGCGGCCGGGCTCTGCATTCGAGATTGTCGGCGGATAGAAGGCCGGAGAGCAGGAAGACGGGGTGCAGCGATGAGCTGGGGGTGGCGGCTGCGGCGGACCAGAAGCGGCTCGGACGCTCGCGGACACCTCCCAGGACTGCTGCCGTCTGACTGCCCAGCGTCGCCGCTTACCAAACTCCGCCCTCAGTCGCCGGCGCCGGACACCGCCCCGAGCGAAGGCGCTGAGCGTCACCTCGGCCCGCCCCCTCTCGGACTGACGTGAAAGCAAACCAATCAGAGCGCGGAGTTGAGCGCAGCGGGCCAATCGCAAGGGAAGCCAGGGAGGGGGCGGGGAAACTGCGAGGAGCTGCGGAGATTCCTCAGCGCCCCCTGGCGGCGCGGGTGCCAGGCTGCGGGGTGGGCAAGGCTGGCGCCGGGAGCTCCTTCCCGGGTGCCGCGCAAAGGGCCTTCGTGGGCAGCAGCCGCGCCCCGGCAGCCGGGTAATCCGCCTCGTAAGCGGACGAAAGGTTCGCTGCGGGGGTGGGGCTGGACTGGACGGTCCAGACGCCCGTGCAAGAGCTGACACTCACAGGGGAGCGGCCGAGTGTGGAGTCATTGTCCTTTTGGAAAACATCTCACACGGCTAACCCGCCGAACACGGCGCGGTGGAAATGGAACCGCGCAAAGGGATGAGTGCATCCCGCGGATTGCTTCCTGGCCTATTCTTGTCGAACCCGCGCACAACACCTCCCACACGCCACCTTGGGAGAAAAGGCGGAATGAGTAATGGAAAAGCATGAGTTAGTGGGCATTCTGCTGTCTCCTCGGGAGACCACGTGCGGGTTGTGAGGAAAAGGAACACAACGCTTTGTGCCGCCCCTGAGTAACGAACCGAGCCCCCTCTGGAGATGCCTTGAAGGAGGGCTGCTGGAACTCAGCAGCTCCAACACAAGAGCTGTAGAGAAGAGATGTGAAAATAAGGCTCAGCTCAAAAGCAAAACCCACAACCGTTCATGAACAGCGTAATTCAGTACTTAATAAAATGTCACGGTGATAATATGTGCAATTGTCACGCCCGTGCCAAGCACCACTACTTTGTAAGGTTGTGAAACGTCTTAGAATTTTCTAGCAGAAATTGAAAATAAAATCAGATTTTCCCCCTGAATTCAACACAATATTATTGGATATAAAACACCTGACGAGCGTAGGTGCTAAACCATCTAAATTAATTTCTACACTAATGATTTTGGAAAATCACCACTGCCACTAAAACCCTAGACATTGTTGAACATTTCTCATTTGGAATCTATACTCCACCCACCTACGAAAGGTTGTGACATCTTACAATGAAACACACAAGCAATGAAATTGCTTAAAATAGTAAAATTCATAATAAAGTTTTTTAAAAGGACTGGGGTTGTAGCTCAGTGATAGAGGGGTTACCTAGCATGTGTGAGGCACTGGGTTCAATCCCACATAAAAGTAAATAAAATAAAGATATTGTGTCCATCTACAACTAAAAAAAAAAAAAAACCTAGGCTGGAGGTGTAGCTCAGTGATGGAGCACCTGCCTAGTGTGTGCAGGGGCCCTGAGTTCAACCCCCAGCAGGAGGTAGAAAGAGACAAGTAGAGGGAAATGTTGATTAATTATGCATGTTGATCAATTAACTCAGTTACAGTTGATCGATCAACTGAGTTCCAGTTATATAGGAGCAAGAAGTTCTGGGTGCTATTGCACAGTAGGATTAACTATAGATAGCAGCAAAAAGCTAGGAGAAAGAATTTCAGTTTTCTCTATAAGGAAATGACAAATGAAGCTGGGCAAGCATATAATCCCAGCAGCTCAGGAGGCTGAGGCAGAGGTTCCAGGCCAGCCTCAGCAACTCAGTTAGACCCTAAGCAAATAAGCAAGACCCTGTCTCAAAAAAAAAAAAAAAGGCTGAACAAAATATTTTAATATATTTTATCAATATTATTTCATTTAAGTGGTTTTAGCAAAAAAAAAATCTTAAGAAAATCCATGATGATAAATTTACATTTTTCAAAACTCATTTGTTGAAAATTTACTACATGCCAGAAAACAGGTTAATCTATTGAGGTAGGGATTGCCTTTTTTTTTGGGGGGGGGGGGTACTAGGTATTGAACTCAGGGGCACTTGACCACTGAGCCACATCCCACACCTATTTTTTTGTATTTTATTTATGTTGAGTTGCTTAAGGTATAACCATTGCTGAGGCTGGCTTTGAACTCGTGATCTTCTGTGTCAGCCTCCCCAGCTACTGGGATTATAGGCATGCATCACCACATCCAGCTTCCAATAATTTTTTAACAGCAAGTAATAAAACATTATGAAGAAAAAAAAAATTTAAAGGGCTATGGAGAGCCAGGTGCAATGGTACACTCCTATAATCCCAGCGACTTGGGAGGCTGAAGCAAGAGGATCGAAAGTTCAAAGCCAGTCTCAGCAATTTAGTGAGACCCTATTCGAAATTTAAAAAAATAAAAAGAACCAGGGATTTAGCCCCTGGGTTCAATCCTCAGTGCCAAAAAATAAAATAAAAAACAAATAATATAATTGTAAAAGAATAGAAGTTAAATTGTAAAAGAATAGAAGTCATCAAGTATCTCTTAACAGGGAATTATTTAAGTATGATACATTCACATAACAAAATATTAATGTCATGCAGCTTTTAAAAAAAGGAAGTGTTCTACATATTGGTATAGAAATATTTCTAAAATATGCAGTTAAGGGGGGGGACAAGTAGCAGAGCAGTGTAAAAATTGCTTTTGTGGGGGAAAAAAAGAATAATCAAGAGTGTATATTCATATTCACATATACCGTGTTTACAAACGTGATACAAAAGAAATATATAAAATAGTAGAACCTACTAAATGGTTTACCTGTATACTCTGACCCTGAAGCCAGAATCTCTGGGTATCTTTCTCCCACTTACAAATTAAAATCTTTATGAACCTACCTTAAAATGTAGGAATTATAGGAATATTTACTTCAGGTTTGATACCTGATACAAATGAGTTAACATTTGTAAAATAGCATACACAGGACAGTATTGAGTATTTAATAAGCATTATAGAAAAGTTTGTTTAAATAAAATAATGCATTGAGCTAATAAACAGAAGCAAGTCAATTCATCAACAGGCAACACTTTATCTCAGCTCAGAGCTCTTTGTATAGTGTTATGAGAAACACTCTGGAGAGTTCCAAAACCTGAATAACAGGTAGTATTTGAGTGCTTAGTGGAGCCCAATCTAAAAAAAAAATCTTAAAAATAAAATAATAGTAATTAATAATGATAAATAGAAATTGAAGGGTAGTGAAGGGAGGGGGGGTGATAATCACTACTAGCTGAAATAAACAAAAACACAATATACAGGCAATAGAGGCGGAGAAGCCTATTGAGGTCCCACAGCCTAAGGGCCTGCTCTACCTAAGCCTTTTGCCCCTCTGACAAATTGAATCACTTTGCACAGCTGTTTAGTTTCTCAGTTAACAAATTCTGTACCCAAAAAAAAAAAAAAAGCTTTAAATTAGTACACAAATTGCTAGAAAATTGAATTTACCAGGTTGGTTAGCCCTGAAGTGCAAGGAGACAGTAATATGAGCAAGTCTGTAAGTGTGATGCACAAGTCTTCTGGATGTGAAATCCAAGTGCTCCTTTTCATTAGGAAAAGCCAACTAGAACATATGATTTTTAAAGAATCACATTAAAAATAGCAGTAAGGGCTGGGGGTGTAGTTTAGTGTTAGAATATTTGCCAAGCATATACAAGACTCCAGATTCAATCCCCAGAACCATATAAAAAAAAAAAATCTTTGCAACCTGGCATGTAATGGGGGGGAACCTTCCATCCATCAACAAGAGAATAGGTGAATACATGGTGATATATTAATTGTATAATGAAATACAATGTAGCAATTAAAAGTGAATAAATAGTACGCAGCTCCATTTAAGAACAGGTCTACAATAGGCAGGGTCCAGTCAGAAAACAGACCATGATAGGCATTATGAACACAGGAGATTAAGTGAAGCAAGACTCCGCAAAACTATGGTTGGGGTAGAAAATGAGGAGGGGGATTACTGAAGCTAGAAGGGTTGAAAGGGGCCCAGACGGAGTGGGGGTATGGAGGAAGGGCTGCTGTGTCAGGAAAAGCATCAGAAGAAGGGAGAAGAAAAAGTGAAAAAACAATACTGTCTCTCCTCATTATGTCTAAAGTACTCCTATTGACAGAACTCAAATTGAAATCAAAGAAGCCCAAGGAATAGAGTACAGAAGGGCAGATACATGGGCTGGGGTGTAGCTCCCTGGTAGAGCATGTACTTAGCATTCATGAGGTCCTGTGTTCAATTGCCAGTGCATAGATGGTGGTGGGGGGGTGGGGGGCAAAAGAAGAAGGAAGGCAGGTACAGCTCTTTAGTGTTAGGGAGTACCTAATACAACCACCAAATCTCACAAATGTAATGCTGAGCAAAATAGTAATGATCATAATAAGAGTTGCAGAACAATGCAGTTTATACAGAAAGTTTGAAATGTGCACAAGAAGAATATGTCGTTTAGAACTATATTCAGGTGTTGTCAAGTGTGAAAATATGCACGAGAACCCTAGTCATGGAATTCAGGATAGGGGTTATCCCAGGAGGGAAAGACACCAGGGAGCAGGACAAGGCCACAGGAAGCTGTAACTGAATCTATAACATTTCTTGATTGAGAAAAAAACAAACAAACAAACAAAAAAAAAAAAAAACACGAGGTTGGAAATGTTGGCAGAGTTGGGAGGTAGGTACATGGATAGGTACCATCACCTAGTCGTTGTGCGTTGCTGCCTGTTAAAAAGCATTTCATGGAAGCCACATGTGGTGGTGTATACCTTGTAATCAAGAGGATGAGGGAGGAGGATCACAAGTTCAAGGCCAGCCTGGGCAATTAGTGGGGCCCTAAATGTAGCTCAGAGATACAGCAGTCACCTAGCATGTTTGAGGCCCTGGGTTCAATCCCCAGGAACACCTGCCTACCAAAAAAAAAAAAAAAAAAGCATGAGCTAGAGGGTATGGCTCAGTGGTGAGAGCTTGCCCAGTGCATGCAAGGGCCTAGGTTTGATGCCCAGCACTGCTTAAAAATAATAATAATAGTAATAGTAATAATAATAATAATAATTTAAAAACTATATTTGTCTGGGGTGGGGTTGTGGCTCAGAGGTAGAGCACTCACCTAGCATGCCTGAGGCACTCGGTTCGATCCTCAGAACCACATAAAAATAAAATAAAGATATTTATGTCCACCTATAACTAGAAAATAAATATTTTAAAAAAAAATCTATATTTGTCTGGAGACACCTCAGCTGTGGTACCACCAGTAATCCCAAGCAGCTGGATCAGAGGGATGGAAAGCAGCTGAGCCGGGGGTGGGGTTGGGGGTGGCGTGGGGGTGGGAGACAGAAGGTACAATCCTCTCTCTGGCCTGGTTTTAAAATGCACCCGTCTCTCAGCCTTCACTGTAAAAGGCCGCCAGAGCTTGGCCAAATATCTTAGAAGTGTGTAAAGAAAATCCCTTCCTGACTCAGTCCACACACTCAAAATTACTGCATGCCAACACTGATAGTGAAAAGAAAATGTAGGAAGAGCCCATTTTTATTTCTGGGAGAATGAAAACTGCAATCCTGTGCTGGACTATCCAAGCCCACAAAGAGAAATATCTTCCAGTTATTTTAACCAAGGTCAGGTAACATATGTACTTAAGTCTCAGGATCACGTTGCATGATTAAAAATAGGAACTGCTTATATTTTTGGACCTAGGAGTCTAGAAGTCTCTCTACTCAAGTCTCTTGCTCAAAAATATCTGTTTTCCTCTACAAAGTCCTTGTAAATTTTAATTAATCTGTGTCTATTTTATATAAGTATGTGTCTACCGACTATTAAACACTGTTAAATAATGACAATAAGGAACCTGTGACAAATCAATCAAAGCTTTTTTTTTTCCCCCAGAGAGTATTTTAACAAGCAGGATGCAATTTGGCTTAACTTGCTAATATTAATATACAGTGACACTGCATATGCCATATTTGGAATCAGAGAATCAAAATGTGTTTAGGCAGGGTGTGTTGGTGCACACCTATCTTCCCAGCAACTCAGGAGACTGAGGCAGGAGGATTGCAGATTTGAGGCCAGCCTAGGGAATTTAGTGAGACACTGTCTCAAAATAAAAAACAAAACAAAACAAAAGACTGGCAAGGTTTCTCATAGTGAAGTTCCCCTGGACTGAATTCCCAGTATCCACACACAAAAAGGCCATCCCATCAGAAGATGCGCATAGCAAGCCTACAGTTTGCTGAAGACTGATTTTTTTTTTTTTTTTGACTTGGCAACTTCAACTACTCAGAATCCAGAAGAAAGAAAATCATTCAAAGTAGATGTTATGAAACTCATGCACCTTAAGCCTACATTCAATGTCTCTTTTGATATTTCACAGCTAATTTTGTTTTTCATTGATGGGAAACAAACCCAGGGCCTTGTGCATGATGGGCAAATGCTCTATCACTGAGACGTAGTCGGCCTCACTGCTGATTCTTTTTATTTTTAGCTGTAGATGAACATAATATCTTTTTTTTTTTTTAAGAGAGAGAGAGAGATTTTAATATTTTTTTTTTTAGTTTTCGGCGGACACAACATCTTTGTATGTGGTCCTGAGGATAGAACCTGGGCCGCACGCATGCCAGGCGAGCGTGCTACCGCTTGAGCCACATCCCCAGCCCGACAATATCTTTACTTATTTATTTTTAGGTGGTGATGAGGATCGAACCCAGTACCTCAAAACGTTCAAGGGAGGCAAGTGCTCTATCATTGAGCCACAACTCCAGCCCCCTCCCTGCTAATTCTAATTAGCTCCATTGCCTGAAATCTTAGCTAGAGAGGTTGGTAGGGAAAATTAGAAATAAGGAGTATAGCTAGGTGTGGTGCTACATACCAGTTATCCCAGTGACTCAGAAGATTGAGGCAGGAGGATCACAAGCTAGGGGCCAGCCTCAGCAATTTAGCAAACCCTGTCTCAAATAAATAAATAAAAGGGCTGGGATGTAGCTCAGTGGTTGAGCATCCTGAGTTAATTCCCAGTACCCCATAAACACACAAAAAGAGGGATTACAATGTTAGAAGAAGCTAGGCTTATTCCAACAAAGATTATTATTTTTTGGTGGAGAAGGTACTAGGGATTGAACTCAGGAGCACTTAACCACTGAGCCACATCCCCAGCCCTTTTTCATATTTTATTTAGAAACAGGGTCTCACTGAGTTACTTAACACCTTGCTAAGTTGCTGAGGCTTGTAAAGCCAGCTGAGGCTGGCTTTGAACTCGCAATCCTCCTGCCTCAGTCTCCCAAGATGCTGGGATTACAGTGCACCACACGCCTGGCTAACAAAGATTAAAATTTGAAAAGCATACATAAGACCTCAAAAAAAAAAAAAAAAAAGAAGAAGAAGAAAGAAAAAAAGAAAGATCTACATGATGACATGTGAGCCCAGATGACTTTTGACTATTTTCAAAAATCATGTTAATACAAATTGTGAATGTCGTAGGCTAACTGAAATAGTTGAAATCATGCTGCAGGATATAAACACAATTCTAGAAATTTTTTTTTAAATTTTTTAAATTTTTAAAACATGTTGAATAAAGGGCAAAGGTGACATCTTTGAGAAAATGACTTTCTAGTCTTCTAGATGACCTTGAAAAGAAAAAGAGCCTGCCAAGACCGCAGGTTTCTGAAATCTCTAAAGGCAACAGCAAAATCAATTGGTGTTGATTTTTTCTTGTCATCCAATGCTCAGTTATACTTAAAGGAATGTCAGTTTACAAAGTAATGTATACATTGCACTACAGGTTAGCACAACCACAAAGACAACCCAGACCCTGAGCACCACACAGCAAGTGCCAAACAATCCAGGCAGAAAGAACAAATCAATAACCAAACAGCAGCCAGGCACAGTGGTGCATGACTGTGATCCCAGCCACTCAGGAATCTGAGGCAGGAGAGTGACAAGTTCAAAGCCAGCATCAGGAACTCAGGGAGACCCTGACTCAAAATTAAAAAAAATAGAAATGGAGCCAGGTGGTGGTGACACCCATAATCTCAGTGACTCAGGAGGCTAAGGCAGGAGGATTGCAAATTTGAGACCAGCCTCAGCAATTTAGCAAGGTCCTAAGCAACTTAGAATCTGTCTCAAAATTTAAAAATAGGCAATAAGAAGCTGGGATTGTGGTTCAGCAGTAGAGAGCTCGCCTAGCATGTGCAAAGCCCTGGGTTCCAGCCTCAGCACCACTTAAAAATAAATAAATAAAATAAAGGTCTTGTGTCCAACTACAACTAAATAGATAAATATTAAAAAAAATAGGAAATAGGGGTGTGGCTCAGTGGTTAAGCTCCCCTAGTTTCATCGAAAGAAAGAAAAGAAAGAAAATACGAAAGAAAGAAAGAAAGAAAGAAAGGAAGAAAGAAAGAAGGAAAGAAAGAAAAGAGAAAGGGATGGGGATGTATGTAGCTGGCTACAGTCAAGCCCTAGCACTAGCAAAAACAAAACACAAAATTAAAAAATATATTTTTGTAAAGACTAAAAGAATGGGAAATTTTAATTTGGCATGTTTTCTTAATTCCTCATGATTTATTCAAGATTTTGTTTTAATTGGTTCTTGGCTCTTTCCACATACAGTAAGCCCTATAATCAGTGTGTCTTGCTGTTTTCACTGCTTGTGGCTGGGGATCTATCATTTTGGCCAGATACTCTGTGTCGAGTCCCCTCTTCTGAATTGCAGTGTGTACGTTATTTTTCTCTAACAGGCATTTTTACTAATTAGGAACAACCTTGTCTCAATTAACTTACTCTTAAAGCCATGATTCAAGAAACTAAATTGTTGTTTACTGGAATTTTTGTGCCAGTGACAGATGGCCCTGGAACACATGGGCAGGAGACTCGGTGCCTGGAACGGGCTCCCTACAGCCCCAGAGTGAGTGCAGCCGCCAGGAGGGATCCCTGGGACCCAAGAACGGGACATTCTGGGCCAAACAGAGAGCTCAGAACACAGTGCCCACAGCTAACCCAGGCCCTGAAGCCATGACATCTCAGATGAACTATCTTCTCCATCATTCCTAAAATCCCCAGGTGAGGAGATGGTCCTGGTGACATCAGGCGCGCCCCAACATGCCAGTTCTCAGACTGCCTCCTGAGAACTGAAGCTCATGGCACTCTGGCTTACAGCATCTTGAGATTAGTGTATGATTCATACTGAGAGAAAGCATCTGCTGGCAAGGAGGGGTAAGAGAGGACTGAGAGCACCTGGCCTCCTTAGTCTGTTAGTCAACTTTCTGTCACTGTGACCAAATACATGAGAGAATCAACTTTTTTTTTTTTTTTGGTATCAGAGATTGAACCCAGAGACACTTAACTACTGAGCTACATCCCCAGCCCGTTTTACTTTTTATTTTAAGACAGATTTTCCCTAAGTCGCTTAGGACCTCACTAAATTACCGAAGTTGGCTTTGAACTTGCAATCCTCCTGCTTCAGCCTCCCGAGCCACTGGGATTGCAGGCATGTACCACCGCACCCAGGAAGAGAATCACCTTCTAAGAGGGGAAGATTGATTTGAGCTCATGGTTTCAGAGGCATCAGTCCATGGTCTCTTAGCTCGACTGCTTTGGGCCTGTGGAGAGGCAGTATATCATAGTGGGAGGGTGTGGCAAGAAAAGCGTCTCACCTCTATGGTGACCAGAAAGCAGAGAGAGAGAGAGAGACAGAAAGAGACAGGATCCCAATATCCCCTTCAAGGGCAGCCCAAGGGACCCAACTTCCTTCCACCATGCCCTATCTCTCAAAGGTCCCCACCTCCCAGTAGCACCACAGGCTGGGGACCAAGGCTTCAGCACAAGGACCTGTGGCGATATTTAAGATCTGAACCATAACATAGCTGGACTGTTAGGATTCTGTCACCTGCATGTGCTGTTGAGCAGGCTGCAGAATCTCCATAGCCCTCAGCTGCATCTCTAAAATGGAATGAACACTAGACCTACCCCAGGCTTCTCATTGTGCAAATCAAATGAAGTCATGAGCACAGAGCATGTCCACTCCTGCGCACAGATAATGATAGGGCCACAGTCTCATCCACATTGAGACTGGCTCTCACTGAATATCCCTTCTTTCTTTCTCTGAGAGATTTCTCATTGTTTCTGTGTTTTGGGTTTCCCTGAATACACATGATAGAATCACAGAATCTAAAATGTTGCAATAAAACCAACCTGCTACCCTCTATCTGTGGGTTAGGGTCAAGTCAATGTCTCTGGACTTCAGAATTTGACCACAGAGTAGGTGAATTGAATTCTAAAGTGTCTTCAGGGACTGGGGATGTGGCTCAGTGGTAAAGCACTTTCCTAGCCTTTGTAAGACCTTAGGTTCAATTCTCAGCACTGCAAAGGAAGGAAGGAAGGAAGGAAGGAAGGAAGGAAGGAAGGAAGGGAGGAAGGAAGGAAAGAACTGAAGTATCTTCAGGTGCTAATATCCTAGCTTTCGGCACTTACTGGACTTGTTTCTCCCACTCCATACTTTTTATTGGTGCATTACAGTTGTACGTAAAGATGGGATTTGTTACATATTGGATATTCATACAATATAATAATATAATTTGGCCAATATCATTCCCTAGTGTGTCCTTTATTTCATTTAATCGTCACAGTCTTATAAAAATATATCCTTTATTGTTGCAAATGCACTTAAAAGGAAACTCCAGAGAAATTGTGGAGACTGAAAAATGCCTCCCCCACATTGGGTCCTAATTCCTGGGAATTAGGATGCATAAATACCACTTTATGTAGTTTGTCAAAAATTATCAAGGTAGCTCCTAAATGCAATCACGGGGATTCTTGGAAGAGAATTCTGGTGACACACACAGGAGTGGAGAAGATAGCGTGCCCACAGAGGTGGGATTGGGAGGGTGAGGCCACAAGCCCAGGAAGGTACACAGGCACCAGAAACTGGAAGAGTCAAGGGACAGATTCTTCCCCAGAGCCCAGGGGGCTGAGCAGTCCTTAAACACCTACATTTCAGCCCAGCAATACTGACTTTGGACTTCTGGCCTTAAGAACTATGAGAAAATAAATAAATTTCTATAGTTTTAAGGAGCTGTTTTGTGATGATTGCAATAGCAGCTCTGGAAACTAATACCAAGGTAAGTCATTTATTCATGATCTCAGTCAATAATTGGGGGGAGGGCCAAGTCCAGGAATCTCTGGCTCTGAAACCACATGCTCTTAAGCATAGCACCCGATTCCTATTATTCTACATAAAACAAACCAACAAAAAATTGACTAAGGGGCTGGGATGTGGCTCAAGCGGTAGCGCGCTCGCCTGGCATGCGTGCGGCCCGGGTTCGATCCTCAGCACCACATACAAACAAAGATGTTGTGTCCGCCAAATACTAAAAAATAAATATTAAAAAATTCTCTCTCTCTCTACCTCTATCTCTCTCACTCTCTCTTTTAAAAAAAAAATTGACTAAGTCTTAACCAAATGAAGAAAGAAAAAAAATCAGAAATTTGATATTGATGGAAGGTGACATTCTAAGTGGCCTCTTCAACGAGATCCCTCCTCTCTTTTGCAAACATCTCAGTTTTAGAGATGTTGCTTTGGAAGTCCATTCTCCCACACTTTACATCAAAGTCAGGTCATAGCTGCATCACCGCCAAGATTGTGTGCACTTCAACAAGAAGACACAATTTGTAAAAAGAGAAAAGATGATATATTTAGTTCACAGCTAAAGAGATTACTTGGCAGTGGATCTCAGGCTCTTAATCCACTCCTGACAGTCAGAGAAACAGAAGTTGCTTATCTTTTTAAAATATTTGTTTTCTCTCTTTTTTTTTTTTTGGTGCTGGGGATTGAACCCAGGGACTTGTGCATGTGAGGCAAGCACTTTGCCAACTGAGCTATATCCCCAGCCCCTTGTTTTCTTTTATCTCCTTCAATTGGGATTCTGTCCTCAATTTTCTCAAAAGGCAAATGGGGGCTGGGGGTGTAGCTCAGTGCTGTAGTGCTGGCCTGGCATGCTCTAGGCCTGGGTTTAATCCTCAGGACTGCAAAAGGAAAAAGAAAAATGAGTAACTAAGAAACTTGATTTTTATTCCCCTCAGTTGCTACCTTCCTGACTGAGCTCCCAAGCATGTTAACTAAGTGCAAAGTTGAGATTTGGGGTTTGACTTTAACCTAATCTAGGAATGAACCTACATTTTTTCTCTATAGAAATGGACAGTCAGTTTAAGCTATTAACATTCATTAAATATTTCATTTTACACTCACTCAATTTCTCTTCTTTCTTTATTCTCTGCGCTAGGGATCAAACCCAGGACCTCATGCATGCCAGGCAAACCCTCGACCTTTGGGATAAATCCTCAATGCTTATAAATTAATCAGCTCATGGCCCTAATCCACCAACTTTATTCACCTTATGTCTTCCCAGTCTTTTGTTTTATTTGCATTTAAATGGATATGCACAGTATTAAAATAAGTGGGCCTAATAGGAGGATGGTCTGCAATGCTCTAAATTTTCATCCCAGATTTCTGGGGTACAAAGCCACCAGCGCAGGGAGATCTGTGGACAAGGCTCCCAGCTGCCAGGGCATTTCTCTATCATCCTAAAGAAATCCACTGAAAAAGAAAATGTTTTCCTACAGCCCAAGGCTGGGTAGGTGTGGCATGCAAGGGAAGCAAAACAGCCTCCTAAGACAAGTGTCTCCAGGGACAGCCAAACATTTACATCTATAGCATTTATATAAACAGCCAACTCTGCACTTATGGCTAAATGTTAACCCCATTTATTAATAATGTGCTTTTCTTTACAAGAGCTCAAAGTTAAAAAAAAAAAAAAAAGAAAAAAGCAAAGAAAGAAGAAGTCATTACATCAGCAATTTCCTCCCACCCTTGAGACACGAGTTCTTGACAGGTACCATGTATGTGAGTTTGGCGGGGGTGGGGGGGTGCTGAGAGCTACAGCCGAGTCTGTATGGCCCCTGGCATTTTGCCAACAGTATTGATTGACAGGCGAGGCATTACTATCCGCCTCTGCCGCAACTTTTGAGTTCTCGCACTATTTTGGAGTTCTCGTGGGGATTTCTGGGGATTCCCCGAGAGTTCCCATTGGTTGGGGAAGTGCAGGAGGAGGGATTTCCGGGAGAGATATTTCCGGCTGGGGGTTCCTGGACAAGCCTCGTGGCGTTCGGGAGGATTCCCCGGGAGCTGTGTGAAGTGTTTTCCTGCAGTTTAAAAATAAAGTTTGTTCCTGCTTCAGTGGCTCAGCCAGACTGCGGCATTTGGTGGCCCGTACGGGGAGCCCCGGGACACTCGGGGGGTAAGTGACGAAAAAAAGCTGCCCGTCCATAGATAGGACGGGAGCAAATCTGCTCGTCCCTACGCAGATAGGGCGAGAGGAAAAATGGCCATTTCGAGAAAATGGAGAAGATTGATACAGTATGTTTGTGTCTTGTTTTGTCTCAGTGTATTGTATTGTCTTTATGATGAAAATATGGAAGGGGTGAGAAGTAAATTACTAAGGGAAGGAGGCACCCCAATGGAACCAAGAATATTTAAGGCATGTGTTGATGGAAGCCCAGGAACTCTAGTCAGAAAGAAAAAGAAAGTTCAGAAGAAGAAAGATTATCAGGAAAAAAGTTGCAGCAAAAGGCTATTACTAAATACTTTTCGTTACCTGAGGGTGCGTGAAGTGGCGAAGCGGCTGCCGAGTGTGCAAGCCGGTCACAGCGCAGCAAGGATTTTCCAAGAGGCGGCAGCGACTGGCCCTTCCCCGCCTCCTGGCCGGGGAGCTGGCTCTTCCACTGCCGCGAACCCAAATCTAGACCTGACCTGGAGGCACAGTCTCGCAGGCTCTTGCTCCCTGTGCCCAGTAGCAGTTTGAGTCCGGGACACTCCCCAGGGCCATCTGGGGCTGCCCAGGCACTACAGTCAGCAGAAGACACTACTGGTGTCCCTGATGTTTGGTCATTTTCAATGCCAATAACTAAGCTACAATGGTTCTCCCACACCTGGAAGCTGATGAGTAATGAGCACTATTAATGCTTATTTCAAATGCAAAAAAACCTTGAGATAATGTACTAAATTGTTTAGAAGGTTGTTTTCTTAGTGGAATGCTACAGGATTTTCTTTAGCCATCTGGAGTTCCTGCCTTCCTCCCAGTGCGGGTGAAGACGAAGGTGGAAGAATTTCCAGTGTTGCTGAAAACCGGTGGAGACTTCGGCTGAGAAACGGACGAGACTTCGGATCAAGCTAGATGCCTGCAGAACTTACCTGGACTGTGATTTAAGCTAGCTGCCTGCAGAACTTACCTGGACTGTGATTTACCTGGACTGTGAGTTAATCTATTGAGACACTGCTTTACCTGGACTGAGACAACAAACTGTAATCTATAACAAATTGTAACTCGGTATCTTTGCTAACAGTGTCATTGCTGGTATAATTTTTCCAAGGGCTTCTTGCATGGAGCCATCAATTGGCTTGGTATTGTGACATTTTGTATCCTCCCCTTCTGCTTGTAGCAGATTATTTATGGTGTTTGTGTAAAAACCATTATGGTTGTTATTTAAATTAAACAAAAGGGGGAAATGTTAGAGTCTGTAAACAAGTCAAAATAACACCTGGCATTTAGCCAGGGGAATGTTAGAGTTCATAAACAAGTCTGGATAGTGCCTGGCAAAATGCCAGAGGGAGTGGTTTGAGAAGTAACAAAAGCGAGCCATTAAGTGTAGAGATTCCTGATTGGTTGACTGATGTATCTAGTTTATGCTAATTAGATAAGCTCTGTGGAATGTATAAATACTGCTCCTGTCCTGCAATAAACGGCTCCTACTCCTGCTATATCAACATACACAAGTTATTCGTCACCTCCCCCCCCCTTATTTTGCTGCAGCCGGACTGCGGGGGGGAGGGGTGGGGTACTGGGGATTAAAGCCAGGAATGCTGTACCACTAAACTACATCCCCAGCTGTTTTTTTTTGGTTTGTTTTATTTTGAGACAGAGTCTCACTAAGTTGCCCAGGCTGACTTCTAACTTGAGATCCTCCTGCCTCAGCCTCCTAGGTCACTGTGATTGCAGGTGTGCACCACTGCACCCAGCACCATGCATTTTATAAAGAGGTTGAAAGGTAGAAAAACAATCTCCAAAGAGCTATAAATCCACCAGTGGAATGAAAGAGACCAAAGACCACGTGACCAGCCAAGCTGTGACCATCATTCATTTCTCTATGTCTGTCTCCTCACTCTCACACACACATGCACACGCACACAATCTGCACCAAAGGAGTTTCAGGGTCACCCGGTTGGAGATCCCATGTTCTATTACAATCCAGCATGCCTGCCCACTTCCTGCCTTTCCATTAGTGGCAATTTCTCCAATGTGCTTAGCTTTCAACAAAACAATATTAATTATTTAAACCACCATAAAAGGTGATACATGATACAAAAGGACAGAAGATTTAGAGACTGTCTACTGGAAACCAGCAATGCCAGGATTTCTCTATCCATCCCAGGATCCCCTGGGGCTTGGAAACGACTGAAGCAAACCTCTTGCCCATGTTTTTTAATTCTCTGAGACAAAACACCCCCAAGAATAGCTTATAGGCACTTGAGGGCAGGACGAAATGGATGAGCCCCCGTGTCTTCAATTAGCAGTTCTGCAGTCACAGGCAAGCGATGTAACCTCCCTGAACTTCAGTTTCTTCATCTGGGGAAGGAGATGGATAATCCTATCTATGCTGGGGTTCTTGGGAGAAGTAGGTGGAGTTGTAATCCACCACTGAACCCAGCCCAGGAGAGAGCTGAGTGGAGCAGGAGGCAGAGGGCTGAGGAACTATGCAGAGATGGAGACGTGCGTGAGCAGACAGGTGGCTGGGTTCTGAGAGGGGAGGTAATGGCAGCTTGGAACAAAAGACGGGGTGTGGTTGTGGGTGGAGGGGGAGCTGGGAAGAGCTTTTGGGACATAACCTAGATTGGAATCAGCCCAAGAGCTGTCAATATGTGACATGGTAATAACAGAATACATGTGTTGCTGGAAAGAGGGACGAGTTCCAAGGCGGGTGGACTGGGAGGGGCCTTGGAATGTGGAGGACTGGGTGGGAAAGCCATGCTCCTCTTACTTGCTTTTCCTCTCTTGCATTTTGTACATACTCTTCATTCAAAAGATTAAAAACAACAAACAAACAAAAACCTCTTCAGGCTCTCATACCACATCCATAGTTTTAAAATTAGAGGACTATGGTTTGATGTGGTTCATCCCTCAAAAACTCCTGTTGAAATTTGGTTCCTGGCCAGGCTCAGTGGCACACATCTGTAATACCAGTGGCTCAGGAGGCTGAGGCAGGAGGATCGCAAGTTCAAGGACAGCTTCAGAACCTTAGCAAGACCCTAAGTAATTCAGTGAGAACTTGTCTCTAAAGTACAAAAAAAGAGCTGGGGATGTGGTTCAATGGGTAAGCACTGCCGGGTTCAATCCCTGGAACCAAAGAAAGAAAGAAAGAAATTTGGTTCCTGATGCAATGCAACAGTGTTGAGAAGTGCTGAGAACGGTTTGTTGTTTTTTTTTTTTTTTAATTGACCCAGGGGTTTCTGTCACTGAGCTACACCCCTAGCCCCTTTTATTTTTTATTTCAAGACAGGGTCTAAGTTACCCAGGCTGGCTTTGAACTCGTGACTCTCCTGCCTCAGCCTCCCAAGCGACTGGGATTACAGAAGTACACCACCACGCCCAGCTAAACCACTATTTTTTATAAATCACCCAGACTCAGGTATTGTGTGACATCAAGAGAACATGGACCAAGATTTTGAGAGAGCTGGTCACTCCACATTTTGAATGCACTAAATGCCACTGACCTGTGCACTTGAAAATGATTAATTGTATGCTCTGTGAATTATACCTCAATTTGAAAAAACACCTGTAAGTAAAACATAGATATAACAATACAATTCAGAATTTCTATTTTCAAAAAGGAAATCACACAAAGATATAAGAGGGAGAAGACAATTGCAACTCTAAAACTGACTAGGAAATGGAATTCTAGAAAAATACTAAAAAACAACAACAAAAAAGAGTCATCTACAAGGCATCAAGAAAAAGGGCAGGAGAGCAAATACATTAGGATAGGCAGTTTACAGAAGGGAGAAACCTGCATGGCTGGCTGTGTTTTCAGACAGCGGCCACAGCCCCTGGGGATAGAACCCGGTTTTAGCAGGCAGGAGGCCCTGAGTTCCATCCTCAGCACTGAAAAACAAAACAATAAGCCTAAGAGACCTCCCCACCTTCATGCTGTTCTTAAAATTCGACACTGACACCTCCCATTGAGGAGAGGGACCTATGTTCCCTTCTGGAAGCCCAGCCTTCCTGTGTCTGTAGCAGAATCATATTATGTGATTTGGGGGCTGCCAGGTCAGAGCAAAACAGCTTCTCGCTGGTCTTTGTAGAGTGCCAGCTCTTGGAACCTGGTCATTATGCTGCTTGTGGAAATCAGGTGGCAACAGAGAGGTCACGTGGAGATGTGCCAGCCAACAGCCAGATGTGACTGGGAAACCTTCAAGGGGTCTCCAGCCTCAGCTACCACCAGGATGCAACCTCTTCCGTTCCTGAGACCTGCCTACTGAGCCCAGCCAGCCGGAGCCACAAAGACGAGGATAAACTTAGGTTCTGTTTTAAGCCACTAAATGCAGGGAATCTGTTCAGCAGCAAGATTCCGATCCTCAGAATTGGGTGCCCATGTGACAAAGCGTAATGTGTGTGGCACTGGCGTTGCGACTGAGTGGCAGGTGGAAGGCAGAATTGCAGTCAGGAGACTGAGGAAAATGAGCAAACGTGGCAGGAAGCTGGCGGAAGGGGGACCCTCGTTCTCAGGTCGCGGAGAGTCTGTCAACCCTGCTGCCTGCGACGTGGAAAAGAGTGAACTCCGTGATCTGGGTAAGGAGATTCGGAAGCAGAATAGTAAAGGTACATGTGTCACCCGCTTCCTGTTGCCGTCACCAATGCCTAAGTTGATCAACGTTAGAAGAGAAAAGCTTCATTTGGGGTCCATTCAGTCCATGACAGTTGGCCCTGTTTCTCCGGCCGAGGACGAGGTACACCTTAGGGCGGGAGTACACAGTGGGATAACTCTGCTTACCTTATGGCCAGGAAGAAGAGGAGAAAGAAAGTGGAGGGGCCAGGTCCCCCAAGCCCCGTGGAGGGCCACCCAGTGACCTGAGGACCTCCCAGTAAGCTCTGCCTCCTAAAGGCTCCTATTTGCCAATAGTACTGCTGCCCCAGGGAACAAGCCTTGGCCGCGGGGACCCTGGGGGACCCTAAGCTACTGCTTGACTTTTCATCATCTGTAGATAAATGTGAGCAGAACTAACAGGTGGTTCCAAAATTAAGAAATGGAGAAATGGTTTATTTCTTTTTGGGGAAAAGAAGGTATATACAGTGGGCCAGGTTTGGGGATGACAAACCCAGGGATTCTTTCCAAGTTCTACTTTAACATGATATCTGGACCCCTAAAGCAAGAATTCTCAACCTGTTAGATTCAACACATTCTTTTTCTATTTTTTGGTACTGGGGGTTGAACCCCGGGCATTCTACCACTGAACCACATCCCCAGCCCCTTTATTTTTGTATATTGAGACAAAGTTTCGCTAAGTTGCGGAAGCTGCCTTGAACTTGTGCCTCCACCTCCGGAGCCACTGAGCTAAAGGACATGCACCACCACACCCAGCCAGCGCTTTCCTTTTTATAGCCAATACTCTTAACTCTCCCTTCCACTATCCTGAAATAAAATTCACTTAAAAAATTAATATTTTGCCTGGCATTCAATTGTCACGTTGGTGGGCAGGAACTGACTTAAGATGCTGTGAAATCTGATTTTTCATTGGATTGCCCCAAGCACCAACAGCACTGTTTCACAGAGGCATTTTGAAAATAAAGTTCAGAGAAACAAAAGCTATTTCGGGAGGATAGTGAAATTGCAGTGCATCTAAAGGGTGGGGTGGCTGATGCCCTCCTGTATAGAGCCACCAGAATTTTCAGTTGATGGAACAGCATATACCATGTATCAATCTATGGCTTCATCTCCTAAGAAGCAGGACTGACTATAGTCATCTCAGCAATCATAGGTTGTTTCATTCAGTTCTCTGTGGACTAGTAATCTATTAATAACTAAGCTCTTCTTTGGGGGTAAATATTTACTTGATTAGTACAACTAGTTGACTTGTACAGCTACCACCAATAAAGCAATCTTCACCATGAAAAAAAAATTTTCTTGCCAGGCGTGGTAGCACATGCCTGTAATCCCAGTGACTCTGGAGCCTGAGGCAGGATGATCTTGAGTTCAAATCCAGCCTCAGCAACAGTGAGACGCTGAGTAACTCAGTGAGACCCTGTCTCTAAATGAAATACAAAATAGGGCTGGGAATGTGGCTCAGTGGCTGAGTGCCCCCTGAGTTCAAGTCCCAGTACAGAAAAAAGAAAACAAAATTTTCCTTGTGGGGCTCAGGAACCCAACTCAGGGCCTAGCCCATGCTGGGCAAGAGCTCTACCCGTGAGCTGCTACACCCTCAGCAGCCAGCTGTGGTTTGGAGAAAGGCCAAGGGGATGAGCAGGAAGGTCCGTTAGGCTCTTGGAAAACCCAGGAGCCCACAAAGACTCAGACCAACAGACCAAGGAACAGAGCGGCGGATCTGGTTGCTGAATTCTGGGATACATTTTTTCTTTTTTTTAAAGAGATTGAACCCAGGGGCACTTAACCACTGAACCACATCCCCAGACCTTTTTTATATTTTATTGAGAGACAGGGTCTAAGTTGGTTAGGGCCTCACTTAAGTTGCTGAGGCTGGCTTTGAACTCATGATCCTCCTGCCTAAATTTCCTGAGCCCCTAGAATACGTTTTTTAAGTATGGCTGAGAGCCCTGTGGAGAGACTGAATGGAGGGGAGAGCCCAACAGGTGTCAAGGATGACTTCAAGGGTTTTGGCTTGAGGGACTGGGAAGAATGGAGTTGACATTTCTAGAGATAGGAGACCAAGAGGAATAAGCTGGGGTTGACATGTAAGGATTTCAGGTCACAGGTGATGAAGGCCTATTAGACATCTGAGATGTCCAGTGTCTGTAGTCCAGAGGGGACTTGGGCTGGAGATGCAAATTTGGGGTCTACCATGAGTGATTGGTAATGAATCAAAGCCATGAAATTGAAATAATCCAACCATTCAAATTGAGGGTTAGGTCTAGAGTGGACCCCAAGAACAAAGCACCTTCCAGAATGCTCTGCTGTTTCTCCTTGGGCATTCTGGACCATTTCTGGAGTATCGCCATACAGGTTGGGGTCTGAAGCCAGACAGCCTAGGTTCATGTGCCAGTTCTCCTACATTCTCCTTCACATGGTTGTTGACTACCATGTGAGTTAATAAATGTAGGAGTAGGTCACACAGAATATGCTCATGAATCACAAATTATCAGCCAACCTCAGATTGACTTCCTGCAGCTCACAGCTGGCTGATACCAACACTACACATAGGTTACTACAGGAGTTTCCTTCAATCAAAAACTCACCTGGTCAGGAGGTGCCTATTTAGGTCACTTTAATATCCAATAAGAACATCATGCAGTTCACTGTTTTATGTACATAGCCTGGAATTACTTAAAGGGAACAACACATGTGCTCAGTTAGTTTTTCAAAAAACATTCTACCAACTCCTTTTTAGAACCCACACACCAGTGAGTCACAATACGCAAGAAGTTATTTTAATCGTCTTTCCCTCAAGAATTCTCTCTCTTTTGCTGATGATTCGCAGATTCTTTTTCCTTTTTGTCAAGACTTTCTTTTGAAATATTCTGGAATTTATTTTAACATCTCTAATGAACAGATTGAAGGCTAGTCTGAGTTTCTGCAATATGGTCACCCTGAGACTCTAAAAATGGAAAAGCAAAGCATTTTCATTCTTGAGAGTCTGGCAAGAGAATGACTTCATCCACATCCTGTCCTGGCCCCTGCCCCAGAGGTCCTTGAAACCTCAAAATTGTGAATATTCAAAAAACCCCAAATGCACATGGAGGTAGAAGGCAGCATCTTGTTATATTCATGGGGGATGATTGGGGAACTCAAGTCACACAACAGATTCTGTGCCTCCTAAGAGTTTATAATCAGGTGGAGAGGAAACAAACAATATCCATTTGTGAGAGAAATAAAGAACAAAAATTAGGAGCTGGGGATGTGGCTCAGTGGTAGAGCACTTGCCTGGAGTGTTTAAAGCCCTGGGTTCAATTCCCAAAGAAATAAAAACAGGCCAAGCACTGTTAAACATACGGTAAGCTTAGTAGAAAGTAAGTTGACAGAATTATCTGCATGGTAGGATTATGGGAGATTTTCATCTTTTTCTTTATGTTCATTTATATTGTCTTTTATTAGAATAGATACATTGTACTTTTTAAAAAATATTTTTTAGTTGAAGCTGGACACATCTCTTTATTTTATTTTTAAAAAGTATTTTTTTTGGTTGTAGTTGGACACAATACCCTTATTTTACTCATTTATTTTTAAGTGGTGCTGAGGATGGAACCTAGGGTCTCACATATATAAGGTAAGCGCTCTACTGCTGAGCCACAAGCCCAGCCCACATTGTACTTTTTAAAAAAAATATTTATTTATTTTTTAGGTGTAGGTGGACACAACATAATGCCTTTATTTCCGAGCCACAACCCCAGCCCTACACATATTGTATTTTTTAAAAAAGTCAAAATGTGCTCAAGAGCAGTAGACACAAAGGTGAGGGCGCTGGTGCCTGCACACCTGCCACTCACCTAACCAGCCAGGTGACACTCAGCAGGTTACCTAACTTCTTCCACCCACGCCTGGCCTGTTTCAAACAAAACGGAGACCCAAAACAAACTAATAAATAGCAGTGTCCTCCTAGAGCTGGCACCATGAATGCAAAGTCCTTTGCACGGCCTCTTCCCACATGGGAAGCTGTGGGAGTGCCTGTTGTTCTTGCTCCATAAGTGGCAGAGTCAGTCTGCAAACTGGAGCTACCTGGAGAGACGCTCATGAAAGGAGCGTCTACAAAAACCTCTGCACGCATGTAGAATATTGAACAGCCTCCTCAGACCAGCAAACTGGAATGAGAACCAAATGTGGTCTTCAAGGCTGACGGGAATGGGAAAGTTTTATTTTAAAAACAGCAACTCCTGGGCTGGGGATACAGCTCAGTTGGTGGAGTGCTTACCTTGCATGCACAAGGCCCTGGGTTCAATCCCTAGCAACACACACACACATACACACACACACACACACACACCAACCAAACAAAATTAAACAGCAACGCCTAATTGGCTCCAGAAAAGATGATTTACCACACACACACACTCATTTGGTTCTGTTTACCCACCCCACCTTTTTATTTTTTCCACAAAAAGAAGAGACTCAAAATTCCTTGTGTGTGTGTATCACCGTTTATTGTAGTTTGCGTTAGGAACTGAACAGAGGACATGGTCTGTGGAGGGGAAAAAAAGGAAAAGAAAAGAGAAAGTATGTTTTTGTAGACTTAATTTCTTCAAAACACTTTATGGTTTCAAATCCTTTTTTACCCCAAAGGAAAGTCAAGAATTCAAGTATGTTACTTGGGAGCGGTAATACAAAACGCCTTTGCCGTGTGCGTGTGTGTGGCTGGCTGTGAGTGTTTAAACAAGCACACCAACATCCACATTTCTTGCACCCTTTTTTGCTTTGGTAAGGCCAAACCCCAAAGGACACATCATACAAATGAACCCTGCCTCAAACTCAGACTCAAGGGTAGAGCAATTTATTTACCCTCACAGGATAACGGTAAAGGTTTTGAACTGTCACACAGCATTAAAAAGACCAACCCTCACCCCCAAAACCATCAGTTGCTAAGTCCTGATATCCCTCAGCACCCCCATCTGCTGCATTGTTCCTTCAGTTCCTAACAGAGGGCTTGTTATAAGGACCAGAGCAACAGGATCCTCTTCATGTTGATTATAATAAAAAAAATTTAAAAGGGACATCTCAAAAGGAAAAAAAAAAAAAAAAACTGAAATTCAAATTCTGAAAATATCTTGCCTTTTTTATTAATCATGTCATCTAACACCAATTAAAAAAACAAATATGAGAATATGATATAAAAATACGATCCCAGGATTAACACTTTGTCGCAGGCACAGTTATCTCACAGAATATATGTTTGGAGGGTGGGGAAAGGAATTTGTTTTTGTTTCTTTTTTAAAAAAATCCACAGCAGTGCAAGTAGGGGCAGGAAGTGGGAGAAGGGAAAAGATTCTTTAGCAGCAAAATGTCCGAGTTCTCTAATCACAATCAAATCAACGGATACTGGATTAAAAAAAAAAAAAAAACAGAAAAAACAAACAAACAAAAAAAACTCAACAACAAAAGATGAAGGGGATGCTGCCCAGGCCCATTCGCCATCACTAAAAGACTTCCACTGCAAAAGCCCCAAATCGTGACATGGAAGGACGTGCTTTATTACGCAAGCAACCATAAAACCTGTCCCTTGAGCTTTTGACTGTGTCTGTCACTTAAATATATGTACAGGAATTGGGCTCCTCTTCTCATTCATGTCCCTCCAGATCTCTACTGTTTGGTCACTGGGCTGGGCTCTCAGGAATTTGGCCGCATCTGGCCTCCGATGTTTGAGCAACAGTTGCACCTCGGATGCTGCTTCTGGCCTCGCTGGCCTTGGCTGCTCCCAGCAGAGGGGGTGAGGGGGACGGTTAATGATCGCTGTTCTGTTTCTCTCTCATCCATGCCTGAATCTGTTCTTTCAGTTCTGGCACTGAGGGGAGAAGAAGAAAGGAAAATTAGTGTCCAGGTGGGAGAACTCTTCCTGAGATGAGGCTTGCATGGAAAGAAAACCACTCATTGCCTAGTTAGCTGAAGCCTGCAGAAAACAGGACAGAACAGGAAGGGCCAGATGTCTTTTCTGTAGGAAGTGCCACAAGCCTGGCAGAGCCCGGACTTGGCCCTTCTCCCTTTCTGGCTGCCTCTGGTACGGTTCTGGCTGAGCTCCTGGCACTGAGGGCAACTGCAATGAGCTGTGCCCTCCCCTACCTGGTTCCAGCATGCTCTCAGTCAGCGTCTGCCGGTTGAAGGGGTCGGTGGGGGAGTTCAGCAAGTGCCGCAGGATGATGGAGCGGTCCATGATGGTGCCAGAGGGCAGCCGCACGGGGTCAGTCATCAGGGTATCCATCAGAGGGTCTGCAGAGACAAAGCAAAACAAACTCTACCTGATGATAGGGGTTAAAACTGAAGAAAAACAAAACCAAGTCCCTCCCACCATCAAAAATATATCCAAAGGATATAGCAAATAGCTTCTCCAAGGTTCCCAGTTTGGGGAGGAAATAGCATGAGATGAAGGAATATCCACTGCCTTGTGGAGAGGGGAAAGTAGTCGGTGTCACCACTGCCGGGAAGAGAACAAAGACCTGAGGGCAGTTATGCAGCAGGACTTCTCAGAATTCTTTGAAAGCATGAGTCCTCATTTACAAAAGACAAAGCTGTCCTTCAAATCTTCCAGACTGTTATGTGGTTTGAAATCAGGCTAAGGACATTTTTTCAATTTATACTGTAACCTAAAAATAGGCAAAAGTAATTTCAGACAGAGCCTTTCAAGAAGCAAAGGCAAGCCATGTGTGGTGGTGCACTCTCTAATCCCAGCGACTTGGGAGGCTAAGGCAGAGGATTCTAAGTTCAAAGCCAGCCTCAGCAACTTAGCAAGACCCTAACCAATTTAGTGAGACCCTGTCTCGAAATATAAAAGGAATGGGGATGTGGCTCAATGGTAGAGCACACCTGGGTTAAATCCCAGTCCAAAAAAAAGGCAGCACCTGTAGTGCATCATTAAAGAAACTGGAAGTACAGGCAGTGCTGTTAGCGTATATTTCAAGTAGACTCAGATCACAGTGGTCAGTGTGAAAAAGCCAGGCCACTTGCCTCTGAACTCATCCGGAGCATCACTGTAGTCGATCTCTGCACGTGCGTTCTTAGCCACTATCTCCTCTACTTTTTCAGCGAGAAGTTTAAACTTCTCTATCGCTATTGTGGATTTGATCCCCGCCTTCCGCATTTTTGAAATTACTTCTTCAAACAGTTCCTTGCTGTAGGATCTCTGCATATGAGGAAAGACAATGTAACACATGAATTCATTTTGGATGGGAGAGCAAGTCCCAAGTATAATCCATCTGTGGTATCTCCCCCTAATGAAAAACCCCCCAAAATCACCAGGCACAGGGTGCATGCCTGTAATCCCAGCAAGTCAGGAGGCTGAGGCAAGAGGACTAGTTTGAGTCCAGCCTCGGCAACTAGGAGAGACCCTGTCTCAAAAAATAAAAAAGGGCTGGGAATGGAGCTCAGTGGTAGAGCACTCCTGGGTTCCATCCCCAATATCAAAAAAACAACCCCCCCCCAAAAAAAATCTCTGAATTCACATAATTTTGTATTATATATATATTCTAGTTTTCTCTGTGCATTTGTAGCTAGATAAAACATAAAGGATATATTTTTTTATAATTATAAATGCTTAAAGACTGGAATACTATGTGCTCAACTGAACAAGGCTATCATTTATGAAGACAGCTACAGGATTAAGGGAAATAGGGAGTTTTGACTTTTGAAGCCAGTGTGCCTTCCTTTTAAATATATGTTTAAATACTAAAGAGACACAAATTTTGACCATCTCAGTTCCTGCGGAGCACTGATTTCTAACAGCCTATGAGAGGAGGGGGCAATTTCAGCTTTCTTCCTTAATGGTCAACAAGGTAAGAATAGTTCAAACTCAAAAGAAGCCTTCTCCTATTGACTACCAATCACTTCACATCACTTAGCTTAACACTGTCATGTCAGGTGCTCTGCTTACATGTGACCATCCCAATAATACCAGTGAACAGGCCTGGGGGCAGACACAATCTATGTCCCATAGGAGGGTTGCAGATCAGAGGTATCCACCAGGGACCCAGACAACTTGAACATCAATTCTGGCCCTACTACCCACCAGCTGTGTGGTCTTGGACGAGTCCCTAACTCTCCCAAGCCCATTTCCTCGAGTGAAGTGGGAATGGGAACTTACCTAATTCACATAAATCACTGCCATTACACAATATCAAAGTGTATCATTCCTTGCACTTACCACTAAAGCTGTGGTCACTGGTTGATTTAGTGACAATGATACAGAGAACGGAAATAATTAAATCTGAGACACTGGGATAGGACCACAATCTCTCATCATGTCAGCTAATGCCAAAGAACTCAGACAAGGCTAAGCCCCAGTGACCAAGAGATAGTGTTGCTGTCTTGGGCTCTGCTCACCCTCATGGCCTCTTCTCCAAATGAAGAGGACTGTGTCCATCTGTCTTTCCCTCCCTGACCCCTAAGTCTGTGACACAGGCAAGCAACTGGGTGCCAGGCCATAGTACACTCTCCCCAGCCCAGCATAAGAGCACTGGCCCCGGGGCTCCACCCGGAGGGGCTTCTATGATTCTGCCTCACTGCAGGGTGCCCTGCTGACACTGCTGCTCACTTTCAGCTTTAGCTTTTGGGCCGTAGGACCTGTTGTTCCTATCTGGATTCACATCGCTGTCTTCTGCAGGAATTCATCTCATACTTGTTTTCTTTTAGAGCACTGGATCAAATTCCCCAACCTTTCATCTTTTTTTAACTTTGGTTTCTAAATAAGCACACAATCTTGCTTTCTCTCCACACACACCCACACCCCGCTAACCATGCAACTGGGGAAAGGGAGGAAAGGGGCTGGAGGTTTAGCTGGGGGCTGGCATGCTGGCACTGGCGAAGCAGGTGAGGCCCTGCGTTCACCTAGCAACACACACCCAATGGGAAGCAGAGAGGGAGAGAGAATGAAGAGGGGGAAGGAAAGGAAGGGAAAGAAGAGACGGGGGAAAGGAACCAAGAGAACACAGGTAGGGGAAAGCGGCAGCAGGGAGGCTGGGCCCCAGACACCCTAAAAGGCCATCTTTCTGGAGCCCCGAGGCATACAGAGTGCCTGGTTCAAGTTTCCCAAAGCTAAATTACTACATGAATTCAACAAACACTTTACTCAGTGCCTACTTATTGTCACGAGGTAATGGCAAAAAGCTGCCATAGGCACTACTGCACCATGAAGGCACTGATACTGAGGGGACAAGGCATTCAGCCTTGGGGAGCAATGGCACCGGCGACGCCAAACAGCTCACTCAGCTACATCCTTAGGTTTGGTGTGGCAGGTGTCAGAGAAGCAGATGACTTTTTTTTTTTTTGGGGGGGGGGTACCAGGGATTGAATTCAGGGGCACTCCACCACTGAGCCACATCCCAGCCCTATTTTCTATTTTATTTAGAGACAGGGTCTCACTGAGTTGCTTAGCACCTTGCTGTTGGTGAGGCTGGCTTTGAACTCACGATTCCTATCTCAGCCTCTAGAACCGCTGGGATTACTGAGGTGCGCCACGGCGCCTGGCTAAAAGATCATGTTCTTAACTTTAAGAATCTTACTATAGAGTAGTTACAAAATTAAAACAACAATACCTGCAAGTCATACATCAGATAAGGAACTACCATCCTGAATACACAAAGAATTCTTTCAACTCAACAAGAAACAACAAAGTGTCCAACTAAAAATAAGCAAAGGACTTGAACAGACATTTCTTCCAAGAAAATATATGAATGAATGTCTAGAAAGCACATAAAAAGGTGTTCAACAGTGTTTCTCATTAGGGAAAGAGAATCAAAATCACAATGAAATACCACTTTGCTTCCATGAGGATGGCTACACAAGTTTGTTAACCAGAAATTAACAAGTGTCAGTGAGGATGTGGAGAAATCTGAAGACCTGTACACTGCTGGGGGGAGGGTAACAATGCAGCAGCTGTGGAAGTCGGTGTGGGCTTTCAAAAGCTAATCACGGAATTGTCTATGGTCAGCCACTCCACTCCTGGGCATCCGGGAGACCGGAAAACAGGTATTCAAGGAACTCAGTGAGACTCTGTCTCTAAATAAAATATAAAATAGGCCTGGAGATATGGCTCAGTGGTCAAGTGCCCCTTAGTTCAATCCCCAGTATCCCCCCTCTAAAAAAGAAAACAGGTATTCAAATAAATACTTACATGAATGTTTATAGCAGCATTATTCATAATAGCCAGAAGGGGGAACAACCAAAATGTTCATTAACTGATGAAATATTCAGCAATAAAAAGGAATGAAGTGCTGAAACATTCCATAATATGGATGAACCTCAAAAACATTATTTACCTATTTAATCCATTTATTTTTATTTTTGTGTTGCTGGGGATGAAACCCAGGACCTCATGTATGCTAGGTGCTTTCCATCACTGAGCTACACCCCAGCCACTCAAAAACAGTATTAAATCCAAGAAGAAACACACACAAGTTACGTACCACATGATTCTGTTTATATGAAATGTCCAGAATAGGTAAATAGGTAAATCCAAACACAGGTAAAAGAGAGACAGAACCCAGAATTATGGTTGCTGGGTGAATGGACAGTGACTGCTTAATGGGTACATGTGTTCCTTTTGGGGTGATAATAATGTTTTGGAACAGAGATGATAGTTGCATACCACTGTGAATGCATTATACACCATCTAATTGTACACTTTAACATAGTTAATTTATATTATGGGACTTTTACCTTAAAGGAAAGAAAGAAAAACTTGAACAAGAAAATGAAGCACTAAATTTACAATAAGAAGGCTCAATATTCTGGTAGGTTAGAGAAGGAGCTTGCTTGGGAGATGTGCAACTTGAGACGGGTTATTTTACTTTTCCCTGGGAACAGTGTACTAATGCTCCATGAATGCTGGAAAGCAATCTGTCTGTGGAATTGGATCTGCCCATGAAAGGACGGTCAGGTGTGGTCATCAATGCCACCTGAGTCCCCCTCGGATCTCCCTATCCTGGGTTCTCTCAGTTCCAGGGACCAACTACTAAATGCCACTTCTCAGTAGTGCAGAGCCCAGGGGCTCTTCAACCCTGCAACTTTATCAACCTCCTGCACCTGGTCTTTAGCCCTTTCCTGATGTAGCCCTTAACTTTTTCCTTGTAAAGATGTCATTTTTTTCTTCTTTTGTTCTCCGTGAAAACAAGACATAGCAAAGCCAAGCCAAGCCAAGCCAACTACGATGATTTCTTCCAAAGGAGAAAATGGAATTCTGCTGCCTCTCCTCTAATTCCTCTGAGTGCTCAATACTCCCAGGCCTGAAAACCCTCAGATGAAACCAGCAAGTAGCAGAGTACTGGAATGCACACCTGTGATCCCAGCAACTCATGGGCTGAGTCAGGAGGATCCTAGTTCCAGGCCAGCCTCAGCAAAAAAATTAAGTGAGACCCTGTCTCAAAATAAGCAACCCAGGGTTGCTCAGTTACAGAGCAACCCTGGGTTTAATCCCCAGCACCCAATAAATGAATAAAATGAAATAAAATAACCAAGCAGGCAGGACTCTAATCACCTTAAGGCCACCATAAACAGAAAATGCCCAACCGGCAGCACAAACAATATCCTGTAAAAGAAAGCAAAGATACTACTGAAAATGTGTGTGTGTGTGTGTGTGTGTGTGTGTGTGTGTTTTTCAGCTGGGCACAGTGGCTCCCACCTAATCCCAAAGACTTGGGAGGATACCAACTTTGAGTCCAGCCTGGGCAACTTAGTGAGACCCTGTTTCAAAATAAGAAAAAAATTTTAAAAAGGGCTGGGGACATGGTTCAGTGGCAAGGCACCCCTGAATTCAGTTCCCAGTATAAAACATAAGTAAATAAAAGATGAATAAATAAAATGGGCTGGGATGTAGCTCAGTGGTAAAGCATCCCTGGATTCAATTCTCAGTAGCAAAAAGAAAAAAAAAAGTGTTTTTTCTCCATGTGTTATTGGTAGGGAAAGTCTCTTTCACAGGTCTGTTTTTTGTTTTTTGGGTACTGAGGATTCAATGCAGGGATGCTTAACCACTGAGTCATATCCTCAACTCATTTTTAAACTTTTGAGACAGGATCTCCCTAAATTGCTGAGGCTGGCTTTGAACCTGTGATCCTCCTGCCTCAGCCTTCTGGGCTGCTGGGATTATAGGCTTGTGTCACAGCAGCTGGCTCCTTTACAGGTCCGGAAGGTCAGGGCTCTTTAGACCCGGGGCAGGGGAGACTGGTGTGCCACGGTGTAGAATCCACTAACCACACTCCAGCCGTTGCCAGCAGAAGATGCCACCACAGTCCCTGGCACTGGCACTGGCACTGGCAGGCAGGGTGGAGCTGCTGTTGTCACCAGGACAGGCAGCGAGAGGCTCTCCTGTGGCTCCCACTTGTCTGCAGCCTTGCTGGACATGCCTGCTCATCTGCACTGAAGGCTTCCTGACTACCTTAAACTGTAGCCACAGCAAGACCCGCAGAGAACAGGGCACTCCAAATGCCCCCGCCCCCTTGGTGGTAGCGAGCAGCCGGGGATGCTTCACTGCCATCAGCCGGCTATGCAGGAGAGGCCAGCTGCCATCCAGCTGCGCAGTCTACCTTAGTAGGTACTTCCACTTCCCTGTCCTCACTATAGACTATCCACCATTCCTGAATATGTGTGCTATTATATAGTCATAGGCTAGAAAACAGTACATATTTTAACATTTCCCCAAATAACTACAATTTTCAAACCCTTTCATTTACCACCACTTTTTATGGAAAAAAAAAAAAAAAAAAAAAAAAAAAAAAAAAAAAAAAAAAAAAAACTGCTTTAGACACACATTTTCCCCCATTATAGGTACTCTGTCGAGGCTACTTCCCTTGCTTATAATAAAAGCACCCACATATGTAAATTATAACTCAAAAAAGCTTTAAAAAAAAAAAAAGCATCCATTAGGGGTGAGACGGGTAAAGAACCTTCCAGAGGGCTGGGGATGTGGCTCAAGTGGTAGCGCGATCGCCTGGCGTGCGTGCGGCCCGGGTTCGATCCTCAACACCACATACAAACAAAGATGTTGTGTCCGCCGAAAACTAAAATAAATAAATAAATATTTAAAAAAAAAAAAAAAAAAAAAAAAAAAAAAAAAAAAAAAAAAAAAAAAAAAAAAAAGAACCTTCCAGAATGGGTAACCTGTGAAGTGAGAAATTCTGGAAAAGGGGTGTGAGAAAGGTGGAGGCACAGAAGCCAGCAAGGCCCTCTCTGGGCACTGAGAGCAGGAAGCTGAGAGGACAATGTGTTCAGGGCCAGACACCAGGAGGCGAACTGTACCTCCATCCCACCCGAGCTCTGTGCACTTGCACAGGCAATTCGGCCTCTCTGAGCCTCCGTTTGCTCCTTCAGTAGAGACCCCACATCACTGAGTTCTGCGAGGACCAAGTGAGTGAAACAGAGGAGGGGTTCACTGCAGCAGTGAGTGAGCGCTGCAGACACAGGGAGCAGAGCTCAGAGGGAGGGGAAGCCCCTTCTGAGGCGACTGCGTATCACACAAGAAGGCTTCAGAGCAGGAGCTTAGACTAAATGGATGGCTGTGGAGGAGCAAAGCATACCTGAACCAGGCGCAGTAGCATATGCTCAGAATCCCAGTTATTCTGGAGGCTGAGGCAGGAGGATGGCAAGTTTAAGGCCAACCTGGCCAATTTAATGAGACCCTATCTCACAATAAAAAATGAAAAGGTCTGGGGAGGCGGCTCAGTGGCAGAGTGCTTGCCTAGCATGGCAATCCCCAGTACCCTAAAAACACACACAACCCAGATCTAATTCCAGGGGGCACAGGAATGCAGGAGAGGGAGGAGTACAGAGATAACCATGAGTGACTCCAGACCCAGATCATGAAGGCATGGCATCACTACAGCAGGAGACTGGGAAGATCTGGATTCTGTGAGAAAATCTGGCTCTTGGGAATTTAATGTGCTGTTGAATAAGGTGAGGGAAGAACTCAACCTCGGGAGGATCAGGGAGCCGGGTCTGCTCTTTACTCCCTAAGGAACATAAGCAATTCATCTCCTCTTATACCTGACATGTTTCCCAGCCACTGGGGCCATTATTCATGCTTAGGTACTAAAAACTTGTCAATCCATGATGACCATCACCTTTCTTCACTGGGAGTGGGGAGAATTCAAAGGACAGACGGAAATGTAACTGGGCAGGGTCTGCCAGGAGAAGAACTGAGAAGTGATTGAAATGCCCAACTCAGCAGCCTGAACTCCAGGCCCCTGAAAAATGGCCTTGCTCCCTTGGCACTAACCTGGTCATCAGCAATGGCTTTAGCAAACCGAGCACAGTCCAGCTGCAAGTAAATATCCGTCAGCTGGTCCAAAAGCTTCTTTGGTTCAAAGCCGTATTTCTCTGGATTTTCAACTTTCAGGTCACGGCACTTTGGGCCACAGAGTTGCTGAAGATTGAAGTTCAGCATTGCAGCCAATCGGGGTCCAAGTTCCTAGGAAATCACAGGATAATACAACAATTAATGCTGTTGAGACAAGTGAGAAGGACCAAAAACTCCTACTTCAGTGGCTGGTTTAGCCCTCAAAGACTCTCTTAAGTGTGCTGCGTGGCACATGCTAAAGAAGTCCAGCTTTACGTTCATATGTCTTTAATTCCCATTTCTTATATGAAAATTCTGGTAATTAATGGAATGTTGAGGGCTGATGACAAATACCAAAAAAGTCTTCTCTTTAAATTCATGCTTTTAATTATGAAAATAAGAAACATTCCAAATTCAGAAAGCCTGGTGTGGTGGTACACAACTATAATCCCAGCAACCTGGGAAGCTGAGGCAGGAGGATCACAAGTTTAAAGCCAGACTTAGCAATTCAGTGAGGCCCTAAGCAACTTAGTAAGATCCTGTCTCCACAAAAATAAATAAATAAATAGGAAACAAACAAAAACAACTTATTTGTGGTTCTAATTAGCCTTTGGCTGCTGCTGTTGCTTCTCCTTCCTTTTTTGGGGTTTTGGGGATGAAACTCAGGGCCTCTTGCATGCTAAGCATATTCTCTACTCTTTATCGACACCCCACGGAGTTTGTGGCTTCTTTTTATTTTTAAAAATTTATTTATTTATTTTTGTGCTACTGGGGACTGAACCAGGGGTGCTCCACCACTGAGCTACATCTCAGACCTTTTTAAGTTTTGAGACAGTGTCTCACTAAATTGCCAAGGTTAGCCTCAAACTTGCAATCTTCCTGCTTCTGCTGCCTGCGTCACTGTGATTACAAACGTGCACCACTGCATCCAGCTCTTTGGCTTCTTGAATGTGACAAAGCTATATCTACAAGAACCAAAGAACTTACATATTATCAATGATTCTACTTAATGTATTCCAATTTTATGTTACCTAATATTTTCCTACACAAAGAGGAATCAATAATGATAAAAATGTCATAACTTCAGTACCAACAAACCAATGTACTGTCTAAGCAGAAAGTGAACAAAGTCACCTTGGAATCATTTGCAGAAGGTGTAGTAACATCAGAGATCTTCACTAGAGTCTAACAGCAGGGTATCTGTGTGTATCAATTAGCATAAATGGGAATAAAATCAGCAACAGAACTTCATGTATTGGTGACTGTGATGCTAACATTTCCAGAATTTCAACAATTGCATCAAGTTTTAAGTGCTAAGGTCTGGATGTGGGGGCCAACAGATAAAACAAACACCCCACAGCTTCTACTCACTGGTCTGAGGAACGGCTTCTGGACCTGCTTCGTGAGGATATGGAACATGTCCACGGTTTCTGTCGCCAGGGCCAGATAAGAGCGTGAAACACGCTCATCCTGAGCAAGCTGAGACTGCCGGGCCTGCTGCTGATCCTAGGAAACATCAAGCAGGTGCCAAAAAAATCTCAGAACCAGCCATCAGCTCACTAACACGTCAAGTGCAAAGGAAAAACACAGTCATCTCATAACTGGAAAAGTGGCTACAGAGCCAACATGCTCAGGGGTAAGGTAACCACCCCCCACCCCCACCCCACTGCAGAGAGCTGACGTGGACTCCTCTCAGTGTGAGAACCATTTAGGTGGCCTGGGGACTTTTTTGCTTGGTGCTGAGGATAAACCCAGGGCTGTGTGTGCTAAGGATGGGTTCTACCACAGAGCTCCTCCCCAAGCCTGGCACGTTCCTTAACTCTCTTGAATTTCCTCTGTTTTCTCAATGATAAAAAAAGTGTCTCAATTTCCACGGAGGATGAGTTACGTGACTGTAACATGGCACCTGGTACAAACTGGTGCTATAAAAGTGTAGTTCATTTCTCTCTCTCTCTCTCTTTTTTTTTAGAGAGAGAGAGAGAGAGAGAAAATATGAAAATGAGAATTTTTAATATTTATTTTTTAGTTCTCAGTGGACACAACATCTTTGTTTGTATGTGGTGCTGAGGATCGAACCCGGGCAGCACGCATGCCAGGCGAGCGCGCTACGGCTTGAGCCACACCCCCAGCCCAGTTCATTTCTCTTAATAAAAACTTTTACTTAGTCATCGCTATTTTAAAAACAGGCGATGCACTCTGCCATGAGGCCTATCATTCTGCCCTTGCACCAGGTGCCTGTGGGTGGCCGAGCTTTCTGAATTTTCTTTCGACTGTCAGGCTGTCACCCCTTCATGGCGTCAGCATGCTTGCCTCTGGCACCGTCTTTCTCCCTTGGTTCTGCCTGGGTTGGGAAATGAGGGGAACTGAGCTCGTGAGCAGTCGAATTATCCCTAAGTTTTACATCTGCCCAGAGGCCTTTTCTCATAAGGGGAGGGGAAAACAGCTGGAACAGCTAATGTCACTCAGGGAGCACTCTCTGGGGTCAGAATTTGTCATGCCTGGTGGAGATCCTGCAGCAAGGCATGGGACCTATGCACTACTCCGCGGTCACAGATGAGCCCATTCAGAAAAAAATGAAAGAAAAGCTAGGTGCAATCCGACACTCTATGAGTACCATGTAGATGGTACTGAGTACCATGTAGATGCCTCTAGAGGCTGGGCCTCTGGTGCCCTGTGAGAAGCACAGCACAGGCCCAGGGGGGCTCTGCATCCTCCAGGAGCTTTGAGTCCCTTAGGGAGACTTTGCTTAATAAACCAACACCCCACAGAAACTCAAGTCTGACAGTGATAGAAAAAGTGGCAGTGGGTGAGGGAGAGTGACACTGGGCTCTGCGGATGCTATTCTGGAAAGGGCGGTCACCTCTCTGGGGGGTGATTTAACCTATGGGACTCCTCGAAGTAAGTGAGTCAGCAAAAGTCTGGTGAAACATCACTGCAGTGGAGGAGCCGCCAGTGCAAGGATAGAGGCCAGTGTGGCTGGGTGCAGGGAATGGAGGGGACAGTGTGGGGAGAAGAGGGCAGAAAGGTGCTATGCCCTGCAGGCCATATCCACAGCTGAATCAGCGGTACTGTGCTGACGGATTTTAGTAGCATCCCTCTGGTAGAGAAATGGGCAAGGGTGGAGGCTGGGAGTCCAAGAGCAGGCTCCTGCAATAACGCGGGCAAGACATGGTGGTGGTCTGGAGGTGGTGGGAAGTGGTCACAGAATGGGGGTACACACACATTATGTATATATGTGAGTGTGTGTGTTTTGTTTTGTTTTTTTTTTTTTTGCAACAGGGATTGAACTCAGGGGCCCTCAACCACATCTCTAGCCCTATTTTGTATTGTATTTAGAGACAGGGCCTCACTGACTTGTTTAGAGCCTCACTGTTGCTGAAGCTGGCTTTGAACTCCCAATCCTCCCGTCTCAGCCTCCCAAGCCACTGGTATTACAGGCATGCACCACTGTGCCCAGGTGTGTGTGTGTGTGTGTGTTTCTTTTTTTTTAATTTTTTTTATTTTGTGTGTTTCTTTTTAAAAATCTTTTTTTTTTTTTTTAGTTGAAGATGGACACAATACCTTTATTTTATTTATTTAATTTTATGGGGTGCTCAGGATCGAACTCAGTGCCCCACACGTACTAGGCAAGGCCTCTAACACTGAGCCACAAACCCAGTGCCTCCATCTTCCATGTGTGTGTGTGTGTGTGTGTGTTTGAAGCATATCTGTTTATTACAGTTTAAGCCAAATAATTATTTTTTAATTTTTTGTAGATGTTGATGGACCTTTATTTTATTTGCTTATTTATATGTGGTGCTAAGAATTGAACCCAATGCCTCACACATGCTAGGCAAGTGCTCTACCACTGAGCCACGACCCCCCATGTGTGTTTTTAATGGTGTAAGGAAAGGAACTCTTGCCTCTCAGATGCTGGGCACAGGCTCTTCCACTGACCTATAGCCCCAGTCCATGAGATAGTTTAAGATAGTGCCTAGAAGAATCTTCTGAGAGGGGGGTGGAAGAATCGAAGACAGTGCTGAAGTGTCCAGCCTGAGCAACTAGCAGAGGGAAACTCACAGCTGTTAAGGTTGGGCAGACTTAATTGAGATTTACAGGACACTGAAGTTCGGTCAGGGAGAAGTTAGGTTTGAGGTATGTATTAGGCTACCTGCTCATAAGGGAAGCCAACCCTGGCTGCACAGCCCAGAGTCAGGAGAGACCTGAGCTGAGGAGATATATTTTGGAGTTTTTATTCAACACCCTGGAATAGATGAGATCAACTGGCAGTGGTTTTTCACTTGGGGCATCAAGTTACATGTGGGGGTACTGGCTATGACGACTGGGGGTAGGAGTGTACATCACCGATGCTAAATGGACAGGAACCGAACATGGTAAATGTTCTATAGTGTAAAGGACAGTCTCTCACCACAAAAAAAATTCACAAAAATAACAAACTCCACTATGCTTAAAATTCTAACCAAAACCCTCCCTGAGAAATGCTAACCCAGCAGCGAGAGTGGAGGCAGAGGAGAAGCCTGAGGCTGAGAGTGGGAGTGACCTCACTCAGAGGCTGCAGAGATGAGCAGGAGCAGCCAGGGAGGTGGGAGGTAGCACCTAAGTTCAAAGTCAAAGAAAATGATTCCTGAAACAGTGATTATTAGGGACTATTTGTGTCCCCTTTCGTCCACTAAACAGAAAAATCAATAGTATCCGTTGTTTTAAGCAGACAGGAAGCAGTACCCACCGTGTGGCAGAAGGACCCTTTATAAAGCAGTTATTTGGAACTAACCCATGTCTGAAGTCACCAGCAGCTGTCAAGGGCCCAGTAACTGACCCAGGAACCACTGAAATGGCCGCAATCATATCAGGAGGGGACAGTGTACTGTTACCAGCACAGTGTGAAACTTGGCAAACAAGTATTCTTTCTATTAATAACTAAATATAAAAACTAAGATTGCTTCAAAGAAAACCCCCACAAGAAACCTGAGTGATTTAGTTGTCTGGAGAAGACCATATGAACAAATTGAATTCTTGTCCAGAGACAGAAATCTAGAGATTCATTTCGTAGTCACTTTCATAAATCTTAATATACTGACAATAAAAGCCTGTCTCTAAGAAGTGCTTCAAAATTAAGAAGGCAGAGAAGGTTTTGAAGATGCACTGTGAAAAGCTTCTCAACATTTCTTAGTTTTCTCTTAGGGTACAATTTCATGGAACCCACAGAAAGGAAAATCCTGGCAGTGAGACCTAGGGTCACCTGACAGCCCGAGAGGCCACCTAAGCAGAGCACCTCTGTGTCCAAGGCGGACTGCAGCCTCTAAGGGCCCAGGACTGTGTCCTCACCCGCGGCAACTGGGCCCACTGTTCTTTGTTTTTCATCTCTTCTTGCACCTCGTGGATCCGCTTCAGGGACTCCAGACTTTCATCCAGCAAGAATGTCGTGTCGTTTATCAGCATGTTTATATAGCGAACAAACTGCTTCCCAGAACTGAAAAGGAATGAGAAGGGGCATGCTCATTAAGTCCAGCAGGTTCCAGAGCCGTGCCCCTCCCTCCACCGAGTGCTGAGCTCGCCACCTGTGAGACTGCGGCATGGGCACAGCTCAAGGACAGTGAAGTCCAAGTACTACCAAGCCTCTCTTTTTAGATTCCATTATACTTTTTAATTAATCCTGATAAGCTCATTTTAGTGGCATCCTGGAGCCACTGTGAATGGCTCATGAGAGCCAACTGATGAATTTTGTGAGCTGCTTCCCTTGGCATCTTAAATTCAACAACAGAGGACACATTCACACCAGCAAATGCTGCCATCTCCCTCTAGAGAGCAGGTTTACCAGCTTGCCCTGGCTCATGTGCTCAGTGTCTTTAAGTAGAGAAGACACTCTTTCAGACTAGAAATGGAAATGTGCTCATACTCACCATAGTATAAGGAAAGCACAAATAATCACCTGTACAGAGCAGACAAGAGAACTGACAAAGTCATTCCTCGTCACAAAAAAAAAAAACATTTAAAGAAAAGTCGGACCTTGTGATACTGTTATGGCAAGACACTTGCTTTACAGAACCTGAAGCTTCCAGGCAAAGGACTGTTCTGCAGACCATGTTCCAACAAAGAGAGGAACTAATTGGTCAATGAAATAGCTGGCCTGCCTGTTAAGATGGCAACTGCCAGATTAGCAAAGAAAACAGAAACTTCACTTCAGGGCCTACGACTGTGCAAATCAGTGGATGGGAGGCCCCATCTCAGGACTGTGGTGAGTCCAGAGCACGTACTCCCAGTGAGCACCATGCTGATTAAGCCAGGAGCCGCCTCCTCTTTAAGCTCACACCAGGCTTTTGTTGGAATATAACTGACTACAAGAGCAGTTCATGGAAATAATGAATTCACTTCATCTCTTCTGGAAAGTTACCCAACTAATGGTTACTCAGCTGGTAATACATGCACTACTGACTCAGGTAACAAGGGGTATCTACACTTGATCAAAGATTTAAAACAAGGGTTACAGAAGATCCAACTAGGTGGGATACATTTTCTTTTGAAGCTCAGCAGTTCAACATCTTCACCTATCTTCTTTTTCTTTTTTTAGTTATAGATGGTCACAATACTTTATTTATTTGTTTGTTTGTTTGTTTTTATATGATGCGGAGGATCAAATCCAGTGCCTCACATGTGCTAGGTAAGCACTCTACCACTGAGCCACAGATGCAGCACCCTTCACTTATCTTTTTAAAGCACTGACAGATAACTTAGATGGAACTTCTACTGCCTGGATTTAAGTAATTCAGGAACCCCCCACCATTTTTTTTGTACCAGAGAAACTGAACCCAAGAACATTTTACCACTGAGCCAAATCCCCAGTCCTTTTAATTAATTTATTTTTTAGTTGTAGATGGACACAATCTTTATTTTATTTATTTTTATGTGGTGCTGAGGATTGAACCCAGGGCCTCACATATTCGAGACGAGTGTTCTACCTCTGAGCCATAACCCTAGCCCCCCTTTTTATTTTGAGACAGGGTCTAGCTAAGTTGCTTAGGGTCTTACTAAGTTCTTGGCAGAGGCTGGCCTCAAACATGTAATCTTCCTGCTACAGACTCCTGAGTCACTGGGATTACATGTGTACCACCACACTTGGGGAAAAGTCCTTAACCAAGGTTTAGGGCCTTACTACTGAGAATGACACCTCTAATGACATCCCTACTCTGCTTCTAAATCTAAAGCCTTCCTAACATTTCTAACTCCAAAGCTTGACATCATGTTCAAGAACACAGTATGATCTTTCTTCATTCTACCTTCAGTATGTTCTGTAATCAGAAATATCAAAAAACACTGAACACATACAAATGTATAGACTCTTTCTTTATGTAAACTGCTCCCAAAAGATGTTGACAAATCCAGAACTCAGCATTACCTTGTAAGTGCAGACAGGTAGATAACCCTGCCCACAATGAATAGCACCTGGGATAAAATGAGGCTGAAACCAGCAGCCAACAGCAACCCAGGTGTGAAAGCTTTTCAGCTGCAGCCCTGTGATTTGCAAGAGATCAAGCTGTGACATCAGGGGCCCAATACTCACTTGAACTCCTCCATAAAGGTGCCATGGTGAGCTATGTTTTGCCAAAGGCTTTTAAAAATGGTGCTAATGTGATAGCGAATCGTGAACTTGTCATAGAACTCACTGGTGGCTCCAGTATGCTCAACATCTAAAGAAGAAAAACAAAAAGATTAAGGAACACATCCTTTCTCATCTTTCCAAATGCAGTTACTGCCACAACAATAACATGGAGGGATAGATCTGCAGAATCAGAGATGTGGTAAAATCTTGCCTATATTTTTCATGTAAGCAAGAGAGAGATTATGAGCTGGTCTTTTTTTTTAAAATATTTATTTTTTAGAAGTAGTTGAAAACAATACCTTTATTTTATTTATGTATGCTGAGGATGGAACCCAGGGTCTCGCACATGCCAGATGAGTGCTCTACCACTAAGCCACAACCCCAGCCCTATGAGCTGGTCTTAAAGACAAAAATTTCACAATAAAGGTCTGGCAATAAGAGAATATTTAAGGAATGGGCTAGAGAAACAGGCATCATTCAGATGGTTATCTAATCATCAATGACCCAAAACTGAATTATCATACCCCCAATTTTATATATATATATATATATTTTTTTTAAAGAGAGAGTGAGAGAGAGGTAGAGAGAGGGAGAATTTTAATATTTATTTTTTAGTATTTGGCGGACACAACATCTTTGTTTGTATGTGGTGCTGAGGATCGAACCCGGGCCGCACCCATGCCAGGCGAGCGTGCTACCGCTTGAGCCACATCCCTAGCCCATACCCCCAATTTTAAATTAGAAATTTAAAATTAGAAATTCCACAGCACTTCAAATGCACATCCCAAGTGGAAAATTGGGATAAATTTTATTGAAGGACATGCACCTATTAAACGTGCCTATTATTTTATATATTTTTGTTTCAGGCACATTTTCTTTTACTCTTTTTTTTTGGGGGGGGTGGGTACCAGGGATTGAACTCAGGGGTACTTGACCACTGAGCCACATCCCCTGCTCAATTTTGTATTTATTTAGAGACAGGGTCTCACTGATTTGCTTAGTGTCTCACTTTTGCTGAGGCTGGCTTTGAACTTGGATCCTTCTGTCCCTGCCTCCTGAGCCACTGGGATTACAGGTATGTACCACCATGCCTGGATTCTTTGACTTCTTTGGTGTGTGTGTGTGTGTGTGGCGCGCCTGGGGATTGAACCCAGGGACACTTTACCACTGAGCCACATTCCTTGCCCTTTGAATTTTTTATTTGGAGACAGGGCCTAAATTGCTTAGGGCTAAATTGTTGAGGCTGGCCTCAAGCTTGGGTCTCAGCCTCCCAAGATGCTGGGATTATAGGCATGCATCAATGTGCCTGGCTATGCACATTTTCAAGATGTACTAAAGTAGAGAAAAACACAGTTAATCCTTCATGTACTCATTGTTCATTTACCATTTATCAACATCCCCGTACCTATTAAAATGGAACAAAAATCAAACTTGATTATATAAATCAAATGCAAACACTTCAGCCTGAGAAATTCCAGAATTCATTACAAATTTTAAAAAGGGGACTGTGTCAGGTCCCCTAACTCAACAAAGACATTATAAAAAAAATGTAAATTAAGTTACCATTTTTAACCTATCAAATTGGCAGACATTACAAAAATGACAAGACTGAGTGGAGGAGAGGATCTGGGGACACAGGCACAGTGTACATGCTGGTGAGTGAATGGTGACACAAACCCTCTAAAGGCAACTGGCATAGACCATCAACATTCTGCTGACCCACAAATTCTACTTAAAGAAAATGCACACAAGCAGTTCAAAGACTGATTTCTAAGGACGTGAAGGAGGTACTCCCCTGCACCCCCCGGAATAGGCCTTGAGCTTGCTAGGCAAGTGCTCTATCACCAAGCTACTCCCCAGCCCCAGGGCAAAATACCATTTTTTAAAAAAATAAATATTTATTTTCTAGTTGTTGGTGGACACAATACCTTTATTTTATTTTATTTAATGTGGTAATGAGGATCAAATCCAGTGCTTCATGCATGCTAGGTGAGTGCTTTACCTCTGAGCCACAACTCCAGCCCAAAGTATCATTTTTATTACAGAACAAATATAAATAATCCAAATGTGAAAGGGAGACTATGAAAAACTAATATATCATAATATATTAATAAGTGAAAACTGAAGACAATCAAATAAAACTATGGTTTGAGCTCAATGACATTTAAACCCAATCATGTTTTAAATTCCTTCATTTATACGTGGTGCTGAGAATCAAGCTCAGTGCCTCACACACCTGAGGCAAGCTCTCTACCCCTGAGCTATGACCCCAGCCCCCCAAAAGACATTTCTTAGTATTAAAGTGGAACATTAAAAATATTGCTAAAAAGCAAATGTCTACATACTGGTCTTCACTAGTGCCATTTTATTGTGGAAAAGTGTGGCCAAAAGTATGGAGAAGTGATTTAAGCAGAGCCTGCAAGAGACATATGGGGGCTGGCACAGGGCCTCTACCATCTAAGACTGCCTCTACTGTCTGGAATCTATTTCAAAGAAACAGAGGCTAAGCAACTATCCCTTAATTATCACCCAGCAACATACTTCTTTCAGTATTTTTTTATTCATTCCTAAATTTCCCTTACAATCATACCAGCCAAAGCTCTAATTCCCAAGTTCTAGGAGTCTTTAAGTGACCTTGACTCCTGTTGACTTCAAGATCTTCATCCTGAGCCTCTTGTAGGTTTTCTTGTTGAGTTCTTTCTTGATAACATTGCCACCAAGGCCTCAAGTCCTTCACATCTGCTGTCCCCTTTGCCTGCCACACTGTGGCCGAGAACTTATGGTTTCTGCTTCTCTCTCTCTCTCTTTTTTTAACATTTTTTTAGTTGTAGATGGACACAATATCTTTATTTTATTTATTTATTTTTATGTGGTGCTTGCATGTGAGGCAAGCGCTCTACCGCTGAGCCACAACCCCAGCCATGTCTCATTTTTAATGTCCCTCCAAAATCATCTTCTCAGAGACCTTCCCTGCCCAGTCTCCCACAGTAGCTTCCAATGCTGACTCCAGGTCTCTCCCTTATCTGTCCAGCATCTGCTTCCCAACAAGACTCTGATCTGAGGTGGCAGGGATGTGTTAAGCATCTGCTGAACCAGTGACAGAGTCCACTCTGGCCATGCTGGACTTACCATTCAGCTCTGCTTTGAGGAAGGTAAGAGTCTGGAAATAGGTCTTACTTTATCAATGTTCTTTCCAGTCCCCAGAGTTTTTTCTTAAGTTCAGACTATTGTGATACAATAACTACTCTTCTTTTAAAAATAATTTTATATTTGAAACAAAAATCAGAGCATAGCATTTTCCAAGCTAGAAGACTCTCTGTGTGGCACCAAGGAGCTTATTCCATGGCTGGACCTGGCATAGCAACTATAATTCACGCCTGAGAATCACACACCTTCAGGGCCAGACCTCATCAGCAGCTCTTAACAGGGAATCCAAGGGGCCTGGGACAGGGTCTGTGAGGGCCACCTACAGGGCTCTTGGTGGCTGGGAGAACAGAAGAGTGGCAAGCACACCTGTGCTCAGTCCAACTGCTGAGGTTGCTGCCACTTGCTAGTTAATGACCTTCAGCAAGCTTCTTGATCTTTCTAAGCTTCAGTTTCCTCATTTGTTAAATGGAGATATTTATAGTGCCTATCTTTAGGACTGCTATGCGGATTAAGTGAAAGGATTAGTGCATACTGGGTGAGTGCGCTATTATTAGGTCAGGTATCAACTATCCCTGAGTACAGAGGTGGTCCAGGCCAGAGGGCACACTGCCCCACCACAAAGGGGAAAAGAGAGAACAACACCCACCCACTGGCTCCTGGGAGACTGGCTGTGGGCTCACCGGTCCCAGCACCAGTCCCATGTAGGCCAGAGACCCAGCCCTGGTACTCAAATGCCAACACACACATACTCTATCCTGGTGCATGGTGACAGGCCCAGGGTACTAAATAAGCAAGCACTAAATGCCTTTAACTATTTTTTTGTATTTATTATTAACAATATATGTTTACTATAGAACTAAGAAGTTCAGAAAATAAAAAAGGCAATAAAACTATTTGTAATTATTATTATTTGAAAAAAAAATTAAACTTTATTAATTAATTTATTTTTATATGGTGCTGAGAATCAAACCCTGGGCCTTGCAAGTGCAAGGTGAGCACTCTACCGCTGAGCCATAACCCCAGACCCTTAAAATTTTTTTTTAGTTGTTGATGGTCCTTTATTTTATTTATTTATGTACTTATTTATTTATATGCAGTGCTGAGGATTGAACCCAGTGCTTCACATATGCTAGGCAAGCACTCTACCACTGTGCTATAAATCTGGCCCTCATAATTATTTTGTAGTTTAATTTTTTTTGAGAATTTTTAAATATTTATTTATTTTTTTTAGTTTTCGGCGGACACATCTTTATTTGTATGTGGTGCTGAGGATCGAACCCAGTGCCGTGTGCATGCCAGGCGAGCGCGCTACCGCTTGAGCCACATCCCCAGCCCTTGGTTTAATTTTTAAAAATAGAAAATTATTCAGGGCTGGGATTATAGCTAAGGCATTGTGTTCATTGCAACTGAAAATATTTCAACGGGGCTGGGGATGTGGATCAAGCGGTAGCGCGCTCACCTGGCATGCATGCAGCCCGGGTTCGATCCTCAGCACCACATACAAAGATGTTGTGTCCGCCGAAAACTAAAAAATAAACACTAAAAATTTCTCTCTCTCTCTCACTCTTTCTTTAAAAAAAATAAAAAAGAAAATATTTAAAAAAAAAAAAACTATTCATAATTCTCTTTTTCAAAAATAACCAATTCATGGGCTGGGAACATAGCTCAGTTGGTAGAGTGCTTGTCTTGCATGCACAAGGCCCTGGGTTCAATTCCCAGCACCACAAAAAACAAACAAACAAGTAAACCAATTCACCATTATACCTTGATGTATGTTCTTCCTGCTTTTTTGTATTACACATATTTGTACAAAAACGTGGGTGTTCTTTGTCATTACTTGGCATTTTCTTTACTTTTTGTTAACCCCTTGATGTGAATAACACCTTATTTTTCATTTCACTGCATTATAAATAATACTGTGGTGAACACTGTCATGGATTAATACAAATATACATTTACAAGCATTCCTCTTGAATAAACTACTAGAAATTAAATTTACAAGTAGGAGGATATGCTGGTCATCCTGCTGTGGTCCATCAGCTCTAAATCCTCTTTTCAGCTTTGCTTTGAGATTCAAGGGCTGGGACTCTGCAGAAGTTTTCCTTTGCTACTGGACTCTGTTTGGGTTGCCAGTAGGGAGTGCTGCAGGAGAACTGGAAAACTGAAGAAGAGACAAGGTCTTTGCTGTTCCTATCAAGGTCAGTTCTCCATCCCAGCTCTCCAGCTATTAGCAACCTTGAACACCCTCAGAGATCCTCACATTGTTGAAGCCCTTGGTCTCATAGCTAAGTTCTTGATGGCTGCTTCCTGCACCTGTACCCCAGTGGTACTGTTTTGCTGAGTCAGTCCTCCAATATGTAGATCAGTTCCCTCCATTAAATTCTATTAAAATTGTTGGTATAATTCTATTTTCCTGGCTAGTCCCTGACTTACATTAAAAAAAGGGGGGGGAGTGCTGGGGATGTGGCTCAAGCGGTAGTGCGCTCGCCTGGCGTGGGTGCAGCCCGGGTTCGATCCTCAGCACCACATACAAACAAAGATGTTGTGTCCGCTGAAAATTAAAAAATTAAAAAAAAAAAAAAAAAAAAATAAGGCTCTTGGTGCGGACTACCAAACAGCCTTCCAGAAAGTCTTTTCTTCGTAGGTTGGGGACTATACCAGGGACACTATACCCCTTAGCTAAGTCTCCAGACCTTTATTTTTTATTGTTTTTGAAATTTTTGAGATTGGGTGTTCCAGTGTTGCCCACGGTGGCCTCAAACTTGCTATCCACCTGCCTCAGGTCCAGTTACTGGGATTACAGGCCTGCACCATCTTTCACAGCTCAAAGGGTTTACCAACTTACATTTTCATAAGTTTCACAGCACCGATTTTACACAGTGGTTACAGGGAGATAAAATAGGTTCTTGCACATTATTTCTCTGTAAGAGCATTGGGTATTTCTAGCTTAAAAAATAAAATTGGTAGGTAAAAAGAGGTATGTCATTATTATTTTAAGAAATGTTTACTTATTCAATTTCCTAAGCCTGCCATGTACAAGCATCACACAAGGTCCTATCCTGCATATACTCTTTGTACCTCAACGATCTGTGTTTGTTCCCACCAGGGCCAAGAGGTGAAGAGAAGGACTTTCGCTCAATAAGGCTTTAACCCTGGGGTGTCCTCTGCTGTTAACAAAGAAAGGATACTGACCAGACATCCCTGGGTGGTGTGCTTGGCTTTAGATTTAAGGGGGTATAAGTAGAAAAGGAAGAAGGCAAGAGACTCTTACCAGATGCCACAAAATAATAGCGACAAAGGGAAAGGCAGGTGGACAAATTCTTAGAGCTCTCTTAAGTGGAGACAGATGATGGCATGGCCCCAAGAGAGCAGGAGCAGGTCTTGGCTGAAGGCAAGGATGACTGTCCAGGAGAACAGGGAACTTAAACTAGCTGCTGCTGGGATCAGTAAGGGGGCATGCTCTTGGGCTGCCTGAGTTTCTTGTAATGGCATGGGGAGTGTGGTCTTCAAAATGCCAAAGACCTGCCCAGAATACGCTGAGGGCAACAGAAGATAAGAAAGCAAATAAGAATACTTGCTTCCTGAGAAATTTACAAACTGGCAGGAAACCGGTCCACTTGTACAAATATGTGCCCTTGCCAGAGTACAGTGAATAGGTCTCCTACATAACAGATCAAAAGTCAAATTAAAAATTCAAAAATTAGAGTACAATTCAGCCAGAAGAGGAGGGTGTCCTTGTGTAGTGTCTCAAGTTCTCTACTGTTTGCAGGGTAACCCAGCACCAAGAACTGGGCCTGGCAAATGGTAGGTACCTGGTAAACTTCTCAAATTAATGATTGAGGGAAGGTTCCCAGAGGCTCTCAGAAATCCTGACTTCACTGGTTAAAGTGGGGTCAAGGATTCTTTTTTTTTGTGTGTGTGTGTGTTTGTGTGTGGGGTGCTGGGGCTGGAACCCAGGGCCTTGTGCATGGTGGGCAAGTGTTCTACCACTGAGCTATACTCCATCTCTAAGGATGGGCATTTTTAACAAGATCACTATTTTTCCCACACTTTGGAAACTGAATTACAGGGAGGTGCTACAAAACCAATGCTGTTAAGATCACAGCTAAAATAAACCAGGAACTTTAACTCAGATTAAAAATAACCAACTTGGAGAACTGATACCAAACTAAGCCTGCTACATATCAGAGATTACGATGCAGAATGGTCAGTGTAATATTTCAAATGTTCTGCAAGAAAAAGAAGCAACAGCATATGCTCCACATGCAGTAGGTTGGCAGGGTCTGAGGGGACCAATTTAGAGTAACTTCACTTACTGGCATAGGTGACCTTACCCAAGCCTGCTCTTCTGTGCTACAACACACACCCAGGAACCTACCTGTGTAGAATTTCATCAGGGAAGGTACCAGCAACTTGGTGGAGAGAGGATGGTTCTCAATCATTTCAAAAAACTTTTGGGTTCGTGGTTGAACAGCAGGGTTGGTCATAAACATGACTTCTACCAGTTTGGCCACGAGGTATGGATTTCGGATGTAGTTCTGGTTGCACAACATCACAACAAGGAACATCACAATATCCTGAGTGCAGGGCTCATAAAGCACCTGAGGAGAGTATCTGAATAGAGGGAGGAAGGGCAAGAAGTGAGTCTATGGAATCAACTTGTGTGGAGGCTGGTGTCACTGGGGGTGGGGGATAAACAGGAGTAAAGACACTCAGTTCCCTTTAGCTTGCTAAGTTCAAAGTGACTGTCACATTTTTTTTTCTTAAAATCATTTATACTAATTTTGGATTTTTCTATTTATTTTATTTTTTTGTTTCTTGGGGTTGAACCCAGGGGTACTCTTTCACTGAAAGACATCCCCATCCCTTTTTATTTTTGAGACAGGGTCTCACTAAAGTGTTGAGTATTGCCTCAAACTTGTGATCCTCCTGCCTCAGCCTCTAGGAATGTCCTATCACACCAGGCTGAATGCTTCTGTTAGAAAACTTTCACAATTTACGTTTTGTGACTGTTTATCTATGTATACTTTAATCATTCCCTGCCCCCATACTGAGTATACTACACTTACCATTTTGTCTTTTAAAAAGCTTTATGTTATTTATTTTTATGTGGTGCTAAGGGTGGAACTCAGTGCCTCACATGTACTAGGCAAGTGCTCTACCACTGAGCCACAGCCACAGCCCACTTTACTTTTTTTTAAAAAAAAATTGTTAATGAACCTTTATTTATTTACTTATATGAGGTGCTGAGAATCTCTTGAGATGTTCATTACTGACTGGTATGGACCTGCTGATGCAGTGGTTGATTTATCTTTCCAGTCCCTAGGCAGTATTTTGTTAAAAACAGTCCCATAAAATTTCAAGTTTAAACTGGACACCTGCAACATAGTTCATAATATCACAAACAAATTAAGTATGCATAGGAACATATTAGAAATATATAACAAGTCAAAGTCACTTACTGTACAATAAAAAATAAAAATTCAGCAATATCTTCTACATAAAACTCAGGCAATGCTGCAAATACCTTGGGGACATCTGAATTTAAAGGCAGTGTTATGCTGTCAAAAAGAAAAGAAAAGCATAATTGGCAGAATGAAATCACAGCACACCAAATTCTGAGAAACATAACATTAGCATTAATTAAGGAATATTACATTACCATTAAATATATACTTTATTTTTTGGGAAAACCCTTCATTCTATAATACAACTATGTAAAAGTATAGAGGCGAAGACCACAACTAAAATGAACAGGGAATAATGAAGACACTGGTTATACACCAGGGGACATGAAATGTTTCCCCTGATTTGGTATCTTGTTAAAATTAATGCAGTAGGGCTGGGGTTGTGGCTCAGTGGCAGAGCGTTTGCCTAGCATGTGTAAGACACTGCGTTCAATCCTCAGCACCACATAAAAATAAGTAAATAAAACAAAGAACTGTCAACAAATAAAAAAATATTTAAAAAAAATTAATGCAGTAAATACAACGGGAAGGAAATAACAAGGACACATTTGGTGACGTATGTGTAACTCAAACTGTTCGAGCCAACAGAGCCATGAATGTATTTTACGTAACATTTTTCTCTGAAGAGAGGCTGGGCCAGTTTTATCACAATGGTGACACAGAGACTTCGTAATAACCATAAAATAATAATAAATGAAGTAAAAATAGCTATCTAGAGATTCTGGTTGATAACAAAGGTGACTGATGCCATCTTGGCTTGCTCTCTGGACTAGTTGGACATTTTCCTGGACCTAGCACTTAGGAGGACCTAACACCCTGCTATCACCAGCATTTTGCTTCCAGTTTACAGATTTCTTTTTATTTATTTATTTGTTGTAGCTGTAGAGGACAGAATGTCTTTATTTTGTTTATTTTTATGTGGTGCTAAGGACTGAACCCAGTACCTCACGCATGCTAGGCAAGTGCTCTGCCACTGAGCTACAGCCCAAGCCCTACAGATTTCTTTTCCCATTAATTAAAGATTTTATAGCAAACTTAAAAAATATTGTCAAAGTTAAAGGAAAAAAAAAAGGTACTGATGTTCACCTACGGCTGTAACTAATTACAGGCAAAACACTGATTAATATTGACCAATGTCACAGTCTGTGTAAAGATAATCTGCAGACTGGGTAGTGAATTCTTGGTAGAGTAAGGTTTTGACTTCAGTAACCACCTCTGCGAACAGTGAAGACGACACAGCCCAGACAAGTAGAGATGAGGCAAAGAGGAAAGAGCACACTCACTCGGGATATGCAGGGTCCAGGATGCGGAGCAGCAGCTGAATAAGAAGGCCATAAAAATTCAGACATCTTCTCAGGAAGCTCTCGTCAAGTAAGCCAGCGTCAGCACAGGCCTTGCACCGTACCAGTTTCTGTGGAAGTAGGTGTGCCCCCAGCCATACATTAGTCAGGAGCTGAGGCCTGCAGTGTGACTGGGCAGGGAATGGGACCAGGATGTGGGAAACCTAGGTTCTAGAGCTTGAAGAACTTCCTCTCTACCTAGCTACTGGTTGCTGGTTGTGCAGCCAAATCTTTCTTTTTCCTGAGAAAAACACAAAGTAGGCCATGCAAACCACTGAGCACAAAGTCCAGCTCACAGTTAGTGCTCAAGATTAGTTATTACAGAGTTGGAATAACGTGGTTAGGGGAGGGTTCGACAGGGAGGCCCTGTAGGTATCAGGACAGTTAGTGGAAAAAGCCACACAAATCCACATCAGAATTCCAGCACCACCACTTGTGAGCTGCCCTCAGGCAAAATGCCTGTCCAAGGATACCATCCCTCCTCCAGGGACTTTTGTGATAACACACATGCATGCACACACTGACACACAGATTTAAACAATTCAGTGACACCTCATCGAAACACATCTGTGGACTGCTTCAGACCCCAGAGAGGCCCTGGTTTATGCTGCCTCTTGAAGTGGTCTAGTCTATTAGCAAATGAAACACTGAAATCTTAACATGTACCAGAAACCAAAGACAGGTTGATTCCATGTTTCATCCTATTTATCAATAGGGAGCATGACCAGCTAACATTCAGATTTATAATCCAAATATGAGCATACAAAAAAATGTATAAATTTGCTATCTAGTTTTCCCTATCCGAGGCTGGCCTGTATTCTTTTTCCTTCTTCCGTACTGGGAATTGAACCCAGGACTGTGCACATGCTAGGCAAGTGCCCCACCACTGGGCTACCTCCCTAGCCCTTTTTATTTTGAGACAGAGTCTCACTAATTTGCTGAGGCTGGCCTGGAACTGGCAATCTTCCTCCTCAGGCTCCCTTGAAGCTGGGGTTATGGGCATGTGCAACAATGCCCGACCAGCACTTGTTTTTAGTTCAGTCTCACGAGCAGGAATATTTCCATCTATCTTCACGTTCCACACAACAGATTGTTTTCCATTAAAAATGAAGAGTGAGGGGCAAAGGAAAGAGATCTTGCATTCCCACAAATCCTGCCTGTGCTGGAGGACCTGTGCAGAGGCAGCATGGCAGGGACACTGCGCGAGGGAGGGAAAGGGCGGGGGGCTGAACTGCAGGCGCATGTGCACGTTCTGTACTGAGACTGAAGTAATTACATGTAGATATGTGAAAGGTATCAACATGTTTTTAAAATGTCCTATTTTATCTTGAGGAAAAAGAATAATTAAGAAAAAATAAGGACACTAAACTACTTACTGAAAACACATATTCTGGTAGGAAAATGACTATTATGAGGCTGGTCTATAATTATTCCAATTAACTATACAAACCTTAAGCTGAGTTTTACAGCGTTTCAGCATTTCGCGGTGTCTAGTTGCCAGCGGGGAATCTTTCCACTGGCTTTCATTATTTTTCAAATCTTCTACAGTTCTGAAATTAAAGATTAACAGTCAAATGAAAAAAAAACACACATATCCATTTTCATCTATTCATTTTTACCATTTCACTGACTCTCAGACATAATTTTTTTTTAACATTTAAGTATATTTAAAATCACAGTATTTTTTTTTTTGTAGTGGGGATTGACCCCAGAGGTTCTCTACCACAGAGCCATATCCCCAGACTTTTTTCTGGTGGGGGTGCCAGGGATTGAACTCAGGGCGCTTGACCACTGGAGCCACATCCCCAGCCCTATTTTGTATTTTATTTAGAGAAAGGGTCGCACTGAGTTGCTAAGTACCTTGCCTTTGCTAAGGCTGGCTTTGAACTCGCAATCTTCCTGCCTCAGCCTCCTAAGCCACTGGGATTACAAGCGTGTGCCACCACGCCTGGCCACTGCTGGCTTTGAAAATGGAGCATGGGGGTCATGAATCAAGGAGAGCAGGTGGCTTTCACAGGCTAGAAAAAGCAACCCTGAGTTTAGAACTTTGGACTTTCATGACTATGGAAGAGAATTATTTTTGTTGTTTTATGCCAATAAGGTAAGATTGTGATTTGCTGCAGCAGCCATAAGAAATGAATATAATGACATATGTGGTTAACAGTGCCAGATCAGGTGACAGGGACGTGAGTTTCTATGACTACTATGGAGAAGCAGAGTCCTACAAGTTACCCAGTCATAATACAAGCTAAATTCACAACCTCCCTGGGGCTCCTAACTCTAAGCGAGGGCAAAGACTGGGACCCCAAGAGTTCAAATGGAGGAGTCTGGGCGAATCTGGTAACTTCAAGTACCCAAATATCTTAAGTCCGCTGTGGAGGCAGCTCCTGTAATGATCGCTCCTGACTGACTTGCCCTTCACCCTTCACCGTCTCAGACCCAAAATAGAGTCCAAACAAGCACCGCCTTGAGAACGAATTACAAAATAAGAATAAGCATATATATATAAAAGTTATTGATGGGCCTTTATTTGATTTATTTGTATGTGGTGCTTACCCAGTGCCTCATGCATGCCAGGCAAGTGCACTACCACTGAGCCACAACCCTAGCCCCAAGAATAAACAGATATTTGATAGGAAAAAACATGGCAATATTTGCTAACGTGTGGTATTAGCTTTCTATTGATGCTGCAACAAACCATCCCAAGACAAAACACATTTCTTGTCTTAAAGTTTTAGAGGTCCAAAGCCTATAACAAGTTGGCAGAGAGTTCCTTCTGGTGGTTTAGGGGGCATATTTCCTGGCCTTTTCCACTTCTGCGGTTACTGGCTGTCCTAAGCTTGTGACAAATCCACAATCACTGTTTGAATCTACATAAGCCTCTCAAGAACTGATACTATAAACTGATAAAATTAGCAGAGATTAGGAAAAACTGAAAAAAGGATCAAATACTTTACCTGAATGATATATAGATACTGTAGTAAGCACAAAAAACACATTCTTTTTAGGTCAATAAGGAACATTTGCTAATGTAGATTTAGGCTATAAAGTAAGCCTCAAAAAATTTTTGAAAGAGCTGGGGATGTAGCTCAGTGGTGGAACGCTTACCCCGAATGCATGAGGCCCTGGGTACAATCCCAGTATCAAAAAACTAACTGAATAACATGAAAAGAAAAATAAAGAGGATACCATGAACAACTTTGTGCCTGAAAATTTTAAACTTTAAGCAACTGACATAAAAAATGATATGAAAATATAAATAGTGAGCTGGGGATGTGGCTCAAGTGGTAGTGCGCTCGCCTGGCATGCGTGAGGCGCTGGGTTGGATCCTCAGCACCACATAAAAATAAAATAAAGATGTTGTGTCCACTGAAAACTAAAAAATAAACATTAAAACATTCTCTCTCTCTCTCTCAAAAAAAATAAAAATAAAAAAGAAAATATAAGTAGTCTTATACCTGTTAATTGAGTAAAACGCATAATTAAAAATCTACCAGAGGACATAAAAAAGCCTCTCCTCCCCATTAACTGGACATGACAAATTTCAAGGTTACAAGTGTCTCTCATCTGCAGCTTTGCTCCAGGGTTTCAGTTACTCATGGTCAAGCACGGTTAAGACATTCTCAGGGACAGATTACATTCATGTAAATTTTACTACAGAATGTCACTATATTCTATTTTACTATTGCTTATTGTTGTTACTCTGTCTTATACCTGTATTTACAAACTCAACTTCACCTCAGGTACGCACGTATAGGAAGACACACAGCAGACAGGTTTGGGAGCACCCGTAGTTTAAGACAACCACTGGGGATCTTAGAAATATCCCTTGGGGAGAAGGGAAACTACTACATTGCTACTCAACATTGTATTAGAGATTATAGCCAGCATGTTAAGGTATAAAAGCACAAGAAAGGAAAAAAGAAAATCATCTATATGATATGTGGAAAGAAAAATCTGAAACCACCTAAAAGTAAACATTAGGATTAATGAGCGATTTGAATAGGGTAGATACATAGAGGTTTGCCACAATCTCTCTCATAGCCAGACTAAATCAAAAAGCTCAAGGGGATTTTCTATTATTATTGCAAATATCTGTTCAAAAAACATTTGCTTCCATATTGCTGTGGCTGCCACCTGGGAAGCAGTGCTTGGGTGAGGAAACATAGCAACAGTGCTAATGCCCTGGAACCCAGGCTGCTATCTGGCATTGGGACTCTATGCTGTGGAACACCGGGCGAAAGGGGAATCACAGCTGGCAGTGATAAATCATCTTGATTATCAGAGGAATGATAACTTTGGTGACTACTTTGTGGTCCAGGGAGAGAGGGGTATGTCCAAAAGCCAGGGAATCCTTAAAAGTACCTCCGAGTAACACTCTGTCCAGGGAACATTAATGAAAGTTGCGGTATCCACAGAGGAAGAGCAAGGGCTTAGAACACTGGGAATCGGGGGATCAGTTCACCTGGTGAAGAGCTCTAGACAACGGAGGAGCACGGATGTGGCATGGAGGCCAACAGCACGCTGTCACAAACACCCCACATTCAAGTCTACTGTCACAGTTGGCAATCCCAGGACACACACGGGTCAGGCACATACCTATTTAGCTCCCGGATGGCCCGAAGTCTGCGAATATAGCGACGGCAACTAGGCAGAATAGAGAGGTGGTGTGCGTGCAGGGTAAGGAAGAAGCATTCCGTAGGGAATTTCGGCTCAGAAAATGGAGGCTGATCTCCATCTAGGAAGAATAACACAATTCACTAAGTAAAATTTATCACAAGTCTAAACCAGGGGGAAAGCTTGATTCAGAGGGAATATTTCACTTGAATTTTAAGAATATTTTTTTAAAATTATAAATTTAAGCAAAGTCACAAGAAGAATTGAATTCCTGTGAGCTCCATTTAAAGACCAGGTGTCCCATCTGATTAAATGTCTAAATAGATGTCCATTCACAATTTTTTTTTTTTTTCAGGGACAGCAGAACTGGGGACTGAACCCAGGGATACTTTATTTATTTGAGCCATACTCCAACCCTTTTTATTTTGAGACAGAGTCTGACTATGTTGCTGAGGGTCTTGCTAAGTCACTGAGGCTGGCCTCAAACTTGTGATCCTCCTGCCTCATCCTCCCGAGTCTCTGGGATTATAGGCCTGCACCACTGTGCCTGGCAATAATCTTTTTATTTTAGTTGTAGATGGCCACAATACCTTTACTTCATTTATTTATGAGGTGCTGAGGAGCGAACCTAGTGCCTCATGCGTGCAAGACAAGCACTCTACCACTGAGCCACAATCCCAGCCCTGGCAATAATTTTTCTTTCTTTTTTTTTTTTTTTCAAACATATTTTTTAGTTGTTGATGGACCTTTATTGTATTCATTTATTTATACGTGATGCTGAGAACTGAACCCAATGCCTCACACATATGAGGCAAATGATCCACAACCCCAGCCCAAATCTTTTATCATGTGTTTTCCTGATATATTTATAAAAACATTTCCACTTTCTAATACACATATATAATTTAAATCTCAAAACAGCATTAGATCATATTAATAAGCTACTGATTGCATAGCCATGTCCCCCATGTCTGTTCTGTTTTTCCTAACTTTTCTCTATTATAAACAACATATTGGGGTTATATAGCTGGGAAATAGCTCAGTTGGTAGAGTGCTTGCCTCACATGCACAAGGCCATGGGTTCAATCCCCAGCACCACACACACACAAAAGTCTTAAACAATATACTGCTGTGAGGAACTATGTGCAAAAATTACTCCCTCACCCCTTGGCATTGGGAATACACTCTGAAAACTAGGTTACTGGAAATCATATTATTGTATATTCATCCAAAGATAGATAGATAGTTATAGATGGAGAGCATGCCTTTATTTGTTTATTTTTACATGGTGCTAAGGATTGAACTCAGTGCCACATACATGCTAGGCAAGTGTTCTGCCACTGAGCTATAGACCCAGTCCTATATATATTTGTTTTTTAATTGACAAATAATATTAGCACATATTTGTGAGGCAAGATGTGACATTTTAGTATATGTATACAACGTGTAATGATCAAATCAGGGTAGCTGATATACCCATCACCTCAAATATTTATAATTTCTTTGTATTGGGAGCATTCAAAAGCCTCTTCCCGAGCTGTTTTGATTAAACAAGTAACTGATGTCAATCACAACTACTCTACTGTGGTAAAGAACATTAGAAGTTGTTCCTCCTATTCAACTGTACCCAAACTGGGTGCAGTGGTTCACACAACACCTACTATTTGGGAGACTAGGGCAGGATGATCACTGGAGTCTAGGAGTTTGAGGCTAGCCTGGGTAACTAGCAGGCCCGGATTCAAAACAAACAAAACAAAACCAGGTTAGGGGTGTAGCTCAGTGGTAGAGTCCCTGCCTAGCATGCCAGAGGTAATGAGTTTAATCCCCAGCACCACAAACAAAACAACCAACTACACCCTTGTACCCATTAATCATTTTCTCTTCATGCCTGCTCATTAGTATTATAAATTTTATTATAAATTCCCCGAATTCATGTTAGGTAGATTATTTTTATTAAATATTCTTTCTTCACAAACTTACATTCTTATAGAGCTCTTATAGATTACTTTGGTTTTGGCTAATTTATAGATAAATAATGCTAACTTGAATTTCTTTCAATTTGTACCATTCCTACAAGTCTCTTCCTTCCCCCAAATATATTTTATTTCCCAAGATGTATATATTACATATGTATATTTATACATTAAGGTATAAACATACATATGTAGTAAGGTAATACATAATTATATGTATTACCTCTTATAACAGGTTCATTTCCTAAATTCTAAATTTCTTCTTCACAATTGGGCCAATTCCTACATTTGGTTTTCTAAAGTTTTATTAGATTAATAGCCCTTTGGCTCTTGGAATTTATTGGTCTACAGATAGATTCCGAGATGAACACCAACAGCCATTCACTCAAAAGAGAGTCAGATGCTGAGCTTATTGTTCACCCTGTCATTAAATAAAGTTTACAACACCAAGATAAAAGATTAACAATCATCACATCTGCAAAATATTCATAATTTCAAATCATTCAATGTCTGTGGAATATTTCATTAACATTTTAATTTGTACAGTATAAACTCCATATAATAAGCTGCCTTCAATTTTAATATTTTATTTCTTCTTCAATGTGTCCATTTGTTCTACACATCTATTTGCTTTGGCTAATCCATATAAAAAGGTTTTACAGCCTGAGTTTATACTGTGCACCCGCAGCATCTCATCTGTGGAAAGGGGATGGCGTGTGTGAGCACTCAGCCTCTAGAGGGAAGGGCAGCCCCGCGTGGTCTCATGGTACTCACAGAGTTCAGCCAGCCAGTCGTTCACGTCCTCCATTGTTGCGTTCACTCGAGTCTCATCATTTGGGAGAGAGACGCGACATCTTGGGTGGAATATGTACGTGGGGTCAACTGTTTCCAATTTGATTTTTGTACTCAGCTGCTGCAGCACCCAAAGGAAATTCAGCATAAATCCATCCGTAGATACCAACCTATCATCTGTCTGTGAAGTATGAAAACAACTTAAATCATGATCTGAGTAGAAATTCTGGCACAAATTTTTATGAAAGCAGACTGAACATTCAAACATGACCAAATCTCAAGTCAATGACAGGACATATGTTGCCACCACTGTCACTTATCAGCAGGCGTTAACAGGTGAGAGTCATCAACTGTGAAGTTTTACACATTCTATCACTAAATCTTCCCAATAATCCTAAGAGGCCAGCAATACACACGTGGGGGTCAATATTCACATTCTTCTCAGGAAGAAACGAAGGTTTGTAAAATTTAAGAATTTTTGCCCAACAGCCTCAAAATGAATAAGGGCAAACAGTAGACATTGCTTCCTTTTTCTTCTTTATTTTCCCTCAAAAACATCAGAACAACGATCTCTACTCCTGAGCACATGTCATAGCTTTTCCAACTGATGTCGTGGTATAGTTCTACGTTAAACAATGTCAACCACTGTACCAGTGATGGCTAACACCAGCCGAGCAGTGCTATGTACTAGGCTCTATTCTAACAGACTACACACACCAAACCCACAGGCTAGGCACCATTATCACACCAGTTGGTAAATGAGAAAACTGAGGCACAGGGAACCAGGGTCTCACCTTTAGTAAATGGTAAAACCACAACCCCAAATCACCAGATCTGTGCTCATTTGCATCCTTTTTTTTTTCTTTTGAGCACAAGTGGTCATATCAACAATAGTTATTAACAACGCCAGAAGGAGGCCTTTTAAACTCTTCTACTCAGGCCAAGCAGCCCTACTCACAGCCTCTCTTCCTGAGGCTGCTGTACCTCGTGACTGTGTAGCTGGGCTCTTTGGTCCACTCTGACCCCTTTCCATACAGCAGATTTTGAGGTTTCCTGGCTGAAAGCCTTGCAGGAGGTTCCCAGCACAATTCTCATCAGATAAGCCTAGGGAAGCCCTGCACATCCCTAACCCATGACTACCCTTTTCTTTCCTGTTCACTCTTCCCAGCCACAGAGGTCTGTGTGTTGGGCACCAAAGTTGGTCCATTTCTACAGCCTTGCAATGGCTGGCTTTCTTATCAGTCAGGGCTCTGATCAAAGGTTACCTCCCCAGAAGCCTTCACACCCTAATCAAAAAATCACTCCACACCTTCGTTCTGGCATTCTATGGTTGTTCTCAAGCCCTTTGCTTTATTTTCTTCATAGGTCTTATCATAGTTCGTTTATGGTCTACTGACTAATCCAAAGAACCCACGCTCCACAAGAGCAGGAAGTCTTTCTTTTTTTTTTTTTTTTAAATGTTCAAGTTTTTTTTATTTTTTTTATTTTTAGTGTTTATTTTTTAGTTTTCGGCGGACACAACATCTTTGTTTGTATGTGGTGCTGAGGATCGAACCCGGGCCGCACGCATGCCAGGTGAGCGCGCTACCGCTTGAGCCACATCCCCAGCCCAAGGAAGTCTTTCTGTCTCAGTGAACACTGCATGCCCAGTTCCTAGAACAATGCTTGGAGGTGCTGGGCAAATCTGGGTTAGATGAACAGATTTAAGGAACAACTGAAAGCAGTCTCCAGGAGCCATACCTGCATCTGTGCTTTCTTCATATTGGCATTGACGACAGCTGCCATGTAACCAAGAGCAGCCTCTCGGGTTTCACCATTTAACAAAATACTATGCAGAATCTTGAAAAGCTCTTGCTAAATGGATTTTTAAAAAGAAGAAAAAAAAATTAACTTCATTTTGAACACTACTCCTTTTTGACTACAAGAAGAGCTGGCCCACTTCCCACTCCCTACTCTCCCACCACCGCTCATGTCAGTAGAGCCTGATGATAGAAGAAATGAAGAACTGTGTGCACGCGACTGGGTTGAGGTCATTAGCAGAAAAGCATCATCAAGAGTGGAAGAGGTAAACAGAATTTTAATAAAACAGTCTTTGTTATCTTCCTTTCCACAATCAAAAGTATCTTAATTACCCAATCCTGTAGTTTCTTTGCTTTTACATTTGGACCTGAAGACACGTTAATATACATTTGGGATAAGTGGGTCAGCAAGGTAAGTGCACAAACTAACCGCTCTCACTCGACCTCATGACAATAGGCAAGCGGGAGAGAGATTATGGCCACCAAATTTAGGACTAGTTCCTGGTTCTGCTAAGTAAGAGAGGCAGTGAAGAATAGTTGCAGTTATTATATAAGGTAAGTGGAGGCTGGTAATGTAGCTGAGTGGTTCAGTATTTGCCTAGTAAACAGGTCCCAGAACTGCAAAAGACGAAAATAAAATGTTTTCAAAAAGACATGAGTTACTGATGTGCACCACATCTTCTTTTTTAACTATCATTAACACTCATGAATCAGGCAGCAGACCATCTACAGAAGGAGCTCCCAAGGTACACAGTTCATCTTTCATTCATCCTTTGGATTCATTTTCTGAACACCTACCCTTCCCAGCTCCAAGTAATGCTGTAGTGATTGACTAACGACACGAGTGTTTTCCAGGGTAATGGCAGGCCCTGAGAAATATTTTTCAACCACTTTAACCTGAAAAGAGAAGAAAAAATAGTCAGCATATAATGTACATCTGGGAAGAAATCTGAACGAGAGCAGCAAATGCAAATGGTCACCATACTTACATCGTCTTCTGCAAAGACAGAGAAGCTAAAGAAGGCCCCCAAGTAAGAGAGTCTCTGCAGCTCCCGCCCAGAGCCAGGGCTTAAGGATTTCGGCAACCACAAGGGCAAAGAGGCAACCTAGGCAGAACATGGAAGAGGCCAGTCACATTACGATTAGGCTAACGAGAAAGGATGTCACAAGTAGAGTTCTCAGTGGGTAGTCCACTCAGATAGCACTGGCCACCAGCACCAGACTGAAACCAACCATCCTAAAATATAAGGCACAAACATGTTAGGATTCCTGGTGATGTTCCTCGCCTCAGATAAGAAAACCTTTCGACTGCTCTACATTTTCACAAGATACTCTTTGAACTTCTAAGTTCCAAGATATTCTCTGTGGAGTTCAAATGTACCATTCTTATACTACCCAAAGGACTCAAGCACATTTTCCTATAAGACTTGCTATTCTAGATGTATAATACTTGTCTTCCTGTGCACCCCACCCCCAAATTCAGAACTTCATTGCAGGAAATAAACCACATATAATGGAAGTTTAGCAATTGAGAGCCCTCTAGATAGGCTACTTCCACCAAACATCCTTCAAGAGAGGTCTTTGAGCTGATTTTATTCTGGAACAGCTTCTGCGTTGTGATAAATTTACTGTAAACGTGCAAGCACATCAGGCAGGCACTTACCAAATTGCACACGGGGTGTGTCTTCCCAAACTTAGTTTCACAGAGCTCACCTAATGCCTAGAAATAAGATAGAATCAATCAATTAAAGTATCACATCTCAGACTATAGTCACAGGTAACAGCAAGGGACAGCTTCAACTACTGCTATACACTCATGTGCATTTTCTCTAGGATGGCAAGATGTTTATGACTTTTTCTACTTAATAAATTAATACGTGTGCATCATAAAAAAAAAACTTCAAATGACACAGAAATGTAAAGCAAAATTATCAACCATAAGCTTTACCCTCAGATATAACCCTGCAGATACTCTGATCAACAGCTTGTCAGAATTATTTGTGCGCATCTCTACAGAGAAATAAAGGGGTATATTTGTTCAAAAAATATGTATTTAGTTTACACCTTTCCACGTGAAAAAGATTTGTTTCCTCAGTTTTAGGGGGTCAGGCTTGCCAGTGTTAACCATGGCTATTCTTACAATTCAATATGCTATTAAATTCAGAACAAACTGAAAAGCCTGACTTGGTTTCAAGATATGTAGTACTGACGAGAACTCCAACATGTCCCTCCAGCACACCAAGCATTCTCACGCTGGAGAAGTGGGAGAACGGTTTCTACACATGCCGTTTACCGTGGCCATAGTAATTCAATCACACAACACTGAATGTGCACTTAACTTTCTCTGTGATTTAGACGTAGCTATAGAAGATGCCGAGCTACCAAAGGAAGTTTTTCAGTTGATACTTTTAAGCACTCTTGTGACTCTGAGAAGCCTCTGGGGCCAGAGTTCCCACTGCCTCTGCTGCATGTCAGCATCACAGGGGAGCAAACCCCAATGCCATGCCACTCCCCCACAGTTTAGTTCCCAAGGCCTGTGGCAGGGAGCCAGGCATCAGCACTTTTAAAGATCCCCGGGGATTCCAACAGAGGACAGAGTAGGGCCCACTGACCAGAGAATCCCTGCTCCTTCCGATTTGAGCCTTCTCTCCTCCTGCCTGTCATCACTGCATTCCTCCTTGCTGCACCCTCATTATTATACAAGTATCAATAAAGGCCCCAAATAAACTTAGTATCCACCACAATGGAGACTTGTGTTTTTTGACCAAGGACACTTTTTTGATCTGACACTGAACGCTTCTCAGTGAAAGATTAAGCTAATTCAAACCAGAAGGAATATCTATGATACAGTGCTAATTAGTGTTAACTAAAACACTGCATGACTGAACTCCAACAATGAGATCACTCCATTTCCTGTTCTGTGTGCCACAGATAGAAATTCAACGAATAAGGATTAACGCATTTTAATTAGGAACTTGAATAGTACGTGCAATGGAGAAAGCTCTGGCATAAATGCATTCAAAATTACTTTAAAAGTAAGAAATCTGTTTCACATTCTGATTTCTACACATCACGTTTAACTTTTAGCCTGGTTTTTGATGATAGTTTTATTTATTTTTTTGCTGTACGGGGGACTGAAACCAGGGGTGCTCTACCACTGAGCTCCAGTTCCAGCCCATTCATTCATTCATTCATTCATTTATTTTCTGGGACAGGGTTTCATTTATTGCCCAGGCTGCCCTCAAAGCTGGGATGTTCCTGCTTCAGCCTTCTGTGTTGCCTGGATTATAGGTGTGTGTATTCAGGCTCAGCTTAACTTTTTTTTAATATTTTTTTAGTTGTCAATGGACCTCCATTTTATTTACTGATATGTGATGCTGAGAATCGAACCCAGTGCCTCACACATTAGGTGAGCACTCTGCCACTGAGCCACAAACCCAGCCCTAAGCTTAATTTTTAAAAAATTTTTATTAGTTGTTCATGGACTTTTATTTTATTTACTTATTTATATGTGGTGCTGAGAACCGAACCCAGTGCCTCACACATGCTAGACAAGTGCTCTACCACTGAGTCACAACCCCAGCCCCCTAAGCTTAATTTTTTAAACACAGAAATGCATCCTCTGTGAACCCCTCAGTTTCAACATTTACCAATGTAATTATCAAACTGTTTTGTTGTGGCTTGACTTGTGCAATGGATTATGAACATGTTAAGGGGGGACCTGTCTCATGAGCTCCCTGTCCCAGTGCCAAGCACAGGACAGATCCTCAGTAAACAATGAATTCATGGGTAACAGAACCTAATTAGCAGAATAAGTAAAAGGAACAAATAAGGTCTTAAAAAAAATCCATTTAACCATAGCCTCAATTTACACAGTCTGTAAGTATATACTATGTAATATATAGTAATTTCATGTTTCGATCTTTTTTCCTTGATACTTCTAAAATGAAAAATACTCGGGAACACTTGAAGACATTTTTCTGGCAAAATGTCAAAGAAGCAAATTGAGAATACAAAAGAGCTTCTGATTTTTGTCCGAGTTCCAATGTTTTCAAAGCAGTCCAGATGTCCCCTAGGAATCCAGGTTCTGTTCAGAACTTGAGCCTGCTCTGAGTGCTACAGGGGCTACTCAGACCAGTGTTCTCAAGGAAAGCCTCCAGACAAAGCATGTGGTCTTAGGAACAAGAGAGTCACTCTGAGATTTTTCTGTGCAAAGTCAACACATAAAGAAAAATTATATTACTTTTCTTGGTGTAACTCTGCTTTTTAAATTTGTAAATATTACTAATATTTTTATAATCAAATTTCATCTCAGATATGGTATGCTCACTGTATGGGGAATCAGAAGGGTACCACCAATGATCATGGTCATCTTTTTTTATTGGCTACACTACGTGGCAAAGTCCATTTTAGTCAGGGCATGGCTAGTGCCATCCAGGGTAGGGGCTGGGAGTGTGGACTGGCTGTGGCCTGTCCTTGCCGAGCTCTCCACTGCACAGCAAGCGCTCTCTGCATGGCCAACACAAGGACTGCATGTTTTAAATTTGAAACCAAGTTGATCTTAGACCTGAAAGGAAAGTGTATGTTAAAATTATTTGACAGAAAAACACCTACTGAATATATTAAAGAAAAAGAACTCAGTTTTACCATGAGGGGGTACTTAAAGTAGTCACTATCGAGGGAGCATTCTTTGGCAGCAAGAGCCAGGCCTTGTAAAATGGGGATAAAGATCTGTAAGAAAAACACAAATACAACATTACAAAAACGAAGAATGGTAAATGTCTAAGAAGGTGCTGGGTCTAAGTGCCCAGGCATCACCGCCTCTCCTTCCCCAAGGAGAATCCCTCTTCATACAAAGGAGCCTAGAACCAAGCAAGAGTGTTGATTTCTCTGTTGATAAACCTAACTATGAAGCGATGCAGCTGAATTCTCCAGAACTGACAGCATTCTGATGAACCCTAGTACTCCGGCGGGACGGCCAGTGATTCAACAGAAACCCACAAGTGTGCAGCCACTGAAGGACTAAGGGTCCTTGCTCTCATCAACTACATTCCGCACGTCTCAGAAATTGTGTTCTTGACTATCAGGCTTCTGTAAGCTGTGAGGAAGTAAGACTAAATGGCCAATACTTTCTCAAGTCTATCAATACTTTAAAAAATCCTTTAATATTTTGAGGTAAATAAGAAAAACACACCAATGATGGATGTTATCATTAAACATAATTGAGAGCAAAGAGACAGCTAATTAATGCTCAAATTGAAAAAGAAAACGTAAGAGCACCTTGCCTCCAAACACAGTGTAATTAACACAACAACCGACACTGAGATTTACTAAGGACACTCAGATTTACTTTTATAAGTTCACCATTAACACTGGGTAACACTATGCCAGATTTGCCAGCACAGCTCATCTTCAAATTACATTATGTACCCACTGATCCACTCATCTAGGGAGTGATTGGGATTCAAGACCAATACCATCAAGTAGAAAGCATGAGCAGCAGCACTCTGAACACCAACAAGCTGTAAAGGGAGTACTGAGAAAGCCGTTGGAAAACCTGAAAAACTACCAACTTCCTCCCATCTGTGTGAGCACCTCTGTATTTGAAAAGCACAAGAATAAAAAAGGTGCCCTAGATTTTAAGTGTCTGCTGAATGTCCTGAGGTATCAACAGCTCTACAAGAGATCATTGTAGTTTGTGCAACTTCAACAATCAGGGTAGAAGTAATGTAGTTTCACAAGCTGGGAAAAACAGACAAGAACCTCTCAGGCACAGGGTAAGGAATATCAGTCTGTAATTTAGAAGGAATGGCCAGCAGAAGTTCCAGAATCCAAAACAAAATCTCACAACTATCATCCAGGAAAGCCTCTGAACATTTTTCTCAGGAACACTAAAGTATCTTCACTCTCCCCACTAGAGCTACCCTCCTCTGCAAATCAACAAAATATGACTCAGCATAATATTTTTCAGTCAAGCATTATACTACTCATGTGACCTACATATTATTTTCTCTTATTTTCAAATAAATACCTCCCAGCACTGATGGAAGAATTCTACAGCTATTCATTTCCAATCCTAAATTTCAGCTGCTATTTGTTGTTTATCATCTGTGAACACCTCTCAAACATTAAAAGGTCATTAAAATTCCAAAGATTTAATAATTCACATTTGCCACACTTTTAAGAGAGGTAAAATGCATCCCCCCCCCCAGTTTAGCAGCTGCATTTAATTCCATTCCTTTCTCTCCAGATAAAACTTCTGTTAACATACGACAACAAGTGTTCAATCCTGTGTGGCTGAAAAGCCATCAGAGTTCCTTCTTTTCCTCTGTGACCGGGAGATGGAACCCAGGCAAGTGCTCTACCACCGAGCCACAGCCAGCCAAGGCCTTAGAATTCTGTGGGTAAAAATAATCAGGTCCATGGTGATCACACAACACTGTGAATGGGTTAAATGCCATGGATTTTACACTCTGAAATGGTAAATTTGATGTTATGTGAACTTAGCCTAAATTTCAAAAACCAAAGAGGTAACTCTGTGACCTCTGCATAAGTTTGTTCATGAGTAAAATGGCATAACCTGTCCCTTTTAGCAGATTCTGGGGCGGATTTTCTAGTTAACAACAACTGGGCTCCTCTGTCTGTGAGGCCTTTCTGAATAGGAAAGGCATTCCACATGCTACCGCCCACTATGGCTGTAAGAGCGCTTCGTTCAGCACGCTTGGGCAGTTCCTTGTTTCATCAGAGTTCAGCTCACTCTTCCACCTTCAATATGCCTGTTAGTCACAAGAAGATAAGCAGCCAAGGAACCCCAGGCAGAGTACACAGCAGGCCCTGGAATTTTCTTTTCCAAATACTTTGAAGACTGCTAAAAATACAATTCCCAAGAACTCAAAAGGTCTTAAAATCAATGCCACAGGTATGTATAAAATAGGTATAAAACAAGAGTAAAAGGAATCATGTCAATTACAGAGATTGCCTCTGTTTTTCTTTCTAATCACACACACAAAAAAAGAAACAGTAATGCAGCAAATTGTATAAAAAAATTGTAAAAATGCTTTCATCAGGGGAAATGGCCTGTGAGTACAGCTCAGACAAAGCACCCTTTACAACATGCAGTACAAAACATCAAACAGAATGTGCTACCTGTTTGACCTTGCAGGAAACTTTCAAGACAATGTAAACAGCTTCACCATTACACACTGCACATCTGCATTTGCACTTGGTTATAACCACCATGATATCAAAACAGTGTAGAAATAATGAATGAAATGAAAAGGTAACAGGCATCTTTTTTAGTTGGGTGGTAAGGAGACAGATCCTGTGTGACATGTGAACTGCCACTTAGCCAGCTGGGTCACTAATTTATGAATCTTAACAGACTCAGAACTACCTGTCAGCAGTACTCATCTGGAAAAATGCTCAGCATGCCTTATGCCATCTCCTGGTATTCCCTGATTAACAAGCTCCTTGAAATAGGGGACAGGGTTTTATGTTTCTTTCTTAGCTCCCAAAGCAGCTAGCATAGACCCTGTTTAAAAGACTAGATGCTTGACTGATTAGTTGAAATGGGTACATGATTTCAATAGTGCAGCTGTCAAACCAATTTCCTTAAGAAAAGAATCTTAGGTGGGTCTTCTCTCTGAGCAAATAACACATGCACGTTCAAATCTTGGAACAGAATTTCTAATATATGGCATATTTGGAAATCAGCCTCAGATAGATGCAGTTAGGCTAAAAGTAGTTAGATAGTAGTAGCAAACCTCACACATCCATACCTGTTTAAATACTTCCTCATCCTGGTGAGTGGTTCGCACCAGTTCTTGAATGAAGCCATATGGGAGATTCCTACATAGCATGTACGGCACGAGGAAGGACGGCTGCTGCATGGACCTGTGGAGCCATGAAAATCAAGGCTGTGATGAAGTCAATACGTTACACGCCAACACAGCACTTGAGATGTCACAGCAGAATCAACTGCCCAGGCAAAGCACCAAATTCCAAATCTTTCAAATAGTCTGCCTGACAGTCCTTTGCAAAAGATAAACGTTCTTATGAATGGCAACCATTTCTTGGCTTTTTAAATGAGACAATACAGGAAATTTCAAAGAACCCAGCTCTTTCTACAAAGAGTCCTTCAAAAAAGAAACATGAGGTGCTGGGACTGTAGCTCAGTGGTAGAGTACTTGCCTAGCATATGTGAGGCACTGGGCTCAATCCTCAGGACCACATAAAAGTAAATAAATAATATAAGAGTATTGTGTCCACCTACAACTAAAAAGAAATAGGAAAAAAATGAAGCATTATATATTTCTTTTACTTACTGTTTATGTCTATGTCTCATCCAAATTGAAAAAAAAAATTAAGATGAGCAGTCGTCTTTTTAAGACTCTTAAACATTTTTTAAAATAGTTTTTTAGTTGTCGATGGACCTTTATTTAATTTGTTTATTTATATATGGTGCCAAGAATCGAACCCAGAGAGTCACATATGTAGGCAAGTGTTCTACCACTGAGCCACAACCTCAGCCCTTAACCATGTAACGTAAAATTTTGCTACATGTATGCTGGGTATGTGGTGCAAAATTGTAATTCTGCGGGTCAAAAGGCTAAGACAAGAGGATCACAAGTTCAAAGCTAGCCTTGTCACTTAGTGAGACCATGTCTCAAAATAAAAAATACAAAGAGCGAGGGATGTGGCTCAGTGGTAAAGTGCCCCACTGTAAAATCCCCAGTACCAATAAAATGAAATGAAGTGAAATTTTGGTACATGTACTTAATTTTCATTCTTTTAAAAAATTTCAAAAACAGACGGTTATGGTACAAAAATAATACAGAACACACAGAATAAATGTAAATTTATCATTTTTCCTTTAGATATTTTTGCATAAGGGAAATGAAATATATACTTTTTTATTAAAACTGAAATCAGAAGCAAACACAAAGTAGTTCTTAGGATGATTTCCAAATTACCCATTCTACCACTCTGCTTTATTACTAAGTAACAGAAAATGATTCCACACAATCTGGAAATTCACGATCTATACATTTTGTTAAATTATCTCCACTGATTCCAAGCAATTGTTTTCAACTAAATTATAATTATCTATAATTGCTGTCCATGTTTAAAAAATAACCTATTTTAAAAAAGACATGGACCTCTTAGAACATAAATAATTCCTTTTAAAAATCTATTTTGCACTACTTTAGAAGATAAGGAAGGGAAGAAACAGTCCTCTATTTTCCTAGTACTTTAGAGAAGGAAAAGGCTCTCAGATCATTTAATCGAAAACTTTCACTTTTTCACTATTTTTTTTTAGTTGTAGATAGACACAATACCTTTATTCTATTTTTATGTGGTGCTGAGGATTGAACCCAGGGCCCCACACGTGCCAGGCGAGTGCTTTACCACTGAGCCCCAGCTCCAGTCTCAAATACCTTAACTTTTCAGGTCGAGGGAGTTCTCTGCATGTGGTATAGCATGCAGGGTCCTCTCCCTGCTGACCTCAAGCACATACCACATAAGGCTCTGCATTCTGCGTACCTTGGTTGTGTGAGGGAACCTTGTAGTACTAGTGCAGTGTGGGATATGCACTGGGAGCGGATGTTGCTCAGAAGCTGGCTGACTGCTGGCTGGCTGCACATCTGAAATGGACAAGAAACCAACAGAATCATCCCAAGCTGCTGAAGAGCACCAGGGGCCAGAAGAGTGAGGGCTGGAAAAGGGCATGCTCCTCTCTTTATTTCCTCCTCATCAGCAAGCTGCAGTGAAAGTGTCATCCAGCCACTACATTGCCTCTGATGGAATGTACGCTCAGAAAAGAGGAGAGAGGCCCAACCTCAGAGATGCACCTGTTATCTTTGCCTTTGCTAAAGCTAAATATGACAATTCCCAAAGGAGCCCTCACAAATAAGAAACCAATAGGTAGACAATCAGATTAGCTTCCAACATACAGCTAGAACTAAGTAATGAAATAAAGGTAAAAATGAGAGAATAAGGAAGCCAAGTCAGCACAGCTTAGTGGACAGGTGTAGCTTCCTGAGTTAAAACCTAACCTTATTGCCAGGCGCGGTGGTGAACACTTGTAATCCCAGTGGCTCAGGAGGCTAAGAGAGGAGGAGCACAAGTTCAAAGCCAGCCTCAGCAAAAAGCAAGGAGCTAAACAACTCACTGAGACCCTGTCTCTAACTATAGACAATTACGACCTTAGTCTCTAAGGTGTCTGTTTATTCTTGGTAAGAACACCTATCTTACATGTGGCTTCTCTGGGCTCACTGAGAAACTGTAAGAATTCAAACCAATACAGACTTCACAAGACCCTTGCTGGTCCTAGTGCTCCATAACGCTGGTTATTATCTTGACCATCGCTGGCTACCAGCAATCAGTAGGGCCTTATACGTCACTACATAGCCAGCTACAGGGCAGTCAAGAGAGGACTCTGAACGCAGGCTACCTGGGTTTCCTTCTTGGCTCTGTCACGTCTTTCCTTCACTAGAATGTGTTTTCTTCTCTTCTCTTCTCTTTCTTCCTTCCTTTCTTTCCCTTCCTTCCTTCCTTCCTTCCTTCCTTCTTTCTTTTTTTTTTCCCAAGCCAAACTGTATCCAGCTTTATTAAAGATACTTTCATAAACAATCATGGTATTTCAGGCAGGACATGGGCAGACAATCATTAACAGTATACAACAACTTTCAAACTCCCTTCTTGAATGGACTACCAAAACCAGAAAGCCACTATAAAACCCAATGAAGTCTTCATTTGATGCTCTGAATAGGGAAAGTTTAGAGTGAGGGTTGACATTTCACATTTAGCATGTTGTTTAACAACTTTTCACAAGCCGACCCTGACTTTCAGGAAATGAAAGGAAAATGGCAAAAATTATTAATCTGAAGATCCACAATCTAGAAAAGGAACTGCTGCTCTTCTGAAGGACACTATTCTCAGTGACATCACTGGAAAGTCCAGATTGCCCCACACACTGGTAAAACCAATCGTTGGGAATCAGGTCCCAATAGGTCTGAGTTTAGGGGAATTAAGTCTATGCCGATGGCAGAGAGGGACAGGAGGACATACAGATGAGTTTCAGTTTTTCCATACCACAAGGCATTTGTGCCAAGGTGGCTATGTGTGCCAACATCAGGGAATCCCTTCCTCTTGGGAACAAAGAGGAAGTCTCTCAAAACTAGAAGGGAAAGGTGTCTTCCCCCACAGCAATCCAGCTTTAGAGACATTCTACTAGTGACACATGCTCCTTCCCCCGCAAAACAACAATGAAGTGTTCTGTGTGCTAACAACATAGCTTAAAAAAAAAAAAAAAAAAAGTAAAACAAAATTCTGCATTTTTATAAAACTTGATAAAAAATAGTATTTCAAACTGTACAGTCACCAGAAGTACAGTTATCAAAAACGCACACACTTCACTTGGCATCTCCAGCACCTTCAGTTTTCTGTGCCTGGTCTGTTTTGGCATCTCCATTTTCTGCAGGGTTATTCCCATCCTTGCCAGTGTCAGCTTTTCCCTTTTTCCCTTTGGGTACCTTCTCTCCCTTCTTTGCAGGGGCCTTTTTAGGCTTGGGCTCTGGCTTTGGAGGAGCAGGTTTGGCAGACAACCTTGCAGATCTTCTCTGTGGTTCGTCTTTCACCTTGGCTTTATCTCCTTTAGCATCCCCTTCAGCCTTTCTCTTGGGCATGGTGGCGACGGCAGCGGGACGCAGGCGCTGGACGCGGGGATGCAGCGGCGCGTGGCTTTGGTCGGTCCGGGGGTCGTTCTCGCCTCTTCTTCACACTGCTCCTGTTTCTTTCTTTTTTAATATTTATTTTTTAGTTGTAGTTGGACACAATACTTTCACTTACTTATTTTTATGTGGTGCTGTGAATTGAACCCAGGACCTCGCACGTGCTAGGCAAGCACCTCTATCTCTAAGCCACAACCCCAGCCCTAAGATGTGATTTCTATGAAGGCAGAAATCTGTTTTGTTCACTAATGCATCCCAAGCTGCTAGTACAGTGCCTGGCACAGAGATGCTCCAAAACAAACTACTTGACTGACTAAATAAATGAATGACTTCTCCATTCGAGAGGGGATTATCAAAGAAATACTGGGGCTTTTTTTTTTCTTTAATAATCTGGTTCATATTACCTTTGGTGCTTTTTTTTCCTCTATTCCAACTCGGTCAAAACACTCAATGAGGTAGTTCAGCATATCTGTCTCCTTGCAGGTTTCAATGGTGAAATGGTCACTGTAGGAATCCCAACTACTTGCTCCACCAGAGGCTCCCAAACTTTGGAGAAGAGAAAAAAAAAAAAAAAAAAGATGATGCTTACCCCCTCTTGATCATTTCTTCTTGACAGTCTTTGTTTCTGCAGCAGAAAGCCTGCTAGGATCCCTGCAACCTTCACAAAGCACAGACACCCATGCAGCACAGACTGCAGCTGACTGCTTGGCTCACCTGTTCCCAGCCCAACAAAACTGGCTTCTGGTGAACACTTGATGGTTCTACTAAGGGGACCTCATCTTACTGAGGATGGCAACTTACCTAACCAGAGGGACTAAGACAGGTACTTACATCAAACTGAGCAGCATCACTTGGGCAGACCTGCAGGTTAAAGCCAGACTACGCTATTGCTATAACCCAACGCTCTAGGAGGGCAGGTTTAAGGAACTAAGAAAATACCTTTACTATTTCTAGTTTAGAACTGATAAAAATTCATCCAGCATTTGGCAATAGGACCAGAGCTCGTGGAGCATCCAGTTAGAGGGAGACATCAAGGATTTGCTATTAACACAAGATTTTCAAAACTTTCAGTGAAAAAACTTGAGTTAGCACAGTAAAATCAAAACAAACAAGTCTTATTTGTGAGCAGACCTGGCTCCAGCCCTGGCCTTAGTGCTGATATATTTACCTGAGCCCAGAACCTCTATTACATCTGCAGCGAGGCTTTAGTGAAATAATGTGGAAGTGCTTTGGAAAATATCACCAGGTCACAATGTGAAGCACAGTTATTATTTATATTAACTATTCTCTAGGACAAAAGCCAAACATAGTAGTGAGGGTTAGGTCTGAGGGAATTAAACAAAGTTAATGTCCACCATCACTGGTCTCACACCAAATTAGGTATTTAACTCAAATTATCTGATATACATACAATATACGAAGACATTAGTCAAGGCATAGAAGGCATGAAGAGGAAGAGAGAAAATAAGCTTAGTAAAATTATTACATTTAGAAGATGATAAATGATGGAAAGAACATCAGGAACCCAAGAGTTCCTATTTCAACCTGGGGCAGAAACTAGAAGGACCAGGAAGAATTTAGAGCACAATAGCATGTTATGCAGCATAACAGATATGCACAACAAGTTTTGGAACATATACAGCGATCTTGGAATTAGAACATAACTGATCTTAGAATTCTGGGGAGAAAATAATTAACCTTAAAATGAAAACATGATATTAAAGCTTTTCATTATAGAAGGTAAAAAATAATGCCAGCTTTAAGTCCAAGGTTCTCAGCCCAGAGTCCAGCAAATCTGAACTCCTGTAGGACCTACAAAATGGTCTGACAGTGGGAAGGGAGGAGACAGGCTGAGAGGATATCCAAGGAGACACAGCTCGTCCCTGCCCACTGCATAGGCCACGGGGCCACCCAGAGACATGCATAGGGTGGGCCAGCACGGAAACCTGAAAAACACATCTATGCTTGTGTCTTTATGGCAATTAATGTTTTGGTACATTTTATTAATTAATGGTGGGACCTGGTATCTGCTGAATGACCTGACAACAGAAAGGTGAGTAGTGTAGAAAAGTACAGAGAAAACTCACTAGGGAACTAAACAAAAAAACCATCACCTAATTTAGAATATGGAGAATCCTCACAATAGAAAGGGCCAAGATTTCTCTATGCTGGAGGCAAGCTCTGTTTCAAGTGATTTGTGATTTTTCCCTCTTATGCTTGACATTAGTGTCAATATTCACTGAACATCTCAAAGGTAAACAGTGCTATCGCAGGCTTGTACCTAGACACAACTGTGGGTAGTTTTCCTGGAAACAGCTCTCACAGACGTTTAAAAAAAAAGATATTTCTTATTTCCAACGAAAAATTTTAACTATTCATCTTCCTCATAATAAGACCCATATTTCTCACATTTTTAACACTTATGAAATGAAAAGCATCTTATATTTTATGACAACAGGTCATTACTAGCTGCAAGGAGTCAGTCTGAAGTGGCATCCCTTATAACACATGAACTTTTATGTCCACAAGAACTCAGCATGCTTAGATAGTGCTGGCTTGTGCAACGGCCAATGAAATTAAGTTCCATTCTTAGCAACACATTCCATTTAGTTTTAACTTCAATTTAACTCCTCACTCTCACTTGAAATATTTTCACAGGTATTTCACTGAGACATAAAAAGTGACCTATGCAGCAGTCTGCCTATCTTGTGCCAGGCAATGCAATGAAAGGCACAGGGACTCAGAAGATCTCAGACAATTTTCAAAGCTAAATGAGGTTGGTGTGTTTTGGTGATTATCAATCAGGCACCAACCAACTGGCTGGCTTTCAGAACGGGGGAAAAACCCTTTAACACAAAAGGAAATGTAAAGTCCAGTGTGTGTCAATGTTTCAATAAGACCAATCCTAAAGATGCCAAAGGAAGTCATGATCACATATTTAAAATGGCCAGTTTCATTAATGCTAAGCTAACAGTCAATAGCCCAAACTGATTAACAAGGATTTTTAGATTCATGGTGAAAGAGCTGGGCTGAAATTATGAATGTGATAATGAAGGAAAATGTGGTACTATTTCTATACATAAATTTATGCTATTAACAAACATTTTTTAAATATTTAAAATAGGTTGGGCTCCTGCAGTCCTGGGATTCAAAAGTTTGAGGCAGGAGAATCACTTCAAGATGAGTTTGGGAAACACAGTGGGCCCCCTGATCCTTACCTCTTCTACCCTCCAAATTTGTTTTCAGTAGTACTTCATTCTTCTTGAATTTCTTTTTATTATCAAAAAGCTGTGCCATTCTAAAATCTTGAAAACATGTTGTATTTAAGTTCTAAAAGCATATATAAAATTATACCTTCCCTTGGGAGAATATGTGAGCCATTTTCTGGTAACTAAATCAACAATTCAATGTAACCATTAATTACTTCACTAACAGAAATATAGTTGAATCCTTTTGAAAACGATAATAATATTCGGGGTGGGGGGTGGTGGCTGGGATTGGGCTCAGCAGTACAACGCTCGTCTAGCATTCGCAGGGCCCTGGGTATGATCCTCAGCACTACATAAAAAATAAATGAATGGAATAAAGGTATTGTGTCCAACTACCACTAAAAAATAAATATTAAAAAAATTTTTTTCCGGGGATTGACACACATCAGATCTGTGCAGACTAAATTCCATTTTAAATGTACCGAGAAAACTTGCTTTTGAAAAAAAAAAAATATTTATTTTTTAGTGGTAGTTGAACACAATACCTTTATTTTATTTATTTATTTTTATGTGGTGCTGATGATCGAACCCAGGATCTCGCAGGTGCGAGGCCAGAATTCTACTGTTGAGCCTCAACCCAGCCGCCCCCACTTTTTTTTTGGTACCAGGGATTGAACTCAGGGGCACTTAACCACTTGGCTATATCTCTAGCTCTTTTTATATTTTACTTTGAGTCAGGGTCTCACTAAGTTGCTGAGGCTGGCTTTGAACTTGTGATCCCCCTGCCCTATCCTCCGGAGTCGCTGGGTTTACAGGGTTTATGTGCCACTGGGCCTGGCTGAAAACTTGCTCATTAAAGGACCCCATAAAATTTTCTTCCATAATGAGAATAATCACCCTCCTATTTACCAACTTTTTGAATGCAAACTTGGGAATTTTATATTTTCTCAATCCAAGGCAAAGTCAGAGCTGTTATGGTTTAAGCAGTATAAATTCAGTCAATGAATGTGCACAGTGGGCCTGCTAGGTTCCAGGCACTGTTGCAGGTTCTGGAGTCTATACTGATGACCTTGTCGATGCGGCAATTATATTCTAGAGGTGGGGACTATCAACGACAAACTCATAGGTAAGTGCTGTGAGGGAAAAGAAAAGTGAGTACAGGCGATGGCGCGAGGCAGCATGTGTGTAAGTGCTGTTCAACACAGCAGAGCCGGCCACCAGCCTCTAAGCAGCCTGCACTCACACGGGCCTCACGGAAGGCAGAGAGCAGGCCAGATAGCTCTCTGCGGGAAGAGTGGCCCAAAGAGAGGAAATGAGTCCAAAGGTGTAAGGCAGGAGGAAATACTACATGCCACGAGGATGAAGGCGAGTGGAGAGAGGCGAGGGGAAATGTTTTGTTCCCACTACTTCCATGGTGAATCCTCCAGTATGATGACCAACGGCAACAGGAGGACAAACGTCAATCTTCTGTCTACTAACTGGCCTTTCTCTGCTCACACAGGCCACTGACGCATCTAAGCAGTTAACAAACAAAAGGGTCCCTGATGATGTCACTGAGTTACGAAATTAGCTGTGGAGCTGCCTGCCTCTTATTTATTGAGTCACCTGGAGTTTTCTGTCCCTTTCAGTCTTAGGGACCTCATGGAGAAAGTAATAATGTTGAAGTTTCTTTTCCTTCATGAGGACATGGGAGAAGGCTCTTTGGCAGGAGCCCCAAGCCTGACTGGAGGCAACGGAAGACTGTACTTACCACTTGACCATGTGCCTAAGCTGAGACCTAATCATTAGAAGAACCAGGGGGGGAAGGGTGGTGGGGAGGAGCAAACAAAAGTGCAATAAAAAATAACATAACCCCATTTCTCTCCAGTCACCAACTTCCTGAGGCAGACTCTACTGGGATCTGAATCACAAGACAATTTTCCCTTCACTCACTTTCCTGCGAGAACAGTTCCTCATAATTCCTACAGTGCATTTCACAGAAGACTTGAAAACACTTCAGAGGAATGTTTTGCCTTTCCTAAATTAGTTCCCGTCATTAAAACTGTAAATGATCAACACATGCCTGCAGGTCACAACTACTTCCAAAAGTATCTGCAGATTTCAAACTCTGCTGGGCCAACAGAAGGGAAAATGGAGACAATTCCACTTAATTCTTGTGACACTAACTTAGAAGTATGTGTTAAAATTGCTTATTTCAAAATAAAAAAAGATCGCATAGAAAGGGACGGGAAATCCATCTGTGCTGGTCACTCAAGTGAACAAGGTGTTTGCTGCCTCGTCCTGGTTTTGGCCCTGTATGTCCCCAAACTCTCCCATTTGTTTAAGCAGTTTGTGTTATACATTTTTCACTATTGTTGTGCCATTAAAAAAAAAATATCTATATATATATATATCTATATATATATATCTATATATATATATATATATATTTAGTTGTAGATGGACACAATACCTTAATTTATTTATTTTTATGTGGTGCTGAGAATCAAATCCAGTGTCTCACATGTGCTAGGCAAGTGCTCTACCACTGAGCCACAGCCCCTGTTGTGCCATTTTTGATACCCATGAGTAACATACAATTGGAGTATCTAACCTGCAACCTGGATTATATGATTTCCTTGCAACAGCCTGTGAGGGGCATGCCAACAGACCAGAAGGGCGTTTCGTAGTTAAGGAGTAAAATGAGGCTGGGGTGTAGCTCAGGGATAGAATGAGCTTTCCCAGCATACATGAGGTCTTACTTATCAACCCCCAGCTTTGCCCTCCTCTACCCCCCAAGAAAAGAAGCTGGCACTTCCTAGCCAAGGAACAGAGAAGATGCCTAGACTCTCAGTAGCGAAATTACTAGTGAGGAACAAGAAGAGCAGATACTGCTGCCCACAGAAGGCTAGGCCAGAGGCAGCGCAGGGTGGTGGAAAAGAATGTGAGCTCCAGTTTCCCGCCTGCCTGAGTCTGAATGCAGGCTCTGCTGCTAACTAGTTGGTGACTTTAACCTCCCTGTTCCTCAGTTTCCTCAGGGAATGCTACATGGGATTAAACAAGGTCACTTAAGCAGAGTATTAGGTGAATCATCCTTAATAAGCGTGTGCTGCTATTATTACATAACCAGCAAGTGTTTTTCCTAGGATATAAAAATCAAGATCTGAGGTGAGGCTCGGATGTTAGAAATCTAGAGAGAGAGGTGTTAGTAAAAGCACCATGACCAGATATACCTGTTAAGAAAGTTGGAATTAAATAGGCCAGGGAAAGAAAAGAGTGTTTCCCCCACAGATAATTTGCAGCAAAACAGGTAACAAAGCAATTTTACCATGATGGAATGTGATTCCTAAGGATTATGCCTGCAGTGTGACTTCAATCATGCAGAGGATTTTGTGTACATGAAAAAGCCACGTACACCTTTGGGAAATTTCCTTGAGAAGTAATGATGCAATGTTCACTTTTAATGTGGCCCAGGGATCCCCCACTCTCAATTTTTTTTTTAATACAAATATCAAGCTTCTGGAATTGATATTTAGCCTGTGTCAACACTCCTCAGTGCTCTCTAATGATTCTTCTGAACACGGTCAGATTTAATGAAGTGACCTAACCTTATTGCAGTCTCTATTTATAGCCTGGAGTTATTTTTGAACAGTGCTGGGCACAAATACCAACTCTGTCCAGAGGAAACTTCAATTTAAGAGCAAAACTGTAAGAAGAGTCAGAGGGTTAGATAGAAAGGACCATTACATTTTGTTGCTCAGAGTCACCTAGAAAACCCAAGTAGTGGTCTTCACTTGGTTTTTGGGCTGAACATGCAGCAACATCTTGAATTATATTTTAGCTTCTGAAGTCATTCCTGGGCTCTTTAAACAAATGGGGTCTGGCTTCACAAGGTCAAGGAGGGACTCAGAGCAATATAAGGTTAGAAGTGAAAATAGAAGCCTCATTATATCAAACATATGACCCCATGTGCTCTTCAACAGATTATCTAGACTGAGCATGGTGGAGTGGTGATAGGAGGGAACACAAACACACAAGGTCCCACCCCTATGCCACTGCTAAACACCAGCAACCCATGCAATCGTCATGACGAAAACATGCCTCACGGTACAGACTGTCCACAAGAACATTTTGCAATAGTAAAATGAAGGGTCCTTCATTTTAGATCTGAGAGTGCTTGAACTTAACCACAAATTTGTTTTCAGGCTTCTGACAAATGATTATGGGTGAGTGTTCCTCTGAATTACCTGGCAACTACATGAAGTGTTCTATGTGTCACTTTTTTCTAGTTAAAAGATCCTCACATGTCAACACAATTTTGCTAACCCACCTCCTTTGATCCTAGTCTGTTTGGATTCAAAGCACACCTCTAAGTAGGGCTCATACAAGTTAGTTCCTAAGCACCTAAGCACATGCAGGGTAAGACTCCATTCCTCAGATACCTGGACCCAAACTGGACACAAGAAAAATCATCACCACCACCACCACCTTCATCACCATCATCATCATCTTCTTCATCTTCTTCATCACTACTGTCTCCAGAAAGTGCGAGGAAGAGGAAGGAGAAAGGATTGTCGTACATACTACCACAACAAAAGCAAAAAAGGTCATCAGGGAACAAAGGAAAAACAAGAGGGAGAGGCTTTGCATCTGCTGTCTTTTAAAATCTTAAAAGTTTTATCCACTTACATGCAAAAAATTACACATTATAGAACTAAGTGGACACATTTGAGAGAAGAGGCCACTGGATTCATGGAATTCTGATACTGCTTATTTCTACGAGGTTGAAATTACATGTGATCAGAAATCAAAACATCAAGGTGTGACCAGAGTGAGCTGCACCCACTGGAAGGAAGAACACCAGGCCCAGACTTGCCCACAGTCTGGGGGTAGGATTGCACTTCACCACCCTGGTGGCAGTCCAAAAAGTCAAAATGTGGCCCAGGGATCCCCCACTCTCAAATAACACACTGACCACAGTCTTTGAAACTAATTTGTAATGAAGAATGACACACGAACTAGAGTTTTAAAAATAAAGTTGTTTCTTTTTTCAGAAAAGGAAGGAGGGAAAGGAGAGGAACGGGAGGCACAACAGAGCAGCCCTTGCTTACTGATGTGATCAAAGCCTAGGAAGAGCGTGGACTCAGGTCACATGCCCACCAAACTAGTTAGTGGCACAGGTTAATGACCCAAAACAACTTCCAAAATTTAACTGAGGTCAGCGTCACACAACAGTTCTTTCAAACCATGTTAATCTCCCTCCCTACACTGCAAACACACGCGCAACTCTCCTGTTAAGAAAATACCTAGGAGAGATCCGTAGGGAGGAGGGACGTCTGCTGGCGTCACTGGGTGAAGCAGGAGGCACAGCTGGGCCCATGCTGGGGGCCCTCGGTCTGGAAGTGCTGACAGGTACTGCCTGAGGGCTACTTGCAAGGGCAGGGAGCCGTGGGGAGCTAGATGGGATGGAGATGCCTGAAGACCGTGGGGTGGGACACGGTGAAGGCCCCCACGGATGCATGATAGTGTAGGGCCGATACCGTGGGGACGAGGGCTGGCTTCCTGCCGCCGCAGTTCCAGAAGCCACACTGTGATGGCTGAGGGAAGCAGAAGGCGTAGCTGTCTGGATGGCTACATGGGAAGGTGAGGCAAAAGATGGACTCAGCACTGGTACCGAGTTCCAGAAGCTGGTAGTGGGAGCTGGACTAGTTTCATAGAGGCTAAAGTAGTTGAGAAAGGGAGGAAAGAAGAGAAAAATCAAAGCAAAACTTGAGATAACTGAAACAGAAAGTTTTAGGTTTTTAAATGATAATTACATTTCATATCTCTTAAAGTTGCAGTACAGAGATCAGATAATCATTTAAATAATAATCTAATTGTTGTGTTGATCTAAGGTAGCATACATAGCTATTTATTTCTAAAATTTAAACTACCAATAACCTAACCATGGAAAGCCCGCCCCCCCAAAAAAATCCAATTTAGAAAAGATAATATCACTTAAAAAGACTAAGTCCATCTGCCCAAATATGATACGTATCATAATATCCATGACATAGTTCAACGTTGTAAATAAACATTCCCTTCTACACCCTTCATGGCTGTTTTACTCCCAATTAGACGTGCACACTGGTGAACCACACTGACCTAGACAAAGAGCTGGCGCTGAAGGAACCCAGGCTGCAGAACATGGGGCTTGTTCCTGGATTGGAGCCAGTGTTCAGCATAAGATTTCTGTCTGGTGACCGAGCTGCAGCTGCAATGGGCTGCGATGTGGCTGTCAGACTGGCAAATGGGTTTTCATCTCTAGTCTGAGTGGACATCATTAGCACTTCCATCAAAATCTGGCCAATCAAGTCCTTAAAATCAGAGAACACTGTTGGGAAGGCAGAATAAAGAACAAGTTACACATGGCTCTTCATACACATGGTCTTCAAATAAGCCAAATGGAACCAGAGGGTTCAGTATGACATCCTGGACTGGATTCTGGAACAGTAAAAGGACATTAGTGGACAACCTGTTGATATCCAAATAAAGTCTGGTGTTTTGTCACTAGTCATTAGTTTTAGTGAATGTACCACAGCTACATCAAGAAGTTACCATCAGAGGAAACTGAGTAAAGGAATACAGGAATTCCCTGCCCTATCTTTGAAATTTTTCTATAAATCGAGTTGCTCTCAAAGTAAAAGTTCATTTAAAAACAAAATGGAGTGTGTCAGTGGAGTTACTGCTGATGTAGGTGTTAACTGTAAACGAAGCCACGTCCACCCTCAGAGGTCAGGTCATCACACCACAATCACAACAGAGTTGATATTTCTTAACCAGTATACACAGTACGTAGAGCTTGACATACAGTGCAACTGATCAGACCAAAGTTCAAAAGATTTTATGGAGGGTCCAATGCTAAATCACCATCTGGCTTTCTGCAGCAGGTTCCACAGTCCAACAGCCTTCTTACTCTTTGTGGCTTCCAGCTGATTTGCTGCTGGTCTTCAGACTTATTCTAAATTTTACTAAACAAATAAAAGTTCTAACCCATAGAAATTTCACCTAATTTGGTTATTAAAAATTACCACTTTTATATGTTATACAGATATTGAGACTTGCAGCAAGAATAGCACATGGCAAGGTTTTAAAAGACATGGTTGCTCCGTTCATGTCCATAATCAGAGTCAATAAGAAGACACCAATAAAATCAGAAATAGCCTGTACATCCTCCAGGAACGGAGAGCTTTCTTCTCTTCCTAGAAGACAGGACAAATAAGGAGGGAAAGGCGGCCACCTTACCAGTCACTCATTCATTTAAAATATATCTATTGTGGGACTATTTTGTACAAGACACCTTTCTAAGGACTGGGGTACATCAGTGAGTAAAACAGACGGAAACCCCCACCCCTCAGGGGTGTCGCTGTGTGCAAGCATGCCAGCAGCCCCTCTGCTTCCCCATGCAGCCGACAGCAGAAGAAACAATGACAGCGCCACTGTTGCACCTGGCTGAAGTTTTACAGTCTGCTATGACCCTCGTTCACCACTCTAGTCATCCAGAACCCCAGGACGCCACCTGTACTAAGCAATTTAGCCCAACATATTTGCTTTGTTGTCTACACATGGCCTGGAAGGCACTTGAAGCAGGTCTCTGTAAACACCTCCCAGGCTCCCTAGGGACCCTTTATAAAGGAGCAAATGCCTTCTCTAAGTTACCTTCTACTAAAAAGGAAAAAACTCCAATTCTGTGACCATTAACTTACATCATTCTCTTGTGTGGAAGTCAAGAAAGTACAAAATAATTTATCAGAGGTCAGAGGACGGGGAAGAAAGGTGTCAAAACAGCAGTGTACGCAACAAGAAGTGCCCCTGTCATCAAATGTCCATCCCCACAGCAAGATATGTGGACACAGAGGGAAGCACAGCGTCAGGCTTGCCTCCTGTCAGCGCTCTGAAAAGGCTGCCTGCAGAGCTGGAGTCCTACCTTCTTTTGGGTTCTGCTTAAACTGCGCAGAAAGAGAAGAAAGAAAGATGACGTCTCTGTCCCGATCCTTCCAAGAGACTCGGAAGATCTTACAGACCAGCTGTAAGGCCTGCTCTTCAGACACCTCTGGGCCTGAGGAAGGCTCCTGGTAAGGAAGAAGATCTGGGGTTAATCTCCAGAAGGAGGCAAGAGCTGGAAACTTCAACAGGAATACTTTATTCAGATTGAATTCATTTAATAATGAGGATTTTTTAAAATGCATAAAACCATTCAAGCACTGATTAAGAGGAAAACTGAATCTGTCACTATTACTTCAAGGTTATAACATCTAGGTCTCATGAACTTCTGATATAGTTTATAGAAAAGCATAAAAAAAGCAAGGGTGTTATCAGGAACAACTCAGTGAGAAATGTGATACAGGCTGGATATACAGCCTATTTTTGGTTCTAAATTTCAAAGGATCAGGTTAACATTCTAGGTACATAACCAATTTTCCTTCAGGAGTTTTCTCCCAATTTAACACCTCTCATTATATTCCACCACAGATAAAATACCATATACGTAAGAACTTAAATTCTAAGAACTATACAAACTACAGCTCAGCATCACTAGAAGCTCTAGGCCAACGTCTGGTCATCACCGACGTGCACTACTAACGCAGCCCAACGCCCAGCTGAAGGGAAAGTGGTGGAACTGCCTCCCCCGTGACGCCAAAAGCAAACCCCAACAAACCCCTAGTACGGGAACTAAGCTCGGCCGACAGTACCACACACAGGCCTGGTGGCTAAAGGCTTTCCTTGCTACTGATTTTACATATTCCCACCATTTCTCTCGGAATACAGCCAAAGATACGATGATCTACTTGTTCAGGCAAGACCAACGGAAAAAATTCTAATGGGCTCTATATTAGTTCCTACCGCAAATTAAATTTACTGATAAAAACCTAAACCTAAACCAAAGATAAATGAGGGATTTTACGAATTAAAAGTACTGAGAGATACTTCCATTAATAAGGGCAACCCCACCCACGTAGACTGACCGATCAAGGAGACCCACTCATGGCCACTCCGGCAACGAGACACGACACTGGAGACTGGAAGGGGGCTTCCCTCTTACCCACCTTGTCACTGAGGCTCCTCTTTTCTCTTCGATCGTTTTCGTCAACCTCCATATTTTCAATTCCTGAATCCACATCCACCTGGGACATGCTTTAAGCATAAAAGACAAATAAGTCTTTCAGCTTCTGTAAAACCCCCAATGTCACAGCTGCTAGTTGAGGAAAAGTTTTTAAGTCAAAATCAGTCAGGAAAGCAAAATGAAAAATGTTCCTCTTTTTCTCTAATTAATTTTTAAAAGCTCTTCACCTATTGGGTTATAAGTATCCTGCCTCCCAGACTTTGGAAATGTTTCCCCCCAGATATCATTTCCTCAGGCTCAGTATCCAACAAAGAGGAAAGCAAAACAGTGGAGCAGATTTTCAGTCATGTTATTTTTAAATGACATAAAATGCAACCAGAACTTGATTACAAAATCTGGTTAAATACATGTTGTTTTTCTCCTGCATTAAATAGTTATCCAGGACCAGTTATTGAAAAGATCATCTTTTTTTTTTTTTTTTGGTACCAGGGAATGAACTCAGGGTCACTTAACCACTGAGCCACATCCCCATCCCTTTTGATTTTTTGAGACAAGGTCTTGCTAAGTTGCATAGGGCTTTGCTAAATTGCCGAGGCTGGCCTTGAACTTTTGATTCTCCTGCCTTAGCCTTAAGAGTTGCTGGAATTACAGGTGTGTGCTACCATTCCTGGCTAAGATCATCCTTTTTATATTAACATAAAATCTATGTTGTTGATTCTCATACATGTCTGGGGTTTATTTCTGGATACTCATTTTCCAGAGGCTAGCTGCGCAGGAGTCGACATCACTCTGTCTGACTGAACCCTCATGATGTGCCTCCACTTGTGTGAGATCAAACACCTCACTCCACTTCAAACCATCTCGATATTCCTGGCTCTTCCCTCTTCTATGCACACTTGAGAATCAGCCTACTAGTTCCTTAAAAATCCTGTCAGGATTTTGACTAGAATCTCATTGACCTTGGAGATCAAATGTGGGAAGAAATGACATTACTATGTTCTTGAGTCTCTCTCCCCAAGTACTAAAACCTCTTCAAGGTCTTTCAATAAACTTTTATAATTTTCTCCATAAAATTCCTGTAGTTCTTTTGCTAAATGTATTTCTAGATACCATATAGTTTTTATTGCAACTGTGAATGGCATGTTTTTAAAAGTGAAATTTTCTAAGTTTTTATTATTGGCACATAATAGCATAACTGGTTTAAAACATGCAGCTCTTACAGCAACGTGTTCTCTTATTCATAGAGTTACTACGCAGATAGTCCACCTGTCTCCAGGTAGTAACTGTTTAGTGTCTTCTACTCTAATCATGTGTCTTCCTGCACTGAGTAGGACCCACGTGTTGAACAGTAGTAGAAACAGCAGTCATCCTGGGTCTAACTCCTGATTTTACAGAGTGGTTCTAACCACTATCTGTGGGAGCTGCTGTGCTTTTTAGTAGATGTTCTCTCACAGTAAGATAACCTATACTAGTGCAACACACACACACTCTGGAATCTTAGAGGCTTATTAAAACTATAAGGATTCATTTCTTGCTTACGCAAAGTCTGAAGAGAGTGAAGCATCCTTACTCCATCTTTAATCTATGCCATCTGCAATACACAGCCTCCCAGGTCACTGGAGCAAGAGAAGAGAGGAACGGAGGAGGAATATCGGCTCAACTGCCTTCACCTAAAAGTGATGCATGTCACTCTCATTCACAATCTACTGGACAGAACTAGTCATTTGGCACCAATCTAACAGCAAAAGAGACTGGGAAATATTAGGAATCTTGTGAGATATTTGATGAACTCTTGTCTCTGCCACAATACTGCTTTTTTCTTTTTGGTACCGGGGATGGAACCCAGGGCTCTATCATTGAGCTACACCCCAGCCCCACACCGTCAGTTTAAGGCTACTTCTTCCTATTCCTCATTTGCTTAGATTTTAATAATGAATTAATGTAGAATTTTATCAAATTTTTGCAGCTAACATCAGAAGGATTTTCTCTATGATATATAATATGGTAAATGACATTTACAGATTTTCTAATGTTAATGCCCTCTTGTACTCTCAAGGTAAACCCGAGTTGATTATGATATAGCTATCATATTGTAGTGTTTTTTAAATAAACTTTTACTTGAAATACATGTGCAGAGTCGTGCGTAGATGTTTGGCTGAATGAACTTCCTTGAAGTAAACCTATCCAGATCAGGAAACAGAACATCACCAGTACTTCAAGAAAACCCTGCAGCTCTTCAAATCAAGGAGTAAGTTGACTCACAGCAACCATTATGCTCACCCTGAACTCCAAAGATTAGCTTAGCCTGCCATTAATGTGCTATGGGATTTGACTTGCTAATCTTAATATTTCTGCAAATTTGTTTATGGATGTGATTACCCTATTATTAATATTCTTTTATATTACTCACATAGGTTTTTTTGCTTTGTTCTTAATACCAGGATTGAATTCATGGAAACTCGACCACTGAGCCACATCCCCAGCCCTATTTTTTTTTTTTTAAGATGGACACAATATCTTTATTTTGTTTAGTTATTTTTATGTGGTGCTGAGGATCAAACCCAGTGCCTCATATGTGTGAGGCAAGCACTCTGCTACTGAGCCACAACCCCAGACCCTATTTTTTATATTTTATTTAGAAACAAGGTCTCAGTGAGTTTCTTTAGCACCTCGCTTTTTCCTGAGGCTAGCTTTGAACTTGTGATCCTCCTGCCTCAGCTTCCAGGGCCTCTGGGATTATAGACGTGTGCTACCACACCAGGCTTGGTTTTTTAAATTTTTAAAAATATTTTTATTTTTTGTGGTTGTAATTGAACACAATACCTTCATTTTATGTGTTTACTTTTATGTGGTGCTGAGGATCAAACCTAGCGCCACACATGTGCTAGGTGAGTGCTCTACCACTGAGCCACAAGCCCAGTCCCAGGCTTGGTTTTAATATTAAGGTTATATTAGCCTCATTTATTAAGTTGGAATGTTCTTTTTTTTTAAATTATCCAAAAATTTTTTATACAATTGAATACCTGCAAAAACATACAGCAGAAAAATACCAATTCAGTACATTTCCTGGTGTTTATTTGGGTTATCTCTTTCTTGTTGAGCCACATTTGGGGAGAATTGTTTTTTGAGAAATCTCATTTTCCACCAAGATTTCAAATTCATATGCACCTTGTAAATTTATACTTTTTCATGGAATTCTCTTTGGCAGTAATACATAGTACCGAGAACCCATTTTGTGTAGACATTCAGATACTGATGATCAAAAGAGACTAAAAAAACCCCTACTTCACAAAGCGTACATCCTCGTTAGAGAGAGGAAGAAAATAAACTATAAACATAATTTCTCATAAGCAAAGCATATAGTATATTACATAATAAATGCTATAGAAAAATGAAAGCAAATGAGTCAGGAAAAGACCACTAAGAGTGCAGGTATTTCCCATTTTAAATGGAAATTTAAACATTTTTCTCAAGTTGTCACTTTGATACATATTTATTATTTTTCAATTCTGAATACTTTCAAATTTCCATTATGATCTCTTCTTTGACAGGTATTTAAAATGTCTAATGTATGTGGGTTTTTAAAATTCCTATATTAATTTTCTAACAATGGATGAGTCAGAAAACATGAACCAATGGTTCTGACTCCTGAAACTTTCTGACTGAGGAGTGTTAGTGAAGGCCGTGTGCTCTCACACTAGGACGCAAGGCTCGGCCTCCTTCAACTAAATCATGATTGCCGAGTTGCCTTTTGGTGCTTACAGATGTTTACCCTCCTTGATCTATTACTGGCTGAAAAATGGTAATGGTAATCTCCCATTACCGTTATGTGTCATTTCTTCTTGTATCATCAATACCTGCTTTATTAGATGTTGAAATCATATTACCAAGTGAATACACATTTTTAAACTGTTATATCTGGCTAGCAAACTGTACACCTATCATTACAAAATGCTTATTTCTTATAAATTCTTTATGCCTTACTGTCTAACTCATCAGTAGGTTTATCCCAATTTTGTCTATGTGGTCCCTCTTCTTCCTTTAGCTTTTCATCTTTCTGTGTTCCAGGTATTGCCTTGTGTAAACAGATACAAAGATGAACTGTTTTGTTTTTGCTCCACCTATGACTTTAACTGATTTACTATGATCAGTGACATATTTAGATTTGTTAAACTATCCGATTTTGTGCTGTTTGTCCCTTTCTAAAATTTGTATTTTTTTCCCATAAACTTAAGTTTCCTCTACCCTACCCCCCTGCCTTGTTCCATGTTGCTCCCTTATTGATTTGGGAGAGGAACAGTAGTCCCCTCCTATCCATGGTTTACTTTCCATCAACTATGGTCCCAGTGCAGAAAATGGAAAGTCCCAGAAATAATTTACAGTTTTAAATTGCACTTGTAGCATGCTGACTTGTACCAACCTGCTTCATTCTGCCAAGGACATGAATCATCCCTTTGTCTGGCTCATCCACACATGACAGGCTACCCACTCATTGTTCATTTAGCTTGTTTATCAGATGATGGCAGAGGTATTGCAGTACTTGTGTTTGAGTAACTCTTATTATATTTAATAATGGCCCCCAAATCCAAGAACAGTGTTATTTGGGAGGTACCCTACACGACATGGAAGAAGGAGCCACTCTAGCACTTTGTGGCAATGTTTCGGGTATATGAAAAGATAGCTCAGTATACAGTTCAAAATTATCTGTGGTTTTAGGCATACCCTAGGGGTCTTAGAATATTCCAAGTTGTGGTGCTGAGGATCAAACCCAATATTCCCTGTGGATGGGGGCACAACTATACTGTATGTCTATTCTTTTAATGGTTACTCTTGAACTTTATCAAGTATTTTTAATTCAAAGCATAAAATTTACCCTCTTCCCAAGTAATACAAGAATTCGAGGGTGCCCTAACCATCCCTCTTCTGGCTTACCCGCTCTTGTTCAATATCTTAAATCTATCTGATTATTTTTACTCTCCTTTCCCATTGCTGTGTTATAAACTGCTGTGAGCATTCTATACATCAGGGTTTGTTCACATGTACCATATGTTTATTATTTTCTTCAGTCTTCACTCTTTCTTTCTTTTCATCTCAGACATTAGTTCTTAGATCCCTGAAAAGGACATTTTTTGGGGGGTGGGGCTGGGGACTGAACCCAGGGCCTTGCAGTCTATTATGAATCATACTCCATTCTCTATTTTAACAAACTCTATTGTTGGGGCTGGGGTTGTGACTCAGCGGTAGAGCGCTTGCCTTGCACGTGTGAGACCCTGGGTTCGATCCTCAGCACCACATAAAAATAAATAAACAAAATAAAGATTAAAAAAAAGAACTACATTTGTTAAAAGTTAGGGTCCATCTAGGCACAGTGGTATACACCTGTAATCCCAGTGTTTTGGGAGTCAGGCAAGAGAATCACAAGTTCCAGGCCAGTCTCAGCAATTTAGCAAGGCCTAAGCAACTTAATGAGACCCTGTCTTAAAAAATAAAGAGTTAGGGATGTAACTCAGGGGTAAAGCACCCCTGGATTCAATTCCCAATACAAACAAACAAACAAAAAATACATTGGGATCTTCTAACAAGGCTGGAAATTAGGAGTGGGGCAGATCAGCAGGTGAGTATTTTTTGTTGTTGTGTTTCCTAAAATCTATAAATATCTCTGTTTTAAACTTGCTCTTAAAAGACAATTCTACAGGGCTGGGGATGTGGCTCAAGCATTAGCTCGCTGGCCTGGCATGCGTGGGGCGCTGGGTTCGATCCTCAGCACCACATAAAAATAAAATAAAGACGTTGTGTCCACCGAAAACTAAAATAAATATATTTTAAAAAAATTCTCTCTCGCTATTTGAAAAAAAAAAAAGACAATTCTACAAGGGTACATAATTTTCAGTGGGTAGTTACTTTTTTCAGCATTTAACACTATTATTTTATCATCTTTGGCTTTCATCATTGAGACACCCAACAGTCATTTCTGTTGTTCTCCCTGCTTGTTCTAAAGGGCTCTGTCATTGGAATTTTATAATTTCACTGTAAATAGTGTAGTTACAATTTAACTTTGTTTATCCTGCTCATGATTTTCTGGACTTCCACAATCTGAGGATTTATATTATTTACCAACTCTTTCAAAAATAATTCTTGGTCTTTTTTTTTTTTTGGTACAAGGAATTGAACCCCGAGGTGCTTAACCATTGAGCTGCATACCATCCCATTTTATTTTACTTTCAGACGGGTCTCACCAAGTTGTATAGGGCCTCATGAAGTTGCTGAGGCTGGCTTTGAACTTGTGATCCTCATGCCTCAGATCCCCAAGCCGCTGGGATTACAGGTGTGAGCTACTGCACCTGGTTCAGCCTTATCTTTTTGATAACAGCTTCCAAACCAGTAGAGAAAAATATACAGGAAAACAGTTGGGTAAGGGAATCTGTTTATTTCTCTAATTTCTCCTTTGGACTTTTTAGATTTATATTGATCTCCATCTTTTGTATCTCTGAATATGCTTCATATTTTTCACTCTTGTTCTCTGTGGTGCATTCTAGGTAATTTCATTAGCTGGAGCTTTCAACTTATCAACTCTTTTTTTTAATATTTATTTTTTTAGTTTTAGGTGGACACAATATCTTTATTTTATTTTTATGTGGTGCTGAGAATCGAACCCAGTGCCTCACGCATGCTAGGCAAGCACGCTACCACTTGAGCCACATCCCCAACCCCTCAACTCTCTCTTTAGCTACTTTTATTCAATGGTTAAGCTCTTATATCAAATTTTCCACCTGGTAATTCTTACAGTGACTTGTTTTCTAATGTGTTTTGTGATTTGGGACTGAGGTCTCAAGTTTCTTTTTATTTTTTGAGCTTCTGAGACATGGTCTCACTCAGTTGCCCACTGCTGCTCAGACTCGAGATCCTCCTATCTTAGTCTCCCAAGTAATTGGAATTACAGGCATGCATCACTGCAGCTAACTTCTTGGAACTTTTTCTAAGGAAATTCTCTGAATTCTTGGATGACTTGTATTTGATTCTGCTAAATGCCTAATGGTAATACAGGTATGGGTCCACTTGTATAAATATTCTTGGCTTAAGGTATTTAAGCTACAGAAATGGTGTAAATCTAGGTCCTTACCCGACATGATAGTTACCTAGTGGCCATGAAATGAGTTGACTTGATTAAAAAAAAAAAAAAAAATCCCTAAACCCAGAGCAAAGATGATAAAAACATGATTATTTTTGTTCTGTAGGGTAGATTATTTTCTACTTGATTTTCTTCCTCTAAGAGAACAGTCCTCCTTAAATTTTTATCCTATGTGATGATCTCTGATCTGGCTCTTCACCTTGATTCCAACAATAGCTAAGGCTGTATATCAGTGCTTTGAAACATTTTTCATATCATGATACACATACAAGACGATATCTGTCTGGCCTGCTGAGGTAAACACAGAGTGCTGCCTGAGGGCAGGAGAAATGGACATTAGAAGTCTGATTGGCCCAAGGATTAAAGGAATCAACACCTAAGGCACTCTATCACCCATTCACAGCACACTTATAGCTCAAGCCAGCTCTGTTCTGGGACACCCTGATCCAAATGGAGCACTGAGGTACTTAGCTTACCTTTCTGAAATCTTCCAAATTTTAAACTTTCACTGAAAACTTTGAAGAATCTTTTAGGGACTGACATATGCTTGTTAGCTTTGTATTTACAAAATAGACATTGAAAACACTTTTTTAACCACCCATACCATAATTTTATAAAAAACCTATAACTCAAACAAATGGGGCTGGGATTGTTACTTAGTGGTAGAGTGCTTGTCTAGCATGTGTGAGGCACTGGGTTCAATTCTCAGCACCACATACAAATAAATAAAAATAAAAAATTTCATCAACAATTAATAAAAAATATTTTTTAAAAATGTACGAAGAACATTTCAGAGTAATAGAAAGACCCTTCAATTTAAGAAATCTGGTTCTAATTTGTTAAGGACTGGCACAGGTCTCCGGGATGGGGTTTCAGACCATAGTCTGGACCAGAGAGGTTGAATGAAATGGATCCTGCCCTTTCCTTAAATAAAAGGGCACATTAGAGAGCTAGCTCTTCTTTACCTTTTCTCACAGGAGACGCCATCAATGTCCATGCTCTGGGAGCGGGAGAGAGACTGGGACTGTGTCTCGAGGCTGTTGGAAGGTGAGCTGCTGAGAGAGCTGACTCCTTCGCTGCTCTGGCTCCGATGGGCGACTCCTAAACCGAACAACAAGAGATGAAGCCACGCGAAATGCTGCAGTAGCCGTCTATGGTGGCAACAGTCAGGACAACATTGTGCACTGGCACTGTCATCTTAGCAATTGACCACTTTCCATCAGATTATATTAAATGCATGATGTAGTATTAAAATCATAGGAACATTAGTAGGAAATCAGTTTATCTGGGCTCAGGGGTAAGAATTTTGCCTAGCATGTGTGAGGCACTGGGTTGGATCCCCAGCACCACATTAAATAAATTTATTTATTTAAATAAATAAATAAAATGAAGGTACTGTGTCCATTGACAACTGAAAAAAATATTAAAAAAAAAAAAAAAGAGGGCTGGGGATGTGGCTCAAGCGGTAGCGCGCTCGCCTGGCATGCGTGCGGCCCGGGTTCGATCCTCAGCACCACATACAAACAAAGATGTTGTGTCCGCCGAGAACTAAAAAAATAAATAAATATTAAAATTCTCTCTCTCTCTTTAAAAAAAAAAGAGAGAGAGAGATTGGTTTATCTATCGATAAGTACTGTATTTGAGGTCAGTAACAGGGCTACATCTGATTTTAAAAACTTATTACCGTTTCTCTTTCACCAACTCAAACTATAGTCTCTGAAAACAAATTAGATTCTGTAATAGCCAGAAAAATCCTTGAAATGGACCAAAAATATGTTACATCAATGAACAGACAGAGTGTAATAAGACAAGTATTATAAAATGTTAATGGCAGAATCTAGATGATGTGTTTATTGAGGTTTGTTATAAAATTCTTCCACCCCTGCTGTATATTTACAATTTTCATAATAAAATGTTGGAAAAAAATGTACTCAATTAAGCAACATGCTTCAATAAAGATTCATCCATTAATAAACTAAATATTTTTGTGTGTGTAATATTGGGCTTGAATCCAGGGGTACTCTACCACTGAGCTATATCTCCAGGCTTTTTATTTTTTGAGACAGAGTCTCCCTAATTCACTGAGGCTGACATTAAACTTGTGGTTCTCCTGCCCCAGCCTCTTGACCAGCTGGGATTACAGGTGTGCACCATCATATAAGCTTAACTAGATGTTTTGGTGAAAATAAAGAGCCCGATACTATCTTTGCCTTCACGGATCTTACAGTGTAGTGAAGCTGTGGTCAGGAATACTGGGACACATTATTTCTCTAGCAATTTCCTCATCAATGTCTTACAAATTATGTTTTTCAAGCAATTTTTAGAAATTACTCTAAATATGACAATGATTTTGCCAAAAAAAAAAGGGGGGGGAGGTGGGGTGCAGAAGACCAGACAGGGGGAAGAAAAGCAATGTTTAACTAAGCATTTGCAAATACTTTAAAAATATATATGCTTACATTGCTGAAAGGAAAATGAGACATGCATGTTTAAAAATAAAAAATACCTTAAAATGTCATTCGTAGCCAAAACAAGCAACAAAGAAATTAAATGTTATTCCTCCCAGCATTCTACAAAAGTAAACTTACCCCCCTTTAGAGAATATCATAAAATATTTATTTATCTACTCCTGACTATAGTTTTTGACACATATCAGTTTTTTAAAACTTCTGGAGGATTTACAAAGAAAATGAGAATCTAATTTGCACTACTCCTAAAAAGATGCTAGTAAAATTAAAAAAGCATCTAATGTAACCAGAATTCTGAAATAAGCTTGCAGATGAAAGTAAAACTTTATATTAATTAAATCAACAATTAAGACCCAATGTAAGTTCTCCACTATATATATATATATATATATATATATATATATATATATATATATATATATCAAGGAAAAAAAATAGTGTTCAAACTGTCCTTAGGAAAATATTGTTTCTTTATCACAAAGAAAGGCCAGACAATTTTAAAATTAAAACTAACTAATAATAAAGATAAATGATTTTCACAGGATATGACTAAGCAGGGTTTACAATTTCTGCCACAGGCTGGAACTACAGTCAGAGGAAGAGCACCTGCTTGGCATACAGAAGTCCCTGGGTTTGATCCCAGGAGCCACAATTTTTTTTAACGGTCTACCCTATAAAAAAAGTTCTGAAATCTTGCAAATTACATTGTTTGTTGCATTAAGTTATCTTAAAAACTGTATTTGTAATGACTATTACAGTATTCTATGTATATGATGTATGATAATATCGTACCAGAGTATCCCAGATAGTATAATATACTAATTTCCAATACATACATACAGACACCTTTTCTCAGTGCTGGGAATGAATCCCAAGGCCACACACATGCTAGACAAGCACTCTACCACTGAGTTATACCCAGCCCTGTCATATTTTTACAAGAATTAGCAGATATCATCTGAATACACTTTTCCCTGTGAGCCCTTCCACATCCAGGTTACGTGAGGCAATGCCCCCCACAGCTTATCACATATGACCCGCTCCTCAACCTCTGAACACCACAAGACTCTACTGTTTCTTTTTTCCGTGTGGTGCTGGGGAAGGAGAACCAGAGTCTCCCATATGCTAAGCAATCTTCTCATTTTTTTCAACTTAAAAAAAAAAAAAAACAAACTAATGGTTTCTTTCACTTTATTTAAAATATAAATTAAAATACCATGACTAAAACATACCAAAGCAATAATACAAATTATCCTCTCTTCTGAAACCACATACACTCCCTTTCTGTTCATACTCTCTCCCAACCCTCACCTGAGAAATCACATCTGGAACCCAAGAATCAAGGAATAAGATTTTCCTTTTCCTCCCTTCATCTTCAAAAAGTCACATATTAAAGAATTAAAATGGGGGGGATGGCGCTGGGGTTGTGGCTCAGTGGTAGAGCGCTCACCTAGCATGTGGGAGGCCCTGGGGTTCGATCCTCAGCACCACATAAAAATAAATAAATAAAATAAAGGTATTGTGTCCAACTACAACTAAAATATAATTTTTTTTTAAGAGAATTAAAACACAGGCCTATCCTTCTCTGACCTCTTTTAGAAGAGGAGCAAAATCCACACGTATCAATTTAAAAACATATCTTCTAGGGCTGGAGAATCAAAGACTTATACACCTAGAGTCCAAAGATCATAACTGCTCCCTGAAAAATAGCTGATTCTAGAGTTGAAGCAGGTGAACCTGGAGCGTCCACATTATCCAGAAGAACATGATCCAAAAGCTGAAGGGAAGGGCTGGGACTAGGTTTCAGGGATAGAGAGCTGGCCTGACACATGCAAGACACTGGGCTCGATTCTCAGAACCACATAAAAATAAACAAAGTACACAATTTGATGCTTAACAACAACAGCAACTAAAAGCATGGGGGTAGCCAATGGACAGAGAGTCCAGCCGGCAACAGCTACCAAGGCCAAAGCCAGAACATTTTTTATAAATAAATAATATAGTTATTTGGGGTATAATCCAAAGCATAAAGTAAATATACATGAATTCATATTGATACAAGCAAAAGATTAAATAAATAACAAAGAAGAAGGGATGAATCTATGAATCTTCCTTACAGAAGAATTTCAAATACTACAGATCCCCTGCTCCAGAAAGTGAAGCTGAAACCACTCCTTGAATACAGCTGCTGTCAGAACAACACCCAAGAAGTGCATGTGGAAAGAGAAAAACCGTCATTTCACAGTGGACACACCTGGCAAACACGACCTTAGTAACACAGTGCAGGTAACACAACCAGATGGTGGCTCTGACACACCTGCCGTGACACAATCAGTCTTTTCCTGTGAGAGTCCTCTCCCAAACCACAAGACCCAGCCTAAGGGGAAAACCCCAAACCAAGTGACATTCTGCAAAGTACTGGCCAGGACTCTTCAAAACTGCCAAGATTAAAAAAAAAAAAAAAAAAACAGAGAGAGACAAATGCTGTCACAGATGTAAGGAGACTCACGTTACTAATAGCACATCAAGGGTCATTTCTTACTGCTGACAAATGTACCACACCTTAACATTAGAGGAAACCAGGTGGTGTACACATGGAAATTCTATGTATTGCAACTGTCATGACAGAAAGGTATCATAAATATTTATTTTACAAAAACACTAGGCCTGCAGCCCTGATTCCATGATGTCTAGAATCATGACCTTGAGCAAGCCAGATTGCTTGAGTTCTCCCTGCATGGGTGATGCTGGCATCTGCACAGGGCTGCTGTGGAGATCCAATGGAGGACTGGGATTGTGGCTCAGCGGTAGAGCACTTGCCTAGCATGTTTGAGGCCCTGGGTTCGATCCTCAGCACCACATAAAAATACATACATACATACATACATAAAGGTGTTGTGTTCAACTAAAAAAATAAAAAAGAAAATTTAAAAAAAATCCAATGGAATGTGAAAGTGTTTATAAACTCTACAGTCACACCTGCAGGCATCCATAAAACAAGATAAGAACTCAGGGCAAACTCCCCAGTGTAAAAACAGATGAGCTTTCTACTACCTCAGTACCTGCTCCATTTTTAAAATACCTGAGCATCAATCAAGTCAAGGTTCAATGGCACACACCTGTAATCCCAGGAGTTTGGGAGGCTGAGGCAAGAGGATAGCAAGTTCAAAGCCAGCCTCAGCAAAAGCAAGGCACTATGCAACTCAGTGAGACCCTGTCTCTGAATAAAATACAAAATAGGCCTGAGGAGGTGGCTCAGTGGTAGAGTGACCCCAAGTTCAATCCCCAGTACCCCCTTCCCCCAAAAAAGACAAGGCAAATGCATCCCACCAGTCTCCAGGGACTTTTCCCCCTAACCTATGGGTTCAGATAATCAAAGTATAATTCCTGTTGATCCATTGATACTACAATACTATAACTCACAATTAACAAATAAGTGTAAAGTATAGCCTCAACTCCTGGAGCCAAAAAAAGATATGTGCATATAACTGCCACACCCCTCAATAACAAACAGTGCATTTCACAGTGGGTACTTTAGAACTATTCACTGAGTGCAACAGGATTTTGGAGATACATTTTAAATTTATGGTTGCAGCATCAAGCAGGTGCTATTAGTGAACTCTGTAACTTCAGTCATTTAAGTTCGAGCACCTTGATTTCTCTATCTGTACAATGATGGGACTGAAGTATAAAAGTCTCCGGTCCCTTCTGTTTCTATTAAAGTTAGGTATCCAGTTATTTTTTTAAACCATGCTGTGTTGACAATAACAATTATGCATTCTCCTAAACATATATATTTACTTCAGAAACAAAAGAAACTGAACCGAACAACAGTTCCTAGTTGATGCTTTGGGGCACTTGGCAAAGGCTTTCTCTCAGGTTGATGATGACCGACTCTCTTTCATGTACTGTGCTGACAGCCCCAAGAAGGTCAATCATCTGATTTAACAAGAGCCCAAAACTGAAGCTGAGGCTGGGCTCAATGGCAGGACTCTTGCTTAGCATGTGTAAGGCACTAGGTTCCATCACCACATAAAAATAAGGTATATGTCCATCTACAACTTAAATTTTTTTTTAAAAAGGCAAAAACTTATTTTTGAGCTTTCCTTAGGATCACAAAACCCCAGTCAGTGGGAGAGGCAGAAGGAACAAAAGAGTCTCACTTAGCTAAAGCAATGGGGACAGAGAGGAAAGAGGGAAGGATGACTTAAGACTCCACTTCAGGGAACGAATCCTGCCAAATCTGCTAGATATCTGCTTGTTGGAGCTGCCCAGATGCTCAACCTCAAAGTAAGGTTTTTCAAGTACCAACATTCAATCCAAGGCATTAAAGATGAAAAACCATCATGCATTCAAAGACTCAGAAACCTGTTTTCTTAAACTCACTTCCCTTAAGACACCAAATGGGAAACTGAGGAGAGATGGGGAGAAAAGCTCCCAGCATACTCCCAAATCAATCTGGCCATGACTGTGAGCTCAACAGATCAAAGAGAAATATAAGACAGTTGTTTTGTTTTTTTTTTTTCCCCTCAGAATTTTCAATCTGGTTAGGAAAACAAGACAAACGAACCACTAAGACTGGCTACTGTGGCACAGTATCTATTGGTTACAGAGCTACCAGGGTGAATAGGACTTCTAGGACAGGAAGAGGATGTGCTCTGAAAAGCAGCACATCAGTTATATCAAGAGGGAGGTGCCTAGTTACAGAGGACCTTCAAAAGTCCTTGGACCAGATTACCATGGGAAACGTGGGAAACGGAAATGGGAAAACAAGCAGGTCTTGGGCACAGGGAAGTGGCATGTCCTACCTCGCTTCAGCTCCCTAAGGAACAGAGACAAGTTTTATGGAAACCACTCACACACAGGGTCATCCCTGCGCCTGCACTGCACTGGGAAGCATGACTAAGGAATGAAAGCAGTGCTGTGGCGCAGTGTGTGTCCCCTGCATAGGCAGAATGCCAGCGGGCACCTGGAGTCAGATGCAGGCAGCTGGTAAAGCTGTGAGCACCGCAGAGACTGCAGGATGAGGGAGAGCAGCGAGAGGATGGACCGCCCCCCATCACAACAGGAAGCCCATTCCCAGCACTACATGCCTCTCCCTGGGAAGACATCAGCACCTGTTCCAGATCCACCAAGTAACTAGTATGACCCCAGCTCAGAAATGACACAACACCCCTTAGTAGCCAAAATGCCACTTCAGAGACATGAAGTGACCAGGCTGCACAGGACATACTTGTTACATTCAGAGAACTAAAATGTATGTGATAAAATGTGTTTGGTGAAAGGAGAGGATGTGACGAGGTGGAGGGAACAGAGGCATCTCCCTCGGCTACAGGAAAGAGGTGGGCGGGAAAAGGGATGCAATGTACATGACAGAACCAAGAGCAGCAGACTCCAGAGCCCAGGGGCCTTTGAGAGGCCACTGCAGCTCTGCCCCGGGGCCTTTCTGGAGCAGTTTTGTTTGGTCCTCGGGACAGAACCCAGGGTCAGCTAAGCGCATGCTCTACTGCTGAGCTGCACAAGCAGCCCCCACTTAAACCTTCTCCCTCTCCCAAGCTGCAGACCCAGTAGAAGTTGGGGGGGAGAATCTTAACACATTCCTGATAGTGTTCATAGCAAAAAACAATTTACTTCAAAAAAAAAATGGCTTCTAGTTAAAATTCCTACAAATACACTAAACAATAACGATGCTTATTAGACTCAAAATTCTGAAAAAAGCCATTAAAAGAGGACTGTCCCCTGCACCAGCAATCGTCACCAGCCCATTCTCGCCACAGGATTTCTGCATCTCCTTTTCTTCAGTCTGAAAAGATCACCCCACAGATCCTGCCAGGCAAGCTCCTTTCCTTCACTCAGGCCTCTGCTAGAAATGTTCGATCTGAGGTGCTCCCTGCAGTCCTCCCTGAAGCACCACTCTGGTGTTCCCCACAATCAGCACCACCTGACGGGTTTCAAGAGGTTTTAATTGTTCATTTTCTCACTAAACAACAAGCAATATGGCCCAGAATGGAACCTAACACAGAGAATGATTCAAATAAATATTAAATCAAGGCTTCGTGAATTTATGATGTTAGTAAACCACTGCTAACTACCAAAATAGACTAAAATGTAAAAGAGGTCAAATTTTATCAGATCAAACTCTGAGAGATGAGAATAACAACTGTAAGGGGATATGGAAGGATGTTCGAAAGTAACAATCTTGTTTTTATTAAATAATATATAATGCATTATTAATTTTTAGTCACCATTCTATACGATCACTAAAGCTTATTCCCTTAAAATTTTGTACCCTTTAATCAACTATCTTCCCTTCCCTTGTCCATCCCCCTCCCTGACCTCTAGTTATCACCATTCATTATACTATTTCCATGTGTTCAAGATTTTTAGATTCCACATATAAATGAAATCATGCAGTTTATCTTTCTAGGCCAGCTAATTTCACTTCACATAATGTCCTCCAGGTCTATGTATGTGCTGCAAGTGGCAGACTTCCCTTCTTAAGGCTGAACAGTACTCCACTGCACACACATACCCCTCCTTCTCTATTCACTCATCTGACAATGGACACCGAGATCCTCAGCCACCAGGGGCGAGGCTGCAGTGAGCACAGTGCAGATCTCTCTTCAGTGTGCGTATTTCAATTCCTTTGGAGATAAACCCAGCAGTGGGATCACTGAATCATATGGTGATTTAATTTTTAGTTTTCTGAGGAACCTCCATAAGAATTACTGTTGTCCATAAGGGCTGTATTAATTTATATTCTGACCAAGGCAGAATTTTCCATGAGACAAGCACCTACATAGAATAGCTCCAGGAGGGGAAAAAAAAAATCCCCAACTCACGGCCATGAGCCTGAGAGGTTCTGTCTGCGGCTGTGCTGTCAGGCAGCCAGCACCAGCACCTGGACATGTCGCAGGTTAGTCTCTTTCACTTAGTCACCAGCGAAGCCCTCGAGGCCACTCACTGAAACACGTATCTCTGTAACCCTGGTTTCTAATTCAGTGCCCAGCAAACCTAAGCACTTGACATGAATTCAAATGTAAGAACAGGAGCAGGCTGAAAAAGACAAGCAATCAGGCAAAGGAAATGAATTCTGATCCAGACCCCTGCTACTGTTTTGTTTTGTATTGGGGGTTGAACCCAGGGACACTTTACCACTGAGCCACATCCCCAGCCCTTTTTATTTATTTTGAGATAGTCTTGCTAAGTTACCTAGGCTGGCCTCAAACTTGCCTCTGGCCTTCTTCAGCCTCCTGAGTATCAGTGACCACAGGTCTATGCCTCCATGCCTAATTCATTTGGCTTTTTAACTAGTCCCAAAAAGGCTCTGCTATTCATTTCTCCCTTTTAAAGCTGAAAGCCTTAACTGGGATCCACAGATGGAAAACAGGACTTGAGGCTGAAATGACAGCACTTGGTTGATCAGCCCTAGGTCTTTATGATTTGGAAAATTAATAATGGAACATAAATAATTATATCATCACCTTTAAAAATATTTTGAAAGCTATTTCTATATAACTTCTTTGTTTTATAATCATGTGTATGTTGTTATATGTATTTAAAAATATTTTGTGAGAAGTCAATTAAAGGTTTCACCATCTTGCCAGAGGAACTGTGGAAAGACAACAGCTAAGAACTCAGTTCTAGAGACAACCTGAGGACAGGTTCCACAAGACCTAAGAATCCTGACAAGATGAAACCAGCTAATAAAAGATTCATTGTGGGAATCCTGGGCAAGAATGTCCATCTCTTAAAAGAAGTCAAAACAGGAAGGGTAAGGCCTGAGCTGAATAAATTCAAGATGTGTGATGGGTAAACATCAAAGAGAGCTGAGGGGAGGTAGCATTATTCCAAAATAAGACTTTAAAAATCATCCAAGAGGGCCTAAGACGTCCTGAAGGTGATGCATTCACAAAAAAAAAAAAAAAAAAAAAAAAAAACCTAAAGATGGGAAAGAAATTAAGAAAATCCCTCCCAGAAATTTAATAAACAGACGTGATTTCTTTTATTGTCTGTGCTGGGGACTGAATGTAGGGCCTCACACATGCTCAGCACTGAACTCTACACCCAGCCCACCAGATTTTCAAAAGAAGTTCAAAGAACGCTTCTGCTCGACTGGACTGTAAGTTCTTCAAGGAGGACACTGAGTCTTACTGTCTTTGCACTCCAGGGAACTAGCACTGCACTTGACCTGCTGTAAGCCCTATCACTTAAATGTCAAAGTAGAGTAACCAAAGATGGCTTTTAAAAAGTGGCAATCATTCCTAGGGAAAATCTGACCCATATAAGTAAAGTTGTAAGAAATGCAAAAGCAAAGTCAAATAACTAAAAGTTGCCTGAATCAAAACAGAGCTACCTGGATCAAACCCAAACCAAGCTGAAGCTGGGAGGAAGAAGAAGGAGCTCCCCCTACTCATGCCTCTGGGAAAAACCATTATGGGGACTTTGCACAAAGGCCATTGCATTCATATACAAAAAACACTTCCATGAGGACATCTGCCCAGTAACTGCCTATTCAGCCTTGATGCCACCCTTGTTATTGATTCTTGCCAATAATAACTGTTTCCAGCCTTCCTCATTTGATCTTTAAAAACCCCATCTTCCTTTGCACCACTAGATAAGCCTATCTGTCCAAGAATGCACATTCTGGATAATAATCCCCTTCTTACTCCTGAATAAACTCATTGTTTCTTTCCAAAGCCTTTCTCTCCTGTTATTTTAAGTTGAAATAACAATTCAGCAAAAATATTAAGAAATTTCTGAGAATGAAGAATACAGAATGTGGAACACCAACAACCTCTTGTTAGGGGAGGGATGGCGAGCACCAAGGATTCCACAGGGGTCACAGGTAACATTTACGTTACTCTCTACATCTAAAATACTTTGCTCTGGGTTTTTTTTTGTTGTTGTTGTTGTTGTTGTTGTTTTTAGGAGAAAATGAATAAGCATAATGTTAGTAAATGTTCCTTGAATAAAATTCAACTCTTGCCAGGCATAAAAGGCAAGAGGGAGGCTGAGGCAAAAGGATCCCAAGTCGAAGGCCAGCCTGGGCAACTCAGCAAGTTTGACTCAAAATAAAAAAAATTTTTTAAAAGGGCCTAGAGCTGTAGCTCAGTGATAAAGCACTTGCCTAGCATGCATGACATATGGATTCCAGCCCCAGAGCCACAAAAAGAAAAGTAAATAACATTTCTATTTAGAAGTTGGGTCTTTGCATATGTAAGCAAGTCAATGAGGTCACACTGGATGAGGGTGATCCTTAATCCAAAGACTGGCATCTTTATAAGAAGGATGGAGGCCAGAAGTTTGAAGTTAAGATGCTGGCAGAGGTGCACACGTGTAATTCTAGTGGCTTGGGAAGCTGAGGCAGGAGGATCGCGAATTCAGAGCCAGCTTCAGCAAAAGCGAGGTGCTAAGCAACTCAGTGAGACCCTGTCTCTAAATAAAATATAAAATAGAGCTCAGTGTGTAGTTCAGTCTAGTGCACCTGAGTTTAATCCCCAGTACCCCCCCCCCAAAAAAAAAAAAAATAAAAGGTGCTGTCAGGGCCATGGTCCTTTCAAAGGCTCTAAGAAAGAATCCCTGGCTTTTCTGCTCTTCTGGCAACTTCTGGTATTCCTTGACTTGTGATGGGAAGACTCTGATATCTTGTCTCGCCTTCACATGGCTGTCTTCCTTTTGTGTGAATCTGTCCAAAATTCCCTCTTCTTACAAAGATGCCGCATTCTGAGAAAATATATTTCTACTGTTTTAAGACATCAGGATTAAGCCAGGCACGGTGGTTCATGCCTATAATGCCAGAAGCTCCGGAGGCTGAGACAGGAAGATTCCAAATTTAAGGCCATCCTCAGTAACTTAAGCCCTAAGCAACTTAGCAAGACCCTGTCTCAAAATAAAAAATAAAAAGGGCTAGGGTTGTGGCTCAGTAGTTAAGCACCCCTTAGATCATTCCCCAGTACCAAAAAATGAAAAAAAAGATATCAGGTTTATGGCACCTTGTTGGGGCAGCCCTGGGAAATGAACACAGAAGCCAAGAGTATGGCAAGATGCTGGGTCTGCATGTTGGAGAATCAACCTGCGGGACCCCCTACAGCTTCCCAATCCTTGATTTAGTTACTTGCAACTGAAAGCATCCTAAGGCTTTCAGATAAGAGGCTCCTTACAATGTCTGATAGAAAGCACTTCTAAAACAATAAAAAAGAAAAAGACACAGAGCTGGAGTTTTGGCTCAGTGGTAGAGCTCTTGCCTCACATGTGTGAGACACTGTGTTCAATTCTCAGCACCGCATATAAATAAATGAACAAAATAAATGTCCAAAGTCTAAAAAAAAAAAAAAAATTAAAAAAAAAAAAAGAAAGAAAAAGACAATCCCTTGTCTAAGCTGTACCACCCTGATCATATCAGATCTCTTCTGCTTTTTCTTTTTTGCAGTGCTGGGGATGAAACTCAGAGCCTCCAGCATTCTAGGCGTGTGCCCTCCCATTGAGACACGCCCGCAGCCCTGAGCCAGATCTCTTCTGATCTCCAAAGCTAAGCAAGGTGGGGACTGGTTGGCATGCAGGTAGGAAGAAACACTTCTTGACTCTGAACACAAGTCTCTCCTTCACATTCAGTGGATGATAAATCTAGCCATGGGCCCGTTAACTTCTAAAACAACAGAAAACAAGCATAAGCAATTATCTTCCTTGTGATAGATAACCTTTCATTTCTAAATGCACAGCTATCATATTTTCTTAAAATTTCTTTAAGTTATACATGCCCATGTCATTTTGCTTTATCTGTTACGAATCATTTCTTAATTCAACCCAACTCATTATTAATGATTTAATGAATAACATCCAGGCACTGGTGACACAGCAGTGAACAAAATGGGCACAAGTCCTTGCCAATAGGTGAGCATACAAAACAGAACACACCCTACTACACCTGCAGTATCTGCTGACAGTTAAGAGCTAGAAAAGGATCCATGTCAGTGGTAGCAACTGCAGGCAGTGGCCAAGGACCAAGGTCATCTTATTGAGGAAGTGACACTTGAGTAACACCTGAAGCACTGTTTCTAAAGTGTGTATAGCCTAAGCAAAGAAATAGCAAACGCAAATGACCCAAATTAGGGTCCTGCCTAGAATGTTCCAGGACCAAGAAAATCAGCATGCCTGAGCAGAGAAAACAGGAGAGCAGTGGGAAAGGGGTCACACCTCCTGCTGAACACACACAGCCCTGGGGCATGGTGGGGGCTCTAAAAGACTTTTGTCTTGAGGAAGGGAGGGAGCCACTGGTGGGTTCTGAAAAGAGATGACACAATCTGCCTTGTGGAGGGTTTTATTTTTCTTTTTACTTGTTTATTTAATAAATCACGAATTTGTTTATCCAACCTGCCAAAGCATAGCTAATATAACCACCTGTTTGTAATTATGAATAATGGTGATTATGTGAGAAACATAATCAGGAGATTATGGAGAAACTGGCATTTCGATGCACTGCCAAGAGCTAACCACTGAGAGGACACCCAAGTGTTTGTTAGTTTGTGACAACGTACCTGCTGTAAGAAACAACACTGCTGTTACGAAACACTGCACTATGCACCAGGGCTCGGTGGCTGGGTGCTGAGAGTGCAGCCAGCATGGGCCTAGAGAGACCAGGCAAGAGGCCTCGCCAGCAACAGAGCAGAGATGCTGGTGCCTCGGGCTTAGAAGGGACAAGGGGTGACAAGCAGAAGTTGACAATCTGGTCTTCTTCTAGTTTGCTGATGGGCTGAGAGCCAGGGGCTTCAAGCTGCAGCCCACAGGCCAAGTCCCCTCACTACCTGCTTCACTGAGTTGAGTTTTACTGTAACACAGTCACACTTGTTTGTTTACATACTGCCTACGGCTGCTTTTGTGCTATGGACAGAGATGAATAGCTGTTACCTTATGGTCTGTTAAAAAAAAAAAAATTGGCCCTTTACAGAAAGTATGCCAATCCACAGTCCAGCATATAAGATAAAAACAAAAGGGATGATGTTTCAGGCTTAAGCAACTTGAAAAAAAAAATGAGTTATCACTTATTGAAATGATGGCCTGGAAGAAGATAAGATGAAGGAACTATCAAAACTTCACTTTAGAGGCGTTAACTGGGAGATGCTTATCAAGACATACTAGCAAAGATGTCAAACACGCCATTAGATTATAAATTTTCAGATGCTAGGTCTGAGCTTGGGCTGGGGCTGTGGCTCAAGCAGTGGCGCGCTCGCCTGGCATGCGTGCGGCCTGGGTTCGATCCTCAGCACCACATACAAACAAAGATGTTGTGTCCGCCGAAAACTGAAAAATAAATATTTAAAAATTCTCTCTCTCTCTCTTTAAAAAAAAAAAAAAGAATTAGGTCTGAGCCAAAGATATAAACTTAGGAATCATCAAATTGGAGGTAGTAATTAAAGCCAGGAGAACAGATGAAATCAATAAGGAAAACACAGATGTAGAGAACAAGATTTTAAATATTGAACCCTGGCATCCTATCATTTAGAAATCAGGGAAATGAAAAAGAACCATGCGAAATACTAGGAAGGAGCAGATAAGAGACAGGATGAAAACCAAGAGAACTGAGTGGTATTCTGAAAACCAAAAGAAAAAAGTATTTTCAGGCAGAGATGGTGATAGCCTGTGTCAAAAGAGGCTGAAAGATCAGACCAGTGACTCAGAGCAAACCACAAAAGGCCTCCCCACCTGGAGTCAATTTAGCAGAGGATACAAGGACAAAAGGAGGAGATTCGGAGGACTAGACTCATTCCAAAACTTCTGGGGTGAAGAGCTGCAAAAATGGGGTGGAAGCTGGCAGGGGAAAAAAGATTAAGAGAGTTCCTTTCTAAAATTCCCATAACAGGAGAAGTAACAGCATGAATACAGATTACTACAAAAATCCCCTTGAGATGGGAGAACTGATGAGGCAGGACAAGAGAAAGGAACAACTAGAACCATGGCCCGGAGTAAGTCAGAGGGAACAGGATTCAGGACCCAGCTTCAATGACACAGAGGCAGTTCATTCTAAGAAAAACTGAGCACACGCAGAGGCAGGCAGCTGGATGCCATGGGGGTACAGGTTCCCTCTTGCCTGCATCCGCATTCTCAATGAAACAGGATGCTGAGAGAGTATAATGTGTGACGACTGGAGGATAAGGTATGACATCTATTTTAGAAAGAAAAGTGGACTGGGAAATATGCTGCAACTGCCTGACAGTATTATGGGTCCACTTGAGTTTGTGATCATGAATTTGTCTTGTTCCAGGGTATGAAACAGAGGACAGGACAGAAATGGGACTTAACCAGAATTGTGATATAACAAAACAAGAAAGATAAAGTGAGAAAAAGGCACTCCTCTGCACAAGTTCTAGAACTGCGGGTATGGCCTGATCATGGTGAGACAAATAGAACAGCTGTTAGCACTTTTTCCAAAGAAAAGATAAAATCACCACTGGAACCCTAAAATTTCAGTCCTACTGAAAGACAATTACACTTTGCAAAGTTATACAGAAGAAACATTTCAGACAAAGGTATTCATTACTAATTTTGATTTTTAGCCTGAATATCCCTCTTTTATAATTAATAGAATTAAGGATAAGAGGGCTGGGGATATAGCTCAGTTGGTACAGTGCTTGCCTCACCTGCACAAGGTCCTGGATTCAATCCCCAGCACACCACACACACACACACACACACACACACACACACACAAAATGTTAGAAGAATTAAGGATAAGAATTTTTTCTGGAAAATGAAAAGGAACCTCCACCAATGCTTAAGGAGTTATAGTAACTGAAATATTTTTAATTAACAAATAATCCTAGCTCAAGAAGACAGATTATTTGGAAGGTTGACAAAGGCAGAATACATGAAATAATCATGGAACTAATAGTCATAGATCAAATTATTAGATATGATGATCCGTGCAATCTTAGAATCTACTTTCTAATGGCTTAAATTATAAAAGGGCAATCATAATAATTATTATAATGACACCATATTTTGTATGATAGAAAAGTTCAAATAGAGCTGAGTATGGTGATACACACCTGTAATCCCAGCAGCTATGTAGGCTTAGGCAGGAGGATCACAAGTTCAAGACCAGTTTCAGCAACTAAAGAGAGACTCTCAGCAATTTAGCAAGTCCCTCAGCAACTCAGCAAGACCCTATCTCAAACTGAAAAAAATAAAAAGGGTTGGGGATATGGCTCAGTGGTAGAGCAACCCTGGGTTCAATCTCCAGTACCAAAAAAAGAAAGAAAAGGTCACATGGAAAAAATATTTTTCAAATATGCAGTATAAATCAACATCATTATTTTTCTTTTTTTTTTTTTGATAGACCTTTATTTTATTTATTTTATGTGGTGCTGAGAATTGAACCCAGTGCCTCACACATGCCAGGTAAGTGCACTACCGCTGAGCCACAATCCCAGCCCCTCAACATCATTAGTTTTCAAGAGTTCCAGATATCAACTATCAGCTTGTTTAAAGAAATAAATCCTGACTATAGTTAAATGGTTGCCAATGAGGTAGTTACCCAATATCACATCAGGTGAAGTTTTCTGATTTGTTTTGCTTTGTTTGCAGTGCTAGGGATGGAACCCAGGGCCTTGCACATGCTAAGCAAATGCTCTACCACTGAGCTGTACCTTCAGCCCCAGGAGACATTCATACCCTGAAAATTTAGAGAACCAGTTCTGTGCCAATGCAGCATAAAGGAAATTTGTCTTTTGACTATGAAATCAATTTTTGCATTTTTATATTATTTTTTCTTAACAGGTGGGGGTAGCTCAGTGGTAGAGGCTGTGCTTATCATACCCAAAACCCTGGGAACAGAGGGAGCAAGGGAAGATAGGAGAGAGGGAAAAAGGAAAGCATCAACAAATTCATAAAATCAGCAGGACCCAATTCAGTCTTAATCCCCTTGCCAGCAGAGATGAAACCTGAGCCTGTTTGAAGGAAGATAGAAGGTAAGGCAAAGGAAATCCACCAGTTCGACAGATCATCACCAAAATGAGCAGACAATAACAAAACACACTGCAAAAATCTTTATCCACTACTGCTTGCCATCATTGCGGTGGACCCTCCTGACCATTGGCTTAGCAGAAAGCTGAGATCAGAAGTACAGGCTTCCCAGATAGGAAGCTGCGGCTTACCTGCTGCACCTATTGGGGAGGTAGCTGGGGTCATGTTGTGGACATTGAGACCAAGACTCTGGGAGGGGCCTGGGGCTGACGCTGCTATCGGGGGCCCTGGAGGGTTCTCCCTCTGGGGAGAGGTAAGCGGGGTGCTCGGCTGGGAGGTCTGTCCACCAGCAAGTCGTGCCAGGCGCCGCCGTCGGATCTACAACAGGAGGGGAGAGAGGGCATTGCGTGACTCAACAGCAGAAACACTGCACCTGAGCATAACTGTATCCCTGCTGCTGACGACATCAAGGGCCACAGCAGAGCCTCATGGCCTCATAGGCCTTGAAAAGGAAGCACTCATTCGAGAGAGTAACTCAGCAAATCAGCTTTCTTGCAAACCGCCAACTCACTTTTTAAAGACCATCTTAATCACCTTACCATCTGTTTACTGTACCTCCTTGACTGAACTTCCAATAAGCATACTACCCTTCTACACAACAGAGCCTGTTATTTATTTGAGATTATATTTTTCAATGTTAGGGATGGAACCCCAGGCCTCACATGCTAGGCAAGCCCTCTACAGCTGAGTTACGTCCCCAGTGAGCCATTTTAATTAAATGCTATCACTTGATCACTTAAAATAGGTAAGATTTAAAATAGTCATTTTAATTCAATGAGAGAAAGAAAAAAGTTACACTAAGACAAATTTTACCAATAGTTTCAGGAGCAAATGATTTTGTTGTTTTTACTTGATTACAATGAAAATATAATCTGCCACTTTTTCTTCTCAATACTCCAGAGTTATCAAGTAATTATAAATATGTGCCACAAAATCACAGTAGATCACAAAAATGTTTTATTCACATTTTCATAGTCATTAATTCTAGGCACTCAATCAACTCACTGACTACCTGCTGCCACAGGTATGAGGATACAAAGTTACTTGAGGCAGCTGGGCCTGAGCAGGCATTAGAGAGAAGGAAATCAACCAGGCTGGACAGCTTCCTCTGCTGGGAATATGGAAGAATGAAAGTTCACGATGGCAAATGCTCACAGGGAGCCTCATCTGAACTAGGAACCACCCTAACACTGCAGAAAACCTGCTCCTCCCATCATTTTTAGACAAGAATTCCCCCAGAGTCCTCACTAAAAGTTCAGCAGCCCCTCCCTGTGCCTCTGCTGCAAAGGAACTTCAATGAACTTACATCAACCCCTGAAGTTGTTTGGTTGGTCACTGTGTCTACTTAATTAGATTATATAAATTCCTTGAAGAAAATATTAAGTCTTACTTAATAAATACTTCTGTGGCACTTACTACCTTGTAGCATGGTTCTAAGAACTTATAAGTATTTACCTACTTAATCCTCATAATGACCCATTAAGACAGGTGCCTGTAACATACCCACTTTATCTAGGCACAAACTGAGGCACAGAAACACTGTATACATTGGTGACACTGCTGGCTACCAAGTGGCAAAGCTGGCTTCTGTTCTCATGCAGTCTGACTCTAGTCTGTAATTGCATCACTACACCAACCGTTTAGGATCTCCAGGGTCCCCAAGACGTTTCCAGAAAGTCTCTGAAGCAAAAACTATTTTTATAAAAATACCAAGACAATTGTCTCTTTCACTCCAATTCTCTTAACAAGTGTCCAGTAGAGTTTTTCAGATGATTTTGTAACAAATTAAATACCAAAGTTAATATGAGAATCAAACTGTCTTCTATTGATTCAGACAGTTAAAAGACTTGCAAAAGTAAAACCAATGTCCCAACTCTCACCAAATTTGTTGTTCAAAATGTATTTTCATTAAAAATGTTATTTATGCTAACATGATATTTTTAAAATTAATAAATATTTCTTAAACATCTTTAATTTTCCTTGCTGACCTGGTATGACCCACACATGTGAAAGCTACTTGGGATCCTCACTAATTTGTGTGTAAAGGAGTCCCCCAGACATCCTGTTCCACTTGTCTTAATCTCCATGAAGTCCAGCACAGCATCTGCTCCCAAATAGGCACTGCTGACCTGAACTGACCAGAGCAGAGGTCACTGCACATCACCCATGGGAGAGCGGACACTGGGGTGAAAAAAATTTCTGAAAGAAACTGAAGAAATATTTATTTCATGGAAGAACTGGTGGAGGGCAGGAATCCACCTGTTCCAGCCTATTACTCAAGCCTAGAGGTCCATGCATGCCCTCTTCCTCCCCCTCACCTCCTCAAACACTGCCAATTTATCACCAAGTTTTGTCACTTTTTCTTGAGTCCACCTCTTCCCAACCCCATGCCTCCACTGTATCCAGGCCACCATCCTCTCTTACCAGGGCCTCCACAAAAGCTTTACAACAAATCTGTCCATGTCCACTGTGACCTGGTAAAGCAGAGGCCTCATATTCCTTCCTTAAACCACTTTCAAGATTTCAGATTTTAGAAAGGCAAATGAAAACCATGATTAGATACCACCTCACATTAGGATGGCTACTATTAAAAAAAAAAACAAAAAAAAAAAAACAAAACTATTTGCCTGATTGTGAGGATTTTGACAAATCAGAACCCTTATGCTGGGCTGGGGCTGTGCCTCAGTGGTGGAGCGCTCCCTTAGCATGCGTGGGGCACTGGGTTCGATCCTCAGCACCATGTAAAAATGAAATAAAGATATTGTGTGTCCACCTACAACTAAAAAATAAATATATTCTTTAAAAAAAAAAAAGAACCCTTATGCACTGCTGGTGGGAATGTCAAATGATACAGCCACTATGAAAACAGTTGGGGGGGGGGGTCCTCAAAAAACTGAAACAGAATCACCATATGATCCAGCAATTCCACCTGAGAATATACCCCAAAAAACTGAAAGCAAAGACTCAAAGAAAAAATTCTGTACTGTGTCTCATCAACAAATGAACAAATAAATAAATGGCATACAGAATTACCAGGTATAAGTGTGTGTGTGTGTGTGTGTGTGTGTTTGTGTGTATGTGTATTAGTGCATATACCTACATAGAGAGGCTAAGTACTAGAGATTGAAATCAGGGTCTGAGACATGCTGGGCAGGTCCTCTACCACTGAGTTCTATCCCAGCCCTACCATGATATATGTTACTTAACCTTAAAAAGGAAGGAAATTGCTGGGCTCAGTGGTGCACACCTGTAATGCCAGCGGCTCGGGAGGCTGAGACAGGAGGACCGCAAGTTCAAAACCAGCCTCAGCAAAAGTGAGGTGCTACGCAACTCGGTGAGACCCTGTCTCTAAATAAAATACAAAACAGGGATGGGGACTTGGCTCAGTGGTTGAGTGCCCCTGAGTTCAATCCCTAGTATCACCGCCCCTCCCCACAAAAAGGGAAGAAAACTGACATAAGCTAAAACACAAATGAACCTCGAGGACAGTCAGTAAAAGACTGACTGATTCTACATTTATAAAGTTCCTGGAGTAGTCAAAATCACAGTGTAGAATGTTGGCTGCCAGGGGCTGGAAGGGAGGGAGGAATAGAGTCACTGTTTGTTGAAAACTGTTTCAGTTTCAGTTTTGCAAGATGAAAGGAGTCTAGGAGGTGGGTGACTGCAATGGCTATGCAACAATGTGAATGTCCTTAACCTGTCTGAAGTTACACTTAACAGTAGATTTGGGGGCTGGGGTTATGGCTCAGTGGTAGAGCACTAGTGAGATGTGCAAGGCCCTGGGTTCGATCCTCAGCACCACATATAAATAAATAAAATAAAGTTACTATGTCCAACTACAACTACAAAAAATAAATATTAAAAAAAAAGAGTAGATTTTGTTAATCTGTATTTTATGATTTTTTAAAAAATGCAAAAAAGTTTGAGATTAGACTCAGTTATAAGTCTCTAAGTTCACTGCAAAATCATCCTCCTTAGCAGGCAGCAATCAATCAAACTGGAGAGGTAAGTGGAAAAGGTTCCAAATAACTCAATGTAAACAGTGAAGCCACTTAGAAAAACTTGAATGGAGTTTGGGCTGAAACATAAGCATCTCATCTTACTGATTGTCTGAACATTGACAGGCAGGTACCTTTATATGTAAAATTTGAAACATGTAACTTTCTGCTTTGCATTTAGTAACCAATGCAAAGTTTTCTAAGAAGTCTCTTGGAAACACTCTAGACTCTAAGGAAACATTTTCTTTTCTGAAAAATAATTTTTTTTTCAAAAATTTTTTAAATGTTGATGAACCTTTATTTTATTCATTTATTTATATGCAGTGTTGAAAATTAAGCCCAGCTAGGCAAGTGCTCTACCACTGAGCCACAACCCAGCCCCTGAAATATAATTTTTAATTAAATTATTTATTTATTCTAATTTCTTACATATGATGGCAGAATGCAATTCATTTCATATTACACATATAGAGCACAATTTTTCAAGTCACTAATTGTACAAAGTATTTTCACAGCATTCGTGTCTTCATACATGTACTTAGGGTAATGACATCTAACTCATTCCACCATCAGTCCTACCCCCTTGCCCTCTCCTCTCCCTTACCTCCGTCCCTTTGCCCTATCTAAAGGTCCTCCATTCTTCCCATGCTGTCCCCATCACCATTATGAGTCGGCATCCTCATATCCTAAAATATAATTTTAAACTCAAAAGACTACATCCTAATTGGCTGGCATGGAAAACTACAATCAAACTGAGGGCCTTATCTCCTAACACACAAACTGCCTATTTGACAGGCAGAAGGTGCTCACAATCTGTTTCTTTTCTTTCTGACCAAAGGCAAAACAATTTCCTCAACATCTGAAATACCTCTGAAATTGACATATATCTGAAAGTCAGATTTATGGCTGATGGTCTCCTATAATCCAAGCAACTTATGAGGTTGAGGTAGGAGGATTGAAAGTTTGAGGCTAGCCTGGGCAACTTAGCGAACCCTGTATCAAAATAAAATAAAAAGGAATATAGCTCAGTGGTACACCCCTGGGTTCAATCCCCACTACCATTAAAAAAAAAAAGAAGAAAAAGTCACACTAGGCACCAGTGGCTTGGATAATAACCCTGGAGACAACAGAAAGACACACTATTTCCCCAGAAACCAAACTACTATAGATGGGATGGGAGTGGTCAATCTGATGTGGGCAGCAACAGTTCCAAAACAATCCCCAAATCAAATGCAGCCAGCAGAAAAGACCACCACTACTAACTGCCTTCTTTTTTAAAGGTGCCAGCCACATCACCAACACTGGATGGCAGAGGATGGCACTGAGGGGAAAGGCTCAGCCATGGACAACTGCAAGACCAAAGTCATCCAGAGGCAGATTTCAAAATGCAACAAGCTAGAGCAATAGCTTAACCTATTTATTTATTTATTTTAAACTTTTTTTAGTTGTAGATGGACATAATATCTTTGTTTATTTTTATGTGGTGCTGAGGATCGAACCCAGTGCTTTACACGTGTGAGGCAAGTGCTCTACCATTGAGCTACAGTCCAAGCCCTTAACCAATTTATTTTGCTGATATGTTCCTTTATATATTTATGTCAGTATAAATAACACACTTTTTTTTAAAGAGAGAGAGAGAGAGAGAGAGAGAGAGAGAGAGAGAGAGGGAATTTTTTTAATATTTATTTTTTAAGTTTTCGGCGGACACAACATCTTTGTTTGTATGTGGTGCTGAGGATCGAACCCGGGCCACACGCATGCCAGGCAAGCGCGCTACCGCTTGAGCCACATCCCCAGCCCCAACACACAATTTTTTAAATGTAAGTATTGGGGAGATCCTAAGTGATAAGAAAGTATGCTATGACAGTTCCCCTACAATCCATTCTCCACATGGCAATCATAGTAATTATTTAAAAACGTAATAGCTGGTCCCAGGGGCACAAGCCTGTGATCCCAGATACTCTGAAGGCTGAGGAAGAAGGATCACCTGGGCAACCTGGCAAGATCCTGTTTCAAAATAAAAATAAATAAATAGTAATAAAGTCAGGGGATGTAGCTGGGTGGTAAAGCACACCTGGGTTCAATCTCCAAAAAAGATATTCAAAGAGCAGACACCGTATTAGGAGGCTGACAATGACTCCTCTTCAAACATTCACCATGACATTCACCAAGAGCCCAATAGAAGTACCGCAGTATGCTCACAGTCCTGGCCCTCATGGAGGTCCTATTCCAGTTGAGGTCAAGAGGACAACAGTCAAATGCAAAAGTGCTCCGTGGTCACAAGATCCACTGGGAGAAGTGAAGCCAGGAAGGACTGAGGGGCCTGCACCGCACTCACATAAGTTAGATGGAAGAGCCTCTGGGGGCCCTGAAAGCCCTTGAAGAGAAAGAGGAGCAGCCATGCAGCTATGCAGGAGGCGTGCTGGGCATGCACTTGGCAGGCTCAAGGTCAGCAAGATGGAGGTCCAGGCAGAATGTGCATGGGGAAAACAGCAGAGGAGGCCAGAGGTGGGAAGGGGTCAGACTCCATGTGCCCAGAGGCAGGGGTGGGGGCACTGTCTCTGGGAATCCAAGGAGGGTTAGGTCAGAAAAATGATGTTACCTGTCTTACATTTTTAAATTACTGTTCTGGCTTCTATGCAGAACAAAAATTGCAGGAAACAAAGACAATCAGCAAGAGGACTACCTAGGGAGTAAGAGGCAGGGAGAGAAGATGGTCAATGGCTGGCCTGGGTATGAGCTGCGAAGGCTGACAAGTGGCAGATCTGGGATCTGGAGCAAGCTCTCAGGGTCTGCTGCTGGCTGGACCCAGACTGGGAAACCACGTGGAAAAAGGGAACACCTAAGCAACTAAGCATATCTGCTTTCTGAGATGAAGACAATAAAGAAAGGGAAGGGAACCAAAATTCTTTTAGACACTTTTATTAAACATTCAGATGAAATGATCAAATAGATACAGGATATGCAGGACAGAGGGCAGGTTCAAAGGACAATTGGAGAGCTGTCAACCTCAAGATGGCATTTTAGTCATGAGATCAAGGAGACCAGGTAAGTTGTGAGTGTGGGGAGAGATAAGATTCTGAGGACAAAGCCCACTGGGGGCAACACCAGTTGCAAGTGATATGAAACCAATAAAGACTGAGACCTCTAAGGCTAGTTCCAGGACAACTAAGATGAGCATTTAAAAAAAAAAAAGAGAGAGAGAGAGAGAGTGAGAGCAATTAACTCTGATTCTACTGATAACATGAATACTGAGAGCCATGGCAGGGTCAGGCAATGAGGAGGCCGTGGGAACCCTGGAAAGAGCTATTCCAATGAAATGCAGTGGATGAAAAGTTTGATTGGAGTGGGTCTAAGAATGGGAAGGAAAAAATGCGGAGACAGGAAGTACAGATATCTGAGGATTTTTTGCCACAAAAAAAGGAGTAGATAAATGGGCCTGGGAGGGAGCAGGAGTTGGAAAGCAGGGAGATGAGAGGGTTTGCTAGTTTGTTGTGTGGTGCTGGGAATCAGACCCAGGGCCTGTGTGTGTGAGGCAATCACTTTATCACTGAGCTACATCCCCAGCCCTATTTATTTTCTGAGACATCGTCTTATTAATTTGCTGAAGCTGGCCTTGAACTTGGGACCCTCCTGCCTCAGCCTCCCAAATCACTGGGATTATAGGTGTGCACCACCACACTCAGCTGCTTATTTGTTTCTAAAGATGAAAAAGAGTACAGCAAGACTGCATGCTGATTGCCAAGTGTGGCAATGCAGATGAGGGACAGAGCCAGGCCAAGTCTCTGGGTGAGCAAGAAGGAACAGGACGTTATTCCCACGTGGGGCGGTGACCCTGCACAGGAGCAGAGTTCACACACAGTAACAGGAAAAGAAGGCAGAGGGTGCAGGTGCGGGTGTAACACGGAGGGAAGATGGGAGGGAGCGTGGAGAAGTTTCCCTCTGCCTGCCTCTATCTTCTTGATGAAACAGGAGGTGAGGTAGTCAGCTGAGGGTGTGGACAGAAGAGCAAGGTTTAGAGAGAGAAAGACTGTGAAGTGCCATCCAGAAGGGTGAGGGCATAAGATACCAAGGAGATGAAGCAGAATCACTAGGTGGCACTTAGCAAGCTCACAACCCCTTAAGATTGGTGTCAAGAAATCCAAATGAAACCAGCCACAGCTTCAGAGAGGTAGTGTAGGCAGAACGCTGATTCACCCTAGGTGGGGTCTTGCCAGGCAAGTAGATTAGTGGAGAGTGTACCCAAAAGAGCAACCACGGAATCCACCGCCATCATGAAGCAGAGATGTAAGGACTTCTACGGACTGATGACAGGTAGACTGTAGATCACAGTGCAGGGAAGATACAAAAAGAAATGTGGTTTAGCAGAGCAAAATCACTGGATCATCCAGGAAACCCAGGAGCTGGGACCACCATAGATTAGTCACAGGGCCTGTGATACTGGGTAAGGGAACTTACCACTGGGATCTGGAGCAAGCTCTCAGGGTCTGCTGCTGGCTGGACCCAGACTGGGAAACCACGTGGAAAAAGGGAACACCTAATGTGGTACCATTTCCTCAGCTAAGAACAGGGCTGATAAACTCTTCCTGATATAACTTTCTCCTATAGTTGTTAAATAGGATGGTACAGTCATCCCTCAGAATCCATGGGGTTGGTTTTTGGGACTCCCCCCATACCAAAATCCATGGACACTCAAGTCCCTTATATGAAATGATATAGTATTTGCATAAAACCTACACACACCCTCTCATATTCTTTAAATCACTTCCCGATTACTTATAATACCTAAGACAACATAAAGACCATATAAATAGTTGTTCTACTACACTGTTTAGAGACTGACATATACTTAACCGTACATGTTAAATACAGAGGATACACACCACCACACACACACACACACACACACACACACTCACTCACTCACTCCAGTAATTTTTGATCCAGGGTTGGCTGAACCACTGATATGTGGACACAAGGGGCTGAATGAATATGAAAAGTACTTTTATTTTATTTTTTTTTAAGTGATTTTTTTTTTAGAGAGAGGAGAGAGAGAGAGAGAGAGAGAGAGAGAGAGAGAGAGAGAGAGAATTTTTTAATATTTATTTCTTTTAGTTCTCGGCGGACACAACATCTTTGTTGGTATGTGGTGCTGAGGATCGAACCCGGGCCGCACGCATGCCAGGCGAGCACGCTACCGCTTGAGCCATATCCCCAGCCCTGAAAAGTACTTTTATAACAATGGATGAACCTGCTAGGCATGATGTTGCCGGCCTGTAATCCCAGCAACCCAGGAGGCTGAGGCAGGATGATTCCAAGTACAAGGCCAACCTTAGTTAGCAACTTAGCAAAACCCTGTCTCAAAATAATAAAGAGGGCTGGAGATGTAGCTCAGTGGTAAGGTACCTCTGGGTTGGATTCCCAGTACTCTAATAATAATAACAATAACTACAGGCGAAGATAAATTAATTATGGTACACTCCTAACGGGAATCTATAGAGTAATCAAATGAATGAACCACTGCTCTATGCAACAATGTGGATGACTCTCCACATTGCAACTGAGAGCAAAAGCAAGATGTACAGAAGTATGGACTGCTGGGCTGGGGTTGTGGCTCAGTGGCAGCGCGCTTGCCTTGCACATATGAGGCAATGGGTTTGATCCTCAGCTGATTAAATGAATAAAAATAAAATGAATAAACAAAATAAAGATATCGAGTCCATATGTAAGTAAAAAAATTTTTAAAAAAAGGAAATATAGACTGCTGCTTCCATGTATACAAAGTTTAAAAACAAGAGTAATCCTTGATGGGAAGAGGTGGGGATACAAGAAGACTTAGAAAGGCATAGAGATCTCCCAAGGGGCTTTAAAAAAAAATTCAATGCTAAGTTCCCAGGTATTATATCCATGCTGAGAAAATGCATACTTACAACTGGGGGTAATGACTTCACAAATATTTATACTATACTTTGAAACTTATGTTAAACATCGGCTTTTGTATGTTTCAAATAGAATATAACTTTAAAAAATTAATCCTACCTATCCTTCAAAACCCACTGAAAATACTATTCCTGGAGAATTCTATGATCTTTCAGATTTATTGAGAATTCAACAAAAATATCTTATATAAACACTGCAGTTATGATCTACTGAATTAAAAAGGTGGTATTTTAACTGAAAATGTGTTCATGTGTATATTCCAATATGAGGAATTTATGAGGAAACCATTTAAGTTCTCAAAGGAAATCATATTCAGAAATTTATTTCAAGTGTTCAGTTTACCTTAAAGATAGCTGAACTTAAGAGCTCTTGCTTGATTTCAAATCCAAATCTAACCTGTACTACGTTTTGCCTATGCAGACTCAAGATACATCACTTAATCTCCGAACTTCAGTTTCCACCTTTTTTTTTTTTTTTTTGTATCAGGGACTAAACCAAGGAGTGCTTAATCACTGAGCTACATCCCCAGCCCTTTTAACTTTTTATTTTGAGACAGCGTCTCACTAAGTTGCTTAGGCTGGCCTTGAACTTGAGATCCTCCTGCTCAGTCTCTTTTGAGTTGCTAGGATTACAGGTGTTCTCTACCATGCCCAACTTACCTAAGTTTCTTAAGAGCAGGGATTTTCATTACTTTCCTACGTTCAAATATGAATATACAACCAGTGTGATTCCACATCATGTACAACCACAAGAATGGGAAGTTATACACCACGTAAGTGTAAGATGTCAAAATACAATCTACTGTCCTGTATTCCCAGTGTCTAAAATGGTGCCTGGCCCATAATAGGCTGTCTTTAAATATCTGCTGAATGAATGAAAGAAAAAGTGAAAAATACTAGAAAAATGTGCTACACATAAAATCAACAATTTTCTAGTTAATATTATCTTTTTATGAAATGGGATCTTGCTATGTTGCCAAGTCTGAACTCAAATTTGAAGACTCAAGTGCTCTTTCTACCTTAGCCTTCCAAGCAGCAGGCTGCGCTGCCACACAGCGCCCAGTTTGTCACTAGCTTTAAAAGAGCACATTCATGGAACTGGAAACTTTCATGCTAAGTAAAATAAGCCAACCCCCACAAAAAACCCAAAGCAGAAGGTTATCTCTGATATGTGAATGTACACAGAATAATTAGGGGCATGAAGCATAAGAAGTTCATTGGATTGGACAAAGGGGAATGAAGGGATGGTAACAGCAAAGACAGCAGATTCAATTGGACATAACTTTCCTAACGTTCCTATATGAATACACACCAGTGAAACTCCACATAATGTACAACCACAAGAACGGGAATTTATACTCCATGTGAGTATAATATGTCAAAATATGCCAAGAGAATGGCTTTGTGCAATCCACTCTTCTGGGCCAGGGTTGTGGCTCAGTGGTCGAGTGCTTGCTTAGCACGCATGAGGCACTGGGTTTGATCCCTGGCACCACATAAAAATAAACAAAAAAAAAAAACTATTGTGTACACCTACAACTAAAAAATATTTTTTAAAAATATTATATACTAAAAAGAACAAATAAAATTTTTTTTAAAAAAAGAGCACATTTCACTATTCTTGAAAAAAATATGAGTCACCTTAAGCATGGATGCCACTTTCAGCCTGAGATGTCAAATGCAGATGTTCTACTCAGTGATGTAAGCAGACAAAACATCCCTGCTCACTGCAATGCCGCTTCAAAGAAGTTTTCCAAGACAGATTTTCACTGTGCTGGGATCCCCCACCACCTCCACAAACCCAGGTGAAAGAAAGAGAAGGAAGGAAAGGAGAGAGAGAAGGGAAAGAGAGGGAAAAGGAAAGAGGAATGAAGAACCAAGACTAAGTGATACGTACTATGGACTGCAAGAGACAGAGGAGGCCCACAGAAGGCTCCCCACAGGTAAGAGAAACGGGGAGTGTTTCTCCTGGAGCAGGCAACACTCTTCAGTGGACTATCCATTCTTACAACGGAGATACCCTGGGACTGGTTTAGCAACCTGAGGATCCCCAGGGAATATATGGACAGGAAGCTCCCAAGAGAATGGCTTTGTGCAATCCACTAATCTGACTACTAAGAGACGCGGGAGCAGCTCAGTGGTAAAGCTCCATCCCCTTTGCCTGGCACACAAAAGGCCCTGAGTTCCATCTCCAGCACTGGGGGTAGGAAAGAAAAACCAGCTGTGACCTCATTTTTATCACACAGAGAACATATGAAATACATGCTAAAAATAGTCAACACAAAATATTATCAAAACATTATTAGGCATTCTTTCTTTGCTTGCTCTACTTTTCTACACTACACATAAAAGACTGCTATACTCTCCTTTAAATTCAACAAAAGTCCTATATATAAGAATGTTGTTTTCCCATGTCACAGAGGGGGAAAAAAAAAAGCACAAAAAAGGAACTTTTAATTCCTCAACGTACGCCCCAAACCACAATTTAAACCCAAAAACACTGACCAGGAAATCTCATTCCTAGAGTTTTTCTTGTCCTGTTTCAGTTCTGATTTTACAAATGTCATTAAAATAGGTCTTTCCCCTAAACTGTCCCTATCTGATGTGGCACCCTTACCTTTGTGTTCCTGATTACCTAAAATCAGATTTCAAACAGTAAGGGCCACTGTGATATCAGAAGAAGCTAAGACTGGATCAAACTTTTCCTCTATTTTTAGCAGTCTGAGGTGGGGGAATCCACAAGATAGTGTTTAAATATAGTAAATAGTCATTCTAAGAGAGTATCTTATATTTCCACTAAAAGAAAGTAAATTCCAACATAAGAAAAACACCTGAACTCTTCAGGGAGGTCTCCTTCTAAAGATATCACCTATTTTAGTGTTGGTTTTCTTCAACTAAGCTATATCCCCGACCCTTTTTATTTTTTTGAGACAGAGTCTCACTAATTTGCTTAGGCTGGCCTCAAACTTGCTATCCTCCTGCCTCAGTCTTGGGGCTCTCCACACCTGCACAACTCAGCCACACCAACAGCATGCGTGCATGCTGTGGGCGCGTTCACTTCCACACACACTGAGTGAATGCGGCAAAACACATTAACTGACCAATCAGGCCATTCATTCAAGCTTCCTGCAGATCTTTACATTTTCTGAATAAAACAGTTAGAGAAGACTCAGACCCAGCAGCGTGTCTGCCCTCTGGCAATGCTTAGCTGCCAGGGTGGGCATGGGGCATGGGGCAGGATCAGCCAGGGCTGTCAGGAGTGAGGAGAGAGCAGCGGAGGTCAGGGAGTGTGTACAATGGTGGTTATGCCAATGCCAAGGAAGCCCTGGCGGCACTTGTGTTCTCAGTTCCTGCTATCTTTCTGTCCCTAGGGTCAGAAAAAGGACTCCTGTATTCTTAAAATAAATCTCGTTTCTCGCTTGAGCTGAGTGCGCTGTTCCATTATTTCCTGCAATGAACACCGTGATGCTCCAGAGCGGCAATCTGCAGAGTATCAGCTTTTATTCTTTTTTTTTTTCCACTATTAAGTTTTCAGAGTTCAAATTCACCTATACTAGCTGCATATTAGTGTCACAGATGAATCATCCCTGCAAGTAATTCTGAAAATGGAGCAGAGCAGTAACAGTGTACCCAGGACCTCAGTGTCTTCTTCAGGCCAGGCAGCAGTGAAGGAGGGATGGAGCAGCTGTTGGGGCTGAGAAGGGCACGTGCGCCTGGATGTGGTGAGACACCAGGCATGAATGACAGGCTGGGACAAGTTCTGGATGGACGAGCTCAGAATACCACCCCAAGGCACTGAACTTCTTCATGAAGGCAAAGAAGAGACTTTGAAGGATTTAAGCAAGGGCAATGTGGTCAGACTGGTTGCTTTAAAAAACAGATCATTCCATCTATTATACAGAGAAGGGACTGAGGCAGGACATAGCCAGCCCAGTGATGGGGATGTAGAAGAGACCATTCCAATGCCCCTGAATACCAGCAGAGTCCAATGAGTCCTTCAGAAGGGCTCAAATGAGGACATCCAAGCATCACCTGAACAGATGTGGCTAGATTTAACAACGGATTTTAAAGTACCTGGGACAGGGGTTTAAAATCAGGGACCCATGAAGGCCACAAGGGCCTCCAATTTTCTTAAGATTTTTAAAGAGGTCCCTAACCCAAAAGGGGTTAAAAATCACTCTCAGGAGTGGGTGGGCTGCATACCCTTCACTTGATCCTCCATAAAAACTTGCTCTCAACAGAAGTCTTGATGGGCACTGAGCTGCAGGGAATTGCAGTGGCTCCAACAGAAACCCAGAGAGCTCCAGGCAGGAGGAGCAGGTGAGATGCCATGCGCTCTTGGTGAGCCGCCCTGGGTGAGATCCCAAGGAGGCAATCTGGACGCCATCAGCCTGAACATGTCAGTGACTCTAGGTACTGAGAGGTCAAGACCCCAGCTCAAATAAAAATCTAGTTCACGCCCATATCCTGAGCACACCAGAACTGATCCTGGACCACTGGAGGCACTGAATATCGGGAGAATATGTGAATGCCCAAGAGTAGGGCACTCATTCATTCAGTCACCAAATACATCTTGATCACTCTGACTTCCTGTTTTGTGACACTGAAATGTCCCTCGATCATGTCCAAGTGTGTGCAATCATGTCACTGTGTCTGGTTTCTGAGTCACGTCACTATTGGCTGGCCCTGACATTTGGACCCAATATTCATTTTAAGTACAACTGTATTAAATATTTTTCCAGATCAGTGTAAGAGTGTTGTACAATTAAAAACAAAATGAGATGTGTTGTACACAATTATAGAAATGTGACCAGTTGTCTGTTCCTCTCCTCTAATCTCTTCCTTTATATCTCACTCCAAAGGGAGGATTTAAAGCCAGGCACAGCAGCTCCCACCTGTTATCCACCTGTTATCCCAGCAACTCAGGAGGCTGAGGCAGAAGGATGACAAATTCAAGGCCAGCCTCAACAACTTATAGAAACCCTGTCTCAAAATAAAAAAAAAAAATAAAACGTACTAGGAATAGAGCTCAGTGGTGAAGTATCCCTGAGTTCCAACTTCCAGTACAAAAAATTAATTAATCGATTAACTTTAGAGATGTCTGGAGGTACAGCTCAGTGGTAGAGCAGTTATGTAGCACACATGATGTCCCTGGGTTCAATCCCCAGTACCACAAAATATATCAATATAAAATAGGAAACAGATGATAGAAATAAAAGATTTGCCCAGAGTCTCTTGGAGGATTCTAAAATACCCAAGAGGATGAGCCCTAATCCCTTAAAAGTCAAGATGCTAATTTGACACTGGTGTGAAGAATGGGTTATTTTCTTATAAGTACCGCGCGCTAACCGATTGCGCCACTGGAGCTCCAAGAATGGCTTATTTTCTGATGATCACTTTTGTACTATTTCAACAACCACCAGAACCCCAGGGGGTGGCTTGACTGATTAACCGTTGATTAGTTATTACTATAAAATAAATGCAATGTCTAAATACTCAGGATTGACTCCTAAGCTTCTGAAGCCAACGTCTTTGGGGAAAGGAAAGAAATTTTTGTTGCTCTGTTTTATAAATCGCTATGAGGTAACACTCATCTTCCACTGGAAAGACCTGACTAGCGAGCGGTACTAAGCTCCTGGACACACAGGCCCTTCCACTTCTCAGGGTCAGGCCTTAGCAGGTTCTTCCACTCCCTATTCAAGCAGGTCCTCAGCAAACAAGCTGTTAGTAAAGCCCCCAGGGTAGCCACCTCTCTCTCTCAGATAAGAGGGGCCTTTCCTGGGCCTGTCCTGAGGACCTTGCCCCAACCTGCATGCCAACTGGACTTTGTGAAGGAAGTACAGGCAAAGAGGCTAAAAGGAAAAGCGAACCCAGCAGCCCTATCTACAACTCAAGATGCCTAGAGAGGTCAGTGCCACACATGCAGGGGAGAGGTGAGGAGGGAGAAGACAGGCAGGAAGGGATGCTTCTTAGCATGAAAGTCCAGCCTGCTGGCCTTTACTTCTGGCCTTGCCCTAGGCTGCCACATCTCCATAGACTGACATGCTCCAATGCATCAATCACCCAGGAACTGCATGAGATTGATGCTGCAAGTTCTTGACCAATTCCTAGAAGAGAGGAAACCTGGTAGGCAGGTTCAGCTCCCCACCAGCCTCTTCAGAAACTCTTCAGGAAAGCTGCTGCCCTGGGCTATAACTATTACCCACTTCCCCTCCTGGCTCTGGAACAGTGTTTCTTCATGCCAGAAACACAGAGAGCTCTGGCAACAGCATTCTTCAGACTCTCAGAGGAGTGCAGGCAGGCTATCATGCGAGATCTACCCGCTGGCAACATGCTGCTATAGAAGGGAGGTCAGCTCCTCCAGACCTCTACCTGGGCCCTCAGGCCAAGCAGACCCTCAAGGTGCTGCTCACTGAAGTACCAAGTCCTCCCTACTAGCAGCCACATCTTGTCAATTAGTCCCTCCAGCACAGACCAGGGGGTGAGGATTGCTGTCTTCTGCCCCGAGGTTTAGCAGATAAAAGCTCAGCGCCAGCACCTCAGAGTCCGCCCATGGACTAACTACCTCCTGCTCGGGGCTCAGGGCAGCAAGAAAAGCAGCTGAAGTGGTTCCCCAGGTGCCAGATCAGTGCCAGCTTACAGGTGAAGGATGCAGCATGACATCTGAATCCCCACTGCAGGAACCCCGTCACCACCATCACCCTCACCCAGCTCCCCACACCCTGCCAGCCACCGTCCCACTCCTATGCCCAGCACCCTGCTGCTCAGCTCCTAATACCCTAGCACCCTCCACATGGCTCCTGGAGCCCACTAACCAGCTCCCCACACCTCACTCTCCAGCTCCCCAATGCCCACAGTCCAGCTCCACACACTTTCTCCAACACAGGTTTTAACACAAACACAACAGTTCAATAAGCCCAGAATCCCCTGGCCCCCAGTAACAGGGAGCAGGCCCACCAAGCAGCTGAGCAATGTTATAGGACAGACAGGACAGAGTGGAAAGAGACAAGGGCAGACAGGTGTCACCCTGCCATCTCAGCTTTCCAATCATTTTCTACTTCACTTTCCAGATTACTCATTGGACTCCAAATATATTTACTCCAAAATTATTTTTTTATATTTATTTTTTAGATGTAGTTGGACGCAATACCTTTGTTTTATTTATTTATCTTTATGTGGTGCTGAGGATCGAACCCAGGGCCTCACACATGCTAGGCGAACACTCTACCGCTGAGACACAAACCCAGCTGCCTAAAATCATTTTAAAGAAGCCAGGTATGGTGGGACAATCTGTAACCCCAGAGGCTCTGGAAGCTGAGGCAGGAGGCCAGCCTAGGCAACACAAAGACACTGCCTCAATATAAAACTTAAAAAGGAAGGGGGATGGGCTGGGGCTGTAGCTCAGGAGCAGAGCGCTTGCCTAGCATGTGTGAGGCACTGGGTTTGAGCCTCAGCACCACATAAAAACAAATAAAATAAAGGTATTGTGTCCAACTACAACTAAAAAAATAGATATTTAAAAAAAATAAAATAAAGGCATTCGGTCTATCTACAACTACAAAAAAAATTTAAAAAAAAAAAAAAAAAAAAAAAGGAATAGGGATGTAGCACCCCTGGGATCCATCCCCTATACGGGGGGGAAAAAAAAGTTTCCCTGACTTCATGGCATTTTGCTGCAATTGTCCAAATGAACAAAGCCATCCACCCAGGCACAGCAAAAGTTGGTGACAATCACAACCAGGTACAGAATTTGTAGGACTTTGTGCCAAATGAAAATGCAGGACCCCTTGTTCACATTTATTAAGAATTTCCAGACAGCAATAGCACAACATGAAATCAAACATGGAGCACACTTCCGACTTCAGGTCTCACCTCCACAGAGCTGGGCCTGGTGATGAGCACAGACACAGGTCTGGCAAAAAACCGTGACTGACATGATTCTGAAGAGTGCCCAGAATGTGACAGGAGCTTAATATGATTTGCTTAGACATCCTCAGAATTCAGCTCCCGAAACAGGTCCATAAAAGCAAAGTGCTATCCCCATCTAGTCCAAAATATAATTAAAGCACCATGATACTATTAGACATCTAGAACCTATACCAAACCCTGGCAGGGAACAAAGAGACTATGTGCACTGAACACATTTCATGATGTTTAATTAGAAAGCTAATGAAGTCAAGGGGAACACTTCTCAGTGCTAGACCCAACCTCTTGCTAACCTCAATACTGTCTTTAAAGAACTAGACAAGAGGGGCTGGGATTGTGGCTCAGTGGTAGAGCGCTCACCTCGCACGTGAGAGGCCCTGGGTTCGATCCTCAGAACCACATAAACATAAATAAATAAAATAAAGATATTGTGTTCAACTATAACTAAAAAATTAAAAAAAAAAGAACTAGACAAGAGATTAACGATATGGCAGCTGATAAGTAGTTCATACAATGACATTAGGTTCAGAGATTGTTTCCCCCTGCTAGAAGAGAAACAATATCTTCAAAAAGACAAAATAAGCCATCTGATTCAAAAGAGTCGCCTCAGGTTCACTCAGGGATGGGGAGGTAGCTCAGTGTTAGAGTACTTGCCTACCACGTGTAAGGCCCTCAGTTGGATTCACAATATACAAAAAAAAAGTATTTCAAATGTCCCCACTCGGGGCTGGGGATGTGGCTCAAGCGGTAGGGCGCTCGCCTGGCATGCGTGCGGCCCGGGTTCGATCCTCAGCACCACATACAAAACAAAGATGTTGTGTCTGCCGAGAACTAAAAAATAAATATTAAAAAAGAAATTCTAAAAAAAAAAAAAAAAAAAAAAAATGTCCCCACTCTTCCTTTACCCTTTTTGTACCTTCAGGCCACCCATCATTCCACATTTTAGAGAAAGGAAGGAGGAAGTCCACCAAGTGACAACAGTGTGAAACAGTACAAAAGACAGCTCTAAGATGAGAAGAGATTTTAGGAAGTACAATGGGTCCCTGGAGAGAATTTGAACCTGAATTTATTTGCTTCTAAATGGTAAGACACCATGACCTATGCTGCTGACATTATTGCATGCAAAGGGTTTGTTAAGCCGCAACTAATACTATAGTTATCTACAATTCAATCTGACTTGGGAAAGGAGAGCTAATACATCCCAGGAATCCTCTCTGCCAGGCCCTCCAATAGACACCTGACGTAGTACCGCAGTGAGCTGAGGAGCCATGCAGAGACCATGCTCACACAAACGAAGAAACTGAGGCTCAGAAAAGTTAGGCACTTTGCCCAGTGTCACCAACTGGCTAGTCCAAATAAAACCTTGGATTTCTGACCCTGAATTACAATTTTCATATTTCTTTTATCAAGTGTCTACCTTAAAATAACTAAAGTCATGTAGCAACAAAAAAATTACTGCAATACAAGAATTGGGAATCACAAAGACACACTGTCTATTCTAGTCAATCATGCATTTGACAAATATTTGTCCTCAGCCATTCTGTGCCAAGCCCTGTGCTAGAAGTTGGGTGAAAATCAGTGAACAAGAAAAGCCGCAACCCTGTGTTCCAGCAGGGGATATACCTAGTGAACAGCAATTCAACGCGCTGTAATTGGTATGAGGACAGGAAATGCAATAATAATGAAACACCTTTCCAATCCTTCCTCCTCCTCCAGCTGCTGCTGCTGCATAGCTGTCTAGGACAGTTTGGAGTCAAACACTTGTCTGGGCCTGATACTCGCATCTCCGAATGCTTGAGATCAGCAAGCACCCACCAAAATTGGATTTGGCACCATCTTCGGTTTTTCTTCAATGGTTCTCCTATTCCTATAATAAGTTTCAAAAGAATGAACATAGAGTCTGCCCAGTGGAAGAAGTAAATGAAATATCTGTCCTCACCACTGACTTTTCCTTTTATGTATATGTTGTAGGTGAACACAAATACATTTATTTTATTTTTATGTGGTGCTGAGGAGCAAACCCAGTGCCTCATGTGTGCTAGGCGAGCGCTCTTATCACTGAGCCACAACCCCAGCCCCACCACTGACTTTTCTACATGCCAAAATCCTGATCATCTTTAAGAACCAACTCAAATCCTCCCAGACTCTTCTCCAGCATTTCCCATCGGATCAACTGCTCCATTAACAGTACTCCCTTTACTGAAAGTTCTACTTAGTAAACAACTTGTGTCTCCCGCACTTGAGACAAGCTTCAAATAAGGTAAAGACCATATTTGAAGGCATCTCCACATGTTTATCTTTTAGTATCTAGGAAACATCCAACATATATTTGTTAACAATAATACTTATATTCTCTACCACTTACATATTTGTCATTCAGGTTTTTTTAAAACTTTAAAAATTAACTATATCTGGGCACGGTAGTGCACATCTATAATTCCAGCAACTAAGGAGACTGAAGCAGAAGGATCCCAAGTTCAAGGGAAACCTCGGCAACCTACTGAGACACTGTTTCAAAATGAAAAACAAAAATGGCGGCAATGTGCCTCAATGGCTAAACACCCCTGGTTCAATCCCTGAAAAAAAAAATTTAATTATATTAAAAATTAACTATATTAAAACCCAGTGTTCCTCAGGTTATGACTCAAAATTTTTGAAACCCAAACCCTACCAGGAATAATCTACAAAAGTGTCTCTTCACCTATTTCCTACCTTGGGAAAGGGAGAGAAACAGAGTAAACATTTAATAAATATATACTAAGTAAACAAAGGAATTAGTGATTGAAATATGGAAAGATAAAATTTTAAAGGATATGCTCCCAGCAACTCAGGAGGCTGAGGCAGGAAGAGGGCAAATTCAAGGTCAGCCTGGGCAACTTAATGAGACCCTGTCTTCCCCGCAAAAGAGGCAGGGGGTGCTGCTGGGAACAGAACTCAATGGTAAGAGCATCCCTGGATTCAATCTTCAGTACCACAAATAAATAAAAGGATGTGCTCACCAAGTATTTTCTTCTTTCTTCTCAAACTCATGGCTTACACCATCTTCTGATGGCTCCCAGAATATACCAGAGCCGACGCCTCACTCCTGAGCTCTCTCCTCTCCTCCCATTCTCTCTTGACCTTGTCAGCAATGCCACTGGTCTTGGGGAGACCAGTCCACATCGCAGATCACATTGCCAAATCACACGGTCATGTCTTGCTCCTCATCTAGCTTGCTGTACCCATTCGGCAGAGCTGACCGCTCCCCTGTCACAGTACCTTCCTCCTCAGATGACAGGTTGTTGTGTGCCCTCTTTTTTCCTCCTCTCCCCGTGGTTGTTCCTTATCAGTGTCATTTTCTGGGTCCTCTTTATCTCTGGACTTTAAAAAGCTGGAGTGGGTCACTACTGAGTCCTCTGCTCTCTTCTGTTTATGCTCACTCCCAAGCAATTTGGTCATTTTTGAGATTTTAAATATACTGACAACTTCCAGATTTGTATCCCCAAACCCAATCTTCCACCCTGACTGCAAATCCCCATAAAATAACCTACTTAATATTTCCATGTAGATAATAGACAACATACTCACAGTATCTTCAAAACAGATAACTTCTCCCTCCAAATTTTCTCTTTCAATTCTTCCCATCTCAGTCTCTGACAATTCTTTTTCAAGCTTCTTAAACTAAAACTCTTGGTTATACTGTGGCAGAGACAGCTGCTTGCATCCTAATGCAGCAGGCCACCCATCTAGATGGCCATGTAACTAAGTTCTCACCAAAGAGATGCAAGCTGCTACCGGAAACTTTCTGATCCTGCCCTCTGCTTTAGTCCGAAGACCGAAATGCACATTTCCTCATAGGAACTGGAGCACCAATGCTGGACTGCAAAGGTCAGTGCACAACACAGCATGAGTCTGGCTCCACAGTAATTGGGGTGTCACTAAACCAGCTCCCAACCTCCTACCCAGATTTGTACTCAAAGGGAAAATAAGCTTCCATCTTGTTGAAGCCATAATTACATTGTATCTCTGCTGCAGCAGCCAAATCAAACTCCTTATATATAGAATTTGGAACCTAGAAGTCATTGACCTTAATAAAATAAAAATATGTGACTTGGCTTAGGCATTGTTATTGTTTAGATCTAAAAATGTCCCTCAGAAAGCTCATACTTTTAGCAAAGTAGCAATCTTAGCCATGAAAACACTGGATTATGAGATCTATCACCTCATGTGTGGACTAATTCATTTGATGGATTAATAATCTGAATGGACTATTGGGTGATAACTGTAGGCAGGTGGAGCATGGCTGGAGGAAGTAGGTCACTGGGGATATGGCCTTGAACTGTATCTGTCCCTGACCCTTTCTCTCTGCTTTGGAGCTGCCAGAGCTGAGCAGCTTTCCTCCACCACCTCCTTCCACCCTAACGTCCTGCCTCACCTCAGGTTCAGCACAATGGAGTCAGATGACCATGCACTGAACCTCTGAAACCGTGAGCCCTAAACAAATTTTTCCGCCTCTAAATTGCTCTGGGCAGGTATTTTGGTCACTTAGACAAAAAGCTAACATAGGAGTCAACATGGGCATAGATACTGCAGGATGGAAGGCTGGTGACCCTTATTAGGTCTATGACATCTTCGAAAACAGCCCACACGACAACATGGCCTATAATTCTAGGGGTGCTGGCTGAACAACTCAGGATCTGGGTGCATGCCACATGAAGGAAGAAGTCCCCCAAGCACGAGGCAGACTAGAGGAACTGCTTGCCCACCTGCATGCAGAGATGAGGAGCACAGGGCTGCCTAATGGATATCCAGGTCTCCAGTAAGTTTATGCAGAGTCTGGTCAGTCAGGGCTAAGCAGAGGAAAAAAGCCAACTCCCACAGCAGGTGCAGGCTGAACTCTGGAGAAGCCACAGGGTCTCAGGAAGGGGACAATGCCTGCTCAAGTGCCAGCCCCAGAGGAAAAGAGACACACAAAACTAGTCAGAGATGGCACACACCTGTAATCCCAGCAGCTAGAAGGCTGAAGCAGGACAGCAAGTTCAAAACCAGTCTCAGCAACTTAGTGAGGCCCTAAGCAACTCAGTGAGACCCTGTCTCTAAATAAAATACCAAAAAAAATTTAAAAAAACTAGTAAGAGGATAAAGCCAGTGGCCACAGAAGGCCAGGGACAAGGGAGGACCTCCAAGAGATCAGATCTAGGGCTGTAGCTGGGCTCCATCAAAAACCCACACCAGGGGCTGGAGATGTGGCTCAAGTGGTAGCGCACTCGCCTAGCATGCATGAGGCATTGGGTTCGATTCTCAGCACCACATACAAACAAAATAAAGATATTTGTGTCCTCCTAAAACTAAAAAATAAATATTAAAAAAAAAAAAGAAAGAAAGCCACACCACTGCTAAATCAATGGCCACAGACCAGGGTTGGGTACAGCTCATGTGGAGCTGCCCTTATCAGGAAGATGCAGTGTTTTAGATTTGGGAAGAAGGGTCTAGAAAGAAAGGTATACTGTTCTCCTCTTCTAACTTCAGCTGAACACACAGCTTTTATTTCTCAGTCTTCCCAGTGGCTGGGGCCAGATGACAGGTTCTGGCCAGTGAGAGGTGAGCAGGGGCAGTCCAAGCAACTTCCAGGCTGCGCCATCAAAGCAGAGCCTGACCCCTTTCCCACCTCCTCTGGCTAAATGCAGACACAAATGGACCAAAAGACGGATGCCATATTAGGGAAGCTGGTTTAAGAAGAGACAGTGGCTGGCCCCTAATGAGCATAGAACTGCCATTCCAGCCCTAGCCTCCCACCCAGACTCCTATTTAGAGGCAAATAAACATCTGTCTGGCTGAAGCAGCTATTTCAGGTCTCTCTGCTGTTCAAGGATCAACCCAATAACAACCTGACTCATCGGCCATCTCGACTCCACTCCCTCACACCCTACATCCCACCCATCACATCACCCAGTCCTACCAACTCTACCCACAAAATATCTATCTAGCATCTGACTCTTTCTCACCTTATCCACCACTAACCCTGGTTGGTGGCCCCCATTATCACCTCTCACTGGGACCTCTGCAATAGCCTCCTAACCTCTTCTCTGTGCACTCTTATCCATTCTCTTCATAGCAGCCAGAACAATTTTTTTTAACATATCAGAATATACAATTCACAAAGGCAGAGATTCTGTTGGCTTTGTTCACTGGTATGTCCTTGCAGTCTAGAACAATGCTACACATATACTGTATTTCTTCTTTGTTTTGCGGGGGGGATGTTGGTATTGGGAATCGAACCCAGGGATACTCTCCCACTGAGCTACAATCGCCTACCCTCTTTTATTTTGAGACAAGGTTTCTCCAAGTTTCCAAGGTTGGTCTCCAACTTGCAATCCTCCAGCCTCAGCCTCCTGAGTTTACAGGTGAGCATCTCCACACCCAACCAGATTCTGTATTTTAAATAAGATGTCAAGGATTACAAAGCACACAATTATTTTTTATACTGCCAAGAAAAAAAATCCTAACCATTAAACCACAAAAAAATGCCTAAACAGAGGAGAACAGTGTTGTAATCAGTTACACCAGACTCTTTTTGCTTTGCAATTTATTTCTGAGCACTGTGAAGTGCCTCTGACCTTCACTGGTCTCCTGGGTATATGTTCAGGTCCACAATATGATGTAGCCTCACAGAACTACGGATTTCTGCCTTTAGAGAGTCCCTGACACACTTGGTTGTTGCCTTGCAATAAAATGTGGAATCCAAACGTTTAAAATTATGTGTGTGTGTGTGTGTGTATTTTAGTTGTAGGTGGACATCATACCTTTATTTATTTTTTTCCTTTATTTCATTTATTTATTTTTATTTGGTGCTGAGGATCGAACCCAGAGCCTCACACGTGCTAGGCGAGCGCTCTACCGCTGAGCCACAACCCCAGCCCCCATTTTTTTTATTAATATTAAATTGACACCCCACAGCTATTGCCATCCCTCTCTGCATATAAAATAACATTTCTTGCATTGTTAAATCAAAGTGTAATTTTTTTGAAGACACTTAAAATGGAAACTAAATTTAACAGGTATACACTCAACCGAAGGGGCGATAATATGGACAAGTCTAAGCAGGTTTGCACATAATCAGGAAATGTGTCAATTCTGTCACAACCCCCACCTGATCAACAGTAATTATACAAGCCATAAGAAGTAACCCACTTTCAAAGAAACAGGCGGGGGAGAGATCTCAGAATCGACTGAAACACAGGAGAACTCAATGGCTTTTGGCTGACAAAATGAATAATTTCATCTCCTGCCACTGTGCACCCTGCACAGCAGACCCCAAGCACTCTTGGCCTCCTCCTGTTCTTGGAACAGGTTAAGAATGTATCCACCCCAGGCTGGGGTTGTGACTCAGTAGCAGAGCGCTTGCCTAGCATGTGCGAGGCACTGGGTTCGATTCTCAGCACTGCATATAAATAAAATAAAGGCCTGTTGACAACTAAAATAAAAATAAAAAACAAAAACAAACAAACAAAGAATGTGTCCACCTCAAAGCCTGTGCTACTGGCTCTTCCCTGTACCTAGAAATATTCTTCCCCCAGACAATTCCCTATCATCCCTTGAATTCTTTTCAAAAGCCACTCCCTAGACATGTAGCTTGGTGCAAGGCCCCAGATTCCATCCCCAGTAATGCAAAAAAAAAAAAAAAAAAAAAAAAAAAGCCACTTCCTAAACTGGACGTAGTGATGGGTGCCCCGAATCTCAGCTGCTGGGGAGGCTCAGGCTAAAGGATTGCTTGAGCTCAGGAATCAAAACCAGACTGGCAACAGGAAACCCCATTTCAAAAAACAGACAATCACTTAAAACTACACACACTCTACATACCCCATTGTCCTCCATCCCTCAGGGCAACTTTATTTCCTTCACAGTACTTTTTCACCAATGACATCTGATGTGTGTGTCTATTATCTGCCCCTCCTACGGGAATGAAGTACCACAACTGGTGCCCGCATGTGTCCAACAGACAGCAAGAAGCAACCTGCAAATATTCTGAGGGTGCCAAGCTCGTGGCATGGGCCTGCAATCCCAGGGACCCTGTCTCAAACAAAAAAATCTTAAAAGGCTGGGGATGAGTCAGTGGTAAAGCACCCCTGGGTTCCACTCCCAGCCCCCCACCCCCCACCCCCAAAAAAAGAAAGTAAGTATCCTTGAGGCACTGCTTGCAGACAGTGTCCCTCCTAAATTGCACTCAAGTGTTTGTGAGAAAATGCACTCTGAAGAGACCAGGAGCCTTCCTGACTTCCCTCCTCCCCTTCAGAGTTCAGGGCTTTGCGATACATTCCACCCTCAGTCCTAACAACTAGAGAGTAAAAGTGGGGTTTCCATGTTCCATCCACTCTGCTCAGATTATTGCTGTTTAGAAATTAGTTTAGTGAGGAAATTGGAAACTACAGCCAGACTCTGAATTATAACCCAAGTTCCACCACCTAGCAGACCAGTGCCTTTCAGCAAGCACTTAATTTCATTAACCTCAGTTTTCTTATCTGTAAAGTGAGGATAACAACACGCATTTTGCTAAGTATACTTAGTACATGCAAGAGCTCACTGCTTGTCAGCTAACATCTCTATTATCATTCCCTGTCACTCATCTAAAATGAACAAAGGAGTTCTGTGGCCCAGGCCTGTAATCTCATCAATTTGGGAGACACAGGCAGAAGAATGCTGGTTTGGGACCAGTCTCAGCAACTTAGCAGGGTTCTGTCTCAAAACAAAAAAATAAAAAGGGCTGGGGATGGAGCTCAGTGGTAAAAGCGCCTCTGGGTTCAATCCCCAGTATTAAAAAAAAAAAGTAGAAAAGGGGCCTGGAGACCACATCCCCTCTCCTACACTGTTTAAGAAGACAAACCCTGTTGTAAAACACATAGTTAACCTGGTCTACTGTACTGGGTGGAAAGCGAGTTTGGGTCCTCAGGCCTGTCACAGGACCCAAGAGATTTAAAGAGGTGGAAACTTCAGAATAGAAAAGCTAAAATGAGATTGAGTCATCTTTTCAAAGATCCAAAACAAAACTCATTTTTCTTCATAATCTGCTCCCGGTCTGGAACTCCTATCCAATCCCAATCCATCCTTCTCCTTTTCTTTCCTCTTCTGAATATTGAAACTGTATTAACAGGTCCTCCATACTCCTGGTGTCTCCATTCCCACTGCCAGAGCCTCAGTTCAGTGGACCCCACCCTTTTCCTCCTGGGGAGTAACAAGAGTCTCCTAATTCATCTTCTCATCTGCAGCCATGGTCCCACAATCCTCTTTCACCCTTGCCAGTCCTTTTCCTCATCCCTTAAAATCCTTCAAACTCTCCTTATAGTCTTTCAGAGCCTGTAATTCCTGCATACTCCCTGGGTGCTCCAGTCCCACCATGGGGTGCTGTTTCCTAAGCTTCCCATGCCCACAGCCAGTTCCCAGGGCCCTTTGGGGGACAACTACCACTCAGCACACATACCACTTTTTCTCCAAAATCTTCACTAAGACACTGCTCACCTAGGGTCCCTTCTTACCTTCCTTCAGTGTCTCATGAATACCTCTGAAATAGCACTTGGCATTATGTTGTAATTTTTAGATCCCTATCTATCTCCTCCACCCCAATTAAACTATAATTTCCTTAAATGCTTGTGGAATGAAGCATCTAAGGCAGGGGGTTGGGGGAAGGGGACAGTTCCCAAAAGACCAGCTCACATCACTAATGCCTTCATGCAAAACACTACCTAACAGAAGAGCTATCCGTGGCAAGCATAGTGGGTCAATGTTGGCAGGATATTGATATAGAAGCTGTGGGGTGAACATAAGGCCAGTTGTTAAGCAGTCAAATATAGTGAGAAGGAGAACCAGGAGACCTAGGTTTGAAATCTAACCTGTCCCTTCTAAGCCACTAGGGTCACTATGTGTAAGTTAATTAACCTAAATCTGTTTCCTCACCTGTAAAATAAACAAAATAGGACCTGCACAACTGTGCTGATTATCAGGTGGGACAATGGCTGTAGCACACCTGGCACAGAGCAGGCTTCTAAGGCTGCTGATAAATGTCAAACCTTTTCCACTTACAGATCACTACGGGAAGTCCAAGGTCACATATTCTGCATTTGGGAACATTTAACACTCTTCCAAAACCTTGACCACACCCTGAATCCCAGCCAGCCATCTTGCAGATGAAGTAGGTCATAAAAGAAGATTAAGCCAAAAAAAAAAAAAAAAGAAGAAAGAAAGAAAAAAAAATCATTTCAATTTTAATGCCATCTCCTCACCATTGTTGAAAAGCAGTTTGAAACGCCTGCCCAACTCACAGCATCATCTTGGTATATGAAAATGAGGAGGCTATAGAATGAATCTAATATAAACAATGATGCCTTGGAATGCAGGCTCCAAGAGAATGAATTTAGTCATGGATCTCACTCTAATGGAGTACATAAATAACAAATAGCAACGAAGTTAAAGAATTCAACTAAAAGGACAGAGAGGAAAAAAAAAAAAAACTCACAAAAATTCAAAGTGAGTGGGACCAAAAAGAGCCCATGTCAAATCTTCTTAAGCTACTAGTCTGGTTTTACCAGTCTTTAGTTTATAAGGACTGTATCCCAACATTTTCATGTTGTTACAATATGAAATTCTGGCTTACTTAATTTCCTCATTTAAAGTGAGAGATCACTGTCATGCCTGTTTAAATCCTGAAATGTACACTTGAACTTTCAATAACATAAACGTTTATTTTTTAAACAAACTGTCACCTACCATATCAGCCACACAACAAAGTTTCCACCAACAGAATAACAAAGCAAATGCAAAAGCTTTGGAGATGTCTCTGTTGAGAATTGCTCAAAACTAGAATTCAAGAAACTGGATTTAAAAAACAAACAAACAAAAAAAAAACTTTAATTAGATTGTTCCCAAAAAACTCTCTGTTCTAGATTCTATTAAGAGTAAAATGACCATTTATTGAATTTCCCTTTGTGTTCAGGCCAACTAATTTGTAGAAGATAATTTAATGAATTTAATTTTTCACATTTGTTTTAATATTCTGTTGACCTTGAAAAAAGTTTCTTCTATTTCTTTCAAAGGTTACATGTGTTCCTCATATGGTCACAAAAAAAAGTTACACCTTCCTCAAGGGCTGGGTAAAGTGAAGAGACATATTTCAGATTATACAGTATCCTTTACTGGTCTGTATGCTTTATTGATTTGAAAACAATTCCTTGGTGAAAAACTCAAATATGTAAAAGCCTCTAAACAGGGACTATTTAGAGATCATAAAGAAAAAAAAAGTAATTTCTGGAAATAAAGGACTACTGAAAAACAGACTCTGCCTGAAGAGAAATTGTCCATCAGAATTAATATGAAAGAAAAAAGCGGGGAGATTGTGCCATTTTTCAAAACTACATAAAATAAAGTGCCTCTAAGCAGGTCTCTTCATAATTCCTGAGAGAAAGAAACTGCTCAATATTTTTCTATCTCAAGATTACATTCCTAATGTTTATTGTGGAAAACAAATTCAGGAACAGAATGAACAATCCTGACTTCCAAATAACCAAGTATTATAATCAGTGAAATTTTTTGCTTCCTTTCCTACCTGACCCTTAACACCCATCACTTGCATGCTCTATCCCTGGAGAATTTTAGTGACTACAAAAACACAGCGACTACTCTGTAGCCAAAACTGGAGCATGGGAGTCTTACAGAAGATCTAACCTGATAGATGACTAATTTCTTAATAATGCAGGGAAGTTTATATGAACCAGTAGAAGAAATGGGGAGATGGGGTGAGGGCCTAGCCAGCAGGAGTAAGGAAAAGGAAGCTCCCAATTTGTAAAAAGGCAGGGAAAAGGCAGTAGAATCACAGGAAATTCCTTTTACCCCAATTACCACTATTTTTACAACTATCTTTCTAAACAATCCTTCCAACATTAAGAAGGGGATCTGTATGACTCCTTTCAAAATGAAAACGGGAGAGTTTACAAAGTCATTTGTTTCCTGTTCAGTCTCTGCTACAGCCAAACACAAGTTTGAAAAGGAAAAGGTATAATAAAAGAGAAAAATTCCAGAAGTCATTAGTGGTCTGCTAAATTACCAGAATTTAACCGGAATCTTCTAAACTATTAAAAAGATACATATTTCACCAAATAGCACGGAATCTGTCTGTAAGCCACCTTCCAAACCTAAGGTATATTTACTCAACATATACAATGACATGGCCACACATATTTGGAATTTCTAATACGGCCCTTAAAAACATACACCCACTAAACATCCTGATGTCATCCAAAATAGTCTTTAAATCCCTGAAGACACACACAATTTATCGTGATTTAAATCTAGCCCTTCTTTTTTGAAAACCCTTAAGAATGAACACCACAAGATGCTCTACTCTCCAGACCTTAAAGGAACGCTCGAAAAGCAAGCAGAGTTCCGACTGAAGAAAGAAGAGAATAAAACCTGAGACCCTCGCCAGAAGAAATCTTATTCTTGGAAAATGTCATCTCCCCTTCCTTCCCCAAGCCCCAAAGCCCGGCAGTGCTGGCGCAAAATCATTCCTGTCCAAAGCGCCGCCAAAGAGTTGCTAACTAATCCCTCAAGGTGTCCCCCAACCTCCTCACCTCATCAGCGCTCAGTTCCTCCATCGCTTTCCTCTTAATGGTGAAAGGCGTTAGGGAGAGATCCTTCTGTTCTCGAGACCAGGGCGAGAGGAAGGAGGGTAGAAGGTGTCTAGCAGGCTCTCTGGTCCCCCGAATGGGGGAGGTTTCAGAATTGCATAGTCAGAGGTTAAAAAATAAGAACACGAGGCACTGGTCTGCCTTGGCTTCGGTCACTCCAATCGCCCCAGACTCCTACAGCTGCTCGTGCCCAGAGCAGCCTACGCCGGCCGCCGGGGCTTCTGCTACAGGGTCGCCACTCACTACCCTCAGCTTCCCAGGTTACCCCGAGCAGGCAGCGCTGTCTCCAGCTCGTCTCGTGCCCCCAGCGTGATGTGTCTTGCTGGTGGCGGCGCGGCAGCTGCGTTTTCTCCAGCAGCTCCGGCCCTCCTTCCTACTCTCTGCCCTAGGCGGGAACTGCTCGCCAGAGGGGTGGATGCCCCGAGGTAAGGCGACCCCACAGCCGCCCTGGCAGAGCCCAGCACTGTACAGGGAAGCCCCTCCTCTCTAAAAGCAGGCCCGACACGCCCCTCCTCCACGCTGGAGCCTGGGCAGGGGGGAGGGGGAGGATGGGACTGGCGGTGCTCTCGCTAGAAGCGTAAATCCTCCTACCCCTCCACCCCTACTCTTACCCCCTCGCCCCACCAAGTATTATTCATCAAAACAACAGGGCGGCCATCTTTGAAAGGGATCACGTGACCCCGCCGGGGAGGCGGGGCTTCTAGCTCTGGGACGCGGCAGCCAATAGGCCGCGGGCGTCGCGCCGCCGATTTCCTCTCGCCTGCGTCCTCTCCCCGCCCCTCCCCCGCAGCAGCTCCCGGTGGGGAGCGTGGCTAGAGAGGCTGCGGGCGGGCGGGCGGACCGGGGCGGGGCGGGGCGGGGCGGGGCGTTGCCGCGGCGACCGCGCGGGGACGGCGGGCGCGGTAAACGCAGGTAGGATGTCAAGGGAAGGCCTGCGCCCGCCTGCGCCCGCCTGCGCCCGCCTGCGCCCGCCTGCGCCCTCCTGCGCCCGCCTGCGCACCACGGAGATGCGCCTGCAGGGGGCGCTCGCCCGCCCGAGGTTTGGGTTCCCGCGACTCCTGAGTTGTTCCCAGGCTCCTGCTGCTTAGTGACGTGGAGCTCTGAAACCCACCGCCGCCGGGCGCTCCCGCCCGCCGCGCAGCGGAGAAGGAAAACGGAAGACGTCTCCTTCCTGCGGAGAGCTTCGCTGCTGCAGAGCCCTCGCTGCACTCCTCCCCTCCCCAGGAGAGCGCAATGGAGGAAAAGTCGCAAGAACTTCATTACTTTTATTTTGCTTTGGCATTTTGGAGACACACTTTACAAAAAAAAAAAAAAAAAATATATATATATATATATATATATATATATATATATATATATATATATATTAAGCGTACTGCTAAATATAGATAAATCAGAGACCCAAATAACCGAGAAGTGTGGACACCCTCTGCAAGAAAGACGTTTAAAAAACAGCCTCGGGGCTAGTGGCGCCCGCCTGTAATGCCAGAGGCAGACAGGTCACAAATTCGAGGCTAGCCTCAGCAGTTTAGCAGATCTCTAACCCAGACCCTGTCTTAAAATATAACATAAAGAAGGGGCTGGGGGCTAGGAATGTGGCTCAGTGTCTCAGCACCCTGAACTCAATCCCCAGTACCAATAAATAAATAAATATTTGATTTTTTAAAAAAATAGCCTCACCCTGATAAGGACATAAATATTTTGTAACATGCAAATCTAAATTGAATCGTCAAAGTAACAGTACCATGAAACCCAGACTTTGCCACAAAGAATATATTGTATTGGAAGGTTTACCAAACCATAATCTCAAAGGTTCCATTCCAGAATTAAGAGTTACAATTTATTTGTTACATACTTAAAATAGGAACCTATTAAATTTGTTAGGAATTTGTGAGTAAAGTTACCACTGGTTCGGCGTGTTACCTGCTTTCCAGGAAAGGAATCTGTGTAGACAGAACTTGGATTGGACCCCTGTTGACATAGTCGTTAATACATTCACTTCTCTTTTAAAAATACATTATTGCCATATAATCTCACACCCGCTTTTTTATTTTTTATTTTTTTTATTTTTTGGGGGGGGGGGGTACCAGGGATTGAACTCAGGGGCACTTGACCACTGAGCCACACCCAGCCCTATTTTGTATTTTATTTAGAGACAGGGAGAGTCTCCCTGAGTTGCTAAGCACCTCGCCTTTGGTGAGGCTGGCTTTAAACTCGTGATCCTCCTGCCTCCGCCTCCGGAGCCACTGAGATTACAAGCGTGTGCCACTGCGCCCAGCTATTCAAACCCCCTTTTAAAGTATACAGAGGCTGAGGCAGGAGGAGCACAAGTTCTGGGCCAGCCTCAGCAGTTTAGCAAGAACCTATCTCGAAATGAAAGAAAGAGAGAAAGTGAGAGAGAGAGAGAGAGAGAGAGAGAGAGAGAAGCAAGCTACCGTCAGGATTCACAGAGTTGTTCAACTGTCATTGCTCTCTAATTCCAGAACCATTTCATCCCCCCCAAGAGAAACCCTCTCCCTAACACATTAACAGTCACTTTTCATATCCCTCTCCTTCCAACCACTAATCTACCTTCTGTCTCTGTGGAGTTTCCTATTTTGGACTTTTTACATCAAGAGAATCACAAACTCTGTGACTTTTTGGGTCTGGTCTAAATTTAAAGTATGTTTTTAAGGCTCATCGGTGTTGTAGCACAGCAGGCACAGTGGTCTAGGCCTAACACCAGCAGCTGGAGAGGCTGAGGCAGGAGGATCACAAGTTCAAAGCCTATCCAAATCAGCTAGATGCTGGCTCTAAATAAAATATAAAAAAGGGCTGGGGATTTGGCTCAGTGGTTAAGTGCCCTGGGATTAATTCCCAATACTATGTAACACATATTGGTATTTCTTTTTTTTCCTCATTACCGTGGATTGAACCCAGAGGTGCTGCACCACTGGGCCACATCCCCAGCCCCCTTTATTTCTTATTTATAAAGAGAGTCTTGCTGGCACAGGCTGGCCTCAAATTTGCAATCCTCCTGCCTCAACCATCAGTTGCTGGGATTACAGGTGATTGCTGACAAGTATTTCATTTCTTTAATGCCAAACAATGTCCCATTGTATGGCTATAACACCTTTTCATAGTTAATGGAATTTTAGGTCACTTCTACCTTTGGGCTTTTCTGAATCATGCTGCGATAAACTTACCTATACAAGTGTTTGTGTATTTTTGTCTCTCTCTTGGGCAAATGTAGAAGAGGAATTTCTGAGTTGAGATTTTGAGGAACTTTCAGACTTTTCCAACCCAGCTGTACCATCTTACCTTCCCACCAGGAATGTGAGCATTCCAGCTTATTCACACTTTACCAATTGTTGTTGTCTTTTTTATTGTAGCCACACTAGAAGATGTGAAATGATCCCTCATTGCGGTTTTGTTTCTTATTTCCCTAAGGGTTAAGGATGTTGAGGTTTTTTCATGTGTTACCTTTCTTTGGGAAAATATTCAAATCCTATGTAATTTTTAATTGGATTATTTATTTTTATTATTAAATTGTAAGAGCTCTTTTTTATATTCCAGAGACCAGTCCCTTATCAGATATATGGTTTGCAAACCCTTTCTCCCATTCTGAGGACTTTTTTTCACTTTTTTGATGGTAAAAAATTTAATATGATGTCGTCCATTTTATCAAATTTTTGTCATTTGTGCTTTAGTTGTAATAGATTCACTTTACAAGGAATATTTAATCATTTAGTATTCAAATGTTATACTTAGGTATCCTTCCCACTGTGGTTGGAGAAAATAAAATCAGCAAAGTTAAATGGCTTGCTTCGAGTCAAATAGGAAATTATTAGAAATCTTGCTTCCTCTGAATTCGTTCCCCAAAATAAAAATAACTATGTGTATTACAAAGATATATTGTCTAGTATATAGTAGATTTTTAAAAAATGCAAGATAAAGCACTGATTACATATTTGTTTGCTGAATAGTTATATTGTGATTATTTTGGCACAGTATTCTGCTCCCTATAAATTCCATGTCCTGTCTGGTTTATAGGTGGTACAATCTGTGATTTCTGACATTTGAATTTTTCTGAGTTGAATTTTTTTTTTTCTTGCAATACTGGAGTTTGAACATAGACCTCATGAATTCTAGAGAAGTGCTATACCAGTGAGTTACATCTCCAGCCCTTTCCATTTTATTTTATTTTGAATCAGGGTCTTGCTATATTACCCAGGCTGGCCTTGAACTTGTGATTCTCCGGCCTAAGACTCCTAAGTAGCTGGGACTATAGGCGTGCACTATAAGGTAATTTTGTAGAGTCACAAAAATTAGACATGAGGTCTCTTTGGCTGTATAATTTACTTCCCAGAGTTCTTTTACAAGTTGAATCCCTCTAATACATTTTTTATTGCCTCTACAGCTGTGTTCCAACGTTTGTGATCATTTCACAATTTTCCTTAGGGGAAGCTTTCCCACAACCTCATGAATAACTGCCTCAGAGCTGTTTGTGATAGACAGCCCATACATTGTTTTGCTCATTTTCTTCCATTTGAATGTATTTTCCCTTTGGAACTTGTGAAATCATCTCTTTGCCTCACTAAGGAACAACCAAGCTTCAAGATCTTCAACAAATTCGTTCTTAGAATTACTTGGATGTGAGTAAAAATATTTCTTTTCTAATTTTCTGTAGGGGTACTGGTGATTAAACTCAGGTCCCTGCATAAACTAGGTGCTTTACCACTGAGCTACATCCCCTGCTCCCAAAATACTTTTTTAAACTAATAACTGATAAAGGAAGAGCCCATAAAACAACCAAATCATGAAAGGGAAAAATTAAAGTATATTTAGGGCAGGATTTTCTTATTTTAAAAGGGTAAAGGTGTTTGGTTTTGTTTACTTTTATGTGATAATAAAAAATAGCCTCCACTAGAATTTGTAACCTTTTAGAAGAACTCTTATTCAAATACCAGGACTTAGCCCTGTGAGAATGGACTTTTGATCTGACACTTAAATATAGCATGCCTGAGCCTAAGCAACTCCATTTTAAAACTCCAGTTTGAAACCTGCAGTCTCACCAGGCACAAAGCCCTCCAGTGTGGCCCTCAGGCACAAACAAGTCACTTCCCCCCACCCTGATAAACTCAGAGTGAAGTCTCAGGCAGGCTGTTCTCGCCCAATAAGAGGGAAAGGTGAAAAGATCAGGGTGGGGACCACCAAACACTGAGAAATCCAGTGGTAGCTGATAAGGATTGAAAGGTGGGGGTCAAAAGCCCCAAAATCTGGTATAAATAGTGGAGCAAAAATGAACAGACATTCAGCCAGCCACACTGATGCCCTCACACTGAGAACCTGAGGAGGACCTGGACTCACATCCCAACACTTTTCATTGTTGCCTGATCCTCTGCGTCTTCCTCACGGCTCTCAAACTCTACAGCCACATCTTAACCCTGCTGAGAGACGCAGCTTCTCCCTAGGACTGCCACCTCAGCCAGCCATCAGTGTAAGTTGAGGCACCCGTGACAAAAAGGAGGCAGGTGAAAAGTAGCTGAAAAGGCTTTATTGAGATTTGCTCCTGGGCAAGACCCTCCCGTCCAACAGAGCCTCCTGGTGGTGTAGAAGTCGCACCCAGGCTCAGCCAGATTGGAATTTTAATAGGTTTAGAGCAGGAAGGGAGGGCTTGGGACAGGAAAGGGAGGCTTTTAGAGCCCCTTGTCCTCCTGGTCGGGGTTCTTGCTGAGATCCAAGTCCCTCCAGGATTGGTCAGGAGACCCCCCCCCCCCATTGACAGATGGTTAGGAGGCACTGTCACTGCTTGTCTGTTGGCGCCTGATGGGTTGTTCTTTCGCGCGCACAGGTTGCCTGGTACTTTGTTCCCTTAGCACCGCAAACCAACCTAACAGTCAGCTCCACCCCAGGAGAAGCCTGCCTTGGTTCCTGACCTGATCACCGAGGTCTGAGTGAGTATGCATCTGCTGGACTTAGCGCCTAAGGCTTGAGACTTTTGATCTGACACTTGAACTTAGCATCCAGAGGGAATGTCTGTCATGAGCCTCTTATGAATAAGTGTGTTTGCAGTGCTTAGAATTAATCTAGAATTATTTGCTGTGAATTGACTCTATCTCTTGCAGTGACTAGCATTAAGGATTGTCATTTCCTTGATTAAAAACCTATAGAGTAAAATTGTATTGAGTGATTTGAGGGAATAAAGCATTGACTAGGGCAGAAACGCGTGGATATTCTTTATTTCTCCCCCTGGACGGCATAAGTTGCACCTTTGGCCCATCACAACAAGTGCTCACTGGGTTGAAGTTTGTCTTCCTGAGCTGGAGACCACTTGTCTATCATGCACAAGGCCCTGATTTCAGGCCCCAGCACTGCCAAATAAAAATAAAAATTGCCTTCCTAGAGAGATAGAAAGCTAGACCTAGCAAACTTCCTGATATTGATCACCTACATTTGTGAATATGTTCTGTTTTCTTTACTGCCATCAGAAGGCAACCCCTTCACCTGAACTCTGGGTCCCTTCCCCTCTCCCTTTAAGGACATTGCCCCCACACATATCCCTTCTCTTCTCTTACCATCAATGCCTCCCGCCTGCTGCACACATTCCTGTAGTAGAGTTTTAGAAGCCTGCTATGGTCTGAATGTTTGTCAACCACCCCCATATGTTTCATATGTTGAAACCCAACCCCCAGAGTGACAGTATTTAGAGTTGGGACCTAGAAGAGGTGATTAGGCCATTACAGTTCTTTTCTCATGAGCGGAATTAGTGTCCTTATCAAAGAGACCTGAGAGAGCTTGTTTACCTCTTCCACGTGAGGACACAGCCATGATCTTGAACTTCTCAGCCCCCAGAACAGTGAACAATACATTTCTGTTTTTTATAAATTGCCCAATTAGCCAGGCTCAGTAGCACCTGCCTATAATCCCAGCAGCTTGGGAGGCTGAGGCAGGAGGATCATGAGTTCAAAGCCTCAGTAATTTATTGAGGCCTTAAGTAACTCAGTGAAACCGTATCTCTAAATAAATTATTTAAAAGAGCTGGGGATGTAGCTTAGTGGTAAAGTGCTCCTGGGTTCAATCCCCATCCTCCACCCCTCAAAAAGAGAGAAATTGGGAGAAATACCTGGGTTCGATAGTACACACATGTAATCACAGTGACTCAGGAGACTGAGGCAGGAGGATCACTAGTTTGATGCCAGCTTGAGCAACTTGACAAAATCTTGTCTTAAATTTTAAGTAAATAAATGGCTAGGGATGGAGCTCAGTGGTAGAGTGCTTGCCTAGCATGTGCAAAGCCCTGGATTCAATCCTCAGCACCATAAATAAATAAATGGGAGAAATATAGCACATCTTGTATATATGTTTGAGAATTCACAAAACAGAGGTGAAAATTGAAGATTTAGGGTAAAAGTAGAATTAATGAGAGCATTACTGTTGGATTCTTTACATTATTGGTTGGATTCTGTACATTATCTGAATCCTAGGCTTCCTAAAATCTATATTTTTTAATTTCACTTCCTCTTGAAAAAAACCTTTTCTTTGTTGTGTTGTTTTGTTTTTTATGGTGCTGAGGATTGAACCCAGGGCCTGTGCATGCAAAGCAAGCACTCTACCAACTAAGCTATATCCTAGCTCAAAATCTTTTCTTTGATAAAGTTATTGTGGACTAGATCTGGTCTGCCATTTGGTGCTAGCAATTTTTTAGATTTTTATCCTTCTTCTTGCATATAACAAGACAGTGTGCTCAAAAGGACTATCTGCTGAATTAGGAGGCATCTGGCCTGTTACAGCCAGATGCCGCGTATGACAAGCACATATGACAACCATACATGGCATCTGGCTATAGCCATTGGTAGTACCTATGATTGAATTAAAGCCTCTGAATGTTACTGTTTGAAATTCACATATGCCGCTCCTTACTTGGGCTTAGATTTGGAATTCCTCTTGCTTGGGGCAGGACTTTATTTCTGTAGGGCTGCACAGTTGTGCCAAATGATAGGTCCTTTGCTGCTCTCAGCAAATGTGGTTGCCAAAGCCAGGAAACAAAGCCAGTGCTGCTGACTCAGTCCCTCAGCTATTCTTATATCTGCTAACCACTTATCGAACACCATAATGGACAAAGACCCAGCAAGATGCGAAGATGAGTTAGTGAATCACGACTCGCCAGGTATGACCCTGCTGGTAAGGGACGTACGTTCAAGGAGACACAAAGCACACTGAACTATAATACACAGTAGAAACTCTTGAATGTCATAAAATTTCAAAGAAAGTACTAAAAGAGTCCAGAGGAAAAAGATATATCACTTCAGGTTTGGAGGATATAGCTTCAAACTAACTAAAAGCAGGCAGACATTTTAAAGGAAATATACCCAATCAACCTCCTTCAGTGATCTCAATATTTCCCACATTTTGGTGATGGGAGTGTAACTCAGTGGTAGAGTACATGCCTAGCATGTTCAAAGCCCTGGGTTTGATCCCTAGCACCACTAAATAAATAAATAAATAGGGGTGTGGGGGGGGGGTGTGTGCGCGCGCGTGTGTTTGTGTGCACATATGCATATTTTTCCCTTTGAAACACAAAAATTCACCAGGAATTATGAGGCATACCTGTAATCCCAGCAACTAGGGAAAATGAGGTAAGAGGATCACAAGTTGGAGGCTAGCCTCAGCAATGTAGCAAGATCCTGTCTCAAAATAAAACATTAAAAGGGCTGGAAACGGAGCACAGTGTAAGAGCACCCGAGATTCAATCCCCAGTACCACCAAAATAATAAAAATAGTAGGAACAATAATAATAAAGGAGAAAGGGATGAATATGGTGAATGATAACTGCTCATATGATATGAAACTCATCACATCAGATGCAAGGGGTTTGAGGAGAAAGGCAACGTACATAGTATTGAAAACTGAAGAATACTGTCTACTGTTTTCCCTCTCCTTCCTTTCTGTTAATATTTCCAGTAGCTCCAAATATGTTGTGACTGGTGTCACAACAGACCCAGGAGAGGCAGGAAGAAATTGTGCATTCAATTTTGAAAACTATCCAAAAATATATGACTTAGGGCTGGGAATATAGCTTAGTATAGAGTGTATGCTTTGCGTACATGAGGCCCTGGGTTCAATCCCCAGCACAGCAAAGGAAAAAAAAAAAAGGCAAAGAAAACAAGGTGTGTATACAATTTTCTTTTATTTTATAAGGTCATACCTTTTATGTGAGAGAAGGATAAGAGAACACATTCCCACCTCCCCCCGCATCCAGCAGTGTGTGTGTGTGTGTGTGAGTGTAAGAACAACTAAGACTTAACAGAACTGTTATGAAGAAGGTAAATCAGCCACATAAATTGTAAAACAGATGACCTGTTTCTATTTTTATGCAACCATTTAAAATCCACAAGTTTTCATCAATGTTATATCTTTGTATTAGGAGATACACAAATACTTATAAATAAACCTACTTTATTTGAGCACTTATTTAATTGGGTATTTATAGTAGCTTTTTTTTTTATATTTATCACTATTGATACAGGTTTAAAATTAGTTCCAGGATGCAGTTTTCTTTGCATAATTCTGAGAAGCAAGCAGGTTTCTAAATGATGTTCTAGTATATTTCTCTGCGCTTGGACTTTTATGAGGTGCACCTGGGTTCTCAAAAATTGCACCTAGAGTAAAATAGCTGAACAAACCATTGAAGAAAAAAATTTAACTCTTGCTTGTTTGCTCAGGAATATCTTTTTCTCTCTTTTATTTATTTATTTTTAAAATATTTTTAGTTGTAGATGGACCCAATACCTTTATTTATTTATTTTTATATGGTGCAGAGGATCAAACCCAGTGCCTCATGTGTTAGGCAAGCACTCTACCACTGAGCCACAACCCCAGCCCTTCTTCTCTCCTTTAAAAAAAAAAAAAATTCATTGTGCAATTATATGCACACAGGAAAGTGCATATAAATATTTATAAAGTAAAACCTGTATAATTCCCAAACTAACCAAGGAATCCAGCATTGCCAGACCTCACTCACGTCCCGATCACAGCCTGACCCTTGCATCTAGAGGGTTATTATCCTGGCTTTCAATTGCAATTGCACTACACTGAGCCACAACCCCAGCCCTATCATAACCTTTCATTCATAGTTCTCTTGAACGAATCTTTCTAGGTTTTAGTAATGATAAATCATGCTGCTATGCATATATATTTACACATACATAAATGTATACATTACATATATAATTTCCTCACTTTTCTTCACAATTTTATCATTTACATATTCACCCCAAAAGAATATGGTGGAGTTTTTGGCCTGCCTTTGAATTGTGAAGAAATGAAATTATACTGTTATACTTTTTGCATCTTCCTTTTGTTTGTTTTTTGGTGGTGCTGGGGACTGAACCCCGGGCCTGTGCACTCTACTAACTGAGCTACATCCCTGCCCCATCTTACTTATTTTTGTTGTTCAACCTTGTAAGGTTTATCTATGTTGCTGTATTTATTTGCATAGTTGATTTATGTTCATCTAGTATTCCATTGGATGAATATACCATAATGTTTTTAAAAATATTTTTTTAGTTGATAGACCTTTATTTTATTTATTTATATGTGGTGCTGAGAATTGAACCCAGTTCCTCACACAGGCCAGGCAAGTGCCCTAACACTGAGCCACAACCCCAGCCCTATCATAACCTTTTATTCATAGTTCTCTTGAACATATCTTTCTAGGTTTTAGTAATAATAAATCATGCTGCTATGCATATATATTTACACATATATAAATATATACATTACATATATAAAAATATATTGTTATGGCCATACTGGGGATTAAACCCAGGAGGACTCCACTACCAAACTACACCCTCAGCCCCTTTTCATTTTTTGTTTTGAGACAGGTCTTGCCAAGTTGCCCAGACTGGTCTTTTTTTTTTTTTTTTTTTTTTTTTTTTTAAAGAAAGAGGAGAGAGAGAGAGAGAGAGAGAGAGAGAGAGAGAGAGAGAGAGAGAGAGAGAATTTTTTTTTAATATTTATTTTTCAGTTCTCGGCAGACACAACATCTTTGTTTGTATGTGGTGCTGAGGATCGAACCCGGGCCGCACGCATGGCAGGCGAGCGCGCTACCGCTTGAGCCACATCCCCAGCCCCCAGACTGGTCTTGAACTCATGACCCTCCTGCCCCAGCCTCCCAAATTGCTGGGATTACAGGTGTGTGCCACTGTACATGGCTTGTTCCACATATTTTCATTTTCAAATCCTGGTATAATTAAGCATATGTTTCCCCTTTGTCTTCTTGAAAATAACATTGCCTTGGGAAGAGAATGTAACTCAGTGGTGGAGTGTGTACTTAGCTAAGCATCTACCGGACCTGACAACATCAAAAATAAAGAAAAAACTTAGTCTCTTTATTTGATGGATTTACCACATTACCACTTCCAGTGTTTTATATATATATATATATATATATTTTATTTTTCTCCCTCCCTCCACTTCTTCTCCCTTTTCATGGTTTTTAAACTGATACATGAAAACATAAAAGTTGTACATATTAATGTGGTACCATGTAATGTTTGATACGTTTACATATTGCATAATGGCTCTTGTAGGGGTTCTTTGGGCAAAACTAGGGATTGACCCCAGGGGCACTCTACCACTAAGCCATACCCCCAGCACTTTTCATTTTTTCTTTTGAGACTGGGTCTCAAAAGTTGCTGAGGCTGGGCTGGGTGCATTGGCACACATCTGTAATCCCAGCGGCTCAGGGGTCTGGGACAGGAGGATTGCAAGTTCACAGCTAGCCTCAGCAAAGGTGAGGTACTAAGCAACTCAGTGAGACCCTGTCTCTAAATAAAATTCAAAATAGGGCTGGGGATGTGGCTCAGTAGTCAAGTGCCCCTGAGTTCAATCATGGTATAATAATAATAATAATAATAATAATAAAGCTGCTGAGGCTAGCCTCAAACTGGTGATTCTCCTGCCTCAGCCTCCAGAGTCACTGGGTTACAGGTGTGCGCCACCATGCCTGGCCCTCTTTGGTAATATTTAAATAAGGGGGAGGGGAGGGAGAGGGGAAAGCACACTTCCCTCTAACTGTTATTGAACCAGGCCCATTTTGCCTGCTACACAATATGCCCATCACTGAAGTGAAGAGTACTGTAAGAGTTTGTCAGGCAGCCAAGTGCGGATACAAGAGAGTAAGTCAAATCTGCCTCCCCCAGGATAGCGGTTAGAGATATTTATAGGATAAAGGACAGTGATTTAAAGAGTGGGGAAAGGTGACTGAAGGTAAGGTGATTGGTGGTCTGCACAGGTGTAGTCAATATTCATATCTCTTCATAGGATTCATGTTCAGGAAATGAAAGCATCAGCAGGGTCTGAGAGCAGGTTTCTTGACATTGAGAGGTCATCCATTGGACAGCTGCACAGGCCCAAGCAGGAGTCAGTAGTTTCAACAAAAGCAGCCTTCAACATTTACAGGTATATGGATAGAGTTGGAGAATATCATGCTAAGCAAAATAAACCAATCTCAAAAAACCAGGAGCCAAATATTTTCTTTAATAAGTGAATGCTAATCCATATGGGGAGGGGGTGCATGGGCTAAGTGCAGGAACTTTGGATGGGCAAAGGGGAGGGGGAAAGGGGGCAAAGGGGTATGAAAGACGGTGGGATGAGACAGACATCATTACTCTAGATACAGGTATGATTGCACGAATGGTGTGACTCTACTTCATGCACAATCAGAGAAGTGAAAAATTCTGCCCCATTTGTGTACAATGAATCAAAGAGCTTTCTACTGTCAGGTATAACTGATTAGAACTTAAAAAAAAAAAAGCAGCCTTCAAGCCAGGCATGTGCAGGCATGGTGCACGCCTGTAATCCCAGCTTCTCAGGAGGGTGAGGCAGGAGGATTCCAAGGATGAGGCCAGCCTCAGCAACTTAGACCCTGTCTTAAAATTTAAAAAAAAAGTAAAAAGAGCTGAGACGGGGCTGGGGATGTGCGCGCTCGCCTGGCATGCGTGCGGCCCGGGTTCGATCCTCAGCACCACATACAAACAAAGATGTGTCCGCCGAGACCTAAAAAAAATAAATATTAAAAAAATTCTCTCTCTCTCTCTCTCTCTCTCTCTCTCTCTGCCTCCCCCTCCCTCCCTCCCTACCCCCCTCTCTCTCATCTATCTCTCTTTAAAAAAAAAAAGAAGAAGAAGAGCTGAGATGGAGCTCAGTGGTAGAGTGCCCCTGGGTTCAATCCCCAGTACCACAAAAAGGAAGGGAGGAAGGGAGGGGTCTTCAAGTCCCTGGGAAGTAACAGGCAATCATTATCATCTTCCCATACATCAGAGGTGTTGCCTATAGCAAAGCTGGTGGGAGATTATTAATATATTTCTCAGCTGCATGACCTCTAAAATTAGTGGCTTTTAAAGCCAACTAAAAGCAAATAATTAAACGCAGGAAGAGCCAGAGGTTTTATTCAGCTTTCTCCCTGGTTTCATGATTGGGCCAACTGTGTTCACGTTACTTGCCCCTGAGCCAATCAGTTAAAGCTGTTGGAAATGCAGACCATGACAACCAATCAGGGCCCACCTACAGCACAAGGGTGCGGCCAGCCCCACTCCAATCATGGCTGAGGCAAAATGGGAGGACAAAGTGGGTTTTATAGAGACCACAATGTCCCTTCCCCACAACCATGCACAAGAGTGCAGGGCTCAGTGTACTGAGTGCCCCACAGTAGGTGCTCATTGTCCCCTGGCAGCCAGAGTCACAATCTGCCTGTCATTCATTATACTAAAATAAGCACTTACCCCAGTGATGAGAGAAATCTGCAGCTCCTCCCAGAAACAAAAGTTTCCCTATAATTTTATGACTGTTGGAAAACATTTTCGAGGAAGGAATAGGCTTGGGAATGTACCAGTTACTTACAGCCTAGACCAAAAGCCTGTTTATTGTTACTGATGAGAAAACTCCATTTATGTCTGCCTTGGTGGCTCGTGCTCTTAATTTCAGCTACTCGGGAAAGGCAAGAGGACCACTAAATTGTGAGACCTTATTTAAAATTTGTAAAAAAAAGAACAATGCTAAGAAAAACCTGGTTGTAGCTCCGTGGTAGAGGACAAAAAAAAAAAAATTTTTTTTTTTTTTGCAAGGACCCCAAAATATTGCACACAGAAGTTATATTTAAATACTAGTGTGCATATTGAGTACTCAACAGCAAAACTCTTATCTATGTAGAACTGAAGGCCTTTCATAGCAAGAAGATGAGAGAAATAGAGATTCTTGCCTTTGGCAGAAATAAAGAAAATATGAAAAGTATTCATTATAAACACACCAACTGAGTTTCATATTTAGGCTCCAAATGAAGAGGCTGTGGAATAACTATAGTAGTCCACACACAGGCTTGAGGGAACTCTCTGGGGTGATGGACATGCTCTGAAATGGATTCTGGGGATGGTTGCATAACTGTATACATTTATAAATTTGGGACCCAAGCCAGGCACTGTGGGACATTCCTGTAATCCCAGCATTCAAAAGTCGGAGGTGATATGATCACTTGAGCCCAGGAATTCCAGACCAGTCTAGACAATATAAGTGAGACTCCCATCTCTAAATAAATTAACCAATTAAACTTCCCAAAATTATTAAACTGAGCGGGCATAGTAGTGCCCACCTGTAATCCCAATGGCTCAGGAGGCTGAGGCAGGAGGATTGCAAGTTCAAGACCAGCCTCAGGAATTTAGCAAGTCCCTAAGCAATTTAGTGAAACCCTGCCTCAAAATAAAAAGCAAAAAGGGTTGGGGTTGTGGCTCAGTGGTAAACACCCGTGGATTCAATCCCAGTTACCAACCAACAAACAAAATTATCAAACTGTACACTTCCAATGTGTGGATTTTGTAACACATAAATTATACCTCCAAACAGTTGTTAAATTAAAAATAATGAAATTCTAACAAGAGTCATATTCCAGGGCTGGGATTGTGGCTTAGTGGTAGAGCGCTTGCCTGGCACGTGCAGGGCCCTGGGTTCGATCCTCAGCACCACATATAGATCAATAAACTAAAGGTGTTGTGTCCAACCACAACTAAAAAATAAATATTCCAAGAAATTATACCTTTATTATAAGCAAAATTGAAATGCTGTTTCTCTTCCTCCTTCTCCCTCTTCCCTTCCTCTTCTTTCTTTTTACTTAAAGTGTATCCAGTATGAGTGTATAACAGAAGGACCTGCTAGAAGGAGTTTATTTGCTAAGAATGAGCCTTTCCAGATGGTTGTGCTGAATGAAGGACAACTGTCTCATGGGAATTTCATGGAAAGTGAATGGGGTTTGTTGGAGGAGCTGTGTTTGCAGTACTGGGGACTGATCCCAGGCACACTTTTCCACTGAGCTCCATCTGCAGTCCTTTTTTATTTTCTATTTTGAGACAGGGTCTCACTAAGTTGCTGGGGCTGGCCTCAAACTTTCAATCCTCCTGCCTCAGCCTTCCTAGTTGTGGGGATTACAGGCGTGGCCACCACGACTGGGTGAGAGTTTTAATCACCCTCCTTAGAACCAAAACTTAAGAGATTCAGGCAGTCTAAGTCTGCAAAGATTCTTCATGAAAACAGAAACTCTAAGCTTGTAAATGTCTAAACCAAGGATAACATCATGTCATTAACCTGACCTACCTGTTTGGCAGGTCAAAGCCAGAATCTGGCCCTTGTGACCTGGCTGTTGTGCACTGACCTAGGAGGCCATGGAAATGTCACTCAGAGTATCCGTTTCACCTTGCTTGTTGTCACGATTTTCTTGCTTCTGCTGTCAGGTGCCAACACATCTATCTGGGAGCAGACCTGAAGCAGGGGAACGGAACAGCTGTGTGTCCGGAACATGCTACAGCGTCTGTAGGTTCCAGGCAAGCATGGTTCCAATGCCCAGCAAGAAGTAAACATGCAGTGTGGTTTGAAGGAATGAATAAGTGAAAAGGTGAAGGCTTACTTGTTCTCTCTCTCTCTCTCTCTCTCTCTCTTTAACTTTGCAGTTCTGGCATTTGAACTTTCGGGTGTGGGCAAGTGCACTACCACTGAACTACACCACCAACCAGGAAATAGTTCTTCAAGGAAATAGCTTCTGGATGTTCTAGTGGCCAAAATAGAAGTGAGGAACACGCATAAGGAACAAAGGTGCAACATTTTGTTAAGTAGCAAGATTGACCTAGGATAAAATAATCACATTGCATGTATCAACTGTGTTCTGCAGCAGGATACAGTGAAAGGACAAGCTCTGCAGCCTGACTGCCCAGTTTTAAAGACTACCTCCTGTATTTTAATAGCTCTATGAACTTGGGCAGGTTACTTAATGTCTTTGTGTTTAAATTGCCTCATCTATAAAATGGGGATAAGAATAGTAGCTGTTAGCTGGATATGGTGGCCCACGCCTGTAATCCCAGTGGCTTGGGAGGCTGAGGCAGAAGGATTGCAAGTTCAAAGCCAGCCTCAGCAATTTAGTAAGGCACTAAGCAACTTGGTGAAACCCTGTCTCTAAAACAAAACAAACAAAACAAAAAAAGGACTGGGGATGTAGCTCAGTGGTTAAGTGTCCCTGGGTTCAATCCCTGGCACCCCCCCCCCCGAAAAAAAAAAAGTAGTTGTTTCATTTGCTGTGAAAAATGAGTTAATGTATTAAAGCACATTCAACAGCGTCTGGCCCATAGTTAGTATTACATAAGTGTTTTGTAATCATTATCATCACCATCAATTTTTTTAACTTCCCTGTTGGTGAATCAGCATTTTTCTTCTTTCTCTCCGCACCATACCTTTCCCCACTCCCAACCATACTGCGCCACCAAAGCCATGTGTACCCAGCTGACATGCACAGCTTTGAGTGTGAATAGTCTGACACCCATGTCTTGTTTTTCTAGTGCCTGCCATGGAAAGTTCTGAAAATCAGCACTGGAGAACCCTGAAACCCACCCCCCTCACGAGGACACTACAGCAGTCAGAAGGAGATGCACAGTAGGGCCCTCTCTCTGTATTGGTGGAAGGCTGGTTCCAGGATCCCTGAGGACCAAAGTCCACAGGTGCTCAAGTCCCTTATATAAAATGGCAGTATTTGCACAGAACCTACACACAAGCTCCTGTGTAGTTTCATTCATCTCCCATTGAACTTAATACAATGTAAATGCTGTGTAAATAGTTATTACAATGTATTGTTTGGGAAATGATGACAAGAAAAAAAAAAAAGCCCATATGTGCTCTGTACAGTTACAATTTTTCTTTTTGCGGGGGTTGGCGGGGTACCAGGGATTGAACTCAGGGACACTCAACCACTGAGCCACATCCCCAGCCCTATCTTATATTTTATTTAAAGACAAGGTCTCACTGAGTTGCTTAGTGCCTCACTGTTGCTGAGGCTGGCTCTGAACTCTCCATCTTCCTGCCTCGGCCTCCCAAGCTGACAGGTGTGCGCCACCGTGTCCAGCCAGATGCAATTTTTGTGTACATGTTTGGTGCCTAAGAAACAAAGCAGGGGCAGAAGAGGAGCAGCGGCCTGCTGAGAGGCAGAGCCGCCCCCTCCCCCCGCGCCTGCAAGGTAGACAGAAATGTGACCACCATCAGAACAGGCCAGACCTGCAACCGACAGACAGAACAGGCCCAGTGGCCTGAGGAAGGGTAGAGCCGCCCCCCCCCCCCGCACCTGCAAGGTAGGCGGACCTGCGACCCACCGGCAGAACAGCCACAGAGGCCTGCAGAGGGGCAGTGCCGCTGCCTGCGCCTGCAAAGTAGGCAGAACTGCGACCACTGACAGAACAAGCCTAGCGGCCCGCAGAGGGACAGAGCTGCTGCCCGCGCCTGCAAGGTAGGCGGACCTGCTACCGACCGGCAGAGCAGGCCCAGAGGCCTGCTGGCGTGGTAGGCACATTGCCCCAATTGGAGGAGGGGCATAGCCGCCGCCCGCGCCTGCGAGGGAGACTTTGCAACTATACAAGACCAATATAAATATATAGGGGGAAAATTCAATAGCACAACAGTTTCACCAAGTAGAAAGGAACTCGAACAGTATGAAGAGACAAGGAAAGAAAGGACCACAAGCAATGAAGGTCAACTCAACGTTAGAAGAGGTAATAGCTGCAGCAGATGGAATGTCAGATAAAGAATTCAGGATATACATGCTTCAGATGATCTGGAGTCTCAAGGAAGACATCAGACAGCAAAATCAGACAATGAAAGATCACTTCAACAATGAATTACATAAACAAATCCAAGAAGCAAAAGATCAACTATACGGGGAGATAGAGGTTATAAAAAACAAACAAACAGAAATCCTAGAAATGCAGGAAGCAATAAACCAACTTAAAAACTCAATTGAGAATACTACCAGCAGAGTAGAACACTTAGAAGATAGAACATCAGACAATGAAGATAAAGTATTTCAACTTGAAAAGAACATAGACAGCTCAGCAAGACTGTTAAGAAACCATGAGCAGAACACCCAAGAAATATGGGATAACATCAAGAGACCAAATTTAAGAGTCATTGGGATACAGGAAGGGACAGAGTTTCAAACCAAAGGAATGAGCAATCTATTCAATGAAATAATACGAGAAAACTTCCCAGACTTGAAGAATGAGACAGAATCCCAAATCCTAGAAGCCTACAGGACGCCGAATGTGCAAAATCATAAGAGACCCACACCTAGACACATTATAATGAAGATGCCCAACATACAGAATAAGGAGAGAATTTTAAAAGCTACAAGAGAAAGGAAGCAGATCACATTTAGGGGTAAGCCAATCAGGATAACAGCTGATCTTTCAACACAGACTCCGAAAGCTAGAAGATCCTGGAATAACATATTTCAAACACTGAAAGAAAATGGGTTCCAACCAAGAATTGTGTTTCCAGCGAAATTAAGCTTCAGGATGGAAGATGAAATTAAAACCTTCCACGATAAACAAAAGTTAAAAGAATTTGCAGCTAGAAAACCATCTCTTCAAAACATCCTCGCCAAAACATTACAGGAAGAGGAAATGGAAAATAACAATGAAAACCAACAGTGGGAGGTAGGACAGTAAAGGGGGGAAAAATAATCAAAGAGGAAAACAAACCATGTTTAGTAACATAAATAAACAAATATGGCTGGAAGAACAACCCATATCTCAATAATAACCCTAAATGTTAATGGCTTAAACTCACCAATCAAGAGACACAGGCTAGTAGAATGGATCACAAAACAAGACCCAACAATATGCTGCCTACAGGAGACGCATTTGATAGGAATAGACATACATAGGCTGAAGGTGAAAGGTTGGGAAAAATAATATCACTCATATGGACTTCGGAAACAAGCAGGAGTGTCCATACTCATATCAAATAAAATAGATTTCAAGCCAAAGTTAATCAAAAGGGATAAAGAGGGACACTACATACTGCTTAAGGGAACCATACACCAACAAGACATAACAATCATAAATATATATGCCCCAAACAATGGTGCAGCTATGTTCATCAAACAAACTCTTCTCAAGTTCAAGAGTCTAATAGACCACCATACAATAATCATGGGAGACTTCAACACACTTCTCTCGCCACTGGACAGATCTTCCAAACAAAAGTTGAATAAGGAAACTATAGAACTCAATAACACAATTAATAACCTAGACTTAATTGACATATATAGAATATACCACCCAACATCAAGCAGTTACACTTTTTTCTCAGCAGCACATGGATCCTTCTCAAAAATAGATCATATATTATGTCACAGGGAAACTCTTAGACAATATAAAGGAGTAGAGATAACACCATGCATCCTATCTGATCATAATGGAATGGAACTGAAAATCAACGATAAAAGAAGGAAGGAAAAAGAATACATCACTTGGAGAATGAACAATAGGTTACTGAATGATCAATGGGTTATAGAAGACATCAAGGAGGAAATTAAAAAATTCTTAGAGATTAATGAAAACACAGACACAACATATCGGAATCTATGGGACACATTGAAAGCAGTTCTAAGAGGAAAATTCATTGCTTGGAGTTCATTCCTTAAAAAAAGAAAAAACCAACAAATAAATGATCTCATACTTCATCTCAAAATCCTAGAAAAAGAAGAGCAAAACAACAGCAAAAGAAGTAGAAGGCAAGAAATAATTAAAATCAGAGCTGAAATTAATGAAATCGAAACAAAAGAAACAATTGAAAAAATTGACAAAACTAAAAGTTGGTTCTTTGAAAAAATAAACAAAATTGACAGACCCTTAGCCATGCTAGCGAAGAGAAGACGAGAGAGAACTCAAATTACTAGCATACGGGATGAAAAAGGCAATATCACAACAGACACTTCAGATATACAGAAGATAATCAAAAATTATTTTGAATCCTTATACTCCAATAAATTAGAAGATAGTGAAGGCATCAATAAATTTCTTAAGTCATATGATCTGCCCAGATTGAGTCAGGAGGATATAGACAACCTAAACAGACCAATATCAATTGAGGAAATAGAAGAAACCATAAAAAGACTACCAACTAAGAAAAGCCCAGGACCGGATGGGTATACAGCAGAGTTTTACAAAACCTTTAAAGAGGAACTAATACCAATACTTTTCAAGCTACTTCAGGAAATAGAAAAAGAGGGAGAACTTCCAAATTCATTCTACGAGGCCAACATCACCCTGATACCTAAACCAGACAAAGACACTTCAAAGAAAGAAAACTACAGACCAATATCTCTAATGAACCTAGATGCAAAAATCCTCAATAAAATTCTGGCGAATCGGATACAAAAACATATCCAAAAAATTGTGCACCATGATCAAGTAGGATTCATCCCTGGGATGCAACGCTGGTTCAATATACGGAAATCAATAAATGTTATTCACCACATCAATAGACTTAAAAATAAGAACCATATGATCATCTCGATAGATGCGGAAAAAGCATTCGACAAAGTACAGCATCCCTTTATGTTCAAAACTCTAGAAAAACTAGGGATAACAGGAACATACCTCAATATTGTAAAAGCAATCTATGCTAAGCCTCAGGCTAGCATCATTCTGAATGGAGAAAAATTGAAGGCATTCCCTCTAAAATCTGGAACAAGACAGGGATGCCCTCTCTCACCACTTCTGTTCAACATAGTTCTCGAAACACTGGCCAGAGCAATTAGACAGACGAAAGAAATTAAAGGCATCAAAATAGGAAAAGAAGAACTTAAATTATCACTATTTGCAGATGACATGATTCTATACCCAAAAGGGTCTACAAAGAAACTATTAGAGCTAATAAATGAATTCAGCAAAGTGGCAGGATATAAAATCAACACGCATAAATCAAAGGCATTCCTGTATATCAGCGACAAATCCTCTGAAATGGAAATGAGGACAACCACTCCATTCACAATATCTTCAAAAAAAATAAAATACTTGGGAATCAACCTAACAAAAGAGGTGAAAGACTTATACAATGAAAACTACAGAACCTTAAAGAGAGAAATAGAAGAAGATCTTAGAAGATGGAAAAATATACCCTGTTCATGGATAGGCAGAACTAACATCATCAAAATGGCGATATTACCAAAAGTTCTCTATAGGTTTAATGCAATGCCAATCAAAATCCCAACAGCATTTCTTGTAGAAGTAGAGAAAGCAATCATGAAATTCATATGGAAAAACAAAAGACCCAGAATAGCAAAAACAATGCTAAGCAGGAAGTGTGAATCAGGCGGTATAGCGATACCAGACTTCAAACTATACTACAGAGCAATAGTAACAAAAACAGCATGGTACTGGTACCAAAACAGGCGGGTGGACCAATGGTACAGAATAGAGGACACAGAAACCAATCCACAAAACTACAACTACCTTATATTTGATAAAGGGGCTAAAAGCATGCAATGGAGGAAGGATAGCATCTTCAACAAATGGTGCTGGGAAAACTGGAAATCCATATGCAACAAAATGAAACTGAATCCCTTTCTCTCGCCATGCACAAAAGTTAATTCAAAATGGATCAAGGAGCTTGATATCAAATCAGAGACATGCCGTCTGATAGAAGAAAAAGTTGGCTCCGATCTACATACTGTGGGGTCGGGCTCCGAATTCCTCAATAGGACACCCATAGCACAAAAGTTAATAACTAGAATCAACAAATGGGACTTACTCAAACTAAAAAGTTTTTTCTCAGCAAAAGATACAATAAGAGAGGTAAATAGAGAGCCTACATCCTGGGAACAAATCTTTACTCCTCACACTTCAGATAGAGCCCTAATATCCAGAGTATACAAAGAACTCAAAAAATTAGACAATAAGAGAACAAACAACCCAATCAACAAATGGGCCAAGGACCTGAACAGACACTTCTCAGAGGAGGACATACAATCAATCAACAAGTACATGAAAAAATGCTCACCATCTCTAGCAGTCAGAGAAATGCAAATCAAAACCACCCTAAGATACCATCTCACTCCAGTTAGATTGGCAGCCATTATGAAGTCAAACAACAACAAGCGCTGGCGAGGATGTGGGGAAAAGGGTACACTTGTACATTGCTGGTGGGACTGCAAATTGGTGCAGCCAATTTGGAAAGCAGTATGGAGATTTCTTGGAAAGCTGTGAATGAAGCCACCATTTGACCCAGCTATTCCCCTTCTCAGTCTATTCCCTAAAGACCTAAAAAGAGCATGCTACAGGGACACTGCTACATCGATGTTCATAGCAGCACAATTCACAATAGCAAGACTGTGGAACCAACCTAGATGCCCTTCAATAGACGAATGGATAAAAAAAATGTGGCATTTATACACAATGGAGTATTACTCTGCATTAAAAAATGACAAAATCATAGAATTTACAGGGAAATGGATGGCATTAGAGCAGATTATGCTAAGTGAAGCTAGCCAATCCCTAAAAAACAAATGCCAAATGTCTTCTTTGATATAAGGAGAGTAACTAAGAACAGAGTAGGGACGAAGAGCATGAGAAGAAGATTAACATTAAACAGGGATGAGAGGTGGGAGGGAAAGGGAGAGAGAAGGGAAATTGCATGGAAATGGAAGGAGACCCTCAGGGTTATACAAAAGTACATACAAGAGGAAGTGAGGGGAAAGGGAAAAATAATACAAGGGGGACAAATGAATGTCAGTCGAGGGGGCAGAGAGAGAAGAGGGGAGGGGAGGGGAGGGGAGGGGGGTAGTAGAGGATAGGAAAGGCAGCAGAACACCACAGACACTAGTATGGCACTATGTAAATCAATGGATGTGTAACTGATGTGATTCTGCAATCTGTATATGGGGTAAAAATGGGAGCTCATAACCCACTTGAATCAAAGTGTGAAAGATGATATATCAAGAAGTATGTAATGTTTTGAACAGCCAACAATAAAAAATTAAAAAAAAAAGAAAGAAACAAACAAAGCAGGAATCGTGGCCTGACGAGGGGCGTTCGTTTGTCACGTCTCCATTGTTCACCGCGCTCCTGTGTTGGAGCACATCTGTATTTTTATCATCAGTATCTGGGTGAATAATGGAGACCAGAGTCAAAACATTCAGGGAAACGGTCACTAATTCTTGCCTATCGTATCTTTCAAAATTGATATGCAATAGTGCTCAGGAATTCTCAGTGTTGCTCTGACTACAGAGCATTTATCACCTAGGACAGCTTCTGTGCGAATAACAGGAAAGCACAGCTCATTCTGGCTCCAACAATAAAGGAATTTATTGATTTATTTAATGACAAGGTCCAGAAATAGACTCACCGGTCAGGCTTGTTCTTGAGGCTCAGCCATGGTCCCAAGTTCCTTTATGGTTCCCCCTCTGCAGCCTGCAGCCTCTATGTTCTTCTCTGGTGCTTCCCTTCAAGGATGGAGTCATTAGAGTAGACATGTCTTTTCCCATCATTGCCAGTTAAAATCCTGAAATCTATTCAGATTAGACCATGTTGAGCCATATGTAACAAAAAAAAATTTTTTAAATCCATGAATTGAAGGCTGGGGTTGTGGCTCAGCGGTAGAGCGCCTGCCTCGCACGTGTGAGACCCTGGGTTCGACCCTCAGCACCACATAAAAATAAATTTAAAAATAAATAAATAAAGATATTATGCCCATGTATAACTAAAAGTTTTTTTTAAAAAATCATGAATTGATTTATCAATAAAAGCTTCATCATTCATAATAACAGAGGGAGATTTTTCTGAGAACAAAGTGGCTGGGTAAATAGTATGATTAGGTTACATTTTGTTTTATTTTTATTAGTGTGTATGGCATAGGAATTGAACCTAGGGGTACTTGACCCAGCATCCCCAGCCCTTTTTTCTTTTTTCTTTTGAGACATGGTCTCTCTAAGTTGCAGAGGCTGGCCTTGAGTTTACAATCCTCCTGCCTCAGCCTCCTAAATCGCTTGGATTTCAGACTTGCAGGATTTCACATGTAGCTGCAGGTTGCATTATAGATAGTCCAAGGGATGGTTAGAGGTTTTGAAGTACATAAAACATAAACAATTTGGTGAGGCAGGGGAGGTAGTCTCTAGGAAAAAGCATGGATAGAATTAACATCAATTATAAATATTTAGAAGAAAAATAAAGAATTTAAAAAAAAAATTTGTGGTTCTAGGGATGGAACCCAGACCCTGCAATGTGGCCAGGAAAGTGCTCTACTGCTGAGCTTTTTACACCCAAACCCCGCTGGGCTAATCTTTTCTCTAGCATGGTTGATGGTTGACCAAAATTTACTTTTTATTATTCATAGATTAAGAAAGCTTTTCCCAGCTTCACAATTCATTTATTGGATTGGCAATGATCCTTTCCTTGCCCATATTTACACAGCTGAAACTTCTCCTAGTCACATCTGGGTACCTTCTTGTAAAAGTCAGTTTTGGCAAAAACCTTATTAGGTCAATTTAACAAGACCCCCCCCCCCCCGCCAGATACGGGATGCGGTTCCTCATCCACCACCTCCTCCAGGGGGTTTCTAATCTCCCGGCCTGTCTTCAGCAAGAATCCTGGTAGGGGGTGGGCTGAGGCTGTAGCACGTTTGTCTGAAATGCATGAGGCACTGGGTTGGATCCTCAGCACCACATATAAATAAATAAATAAATAAAGGTCCATTGGCAACTAAAAAAAAAAAAAAAAAGAATCCTGGTAGGTCAGCTTATCCAGAAGCCCCCTTACCCCTGGTATGCCCTCTAAAGGACTGTCCATCCACAGACACCCCCCTGTTCCTTGGCTTGCTTGCCCTAGCTGTATTTGGAGGTGAGCTCAGTCTCTCTCCTCTGCTGTCAAATCCTACTGCAGTGGGCCCTCTACCTGCCAGAAAAGTCTTCTGGGAATGGTGGCACACACCTATAATCCCAGCAGCTTTAGAGGCTGAGGCAGGAGGATCTCGAGTTCAAATGGCAATGCTGCTAAGCAGCTCAGTGAGACCCTGTCTCTAAATAAAATACAACAAATATGGCTGGGGATGTGGCTCAGTGGTTGAGTGCCCCTGAGTTCAGTCCTCGGTGCCCACTCCCCCCACCCCACCCCCACAAAAAAAGAATGTCCTCAACACCTTCAACCCTTTCTTGTCACTCTTTTTTTTTTTAATATCTTTATTTTATTTATTTATTTTTATGTGGTGCTAAGGATTGAACCCAGGGGAAGTGTCATTGGACAATTTTTTTAAGTTAGTACCTGTATATATAAGGGACTGTTTTCAAATTTTATGAATATTTCTATAAATTTTCAGAGATGGCCTGTGATATTTTAGGGCACTTCTTCAAGTTTTCATAGGCTATGATGAATGATAATGCTCTGAATCAAAATGACACACATTAGCCAAATTGGATTTGCTGTCACCATGGCATGTTATGATTTATTGTAATTCCAACAATGTCTGTATTTTATGTAGATTAACCATAGATTTAAGCATTTTGTTTCACTCCCTTTTATTACTTGAATGAGCAATTCAAAATTTTATTCACTGTACCTATTCATTATAAATTATGAAATTATAAATTATGCTTTTGGGTATGACTTAAAAGTTTCCTTTGTTAAAAGTCACTTCTCAATGTCAGAATACTATATTTTAAAAAATATTTTTTATTAGTTATTTATGGACCTTTATTTATTTGTTTGTTTGTTTATATGTGGTGCTGAGAATTGAACCCAGTGCTTCACACATGCTAGGCAAGCGCTGTACCACTGAGCCACATCCCAGTCCCAGAATACTATATTTTTATTTTTTTGGTACCCGGGACTGAACTCAGGGCACTTGACCACCGATCCACATCCCTGGCCCTATTTTTATGTTTTCTTTAGAGACAGGGTCTCACTGAGTTGCTTAGCACCTTGCTTTTGCTGAGGCTGGCTTTGAACTCACAGTCCTCCTATCTCAGCCTCCTGAGCTACTGGGATTACAGGTGTGCGTGATCATGCCTGGCAGAATGGTGTATTTTTAAGTCACCATTTTAAAAATAATTTATTTTTAAATTTTTTTGTTTGTTGGTTGGTTGGTAACAGGGATTGAACCCAGGGGTGCTTAAACATTGCGCCACACCTCCAGTCCTTTTTTTATTAATGTTTTATTTTGAGACAGGGTCTCGCTGTGTTGCTTAGGGCCCTTGCTAAATTGCTAAGGCTGGCTTTGAACTTGCAACCCTCCTGCCTCAGCCTTACAAGTTGCTGGGATGACAGGTGTGCATCACTGTACCTGGCCCCTGCTCTTTTTCATCTTTTATTTTGAGACAGGGTCTCGCTGAGTTTCTTAGGGCCTCACTGGCTGTTGCTGAGGCTGACTTTGAACTCAAGACCCTCCTGCCTCTACCTTCCAAGCTGCTGGGATGACAAGTGCAGCCACTAGTAACATCTTGTGTTTTCATATGACAAAATAACTCTTCCTATATTTTATTTTCTCATTCTACTGAATGATTCTGACATGTCTTTTCAAACATTAGGTAAAGTTGCAAAGTATGTCAATGTAAAATAATAACGGAGAGCTAGATACTCCAAAGAATTCAGGAATAGCAAGGGATTGTGACCTGGGACAGGCATGCCTTGGTGAACCATATGTGCGTTCAAAGAGGTTGAGGCATAGGGAAGCTTCTAAAGATAAAAGGGGGATGACGGCATAAACTGTTTTGACATAAAGACCATTGTTGCATATTTTTTTTGTCTTTTTGATACTAAGAGTCAAATCTAAGGCCTCAAGTATGCTAAGCCAGGGGTCTACCACTGAGCTATATCCTCACCTTCTGGAATACTGCATTTTTAGGGAGTTCCTTGGGTGGTTCTCATCATGGGCATCATGCAGGGATTCCTGGTGATGGGTCTTCTTATTCCCTGTGTGCATGTTGATGGCTCCTTCTTCATGAACTTTTGGCTCCATTCTGTTATAGTTTGACATTGGTGACTCTATTCGGACATCAGCATATATATATTTGGGCTGGGGTATAGTTCAGTGGAAGAGCTCTTGCCTAGCATGTGCAAGGCCCTCAGTTCAATCCCCAGCCCTGTAAAATAATTAATTAACTAATCAATTAATTAAATAACAATAGAAGTTGAACATGATAGCACATTTCCCATAGTCAGCTACTCAAGGTGTTAACAAACCCAAGCCTGTCTTCTCATCACCCAAAAGCCAGAGAGTTGGTAGGAAGGGATTCAGATTTATTCAAGGGCTGGTAACCTGAGGAGATGGAGGAGGGATCTATCATTGCCCCATAAAAGACCATCTTGGGGGAACTCAGGTACAGAAAAGTGTTTTCATAGGGAGTTAGGGAGGTGCAGAGGGACAATGAGCAGGAAGGCTGTATACTGAGAGGGGTTCTTATCATCCAGGGTGTATGTCTCCTCCCTCCCCTTGGTGAAAACTGCAATTGACCTTGACCTCCTAAGGCTAGTTCCTTAGACATTAATTTTCTGCAAGCTAAGCATCATCTAACATATTCTGATATAATCTAAAGGTCAGCAAGTGTTCTGGGTTTTTTTTTTAAATCTAAACAAAGATAACTTGACAGTTTACATCTTAATCATTTGAGTTTTTGTTTTTGTTTTTTTTTAGAATTTAGAATGCTGGGCAAAAGGAGGGGAAGAATCTCTGCAAAGGACAATTCCTAAAGGAACAGCCACCAGTACAAGGAGACTCAGGTGGGAGCATCACTTGAGCCCAGGGTTTCAACCCCTTTGCAAATAGATACAGTAAATAAAAATATATGTAATTGGTTTTTATCCCTGATTTTGGCTCCGAGCTCCTAAAGTTCTTAGACTTTCCTGAGCCATAGAAGTGTCTTTCAATATTTGTAATAATCCCCTTTAGAAGGCACCAGAGTCAATGCTACTGAGATGATTCAGGAGGGAAGCTGCTCACCAGAAAGACCAACACTCAATTAGAGGGTGGAAACTCAGCCTCACCCTGGGGTTCTGGAGGAAAAGGGGGCTGGAGATTGAGCTCTATAAACATTCTGGCTGGGAATTGAACTCAGGGGCACTCAACCACTGAGCCACATGCCTAGCCTTATTTTGTATTTTATTCAGAGACAGGGTCTCTAAATTGCTGAGGCTGGCTTTGAACTCGTGATCCTACTATCCCAGCCTCCCCAGCTCCTGGGATTACAGGCATTTACCACCACACCAGCTCTATAAACATTCTTGAACAATGGGGTTCAGAGAGTTTCTAGATGGGTGAGCAATCCAATTGTAGGGAGGAGGTGCACCTGGAGAGGGCAGGAAACTCAGCACCCTCTCTCACATCTCATTTGACAATGCCTGAGCTGTATCTTTTGTCATAACCAACAAACTTAAGCAAAGTGTTTTCCTGGGTTCTGTGAGCTATTCTATCAATTATTGAACCTAAGGGGGCAACATGAGAACCCCTGAACTTATAGTTGGCTGGACAGAACTATGGGTAGTCTGGGCACCTGTTATCAAAAGCTTTGTCCCTGTCCCTGATGCCAATCCAATAATGAAGACAAGGTTTTGAGAAAAAAGAAAAAGAAGTTTTATTGCTTTGCTAGCAAAGGAGAAACACAGGGGACTTCTGTCCCAGAGGCTGTGATTGTCCCCATCAGAGGGAGAAGAAGGTTTTTAAAGAGGTGATCCAAAGGAATCCTGTTTCCTGAGGAATAGCTCAAGGATGTGTCAGGTTTTATTAGATTAGAGAGAAAAGATTAGGAAGAAGAAGACCAGGGAGAAGAAGGTCAGGGAGGAGAAAAAAAAAAAGTGTCAGTTTTAGAGTAACAAGGGCTATATTCAAACCATGAAGTGAACCAGTGTTACACACCCAGTTTGCAGCTAGAATCTGAAAGGAGAGCAGTCTTGAGGGACTGTCACTTTAAGGGGTACTGAGGAGGTATCTTCAGAGGCAGAGAAGATCTCTACTTGGAACTTCAAGGCTCTTAACACATCACACAGAATAATTTAAGGATGTGTCAGGTTTTAGAAAAGAGGAAGTACTTTAATAGAAAATGACAGTTGAAGCTGGGTGCAGATACACACCTGTAATCCCATCAACATGGGAGGCTGAGGCAGGAGGATTGCAAGCTCCAGGCCAGTCTCAGCAACTTAGTAAGGCTCTAAGCAATTCAGTGGGACCCTGTCTCTAAATAAAATATCAAAAAAAGGGTTGGAGATGTGGCTCAGTGTTTAAGCACCCCGAGTTCAATTCCCAGTACAAAATAATAATAATAATAATAATAATAATAATAATAATAATAATAATAACGACAGGTGAAGATATACATTCTAAGAGCAGAAGTGTGCTATCTCCAGAGTGAGATGTGCTTTTGGGCTCTTCTTTTGCAGAAAACTTTTTGGGTTGAGGATGTGGTTAATGGTAGAGTGCTTGCCTGACATGCATGAAGCCTTGGGTTTGATCCCTAGAACCACACAAAAATGAATAAATAACAATAATAAGGGCAACTCTGTGAGGAATGGGCATAGGGAGCATCAGCCTGGTGAACTTGGATCTTTGATCCTGGCTCACAGGATGTCCGTGGTCATTCGGTCCTTTCCAGGGTCTTCAGATTGACATTGTCTCCTCTATGTGACAGATTTGGAATACACCTCTATTCTAGCTTCATACAATAGACATCCCTTTGGTTTATGTAATCTGAAAATACACTGTGTACATTAACAGTTAACAGTGTGCATAGTTTTATTCAAAAGAAGACAATTTTTATAGATGAGTGAATTTACAGTAACTCTAAGACTTGTAGACTTCTGATATTTAGGAGTCACAGGCCTGGAGGGAAAACAGGTCAAGGGAGGAAGTCTGACCTTGAGACTTTCAAATTTACAGCTACCCTCTCTTTTCCCTCCCCTTTTGTCTCCTTTTTACTTATCTTTATTTCTTCTACCCTGAGTCCTTTACTCAAGGGATGTGATGCTCACTCCAGGTAAACAGTGTTGTAATTGAATTGAGTTGCTGGATGCCCCCTTGGGGTCCCAAGACCAGAGAATCAGTAGTTAGGGTGGAAAAAGCTACACGTGTGGTGTTGGAAAGAGCCTCAGAAGCACCATACTCCCAGCTCAACTTCCCCCACAGGCCTTTAGTTACAGCAACCCAGGCAATGTAGAGAAAGTAGGGGTAGAAAGGGCAACCATCTTGACTGTTCACAATTTTAAAAAGATAAGACGAGCCGGGTACAGTGGCACATCCCTTAATCCCAGCGATTTGGGAGGCTAACACAAGAGGATTGCAGGTTCGAGACCAGCCTGAACAACTTAGTGAGGCCCTATGTTCCACCCCTGAGTTTAATCCCCAGTACCACAAAAATAAATAAATAAAAACATAAGACACTGTAGAGATCCTCCTCCTGGATTCTTGGCAGGGGTCTATTCGAGGGAGAAGCTATCTTAGTTTATTTGTGTTGCTATAATAGACTCTCATACACTGGAAAATTTATTAAAAAAAAAAAAAGCTGGTGGCACTTGCCTATAATCCCAACAACTGGAGGGGCTGAGACAGAAGGATCACAAGTTCAAGGCCATCCTCAAAAATTTAGCAAGACCCTCAGTAACTTAGTGAGACCATGTCTCAAAATAAAATGTAAAAAGGGCTGGGGATGAGGCTCAGTGGTTCAATCCGCAGTACAAAAAAAAAAAGATAAAACAAGCCAGGTGTGGTGGTGGTAGGTGGTAAGGCTTGTATGTCATCTCATTGACTTGGCAAGATCTCGGCAAGAGATCTTGTAATGCCAGATTCGTGGTACCCCAATAGACCTCCAGGAGCCGAATCCAATGCAATCACACAAGAATCTTTATTGCAAGCTTCAGTCTGGACTCACAACCATTTCCGATGCAGCTGTCCTGAGGAGTGAGTCCTGGTCCTTTGTTCAGTAAGATTTTATAGATTTTGGGGGGATACTCTACGCTTCACAACATCACACAGCAAATCATTCCATACGGCGGGAAAATCAAACAACAACTCTTAACATTGATTAGCACATTCACTGGCTGGCGGGAAACAAGTTGGGTAGAGTGACTGGTTAGTACAAGAGGGGGATTCCTTTGAACTGATTGGTTTAGGCCATGAGGCGAGTACTGCTGAACTACATGGTTTCCCAAAATGTTATCAACCATCATAAACTACTGGGGGGTCATCTGGCATCCCAGGTATTTTCCCTGTCTCAGGCTGATTGGAGGTTGCTAGGGGGTTGCTATGGGTCCTCACCTAGCCTAACTGAGTCAGGGACACCTGGCGCTGCAGATATCTCTTGTTATTTACCGACAAACAACCCAGCAGGGAGGGTATGTGCCTTGGAGTGCTCTGTGGATTTTTCCCAGGACAAGGGTCACGCCCCCTTCCTTAGGACAGGCCTTGAGGTAGAGGCTGGTTTCTCATCAGTTTCTCAATCTCAAGTTCAAGGCTAGGCTCCACAATTTAGCAAGACCTTCTATCAAAATAAAATAATAAAAAGGGCTGGGGTTGCAATACCCAGAGTTCAGTCTTCAGGCCAGCACTCACTCACTCAATCCATAGATAAGACATTTTGGGGAACAGCCTGGGGTCTTGGCAGGAATCTATACAAGTGAAGGGCTGTCTTCATTCATTTGGTGTTGCTATTACAGAGTCCTACAATCTGGTTAATTATTTTAAGAGATTAAAAACTGGGAAAGGTGGCACATTCCAAAAATCCCAGCAGCTTAGGAGGCAGGAGGATCACAGATTCAAGGTCAAACTGAGCACATTAGTAAGACCTTGTCTCAAAGTAAAAGATAAAGAGCTGGGGATGTAGCTCTGCAATGGAGCACTTGCCTAGCCCTACAGCAGAAGGAAAGAGAGAGAAGGAAGGGGGAGAGAATTTGTTTTCTCACATATCTGGAAGCTAGAAACTCCAGGGACGTGGCACTGACATCTGGCGCAGGCCTTTGTCACCACCTGGCAGAAGGTAGAGGGCAAGTGGACATGAGACAGAAAGTTCAGTCTCCAGGGGCACAGCACTAATCCACTCAGGCAACAGAGTTTGTGGCCTCTGTCACCTCTTAAAGGCTCCACCTTGGTACTGTAGCAATGGCAGTTAAATTTCAGCAGAGCTTTGGGGGGGACCCTGGACCCACAGCGGGGTCTTGAGGCACACCCCCCCTCAGTTCATAGTAGGCCATTGAAGAGAGCTTGAACTGCTTCACTCCATTTACTCCCCCTCTTCACACTTTTAGTTGAAATCTGATGGAGAAGGTCAGTTTAGGGCAGTTCACCATAGCCAGTATTTAAAAGCATTTTTATCATAATCAGATGAGTGTATATCAACCCAGCAGACATCAGTAGGGGGTGGTCCACCTTGTAGGAGGAGGGACACAAATGTGGAAAATTATAGAGGCAAATAACCAAATCTATAAGCCTCTCTGCCCCTCTATTCAGTCTTTCTTTTCCCTTTTCTTCCTAATAAAATTGAGGAAGAAGCTGGAGTGTAGCTGAGAGCTACAGTACTTGCCTAGCAGGCATAAGGTCTGGGTTTGAGTCTGAGCAATGCAAAAAAAAAAGAGGGGTGGGGGAGCATAAGAGAGAAAGAATGAAAAAAGAAAGAAAGAAATTGAGGAAACCTCTTAGGATGGACATAATTTAAAGAGTGAAAAATCATAATAATAATTATGTTGGCAAAGATGTGGAGAAACTGAAACCCTCATAAATTGTTTTTGGAAATGTAAAATGGTTCATCCAGTTGTGGTAACCAGGATGACAGTTCCTCAACAAGTTCAACATAGAATTACCCTGCTACCTAGCAATTCCACAGCTGGGTGTGTATCCAAACTAACTGAAACAAAATTTTGTACATGAGACACACAAAAAAGTTTTTGTACACAATTATTCGTGCAGCACTGTTCACAAAAGCCAAAAGGTGGGGAAAACTCAAAAGTCTATCATCAGATGATGGGTAAACAAAATATGGTCTATCCATAGAGTGGAACATCTCTCAGACACAAAAGGGGATGAAGGACTGATACATGCTGTGACACATAAACCTCAAAAATATTATGCTTAGTGAAGAAACCAAATATTGTATGACAGCATTTATAAGAACTACCCATAATAGCCAGGTGCAGTGCCACACACCTGTAATGCCAGTGGCTTGGGGGACTGAGGCTGGAGGATTGCAAGTTCAAAGCTAGTCTCAACAATTTAGCAAGGCCCTAAGCAACTTAGTAAGACGCTATCTTTAAATAAAGTATTAAAAAGGCTGAAGAGGGGCTGGGGCTAGGGCTCAGCCACATATGAGGCACTGGGTTTGATTCTCAGCACCACCAGAAATCAAAAGATGTAGGGGTGTAGTTAAGTGTTAGAGTGACTGCCTATCACATATAAGGTGCTGGGTTCAGTCCCCAGCACTGGGTGGGGATGAGGAACACCATTGTGGTTTCTTATTACCAAAAAACCAGACAATGACAGATATTGACAAGATGTGGAGAAATTGGAATTCTTGTGCACTTTTGGAAATGTTAAATGATGCAGCCAGTATGGAACAATTTGGTAGTTCTTCAAAAGATTAAACACAGAATTACCATATGATCCACATATTCCATTTTTGGGTACATAACCAAAAGGATTGAAAGCAAGGACTCAAATAGAGAGTTTATCACCAATATTTCATGTCAGCATTATTCACAAGAGTTAGTTAAAAGATGGAAGAAGGGCCGGGGTTGTGGCTCAGTGGTAGAGCACTTGCCTAGCACATGTGAGGCACCACTGGGTTCCATCCCAGGCAGCACATAAAAAATAAATAAATAAATAAATGAACAAATAAAATAAAGGTATTGTGCCCATTCACTACTAAAAAAATAAAAATAAAAATAAAGGGTGGGAGAAAACAAAAGTGTCCACTGATAGGTGAATGAATAAAAAAATGTGGTCCGTCAACACAATGAAGGAAGGGAGGTTTAGCTTAAGGGTGTAGCTTAGTAGTAAAGCACTTGTCTAGCATGTCAAAGTTCCTGGGTTCAATCCCCAGAACTGCCAAAAAAAAAGGAAATTATCACACATGTTACAAAACGGCTGAACATAGAGATTTCTGCTCAGTGAAATAAGCCAGAGACACAAAAGGCAAAAGGACAAATATTGTGTGATTCCACTTATAGAGGAACCTAGAGTGGTCACATTAATAGAAACGGACAGTGGAATGGTGGCTCCAGGGATTCGGAGAGGGAATCCAGGAATTGATGTTTAATAGGGACAGAATTTCAGTTTGGAAAGATGAAAACCTTCTGGAGATGATGGCAAATGCACAGCACGTGACTGTACTTAACAATACTGGCCTGTCTTCTTTAAAATGATGAATGTGGCAAATTTATGTTTTTGTTTGATGATGTTGGGCTCCATCTCAAGTTCTCATGCGTGTAGGCAAGCACTCTACCACGGAACAGCATCCCCAGCCCAAGATTATACGTATTTTTACCACAATTTAAAAACTAGGGCTAGGGATGTGGCTCAAGCGCTAGCACGCTTGCCTGGCATGCGTGCGGACCCGGGTTCGATCCTCAGCACCACATACAAAGATGTTGTGTCGGCCGAAAAACTAAAAAAAATAAATAAATATTAAAAAATAAATAAATAAATAAAATAAAAACTAGAAAAAGTATAAATAGCCAGGTGTGGTGGTGCATGCCGGGGGCTGAGGCAGGAGTATGGCAAGTTCAAGGTCAGCCTGGGCAATTTAGCAAGACCCTCTATCAAAATGAGAAGTAAAGAGTACTGGGGAGGAGCTGAGGTTGTGGCTCCAGGTAGAGCGCTCACCTAGCCTGGGTGAGGCCCTGGGTTTGATTCTTGATACCGCATATAAATAAATAAAATAAAGGTCCATTGACAAAAAAACAAACAAACAAACAAACTATATATATATATATATATATATATATATATATATATATATATATATATTTTTTTTTTTTTTTTTTTTTTTTTTTTAAAGGATTGGGGATGCAGCCCAATGGCGGGGGGGCCTCGGGGGTTTAATCCTTGGTTAAAAAAAAAAAAAAAAAAGCCCTCCCTTCCCCGAGGGCCCTACACAGGGTCCCTGGCCACCCTTTGCACCAGCAATGGCTCTGGGTGGCCCCCGAACTCGGCTTGGCAGCCCCTTCCCAGTCTGGGGCGCGGAGTTCTCCCGGGTCTCTTCCAGAAGCCGGGTCCCCAGGCAGGTAGAATTCTCCTTTCTAATTCCATACATTTTTCTCCTGTTATTGCTCTGTTATTATCATTCCCTCTGCCGGGCCGCGAGGGCGCGCGGCTGGCCCATCCCTAATTTAGAGACTGAAGGAGCCCCGCGATCCCTCTGCTTAGAATGCGACCCCTCCGCCTTCCGCACCCAGACACCGCGCAGTCGCAAGGGCTCCCTCCGCCTGCAGAACCCGAGCCCAAGCGGCTGGGGAGCTGCGCGCCAGCCTTGACCTTGGAGCAGAGGGAGAGGCTGTTGCAATTATGAAGCCACGTTTTTCTGCTTCATTTCCAGCACTTAAAAATCTTTTTTTTTTTTAAACAATGCTTGATTCGATCTCCAGCATCGCAAAAACATAAAGGAAATTTAATTTAATTAAAGAATAAAAATAAATTAAAAATGCCTGAAAGCAAGAGCTATGTGCAGGGGGAGAAGGATAAAGGCTAAAATCATAATAAGCTTCCCTTTTGTTGTGTGGGCTGCTGGAATGCGTAAATTTTTTATAAAGAAACGTTTTGACGCAAGCCTGTAATCCCAGAGGCTCCGAAATCTGAGACAGGAGGATGACAAGTTCAAAGCCAGGCTCAGTAATTTAGCGAGGCACTAAGCAATTTAATGAGACCCTGTCTCAAAATAAAAAGTAAAAAGGGCTGGGGATGTGGCTCAGTGGTTAAGCACAGCTAGGTTCAATCATTTGTATAAAAATAAAAAGCCTATTTGGATATTTCCAGGGACAAATTGCAAGGTTTAAGCCAGGCACAGTGGTGCACACCTGTAATCTTAGCCTCTTGGGAGGCTGAAGCAGGAGGATCAGAAGTTTGAGGCCAACCCCCCACAACCTGTCTCAAAATAAATAAAAAGGGCTGTGGATCTAGCTCAACAGTAGAGCACCCCAGGGCTCAATCCCCAGTACCTGAAAAAAAAAATCTTTTGAAGCCTTAGACTTCAGGGACTTGCACCCTATTGCCCTGTTCTGCCCAATTGTGTCCCTAAATCTATACTTGGTCCTATGACTGACTTACTCCTCCACATCTTCAGTTATGAACTGAATACTGTGCCCCTAAACCCAGAGATTGAAGCCATAACACACAGTATGTACCACTGGTGTGTACCCTGTGCACCAAGACAGCTTTCAAGTAATAGGCTATGCTAACTTTAAAAGAAAAATATCAGAGTCGCTTGGAGAGGTTTATTGAAGCTGTGCAGCTTTCCCACAATCCAATAGGCTTCTGGTGTATAGGCTGCATGATGTCTCTCCAGCCACAAGTCCCCATCACCAAGCCAGGACAGGTGAACAAGGTTCATTCTGCAATGTCACTCGCCATTGAGCTGCAGCTGAAGGTGGGCCCTGCTGCTGGGTACGGTCAGGCTCTCTGGAAAGTCTGTTTACACACTTGACCTTCACAGAACATTTCCTGATACAGGGAGGAAAGGAAGAAGAGAAGTAGTTGGCATATAGTCTGTTTTGATGCTCAACGCTCTGACATCAAATAAGCAGGGTTCTTTCCTCCTGACACCAAATGTGTGGTGTCTTTCCAACTCTCTGACATCACCTGAGTGTTCAACAGTCCAGTTCAGTTCTGATGCTAACTCCCACAGTCAGCACAGACCCCACAGGTGAAGGGCTCAGTCCTATCTTACGAGGGCCACCTGTGCTTCTGATTAACCAGCTTTAGGTTGGGGATTCCCATGATCCACCTCCTCTGGTTCGATAAGTCAGCGGAATGGCTCACAGAACCCAGAAGAGCACTTGTGATTATGTGTTCATGATAAAGGACACGGGAGAGATGCATAGAGCAGCATGGGTGAGGGGCTTCCCTCCCCTCTTCAGGGGTACCTCAAGATGATCTTTAAATAGCACACATGCCTATCGGTTTGGTTATTTGTGCCCAAAATGAAGGACCTGTGGACTTCTACCATTACTGCCCCCTCTTGTTGTTGAGAGACTTTGGACAAATCATTTAATCTGTCTAAATCTCCCTGTTGGTTAAAGGGTACTCAATAATTCAGCAACTTTAAGGGACCTTAGAAAATCTAATTAACATTTATAAAGCTATTTGAGAGTTCCTTGAAAGTTGCCTAGAAAGTCTTTATAAATATTAATAATAGTAAAGTCACCAAAACTGATCACTCCGATGTGGAGCTTGAAACTTAGTAAGTTTAATATTTTGAATTCAACTGAGAAAGCTTAATATGTTGAATTCATATTCTGTGGAGTGTTTGATTTAAAAGGACAAAATGATCTTGCCTATGACCACTAGATGTATTCAATATGTATTTCCATTCAATGGGAAAACGATTTAAAGACCTGGAAAAGGTTATTATTTTATTAAATAAAAAGGCAGAATATTCTGATAGAGAAGGAAGGTAGTTTGAAAATTCAAAAAACAGTTGATTTGGGAGAGTAGGATTACTGGTCAAGGCGTCCTGCTTAACATTTCTTTTAATATTGCATCACTTCATTAAAACTAAGGGCAAAATATGTCAGGTACCAGGTGGAGCTTGTCTCCTTCGATCCAGTGGGTCCAACCTCTGTTCTTCTTCTCCCCATTCTGTACACAAGTGAGTCTGTCATGATCCCAGGTAACCAAGCTCTATGTGAGGAAGGAAAGAAAATGTTGGTTTGTTCCAGCAGGATCCTCAAATATTACTAAGTAGACTCGTGTGCCAAGTTAACCTTGCAAAATCAAGAGTCTATGTTATCCCTTTAATTTTTACCTGATTTGTTTTTTGGGGGTGTGCTGCTGGAGATCAAACCCAGGCCCTCTACCACTGAGCTATGCTCCCAGCCACTTACCTTGCATTTTCTGTTATCCAGTCCTTTGTTATCTTCATCAAATTCTTCTCCGACTTTGAATTTAACGAGGTAGTTCCTTAGGCTACTGTATGTGTGGATGGCAAAGGAATCCCCATTTTGTTCGATCACTTTCTGTGGCTTTAGCAATTTGGCTATCTTACGAGTGGCAAAGTCAATACCTGAAAAATATAGACATTTTAAAAAGTCTGAACATTCACTTGAGATACAAAAGCTAAGAATTTGGTAGTTGTCCCCCAAATTGTTGCATATGATTGCTCCAGTGTCTTTACAACTTCAATATCTTCTGCTGCCCAAACTGGATCTATAGAAAAAGATACCCAACGAATCTCCACCAAGAGACTCATAAAAATGGCTTGAAGGGCTTTCAGGAGGGTCATTAGTTGGGCTGGGCCTTAGGTAATACATCTGAAGCTGGGTGTGGCAGAAACAGTTCTGTGAATCTTCCCATAAACTGACAAGGGGACAGGGCTCAACCCAGCCTTAATCTCAACAACTCTGGTGTCTTCTTTTTTGGGGGAGGGGGGAGGGGTGGGTACTGGGGATTGAACTCAGGGGCACTCCACCACTGAGCCACATCCCCAGCCCTATTTTGTATTTTATTTAGAGACAGGGTCTCACTGAGTTGCTTAGCACCTCACTTTTGCTGAGGCTGGCTTTGAACTCATAATCCTCCTGTCTCAAACCTCCTGAGCCGCTGGGATTACAGGTGTGCACCACTGCACCCCTCAACTCTGGCGTCTTCTGCTCCATGTATTTATACTTCAAATTAAAACGGCAAGATGGCTGGGGTGTGGTTTGGTGGTTGCCCTTGCCTAGCACATTCAAGTTCAATCCCCAGCACAGAACTGTGTCAGGGACTGTAAGGATGGCCTTAGGCCTGAGCCTAAGCTACTCCATTTTTTAAATTCCAGTTTGAAACCTGCAGTCTCATCAGGCACGCCTAAGAAAGCCCTCCAGTGTGGCCCACAGACACAAACAAGTCACTTCTCCCCACCCTGATAAACTCAGAGAGAAGCCTCTGGCAGGCTGTCCTGGACCCATAAGAGGGAAAGGTGAAAAGATCAGGATGGGGACCACCAGACCAGAAGTTTTAACCCAGGGTAAATGATGTCACTGAGAAATCCAGTGGTAGCTGATAAGGATTGAAAGGTGGTCAAAGAACTCAAAATTTAGTATAAATAATAGAGCAAATGAATAGACATTCAGCCAGCTGTTACGGATGCATACAAGCTGGAAAACCTGATGAGGACCTGGACTGACATCCCAACTCTTCTCATCTGTCTAAACCTCTGCATGGTCCTCATCACTCTAAAACTCTACAGCCACATCTTGACCCTGGTGAGAGTCACAGCTTCTCCCTATGACTGCCTTAGGCCTGAGTGTCAGCCATCAGTGTCACCCAGGAGAAGCCTGCCTTGGTTCCTGACCTGATCACCATGGTCTGAGTGAATGTGCATCTGCTAAACTTAAAGCCTAAGGCTTGAGACTTTTTTTTAATATTTATTTTTTTTAGTTTTAGGTGGACACAATATCTTTATTTCATTTTTATGTGGTGCTGAGGATCAAACCCAGTGTCTCATGCATGCTGCTAGGTGAGCCCTCTACCACTGAGCCACAACCCCAGCCCAGGCTTGAGAGTTTTGATCTGTTACCTTGTTTTTTAAATCCTTTAAAAAAAAAATATATATATATATATATATATATATATATATATATATATATATATACACCTTTTTTTTTTTTTACAGGGCTGAGGACCGAACCCAGGGCCTTGCGCATGCTAGGCAAGCGCTCTGCCACTGAGCTAAATCCCCAACCCCGAGAGTTTTGATCTGACACTTGAACTTAACATGCAGAGGGAATGTCTGTCTTGAGCCTGTCATAATTAAGTGTGTTCGCAGTGCTTACAATTAATCTCAAATTGCAGTGCCTAGCATTAATGATTGTCATTTCTTTGATTAAAAACCTATAGAGTGAAATTGTATTGAGTGATTTGCGTGAATAAGCATTGACAAAGGCAGAAGCGCGTGAACATTCTTTGTTTCTCCCCTTCAACTGCAGATGTTGGGCCTTTTGCCCCTCGGAGACAGGGACTCAGAGGTAGAGCACATGCACAATGCCCAAGGTTCATCCTCACACCAAACAGATGAACAAAAAAAATAAACCTTTTGTGCTCATGAATGTAATTTGCATACTGAGAAGTCTTTAATAAGCTTGCCAGGAGCAGTTTCTTACACATGTGATCCCAGTGACTCAGGCAGCTGAGGCAGGAGGATCCCAAATTCAAGGTCAACCTCCAAAACTTAATGAGAATTTGACCCACAGTTAGACCCAGTGAGATGGGAGCCTAGGAGTGTTTAGAGTAGGTGACATGATCTAAGTGGCAGGAAGCCACAGTTTAGATGCCTGGTCCTCAGCAGGAACATAGCCCTGAGCTAAAGTCTCCTAGGGAGAACTAGTTCTCCCCTGTGGGGCTGGGGGGGGGGGAGGGATTAACCCTATTATGTAAAACAAAGTCCCTGGAATTTTTATTTCAGAGACTTAAATGCCTTGTTGCAGGCAGTTTGATCCCAGAGTGGATCCCACTTCCATGTGTTCACCTAAAAGATTTGATTCTGTTGGGAATGGACTGCCCTGCAAAGAGGCTAGCGGGCTCCCCACGGCCAAGTGCCTCCCACTTCCATTTCACATCTAGAAAATGTGGCCAAGACTGAGCAAGGCTCCCTTGGCAACTTATTAGCCTCATTCATTTCTGCCCACGATGAGAGTATAAATAAATGTCCTTAAGAAAATGCTTTGCTTTTTTTTTTTTTTTTTTTTTTTGATTTTTGTTTAGTATTTTGTTTTTACCTAGAACTCTGGCTTTTAGCTTGAGATGTGAATGATCCAGGTTTATTGGTTTTCAATCATGTTTAGGCATTGAGAGTGAACCTTAAAATACTTATCCTATTATTAATATGAGAAGCCAAATGCCAAATTTAAAATATCTATTACTGACTTTTCATCAACACTACTGTGTAAGTGAAACACAAAACAACTCTTATTATTTTGATTTTTTGAGATGGGAGTCTTGCTATATTTATTTATTTTTGTGGTTCTGGGGATGGAACTCAGGGTGCTATACCAACAAGCCACATCCCCAGTCCTTTTTTGTTTTTTATTTTGAGACAGGGTTTTACTAAGTTGCTGAGGCTGGCCTTGAACTTGTGATCCTTCTGCCTCAGCCTCCCAGGTAGCTGAGATTACAGGTGCATGCCTGACTTGTTTGTTGTTTCTTTTTTTTTTTAAAGAGAGAGAGAGAGAATTTTTAATATTTATTTTTTAGTTCTCGGCGGACACAACATCTTTGTTTGTATGTGGTGCTGAGGATCGAACCCGGGCCGCACGCATGCCAGGCGAACGCGCTACCGCTTGAGCCACATCCCCAGCCCTGTTTGCTGTTTCTATTGGGATCTTATCTCCCAATGTGTTTGATTAATTAACTTTATTCAATGGACACTGTATTTGAGAAGGTATTTATGGAAACAATTTAAGATCTTGCAGAATTTTTAATTACTTTAAAGAGAATTTTTTGTTTGTTTGTTAGTATGTCTTGTTTTACAGCTATATAAGAACCCTAATTATCTGGAAGCACCTTAACACAAGCTCAGATCTTGAGACTGTTCTGGACCACCAAGATGACACAAAACTAAGCTCCAGTCTGTTCAAGAAGCATTTACTTCCAGATGCTTTTTTACTCCTCTGGTGCAGCTTTTCCAAGTCCCAGCCCAAAGTAGAGCAATTACAGGGTCTCTACCCTTGACCCACTCAAGACTCCAGCTTTTGTCCCCTATCCCATGAAGCTCCCCAAATTCTGGCTTAGTCTTGCAAACACCCTGAAGGTAAGAGCCACCCTAAGTGATGGGTTCACCTCCTGTAGTCCAGTTCTCTCCCAGACTTCAGCCTGGTGATTATTATTTTGGTAGCTCTCTGATGTTCCCTAAGAAGTATATATTCTGGGGCTGGGGATGTGGTTCAAGTGGTAGTGCACTCACCTAGCATGCGTGAGGCACAGGGTTCGATTCTCAGCACCACATAAAATTTTTAAAAAATAAAGATATTGTGTCCACCTAAAACTAAAAAATAATAATAAAAAAGAAGTATATATTCTATATTTGATCTAGCTTAATTCAGCTGTCTTCAATGGGAGAGTCAGTACAAGTACATTAGTTTGCCATCTTCAGAAGCAGATGTTTTCATGAAGTCTGAATATTTCTGCTTATGTTGGCATTAGAATATACACAAGCAGGAACATTAGGTTTTGCAGTATTTACATTCTACTAGTTGTCCCATTGACAACTTGATAAATCAAAGAGCAGTGTGCTTCTTATGCTCATGAATGTAATCATCTAGGATGAAACAGCCCTACTTTACCTAATAAGAAGACCACAGTCGCATCTGGCCTCCACCACTTATTCACCCAGGAGAAAACAAGTGAACTGTAGAGTCCATTCTGTACACATGGAAGGTAGTGTTTGCCAAACAAATAACAGGGTGTGCCTAATCATTTCCTTCCTAGCTTACTGGGAATTGGCAATAGGTTTTAATGCTGGATTTCAGCTTTGTATAAAATGCTAAGAGATCTGTGGTTGTACTTTACACATATTTAAGACTATCAGATCTGGCTGGGCACAAATCTGTAACCGGAGCTACTCAGGCAGCTGAGGCAGGAGGATGGCAAGTTCAAAGCCAGCCTCAGCAACTAAGGGAGACCCTGTCTCAAAATTAAAAAATAAAAAGAGCGCCTCTAAATTCAATCCCTGTACACCCTCCCCCCAAAAAAACATCTAAAAAAAAAAAAAGTGCCACAGACATCTGGAGATGTAACTAGGTGGTAGAGCGCTTGCTTACCACGCTGGAGGCCCTAGGTTCAACCCCAGTACGGGGTTGGGGTGGATGGCACAGAACGGTGTCATGTAGGCAAAAGGCTTGGCACATAGTAGGTGCTGAAATCCGCCAAATCTGAAAAATGACACTAAGGACAGGACAGACAGAATCAGTGCCCAAGGGCGGCGCTCTACCAAGATGGCAGGAAACAAATTCACATGGCCCTTGGGGAAGCGAGGTCACCGATCAGAAGCCCCACCGGGCCCTCTCCACACCCTTGCGGGAGACCGAGTTCCCTTTCCAGCGGCTCATCCCTCTCCCCGCACCTGCAAACCAGGTGGTCCCCTTGAAGCTGATCTGCAATTGCCCAGCGCCTGGCACCCGCCCTGCAGACACCGCCGACCGACTCTGTCCTGGGGCGGGAGTCGCGCCCCTGGACAGCACGGTGGGCGGCAAGTGGCCTCCCAACGCTCGGGGTTCCTTTCGCGGCGGGAGCCCTCGAGGGAGGGGAAGTCAGAAGCTGTCGGAGTTCCCACGCGGCCCCGGACCTGCGGGCCCCCAGCACCTGCCCGACCGCCGCGTCCTCGGGGCCATCCCGGCGCTGAACAGGGCTGGGGGCGAGATAGCGGGGCTGGGGCTACGTACCGGGACCTCGCCTTTCCCGCCAGGACCTCGTCCAGCCTCTGGCGTCCGCAGGGAGGAGAGAGACCCACACCGGGCTCAGAGGGACCCTGGGGCCGGCGGACTAGGGCCCCGAGAGAACAGGCGGGAAGACGGGTAGCGGGACAGGGGGTCAGGGGAAAGGACGGATGGACCGACAGAAGGACGCGGGGATGGACGGACGGGGGATGGAAGGTCGGGCGACAGACAGGACCGGCCCGGCCGCCTTCGCCCTGAGCTCAAGACCGGTGGTCAGAGCCCCCTCCGGCGTCCCCTTCGTGGCGCGGGCCCCTCCCGTCCTACCTAGGGCCAGCATGTAGCCCTCGAAGTTGTCGCTGCTGAGCAGGTTCCAGGTGCCACTCAGGTCAGCCGGCATGGTCGGTGGTCAGCGGCCAATACCTGCCGGCGGCTGGCTGCACCGCCAGTACTTTCCAAATGGGGCGGGGGGCGGGGCCGAGAGGACATCAGCGTGGGAGGAGCTGGACCGCCCGCAGCGCCGAGCTCCCAGAGGGACCCCTCTGGCTGCCCGCTTCTTTAGCCAGGGCGCTAGCCACTGCCCCCGCCCTTGGCAACTCGGGCTCCCTTGGGGCCCCTCTCCCTTACCTCTAAACACAGGCGAAACCCAGACCATGTTCCCTACCGCCCCCCTTTTTTGTCCCTCTGCCTACATGTTAATGACCAAGAATGGTCTTCAAACTCATGACATTAAATACTGTATCAACTGCAAATACCAATATACCCACAAACCCTGTGAACAGGGATCTCAATAAACAGGGGCTGATTTTTCTTTCCAACCAGTCGTGAAATGAGCGCTTGCTGGGGATGGCCTCGCAGCTCCACAAAGCAGCAGCACCTCTGATTGCCGAGGCCCTTAGTGCCTGTTACCTCTCTGTCGTGAGTTGGCTGCTGGGTTTCCAGCCAGGACATCTGTACCGAAGGTGGGGAAGACCTGAAGCACCACTGGCCATTACCCCCGTGGCAGAAACCTCCTCAGCAGAGTTTTGTTTACATCTTAAAACCGCCCCATGCCGCGAGGGAGCCTGTGGGAATCAGTCTCTAGTACTTAGCCACTGCAGTAAAGAAGGGAGAAGGAGTGAGAGTATGGGCTCACCTGCGACATTAGCCCCCGACACCATCCATATATGTTGGTTCCAAGATTTATATGTGCATCTCTCTTTTTAAAAAATATTTTCTTCTTCTTTTTTTTTAAGTTGGACACAATATCTTCATTTAATTAATTAATTTTTATGTGGTGTTGAGGATCGAACCCAGTGCCTTACCGTGCTAGGCAAGTGCTCTACAACTGAGCTATGACCCTAGCCTTTATATGTGCAGCATTTCTTTCTTGTCTTTTTTTTTTTTTTTTTTGGTACCAGGAATTGAACTCAGGGGCACTCCACCATTGAGTCACATCCCCAGCCCTATTTTGTCTTTTATTTAGAGACAGGGTTGCACTGAATTGCTTAGCACCTCACTTTTTTGCTGAGGCTGGCTTTGAACTCGAAATCCTCCTGCCTAGGCCTCCCCAGCTGCTGGGATTACAGGCCTGAGCCACCTCACCTGGCTTATATGTGCATTTCTGACCTTCCCCATGAGCTCCAGTCTCATTTTTGTGGTGCTGGGGATTGAACTCAGGACTCTATGCATGTGAGGCAAGCCCTCTACCAACTGAGCTATATCCCCAGCCCCATGTCTCAAATATATTGACAGCTAACTTTGTGTATTATCATTTGTCACGAAATTGTACTTCTCCAATAGTTACTTTATTATCTCTGTTTGACAGAGACAAAACTGAGACACAGAGAAGTTAAGTAATTTGCTGAAGATCATACGGTTGGTGGAAGAGACCCCTGAGCTCATGTGCCACCTGTCACCTTCTACTCTGTCTCCACTTATAAATGTCTTAAAGATATCTGAAACTTGACACATCCTAGAAAGAAAAAATTTAAAAAAATATTTATTTATGTATCTTTAGTTTTTTAGATGGATACATTAGTTTGTTTTTAAGTGGTGCCTAGGATCAAACCCAGTGCCTCATGCATGCTAGGCAAGCACTCTACCACTGAGCCACCACTCCAGCCCCAAAGAAAGAAATTTTTAAGAACAAAAGTTTCTCCATTTTCTCATCTCCATAAAATCTGCCATTAGTCACCTGGTTGCTCAAGCCAAGAACCAGGAAGGTATTGTTGAATTCTCCCTTCCCTAGGCACCCAAATTCAATCAGTCATCAAGTCCTGCTGTTTTGCCATCTTAACCTGAGCTGCCTAGACCACTACAAAAGTGTGTGTCTGGATTTGCTGCTTTTCCTGGGAGTCCTTCCAACCATTCTCCACACTGCAGCCAGGGTGAACTTTTTTTTTTTTTTTTTTTTTTTTTAGTAGAATCTTTTTCATTTAGAAACAAAACACAAAATGAGAAAAAAATTTTCCAACCACACAGGAGGGGTATGGGTAGGGGGGAGGTATCTTTCCATCCAGCCCCAGCCCCAGCCCCAGCCCCAGCCTGTGGTTTTGGTAGCAATAAGGAATATGGGGTAATGGCCCAAAAAATAAAAATGGTGTGTGTGTATGGGAAGGAGGGGGTGCAAAAGCTGTGCGGAGTGGTGAGGGAAGGGACAGAAGAGGTCATACATACATATGTGTCAGAGGTCATATATACATATGTGTGTGTATATATACATATGTACACACACATATGTATATATGTATATTTTATATTTATTTTTTTAGTTGTAGTTGGACACATTACCTTTTATTTATTTATTTATTTTTATGTGGTACTGAGAATCAAACCAGGGCCTCACACTTGCTAGGCGAGCACTCTACAGAGCCCTTCTTGATCAGCCTCTGGCTACTTCACCAACTGCATTACCTTCTATCTGTCCAAACTCAGTAGCTCCAGTCATTCCAGTTTTCCTTCTTCCAGAGCTTGGTATTTGGTATTCTTCTTCCCAGGGTGGGATTGGTTGATTTTTGTATGGTTAAGTCCTTTGGCTTGTAGTTCCAGAGTACTGTTCAGGGAACAGTCTTTCCAATCACACTCTCCAACAGGGAGAATTGTCTCTAGATGCCTGCAGCTTCTGTCCACCATCAGCTTCCTCCTCATGAAGGTAGGATGAGCTACTTGGATGGAGGCAACTAGGATGACTACCTGTCCTGGTTTCCTTGGAACTAAAGGAGGGCTTAGGACATGGAACTTTTCTTGCTGAAAGTACAAAACTTGCAAACTGGAATGAATGCTTGTCCTCAGGGCTGTAGCCACTGAGCCACTTTAATCCACCAGGGAGAGTTAATCTAACAAAATTTTTAACTCCAAAGTGAAACTGGAAGTGTGTTTATTTTACAGATCCAAATTTTCCCTTAGGTAAAAGTCCAGACTGGAATAGTGTTTAAATTATTACCCCCCATTAAAAAAAAAAAACCAAAAACAAAAACAAAAACAAAAAAAAACCCTGTTAGCCTGAAAATAATAGAAATTGGCTGGGGTATAGCTCAGTGATAGAATGTCTGTCTGCTTAGCATGTATGAAGCTCTGTGGTCAATCCCTGTAACAAAAATAAAAAAATTCGGGGCTGGGGATGTGGCTCAAGCAGTAGCGCGCTCGCCTGGCATGCATGCAGCCCAGGTTCAATCCTCAGCACCACATACAAACAAAGATGTTATGTCCGCCAAAAACTAACTAACTAAATAAATTCATTAAATTACTCACTAATGTGCAATTTGGACAGGACTCCCTAGGGACAGTTCATCTTAATTCAGTGTGGCATTAGCTGGAGTAAGTTGACTTGAAGGCTCTTCAGAATGGCTTAGGCTCATGACCAGCAAACTGATGCTAGTTGTGTGCTAGTAGGGAGCTCATCTGGGCCTGGGAGGCAGGGGCCAGGTCCCTCTTTGTGTGGGACTCTCTAGGGGGGTGCTTGGGCTCCTTCACAGCACCAGAGACTGGATTCTCAGAGAGTCCAAGAGAACCAGGAAGCAACTGTACTGGTCTCAGATGTCATATTAAATCATTTCTACCAGAGTCCCAGGCTTCCTGGAACTCTGTAAGAGAGGGAGCTGTACTGGGGGTTTAGCCTAGTAGTACAGTGCTTGCCCAGAACATGTGAGGCTATGTTTCCAGACTGAGAAAACAAAGGGAAGGAACATGCACCTCATCCCTCCATGGGAGGAGTGTCAATGTCACATTGTGAGAAGAGCATTTAGGACGGGAGAGATTGTTATAGCCATCTTGGACACCATACCAACAATGGCCCTCACACTAAGTTACAACTTCTAACCTAGAATATCAGTAATAAGGTGCCATTTAATTTTTTACTTGATGATTAAAAAAAAAAATCTTATTTCTCCATTGGCTTAGAACTTTAAAAAGTGGCAAAGCACTTGCCCAGCTGCCACAGTCTGGCTGGGCACAATCAGGAGCCACTTGTCAAAAGAAACTAACTTTATTTTTAGAACCACACACGCCAAACAAAACAGCCTCTCAGGAAAAACCCTCAGAGCCTCAACTGCCACCACTGGCTTTCCACAAGCCTCTCTCTCCCACACAAGCTTCTCTCCACCTCCCACAATCCTCCTGCTCTTGAGGCCGATTGGCTGGGTCACGTGGGCGGAGCCAAAAAAGTCCCCCAATGAGCAGCTCCGTGGTCTGAAAGGGCAGGGAAACAGCCCAATGAGCATCACTGCAGAGGAGCCAATCAGCTAGATGTTGCTGGGGCCGCTGTGAGCCAATCATCAGCCGGCAGCTGGAAGTTTGCTGGGGCCCCTTCGGCTGTGGCTCTCAACACCCAGCATGTGTGAAGCTCTGGGTTCCACCCACAGCACCACAAAACAAAACAAAAAACCTCTGAGTCCCCTTCTCAGAACAGCCTTCAGTACAATGCTGACATCCACATGCTCCACTTCACAGCTCAGCTTGTGCCCTTCATAACTGCCATATTCTACAAACATCTCTTTTCTCCTTATTTATTGACTGCCTTTTTCTTGCAAGGCAGAGACCGTGTTCCTGTCACTCCCCCCTACAGTATTCCCAGGCCTACCACAGTGCTTGACAAGTGACTAATAAATGTCTAAGACTGAATGAATGAATGATTTTGACCTTTCCCAAGGGAGAAATGCCATTTTTCTTGAGAAGCCCAAGTAACAGTACCTTGCCCAGAATGAGCTGCCAGTTCTCATGAGATACTGATTTACTTAGTGGAAGCTGACAGGCTTAGATATACCTTGCCATTTAAAGGAGACGGAACCATGAACTCTGACCAGATTTCCAGAGCATGGGAACAGGACATGGAAAAATCATACTTCCTCTCCTTAAAATCTTATTGTTCTCAAACTTGACCTGAAAATGAAAGCCACGGAAATATACTAATTATTGTAGCTTTTGTGCTAGTTGGTATGGCTTTGGGCCAGTTTGAACAGGGGTCATCCTGTAGGGATGGACTGAATTTCAGTTGATGTGGTCAGAGGCTGGAGTTGCCTATAGATCTTCCTTCTAGTCAGTACCAAAGGTTATCTCTGGAAAGAGTGAAGAAATTTATTTGGCCAAAATTGAGCACTTTCTTTCCTTTTGTTTGATGCTAGTGATTTGGCCAAGACATGGTGTTTTTTTAAACTCAGTGTTCTTAACCACTGAGCCATATTCCCATCCCTTTTTATTTTTTATTTTTTTAATTTCAAGACAGGATCTCGAAAGTTGCTTAGGGCCTCGCTAAGTTGCTGAGGCTGGTTTTGAACTCATGATCTTCCTGTCTCAGCCTTTTGAGCTGCTGGGATTCTAGGAATGATCAGATTCTTTTTGATGTAAGGCACTCAGTAGCACATGCCCAACACACAGTAAGGGCTCAATAAGTGTTGGCATTATAAAGTTCAAACAGCACCACTGGCAAACAAGGTGCAGATTTCAGAGATGGGCACTGTTTATGCCTTCTCACAGTTGAGTGGATACCATGGTGGGTGATTTAGATGGAAGCCTTTGGAAACAATCTTGAGTGGCAGAGTAATGAACTTCCTGTAGTACCCTGAAATAAATGTTAAAGGAGCCCATTTCATAACATAGCAACTACTGGGCTCCTAGAGAAGAGAATCAGTGAGTTTGGGAAAAGACAGCAGCTCCCTTTACTTAGATCAGATCGTCAGGATGGCACGGAAAGAAAGCATCCTTTGGTACAAGGAGATAAACCTGATGGATCCTCCGGCTCAATCCTTGTACCTGCATCACCAAAGAGAACCACTCATACCAAATAGATTTGCTGTACACACAGATAAACAACAAAGATGTTCTTCATGCGCTATATTTTTTCTGAAGAGATGCCAGTAAAGGACTTTCACTGCTAAGTTTGGTTGCTGCACTCAAATTATACCATGCAAGGAGCAGAATTCGATCCATAAAACCACCAACATGAAACAAATCACGAACATCACCCATTTCCTATATTCTCAATTCACCTTCCAAAAGCATATTATGAAAAAAATGTTATAGGGAATAAACAATGGTATATTTTTCTCTCACTTAAAGGAAATCCCCACAGTGGAGAATACCTGTTCCCCTGTGAAATTAATTGTTCTAATCTTCATTATCCAAAGAGAATGTTCTGTTCTGGAGGACACCCAAAACTATGCTATTCTGCGACAAATATCCTGGCAGCAGGATCTGTGTACAAAGCTGCTATTCCATAAATAGTGTAACGATAAAATTCTTTCCTAGACAATACATGTCCTGGGAATGTCCCCTGCCTGCATTCCCAGGGGGTCCTGATGTCAGTATAGATAAACAGAGTGTGGGCACTTGGAAGTGGGAAGAAGCTTCTGATGAATGATGTGAGTTTTTTTTTTTTTTTTGTGGTGCTGGGTATTGAACCCAGGGCCTTGTGCATACAAAGCAAGCATTCTAGCAACTGAGCCATATCTCCAGCCATGAGGTGAGCTTTTCTGGAACTTAAAGCAAGTTTGATAGTTTCATCTGCCTGTAGATGGTTATTTTTCAGGTCTACTTCAAACTTTAAGCTCCGAAAGTCAAGTGGGTAGAGGAAATGACCCTCATCTCTATGATCTGAGATTCTGACCCTTTATTCACTCAGTGGACTCCGGCTGAATCCCATGGGTGCCAGGTTTTGTGCCTCTCCTGTCTTTGCGAGTTGGCCGGACAGCTTTAGTAAGGATAAGTTTGGCCAGGCACCGTGGTGCAGGCCTATAATCCCAGCAGCTCAGGAGGCTGAGGCAGGAGGATCATGAATTCAAAGACAGTCAGCCTCAGCAAAAGCGAGGTGCTAAGCAACTCGGTGAGACCCTGTCTCTAAATAAAATACAAAATAGGGCTGGAATTGTGGTTCAGGGTTCAAGCATTTGCCTAGCATGTGTGAGGCGTTGGGTTGGATCCTCAGCATCACATAAAAATAAGTAAATAAACCCCCACTCCTACAAAAGATTAAGTTGGGTGTGGTAGAGTAAACATTTGTCAACTTTATTTAACATTTTCTTTTTTCCAACTGTAGCTTCATATCTGACTAAACAATTGCACAATTATAAGTATTTTTTTTTCTGAAGAAGAATTATAAACCTTCATCTGGAGTGGTATAGGTAATAAATATAAATTATAAAAAAATAAATTATTCTATTTTTGTTGGGAATTTAACCATGATCCTGTTTCTATTGTAGAACAGTTTTTAACAAACCATAAGAAGCTCTCTCTGGGGCTTGGCGCAGTAGCATATGCCTGTAATCTCAGCAACTCAAGAGGCCGAGGCAGGAAGATCACAAATTCAAGGCCAGCTTCAGCAATTTAGAGACCCTCTATCAAAAATAAAACAAAAATATGGGCTGGGGTTGTAGCTCGAAGGTAGAGCACTTGCCTCAAATGCATGAGGCCCTGGGTTCGATCCTTACCCATAAAAATATTTTTATGCACCACATAAAAATAAAGACATTGTGATAATCTACAACTAAAAAAAATTTTTAAAAATAAAATAAAAAAAGGACTGGCAGTGTAGCTCAGTGGTAGAGGGCTCCTGGGTTAAATTTCCAGTACTTAAAAAAAAAAAAATTTAAATAAGATGAAGAATTCCTTCCCTTATCCATCCTGGTGGAGAGCCCTGCAATAGGCATATATAAAATGTCAATTCCTTTCATAACTAAAGTTAGGCTTGGTGGGGGTTGATTCTGTTTTTTTTTGAGTCAGGATCTGGCTGTGTTGCCAGGTTGGTCTTGAACTCTGGGCTCAAGTGATCCTCCTGCCTCAGCCTCTTAAGCAGTACCCGGCTAGAATCAGAATCTGGAGTGGACATTTGCTTTTCACACTTTGTTTTCTCTTGTGTGGTACTTATTTGGAATTAGTTTCATTAATATTTCTTCAGGTTTTAGTGAACTACTAGTCTCTTAAAAATAAAGTGATTTGTACATTCTTTTTTTTTTAAGGCCTTATTAAAAACAGTCATCTTAACCACTCTGATAAAAAGAAAAAATAAATCTTATTTTAATTTCCAACTGACTTTTATCAGATTTTTAAAATTTTGTTTATGAAAGATAAAGATTTCTTTCCTGAGTTACAACACCAGATTGTTTAAAATCTCCAGAAGAGTGATCCAAACTGTCAAGCTGTAGCATTTCTATGACTTCGCCTCTGAAGTGTTTCTCTGCAAAGGAGCCAGGACAACCCCAACATTCCTATCTTCGCTCTCAGAGCTGTACAAATCATGCTTTTCAATGTATTCTTGGACCAGATCTGGTACCAAGTAGCGAATGCTCTGGCCCCTTCGGAGGGCTCTCCGGATCTTTGTGGATGAGATGTCATTGTTGATCCACTCGTTCACCAGGTGAATGTTGCTCTGGTGTTTCCACAGCACATCAGACTCATAGATGAATTTCTGAGCATCACTTCCATCCCGAGTGACACATACCAGCCCATAGTCTGCCACGATTCGGGAGATGTCCTCACTCTTCCACAAATTGGGCACACCGAAGGACTCTAGTAAATCTGCCCCACACAGCAACTTCACCTCTGGCACACCTGGGAGGAAGAATGAAGCAGAGTTTCAGAGTTGGCTTCTCCAATAACCCCCCACAGTTACAATGACTATATGTATGTGTTTTTCAGGAAAGAGAGTTCAATTTTTATAAGATTCAGATTTCCAAAAATGATCCCGGACACCTCAAAAGCTAAAGTGCACTGCAGGAGAAGTAAGCACAGAGCACCTTTCACTCTCTCTTCCTTCATGAAGCCAACAGGGCCACCTTCTGGGCACCAGATGTGAAATCCCAAGGGCGGCTGCTCAGCTCTGGAATCTGAATTATTCTAGTCTTGGTCTCTTTGGAGTGCTGGTGGAACTTACGAACCTTTTGTTTTGGGCTCTAGGGATTTCTTCTGACTAGAATCCTGTCTTTGTTCCAAGCACTTCCTCTTCCGTCCAGACCTTTCAACCACAGGTGAGTTCTGCCTGTGGTCACAGTTGCCAGCCTCTAGCTTCTCTTGGTGGTGTCTATAAAACAACATAAAATAGTATTTCCTGCTTTCTTATGATGCTCCACTGAAATACTGTCCCTTTGAAGATGCTTAAGTCTCTGACCTAATGGTAAAATGGGGTGATATTCAAAATGTTTCATCACTGGTACCCACAGCACCCCACCAATTAGGATGGCCAGTACAAGGTCAATCCTAGGAAAACACAAATGGTGTCTATCACCATTTTTTGTGTCTGTGCCACAGCAGCAGGAGTCAACATGAATTATTTATTATGCCACGCATCACAGTAGAACCTCTGTGTGAATTGTCTGATTAAATCTTCTCCATTCCCATATCATAAATATCATTATCCCCACAATGAATGGGAAGATGGAGGCTTAGGAATGCAACTCTCCTTGTGGCAGAATCCCTGGAACATAGGAGGTATTTGATAACTTTTTTGGGGGTACCAGGGATTGAACTCAAGGGCACTCAACCACTGAGCCACAATTCCAACCCTATATTTAGTATTTTATTTAGAGATAGGGTCTCACTGAGTTGTTTAGCACCTCCCTTTTGCTGAGATTGGCTTTGAATTCATAAGCCTCCTGCCTCAGTTTCCTGAGCCTCCAGGATTAGAGGCGTGAGCCACCACACCGGCTTGACAACAATTTGATTGAATGAATGTTTTGGTTGTCACAAAGAAGTGGGATGACTCTCCCCTTTTTATCAGAATCATTTGTCATCCCCATTAAGAGGGGAGCCCACTAGTTTTGCCCACAGTCTTTGGGCTTGTACATAGCAGAGACAGCATTTGAACCCAGTAGTCTGGTTCAGACCCACACTTCTGACCACCAACGACTGACCTAGAACCACACGCCAGGGATAAGGACCTGGAGGGCCAAGGGTCAGAGGCCCCACAGGAAGACACACAGGCAGATGTGTGCACAGCTCCATTCGGGGTGGGAAGAGGGTGCCACCACCTTACCACACTGTACCATTACCTCAGGTCCAGGAGCCACATTGTGGGACTCACTGAGGGGCCGTTGTGCTCTTAAATCCCTTCCCTCCTGAACAGCTGAACTGAATATGTAATAGGTTACCACAGAGCCAGAGAGAGATAGGTAGGACTAGGTTCAGAGCCTGGTCTGATTACAGAATTTTTTGCCAACAAGCAGAGGAGACTTTTCCCTGCCAAGCTTGAAAAGTGAGTCCTCCTGGTAAGTTCCTGCTGGACACCATCTGCCAGCTCAGGGCTCAGCTCTGCCCTAAGCACACTGCCCAGAGGGCCTCACAGCAGCTTCTGATGTGACTGGGTTTCATGATGAGACTCTCGAGAGAGACCTGGGAGGCAGGGGTTATTATTACTCTGGGGCTGAGCAGCCTGACAAGTAGCCTCTCGAAGTGTGTGCATGGCTGCGGACTCCACACTCCACTGTCCAGTCCCCAGCGTCTGGAGCCTGAGGCAGCTTAACGGCCGCAGAGGTGGCAGCAGGAGAATTGATTTCCTGATCTCCCACAGCAACTGAGGGGGCAGGACCTTGAAATACACGGTGGCATCCACTCTTCCAGCTCTTCTAAACACTTGTGCCTGAGCACCTAAACTCCCCTTCACTTTAGTACTCAGAGTGGCCTCTATTTCTTACTCTGACCCCGCCCCCATACTATCAGTAACCAGAAGGCTCAGAACTCTAAGAACAGAAAGTTTTTTCAGAAAGCTTTTTAAATTTGCCTTCAAGATAATCAAAGAAATAATTAGATATTACTTACTCTGGCTTCTGAACCCTTAAGTGGAAGTTTTAAAAGTATTAGCACAGAGGTCTGTGGTATTCCCATGTCCCCGAGCAAGCATCACCTACAGCTCCTCATCCTGAAGCCCCCTGTTTCTCTCTCATACTGAAGACAGATGACAGCAATATCCTTCTGCAACTCTGCCTTTCTGACCTGAGGCTCAGACAGGCCAGGCAGACTGCCTCAATTTCCTGACAAATATTGCAGGGTACCAAACACGGGGACATCTCAAACCACGACGACAGACACAAAGGCTAAGGAACACCCAACCTCTGTGCTGTGTTTTATAGCCTGTGGTGCCCTTCCATGGAAATGGCACAGCCATGTCTTTCCAGCTCTGGTGACAGCTTTGCAAATCTGTCCATTCAGATGTAAGACAGTATTGAAACATGGCAAAAAGAAGGCACAGAAATGATATTAATTTCAGTATTACTACCTCAGCACCTTAACAGTCTCTGTCCACTCCTTCTGAAGACTTTCCCACGTGTCCACCTCCACCCAGTTGGAAGTCTTGGTGGCAAGTTCTGCCATGATGATTCGGTGGTGGGCAGGGATGAGCCCTTTCTTCTTATATGCATCACCAACAGGAGAAATTATGCCTTTGATAACTCTATATTTTCCTGGATAAAGAGTTAGATTGGAAATTAGGAATAAGAAATTTTGTGCACAGAAAATATTATGATTTTTATTTATTTATTTATTTTGTGGAACTGGGTTGATTGAACCCAGGACCTTCCACATGCTAGGCAAGCACTCTACCACTGAGCTACATCCCAGCTCCCTTTTTGATTTTGGTTTTAGTACTGAGGATTGAACCCAGGAGTGTTCTATCACTGAGTCACATCCCCAGACCCTTCCTTATTTTGAGACAGGGTCTCACTAAGTTGCTGAGGCCTCAAACTTGCAATATTCCTATCTCAGTCTCTCCAGTAGCTGGGATTAGAGGCATGTGCCACTGTACCCAGATCAATATTACTTTTGCAATCACAGATTCTCTTTCTTTTTTTAAAAAAAAACAACAGTGATTTAGATTTGTTAATTGATTGAAACTATGATAAAATATACATACATAAAACTTACCATTTAACAACTTTAAATGCATAGTTCCACAGCATTAAGCACAAGCAACCATCACCAGAACGGATACTCCTTAATTTTTTCATCTTCCCCAACTGAAACTGAGTTTCAGTTGGGGAGATGATGGTATGGTGGGGGGTTGAACTCAGGGGCACTCAACCACTGAGAGAATACCCAGCCCTACTTTGTGTTTTAGAGACAGGATCTCGCCGAGTTGCTTAGTGCCTCACTTTTGCTGAGGCTGGCTTTGAACTCGTAATCTTCCTGCCTCAGCCTCCCAAGCTGCTGAGATTATAGGTATGTGCCACAGCGCCTGGCCTGTACAGTTTACAATTTGATTGGTATTGCCAAATTACCTTGCAAAAAGCTTTAATGGATTTGCATTGTCCTCCTAGAGTGTATGCAGACCGTTTCTCCCCAGTCTCTAATACTGGACATTATTGAGTTTAAAAACTTTTGTCAGTGTGAGGGGCAAAATATATGTAATTTTTAATTTTGGTTCTGAGATTATTGGAATTAATTAAGGTTGAACATCCATCCATCCATGTGCATCTAACAGAAAATTGCTTGATGATTTATGCAACAAAATAAAATGTGTGTATATACAAATATTTGCATGTAAAACTACAGAAAAACGATTGAAGGGTGAATTTTATTTTATTTTTGGTATTAGGGACTGAATCCAGGGGCACTTTACCACTGAGCTATACCCCACAGCTCTTTTTATTTTTCATTTTGAGACAAGGTCTCCCTAAATTACTCAGGGTCTTGCTTAGTTGCTGAGGCTGGCTCCAACTTGTGATCCTCCTGCGTCACTGGGATTACAGGTATGCATCACCACATTTGGCTGGAAGAATGTATTTTTAAACTATTAACAGTGGTTGCCTCCAGAGAAATGAGAGGTGAGCATTTTATTTCATATACATGCTCTTTTATAACATTATTTATCTCTTAGAGCATATACATGGTGACCATGAAGTATGGAAACATAAGTGAATAATCATAACAAATGATTTCTCTCTTTCTCTCTCTCTCTTTTTTCCTCTTGTACTAAGGATTGAACCCAGGGACACTTTACCACGGAGGTGCATCCCCAGTCCTTTTTATTTTTTATTTTGAGACAGGGTCTCCCTAAGTTGCTTAGGGCCTCACTAAATTAATGAGGCTGGCTTTGAACTTGTGATCCTCCTCCTTTAGCTTCCCAAGCCACTGGGATTACAGGTACGTGCCACCATGCCTGAGGAAAAGATACAGTTTTTATATGCATGATGTAAACCTGTTATAAAATGAATCCCTGGATAAAATGGAATTATATAACCATAATGAAAGCAAGGTTTTGTTTCCTTTTTTCATAAGGGAACAAAAAAGCTCAAGTGTGTTTTTTTTTTTTAATATTTTTTTTAGTTGTTGATGGACCTTTAATTAATTAATTATATGTGGTGTTGAGAATCAAACTCAGTGCCTCACCGTGCTAGGCAAGTACTCTACCACTGAGCCACAACCCCAGTCCTAGGGGTTTTTTTTGTTGTTGTTGTTATTGCTTGTTTTGAGATGAGGTCTTGCTATTTGTGGCCCAGGCTGGTCTTGAATTTCCAGGCTCAAGTGATCTATCTTCTTGCCTCAACCTACTAAATAGCTGGGTCCACAGGTGGGTACCATCATACCTGGATGAAACTTGCATTCTGAGGATCATTGTTGCTTCTACTGAGCTCTAAATACATAAAACTGAATTTTTATTCTATAGGCCAGTAGCCAGATGCGTAGACATTCCATGGACATACCTTACCTGCTTTTGTGTTTGTTTTGAGGCAGTCTTGCTGGTTGTGAACTAGTGCTGGGACTACATGCACACACCACTACATTTAGCTCCTCACCCTTTTTTGGCTAAGTCTCTGTGCAAATGAGTAGGGAGCATGTTTGTACCTTGTTGATTAATTGTTCACACTGACAGAGAGACCCAATCAAGTGGTTCTTTAGCCTTAAATTGCTTTTCTATTTTTGTACTGAGGATTGAGCCCAGGGGTGCTTAACCACTGAGCCACATCCCCAGCACTTTTTATTTTTTGTTTTGAGACAGAGTCTCCCCAGGGCGTTGCTAAGTTGCTGAGACTGGCAAACTTTGATCCTCTGCCTCAGCCTCCTACGCTGCTAGGATTATAGGCATGTGTCACCAAGCTAACACTTACATTGCTTTTGGTTACTGTTCCTACCTGTTCCATTCAGGTAATCCTTGGCCAGCTCAAATAATCTGAGGTGCATGTTGGTGATTGGATTAAATGAACCACAAGCAAGAAGAACCACTTCAGTTTTCTCTGATTTGTCCATGGTAAGAACTTGAAGTTGGTGCTCTAAATGGAAAACTCTGACATCTTCCTTGTTGTCTACAAAGGAAAAAGAAAATAAATCCAGTTATGTGATCATTAATAAATAAATCAATAAATCCATGTGATCATTTCAAACAGATGGACAATATTTGTCTATAATGATTATGCTAAATGAATTACATAATTGGCATTATTTCCCCACCCCTCCTTTTTAACATAAATATGTAACTCCTATCATAAAGGGAGGGAATCTCCTTCTCTATTCTTTGTGATTTGTTTTGCCCAAAAGAATGTGGGCAGTAGCAATAGGGTGCCAGCTCTGAGCCTAAGCCTCACAGGCTGTCTTAGTCCATTTCCTGTTGCTATAATGGAACAGTAGAGCGGGTGCTTTATAAAGAAAAGAAATTCAGGAGTTCCAAGAACATGATGCTGACTTCCTACTGAGGGTCCCAGGTTGTATCACAAGGTGGCAGAGAAGCAGAAAGGGAACCAGGCACATGCAGAAGGAACTAAGCACATATAAAGTGTTGTATAGTGTTGACCTTACTTTATAACAATCCATTCTCTTGAGAAGTCACCTCAGGGACCACCATGACCTAATTACCTTCCACTAGGGCCCACATTTTAAAGGTTCCACCACCTTCACATTGCCACACTGGAGACCAAGCTTCCAGCACATGAACTTTTGGGAGACTTAGTACCACATTCAAACCATAGCAGAGGCATCGAACCCTTCTGTTTTCAGGACTGCCACCCAGCCATGAAAACTAGCCCAAGCGAGCCTGCTGGAGTGTGGTGGAACTCGTGGAAGAGTGCTGGTGTCCCAGCAGATGGACAGCCAACCATACAGTATGTGACTGCAGCTGTCCTAGGCCAGCCAAACCCAACAAACTTGAGCAGACAGGCAGCAAGTCCAGGTGGAATCAGCCAAACCCGGCTCAGGTCAGTAACCACGAGCTGACCCGACTCACAAGCAAAAATCAATATTTTTGATGGATGCCACTCAAGTTTTGTGATTGTGTTATTGTGGTTATCGTTAACTGAGAGGATATTATCATCTAACAAATATAAATCCTAACACCTGTCTTTAAAAACAGTATTTTCACCTCTTTGTCAACATGATCATGACATCATTTTTTTTTTAATTTTCTTTTTAGTTGTAGATGGACGTGATATCTTTATTTATTTATTTGGTGCTGAGGATGGAACCCAGCACCCCACGTGTGAGGCAGGCACTCTACCACTGAGCTATAGCCCCAGTCCAACATTATCATTTTGCATGGAGTGAGATTTATAATCTACATATATCTTTGTAACATCATTCTATTCAATCTTTCTTAAACCCTAATGAAGTCATGCTAGATATCTGATTTAAAGTATTGGGGACGGAGTGCATTTCCTGGTGGAGCACTTTCCTAGCATATGCAGGCCTGGCTTTGATCTCCAGAACTGCCAAAAATAAAATAAAATAAAAGTTGAGGTGGTGAGGAAGTAGCTCAGTGGTGGAGTGCTTGCCTAGCATGCATGAGGCCCTGAGTTTGATCCCCAACACTGGAAAAACAAAAAACAAAACTGTAATACAATTTTACCAAACTTGTCCACCTATAGAAATCATAACATGGAAAAGGCCCACAATGAAAACCAACCACCATTCCATCCCCTCCCCCAGCTGCCTAAAGGCAACTACTCCTCACCTCTTCAGTTATTTCTCCTGCTAGATTCTACCATAATTCTACATTGTGAGCTTCTGATGCTATTTCTCAAGTTATCAAAATTACAGAGTTCCCAATGACATCCTCCTAAGATCTGTGAGGATTAGTTCTCATAATCCCTTGCTACTCTCTCCCAGACTTCCTGTATTGGCAGGAATCTCCAGAGAAACAGAACCAAAGAACATATGTAATTAGGAGGAGAGATTGATCAGATTTTCTCAAAGGATCACAGAAGCTGAAAAGCTTTACAACGGCTGCCTCAGGCTTCAGACAGGGAAAGTGGCAGCCTCTCATCCCAAGAACCCAGAAGCACCTGGTGTGGTGATGCACACCTGTAATCCCAGAGATTTGGGGAGGCTGAGGCAGGAGGATCACCAAGTTCAGGGTCAGCTTCAGCAATTTAGCAAGAACTTGAGAGACTTACTGAGACCCTGTCTCAAAAAATACAAAGGCTGGGATGTAGCTCCATGGTAAAGACCCCTTGAGTTCAATCGCTAGTACTTAAATAAATAAATAGACCTCTTATTTGTGTGACCTTGATTCAATTACCTCTTTCAGTTTTCTCAACTGTAAAATGAAGATAGAGACAGAACCAATCTCAGTTATTTTGAGTAAGTTTTTATTTTGTGGTGCTGGGGGTGGAACCCAGGGAGGGCCTCAGCATGCTAAGTTCTACTGCTGAGCTCTGCCCCAATCCTGAAGATTATTTCTCAGGATAATACATGGCCAAGTGCTCAGCATATTGCCTGTACCACTGTGTTAAAATGGATGCAAGCTGAAGACTTTGAGGAAAAGAATAATACTGATGATGGTGATGAGGCAGGACTGATTAGAAGAGCAAAACAAGAGAGAAAGATCAGCTACAAAGTAAGCACAGCTTCATTTAAGTAAATCTTTGGGGTAAGAATTAAGAAAGAGATCTGAGGCCATTTCCAAACACACAGTAATCCCAGCTACTTTGAAGGCTGAGGCAGGATCATCTCCTGTGCCCAGCAGGTTCAATGCCAGCCTGTACAACATGATGAGACCACCATCTCAAAAAAAAAAAAAAAAAAAAAGGCATAATGATAGGGATCACAGGGACAGTGCTAATTGTGCATAGAAAATAAAGGAAAGAACAGTCAGAATGGTCAGCATGGCATTAAGGAATGAGTTCAGCTGAGCGCAGTGGTGTACATGCCTATAATCCCAGGGACTTGGGAGGCTAAGACATGAGGATCACAAATTCAAGGCCAGTCTCTGCATTTTAGCAAGACCCTATCTCAAAACATAAACTGGGCTTGGTGGTGCATGCCTATAATCCCAGCAACTAGGGAGGCTGAAGCAGGAGGATTGCAAGTTCCAGGCCAACCTCAGCAATTTTTTTTTTTAAGAGAGAGAGAGAGAGAGGGAGACAGAGACAGAGAGAATTTTTTAATATTCATTTTTTAGTTTTCGGCGGACACAACATCTTTATTTGTATGTGGTGCTGAGATTGAACCCAGCACTGCGTGCGTGCCAGGTGAGCGCGCTACCGCTTGAGCCACATCCCCAGCCCAACCTCAGCAATTTTTAAAAAATATTTTATTAGGGCTGGGGACATAGCTCAGTTGGTAGAGTGCTTGCCTTGTATGCACAAGGTCCTGGGTTCAATTCCCAGCACCAAAAACAACAACAACAACAAAACTTATTAGTTGTTGATGGACCTTTATTTATTAAATGTGATGCTGAGAATCAAACCCAGTGCCTCAAACATGCTAGGTAAGCGCTCTACCACTGAGCCATGACCCCAGCCAGCCTTAGCAAAAGAAGAGCTAAGGGTGGCTGACTGGTAGAGCACCCTAGGCTCAATTCCCAGTATGGGAAAAAAATGAGCTAATAGGTAAGAAGGATTTAAATGCTCCCCCTTCAGTGATCATACCGAAGGATAATACCAGGGTTCACTTGGGGCTATACCCAACCCTGTCGTCCCTATTCCTATCCCCATCCAAACTACCTTCTGCATTATAGTGGTGGTGAAGGCATCCTTCCCACAGTACCCTGGGCCCTGCTGGGAAGCCACTGCGCCTACTCTCCAGGACAGCAGTGCAGGGGCCAGGGGTTCAGCTGATACCTGGTATAGTCCTGGACCTTGCCCATGTCAGGTTTCAGGCCTGCTCCCCAAGGGAGATTAAGTGGGAAGACGGTAAGGCTGAGAGCATGATGTGGGGGCTCAGGGGAGCTGCCTGTGGTCCTGAAACTGACTTCAGAGCCAGAGATGAACAAAGCCCTGAGCCCCTCTGTGTCCTGAGGGAGGAGTTCAGGTTTCAGATTCTGCCTGGGGGATGGGGAGGGGCAGCGGGAAGATGATCTTTCAGCATAAAGGAAGCTGTCTTTGTCCCTTGTCAACACACTCTTGATTGGTTTTGAATAACCAGCAGTTTCATTAGTTCACTGTGAACCCAGCCAGCCTGAGCTCAGACTGGACTCTAGACCTTCAAAGTCACAGAAGAGTTAAGTCAGAGTGTGCTCCTGCCAGAGCAGTCTGTCCTGCAATGGCAGGTGATGAACAGAAGTAGTTTGAAAGCCTGGTGGGAATTGTTCTTTTTTTTTTTTTTTTTTTGAGAGAGAGAGAATTTTTTAATATTTATTTTTCAGTTTTTTGGCGGACACAACATCTTTGAGGATCGAACCTGGGCTACACGCATGCCAGGCGAGCGCACTACCGCTTGAGCCACATCCCCAGCCCTGCTGGGAATTGTTCTTGATCATCCTTGCATTGCTCCAGGTGCTCCAGGGCCAGGGTCACCATGATTCACTTCTGTTTGGCCCACACAGCCTACTACTTGCACTGCTGGCTGCCCAGATCGCATCAGCTCAGACTGTAAGTGTCCCTCCCTACCCACTGTAACAGAGTAGAGTTCATTTCTTCTGAGGCAATCTTGAAGTTTAACTAAAACTTACTTTTAATTTTTAAATCATTGATCTTTTCAAGTTTTAAAAACATTGAGGTGTGAACATTAAAACATTTTTTTAAGAGAGACAGAGAATTTTTTAATATTTATTTTTCAGTTTTCGGTGGACACAACATCTTTATTTTTTTAATTTTATGTGGTGCTGAGGATCGAACCCAGCACCCTGCGCATGCCAGGTGAGCGCGTTACCGCTTGAGCTACATCCCCAGCCCAACATTAAAACGTTTTATAAACATTAAGCCAGTTTTTAAAACATCAACTCTTTCAAAGAAAACAGTGCTGGTCTTGGTTGCGCAGCCTGTAATCCCAGTTCCTCTGGAGGCTGAGGCAGGAGGATCACAAGTTCCTAGCCTTAGCAATTTAGCCCCTAAGTAATTTAGTGAGATCCTATCTCAAAATAAAAGGGCTTGGGATGTGGTTCAGTGTTAAAATGCCCCAGGTTTAATCCCCAGTCCAAAAAAAAAAAAAAAAAATGGCAACCCTGTGGCTTTCCTTTGTCAGATTTTCAGATGCTCGTATAATTAAACTCATGTTGGCCATTTGCTGAATAATATGATTGACTTGATCATCTCTCAAGATTTACAACCATAAAAGAATAGTATTTCTTTCAAAATAGTAAATTTAAGGGGCTGGGGACATAGCTCAGTAGGTAGAGTGCTTGCCTTGCATGCCCAAGGCCCTGGGTTCAATCCCCAGCACCACCAAAAAACAAAAACAAAACACACCAAAAATTTAAGCATATATCTATATTCTTATTCCAACAATGCTATGGTTAGCCAGGTGTGGTGGTGCACACCTGTAATCCTAGTGGCTCAGGAGAGATTTTTATAATATTTATTTTTCAGTTTTTGGTGGACACAACATCTTTATTTTATTTTTTACGTGGTGCTGAGGATCGAACCCAGCGCCCCGCGCTACTGCTTGAGCCACACCCCCAGCCCAAGACGTATAATTCTTAACTCATAGAATTTTGTGTATATTAAATGACAATGCAAAAAATATCTGATACATTTACCCACTAATTATGAATATTAATCTTTTTATATTATGAGTTTTCTTTTGTATTAATAACTTAATATTATTTATGGGTTATAATAGCTATTATTCATATTCTTATTGGAAAATTATTAGATATAATTTTATTCTAATGGAATGGACCTCAATTCATCCTTGCTACGTTTCAAACTTCATCTCTATGGTTTGATTATTATGAAATAGAACCTGCATTTGCTTGAAGTCATTTTATTACCAGACAAGGTAAAAATGTTACCCACTGTGTACCCTGCAGCAAGGTGACAGTGTTCTTGTTTGGCATCACCTCTCTGGTTCTCCAGTTCTACGTTCTGCTAAGGTAAGTTCTACCTGCAGCTCAGCACACAGGTCTTACCTGGGGAGGCGGTCTGGGTGTTGTCTCTGATTCCTGAAACATGTTTAACTGCAGCCTGCCCCATTGTTTCTGCCTCTATTATCAACAGCAGTCACCATTCACCTCTTTGAAAAGTTAAAAATCTCCATACAACAAAGATAGCTGGGATTTGAGCAGACTAGTTGATCAAATCCTTACTTCTTCTAGTATAAGAAGCCATTAAATGGGAGACAATGAGGATGCCAGTGTTATTTATGAATTCCCTAGAGACCAGTCCCAACAGTCTGACATCAGCTAATGTCTGCAGGGCTGAGGACTACATGGGTAACCACAACCAGATTAAGATTTGATATGTTATTTCAGATTCTATGGTGAAAATCAATCTTGGCAGAAACAACCAAATCAGGCTGGGTGTGGTGGTACGCGCCTGTAATCCCAGCAATGTGGGAGGCTGAGTCAGGAGGCCTGCAAGTTTGAGGCCAGCCTGAGAATTTTAGTGAGACTCTGTCTCAAAAAAATAAAAATAAATAAATAAAAAGTGCTGGAGATGTAATTCAGTGGTAAAGTACCTCAAGCTCAATCGCCAGCACTCCCCACCAAGAAAAAAGACAAACAGCCAGTTAATAATTTCATCACTGAGCAAATGAGGCAAATACAACTTGATATGTTTAAAATAAAAAACTGCAATCCTAAAAATGTGAAATTCTAAAAAAATATGAAAACTGAGAATCCAGTTGAGGAGGGAAAGCTTCAGAGCTAGTTGTAATTAGCCTAACTCAAATCAACCAAGTCTCAGGATAGAGGATTCATGTGCAAGAAGGTATGTTTCTTTACAAGGTCGGAATTTCCACAAATATCAAATTAGAATGAATTAGAAAAGTGGTAAACATTTGTTCACTGATTTAGACTATTGGTAACTGTCACTATTAACCAAGTTCTAAAAAGAGAAGTGAGTTTCCTGGAGCCAAGATGAACCTTAGCACCAGAATTAAGATTAGGAATCAAGGATTACGGCTTGGGAGGCTGAGACAGGAGGATCGCAGGTTCAAAGCCAGCCTCAGCAAAAAAGTGAGCAATTCAGTGTGACCCTGCTTCTAAATAAAATACAAAATAGGCCTGGAGATGTGGCTCAGTGGTTGAGTGCCCCTGAGTTCAATCCCCAGTACCAAAAAAGAAAAAAAAAGAAAAAGAGAGGAAAAAAAATAAAGGTAGTGCTTAGAAGATTTCTTATAATAGGTCAAGAATTCCATGTCAACCACATTATTGAATTCCAGGCCCAGGTCATCTCGATACTGCAGTCAACCTCTCCTGACCAACCTGGTGGGTAACATCATCTTTACTTTCTTCACAATTGGTAAGTGTGCGGTCAGTTGCCCACCACTCACTAGATTTCTCCCATTCGCTAGACACTGCTAGAACACAAATGGCTAAGATAGGGTTTTCTGCTTTTCAGGCTCACAGACTGGATATTAAGAAAAAAATTCACATTTAAAGTTCAAGTGACCAGAAGATTTTAAACATTCCCTTGTACCTCTTGCAGCTGTCCAAAATTTTTGACTATGAAACCTAATAAGTTTGTATTTAGTCGAATACAAATGCTTTAAGTTGTAAAATTCTTTTAAGGTTATAGTACTAAAGTACCAGATCTAGTTATTCACTAAGTAAATGGTTATTAAGCAAGAGATGATAGAAGGACTGGGTGTGTGGTAGTGGCATGCCTATAATCCCAGTGACTGGGAGGCTGAGGCAGGAGGATGGTGAGTTTGAGGCCAGCCTGGGCAATTTATTGTGACATTGTCTCAAAAACAAACAGATAAATACAGCTGGGGAAGTACATCAGGAGTAGAGTGCTTGTGGGAATGTGCAAGACCCTGGGTTCAATCCCTAGAAACACACACACAAAAAAAAAGAAAGAAAGAAAGAAAGAAAGAAAGAGATTATACTGGTTAGGGAAATAGGGTCATTGACAGCTTGAAGCAAAAAAGCATCACTGAATGGCTGAGGCTATAACTCAGCGGTAGAGCTCTTGCCTAGCCTACTCAAGGTCCTGGGTTTTATTCCCAGCATAACAAAACAAAAACATGAAGAGTGTATTTCTGAAATGTGAAGTTTTAGGAATATTGTAATCCATAGATTTCACTATACTTTCCTTTGTGGAAACATATATAAGAATAATGAACGGTGGAGGAGCTGAGGGTGTATCTCATTGGTGGCATGCGTGCTCAGCATATGCAGAGCCCTGAGTTCCATCCCCAGCACTGAAATTCTATGTTGAATTTTTAAAAAATAAAGTATTTATTGTTGTAGGCCTAGAAGAGAGTCTTTTACAACTCCACAAGAGGCAGTATAGTATAATGGGGAAGGGTTTTAGAGGTCAGTCCAAATATTCACTCTATAATCAATGATGAGTTACTTAAATTTCTTTGAGACTCCCTTTGATTATTTATAAATTGGTGATAGAAATACTTGCACCATAGTTTTGATGTAAAGTTTAATTGAGAAGAATCACTTAAAATAAAATAAAGAAACCAAAGTCAGTTATTATTATTAGCATTGCACATATCAAAGGAAAACCTTAGTCTAGCTAGATTTTGTGCATTTCTGTTCCATAGGAGCAAAGTAGGGAAGCAATTTAGATTTGGGTTGGGGAAGTGGCTCTTTGAAAAAACGCTTGCCAAGCGCTTTCATGAGATCCTGGGTTTCATCCCTAGTACTACAACCACAACAACGACAACAAAAATGTCAACTGCAAATTATATTTAGATGTGCACTCAAGAATATGATTCTGAGGTGATTAACCTGGTAAGCCAATGCTGTCCCCTCCCTTTTAGGTCTTACTGTGCTGCTTCTGCAGATGGAACCAGTCCCACGAGCACTGAAGAGGATGCATTGTGTATTTGGTGCAGGATCCTTCAGTGAAGGAGTCTGCACCATGGTGTTAACAATTTTGGCATCAGACTGTGTACGTTTTTAAATACTGACTTTCTAAAGGCTCATCTTAATCTGAAAGTTTGGCTATAAACAATATGCCATTAGTCTTCAATATTTATTTTCTATTTACAACAAAAATAAAGATATGTAGAAATGGAATTCCTAATTAGACACGTCACAGTTAAAACATTTTTCTGGGGAGGTTAAAAACATTCTATAAAAGGCTGAGGGTGTAGCTCAGTGGTACAGAGCAGGCTTAGCATGCACAAGGCCCTGGGTTCCATCCCCAGCACCCACCACCACACCAAAAAAAGGAAAAGAAAAATTCTACAAGCGATTTTTAAAAAATGTTCTTTCTTTTTTTCTTTTTGATGGTACCGGGGATCAAACCCACGGTGCTCTATCACTGATCTACACCCCAGTGTCTTATTTTTAATAGTGTTCTGATTAAAAGACAAAATATTCCTCACAGTGCTCTTCTCTTCTCAAATACAGGAAAAAACAACCCCTGAACTTTACTACTTGTCAGTGCTGCTGTCAGTGGGCAACCTGGTGTCTACAGGTAAGCAAACCAGTGCCCCACGTGGCCGTACCTGTCGGATGCTCACCAGTCCTTCCAGGAAAGTACCTACTCACTGAGAAGGAGCATTCTATTGCAGGGGAAGCCCGGGCTCCTCTCATGGCAGGCACTCGAAGAGCCAAAAAGCGTGAGAAGCAAAGGAAAAGGAATTTAGGAGGGGATATAAAACCATCCTCTCCCCTTATTTCCACTCTACTTAACTAGAGTCCATTCTCTACCCTCCAGTTCTTTTCTCAGGCATGGGGCTCATCCAGCTGTCCAGGGTGACCTGCCCAAGGCCAGAGGCTAAAGCGACAGTATGAATTTGACCTTCAAGTCCTGCTGGTCTCTAACCTCAGATATACATCCCAGGAAGGCCAAGTCTGTCCCACCAGCACTGCCACATGTCAGCAAGCAGGTGATCATCTCCTGCTTTGCTGCTTCTTGAGTAAATGATCAGCTGAACGCTATGGCCAACTACAGGAGGCACGCCAAGACCAGTCACTTGGAAGAAAACTGTTTTTAAGTATTAATGAGCACTTTCAGGTATAAATAGGAATAGGTCTACTGAAATCACAGGATTGCCATCACAATAAACTCATTATTTTGACTTTCTAAACCTTATTATTATATTTTTAATATTTATTTTTTAGTTTTAGTTGTACACAATACCTTCTTATTTATTTATTTTTATGTGGTACTGAGGATCGAACCCAGAGCCTTGAGCATGTTAGGCGAGCGCTCTACCACTGAGCCACAACCCCAGCCCCTTATTATTATTTTGTCCAATAAAGTTGGCAGTATCTGCTGGATGAATGCTACAGAAATAAATGCAGATAAGCAAGGACGTGGTGGCCCATGCCTGTAATCCCAGTGGCTCTGGAGGTTGAGGCAGGATCAGGATAGTGAGTTCAAAGCCAGCCTCAGCAAAAGTGAGGTGCTAAACAACTCAGTGAGACCCTGTCTCTAAATAAAATACAAAATAGGGCTGGGGATTTGGCTCATTGGTTGAGTGCCCCTGAGTTCAATCCCGATACCCACCCCCCCAAAAAAACAAAAAAACAAAAAAAACAGAAAACGAAAGGAAAATACAAATCTTAATAATCAACAAAGGTTTAGTTTTGAAAGAACACAATGATTCAGACTGCATATTTGAATGAGGCTAACTTGTTGCTTCTTGAAAAATGTAGTGCAAGAGGCTGGGGTTGTGGCTTAGTGGTAGAGCGCTCCCCTAGCACATGTGAGGCCAATGGTTCGATCCTCAGCACCACATAAAAATAAGCAAAATAAAGGTATTGTGTACAACTAAAAAGTAAATATTTAAAAAAATGTAGTGTGAACCTGGCCTGGTGGCACATGCCTGCAATCCCAGCGGCTCAGGAGGCTGAGGAAGAAGGATCATGAGTTCAAAGCCAGCCTCAGCAACAGCAAGGTGCTAAGCAGCTCAGTGAGACCCTGTCTCTAAATAAAAAGTACGAAATAGGGCTGGGGGTTGAGTGGCTCAGTGGTTGAGTGCCCCTGAATTCAACCTCTGATACCCTCCTCAAAAAAGGGTTGGAGATAAAGCTCAGTGGTAAAACATGCCTGGATTCAATCCCTAGTAGGGCCACCCTCCCCACTTAGTGGGGAGTGTAGCTTGGTAGTAGAGTGCTGGCCTAGTGTGCACAGGCCCTGGGTTCAACCCTCAACACCAAAATGCACTGAGATATTTTGGAGTAAAAATAATAATCTCTTCCCTCTGGATTACAACAATCTTTTGCATTGATGGTCAGTTGTTTTCTAGAGAAAATAGCGAATTGATCCACATCATGTCTTGTTACTTACTTCTATGTGTATACAGATTCTGAGGTATTTTAAGCAGAGGCTAGTTACACAAATGCTCTCACGTTAGAACCCGGGGCACTTAAGGGGCCCAGCCCTTTATATTTTTTGATTTGAAACAGGGCTTTGCTAAGTTGCTGAGGCTAGCTTAGTTACATTTTTTTTAATATTTATTTTTTAGTTGTAGATGGACACAACATCTTTATTTATTTTTATGTGGTGCCGAGAATCAAACCCAGGGCCTCGCACGTGCTAGGCTAGTGCTCTACCGCTGAGCCACAACCCCAGCTCCTACTTTTTTTAAATATTCATTTTTTTAGTTATAGGCAGACATGATATCTTATTTTATTTTCATGTGGTGCTGAGGATTGAACCCAGTACCACGCATGTTAGGCGAGCGCTCTACCTCTGAGCCACAACCCCAGCCCTAGTTCCACTTCTTGAGGAAAAGAACAACATTTACTGGCAGGAGAAATTCAGTATAAACATCTTCCAACACAGTATGATAGGCATAGCACCTTGACAGATGGAAAAGACTATCATTCATCTGTTTCTCTGTCCAGGTATAGATAGAGGGGGAGGTTTCCAGCAGAAGCACACCATCTATCTACCCTGCAGTTTTCTCCCCTACCCCATGGTATTGGGGATGGAACATAGGAGTGCTCTGCCACTGAGCCACATCTCCAGCCCTTTTTCTTTTTTCTTTTGAGATAGAGTCTTACTAAATTGCCCAAGTTGGACTCAGACTTACATTCCTCCTGTGTCAGCCTCCCAAGTTTCTGGGATTATAGGCCCTTGGCTATATCACAGTTTCTGAGCACCTTCCAATACCAGACTTAGTGCTAAAAATTAGGTACTAACCACCTGAATAATACACATTAAAAATGAAATTTCCTTTAAATAATTGTATTATTTAATCATCAACAATTTATAACAGGGGCTGGGGATGTGACTCAAGCGGTAGCACGCTTGCCTGGCATGCGTGCAGCCCAGGTTCGATCCTCAGCACCACATACAAACAAAGATGTTGTGTCCGCCGAGAACTAAAAAAATAAATATTAAAAAATTCTCTCTCTCTCTCTCTCTCCCCCCCACCTCCCTCTCTCTTAAAAAAAAAAAAAAATTTATAACAAAACAGCTTTTACTTTTCTAGAACTCATTAACCAAAATATTAAAATTTTGAATGTCAAGATAGTATTCTTGATAGTATTTCAAGAAAGTACTCAAGATAGTATTTCAAGATAGTATTCTTTACTGGGCATGGTGGCCTATAATCCCAGGAACTCAGGAGGCCATCTCAGAAGGATTGCCAGTTTGAGGCCAGCCTCAGCAATCTGGTGAGACCCTTCTCAAAATAAAAACAGTTGGAGTGGAGCTCAGTGGTAGAACAACCCTGGGTTGTATGTCTGATACTGTCCAAAAGAAAATATGTCGCCAGTGTGATTTGCTAATAGATGGAATGTGAACTGTGAAAGAAGCAACAAGTGTGATTACAAAAACTTTTGGCAGAAGCAACTAAAAGAACAGCACTGCCTAAACTGAGGGAAAAAAAGATAGCCACGATAGGTTTAGGGGGAAGATCAGCCCAGGGCAGGGAGTGTAGTTTGGTAGCAGAGTGCTGGCCTAGTGTGCACAGGCCCTGGGTTCAGTCCTCAACACCAAAAAAAAAAAAAAAAAAAAAAAGAAAGAAGGAAATGGTGAAGACGCAGGCTGGGGGTACAGCTCAGCTGTAGAGAGCTTGCCTAGCTTGCCTAGGCCCTGGGTTCAAGCCTTAATGTGCGCGCGCGTGCGCACACACACACACACACCTGAAGGTAAGAAAAAAGGCTGAATTTTGGGCTCTTCCTTACATTTACTAAACCCATTTATTTAATTTATTTACTTAAGATCCCCACCTGAACCAGGCATGGTGGCGCATGCCTGTAATCCCAGTGCCTTGGGAGGCTAAGGCCAGACGATCTTGAGTTCAAAACCAGTCCTGGCAACTTAGAGCAAGACCCTGTTTCTAAATTTTTATATATATATATGGCTGAGGATGTGGCTTAGTTGTTAAGTGTCCTTGGGTTCAATCCCTGTTAAAAAAAAAAAAAAAATCCTCAACTAATTGTATAGATAGTTAAGTTTTAAAACACTGCTCTGGAACAATTTTAAAAACAAAGCTGTTTTGTTTATAAATTCTTTCTGTTTGGCTGGGGATGTGGCTCAAGCGGTAGCACGCTCGCCTGGCATGCGTGCAGCCCGGGTTCGAGTACAAACAAAGATGTTGTGTCCGCCGAAAAACTAAAAATAAATAAATAAATTCTCTCTCTCTCTCTCCTTCTCCTCTCTCTTTAAAAAAAAAAAAAATTCTTTCTGTTGATGATTAAATAATTATTTCAAGGAAATTTCATTTTTAATGTGTATTATTTAGGTTTTTAGTTCCTAATTTTTAGCATTAAGTCTGGGATGTGGAAGGTGCTCAGAAACTAGAATATAGCTAAGCACCAGAACACCAAAAAGTACACACTGTAGTATTGTAGTTGTATGGTCTAGATTAGAGACAATGAAAGGTAAAACAGGATGGTGTCAAGAGTTTGCAACCAGTCCAGCTAATTGACTGAAGGAAGGAAGAAATAGGAAAAGAATAATATTTCTTACTTGAGTGACTGATCAGTTGCATGCCTCTAGACAAAGAGGACAAAAGGGAACACAGATTAGAAGGGTTAAAGATAGCAACTACCGTAGTAGCCAGGCTTGGTGGTACATGCCTGTAATCCCAGCCTCATTCCCTCTTAAAATTGGGAACCATCTTGCCACAAAGCCATGAAAAGCTAATTTCAGCTTTACTGTAAATTACTGTAAATTCTGAACTAGCTTGGAATGCCTGCCCGTGCCTTGAACTCACCCATGCCTGGCTCTCTGACCAGATAGCAGCTCTCTCTGAAACTTTAGTGATGCCTCATAAATCTTGGCCTTCCCTGGCCGGATAACGACCCTCTCTGAGGCTCTAATGACCTTCATAAATTCTGATATCGGGGCCAGCAAAAATGTAAACTAGCCTTTGTGTTATGCTCCTCAGAGTTTTGTTATCTGTAACCTGCTTCCCTTTTGTGTAACTTTCTGGGCTATAAAGCTGGGCTGCAAGAAAGCTGCAGTGCTGTCCTGTTCCTGCAATTATTGTTGGGAGAGGCAGCCCGGCTGGTCGAAATAATAAGCTTGCTTTAATTTGATTTTAATTGGAGTCAGTGGTCTTTTCTTTGCGTCCTGGTCTAACAAGAGGCTGAGGTCAGCCTCAGTAACTTAGCAAGACCCTGTTTCAAAACAAAAAGGGCTGAAGATGTAACTCAGTGGTTAGGTGCCCTTGGGTCCAATCCCAGGTACAAAAGGGAAAAAAAAAAAAAAAGATAATGACTACTGTTTTATAGAGGTTGAATCTGAAGTATTGAAGTGGTCTGTTTTCCAATGCTATTACAAAATACCTGAGGCTGGGTAATATGTAAGGACAAAGGCTCACAGTTTTGGAGGTTGATAGTCCAAAATTCATCCTCTGGTGAGGGCTTTTTGGCAGTTGGTATCACAGCAGCAGCTCATGTGAGGGACAGAGACCAGACAGTGACAGGAAGCCAAAGTGCAGATAGGCCAGTTTTACTCTTCAATAATATCTCTGTGAGAACTAACTAGAATCCCATGAGAACTGTGTCACTATACATAATAACAACAAACTGGGAAACCATTCAAAAACTCAAATGTCAATCAAGAGATGAATGAATGAGTAAGAAAATGCTATCTATCTACTTATAGGAATAAGTTATAAAACATTTTTAACTGGATACAAATAACATGGACAAATTTCACATTTTCAGTGAAAAGCACCAGAACACCAAAAAGTACACACTGTAGTTTTCTAGTTGTATGAAGTGTTAGATAATTTAACCTATGAGCGAGGCATATCAGTGGTTCGCTAAGATGAGCTGGGGATGGGAAATTCACAACAGAGAAGAAAGCATCTGGGTCCTGTTGATGGAATCCTCATTTTGTCTTCTGTGCTTTTGATAGGAATCATCTACTTGGTCTCTCTGGATGGGCATGTTCCTTGTATATATAAATCCAATTTATTTATTTCACAATGATGATGATGATGATGACGGTAATAACAACAAAAGCAATATTCACTGGGTTCTTCTTATGAGCCAAGCCACACACTGCACTCTCACACAATTCTTAGGACAACCCAGTGGGGCAATACTATTATTATCACCCTATACTCTTGCCTTTAAAAAAAAAAAAAAAAAAGATGAGGAAACTTAAGCCCAGTCAGGCAATTAACTTTCTCAGGATATCTCACAGCTAGAGTAACATGCTTCATTCTAAAAATTCATGTTCTTATCTATTATGAAAAACTTACAATGGCATAAACTATCTGCTGGTAGATATTTAAATGCGGACCAGGTGTCTGGAAGCCCTTGATTCATGGTACCTCTTGTTACTCGCTAGAATATCATTTGCTCTAGCATTTTCCCTACTTGTTCTCTGGGATCCCATCCCAAGTCCAAGATGAAGTGTCCTAAACTTCTTCAGCTTCCACATAACATCTATCTGATTTCCCAGTTATGATTCTCAGATGAGGATACTTTGCTCAGTTCTGTCTACTGTGACTATCTACCTAATATTCCTCTTTCTCTAACCGGAACCCAAACCAATTTATTACTCATGCACTAGGAATGTTTTCATTATTCATTAACTCTAAACAAGAACCCAAGGCATGTAAGAACACCCTCAGCACAGAAATGCTAAATCAGATTAAGTCACTGAGAAAGCAATTACAATGCCTACATAGTAAGACCTTTCCTGCATACCTTCCAAGATTGCACACACTCAAACTAGCATGAATACCTGAATAGAAAACTTTACCATCATTATTAAAATTAAGGGAAGTAGCCAGGCACTGTGGTGCAGTTTTGTAATCTCTGCCTCTCTGGAGGCTGAGGCAGGAGGATCACAAAGTTCAAGGGCAGCCTTAGTAACTTAGTGATCCTATCTTAAAATAACAAGGGCTGGGGATGTAGCTCAGTGGTAAAGAACCCCTGGGCTCAAATCCTAGTACTTCAAGAAATAAATAACAAATAAACAAGTAAATAAAATTAAGAGAAGTGCACTGTGAGCAAAGGTTTATTCAGCAAATTTTTCAAATGTGTAAAACAAGGAAGCATACTTTCCAGTTTTGTTTTGTTTGGCACTATTTGTCACTGAGAGTTGAATTTTACCCCAAATGTTGACATCTTCGAATACATTAACATACCAAAAATTAAGGATAATCGCTTTAACTTAACAGGTGTTTCCTTTGAATCTGAAGTGTTTTGCAAGGTAGGCTAAAATATGGTCTAGAAAAATGGTTTCATATCCAAATTGTAACTGAGGAAAAACTGATTGTAATAAGGAACTCTATGATTAGACAAATCCTACAGAAACATTTCATTTCGCAGAGTTCTATGATATTCAAAGTTGGAAGTTTGCCCTTAGAGGCTGACATACAAAATTTAATAACTGTACCCTGGAGACAGTTTTGCTGTAATGCCCTATGGATTACAGTATGATAGAAGTACGAGAGAAAAAGAAAAAAAAGGTAGGAAGGAGACATGAAGGACATGGAAATAAAATTTTAATTCGGAAATACTGCATACTTTTCCAGGTCTGTCATTCCCCAAGACAGTCTCTCTCCCAGGTCTGTTACTCCCAAATTTCGGGGAAATCTGTAAATCTTAAGATTACTGCTAGTTCACCCACTTATGAAAATAATCGTGTGCACTGCTAATTAGCCCACCAATAAATATATTAAGAGAAATTTTCAGGTTAAGAACATTTTAAGAAATCTATAATTTAGGGGATATTCCAACCCTTATCTATCAGTTAAGATAATGGAGAGACCACCTAAGCCAGAGCATCCTGAGAATGACCAGAGTGTCATAAACCATCTTGAGATCCTGGGACTGATGTCATCTTTACACACCTTCCCATACCCATGCCTCACCAAGTTTCCTTCAAGAGTTGGGAACCTCCAAACGAGTCCCACTTTCCAGATGGCCCGCATTCTTCCTTGAGTTTGTACTCCTTGCTTTCCTAAATCAACCTCTGTTTTACTGACAGCGCTGAAGCTCTTGCTCCAGGAACGTCCAGGACCCGTGTCCTGAGTCCAGGGTCCCCCCACTCTGGGAATTCCCCTGGACACCCATTTCTGGGTAATTTTTAAAGTGCTGCCCAACAGCTAGAGCCCTGCGTCTCAAATTGCCTTCAGGAAAGTGGACCCGGCTTTTTCACAGACTGGAAGGAAGGGCAATCTCCACGGTGGAGGGCCGCCTCCTCCGCCCCAGCCAAGCCCAGGTGCCTGCCCTCGCCTCGCTTCTGGAAGGGGAGATTTCCGCCCCAAGGTGAAGGTCAGAGGCAAATTTACCAAGTTTGGGTTCCACAGAAGAAGATAATGGTCAAAGTGTGAACATGATTGCATTCCCCACTGCCCGGACAAGAAGGAGTCTCGGGCTGCCTCTCCCGCGGAGCCCAGGGGCTGAGGGTCGGGGGCTTACCACGCTCTCACGGCCATAACGGACCCAGTCTTCCCGGAGAGGATCGCTGCCCGGACGCCACACAGGAGGACACCGCGGCCGCACTCTCATTGGTTCCAGGAAGCCGGAAGTGCGTGCGTCTGGCGGAAGTGCTCTTCCTGTGCGGTCCGCCCGGCCGGGCCCTCAGGTAGGCGGGGCCCCTGGTTCCAAACTCCCCGATCTGTACGTTCGCGGGAGGCCGAAAGGGCACCGGGGTGGGGGAAGGGGTGCTGAGGAGATTGTCCGCTTCTGATTGGGGAGGGTCGAGGAGAGTTTCGGGGGCGGCGGGTTCGTGGCCGCCTCTGGGGCACCCGGGGCCTGATCATCCCGGCCCGCGGGACCTAAACGCCGGAGCTTCAAGTGCCTGCGGGGAGCTGGGGTCGGCGGTGGTCGGATCGTCGGCCTGGCCGGGCTGGTGGGGGTGCGACACGCGCTGCTCCCGCCCAGCCGCAGGGGGCGAGCTCAGCGCCCTCGGCTTTTCGGGGCTTCGGCGTTTGACAGTTTCCCGCGGGGCGTGTCGGGTGCCCTGGCTGCCCCGGCTGCCCCAGTGCTCAGTCTGGACTGCTTTAGGCCGCGTTCGTGCACAGCAATAAACCGCAGGTTAACTGTACTTTTCTCTAGCTAGCTCCACCCCCAGGTGGTTTGAACTCTGAACCTATTGTCCTGATGAAGTTTCGATTTCTTCAAGTTGATGACATTTGGAACTTCAAGAATTGGAGGTTTATGCAATTTGAGACCGTCAGAACGGTGAGGTGCTCAGCCTTAACAGCCAGGTGAGCATGAAGGACAGTACTTGAGAGCCCCTTCTGTAGTGTCAGTAAAAGTGCACCACCTTCATTCAGTACTAGATGGTGCCAGCGGGTTAAATCTTTATGGGATAAATCTCCCATAAAGATGAGGCTTTTCAAGTGCCCCTATTTTCCCGAAATTAGTAAGAACAGCTTGGCATCATTAAAATACGTTGAGAGCTGGGTGTTGTGGCACATGCCTCTGAGCGACTCCGGAGGCTGGGGCAGGAGGATCACAAGGTTATGGCCAGCCTCGGCAAAGTAGTGAGATCCTCAACAACTTAGCAAGATACTGTTTCAAAAAAATTTTTTTAAGCAAAACAAAATAAAAAGGTCTGGGAATGTAACTCAGTGGTAAAGCACATCTGAGTTCAACCCCCAATACCAAAAAAATAAGAACTGGGGATACAGCTCGGTGGTAAAGCACCACTGTATTCAAGCTCCAAAATGAATGAATGAATGAATAAATAAGTAAAATTCTAAGGGCTGGGGAGGTGGGTAGTTCAGTGGTAGTGTGTTTGCATAGTGTTTGTCAGGCCCTGGGTTCAATCCCCATCTCCACAATAAGTAAATACATCAATAAAAATTGAGCCCTTTTATACTTGACTCAGTCATTAAATGTCTGTTCTGTATTAGGTGCTGAGAAGGTTAAGAGAGAAATCTGACTCGTTTTCTGCTCTCTGGAATTTAGTCAGAAGAGGAAGCTAGACAAATAAACATTGTGTTATAATAAAATCATATTTTATAGCAAAAATAAGTGCTAATAGACAGTATAATGTGGAGTACAGAGGAAGAAGCAATAATTTCTCATTATTTGCTTACTAATTATTTATCCAGGATTATACTGGAAAGGAAAGATACAATCCCAATGCTCAAATAATCCACAGCCTAATGAGTGGAAGGAAATCCAGTAGGTGACCTTGAAAAATTTATGAGCTAGACTTAATACTTAGAAAAAGGTGGAGATTCAGAAGAGAAGGGTGAAGTGATCATGAATTGTAGGATGTGTGCTTTGCATTCATGAGTGTCTGGCTCCAGTCCCCAGCACATACCACTAAATAAATGGGAAGTGAGACTAGATTGTCATTGATTACATTCTATTTTGAATATGAGATAAAGATCCTCTCCACTAGATATTGACATGCTAACTTATAGTAACATTTTAAATGCTATAATAAATTAAGGATTTAAGTTTTTTGTTTATTTTGTTTTGGTATTGTTGATTGAACTCAGGTTGTTTTGCCACTGAACTGTATAGCCTTAGCCCTATTTATTTATTTATTTATTTATTTTTTGGTACCTGGGATTGAGCCACATCCCCAAACCTTTTCTTAAACTTATTATTTTTTTTTTAAAGAACTATTTTTTTTTAGAGAGAGAGAGAGAGAATTTTAATATTTATTTTTTAATTTTCGGCGGACACAACATCTTTGTTTGTATGTGGTGCTGAGGATCGAACCCAGGCCGCACACATGTCAGGCGAGCACGCTACCGCTTGAGCCACATCCCCAGCCCGCTTAAACTTATTATTTTGAGACAGGGTCTTCTAAGTTGCTTGGGGCCTTACTAAATCACTTAGGCTGCTCTCTTGCAATCCTCCTACCTCAGGCTCCCACGTTGCTAAGATTACAGGCCTGTGCCAACTTGCCTGCCAGCCCTTTTAATTTTTTTTGACTTTCAATTTAAATTTATTTTTTTTTAATTTCATATTGACACTACAAATAATACCACTTGCCATACTGTAAAAATATAATGAACAAAAGTCATCAATTAAAATAATTTAAAAATGGAAAAGCAACTGAATGCAAATAAAAATCAATGTAATTGAGCTATAGAAATAAGCACCTAATGGGGCTGTGGTTGTAGCTCAGTGATAGAGTGCTGTTGTTCGATCCTCAGCACCATATAAAAAATAAATAAGTAAATAAAGGTATTGTGTCAACCACAACTAAAAAATATTTAAAAAAAAAAAAAGAAATAAGCACCTAAAAATAAATTTCTCAATCAGAAAACTGGACCTGTTGTAAGCAATTTATGAAAATTAGGAGATTAGAGAAAGGGAGTAAATTGGAGGATGTATACTACTCAAGCACTTGATAGGTAAAGTCAGCTCTTTTTATTTTGAAACAGGGTCTTTCTAAGTTGCTGAGGGTCTCGCTGAATTGCTCAGGCTGGCCTTGAACTCGTGATCCTCTTGCCTCAGCACCCCTGTTAATTATAGGCATGTACCACCATGCCGCATTTTGGATTTAAGTTTTTGATGAGTCCTTACACTTAATATTAAGCAAAATAATTACTTTCCCTGAAAGGAATTAAGTTTAATTTTATGAATGGAAACTTAAATGCTATAGCTATTGGATACAATATCAACACACCAAAATTGATAGCTTTCCTCTACATTATCAACAATCAGATATGGAGTTGGAAGTATAATTCAGTGGTAGAATGCATGCTTAGCATGTGTGAGGCCTTGGGTGGAATCACCAGCAACAACAAAAAGTAATTACAATAAAAAAACTCTTTCTAATGTTACCAAAAAATACAAAATATCTAAGAATAGCCAATGCTCAAAGCCTATTTTAATAAAACAACACCTTTTTTTAAAAACTATGATAAAAAAAAAAAGAAACTAGGGGCTGGGGCTGGGGCTTAGTGGTAGAGCGCTTGCCTAGCATGTGTGAGGCTATGGGTTTGATCCTCAGCACCACATTTTAAATAATAAATAAAGGTATTGTGTCCATGTATAACTAAAAAGAAAAACTAGGTAAATGAAGCAATATGTTTCTGGAAAGAAAAACTCAAGTTTCCCCCACCCCCCAAAAACAGAAAAAAAGCACAGGGCCAGAGGTATAGCTCAGTGATAGAGTTCTTGCTTAACATGTACAAGGTGCCAAGTTCAGTCTCCAGCAACAAAAAAAGAAACGAACAAACAAAAAAATTCACAAATTTCAAGAGTGCAGGTTTTGCCAGGTGCAAGAGGATCAAGAAATTCAAAGCCAGCCTCAGCAACAGTGAGGTGCTAAGCAACTCAGTGAGACCATATCTCTAAATAAAATATAAAATAGGTCTAGGAATATGGCTCAATGGTTGAGTGCCTCTGAGTTCAATCCCCCGTAGCACCACCCCCCAAAAAAAGAATGCAGTTTTTTTCCATATTCATCTTTTATTTTAATGTAATTTGTCAAAATTTCAATAGGATTCAGAGGTGGGTGGGGATGCTGGGGATCAAACCCAGGGTATCACAAATGCTGAAGCAGGCACTCTCACTGCACTACAGCCCCATCCCTCAGGTAGCATTAATTAATTTTAAATCACAACTGCTCTGCTGCACGACTGTAATCCCAGCTACTGTAGGCTGAAACAGGAGGATCACTAGTTTAAGGCCAGCCTGGGCAACTTAACAAGACCCTGTCTTAAAATAAGAAAGTAAAAAGGGCTGGAGGGTATAGCTTAATGGGAAAGCAACCCTGGGTTCAATCCCAAGTACGATAAATAAATAAACAAATGGCACTGGTATGTTGAATCTCTTCGAATAACCAAATATACTGTGATGTGGATTTACTCTTCTACATAGAGAATAAAATGGCTTCCAGAGGAAAGATGGAGACAAGCAAATTAAAGCAGAATTTAGAAGAGCAGTTGGATAGACTAATGCAGCAATTACAAGATCTGGAAGAATGCAGGTAATAGTATAATTGTATGTTGTTATGTTATAAAATGACCTTTCTCTGCAGTTAGATTACAAGCTCCATGGATGCAGGCCCATGTGTGATTTTGGTTTCCCCGGTAGTGTTTTTCACAGTGCTTTGTTGTAGCAGTAAACTTAGTGCAGGCCTTGGAGTCATAAAGCCTAGGATGTGGGTGTCTTTCAAGTAATTACTAAGTGCATGTGAACTTGGGCAAAATATTTAACCTCCTTGAAGTGGAAATAGTAACACTTACCTTGTCTTTAGTATTTAAAATAGACCTGCCTGGTGGGTGGTTTCAGCCTTAACTGCTCAAAGGACCAAGTCTAGGCTGGGGGCATATCTCTGTGGTAGGGTGGGTGCTTAGCATTCTCAAGACCCTGAATTCAGTCCCCAGTACCAAAAGCAAACCAATAAAAAACAGAAAGCTTGTTTTTTTTTTTTTTTTTAATATTTATGTTTTAGTTGTAGTTGGACACAATACCTTTATTTTATTTATTTTTATGAGATGCTAAATATGAAACTGGGCCTCACCCATTCTAGGAGAGTGCTCTACCTCTGAGCCACAACCCCAGCCCCCTAAAAAACCAGAAAGTTCTTGACAGCCTTACAAGGTTGTTGTTGGTATTACAAATGAAGGGGGACCACACAATGCTCAGCCCAGAGTAGGTGCTCAATATGTGGAAGTTCAATAAGTAGGAGCTGTTATTACTTGTAGTAAACATTTAATAAGCCATATAGGAAAGAGAAGGCATCACAGCTCAGCACATGACACTGATTTCTGGACACTGGGGCCTCGGGTCTCTTTCTCACTTGACCCACTCCACTCTACTCTCACCTTCACCTTCAATAAATCTGTACTTTGATTTGGGTCATGGCTCCATGGTAGAGTGCTTGCCTAGCATGTGTGAGACACTGGGTTCAAATCTTAGTACTACATATAAAAATAAAATAAAGGTCCATCGACAACTAAAACAAATTAAAAATAAAATAAATCTGTACTTTGCTTGTTTAAAAAAAACATAATAAATGACTTTCTTGGTGAATTAAAATAATTTCTTACTAAGATGACAAGTACTGCATTGCTATTATTGTGTAGTATACACAAAATGTTTACTACCATTAATGATGATAGCAACAGCTACTTGGTAGGTGCCGAGGCACACGCCTGTAATCCCAGTAACCCCACAGGCTGAGGTAGGTGGATCACAAGTTTGAGGTCAATGTCAGCAACGTAGTGAGACCCTGCATGAAAATTTTTTAAAAGTGGCAAGGCTGAGACTGGGGCTGGGGCTATAGTTGAGTGGTAGAGCACCCCCTGGTTTAATTTCCAGTACGACAAAACAAAACTATCTGGTACCTGTTACTATATATGCCAGAACTTTGCTTATCACATTTAATACCTCATAGCAACCTTATTAGGTAGGTACTATAATTACCCAAAGCATTATAGATAAACTAAGGCTTGGCTTTGTTCAAGTGATACCATTGACTGCCTACGGGGAAGATGGTGTGTAGTTTGTTAAGTGTGTCCTATTTTGGTAAATGAAAAATGTTTAGGGGTTGGGGGTGTAGCTCAGTGGTAGAATGCATGCTGTTGGCCCTGGGTTCTAACTCCAACACCAAAAAGAAAAAGAAAAAAAAAATCATTATCAAAATAATCAGATTGTAAGAAATTACCCTTACAGCTGTCTAGACACATTCATATCAGTAATCATCAGTGTTTTTTAAATTTTTTTGTTTTTTTAGTTGTAGTTGGACACAATACCTTTATTTTATTTTTATGTGGTGCTGAGGATCAAACCCAGTGCTCCGTACACACTAGGTGAGCGCTCTACCACCGAGCCACAACCCCAGCCCCAATCGTTAGCATTTTGATATTTACCTTCAGCTTTCCTCTAGTATACAAGTACTAAGATTGCTTTTTTCACTTGGAACTTTGTTATTTTTCTGCTTTATGATTTTCACTGTACTTCAGAGAAGAACTTGATACAGATGAATATGAAGAAACCAAAAAGGAAACTCTGGAGCAACTAAGTGAATTCAATGATTCACTGAAGAAGATCATGTCTGGAAATATGACTCTGGTAGATGAACTGAGTGGAATGCAGCTGGTGAGCATAACTTACGCTTGTTTGTTTGTTTTTTCCTGGTAAATAAATATATTTCAGATAGAAAATGTATACTTTTTTGGGTGTAACTTCTCCATGATTTTCTACTTAATGCATAAAACAGCATATCCTTTCAGATCTTCACTTAGCTATGTATCTGGCGCCACTGACATGCATAGAAATAGCAAATGAAAACTGATTTTGTAATAGTGTTTGATGAACAAAGACCTATTAATAAAAAATCTATCAGTTAGGCTGGGCATGGTGGCTCACTCCTGCATGCTTAGTTGGTTAGGAGGCTGAGGCAGGAGGAGCCTAAGTTCAAGGCCAGCCTCAGCAATTTAGGGAGGCCTAAGTAACTTAGCAAGACTCTGTCTCAAAATTAAAAAATGAGTGAGGAATGTGGCTCAGTGGTTAAGTGCCCTTGGGTTCAAGCCCCAGTATACAAAAAAAATGCCATCACTCAATTATTGCAAATCTGATTCATTGTAATATTTTCCTTGGTTTTTGCCTTCCTGTGTTTTTAGGCTATTCAGGCAGCTATCAGCCAGGCCTTTAAAACTCCAGAGGTCATCAGATTGTTTGCAAAGAAACAACCAGGTCAGCTTCGGACAAGATTAGCAGAGGTAAAGTTTCTTTAAATTGATCCATCACTACTTTTCTTCCTAGTCTGAGAATTTGCTCATTGTAATAGTCTACAGTTGATTTTAGAGCCATCATTGACAATTTTTTGACAAAATTAGTACCTTGAGCAATTATGGTTGATAATGCAGATTTCTCAAGTTTATAGCAGTTTAAATTCCTCTGACTTCTTACTCCTCCTTTAATGTTTTACCGTTTGCTTCTGGTTTTCTAACTTGAAATCCCACTGAGAATTCATTAACAGCATTGCTTCCATGCACATTCAGTGCTGTGCTATCTAAGAATTTCAGGCATCTTTGAAAACCTGATAATATCCAGATGTCTGTTTATGGACTTGGATATAAAGGGCTAACAAATTATTTGCAAATATGGGTAATTCTTTAGCAGTGATAAAACAGGATTTGGATCAGTTTGGCTGAATTTAAATCCCTGCCTCACATACTAGGGTATGTGACCTATGCCAGATTATTTCATTTAGTGCCTTAGTTTCCCTGTCTGTAAAAAAGTGAAGATAGTGCCTACCTCTTGTGGTTGTTATGGATTTAATGAAATACTATATGTGACAGCATTTAGAATCCTGACACAATGGCATATATCTATAATCCATGCTATTTAGGAGGCTGAAGCAAGAGGGTCACTTGAGCTCAGGAATTTGTGGACAGCCTGGACAACATAAGAGATCCTGTTTCAAAAAAAAAACCAAAAACATAAGGATTGGGAGTGTAGCTCAGTGGTAGAGTGCTTGCCTAGCATGTGTAAGTCCTTGAATTCTATCCCTAGTACCTAAATAAATACATAAATAAATTTTTCAAAAATAGGACTGGGAACAGCCAGTGGTGTGATACATGCTATAATCCCAGCTACTGGGGAGGCTGAGGCAGGAGGATCTCAAGTTTGAGGCCAGCCTGGGCAATTTAGTGAGACATTATATCAAAAAAAAAAAGGGGGGGTCAGGCAAGTAGTTCAATAGTAGAACTCTTGGTATTACATATGAATAAAATAAAGGTCCATCGACAACTAAAACAAATTAAAAATTTATTTAAGAATTGAAAAATTTGTACTAAGAATTGAACCCAGTGTCTCATACATGCTAGGCAAGCACTCTACCACAGAGCCATGATCCAGATCAAAATACAGATTTATCCTCAGCACTATAAAAATAAAATTTAAGTAAAAAAATAAAAAAAATAAAAGCACTTAGAAAAGTACCAGTGTATATGTGGTACATGCTATTAGTGTATTTGGTAGTGAGGTTATGTGTAACATAAGGAATTTCTTAAAGGATAGCTCTTCTCCAAAGGAAGCTGTTGACTTACTGCTAACCTTCAATAGGGTTGATAACTAAGACAGTAGTTATGATTACTATTAAAGCTTATTAAAACTCCATAAAAGCATTTCATCATGTTTGCCTTGGATTGTTTCTATAGTTCTTTATAATATTAATGAACTAAAGAGTTGTGTTTTTTTTTTTTTTAAGAAGTACACCTGAAAAGCTAGATTTTGTGCGCAGAATGTTTTTCACTTATTTGCCTTGCATTCACTCATTATAGATGGATAGAGATCTGATGGTAGGAAAGCTGGAGAGAGACCTGTACACTCAACAGAAAGTAGAGATACTAACAGCTCTCAGAAAACTTGGAGAGAAGGTACCAGTATTTAATTTTATTTATTAGGTATAAAGAGAAATGTTAAGTATTTGTTACAGAAATTCTTGGCCTGCGATCTAGTTTGTGGACCTAAGACATTCTTAACTGTGGTTCTTAGAACCTGCTCGTAACATTTACACCTACTCCACTGGGCTTTGTTTCATTTTGTTTAGCTGACTACAGATGATGAGGCCTTCTTATCAGCAAATGCAGGGGCCATACTCAGCCAGTTTGAGAAAGTCTCCACTGACCTTGGTGAGTGCTCTTGTTTCCCTTCCTTTCTCAGGGACTGAACCCACGTCCTCTTGCATGCTAAGCATACACTCTACCCCTGAGCTACACCCCCAGGCCCTTGTTCTCATATTCCTGAAAACTGGACACATATACTATTCCAGACTGACAGAGAGCAGAGTTGAGACAACATGACCTTTTCTTGAGTTTAGAGTGACACCAGAGTTGTCTTCTTTACAAATCCTTTGTATTGGTTTTATTTCCCAGTGTTTTACTGGGAAATAAACTCTAATTTTTAAAAATAAGATTTTTTTGTTTAGTTTTGTTTTGTTTTTTGGAGATTAGGTCTTGCTGTGTTACCCAGGCTGGTCTTAAATTCTTGGGTTCAAGCAATCCTCCTGTCTCAGCCTCCTGAGCGCTCTATAGGTGTGCACCCTTACGTACAGCTTTGTAGTCTAACATTTTAAAATAATCATGAGCTAGATGTAACTAAAAGTATGCTAAAATGTTACATATTCTGTTTCATATCTAGAAGCTTATAAGGGTTTATAGCCAACAATCCATTCTTTGTGGCTGGATTGTTTATGCAGAGAAGGAAATAGGAATGGCAGTATAGGGGTTAATGAATTGATAATGAAAGCTAATTCTATTTTTTTCTTTCAATATCTGTGTGATAACTTTTTGCTCTTTATCTGAAATTGTAAATGCATTTGAAATAATCTTTTTTATTATGTGTCTTTGTCTTTAGGCTCTGGAGACAAAGTTCTTGCCCTAGCAAGTTTTGAGGTTGAAAAAGCAAAAAAATGACAGTGTGGAAGCTTCTGATATTGATCACACTCTTACTGTAAATAGTGTTTTTTCTTCTGAGGATTTTGAGTCATTGCAAAAAAAGAGAGTCTCAAAATGCATTAATATCCCAAGAACTGGTGACATGGAAACATACTATGGCTTCTGTTTATACTCTTCATCATTCTACTTTGTATAGGGCTTCCTGCTTGAGTGACCCTGGACTTGTTGGGACATTGGGACCCACTGAACTTTATTCATTATGATTTGTCTGTTTAAGACAGAACAGAAAATGAACTTCTTATTTTTTTTTTAAGGGTCCTTATTTTTAAGTGCTTATAGTGAGTGGGAAGATATGAGCTAATGATTCTTTTCTGTTCATAACTTATCTTTAGAATGAACATTGCAATATCACTAGACTTCATATATATTCATAGAATTCAGAGTCTAAGTGATCTTAGAAATCCATTTTCATTTTAGAAACTAGGAAATTGAAACAGTAAGAGCCAAGTAATTTGTTGAAAGTCACATTAGAGACTGGGGATAAGACTTAAGTGTCCTGACTCCCAGTTTATCACCCATGAGTTTTATTTCTTTATTCTGTACTGTTTTTTAATTAAAAAATAATTGACTTGGGTTGATGCAAGTCAGTGTCTATGAAAACTCTATGTCCCAACCCAAAGTTAGCTGGGCATTAAGGATCCAGATCCCCAGCCTTGCAGTTCCCCAGCCTGAGAGCTCAGCTCAGCATGAATGGGGCCCATTGTATCCCTGAATTTCAAACTCAGCACAATGGGAGCCCTGTTGAGGCTCCTGAAGTAACTTAACCTCCCGTGCTGTGTCACTACGGAAGCAATAGGAAATGGCAGCTATAAACCCTCCCTGTGTATAACCTCTTGCCAAACTCAGAGGGTGGCAACAGTAAGCTACTATCAACTCTTCAGTTTTTGGAGAGACACAAAATAAGTTAGGAGGAAAAGCAAGCTTCTCTCCTGGGTGTCTGAGTCTAGGCAGTAGCAAATATATAGCTGTGTCCCTGTGCATGTACGTTAGCTTTGGCCATTTTATATGTTTTCATATGTTTCTCAGTAGTGTTTCTTTGCACTTTATACAAATTAAAAGCATTTTTAACACTTCTTGTATACTGTAAACTCTACTAGGTGCTTTGCCAACTGAACATATTAAAGGACCTCAGCTACATTGATGCCTTATTTGGAACTTTTAATGATTTTTGTTGTTTTTGAGACAGGGTCTCTGTAATCTTGAACTCCTGTGCTTCAGTGATCCTGCATCAGCCTCCTGAGTAGCTGGAACTACAGGCATGTATCACCATGCCTGGCTAATGTGTTATTTTTTTATATATATACTAGTTTATGACCATCAAAAATTCAATGAAATTGTGACAAATTAGAAAAATTTCTGGCTATTCATCTAGAACTTTTTGATTATCATTTCTTTTTTCTGTGCTTTTTAAATGGAGGTGAAATTTGTATAACATAAAAGTCACCTTTTTTTTTTTTTTTTGTACTAAGGATTGAACCCAGGAGCACTTATCACTGAGTAACATCCCGAGTTCTTTTTATTTTTTTATTTTGAGATGACAGGGTCTTGCTAAATTGCTTGCCTCACCAAGTTGCTGAAGCTGTCTTTGAACTTGTGATTCTCCTGCCTCAGCCTCCTGAGTTGCTGGGATTACAGGCATGTGCCACAACTCCATCATTTGATAATGTCCAGTTCAGTGGCAATTGGCATGTTTGCAGTCTTGTACGGCCACCACCATTCTCTAGTTCGGAAGCATTTTTATCACCCCCAAAGGAGACCTTCAACCTAGCAAGCAGATATCCTCCATCCCATCTCCTCCCGGCCCTGCAGCAACCATTAGCCTGCTCTCTGCTCTAGGGTTTTATCTCAAACTGTGTATTCCATGTAAATAGAATCATATAAGTGACCTTTTGGTGTGTCTGGCTTCTTTTACTTAGTGTATTTTCAAGGTTAATCCACATGGAGCATGTATTTTATTTCTTTTTGTGGCTGAGTACCACATTTTGTTTATTTATGTATCTATGAATACCTGGGTTGGGTTGTTTTCACTTTTTTAGCTGTTGTGAATAGTGCTGCTGTGAACATCTGTGTACAGTTATTTGTTTGAATACCTGTTTTCAGTTCCTTTGGGTATAGACCTAGGAATGGAATTACTATGTTTGATTGTTTTTTAAGTGGTAGCAAGATTCTTCCCTGTACCTTCCCCCTAATAAACTAGGAAAATAAGGAATATTTTGCATTTGAAAGAAACTCACGTGAACCTGGGGTCCTTAATCTTAGTTCCCCTTAAACCTTTATTACCAACATCAGTGAAATAGTTTGTCATTAATCACATTAGTGAATTCAATTTAAAATCATCTTCCTTTACAGGAGGCCAGGTTTTCAATGCCAGCAAGACACTGACACAATCATGGCTGTATAACCTTCTGTTGGTTACTTCATTTTTTGAGTCTCACTTTCTTTTCTGTTCAATGGGATAAGATCTACCTCATAGGATTACTGTGCATTCCCCTCTCTTAATAAGAAAAAAAAAAGTTCTGGAGTTAATCTACCATTTAAAAGCTCTTCCAAGAGGGGCTGGGGATATAGCTCAGTTGGTAGAGTGCTTGCCTTGCATGTACAAGGCCCTGGGTTTGATCCCCAGCACCAAAAATATAAAAATTAAAAAAAAAATAAAAGCTCTTCCAAGAGCCATATGACAGATTTTGTTTCACAATTTTGATATTCAGAATATCAAATATTAAGTTGAAAATCTGTATTTACAATTATTAAATGACTTGTAAACTATGTTTCCTATTCACCTTTTGCTACTTTTTAGATCTCTTTGGAAGTTGTAGTATCACTAAGGCAGCTAATTTTTCAACATTCTTTGGTTGGGCTAATATTTTGGCAAAAATTCCTGTATTTCTCAAAGAACTACAGCTGAAGCAGAAATAAGTTCCAATGAGCAAGCCACCAACCAAATGAGTGTTTTATTTTATCCTCTTGAGTGGTGAATAGGTATTCTAGGTGGATGGTTTTTCAGGAAGAAACTGAGGGATGAAGGAGTTGTTCCCAGGAAAGAGTTGGAGTTGGGACAAATGGATTGTTAGACCTTCTGTTGAAGACATTCAGCCAAAGAAAGGTCATCTTTAGCAAGAGAAAAGACTGCAGCTATACCATTGAAATGGCATCTCACTACAGTGAAGGATGGATAACTTGAATTAATTACAGAACAAATAAATCCAGACTATTTCGCCTAGAACCTTTCAACTACTTTTCTGTCCATGTTTTTTTTTTTTTTTTTTCCCTTACTCTGTTCTTTCCTAAAACCAAAGAGTGCTTTGCCTTTCGGAATGTTTTCCAACATTAGTATGTAAATTAAAACTGTCAGCATTCCCACAGACCCCATTGAACAAGCTGCAAGATGTAATTTTCCATTCTGTCTGGCCCTGGAAGTAAAAAGATTTTAGAAAATGGAGAAACTAGTATTTAATATTTCACCAAGTCACAAAAAGCAAATTAAAAATATGTCTCTTATAGATAACCCCCTAGAATGTGGCCTTCTGAAGTTTTCCTCCCTTCTCACACAGCAAAGTGGAAAGACCGTTGCAGCCAGGGCCTTGAACACAAGGGGTCAGCAACATTTTCAGAGTTCATGATGGAAAGCCCATGCTGTTCCAAAGAAATGCAGCAAAGTAGAGTTTTGAAGCTATCTATTGCAAGTGTTCTAATGCTTCATTGTTTGGTTTGCCTGTGAGAAAAGAACTACTTACAGTCTCGTTATTTGACTACAACTAAAAATGACCAGGGCTGGGGAATGTGGCTTCAGTGGTATGGCACTTGCCTAGCATGTACAAGGCCCTGGGTTCAGTCCACAGCATAGGAGAAAAAAAAAATACTCTAAAAGAGGCATGAAGTGCTATTTTTTTTTTTTTTTTTGAGTGAATATAATACTGAAAAACCAGATTACATTACTTCTAAGATTGTGTCAACCACGGATCTTCTGCCCCATAACCATGAGTTTTTGGAGCACTTTCATAAAAAACCTGATGAAGCTGTGCTACAATCATAATTTCACCTTTTAGATCTCTTTGGAAGTTGTAGTATCACTAAGGCAGCTAAGTTTTAATGATTTAAGTGCACACATTAATTTTTTGGGTGGTGGTGGGGGACTGGGGATTGAACTCAGGGGCATTCAACTACTGAGCCACTTCCCCTCTTTTGTATTTTATTTAAGACAGGGTCTCACTGAGTTGCTTAGCACCTCACCATTGCTGAGGCTGGCTTTGAACTCACCATCCTCCTGTCTCAACCTCCCGAGCTGCTGGGAGGTGTGCACCACCGAGCCCTGCTAAAAGCACACATTATCTATTTACTCTAAAATGTGTAAGCAAATAGGCAGCAAAATCACAAGTTCAAGGCCACCCTGGGAAAGACCCTGTCTCAAAAAATAAAGAGAATTGTAACCCAGTGGTAGAGTACCCCTGGATTAAATTCCCAGCACCATGAATGAATGAATAAATAAAATCCCCAACATCATCAATAAATACTGAGGCATTTACCTCCAATGAGAACTGAAGAGGAAATATAGGTAGAAGTAAATGTTTGGCCCAGATTAGATTGTGATTGTTATAGCTATGGTTGGGCCTTGATATTAGAAATTGTGGTGCTTTTCTGTTTCATGTTTAAAAAAAAAAAAATGGGCTGTGGTGGTGTACACCTGTTATCCCAGCAACTTGGGAGGCTCTGGCAGGAAGATCATAAGTTATAGGCCAGCCTCAACAATTTGGGAGGCTGAGGCAGGAGGATTGCTAGTTGGAGGCCAACCTAAGCAATTTAGTGAGGCCCTGTCTCAAAAAGGTCAGGGGCTACGTTGTGGCTCAGTGGTAGAGTGCTCGCCTAGCATGCACAAGGCACTGGGTTCAATCCTTAGCACCACATAAATGTAAAATAAAGATATTGTGTCCAGGGCTGGGGTTGTGGCTCAAAAGTAGAGCACTTGCCTAGCACATGCAAGGCCCTGGGTTCGATCCTCAGCACCACATAAAATAAATAAAATAAAGGTATTGCGTCTTCTACAACTAAAAAATAATATTTAAAAAAGAAATAAATTAAAAGGGCTGGGGATGTAGCTCAATGGTAAAGTGCCCCTGGATTAAATTCTTAGTATCAAAAATGACAACAACAAAATAATAATTTTGATAACATCTCAAATTTTACATCAGGTTTATTCTAAGTCTTGGCAAATTATACTTGGTTTGTTTTATATAGCTTAGAACTTATTTATTTAAACATTCTCTTTATAGTTACTCATGAAAAGAGAATTTGTACTTTTGGTGTCCATAGGGTCAACTCTCTTAGCTTCTCAGCCTTGCAGCATTTCTTTTCAAACTGTCTTCTAGAAGCTTCAGTGGTTTGTTCCTGGGCCAGAAACTACCAAGAGCAAGATTCCATATAAAGAAGTACAGATAGATATAGCATTCTCAGAAAGAAAAATGTGGACTGTGTCCATGCAGGACTCATTTTAGGGAATCTGACCAGGCCAGTGGCACCCTTTGTTCCAGCAAAGTGTTTCTGACCTCCCACCATGTTATTTGTGCCAGAGTGGAAGGTGCATTGTGCCAGGTTAATTTTGTTATAATCAGAGGGCAAGGGATGTAGCTCATTGGTAAAGCACTTGCCTAGCACATTTGAGGCCCTGTGTTGAATCCCTAGTACACATAAAGAAAAGCACTGGACAAACTGTATCCTCTAGGCCCTTCAAGTTTGAAAACACAAACTGTGCTTCTCCCTTGAAAGGGAATAGGTATTAAAATTGAATAGAAGAAAACATAGTTTGAGAAAATATTCTGCCATGCTGGGGATTGAACCCAGGACCTTGAGCAAGATAGGCACATGATGTATCACTGAGGTACATCCCCAGCTCACTGTAGAAAAATAGCAGCAGTGACTGTATAGGAGTTGGGGAAATCTCTGATTGTGATGTCATTGGATCTTTCATCAGCAATTTACTGAATGCTGGTATATATATGCCAGACACAGGTTACCTGGTTCTTTTTTGTTAACTTTTCCAAAATGGATGTTGGACATGGTCCTTTTTTTTTCTTCCCAAATAAGACTCATATCATTAATAAGACTTGTATCATTAATACATCCATAAATTACAGGTATATAACCATAAAATTTTGTTTATAGTGATAAAAGCTAGATTGAATATAAATCTAAAAATGATGTTTCTTAGCTGGATCCTTAGAAACATTTAAAATGTTCATCTAAATATTGTAAAACAAACAAATATTATAAAGAATACTATACTTGATCATAATCCTGATCCATATAATTTGATCTAAATAATCTTTTAATTATTTTAGTTTTTTTTTTTTTTTGTTTTTCACATACTGAAGATTGAATCCAGGGGTGCTTTACCACTGAGCTATATATCTAGACTTTTTTTATTTTGAGACAGGGTCTTATTAAATTGCCCAGGCTGGCCTCAAACTTGGAATCCTGCCTCAACTTCCTAAGTCACTGAGATCATAGGCATGTTTGGGTGCTGCGGGGTTGAACTCAGGGCCTTACACATTAGGTAAATGCTCTACCACTGAGCTACATTCGCAGCTACATTCTAGAAGAGTCCATTTCTATTCCTGATTCCGTTGTTCTTTCATACCTAGTTTTTGTCTTACTTTGTCAACATTCAAATATCTACATTCATGTAGATATTTTGTGAGGAATGGTTATTAAATGTGTAAATTGCTTTAAAACTGCAATGAAAAGAATTGTGAGAAAGCAAAATAAATACTATCTTTAAAAATATTTAAATATGTATTTTAAGCCTGGCATGTTATCGCAGCTATTTGGGAGGCTGAGGCAGGAGGATCACAAGTTTGAAGCCAGCCTGGGCAACTTTTTGAGACTCTATCTCAAAATGAAAAATAAAAAGGGCTGGGGATTTAGCTCAGTGGTAGAGGGTCCCTGGGTTCAATGCCCAGTATGGTTACCAAGAAGAAAAAAAAGTACTCAGTGAATGAAAGAATAAAAGAGGAAGCAATGCATTTGGATTGACTTAAGGAAGTTCTTATGTTCATAATCAAGATATTTGAAGTAATGGGAAATGATGAATCATAAAAAGTAACTAGGAACACCTAATGTAGTTAAAAACCCACCATTCTGTTGCTCCTTCTTTCCTGGAGGTGAGGTGAGGTGAGTTACTTTTTCTGAAGAAATTATTTCTTTTCAATGATATAAAATGGTCTAAAGAGATCTTATAATAGCCCAAGACTTCCTGAGGAAAGAACAATACTGGGTGTGTGGGAACTCCTGTGTTAACACTAGACTGTCTCAGCAGGGTGTCACTGGCAATAGAAATGTAAAGCAAATTAAAACTAGTCCTTTTATGTTTACCAGACCCTGCAACCCCTTTAGTTTGCTGCTTGTGTGTGTCTCCTATTCTGAAAAGAAATCAAATGGAAACTGCCTGCTCAAAGTTAAAAAGTCCTATGTGTCACCTGTATGCTTGCTTGAGGACTCCCTGTCTCCTCTGTGAGCCTGTCCTCTTTCCTAAGAAAGCTTTTCTGCTTATTAGTGAAATAAGTGTCCCTTTCAATTCTATCTCTATTTAGCCACCAATTAGTCAGATGAGCAGAAATGTGCTCCCACACTGAGTGCTGTACTAGGGGCATGAGGAAGCCGCTCCACTTCATGTGCAAGCTATGTGAGCCCTTTTTATCTCCCAGGAAAGGCCCTCAATAGGTTTGCTCTACCCCCTGGAGCCTGTAGCTATTTCGGTCTAACTACTCATTAAAGTCAATTTAAGATATTGCTAAAGCCTTTGGATTCTTTAAGTGAATTGCCTCCACTTCAACTAAAAATAATTCACTTTTACTCCCCAGAGAGGCTCCCAAGTCACATGAACTCCCTCCTCAGCCTTACCCCAGTAAAAATATGGATATCCCTGGCAAGATTAGCTTCTTACAAAAGACCAAGACTCTTACTGGGAATGCATGTCTAATTACAAGAATGGAAGCAAAGGACAGACCCAAGGTAAAGTGAAGGCCAGGAATATAAATGAGAAACCAGGACTTTGGGAAAAGGCAGGCATTTTTCTTTTATCCTTTAATGACATCTAAAAATTGATGAGAGTATGTAGCAGCAAACCAGAGCCATCCGTCACCAAGGGACATGCACTATGCCTTTCTTCTTCTGCCTTGGGAGCCCATTCCAGAATTGGGAGCCTTGGCATAACTGGCAGAAGAGTGAACTGAACACTCCAGGCAGGGCAGAGCCAGCCCAACAGAAAGAGACTCACAGAATGTTTACATGGAAGTGCAAAAGGGGAATAGTCTGTTTCTGAAAACTTGTAATATCATTATTGTTACAGCAAGTGCTTCTAGTCATCTAGAAATCATAACACATACTGCATCATCTGCAGGTTCAACAAAAAACCTGAGCTTAGGGATCTTTGGCTGTTTCTTAAGTTATCAATTTAATTCTAAGCTGATGATATACCAGTGTTATACCAAAAGCATTAAAGGCTTTAGGAAATTTAAGCAGGTTGTTTTGGTGCTAAACCACAGTATCTTAGGATGAGAAAAGCAACAGTCAACCATTTATTTAGTTTCCATTAGAATGGAAAATGACTTGATCATAGCTATTTGAATATATTGGACCATTACTCAGAAAATATTTCTTCACACTTTTCTCCCTGGGGTGGAGTTTGCTTTCTTGTCCAGGGTTTTGGCCCATTTGGCCAATGGACTACTTGTGGGCGTGACTCCTGGAGGGGCCTTCCAAATGCTTTTCAGTTAGGCTTGGTGCTCTTGCTCTTTGCCATTCCTCATGCAGAACAGGCCTGGGCAACCTGTGGTCCAAGGAGAGGAGACAGGTGGAGCAAACTTAGTTCCAATTAAACCCTGCTGATCCAGTCCAATACAACAGAGTCATGGCCAACCTGCAGCCTGAAGCTAGGCAGTTCTCTGTTGTCAAGTAAAAAGCAACCTCCAAGTTTTGAGGTAGTTTGTAATCCAGTGTTATTCCAGCAAAAGCTGAAGTATACTATTCATTTCTACTGTGGTCCATTTGTCATGCTTTTGCCAAAGCCATTTGTATATGTGTGTGTGGTGCTAGGGACTGAATCCAGAGCCCTGTACATGCTAAACACACTCTGCCATTGAAATCCATTCCTCTTTCTCTAGTCATCTATTTAAATGGAAATCCAATCATGTCACATACACTTGTTCAAAACTTTTGACAGATCTTGTTAATCTTGGGGTGAAGACCAATAGTGTAGCATGACCTATAAAGTCCTTAAGGTTCCATCGACAACTAAAAAAAATCCTTAAGGCTCTGGACCTAGCCTCTGTGGCTGGCCTCTTCCTGAAGTCTCTTTCTCCATCACTGTATGACAGCTCTCCTGCCTTCTCACTCACCTGTGGGTTGGCTGGTCCCACTGTCTGCTTTACTGTTCTCCCTCCTCTTTGCCTAGTTAACTTCAACTTACACCTCAAGTGTAAGGTTAAATGTTTCTTTCCTAAGAAAGCTCTCCTTGACCCTAATACAAGGTTAGATTCCCAGTTGTATGGATTCAGGCCCTGATCTATCGGCCTTTAGCACTTAACTATAATTACAAACACTTATTTGACTGTAACTCACTGATGTCCATCAGACCCACTAGGAGGAAAGGGAGGGCATGGACAACACACATCAGAGTTGCTGCCTGAGCCCCTTCCTAGCACAGTGCACACACCTGGGGGGCACTCAGTGCATATTCCTTGAATAAGTGACAGACTAAAGAAACTGGATGTGGGCTGGGGTGGCTCAGTGGCAGAGCCTGAGGATTGAACAATCCTCAGGATCACATAAAAACAAACAAACAAAATAAAGGTATTGTTCACCCACGACTTAAATCCTCAGGATTCAATCCTCAGGACCACATAAAAACAAATAAACAAAATAAAGGTATTGTTCGCCCACAACTTAAAAAATAAAAAAAAAACCAAAAACTGGACCTGATGCTGGCGAAGACGTGGATCAGCGCAAGTGAAAGGTCCCATGAGAAGTGAGTTTTGTAAGGCAGAGAATGAGTGTTGGCACAAGGTCAAGAGAACACCTGCAGAGGAAACAGTCTCCTTACTCACAGGGCCAGGTTGGTTCTAGCAATAATGAGAGTCAGATGTCTTTTATTACATTAGACGCATGAAAACTGTGATAATAGGAAATGTCATTAGCTGTGGGAAGGCTGGCAATGTGGAAAGGTTGGACTATGATAGAACTACTGATAAGTTCAGACCAGGGCCAATAGCCCTAGAATTTGAAATGAAGATCAAAATCATGCCTTTTAGGTTCTTTGTTTGTTTTAGTACCAGGGATTGAACCCAGGAATGTTTAAACACTGAGCCACATCCCCAGCCCTTTATATTTTGAGACAGGCTCTCACTAAGTTGCTAAGGGCCTTGCTAACTTGTTGAGGTTGGCTTTGAACTTGCAATCCTCCCGCCTCAGCCTCCCAAGTTGCTGGGATTATAGGTGTGCACTCCTTTGCCCAGCTGCCTTTGGGGTTCTTTTTTATTCTAATTTTTTTTGTAGTTATATATGAATAGAATGGCTTTATTTTATTTTATTTTTTTTTATGTGGTGCTAAGGATCGAACCCAGTGCCTCACAGTGCCTCACATAGGCAAATGCTCTGCCTCTGACTACAGCCCCAGCCCCCTTTTGTAGTTCTTAACATTTATTTATTTATCTATCTATATATTTATTTAGTACTGGAGATTGAACCTAGGGGTGAGCCACATCCGAGCCACATCCCTAGCCCTTTTTATTTTGAGACAGGGCCTTGCTAAGTTGCTTAGAGCCTCTCCAAGTTGTTAAGGCTGGCCTCAAACTTGTGATCCTCCTGCCTCAGCCTCCCAGGTTGCTGGGATTACAGGTATGTGCCACCACACCTAATAAGGGTTCTTAACTTTTAAATAGTGCCAGATGTTATCTAAAAGGAAGAAACTCCTCTATGTATCATCATATATACAGAGAACAAATAAAATGTACCAGGAGTGACATGAGGTTGAAGCTTTGAATTGAAAATATGATGTTGGGGGCTGGGGATGTGGCTCAAGCGGTAGCGTGCTCGCCTGGCATGCGTGCGGCCCAGGTTCGATCCTCAGCACCACATACAAAGATGTTGTGTCCTCCGAAAACTAAAAAATAAAATAAATAAATAAAAAAAAAAGAAAAGAAAATATGATGTTGGTGCAGCTGTGTGCACCTACAATCTCAGCTACTCAGGGAGTTGAGGCAGGAGGTTCCTTTGACCCAGGAGTTAAGGGCCAACCCGAGCAACAGAGCGACACCTTATCTTAAAAAAAAAAAAAAATTCACCTGTGAAGGTTTCATCCCTTTTTTGATATGCTATCACAAAAGACTGTGGAAAACATTTGATTTTAAAATTCCATTTCATCAGCAATGTATACAAATATAACCTATGTTATCTTTCTTTTTTTAAATATTTTTTAGTTGTAGATGGACATAATAGCTTTATTTATTTATTTTTATGTGCTGCTGAGGATTGATCCTGGTGCCTCACACATGCGAGACAAACATTCCACCACTGAGCCCCAGCCCCAGCCCCTAAGTTGTCTTTTAATGATTTTTTAGGTTAAAGAAAAAAAGTGACAGGAAAATTGAAAAAAAAAAAATTCTTTTACTAGTAAGCATCTCGGTCTATTTCCCTTGGCTCCATAGATTGTGCTAATTAAGATGATATCAACAGAGGATCCTAAAGTGTAACTTCCTTTTCTTTTCTTTTTTTTTTTTTTTAAACCATCTGTGCTGGCTTGTGTGTTCATTGCTTGAATAATTAATAATCATTACTATCTGTTCTGCAGTGTGTGGGAGAAGAGTGAGCAATCTTGGATACCAGCACATTTGCCCCATGCCTGTCCCCTTTGCGTAAGCTTTCATGTGAGGCTTTTCATTGTCTGGCACCTGGTGTAGATTTGCTGCCCTCGGCCTTTAGTGTTTGTGAACTACAATAAAGAACCCCCTCTGGTTCACCAGCTGGGGGCAAGTATTGCTGATGGGAAGTAATTTCTCAGAAGAATAGTAATGAAGAAGATGGGGGGTTTGGAGAAATGAAGCCACAAAGTCCATTTAGGTTGAGAAAGCTTTGCTGGTCCAAATGCAAAATCGACCAGTCACCTTGTGGCCAAACCTCAGTTTTAGGAATAGCAGAATTTCAGAAAATCCCTAACCAAAAAAAAAAAAAAAAAAGTGAAACACGGAGGGTTTATCATCTTGAGGTGGCGGGCAGGAGCAAAGCTTCAGCTCTTTATTGTTGGCAGGCTCTTCTGCTTATTTGCAGTAACAAACAGTTAAGCAGTCTGTAACTCAACAGGGCCAGGAAGGAATCCCCAGGAATGGTCATTTTAGCCTCTGCATACATGGAGAACATTGCAGCACAGGTATGGAATGTAATGATCTCTAGGAGGAAGGGCTGGCAACTGTTTTAGCACTTACTCCCAGAGAGTAGAAGCTATTTGCTTTTAGGGAAGGTCATTTTTTGTCCTTAATTGGACAATAACCAGCAGGAAATAAGGTGCTAAACAGACTTCTGTGTTTAAAGACTAATAGACTGAGTATTTGGATCTCATGTTGCTTTGTCTTTACTGGGTAATGGGAGTGTCTGAGGCTGCACTGACAACATATGCTTAAAAGACATGCGATTCTACCAAAACTCAGTCACAGAAAGGAGTCACTATTTCTTTCTACTGTTCCCAAGCACACACAGCAGGGTTCTGTGATGTTGGGAAGGTCTACTCATCAGCTGCTTCTGAGACCAACATTCTGGGGGCAAGTTGTCGGACAGCCAGATGTTCACAGCTGCACATACCCACCTCATGACACAAGATATGTATGTTCACTGATCTACAAAATGCTTTCACCATTGTGTTTAAAAATTCCTTATTATCTCCAAAGTAAAATCAGATGACGATTATTTACCAAGGCACGGCCCAAGAGGATGGCGCTGACTGTGGTATGCTCTGCTCTGCACTTGGCCTCTGTATCAATGTCCTCCATATCACTGATGAGCCACATCAAATATAAACAGGAAACAAGCACAAGGACCAAAGAAAAGTTTTTTTTTTCATATACACACACACACACGTATATATATTTAGTTATAGATGGACACAATGACTTTATTTTTATGTGGTGCTGAGGATAGAACCCAGGGCCTCACACATTCTAGGCAAGCACTGTACCACTGAGCCACAACCCCAGCCCTCACTTTCTATATTATTGAAAATTATTAGTGCTTAAAATTTAGTTTTATTTATTTGTTTAGGTACTAGAGATTAAACTCAGGAGAACTCTACTACTGAACTACACTCTTTAATTTTTATTTTGAGTCAAGTTTCACTAAATTGCCTAAACTGACCTTGAACCTGTAATCCTTCTGTGTCAGTCCCAAGTTTCTAGGAATACAGGCATGTGCCACCACACCTGGCCAAAATTTAGTTTTTAAAAAACAAAAAAGCTGGGCACAGTGGCTTGGGAGGCTGAGACAGGAGGACTGCAAGTTCAAAGTCAGCTTCAGCAATTTAGTGAGACCCAGTCTCATAATAAAAAAATACAAAGAGCTAGGGATATAGCTCAGTGGTTAAGCACAGCTCGGTTCAACCACTGGTACAAAAAAAAAAAAAAAAAGAACCAGACATTGTGATGGTGTACACCTGTAATTCCAGCGACTTGGGAGGCTGAGACGAGAGGATCTCAGGTTCAAGGCCAATCTCAGCAATTTGGCAAGACCCTCAGCAACCAGGAGACCTTGTCTCAAACTAAAAAAAGGTTTGGAGATGTATCTCAATGGTAAAGCACCCCTGAGTTCAATCCCCAGTACCAAAAAAAAAAAAAAAAAAAAAGAATCAGTTTCATTATTATGATTATTATTATTTGCAGTGCAGGGGAATCAATCCAGTGCCTTGTGCATACCAAGCAAGTACTCTACCACTGAGCTACATTACCACCCCTCTTCCTTTCTTTACAAGACAAAACAAAATAAAATTCTCCTCTTGATTCAGTACAAAGTCTCTTCCTTTCTCAACTTGCACCTACTCAACTCATAAGCAGGAAGGCCCTCTTAGTGGTAAAAATGGAGAAGCAATGCTACCATAATTGCTTTAACATGGCTCCTTCCCGAAGCCTGCTGTGGCTCCACTTATTACTCTCTGGCCTGAAATTTTTACTGCTATAGTTATCCCTTTGATATAGAAGACACAGATTTTTTTTCTTGCTCCAAAAGCAACTATTTAAAGTTACATATATGTTCTGCGACTACAGGAAGGCCTTCCCCAAAGCTGAAAGGAGAAAATATAGAATCATACATTTAGTGAAAGAAGTCTAAGGAAGAGAGGGTAGATAGCACTGGAGTTGGGTTCAGGAGTGGGAGGGAAAGTTACTTATTAATGCAATAAGATTTTAAGCCAGATGCTATGCTGGGGTAGAGTGGGCTATAGTCAAATAATCCTTGCCCTTTTGGAGTCTGTGGTCATGCTATGGGACTGGGGCTAGTATAGATTAAGAAAAGCTTCCTTAAATTTAAGACCAAAAAAAAAAAAAAAAATTCAGGCAGGAGAAAGGGGAGAAAAGAAAAAGAGCCATTGAAGCTAAGACTACTGTACACTCAGAGGTCTGAAGCACATAGTTCTGTGATCAAGAACAGGGAGAAGCCCTGTCCATGGCTGGAGCTCAACTGGCAAAGGTGGTTCAAGATCAGGCAGGAGCAGATGGTAAGGCCTTGTAGCAATGCTAAGGGTTTTATTTTGTCGTCGTTGTTTTTTGAGGGGAGGGGGCACTGGGGATTAGACCCAAGGGTTTTTACCACTAAGCTACATCCCCATCCTTTTTAATTTTTAATTTTGAGACAGGATCTCACTAAGTTACTCAGGACCTTATTAAATTGCTGGGGCTGGCCTTGAACTTGTGATCTTCTGGCCTCAGCCTCCAGAGTTGCTGGGATTACAGGCATGCACCACCATGCCCTACAAAAATTTTGAACTTAATGATGAAAATGAAGAGAAGTTGAGTAGTACAGATCTGACAAGAATTGTACATTTTAAGATGATCCCTCTAGTTGTTGAGTGGATAGTGGATTCAAGGAAGCTGGGAAAGCCTGAATGGGAGACCACTTGGAGCATCATTGTTAGAGTCAAGGTGAGAGCCAATGTTATGTTCAACTGAGGAAGAGGGGACTGGGAGTGTAGCTCAGTGGTAGAGCACTTGCTTAACATGTGGGAAAGCCTGGGTTCAAGCCCCAGGCTCAAAAAAAAAAAAAAAAAAAAGGGCTGGGGATGTGGCTCAAGCGGTAGCACGCTCGCCTGGCATGCGGGCGGCCCGGGTTCGATCCTCAGAACCACATACAAACAAAGATGTTGTGTCCGCCGAAAACTAAAAAAAAATATTAAAAAGAGAGAGAGAATGAACTATGTAGTAGGCCAGGTGCATAGGCCAGGTGCAGCTGTATGCTCATTGGTCCCAGCTACTGGGAGGGTGAGGCAGGAGGACTACTTGTGTCCAGGAATTCCAGGACAGCCTTACGCAAATATTGAGACCTCCATAACAACAAACAAATAAACTGAGGAAGAGGTGATGGTAGGAAGAAGGAAGATCAAAGTATGGATAGACCAAGTATGGAGGCATGCACTTGTAATCTAAGCTTCGTGAGTGGCTGAGACAGTAGGATTGTAGGTTAGAGACCAGTGTGGGTAACTTAGGGAGACTCTGTCTCAAAACAAATAATAAAAAAAAAGGCTGGAGATTGAGTTCAGTAGTATAGCACCTGTGAGTTCAATTCAATGAGTACTATGTATGCTATGCTTTAGGGGTAGGAACAGCATGAACTGGAAATGAGAGATAAAGGAAAGAGTGGTATAAAGGATGCTCTTTAAGTTTCTGGTTTAAGCACCTGGGTAGACAGTGATGCCAGTTAATGAAGTGGGACCCTAGAGAAAGGTCAATTTGCGGACCTATAAAATGTGGAATGCTGTGATGGGAGTTGGCATGAGATCTCAAACTGAGGAACACATATTTTGTTGAGGTCTCTTTTCCGTTTTCCTCTCTTCTAAATATTGGACTCAATTTCTCTCTAGTAAAAATTCCATGTGGTGGGTGGATGATGATTCTACTTTTTTTTGGCAGGGGGTAGGTGTTGGGGTTGAACCCATTTTCAAGCATGCTAAGCATGTGCTCTGTCACTGAGCCACTGCCCAGCCTACTCCTAAGACTCTTGAGATCATACTCTGAAGTTTTTGATGCAATGGGAGGGAGAAAACTTCCCCTCATTTCTAATTAAGGATAAAGGTGGGAAAGAAATGCATAAAATGAAAGGTAATAGTGTGGACAATTTTTTTCCCAAAAGTTTCACACGTATTGTGAATATTATTTATATTTCAAAACTGCAGGGGGCTGAGGTTGTGGTTCAGCAGTGGATGCTTGCCTAGCATGTGCAAGGTGCTGGGTTTGATCCTCAGCACCACATAAAAATAAATAAATAAAATAAAGGTATTGTGTCCAACTACAACTAAAAAAAAAAAAAGGAAGGTTCTGCATTTCTAGGTAGCACTATTACTTCAGGATTAATTTAGGTTCCACCCACCTGTACAGTCTTAAAAGTGAGACATGAAAGGCTTAGGAAATAGGGAACAGCTATTGGTACTGGCAGTCCAGCACATCTCTCACCCTTGGGGAATTGCTCTTCCTCACCCCAGGGTACTCATGAGTCAGTTAATTACAGATTTCTAACCATAAATAAATAAATAAACAAACAAACAAACAAATAATAAATGATGCATACATACATACATACACATGTGACCCAAGTTGGACAAATCTATGTCTTTCCCTGATGGACCCACTAGCATACTGTGCTGGCAAATATTTGTTGAGCCCTGGCTATGGGCATTCTGGACACTAATGGAGATGCAGACACTAATAAGACATATATATGCCCTTAACGGGTTTGCAATCTCATGACTTTTTAAAAAAAATTTTAGTTTTCAGTTGTAGTTGGACACAATACCTTTATTTTTTTATTTTTATGTGGTGCTGAGGATGGAACCCAGGGCCTCGCACGTGCTAGGCGAGTGCTCTACCGCTGAGCCACAACCCCAGCCCAATCTTGCGACTTTTATTAAAACGAAAATATTTTCCAGTTGTGACTAAAATACAGTCGTGAAATCAAAAGAGGAATATAGACATTTCAGGCTATAAACAGTGGAGATAAAACAATTATATATTCTTGCATAGAAAAGTTAGTGAAAGAGGAAGAAAGTGAAAAAGGAAGAAGGTGTAAGAACGAAGTGAAAAGAAAAGAGGTGGGGAAGCCGGGCAGGATGGCTTCTGAACTGGGGTTAGTGCTACACGATGTAATTGGTAGGTCAGAATGTTGAAAATGAGATTCGTGTCCCTTTAAAAGGAAGACAGGTGTTAAAATCAATTCGCCTTTTGCCTAAAATGGGCTGTTTCTCTCTGTACTCTCTCCAGATAGCGCCAGACTTCTATAGGAATACTTTAATCACGGACCCCTGCCCCAACCCTGAAAAATGCCCTACAGTACACTCGATATTCTGAGTTTACCCGGCCGATGGAGGCCCTCCTTGGGCTCTCTGGGCTCCATGGATCCCAGGTTGGACAGGCCCAAATTCAGGAGCGGGCCTAATTGCTTCCAAGGTAGCAGCGCACCCAGCTTGGAGATGGGGAAGACCACGCCCCTAAACGTCCTGAGAGTCCATTTCAGATTTTTCTGGGGTTCTGGGTAAACTGGCGTCACCCCGCCCTGTCTGGCCGCTCTGGGTTTTAAACATAGACCCGTGCGTAGGAGAGGCCATTACTTTTATGGGCTACCGTGCTCACGGAACGGCCAGAGACAGGCAGAATGGCTTTGCCGCAGCGCCCGCTCCATCCTTGCCTGGGCTCCTCCCTCAAGCCGCCTCCGCCTCCTTGGAGCCCCCGCTCCGCCTTCCCGGCCCACCTCCTTCCGCTCCACCCCTTTGCTCTCAACGCGGACTCAGCCACGCCCCGCGACCCTGCTCTGCCCGCCCACCGCGTGGCCCCGCCTCCATGCCTATGGCCACGCCCACAACCCAGAGAAGCGCAATGAGCGTCCCCGCGCGCCGCTCAGGCCCCACCTCGAAGTTGAATCCCCGCCCTTCGGGCAGAGTGAACCAATGCCCGGCCCCGCCCTCGGCAGGTCCCGCCCCGCCGTCCGGCCTCCGCTGCCTGCCTCCTGGCTGGGCGTTGCCGTTGCCGCGCCTCCGCCGCCCACGCGGAGCCAGATGCCGCCCCCTCCGCCGGTCCCTCCCCCGGCGGCCTGGCGCCTCCCTCCCTCCCCGCCGCGGTGACTCACGGAGCGGGAGGCGGAGGCTGAGGCGGCCGCTCCCGCTGCTGCTGCTGCCGCCGCCGCCGCCGCCGCCGCCGCCGCGGCTGCTCCGGCTGAGCGCGCCCCGAACAGGCCGCCGCGCTCCGCGCCCCGGACCCGCAGCCCCCGCCAGCCGGCCGGGTCGGGCGGCCCAGGTAAGCGCGAGGCCGGCCCATGCCCGCAGCTCGGGGCCCGCTCCGCGCCGGGGCTTGGGGGCGCTGGCCCTTTGTCTCCCGGGGAGGGGCCGCGGAGGGCGCCCCGGACCCCGCTCGGACCCATCGGCGGGTCCCCGACTGTGTGGCTCCCGAGCCTGGGCCTCCTCACCCCTCCTGGCGCCGCTGCCTCCCGCTGCGGACCACCCCCCTGCCTTCCTCACCTTCGCACGGGGGTCGCCTCCACAGGTGTCCGAGCCGCGCACCCCTCCGCGCCCGCGTGGTTGTCATTGCCTGTCCTCCCTCCTGATCTCGGTGCCCCCTCTCTTTTCTCACCTGCGCCCCACTCCCAGCATCCTGACTCTCCGTGTTTCCCCAAGTAAATGCTGCCAAGGTCTGGCTACCGGGCCGCCCTTCCTCTCTAGTTTGAGCTTCCCTTTCCATCGCTCCCTGGAAGATGCACATTGGAGTCATAAGTCTCATCTGCGTGTGGGACTTGCATACGTGAAGCTGCAAATTTAACCGCTTGGGACTCAAAACCACACTTCCCACCTTCTTTGCATCACCCCCAGTGTTCATTTTTCATGAACCTGGCAACCAAGACCCTGAGCTCTGGACATCCAACATCCTTAGGCCCTACAGCCCCCCCTTTCTGTTGTGTGAACTTGTCTGGGCAGTACCTGCTGTCAGATTAGCTCATGGGAAGGCCCAAGGGGCTCCCTGTTGGCCACAAATCAAGACCTTTATGAATAATGGGACACGTGGCTTGCAGCACTTTTTTCTGAGGATCTAACTGTTAATTACTTGTCTCTTGTCACAGATCTTAAGGAAATGTGCCTTGCCACCACTAGGTAAACTGAGGCACAAGTGTGTTGGTAAGGGACCTGGAGGCAAGTTAGAATTTGTCTTGAGGCTCTGTACCCCAGTGTCTTGGTTCTTAGCTCCCTGCTCTAACCACTGGGCTCTAGTTTCTGGTTCTAGATTGTAAGTGAAAACTGATCTCTTGTGCCATTAAAGTGTCCAGAGATGCTAATGCTTCCTTGGATTTAAAACAAGACTCTGAATCATAAATAAAGGAACCAGCTGTCAAGGGCCATTGTATCATTCATGGCTTCCTGGTGAAGTTAGTGGTCCTTTGTAAATATAAGATGCTTCTGTGGATGAAGATTCATTCATCCAATAGTGAGCATTTACTCTGGGTCAGGCACAATTCTATGCACCAGGGTTTCAATGGTGAAGACAGACACATCCTTTACTGTCTTGGAGATACATTCTAAGGAGGGACAGATAATAATTGAGTAAACAAATAATTGGACAAAATAGTAGTGTAAACGCTATGAAGGTGGGTAGGGGCCAGTTCTGCACCTTCTTGTAATGCCACCATTCGAAGAGGCTGAGGTAGAAGGATCGCAGATTCAAGGCCAGCCTGGGCAACTTAGTGAGAACTGGTCAAAAAAAGAAAAGAAAAGAAAAAGAATGGGGATGTGGTTCAGTGGTAGAGTGCCCTTGAGTGCAATCCCTAGGACCAAAAAGGAATCTGTAGCTCACAGGACAAAAAAGAAAAAAGATTTTGTAGTTAGCAATAAAGAACTTGGATTTTATCCCAAATACAGTTAGAGGCCATTGGATATTTTAAGTAGAGGTATTAAGATCTGATGTAACAACTGTAATGCACCAGTAAAAATATATGGGAAAAAATATCTGATGTAAGTTTTAAAACAATGTTCTGGGTCTGGGAATGTGGTAGAGTACTTGCCTAGCATGTGTGTGGTCCTGGGTTTAATCCCCGGTACTGCAAAAATATAAATAAACAAATAAGCAAACAAATAAATAACAATAAAAATCTTTATTCGAGGATTGTGAGAAGCAATGGAGGCAGGGATATCAGTTGACTGACTGTTGCAGCTACCTAGGAAGAGATGATGATGGCTTGGGGAACTTGGGTGATAGCAGTCTGTCTCCCTGGGAAGGGCTGAGAGCTGGAGAGCAAAACTCTGGGAAACACTAGTTGAAAGTTCTGTGTCTTTTAGAGAATTTCTGGAACTGACCATGTTCAAGTTTAATTCAGCAAAACTTTTTAAGGATCTGTTATGAGTCAGATACTGTGTTAGAGTCTAGGAATTGGACACAAATAAGGTACAATGACTGTCCTTGAGCTTACAGTCTGTTGGACCTCACAGTTTAACTCTGCCATATCCGTGTTATAACAGAAGGGCATGCTGCCCTTCCTTGATGGAAGAGGGCTTTTGGGTTTAAAAACCAGTTAGAGCCAGGTGAGGTGATACATGCATGTAATCCGAGCAACTCAGGAGGCTGAGGCAGGAGGATTGCAAGTTTGAGGCTAGTCTCAGCTACTTAGCGAGGCCCTTAGCAACTTAGCAAAGCCATGTCTCATTTTAACAAATAAAAAGGACTAGAGATGGACTCAGTGGTTAAACACCCCTGGGTTCAATCTCTGGGTTCAATCATAAAAACAAATACAGGCGAGAAGAACATGGCTTGTTCCTGCATCTGGCTGTATTTAAGTGGGAGCATTACTGCCCTTCTTCTGTTGTAAGATATTGCACAAAGAAACTGGAGGGGCTGAGGCTGTAGCTCAGTGGTAGAGCATGTGCCTAGCATGCATGAGGCATTGGGTTCAATACCTAGCATTGCAAAAAAAGAAAGAAACTTGGATTGTTCTCACAGTAGGTTGGAGAATACCTGAGTGGCCATGAACTTGCGGACTGTGAGAAAGAGAGGGCCTTGGGGATTATGTAGCTGGCCTCCTCTTATGATTGGGTAGCAGTGGCCCCTAGGGACTAGGTAATTCCTTTGAAGTTCCAAGCAGTTTGTACATTTCCTTATGGTGCCTGTCACTTTCTTCTCTTATTTCAGGTCCATGTGTTTGCACATGACTTCAAGCTCTCTGAGGCTAGCATCTCCATTTGATTCATTTGCATCCCTCACAGTATATAGATTGGTGCCCTACACAAAGTGTAAACTCATCAAATATCAGTTGATTGACCCAGGTGTCTCATAACACCTAAAACTAATACTCCAGAATTCTAACCCTATCCTTGTCATTTCATCAAACTGTGCTTCCTTGCAGAATCCTTTCTGGGTACCACACGGTGGAAACCCAGCAGCCTATCCTTCACCATGCTCACTGTATGGGCAACCCTTCTATGACAGGGCTACTCTCTCTTCAGCTCTGCCTGCAGGGAACAGCTGCCAAGCGTGCTGACCAAGTAGTTATTTGACACTCAGCAAATATGAAGTGTAGCTCTTAATTAGAGCACGGACTTTGTGCTGAGACTATCTGGGTTTGGATCTTGATTCATCCGTCATGAGCTTTGTAATCTTCAGCAAATAATTTAACCTCTCCAGGTCTGAATTCCCCACCTATAAAATAATAGCACCTCCCTCATGGAGCTGTTGGAGGATTAAATTAAGTAATACCTTTTAGATGCTCCGAACAGCACCTAGCACTTAGTATGGACTTTGTTGAAGTATTATTTTCTACCCTTGTTACTGGGGATGAAACCCAGGTGTGCTCTCCCACTGAGCAGTGGTCCTTTTTAAAATTTTTTGAGACAGGATCTTACTAAATTGCCCTGGCTGGCCTTAAACTTGCAATCCTCCTGCCTCAGACTCCCAAATTGCAGGGGTTATAGGTGTGTGCCAATGTTCCCAGCTAGTATTAGTTACAGTTTCATCTTTAAATTGATTGGCATATTAAGCACTGACTATGCTGTTGTAGGTACTAGGGATGTAACCAAGAATAAAGTAGCCAAGACTGGTGGCCCAATGAAGTTTTATCTTCTTTATGTGTGTGTGTCACTGAGGGTGGAACCAGGGCCTCATGCATGCTGAGCATGCCCTTTACTACTCTGCTACCCACCCAGCCCTGAAGTTTGTCTTCTGGTGTGACAGAGTTGTAAATAAATAACAAGCAAACAAAAGAATGCAGGGCTGATGCACTTGCTGGGGTTGCAGGCCTGTACCACTATGTGTGGCCTCCAGCCCTTTCTAAAAATTATTAGTTTTTAAAAATGCTTTTATGAGTGCAGTATAGTTATGCATAATAGTGGGGTTCATTTTGACATCATATGTGCATGGGAATATAATTTGCTCTATTTCAGTCCCTAGTACTTCCTGTTCCTCCCCTCCTCCCCCATTTCCCCTTACTCTCCTCTACTGTTCTTCTATGTATTTATTGTTTTTTTAATCAATAATAGAGATACACATAGGCAAAATTCACTGGCATATTCATGACTGTACATCACAAAGTTTGGTCATTTTCATTCCATGGTTCCTTCCTTTTCTCATCCCTCTTCTTCCTCCTCCTCTTCTATCCCCTTCCTCTACATCACTGATCTCCCTTCTATTTTCGTGAGATCCACTCCCCACCCCCCCTTTTTTTTTTCTTATTTTGCTCTAGCTTCTGCATATGACCCTTGATCCTTGACTTCCTGAGTCTGGCTAATTTCACTTAGCAGGATGTTCTCCAGTTCTATCCATTTACTAGCAAAGGTCATAATTTCATTTTTCATGGCTCAGTAAAACTTCATTGTGTCAGTGTACCATATTTTCTTTATCCATTCATCTGTTGGAACAATGGCAGTTAGACGCCTAAGTGGCAATGCTGTGACTATATGCATGTTATCAGGCCCACGGGCCTCTCAATCCTTCTAGAGGAGAATGCTAACCTTCTTTCCTTTTATACAACACTAAAATTAGATTTTGAGACAGGGTCTTGCTAAATTACCCAGGCTGGCTTCAGACTTTTGATCTTCCTGCCTCATCCTCAAAAGTGAGAGTCATAACTTTAGCTAGTTCTGAGGGGTGACTTTTGAATGGATACTTGGATGGGGGCCCTAAGGTTCATCTTTAAATTGATGAACAAGAGAAAAACAATTGATGAACAGAGAGAACAAGAGAAAAAAATCCCAGTGGGCCTGGAGTATGGTAAGCAAAGAGTTAATAGGGCCAAGGTCTGTGGCTGTGGTAAGGAGTTTGGATTTTACTCTTGAACTCTGAACAGTGGGAAGTTGCTGCATGGGAACTTTTCCTGGGTCTCTAAGAGAATATTTGAATCCATACTAACAGCAATCAGGACACTAGGAAGAACAGCTGGAGTGGCATGACCTTGTCCTGGGAAGGCCTTTGTGGGCCAGCTGGCCATCAGTGAATTTTCCCATCAGGGTCCTCATATCTGTAGCCCAGGTACTCAGATGACCTAGGAACCCTCAGCTCAGTTGACCAAGAGGCTGCACATTCCATTGAGTGTTTTCCTCCCCGGAGTCAGTAAGTCATTTGCCAACATTTCTTTCTTTTCCAGTACTGGGGATTGGTCCCAGAGGCACTCTATCATTGGGCTACATCCTCAGCACTTTTTATTTTTTACTTTAAGACAGGGTTTAAGTTGCCCCTGCTGGCTTTGAACTTGTGATCCTCCTGTCTCAGCTTCCCAGGTAGCTGAGATTACAGGCATGCCCCACCATACCTGAGTACAGTGAATGAGTATGGCCAGCCCTTAGCACCTTGTCATCTCTAGTGGAATGTTGCATGTTCTCTGTTCTGTGGTTAAAGCTTCTTATCTTTTTTTTTTTTTTTTCCCCTTGGCAGTGCTGGGGATGGAACCTAGACCTCATACATGCTGGGCAAGTGCTCTACCACTGAGCTCCACCTGACCCAAGCCACTTATCCTGGCAGTGACTCTTCGGCAATCTTGGAGTTTTGCTGAAATTTTTCATTGGTGCCTCATGGGCTTGCTTACACACCGATAACAGTTTCTGGAATATCAAGAGAGAACTGACAGGTTTCCTAGTCACCTTCTCTTCTAGCCTCCTGCCAACTACCACCTTGTCCACTATAGAGGGTCAATCTACACAGTCACCCCTGAGTACCTCCTGTTGATTACTAGATAGAAACATGTGGTGCCTAGAAAACATTGGCTCTCTCTGGTCTGAGCTAGTAGGATTGGAAACTCAGCATCACCCTCAGAAAGGGCCTTTCAGACCCAGGGGCTTAGCTCACCCAGAGTTGGCTTCTATCCTGTGCAATGGCCAGCTTTTTGGATCCTCCTGTAGGCATGCCACTGTTAGTTATTGTCCATGATCACTGCTCTGCCAACCTTGAGAGGCCAGCAGGAGTTGCTAGAAATTAAATAGAACTTTTGTATTATAAGTCATGTTCAGGGTCCTGGGGCATTTCATTGGCAGAGTTGAAATCCCTGTTAGTCACATGTCATCTGTGGTCTCATAAAAAGTAAACAGTGGGTACTGTCTTTTCCTCATGTAACTGGTTTTTCTCATTATGAGAAGGATATGAGCTCATTTAGAGAATGAGAAAATGAATGGTAACGGCATTTTAAGTACATTGTCTCATTTAATTTCACTGTAGTTTCTGATATATGTGCAGTTGTTACTATTTTACATATTCAGAAACTGGCCTAGAAAGGTTAAGAAATTTGTTTGAGGTTCAGCTCATTGGGAACAGTCTTGGCAGCATGGCTTCCAAGCAAAGCTCTGAGCAACATGTTATATATCATTTCTCAGATGAAACTACAAAGAGAGAGAAAAAAAAAGAAAAATCTCCCTTAAGCCCAGTGCAGGTGACATGCTTAGGGTAGCCCGAGTTAGTTCACTGGCTGCTGCAAAGGATTTGAATACTAGGCCCTTTCCCTGTCTTATTTGACCTTGGGCAAGCTAATTAACCTCCCTTTGCCTCACTTTCTCTGATTGTAAATGGGGATAATGATACTTTTGCCTTCATAGTTCCCAGGAGCATTGTGATGTTTGAGCCAAAGTGCTTTTGAACTTCTTTTATGAAAGAGAACTGGGCACCAACTGCTGTTATACTCAGTTATTAAAGACCCATTATGCCCTGGTCCTCTACGAAGCCTTGTTAAAAAGGAAAAGACAGCAATCCCCAGAGGGAAGGAATCCTTCCAGGGTGGGCATAGTTGGACCCAAACATTGTCCTTCCCAGGTTTCTGAAGGATCAAGTGTCATGAATATGTCTCCATTTTTATGGCAGTGTTGTTGTGTGCAAGGAGATGTTTGTGCTTCACATCACAGCAGGATTCTGAGCACTGTGGGAGTAGGCCACATAGGGGGCTAGCAGGATCTGTTCCCTATTGTGTAAGCCAGGAATGACATGCCAAGAGGAGGTGGTTGTCTTCCATTTGTTCTCCCTGCCCTCTTCCTACCCGCAATGACTCATTGATTGAGTTAATATTTAGGGGCTGGTTGTGTAGATCAGTGATAGGGCCTTGTGCAAGCTAGGCAAGTACTCTGAGTTTCATCCATAGCACTATCAAAAAAAAAAAAAAAAAAAAAAAAGAAGAAGAAGAAGAAAAGAGAAAGAAAAAATTTAGTGAAGTTTTTTTAATATTCTGTAGCCTGGGCACATAGCATTGTAAGGGGAATGCTATGGCAGATGGGGTAAAAATAGTTCTCCATTCAAGGCTTGTAGGCTAGGGCCAGGAGGCTCATTATCTAGGAGGGTCATGTGAATGAAGAAAGAATGTGCTGGTGAGAGTGTTATGCCTCTGAGGAGGAGAATCAGAATACAATTTCCAGATATACACCTCAGTCCAGTGGTTACCTGTTCTAGGTGGGCATTAAGGTGGTAGGCTACACTGGCTCCCCAAAAGAACAGGGAATATTTTTAGATTATGTCACAGGTGACAGAAGTGGCACTTGGTAGGGGCATCTTTAGCCACAAAGAGCACCTGAACAGCCCTGTATAGTAAGAACTCTACTTCCACTTAATAGCCTTGACCTCTGTTACTTGAGGTGAGATCACATTGAGGGTCTCTCCCCAAAGGTTTTGCTGGGTTTTGGAATTCTGTCACCAACTTGTCTGATGCCTTTTGTACATAACAGTCACCTGATCTGTCTTTCCAGATGTCCTTCCTTCCCAACAGTTCTTCCCACTGCCAACTTTGGAAAACAGGCATTTGGTGGCAAATGGACTATGGGGCTTTCTGGTGTGCCCCAGAGTTCCTGAAGAAATGGATGCATTAGACACCTGTGTCTCAAGCCCCTTTTTTGGGTCAGTATATGCAGAGTAAGGCAGAAGTTGGGTTCCTGTTCCCCACATTTGCCTAGCAGCAGGCCTCCAGGTCTCTCGAAGACCAAAGTCAGGGAGGCTCAGTAGCTCATGTGAAGCACACAGTGTTCCTCTCTCCCTCCAGCCAGGGCTGGTGTGGAGAGGGCAAAGGACTGACAGAGGTAGCTAGCCATGTTTAAAGGGAGAGGAAGGTGCCAAGATGGCATGGCATATCTCTGGGTGATGTTATATATCAGTGGTGGGCAGTGTGCCTGGTGCCAGTCAGCTACCCCTTCAGTCTGGCAACAAGGGAAGAATCATGCAGCATCTGATCAGGAGGAAGTGGCTGGCACAGTGAGATCAGGTCACTCGGTGCACCTGGGCTGATGCTGCTATGGCTGGAACCTGCAGCAGTGCTGTTGCAACTGAAAGAATGTGACCCACTTCCACCTCCTCTCCCACGTGGAGAGCTGGGTGGGAAGCTTTGAGACCAGCTCCAATTAAGCTTTTTTCAGCTTGTGTATAACCCAAGAATCCAACCCACATGTTTCTTGCTGCTGGAATCCTACGGTCTGCTTCCCTGATCTGAATAACAAGCCCAGGGCGAATGAAGTTACTGCCTGTCATTCAGCAACCTTGGATTCTGCCAGCGGGGCTTCCTGCAGAGATCAGGGTCCCTTGTGGATCAAACATCTTTCACAACATGGGCCCCACCCCTGTTCTGCTGATTAAATCACTGGGTAACTCATGGACCAGTTTCCAAGGATATGGGTTAGTTGACCTCCCTGACCAGACAGAGGCCTCACAGTCTCTTGTTAGGCAGCCCAGCTTCCCAGAGACCCATCCTGACCTTCACCCTCCCTGAACATTCTTCTGCTGCAGGACTGTAAAATAAGATCTGTTTGGGACCCTCTAGTTTTCTTCAGGTAGAGGACATTTTGATTTTATATTTGTAATTTCTCATTTCTTTTTGTGTGTGTATGGGGAGGAGCTGATTTACATACCTAAAGTTGTGAGAGCTACTAGGATAATTTAGGAGCTTTAAGATGGTAAAGTGGTAGTTCTGAGCCCTTGAGTGATCCTATTTTATTTACAAAGAAGGGAGCAAAAGGTGGTAACTATCAAGGTCAAGGTAAACTCTGTCTAGGCCGTGGGAGCCTGTTCCTGATCTTGTGCTCCACACTGGCCTTGCATCCAAGGAAGAGGCTCCCTGTTTCTCCTGTCAGCGCCATTGGCACTGCCCCCAGCCCTGTAGCACATGGCCTTCCTCTGCCAATTGCTGGGGTTGCAGGAAGATAGGGTGTTTGTGACTCTTAGGAGGGAATGGTGGGCTTCTTAGGCAAATAAGCTCTCTGTAGGGTGTCCCTCTAGACCCTCAGTCAGCTTCCTGCCTGAAGCAGCCTTCTGGAGCATGTGGTAGGCACAGTGAAGCCAGTCAGCTGAAGCTGAAGCCTGGTCTTCTCCTCCCTCCTGGGGTGGGGGTGGTGCTGCCTGAGAGGTCATGGGCACCCCTCTGCCCTGCTGACCTCTGCTCTGAATGGTGGCTATTTGCTCTGCATCACCAATCTCAAGCCCAAGAGCGATGAAGATGGAGACAAGCGCTCTGCATCAGACATGGCCCTGGCCAGGAAGGACTACCCAGAGGAACTCTTCTTTTACTCTGATCTTCTGACCTCATTCCACTTACTTTAAAGAAAAGGTTCATTCTTTTTGAGTAGTTAATAGTGCAGAATTCAAAGGGTTACATGGTAAAAACGAAATCTTCTGCCTTTCCTGGATTTGTAGCCACATAGTTCACCTCCCCCAAAGTGACCACTCTTAACCAAGGCCTTTGTGTCTTTTGTTTGTTTTTGTTCATAGTGCTGGGGATCAAATCCAGGCCTCTTGCACTCTAGGTATGTGTTAAACACTAAGCTACACATTGTTTTTAGTTCTTGAACTTCCTGCATGCTAGTCATGTTTTGTACCACTGAATTATATCCCTAGCTCCCAGAGTTTTGATTTTTATGTAACTAGATTTTGTAAATCTTTTGTGACTTCTAGGTTGGTTTTCTTTTTTTAGAAAGAGAGAGAATTTTAATATTTATTTTTCAGTTTTTGGCGGACACAACATCTTTGTATGTGGTGCTGAGGACGCATGCCAGGCCAGCGCGCTACCGCTTGAGCCACATCCCCAGCCCCGACTTCTAGGTTTAATTCCATGTAGTTTTCTCCCACTTTTCCTGTATTTTCTTCTTTTTTGGGGGGGGAGGTACCAGGGATTGAACTCAGGGGCACCACTGAGCCATATCTCCAGCTCTATTTTTTGTATTTTTATTTAGAGACAGGGTCTCACTGAGTTCTTAGTGCCTCACTTTTACTGAGGCTGGCTTTGAACTCGTGATCCTCCTGCCTCAGCCTCCTGAGCCTTTGGGATTACAGATGTGTACCACTGTGCCCAGCCTGTATTTTCTTCTAATATATTCACACTCTGTAAGTTTAAAACTTTAATCCAAAACCAATATATCAAATTCAGTCTAACCAGAATTGGGGCAAGCTTGCATTATGCACCTCCTAGGGAACACTGATAATGTCAGCTGCAGCAGTTTATTGCCAAAATGTTTTAAATTCTAAGTAACAATTAGCCAAATCTAGATTATGGGAAATCCTAAATTATGGTTCTGAACTCTAAAAAATGTTAATGTGTTGATAAATAAAGAAAAGCTGACAAACCATTCCAGACTAAGGAGGTTAAAGAGGATGGGAACCCAGGACCATCAAGATCCCTTCATTGGGTCCTCAATTAAAAACCAGTAAAGGAGCCTGATATGGTGGTACATGCCTGTAATGCCAATGGCTCTGGAGGCTGAGTAGGAGGATTGCAAGTTTAAAGCCAGCCTCAGCAATTTAGCAAGGCTCTGATCTACTTAGTAAGACCCTGTCTCAAAATAAAAAATAAAAAGGACTAAGGATGTGTCTCAGTGGTTAAGCACCCCTGCATTCAATCTCTAGTACAAAAAAAAACCGGTGGGGGGAGAAAAAGAAAGAAGGAGAAAACAAACAAACAAACAAAAAAACAACAGTAAAGGCTAAATTGAAGGGGGAGGATTGTGAACATTTGGATATGTTATATATAGATAGATATGGTCTGTGTAGGAACCATGGTTCTGGGTTACTATTAAATACCTTGGAGTAGCTTGGCATGGTGGTATATGTCTATAATCCAGTGACTGGGGAGGCTGAAGCAGGAGGATTCCAAGTTTGAGATCAGATTCAGTAACTTAGAGAGAACCTGTCTCAAAATAAAAATAAAAAGGGTTGGGAATGGGACTGGAGTTGTGGCTCAACGGTAGAATGCTCGCCTCACACGTGAGGCTCTGGGTTCGATCCTCAGCACCACCTAAAAATAAATAAATAAAATAAAGGTATTGTGTCCAACTACAACTAAAAAGTAAATATTTAAAAACAAAACAAAAGGCTAGGAATATAGCTTAGTAGTAGAGTGCCCCTGGGTTCAGTCCCTAGTACTGAAATAAATAAATAAATAAAATTTAAAAATTAATTTCTTGGGGTGAAAATGAATGGCATTGTGGGTATCTAGGAGAGGGGCATTAGGAGATCCTGAATGAGTGTGTTTAGTGAAGTGATGTGATATCAAATGGTTCTAGAAAAAGAAAAGGGGCTGGGAATATAACTCAGTGGAAGAGCATCTCCTTAGCTGTGGGTTGAATCCCTAGCACCATTAAAAAAAAAAAAAAGAACGTAGGGAGGCAGGGGGAGAGAGAGAGATAGAGAAAGACGTATATACATCCGTTTATGCCTGCAACACAGAGAGGCATTAGACAAGTATACCAATAGGGTATCAGTGGTGACGCTAGGGGCAGGGTATTTGGACGTGCATTGTACATCTGAGCTTTTCTTTCTTTTTTTTTGGGGGGGGGGGTACTAGGGATTGAACCCAGGGGTGTTCTACCACTGAGCTATATTCCCAGCCCTTTTTTGTATTTTATTTAGAGACAGGGGCTCACTTAGTTGCTTAGCACCTTGCTTTTGCTGAGACTGGCTTTGAACTCTTGATCCTCCTGCCTCAACCTCCCAAGCCACTGGGATTACAGGTGTGCACCATCACGCCTGGCTTCCTTTATTATTTATTTATTGATTGATTGATTGATTGTGGTGCTGGGGATTCAACCCAGTGCCTTATGCATGCAAGGCAAGCACTCTACCAACTGAATTATATCCCCAGCCTTTATTTTTTATTTTGAAACAGGGTCTTATTATATTGCTTATTGCTTCGCTAAGTTGTCAAAGCTGGCCTCAAACTTGACAGCCTCCTGCCTCGGCCTCTTGAGTAGCTGGTATTACATGCATGCACCACCCACCATGCCTGGCTTCTTTTACCTTTCCTAAGGCTTTGAAATTTTTCAAAATAAAAAGGGTAAGGGAAAAACAAAAAACATGACTTTGTTCCATCTGGAGTTTACTTTGACTCAGGCCCCTTGCCTTTCTCCTGGCCCTCCTGGGCAATTGTCCTGGATTTCTGGTTTCTTCTGCTTTGTGCAGCCTGTGAAATCATTGTTTTTCTTTCTCTTAGGAACATCTTTGGTTGTGTTATCTTGTTTAGGACTGGGAAAGTTTTTATAACAAAAGTCATTTAAATGACTCTTCTAGAAGCAGGGACTAGCATGCTGTCACTGGTGTGCTGGTGCCAGTCTTTTTGTTTGTTTGATTGTTTTTCTTCTTGTTTACATTGCATTGTGTGCCCCAAATAAATTTGCAAGAAGTTTTGTTCTCTGGGAACTAAACAAAATCTTGCATCTCAGAAATATCACCAGACTTCTGCATAGGGCAGTAAGCCTCTCTTGGTGAATCTTGGTCTGAGCTTTTTCCTTTCCGCTGAGTTTTGCAAGAGGGCAGGTCTTGCTTGCCTTCTGGGAATACAGACTTATAAAGGCTTCTGGCTTTCATTTTGTGAAATGTGACAATCTTGTGTGAGTCCTTAGTCTAAACTCAGGAGTCTTTTTGGCAGGGGAGCTCTTCGTGGGCCAGCTTTGCCAGGAGCTTCAGCTTCTGTGGTTTGATGGCTTTGGGAATGAGGGATTATAAACGGGTGGTGAGGATTTGGCTCCTGAGCTATATTACCAGGGTGTGGCCAGTTCTGGATGCTTATGCCTGTGCCCATTAGCAATGGAGCAATTTCTTGGATCCCTCATGCCAACCACCCTGGCCTCTAAGCCCATTCCTGTCTGCTCTCCTGAACTTTCCCATAGTGGTCCTGACCTTGAGCAAACCCTCCTGGAAGATGTGGCATCATGTTTGCAGTGCCAGATGCTGTCTCCCCATCTCTTTTGGAACGTGTGCTTGGTGGTCTTCCCACACCTCCCTGCAGCCTCCACTGTCCATGGTCTCAGGCTGGATGATGCTTTGTGACCCATTAGGATTGTTCCTAATTTTTTTCCCTCCAGTACTGGGGATTGAACAGGAGGTACTTTATCACTGCTGCATCCCCAGCACTATATATATATATTTTTTATTTTTACTTTTTAAAGAGAGAGAGAGAGAATTTTTTAAATATTTATTTTTTAGTTTTCGGCAGACACAACATCTTTGTTTGTTTGTGGTGCTGAGGATCGAACCCAGGCCGCATGCATACCAGGTTAGCGCGCTACCGCTTGAGCCACATCCCCAGCCCCCCAGCAGTATATTTTGAGACAAGGTTTTGCTGAATTGCCCAGGCTGTCCTTGAACTTGTGATCCTACTGCCTGGGCCTCCAGAGTCACTAGGATTACAGGTGTGCACCCTTGAGCCTGACTACAAGTGTTCCTCTTGATACCATTTCCCCAGCAAGTTAGTGGAATAAACACATGGGAGTATCTTTGTTTAAAACATTTTGTATTTTGATTATCAGCTTGTTAAATACTTGGGAGGAAGGAAACTGAGCCCCCAGTACCCCCTAGGGGGAGGCTTCCTCCTTCCTTGGATTATGTTTTGTTTGGAGTAGCTACAGCGCTGCCTGTGTAGTAGAGCAGGAACAGTTACCCAGGCACATCAGTGTGGCGCTTATGCTGTGTGGGGTCATGAATCTTCCAGTGTGCAGCACACTTGGCTATGTTTACAACTTAAATGAACACAGTTATATTTTTATGCAAATTAGCACATTCCTATACAGTTAAAACCTGTTGGAAAGAGGCTTAGCTTTACACCTTACAACTTTTTTCTTCAGTTTGGCTTCAATGAGTTCCACCCAGGAAGCCACCCCTAGGGCTCCCAGCTGAGCCTGAGGAAGGCCATCCCCAGAGCTGGGCAGCTAGGGGCATGGGGTGTGACTAAGGAACTGAGCTTTCAACCTGTAGGCTACCCAATCGATTTAAAGACATAACCTTTAGGACTGGAGGTTGGAGGTTCCCTGAGTCCTGAGAAGTGGAGGCAATGCAGCAACCTCAGTTCAGGCAGCTTGATTATTTGAACCAATATGGGAGGGAAATTAAGGAGAAGGAAGCAGCAGAGATTGAGTGGGAGCAGAAACAGCTGGGGAGGGTGAGGATTCTTGAGCTGGCCAGCCTGTCCTGGGGTGTTCTGGGAGGCCCTGGGAGCACTAGGCTTGCCCTGCTTAGGCCTACCTGAGACGTGAGGGTGGCTGAGCATGTCTGTGTGGCTCAGAGTGAAGGGGCTGAGTGCAGCTCATGAAGAAATTGGAACAGCCTCCTCTTGTGTCAGTCTTCTCCCTAACTCTTTGGAGAAACACACACACACACACACAAACAAACAAACAACAAAAAAAAAACTTTAAAATTTTCAAGTTTAATTAGAATTTTAAACTGTGGCCCTGTAAAAGCTGATGTAACTATTGACATCGTGGTTGATGGAGCTTCTTGGATGACGTTTACATTCTGGTCATTTCTATAGAGGTGACCCCCAAGCTCCGTGGAACCTCTTGGCCATGCCCCTTCCCTGGTGCTGGGGATTGAACCCAGGGTCTTATGCATGCAAGGCAAGCACTCTACCAACTGATTTATGTCCCCAGCCTTTAGGACTGGTCCTTCAAGCCTAAAGTTGACCAGAAGCACAACTGAGTTTTTCTCTTGGGGACTTCAGCAGCACAGCACATTGGGAGTATTTCTGGTATGGTCTAGCTCACAGGAGAGAAAAGGGGTCCCTCTGAGGGCAGGGGATGTGGCTCAGTAGTAGAGCACTTACCTGGCTTGCATTAGGACCTGGGTTCAATCCCTAGCATTGCCAAAACCAAAAACCAAAATGTTAAAAATCAAAGGCGCTGGGTTCGATCCTCAGCACCACATAAAAATAAAATAAAGATGTTGTGTCCACCGAAAACTGAAAAATAAATATTAAAAAATTCTCTCTCTCTCTCTCTCTTTAAAAAAAAAAAAAGAAAAAGAAAAAGAAAAATCAATGGTCAGTGGGGGATGGGGGGCTGGGGTTGTGGCTCAGAGTTAGAGCGCTTGCCTAACATGTGTGAGCACTGGATTTGACCCTCAGCACCACATAAATATAAAATAAAGATATTGTGTCTGCCTATAACTAAAAAATAAATATTTTTTTAAAAAGTCAGTGGCATGGGGCTGGGGCTTAGCGGTAGAGTGCTTGCCTCGCACATGTGAGGCACTGGGTTTGATCCTCAGCACTACATAAAAATAAACAAAATAAAGGTATTGTGTCCATTTACAACTAAACAAAACATTAAAAAAAAAAATCAATGGATTTGTCCTGTGGGTGTGGTGGTACACACCTGTAATCCCAGTGAGGTAGCTTTGTGAATTCAAGGCCTGGGCAGTTTAACAAGACCCTGTCTCAAAATAAAATTTAAAAATACTGGGGTAACTCAGGGGTAGAGTGCCCCTGGGCTCGATCCCCAGTATCCCCTCCCAAAAAAAGGTAGTCCTTCTTCCAGCTCACAGCATGGTCTTCCGATGCCGTTGGTCAGGAAACTTCCTGCCAGAGTCACAGCCCTGGAGAAGATCGGTTTGGGTTGGGAGACCTCTTATGCAGAAGCAAGCTGAGAACTCCCGCCCTTACATTCACTTATAAATAGACCAGGGCTCAGGACTCTGCATTACCCACCCCCTGGAACCTGCCAGAGGTCGACTGTCCTGAGTCAGGCTGAATTAGAGGAAGATCTGTAGCCGGATTCTGTAGGCGTGCTGGTTCCTGACTTCAGGTCTCAGGCTCCAACTTGGCCAGGATTCAGGGCTCCAGCTGTTCTCTGGGAAGAAAAGAGAATCTCTTTTTAAATGAAGCCCAGCCATGCCTTTATGCCTTCTGTCCTGTTCCCCTACTGTGCAGAGAATAAATCTCTACTTCTCTTGGTGAGAACTGTAGAGCCCAAGGTCATAACCCTGGATCCTGAGTGTTCTGTGCAGCCCAGGAAACTTCCTCAGCTCAACAGTCTCTTCCCGCTGGCATTGTTCTCCACTGACCTGCAAGGGGCTGAAGAGCCAGGTGCTCCCCCATCTGTACAAAGGTAGATTTCACCCAATTCGTGACTAGAAGAGAGAGGAGTTCTGGGGAACTTTTTCTACTTGTTGGATCAGAATCACAAGGATAAATGTTTATTTATTTATTTTCAGTACTGGGAATTAAATCCAGGACCTTGAGCAAGCTAACTAGACAAGTATTCTACCACTGAGCTAATCTCTAGCCCATAGGATTAATGTTTTCAAGAATTAAACAGGTATTTTACATCAGTCCAGTTATATGAACATTATGTATACAGCTATAGGCTCCTCTATTTCCTCAATGTTTTGATTCTCAGGTGTCAAATACAAATTATAGGAGGAGACAGGCACATTGGCACACACCTGTAGTCCCAGCTACTCAGGAGGCTGAGGTAAGAAGATCCTGTAACCCCAGGAATTTGAGGCCAGCCTGGAAAACAGTGAGATCCTGCCTCAAAAATAAGTAAACAGCTAGACACAATGGTGCACGCCTGTAATCTCAGAGACTTGGGAGGCTGAGACAGGAGGATCATGAGTCAAAGCCAGCCTCAGCAACAGTGAGGCACTAAGCAGCTCAGTGAGACCCTGTCTCTAAATAAAATACAAAATAGGGTTGGGGATGTCACTCAGTGGCTGAGTGCCCTTGAGTTCAATCCCTGGTACCCCCCCCAAAAAAAAACAAATTGGGATTGGTGGCACATGCCTATAAACCCAGTGATTTGGGAGGTTGAGGCAGGTGGATTGCAAGTTTGAGGCCAGTCTTGGCAATTTAGTGAGGCCCTAAGCAACTTAGGATGGCCCTGTCTCAAAGTAAAAAAGAAAAAGGGCTGGGGATATGGTTCAGTGCTAAAGCACCTCTGAGTTCAATCCCCCAGTACCTAAATAAATAAGAAAAGGGTTGGGGATGTAGTTCAGTGGTAGAGTGCTTACCTAGCGTATGTGAGGCCCTGGGTTCTATCTCCAGCTCCTCATCCTCCAAATAAAAGTAAATAAATACATAAATAAAGTTTAAAATATAAAAATAAGAATTGCAGGAGGCCATTGTTTTGGACTAGACTTATGCACCAAACCCTAACAGACCAGGCTGAAAAATAAAAAATGGCACTGGATGAGATGATACACACTTACAATCCTAGCTACTCTGGAGGCCAAGGCAGGTGGATCACAAGTTGAAGGCCAGCCTAGGCTATATAGCAAGACCCTGTCTCAAAATAAAGAAAGGTAGTTTGGTGATACAGTAGTAGCTTAACATATGTGAGGCACTGGGTTGAGTCTAGTACCACAAAAAAAATTAAAAATAAAAATGGAAGAAGAACAAATGGAGCCACTATGCTAAAGTTTGACGATACAATAAACTGAAAATAAATGTTAATCTGACTTTCTGATAGGTCTGGATTAGAGAGATAACAGCCAGATCCCCAACAGGCCAGCTTCAATGGGATGATCATGAAGTTCTCTCTACCTTATTCTTTTCATTAAAAAAAGCAACTTGGCCTTTCCACAAATCCCTGTCCTTGAGGTTCAGCTTGCCTTTTTACTGGCGCGACAGTTGCAATGCCAAGGATTGAATCCAGGGTTCCCTGTACCCTAGACAGTCACTCTGCTTTGGATCTATACTCCCAGGCCCTTTATTTAAAAGCAGCATGCTTCTGATATAACCCCTCCTCTTAAATGTAAAAATACAGTAATCAGAACTGGTTGGCATCTTCCTGAATAAGACTTAATAGGGGCCAGTATGCTTCACTTCATCCAGAGGTTTTCTCAAGCATCTTCAAAGATGCTGAAGTACCCATTCACAATGAGCGTGGGAACCAGAAGGAGAATAGAAATACTTTCTCTGAAATCATCTCTTCATCAGAACTTATTCCTTTTGTTTCCTACATCTTGTGTTTTCCCATCATTTCCAGTGTGTATGAGCAAGACACGATGGTATCATACATCCCCCCTGCAGCTTTAAGAAGCAGAAGCAAGTAGTACTTCCAGCCAGGCCACTGAGCACCATCACTTATCTGCCTGACAGCCCAAAGCCAGCATTATATATAACTCTAGCAAGACTAATCCCTTTCATTGCTCCACCGTTGGATTGGTCATGGTCATGACCAACACTTATATCCCTGAATTAGCTTTTACTCAGATGGCTTATGGAGCTAGTTCCTATCTTTCTTGGGAGGAGTAAGATGAGGTTTTGCTCTGCCAAGGTAGTCCAACTAAACCATACTACCTTAATTTAGCTAATAGTGCAACTCCTATTGTGTTTTCATGGTTTGCCATCCTTATTTCTGAAAGACTCAGTGAAGCCATAGTCTTAGGAATAATAGGTTTGGGGATAGCATTACATGTTGAACTTTTTCTCTTGCCACATTATCCCAACTGGTTCAAGGCTCTAAGAATAGTTGTCACTTTAGTGGCTTTTTTTTTTTTTTTTTCATTTGTAGTCACATAACTACTTGAAGATATTTATCCAGAGAAAGGATCCAAGAGACCTGGTCAAGTAGAATAAATATAAAACTATTTTGTAAAGTTGCATTTTGGCATGACCTTCTATCTCTGTTTGGCTTTTTTCCCCCTTCACTAGCGGTGATAGTTCTTTATATGTTGTTTTTCATTTCTAAAAAATTATTTCATAGTAATTGCTTGAGAAAGAACAGGAAAATTCTTAACAGGTCTTTGTCACGCCATTTTAGGTTGGTTTACATTCAATCTTTTTATGAATGATATGTCATCCACTTAAACATTTCAATGTTTGATCTTGAAAAATGTAAAATAAAAAAGCAAGACCCTGGGTTTGATCCTCAGTACCACATAAAAAAATAAATAAATAAAATAAAGTTATTTAAAAAAAAAAGGGGGCAACTTAAAGCAATCTGGTATTGACCAATCAGTTGGTTTTCCATTATTTTCTTCCTGTCCCCACCTTATAAAGAAAGTTAAATGAAATGACAACCTGCTTTTTGGTCTTGTTATTGCTTCCTTCAGCTCTTCTTAATCCATCAGAATTCTTATTATGCTTTGTGGAATGAAGTGTCATCCAGTTCTAGATTCAGAAGTAAAGCCAGGTATGGGCCGGGCATGGTAGCACACACATGTAATCCCAGCGACTCAGAGGCTGAGGTAGGAGGATTGCAGGTTTAAAGCCAGCCTCAGCAATTTAGCAAGGCCCTAAGCAGCATAGTGAGACCCTGTCTCAAAATAAAAAATAAAAAGGGCTGGGATGTGACTCAGTGGTTAAGTACCCTTGGTTCAATCACTGGTATCAAAAAAAAAAAAAAAAAAAATCCAGGCATGATGGCACATACCCACAACTCCAGTGTCTCTGGAGCCTGAAGCAAGAGGATTGCAAGTTTGAGGCCATAAGCAATTTGGCAAGACACTGTCACAAAATAAAAATAAGAACAGGCTAGGGATATAGCTCAGTAGTAATGTGCTCACTGGGTTAAATCCCCAGTACCAAAAAAATAAAAAAAGGAGAAGAAAAGAAAAAGACATTTAAGTCCTTTAAACAAAATTGTAATTTTGCCCTTTGGCGGAGGTGAGGACATCCCATGGCTGGGAGAGTTTCCTTTGGTTCATTAAATCTTCTCATTCAGGGCTGGGGGTATAGCTCAGTGGCTGAGTACTTGCCTAGCATATTTAAGGCCCTGAGTCTGGGGGAGGAAAAAAAATCTACTTATCTGCCTGGGCTTGGTGGCACACGCCTGTAATCCTAGGAAGCCCTAGGCCAAGACAGCAAAATTGCAAGTTCAGGGCCAGCCTCAGCAACTTAGTGAGACCCTGACTCAAAATAAAAAGGGCTGGGTAGCTCAGTGCCCCTGGGTTCAATCACAGATATCAAAACCAAACAAACAAACAAAAAAACCCAGCTATAGTGGGAACATGGTGGTGAGTTGGGAACTGGCTGCCTATCCTTGCAGTGGGCCAAATGAAAGAGCCCTTCTCACTTCCTGCCCAGCCTGCAGGTCCTGGGGAAGCTGTTTCCAAGTAAGTTCTTTTCCTACCTGTCTTGGAGGTGAAGCACCTGCCGATGGCCTTCAGGGCTTGCTTAGCTCCCTGGGGCCCTGGGGCAATAAGGACAGCTGGGCATGGCTCCTGCACTCTGGTCCTATTGGTAGCAGGATTGAACCCAGGGGTACTTAACCACTGAGCCACATCCCCAGCCACCCTTACACCAGTGCCTTTTTTTTTTGAGACAGGGTCAAGCAAAGTTTCTTGCTAAAGTCTGGTTTTGAACCTCTTACCTCAACCTCCTGAGTCACTGGAATTATAGCCATGTGCCACCACACGTGGCTCCTATGGGACTGTTTTGAATCAGGTCAGATGAATTTGATTTAAATGTTGCCAGAACCATCACCAAAGAACCTTCTTCAGGGTGCTGCACCCGGAACAGAATGAGCAGTTTTGCTGGGAAGGAGGCAGGAAGGCGGCTCTGAGGTAGGAAGTGTGCAGAGGGTAAATGTCAGCAATTCCAGAATCATTCCCATGCCAGAGACCTGTGGCCAGAGAGAATGGCTCCCCTCTATGTGGATTCACAGCTGCTTGCCAAGGGAGGAGGCCTGGCTGTGGCTAACATGGGGCAGTGGGAAGGGGACGCTTGTCAAGCTAGGGGCCTTCAGAGAGGCATGCCCCTCTCTGCTGCCTGATGTGGTTTCCATTTCCAAGTGGCCTTTTGATTTTTTTTTTCCAACTTTTAACTTTGCTTCCAAGGTTGAGGGAAAGTCACAGTACAGTGGACACCCACATACCCATTGCTACATTTGCCAAATGTAGCGTTTTGCTGTATTTGCTTGCTTATGTGGCCCCTGTCTCCCCCGCCCCCTACCCCAAATACACACATACACCTTTTTTTCTAGATCATTTGAGAGTAAGTTGCAAGCATGGAGACAATTAATCCTTGAATATCTCATCCTGTGTCTCTTAAGAACCAGGATATTTTTCAACATAACCACAGTATCATCATCATATTCAACCCAAATAACATTGATGCAGTTATCTCATCTCAGATGCTTCCCATTACATTTCCGCCACTGCCCACTAATGTCCTTTCAGGCTTCCCTCCACCACTCTGGATGCCATGAGGACCTGTTGCTGACTGTGGTTGCTATTCTGCCTTGTCTTACTTTCTTATTGACCTCTGGTTGGCAGCAGGTTGGAGTCTGGCTTGCTTGCTTGTCTTCCTTCCTGCCTGCCTGCCTTCTTCTGTAAGGTGGGTTTTCATTTTATTTTGTTCAAATGGATAATGCTTCTATCAACTACTGATCTAGAAGGGGCTGAGAGGATGGAGGCAAAGCATGGACTCAGATCCAGGCCCAGCCACCCATTAGCCTCAAGGCCTTGGACAAGTTACTTACCCTCTCTGAACCTCAGTTGTCTCATCTAAAATGTGACTAATTCCTGCCTTGCAGGCTTGGGAGGTCTAGAACAAGACAAGTATGAATGTGATGATTCCATGCCTGGCACTGAGAAAATGCTGCAGCAACAATAATTATTGTTCTGCAACATCCTCTGGCTTTACACAGCAGGAAGGAGCTTTGGATCACGTTGGAATTTGGGTTGGCAACCTCAGGACAGATTCCTAATCCCAAACTCACTCATGAGATTGGTGCACCCTGCAATCTCCCTAACTCAGCCAAGCTGTCATCAGGAGGCCTGTTTTGCTTGTGCTCTGCCCATGGAGCAGAGTTCCAGAACACTGAGCAGTCTCTGCACTGAGGAAGAAGCAGTGTGGAGTTTGTTAATTAAGGTCGCTGCTCCTGAGGCCTGAGAGGTTTGTCTGGGATGTTGTTGCAGTTTAATTACTGAGAACGAAAAGGGTGGAAATTCTCTCTGGTGCCCCCTTTTTTATGTTGTTGGAGAACCTCAGATGCCACCTGGGGCTTCAAGTCAGCCCTCAGCCCTGTCTCCCTCTTGCGGACCTTGAGTGCATTTTACCTGCTTATATACTGGAGAGTAATAGAGCAGAGTGTTGAGAGCTGCATGACCTGGATTCACATCTTTCTCCAGTCTGGACAAGCTGGCTTATCATGGCTGTTGTCACTTCTCTGCCCAGGTCCTCATTGTGAGACCTAAAAGGCACATTTCTGGTGAAGACTGAACAGTTCATTTATTTGAGAGGTTGGAAGAGTACATGGCAGACAGGAAGCCAGAGTACCTGTGAGCTGCTTCGTACAGCAGGCTTCTCTAGCGGTGGCGATTTTGCTTCCCAGGAGACCTGAGGCAATGTCAGAAGGAGATTCTGATTCCTGCAGCTGGATGGAGGTGCCCTCAGTGTTTAGGGGGCAGAATCCAGGGGTGTTACTAATCCTTCCAGAATGCTCAGGAAAGCCCTGCAACAAGGAACAGATCAGTCCAAAATGTCTACAGGGTGGGGCAGGGTGGTACACACCTGTAATCCTAGCAGCTTAGAAGGCTGAGACAGGAGGATTACAAATTCAAGGTCACCTCGGAAATTTAAAATTTAGCAAGTCTAAGTAACTTCCTGAGATCCTGTCTCAAAATACAAAATAAAAAGGGCTGGGGATGTGGATCAGTGGCAAATTGCTCCTGGGTTAAATCCCCAGTACCCCAAAAAATAACTAACTAAAAATAAAATGCCCATGAGGCTGAGGTTTCAGGAACACTGATATGTGACCAGGGCAGTCTCCATCTTTTGAGCCAGATGGGGACTGATGGTACACATGGAGGGAAGACATGGAGGGAAGAGGGGATTTTAGGCCTTTTTGGGGGGTGGGGGCAGCTGGGAATTAAACTCAGGGGCACTTGACTACTGAACCACATCCACAGCTCTATTTTGTATTTTATTTAGAGACAGGGTCTTACTGAGTTGCTAAGTGCTTTATCATTGCTGAGGCTGGCTTTGAACTTACAGATCCTCCTGTCTCAGCCTCCCAAGCCACTGGGATCTTAGGCATGTGCCACCACACCCAGTGGATTTTAAACCTTTAAAAAAAAATTATATTTGTTTATTTATTTAATTTTTAGTTATAGGTGGACACAATATCTTTATTTTATTTGTATGTGGTGCTGGGGATCGAACCCAGTACCTCACTCATGGTAGGCAAGCGCTCTACCTCTGAGCCACAGCCCCAACCCAATTTTAAGCCTTTTAATTCCCCACCCTCCACAGCACTAGGAAGGAACCCAGGGCCTTGCACATGCTAGGTAAGCACTTAGGACACTTAAGCACTGAGCCACATCCCTGGCTCTTTTAAATTTTTTACTTTATTTTGAGACAGGGTCTTGCTAAGTTGCTTAGGGTCTTGCTTATTTGCTGAGGCTTTCTTTGAACTCAGGATCCTCCCGCTTCAGCCTCCAGAGTTGCTGGGATTATAGGTGAGCACCACCACACCCCACTGAACTCCTAACTGTTTTTATCTCCTATTGTCTTCTTTTTTTTAATATTTATTTTTTAGTTATAGTTGGATACAATATCTTTAATTATCTATTTTTATGTGGTGCTGAGGATCGAACCCAGGGCCTTGCTCGTGCTAGGTGAGTGCTCTACCGCTAAGCCACAACCCCAGCCCCATCCTGTTGTCTTCTTAACATTAATAATAGTAACTGGTGTTTATTGAGCACTTGCTGGGTACCAGGCACTGTGCCAAGTACTTTTTATGTTATCTACTTTCTGCAACCTTCCTTGAGGCAGGTGCCATTATCTCCCACACACAGAGATGGGGAAAGGAAGGCTAAGAGGTGGGAGAGGTTCTAAGACATCTAACCCAGCTCCTCATCCTCTCACCAGGCCCACGCTACTTGTGTCTCCCTCCTCTTGGTTGGTCAGAATGGCGACCTTCAGCAAACTGGAGATTCTCTGCACGCCCAACCTCCCACCCCCACAGTATGTTGAAGCCTGTGGTCTGCCTGCACCACGTGCCCCAGCCTGGATGCTGTGCTTCCTCTACCACTGCTCCTCATCCGAGATCCTGACAGCTTTGCCTGCATTCCTGTCCCTGTGGCCTCTCTGTTTCAGCAGTCAGGGTGGCCTCCCCAGCCAGGTCAGACCAGGTCAGACCTGGGAGGCTGTTCCAGGCTCCCAGTAGCTGCCCTGTTCACATAGGCCAACGTCAGGTTCTCACAAAGGCCTCCATGGCCCCGATGATCAGCTCTCTGTTTCCTCTCCTGCTTTGGCTGCTTCTCTCCAGCCACCCCATAGGCCCCCACCACAGGGCTCCCTCCCCACCTTTCACCCGCCCTGACAGCCCCACCAGCTCAGTCTGTGTGGCAGCTCCAGTTGCCGCCTTCTTTGACTATTACTTGCTCATTGCTTATATTTGTTTTATTGTCTGTTTTCCCCCTTTCACTAGGCTGTATGTAGAACTAGTTTTGACTAGTTTTTTTCCACTTCTGTGTTCTAGAAAGTATATGGTAGGTACTCAGTAAATCGATGAAATGGATGAACACAATTCCCAAAGCCTATGCAGTTGGCATCAGGCCAGGATGGTGTCTCATATGCAAAAAACAGCCTGCCCCAGGGCCCCTCCCTGTTGGCTGGTGGTCATTTGTGGAGCCCCAAACTAGCCTGGCATGAAGCACTTTCGCTCCTCGGTGTGTAGGGTTCCTCCCTGCATGTCTGGTGGTTTATGCACTGTTTTGTGGTTTTCTTTTTTTGGTGCTGGAAATCAAGCCTAAGGCCTCCTGCATGCTAGGCCAGCACTTTACCACCAGCCCCAGCCCACCTGAAATTTTGATTGATGCAACTGGAAGGATGCTACAGTTGGGCTTCTGGTGGTCTGCACTGCAGATTCCATCAACTATAGATGGAAGGAAATATTTGGGAGTTAGCGTGGCTCACACACCAGTTCTAGATGTTCCTACAGAGAGGAGCTTTGGGCAGCCCATCTCTATTTTAATTTCTGAAGGATGACTGGAAGTGAGGACTGCAGACTGGTGGCAGATGAGCAGCAGTGAGTAGGACCTGTCGTTCTCCACCTAGTGGGCTCTGCTGTGTTGCCTTCTTCCTCCTCATGTCCCCTTGCCCAGGGCCACCACCCTCGCCCTGGGAGAAGCCTGTGAGTGGGCACCCCTTGGATCCTGGATAGGCTGATCTCTGCCTTCCCATTTCTGGGTTGATAAATTTGCCTGGAGCAATTCTTAGAGCACATTCTTATCTTAGGTGGCCCCCCTCCAGTACAGAGTGTGTGTGTGTGTGTGTGTACAGAGTGTGTGTGTGTGTGTGTGTGTGTGTGTGTTTAAGAGGAGAGAAAAATAAAGTGGCAGGGAGTATTTAGATCTGCAGGCCCTAGGCCCAGCTATGAGCACTTTGCTGTTGGGTCAGCTCAGGCCTGTTGCTGGCCCTCCCTCTTCTGTCTGGGCATTGTCTATGCCTCTTCCTGCCCTCCTTTCCTCTGCCCCTTGCCCTTCTCTTCCTTTCTGATATGTCTCCTCCCATCAACATCTTCAGCCTTCCCTCTCTCTTTCTTTTGTTTGAGGTTATGGGGTAGTAACCTTGAGAAGCCCCTCTGTCACTGTCAGCTGACCCAACCTGGAGGAGGCAAAACTGAGATGGAGCATCTACTCAGCCTAGGATGCTGAGAGCCATTACAGACAAGGCTCTGGCTAGTCCCCATGAACTGTGAGTGCATGACCACGCAAGAGAGTTGCCAGGCAGGCACAAGGATAGGTAAAACTGTGCCCCTGCCCTGCCCCTTAGGGATACAGAGAGAGGTTCCCAGCAAGTGCTGGGTAGGTGCTGAGTTTTGGGAGGATACCAAGAAGGGAGCGGCCCCGAGAACTGGAAGTCTGGGAAGAGAAGGATGTCTAGCCAGAGGAGGTTGGGTTCAAAGCACCACTGCCCTGGCCACCTAAGCAGTACTGGCTGTTGAGGCTGGCGGGTGGAAGCTCGTTAGCAATCACTGGCTTAATGAACACTGCACTGGGGACACAGTCTGGGAGCAGTGGCCCCACGAAGGCGGGTGGTGGTGTATAGCAGAACACAGTGCCTTCAGCTGCCCACCTCTTGCAAGCCTGTCCCTCTCACCTCTGGCAGAGCTCTCACTGAGGTCCCTTCGCCCCGCCCTCTCCTTCACTTACACTCAGGATCACACGGAGCCCCCCAGACCACTCTGCTCAGTCACCTCTTGATGAGGGCCTGATGTCACTGGAGAAGCTCGGCACATCACCTGGCCTTCTGTGCATCCTGCGCTACAGCTCAGGCCACTCTGTGTCCTCACTGTCCTAGTGTCTTATAGAAGGTGTCCTCCTGCTGGGAAGTCCCCTCACCAGTGCCCCCTTGACTCATGTGGCTCCTCTTCCCAAACCGTCCCCCCATCCCAGTACTGCCCAGGAAGTCTGGCATTTCCCAAATATGGTTGATTGATACCCTGAGATCCAGGCTCCAGGACCCTTTGCAGCTGCTCACTTTCCTTCAAGGACAAGTCAACGGCATCATTCTGCTTCTGAACCCGTGTGGGCTTCGTAGTCCTGGCTCTCCAGCTTGTCGTTTGGGCTCTCACCATGGACCTGGGCAACCTGTGTGTGCAAGGCCTTTCCCCACAGTCATAGCTGCAGTCCAACAGGTCAGGTTTCCAGCAACATGCCCCAGGGCACCTTGCACTTCCCACCATGTCATTTGTCACAGAGTCTGGGGTGCATTGTCCTGGATGACTTGACTGGCATCTGTCTTACAAGTGGATCTACCTGAGTCTTTTTGGTGCCTGTCATACATTAGGTGCTCAGTAATTGCCCATTGCATATCTGTGCCCGGTGTCATCCTCTTTTCCTTACCAGCAAACTCCTGGTCAGCCTTCAGGACCCAGCTCCAGAGAGTTCTCCCTAGAGCCCTGGCGGCTAGTCCCTCCCACTGTTCTCACAGAGCTTGTCACCCCCTTGCTCTGCCACTTCCTATACTGGGTACAGTCTATGATGTGTGGTTGGTACCCTGGGATTGTTTGCCTTAACATGACATCATTTTGATTCATTATTGTGTTGTTTTTTTTTTGGGGGGGGGGGGTGGTACCAGGGATTGAACTCAGGGGCACTCAACTCCCGAGTCAAATCCCCAGCCCTAGCCCTATTTTGTGTTTTATTTAAAGACAGGGTCTCACTGAGTTGCTTAGTGCCTCACTCTAGTTCTTTCTTTCTTTCTTTTGCTGAGGCTGGCTTTGAACTCATGATCCTCTTGCCTCAGCCTTCCGAACATCTGGAATTACAGGTGTGCACCATGGCACCTGGCTTTTGAGTGTGTGTGTGTGGGGGGTGGTACTAGGGATTGAACACAGGGGCACTTTACCACTGAGCTACTTTTTATTCCCCAGCCCTTTTTATTTTTAATTTTGAGCCAGGGCCTAAGTTGCTTAGATTGACCTTGAACTTGCAATCCTTCTGTCTCAGCCTTCTTAGTAGCTGAGATTATTGTGTCTTATTTGTACTATTATCTCTGCATGTGTAATATGGTTTCCTTAGCCATGTAGTCATCTCTGACAGGCAGGCTGCATGGCATAGCCCCGCTTTTGTATCTCTACTCTGGAGCCTGGCACAGGGCTGTGTGTACCTACAGTGGTTTGGTAAATTCTCTTGAGTCCCCAGGTAGCATCTACTTAAGGTTGGGGAGCCTTTGGCAGTTTGGCAGGCATCTTGACCTCCTTTTTCATTCTGGTCCAGCTATATAATTTGCGGGGCCCGGTGTAGGGCTCCTTCCTCAAAAATAAATAAGAATTTTAAGGTGGTAACAATACAGCAGTGAACCAAGTATGGGGCCCCATTCCACTACCCAAGCTTCACGCCCACGAAGCCAGCCCTCATTGCCTGTCTCCCAGGGAGACTGTGGTCCAAATCCAATATCTCTTTTTTTTACAAATGGTGATGTGCCCAGGTGATTGGTGCCTGGACTTGGTTGCTTAGCTGGTCAGCAACAGCAGGCCTGAAACAGGACCCAGCCCCTAGAGCACATTACTATCTCCTCTGCTCTGGAGCCCCCGGCACCTCAAGCCTCAGTTTCCTTCTCTGTAAACTGGGAACAATGACCCAATTATATATTATATTATATGACAAATAGAACATCTGGATGCGGACCCCTGCACAGTTCTGGCCTTTGGGCCCCTTCTCATAAAGTTGTGAATGCCAAGTTCTTTACTCCTTGGAAGGGCCTGAGCCCTGCAGATGAGGGATTCATGACTATTATGGTAGCTGAGGAGTTACAGCCCTTCGAGAGGGAGAAGGCTCTCTTTTCATCTCTTTTTGAAGGAGAGTGGGGACTGAGTGGAAAGTTCCCCAGGGTTCCTTGGTATTTTGGTGCTTTGATATCTGGAGGAATAAAAGAGTAATTAATTGCTATAAATGACCTATTCCTGTAGGGTTAGTCTGTTGGGGGTGGCAGCATGGGAGATGGATCTTTATCCCAGAGACATCCACTCATTGGAGGGACACACACAACAGACTCAGAGGCTTGGAGCGACCCTGACTTTAGGCGAGGCTTTTGAAATACCACTTTCTCTGGAACTGCTTCTTCCTTGGCCCCCCAGGTGTCTGAGCAGCCTCCACTGCGTTTCCTGTGTGCGTGTGACATGAGACTGGGCTAGCTGAGGTTCGTATAGGTGGCTGTGGATGTTCGCTGAGCCACTGAAGACCGAGGGGGTGTTCTAGGTTCTCCTTGGTCTTGCATCATTTCTCAGAATTGTCCTCAAACCTCTCATGGCAGCATTGAGTGCTGGGGGCCACCTCCAAGCCAGGTGCTCTGGGGATGGCAGAGGCTCACCAGGCCTGTATGCCTTGGAGCAGGGGCCAAGGCTCTCTGGTCCTGTCCCTCGGTGGCCGCGCTTGTGCCAGATTAGCTGGGAGGTGGACCTGAGTGGTGAGGGGTGTGAGAGGCAGGAGAAGGCAGTGCTGTTCCACCCTGGAAGAGTTGGGTTGGGGCAGGCAGATGCGGGGCCGGGTTGGCCTCCTACACAGCCTCAGCTGTGCTTCCCGTGACTGCTAGCTGAGGTTTGCATAGGTGGCTGTGGATGTTCGCTGAGCACACGGGAGGTAGAGCACAGGGACCTGGGCCTTGCCACGGGTACTGTCTGGTGGGTGGGATGTCATCTTGTGCAGGTGCAGGACTTGCCCATCAGCTGTCACCGTGATTCATTCTGGTCCTTGATGACTCTAGAGTTGGTGACTAACTCAGGGAGGAGGTGTGTGGTGTGGAGCTGGCTGACCTGCTTTGGCCGGAAGTGACAGGCCTACCCAGCCGCAGTCAGCACCCTGTCTCGAGGTGTTGGAGCAGGTTTCATGGGCTTGCCTGACACACAGGTATTTCTGGACTGTGGCGAGCCTGTGGCCATGAGCTTCCCGCCAGCGGTCCTGTTCCCTCCTCACGGGGCACGTGTCCGCTTCTGCTGCAGCAGCACTGGCCCTCCTGGCTCCTCCCTGACCCATGTTCCCTTTCCACAGGGCGGCACCTTCTTGTTTCTCCCCAGCCACAGCCTTCCCTAACAGTTGAGCACCTGTTTGCCTGAAGTGAATTTCCAGAAGCAGGTAAGGACCTAAAGGAAAGGGCTCAGCATTGTGGCCCCAGGTGGTATTGGGTGGGGCTCGGTGGCCTTGGTCAGCAGGGGCTGACCCTCTGGTTACCTTGACTGCTCATCTTTCCCCTTGTCTTCACAATGCTCATTTCTTCAGCTGTGGGGCTCCTTTTTCATTTTGGGTGCTGTGGTACTGAGCGTGTGCTCTACCACTGAGCTCTACCCCAGCCTATGTGTGGCTGTTAGAGTGAATGTCGTGGTGCTGCTGATTTCTTTCAGGCCAAGCCTGTGCAGACTCTGAATTAATATTTTATATAAACTCTTTGAATCACTCAATTATATGACATTGTATTTTTCTACAAACTTTGTGAAAATGTGTGTACATTTCTAAATGCAAGCATTTAAGAACTATCACGATGTGTTTTAAAACAAACAAAACGAAAGAAATGCTGCAACCCAGAGGTCAGAGGTGCCTTGTGTACCTAAAGGACCCACCCAGTGGTCTGGTGCAGGCTGAGTTTACTTGAAATTTTCCTAGCAGATCCAAGACCCCCTGGGTATAAATGAATATTCTAATTTACATAACTGTGGGTGTTCAAACAGCATTAATTTCAGGTTTATAAATAAAAATGAGCGCAGGTGGCTCTGTTTGCATTCAGGAACTTGTGCCTGTCAAAGGGAGGCTAGCTTTCCAGGCTCCTTATTAGAATTGGTTGCATTTCCCAGATAGAACCCCATGGCGGCTGGAGCCTCCCAGCTGCTGCACCTAACATTCTTGTCTTGTTCTCTGAGTGCCTCCTGCTATACCTCCCAATTCTTCTAAAGTAAGATCAAGAGCTTAAAAGCTGAAGATCACATGGTGGCCAGTAATAGGTGTATGCACAGGCAGGTCAGGAGTGTGGCATCATGTCCTCCCATGTCTCCCAGAGATTGCTGTGTGTGGCCCATCAGGCCAGGAGCCCCACAGAGCTGTTTGTATGAATCCCATGCTGTGGTTGGGAGCCACTTCCTACTGTCTTTTCCTGACAACCAACAAAATTCCTTCAAAAGAGAAGTGGCTCAGAACCACCCTAGTGGTGTGTGTGCATGTGTGTTCTCTGGGTGTGGGGTGAATGTACATGCTGTGTGATTGTATTGGCCCCATCAGATGTGAGTTCGCGGATCGGCACCCACTTCTGGTATAAAGTGCAGTTTGTGATCCGCAATAGGTAACCACAGGTCTCTGCCTTTCCCTATTCATTTGCATAATTGACAGCTGCCTGTTGCTTCTTTCTGTTTTCCTTTTATCTGTTCATCTCTGACTTGTATGGCCAACACTGTGCATGCAATCCTAAGAAATTTTCTTAGAATTTGGAAGGGAAGTGCTGCCCCATTTTAGGTAACAGAATGTTTATAGGGATAACTGAGACCATAACTGAGAAACATCATTACTTTTTGTTCTTAGGTCTGAGGACCAGATAAGCAGTATGTTTAAATTAGGTGCAGTTGGAGCTTATGTAATCTAAGTACATTTTAATGGAGACTAGTTCTTGATCTCTACAGGGAAAATAAGAATTCTCAAGTGAACTTACTCCAGTACTTGTCAGAATTGTGATGAACATTTAATAGCATGCTTACTTGGATAGGCAACAACCCCAAATGCATTACAATATGCTGTGGTGAGCTCTCCAGTGGCTGCCAAGTCTGTGTTGTTTGAGTTAATTATGGCATATTCTCTTCAATTATTAATTTTCTCACGTCAACACCTACTGCAGATTAGGCAGAATCATAGCAACCAGTCATGATGGTTCTAGAGCACTTGAACTAGAGAACAAAGGGCGGGAACATGTGAGCTGGGTCACATTCTGCCCCAGATCCAGCCCTGGGCGTTCTACCCTGTCAGGTGGCAGGGCAGAATCAGCTCAAAGCAGAGCTTGAAAAACACTAGATGACCAGAGTTTGTAGAAATGACAGTTCGGGAGTTTTCCCAAAGTAAGAAGAGTCAGTTTAAGAAACTGTCTTGAGCCAGGTGTGGCATAGTCTTAGAGCACACCTCTAAACCCAGCTATTTGGTAGTCTGAGGCAGGAGGATCACAAGTTCAAGGCCAGCCTCAGCAACTTAGTGAGACCCTGTCTCAAAATAAAATTTTTTAAAAGGGGGAAGGCTCAGATGTAGATCAGAGGTAGAACATTTGCCTAGCATGTCTTCAATCCCCAGAACTGCAAAAAAATTTTTAAATAAACACCAACGCCAGGGAAGCATGTGGAAGTAGGAATAACCTGGCTGCACAGACCCATGAACACCCCGATGGCACCTCTGGCCCCTGGATGGGCAATCAGTGTGAGACGTCCCTGGGGTCAGCGAATCTACAACAGCAAGAAGGACAGGATGACACCAATCTATACAGTGGTGGAGGGTAGGATTGTCAGAGCAAAGGTCTCTAATATGGGCCCCCAGTAAAATGATCGTATAACGCAGAACAGATGTTCCTCCAGTAAGCACCCGCTGAGCTCCAGAACTCTTGGGATCCTGAGGTTGTGGCAGCACAAACCAGCCATTTCTGGCTAGGCCTTACTGAATGATAGATCTTCTCTTGGGACCCAGGACTGGGATGGGTTTTTGTTTTTATTTGTATGTGTGTGTGTATGTTTCCTTTTCCTTTCTTTCTTTCTTTCTTTTTCCTTTCTTTCTTTCTTTCTTTCTTTTGTAGTACTGGTGATTGAATGCAAGGGTGCTCTACCACTGAGTTATATCCTCAGCCCTTTTTATTTATTTTTAATTTTATTTTTGGTTCTGGGGTACCAAAAGACCCAACCCAAGTTTGCTCTACCACTGAGCTATATCCCCAGCACTTTTTCCTCCTTATTTTGATACAGGGTCTTGCTAAGTTGCTGAGCTGGCCTCGAACTTTCGATTCTTCTGCCTCACTCAGCTGCTAGAGTGTGGTTTGTGAAAGTGGGTTTGAAATAAAGTCAGCTTCAGCAGGGGTGAAAGCTTCCTGCTTTGGCTATGGAAGGAGGTCCACAGAACCTGGGAGCCTGCTGGGTATCCAGGAGGAGCTGCATCTCTGGTGCGCTCGTGTATGGCGACACCCAGTGGCTGGTCCCTTGCATCATGTCTTTTTACAAAGGAGAATAAACTAAAACCTAGCCTTTGAGCACAGGACAGAATTGGAAGGTTTTCACTCCTAGGAGTTCTGCCTCCCAGTTTGAAGGCTTTGTGGAGCATTTCAGATGCCCTCTGTAGAACACCATAGCTCAGGAAACACAGAGTCCTTTGGAAATGTGTCTTTAGAAGAGCTACATTGTTTATGAAGACTGGCTTAGTACTTAGTTGTTTTTTTTGTTTTGTTTTGTTTTGTTTTTTGTTTTTTTTTTTGCAGGGGTTAGTCCTGGGGATTGAACGTGGTACATTTAACCACTAAGCCACATCTCCAGCCCTTTTTATGTTTTATTTTGAGACAGGGTCTTTCTAAGTTACTTAGGGCCTTGCTAAATTGCTGAGGCTGGCTTTGAACTTGCAATCAATGCTCCTGCCTCAGCCTTTGAGCCACTTGGATTATAGGTGTTGGCCACCACTCACAGCCACCTTAGGCACTCTTAACACAATGATATTTGGCCCTAAATCAATGTGGATGTCATAGGGAGTGGGAAGCTTAGACACCACAGGCTGTCTCCTTATTCCATTCATTCAACCAGGCAGCATTTATTAAGTGCCTGCCAGCTGAGGACATTTGAATGAAGTAGACACAGCCCTGGCCTTCCACAGGGCAAAGGAGAGATAGTAAGCAGGAATGCCAGCAGGACTCTTTGAGAAAATCAGGACAGACAGGGCTACATATCTGGGAGGAACTGGGGAAGGGGGACAGAGCCGGCTTGCATTTTGCCGTCAGATGCTTCCCTGGAAAGACATTTCTAAACTGTAATGAAGGGTGATCAGAAGCCAGTTCCAGGCCAAGGGGACACCCTGTACAGAGACTGGCCCAGGAGGATGGGAGAGGTAAGCTGGAGCAGGCTAGGGCTGACCATGCCAGGCCTGTTACATGTATCCTCAGGGTAGGTTTCGGTAGGGAGTGAAGTTATCTCTTCTGGTCTTCTGAGAAGATCCTTGCAGATACTGTGTTGGTAGAAGGGCAAGAAAGGAAATGGGGGAGGTCATGAAGAGACCAGAGCCACAACCCAGAGGGAAGCAGCAGTCGGGGGGTGGCGGGGAAATGGAAGCCACACTCTCCATGCTTGAGGCCCAGGGTAGGGCTCGCTCCAAGAAGCCGTGTGGAGTCCACCCCAGGTAGTAGTGCTGCACAGGAGGTGAAGTGGAGGAAGTGAGGATGGGTTCACAGGAGGAGGGGTAGCTCAAAGGTGAGCTTCCCGCTTGGCTGTACAGACTGGCATGCACCCTGGAATTGAGGGTTCTTGAGGTGCACCATTCCTTTTCTCAGTTCTCAGTTGTTACTCGGACCCTTTCTGAGCCCAGGAAGAGTTGGAAGGCAGCAGACAGCAGAGGAAGAAAGCCTGAACTCTGAGGCTTCAGGGATAGAAAGGAAGGTTCTGGAAGGAGCTGTGCTGCATCAAGAGTTCAGCTATGACATTAGCCCCAACTGGCCAGGTTTTTAGCCTATTCTGCGGGCTTTTAGGGTGAGGGTCCTATTTGGGGGGAGTGAGCAGTTGACAAGTACCTACAGGAAGCTGCTCCTAAGTATACCTTTGGCACAGATTGCCGCCTGCCTGGGAGAGCCTGCTGGTCCAGCCAGGGCTATCGGGCCCCTGAGGGTGGATAGTGTGAGGAGTGTCCTTGTCCCTCCAGCCCAGTTCCCCCATTCTCCTAGAGCAGCTCCTTGGCAGCAGGGCTGACAAGACTCCACCCCCACCAGCTGCCGCGTTATTTCTGACTCATCCAGGAGTTACAAGTATGTAACTCAAGCCCCTCCACGCCTGCTTCCTCTCCTCCTCCTCCTGGAGGGAGGAAGCTCTGGGCTTCTCTTCTGGGGCCTTGCTGCAGGTCAGGTTCCTGAGATACCTGGACACAGCTGCTGGCCTTCACAACTGCCTGCAGGAACCACCTTTCAACAGGTGGGGTGGGTGTGTGAGGGTGGTGACAGCCGACCCCACTGGGTGCCTGTGTCCCACATGCCTGAGCCAGCCTCTTAGGAGCTGACCTCTTGAACTCAGCAGGAGCTTTTGCACAGGGAGCCGTCTCTGTGTTTGGGGACTGGGCACTGGGGCAACCTCCCACTCCATGCTGGAGTGGAGGTTTATCTCATGGTTTCTCAAGCCACAGGCCCCAACCAGCCACTTTCATTGACGTAACTTTGCACCTTGTACAAATTGCTTGCTTTAAAAGCCTGGGACACTTTGGCTTCTTGTACCATGTCCCCTGCAACTTGTTGTAGGCACCTTGCTGCAGGTTGTGTGGGAGCTAGAAGGTAAAAGTGTCAGCTCTCTCCCTGGCCATGGAAGTGGCCAGGACCCCTGCAACACCCTCCTGGAATAAACTGCTCCCGGGCTGCCTGGAGCCAGTGGGTGAGGGAGAAGCTGGGAAGCTCTCCACCTCCTCTGTGCTCTAAGAAAGCAGACCCTAGGGGAAGGGGCTACTGGGGAAAGTGTGGGTCACCCACAGGTGACTATATCAGCATGTCTCACCCTGACCCCTGACCCTTCAATGTCTACCTGACCCCACAGGAGTCCCAAGAGCTGGGCCAGGGGGATGAACCGTGAAGGAGCACCCGGGAAGAGTCCGGAGGAGATGTACATTCAGCAGAAGGTTCGAGTGCTGCTCATGCTGAGGAAGATGGGATCAAACGTGAGTGCCTGCGGGGGCGAGCACCAGGCTTCCCAGGGAGGGAACTGGCTGCCTTGAAGCAGGGGACTGATCCCCCTCCTGGGTCACTGTGGTCTGAGGAGGAGGCAGCTGGGCCTGTAATTCAGCTCTGTGGCTAGTATAGGCCTCCCAGGCACAGAGCCCAGCATGTCCAGTTCTGAGAGTGCCACTGGGGCAGCCTCCCACTCTGTGCTATGCTTGAGCCGGGTGGACAAGGGCCTCAAGGCCCTGACCTTCTATTTTTCTTCCCTGCTGATTCCTGTGAGGCTTCTGTCCCAGGGGCATGCAAACGGCAGCTGGGCACTGAGGGGACAGCAGACCTGCAGGTGCAGGGAAGTTTTTGGGAAGAAGGAGGGATTCAGAATTGCCCATTGGCCATCCATCAACTCTCTAGGCAGGGCCTACGCCTTCCCACTGGCCTATGTCAGACCAGATGCTACAGTCAGATTCAACCCAAATACCCAAGCCTGTGGGCCTCAGGGACTAAGTATTCAGGGTGGGAGGGGTTGGGCTGCTTTGGACTAGAGAGGTCAGATCTCAGTACTGGAGGCCCAGGGAGCCAAGGAGGAGCCTCCACTGGGATCAGGCGGCCCGGGAGGGGCCTTTCAGGGAGCAGGTGCTTGCTGCCCTCACTGCTGTGCTCTCACCCTGCAGCTGACAGCCAGCGAGGAGGAGTTCCTGCGCACCTACGCGGGAGTGGTCAGCAGCCAGCTCAGCCAGCTGCCACAGCACTCTATCGACCAGGGTGAGTCAGGGGCCGGGGGCCAGCCAAGTCCTTCCCAGGGCATTGAGCAGTGGTTCTTTAGAAAGATGGACTTGGGACAAACGGGGCCACAGCCCCTTCTCTTCCACAGATGGATCCTCCTACCTGGTCCCATCTTCTTCCCCCAGTAGGAGCTGAGCACCCAATAAGGCAAACGGTGGGGTTCCTTTTTAGGCCTGGAGGATGCAAGGAATGGAAGTGTATGGGAGCCCTTGTAACTGCAGGGGGTCTGCTTGCATTTCCTTAACCGTGGGCATAGGCCATGCTGTGACTGGTGTGATCCTGGCTCTAGCCAGAAGGGATGCCCAGACAATTCTCATGATCATGAATAACAGTGTTTATGGTGTTGCTGCTATTTGTTTTACTTCCAGTTAACAGGCAAGGAAACTAGGCTTAGCAGCAATGTCATTGCTGTTGGTCATATAGCCAGTGCAAACTGGGGTGCAACTCACAGCCCAACTAGAGCAGCCATTTACTATCTGTCCTCGCTCCTGTAACCAGTGAGGCTGCTGGGCAGCTCTGCATCCCATGGCCACTTATCAAGTACTGCCTCTCTTGGAAGGCTTGTCCTAACACTGTAGTCCAGTATTCTTTTTTTTTTTTGGGGGGGGGGGCAGTACTTTGCCAGTGCCTCACACATGTGAGCAAGTGCTGTACCACTGAGCCACATCCTCGGTGTTCTGTACTGTACCCCAGTATTCTGACCAGCATCTCCAATTAGTCCTTTCCTGGTATTCTGTTCATGCTTCATGGGATTATTGGTCATGAAGTCTTCCAGCCTGTGGCATGTCCAGACGTGAGCAGGCTCCCAGGAGCAGAGTGCTGACGCTGTTGGCTGTGTGGTGAGGCTGCTGGGGATACAGCTGATCTGGCACCCAGGGCTGCCGCCCTGGTTCTCCTGAATGTCTTGGGCTCTGCCCTGGCATGGGAGCACGTTCTAAAGCACTGACACTGGGTGTGACCCAGAATGTGGACTCAACTCAGCAGAAACCTTCTGGGCACTCCAATGGTTCCAGTAGTTCCCTAGACACCACTTACCATGTATAACCTGCCTGGGCGTGCCCGTCCCAGAGAGCTGTGCCCTAACCACTGCCACAGCCCAGCCTGTGTGCCAGGTGCTCCGCCCTCCCAGGGTCTCGTGGGAAAGACCTCCTTCCTCCAGGGCTGGTTTAGGTTTCCAGTGTGGGAGTCTCTGCTGGCCTCTGAGCCAGCTCTACCTGAAAACCTCAGGCTTTGTAGTCCCTGTGGACTCACCTTCCTCCCCACTTGATCCTGGGTCACTGAGTCAACCAGAGCTTGAGTGAGAGTGGTGGAGTGGTAAGGGCATCTTTAGTGGAAACCTTTTTTTCCTTTTGTGGTGCTGGGGATGGAACCCAGAACCTTGGGCACACTAGGGAAGTGCTTTACGACTGAGCCACACCCCAGCCCTACAGGAGCTCTTAATAGAAAATCAAGGTAAGTTGTGGGACTATAATGACAGAACCACAGAGTCCCCACCACTTAAGCTCCCTGGGCTGTTATTTTGTGTGTGGTGCTGGAGATCAAGTGAGGGCCTCGCATGCTTGCTAATACAGCTGTACTACGGAGTTGCCCAGGCTGGCCTGGAACTTGCTGTCCTCCTCACTCAGCCTCCCAAGTAAATGGGATTACAAGCATGCACCACAGCACCAGGCTTAGTTTTATAAAACTAATTTTTGCCATTGTTCATACGTTCTTTTTGCAATAAGAGGTAGTCAAAAAAAATTTTTTTTTTGGCACTGGGGTTTTTTGTTTTGTTTTTTTATTTGTTTTGTTTTGTTTGGTACCAGGGATTGAATCCAGGGATGTTTTACCACTGAGCCATATCACCAGCCCTTTTTATTTTTTTATTTTGAGACAGGGTCTCATGAAGTTGCTTAGTGTCTCTGAGTCACCCAAGCTGACCTTAACCTTGTGACCCTCATGTTTCAACTTTCCTAGTTGTTGGAATTACAAACATATACCACCACAGGCAGCTCAGTCTTTTTATTTTTTTATTTTGAGACTGTCTCACTAAGTTGCTGAGGGTCTTGCTAAGTTGAAGAGACTGGCCTCAAACTTGCAATCCTCCTGCCTCAGCCTCCTTAGTTGCTGGTGCCACTATACCTCGCTCAGTCCTTTTTTATTTTTGAGACAGAATCTAGTTAAGTTGCTGAGACTGGCCTTAAATTTATAATCCTCTTACCTCAGACTCTTGGGTTGTTGGGTTTACAGGCATGTGCTGACATTCACAGAATTTTTTTTTTCTTCTGATGCTGGGGATCAAGCCCAGGACCTTATATGTGCTAGCTGTGGACTTTTACCACTAAACCATAGCCCCTGGCCTTAAAAATATATTTAAAAAAATTTTTTTTTTTTAAATTTTTGTGCTAGGGATTGAATCCAGGGGGTACTTAACCACTGAGCTACATCATCAATCCTTTTTATTTTTTATTTTGAGACAAGTTGCTGAGGGCCTCGCTGAGTTGCTGAGTCTGACCTTGAATTTGTAATCCTCCTGCCTTAGCTTCTTGAGTCACTGGGATTATAGGCATGTGCCATGTGCTCATCATTTTTTTCCCTGGTGTTGGGGGTCAAACTCAGGACTTCATGCATGCTAGACAAATGCTTTACCACTAAATCATACCTCCAGGCCTTAAAAATATTTTTTAAATATTTTTTTTTAAATATATTTTTAAGGGGGGCTGGGATTGTAGCTCAGTGGTAGAGCACTTGCCTATAATGTGTGAGGCCCTGGGTTCAATCTTCAGCACCACATAAAATAAATAAACAAAGCATTGTGTTCATCTACAACTAAAAAAAAATTTTTTAAATATATATATATTTTTAGGGGTCTGGGGTTGTGGCTCAGTGGTAGAGTGCTCGCCTAGCACGCACGATGCCCTGGGTTTGATCCTCAGAACCACATAAATATAAAATAAAGATATTGTGTCCACCTAAAACTTGAGAATAAATATTTAAAAAACATTTTTTAAATATTTTAATATCTTTTAAAACATATTTTCAATAGGGTTGAGGTTGTGGCTCAGAGGTAGAATGCTTGCCTAGCATGTGTGAGGCACTGGGTTTGATCCTCAGCACCATAAAAATAAAATAAAGATATTACGTCCACCTATAACTAAAAAATAAATATTTACCAAAAATATTTTTAATAGAATTCTTTATCTCATATAACTGAACCAAGAGTTGAGAGTAAAAGGAGTTCTGCTGAGTTGTGAAAGAAGGTTGTGTTGACCTCACCTCGCTGTTGCCTGGGCCCCCAAACTGCTGAGCAGCCAGGATTTACTAGACTGTTGGGTGGTCAGCTATGCCAGCACTGGAATCTGGGCCCTGCTGGGTGTGTGGCATCCAAATACACTTCCCTTTCTGGAGCAAGGGGCTCTAGGAGCCAAAACTTGAGCCAAGGAACGCTCAGAAAGAATCACTGAGAAGAGGGTGGATGACATGATTCTCTGCTGCTGGGGTACCCTGAAGCCTGCCCCTTCCCTTCTGGGAAGGAAGGTCCCCTCTGACCTGGCTGTGGAGGCCTGAAGCACATGCTGCTGCAGGAGTCCCAGAGAATTACATGGCTGAATTAAAGGGAGGGGTAGCTGTGCCAGAAGAAGTTTCACAAACCTGTTATTTTGTATGTGTGCCTAAAGACACCACAAATACACAACAACAGAGTCTCAGTCTCATCTCTCATACTGTGCAGGTCTAAGCCAGAAGTCTGCATTTGTGCCCATACTACGGGGCCAAATTGATCTCTGCTAAAATTCTAACCTGCCACTTTCTCCATTGGCAGAGCCGATCTCAACTGATAGCAGAGTATCCTGCTTTCAGAGGCTCAGGCCCTGCCCTGTGGCCAAAGCCTGAATTGGTGCCCCCAGGACACTGGGTAGGACTAGGGACACAATGGGCAGAGCCCCAAAGGCTTGGAGCCTTGAGATGAGAAGGCTGGCTTGAGCTCCTCCTGCCCACTAGGTGGTGCTGTCTCTCAGCAGATGGCAAGCTGCTCCACCCTAGACTTAGATGAGATCCCGGGCTCCCTGAGCCTCTCCTAGGTTTCCTCTCGGCGCCCACAGGACAGCACTCAGCATTGTCTCTGTGGGTCCAGACACAACCTTTAGGCCACACTTACCTACCTTCCAGGGCTGGAGGGATCTAGTACCTGAGCATCTCATCACAGTCCAGCCACGTTTGCTGAAGATGGACGGCTGCTAGAGACCCTGGGACATAGGCCTATACCTTAAGGCCTGACCAAGTGGTTCTAGTAGAGGGCCCAGTGGCCTCTCAGTACTAAATGGTCAATCTCCAGGTCCTAAGCTCCTCTGGCCTCTGCCTCTCCCTTTCCTCCATGACCCCTTTTTTCCTTTCTCTGCCCATTGCTCTCTTCTCCCTCTGTGCTGTCCTCCAGCTTCTGCCCTCTGTCCTATTTTCTCTGCCTCACACAGTTTCCCTAGGTGATCACATATGTCCCTGTGCCTTCAACAGACAGCTCAGGTCAGTACCTTCCAAACATATTCCCTCAATCCAGACACCTTTCCTGACCTAGACCTTCCTGTGTGGCTGTCAACCATACGGCTTGGCACAGTCTCCCCACACTCAGCAGATCTAACTCTTACCCTCTCCCCACCAAGAATCTGTTCTTCCACCTGTTTTCCTAACAGACACCCAGAGACCAGGGCTCAGCCTGGACTCTTTCCCAGCAACCCCATAGGTACCAAGTCCTTTGGACTCTCCTACCTTATTATTCCCAAATCTGCTTTGTCCTCTCCCTCTTTTTTTGGTGGTGGTAAGGGAGTACCAGGGATTGAACTCCGGGCACTCGACTATTGAGCCACATCCCCAGCCCCATGTTGTATTTTATTGAGAGAGAGTTCTCACTGAGCTGCTTAGTGCCTCACTTTTGCTGAAGCTGGCTCGTGATCCTCCTGCCTCAGCCTCCCAAGCCTCTGGGATTATAGGGGTGCGCAACTGTGCCCAGCTCATTCTCTCCCTCTTATTTGGACCCTTGTTCTGGTCTTCATTCTCCTCTCAGTTGCTGCAAAGAGCTCCTCACTGGTATCTTGGCTTGTCTTTCCCCCTGTGCTACCCTCTACATGGCCAGAGTGACTTTTAGAGGTTCAAAGGGACATCAGTAGGTTTCTCTCCCACTTAAAATCTTTCAGTGGCTCCCTGCTGCCTTAAGGGACTCCGGTCCTCTTAGCATAATGAGCAAGACCCCAGTTCACCCTGAGCCCACCCCCTCACTCAAAACATAAATGGCCATAGTGAATGGCTTTGACTCTTGACTCAGGCCTGTGTGTTCACCCCTTTCTGCCTCCATGTTTGCCCTGGCATCCAGAAGCCCAGTTCTAAACACTTACCTCCACAGCCTGGATCAGGCCTGTCACATACACCTTGGCTCCTCTACTCCCATGCTGTCTCCTGGTCCCTCTGTTGATTGGACACTGAGCTCCTTGAGCTTGGGCCTAGGCCTGGGTGGGCCCCTTAGAACCTTGTTTCTGTTTTTTTTTTTGTACCAGAGATCAAACCCAGAGGCTCTTAATTACTGAGCCACATCTCAGCCTCTTTATTTATTTTTTTTTTTAATTTTTTTTTTTTAGATTTTTTTTTTTTTAATTTTAATGTTTATTTTTTAGTTTTCGGCGGACACAACATCTTTGTTTGTATGTGGTGCTGAGGATCGAACCCGGGCCGCACGCATGCCAGGCGAGCGCGCTACCACTTGAGCCACATCCCCAGCCCAGCCTCTTTATTTTTTATTTTGAGACAGGGTCTTGCTAAGTTGCTTAGGGCCTCACTAACTTGCTAAGGCTGGTTTTGAACTTGCAAACCTCCTGCCTCAGCCTCCCGAGGTGCTGGGATTACAGGTGTGCACCACTGCACCTGGCAGGCCCTTGGTTCTTGAACACAGCAGGATGGGAACCAGAGGTCTACCAGAAAGGCAGAAAATTCTGTGAGTGCCGTCTCCTGTCTCTGAAGTTGGTCGAGCAGACCTGACAGCCAAGAGGACTCATGTTTTGAATCAAAGGAAATCAATACCTCTCCAAGAAGGTCGCCTTGCTGCGAAGGGCAGCTGTGGGCAGCGGGGAAGGGCTGCAGGTTTGCAAAGCAGACAGGTAGTGCTGAGCTTTCCTTTCTCATCACAGGGCCGCCCCCACTGGAATGCATATTGATCCTTTCTCCTGGTTATCATATATGCGTGGTCATTGCAGAAAACTGGAGAGAGGTAGAAACAGCAGAAAAGTTGAAAGAATTGAATCCTATGCTCAGCTATAACCACTATTCATCATTCCTTCAGTTTGCTGGCAGAGTTTTAAAAATATGCACGTCATAAAGTTGGGATGTATAGTTTATATTTAAATACTCTTTTTTAATATTTATTTTTTAGTTGTAGTTGGACACAATACCTTTATTTATTTATTTTTATGTGGTGCTGAGGATTAAACCTAGGGCCTCACTGTGCTAGGTGTGCACTCTACTGCTGAGCCACAACCCAGCCTTCGATGCTCTTTTTTTTTTTTTTTTTTTTTGATACAGGAAATTGAATGCAGGATCACTTAACCACTAAGCCTTTTTTAAAGTTTTGAGACAGGTTCTCACTAAGTTGCTCGGGGCCTCGCTAAATTGCTAAGGCTGGCCTAAAACTGCTCTTCCTACCTGAGCCTCCTACATCACGGGATTACAGGCATGCACCATCACACCTGGCTAAATACTCATTTCAGCATCCATGTATTACTTATGGTAACTTTACTGTGCTCCTAAACAACTTCCAAGAAAATGTTTTAGGGGTTGCATAATATACAGCCAAATGGCTATGCCAGTACCTTCCTGTTGGATCTTTGGTTCCATTCTGCCATTAATCAAAACAATGGAAAACATTCATTAAACTTGTCTGATGTGGCAGGTTCCTTGCCATACAGCATAGGAGATGTATCCCAAATACTTCTCACTATAGCCTGTTCTGTAGGTGCTGCCAGGGCCCCATTTGCAAGATGAGAAAACCGGCTGAAAGGTTACATAGCTCAAGGCCACAAAGGCAGCCTAGTGTGGGGTCTGGGCATACCCAGCATTCACCAATACTGTGGGTAATCCTCCTGTCATGTTTTAAGGTAGATCAGGAGTAGCATAGTCCTTTCTCTGCCTGGGGGCCTCCCAGGGAAATAACCTGATGTGCCTCTGCCCCTTTCCTTGCCCTTGGGAGCTGTGCTGGCACATGGCTCCCTCGGCTTCTGTGGCATCTCCATGGTCATACTTTCGCCAGGAGACGTCCAGGTAATTCCTGCTGGCTTTTTCCCTGCAGAGGCTGGGGCTGCTGGTTCAAGTTATGCTGCCAGAGAGCCTAAAATAGGTCCTTCGGTCTCAGGGTTACACTGGGAACCTTGTTAAAATAACTGTGATCACAGCAAACAGTCAGGGACCAGCGCTCCAAGGAAGTGGCTCCCCCTCGTTTGGCTCTGTTCCTACCCGTTGAACCCTTGCAGCGCCCTTCGGGTGGGGGTGGTGCCAAGATCTTTACTACTTTCCAGCCAGTGTGGAAAGTTCTCTGGAGTCCACCCCACTCTCTTCCAGCCTCTGTTCTTTCTAGTCCTTCATGAAGCCTTTCCCGAGTCCAGGGTCATCGGCTGCCTCCCCTCTGGCTCCTAGAGCCGGACCCTCACTTTCCTTTTGTGGAGCTGTGATCACACTGTGTCAGGAGTCCCGTGGGGCTGGGGTCTGTGCTGTGTTCATGGTCACATTCAGCTCTTGTCCGGCTTTTGGCCCAGAGCAGGTGTTAGTTGGATTCTGAGGTTGAGCAGCCCCGCCTCCTTGAGGAGGCCTAGTTGCTCTGGTGGCTCCTCCCTGGGCAACCAGCTGGGCTTCTCTGCACCACACAGCCCTCTGCTGGGGTTTCTGGTCTCCTTTCTGCCCATTCATGGCTTCAAGGCTTCTCCCAGAGGCCCCAGGCAACAGGGAACTTGGCACTGAAATTAGAGTCAGGTCCAGAGAGAATTCCTGGCTCTGGGATGGGAAACTCATCTTCTTTTAACTTTAATCAAGACTTACATGAGAATTACCTATAACCCAATAACAGCGGAGCCAGAAGTCATGTGTACATTGAATCAAACCGAAATCAACCGGGACTTGGGGTATGACCTGTGTCATTGAAAAACAGAAAACCAATCTCAAGAAAAGGCAAGGAATGTGGGAGGCACAGGCCCAGCTGCTTCATCACATTCTGGTTCTGGCTCACAGAGGGCTGCTCTGACCTTTGTCACCCAGCGTGAAGGTTCTGTTGTTGAGAACTGAGAAGGAGCCCAGTGGGCCTGCGCCCCCCCCCCAGGACTCTCGCATCCCTCTCGCAGAGGGGCCTCTTAGGGGGCCCTGAGGGGCTGCCCAGCCCAGCAGTTGAACAGTTCTTCTCACCTTAGTCCCTGGTTACTGCGAGCTCTGTGTAGTCTCAGGACAGCCCTGTCCTCTTGCTGCTGGTCCACCAGGACATGCAGACATGTGAACATGTGGAAGAGCTTCAGGTGAGATACAGTGTGACTGGTTCTGACGGAGGGGAAGCAACCCAGGGAAGGTGCTGTCTGCACTGCTCCTGAAGGACGCAGGGAGAGGCACCTGCAGACAACCTAGGGGGAGGGAAGGGACTGCCGGCCAGCAGAGCCCCTGCAGCCGGCCCAGACATGTGCAAGCGTTAGGGTGTTTCCACATCCCCTAAGAGTCTGGTGTGTGGTTGCTGGGGGGACCGAGAGTGGGTGGAAAAGCAGATGCCTCTGCTTGGGCTTATTCCAAAGCCTCATGGAGTCACCACCCACCTCAAGAGGAAGAATGGCCCATTGGTTCATGGTCCAGAGTGGGCATTGGGGCAAGTTCCCAGGGCAGCAGTTAGGTTACAGGGATGTCCAGGTGATATGGACACATTCCAGAGATGGTGGGACATTTAGGGCTAAGCAGCTGACATGATAGGAAGCAGGGGAGTGGGTCTAAGTTCTGAATGGGAGGTGCCCATGGGCATCCAGGAGGGAGTGGGCCATGGCTCAGGTGGAAGCACATAGGATTGTGGGTATGGGAGAGGAGTCAAACGAGGGTGTCCCAGGGAAAGTAGGCTGCGCATGGGGAGGGTGCTACACCAGGGTCCGTGTGAGGAGGGGCAGAGTAGAGCTCTGAGGGAAGGAGAGGGTCAGCAGGTCACTTGCCAGTGGAGCCCTTTTCCCAGAGGTCCTTTGGCAGAGCCTGGGAAGAAGCAGTGAGAACTGATGTCTCTGAGAAGATACTTGCCTAGTGAAGGCACAACCTAGAGACCCACAAAGCTCAGAAATAAACCCTGAAGCCTCAGAGACCTTAGAACTGTTGGCTGAGAATGGCAGCAGCTCAGGGTGGAGTGGAGGTCAAGGACAGCCTGAAGCTTCAAGTTTTCAGTGTGGTTCATAGACCACTGCACCTGAGTCACCAACCGTATTTGTGAAGAATTCAGAATCCCAGTCGCTCCCCCTATCCCAGCCCATCTGAATCAGAGTGCCTGCCAGGGAGCCTGGGAGTCTGCATTTTAAGTGAGCCAGGTGTGGTGGCTCAGGAGGCTGAGGCAGGAGGACTACTCGAGTTCAGGGAATTGGAAGCCAGTCTGGGCAACATGATGATACCTCATCTCAACACAAAGCAAACCCCCAAGGTGACTTTGATGCCTAGAATCTAAAACTTGAGGACCCAGCAAGACTGTAGGTTATGACCTGGTTGTCCCTGACTCCTGGAGGGATGGGCAACCCTTCCTCCCATGTTCTGTCCCTTTGGGCATAGTTAGTTTGTGTGGTCTAGGAGAGCTTATGTTTTGAGGAAACAAAAATTCAGATGAAGAGAATGAGGACCTCACTTGGGAGTACCAGCCACAAAGGGTGTGAGTGTGAGTATCGGTGGGATGGGAGGTTGAGAACAAGGGAGGGGCTTGGGAGTCACATCTGGAATTAGAACAGTAGCAGGCAGAGCAGAGCCCCAACATGACCTCCCAGATGTTGTTCGTAATGCTGTAGGCTAGATGCTATTCCGTGGCCAGATGGATGGGTGGGGTAGATGCCCTTCATCACGTTTTGCAGATGAGTGAACTGAGACTGGATGTTCAGGGGCTTCCATGGGATGCTCAGATAGGCAGGGCAAGGCCCAAGCCAGGTCCCAGCTGGTGCCTCCCGTTGGACCCTGGGTGCTGCCTCCTGAGCCTTGTTGTCCAGCCCAGGAGGCCCAAGGCTTCTGCTGGAGCCAGCAGGGCATCTCTACCTGCATGTGGCAGCACTGCCCTCTACAGCCCCGTCTCCTGCGGCTTCATGTGCTCGTGATGGTGGTGGTTGTCCTGGAGCCAGCAGGCGCCACTGAGCCTAGCGCTGCTCTGGCTGCTGAGACCTTGGTGAATCAGTGGCCACTGTTGCCATAGCAACTGAAGTGTCATGCTGCTTCTGGGTAAAAGCTGTCCCTTGGGAACTTGGGACACCAGAGTTGAGATGTATAGAACACTTGGCTCATAGCCCTGGGCTCCCCAAAACAGTACATGGCACCCTATGGGTGTCAGCTCACCTGGGAGGAGGCAAGTCCAGGGTGGCACCCCAGTCTTATCCCTCCCAGAAGCTCCTTCCTTTGGAGGACCTGTTTTTCTAGGCAGTATTTCCCCAGAGCTGGTAGCTGAGCAGTTGCCGTGTTGGCTAGCAGGTAGCAGATGTTGGTTGGCATTCAAGCAAGATAATGAGCTCACGCAGGAGGAGGTGCTGCAACCCAAACTCACGTGGTCAGAGAAGGGCCTGAAGCACCCAGGGTGGCAATTGCCCTGGCCAACTGGCAGCCTGTGGAGGTTTCTTCACAATAGTGTGGTCTGCTTTGTGTGCCCAGGATGGGCCCTGGACTTGGCAGGTGCGTTCCTGGATAATTTGGAAACACTTAGCTGAGGTTAGCTCCCTTGGCTAATGGTGGCTTGCAAAGGGGCTTCCTCCATCAGCCACAGAAATGTGGAGTGTCTGGGGTTTCAGGGTTTATTTCTGAGCTTTTTGGGTCTCTAAGTTGTACCCTAACTAGGCAGGTGCAAGGCCCATTGCAGGAATATCGACACTGGAATTGACCTGAGAAACTTCAGCTACCAAGGGGTGATACGATTCCAGAGTTCTTTGGGAGGGCAAGCAGAGGCACCCTGTCCCCAGAGTCCTTTTGGTTCTCAAGCAGTTGGTCTTGGAGGAGCCCCTGGCTCTGAATCTGGTAATATGGGCATCACCAGGCTAATGATATTCCTGTGAGTCCCCCCTTTTCTCCAGTGACATCTGTGTGGGGCCTTGCCCTGCCTGGTCTGTGGGGTCTTGGCATTTGCAGCCCTTGGGAGCCAAGCAAGGCCTTGTACCTCATCAGTGTTTGAAGTAGTGTTTGCTTTCAGGGTTGTTCTTTTCCTCTCTGGCCAACCTTGTGCACCTGACTCAAAGCTGGGCTTTGCAGGATCCCCAAGACTGGGGAATGGGACAGCAAATCAGCTTGTCCTTCCTGTACCAAGGTGCTGTGATGAATGAAGGCAGAAAGCACATAGTCAGAAGATCCCTGCCCTCATGGGGGACAGAGCCTCCTGGGGAGGACAGCTGCAGGGAGTCTGCCATAGACAGGTCTGGGGGATGCTTTGGAGGTGGGGGCAGGACTGAAGATAAGGCCATGTTTCCACATGGCCTGGGCCACTCTGTTTCGCAGTGTGCAGGTTCGGGGCGAATGTGCACTGAGCTCACCGGAAGGTCCTGGGAAAGCATGGGGGCTGCACTGGTTTGCCTGGGCCAGGCTGTGGGACCCCTTGGCTGCACACGTGCCCCAGCACCATTGTCTGGCTTCATGCTCCTCCTTCCTGCTATTCCATCCCCTCTCACTGACCCAACTCTAACCCTCCCTGGCCCATAGGGACACATTCTCAGTTCAGGAAGCACATCAAGCTGCCTGACACGTTCACGAAAAGACCCTGGAAACACTTCAGCATGGAGCCTTAAATAGCCAGAGGGATTCTCAGCAGACTTTGGGTCCTTTCTCCTGACCACAGGCTCCTGCTGCGAGCTGTTCTGGCCAGGCGTGAGTGCCAGCCCCTACGCTGCTGTGTGAATTCATCCTGGCTCACAAACAGACCAATGACCCCACTGTCTGCCCCCCACCCCACTCACCCCCGGAGCAGGGCCCCTTCCCTTTTCTAAGCTTCTGCATATTTGTCATTTTTCTCTGCCCAGTCATTTGACTAGTTCCATTACCAGGGCAAAGCTGGCATTGGGCGTGGGATGGGAGGGCCCCCTGGATGCCTGGCCCTGCCCTGTCCTCCTTCATAGATCCAGCCCCCCATCCCCCCCCAGCCAGTAACTCAGGCACTCAGGTGAGAGCCATGGCGGGGGGTGCTTCTCCCAGGTTGTCTCTCCAGGTTCCATTTTGAATTTTCTTCTTCTTTTTTTCTTTCTTTCTTTTTTGGTACTGGGGATTGAACCCAGGGTGCTCTCCCACTGAGCTACCTTCCCAGCCCTTTTTATTTTGAGACAGAGTCTTGCTAGGTTTTTTTAGGGCCTCCCTAAGTTGCTGAGACTGACATTGAACTTGGGATGTTCCCGCCTCAGCCACCTGAGTTGCTGAGGCAGGCTTTCTGAGCTTCGTGTTGCTTATCTGTAAAACAAGGATACAAGTCAGACCAACTTGGATGAACTGGGAAAAGAGCATTCAGTGAGGCAAACAGCAAGTGCAAAGGTCCTGAGGTGCAGGAGACTTTTGCCTGCAGTGTGGCCAGCAGGCCTGCACAACTGGAGCAGAGTGAGTGGTAGAGGGGCAGAAGGAGGCAAAGAGGCATCTGGAGGGCTTAGTGTGTTGAGTCTTGTGGACCAGCATGGTATTTGGCATTCACTTGGAATATGGTGAGACATTTTGGAGTAAGATGTCTTTGAAAGGCTTTGAGCAAAGGAGTAACAGAAACTGACTTCAAATATAGAAAACATACCTCTGGCTGCTGTGTGGAGAATAGATCATCGGTGCCAGGTGGGAAATCAAGGACAACAGGGACCTGGCTCCAGTGAGAGGGGCTGTGGTAGTGCCCCAGATGTATTTACATGGCTCTGTAGGTGGAGCATGTGGAGGGGCCGTCAGGAGAGCCTGGGCTCTTGGCCTAAGCAGCCAAGGTGGAGGTGCCCTGGTCTGTGGAGGCAGCAGTGGGCCTATGACTTTGGATCTGTGGCAAGACAGTGCATTGTGGTGATGTGTGGCAGGGGAAGCTGCTCACCTCAGGACCATGGGGACAAGAGGAGAGAGAGGAAGGGGCCAGCTTCCCAATGTCCCTTTCGAGGGCATGCCCACACTGACCTAACTCTTTCTACCAAGTCCCACCTCCTGAAGGTTCCCTACCTCCCAATAGTACCATCAGCTAGGGACCACATCTTCTACACAGGAACCTTTGGGGCACTGAAGATCCAAACCATAACAATCATAAAGATTCATTCCTTTGCCCTTGACCATGGTACCAGGGATTGGACGCAGGGTACATCCCCATACTTATTTTTATCTTGAGACAGGGTCTCGTCTCACTAAGTTGCTGAGGCTGGCCTGGTTTTTTTTTTTTTTTTTTTTTTGGGGGGGGTGGAAGGTACCAGGGATTGAGCTCAGGTCAGTTGACCACTCAGCCACATACCCAGCCCTATTTTGTATTTTATTTAGAGACAGGGTCTCACTGAGTTGCTTAGTGCCTCACTTTTGCTGAAGCTGGCTTTATGTCAGCCTCCGGATCTGCCGATCTGCGGGATTACAGGCATGGGCCACCACCCCTAACCTGGCCTTGAACTTTTGATCCTCCTGCTTCAGCCTCCCAAATTTATGGGATTATAGGAATGGCTACCATGCCTTACTACAATTGATTTTGTATTGATCTTGTACCCTGAAACTTGTTTATTAGTTCTAACATTTTTTTTAAAGTAGATTCCTTCAGATTTTCTATACATTGAGATGTTTTTGCTTCTTCCTTTGTGTTCTGGATGCCTTTTCTTCTTCTTGCCTATTGCCCAGGAATGGACCTTCAAAACAGTATTGAGGGGCTGGGGGGCTGTGACTCAGAGGTACTGCACTTACCTGGCATGTGTGAGGTACAGGGTTCCATTCTCAGCATATAAATAAATAAAATAAAGGTCCATCAACAATTAAAAAAAAAAACACATATTGAGTAGAAGTGTTAAGACCAAGTTAGAGTTGGGCAGGTGGGGTGGGGGGTGCAGCCTGTAGTCCCAGCGACTTGGGAGGCTAACAGGGTGATGGCAAGTTCAAAACCAAACTCAGCAACTTAGTGAGATTCAGTCTCAAAATAAAAAAAGGACTGGGATGTATCTCAGTGCCAAAGAGCCCCAGGTGTTCAATTCCCAGCACCAAAAAAAAAAAAAAAAAATTGTAAAAGATACAAATACTGGGAAGACTATCCCAGAAATATACCCTAGAGCTTTTTAGGAGAATGAAGACAAGAAGTGGGGCTGGGGTTGTGGCTCAGTGGTAAAGTGCTTGCCTAGCACATGTGAGGCACTGGGTTTGATCCTTAGCACCACATAAAAATAAATAAATAAGGGCTGGGGTTGTGGCTCAGTGGTAGAGTGCTCACCTAGCCTGTACAAGGCACTGGGTTCAATCCTCAGCATCACATGAATGTAAAATAAAGATATTGTGTCCACCTAAAACTGAAGAATAAATATTAAAAACAATAATAATAAATAAAAATAAAGTGTTGTGTCGATCTACAACTAACTAAATATATACATATATATATTTAGAATACATATATGTATATAGTATCATAAATATATATTAAAATGTTGAATATATATATATATATATATATATATATATATATATATGTATTTTTTTTTTTTTTAAGGAATAAAAACAAGAAGTAAAGCTTTCAGATCCTGGCCTGATAGCACATCCTGTTATCCTAACAACTTGGAAAGCTGAGGCAGGAAGATTGCAAGTTCATGGCTACCCTTAGCAACTTAGCAAAACCCTGTCTCAAAATAAAAAAAGGCTGGGGATGTGGCTCAGGAGTAGAGTGCCCTAGGTCCAATCCCCAGTGACAAAATAAAAAATAAAATAAGCTGTTGGCCCAAAGGCACAGTTGGCCAGCGGTGCTTCAAGGACAGTGGAAAGTGCCCAAGGGGACTGCCATATACTGGCCTTCTAAGGGGGAGAGACTCAGGAGACCAACCTCTGAGGTCCCTCCTGATTCAGAAACTCAAAGGGCTTGAGTCTCAATAACTTTTTTGTAATTGTCCCAAATTCCATCGAGAAGAGGAGAGGGAGAATCAGCATCTTCTGCTAGAGGCCTTCAAGTTCATGACAAGAGCCCATAATGAGGATAGGTCAGAAAAGGCTCTGGAAGAGCCTGCCCTCCTCAGCCCCAAAGGAAGGCAGGTGCTTGTGCAGAGGCGTGGAAAACAGCAAGTGCTTTGGGACGGCTCGGCTGGGCAGCAAAGGCCCCTTCTGTAGGCGGCCCAGCAGCACCAGTGGGAGGCTCCATAATGAGGCTTGGATTCCCAGCCAGGGAGGGACTCAGCTGGCAGCGTGGGAGGGTGGGATTCTGGAACGCTTTTGTTTCAGGTGTCTCCTTAAATAGTTACCAGGTCCCCATGTGACCTTGAGAAGGCTACTTCTTTCCCACTCTTGGGGGACAGGCAGGTTCCCTGGCAGGCTGGGGCTGCAAAGCCCTGGCCCCTGGGTGGCCATTCCCTTTGCTGACAGTTCCCTCCTGGGGCGCCAGTGCTATTTTGTGCCTCAGCACACTGCAGAGACCCACGGTCCCGCGAGAAAGCCTGTGAGAAAGCCTGGTAGGCAGGAGGAAGGAAACGAGTGGGCTGCCGCCTCTCATTGCCACCAGGGCGTCTTGACACCTCCCTTGTCACAGTTTCGTGGCAACCCCTCCTGCTTAGGGAGGAGGGGGGCAGCACTCCGAGAAGTCAGCCTCTGTTAGGTAACCAGCGTGGTGGCCACGCAGGTATGATGTAATTGTGGAGTCCGCGTAGCTAGGACGATTCTGCCTGCGGTGGTGCTGCAAGTCCCAGGCCTGGTGAGAACGGAATGTTCCCTAGAAGAGGGGCAGGACTGTAGGGCTTCTCGAGCAAAGGAGCCCGATCCAAACAGGCCCTTGATGACTTGAGCTTCTTTCTAGAAGCTTATTTTTATTTTCAGGAATAGAGGTTGTGCTGGCTAAGGACACAACCCCAGGAAGGTGAGAGGGTGGGTGGCAGTGTATTTCCCTTAGCACCACCTTGGCTCCTGGTGAGAATGAAGGCACATCTTTGTGATGTCATTGCATTAAGCCCTCCTTCTGCAGCACTGCCCCAATGCTGGCTGCCTCCTCCCCTCCTGTGGCAGGGATGTCAGGAGGGGACCCCCTCCATGGGGTGGACCAGGATGGCCAACACTGTGCCAACTCTGGTCCCTGTGCCAGAGGCCTTGCTGTGTACCTCCCATACCAGCTCACCCTTGGGTGGCCTTTTGGGTCCCTGACTTTCTGATCCGCCCCCTCTGGGGAGAATTTCTTTGGTAACACAGGCGAAAAGTATGTCAGAAAGGCCCCGGGCAGCCCGACTGTCAGTGTTCGGGCACAACACAGAACCACCCTTTATAAAAGGGGGAGAGAGCAGGGGGACCCTGGGACAGGGAGGAACCTACGAGTCACCTCACTTTTTGACGGGTGGGGGAGCAGGGTAGCATTCCAAGCTCTTTGCCCCCTCCCTGCCTTTCTGGCCGCCTGTCAGAGCCTGTCTTATAACAAGACAAAGGAATGATTTCATGAGTATCTGGACCCGAATCTCAAATTCAGGATTAAGAAAAATAACAAGGCTTGTGGGCATTATATATCTTGTTCAGCCAGAAAAAACAACAGGCTGAGAAGGGCTGGCCAAGCTCCTTTGAGCAGGTGTCGGGTTTGGGCAAAGGATAAGCTCTTGCAAAGAAGGGAGGCTGTTCAAGTCATAATGGGCAAGATCCTCCAACGCGATCAGGACCTGAGTCTAGAGAATAAAGGGGGGGAACTCCCAAGTGGCTCCCCAACTTTGGTTACTTTGGAGCAAGGGTGTGAGACCTGGGTCCTGGTCATGGCTCACCTCTTAGCGGTGGAACCTTGAGTGAGCCTCTGAGCTCACTCCTGCATCCCTGCAGCAGGGTTGCTGGCTCCGTCTGCTGGCCAGGCTGCAGGGCAGACCAGAGGTAAGCACTTTGTATTCAGCAGGTGCCACAGTACTGGAGGCAGGGGGACTGGGGCGGGTGGTTCCCGCAGCCTTCCTGCCTCGTCCTGCTTGCAGCCAACACTAGAAGCCTATCAGCAGTTCTTGTCCCCTGGTCTGTAGGTGCCGAGGATGTGGTGATGGCGTTTTCCAGGTCGGAGACGGAGGACCGGAGGCAATAGCTGTAAACTCCTTGGAACACCCTGGAAGCTGTCAAGGGCCAAGAGATCTGTGTGGCTCCTGGGCTGGCTGAGTGGCAGCAGACCACCATCCCTCCCTCCCCCTACTCCTACCCCTCAGCCCCCCAACAGCCATTGCCACAGCCGATCAGCAGGGCTGGCATCAAGGGAGACACCAGTGGTGCGTTTTCATTTGGCTTAAAGGGATGGACTCATGATTGGCTTCAGGAAGAAACCTTTTTATTTTTAAACCTTGACCAATGGAAACCTTTTATTTTTATTTCTGACTCTTATTTTTTAAAAAATTTGCGCCTCGGTATCAGGCTTCCTAGGAAGCTCTCCGAGCTCTGGTGCTTTATTTAGGTCATATTTTAGGAATGTGAAGAGGCCCAATTGGCTGCTTAAACTGGAAAAGGATTATGATTGGCTGACAGTGGGAAATGGTCTTTTCTTTGATTGGCTGCAGGTGTCCTGCTGGTATCAACAGCTTCTTTATTCTCAATGCAGAAAACAGGGTTTGGGACATTGGTTGTTATATTTGACTTGAAAAAAAAAAAAAAAAGAAAGAAACCAAATGCGCTTTGCAATGTTTATTACACAAACAGCTTGCTGCTGCTCTCATATTTTGGGTTTGTATTTGAATTAGATTGGCTTGCCCATGACTCCTGTTGCCATAGAGGGGGCTGGAGTCCACCTTAGATTACATTTGCTTTAATGACCACCTGCCTCTACTAGCACAGGGATCCTCAGGACCCCGAGCAGGATCCACAGTGGAAAATAGGGCCCCAAAGGAGCTTGGTGTTGTTCTGTTCCAGCAACCCAGAACCTGGGTGAATAGGAGGCAGGACTTATAAGCATTACTTACATGAGTTGGAACAAGCCAGTTTCCCTCAGTGGGCATGGTCTCACATGCTGTGCAGGAAATGTCTCAGTGGTAGTGTGCTTGCCTGGCACAGGTGAGGCCCTGGGTTCAATTCTCAGTACTGTAAGGAAAAAAAGAAAGAAAGAAATCTGTGCAGCCTCTCCTGGCCAGCCATGCTAAGCAGAAGAGCACTGGGCTAGGCAACTCACCCATCTGCCATCCCTGCATGTCCCCCTTCTCGAGGCCTTATCTTGGGCCTTCTCCCAGAAAGGAAAGGTAATATTCTCAGCTGTGAGAATCCATAGGTCATCTAGCTGGGGTCTCTTCCCAGGAGCCCAGAACACAGAGGATAGCCCCAGGTTGGCTCCCAAGGCCTCGGAGGACACGCTTGTGCCATCTTTCCCTTCCCAGGGCATGGGGCACTGTGTATCATGGAGCATGCACCAACCCGTCCCTGGCTGACTCTGGGCAGCGGTGTCTACAGTGTCGCACACACGCACACCATCACGCTTGTTCTGCGAGGATTTGAATGATACCAGTAAGACCCCTGTCCTCCTGCGAGTCCACGGACCCCACAGGATGAGGACAGTGGGGAATACGGATGTAGCTGCAGCAATCGCAGCAAGGGCCTGAGGGTGTCTGCCCTCAGGAGGAGCAGTGTGCGAGAGCACGGGCACTCTCGTGCACACGCTCATTCACACACTCCCAGCTCACTGGCCTGGAGCTCTAGCTGTGCCACTGAGGAAAGGGCTTCTTCAGTCCCTACCTCACCCCAGGTTTTAGCATGTGGAATCGGGTGTTGCCAGCTGCCCCTCTCGGCTCCCATCCAGGGCCAGAGCTCTCTGCTCCACCCAGTCCTTGTCATAATCGCAGCTCATTCTTTTTTTGTTGATGTTGTTGTTTGGCTGGGGTGCCTAACCACTGAGCCACATCCCCAGTCTTTTTTATTTTTTTGTTTTTTAAATTTTATTATTTAAGTTGCTTTGGGCCTCTCTAAGTTGCTGAGGCTGGCCTCAAACTTGCAATCCTCCTGCCTCAGCCTTCCAAGAGGCTGGGATTACAAGTGTGCATCACTTTACATGGTTCAATTCTCACTCTTATAACAGTAACAACCCTGGCCTGGCTCATCTTCTGAAGAAGAAAAGTCCTAGTGTTGCTGTGACTTCATATTTCAACTAAAAAATATATCTGTTAGAGAAAAAATAACAGTAAAGATCTTTCATAGCTTGGCGAATTAGCTGCTATTTCTCCCTCTGAATCCTTGCTTTGATGGGTTCCACTGGGGCCTCCTCCAGGGAGGCACAGGGAGGGATGACAGCAACACCACGAGTTGGATGACTCTGGCCTGGATGGGAGGTCAAGGTGTGCAAAGATTTCCAGGTCAGCCCAGCCCAGCCTGAGCCTCAGGAAGGGTGAGCCCCAGAGATTGGAGATTCTGGGTATCTTCCTGATCAGACCCAAGTCAGTGATCTTTGGGGTCACCTTGCCATTTCATGCTTTGAACAGACCCTAAGCATGCCATCAAGGTGTGAGGACCCTGCAGATGTAGACACCCCAGCGTCCAGATGCACTGGCCTTGGAAGTCTAAAGACAAAAGTCCAGAGAGAATAGCCGACCCTCCTGTTCTCCTGCAGAGGAGGAAACATGCTGATACTCAGCTGCAAATTCAAGTTTGGAAGCTGAAATCATTTCTGCGTCAGGAGTTTTTGCTTGGAAAGCACTTTCTAGAGATTTCCATTTCCACCCTTCATAATCCCATTTTAGATTTTTTCCCCCCTGTTTATGTGAACTCACCACTTATATTTCCTTTTCAAAAAATTTCTCTGGGTCCTAGATTCTGTGGGGTTTTAAGAATATGGACAGGGATAGCACAAATCACATCATTAAATCTTGGTGTTGAGCTGGGCCTCAGGAGGCTGAGTCTGAAGCAGGAGGAGGAGGATGGCTTGAACCCAGGAGTTCAAGGCCAGCCTGGGCAACACAGCATGGCCCCATCTCAAAAAACAAAAACAAAACCCAACAACTTGGTGCTTATCTTATACCATGTGGCAGCCCACAGCCCACACACGGGGCAAATGCATGAATCCCCTCTGAGAAGGGCTTGTCCAGGCTTTGCTCAATCCCCTCTAGGGCTGGAAACTTACTACCTCACAAGTGAGCCATTTCGTCTCCAGGTAACTTACGTTCATCTTTATATTGAATTGGTCTGTCTTTGTATCGCTCTTGTTCAGAAAGGAGTTTATAGTCATTGCAAGAAAGACAAATAAAGGTAGCTATTATGTCAGCTAAAAATTGCATAGAGGTGTATATTCAAGGGCCTGTGCTAGGTAATTTACATGTGGACTCCACCCCTCCCCGGTATTCTGAGAGACACTGCTCAGAGGAGAGACTGGCTCACATGGCCCGGCCTGCCCAGCCTCTACAGAGTCAGACGGGCTGGGAAGGAATCATCGCCCGGAGCTGTCTAATCTGTGGGGTCTTTAATGGGAAGTAGGAGATGGAAGAGGAGATGGGAACACTTCCGGAGGCGATGGGTAAACATTGGGGACAGCATTGGGTCTTTCAGGGTCCATCAGCCTACACAGCAGGCACCCTTCTGTGTCTGCCTTCCTGGGCACAGGTGTACATGGCTGGTAATGACCCTAAGGGGCTGGATTGCAACTGCCGAGGCAGGACGGAGGGATGGCGGGTGGCAATGTGGCCAGGCTGAGCTTAGGGGAGGTCTGGGCTGGGGCAGGAAGGCAGAGCACTGTCTTTTGTTGATGTTTCCCAAGCCTGGGAAGGAGGGCGGCTGAGAATGAATGGAGCCTTCTCTGTCTCCTCAGGTGAATGGCAGCTGTGAGCATCCAGGCTGCTCCTGGCCGCCTTTGAACGGGGCCTTTGTCTCAGGGAAACTGATCTCTCTGTGGCACCTGGTTCTGTTAGTTGGGGCAGGAGCCAACTTCCTGCTGGGGCAGCTCTGAGCCCCAGGGGACCTCAGCACCACACCTCTGCCCCTCCTGTGTGGGTGGGTCCTCTCTGGGGGCTGCTCCCGGCCACCACTCCTTCCCCTCTCCCCACCCTCTGGGCCATGTTAGAAGGGATCACACCACCCTGGCTGTCCATTGGAGGAACTCCACCTTCTGGGAGACAGAGGGGGTGTGGTGGGGGGGTGGCGGCTAGGCCTCCTCAGGGGACAAGGGCAATGAAATAAATGTCAGCCATTGTCTTGCCTTCCCTGCCCCCCACCCCCATAATGGAACTACCCCCTCCTGGATGCTTCCAGAGGGCTGCAGTGCTGTGCCAGCCCTGCCTTGTGGGCCAGTCAGAAGAGCCACCAACGCAAGCCACGCCCCACCCTGCCAGCACGTCTTCCTGGGTCCTCAGGGAAAGAGGAATGTAGCAACAGGAGGCCATCCCTGTTTGCACACGTGGGAGCCACACCCCACTCTGCACAGCCCCAGGAGGTGACTTCAGACCCAGAGCCTCTTAACCCTTTCCACTTCCCACCAGGTGTGGCGAGGCACTCTGTAATCACAGTGACTCAGAGGCTGGAGTAGGAAGATCTCAAGTTCAGGGCCAGTGTCAGCAAGTTAGTGAAACCCTGCCTTCAAAATAAAGTTAAAAAGGGCTGGGGATGTGGCTCAGTAGTAAAGCACCCCTGAATTTGATCCCCGAATTTCTTGTGTTAGAAACTTAATCCTCAAGTTCATGTCATTGGTAATTGGAGAGCGGCCTTTGGGAGGTCATTAGCCTTAGAGGAATTCATGAGGGTGAGCCCCTATGATGGCATTAGTGGCTTTATGAAAAGAGGAAAGCAGACCCGAGCTAACACACATGGTATGTCTTACCATGTGATACCCTCCACCATGTAAAATGCAAGAAGGCGGCCCACACCAGATGCTAGCACCATGCTCTTGAACTTCACAGCCTCCAGAATTGTGAGCCAAATAAATCTCTTTTCTTTATAAATTATCCAGTCTCAGATGTTTTGTTATAGCAACAAAAAATAGACTAAGACAACAGATATCTCCATGTCTTGGTATTAATAATACAGCCAGTGCCACCTGTGTATAAGTGTGTAGCACTTGGCATATGTCATCCTAAGTCATGGATCAGGTGAGTCAAGGTGAGTATGTCTTGGGCTGTCCACCATGGCAATCTGAGTGTCCATCCTGACTCCAGTTCCTCACCTTTCACACTTACCATGCAGCCTGGCAGTCTGCCTCCAAGCTAAGCTGGTTTGGGTGTAAGTTCCTCTACCACTTTAAGTCTTCTAGATTTATCCTGTTTGCTCTCACAGAATAGATCTTTATGTCCACGTGGCTGAGGGGTGGGGAGACATTATGGTTTAGAGTGAGAGCCCTGGAGACTGACCAGCAGGGTAGAAACCTGGATCTGCCACTTGGCAGCTGTGTGACTGGGGCAGATGATGTAACCACTGGGAAAAAAAAAAAGGGTTGGGGCTGTAGCTCAGCGGCAGGGCTCTTGCCTGGCATGCGAGGGGCACCACGTAAAAAAGACAAAGGCCTGCTGTCCATCTGCAACTGCAGAAGAATTTAAGAAAAGGGAGAAACTAAGAGCATCTGCACATAAGGCTGTTGTGGAGGAATAAGGAGGAACAGGGAGGCAAGCTCAGCCAGCGACCTAGCCCAGTGGGCGGTCAGGACACGTGGTCCTCATGAAGTCATCATTGTAGGTGTCCCTGCACCCCCACCCTCCTGCTCATAAGTCACTCAGAGCAAGAACCTGAGGACTTGTCTGCAGCACTCACTGGAAGGAACCCGGCCCCAGGTCCAATTAGGTGCTTGTTAAGCGCTTTTTGTGAGGATGGAGGAGCCCAGATGATCCCTGTGGAAGTCCTGGCCAAGCTCCCCACCCCCACACCGCCTCCCCTCTGCTAAGCGGCTTTGGCTTCCATGGGGGAAGGGTGTTGACTGGAGCCCTGTCCCCCAGTGTCCCCCAGGCCTCTGGAGCTGAGTGGGGTCCCCCAGATAGACTTTGTCCTGGCTGCAAGGCAGGGAGGGAGCTGGGCAGAGCTGGGGGATGAGAGCCCTGGCTTCCAGGGACCCTTCTGCCCACTTGCTTGCGTTGAAACTCCAAATAGAATCACAGCCAGGCAGGGAAGGGATAAAATTAAATCCTTGATCATGATCAAGTGGTTAAAAAAAAACACCACAGCCCCGGAGCTCCTTGTCTGCAGCGGCTCTGCTTCAGAGCCAACAGGAGGAGGAGGAGGATGGGGAGCCACACCCAGCAGGCTCTGCCACCCTCTTCTGCCACCAAACAGCCCCTCACCCCCTGGAGTGGGTCAAGGTTCCCACTCCCCTCCTAAATGGGGAGGCAGAGGCATGCAGGGGTCAGAGGTCACCTGACCTAAGGAAGGCCCACACCTTGCCCAAAGAGACAGGTCCTGGGCTCTGGGCCCTGGCTCTGCAGGCCTGGGTTCCAAAGGTTCTGCAGGTTACTGTGTGTCACTGAGGTCTATGAGCGTCTCTTTCCTTTCTGGAAAGAGAACCACAAGGTGCCCACCTCATCAGTTGTTGGCTGTAGTGGCCTGAGGTAGGGGCATGGGGTGTGGGGAGCAGCCTGCCTGGGGCTTAGACAATAAGGGGGCGGGTTTTCTGGAGAGAATTTCAGAACAATAAGGTTGACTGAGGGCCTGGTGCCTTCTGTTTCCTTGCAGGGGTGGCTCTAACCCGAGGCTGAGGCTGAGGGGAGCTGCCCCCACCTTTGACCTCTCTTCTAGGCAGAAAGCCTGGCTGCTGCCTCTGCTCAGGGGCCCCCTTAGGGGGGAGTGTGGGCCCAGGTGGGCTGGGACTGGGGACAGCTGGGGAGGGAGGTGGAGACACAGGGCTGAGGTGCCCCAGGGTCCTGATGATGCCCTAGGGCCGGGCACCTCTGTGCCCCTTCTGAGCCTTGGAATCGGGATAGGCTGAACCTTGCCCTGGGCCCTGGACTACCCTGAGGAGATAGTGGTGGCACCCGGCAGGGCAGAGCCCACAGTGCTGCAAGGTTTGCGGAGAATCAGAGGGAGGACTGGGGTGTACCTTGGCTGGGGAGTTAGGAAGCTAAGGGAGGAAATAATAAGGAGGCAAAAATAGCCCTTTGTCTGCCTCGGGCCACACATCCTCGTGTGTCCTTGCTTGCAAGGAGCCAGAGCGACTGGAGGGTCTTGATGAGGGAAGTTGAGTGTCCAGTGAGGACACGCCTAGCTGAGCAGGGACAGGTCCATTCACCCATACAGCCTCCCCGGGTCACCCCACTGGCCAGGGCCTCTTGTGTGACTGCTGCTGGGTGCCCCAAGAAAGATTCTGCCCCTAGATCCCAACCCAGAGGAGGCCTGTGATGCCTGGTGGGGGCTGGCCGCCCCGCCTGCCCTCCCTCCCTCCTCAACCCAGACTGCTCCTGCTGGCTTTTCCCACTGGGAGTTTGTCTCTGGGGATGGCCCAGCAGCCTGGGGGCAACTCTGTGGCCACAGGGGTCTGTAGACTTTTCTCTGTCTGAACCACCTCATTCCCCATCAGAAGAGCTGAGGCTGCTAAGAGACCTGGGAGTGGGGGGGGGTAGCCTGGACTCTGCCCTCAGCCTTTCTATCTGGAACCTTCCTTCAGAGCTCTCCCAGAGTCGCCCAGCTTGGACAGGGTCTATAGAGGTGAACCCTGAGCCATCTGCCTGGTGCCCAGGAATCCTCCAGGCTCCTTGAGAGTTAACCCAGCCCAGTCCATGCCAGCTGGGCCCCTGCCAGGCCTGAGCTGGTCAGGATCTGATGACAGAAGACCCACTGGGCTGGGGCTGGGCCAGGAAGGCAGCGATGGAGGCCCCAGCCCTGGGATTGCTCAGGCTGCTGCAGGAAACTGATTTGGAAAAATCCTCATGGCTCAGAGGAGGCAAGCTGGAGCTGGCAGACCCAGGCTTGCCTGCAGGGAAGAGCTATCCTTGCACCTGCCCATGGGGTTAACCTTCTCCCTGCCTTGTCACATGGCTCCCTGGGGAAGTCAGGGAGGGCTGGCTGACATAGAGGACTGTGGGGTCTTCTGGGGGGTCCCTGGTCCCTGGCTCATGTTGAAGAACCCAGGGAAGCTGCTTCTGGAGTGGAAAACGTGTGGAGAGTGATTTGTCAGGACAAGCCTAAGAGTCTGGTCTCCATGGAACTGGGCTGTTGCCAGAGCACCAGCTCTACACCATCACCCACCCCAGTTTGGACTTGCTTTCCCCACACCTCCCAGACTGTGAGGCCTGTTCAGGGCCCCAAACGCAAAACGGTATTCCAGTTCCCTTGGTGGCCAAGAAGGGGACTCACCCTGTCTCTCCTCCAAGATACAGAGAGGATGAGCCGTTGCTCATGTGTGAAGTGGGCAGAGAGGCTTAGAAGATTAAGGTCTTCAAGGTCATTAGGCTGAGAGGACACCAGGACACCAGGTGGTGTGGGGAGGGGTGGGTACTGTGGAGAGCCCTGGACTGGGAGCTGGGGACTGGGTTTGCAGCCTAGGATTCCACTTACCTTGGGGAACTCCATTTTGTGTGTCTGAGTCTCAAGGGTCTTGCAGGAGTAATTAATGATGTTTGCCAAATACACCCAGCTCTCTACCATATTTCCCCATATCTACCATATTTCCTCTGCCGGGAAGAACCATATTTCCCCCAACCCCTTTTAATTAAATGCAGCTCTCCCTTGCTTTGGCCAATACAATGTGAACAGAAACATTGGATCATTCCAGGTGGAAACTTCACGGGCACTTTCTATGTTCCAGAGGTGACTGTCCCATCAGCCAGGGTCCTGGCAGAGCCCCCAGCCACTCCATGCTCCACAAGTGAAGAAGAAACCATCATTTCATGCCCCAAGGGCCTTGGGCTTATTTGTTTTTGCAGCATAACCCTGCCTCTCCTGACCGCTCCAGTTGCATCAGCAATCTCTCTAACCATGGAAGTTGTGTGGCAGGCCAACTCTGGCCATAGCAGAGTAATCTGTTCTGCTCTCAATCCAAGGGCATTCCCTCAGACTCACCTGCTTTTTCTGGCATCTGAAGTAGCACAAGTAAGGCTGCCCGGTTCCCCTCTCTGGGCTTAGGATTCCGTCTCCCCTCCATCTGGAGTGCATCCCTAAGGCCTCGGTGGACCTGGCTCCCTGCTTTTCTCTGACCTCATCTCCTCATTCTTCCCTGCTCATTTCTCTCTGGCCACTTGACTCCCTTTGTCCTCAGGGAAGCTGCTCCTACCTCAGGGCTTTTGCATCTGCTGATCCCTCTGCCGGGAATGCTCGTCCCACCTGGCTGACCCCTCCTCAGTTTCCAGACATGAACTCCAGTGCAGCACCTTGGAGGCTCTTCACTGGCTGCCCTATTTTGTTGTCCACTCTCTGACACTCTAATTTTTTTTTCTTTTTAATACTGTGAGCTTCTTGTTTAATTGTTAATCTCTCCCTCTTCCCACTAGAGAGTAAGCTGCTTGGGAGCAGGGACTTGTCTGGCTTCTTCAATGATGTGTCCCCGGTACCTGGCATGTCATGGGCTCTCGAGGAAGCTCTGTTAGATGATTGGGTGACCTTGACTGTGGAATGGCTCCTCTGCCTGGTCTTCAGTGACCCACAGTCCCATGACCCTATTTTCTGTACCAAAGTTATGCTGATAAGGAAGTCAAGGTCCTACCGAGAGGAGGGGGCCCTGCCTGTTTCATTGGCTTCCATACCTCAGGGGGTGGACCCTGGCCCCCTGTGGCACCCCATGCTCACCATCCTTCGGGGCCTGTCTTGGCCAGTGAATCAATCCTGGGCTTCTAAAGGAGCTAGGAGACTTGTATTGATCAGCACTTTCTTGTTTGCAGGCCACAGAAACCAACTGCAACTGGCTCATGGCCCTGGGGAGGCTCTGAGGGTAGCTCATTAGAACCAGGGCCTCAAGGCCTAGAACTGGGGACATGATATTTCCTGAACACCCTCCCTTTAGGACCAACTTTGCTTGTTTCCGTGTGATCTTGCCTTTTGGCCTCATCAGATGGGCTTTCTCCCACAGTGGGACGTGGCTCCTGGCAACATCTGTGGAAAGGGACTTGCTTTCTCCCAGGGCCCAACGTAATCCCAAGGCAGACTCTCTTGGCTGGGCTTGAGTCAGGTTCTACCTGTTGGGACAATCACAGCGGCTGGAGATTTAGTCATAATCCCATTGACTAAATGGCACCAGGTAGAGCAGGCTACTGAAAGCGATGTCTCCACATGGAAGGAACGATGATGGTTCATACAAGAAGGACGCTGTGGAGTCAAAGATGAGATGTCCACAATAGGACTCTGGTGTTGGCTGACTCCCAGGGAGTGAAAAATCCCACAGTAACACCAGCCCTGGGGGCTCAGTGAGTCTGAAGCCTGGGGGCTCAGTCAGAAGGAGGAAGAGGAGCCTCCTACTGAGATTAAGTTTTCATAGCCAGGTGGCATGGTGAGCACCTGGAGTCCCAGGTACTTGGGAGGCTGAGGCAGGAAGGTTGCAAATTCAAGGCCAGCCTGGACAACTTAGTGAGACTTTAAGCAAATTAGTGAGACCTGGTCTCAAAAACAAATAAATAAATAAACAGTAAAAAAAAAACAGCTTTCAGGACTGGGGCTATAGCTCAGTTGGTAGAGTGCTTGCCTTGCATGCACAAGGCCCTGGGTTCAATCCCCAGCACCACAAACAAACAACAAATCAGCTTTCTTCTTTCCCTGATAGACCTGTTTCACTATCATCCAGTGGCACCGTGGTGTCCTGAGACCCCACCTGTAAATGCAGGTGTCTCACAAGAGTGAAGAGACTGGGAAATGCCGCACGCTGATTCCCTCTCTTGGAGTCAGGCTACAGTGAGGGTTCTGGGAAGTCCTGCAGGGAGGACAGCCATTTCCTGCAGCTATCTGGCCACAGAACTTGGGTTTTTTTTGGTTTTGTTTTTGTTTTTTTTAAGCTACATGGAACAGGCCCTAAGAACTGCTGCAGTGAAGAAAGAGTGCTAGAAAAGCCATCAGAAATCCTGGTTCAAGCCTGAGCTCTGCTACTTATGGGTCGTAGGACTCTCCCAGGCCTCAGTGCGCCAATCTGTAAAATAGGTGAACACAGACAGGTGAGGTGATGCACACCTGTAACTCCAGCAACTCAGGAGGCTGAGACAGGAGGATCACAAGTTTAAGACAGCCTCAACATCTCAGTGAGCCTCAGCAACTTAACCAGACTCTGTCTCCAAATAAAATTTAAAAAGGGCTGGGGAGACATAGCTCAGGGGCAAAGTGCTCCCAGGTTCAATCCCCAGTACCAGCAACAACAACAAAAAACAAAGGCCAGGTGAAAACACCATGCTCTGTAGGGTTGTACGGATTCCTGGTGATCACCATCGGTTTATCCTGGAAAATAACACATCCATTCTTCACCTTACAAGCAGGTGACCCTCTGTCACAAGGACCTGGAGGTTGACAAAGGGGACGGAGGTGATGAGTTCAGGATTGGCAGAGCCAGATGACTAGCCAGATGACTAAAGGAGGCACTGCAGTCAGGTGCAGGGAGGAGGGCGGCAACAGTGGTTGGTCAACCTGGTGAGGGAAGCCAGCCGGAGGTCCCCGAGAGCAGCTTCTTCTAAACAGACAGCAACACCTCCTCGTTCCCCCTTCCGGCTCCCAGCCTTCCTCGCCCCACCCAGCAGACTGTCTGGGGCAGAAGTGGTTCTATTAGTGTCCCAGGGCCACAGGCTGCGTGGTTTAAACAACAGAATGGCTTATCTCACAGTTCTGGAGGCTAGAAACTGAAATCAAGGTGTTGGCAGGATCGGTTCCCTCTGAGGCCCTGAGGGAATATCAGGTCCAGGACTCTCTCTTGGCTGGTAGGTGGCCATCTTCTCCCCCGTCTGTTTATTTATTTGGTACCAGGGGATTGAACCCAGGGGCATTTAACACTAAGCCACGTCCGTAGCCCTTTGTATTTTTTATTTTGAGACAGGATCTCGTTTATGTTGCCGAGGCTGGCTTTGAACTTGAGATCCTCCTGCCTCAGTTTCTTGAGCTGCTGGGACTACAGGCATGGGCCACTGTGCCTGACTCCCCCAGTCTCTTTATATGCCATCCTCTGTGTCTGTGTCCTAATCTCTTCTTCTTACAATGACACCATTCATGCTGGATTGGCCTCATTTTAACTTGTTCAACTCTGTAAGTCGCTATCACCAAATAAGATCACATTCTGGGGTCCTGAGGGTTAGCGCTTCAACATATGAATTTCGGGGAGACACAATTCAACCCACAACGCTGGGTATTCTCCCCAGTAGGCCTTTCCTTCCATGTCACCAGCCCAACTGCTTGGCTGGAAGCATGTGGCTTGTGGTCTGCCGGAAGAGAAAGAGAGCCCATAATTGTGTTAATTGCCACAATGCCAGATCTGCAGTTAATATGCCATGGAAACAAAGAGCAAACGCACTCATAGCACATAATTGGGCTTCAACTACACCCTCGGCAGAGCTGTGCGACTGAGCACCACTGTTTATGCTCCTCTTCAAATTAGCAAAGATGGACAAATTAACACTCGTCTCCCCTTCCTCCTGCCCAGAGGACAGCTGTGGGGGTACCTTGGGGATGGGGATAGCCTCCAAAAACCCTGGCTGGGTCCTGTTCAGAGGCAGGCACCTGGGCCCAGCCCGTGAGGCCAGGGGCAAGATGAGGGCATGAAAGGGCCTCCCAGCTTCCAGCTCCAGGCCTTTCCACGAGCCCCAGCTCTGTGGCAACTGACCGGGGCCTTGGCAGACAGCGATCCTGGGCAGGCAGCGATCCCGGCGATGGGAGCACGGGTGCTTTGTTCTCTGCAGCGTGGCATGAGTCATAGCCAGGTGGGGACTGTTGGAGCCCTGCGGCAGGTTTGGGTCACATTTGGAAAACTGACACTCAGCGCACACATCTCTGTTGCAGGAGCGGTGGTCAAATTCATCTGCACCCGACCTTCTCCCTCGGCCCTTCTCAGTACACAGGCCTGGCTGCTTTGTGTCTCCATGGCCCTGGGGACAGACTGTCTGGAGACTGCCCTGCCAATGCTTGCCTGCTTCTTTGAAAGGTGCCCTGCTCAAGCCTGGAGGCTGGGACCAACTTCTCCCAACACGCAGCATCCCTCGTGCGGTACTGGGGCCTCCCTGCCCACCAGGTGTCGGGGGCTCCTTGCCCTTGGCCTCCCCATCTGCCTCTTCCCCCAGCTTCCTGGCCTTTCTGCAGCCGAGTAGAGACAGACTGAGCTTTCAGCCCGCAGCTCAGGCCGTCTGGATTCTCCCCACTATCACAGCCCCTGGCCTGCCCTGTGCCACCGGGGGCCGGGTGGCAGTGGGACTCGCAGACTCCTCACCCTCAGGGGCTCCCCTTGTTTCCCGTCCTGCCCTAGGCTGTCCCTGTCTCCCACAGCCTCCCTGCCTTTTCCAGGCCTTTCTGGTCCTCCTCCCTGGCTCCGGCTAAGCCAGCTGCAGCGAAGCTCATTGAGAATTCTCGGAGCCGGAGCCGTCTGCTGGCCTGGGGGCTGTCTTCCTCAGCCGGGCTGCCTCTCATTTGCATCCCCTAAATCAATGCCCTCCATGATCAAAGTCCCACCCTGCAACTTCAATGAGGCCGGCTAAGCCGCAGAGCCAGGCCTTGAGGAGAGGGGAGGGGAGGCAGGACCCTCCCTCCCTTCCTGCTGCCCTCTGAAGCCCAAGGGGAGCTGGAAAACAGAGGCCCCATGGGAGTCCCGGTGGAGGCCGGGTGCACAGAGAGGAACGGGAGCCGAGTGGGGCTCCCCAGGGAGCTGCTCCCTTCCTCTGGCTCCCCTCACCCGGCTGCTAGGGGAACAGGGCATTGCAGGCCTGTCCACAGGCTTTCTGGGTGTCCTGTAGCTCTGCTGCAGCACCTGAAGATGTCCGGTGGCGTCTGGAGGAAGGCAGCTAGGCAGCCTCCCTGGTGGAGACCCAGAGAGGGCTCCTTCAGGGACTTGGCCAGGCAGAGAGGGAGGTCAGTCACCCTGACCTGTTCCACCTGGGGGTCGTGAGATGAGCACTACCAGTCTCAGCTAGGATGACAGCCACCTCTTATTGAGTACTCCGTGGGCCAGACACAGTGCCAAGAGCTTTCCTTCATGGCGCCCCGTCCCTAGGAGGCGCACTTGGTGATTAGCCCCGTTCTGCAGAGGAGGAAGCAGGGAGGAGAGACAGAGCTAGGAGGTGGCAGGTCGGGGTAAGCGGGGTCGAGGCCCGCGGGGTCGAGGCCCAGGGAAAGTGCTGCAGGCCAGCCAGGAGGTCTGCAGTGTTCGGGGGCCTGGTCTGTCGGGATGGTCAGCGCAGGCCCTGTCCTCACGCAGAGGGCACTTTCTGGCAGCCCTTGCTCAGGGTGCCCCGTCTCCCGCGGTTCCACCCCAGCATCTTGGCGCAACCGTGAGCACACAGCATAACACGAGCCCTTGGAGCTGGAGGGAGAGATCAGGCCCCACGCCAGCCACCTGGGTGCCCCTGACTTCTCCTGGCCCTGCAGAAACTTTGCTCATTAGAGCAGTGATGTCATGGGCAAGAGCTTCAGCTCTAGAGCTTGACGGATCTGGGTTTGAATCCTGGCTTTACTCCTTGGCTGTGTGACTTTGGGCAAATCCTTTAACTCTCTGAGCCCCAGTGTCCTGTTCTGTAAGAGAAGGATGATAATTTGGTTCATGGCTGGGATTGCTGCCAGCATGGAATCAGGCAGCGCACGCTGCACACTCTGTGCAGGCTTGGCCTGCAGCAAACAACTCGGGAGCTGAGCCGGTATTTTTTTTTTTTAATCTCTGGGGGGTTATTAATCCCTGCTACACAGATGAGGAAGGAGGAAAAAAGGTGTCCCCAAGCAGCAAAGTGAAATGGAGGCTTCAGAGGGCCAGAGTCTGGCTCTAGATTTGTGTGTGCGCGTGCGTGCGTGCGTGCGCACGCTGGGGATGGATGGCTCTTGATTTTTATTGGAGTTTTTTAGCTCAGGGAGCTTCAAGGCCAAAGGAAAAGCACAAGGGGTGGGGGGAGGAGTCCAGAGAAGCCTTTTCTGAGGCTGCGCTCTGCTACTTCCAAGATGGCTGGTTTTAACGTGCCACTCAAACCTCTGAACTCCTTCCCTGCAGTTAAATGGGGATGAATAAAAACCTCTACCCAAGGGATTGCTGTGGGGCCCAGATGCGTTCAGATGCCCTTTGGAAAAGGCAGTTGTGATGGTTGGGCCCTGGAATGGCCCCCAAAAGCTCATATGTTGAAAACTTGGTTCCCATTGCCCCAGTGTCCAGAGGTGAAGTTTTAGGGGAGGGATTTGATCATGAGGGCTCTGACCTCACCTGTGGATTAATCCATTTAATAGATTTGTAATTCAGATTACAGGAAGGAGGTGGACACTGCAGACAGGGGGGGCGCTGGGGGAGGAAGCAGGTCACTGGGGGCATACCCTTGGGGACTGTATCTTTTTTTTGGGGGGGTACTGGTCAGGAGTGCTTTACCACTGAGCAACATCCCCAGCTCATTTACATGTTATATTTAGTTGTAGGTGGACACCATACCTTTACTTTATTTTTATGTGGTGCTGAGGATCGAACCCAGCGCCTCACCTGTGCTAGGTGAGCGCTCTACCGCTGAGCCCCAGCCCCAGCCCACAATCCCAGCTCTTTTTATTTTTTTATTTTGAGACAGGGTCTCACTCAGTTGCTCAGGGCCATGCTCACTTGTTGAAGGTGGTCTTGAACTTGAGATCCTCCTATCTCAGCCTCCTGTGTCACTGGGATTAGAGATGGGCACCACCGTGCCCAGCTGGGGACTATGCCTTGTGCCTGGCCTTTTCCTCGCTCTCTGTTTCTCCGCTGTCGTGAGCTGAGCAGCTCTTCTCCACCATGCCCTCTACCAAGATGTTCTGCCTCACCACAGGCCCAGAGCAATGGAGTCGGCCAACCATGGACTCAAACTTCTGAAACCGTGAGTCAAAATAAGTCTTTCCCCCTCTAAGCTGTTCTTGTCGGGTATTTTGGTCAGAGTGATGAAAAGCTGACTAATTTGTGAGTGTACTAAACAAGCGCAGACGGAAGTGCTGCACGCATGTAGCTATTATGATAATCACCTCCTTAGACTTCTCAAAGTACATCTACATGTTCCATGATCATCATCATGGGGGCGATTACAGCCGAGCCTCTGACCTCTGCCATGTGTCCACCCTGAGCAGCACCCTTCGTATGCATCCTCTCACTTCAGCCTCACAGTGTTTACAGGAGGTATTACCATGATTGTGCCCATTTTACAGATGAGGAAACTGCAGCAGTTGACTTGTTGGATCTCACTGTCAGGCATTCCTTCTGTTCTTGTATGGCCTTGTTGTTCAAGATGGGGTTTTGCTATGTTGCCCAGGCTGGTCTGGAACTCCTGGGCCCAAGGATCCCTCACCTCGGCCTCTCAAGTAGCTGGGACTGCAGGCTGCGCCACGGCCGCTGGCAGCTCGCGTTGTTTTGAAGTCACTTTATCCTGCCCCCTCCCCAGTTCCAGGAAGTGAGCTGGAGCTTCCGGAGAACCCAGGTGTCCTCTCTCTGAGCCCCGCACTCTGTACTGTGTGCAGACAGTGGCCTGTTTCTGCCCTACCTCCCCCCTTTGCTCCTCCCTGGAAACCCACGCAGCCCTTTTCCTCCTGGGTGTTGTGCGGGGCAAGACACGTCATGTTGGGGGTTGGTTGGTCCTCAGAGGTCCCCCAGGTGCATAATTCCTTTTACAGAATAAAACAGCTGTGTGTGGCTCTGTACCACCCAGAGAGAGGAGGGGAATGTGCCCTTACCTTCAGCTGTGGTGGGAGGAGGGAAGCGGCTTAGGAAGGAAATCTTATTCTTTGGCCTACCTTTGGGGGTCGGAAGTGAGTTGCTTGGCCTATGGGGAAAGGCAAGGTTTTCCTTCCTTGGAAATTTTTACCAACTAGTGACAGCTGATGCTTCATGCTTGGGAATTCTCTTAGTTTCTTCGCAAATGGAGAATCATAGAGCTAGAAAGACGTGACTCCGGAGGCTGAGGTAGGAGGATCACAAGTTTGAGGTTGGCCTCAGCAACTTAGCAAGTGCTTGTCTCAAAATAAAAATAAAAGAGGACTGAGGATGTAGCTCGGTAGTAAGAGGTCCCCCCCACGGGGGGGGGCGGGGGGGCTGAGGTTGTGGCTCAGCGGTAGAGCGCTCACCTTGCATGTGGAAGGCACTGGGTTCGATTCTGAGCACCACATAAAAAATAAAATAAAGGTATCATGTCATCTACAACTAAAAATATATTTTAAAAAAAGATGCTCCCGGGTTCAATGCCCAGTAGCCCCCCTCCCCCACAAACCCACAGTTTCCAACCTGATACCCCAGAGGCCACAGCACCGCCCCTTCTGAAGTCAGGATTTCTGCCACTTTCAGAACAGCTTAAAGCCCCAGGTCATGAAGAGTAATGAAGAATGTAAAAACAAACATTGTTTAATTCTTGCTTCTAGCCGTAGGCCTCGCACTCTGCTTTCTGTGGGTTGGCTCATCTGTTGAAACTACTCAGCCAGGAGGACCTGCCTTGTCTCCATTTTACAACAGGAGATACTGAGGCTGGAGTGGTTAAGGACCTTACCCAAGGTCACAGAAGTGGAAAGTGACACAAATGGGGAAAAAAATAAAAAGGTTCACTGCGGCATTCTTCGTAAAAGCAAAGGACTGGAAACAACCCTTCAACATGGGGGAAATATTCCTCAATAAAGGCCTGATTAAGTAAAATCCAGTAATGTCTCCACAGGGAGTACTATGCAACTATGAAAAGGAGTGATTCCGTCTGTGCACTGTCATGGAGCCATCGCTAAGATATCTTTTTCTTTCCCGTTTTTTCCTGCTTAATCCCTCCCCCTCTCTCCCCTGCTTTTTTTTTTTCCTGTTCTGGGCCTCATGCATGCTAGGTAAGTGCTCTACTTCTGAGCCATATCCCCACACTCCTAGAATATTTTCTTTTCTTTTCAACATGTCAACTTAGAACTGACTTCCTTTTTTTTAATTTTTAGTTGGACACAATAACTTTATTTATTTTCTTATGTGGTACCTGAGGATCGAACCCAGTGCCTCACACATGCTAGGCAAGTGCTCTATCTCTGAGCCACAACCCCAGCCCACCCCTAGAATATTTTCTTAAGTGGTTAAAGCATGCTGCAGAATAGCAGGTTCCGCTGTTTTTGATCTAAGAAAGAGGAGAAAAATATCAAAATTTTTAAAAAATGGAAAGTAAGCTAAAAATACACAAATTGGTAGCCTAGAAAAGGAGGAGGAAGGAGTTGGGAAGGATGGGTCTAGACTTCTCTGAAAGTCTTGCTTTCTAGATATAGTGGTAGAACTATATAAATATTTAATAGAACTATAGAAAACAGAATTACAATGTCATTTTTGTCTCTCATTAATTATCCGTTCCAGCTCAGAGGTGGTGGCCTAGCTCGTACAAGACCCTGGGATCCATCCGCAGCACTGCGCACATGCAGAAAGGAATTATCCTCCCTCCTTTTTTTTTTTTTTGGTATTAGGAATTGAACCCAGGGGTGCTCTACCACCGAGTTATACCCCCATTCCTTTTTATTTTTGGAGATAGGTTCTTGCTAAATTACCCAGGCTGGCTTTGAACTTGTGATCCTCCTGACTTAGCCTCAAAAGTCACTGGGATTACAAGTGTGTGCACTATGCCCAGCTAATTATCTCTTTTAACAGCAGTGAAGAAACCTGTCTAGGTCACCACAAGGCAGAGAAGGTGCCAGACCTCATACCCCCTGGGTTCCAGGGGCTAAGATTTAATACTTCCCTGAGCTCCAATCAGCTGCTTTGGTCAAGATTCTCATAACCTGGGCTCAGTGGTAGAGCGCTTGCCCAGCAGGCGTGAGGCCCTGAGTTCCATCCCCAGTACTGCATTAAAAAAATGAAAAGAAAACAAACAAGATTCTCATAACTTTCTCCTGCTGCAGCCTGGAGGTGGATTTGTCCCCAAGCACATCATTAGGAGTGTGCCTCTAATAACTGCTTACCTGGCTGAGACTCTGTGCCACCAACACCTGCCAAGAGCACACTGTGCGGAAAAAGGAATAACACGCCCACCTGCTCTCTACACCGGCAGAGGGCTTTTCTGCATGAGACCTCTTTTCAGCTTTGTGTGACTCAGACCTGGAAACTAATGGTGGAAGCCTGGGCTCTGGTTCCGTGAGGTCTGCCTTCGGTGCCTTGTACAGCTGGAGAGAAATGAGAGCTGGGGGTTCCTCTGACCCGGCGGGGTCCTGGCTGTGGGGTCCTGTGCAGAGTGTTTGTGGGGTAATTTCACATATAGGCTAAAGAACTGTTTTGGGCTCAGACAGACACAAAATTGAATCCCAGGAGTCCTACTTTCTGGCAATGTGCTCTTGAGCAAATTTGACACTTCCCCCTCTCTAAGACAGTGACAATGAAAGTACCTCCTGTAACAGGTAGCTTGAGGCTTAGTGCGGAGCTGGCGTAATCAGCAAGAGTAATCTTACAGGGCACAGCAGCTCCGAAAATCCGCTCCACCTACTGCCTCATGTGCAGAAGTTGAGTCTTCCCTGACCAGCTAACAAAGCCACCTCCTTACCCTCAAGCCATGTCCCCAGTAAGGATGAGCCTGCAGGATGCCTCCTTCCCACTGCTCCAGGGCCCAGGACGCTGGCTCAGCCCGGAGGAGGCTCCTCTCTCTGCTAACCCCCCTCCAGATCAATCTCTAATTCAGGGTCCTTTTGAGGACTAAAAATCCATCACCTTTGAAAAGTGCCAATACGGCTGAGGCTACTGTCAGGTGGGCCAGAAATGGAGTTCACTGTTTCCCTGGCTTTCAAGACTCTCCAGCTGAGCACTGCAGCTGGAACTCTGATGTGGGCAAGATCTCAGCGTGTGCAGGTTGCGCTGAGCTCACCCGCCGTCTGTCCACCCCACCTGCTGCTGGACCTTTTTCATCTACCTCTTTGTTTCTCTAAGGGACAGTGAGGTTGAGAAGATGAAGGGATCAGGATTTCACACACTGAAGAGCTTTTGTTTCTGTTTTTCATAGAAGTGAATACATTAAAATTTCCCTCTTGGCATCAGCCTATTGACTCCAAACACAGCTCTGAAATTAGACCTTTCTGATTTTAAGTTCTGTAAATTCAAAGGTTCCTGGGAAACCTGCAGGTTTTTCATTTTTATTTTTTTCCCCTCTGAAGTATAAGCTCCATGATGATAATAAAAAACTAATACAGCAATTCATTTAGTCCATCACTGGGTATTTATTGAGTACTTACTATGTTCTCAGCAGGATGCTAGGAGCTCAGAAGGCTCCTACCCCTGAGGGAAAAAGAGAAACTGCCATCTATTTAGATAACTACATACTAAGCTCTATGAGGCTCTTTAATAGCCTCAGTTCATTGAACTCTGGGCAACTCTAGGAAGTGGGTATTGTTATTCTATCGCAGGTGAGGAAAGAGACTCAGGAAGTTCCATAAGTCATAGGTCACTTGTGGTAATGGGAGACAGAATTCCAGTCTAGTCCTGTCTGACTACATCTGGATCCTTCCCACTGGACTACAGTAGGGGGCCCAGGTGTGGTGGGGACCGCCTGTAATCCCAGCTAAGGCAGGAGGATTGCAAGTTCAAGGGCAGCCTTGGGAATTTAGCGAGAACCTGTCTCAAAATAAAAAGGGCTGGGGATGTAGCTCAGGAATAAAGCTGCCCTGGTTTAGCCCCAGTACTGAAAAAAAGAAAGAGAAACAATACAGCAGGGAGGAGGAAAGGACCCGGATGGATTAGCCAGTGGCTGGTGCAAGGCAGCAGAGTGTAGAGAATGGACTGCCTGTCTAGCACAGTGGGGTTGTGAAAGGAAGGTCTGCAGGAAGACTTCCTGCAAGGCAGCCTAAGGTCTTGAGCAGGAATGAATTTGGCCAGGACAGTGGTGGGCAGCATGCCCTGAGGTCAGCTGGTTTGGGTCTGGGGTTGAGAAGTGGGAAGCCCCATGGAGCTGTCTAGACTTTCTGAGCTGGCAGTGAGAAGCCCAAACGGAGTTTCACAGCCAGACAGGGACAAAATCAATGGCAAGCTGCTGTTGGCCAGCCTGTTTCCTGGGAGAGGGTGACACCCTTGGCTGGAAGAGGTGATGGGGCCTGAGTCTTCGGAGGGGTGGGAGGGATGACAGGGGAAGGGCTGGCATTAACAAGATGGAATCTTCAGACTTTGGAAAATGCTTGTGGGGAGGAGTCTGGGGAGCTGTCTTTCAGTCTCCCCTTGGGTCACAACACACCTCTGTTCACAACTGTTCAAGGTCTTCCTGTAGCCGTAAATTCAAGCCCCAATTTCTCATCCTATCATCATGAGGCACTTCACAATCTGGCCTCTATTTACTTTTTTGGGTTCATTGCCCCAGCTTTTCCAAACTTCTCTGTGTTCCACCCAACCTCCGGCACTTCCCCCATCAAGCTGGCCTCCACAAAGCTCATCAGCAGTAGGACCCTTCCAGACTTGGCCCTTGACATCCACTGGTAGCTCTTCCAAAAGGGCTTAAGGTTTCATTGCTATGGAACTTAGGCTGTTGGGTTCTCAGTGCTGTCCTGTCCTCCAGGATTGGTTCTTTTTACAATACATAATATACACAGTTATCCCAACTGGGGAAATCATTTCATCTTTCGGACTTAGTTTCTTCCTCTGTCAAATGGAGCCAATAAACCTCATAGGCACAGTGCCTGCCTCCCCAGAGTCCATCCATGGCTGCTCCAATCCTATCCTCCAGGGTGGAGCAGTCTAAGCAGTCCAGCTCAGAGAAGGGAGAGGGCAGGGCACAAAGTAAAGGAGGGACCCCAGAGATCTCCCGTGGGATCCTTCAGAGGTCCTTCTATGTCAGAAAGTGCATGCACACAAGCCGCCCTTTAAAAGCCACAAGTAGATCTCTTCTTTAAGTCCAGGCCTCTTTGAGAGCAGCCCCCATTCCCTCCATCTTCCCCAAACTCTTCCAAAAAAGCCGCGCCCCTCATCTGGGGCTGGAACAAGTGCAGCACCTGCACCTGCACCTGCACCTGCGCTGAGCCTGGGACTGTTCACCAAGCGGGTTTGGGGACCTGGGCTCCTGGAACGCCCTTCACGACCCGCAAGCTCCCTCTCATCACCTCCGCTCGGCAGAAGAGAACCAGAGGTTCTGGGAGGCGACGTGACTCGTCCGAAGCGACAGGCGCTGCAGGCCTGGGCCGCACCCTCGCGTCGAGGTCTGTACTCCGCAGGAGCTGTGGGGGTGGGAGGGTCGGGGACGAGTCCTTCGGGAAGGGAGGGGAGGCGCGGGACCCCAGGAACCGCTCGGCCGGCGTCGGGAGCCCGGGAGCTCGCGCGGCGATGAGGGGTTGATGCACCCGGGCCGCGGCCGGCGACAGGGGTGCACCCCCCGGGTCCCTCGCGGCCGCTCAGGAGCCGGCCCTCGGGCGCATCTCCGTGGGCGCGCGCGGCGGGCTCCGCCGACGGGTTCTCGGGTCCGCCGCGCGCGCCCCCGCGCTCCCTCCAGGCCCGCGCGCTCCCGGGGCCCGGCGCGCGCGCGCCGCTCCCCTCCCCGCCCCTCCCGTCGCCACCCCGCCCCCGGCCGGGTACCCTCGCCGGACCCGAGAGAGAGCAGCGCCGCCATCTTAGTTGCTGCCTCAGCCTCCAGCGGAGCGCTGCTCGGAGGAGGGAGGGCGCCCGCGGCCGAGCGCGCGGCCCAGCGTCACGGCGGCCGCGGCGGCGGCTCCTCCTCGGACCCCGGTGCTCGCCGCGCCGCGAGGCAGTCGGCCCCGGGCCGCGAGGGCCCCGCTCGGCGTCCCGCGCGCTTCCCTGCCGCTCCCGCCTCCGGCCGGCCGCGGCGCCGGGAGCCCGAGCGATGCTGCGCCGCCCTGCGCCCGCGCTGGCCCCGGCCGCCGGGCTGCTGCTGGCCGGGCTGCTGTGCGGCGGCGGGGTCTGGGCCGCGCGAGGTAAGCGGCGGGGCCGGGCCGGGCCGGGCGTTCGGTCTGGGTGCGGGAGTCGGGTCCGAGCTCCGGGAGCCGCGACGGGGCTCGGGCTCGGAGCCGAACGCAGGCGTCGGGCCGGCGCGGGCAGCAGGGTCGCGGCGGGGCAGGGGTGCTCGGGGGCGCACCGCGCGGGCCGGGCGCGGGAGGCCGGGGGCCGCGCTGCGGATGCCCCCGGGAAGCCAGGCTCGGGCCCGGGCGGGGCACCCCGGCCGCGGCCGCCCCCTGCGCAGCCCTGGGTGGTGGCTGCGCCGATTTGGGTAGACGGGCCGCAGGGTCCGGCCGCGCAGGCAGGCTGGGGACGCACCCCGGGGGGATGCGGTGTGCGTGTGAGTGCTCGAGTGGGCTCAGCCGGGGGTGCACGCACGGGGCTCGGTGTGTGCTTACATAAGAGCCCACTCACTCCTCCGCATCCCTTCCCCAGATCCTGAGTCCCTGCCGCTGCGCCGCGGACACCGCGACTTCGCCCCTTTGCGCCTTCTCCCCGAGTCCTGTAAACGTCTGGTCCAAACGAGCGGAGGCTGAAACTTCTCGCTCCCCTCCCTCCTTTTCACCCAAAGGTGATATCGTGATGAGGTTCGCGACCGCGGTCTCACCAGGTGTCACAAATGTGCATCTCCTGCGGGGTTTGTGACGGTAATGCCGATCGTGCACGGCTTAGGTGGCCTCGCCAGAAACGTTGGTTAGGATTTTAAGACCTAAATTATTTTATGGTTAGATGGCAAATAACATTTGTTGGCCAGTTGGTTGTTATTTCTTAACCTTACCTTCATCTACTTAACCTTTTAAACGTTACATGCTTTCTGATATTGACTGATCTTGCCAACCAGAAGCTTACGCATTGCAGATACAGGGCTTCCGAATGGATCTAGAAATCGTAAACATTTTCCTTGGCCTTGGAGCAAAGTAATCTAGGTGTTGTCCACAGAGACCTGAATTTATTCTTCTGATTTTTTTTTTTTTTTTGAAAAAGGAAAATTTGAGGGGGAAAATTATAAGAAGTCTAGATGAAATGGCCATATTCCAATTTAGCAAGCTTTAAAATAATTCTTGTTTTCTTCTCGGCTTGCCATACGGAAAGAAGTATGGTGTTCACTAATTAAAGGGCAGAAGAGGCGAATGCATCTTTTGTTCCAATGTTCCTTTCTTCACATGAACATGATAAACTTTGAATACTTTTATTTCATTTCTAACATTCTGTGGACTCTGTTAAATTTAGGTCTTAGTCTCCATGTATCTAATTGCCCTCGATTTGATTTTTAAAAGTTACATCAAGCTAAGTTTGAAATGTTCTTTCCAGATGTGAAATGGAGGTCTGAAAGAGGAATAAATCCAAGGGAAGAAAAAAAAAAAAAGACTTTTGCTTCCTTCTCTTGGGAAATACGTACACATTTAAAAAATATGTGCTTGAATTGAGTATTTTGGGAAAAGTTCAAGTGTGTTTAGTCAGTGATAACATTTCTTGCCAAAAATCCATGTTTTTAAAGTTCACACACCTGCATTTGCTCTTTGTTACTTAATTACTTTGGTTAAACAGTTGGTGTAGACTTTAGCTCTTGATTATCTTTGTTATGGTGGACTGACAGAAGTCTTCTGGGGAAGATGTGCTGAGTGCTAGAATCATTTGTAATCTGCTAGTTTTCTCTGTGCTTTTTTTGCTGCAGTCGAACGACTTCTGGATTCCCTGTGTTCAGAATAAAAATTTTAAACATCAGTTATTCTGTTGCATTTGTTGTCTTTTTATCTTCCATGTTAGAAAATGTCTCATAAATATTACATGAAATGCTAATAAAACAATTTCATTTTGAAATGCTACAAATGAATTTTATACGTAAATATGCAATTTGTGGAGGCACTTTCTATGGGCTCATTTGAAAAGATCATCATTTCAGCTAATGTCTGATTTGCACCCCACCCTCCCCTGAGTGCTGGGGTTAGAACGCAGGCCCAGAGAATGCTAGGCAAGTACCCTACCACTTTGTTATACCTTCAGCCTAATATCTAATTTCTTTTTATTGCCACAAGACAGAATAGCATGAGCTGCTTGCTGTTCATACTCCAGCTATCTTGAATCATTAATGAATAAAGATCACATAAAACTTATGTAGGAAATGATAGATTTCTTTATATAAATTGCATGCGACTGTTAGATGCTTCATAGACAGTCCTCCCAAAATTTCACTTCAATTTTAGCAATAGTTTTCAAAAAACATCCAGTAAGCCAAAATATTAGAACTATGCTTGGTGTGCCCTGGATGGCCCTGTCAGCAGGCAGCCTGTCTTCCCTATAGTTATGGAGATCAGGAAGTTGAAATTAGTAGAGAAAATAGCTGTATGAATATATAAAAGTAAATGAAACTATGTAGTGTACTTCAAAGTCAAAAAAATAATATTCACCATTACTTTTCCAGTTTGCACAGACTTCTCTGTGAGACCTCTCCTCACCATCCTGTTTGGAACTTCATCTCCCTCCCAGAATCCCTGGATTGTTTCTTCTTGGCCTCCCTTTTTCATTTTTCCATAGCTCTTAATGCATTCTGACATGCCTTGTTATCTATTTTCTGTTTCCTCCCGGTACGATGTATATCCAGACATGGAAGGGGGTTTTGTTGGCCTGTGTCCTTTCACCGGCACACAGTAGGCATGAAGTATTTGTGGTATGATGGAATGAATGAATGGGTGACTGTATTTCTGTGTAGACAGCATAGTGTTTTTACATACCCATTTTCACTGGACAGATAAATGTTATGTATTGAAAAAAGTATTACATACTGTGAATGTTATACTGCAGAAAGTGTTACAAACATGCATAGGGGTTTAAAGTAGACTTAATTCTGCAACATGGTTAAGAGAATTCATCAGTAGGAATTTTTCAAGGATCCTTTCTGTTGATTGCAGTGTTGGGGATATTGGACCATAAAAATCTGGCTGAGCCTTATGAAAGCTATTGCTACCATTTTGAGTATTTTTTTTAGTTGTAGATGGACATAATGTCTTTATTTTATTTATTTATGTATTTTTAGATGGACACAATATCTTTATTTTTTTGTGGTGGTGAAGATCAAATCCAGTGCCTTACATGCTAGGCAAGCGCTCTAGCCCCCACCTTGGGTCTATTTTTAAAAGTACTATATTTCTTTTCTTTTTTAAACAACAACAAGAATATGAGTTATAAACCTCTAAACTTATCTAAAGCTCGTATGAAGTTAATTTCCTTTCCTTTCTTAGAAGCAATATTGGGAAAAAAAGCCATTTGAATATAGAGTTCAGTATTACCCTTAGTCTAATGCTTTTATTTTGTTTTCTTTTTTCCTGACATTTTAAATGCTGAAGGTCAGTAACATCTCAATGGGGAACCTATAACTGCTGAAGAAATAATAAAATATTACTGATTCTGAAGGTATTCCTCTTTGAGCTTCAGCTTGATTAACTGGAATATTTAGTTAGCTGAAATTCATCTTATATTTCTAGGAGAAAGAGCGTAAAATCAAATAGTTTTATGGGGATTCTTTTTCAAAAGAAAGGCTTAGGAGCTCAGGTCATGTATTATTTGTGCTGGTATTGTTTGATTTTCTTTCCTTTTTCTTCCCCCTTCTCTTGGTGGTGTGGGCCCCAGGGCCTCACTGGCTCTCCCGCTGAGCTACATCCCCAGCTCCTGCATTGTTTGATTTGTAAGCTGAAAAGAGCAACTAGTATTCCAGTTTCGGATTTGAAGAATATGACCAAAACGAAATTTTATTAAAATACAACATTATTTTTACATTGAAATTAGAAAATGCTATAATTAAAAAAAAAAGCTATAATTTCATAGCACTAATTTCGGGACTTGGTTAAGCTTATGAAACCACATATGAATGTTTAAAACGAGAAACCAGAGTTATATTAAAATTTTAGAGCACTTAAAATGATTTGGAGTATTTATATTATTGCTTTCTAGGACAGGAAAATGGTAATTTTTTTAGATCTTTGTTCGTAAATGTTGAAGCAACATTGAAGATCTGATTATCTGAACACTACCACAAGCATCTTTCCTGTATTCTGGTTGAGGGATCAGATCTTTGTAGCTTGGTTTTTCTCTGGTGTTGGTTTGTCAGAAGAGTTGCACAAAAAAATACTGTGTCTTTATAAATGAAAATTTAAATGTTAATTTCTATGAAATATTTTAATAGAGCATCAGAAAATACCAACTCAAGACTAGTGGAAATGATTTATGCAAAGTCATATTCTTATTGTTTAAAAAAGCAAAAAGCCTTCACCACAAGTGTCTTTTGACACCAGCAGAGGCTATCCAGAGGCCAGATAGGAACACCAGACTGTGACAACCCTTCCTTGCGCCCAACTCTATATAGCTGCCACCATATCAGGATTGGAGTGCTGCTTTCTGTTGTCCCGGATTTGATAGGTCTTTTCTCCCTTATGTGTTAGACATATTTTTGCTAATTTTCTTTTTTAGCCTTAGGGAGATATTATTAGATTAAAAATTCACAAGATCCGTTGCTAAGTCTTTTTTATTTTTAAAGGTTCTCGGCAAAGATTCAATTACTTCAAAATAACTGAATTCAGATCATCTTATAAACTTCTAAAGCACGTATGAAGTTAATTTCCTTCCTTTCCAGAGCCCATAAGAATTGCGTGGTAGGGCTGGGGCTGTGGCTCAGCGGTAGTGCACTTGCCTGGTATGTGTGAGGCACTGGGTGCTATTCTCAGCACCAAAAAATAAACAAAATAAAGGTTTATCAACAACTAAAAAAGAAAAAAAAATAAGAGTTGTGGTAGCACACCGAAGGAAGATCCGTGTTTTCCTTTTTGGTCAGATGTGAATATTATGTTTCAGTCACCTGTTTTTGGACCACTCTAATTCTCTTTTGACAAGAACTCCATATTGAATTTGTTATTTTTCAAGTCTGCCTTGATCTGTACTTTAACTTGTTGTTTTGAACAAAACATCTTTTCCTACATCCACTTTGTGTGTTTGGGGGTGGGGGGGTGCAAAGGTTGAGCCCAGGGATGTTTATGACTGAGCTACATCCCCAGCCTTTTTAATTTTATTTTGAGACAGTCTAAGTTGCACAGTCTGACTTTGAACTTGGGATCCTCCTGCCTCAGCCTCCTGAATAGCTAGGATTTCAGGATTGCCTCACTCACTGTGCCTGGTTTTACAGGAGCATTTTTCTGCTTAAACCCACTTAAGACCTTCCCTCCCTCCCTCCCTCGCATGTGCTGGGCAAGCACTATACCACTGAGCTGCATCTCAGCCTTCGTCTGAGTTTTCAGATTTTAAGTTGCTGATTTTTTTTCCTGCTCTGGGGCAAAGGGGCATTTCATCCAACCAGTTCCTGCCTTCGCTGTTGTCTCCAGTGTCCTTACTGCCCAGAGCTTTGGACTGAGTTGGAAGGAACTTTGAAAGTTCTGTGCTTTGTTGCTTACGGAGCCTTCCCTGTGAAACATTTCTCCACAGCCTCTGACAGAGTGTGTCCTTCAGCTGTGTGGACTTCCCTGGCGCTGGGCACTTGCTGGCTCACAAAATGACATTTTCTTAAAAACTCTTGTTAAGGACTCTGGTCAGCTTTCCTTAGGATGGCATCTAGTCATTCCTCCTTCTCTGTGGTGTCCAGGCCTACAGCTCTGATTTTGCCCCCTCTCTCTTTGAGAGGCCCAGGGCACGTGGCCCACACCGAGGCCTCGTGTCTACTGCCAATCTGGAAACGAGTCCCTTCGGTGCTGCAGGCTCAGGGCTGGGGACACTGCAGAGTAAGTACCTAGGGATGGGAACAGGGTTGAACTTTATGAAAGGGACTTAAAAAAAACACTAGAATTCCTAAACTACGACTAGTTTTAAAAAATGATATTTCCTCATTCATTACATTTTTTTGTTATGTTAATTGACTGAAAAAGTACAGTTAGTTAATTATTTTGGTCTTTTGATTTCATTCTTTAATTATTCCTTATTTACCTAATCTTCAATCATAGTATAAAACACTTAGATGTCTTTGGACTCAAAATGCACTTTAAAACTCAGTAAAAATGAATGTCATCTTTGTTCAATACCTACTTACAATGTAACAGACATTTATTCTGAGCTCTTACTAAAAGTTTTTCCTGGGCTGGGGTTGTGGCTCAGTGGTAGATCACTCGCCTAGCACATGCGAGGCCCTGGGTTCGATCCTTAGCACCACATAAAAATAAAATAAAGATATTGTGTCCATCTATAACTAAAAAAAGAATAAAATATTAAAAAAATTTTTTTTCTCATATAGTACATCTTTTTCTTTTTCTTTGTGGTATGGGGAGTGAACCCAGGCCTCTTGCATGCCAAGGGTGGGCTACCTCTGGGCTATGTCAGTGGTCAGCATGTGGGCCCAGCTCTGAGGTGTTTGCCAGAACCAGTCCTCCTCTGCCAGTGCCCAGCCACCCCCAGCTGCCCCTTCCAGCTGGTCCCCCCATCCAAGACTCTAGCCTTTTCTTCCCCAGTAGCCTCAGGGTGGACATGGCTCTGCTTTTCTGTCTCCAGCACGAGGAAAGAGATTAAACCAATTCACAAGAGATGGTGAGAACAAATGGGAGGTAGAGGTTGAGGAATGAGGTCACTTATGATTTGGGGGATTAAAGCCCTTGTGTCAAATAGATTATGTTTACCTTTAAAATACCTTGACTAAAAAAAAAAAATAAAATAAAATAAAATACCTTGACTATTTCATGCCAGTTTCCTGTTACGTATGGAATCAGTGAAGGGGATAACAGAAATAATTAAAATTCTTGGGTAATCCCTAATCTTTTTTTCTGCTATGCATTTCAGATGTTCATCAAAGTAGTAAGTAGCAAAATGCACTGCCTCGAATTTAATTTACTCCTGGCCTCCTCTGGGCTAACTTGCAGAAGGAACAGTGGGGGCACTAACAGGTGGGCTGCAGCCATTCACAGCATTGGAGCCTGTCAGTTGCTAGTGCTGTTGATGGCAGGGCACCTAGATGATCCTCCCACTGGATCACAAAGCCCTGAGTTGCCAGGGCCAATCTTGCTTCTGAGTTTTTTGTAAATCCATCCATGTCTGCTTGGGGTTCTGGTAGTTCACTTGGCAAGGGTTTTAAAAAGTCCATACCTAAGCATATGAGAGCCTGCTCCTGCTTAGCTGAGAAGCAACTGGTATGCATGTTCCGAACATTCAGACTCTCTGTAGAAAGTAAATGTTGGGCCTGGAGGAGCAGCTCAGTGGTAGGGAGTGTGTGCTTCTCTCTCCAACGAAAACAAATACAAAGTAAAAAAGGACAATTTTTTGGGGGGGTATGAAATCTGACATGTTTAAAACTTTCTAAACTAGGACATGATTTCTTTTCTTTTTTATGGGGGGTAGGCAGAACTGGAGATTGAATCCAGGGTATGGTACCTGCTGGGCAAGCACTGTACCACTGAGCTGCATCCCCAGCCCTAGATGATTTCACAATACAACATTCTCTCCTGTTCCGGTCACTGTATTTTATATATATATATATTTGTTGATAGACCTTTATTCATATTCATTTATTGTATTTATATGCGGTGCTGAGAATCGAACCCAGTGCCTCATGCATGCCAGGCATGTGTGCTACCGCTGAGCCACAGCCCCAGCCCTAATTTTTTTTTTTTGTGTGTGTGTGTATAGATAGACACAATACCTTTGTTTTTATTCATTTTTATGTGGTGCTGAAGATTGAACCCAGTGCCTCACATGTGCTATATAAATGTTCTACTACTGAGCCACAACTTTAGCCTCTGTTCCGGTAATTTTAATAACTCTAACATTTGTATTTGAATAAAATATTGTTTTAAAGAGGTCATTCATGCCAGTGATTAATATATATTTGCTTATTCAGTTGGTTGAGTTTATTCGCCCAGTTTTTTCTTAAATTATTCTGAGTATTCTTAAAAAGCTTGAGCTTTTTACCACTGCTTTTTTTGAGGGGCGGGTGTTGGGGATTGAACTCAGGGGCACTCAACCACTGAACCATATCCCCAGCCCTATTTTGTATTTTGGAGACAAGGTCTCACTGAGTTGCTTAGTGCCTCACCTTTTGCTGAGGCTGGCTTTGCTCAGCCTCCTGAGCCGCTGGGATTACAGGCGTGCACCACTGTGCCTGGTTACCACTGCTTTGTAAAAGTAATGCTATGGCAAGTGGGTCAGAACAGCTGGCCTGTGTGGTTTCTCTCATTTCATGTGACATGTGCCTTAGATTATTGTCAGGGTCATTGGAGTCAGGGAAGGGACTAGAGAACAGAGGAACCAGGAGGTGTATAGAATGAGCATTCTGGGTAGATGCAGTCAGCAGTCTAGGTTTTAGAGACAGCAGTGAACTTGTGAGGACAGAGGGCCCTGTGGGGTTGGTGACTCAGAGGTCCTTAACAACCTTCAGGATGCGCAGTGCAGGAGGCCTGACTGCAGAGATTGGAATGGATTATCCGGGGCCAGGTGCTGACCCAGGAAAATGGCCGAAGGTCAGGTGAATGAGGGCGTTCAGGTGTCCACTCAGTGGTTGTGTGGCTGAGTGGTGCATGTCCAGTGTGAATGTGGGTCACATTCTGACCCTTCTCAGGGAGGTGCTGAGAGGGATGGGACCCTTAGCTGGGTCTGCCTAAGGGGTTTTCAGGCCTGACAGAGAAAAGCCAAGGGCAAATGGAGAACAGTGCGGTCACTTAGGCCTGAGGGAGAAGTACAGGAGGGATTCCTGAAGTTTCTGTCTTATCTAGAAACTGAGCTCAGAGGGTTAGGGGACAAATAAGGATGGGGGCAGAAGTCCCCACTTGCCAGTGCCTCCCTTCCCTGCCTCCTCCCCGCCCTTCCCCTCCTCTTCTGTCCCTGCCCCTCCTTCCTCTTCTTTCCTTTTTGCTGTGATGAGGTCCTGCTGTGTTGCCCAGGTTGGTCTTGAACTTCTGGGCTCATTTGATCCTGCTTAAGCCTCCTGAGCAGCTGGGGTTACAGACTAACTGTACTTTCTTACCTTTTAGAAACCCAGGGAGGAAAGCTGAGGCAAGCTGGTGCAGAGGGCAGTGGCAGGACCCCCACCTCTGAGAAGCCCCAGTTAGGCCACATCTCATTTTGCTCTGATGGAAATCTTCTCTCTTGAATACTCAGGGTGTGTGTGTGTGTGTGTGTGTGTGTGTTTGGGGGGGGGGCGGGGGGAGGCGTGTACTGGGGATTGAACCAAGGGAAACTTTACAGCTGAGCCACATCCCCAGCCCTTTTTATTGTTTGAGATAAGGTCTTGTTAAATTGCTTAGGGCCTTGCTAAATTGCTGAGTCTGGCTTTGCTCTCTGGATCCTCCTGCCTCAGCCTCTGGGATTTCAGACCTAGGCCATATCACTTTTTCCCTGAACTCAGCTGCCTCCACCCAGTTTTGTTCTGATACATTGTTTCCTGGGACTGGAGTAATTTCTGATTCTCAGATGACCTGAAAAGGCAACTCATATTGAGCCCTAAGGAGTTCAAGTTGGAACACAAATTGTATTTTCCCCATGGAAACATTGTTACAAATGGTGTAAGCTCCAGAAGCAACCATCAGAAACCTATTTAACCTGTCCCGAGTGGGCACCCGGGGCGTTCACACGTGCACACCCATCACAGTATTAGTGATTACACCACAGTGATGAAATGTCCCTTATGGTTTTGTGGAAAGTGGTAGGGTCCCTTTGAAAGATTTTTCAGGAGCAGCAGCTATGCCAGTTGCTCCAGGGTCACATGGGATGAAGAAGAGACAAAGGAAAAGGAAGGTTGCCAGGGTGGAGGGAGAACCCATGGGCTTGAGTTCTGACTGCAGGGAGAGGGAAAGGAGGGACAGTGGCCTGTCCATCATGGTCTCCAGAAGGAAAAAGGAAGCCAAAGAGAGGAGGTGAGCCAAGGACCTACGGATGCCCAGGTCGTACACTGGGGGCAGGGACAAGTGCAGGAGGCGGAGAAGGGTCTGGGCAGAGCTGGGCAGGGCAGGTCCACCACACAGGAACTGTACCTTCTAGGGAGTACTTTCTAATGTGAGTACTTACTAAAGGAACAACCAATGGTCAGATGAACTTAATGGACTCAAATAATTTCATCAAATAATTTAATTTATGAGTGTATTTAAAAGTGTTCCTTGGAGGGACTTGGTGGTGCATGCCTATATGCTCATCTACTCTGTAAACCCAACTAATTGGAAGGCTGTGGCAGGAGGATAGCAAGTTCAAGGTCAGCCTGGGCAAGTTGGCAAGACCTTGTCTGAAAGTAAAAAATATCACTTGGCATTGTGGCGCATGCCTGTAATCCCAGCAGCTTGGGAGGCTAAGATTGGAGGACCACAAATTCAAGGCCAGCTCAAATTCTAATGAGGCCCTGAGCAACTTATTGAGACCCTGTCTCAAAATAAAAAAGACCAGGGATATAACTTAGTGATAAAATCCCCCTAAGTTAAATTCCTATTACCAAAAATAAAATAAACAGGGCTGCAAATGTAGCTTAGTGGTAGAGCACCCCTGGGTTTAGTCCCTTGTACTGTAGATAAATAAATAGATGAATTATATATGTAAAATAAGTATTATATATGCAATATATACAATGTATGTAAATGTACATATACATTTGTATATATGTAAATTTACATATATGTAAAGTAAAGGCATTTCTTGAATCTTCCAAGTCTCTGAATCTGTATGAATTAAATTTACTCTTTTGTAGAAGTATTTCACTAAGGTAAATTTAAAAAGTGGCGCGTGTGTGCGTGTGTGTGTGTGTGTGTATGTGTGTGTTTGGCAGTACTAGGGACTGACCATTTTACCACGGAGCTACATACCCAGCCTTTCAATTTTTTTACCTTTTAAAAGTTTATGTAGGGCTGGGGATGTGGCTCAAGCGGTAGCGCGCTCGCCTGGCATGCATGCGGCCCGGGTTTGATCCTCAGCACCACATACAAACAAAGATGTTGTGTCCGCCGAAAACTAAAAAATAAAAATATTAAAAAAATTCTCTCTTAAAAAAAAGTCTCTCTCTCTTTTTTAAAAAAAAAATGTATGTAAAGTGTTAAACAAAATGTGATTATATTTTATAGTACAACTTATTTATTTAGTGGTGCTGGAATTTTTTGGAATCCAGGGCCTTGTCCATGCTAGACCACTACTCTACCACTGAGCTACCACTCCCAGCTCTATATAGAGTTTTTATGCCATTCTCTTAATGTCATTCATTCAGCAAACACTTGTACCAAGGGTGGGTGCAGTGTCCCAGCACTCATGAGGATGAGGCAGGAGGATCATTTGAGCCTAGGAGTTCTGAAGCCAGCCTGGGCAATCACAAATAGTATAAAACAAAACAAAATGTTTGTACCAGGTAAAGTGTGTCAGATAATCTCTTAAAGGGTATAGTAGATTCTGTGTGGTCCATCTTTTGGGGTTCCCAAATTGGTATCATCACCCTGTACTCAGAAATTCTTGAAGACTGAAGAACTTGTGGTTATGTGGGGTTTTTAAAAATACTTTTTAGTTGTAGGTGGACACAATACCTTTATTTTATTTATTTTTTATGTGGTGCTAAGGATCGAACCTGGTGCCTCACTCATGTGGGGCATGTGCTCTACCACTGAGCCATAACCCCAGCCCCTGTTCATGTGGATTTTTATCTGTCCATACTTACTGTATTAGAAATTAAAAGTGAGGACCCATTAAATAATTTGATGATTAATTTATTGGGAACAGTAACAACCCCACAACATGGTAATTTAACCTTTTTTTTTTTTTTTTAATGAAAAATGAGGGCTGGGGATGTGGCTCAAGCGGTAGTGTGCTTGCCTGGCATGCGTGCGGCCCGGGTTCGATCCTCAGCACCACATACAAACAAAGATGTTGTGTCCGCCGAAAAAAAAACAAAAAAATAAATATTAAAAAAATTCTCTCTCTCTCTCTCTCAAAAAAAAAAAATGACCATTAAAAAAATTTTTTTTTAGTTGTAGATGAACAATACTTTTATTTGTTTATGTGGTGCCAGGGATCAAACCTAGTGCCTCACGCATGCTAGGCAAGTTCTCTACCACTGAGCTACAGCCCCAGCCCCAATGACTATGTTTTTTTAAAACAAAAAAGAGGGTATGAGGAGTGGGGTTATAGCTCAGGGGTAGGGCACTTTTCTAGCTAACACAGGGATTTAGTTTTGACCCTCAGTATCTCAGAACAAAAGAAAACAAAGGCAATTTAGGGAGAAGCATAGCATCAACTTCTGTTTTTGCTAATCTCTGATGTCTCGTTTATTAGAAGTCAGCTACATTCCACATTCAGTCAGTTGCTGCTATTTGGTTGAAGTAGATGAAGAAAATTTAGCCTCACCCATATGCAGTTGAAAAAGAGAGTCTTTGTGGACCCCTGAGGTGGCCTTGGGACTCCAGGAGTCCTCAGAGGATGCTCTAACTACTACTCTGGGCAGCAGTTGATGTTACAGTACAGTTGGGGGATAAGTTGCTCATAAATGGCTTCTAAGCAGTGAAGTTGCAAACTAAAACTTACAAATGATTTCCTTACATGTGAAAAAGAAATAAGAGCCAGGTGCAGAGGTGCACACATATAATCCTAGTGATTCCCAGAGGGAATTCCAGTGAGTATGATCCGGAGGCTGAGACAGAAGCATTGCAAATTCAAGGCCAGCCTCAGCAGTTTAATAAAGCCCTAAGCAACTTAGACCCTGTCTCAAAATAAAATGTCAAAAGTGCTGGGGATGTGGCTCAGTGGTTAAGCACCCCTGGGTTCAATTCCCAGTTACCACCCCTACCTACCTCCCACAAAAGTAATTCTGCTTCTTCATGTAACCATGTCACTTTGTTATTTACAGAGTTCCTTGCTCTCTTAGGTGGGGAAGGGGGGCAAAGTCAGGTCCAGGCCTGGCATTGCCTGTAACTTAAGCAGATACTGTTGCTGCCTATTGAGGGTCCTTACAGGTGGACAGTGTCCGTCCATGTGGAGTCAGGCTCAGGTGTGCCTGAGGGTTATTACTTTGGTTTTCTTTTTCTCTTTAGTACTAGGCCTCACTAAGTAGCTGCAGCTAGCTTTGAACTTGTGATCCTCCTGCCTCAGCCTCCTGAGTTACTGGGGTTACAGGTGTGTGCCACCATGTCCACTTTTTTAATAAGGAAGAGAGCAAAGATTGGTGAAAACTGTAAGTAAACATCAAAGTCAGGTTTTGTGAAGCTTATTCTTTGGTAGTATATACTTATTCGCTTTAATATTTTTATGCAATCTAAAAAATCAAGGCTTTTAAAAAAAGTTTAATTATTAACAAAAACATTACCATTTGTCTTCACAAGGTGGCCTATTTGAAACCTTTAAATGATTGCTTTCAGCCTAGTGCAGTGCCGCACACCTATAATCCCAGTGACTTGGGAGGCTGAGGTCGGAGGGTTGCAATTTTAAGGCCAGCCTCAGCCATCCAGGGAGACCCTGTTTCAAAGTAAAAAGTTTAAAGGGCTGGGATATGGCTTTTGGTAAAGCTCCCTTGGGTTCCATCCCCAGTACCTAACCCCGCCCCCAACCTGGTTGCTTGCATTGTAAAATCTTTTCATTTTTATAACTATTGTTCACTCTGTTTTCCTGAGAATGCTTTTAGAGTTTCCTCAGAATTGCTTTACTCGGGAATCCTCATACCTTGGTGGGAAAAGCTGGGTGCTAGGGTTCAGGGCAGTTTGTTTGTTTGTTTGTTTTGGCATTATCCCAGATCTCAGTAATTCAGTAATTCCCAGCTACATTCATGAGTCTGGCTTCTCCTTGAGAGAGCATCTCATCCTCTCTACCCTTTTATGTGGGAGGCTTTTACTTTTAAAGGCTGGCTGTTTGCCTTCCTACTTAGGAAAGTTCTGGTTACTTATATATTATTGCATTAAAATGTTAAGTACTTTTTAAAAATCCTTAAACTTGAAAAAAATCTGCTAATTTATCTACAATATCAGCTTCTGAATTATATGGCTAGAATTTTAGAAATGGAAGAAAATTTTGAAATCATTTAGCCCACAATATACCAGCAACTCGGGAGACCAAAGCAGGGAGATTATAAATTCAAGGCCAGCCTCAGCAACTTTGACCCTGTCTCAAAATAAAAAGGGCTGGGGATGTGGCTCAGTGGTAGAACAGCCCTGGGCTCAATCCTTGTATCACAAGCACATACTCACAGAAAAGAAAACAGACCAGTTAACTTGGCCCATTCACCAAAGAGGAAACAGTGGAGGCTTCTGCCCTCACAGGGAGCAAGGAGCAGCAGTGGGGAGAGCCCCGCCTGGCAAGCTCAGCCCCGTCCTCCAGTAGTGGAGACTGTTCAGGCAGTACTCACGTGGGTGACTCTACAGTCAAACCAGGAAGGCAAATTATAAAATGGGAATGGAGTTTTAGAAGGTTTGGATAAATAGTACATCATTGAACAAAGCCACATTCTTTTCAGTTTTGTAGCACTTTTTTTTTAATATTTATTTTTTAGTTTTTTTGGCGGACACAACATCTTTCTTTGTATGCGGTGCTGAGGATCGAACCCGGGCCGCACACATGCCAGGCAAGCACACTACCGCTTGAGCCACATCCCCAGCCCCTGTAGCACTTTTTTAAAAAATGTGTATTTTTAGAAGTCGATGGACAAGATCCCTTTATTTTTGTTTATTTATTTTTATGTGGTACTGATGATCGAACCCAGGGCCTTGCATGTGCTAGAGGAGCGCTCCACTGCTGAGCCACAACCCCAGCCCTGGTTTTGTAGCACTTTTTTTTTTTTTTTAAAAGAACTGACAGGTGGGGCTGGGGATGTGGCTCAAGCGGTAGCGCGCTCGCCTGGCATGTGTGCTGCCCGGGTTCGATCCTCAGCACCACATACAAACAAAGATGTTGTGTCCGCCGAAAACTGAAAAAAATAAATATTTAAAAAAAAAAAAAGAACTGACAGGTGAGAGAAACTGCTCTGAGATTAGGGGTGGGGGAAGGCTTGAGTCTTTATATATATATGTATATATATTTATTCTTTAGTTTTAGGTGAACACAATATCTTTATTTTACATTTATGTGGTGCTGAGGATCGAACCCAGTGCCTCCTGCATGCTAGGCGAGCACGCTCCACTGAGCTACAACCCAAGCCCCTTGTAGCACTTTTTAATGGAGACATCTGGGATATTTGCACGCTGTGCTCTGTCAGTGTTGCGTCGACCAGAGCTTCAGAAGTGATGTGCGGATTTGATGGAGGAGGCTCTGTAGCGTTTGCGCCCATTCCCTGTTTTCTAGTGGAGCCCCTCTTGCCAGGGAGCCCCTTTCATTTTGGAGGGCAACCTTTGTGGTCAGAAAGTCTCTCTTTGTTCTGCCCCAGTCCCTACAGTGTTTAGGCTCTGCAGGAGCGGGTGGAACCGTTCCCAGCACCAGCCCCTGCTCTGGAGCCGACTATCCAGATCTAATCCCAGCTCTGCTGCTCAATAGTTGTGGGATCTGGGGTGGCTTAATTTCTCTGTGCTTTAGTTTCTTCATCTGTAAAATGAGGATTATGACAACATCTATTTCATGGAGTTGTTAGGAGAATGAAGTTTGTAGAGTATTTACAACACTATTATAAACACATTTGCTGGGCTGGGGTTGGGCTCAGAGGTAGAGTGCTCGCCTAGCACATGTGAGGCCCTGGGTTTGATCCTCAGCACCACTTAAGAATAAATAAAATAAAGGTATTGTAATTTATGTAACAATGAATGATTTTAAATAAGTTTTAGTAAATTAAAAAAAAAAACACTTTACTTTTCTTGCACAGCTTTATGTTTTCCACAAAGCTGAGCAGGAAGTATAGAAATTTCCCATGTTACTGTTCCTGCTCCCAGCCCTCCTGTCAACAGGCTGCACCAGGTAGTGTGTTCGTTGTGGTGGCTTAGTGAACCTGCGCTGATGTCGCCGTCACCCACGTTCATGGTTCATATTACAGCTTACCACGGCTGTGCATTCTGTGGGTTGGGCAGACGTGGTGGCTTGCAGAACCGTGGCACTGCTCTGGATGTGCTCCTTCCACCCTCCCTAGGCCCTGGGTGCTGGTCCTTCTGCTGTCTCCCGGTCTTGCCCTCCCAGCACATCCTGCAGCTGGAATTCCTGGGGTGCAGCCTCTTCTCCTTGGCTCCTCTCCATGACACACAGCTACGCTCCTCCAGGTCTTCTCGTGGCACACTGTCTCCTTTCTTTTTTGCACTTGGCAGCAGTTCATTGTCTGCATGTACCACAGTTTATGTATCCACTTGTCTACTGAAGGACACCTTAGTTGCTTCCACAGTTTGGCAGTTTTGGATAAAGCTTCGGCGTCATTGTGGTATATGGACATGAATTTTCAGTTTCACATTTACTCCACAAGTGAATACCAAGGGGCACAATGGCTGGACCATATCATTAGAGTTTTTTTTTTTTTTTAACTTTTTTTTTTTAATTTTGTTAAAACTTTCCAACTGCCTTCCAAGGGGGCTGTGCATTTTTGCATTCCTTCCAACTGTGAATGAGTGAATGAGTTCCTGTGGCTTCACATCTCCCTGGTCTTTGGCGACTGTCTTCAGATACTTGATGTTTTCCGTTGGGAGCGTTTTGACCGTTAATAGGGTGTCTCCTTGTTTAGATTTTCATTTCCCAATAGCACAGCCTCTGGAGGGAATATCTTTTCATATGCTTACCTGCCTTCTGTAGAGCTTTTTGGTGAGAAGTCTGTTACCCTGTCTTTTGCTCATTTTAAAATTAGATTGTTTTCTTACTGTTGAGTAATTTTGTTTGGAGTGTGTCTTGCTATGTTGCACAGGCTGGCTTTGAATTCCTGGTCTCCCCCAGCCTCCTGAGTAGCTGGTACTAAAGGTGTGTGCCATTGCACCCAGTTTATTGTTGAATTTTAAGAACTTTCTGTGTTTTTGATAACAGTCCTTTATCAGATGTGTCTTTTGCAAATGTTTTACCCCAGTCTGTGGCTTGTCTTTCTTCTTGCCAGGGCCTTTTGCAGAGCAGAACCTTTATATTATTTATTTTTGCGATATTGGGGATTGAACCCAGGACCTCATACATGCAAGGCAAGTGCTTCTACCTCTGAACTATGTCTTACTTTTCATTTTGAGCCAGGGTTTCTCTAAGTTGCTGAGGCTGGCCTCAAACTTGTGATCTTCCTGCTTCTGCCTCCCAAGTAACTGGGATTACAGGTGTGTGCCACCAGGCTTAGCTCACAATATTTATTTATATATTGGTACTGGGGATTGAATCCAAGGGTTCTTAACCATAGACACACATCCCAGCCCTTTTTTATATTTTGAGACAGGGTCTCACTAAGTTTCTGAGGCTTTTTATTATTATTGTTTTTATTTTTTTTAACACAATGCCTTTATTTTTTTTATGTGGTGCTGAGGATCGAACCTGGGTCCCACCCGTACTAGGGGAGTGCTCTACCACTGAGCCACAATCCCAGCCCCCAGAGATATCTTTAAACCTGTGCTCCTTCTGCCTCAGCCTCTTGAGCTGCTGGGATTACAGGCATGTGCCACTGCACCTGGCAGAATATTTATTTTTAATAATTTCTTTATCAATAATTTCTTTCAAGGATCATGCCTTTTATGTAATACTTGAAAGGTAATTGCAGTCGCCATACACAGGTCATCTGGGTTTTCTCCTCTCTATACGTCTAGTTTTGTAGTTTTGTTGGGGTGGTGGTATCAGGGGTACTTGACACGGAACCCAGGGATAGTTTACCACTAAGCTACATTCCCAGCCCATTTTATATTTCATTTTGAGCCTGGGATTCTGTGCAGGTTAGCCTTGAACTTGTGATCCTCTTGCCTCAGCCTTATGAGTCACTGGGATTACAGGCATGGGTCACCACACCCAGTTGAAGTTTTGTGTTTTACTTTGATCTGTGATGACCAATCACAGGTGTGTGGTCCCTTTTGCCAGGGTACTGGGGATCAAACCCAGGGCCTTTCACATGTGGGTGACAGCTCTGCCACCAAGTTATACTGCCAGCCTCTTTCTTAGTGTCTTTAATCTGTTTGGGTTGTGTGTTTCTCGTGTCAGTTTTGGCAGACGTGTCTCTCGAGGAGTGGGTCCATTTCATCTGGGTTATCCCATTCCTGAGATCTACGGTGATGTCCTCTCATTTCTGATGCTGGTGGTTTGCGTCATTTCTTAGATTGAGTAGAGGCTTATCAGCTTTCTTGATCTTTTCAAAGAAAATTGATTTTGTTGATTTTCTGTTGACTTCTTGTTTTCAGCTTTACTCGTTCTGCCCTGGTTTTTATTCCTCTTTCTTCTGCTTGCTGATCTTTAACTTGCTGACCTTCTTCTAGTGTCCTGAGATTGAGTCTTACGTCAAACGATGGACACAAATCCTGAGAGTTGTGTCCTTGGGCCATGTAGCCCTTGAGGGGACATCGTGGAGTACACAGAGCTGGGTGGTGTAGCCTGCTGAACGCCTATGCTCAGTTTGCATTTCTAGTGAAAGTTTTTTTTATTTTTATTTTTTACTTAAACTGTTTTGTTATTAGATGAAGCCACGCCCACACCTCGGCCCAGGCCTGCAGGGGCTTGGGATCTGCTTCTCTCCCATCTCCACCTCTGGCCTACTGCGAGGTCCTGGGGCAGCAGTGCGCCTGGAGTCACTGTATCCTATGGCAACAGCCTGCCACTGTTGACAGCTTTTTATTTTTTTTTATTAAATAGGAGAAGTACTCTCTGAAATAACAGTAAAAAGTACAGAAAATACATAAACCAGGGGCAAAGTTGTTGATTGTAGTTATTGAATATCGTGCACTGTATGTAATTGTGCATGCTGTGTTTTTATTTGGTAGGTAGTGTGGTAGGTGTGTTTACACCAGGATTACTGCAAACACATGACACGTTGTGCTGTGACATTACAACAGCCAACAGGAAGTTTTCAGCTGTATTATAATCTTATGGGACCACTGTCACATGTGGTCCCTTGTTGACTGAGTTGCCATTATGTGTCTGCATTCAGTGCTGGAAATTCTTCTTCTCTCAGTACTGTTTTCTTTTCCCCCCTGTGCTGGGATTGAACCCAGGGCCTTGTGCATTCTAGGCAAGTGCTCTCCCACTGAACTGCACCCCTAGCTCCCACAAATTTTGAGAAGTTGCCTTTCATTTTAATTTAGTTCAAAGTGTTTGAAAGTTTCACTTTGAGATTTCTTCTTTGATTATGTGTTATTTAGAAGTGTGTTGTCTAACTTCCAAGTGTTTTTGGAGTTTCCGTGTTATTTTCTATTATTGATTTCTACTTTACTTTCACTGTGGTCTGTCTGACAAAAGGAGACATCGCGCCAGGCACAGTGACACAGGCCCGTAAACCCAGCTGAGGCAGGAGGATTGCAGATTAGCGGCCAGCTTCAGCAGCTCAGTGAGAAACTGCTTTACAATAAAAAACAGCTGGGGGTTAGCTCGGAGGTAGAGCACTTCTGGGTCCAATCCTTACTACCACCACCAGTGGGGAAAAAAAGATACTGAGTTATTTCTGTTACAGAAGCTCAGGTGTTAGGAGCAGAGTCCGGGCCGGATATAGCTCAGCAGTGGCGCCCCTTGCCTCCAGTGGGAGAGGCAGGCTCTTCCCTAGCACTGTTTTGAGGAACAGCGCTGTCAAGAGTCACAGCACCTCCCTTCCCCTGCTGGACACACATCCTGAGCTTTCTCTGATACTGACTGTGAGGACCTGGAGGGCCCTGAGCTACAACTCTCAGAAGCCTGGGATTCCCTTACCACCAAGTCTCCCGAGGTTTTCCCTTTCCGCCTGTGCCCTTAGATCTCCTGTAGTGTGCTGTGGCAGCCTGCCTACCCGGCCTGCCCCTGGAGCTTCTGCCCTGTAAGCTGTGCATCTCTGTCTTCACCTTTGGGCCTCCAGTTTGGGGGCAGCAGTGTGTCCTGCAGCCTCTTTTCTCTGCCAAAGAAGAGTTGTTAATTTTTCAGTTTGTCCCACTTTTTACTCATTTTTAGGACAGAGAGGTGGACTCCCACCCTCCTTATATGCAGGGCTGGAAACCACAAGTTCCCCAGAGAGAGAGAGAGATTGAGAGAGATTGATTGATTGATTGATTGTGTGTGTGTTGCCAATACTGGGGATGGAGCCCAGGGCCTCACTTGTGCTAGGCAAACGCTGTTCCACTGAGCTGCACCCCTACCCCCATTATAACATTTTAAAATACACAAATCAGTGGTATCTAGTCTATTTACAGTGTTGTATAACCACTGTTTCTATCTAGTTCTACAATATTTTCATCTCCACGAAAGAAAGCCTTACACCATTACGTAGTCCTGACTCCTCCCCAGCGCCTGGTGGGCACTGACCTGCTCTGCCTCTGTGGATCTACTTATTCTGGATACTCCTGTAAGTGGAATTGTCGTGTGAGAAGGTGTGTCTGAAGAAGGGTCCCAAGAGTTCCCGGAGAGTGGGGGGCCTTGGCTCAGGACCAGCAGTGTTCTTGGTGTAACCTGATAGAAAAGCATCGTGGCGCAGGGCAATCCAGGGCAGACAGGGTTACTTAGGAAAATAGACACACATCCAAGGGAACTGGGGCCATCTCAAGAGGGATGCTTTTGGGGTGAAGCAAGAAAGGTGCAGAATGAAGAGGTCTCCAGAGGGGAGACAGTGGCTGGTTGGTGGGGTGAGTGTTTGGGGCTGACTGGAGGTGGACCAGGGTGGAGTTCCATGGTGCACGCTTTTTTTAGTGGTTCACCGGTGTTTCCTTTGAGATTCCATCTCTCCTTTTTTTCCAAATCCCTGTCTCGGAATCAAGACATGACCTTTTGTGTCTGACTTCTTCCAGCAGGCCTCGTGTTTCTGAGGTCTGTCAGTATTGTAGCCATCTCATTTCATTTTTTAAAAAATGGTTCTATTGTGTGGATATACAGGCATTCATCTGTTGATGCTTATTCTGGGTTTTCCCTCCTGTTGGGATTTTGAATACTGCTGCTCTGAATATTCCTAGGTAAATGTTTGAGTGCCTGTTTTCAGTTCTTTCAGGTATGCACATCTGGGAGTGGAATTACTGGGTCACACGGCAAGCCCATGTAGTTTATTTTCTTTTATTTAATTTTTGGTACTGAGACTGAAGCCAGCAGTGTGAACGCTGAGCCACATCCCCAGCCCTTTTTATTTTGAGATAGGGTCTTGCTTCCTTGCTGAGGCTGACCTTATATTTGGCTCCTCCAGCCTTTCCTGGGTCGCCGTGCTGGCTTCTGTGTAGTTGACTGGGGAGTCGCCAACCAGCAGTAGAAGCCCGCTGCCAAAGGGAGCAGTTCCTGTGCCCTCCTGCCAGGCCAGTTCTTGGCATTTCCAAGCCAGGCTCCTGCTTCCTTCAGTGGTTCTTCCTGTGACTTTGTTTCCAGTCTCCCCCAGGTGCCTGGCTGCTTTCGCTTGGGGGCCTCCATGGTGTGATGTTGCTGCAGAGGGCCAGGGTTTGAGGCCCCTGTATAGGGCGGGCGGAATGGAGGGGCAGGGCCTGACCCAGCCCCCAGCCCCTAGCCCCTGACCTTGGTTTCTGCTGGAGGCGGGTCCTTGCCTTTGTTGGTCGCTGTTGGCCCCTCTGCCCGTTCTGCCCTTTGCTTCTGATTCCTCACTCCACCTTGTGTCCCGTCCTGTCACTCTGGCTTCCTGTCATCACTCTGGCTTCCTGTTGTTCTGGAATCCAACACGGCGGACGGTTGAGGAGAGCCAGGTGATGGGCTAGTCCAGGTTTCCAGGGGCCCTTCTTCAGCAACCTCTGGGGTGGCCATTAACCCATTGCAAGTCCTTTTGTTTGGTTCCCAGCTCGCGCTTTCCTTCTGGGTCTCAGCTCGGGAGGAGCTTCCTCGGGTGTCTTGCCACGGTTAGGGTGCCATCCAGAGCGCCATCCTGGGCTTCAGATGAACTGGTGCGTCAGGTTTTTAGCGGATGCTCGGCGCTAGCTAAACTATGGCTGGTGTTATTCTTCCAGCTTCTGTTGGGCTTCCCTGGTACCCTTCACAGAGGGGAAAATGGTTAGATAACTTGTTCTGGTGGAGGCTGTCACCAACCCTTGTGATTTCCTGTCTTCCTCTAAGGGCACAGGGACCACTAGGCCTTTGTCCTCCCCAGTGTCAAACCCTTGGAGCCATAGGTGGCTGTTTCCATCTTCTTCCCAGTTCATAGATCACGTCTCTGGGTGTTTCATGGGTTCCTTCCAGATGGGCTGCAATGCAGGTTGGCGGCGCTACCGGCTAGCCTCTCGGTGTCCTGGGATCTAGAACCCGAGACACTAAGGGTGAGGTGTGTGCCTGTCTGTCTCTCTCTGAGATTGAACACCCAGGGCATTTTACCACTAGGTTACATCTCCTGTCCTTTTTATTTTGAGACAGGGGCTCACTAAGTTGCCCAGGCCAACCTTGAATTTGAGATCCACCTGCCTCAGCCTCCCAAGTAGCTGGGTTATAGGCGTGTGCCACCCTACCCAACTGTGTGAACCTTTCTTTTTCCTTCATGTCCTCCCCCATCTTGGATCTAGTTCTCTCATTGTATTGATTCTGCTCTTTCTAATAAAATTAAATGTGCTTCTTGAGAGTTTCAGTGGCAAAATGTTTAAGCAGTTTCATTTTCTGTGTTTTTCATGCAATGTTAACTATTTTACAAATAACGTAAGAATGTTAATCTTGCTGTGTTTAGTATTTTAGGAACATAAACAACAAAGGAGCAAGCTGGGTGTGGTGATGCATGCATCTCTGTCATCCCATCGAAGTTCAAGGCCAGGCTCTTCAATTTAGCAAGGCCCTGATCAACTTAGTGACACCCCATCTCAAAATAGAAAACAAGAAAGGGCTGGGGTTGTGGCTTAGTAGTAAAGCCCCCCCTGGGTTCAATCCCCAGTGCCAAAAAAAAAAAAAAAGAGCAAGGACAGAATCTTGATCCCCCCCCCCCGCCTCTAACTAGCATTTATGGATTTCTTAGGCAATCTTAGCTTGTGGTGGTATTTTGGGTAGCAGCTGTTAAGAACTTTTTGCATTGATAATGAATGTCAGCATGTCTTAAATACTGTGTGGCCTTTTAAAAACTATGTATGATAAAGTTTTTCATTGTACATGAAGGTCAGGAGTCTTAAAAAAGCATACACAGGAGTTGGAAATCACGTTGTTAGTCGCCATTCAGGACAGCGCCCTGTCCTAATTTAATTCAAGACAAATGTGATAATGATAAAGAAGAAAGAAAAGGGCAAGCCTGGCCTGTGTTTTCTGATAACATTGCAAAATAGCAAGTTTAAGGAGATTGTGGCGGCTTGTAGTTCCACAGTTGGATTTCTGATTGGCGTTGTAGGAGTTCATGGGCATCTGTTAAAAACCTGACTCACCACAGTTCACACTTGTATAATCCTGGTGCTCGGGAGGCTGAGGCAGGAGGATTACAGTTTGAGGCCAGCAACTTAGCTCAGCAACTTAGCTTAGGTTCAGGGACACCCAGATGGTGGAGGCAGGGTATGACAAAGATGCCGCTGGAGGACCAGACAGGGAGACAAGTTGCCTCCTTGTTTAGGATAAGTCCCATTACCATGACAGCTCCGCCTGCGGACTTATCACTATGACAACTCCCACCACAGGTTGGATATTTAAAAATGACCAATGGGAATAAAGTGGACAGTGTTCTAATTAGGTTTTCTAAGTAAACAATGGGGGGAAAGTGGATGATATTTTAATCAGGCGTCATAAGGTAACCTATGGGAGCAGATTGGATAAGGTCTTCAATAAGGTCTGTGTAGGGAAGAGACCCAACCCAAAGCTCAGCACATAAGACTCTGATTTCCAGACACTGGGGCCTTGAGCCTCTCTTGCTCAGCCCACTTCTCTACCTCACAGGGTGCTGCCCTCACCTTCACTGTCACTTTGCCTGTTACTGTATGTAACAATTAATTCTTTGTTTAGGACACCAAGGCGCTGGACCCCAGCTTGGCACCCCAACAGTAACACTAGTGAGACCCTATCTCAAAATAAAATTTAAAACCTGAGGGCTAGACTTGTAGCTCAGTGGTGGAGTGCCCTAGGTTCAATCCCCAGTGTTGAGCATGCAGTTGTGCACGCACACACACAGAGGAACTGAACTGAGGGATGTTAAAGGGCTCTATTCCAAAGGTATTTTGCTCCTGTATTTCTGTATTATATAAGAAATTCCTGTATTTCTTACCATAGTTTCTACTTTTATATGCAATAATTAAAGTTCTTTGCAGAGTGCAAGGGTGGGTAATCATTAGCATTTAAGGCAAATTAGTATCCCAGACCAGCTGGCCTGTGTTAGCAGGGCAACCAGGAAGTAGAAAGTTGGAGCTAAGGAAGCAGTCCTGAAAATCTGGAAGCATTTTCTTCACTGTGGGGGTGGGGAGGTGGGGAGTAGGGTGGGCCTCTAGACACCTGGCAGCAGCATGCACAGAGAGACAGTAGTGGATGATCCTGGTAATGTTCACAGTCTTGTTTGCTTTTCCCATGGGAAGTTCTGTTTGTTACACTTTGGAGAATTAACAGTCACACATGAGGTGATTTTGCTTAAGGTGAGCTCTTGTGCTAAAGCAGAAGCCAGGTGCCGGAGGCAGCTGTGGTACCAGTGTTGATTAGGTGTCCTACAGGAGCCAGGCTGCAAGGGGGGAGGGGGGGCGTGTCAGTGCACTTAAGGAGTAACATGAAAAACTTCCTAGTAAGGATAAGAAAGCTCCTGACGGCCTCTGCTCACCAGCCTGGTGTGACATGGTGGCTTTCTGCTGGGGACTGTGTCACAGTCTCCTAGAGAACGTTCCAAACCAGACCTGCCAGAGGCCCAGGAGATGCAGTTTGCAGGAGACATCTAGAGGTTGGCCTGCCACCCTGCTAGGGACCACTGCTGCAGCTGAGTGGGGAGGGCCCTCGAGGTTTGGCCCCCCTGCTGTTAGGATACTTGTTTTCCTCCTCTGCTTAGTCCAGAGATGGACAACTGGAAGAGGCACGTTCTCTAACTCTGTCCCACCTCCCAGGCTCCTTTCACAACCATTCACCACTTGTCCTGAGACCACCTCAGCATTTGTGTTGGACAGCTGCTGCCCAGGGCTGCAGAGCTTGAGGGAATCTCAGCAGCCCTGAACACCCCTCCAGTGCCTGCCCACCTTGCTTAAAGACCCCCAAATTCCCTGGGACACCTACCCACAGACACCAAGCAGTGTCTTTAGGCACTGACTCTGGGTATTCTGGCTTCTGTAGCTATGGGTGTGGCTCCCACACCTAAGCTGTTGGTTATTGATTACCATCACCCAGAGGAATCCTGCGTCCCCAGGAGTAGCTCCATCTGGATTCTTCAGCTGAGTTTGGAGGGAGACCCCTTATTTCCAAAACATTTAAGGATGGCCTTTCCTGTGCACCTTGGCTGTCACCTTAAGGACTTCTGGAGAGCAAGCTTTTGTTGCTAGAAAACTTATTTTCTGTAGGCACAAGAGTGCTGTCACACATCCCATTATGTTTCTGAAGATAGAGGCCTTGGTCAGGACACTTGAGAGCTGCCCATGAAGCCCGAATCAGAGTAAGCATGGAATGCAGATGAGACCATCAGCCTTACTCATTAGGTTTTGGGATTGGAGCCTGGCCTGCTAGTTTTATAAGTGGATCTTAATATTGAGTCAAAAAGAAGTTGTTTAGGAAAGTAACTTCTGCACTTAATGCCACTGAAATATTCTTTTTTTGTTGTTGTTGTTAGTACTGGGAATTGAACCCAGGAGCACTTTATCACTGAGCCACATCTCCAGCCCTTTTTATTTTTTATTTTAAGATAGGTCTCACTAAGTTGTTCAGGGCCTTACTAAGTTGCTGAGGCTAGCTTTGAACTTGTGAGCCTCCTGCCTCAGCCTTTTGAGCTGCTGGGATTACAGGCATGTGCCACCAACCCAGGTGCCATTGAAGTATTCTTATGTGCCTGCTAGAAAGGTTTGTAGATATGGGAAAATTAAGTACAACCTTTTGTGAAAACCTGAGCAGTAGAAAAATGAGCTAAGGGTTAGCTGAAGGGCAACCCTTTGGTGTCAGCTTGGTGTGGGTGGGAAACAGGTTGAGCACACATGCTCTGCCTTGAGCTGCATCCCCAGCCCCCATGTAAACATTTAAAAAACTTGTTGGAGGCGTCTTTACAATGTGAATATTTTCCTAATAAAACTGAAAAAATGCTAAGTGTCCTTGATGGCTGAGCACCAGTGGCCGTGCGGAGCAAACCTGTAGAGAGAAACCTGGAACTGCTTCCAGAAGGGCATGATGGGACACGGCTGTAGTTCCAGAGTCCCAGCAGTACTGGAGGTCGAGGGAGGGGGTCGCAGAGTGCTTGAATCCAGGAGTTGGAGACCAGCCTGGACCATCTCAAAGGGAAACGTCTGTATTTCCCATTTGTCCATCTGCCCACCCACCTGCCCTTCCAGCTTGCCGGCTGCCTTTTCACCTTTCTCAAGAAAGTGGAGGGATGTTTGGTTATTTCACCTCCAGTGCTGGAATAGACACCCCATGGGCAGCGCCGCTGGGAAACAGCACAGAAGCATCATGTGCACTCCTCGCCCCTGTGCAAAGCAAACTGTTGTGCCAGCCTAGGTGGACTATGTTACCTTCAGCCTTTCTGTGTCACTAGCCATTAAGCCCTCTGCAGACGCAGCAGGTGGTGTCCCTACTTCTTCCTGGGATAGGGCGAGGGGAAGCAGCAGAGTATTAAGATGTTGTTGCTGAAGACAATTAAATACAAGTAGACTGTTGACCGCCAGCATACCAGAAGCCTCCTTTACAGTTAGAGGTCCAGTCACGTGGAGGTGCTGCGCAGTGGGGCCAGGTTTCTGGAGGTTTTTGCCTGGCTTCTGCAGGTGTCACAAGTCCCTTAAAGCTGCTGAGTATTTTGTGGGTTTGCAGGTGTTTTTTGGGGGAAGAGGTTCATGGCTTTTGTTATATTTCTCAAAAGAATCTATGATCCGGCCGGGTTATGGCTCAGTGGTGGAGTGCTTGCCTAGGACATGTGAGGCACTGCGTTTGGTCCTCAGGTTCTCAGTACTACATAGAGATAAATAAGTGGAAGAAAGGTGTCATGTCTACCTACAACTCAAAAATTTTTTAAAAAGAAAAAAGAATCTGTGATCTGAAAATGTTGTGACCTTGGCTTTAGAAGGTCCTATCATTCTAAACTTTCAGTTAACTGTTATTTGTCTTTCGGGATGTTGTGTTTAGCATTTAGATTTAACAGCAGAAACATTAATTCTTCCTGGGTGTGTGTTTTTTTTTTTGTACTGGGGATTGAACTGAGGGGCACTTTATAGCTGAGTTACATCCTAGCCCTTTTTATTTTCGTATTTTGAGACAGGGTCTCACTAAGTTGCTGAGGCTTGCCTTGAACTTGTGATCCTCCTGCTTCAGCCTCCAGAGCTGCTGGGATTACAGGCATGTGCTGTCATGCTTGACCTTCCTGGTTTCTTTTTCTTTTTTTTTTTTTGGTACCTGGGATTAAACCCAGGGGCACCTAACCACTGAGCCACATCTCCACCCCTTTTTAATATTTTATTTAGAGACAGGGTCTTGTTGAGTTGCTTAGGGCCTCACTAAGTTGTTGAGGCTGGTTTTGAACTTGCGATTCTCCTGTCTCAGCCTCTGGAGCCATTGGGATTATAGGCATGTGCCACCATGCCTGGCCTTGTTTCCTGTATCCTAATTTTTACAAGCACAGTTGTGATCCTGACTTCTCAAAAATAGCACTGTGACTATTGCTGTCTCTCTCCTAAACATTAGCTAAATCTTTTGAAAAATCAGTCTTAATGGTAAGCAAAATCAAGCACAGTGTCTGACTGGGAGCCAGGGCTCTGTAAATGTGTGTTGTATTTGACATGGAATGAACAAAACTGAATATGTTCAAGTCAGTAGAATATTCAGATCAAAACAGAAGTGAATTGAAACATACTGAGAAAAAAATCTTTTTGAACAGCAATGTCAGTAAAACTGTCAAAAAAACCATTCTCAACAAAACATTGGCAGATCAAATTGAAGGATGTATAAAAAGAATTATACACTGCGACCATATGGGATTTATTCCGTGTATACAAGGCTATTTCAACATTCAAAAGTCAGTAATCTACTGTCTCAACACACATGATCCCTTCAGTTAATCACACGATCATATCAGTTAATGCAGAAATGGCTTTTTTGTTTTCTTTTTAAATTGGGTACAGAGCCCAGGGGTGCTCTACCACTGAGCCACATCCCTACCCTTTTTATTTTTTGAGACAGGGTCTCACTAAGTTGCTTAGGGCCTTGTTACATTGCTAAGGCTAGATTTGAACTTGGGATCCTCCTGCCTCAGCCCCCTACAAGTCGCTGGGATGACAGGCGCGTGTTCCAGGCCTGGCCTTGAGGGCCTATTGCTGCTTTTTGATGTGGTGAGAGAGCATGGCGCTAGCTGGGCCCCTCACGACCTCCTGGAGGCCCTATCTCTACCCGCCATCAGCACAGCACCCCTTTCTTCTCAGTCCCAGGCGGGCGGTTCCCTGCTGGCTGTGTGGGGTGGAAGCCCAGATACCAGACTGCAGCCTCTTTCACCCCTGCTTCCACTCAGGCTGCCCAGTCAGGCCAGGGCTGGTCTCACTTCCCCCTCCTTGTTGGCCACTCAGTCCAGCTGGGGTGGCAGGAGAAGCCCTGGCTCTCGCTCTGCCCTGTTTGTCTCCAGCATTTTGCGGCTCCCTCACTTCTGGAACTGTGTTGGCCAGCCTGCCTGCCAGCTCATGCCTGGGGCAGGTTTCCAAGCCTGCAAACTCACAGACAGTGGGTCTAGACCTTCTGCTTTTGAAGCCATTGTCGCCTTTCAGAAACTCGATGCATAAGGCTGAGTGTTGCAGGGCCGTGTGTGCGTGTGTGTGCGTGTGCGCAATGCCTGCGTGGGTCAACAGAAGTCTCACACTGCTCGTTCATTTAATGTAAAAAAACTGCAGGTGTTTTTGGTTTTTACACTGATGCGGTGCCTGCAGATTACAAAGCTGCTGTCTTAATGTGGCCGACACTGGTTTTCTTAGGTAGGTACTAGTCAGTGATTCTCAAGGGAGTTGGGGTTTGTAGCAGTGTCTAGAGACTACTCTGGCTGTCCAACTTGGGGGGTACCAGTGGCATCTGTCTAATGTTTGGAAGCCCTGGGTGCAGCAAAACATCCACAAGGCACCAGACAGCCCACAGCCGGAATTACCATCTGGCCCAGGATGCTGTGGTGCTGAAGTTGAGAAACCCTGGTCTAAACAGTGTCTAATACATATCACGGTTTGTTTGTTTGTTTGTTTTGGTTCTGGGGATTGAACCCAGCCAGCAGCACTTTACCACTGAGCCACATCTTCAGCACTTTTTTTTTTTTTTTTTTTTTTTTTTTGAGACAGGGTCTTGCTTAATTGCTGAGGCTGGCCTCAAATTTGTGATCCTCCTGCCTCATCCTCCAGAGTTGGTGGAATTACAGGTGTGCACCACCATGCCTGGTTTCAAGCACTTCAAGTTGAGTTTGCTTGGAATTATGATGAAGAAACCCTTAAACCTGTGTTTATAGAATTTGGAGATCCTTTGGAAATGTTTGGTTTTAGGTTTAAAAAAAAAAGTAATTTTAAAATGTTTTACAAAGTTAGAAGAAATGGATGGTGTAGTAAACAGACCTGTTACTGGGAAGAGCCTCAGCTGAAAAGGAGAGTTTATGTAAATTTCATGTGCCCAGGGCAGTACTTTGGTTGATTAAAGTTTCCTCTTCTGTTGAAGTCTTTTTGTTGTTGTTGTTTTGGAGTAAAACTTTTGCATAATACTGCCTCTCTCTTTTCCTTTGCTGAATAAAAAGGATAAAATCAGGCCTCCAAGGAGGTTTGAGGTGTGGGATTTACTCTAGCCTAAGTTGCTAACTGGTGATGCTAACCGGGAGGTATCCTTGGGAATGGCTTTGGGAGTCCCAGGTCTCAGTCCTGGTCTTTCTGCCTTTCTTTAGCTCTTGCTTGTGATGAACTTATTAGAAATACTTGTTTAGTGGCTGGTGACAGGGAGCTGGGGGCCTTCACTCATGTCACTCATGTCCTCACAAGAAAGCCAGGGAGGAAGGCGGCGCTGTCACCTGAGAGGGTGGATAAGCAGTGTGTTCCTGGCTCTCACCTAGCAGACTCAAAGCCTTGGATTCCATCCCCAGCCCTGCAAAAGCAAGCAAACAAAGCCACACACATGAACAGCTTCCGTGTACGGGGCAAACAAGCAGGATTTGCACATCAGCCAAGTTCCTTCCAACTCCAAGGCTCCTGCCCTTCCTATCCTACCCCAGAAGGCCTCTGCCTGCAGTCTGTGTGCAGAGGCGCCCACAGTGCTGGTGCTGCGGGTCAGGTGCAGCCCTCCTCCTCACATTCTTGGAGGGGCATGGTCTTGGTCTTGCTTGTGCTGGAGTGAGCCATGTCTGTTCCTTCCTGTGTGCCTTCTGTACCCCTTAACTCGGGTTCACGTGCTTGCTAGTTCTGGTCATCCCTATACATGTGCTCTGCCTTCCGGACTCCTGGTGGCATTGTACCTCCCTACCCTATGACTTCAGCAAGGCCTGTGGCTCTTGACCTTAAGCTAGGAGCATCTGCGACCTGTGTCCCTCTCATGAGAGATTCAGGCACACTGGAGATGGAGGCTGTTTGAGTGCCTGTCACTGAGCGCCTTGCCCCTCTTGCTCACCACCATGCTTCCTGTGTACTCTCTGTGTAGTCATGCCTTTTTGGAATGCAGACGGGTGTTGCTGTCCAGCAGAGGTGGCTCGGGTGGCATGAGAGAAAGCCCCTTGCAGCGAACCCCATGCACTAGGGTCTTCAGGAAAGGAGTTTGGCACCAGCTGACCTGCTATCAGTATCTGAGAAGTTAAAGGACTGGTTGGAAGGGCCAGGGTGACTGAGCCTAACTTAAGAATTCATAGCTAAGGGGCTGGGGATGTGGCTCAAGTGGTAGTAGCACGCTCGCCTAGCATGTGTGAGGCACTGGGTTCGATTCTCAGCACCACATAAAAATGAAATAAAGATATTGTGTGCACCTTAAAAACTAAAAAAATAGGGGCTGGGATGTGGCTCAAGTGGTAGCGTGCTTGCCTGGCATGCGTGCGGCCCGGGTTCGAGCCTCAGCACCACATACAAACAAAGATGTTGTGTCCGCCGAAAACTAAAAAATAAATATTAAAAAAAAAATTAAAAAAATAAATACTTATAAAAAAGAATTCATAGCTAAGGATGGTACTTGGAAGCACTAGGGGTTGTCTTCTTATATTTTGGTTTCGAAACTGTGTGAATCTCATACCTATTCCAATTTGAGGGAGTGGGGTTCCAGAGATTGAGCTCAGAGGTGCTTAACCAGTGAGCCACATCCCCAACCCTTTTTTGTTTTCTAATCATTTTTGAGACCAAGTCTTGCTAAGTTGTTGAGATTGACTTTGAACTTGTGATCCTCCTGCTTTAGCCTCCTGTGCTGCTGGAATGACAGGCGTGTGCCATCACACCCAACTCCAAATGTATTTTGAGAAAAGGAATCAGCTGGAGATTTTAAACATATAGTTTAAACACAGATTTAACATACATCTCAACAGAGGGCCTAAGGCTTCCAAGCAGCAGGATGTGTAGAGGGGTGATTTGGAGCCTGCAGCTGGGGATACCTGTCGCCACCTGGTGGCAGTATTCCTTAGTTTCAGATGCTTCTGCTGGATCAAGGTCAAAATCTTCTAGGATTTATAGGTGAAATGTGCAATCTTGGGAAACATTCAGCTATTATTATTTAACCATATGACACACCCAGGTGAGTGAATGAGGAGCACACATCAAATCTTATTTGGAAATAGTGGAGTTCTGCTTAGAAATGAGTAAATAAGAAGGGAATGGTTTGTGGTGGTGGGTTGATGTCCAGGGTGCCGTCTGGAGCACCAAGGCACGCTGTGGTCAGCATACAGGCTCTAGACTAGCCTACTGGACTCTCCTGCTTACCACTCGGGTGAAGGACCTGCCACTCTTTATCCCACGATTTGGGGTGTGCTCAGGATGCAAAACATTTTTTTTTTAATTTGTAGATGGACACAATACCTTCATCTTATTTATTTTTATGCAGTGCTGAGGGTCAAACCCCAGCCCCAGGATGCATAACTTTTGAAAAAAAAGATTTTCTTTTTTCCAGTGCTGAGGATAGAACCCAGGGCCTTTTGTGTGCTGGGAGCACTCTGCCAATGAGCTACTTCAGAACCATGAACATAGCTTATACGTAAAGTTAACCCTGAGTTGATTTTTGTTCATCTTGATTTAAAAATCTATGACAATCTATAAGAATAAAATCCACTGAGACCACAACAAAAGTAGTGACGTCCTAAAATAATGAATGTGTATCCCAGACGTGCCCTGTGCTTCCGGGTCTGGCTGCCAGCTTTGCCAGTTCATTATTTTAAATTAGTGCTGTACTCTTCCAAATATAGTTGTTTTTTAATGGTCTCGGATGTGATGACATGAGTTAAGTATAAACAGGCTACTAGCGTGATACATCCCTACACTTAGGGCCAGTGGTCTCTTGTCTTGGTGATTTTTGGGGGGGGAAATGATTACAGAAACATCAGTCACTTGTGCTTATGAATGTTTTATAATGCAAATTGAATGTGATGAAATATTAAAAATACCATTCATTAAATATTGAAAAGTTCAGTCTCTGGAACTGGCCAGATCTATTCATTGTTCTGCTAGCTTAAAGGAGCAATTTAGAAATTTTGAATTATAAAATTAGAATGCTGGGAAAGATAAAAGAGCTGGGACTATAGCTATGAAGTTACTTCCCCTGAACCCACAGCCATTTTAGGCTGTAGGCCTTTCCTTAAGACAGCAGGTCACAGTTCTGTCCCTGCAGGCCTCCAGCAGGTTTCTCTGCCTAGTGTCTTCAATTCCCAGTGGGTTAATAAAGGCAATAAATTCATTTAGTTTTTCAGGAGTTTTATGGACTCAAATACCGGAATGATTCATTAGTCTTATTATCCTGCTTGCGATTTTATTAAAATATTAAAAGTATTAAAACAGATTGTAATCATGTATTGTTATTAATGGCAAATCAAACTGTTTTAAAGTGAGAGATTGATGATAAACAATGCAGCGTTTGGAGAATGCTCATACTGTTTAAATTCAATTTTTTCGGTGTAGTTCCAGGGGCTTTACCACTGAGCCACATCCCTAGCCCTTTTTGTTTTTATTTTGAAGCAAAGTCCTGCTAAGTTGCTGAGGCTGGCCTTTATTCAGAGGAGTAGCCCTCCTGCCTTAGCCTCCAAGTTGCTGGGATCATAGATGTGCACCACTGCGCCCAGCCACACGCGTAGTTTTTTTTTTTTTTTTTTAAACATTTATTTATTTAAGTTTTCGGCGGACACAACATCTTTGTTTGTATGTGGTGCTGAGGATCGAACCCGGGCCGCACGCATGCCAGGCGAGCGCGCTACCGCTTGAGCCACATCCCCAGCCCCACACTCGTAGTTTACGATGGTCTGTTTCCCTATGCTGGCTACTGCAGGCGAGTCTCAGCCTATGTGCGTCACAGCACAGTTCACTTAAGAAGAGGCCTGGAGAGGATGCTGAGGCCCAACAGAGGTGAGGCGTCCAACCCAGTGCAGAGTGGAGCTGCACTCTGCTCCCACGGACTCTCTGGGACGGAAGGCTGCTGTGAGGCCAGTTCCGGAACTGTGGTACATCATGGAGGAGGGCTGTAGTGCTGCCAGGTTCTCCTCGCCAGATCCCCGTTCCAGGAGCACCTCATGGGAGGGACAGGACAAGTCTCAAAGACATTTTGAATTTGGTCTCTGTCATCTGGGTTGAATCTCATATTGAGTCCCCCGTAATTGAACCAGAGTAGCCTTTCCCAGAAGCTCTCTTTTGACCTCTTTGGTTCTTGTGCTGCTTCTGGATTTCCCAGCTTCCTTGTTTAGAGCACCCCTTCCAGAAGCCAGGGGCACCCTCCCGTGCTAAACCCCAAGTCGAACCAGCTCCTAGCTCCAGAGCCGTCTTCTCGTCTTCTCTGCGGGAGAGTCCAGAGCAGGACAGCTGGTTTCATTTGTACCCCACGAGGCTCCTTGTCTGTCCCTCTCTGCACCAGTAGGGCCTCAGCAAGTTGGTGCTCAGCACAGTGCCAGGGTATTAGAACGAGCAGCACAGAAGGCCATGCCCTCACAGGGTCTGGTGGGCTAGGACCGCAGCCTCCTCCACCTGTCCTGAGTGCCGGGCTGTCCTGAGCACTGGGTGCGTTGACTGTCACCTTCCAGAGTCATTGTCCTATTTTACAAATAAGGATACCGAGGCCCACATGTGCAGGTTGGGCAGGGCCCAGGCAGGGTTCACCCAGGTGGCTGGGTTCCAGGGGTCCATCTTCTCCCTGCTTGGGGCACAGATGGAGGGTGGGAGATGTGAGCTGCTGCAGGGAGCTGGAAGAGGCCGTGCACCAAAACCAAAGTGAGGCACTGGGGCGGAGTCCATCTTCTCCCCTCCTCCCGAATGTGCAATGGAGTGCTGCAGGGGCAGCGTGGGGCAGGATGCATGTCTGGGTAGATGGGAGCCCAGCTGGCTCTGTAAGCCAGATGGCAAGAAGGTTTGCAGAAACGTACGACATGCTGCTTTTCTTGGTGAACATTGTTTTTAAAAGTATGCTTATTACTGGGTGTGGTGGCACATGGCTGTAATCCCAGTGACTGGGAAAGCTGGGGCAGGAGGATCAAAAATTTGAGGCCATCCTCAGTAGTATAGTAAGATTCTCAAAAAGGGCTGGGGATATAGCTCCCTGGTAAAGCACCTGGGATCAATCTCCAGTATTTAAAAAAAAAAGTTATCATCATAAAAATATTATGTTAAAAATAAGTTGTTTTTTTTTTTTTTTTTAAAGAATGGATAAATATTTTTTCCCGGTTTTAATTTCTAATACAGTGAAGTTGATAGATGGACAGGCACGGACGTCGCAGAGGCGGTCCATGATTTTTGTTGTTAGTGGGCTTAGAAACTACAAGGGTTGAGAACCACCACTGTGGAGGAGTCCCGATGTCCTCCCTGCCCCGTGGAGGAGTGACGGTGGGTGGAGGTGGGGAGAGGGTTACTGGACTGCTGACAGCCGAGGTGAGCATAGAGGTGACAGGACATTGCTTTATCCTGGATTATTCACGTGTGTGGATTTTTTAAAATTGTGGCAAAATATACGTAACATAAAGTTTCCTATCGTTCCCATTTTGGAGCCTAGTTCAGGAGTGCCAAATTCATTTTGCAGCCTCTAGAGCTGTTCATGTTGCCAAGTACAACATCTCCGTGCTCTCCAGACCTACTCCAGGGATTGGCCTTGTTTTGAAAGCGGAGGCCGGGGGATTTGCTGTGGGCTGGGTGTGCTGTGCAGGTGTATCTGGTGCCAGTGTCTTCGGTTGGTGAGCAGACGGCTTTGTTCTGGTCTCTTCCCTTGCACACACAGGCCCCCACATGCCTGCTCACTCCAGACTCTTCAGCTATCTGAGGAAAGGATAGGCAAGGCCCAGGGGCTCCTGTCACTGCACAGCAGTGGAGAAGCACATTGCTTAACAGCAGGGGCAGGTCAGGCGGTCCCAGCTTTGTGTGGGCCTCACAGAGTGTGTGTACACAAACCAAGAGGGCTGCAAAGCCACCAGACGGTACAGTCTCATGGGACCTCCATCACATATTTGGTTTCTTGAAATGTCACCAGTGTGATGTATGACTGTAGTATCACATGGTGACATTGGATGCTTCTGGGTTGATTTGCACCTGCAGAAAAGAATTCAAAGGATTCATTTGGCCAATAGACTGGGCTCGAAATCAAGTCCTCACACTTTTCCGATGAGCTTCAATGACATGGGCCCTAGTTAGTCGTTTGGTGGGGGGGCCTTGGCACTTCTGAGGTAGAAAGGAGAGAAAAAGGAGCCACACTGTGCAGGAGTCACAAGAAGCTGGGCACAGCCAGCTCAGGGGACCCGGTGGCCAGAACCTGGAGGAAGTCCTGCACAGACCCTGAGCCCACCCCAGGCAAAGCAAAGCACACAAGAGCCAAAGAGATAGTGGCCGAGCAGAGGCCAGAACAGCAGCTCCAGCGCCTGTCCAGAAGGAGATCCACCCCTTGTGAGGAGGGCGGTCCTGGTTTACAGAGGAGGAAATCCCGATTGAGAGGCTCTTTGCTGTGCTCAAGGTCACCTGGCTCATAAAAGGGCGCCAGAATCTGACCCCAAGTTGGTGATGCTCAAGTGCAATTATTCTTAAACACTCTTTTTTTTTTTCATTTTTTTAAAAGAAATTTTGCATTTAGTTTTATTTTAATATATTTGTAGTTTTATATTAATCAGTATTTTTCAGCTTTTGCATTTTTTTTGTAATGAAGATTTAAAATGACACGGCAGTAATTAAGCAATGGTGATGTAAAGAAGAGCATTGTTCTTTGTAAACACCTGTGACTGGCTAAAAACAAGTAGTTTGAGTTTGTAGCCACTGATCCTTTTTTTCATCTTAATTTCTAGAGCAGTTTCTTTCTTATTTCCAGTTGCTTCATGGACAGATGAATTCTACAGGACTAACTCTAGAATTTTAGGATTTTGTCTTATTTGGTTTCAATACTGAACACTACAACCAAATGCGGTCTAGTGGGAGTTTTGTTTTACATAGGTTTGCTCTGGAGTGTGGCTTAGTGGTGGAGAGCTCACCTGGCACACACAAGGCCCACTGCCTCCTCCCTAGCTCCACAAAAGAGAGAAGGAAAAAAACAAGTGTGTCTTCAAAGACCGTGCGCTTCACAACAGTAACCCTAACCTCCCCTGTTTCCTTCTGCTTTGTTTTCAACCCAGTCAACAAACACAAGCCGTGGCTGGAGCCCACTTACCATGGCATCGTCACCGAGAACGACAACACGGTGCTGCTTGATCCCCCGCTGATCGCCCTGGATAAAGATGCTCCTCTGCATTTTGCAGGTAGGCATGTGGGTCTCGTCCCTCTTGGCCAACCTGGACTGGAGGGGAGCTTCAGCACCTGTTAGGATGGCTCTGAGCCTGTTTGGGAGTGTCTCGGTAGCTGAACCCTGCCCTGGTTCTGAGGCGATGTGTTTTTCTCTTGGTAGTCACTACAAAAACCTGTTCTGGTTGTTGAAAAGCAAAATACTTAACTTCACTACAGCGTTACGTGCCTCAGCTTGATGCAGCTGGGTGGATGGTGTCTGGACCCGTGGATCTCCAGCTGCAGCGGGCACAGTGGCTGAGGGTGGTGATGAGGAGCAGCCCTTGGGGGCCTTCTCACCCACTCCCTTGCCTATCAAGGCCCCAGAGACTCCCAGCCCAGCATTTCCTGAACCTAGGTTTTAGTTACCTGTAAAGACTGAAAATGCTGAACGGTCTTGATGGAGACTTTTGCCCAGGTTCACTTTTAGTAGGCTCAGCTTGGGGTTCGTAAGGCTGTGGCCTACACCTGTACCTTCCTGGAGACACACCTCCAGGAGACTTCCATCCTGAGGCGGCGGTCCGGCGGTCCGTGCTGTTGACACTTGGTGGCACTTTCCAAATCAAACTGGCCTGAACTGGTGGAGGGACGTGCTGCCTCACCCTTTCTTGTCCTCAGAGTCGGAACGACATTGAGAAGTTAATGTTTAAAGGGCAGTTTTTACGTGACTTTCTGCAGATCAAAACTCCCTATTAAAGAGTGCTCTGTTTGCCTGGGCAAAACTAGGAGCAGTTGGATGTGCTCATTTAAATGTGTCATTCGTTAATTTGACTTGATTTATTTATTTAAAATTATCTTTTTAAAAAAATAATTTATTTGTTGGTATGTGGTGCTGAGGATCGAATCCATTGCCTCATACATGCCAGGCAAGTGCTCTGCCACTGAGCCACGACCCCAGCCTGTTAATTTCACTTTAGCAAACTAAGGGACACGTGTGAGGTTGTTTCGGAAGCCTTGCTGGAGAAATGAACTTGCAGTTTGTTCTCTTCTGTGCCACTTCCATTGCAGAAGAACAGCCTGGGGCCAGCTTGTGCTGTGTGTGTCAGCATGGGGGACAGAGCAAGTTATGCTTGTCCACAGACCTGAGAGGAGGCCTTGGACACTCAAGCGCTTGTGTCCAGCAGCCGGGTGGTATTACATTGCTGGTTCCCCAAGTTGGAAGTCGTTTTCACATTGCCTGCTGGCCACGGTCAGTGTCCTATAGACCTGCGTGAGCATAGCCCGGGCATACCTGTGTGGTCACTGGTCTGTCCTTCCTCTGGAATGTGGCATGAGTGCCTCGTCCACCACCGTGTGGGGCCTGTGGAGCGTGGTCCACGTGTACTGATAGCACCTTTGCCCATACAGCATTTGTAACAGGATCCGTCCAGATGCTTTACAAGTAGGAATCAGTGCGGTGGTGCACGCCTGTAATCCCAGTGGCTCGTGAGGCTGAGGCAGGAGGATCGCCAAGTTCAAAGCCCGCCTCAGGAATTTAGTGAGGTCCTAAGTAACTTAGGGAGACTCTGTCTCGAAACAAAGAGGGCTGGGGATGTGGCTCAGTGGTTAAGTACCCCTAGAATCAATCCCTAGTACCAAAAACTTCCCCCAAAACAAACAAAAAGAGTGGTAACCCTCCCCAGCCTGCAAGGTGGTACCCTTCTTTCTGACATTCCCATTTTTTAAATTTATTTTGGTGGGGGCGGTACCAGGGATTGAACTCAGGGGGCACTCAACCACTGAGGCACGTCCCCATCTCTATCTCATATTTCATTAGAGACAGGGTCTCACTGAGTTGCTGAGCACTTCTCCCGTTGCTGAGGCTGGCTTTGAGCTCACAATCCTGTCTCAGCCTTGTGAGCTGCTGGAATTACAGATGAGTGCCACCCCGCCCTGCCTGGTCCTATTTTAAAGAGAGGAAACTGTGGCTCAGAGCAGTTAAGTTCCTAGCTGTGGGTCACACAGCTGGTGTGCTGCAGTCAGGACTCCAGCCCAGGGGGATGGCTCTTGGCCCGATGACGTAGCTGCATTTGTCGCTGCGGGAGGTCATAGGGAAGTAGGAAGTGAAATGGACATCCTGTGCCAGCTTTGAAGGAAAAGGTCACAGATGTGAAGCAATCACTTGGTTTTTTTCTTTCTCTTTGGATTTTATTGTATCACCTATCAAGCTGAATGTGTTATGGATGAAATAATACTTTTTGAGTTTGTTTTTGAGGATCCTCAGGATTTTAAAAATTGATGTATAAGAATTACATATTCGGATTTTAAAAAAACTACACAGAGAAGCAATTTAGACCCAAGCCACAGTTGTAGCTGGATTGTCTTTGCCATAGCAGACAAATAAGCCATTGTTTTCCCTCTGGAGGGTTTTTTGTTGTTGTTGTTTAATTTTTTTTTTCTTATTTGTAGTTGGACACATACCTTTGTTTTATTTATTTATTTTCATGTGGTGCTGAGGACCGAACCCCGGGCCTCACCGAGCTAGGCGAGCGCTCTGCGCTGAGCCCTGGCCCAGCCCTCCCTCTGGAGGTCTTCATGGAGCAGTCCTCGTCTGTGTTCCTTCCTCGCCTCTCTTTTCTGGACACAAGATGTGTGTACTGTGGAAGCCACTCTTTGCTGTTGCCATCCATCCATTCGTTGTTGTTGTTGTTTTGGGTACTGGGGATTGAGCCCAGGGGTGCTTTACCACTGGGACACATCCCCAGCCCTTTTTATTTTTTTATTTTAAGACAGCGTCTTGGGCCGGGGCTGGGGCTCAGCGGTAGAGCACTCACCTAGCACGTGCGAGACCCCAGGTTCGATCCTCAGCACCACGTAAAAATAAATTTATAAAATAAAAAGGTATTGTGTCTATCTACAACTAAAAATTTTTTTTTTAAATAAATAAATTAAAAAAAAAAAGACAGGGTCTTGCTCAGTTGCTGAGGCTGGCTTTGAACTTGTGACCCTCTTGCCTCAGCTTCCTGAGACACTGGAATTACAAACTTGTGTCACCGCTTCTGGCTCATCCATTGGTTTTTTAGTATACGGTATTTACCATACTGTTCAGCCGTCAACCAGCATCTCCTTCTAGAAGGTTTATTATTAATAGTGGAATCTTTTTAAAATATATTTTCAGGGGCTGGGGATGTGGCTCAAGCAGTAGCGTGCTCGCCTGGCATGCGTGCTGCCCGGGTTCGATCCTCAGCACCACATACAAACAAAGATGTTGTGTCCGCCGATAACTAAAAAATAAATATAAAAAAATATATATATATATTTTCAGAGCCAAGTGCCATGGCATATGTTTGTAATCCCAGTTTTTGGGAGGCTAAGGTAGGATAATCTCAACTTTAAGGCCAGTCTCAGAAATTTAGTGAGAATCTGCCTCAAAATGAAAAATAAAAGGGGCTGGGGATGTGGCTCAGTGGTAGGGCACCCCTGGGTTCAATCCCAGTGCAGAAAAAAATAGCTAGGGGTGGTGGCACACACCTAAAATCCTAGCGGCTTGGGAGGCTGAGACAGAAATATCGTGAGTGCCTTGGTTTTTGGCTGTTCCCAAGTCAATTCCATGAGTTCCCAATGACATTCCAATAGATTCCCTTTTGCCTAAGTTAGATAGACGAGATTCTGTTGCTTGCAACCAGAGCACCTCAACTAGAACCAGCACCGGGAACTTCTTGAGGAGCAAAGGAAACCATATCCTTGTAAAGGCAGGGTGCCCAGGGCCCGGGAGAGGCTTGGGAGCCCTGCTGCTTGGGGAAGAGAGTGGAGTTGGAGCCAACCTGAGATAGGAAGAGGACGTGGGAAGAGCGGCAAGGCTGCTTGATGCTAGGGAACCTGGAGGGGACAGAGGAGGCAGTGAAGACCGGTGCCAACAGCCAGCTGAGAGCCCCTACATGACCGGGTGGAGAAGGCAGGTCTCGGCTCTGTTTCACACTCTTCATGTTTTGCTTGTGAAAAATTCTCTAGTTAAAACCTCTTTGGTTATTTAGATGAGGTCAGAGGAGCTAAGGAGGAGGGGAGATGGACAAGGAAAGGAGCCTGGAGGGTCTGGTCCGCACCCAGGCTGGCACAGCTGGCACGCCGACTGTGCTGACTGAAGATACCGAAGGAGCTGTGAGTTCCTTTTAGTCACATTAGGACTGTCAGAGGGGGCGTGGAGGTGTCTGGGTGAAGCCACACCTGGGCTTGGCTTTAGGTACTCCAGACAAGCGGGACGCCAGGGTGAGTAACTCAAGCCCTGAGCATCTCCCCAAGCCTTTTCCTCCCTCCGCGTCTGGGGAGCCAAGACCTACGGGCTGCCCAGATGCAGCCTCTGCTCCAGCTGGTCCTCAAGTCCTGCCTTTCCTATAATCAACCCTGGCGCCTCCTTTTCAGGTCTCGCTGCTCACCCCCACCCCATCTTTGCCCCATTATAGTCAGAGTCCTGGGCAGACAGAAGGCTGCCTGGGCCCAGTGGTGCTCTCAGCCGTGGAAGACCCAAGTCTGCCCAAGGCCAAACCCTGGCTGTCCTGCTCTTGAGGCTGCTGGCCGGCTGGTGGTTTATCAGTCATCACAGGCAAAGGACCTGGCCTCGCTCGGGTTTAATAGGACCCAGCGTATTTGAGGCACCAAATCCTGTGGGTGGAGCCCACTGAAGTAGCTGCTTAAATCCTTAAAATCACAGGGAAATGTGGGAAAGATGCAGTTACACGTTCTGCCCGTCTTTCTATGAATGGAGCAGATCCTGAGAGCAGCCTGGAACTCCGTGATGTTTCCAGGGATTTTATGTTCTTACATTTGAGGGTCGTACCTTTGAGTCACTGTCCCAAGACTGCCCCCAACATATTGCAATACAATTCATGCTCAGAACCAGAGCCCAGCTCCTGTCCTCCCCAGGCCTCCCTCCCAGCCTTTCCCAGATTGGCAGAGGGCGTCCCTTGCTGGGTTACTCAGGCCACTGTCTGGGCCCTCTGATAGACTTGTTTTCAGGTCAGCAGCCACATGGAGCCAGCAGCAAGACCTCCTCATTCCTGCCTCAGGGCCTTTGCACCTAATTCTCTTTCCAAGAGAATCATGGGGTTTGCTCCCTTAATTTTCTCAGGTCTCTACTCAGACACTATTTTACCAATGAAGTGTTCCCTGCACACTTGGAGTCTACAGTTGAAACATCCAGGGCCCTTCTACACCCCAGACTCCTACCCCTCATCCCAAAAGAAAGATGAAAAGGGCTTCCCTCTGTTGGCAGACAGCTCTGTCCCTCCTGGTTGACCCATGGTCAGTCAAGGTCAGCACACTCTAGTCCTGGCTCCTTGGGAGTCTGAAGCAGGAGGATTACTTGGGCATAGCCTGGTCAACATAGTGAGACCTCATTTCCAAATAAAAGACTATGCTTAAGTGGCAAGTGTCTTTGAACCCCATGTGGCATTGGTTTGTGTTGGTGGCCCCACTCAGGCCAGATGTTAAATCACAGGGGGCTTAATCCATGCCTACCAAAGGCCTGGTGGCTCTGGTCAGGAAAACACTGCAGCCGTGGTCAATAACGCCAGTTCAGATGATAGGCAGCTGCCTCACTGTGTTTTCTCTAGAAAAGTCAACCCCAGGTCAGACTGAGTTTTCTATGGGCAACTTGAGTTATTTTAAAACATATTATGGGATACTCATGTACACCCAAAGAGTGTAAGCATCGTGAATTAGCACAACCCGGAAAGCTGCTGGGCATCGCCTCGACCTTCAGGTCTGCTCACAGGTCATCTCTAGAGCAGGGGTCGGCAGACTTTTTCCAGGAAAGTCTGCTGGAAAAAGCAGCGGCACTCACAGCTTCTTAGGTATTTTCACAGTCAGCATAGTTGGTGTGCCAGCCATGCCAGCCTGGGCACCGGCCAGAAGCAGCTCTGCTGGGCTGCTTTGGGCCCTGCCGGCCACCAGGTGTTTTGCAACTCTGTAAATCTGGAGCAAGCTCTGCTGTGGTAGGAGCCCGAGGCCCGACCTAAACAGAGGACAGCCATGAGCTGATAAAATGCTACTCGTGGAAACTGAAGTTTGATTTCACTAGAAAGTTTTCTCATGTTATAAAATATTGTTTAAAAAGGCAAAAAAACATTCTTAGAACACAGGCCATTCAAATACAAAGACAGAGTGAAATTGGCCGAGAAACTACAGTGTGCAGAGCCCTGCTCCAGGGCAGGCGTCCCTTGGACCTTGCGGGGAGAGGGGTGCTGCACGTCTACCCCCATCCCCCACGTGGCTAGCTGGCACTTGAGATGTGGCCAGCATGGCCAAGGAACTGAAGACTTAATATTGTTTTAATGTGAATTTTAGCCAAGCGGCTCCCACCTTGGGCAGAGCGGGTCTGAGGGGTCTCCTGCATGTGAGCAGCAAGCTTGGACAGAGCTGCCGTGACTGTGCTGTTCCTGTGCAGCAGAGTCCTGGGACTGCAGTGTGTTGACGTGATGGAGAACGCTTGCTCTGTGACAGCAGCGGTGCACCCCACCTGTTTTGCCCTGCAGGCTGTGGCCACCGAGTGGCAGTGAGAGTCACCAGCCGTTCTTGGCGGTCCACAGGATGAGTGAGTCTTAGGTGCCCAGGCTGTGAGGAAGTAAGTCATAAAACACTGCAGACTACATGACACCATATTAAAACCTTTAAAACACAAGAAAATGGAGCAGTGTTGTTCAGGGGATTCCATGGTGACGTTCGAAAAGGAGGGGCACTCCCTCTGGCAGAGGAGGAGGTGGGCTGTGTCTGTGACGGCTAGGCTGGTTGGGGCTGCATGCTGCCCATCTCCAGGTCATGGGGAGGCTGGCAGGGTCGGTGTTGACCTTGGAGAAGGGAGTTCTCATGGAGCAAAACTAATGGCCAGTTCTGCCTGGCCTCTGCCCAGTGAGGCTGGTGTTCCATCGCAGAGGGCTATTGGTCGCCTTGGTTGGGTGCTTAGATGGGAAGACCTGGCTATTAGTCAGAACAAAGGGTAAAACCTTTGGCTCCAAATGTCGGTTTCATTAAACCTAATGATGAGGGGAATATTACCAGATCCCAGCTAAGAGAACAGCTGGAAAATGGAAACACATAATCATCATCAAAGTATCATTAAAAGGAAATCCTGAAGACACCTGGGGGTGTCAGGCCAGCTCGCACAGCCTTTCTCCTGAGTAGCTCCCGGTAAGTGGGCTCAGCCTGTCGCTGAGGATGGGTCTGCGGTAGCAGTGCCAGCATCTGGCACCGAGTGCATTGCAAATCGTGTGTCGAGCTTTTCAATATGACGTGTTCATCTTTGACTTTATTTCCTTATTGTTCCGTCTTCACTCTTTCCTGAGTTACTGACATGGGTTTATCTTTTCTCCCTTTAGAGAGTTTTGAGGTGACAGTCACCAAAGAAGGTGATCAAGGGTTCTTTGTTTCCCTCTACTGAATATTAACCCACTAACTTTGTTTTTAAAATTGGGAATCAGCCCTTAAACAGAAGCAACTGTCATGCTCCTTTGCTCCTTTATTCTCCTACTCTGTTGCTATTTTAAAATGTATTGATGGAAATTGTGTGTAGCCAGACCTTGGCTAGAAATATCTGGAAATCAGACATCCATTTGAACCACACAGACAGCACCGTGCATTTTTTTTGTTAATTCAACCCCAGAGATTTGCTTCATAACAATTTTCTATTTGTTAGAATCATGGAGGAATTCAGTCTTACTTTTGTGTGAAATATGTTTTGTGGAGTTTCGTATACATGTCAGAACATTCACGCTTGTTCTCCCACGGGCCCATGTGGAGACGTGCCCTTGAGCTCCTCATGACGCTTCTGAGCCAGTGTCGCTGTGGTTGGTCCCTGGCTGGGTCTCTCTTCAGGTGTGGTAGGATAAAGGGAACCTAGCCGAGCTCCCAGGACAGAAGCCGGTGACGGCTGTTGAAATGGATGCCTGAAAGTTGGTATTTCTACCTTCTCCAGCGGCTTGTTTTGATTCCCTAATTTTAGCCAGGCTCATTGCACAGGAAGACTTGGTTCTTATGATTTTTTTTCTTGACAGAATTTCTGTATTACGGTGCTGGTCCTATATCTCACACTTCTTCCTCTCTCAACACTTAACTGCTTTTTATCCTCTCTCTGGTCCAAATCCAAAGAGCTGCCGCCTCGGGTGGCCGGGAGCCCTGGTGCTCAGGCCTGGGCTCTTGCTAAAGAGACTCCTCAGTGCTCCTGTGGAATGCCTGTCTCTGTCTCCTCTCTGTGTTCCTGCATGAATGGATGCAAAGTAAACAAGTTGCTTGGAAAGCCAGATTGCTTTTTTTTTTCTTTTTACTAAAGCCCCCGAACTCACCCGTGTTAAAAGCACAGTGCCCCCTGCTTTGTCCACGGACCCTCCAAACCCCCTGGCTGCAGAATTATTGTTTATTTTCTCTGGGGGAGGTTGGCATGTGCCGTGGGTTCCCATGGCAGCAGTTCTAACCTGCTCTGCTTTGACTCCCCAGGTGAGATTTGTGGCTTTAAAATTCACGGGCAGAATGTCCCCTTTGATGCAGTAGTAGTGGATAAATCCACGGGTGAGGGAATAATCCGCTCGAAAGAGAAACTGGACTGTGAGCTGCAGAAGGACTACACGTTCACCATCCAGGCCTACGACTGCGGGAAGGGTCCCGACGGCACTGGCGTGAAAAAGTCTCATAAGTAAGCAGGCCGCAGTGGGAGAGCCCCAGAGAGCGTGCACGTGAGGAGGAGGCAGCCCTGCCGTGTTCCCAGGCTGCCCATGTGTAGGGATTTAAGGCAGAGGCACCCTCAGGGGTCTGCGCTGTGTCAGGGTTGGTCCACCCTCATGCACAGCTCCTAGCCAGAGCCCACCATGTACCGTAGCAGGTTCTGAAAAATAAATGAATGAGTAATTTTATCCCACCAAATACGCTGTTAAAGAAACAAGGCCCGGGCTGGGGAGGTGCCTCAGTGGTAGAGTGCCCCTGGTTCAGTCCCCCAGAGCCACAAAAAAAGAGGGGGGGCAGGATTGGTATCCTTTTGGTAAAAAACAGAACAAAACCCCAAAACCCAGCTTTCCCCCCCCTTTGTCCAGAGCAACTGTCCACATTCAGGTGAACGATGTGAATGAGTACGCGCCCGTATTCAAGGAGAAGTCCTACAAAGCCACGGCCACGGAGGGGAAGCAGTACGACAGCATCCTGAGGGTGGAGGCCGTAGACGCAGACTGCTCCCCGCAGTTCAGCCAGATCTGCAGCTATGAGATCGTCACCCCGGATGTGCCATTCACCGTGGACAAGGATGGTGAGCACAGGGGCTGCCCAGAGCAGGGCCCCGGCCTGGTGGCCTCATGTTCCGCCAGCCTGTAACCGCTGTGCCTCAGCCTCCACTTTTACTCTGTCGTGGCGACCTTGGTCTCAGCCCTTTTGTAATGCTGCTGGTGGATGTTGCTTACAGCCAGGCAGGACAGACTGCGGGTCAGTGGTCTCCAGCCTGAGCTTCTTCCTGGGTTGGCCTTGGTGGCTTAATGCACTTGCCATTTGTGTTTCATTCGAGGATGTGGACCAGGGTGACGATGGTTCTCTGTTGTTTTTTTCTCCACTGCCAGGTTATATAAAAAACACAGAGAAGCTCAGCTACGGCAAGGAGCGTCAGTATAAGCTGACCGTCACAGCCTATGATTGTGGGAAGAAAAGAGCCACGGAAGATGCTCTGGTGAAGATCAGCATCAAGCCCACCTGCACCCCTGGGTGGCAAGGTGAGCGGCAGTATCCCTTCACCCTCAGGCCTGTTCTGGAAACCCGGGTTCCGTGGGAACCTAAGTGTGTGTTTCCCTTCTTTCCTCCCTCACCAATGGTCGCCCAGGCTGGAGTGACCGGGTGGAGTATGAGCCTGGCACGGGCACCTTGGCTGTGTTCCCGAACATCCACCTGGAGACGTGTGCCGCGCCGGTTGCCTCCGTGCAGGCCACCGTGGAGCTGGAGACCAGCCATATCGGCAAGGGCTGCGACCGAGACACCTACTCTGAGAAGTCTCTTCACCGGCTCTGTGGTAAGGAGGCCTGTGTCCCCAAGCTGTCCTTCCCCAGGGAGGGTGAAAGACGCTGCAGCAGAACCCATGTGTGTTGTGGGATAGTGATGAGGGAACAGATTAGCTTCCAAAATGGCTTTTGCTGCCTTGCTGGATGATGTTCACCCCGAACATCATTACGCACTCCAGGGAGTGCGTAAGCCCTAGAAGTCCATCCAGGATGCTAGGTGTATGTGCATCTAAGAACCATGGAGTTGAAGATAGTAACATACATTGAGTCATCCAAATAAGGGTGACACAGGAATGAGCCAGACCTGGTAGCATGCTGTGGTTCCAGCCACTCAGGAGCTTGAGGCAGAAGGATCCCTTGAGCCCCAGAATTCAAGGCCATCCTGGGCAATGGAGCAAATTGTAGTCTCAAAACAAGAACAGTCAGGTATGGTGGTCTCATCTATAATCCCAGGGACCCCAGAGGCTGAGGCAGGAGGATCAGATCAGCCTGGACAACTTAGGCCCTATCTCAAAACAAACAACAAAAAAGCAAAACCAAAGTATCAGAATTGTTAAATGGTAAATATGTGGAAGGAGAGAATCACGCTCTGCCGGCATGCCTGTGAGGAGGACACAGGTGTTCGTGTCTCTGAGCCCAAATGTTCACAGTCATGTACTTGTGTGGTTGTAGACTAAGAGGCTGGGGACGTTTTACATGTCAAACTCTGCATATCTGCACAGCATGCAAAACTTGTTTCCTTTCTCCTAATACCACTGTTTCTTGTGGTATTAAATCCACATCTTCTTAGTAGAACAGCTGAAAGGCAGAATAGGAAGGATTTAATTTTTAAATTCAGGCATGCGTTTTACCCTATGCTAGGTACTTCATGTGGTTTTAACTTAGCCTTCCCAATAGGCCCACTGAGTAGGCAGCATTGACTGTGTTTTTACGGAGGAATCAATTGAGATCAAGGGAGGTTAAGTAGCTCGTCCAGTGACACGTTTCAGGAAGTAGCATAACTAGGATTTGCATTGAGATCTCTGGTTACTCAAAAGACTAGGCCAATCCAGACCAACCACACAGGGGTCGAGGACCAAGCAACCAAGAGAGTGTGAAAGATCTTTTTCAGTACACAAACTTAAAAGAAAATTTGGGGGCTGGGGAAAACCACAGTGGCACAGTACATGCTTAGCTTGTGTGAGGCCCTGCTCTCCATCCCCAGCACCCAAAAGAAAAGAAAAGAAAAAAAAAACACCTGACCTTGGCAATACATGACGACAGTTGTAGGATCATTTCCTATTCTTTGACTTCCATTTCTGGAATTTATCCTTGGAGCATAATCATGGGGCCACACAAATGCTCATCAAGGAGAGGCTGATGATGGGAAGGAACTGGAAACAGCCTCGGTGTCCCCAGGGAGAGGGGCTAAGTGACAGCAGCCTACCTGTTTAAAATCAGGCTGTAGAAGAAACTGGAGGGGTGGGTGGGAGGGGGTGTGTGGGGGTGTGGGTGTGTTGTGTGCATGGCAGGCCTCGTTCTTAGCAGAGTTGATTGCATGTGTGCACACTTCAAGGAGGCCTCTCTAATGCTGACACACAAGTGCTGTGCGTACTTGGGTGGGTAATTAACAGTCCTTCATTTGTGAAGAAGAGTAAACCAGGACCAGCAAGTCGTCCAGCAGCAGATGAAGCCAGCTTCTTGGAGTGGCTTGGCCCCCTGGAGCTGTGGGCATACGCTGAACTGACGGTCAGTGTGGTGTGGTTTTAGGGGCTGCCACTGGCACTGCCGAGTTGCTCCCTGCCCCCAGCAGCTCTGTGAACTGGACCATGGGCCTCCCCACGGACAACGGCCACGACAGCGACCAGGTGTTTGAGTTCAACGGCACCCAGGCAGTCAGGGTCCCCGACGGCCTTGTTTCTCTCAGCCCCAGAGAGCCCTTCACCATCTCCGTGTGGATGAGGCACGGGCCTTTGGGCAGGAGGAAGGAGACCATTCTTTGCAGTTCAGACAAAACAGGTAGGATTCTTTTCTGAAGACACTGCTGCTGTCCAGGGTCTGGGGGGTGGCCTCTGGAGGCAGGTGCCCTTCCTTCCCAGAGCCTCAGGCGAGCTGGTCGGTCTACGGACACCGTTTGTGCCAGGGGCACTTTGTCCTCTAGAGACCCTATCAGCATTCAGGGCTTCATTAGTTTTGCTCGGTGGATTATCGTCAGCAGTTACCATGGGCACAGTTGCTCAGTAACGCCCGAGTGTATTTGTTCCTAAACCCTCCATGGCCCATCTGGAGGGTTCATTTATGCAGATAAAGTTGTGTCTTCAGAATAAATTAAAGAAACAGCTGTGGTTCCTCTCGAGGATCTTAAGTTGGCATTTTACCCAAAGAAACTGTCTTGCAGATATGAACCGACACCATTATTCCCTGTATGTCCATGGGTGCCGGCTGGTTTTCCTCCTCCGCCAGGATCCTGCTGAGGAGAGGAAGTATAAACCTGCAGAATTTCACTGGAAGTTGAATCAGGTGAGCAAAGAAAGACTCATCAATTACATTTTTTTCTCTTTCCACATTTTTTATTGGTGTGGTACAGTTGTATACAGTGGCATTTGTTGTTACATATTCCTACATGTACATAATATAACCATGTAATTTGGTCAAAATTACTCCCCAGCACTTTCTCCCTCCCTCTCCGTCTCCCTCCCCCTGGTCCCTTTCCTCTACCCTACTGTTCTCCCTTCAATTTTCATGAGACCCACCCACCTATTTTTTCCTTTCTCTCCTTCAGCTTTCACATACGAGAGAGAATATATGACCCTTGACCTTCTGAGTTTAACATAATGGTCTCAAGTTCCATCTATTTTCCTGCAAATGACATAATTTCATTTTTCCTTATGACTGAATAAAACTCCATTGTGTACATACACCACATTGTCTCTATCTGCTGTAAACATGTGTCACTGTAATAAGATGACTAATTTTTCAGGATAAATACCAAGGAATGGAAATAGCTGGGTCATAGGATTCCATGCCTAGTCTTTCGAAGAACCTTCACAGTGATTTCCGTAGTGGTTGTACTAGTTTATAGTCCCACCAACAGTGTAAAAGTGTTCCTTTTTCTCTGTGATCTCTCCAGAATTTATTATTATTTGTATTCTTGATGACCACCATTCTGACTGGTGTGAGATGAAGTTTCAGTGTAGTTTTGATTTGCATTTCCCTAATTGCTAATGATGTTGAACATTTTTTCATTTATTTGTTGCCCATTTGTGTTTCTTCATTTGAGAACTGTCTGTTTAATTCATTTGCCCATTTATTAATTAGGTTGTTATTTGGTGTTAAGTTTTTTTTTAATAGATTCTAGATATTAATCCTTTGCCAGGAGAGTAATTAGCAAAGATTTTCGGCCTTTCTGCCAGTTCTCTCTTCGCATTCTTTTCCTTTGCTGTGGGGAAGCTTTTTAATTTGATGCCTTTCCCACATGTTAACTCTTGGCATTATTTCCTGAGCTTTAGGTGTCTTACTGAAAAAGTCATTGCCTTTGCCCACATTGGGGTGTTGACCCTCTGTTTCCTTCTTGGAGTTGCATGGTTTCTGGTCTAATTCCTAGGTCTTTGATCCATTTTGAGTTGATTTTTGTGCAGGGTGAGAAATAAAGTTGTAGTCTCTTTCTTCCACATATGGTAACCAGTTTCCTCAGCACCATTTGTTAAAAAGGCTGTCTTTTCTCCGATATTATGTTTTTGGCATCTTAATTGCAATTTTTAAGAGAAACTAGCTACTGCAACCTTGCACATGGCTGGTGTAAATAGAAAAAAAAATATATATATATATATAATGTATATATAATATTTTTTATTATATATAAATGGATTTTTTTAACTTTATTTATTTGTGGTGCTGAGGATCGAACCCAGGACGTCACACATGTTAGGCAAGTGCTCTACCACTGAGCCACAACCCCAGCCCTAGTCAGAATATATTTATGATTTTATTTCTGTGTCTGTGGTTAAAAGGATAGTAAATTAAATCTCTTTAACTCCATTTCACTGAAAGCCTCAAGTTTTTTCCATGTGTGTATTTATATGTATAATATTGATATAAAAATTGCACATTTTAAATTCAACATACTGTTATATAAGGAGCACTTGCTGAAAAATTGGATTGAGATACTTGTATTTGTTCACTCGTTCATTATTTAAGGCCTAGGCTACCACATCATGCTGAGGATCCCCAGGGTGACAGAGCTGTTCGGTGGCCGTTCAGCAGTTTTGGCACCATAGCATGTGTTAAACTTTCAAGCAATTTTGACATCCGTCAAACCCGCCTGAGCCACTAGCTTGAGTGGTAAACAGTTTTGATATTAGATCATGTCCCATTCCTTTTGATGATGTTGTTTCTCTGCAAAGCTAATTTTCCAATAGTTGCTGTGATAAAAAGCAAATATTACACAAAAATCCACGTGTTACAGGAAATGAGAGGACACTGTCATCTGAGAGAGCCTTCTCAGAATCAGAGCTGACCATTTCTTCTCTTGATTCAGGACTGGACAAGAAGGGAATCTTTGGCCAGTCCCTATTGTCCTAGCTTGATTTTATTTAGCTCCTGGAGTTCATGGGCAAAGGCTGGCCTGGTTAGACGCACCTGTGGTTGCTCAAATATAATGTCCTCTAAAAGAGCTGCAAGATAAAAGCAGAGAAGCTTGAGTGAGGACAGGGCCACCTAAGCAGCACTGACTAAGGGCTCAGTTGGTAGAGTGCTTGCCTAGCATGCACAAGGCCCTGGGTTCAAATCCCAGCATTAACTAAAAAATTTTTAAAAAAGAGCATTCAGAAGCTTGAGTGGGGAAGAGCGTGTGACTGTGGTGAATTCACCTCTTCCTGGTGTAATTGTTATTTACATAAATAATTATATTTTTTCAGAAGCTTTTACCGTTATGTTTTCTAAGAAACTAAAGAAAGGTATAATCTGGAAAAAATACTTTTTTCGCATAAATAGATATTTTAGGCATGTTACTTTGTGTTTCATGTTTAGTTTCTTTTGATTACATATTTTTAAAAACTTAATTATGAAAAATTTTAGACATGTAAAAGCAGACAGATTAGCATACAGAGCAACCCTGCAAACCCTCTGGCAGTGGCCAGCTCCCGGTCAGTCTTGGTTCATTGTTCCACCCCTTCACTGTTAATTTTTGTCAACCTCCTCAAAAACAGCTTAATAGTTTTCAAGAAATCCGAGGCAGGCCGGGTGTGACGGCACATGTCTGTAATCCCAGGGACTCAGGCATCTGAGGCAGGAGGACTGTAGGTTGCAGGCAGAGGGGGGCTGGGCAGTGCCCCTGTCTGGGGCCTGTGCCCCAAGGAGAGGGAAGTACCCTAGAGATGATGCTCTGTCCCTGTTGGTGACATTTGAAGAACACTTCATCACTAAACTTTTTAAGAAATTTTTTTTTAGTTGTAGATGGACACAATATCTTTATTTTATTTATTTTTATGTGGCGATGAGGATTGAACCCAGGGCCTTACAAGTCCCAGGCAAGTGCTCTGCCACTGAGCCCCAGCCCCTGCCCTCATCCTTAGACTTCTAAGTCCTTCTCTTGTTGGGGCAGCCTGTATTCACTCCTTACCCCGCTGTGCTGCTCTCTCCACAGCTGTGGACAAGAGGGCAGGTTGACAGCTTGTGCTTCCTTGGCTTCTGGTAGGTCTGTGATGAGGAGTGGCACCACTTTGTCCTCAACGTGGAGTTCCCGAGCGTGGCTCTCTACGTGGATGGTGTCTCTCACGAGCCCTTCTCTGTGACCGAGGATTACCCGCTCCATTCATCCAAGATAGAAACGCAGCTTGTGGTCGGAGCTTGCTGGCAAGGTAAGGGCAGTGCTCCCCAGGCCCAGCCATGGGATCGCGCCTCTGTGCTGCGCTGGTGGGAGCAGGCTCTTACCAGCTTCTTACACCCCGGACCCTGGTTTCTCATTTCCTTTATCTTTCCCTTCCTCCTCCTGTGCGTAGCCTTTCTGGGGACACTGCTGTGTCATGCTACAGCACAGCCCGTCCGAGGTACTCCGTAAAGGTGACTGTGAGCCCTGCACACTCCATCACCCTCCCACTCACTGGGAGGGAGCAGCACGGAGGGAGTGTGTGGTTGTGGGAATTGCTTTACAAATCATCTTCTCACTGAAGTTACAAGAACAAAGGAGCAACAGTCAGCGATCAGGCACAGACAACATAGAGGACTCGGAAATCTCTGGGCTGAGGGACTCTGCCAAGTTCTGAGCGTTTGACAGGCTGGTAGGAACCTGGTCAGGGAACTGCTCTGGTGAGGAGAGCTTTCTGTGGGGCACATGGCGTGGCGTGACTCACACCAGAGCGGCCGCACCACTCCCTCCTGCTTACTTGTGCAGGCTGTGGGCCCTCTCCATTATCTGCTACCTCTAGTAATCCCTAGGGTCTGCTTTGTAGCTAAAGAAACAGAGGCTCGGTCCAGGATCAGCCAGTGGGTAACCACGGAGCCAAGATGCAAACCGGGCAGCCAATGCCCTCAGCCTGTGCTCTGACCCGTCGGACCTGGGCCTTTGAGCGTCTCCTACGAAGCTGAGCCTTTGCTTTTGCTGACGCCTGTGGGCCTCTAGTCTACAGCACTCGGTCCCTAAGCCCCCGTGAAATCGAGAGAACCAGCTTACCTGAAATAGCAGCCAATGTGCTGAGGAATTAGCAGTGAACGTTTTGCCCATGGTGCTCTAGTAACCTGTGGAGAGTAAGCCTTAGTGGCAGGACCTGGAGCGGCCGTAGTTCAAAGTTGAAGCGCTTTGTGACCGTACTTTGATATCTGCAACTGCTGTGGCATGATATGAAAATATCAGTGATTTTTATTGATGACAAATTGCAGTTCTTGCTAACACTGGTGTGGTATGTAGCCTACATTTATAACCAAGGGAAATGCCACATGTCAGAAGTTAGTGGAAATGAGCCTTAATTTTTTCAACTCAAGTTCATGGACCCCTCAGTCTCCCCTGGGGGTTCGTGTGCCCCGCTTAACTCCATTTCTTTTCATTTCAGGGCATCAACATCACTACATGGGGTGGGGGGGGCTGGGGTTGTGGCTCAGCAGTAGAGCACTTGCCTAGCATATGTGAGGCCCTGGGTTCCATCCTCAGCACCACATATAAATAAATAGAATAAAGGTATTGTGTCCAACTACAACTAATAAATAAATAAACAAATAAATAAATAAGCATCACTACATGTGCTCCCTGAACAGACCTTTGAATATTTTCCCCCCCTAAAAAATCAATAGGTTGACTGGGGTTAAGAACTTATGGGGGTGGGGGAGCCTAATTCACAAGAGAGATTTCTTTTTTTCTGAGACAGGGTCTTGTTAAGTTGCTAAGACTGACCTTAAACTTGTGATCCTCCTGCCTCAGCCTCCTGAGTTGCTGGGAGTACAGGTGTGAGTTAACATGCCTGGCCAGATATACTTAGGAGAATGCAGGTTCTTTAAAGTGAAGAGTAGTAAGGCAGTGAATTGGCATGTGCCTCTTCAAGCAGATCCCTTAATTTTGGTGACAGCCAACCATGAGGAAGTGCAATGAGAGACCAAGGAATGAGAAACAAATTATGAAGCATTTTTAAAATTGATATTTTTAGACTTTTCAGTTCAATGCTTCCTAGATTAAACAATAACTCTTGAATGATATTTTTAAAACTAGAGTAAAAACACAGGTGTGAACCTAGATGGGACTTCTCTCCTAGGAGCTTAGTTGCTGTGGTTAACATGAACCACCAGCCCGCGCTGCTGCCTTTGGCTCCTGTTCATGTCATGGTATCTCTGCCATCAGATAGAGATGACTTTTTATTCTCTCTTTTTACCTTACCCATCTCGGCACCCTTAGCTGAAAATTCACTTAAATTCCCAAACCAAACACACTCAAATCCTACAAAGTTAGTTAACAAGAAGGAGGGTGTCCTTTTTCCTTTTGGTAGATAGGAAATGCTTTCCTTGATAGTTTACTGTGGAGAAAGCTGGGCCTGGGGCAGCAGCTCATCTCCAGGACGTCAGTGTCACCTGTAAGGGTGCATTACAGGAGCCCTGTGTTGGATGTGGAGGCTGCAGAGGGCTTCATCTGAGCACAGGTCTAGCCTGGCACCTGACACCTCTCCCCCCTGCTGAACAGAGGTGCCTCAGTAGACTGCAGAGACCAGTGTCCAGAGCAGCCCTGCTCCCCGAAAGCTGTCCTGAGGGCATTGGTCACACACTCAGCTGGGAGGCGAGCGCCCCGCCCTGCCAGGCCTTATACTCAACCCTAATCCATGTCTGTGGCAGCGGTGGCTGGTGTGCGCCCCAGGCTCACCATAGCTTGTGCTTCTCTGGGTGAGTTCCTCAACCTCTCCTCCGAGAAAGTGCTTACAAATGTCTTTGTTGCTTAGAAGTCCAGACAGATGCGAACTGTTTGGAGATTCCAAAAAGCACAGGTGTGTGTTTACCGCGCACCAGGCCTTGGACCCTTGTGTGTGCTGTCCCACTGTGTCTGTATAGAGACTGTCGCTATTTGGGAGCAGGGCAGAGCTCACATAGGGTGGCAGGTGACAGCAGTGCCTCGGTGCTCCTCTCCTTGGGTGCCCTCCTTGGGGCTCAGGATGATGGGATCTGTGAATTCCATGTCTGTGCTTCTATTCTTCATCTTTTAAATCTATCTCATGTTGCAGCAGGGAGGATACAGGAAGACAGAATAGAAGAAGAAGAGTGAGGGGTGTGGACCTGGCGTCTGGGCATGGGTGATGGAGTGCCCGCTCGCACCCAGGTGGAATATGTCCTGCAGAGGGCTGAGGAGGGGTTTTCTCTTTGGGTTTTGTATTTGGATGCTTCAAAACTGATTTTCGCCATCCACTGTGAAGAGCCTAACCTGTCGGTCCTTTTCTGTTGTCTGTCTTGCTTTTCTACAGAGTATTCAGGAGTTGAAAATGACAATGAGACTGAGCCTGTGACTATGGCCTCTGCAGGTTGCTGGATTTTTCCCCCCTACAGTTCACTGTTTTGTTTCATTTAAAGATGAGACATTGATTCATTCCACGTGTCGCATGAAACACGCAAGTTGCATTTTGGTCCTGGCTGCCCTCCCAGCAGCTTCACTGCATTGTGCTCCCCACCCCCACCCTGCCTCATGACTCCCATGGAAGGGACGGCACGTGACTCATTCCCTCAAAGCACTCATAGGCTTTTAGTTCTCATCAAGTTTATCTTGGTCTTGCTGCACAGGGATCCCTGCTGAATCTCCAGGCTGGGTTTGGGAGGCCACCATGTGGTACTCAGGCGGCTGAGCCACAAGACAGGAAAAGACTCTTCTAGCCTTTCTTTCCTGTTCGGTACTGAAGCTCAAATAGCTATTTCTTAGAAATCTCAATCCCTAGTGATGGCTTGCCATGCCCAGTGACTTTGTCAGACAAGACCCATGAAGGTCTGTCTCTTCTCCGTCACTTCAAGGCTGGTGTAGATTTTGGCTCTTTGTTCTAGTCCATCAGGGACCATTTGGTGGGTTTTTGTTTTCCTGGTCATGTCTCTGCTTCCTGGATTTCTGCAGAAGTAGGAGACAGGAATGACGGGGCTCGACAAGACGGTGGCTCCCTGAAGGGCCTCCACAGGCCTGGGGCAGGGTGCGGCTTCAAGTGTCCCTGTGTTCCTCCCCTGCTCGAGTGTATTCTAGTTAGAGGAAGCAGCCCCCAGAGCGCTCAGCTGACCAGCAGGCAGGGGCTGGTACTGGTAGGGAGTGTTGCCGGGCACCCTGGTGGTGGATGCAGGGTAGGCCACCATCGCCAGGGAGAGGCTGTGTGTGTGGGGACTCTGATGGGGCCTCTTAGTTCCTGGCTTGGGGTGAGGGACCCCCAGCTCCTCTCTTCTCCAGGCCACATGCATGATCACAAACAATTTAATTTCTTCATTGCGCTTCCATGTAGATGGCAAGGCTAACAGGATTTGGTCAGAACTAACCTGCATGTCCATCCATCGAGCTGCCACCACCGGTAACACTGCACTGAGAAATTAACCAGGAGTGCCAGGGACATACACCTGACTTCTTTCTTCTCCCCCACTGTTCCAAAGGTGGCGACTTACACATGACCCAGTTTTTCCGAGGTAACCTGGCTGGGCTAACGGTACGTTCTGGGAAACTCGCAGATAAGAAGGTGATTGACTGTCTGTATACCTGCAAAGAGGGGCTAGACCTACAGGTCCCTGAAGATGTCGGCAGAGGCGTGCAGGTAACACTGGGTGGCCACCTGTCCCACACTCATGGGCCCCTCAGGCACAATGGAGAGCCCAGTGGAACAGGCAGAACTCTGGGATGATGACGTTTGCACCTGAGTTGTTACCTGGAATTATACGAGCTTTTCAAGTCACCCATTCAAATAAATCCAGGCTAATCCTCTGCCAGAGCAGCCAGGGCCTCAGCAGCAGCATCAGAGCCTCATTCCTCTTCTATCCCTTTGCTGTGATTTCAGATCCAAGTAAGCCCAAGCCAGTCGGCCTTGACCTTGGAAGGAGACGACATCTCGGAGCTGGATAAAGCTCTGCAGCACGTCTCCTACCTGAACTCACGGCAGTTCCCCACGCCAGGCATCCGCAGACTCAAAATCACCAGCACAGTCAAGTATGTCCTGATTTCTAGAAATGAGCTCATTTTCACTCAGTGACAGTTGAGAGGAAATGTGTGCTTTTAGGTTGCAAGATGCCCTGGCCTCCCTTCTGTGAGGAAAGGCCAGCGCCACACTCCCACATGGTGGGGTGGGAGGTCTGCTGATGGCTGTGGTTTGTGCAGGGGCCATCATTCTCTGTCCCCAAGGTAGTGGGGACCCGTGCAGTCCCCCTCCACCACCCTTTGTATCTGAGGATTCCCAGGTGGCCTTCAGAGCCCTGACTGCCTTCTGTTTCTTGCTGGTAGGTGTTTTAATGAGGCGCCCTGCGTTGCGATCCCCCCAGTCGAAGGCTACGTCATGGTTTTGCAGCCGGAAGAGCCCAGGATCAGCCTGAGTGGTGTCCATCGCTTTGCCCGAGCGGCTTCTGAGTTTGAGGGCTCAGAAGGGGTTTTCCTGTTCCCTGAGCTTCGAATCATCAGCACAATCACACGAGAAGTGGAGCCCGAGGGGGATGGCCCTGAGGACCCCACAGGTAGGCACAGGCAGCCTCCTCACCTTGCTGCTGTGCACATGCCCCCCGCTCTCCCTCTGGGGTTTTGGGGGCTCTGCCTGGGAGGGCTTTTGACTTGCCTGGTGTCATTGTGCTCTTTGGAAACCCACTCAGGGTCCTTTCCTCTTTCTCTGACTGATGTGCGGCTCTGAGATGTGTCTTTAGGCTCAGTCCCTAGGCGGACAGTGTTCCCGCTGTTATTGCCCAGGATTCATGAAGTACCTTCATTTGTTTTGTTTGTGTATTTATTTTGTACTGGGATCAAACCCAGGGCCTGTGTGTGCTAATAAGCACCCACTCTACCACTGAACCACACCCTCAGCAGCCCCCAGTTCTTAAAGGTGACTCTTCCTTACCTCTATTGCTGGTCCTTAAAAGGGGTTTGTGAGCTGGCTGTCCATCATGGGGTGGCCAGCCTTGCTGGGCCCCACAGCTTGGTGACTTCTGGTTGGGCCATTTCTGCAGTTCAAGAGTCCCTGGTGTCTGAGGAGATCGTGCATGACCTGGACACCTGTGAGGTCACGGTGGAGGGAGAGGAACTGAACCCGGAGCAGGAGAGCCTGGAGGTGGACACCGCCCGCCTGCAGCAGAAGGGCATCGAAGTGAGCCGCTCTGACCTGGGCATGGTCTTCACAGGTGAGAGAGGTGGACTGTGAAAGCCCTTGGCCACCTGGCTCTATCCTCATCTTCAAACATGAGGAGAGCCAGCACTGCTGCATACTGTCCCCCTCTGCACAGGAAGGGGACACACAGCACTGACTTACATAGGATGGGGCTAGCTAGCACATGCCCCTTAAATGCCCCGCATGATCTGCCTTTGTCTCCTAATTGGAAAGCCACAAATATGTGGCTGCTGACTCAGCAGCCCAGGTACCGACTTTAGCCACTGGGGCCCTGGCTCTGGCCCCACCCAGTTTCCTAACTCGAGCCACCTGACACTCTTCTCAACGCTGACCCTGCAGGTGTGGACACCATGGCCAGCTACGAAGAGGTTTTGCACCTGCTGCGCTACCGGAACTGGCATACCAGGTCACTGCTCGACCGGAAGTTCAAACTCATCTGCTCTGAGCTAAATGGCCGCTACCTCAGCAATGAATTTAAGGTGGAGGTGCGTATAGGGCTCCTGCCCAGAAGAGCCAGCTCTGGTGGTGACGGAGGGCCCTGTGTCTTGGCCCTGATGTTGGCAGATGCCAGTCCTTAGCACAGTCACGGCAGCAAGAGGCTCATCCCAGGAGCGGCAGCCTTCTCCAGCCTGGGCCTACTGGGTGGACCTGCACAGCCTGTCCTGATGGGTTGGGCTGGAGGCGCTGTGGTCGAGTCAAGCTGCTGCTCCCTTCCACCCGCTGCTACAGCCTGAGTCAGAGCTGAGAAGCTCTGTGGGGAGGTGATAGAGAGCAAGTGGCACAGAAGGTGCAGGGAGGGACGAGATCGCTGTGTCAGGTTTTGATGTGAGACATGAGGATACTCTTTTAGAAAGAACAGCAGCCGGGGAACTAAAGCATCTTTGTAGCTATGCCAGGTCACTCTAGGTCACTGGCTCTGTTGAGAGTGAATTTGGGTCCTTGGGCTGATGCAGGGACACACCCCAGGCAGGGCTGATGCTTCCCTGGCTGGCAGTGTAACTCAGGCAGGGCAGCATCCTGCTCTGAAGCCTTCAGTGGCCTCTCCTGTGGCTTGCTCATTGCTCGAGGCCTGTGTGGTCTGGGGAAATGGACCCAGAGTTATTCTTAGCAACTGACCCTCTTCACCAGGACCTCAGTGGCAGCAGTGGACCCACTTCACAATGTTGATGAGGATTTTATTTGAGCCAAAGGATAACTGATTAGAAAGGAAACACACAGTTACGATATTGCCCTCTCTCGTGGCCAGGCTTGAGCCTAAAGGAGGAACGTTGTCTACCAAGCACTTGCTGAGTGGCGAGGCCCGGAGGCTGGCCTGCTGCTTGGCTCTGTGGCTGGGTTATTTGATGAAGTGCACCGAACAGGGATCATTAGAGAAGTGCTGTTTCTTGGACGTGGACATCAGGCTGTAACAGTGGTCTCTAGGTGCTCGCTCTTTGTTTTTCCTGCTCATGGACGATGCACTATTGGCTTCCAGCAGGGCCAGAGGACACTCTAAGTAGCACTGCTCATACCAGCTGCCACCCCATTTCTTCCCTTGGACACACTCAGGACGCCCGTCCCAGTGATCCTTTCTCTCCATTGCAGGTGAATGTGATCCACACCGCTAACCCTGTGGAGCACGCCAGCCACATGGCCGCCCAGCCACAGTTTGTTCACCCCGAGCATAGGTCCTTTGTTGACCTGTCAGGCCACAACCTGGCCAATCCTCACCCATTTGCAGGTAGGATGCTGGAGGCACATGGGTGGAAACACTGAGTGTCACACAGGGCTCAAGTGGACACCCCTGCCCCACTTAGCTGTTCCCTGTCACACTTGAGGAAATGAGAGCCCTCCCATAGCCACAGTGACCCGGGCAGAGCTATTTCCGGTGTTTCTGACTCCGGGGGTCAGGTGGAGTGTCCCGTCCTCAGAAAGCTGAGGAGGATGGTTGGGAAGGCCCTCTAGCTGGGCGACCTCTCTGAAGCCTTGTTTGTCCTTTCACTCCTTCGACAGTCGTCCCGAGCACCGCCACTGTAGTGATTGTGGTCTGCGTCAGCTTCCTGGTGTTCATGATCATCCTGGGGGTGTTTCGGATCCGGGCTGCACATCAGCGAACCATGCGGGACCAGGACACAGGGAAGGAGAATGAGATGGACTGGGATGACTCTGCCTTGACCATCACGGTGAACCCCATGGAGGTAGGAGCAGACCGGGCACCTCATGTCTGTATGCCTGCGCCTTGCAACCGCACGCCTCTGTGAGCTAGGGTCCTCATATCCGGAGGGGTAGGCTGAGGCTCGAGGGGCCTTCCTGAGGGTCATACCCCCTAGTAAGTGTAAGTGCAGAGAGAGCTGGCCCCAGGCTGGGGCTCCCTCCTGCTCTATCCAGAGACAGTTCTCCACCCAGGGACCCCAGTGCCCCCATCTTGCAGCTCTGCATGCCTCGACTCTATGAGGGAGAGGCCACTCAGCAATGCCCAGGCCTCTTTCTCTGGCCAGTCTCTCTCACTGGGGGTGTCTCCTGCCGCAGTCTGGCTGGGCACAAAATCACGAGCCACTCAAGCAGGAACAAACTTTATTTCTGAAACTCCCGCCAATGCCACGCACTCTCCCGGAAAAATATGCCGAACCACACACGCGGCGTTCTCCCCGACACACTACCCCAACAGGAAATCCCTCCTCCGGAATTCCCTCCTACCGCACTTTCCCAACCAATGGGAACTCTTTGGGAGTCCCGCTAGAGCTCCAAAGTAGCAGGCCGAGGTGGACAGCAGGGGTCTAATATCCATTTGAATGCAGATCTTAACATAATCATATCATCTCAATGGCTTGCTGGCGTCACCTTTCAACCAAAAATGCCATGCATCATTACTACTTGGCTATGGCTCTCAGCATCTCCCCCCTTCTGTTTAATTAAGCAACAAGCAATGTGGCTTAGGGACCGTGTCTGTTAGGTTGTCCAATAAAACATATGGTCCTTACCCGTCATCGGATGAGCTGACCTCTAGGCGTCAGCCTCCTGTCTTAGGCTGGTACCACTGCAATTGGATCATACCCGTCACTGACTACCGGTCCAGCATACAGCCATACTTGTGGATAGGCCTTTGCACCAGTGGGGGGGTGAGGTTCTTTGCCTCACCTCTGTTGGCCCCCAAATTTGGCCTTGGTGCCAGTGGGGGGGTGAGGTTCTTTGCCTCACCTCTGTTGGCCCCCAAATTTTAGACCATCACTAGAAGGGAGGAGGATACAGAAATGCCATGACACCAAGCCAATTGACGGCTCCTTTAGAAAAATTGTATCACCGGTGACACCATCAGCAAAGATACGCCAGCACTACCACAATTTGCTGCACCAACAGATAGTTCACAATGTATACAAGTGATACATAGTCCAGGCAAGTTCTGCAAGCAGTTCAAAGCGGAGGAATCTATCAATATGTCCATTTCCTCCCAAAGTAAATCGACTCCTTGATTGAGCATTACTTGTTGAGTTATTATTCATTGATGCATCAGTTTATACAGTTTGTTGTGATAACTGTCGAAGAAGCTGTAGTTTGGTTTCATCTTTGTCTTCACCGGCACTGGGATGAAGATAGGAATTCTGACAATGATGCTAAAAAAAAAAAAAAATTATGTAACATTCCAACAGGTATTAAGAAAACAGTTTTCTGAACAATTTACAGTATCCTGAACAGAATTATTAAATATAATGAAAAGGAAAGGTGAAAGTAAATAAAAGATCTGTTAACCTCCTTATTCACATATTAAAACAATCCTCAACAGCTGTTTACCCAATTTAAATTAAACCATTAAAATCACGTGAATAAAAAAAAAAAATTTGGATACATTTATTCATGAGCACTCCTCATATAAAATTTCCTGTTACCGCACTTTCCCAACCAATGGGAACTCTTTGGAAGTCCCACTAGAGCTCCAAAGTAGCAGGCCGAGGTGGACAGCAGGGGTCTAATATCCATTTGAATGCAGATCTTAACATAATCATGTCATCTCAATGGCTTGCTGGCGTCACCTTTCAACCCAAAATGCCATGCATCATTACTACTTGGCTATGGCTCTTAGCAGTCTCCCTTCTGCTACTGCTCCTGGAGGGTGGACTCTGGGGATTGGGCCATGAGCTAGACTCATGCCTCTCTAATTGTAGACCTACGAGGACCAGCACAGCAGTGAGGAGGAGGAAGAGGAAGAGGAGGAGGAAGAGGAGAGCGAGGATGGAGAGGAGGAGGAAGACATCACCAGCGCTGAGTCGGAGAGCAGTGAGGAGGAGGAGGGCGGCCCTGGGGACAGCCAGAACGCCAACCGGCAGCAGCAGCTGGAGTGGGACGACTCCACGCTCAGCTACTGAATGCACCCCAGGCTCCTGCGTCCCTGCCTCAGAACACCTGCCACCCTCTCCCAGCCCGTGGGTCCTCGATGTACAAAGTCACTTTGGCCAGCAGGTCTGCAGACCTCCTGTTGCTGATCGTCCTTCCATGCCCGATGTGTAGGACTGTAGGCTCCCGCCCTCTGCCTGTCCCCGCTGGATCGCTCTCCCCTAAGCCAGGAGCTGGCCCTTCCTCCCTGCCGCCTCCTGCCGGCACAGAGGCCACAGCACCACAGGCCCCTGCCAGCCGGCGAGACGCCCACCTCGCACCTCCAGAAGAGTTGCCGTGACTGACTGTAGCTGACAGAGGTGAAATGCTCCTTCCCACCTGGAAATCATTTTTTCTTTTTAAAAAAAAGTTTTTATTTTTTCCAAACCTAGTGCATGTATAAAATGGCAGAATGGGTTAATATGTAGATGATCAACTGACTTTTTAATATTTTGTAAATAAATTGGGATTCTCTGTGTCCTTTGTGCTAGTGTAGTCCAGGACTGGGACATAAAGTGGAGGGACCCTGGCTCCTGTTCCCTCCCCCTCAAGAAACCAGGATGGGGAGGCCTGCCCACTCTGGCCAGGGCCTGGGGCTGTAGGCTGTGGCTTGCTGCGTGGGACCAGGTCAGGGGTTTGTGTTTGAAGTGTGGAAATAGCCAGGTCTATTCTTTGGGATTCTGCCCACTTCTAGCATGGTGCTGGGGGTGGGAACTGTGGGGTCCCCGGCCTCTTGTGCATTCCCCAGGACCAGCAGCTTCCTTGACGTCACCCGGGCCCATGTGCAGCTGTAACTGATGCTTCATAACTGTGCATTGCCGGCTGGGGAAGCTCTCTGCGTCATGGACACTGATGGCCATGGTGCAGATCATTGGACCAGTTGGTTTGGAGACAGCAGCGGTTCCCTGAGGGATCCGCACTCAGAATGGAGGAAGGGAAACCCTGAGGCCCCAAGACAGACTCTAGAATGTTCCAAAAGTCTGCATCTACCCCACCCCAGCCCCTGGATGCCCCTGTGTCGGGGTCAGACGCCCACTCCAGGAGCCAGGAGCCCTGCTGCTCTACTCTGGGCCAGGCGAAGGCCAGCAAGCAGTTTGGTCTAGAGCCACACAGCACTTTGCTCTTGTGTACATGTCAGATGCCAGACTGTAAGCCTGGGGTCGTTCTGCTTGCTGTCTGTGTCCTCACTGCTAGTTTTAAGGACACTGATGGCTGGGCTATTGTGTGGCCGCCCTTCCATGTCCAGTCCCCGTAGCTGCTCTGTTTAGACAACGGTAGATGCTAACACAGAGAGGGCCGTCCTCATACAGTCTGTGGCGCCGCGGTGTCCCCTCCCAGATGTGTATATTGATGCTAGGTCAGAAAGTGTATACACTACAATAAAGTTCTGGTTCTAACTCCAGCCCGAGTGGGGTCTGTTTTCTGCCTCGTTTTCACTCTGTGTTCCCTTGTTTCTTTCTGAGCCGAGAACGTAAGAACATAAAAAGGCTTTTATTTCTTTCAACTTGCCTTTATCTCATGACAAACAGTTGCACAGACTCAGCCCACAACAGTGATATTGAACTTGCCTTTCCCATACAGAAACATGAAATGACTTAAAAAAATAGAAAATATTCTCACCAGGCACACAGACCATACACCCAGAAACTGCTGAGGGTGTGCAAGGCCTGCAGCCCACTCCATGGAGCACCCAGACTCAATTCAATAAATAACACAACACACGGACGTACGCGCGGTTTTTCCTATTGCAAAGAAGGTGGGTGGCCTGATTAATTTCAGCATTTAGTTGGGAACGAAAGTGTGACCCCCTAGCTACTTCAGGTGAGGCAGGTACTCTGGTGGCACAACAGCTATTCAAAATGGAGAGAGCTGGCACCTGGAATCCCTTTTAGGCTGTGCACCTGGGCTGCTGAGGGGCAGCCGCTGCTGGCTCTGCTGAGTCTTGGGAGGCTTCTGAGAGATCAGCAATGAGCCCAGCAGGTCCTGAGTGGGCTGCTCATGCATCAGCATTACCAGGGCTTTTTTATTTTTAAAAAAGGTTTTTGTTTGCAGTGCTGAGGGTTAAACCCAGGGTCTCATGCATGCTAAGCACATGCTCTACCATCGGGCTCTGTCCCCAGCTCACTGTGGGTTTCTAAAAGCCCAAGTCCTAGTCTGGTGTGGTGGTGCACGCCTGTAATCCAGTGGCTCGGGAGGCTGAGACAGGAGGATTGTGAGTTCAAAGCCAGCCTCAGCAATGGTAAGGCGCTAAGGAACTCAGTGAGACCCTGTCTCTAAATAAAATACAAAATAGGGTGTGGATGTAGCTCAGTGACAGAGTGCCCCAGAGTTCCATCCCCAGTACAAAAAAAAAAAACCAAAAAACTAAAAGCCTTAGCCCTGGCTGCCTTACCAGATTGGGCTTCAGAAAGCTGGGGCAGGCCCGGAACCTGCAGTAGGGACAGCTGCATTTGTCCAGCCCTTGGGAAGCCTAAACCTGGACCATTTCAAACTAAGTGCCCTCAGAGAGAAAGACCCCACCTTGCCCAGCCAGTGATTACTCCCAGCAGGTTCTCAAAGGTGAGCCCTGGGGGACATCAACCTGCTGAAGCAGGCAGCCTGTTCACTATCACTGCACGACTCCACTCTGACCTTTCACCCTGACCAGGATGAGCTCTGCCAAGCTCATGTTTTTGTACTGTACTTGGGGCAAGGCAGGCTCCACCCCAGCCGTAGAGGTTCAGTAAATAGTTTGGCTATTATTTTCTTACCCGCAGAGAAAAAAAGGTGGGGGCATCCTGTACCCAAGAGTCACTTCAGCAGTGAAGAGCAAGCATCCCTGAGTCTAGAGTGTACCCTGGCTTCTTCGGGAGCTGCCTGGGACTTGGTCAATGGAGGACACACACGGTGGGCCACATAGGTGGCCGGAGGATAGCTGGGGATTGAGGTGTCCTGTCTGGACAAGAGGCCAAGGTGGGGAGCCCAGGAAGAAGGCTCCCCCAAGAGGAGGTCAGTCTTTGCTGGGAAGATCCACCAGCTGGAAGACTTGGGATGCCAGTCCTCATACGAGAGCAAGGTACAACCTCAAGGTGCCCGGCTCACGGTGCTCTGACTAGGGACACGGGACAGTGTCCCTCCTCAGCACAAGGATGCATGTCCACTTATGGCTGTTTGGTTCCTTAAACATTTCGAGTCATAAATAAATAACCAGTGTAAACAAAAGGCAATTGTGTGGTCCTTCCCCGTGAGGTGCAGTTCAGGTGTGTCCCCTTCTAGGACGGGTTTGCCAGCGTGTGGCAGCTGGGAGGTGGCTGCTATTGCCGGTTGTCCTTGGACACGTTGTGTGCCAGCCAGTTCACTTTGGTCTTCCAGCTCTCCCTCAGAGCTTCGTTGAACTTCACCCGGAAGTGCTTGAGCGCTTCCTCCTCCGTCTTGCCCAGCGCCAGAGAGTCCTGGGACAGAATTGTCACGGCAGGGTCAACATTCAGGGATCCTGTCCCTGCAGCCCCTGCAGCCCCTCCTGCCTCCCTGTACCTTGCCCTCTCGGAGTATGTGAAATTCCATCCTTTTTAAAAAAACAGTTTTTAGTTATAGTTGGACAGATACCTTTATTTACATTTAGTTATTCATTTTTATGTGGTGCTGAGGATCAAACCCAGCGCCTTGCTAGGCGAGCGCTCTACTGCTGAGCCCCAGCCCCAGCCCCAGCCCCAGCCCCTTGAAATTCCCTCCTTAAAGAACTGCACGCAGGGAATTAGGAGCGAGCCATCCATATCTCCCTCTTTGGTCCCAGACCCACACAGAGCCCCTGGCCCAAAGGTGTCTTGGCCCTGAGGCCCCAGATGGCCAGGCGGCCTCACCTTGACTGCGAGAGGGCTGGGGCAGCTTTCCGGAACGCCCTACAGTGTGCAGCCAGCCTTCACCCTTGCCCACCCTGCCTCACCAATGAAGGCACAGGAAGGAAAAGCGTCTTGTAAACCTAGAAGGAACCTGCAACTGGGCAGGACTAGGCCCGGGAGCTCATCGCCCTGCCACTTCCCACTAGGCTGTTCTGCTGGGTCCGGGACGGCTTGTAGGTGGACTTCCCAGGTCCCTGAACTGCTTGGGCAGGACTTGGGAGGTGCACAGTGCCCTGGCCTTCTGCCTGGTGTGGCCCTGGGCTGGCATACCTTCAAATACTGGATGTCTTTGGAGCAGCTGAGCTCAGGCAGGCCTGCTGCCCGCATCAGAGCAAAGAGGTGGAGGAAGAGGAGCCCGTGGCGCCGCAGGATGGTGTAGGCCCGCTCACAGTAGCCCCGGAACCTGCAGGGGAGGAGGCAGCAGGTGAGGCCTGGGTCCTCCCAGCCACGCCCAGCCCAATGCCAGCAGCTGGTCTGCATCCAATTGCCCCTGAGTGTCTGCCTTTGGTCATGGATGTACCCAGTTCCTCTAACTAATGCCCATGCCCAGGCCTCCTACACCACCCACGGGCCTCCTATACCACCCACGGACCTCCTCCCTGCACTGCCCAAGAGGGTGCTCTGGGGTTGGGGGTGCACCTGACAATAAGGCAGCATCCCCAGGGTGGAGACCAGAGTTAGGCTGAGGGCCGAGTTCCTGTCCCTGCCGCCTAGCTGGGAACTGTCCCCTCACTGGGGCCCTGGGCACCCTCACCTTTCAAACTTCTCACTGTTACTAGTCTTGCCCTGCTGAATCACGTGGACAAAGTCGTAGGTGAGGATGAATGGGACTCGCTCACGGTTGATTCCAAACTTGGTCTTGAAATTCCCCAGAAAGTGGCCAAAGTCAATGTGGAAGAGCTGAGGGGAGGGAAGGGCACAGACCGAATAGGTGTCACAAAGCCAGGCTCTGGGAACAGGAAGCCAGGAGGGCTTGGGGCACTCTTCCGGGAGCCATGGGCAGGGCAGAGGGACTAGTGGGCTAGGCTGGAGGACAGGCCTACCTGGCAGATGCCCACAGTGCCCCTTACCTGCCCACTCTCACGGATCATGATGTTGTCACTGTGCCGATCGCCGATGCCCAACACGTAGGTGGCCACACAGTAGCCAGCACAGGAGAGAGTGAACTCCTCAATGGCTCGATCTAGGGCCTCTCTGGGTAGGGAAGATTGAAAATCATGACCACACCGTGGAGTGGCTCCTTCTGATGCCCTCCCCTGAGTCTGGCCTTGTGACTTGCTTTAATCAACAGAACACAGAAGACATTATTCCATTATAGGTCACCTGCCCAGCTTGAAGTTACTCCCTCCTCCCACACACTCCCATGCAAAGAAGCCGAGGTTGATGTGTTAAATGAGGAGAGGCCACGGGAAGGGGTACAACTGACAGCCAGGTCCCTAGGCATGTGACTGGGGTCTTGGGAGATTCTCTGGGCTCAGGCAAAGCCCTGGAAGCCAGCACCAGCCATTTCAAACCCGAGCAGAACCACTCAGCAGAACCTATTCAAGCTGCAGATTTGTGACTGACCACACACGGTGACTGTTTTAAGGCCCAAAGCTTTGAATGGTAGCGCAGAGCAATCAAAAACGGACACGGAGGATAGTGCCCTTCCCCCACCCCAGCCCAGACGTGGGCCAGGCCTCAGCTGAGCCAAGCGGCCATGGAGACTGCCACGGGCCTTCCCTCACCTCTCAGAAAGGAGCAAGCCTCCACCTGGGGCCTGAGACCTACCCAGGGTTCTTGGACTTGAGCCAGTTGAGCAGGGCGTCCTTGTTGAAGGCGGCCGTGGCGGCCATGTTGCTCTTGTTCAGCTGGATGTTGGCAATGGTGTCCGAGTGCAGCACCACCTCAATGAGCCCCGTGCGGTCACCAGTGGGCAGGCAGCCGTAGGGGGTCATCCTAGCGTGTGAGAGGAGAGACAGGCAGACACTGTGCTCAAGGGCAGTCTCTGGTGCTGCTGGACCCAACAAAACTGCAGGGGACGCAGCTGCTCAAGTTCCTGAGGAGGAGGAGGGAGGCGTGGGGCCCTGGGGAAGGTGCCTGGGGGACACAGCACTCACACCCGAGATGCAGAGCGCACCTTGGCCGGGCTCCTGTTTGCTCTGAAGAGAATGAGCCAGAGGGCTTGGAAGAAGATGCCACTGCTCCCCAAGCAAGGGCAGGAAATGGGAGCCGAGCACCAGGAGTGGCCTTGCCCACCCTCCTCCAGCTGCTCTTCCCCCTCCCTGCTCTGTTTTGTTCTTTTCTTTTCTTTCTTTTCTTTTTTTTTGTATTAGGACCTAAACTCAGGGGTGCTCTGTCACTGAGCCACATCCCCAGTCCTATTTTGTATTTTATTTAGAGACGGGGTCTCACTGAGTGGCTCAGCGCCTCGCCATTGCTGAGGCTGGCTTTGAACTCGCCATCCTCCTGCCTCAGCCTCCCGAGGTGCTGGGATTACAGGCCTGAGCCACCCTGCCCAGCTCCCTGCTCTTCTGAGAGCAGCCCCTCTCCCAGCTGACACGGTGGTGATGGTTTAGACCAGGGACCCCTCCAGAGGCACAGGCTGTGAGGCCTGTTACAGGCCCAAACAGGTGACTGTCAGAGGCCCCCACCTTAGGTCCAGGCCCTCCTGCTTCCACAGGACGTCCATGAGCTGGATCATCTGCAGAGTCAGCATGTCCTGGCGGAGGTCTGCAGGGGCCAGGAGGAAGGGCGGGAGTTCCTGGTGGGCTATCCACCCCTGCAATGCTCAGAGTCCCTGAGCTCTGTCTTCTCAGGGTACCCCCTGGGACCCTCCCGCAGGGTAGTACAGGCCTGGGCGGGCAGGCCAAGGCCTCAGCATGTCCCCTGCCCAGCCTGGCTCACCATCCCCATTCTTAAAGATGATGCCCACACTGCCAGCGCTGCCCGCCTCCTCGCTGCTGTACATGATCCACAAAGGTTTCATCTTGGAGTCCATAAAGGTGCACTGCTCCACACTGCCAGCAGAGGGCGATGTTGGCCTCGGCAGGCTGGGGGTCCAGGCGGGGAAGGGGGACTTGGGGGGCTGGCTTCGCATGGGGCCGGGCTTGGGGCTCACCAGACTTCTGCCAGAAGTGTGCTGGGGTCCAGTGGGGATTGCAGGTGTGAGAGGGCCTCCAGGTAGGTCTCCTGGCGCATGCACAAGTGCATGAGCTCCTTGGTTTGGGGTTTGGTGGTCTTCTGAGAGCTCACCTTCACAAAGTCATTCAGTGCCTTCAGCTTACTGAGTGCTTCCCCCTGGTGGGCAGAGTGGAATAGCAGCAGTGCGCATGACCCGAGCCAGAACCAGGAGGGTGATCGGGTGATGGTGAAGGGGCCAGGGCTGGCCCTGCCTGGAATGGGAGCCCATCTGGGGCTCAGGCGCTCTGAGCCTCACCTGCTTCATCAGCACCTTCATGTGGTGGGTGCTGCCCCTGCAGTAGGCCTCCATGATGAGGCCAAAGCGCAAGGCCACTGACGGCACGTGCATCTCAGAGCTGGAGGGACAAGACAGGACTGAGCATGGCCAGGAGGGACACATAACCCCTCCCCAGCCCAGGAAACATGAGGTCAGGAGGACACTCATCCCGAGGACCCTCATCCCCTAGGTTCCCAAGGAGCCAGAGGCGGTGCATCCAGCTACCGGAGATGCCAGAAGAGGAAGTGGCCGATCTTGCGGTTGGCCAGGGCCCGGTCCAGCAAGAATTTGGTCAGCTCGCAGTCCAGGTAGGACTCATACTTGAGGACCTGCACCAGCTGCAGCAAGTACTGGAAAAGCTCGTCGTCCCTGCAGGGGAGGAAGGCTGGTTGGGTCTGTCGCTCCGAAACTCAGGACAGAGGTCTGCAGTGGGCAGGTGGCCGGAAAGGAGGGGGAGGCCAGCCTAGGCTGGAGCAAGACCAGGCTTCTCCCCACCCAGCACCCACTTCCAGGTTGCCAGGGTGAGCTGTCTCAGTGAGGAGCAGGCAGCCCGAGGGCCTCAGTGCCCGTCTGGGACTCACGTCAGTTTCCGCAGGGACTTGATGGCGAAGGAGCCCACGTGGCAGTCGGGGAAGCTGAAGTCCAGCAGCTCCAGGGCACTCAGGACGGGCAGCTCGGGCCAGGAGCACAGCAGGTAGAGCATCTGGAGGGCGCTTTGCAGTCAGGGGTCGGTGGCCCGCTGCTATCCCTCTACCCCCAGCTCTGCCCCGTGCCCTTCTCCGCCCACCTGGGCCACATCCTCGTGCTTGTTCCACTTGGTGACCAGCAGCAGGCGGGCCAGCGCCTCTGGGAAGCGCTCCTGCACTTCATGTCGCATCTTCCACACCAGGTCCTTCTCGTGCTCGTATAGCTCCCCCGACCCCCGCCGCTCCAGGATTTCCCGCAGCTGCAGCTGCTAAGGGGCGCAGGCAGGGTGAGGCCTCCAGCCCGGCCCCTGGCTCCAGGCCCCGCCAGGACCCCAGCTCACCTCCTCCTCAGTGGCACGCCCACGCTCCCCGTGACGCCCCAGCTCCAGGATCTGCAACAAGTGGCCCTGCTGTGAGCTCCCAGGCCTGGGCCGGCCCTGGCAGGGCTCCAGGCAGGGGGTCTGCGCCTCAGCACTGCTGCCGACCACTCTTGCTGGTGGGAACCCTCCTGCACAGTGCAGGGCATTCAGCAGCATCCCTGGCCTCGGCCTGTCACATGCCAGGAGCACCTCTCCCATTGGCTGTGACATCAAAATGTCACCAGACATCACCAATGTCCCCTGGTGGGCCAAATAGCTCCTGGAAGCCCCCAAATCAGCATGATGACCCAGCTCCCAGGAGTAGCTTTCCTGGGGCGGCCAGGGACCCCCTCTGAGGAGCTCCAGGAAAGCTCCTGGTCAGCCCTCAGCTTCCAGGAAGGGCCTCACTGACCTTCTCCAGGGCAGGGTAGTACACAGGGTGGGGGGCCACCTCGGGCAGGCAGATGACCAGGGTGGCAGCACTCTCTGTGTTGGGATTGCTGCGCACGCTGCCCGTGGGGTTCAGCAGCTCTCCTTTCTCATCTGAAGGCAGGGACAGATGTAGTTGTAGGGGAACCAGTTCTGGGACCCTCACCCTCTGAAAGCCTCTCCCTGCTGGGCCTGGGCCCACCTGGGACAGAGGGCCACATGTAGAGGCAGCGCTCCCCAGTCTTGAGCTGGTCCTTGTAGTCGAACAGCATGAGGTTGGCCCAGGCGATGGGGCAGTCCTGGGGAAGGAGACCACGGGTCAGGGCCAGCCATGCACACGAGTTCCTCTTGCTCATCGGCAGAATGGAACCAGCCTCCAGGCCAAGCAGGAGAGAAGACCCCATCAAAGGTCTCCCAGCTAAACCCCTTCCCTGCTGCCTACGTCACACACAGCTTCCAGAGAAACCCGAGTCGGTCACACCAGTCCCAGAGCTGGCCCAGGTGGCGGGGCAAATCACATCCTGGGCCTAGTGACTTGGGGCCCAGTCACACCCCTTCCCCAGGCAGCCACGGACTCAGGTCTTTCTGTCCCCCTGAGAACACTGTTGGTCCTTCCACCCAGGGAGCTGCCTCCAGGACCCCTAAGGGCCACAGGGCTGGGCCAGATATTTCAAGTCAGGTTGTCATAAACTGTCACTCAGGCAAGGCAGGGAGCCAGACTAGGATGGGCAGGGAGGCGGGGGTCCCCAGGCCCTCCCAGGACCCCTGTCCTCCGGGTGCCTGCCCATGGAGCTGGATGGCAAGAGGCCCCAGCAAGGGGCTGCACTGGTGTCTGAGGCCTGGGCCGCCCCCCAGCCAGCTGACCCACCGCCTTCTTGGACTTCTTCTTGGTGGAGCGCGCCTTCTTGGCCTTCTCCACCACCGCGTAGAGCGCAAAGCAGAGCCGGGCCATGCGCGGCAGGTCGCAGACGTTGATGTCAAACTCCAGACGCTGCCTCCACACAGGCTCCGAGCACACGCTCACCTCCGAGCTGGACACCGTCTTGCACAGCATCTCGTTGCCGTGGAAGAGCCCGGCCTGCACCACCAGCTGGGGAAGGGGCGCCGGGCGCCGGTGAGGGGGCGAGGCCCCGCCCCATCTAAAGTCCCAATCCTCTCCTTGAAGGTCCCCATTTACACAGGGGTCCAAATCTACTTCCTGCATGGAGGGTGGTCCAGCAGAGTGAAGGCCGGCAGCTCAGTGAGACAGTGGCCATGGGGCAAGCCAGGCTCAGCACCCCGGCTCTGTGGGCCCACTCGGGGCCTCAGTTTCCCTTCAGGGCGCAAGAGTTCCAGGGTTCTAACACCCTCCTGCTCCCTTCCTGCTCCAGCATCTTCTGAGCCCCAGGTGGCTCCTAAGACTGCCTGACCCGCTCCCGATGCACCTGCTCCAGCTCCACCCCACTAGCCCATCCCAAGAGCCCCTCCCACCCAGTCCTCCATGACTCCCGCAGACACACAGCCCTCCCATCTTGTAAAATTATGCCAACAAAAAGTGACCCAGGCAAGACACCCTACACTCTGTGGACCTAGGCCAGCATCACCTCCCAGAGGTGGGACAATAAATCCACCTCTGCAGGTGGTTCTGAAGGCAGGGGAGCTGTGAAAGTGCTTTGAAGAGACAACAGGGCATCGTCCCCCAAGCCCACAGGGGCTCAGCACCCCCAGGCTCTGGGCACCCCTGGGTGGGTACCCCCTGGAAGGACCTCGGCCCAGCTCCTCCAGTGCCACGCACCTCTCCAGCTGGACACCCTACCTCCCTGGGCTGAGCCTGATTCCACAACCTCCACCAAAGTCAAATACCCAGAAGTTGCTTGGCCCAGGTTTCCACGAATCGAATCGGCCTCCCTGGCCTGCTGGCCTGCTCCCCTCCCCTCTTCCTGTTTTGAAGCGGTTCACAGTGACTCCAGGCAGGGATGTTGGGTAATGTGGTCAGGTGGCTTTCGTGTGACACCCTCCCACTCTTCTTCCTCTGCTGCCCCTCCAGGCCACAGCCACCTTGTTTGTGCAAAAAACACCCACTCCCTCACCTGGTCCCCGAGCCCCTACCTTCATCCGCTCATCAGCATTGACTTTGCTGCCCTGGATCAGGTCGATGCAGAAAGGCTGCTCCAGTGACCACAGGGACACAGAGGAGGGCTAGAGAGGAGAGGAGCAGGGCTTGAATCCCAGCTCACTCCCATGGCTGCTGAAAGGCTGTGGCCATGTAGCGGGAGGGGGAGAGGGTGGAGGTTTGCAGCAAGGCTCAGACACTTGTCCCCAAGGCCATCTTTTACCAGAAAATCTGCCACGCAGGTGCTCAGGGCCCCGCCTCCCGAGAGCTGCAGAGAAGACGGCAGCCCGGGAGCCCAGCAGCTCAGACAGGACCCCACCCTGCGTGTCAGCTCAAGGCGCCGTCTCTCCATAAGGACTGGACTATCCAAAGTCCCCTAGATCTACAGCGGGTCCGGGTGCTGCCCAAGAAGCTCTAGGGTTGGCCAACAGGTGGGAGAAAGAGACAGAGGGGAAGGAAGAGGAAGACGCCATCTCACCTTCTTCACGGGAATGGGGGGAGGTTTGGTGCGTGGTTTCTGGACCTGGGGGGCGGGGTTGCTCTGCTCGTCGCGCATGGCAAGGATGGAGGAGGAGTGCACCATGGTCAGGTGGGGGGTCAGTCCGCTGTGCATGCAGCTGCAGATGTACTGGGACAGGGACACAGGGTGAGCTGCCAATGGGTGGCATGCCCATTCCCTGGACCCTCTCTCCCTCCCCCTACGTGGCCACAGCCTCTCAGCAGCCATGGGGGTGAGTTGGGATTCAAGCCCTGCTCCTCTCCTCTCTAGCCCTGTCTGAGCTGCTGGGCTCCCGGCCGAGTCTCCCACTCCTACCCTGGCCCTGTCTAGGGCATTAGGGAGCCCCGAGGGCAGAGGGCTCCTTGCAGGCCTCACCTGGAACTGGCAGAGCGGGTAGCTGCCGTAGAGGTACTCGTGCCGCCCGTTCACCTGCAGCGTGTAGTCCTCTGGCTGCTCCACCAGGAGCTGCCGGAACACGGTGGCCTTCTTGCGGAGGGCGCAGGCCATCAGTGCTAGGGGCATGTCCTTGGTGGACACCTGGAAGGTGAAGCTCTCCTGGCGGGAGGAGGGAGGGTTGGCCTGCTGCTCTCAGGTCCTGGGCTTCTGGGGTAGATGGGCAAGGCCGCCTGTCTGCCCTTAATGGGTGTCCCCAGGTGTGAGCCCCACAAGGGCAGGGCCTGGGTGTTCACTGATGAAGGCACAGCAGACACCCAGGAAATACTTGTCCAGTGAATTAAGGGACTAACGGCCACTCCGTTTGGTCGACTGGCCTTGCAAGCTCACCTTGTGGGCTGCTCAGCTGCACCCCTCACCTGCCTGGCAAATGCCATCTGATGCAGGTCAGAGGAGAGGAATTGGGGGCCTGGGGAGTTTCACAGTGGAGGGTCCTCATGGGCACAGCAGCCCCGCTGCTGCGGTGGGGCCAGCCTCCCTAGGACTCCAGAGCCACGGGCTCACCTCGCTGCCCTCGAACTTGACATTGACCAGCAGGGCCCGGCTGGGGACTCGCGAGGCGTTGCCGGCCCCCAGGCTCCTGGCGGAGGGCTCCAGCTGCAGGGGAAAGCTGTACTGCAGCCAGGCCTCCCAGCCCAGCTGCTGCCGGCGGGCCGCCGCCTCCTCGCAGAACTGGCGCATCTTGGCGCGGAAGTCATTCACCTCGGGGTCGCGCAGGGAGTCGAACTCGTGGAGGCCTGAGGGCAGGGGCGGCTCAGCGCGGGGGCAGTGGGGCCGGCCTGAGTGGCCCGCGGCCGCGCAGGTGTGCCCTACCTTTCCCGATGAGGAGGCTGATCTGCGAGTTGATGAGCTTCTTCACACGGTCGCCCTCGCGGGCCACCAGGCGCAGCACCGGCAGGAAGGGCTGGACGTCGCAGAGCCGCCGCTGCTCGTCCTCCAGCTCCTGCTGCTCGGCGGTCTGGTTGACGCAGGTGAACACGTAGGCCTCGGGGTCGCTGAGCATGTGGAAGAGCGGCTCATACTGGGCACGGTGCCACAGCACCTGGGGGGACAGTCATGGTCAGCACCCAGCCATGGCAGCTGATGGGAGGCAGACGGAGGCCTGGGGATCCCACCCTGCAGGAGGGCCAAGGGAGACCTCAAGGGCATGGCCTCCCCGGACCCTTTGGCGCTTTGGACCCACGGGCTGGTAAGCAGGCCTCCTGTCCCTGTGCTCTGTGAAGGGGGCCACGTGCTGAGATCCGGGCAGGAGCATCCCCAACTCTCCCACAGGGCACATGGCCCACCCTAGGCTACCCACAGAGACAGCTGGACAGGACCTTTTGGGGCTCAGCAACCTGCTTTCCAAATGTTGGAAATTAATTCAGAAAAGCTTAACACAACCCAGGGACCAAAACTTGAAACTCTCCAAGGGCGGTGCTGGGTGAGGCTGCCAGTTTGCGCCCTTGGGTGAGGCAGCCTTGAAGGGGACTTCACCACCCCAGCCCAGCACAGCCGGGGACACAGGGAAGAGCCCACCATCACCACAGTGTGGAACTGCTCATGGTGGTCTGTCATGCAATAGCGGGCACGAGCCCAGGAGACCTGTACACAGGGGTCCACGTTATGTCAATTCTTGAAACTTCACGTTGTCGGACAGCAAATGTAATTCCAGCCCATTCCATAAAAACAACCATCATAAACATATTGATTAACATAGACCAGGACTTGGCACACTACAGTGTTCAGGGCATATCTAGTGGGCCGCCCGGTTACTGGCACACAGCCATGCCCACCGTACACACATTACCTAGGGCTGCTTTCACCCCACCAAGGCGATGGTGGCCTTGAGCAGTGACAGAGTTGAGCCACTGTGACAGATAACATAGAGCCTGTCAGCCTCAAATCAATAAAAATATGAAGAAATCAAAACCACACCAAAGTGAGAGGTGGGACCCCAGGGACAGGTGTGACATCTGTTACTATAGCATTTGAACTTTAATCACACTGTGTGTAGTTCTGAAAGCCGAAAAAAATGAACTTTATAATGATATTTATAGAAGTTTATAACATAAACAATTTGTTACTATGCTCCCTCAGAAAAAAAGACATGAAAGTTCATGATCAGAATTTTCACATAAAACAACACTAAAGATAGAAAAGAGGAAATGGCTAAAGTATTGTCTAGGATTGTTGTCTATGGCTGGGTCCCAGGTAGGTCTCTTCCTTTTTATTTTCCAAAATTTTAATGTGTCATTTTTTATTATTATCATCATTATTATCATTATTATCATCATCATCATTATTATTATCATCATTATTTTGGTACTGGAGATTGAACCCAGGGACACTTAACCATTGAGCCACATCCCCAGCCCTTTTTTGTATTTTATTTAGAGACAGGGTTGCATTTAGTTTTTTAGGACCTCGATAAATTACTGAGGCTGGCTTTGAACTTGTGCTCATCCTGTCTCAGCCTCCGGAGCCACTGGGATTACAGATGTGCAGCACCGCACCTGGCTACTTTTGAGGTAGAAAAAGGAAGGAAGGAAGAAAGAAATCTTCCAGGAAGTTAAAAAATAAATAAAATAAATAAAATCCCTCAAGTATAGTTCATTGCATCTATCATTTTTTTTTTTCTGCTCTCAATGATGGCTTTTAAAATTCTGAAATAGGTTCTCTGGTAGTCCAAGGCATGACCTATTAAATCTAAGTTTGTAAGCGGCACAAACCCTTTGAAAGTCACAGGTCAGTATCTACCAAACAGCATCCATATATCCAATGCTTTGACTCAGTAATTCATCCTGAAATGTATTCAATGAACTAGGACCTTTCCAAGGCTGATGTGCATTACCGCGGCAACAGTCTAAAGGCAAAGCCCTGCAAGGCCCTCGTGTGGCCATGGGCAGACTGTGGTCACTAAGGTGACAGTATAACGTGGGTCAAACTTTTAAAGTTCCATTCCAGCCCTGGATGCTTCACGGGGACCTAGGCTAGTAGCTGGTCCTGTAGGAACTGGGGAGGGAACTGTTGCAGGAAAGCTAATTCAGATGATAAGTGGAGTTTAACCACATGTTTTTAAAAAATTCTCGGATGCTATATCTTTCAAACTTTGCCTCTGAGGATCCCAAGTCTGAGAATGACACCTCTGTCCGTCTTTCTGAGCTCCCAGGGCTGACGGAAGACCCCACGGTACCTGCTTGATGGTGCTGAGGTTGGCATTGCGGGACACAGGGAAGTTCAGGTAGACCCCTGTGGGCAGCAGGAAGTCGACCACCACACTCTGGTTCTCCTCCTTGGTCCAGAATTCCATGGGGCAGTCGACCCCAGGGGGCATTCTGCTTTGTCACTTCTCTGTGGCCAGGGGACCTGAAGGGGAAGAAAGGCAGAGTGAGCCACCCCAGGTGCGCAGGGCAGTCCTTCGAGAACAGTGACTCCTACCGTCCCAGGTCACTCTCACCCCGTGGACACATCTGCCTTCCTCTCAGCAGGCCAACAGCCCCAGACCAAATAATTTTCCCTCAGGAATTTACACATCTGGGAGACCCTATCGTGGCCACCAACTTGCAGGGACAGGACAAGGCAAGGTGGCTGAGTGGACACCTCAGGACTTGAGAAAGCCCGAAGCCTGCGGTTCATAGAAACTTTGTGTGTGTGCCGGGAAATGAGCCCAGGGGCACTCCACCACTGAGCTGCACCCCCAGTCCTTTTAATCATTTTCATTTTTTATTTTGAGAGGGGGGGGGTCTTACCAAGTTGCTGAGGCTGGCCTTGAACTTGTGATCCTCCTGCCTCAGCCTCTGCAGTAGCTGCAGTAGATTGCAGACATGGGCCACCATACCCAAAGTTCTTTGAAACTTTCTAACCAAAGACCAAATGGGTTACAAACAGCTCTGGCCATCTAATGATTTGGTGAAATATCTGGATCATACTAAGGCCCTAACCTTACCTCCCATGCACTTAAATAACAAAACACTACGACAAACTGTGTCTTTCATACCCCTTCCTTTCTCACACCTCCAGCTTCCCCCTCCAGGTCACCACCACCTGGAATCTGTTTATAACCTCCATGGGGGTTTTTATACTTTTATTATGCTAATATGTATCCACAAAGAATTCCTGACATTTTTTGTATGCCTTAAAACTTCAGGGAATAGTGAATCTTCTGTATCCTGCTTTGGTCACTCAACTTTGTTCCCTAGATACAATCATGTGGCTGGACACATGCAGCTGAGCTAGGCGTTTAACTGTATAAAGCAAGCACTATGTGTTTACCCTAGTCTGGTTGATGAACCTGAAGGTTTGTTTCTATTTTCCTTGGTTATTAGAAACAAGGCAACCATGAATATTCCTGCACTGGGGTCCTAGGGTGCCCAGGAGAACAGAGCAGAGATGAGCCCCATCCAAGAGAAGTATGGGAACCCCGTACCTGATGTCAAAGTTAACAGTAGCCACATTAAAAAGGGAAACGACAGGTAAAATGAAGTTTCAGAATGCATTTAATTTAACCCAATCAACGCGTCCAAAAGACTGTCATTTTGACAAGAAATCAACACAGAAAGAAAAAAATTACTAAAGCCATTCCATGTATTTTTAAAATATTTTTTTAAAAGTTGGTGTATAATTTATACTTCGTTCATTGCCATTTCTTTTTTCTTGTTTTTGTCATTTCAGTTTTAGATTTTCATCAGAAATAACTGGTCTTGGGCTGGGGGTTTAGCTCAGTGGGTAGAGTGCTTGCCTCACATGCACAAGGCCATGGATAGGTCTCCAGCCCCACAGAAAAAAAAAAGAGAGAAGAAATACCTGATCTTGGACGGGGTGTAGCTCAGGGGCAGAGCCCTTGCTAGTATGTTCCATCCCCAGCACAGCCAAACAAACAGCACAAGAAATACTTTTGTCCACTGATAAATTTCACACTATTTTCAGGTAAAAAGTAGGTTCACAGACCCAGGTTGTTCTAAACACTTAAAACTTTTCCAGGAAATGAATAATATATCAATTTATAAATTTTGATTAATATAAATTAAATAAAAAAATTTTGGGGGGGGAGTCTGGTGCAATTCTAGGGATGGAACCCAGGTCCTTGTGTACACGAGACAAGTGCTCTACCACTGAGCTGCGTCCCAACCAAATGGAACCTTTTAAAGCTCATTCCTCAACCACTCTATGTACATTTCCAGTGCCCGAGAGTCATACGTGGCGAAACCTCTGAGCTGCGTGGCTCACTTGAGCAAACACCCCGGGTTGTCCTCAAGGGGGTCCTGCCCATCATGAGTTCGTGCTTGATCTCCAAATCTCCCTCAGCACTTGCTACTGTCAAACTTACTGATTTTTGCCAATCTGATGGGTATGAAATGGATTTACATTGCTTAAATTTGCTTTTCCCTGATCATTCACAAAATATTTAGCTTTGGCAGAGAGCCTGCTGGTGCCCGTGGCCTGTGTTCTGTGGGTTATTATCTTTTTCTTGTTAGTTTATAAAATTTCTTTATATGTTCTACATTCCATTTCCTTGTGGATTAAATAAGTTGGAAATGTTTTCTTCCTACTCTGAGTCTCTTTTCTCCTGGTTTATGATCTCTTTTTTTAAAAAAAAATTATTTTTAGGTGTAGATGGACACAACACAATGCCTTTATTTTTACATTGTGCTGAGGATGGAACCCGGGTCCCGCCCGTGCTAGGCGAGCGCTCTACCACTGAGCCACAATCCCAGCCCAATATGGTCTCTTTTTGATGAATGAAATGCAATCGACACAATCAAATATATCAGTCTCTATATGTTTTATGATTTTTATTTTTTAAAAAAGACTTCTGAGCTAGGGGAGGTAGCTCAGTGGTAGAGATACTTGGCATGCAGAAGACCCTGGGTTCTATCCCCAGCACCACACCAAAAAAAGGAAGGAACAATTCAATCAAACTTCCCTGCCTACCATAAGGTCACAATCTCCTGTATTTAAATGACTTTTGAAAGTAGTTGAAAGACTGGGCACAGTGGCACATGCCTGTAATCCCAGTGGCTAGGGAGGCTGAAGCAGGAGGATTATGAGTTCAAAATCAGCCTCAGCAAGGCCCTAAGCAACTCAGTGAGACCCTGTCTCTAAATAAAATATAAAAATGGGCTGGGGATGTGGCTCAGTGGTTAAGACCCCCGGATTCAATCCCCAATTCCCCTATCTCCTCCCAAAAAAAAGTAGTTGAAAGTATGTTCAGGTTTTTTTGTTTTGAAAGAGGACTTCATTATGTTATCAAGCTGGGCTTGAACTTGTGATCCTCCAGCCTCCTGAGAAGCCAGGATGACAAGCACATGTCGCTGTGCCCAGCTATGGACATGTTTACTTTAAGAGTGCTGTTCTCTGGGTGGCAGTGCCTCCCTCGCTGAATGCAGAAGTGGCTCTGAGCAGTGGGACCTGTACCTCGCCTTGTCCTCTGAGGCCACCACTGCTGGCAGCCACTTCCTTTGATTGTGAAACCACATCCTACTTGGGGTTCCTCTTTCTGGGAATGGCCAGGCCAAAGCCTTCCTTTTTTATTCAAAACCTGGGGGATAATCAGGAATCCTGGAGAATCTATCTCCGAGGCTAAATGTACTTTGCCAAGTGGGGGACGCCAGGGGTACATTTGTCACCTAATCTGGTGAGGCCAAGATGAGCATAGGAGGCAAGAGCTCCCAGGAGACAAAGGCCTGGGTTCTGAGAAAACGCACCCCAGCTCTCCTGCCCTCAGCACTCTGGAAGTGAAGTCTTCAGCCATACCAGCTGGGTGGCAGAGCAGTAATTCCACAGAAAACGAAACAGTGAAAGACCCTCAAGGTGTGCACAGGACATCACCCAATGCCAGCGAGTGACCAGGAGACACGACAGGAGAAAGCCAGATCCTTCCCTCTCTCTGGGCCCAGGACCCAGATTACATCAGCCAACGAGCCCCAACCCTCGGCTCTAGACAAAGCCCAGACCCGTCACTCTCCATTATGAAGGCACAGAGATGCCAGCAGATCCAGGGACTTCAAAACTGCCCAAGAACGCCAACGGCAGGACCTACTAGAGCTGAACACAGTGTGCCTGGGACCAGTGCATCCACCTCTCAACAGAAATGCGCCAGAGACACGCGAGAGTGATTACACCGTCACTGTTCATGACAGCCCCGACCTGGAAACCTCTCAAGCCCACATCAGCAGAAGGGTAGAGAAATAAAGCGTGGCTATCCTTTCCCAGTGGAATATTATATAGCGGTGAGGGTGAATAACCTGTAAACACACACCTACGTCACAAGGTAAAGAATCTCACAGGCAGAAGACTGAGCCAAAGAAGCCCAGGAACCAAAACCAGGTGCTCGTGATGTCAACCACAGGGAGAACGACACAGGCAGAACCGCTTGTCCATGTTGGCAGCGGAGTGACCTCAGCGAGCAAGAGGGCCTGAGGGGCTGCTGGGTGCTGGAGACTTTTCACAAGTGCCACACACCCTTGGTCCACGTGGTTCAGATGGGCTGACCTCACCCCTGGCCACTAAGAAGGCATGGGACACAGGCCAATCAGAAATCAGAGTCTCCCTTGCCAGGGGTTGGATGGGACATGGGAACGGAACGCAGCCTCAACCCATCCCTGGATGTTGCCTCCCAGGCTCCAACAATCCCAGGATGGGCATGCGACTACCGAGTCAGGTGACTGGGTTTTGGTGTCAAGACTTCCTTCTGGGATAGAAAAGACAGAATATTGACCCAGAGCTTCTAGGAACCATCTGCTGCCCTCAGGGGCAGAACCTGAGAAGAGAGGGACACAGAGAAAAAGTGGAGACGGGGAACACAAATCTGGGCCCAAGGATGTCACTGATTCCCTGGATCCAGCCATGCCTGCAGCTCGGCCTTTCCTTCTTCCTTTCTGGCTTTTCTCTCCAGAGCAGTCTCGGCTGGGTTTTCTGCCACTTGCGGTCTCTTTCCATGAGGGCAGCAGCGTTTCCTCTTGGGAAGCTTCTGGTGTTCAGAAAGTTCCTTCCTCAGAAGCCAACCTGCCTCTGTGAGCCAACCCATGTCCTCTGTACTGCCACCTAGAGGCGCACAGACAGTGCCCCTGACCACCATCACTGATGGAGGACCCCATCCAGAATTCCAGACTCTGCCCAAAGGGTCTGGAAACAGTGTTGTAATGAGAACATGGAAAGGTAGCGGCGATGTGTGGCCGGAGAGAGGCCTTCAGGGACACACTCAGGTTCCAGGTACCAAGCTCCTGCATAGCCTTAAAGTGTGCCGTGTCCCCCTCCCTCGCCCCCAGGAAACTTCCTTGCTGGCCACGTCACTGAGCTCGCTGCCAGCCCTCCAGGTACTTCCACCGGAAGCCGCGTCCCGTCAGCCTGTCCGGGAACATTCCTGACTGAATTCAAGACTCGTGGCTATTTTGGGCCGTCATCTCCTACCTGGCTCATGCCGTACTGGACTTTTATTTTGCATATGTCACTCAGTCTGAGGATCATTCCTTAATTCCACTCGTATTTTGGAGCTGGATTAAGGGCTAGGAATTGCAGGAGGAGCTGGAAATAGGGTGGTGTAGGCCCCGAAGGAGCTCACACCCTGCAGGGTGACACAGGCAAGGAAGCAGGATGGCCGCACGTGGCACCAGGGCAGGGGAGGACAGGGCCATGTGGCACTGTCCTGGAGAGTAGCTGGGGGGCCGGGGCACTGCCTGTAGGAGGCTGGGAAATGCCCCCGAGGAGAGGACCTGGAGAGAGGGCCAGAGGCTGGAGGGGAGACGTGGTGGAGACAGGGGGACAAGGTCAGCGGGGACTGGGTGCTGCACAACCCGGAGGACGGGTCAGCACCTGGGTTTCTGCTCTAAGTGGGTGGGCGGCCTGCGAGGGTTTTAGGCAGGGCAATGATGGGATGTGACAGAGCCACTGGCAGCGCTGCCGAGGGACTGGGGAGAAGCAAGGTGACAGTTCCTGAGCCAGCACTGGACAGTAAGGGAGTCCAGCACGCTCCCCAGAGGACACGTTCAGATGGGGAGGAGGCAAGGCTGGCCGCAGGTCTGGGCCTGGAGACTGCAGGGCTGGTGGGCACTGCCCGCCCAGGGAAGCAGAGGGAGAGAAGGCCCGGGGGTGTGGCAGCAGGCCGTCCCTCCTGGACCCGTGGGATCCGAGCTGCTGACTGACACCAGTGAAGACAGCCAAAGGCCAAGTGCCCCCGTCCAGGGCCCAGGGAGCCATCTGTGGGGTCGTGGAGATATACCTGGGGCCGGCAGGTGACAGATGGGGAGCCATGGGGACAGGAGAGACGGCCTAGACAGAGGGTCAGTGAAGGCCAGGAGCACCCCAGGATGGAGCCCGAGCAATCCCTCCACCCCCGCCTCTGCCCCCTCGAGAGTCTGCTCTGTCCACGCCTGGCTCTAGGAAAGCGGCCGGGAAGCAGCACGGCATGGGCTCAGTTCCTCCCACCTCTCGGTCACTCAGTCCTCAAAGGCAGCTGGGGACAGCAGAGCCATCGACTTGTGGGTCTCCATCGCAGGAGACCCCTCCTCCCTTCCAGTGTTCTGGGGTGTTCCCGCTGGCTGCTCTTTCTCTAGCCCAAGGCCAGGGGACATCTGGGGTCTGCCCTGGGCCCTACGCAGGCAGCAGAGGAGTTCCACACACTGTAAGGCACACACGGTGGCACACGGGCTCACTGCCAGCAGCAGGAGTGCTTCTGTGACTGCTGAGGGAGGCAGGTAGGGCACACCCCACGGCTGAAGACCCTCCTCCAGATGAAGCTGCAACATTCACTGGTCCCCTAGGCCGATGGCCCCGCTGGCTGGGGGCCTGGCTGAGCCCAGGATGCCTGAGGGATCCCTTCCTTCCTCTCAAACCTCTGCCAGGGCTCTGGGCCGACATCGTCCCAGTCTGGTGGACTCCACTGCTTCCCACTGGCCATCACTGGCTGACTGACCAGGCAGCACTGCCCAGCCTCTGCCAACTGTAAAGATGCACTTTGGGACCTGCAATCACACGTCCTGGGGAATGGCTTTCCAGGGGAACACAGGAGTCACTCCGGGCACAGGGGAAGGCAGCGAGGGACAGGTGAAGTGGTGTCCTGCCCATCTGCGTGATGAACATCTCCCTGAGGGAACCCAGGTGGTGTGTGCCACGTTCCCTCCACGTCGCCCTAAGGAGTCGCCATGAGCTGCTGCAGAGCAGGAGTTATGCCTACAAGTCTGAACCCAATGACAAGATGTCATCTCCCTTCTGGATACCAGAGCCAAAAGGCACAACCCACCTAACCTGAGAAAAGGGGCCTCCGTCACAGAAACCTCGAGAAGGCGGTTAAGCACACAGTCCAGGTGTCTAGCCCAACCCAGCCTGGGAGGATGCAAGACCAGCAGCCACCTCAACGAAAGAGAGAGAGGACACCCTGCAGAGGCGCTTGTGAGGTAAGTGACGATGACGGATGACCGCAGGGGTGGCCTGTTGCACCACGCTGAGTGAGCGCAGTCTGGGCTGGGCTCCTTGACCTGGGCTGACGTTCAGCCTCAAAATGCCCTTCTTACCAGTGGGCTGATTCCAGCCTCTCCCCCGTGGAGAATTCTGAAATTGGCACTTTTCCCGTTGCCCAACCCATGTGGGCAAGTGAGTGGGCACTTCAGGGTCGGAAGTTGCCTCACCAGAGGGCCCACTTCCCAGCAGAGCTCCTGGACACTCGCCAGGAAGGAGGTTCCAGAAACTGCCATCTGGCTCTGTCTACCACGAAAAGCCCACAGTCCCTTCGACCACCACAGCCTCCTGGAGACCCGGGAACCGCGGGTCGGGAGGCCCTGGTCCTTGGCTCGGTTACTCAGCAGGCGTTTCTTTGAGTCCCTTCTAGGTGCCCAGTAGGGACGGGATGGGCACCGCCCCTGCTCCAGGGAAGTTTTAGTCTAATAGAAACAGACAAAAAGTCAAAAGGAAGCAAATGAGTAAACAAGATGATTTCAGAGAGCGCAGCAGCTGGAATGTGATAGAGGGAGGCCGGGCCGGGGCCGGTCCTCAGGGGAGGGTGCACTGAACAGTCGAGGCCCTGATGAGAGAGGAGCCAGCAAAGACCCACGACATGGGAGTGACCACAGGGTTCCGGGCAGCGGGATAGGAGTGCCGAGGCCCTGAGGCAGGTGGCCATTGCCGGGGCTCTGGTGCCACGGCCAGGATCCAGGGTTTGCTAGAACTGCAGCGGGAGCCACGGGAGGGTTTCAGGCAACAAGGGAGACAGCTTTGGCTGCAGGGAGAGAAGTGGAGGAAAGGCCCAGGATGAAGCAGGAGAGGAGACAAAGCCCAGGCCGGGGCAGGCAGGGGAAGAACTGAGCCCTCCAAGCCCAAGACACCCAAACCCTCTACCTCAACAAGCCGAGGAGCACATGTCCCAGCAGGCTGTGGGTCTGCTGTCCTTACCAACCTCTTGACCTGAAGGTACAAGTCAAAGAAATAAATAGTCCAGGGGCCCCAAGAGATACACATTTAGGCTAGATGCACCATTATTCTTAAACACAGGCCCTTTTGATTGGGTTTTGTGGTTCTAGGGCCTCATGCACACGAGGCAAGTGCTCTATCACTGAGCTGCACCCAGCCCAGAGCCAGTTTCTTTGTTCGCAACCAAGAACTAACTGTAACAGCTGGGCACAGTGGTGCATGCCTGTCATCTCGGCTACTGGGAAGGCTAAGGCAGGAGGATCACAACTTTGAGGCCAGCCTCAGCAATACACGGGGATCCTGCCTCAAAATTAAAAAAAAAAAAAAAAGTATTGGGATATAGCTCAGTGGAACAGTGTCACTGGGTCCAATCCCCAGTCCTGGATAAACAAAGGCAAAAGTTGATTTTCGTTAAGCAGGGAAGGAGCTTACAGATTACGAAATACCTGCTGCATTGCAAGAAGTTCTACAATCCTGTTGAAGAGTGGTGGTGACTTGGGAGGCTGAGACAGGAGGGCTGGAAGTTCAAAGCCAGCCTCAGCAATGGCAAGGCACTAAGCAACTCCATGAGACCCTGTCTCTAAATAAAACACAAAATGGGGCTGGGGATGGCTCAGTGGTCAAGAGCCCCTGAGTTCAATCCCTGGTACCAAAAAAAAAAAAAAAAGAATATGAGGAAGAATTCACGATTAGTACCTTGAAGGGAAAGCAAATACAAAGTTGAGACAACTGCTAACTCCAGGAAAAACAGGAAATTCAACAAGAAAATAAATACAACCGTGGGGCTCTGTGTGAACACCACTGTGCAGAATCATGTCTGATGGCAAAACTGCTGCTATTGCTACTGACGCTGGGGCCAGTTGGTACCCCTGGTCCTTTTGTGCCAGGATCTCAGCCTTGCAGCGTGTTAGTGGAGAACATCACTCAGGGGCTTTCTTGCAAAGGAGTGCAAGGAGGGATGAAATTTTTGAAAATTCACATCTAACTGGGCACAGTGGTGCACACTCATAATCCAGCAACTCAGGAGGCCAAGGCAGGAGGATTGCAAGTTCAAGGTCAGCCTGGGCAACTTAGTGGGACCTTGTCTCAAAAATAAAATAAAAAAGGCCTGGGCATGTGGCTCAGAGGTAGAGCACCCCTGGATTCAGTCCCCAGAACCAACCCCACCCCCGACACAGGCACCAAAAGAAAAGAAAATTCACATCTAAAAACATGGGTCTAATGTACTATTTCACTTAAATAATGACGAAAGAATTCTGGGTTGGGAATTCATTTTCCTTGGAAATTTGAAACATCTATCCATTTTCTTGTAGCTTTTAGTGTTGCTTTTGCTTTTGAAAAAGTCCAGGGCCATTCTGTTCTTTGATCGGTATGTGGCTTTCTTTCTTCTGGTGACTTTAATTCTATCTCTGGAGGATTTTTGTTTCATTTTGTTTTTTGAGAAAGGGTCTCACTATGTTGCCCAGGCTGGCCTTGAACTCCCTGGCTCAAGTGATCCTCCTGCCTCAGCCTCCCAAGTCTCTGGGACCACAGGAGCCCAGCACCCTGCCAAGATTATCTCTGGAGTTTGGAGAATTCACAATGATGTCCCATACTGTGGGCCTTTTATTGCTGGGTCCTGCTCAGAGATCCTCTTTAATGCAGCAACGTCTCTGGTTCTAGAAGTTGTTGCTGTATAATTTCCCTTCCTCCATTTCTCTCCCTTCTTTTTCCTTGGCCTCCTGTGAGATGAATGTTGGGCCTCCTACACTGACTCTAATTTTCTCTCTTCTCTCCTGTTTTCCATGTTTCAAGGCTTTCTATTTTCCTTTCTGGAAATTTTTCTCTTTCAACTCTTCTGTTGAAATTTTTACTTCTGTTATCATAGTTTTAAAATACCCAGCAAGAGTTTATTTTATCAGGGTGCCTATTATTATTATTATTATTATTAATTTTTTTTAACAGCCACGTTGGACTTTGGGCTCCTTTTCTTCTGTTTCCCCGGGTCTCTTTTGCCACGGCAGAGGTCTCAGCCTGGGTGGGGCGATCCTTATCCACCCAGTGTAAACCTACTGTGCACAGGTGGGGGCTGGTCACTTCGTAGGATTCACTGTGAAGTGACAAAGTAATGAACTAGCGTATCAACAGGCTCCCCTTCAAAGCCAGTATCTGAGGGCCACTTTTTTGGTGAGGTTTCCTGAGAGGGAAGCTCTTCAAAGCCCTGCCTGAAGGCTGGGTGTCAGCCGGAAGGCCATGTTCTCCCCGTTCAGGGTGTGCGAACCTCCAGGTTATCCTTCTCCCAGTGTGAGGTCTCCCCTGTCCTCAGCTGCTGCCCTCGCGGCCTCTCTGTGTCAAGCTGGGTCTGAGCCACTCAGACGCCTGCAGGAAATGCTGTTTTCTGCCTGGGTGGAGAAGAGAGCCACCGGCTTGGCTCTGTGAGCTTGGGGCAGGGTCTGTTCTCTAACCCACCCCCTCCTGCTTCCAGCTCTCCCTGCTGCCCACCTTTGGGAACCCTTGCTGGTCCTGAGGGCCCATCAGCTGGCTCCCACCACCCAGGCCAACACTCTCTGCTCGGTGTCTCACCCACCTGCTACCCTCCACACAGCCTCCTCTATCATGTACTTCTCTGTTTTCCAAAGGATTTAAATATTTTATTTCTTTGCTTTTTTTTTTAGTGGGATTTTGAAACAGAATAGACATAGGTATTCAATCAGTTATGTGTATGTGGAAGTCTACAGTAATCTTGGATTGAAACCGAAGTGATTAATCACTGAGCCACATTCCCAGCTTTTTTTTTTTTTTTTCCATTTTGAGACAGGGCCTCACTAAGTTGCTTAGGGCCTCACTAAATTGTTGAGGCTGGTCTTGAACTTGCAATCCTTCTGCCTCAGCCTCCCGGGTTGCTGGGATTACAGGTGTGTGCCACTGTGCCTAGCAAGCCTGTAGTAATCTTTAGCAATAAATGAAAATCAAGATTGTTCTAGAGCTGTGGGGACTGAACCCAGGCTCATGCATGCAAGGCAAGTGCTCTACCACTGAGTTACATCCCCAACCCCCAAATCTAGTTTTATTTCTTTTTTTACTTGTGGTGCTGGGGATTGAACCCTGGTCCTCAAACATGCCAGGCAAGTGCTTTATCAATAAGCCCCAAGCCAGCCCTTTTTATGTTGAGACAGGCCCTTGCTAAATTGCCCAGGCTGGCCTTGAACTTGCGGTCCTCCTGCTTCAGCCTTCCAAGAAACTGGAATTACAGGTGTGTGCCACCGTGCCTGGCCCAAAAAAATATTTCATAGAAGAGCTCCTGCAGGAGTGAGGGAGGCACTCTGCTGAGGAAACAAGGGTTCTGTCTTTGGGGGTGGGATTATAGAAGAGTGAGCCATGCGTGCAGTTTTTTCTGTGTTGCAGATTTTCAACAGTAAATATTTGCTTTATGAATAAAAAGGATGAGGACTAAAATTACAATTTTAATTTTATGAAACAAAGATCAAGATAGTGCAAACAGATGTGTAGAAGAAACTCATCCTCCAGCACGGGCCCACACCACCCACAGCTTACACCTCTGTTCAGAAGAGTAGTGGGTTCTAGAGAAGCACCACAGGGAATGGACACCCTGAGAGGAGGGGAAGAAGTAAGTTCTGGGATGGCCTCTCCTCCCCCACAGTGGCTCTGTTATTATCTGCTTTATAGGTTAAGATTCTGTAAATATTTTACTTTTTACAAGAGAGACACAACCAACAAGAAAATTTGAAAACGACCAGAGAAGACCTAGAGACAATGAGGTTGAAGTTGGGACAAACCTCTAGAGATGCTCAGAAGGAATGTTCCAGATGCACAATACCTACCCACAGAGCTTGCAAGAGGAGTGCTAGGCCTCCCCATCATAGAGCTCAAGAACTACCCCAGCTGCCCCAGGCCCTTGGTTGGGAGAATTGGCCAATGCCCGGTCAGTGTCAGCCTTTGGCCTTGATCTCTCCTTTGCACAGTGAAAGGACTGCATCTCCCAAGTCAATGTCCTAAAAACTCTGAAGAGCATCCTATCAGAGAACCAGTGACTACCAACATCTTGAACTAGAGAACAACCCCACCTAAGGATTCCTCCGGAAGCAATACTGAATTTTAAAATTTTAATCCACTTCTTTGAAAAAAAATGCTTTAATTTTTCTCTCCCTAAACAGGTCCAAACTCCTACAACTGGCATGAGTCAAATACCAAAGGCTGCAGCTTACTAATGGGCTCCGGGGCTCCTCAGTACAAAGCCATCCCAGGCAGCAGCATCCTTCTCTTGGGAGGCTGGCTGAGGTCTAGTTCACTTCCTCCCTTGTTTGCTCCTAGCAAAAAATTTGGGTCATTCTCTCCCTTTGGGCCTTCTAGTCCTATGGAGAAGTTCTTCTTTAGTTGAAGTGTCAAGGAGGGTGGATTTTGTTCAAATTCTTAGCTGCAAAACAATATTTCTTCTCCCTTCCCCCAAACACTGCTTTCTTCCCCCAACCTACCTCTCTGGATTGAGCCAAGAAAAACCACCAGCAAAGGCCCCTCTGCCTGGCAGGTCAAAGGTGCTTTGGCATCAAAGAGCATCATCCCACCCTTGCCCGACTCTGAGCTCCTTATTTGTCTGAAAAAAAAGAAAACAAAAGAAAAGAAAAAGAAAAACACATGTAGAATGAAATCTCAGAAGCCTCCTATGCAGGATTCCAGCCTAATAGCAACTCTTCACCTCGGGTTCCCTTCTTGCATGCCAGTCCCGTTTTGCTTGATGGGCCCTTCTTGCCACCGGTGCCAATGCCACCCCCAGTTCCCTTTGGTGGTCCTGAAGCACACCACCAGAGCATTCCCAGAGCCTGGAGCAGGGCTGTACATATGGATGACTCAGATTTTTAAGAGTTGGTTGTTAGTTCTGTTTGATTTTTGAAAGCAAAGTAATTGATCGGAGCCATGCCTGGGTTCTAATTCCATTTGGTGGCTGCAGAAAGTAGGTTCAGGAACTTGACCTCTTGATTGCCCATGTGGATCTGTTTTCAAAGCCCAATCTAAAGGAAAAATTCATTCCTTTTGGGCTGGAGATGAAAGAGAAGGATGTGAGGGAGGGGCCACCTGCTCATGGCATCTGTGGTGTTTCTTCCTCTACCTAGGGTACTCCCAGAAATACTGACCCCAAAGAGGGGAAAGAATGAGAGAGAAGAAAGAAAGAGAAGACCTGACAACACCAGAGCTCCAGCCCAGCTGGGTGAATTCTAAAAGTAGGATCTGTCCCTTCTCTCAACCCTGGCCCAGGGCACAGCTGCCTCCACAGTGGGCCTGGACCCCAGCAGGTGAGCTGGGAGGGCTCCTGAGGAGCAGAAAATCAGAACCACTGGCTTCTCTATGAGCTGAGAGCGCACCTCAGGAACCCACTGGAAAAGGCGTGTGCTATACCAACACATCTCCCAGGGGCCAAGCAGAGCCTTCTGGGCTGCCAGCCCAGTTCCTGGAAGGATGCTCTGGGGACCCTGCTGCAAGAGCCCAGGAAGGTGGGTGTGGATGGTCCCTTCCCTCGCATTCAGGGAGGACAGCCAGGACTTCCCAAGACACTGGCAGAGGAGGATTGGAGGCCCGTGCTAAGGGCTAAGGAACAAACACCTCCCGCTGCTGATCGATAAAAAGACAGGGCAATGTTGGAGATACCAAGACACAGAAGAACGGGCCCAGGGAAATGAGAGGGATCACGGGAAAGCGCTTTCAAAACAGGAAGGACAAAGCAAAACGCGTGATGGAGCCGAGAGGAGGAAGAGTAAGTGAAGGAGGCAAGGAAAGAATTTATCCTCAGGAATTCAGGTCAGGAAATGAGAAGCCAGGCCAGAATTCACACGAGGGCGGCCAGGGAGAAGGCGCGTCCTGGGAGGGAGCTGGCCCCGACTTGTGGACCTGCCCTTCTCTAACCCCTCTGGGTTCAAGGGCAAAGCTCGGTAGGCTAAGCCAGGGAGGTACCGAGCGGAGGATGCTGAGTCCGGAATGGGGGCAGGGGGAGGGGAGGACGCGCACAGAACTGCCCGGTCCCTGGCAAGTAAACAGCTTGTCCCAAACAGGCGCGTCCTGGTCTGCGGTCCGAGGAGGACCCCGCTCATCCCATCAAGGGCGGCAGCCGAGATACTGGGGATTCCATCCTCCGGTCGGCACAAAAGGATGTGACCCGACTAGGAGAGGAGAGAGCATCGCACGGCCCCGCCAGAGAACCACAGCGCGGGCGCGACCCCCCGCCTCGCCGGCCTCCTCAGTGGGGTCCTGTCCACCCCGGGATGCGCCCGCCTCCCCCAGCCCCCACACCGCGGACCCCCCTGGCCTCCCGTTCACCCCGCCCCAGGCCGACAAAGCCCAGCGCTGGGTGGGGCGGGGCACTGCTGGAGGGGGGCGCTGGGACCCCGCAGACGCCCTCACAGGTGGGCTTCGTACCGGGTGTCGGTGCCAGGGGTGGGGCTCGGTCTCCCTGGAGACGGTTGCCCAGGGGACACGGCGGGCGGGTCCCGGAGTGACCGGAGGGCGCCAGCCTCCGGTGGAGGCGCGGAAACCGCAGGGCCTGAGGGCAGGCCCGCGGCGCCAAGTGCCGGCGAGCGGGGCATCGGCGGAGGGGCGCGGCCCGGGGCGGGGCTGGACAGGGGGCGGGCGCGGGCGGGCCCGGGGGCGGGGCCCGGGCCGGGGCGGGGCCCCAGGGCCGGGGCGGGGCCAGAGCCGGCCGCGCCGCGGGCACCAGCCGCAGATGCTCACACCCCCAACTAGGCGAAGCGCCGAGCAAACGCAGCCAGAAAGCCTTGCGAGACCCGGGATGCTCAGGGCCGGGCCTTCGGGGTTCTTCCCTTGAGCCCCAAGATCCGGAGCAGCCGCAGGACGGGGACTCCGCGCACGATGGTCCTGGTCTCGGTCTTAAAGCCTTAAAACCAGCAGATAGCAGGTGCCTTTGCAAAGTGAGTGAGGGCTGGTCATCTGCCAAGCGCCTCTGCTCCCCGGGTCCCACCAGAAAGGGCGGAGTACACACCGGGTCACAGATCGGAAGCCGGGGTCGCTCGCACGGCTGTCCAGCTCTGGTTCTGGGCTGAAATCCAGCCTCGGGGGTTCCCCTGTATTGTCGGATTTAGAAAATAAGTGGGTTTAGCCAGGGCTTTCACTAACAAATCAATTCAGAACAAAGAGCTGGGTGCGCGCTGGCAGGTCGCTGGCGCCGGAACAGCGTGGCGATCCTTGCCCCAGCCTTCTGCTCCAGCGTCCCGGTTTTATCCAGGCACCTACGCGGCAGGTGGGCACGGTTCTCCCCCGACGGCAAATGAGGAAATTCATGAGCGAAGGTGAAGGACTCCTACTCTCGCGTCCACACTCACATCCTGACCCAATCCGCAAGGCCAGCCTCTCAGCGGCAAAACAGCCCTGGAACCCCCTAGAACCCATAAACTTGTCGCTCTGCAGCGACTCAAGTCGCCCTACCATGTTGCTTCGGGTCCACAGACCTAGACTTTGTGCAGTGGAGGAGGAGGACCGGCGGGGCCTAGAACCCCCCACCCAGGGGGCGAGTGTTCGAGGAACGCTCCTTGGCGGTGCTAACTGCTGTTGGAGAGGCGCCCAGGGCGCGGCGGGTCCACCCCAGTGAACAAGCCCCAGGAGCATCCCTCGTGCGAGTGAAGACAGCAAGGGGAAAAGCTGTCCGAAGCTCTGGGAGTATCGAAGACGTCCGAGATGAGAGAACTAGGTGGCGGGATCTGGGAGCTGCCATCCCTGGAGCGCAGCCCCGGCCAGGCGCTTTCCCCTCCACTCCGCCACCCAGGAGCAACCCCAGGGGTCCCGGTGTTTGGGTAGCCCAGGAGGAGACAGGGCCGAGGGGCAGGAAAAGATACCCCCCATGCCATCTCTAGATGTTACAGACACTCAAAAATACCCTCCTTCTACTGCTCAGACCCACTGTCACACGCTCAGACGCAGACCACAGACACCGCACTCCGCGCTCCACACAGTCTCACCGGCCCTCCCACGGAGCACGAGGCTGGCCGTGCCGGGCACTGTGGGCGGAGCCCGAGTCACCGGGTGGGGACCGCCCCCGGGCCCCGCCCCGCGCTGCCAGCCCCTCCCCGTCACTCCTCCGGCGGGGGCTGCGGAGCAGGCTTGCAGCGCCGGAAGCGTCAGATGGCAGCTCAGCCCGCTGACTTAGCCAGGGTGTGAGTCCCCTGCGGGTCGCGCGGTACCGATGGCGCCGGGGTTTCCTAGGAGGAGAAGTTACGGGTAATTATGGCCGGATCTGAGACCCGCAGGCCGACTAGGAAGAGTTCTGTGACAGGCACCTGGTTGCAGAGGCACGTATCCTAAACACTCGCCAACCGCAAAGAAATTTTCCACAGCAGATGACACCGACGGCCGCTTAACCCCACCCCGTTCTCCACGTGAGGGAGCCCTCCTCCCCAGGGGCCCAGTTCTTCAGTGGTCCCCCTGCTAGAAGACTTCCTTTTTTCCTTCAACACAGATCTGAGTGAAAGCCAGACTCAACGACTAGGTCCCCATCGGAATTAGACCCAATGACCTGACTCGGGTGCAAATTGGAGATATCAGGCACTAGTTTCTCCGGAGCCGAGAGGAAAATCCGAGAATCTTTGAAATGGCAAAAACGACAAAAAGACAGAGGTCCATATTAATTATGAAGATGTGCTGGAACTGTGCAAAAATTCTGGAAAGATACAGACCATAATAACTTGGAGGAGAATTAAATGGCATAATAAGGTACACGGGGAAGTCTCTAGGCAGTGCCTGGTGGGCAGAGTCAGTATTCGCTCTTACACAAAGGAAACAGACGCCAGGGGACCTGGCTGGCCCCAGGTCACATTAGTTGGTGGTGGAGAGAGAGGAAAGACTCTAGTCTCCTGATTCCTTGATCATGGCTCGTGCACTTTAAGTCCTTTCTAAAACCATGTGAGGGGGTAAATAAATCAGTGTAGTCAGTAAATAAATGTGTTTCACTCCTGTTAAAAAATCAGAGTAATTAAAGAAATTAGACTTCTGCCCCTCTGCTTGCTACTGCCAAAAGGAGTCTATCCTCTAAGTTCCCAAGCCTAAGGCAAAGGCTCCTGTTTCCTTTCCATTTGAGTCCCTTTCCACTCAAGGAGTTCATTTGCCAGGTCACCTTGCCCTGATGCAATCTCAGCCTCTCTCAACCACCCTCAGATACCCGCCACAGCCCTGTTGGAATTCTGCTTCCCTCTTCCTTCTCAAATTGGCATTCACATTCCTGGGTACTGTCACATACAGCACTGCTGAGTTGGAGACAAGACCAGGAAAGCTAAAGTCAGGGGAAAAAAAAAAATAGATGCAACCAACAATAACCAGTTCAAAATTTTGGTTTTAATTCTATTAGGAAAATAGAAGAGCTTATCAAAATCCTCCTAGAAGTGAAAAGAGAGCTTCCATATTGATTCACACAAACTCCCTACCCCTTTATTACCTTGGATTTGTTTTGTTTTGTTTTATTGGGGACAGGGTCTTCCCATGTTGCCCTTTCTGGCCTCAGACTTCTGGGCTCAAGTGCTTCTGCCTGGGTCTCTGAGTAACTGGGACTAGAGGTGCACGCCATTGTGTCCAGGGCTCCCTTGATGTTTGTATTCTCAAAGCATAAGGATGAGGGAGCCTAATTACAGGAGGCTCTGCTCCCCTGCCACCCACACATATTTTCATTAATCTTTGAGTTCTTGCTCTCCAGTTAACTCAAAAAGTGGCTCAACTGTAGTTAAAAAAACAAAGTTAATTGAAATAAAACCTTTTTTTTTTGTCAATTCCCCAAGCCAGACCAAAAGTCTGTCTTAACGGATGCGATCAGAATCTGTGGCTTACAGCAGGAATGCAGAAACAACAGAAAAAAAAAAAAAAGATGACTGTGCTCGTTCTTTCGTGGGTCAACCAAAACAGCATGCATGGTGACAAGAGTGTGACTCTGGAATTAGACCCGGATTGCCGGCAGTTTCCTAAGCTCTGCAGGGCTCTGTCTCCTGTCTGTAAAACAGGTCACTCAGAAAGGGTCACCAGCACAGAGGACTGGCCCGGGAAGGTAGAAGCCAGGATCAGCCAGATGGCACATGAGTGGGGAGCTTCTGGCAGCACCTGGCCAGGGCCGTCCAGATGTGCTGCACCTGTCTCCGTTTCTGCCAGTTTCAGGGTCCTGATTCAAATATGTGATCCTGACATCCTTACATCTGTTGGATGAAAAGACATCTTCCATCATGAAAAAGGCCAGTGGTGAATACTTACTAGGAAAAAATTAGAATAAGGAAATAAGTAGGTGTAACATGAGTCAGTCTCTAAGCTTATGAAAGATGCCTCAGGGTACCTGAAAGGGATTTTCTAGAATCTTCTTGTAAAACCTCTAGCTGTGTTTGAGAAACCGCTGAGGGCCAGAAAATTAAACTAATGACTGGGAAAAAAAAACTGAAAATTGTGTCCAAGTTAGAAGAAGGTAAATAGGGGGCTGGGGTTGTGGCTCAGTGGTAGAGCACTCACCTAGCCCGTGTGAGGCGCTAGATTCGATCCTCAGCACCATATAAAATAGATAAATAAATAAAATAAAGGTATTGGGTCTGACTACAACTAAAAAAAAAGTATTTTAAAAAATGGTTAAAAAAGAGAAGGTTAATAGAATAAATCTGGCAACACTAAATCAAGTATAGTCACAGAGCTGTACTTAAAGGTCACTCAGGGGACAGGTGATTTGCCTGAGCCACACAGTGAGACGCACAGCAGTAAGTTCCCACATGCTGACCTGAGTCAGTGCCTGAGAGGTGCTGCTTCCGTCCTGATCCTCAGGCCCAGGCACCAAAGGCCTGCTGCCCAGCCTGGCCCCATTGGGAGGTGTGGAAACCTTAAGAGATGGGGCCTAGAGGGAGTCCTAGGCCACTGGGGGTGAGTCCTGGAGGGGGACTGTGTCACCCCAGCCCCCTCCCTACTCATTGGCTTCCTGCTGGTGAGGTGAGCATCTGTTCTGCCATGATGTGCTGCCTCTCAGGCCCCAGAGCAACGGGGCCAGTGGATCCTGACAGAAACCTCCAAAGCCATGAGCCAAAGTTAACCTTTTCTTTATAAGTCGATGGTCTCCGGTGTCCGTCGTAGTGGTAGTAAGCTGGCTAATGCAGGTATTAGAACCATGGCAACCAACAGCAGCAGCTACCGTGTTCTGACACTATGTGGCAGTTATTGTACCAGACGCTTTATATTTATGGTAAAGGTTTTTAAATCTGCCAGCAAATTCCGGAACACTCCTCCTGTTGGCAGGTGACATCTATGTTCCTTCTCCTTAAATCTGGGGGAACTTGTGATTGCCTTGCCCAAGAAAGTTATGGCAGCAGTGGTGCTAAGTGACCCGAGAGCTCAGGTCCTGAAAGCCAGGCAGCTTCCTCCTGGGTTCCAGGAATGCTCCTCTTGGAGCTCTGTGCTGACGTAGAGCCTAACCGACCCAAAGCCACCATGATGAAGCCCAGAAGAGCCAGAAAGAAATGCCAGGTGTAGGCACTAGGGTTGGCAGTCCACCTGAGCCCAGCCTTTCTTCATCCTCACCCCAGTCCCCGACTGAGGGGGGAGACCTCCAGATGATTCCAGCTCCAGCTGTTCAAGTAATGGATCCCAGACATCACCGAGCACAACCAGGCCATCCTGCTGAGCATAATAAAACATGCTGCTTTACACCTCTAAGCTGGGGGAGGCTTGTTGTACAGCAACAGATACCTGGAATATTGATTACCTCATTAAACCACCAAAACAACCCTACAAGATAGCTATGATTGTCTCGGTCAGGAGACTGAGGCTAAAGACTTACCAAAAGCTACCCAGCAAGTGGCAGAGTAGTAATCAGCCCCCTTCAACCACCCCTTAAGACTGTTCCTCCTGCCCCGGTTGCTGAGAGGCCCGAGGCTCAGGTTTTAAGGCAAGCTATGTGAGACTCTATTCTGCCCCTCAAGACAGTCTCATGGACTATTTAGGAAAGAATGTGGCTCTGGTGACCTTTTTTGGATGGTGTGACCCATCACAAAGGTGACTGAGTTTAGAGGAAACAGACTCAGTTTCCCACACGTGATGCCAACAAGCACACCTCTGACCCCGGAGGTCCCGTGGGTTCCCCACTTGAGCCTAAACACCAACCAATCCTGCAGCAGACACCAACAGGGCACCCTCCACTTCAACTGTGGCCTTATATGCCAAAGATGGTGTCAGATCCCACAGGTTAAGGCTCAGTCACACAAGATAGTCCCCACTTGCAATGTGACCCCATCCTTGGATTCAACCAATTTGCTAGATGAGCTACAGAACTCAGGAGAGGCTATTCACATTCTCTGGCTTTTAATAAAGCCTTAACAAAGGTTGAGGACGAACATCAGATGAGGAGATGCCCAGGGCACGCCATGCCCGGAGCTCCTGCGCCTCTCTGGGTACCACCTCTTTCTGCTCTGCCATCCAGAAGCTCTCTGAAGCTGGTTCTTTGGGGTTTAATGGGGTCTTCATTACATAGGCATGAGTGATCAGATCATTGCTCCCTTTTCCTCCCTAGAGTTTGAGGGCTGGGACTGAAAGACCCAAATCTCCAATCTCACCTTGGTCTTTCTGATGAGCAGGCCCCTCCTGCAGCTACCTAGGGGCTGCCAGCCACCAGTCAACTCATTAGCATCCAAAGAGACATGGATTACTTGGAAGATTCCAAGGATTTTAGGAGTCGTATCCTAGGAAACGAAGAGAAAGACCCAATATCTATTTCACAATATCACAGTGACCCGGGGAAGTGTGTGGGAAGTGCCAGACATCCCATGGATCCTGGGGCTGTGCTGAGCGACAGTTGTTCTTGATAACATAAATGAAAGAAAATCCAAAAGCTGTCTCATCAATTCCATAGAAATGTAAACAAAGTCCACAAACACCTGGAGAAGTCATCCACCAAGACTAGACGAGCAGAAGTGGGCAGATCTGTGGAACCAGACGCAGGGTCCTATCTGTCCTCGTGGGAAACCCAGGAAACTTCCTAACTGCAAACACAGAGGGGGTTGGCTAGACTCTTAACCCAGCAACAGACGCCAGACAGCTCATAGCCGATTCAAAAGTCCCAGGCAGTCCCAAGAACAAACTGGCTGAGTGTCACTAGGACAAGTTCTGTGTGTGAAACTGTATCTAGTTTTGCACCTTCTGAGAGTCACTCCTTTGTGTAGCAAGACTGGTCTGTGTGACACCAGTTCACCTTCAAAATTAGGTCAGGAAAGACCATGGGGCTCTGGTCTTGGGATCTGTGGCTCTCGAGCTCATCTCTGGCTCTGCATAAGCCCACAGCCATGCTGTAGGGACACTCAAACAGCTCCAAAAGGAGGACTGGCACCTCTGGCCCACAACCACTGAAGCCTGCCGATGACACCTTGGCAGGGGCCCCCAGCCCTAGATACCCATATTCCCAGCTCACTGTGAGAGGTCCTGGGCCAGAACCTGACCCTGCAGACTACTCCCAAATTCCTGACCCACAGAGATAATACATGAGATAATGCATCTTGTTGTTTCAGCAGCTTTGTCCCGGGGTGATTTGTTGCAGCACAATAGATTTCCATACTTGTGAGTGAATAAATGCTCACGGCAAACAACCCTTCTGGTAATTGTAGGAGTCAGATCCCCAAAGAAGAGGCAGGAAGAAAGACCAAAAAGTCACAAAGACCACCAACAGTCCAGAAGACTCACGTCCAGAGAGACGGAGGAGATGGCCAGGGGCTGCGGGATCGGGAGGAAATGAGGGGAGACGGCTACTGGTGCAGGGGTTCTTTCTGGAGGGGTGAAAATGTTCCAAAATGTGACAGCTGCACAATCCTGACTACACCCCAAACCAACAAATGGTGTGCATTAAATGAATCGCACGGTATGTGGATTATATCTTAATAAAGTTTGTTATTCTAAAAAAGGAGGAAGGAGAGGAGTCAGGAGGGGCAGTGGCATCCAGGGAGGTGGGCCACCTGCAGGCCTGGGGAATCTCCCTGTCACTGGAGTGGAGGAAAGTTCCAGGTGCCTGGGAAAGAGGACGGGGTCTAAGGTCAGCTGACTGGTGTCAGAGAGAAAGCCACAGAGATAAACAGGTGATGTGGCTGGCTCAGCACCCACCCGGTCCACTTGGCCAAAGGGAGTTTGCTTGCTAATCTCACAGGGACACCCTGCCTAGTCTCAAGCCGCTGGGCGCCCCAGAGGTGGGGCCTGGACACAGTACCGATTTCTCATCCCCTAGGAAGATTCCATCCACTCTAAACAAGGTCCACAGAGCTCATTCCCACAGGAACGCGTTTCCAGGAGCCCAAGCCAAGGCCCTTCACAAAGAAGACGGGGCCCAAACCAGAGGCTGCAGCTGTCCCTAAGAATGGTCCTCTTGTAAATGAGGTCGTTCTATAGTGGAGAGTCACCAAATGACACAGGAAGTTGGTCTTTGCCAAAAGCCTTTAAAAAAAAGTTTGTAAATTTAGGACAAAGAAAAGGATTTAAGCCATGTGTGGAGGTGCACGCCTGCAATCTCAGCTACTCTAGAGGCTGTGTGGAGGTGCACGCCTGTAATCTCAGCTACTCTAGAGGCTGAGGTAAGAGGATTGCAAGTTCAAGGCCAGTCTTGGCAATTTAGGGAGACTCTATCTCAAAATAAAAAATACAAAGGGCTAAAGATGTAGATCAGTGGTAGAGCTTCCCTTAGGCTCAATCCCCAGTAATGCAAAAAAAAAAAAAAAAAAAGTTTACAGGGTAAACTCATACAATATCTTACTTAAGAGGTAGTCATGGTCAAGGTGGAAAAGAACTTCAAGGCAGACTTCCAACAAACCCTAGGGCAAGTGGATCTTTTAAAAACAAAACAAAACAAGTAATACCTATTTTATTAACATTATATTGCAGAAGAAACTTATTTCCTAGGAAATAATATTCCTATTAGTTGGGTGCAGGGCACACGTCTGTAATCCCAACAGCTCGGGAGGCTGAGGCAGGAGGATTGTGAGTTCAAAGCTAGCCTCAGCAACTTAGTGAGGCAGTAAGCAACTCAGTGAGACCCTGTCTCTAATAAAATACAAAAAGGAGCTGGGGATGGGGCTCAGTGGTCAAGTGCCCCTGAGTTCAATTCCTGGTACCAAAAAAAAAAAAAAAAAGCAAATAACCCTCCTGACCCATAAGTTCAACATGGTGCCACTTGGGGCTCCCTTGGGTTCTCTGCATGAGTTTGCTGAGTCTGCTCCAGGCTGACGCCACTGCTCACCTTAGTAATCACATCCTGCAATTCTTACACCAGTGCCTGGAACTCGGACGTGAGGAGCAAGAGCTCTTTCCATGAAGATGAAGGCAAATGTTCTACAAATCAGAGGAAGAGAACTCGCTCAGACTTTCTGTTGAATGGGACTGGGAAAGAGGTGGGGTCGAAGGTCAGCTGACGGGGCAAGACAACTACAAAGACGGTGGAGAATTATAAAAATGTAGAGGGAACCTACTGCAACTCAAACCAAAGCTGCAGCTGCGCCTCCCGTGCACAGACAAGCTCCAAGTTAAGAGAAAAGGCTTAGATTCGAGGTGTAGCCGTTTCTGGATGCTCCGTCTAGACCCAAGCTGGAGTTACCCAGCCTACGAGTCACCTAAGACATAAGGGCTGCTACTGAACTGGGCATTTCTGGTCACAATTCTGTCTGATCCTTCTTCATACTATTTTCAAACTAAGGTTGGAGTCTCTGTGCTGGGAGTAGCGGAAGCCACAGAAAAAACATAAACATCTTCCCAGAGCATCGATTTGACACAAGAGTTAGGGGGAAATAGTCTTTATAGTAAAATAAACATGCACGTATCATGGAATAGAATGTAAAATTGATGTTAGTGTTAAAAATAGACCTTGAAGCTTCAAAGCAAGGTCATGGCCGGGGTGGGACGTTGCAGACATCATCGGGTTATGCATCCCGACTCCTCTGGCCAGGGGAGCGGGTGGGAAAGTTGGAGAAGAATGGTCCTTTGGGTCAAGGTTACTGCCAGCTGCCTGCCATCTCCCAGCTACTTCCCTAAAAACCCACAGCAAGGGGTTCCTGGAGTGGCTGCCCTCCCAGGAACAGTGACTCGCTGTTATGGCTCACAGGTAACAGGGTCAGCCCACATTCCACTTCTGTGGTCAAGGTCAGCGGATGGCCCACATCACTAGTGAGCTGTTTTGTTTTTGTTTTGTCCCAGGGATTGAACTCCGGAGTGCGCTACCACTGAGCTACATCCCCAGCATTTTTTTTTTTTTGACATTGGTCTCACTAAATTGCTGAGGGCCTTGCTAAATTGCTGAGGCTGGCCTCGGACTTGTGATCCTCCTGCCTCAACCTCCCGAGTTGGGGATTAGAGGTGTGTGCCACCATGCCTGGTATGTGAGCTGCTCTTACTGTCCAGTCCAGGCCCTGAGAGTTGGTCTGGGGACTGCTCTTGCCACTACCCCAGGGGAGAAAGGCCTGGATGAGATCTTATCTCTAACAGATTACTCTGATGTCCAAAGCACCTTCAAACACCAAACGGCTAGAAAAAGCTGAAAAAACTACACCCTCAAAATAGGCTGATAAAGAATAAAGCAAATTACTCTCCTTTGACATATGCCCTGTGCATTCTGAATGAGTCATCCCTGGAACATAGAATGAGATAATGGATGAACAACCTACCACCTACGGTTTGGATATGGAATGTCCCCAGAGGCCTACAGGTTGAAGGGTTGCCCTTAGCCCCTGGTGCTATTGGGAGGTGGTAGAACCTTAAGAGGTGGGGCCTCGTGGGAGGTCTTAGGCTCAAGAAAGTGGTAGTAAGAATCCTATCTCTTTTTTTTTTCCCCTATATCCCGTCCATCACAAGAACAGCTTATCTACCACATATTCCCTGCCTTAGGCCAAAAAACGAGGGAGCCAACCAGTCATGGGCTGAAACCTCTAAGCCTGTGAACTAAAATAAACCTTTCCTGTTTTCAAGTTGATCATCTCAGGTATTTTGTTACAGTAATGGAAAGCTGACTAATTTAACATGCCCTGCAAACTTCAACGACTTACAACACAGATATCTTTTATGTCCCACATCATGGGCCTCAAAGATTCATTCATCCAATGGCAAAATTGTAACTTTTGAATGGCCATAACCCACTACTAGTTTTTTTATTATGTTTGATCTGCATGACAATTCAATGAAAGATATCATCATCCCAATCTTCAGATGCCAGCCTGCTGGCTTATGCAGTTCATCAAAGTCACATGTGCTTTAAGTGTCAGAGCCAAGACATGAACCATCTGTCTAATTCTAAAGCTCTTGTTTGTGATGCTAACATTAAGCCACCTTCCATTCATTTTCTCTAACAGCACTGCTGGGCATAGGAAGCCAGCACATCTTAGGCAACTGCCAAGCATGAGATGTGCTGTGCTTACTTTAAAAATAGGCCACACTTCAACGCTGGTTTCCAAATGACAGCAGATGAGTCGTATTATTCAAATATTCGTCCCACCACACGCAGGGAAAAAAGACTCATGCCCCGGTGCTTTGCTCCTGCCTCAGGAACCAGCAGAGACAGGAGGCGTGGTCTTTGAGCTCAGCCTTCCATTGGCTCTGAACACATTTTTTTTTTCTTTTCTTTTTGGTGCTGGGGATCAAGCCAGGCCCTTGTGCACGCAAAGCAAAGCAAGCACTCTACCAACTGAGCTGTAGCCCCAGCCCACGAGAAACTTTTCTAGTGGGTTTTTTTTGAGATGGACAGGTAAGGGGGGAAAGTTGGGGGATTGGTGTATTTTTTGTGTATTTTTTTTTTTCCTCTAGAAGAAATTTCTCATAAGATTGTTGATTTGTGGCCAAGATCCCGGTTTCATCAGCTTGCTTCTCAACAGCAGGTCAGCTGGAGGAGCAAAGGCCTGCCCCGGCCCGGGCTCCTCGCTGAGGCCGGCTGAGGCCCACTGCAGATGAAAGCAGAGAGCACTTTACTCTCAGGGGCTCCAGGAGCTGACATCAAGGGCTGCCACCGGGACTGCTGCTGTCGCTCTAGGTCCCGCCCCCGGAAATGACATCCCTGTGACATCCATGGGGCTGCCTCAGTTTCCCAAACTGCATGAAGGAGCATGTGGATGTCATCAGTGGAACAGCCCCTAAGATGAATTCTGTAAACAACCACAACAACCACCTAGTAGTCTTGTCTCCCATTTCCATGCTATGGCGAGAGAGAACCAGGGTCCTGGAATAACGGCCCCGTGAGGGCCTTGGGATTCCCAAAGGCCCATCACAGCCCTTCCCCATCCGCTCTGTGAGGTGTGCATCACCCCAACATGGGATCATTTGCTTGCTCCGGGGATGCTCACAGCAAGTCTAGCCAGACATCCAAGGACACACTGCAATTGGACAGAAGAGTCAGCCAGCTCCTCGTCGAGGATCATCTATATCCAAGGCAGAAATATTGATCCCTATGCTTAAATCCAAATCCCTTTGGCTTACATGTAAGCCAGTCCTCCTTGTTAAAGCATGATGTATCTTGAGGGTGAAAATGACGATAACATCAAGAACACTCAGCACTGGGTATGGACGGCACGCTGGGCGATGTTAACATTATCTAATTTAATCTCATTAAATGCACAAGACAAACCTAGGAACAAGTCCCATCCGCTTCATTTTACAAAGAAACGGAGGATCAGGACTTAAGTAATCCCCTCAAGGTCACACAGCGAGGAAGTTGAAGGGCTCCGGTTCAACTCCGGATCCATCAACTCCAGGGTTTAACGACCACATTACATGGCAGCCAACGCCACCCAGCTCATGACCAGAAAGAAAGCTATTTAACCTCATTAGCAATCAAAGAGATATGCTTGAAATTACTACCTTTTAGGACTATTAGCAAAACATTTCCTTCAGTGTTATTGGAGGCTGACAAGGGTGTTGTGAAACTGTTGTATGTCACTGGGATAAATTGGCGCAGGCTTTCTGGAAAACCACTCAGCTCCAAGAGCCATAAACACGTTTGATGTCTTTGATGCAATGATTCCTGGATATGGGAAAGGCCACATGCCTGAAAATATCAATTACAGTGTTTGGGGAGTGGTGGTGTATGTGCATCTGGAAGCAAGACAAACCTCCCTCAAAGGGGATGCTGGAGGGGACGATGGCACCCCTGCTCTGGGACCCTTACAACACACCAAGACAGGGTGGCTAGGTGTGAACCAGTGTGGAAAGGCAATGACAAATGAAGAAAACCAACTCAAAAGCACATGCCTAGCTGCCTCGCAGAATTGCCAGCCGGGCGCAGGGCCCACACCCCTAATCCCAGCAGCTCAGGAGGCTGAGGCAGGAGGATCACAAGTTCAAGGCCAGCCCCAGCAATTGAGTGAGGCTTTGTCTCAAAAATTTTAAAAAGGGCTGGGGAGGTGGCTCAGTGATCAAGTGACCCTGGGTCGATTTCCCAGAAATCCGAGTCCTGGCTCCAAACACCATGTGGCAATGCCCCCATGACCCCCACCCCTACATCAATGATGTCACGAAGTTTCACTAACAGGGCTCTGACTTTGCTTCCCTGCCTGTAAGAAACCGCTCATCCCAAGTTTTACAACCAGACTTGAGCAGCTGTCCCCGTGGGGGGAGGCAGAAGATGGAGGCAGCACCTCAGAGAGCCCTGGAGCCCCCTCTCACCCCACTCAGGCTCCCCATGTCCTCATCCTTCTCTCCTACAAGCTTCAACGATGGGAGTGGGGAGCCCCAAACCTCTAAGCACCACCAGGCCCTCCCCATGAAAGCCTCTGGTTCAGTGAGTCAACTACTTCCGGGTTCAGTGAGTCAATTACTTCCCAAGGCACAGCCGCAGAACTGGGCCCTGCCCCCACCTCTCCTGGAGCTGTGCAGCAGAGAACAGCCCAAAATGTGGGGGCCCTGTGGCCTCAGATAGGGTGGGTGACCCTGGGCTGGGAAGCAGCCCTGCACAGAGAAGGGGCTGGGGAAACCAAGGTGGCCGAGGGGAAGGAAGAGCAGTCTGGTGGCTGCGGGGACCCCAGGGGGTTGGAGGAGGGCGGCAGTTGGCAGAGCTGACCTGGATGGTGGCTGCCTGTTCCCAGAGCTGGGGAATGGGAAGAAGGCTCCGGGCAGTGCTTCCGCAGGGGGACTGAAATTCTGGTTCAAGGTCACCCAGGGTCAGGACAGGGCAGAGGCAGGCAGAGGCAGGCAGAGACACTCAGCACCTTCCTCAGAAAATGCAGAAAGAAGCACATCCCTCTATCCCTAGGGGGCCGATGGGTGTCCCCACCCTCGCCTCTCCCTGTCTTAACCCACGGGACCTGTGCACTATTTGGAAAAATAATTGTGTGGGAAAAGGGTCTTTGGAGATGCAATTAAGCTGAGGATTTTGAGATGATTTCTCCTGGATTATCCAAGTGGGCCCGAAACCCAAGGACAAGTGTCCTTATAAGGGACACATGAGGAGATACAGACACAAAGATGAGGCTAAGTGAGGACAGAGACAGAGATGGAGTGAAGCACAGGCCAAGGACACCCAGGGCCACCAGAAGCTGGGGAAGGATGCTCCCATCGCTCCCTAACCCTGACCCTAGAGCCCCTGGCAGGGGCGGGTTCCTGATGACACTTTGATTTCAAACTTCTGATCTCCGGAACCATCAGAGAGGACATTTCTGTTGTTTTAAGCCACAAAATGTGTGATCATTTGTTCCAAGAAATGAGTGCAGCGTCCCTCCAAGACCTGAATCCCAGGCAGGCTGCTCCCCTCTGGCTTCTCCTGCCACCCTCTGTGCATTTTCCCCAGTGGAAGTTATTTCCCCGGGTTGTGAGCAAACCTGAAACACCACTTTGGAACTGCCACACCCAGGGCTTCCACAACTCTCCTTGTGCTCAGAAAGCAGGTGACCTTGGAAAGCACCCATTTCCAGGAGCAGCCTGGCAGAGGCAGGTGGGAGGGTGTTACTTTAGGAGAGGGAGGAGGGTTCTCATGCAGCCGCAGAAAGAATGTGCAGCAGGAAAGGGAAACGTAACTGGCCCCAGGGACTGTGCTGGCCCTCAGGGAGGGTAGAGTGGACCATATTTTGGGGTGTCCGGCAGAAAGGCACAGAGTTGGGCTGCAAAGAATGAAGAGGAAGGGTCCCAGGTTTTTATTGTTTTGTTTTGTTTTTTCCCCACCTTGAAACCAGCAGCATTTCTGATATGATGGCGGGGGATTTCCAGCAGCCACATGAATGACCATTGGGTTTTAGCGTGAACTACAAGAAGAGAGGGGAGGCGTGCAGGCTGGCTGTTCTCAGGATGCTAGCAGCAGCACAAAGATAATGTTTTGTTCCCTGCTGAACAAGCCGTCTCCTGCCATCCTCTGGGTTGCTGTTAGGTGGATTTCCACTGGCCTTGTGGGAATCATGCTCGTCCACTGGGGGAATAGAGGAGCTTTTCTAAGGTCTCACATTAAGGAAACATTTGCTGGGGCCCTGAGCTCCACCATCAGACCCATAGAGCAGCTGGCCTCAGGGAGGGAGGGAACTGTTCTCTAAGCAAAATAAGCCAGCCAAAGGGGAATTGCCTCATGAGCTGCACATTCACTTCTCCCTTTAACTGTGAAATTGAAGAAAAACAAGGTGAAGCAGGAACTGACCCCTCAACCTCACTCCCACCCCCTAACTCCCTGCAGGCACAAAACCCAGCTGGGTCTGGAGGTGCTGGCTATTGTAGAGTGTTGTGTCCCCTGAGCCCCTCAGGGGCTGGTACCTCCCTGCCTGCCTGTCTCCCTTAGCACAACCCCGGGCTCCAGAGATCGGTAAACACTCTGGGGGCCAACACTTAGAGTCCATAAAGCTCTCTTGCTTGAAGTCCACAGCTTAGTGCCCTCTCATGTTTTTGAGTTCTTCCTTGGCATGGACTGAGCTGCAGAAATGCAGTTTGTCCTGTAGAGGGGAAGATCAGTGTGCCTCTGGAGCTGAAACCCGAGTTCCAGAAACATCTATGTTTGCAGTGTGGCCAGTGCTCTCCTTCTGGAACTCCAGTAGTGGGCATGGGGGGGGGAGGGGCTCTGAAGGCACGAAGCTGGGTGGTCTCTAGAGCAAGCAATGGCTGGTAAGAACACTCCCCCTCTGCACCCCGAAGTGTCTTCCATTAGGCAGAGGAATTTGTGGAAGCACCACAGAGAAACCACCCAGAATGTGGCGGGCAGTCCACTCCCCAAGATCAACAGAATCCTGATATCAAGCAACAAAACTCCAGGAGTGATGGAGTTGCCTGCTGAGGGGTTGGCACGTATGCTCTCGAGTGAGCTGAAGACAGCTCTATTTCTATCTCCTGGTACTTGCTCACAGACTCACAAATCAAAAGAAACTTGGTCCCCACTTAGAGCATCAATCAAATCATGTGGGTTTTACAAGGGAGCATCAGGGGTAACTCCAGGCAGAGTCTCTGAGAAGACCCCCAGGCCTCCCCAGCACCTCACCAAGAGAACTACCAGGACCAAATCTTTTCTTTGCCCTCAGGGGCTCCTCCACTGGGAGACAGGATTCTGGATCAATTATTTGTAAATTGCCTGAAGAAGTGAATTATTTAACCTTTGCAAGCCTTCCTTTCCTCAACTGTAAAAAGGAGACAACATCACTCAGCTCCTAAGGTTGTTTAACTGCTAACACATAACATAAAAGGGCAAGTCTCTGGGGAGAAAACCTCCCTAAGATACCGTTCAATTAACAAGAACACCCAGGCCCAGCCAGGCACCAGGGCCTGTCCAGCTGTTCTGGAAGAGAACAGAGGAATGGGTCTCGGGTTTCCAAGTCCCTTTGGAGCAGCGAACCTTCCTCTTGCAAAATCCCGAGGGAGGAAAATACAGGCACACCCGCTTTACATAGTGGCAGGCCCATGCCCCAAGTCCCAGAGGGTGTTGCCAGATGGGGCTTCTCAGGATCCCGGGTGAAGAAGCCCCACCTGATAGTCTGGTGGGGCTCAAGGTCCCTTCTTCTGGGGACACAGGAATCAAGTGAAAGTTGCTTAACCCACCAGGCGCTGTTAGCAAACTGGGCAGATCCCAAGGACAGCGAGCGATGACCCAGTATGTGGACCGCCCCAGGGATCCCTCCCAGGCCCCGGGAATCACATCCCCACCTCTTTCCCTCCGAAACGCGCTTTCCCGAGCCTCCCACCAGTCCTTTCCTGGTTCTCTGACGCCCATCTCCTGGCCAGGGCAAAGCGCGGTCGACTGTTCGTCCCCTCCACCCCCGCCAGCCCACGGAATGTCACCCCATCGCTCCTTTGCTCGATTTCAAGGATGAGATGCAGAGAAGGAAGCCTAAATAAAAACAGGAAACTTTTTTTTTTTTAAGTCTCATTCAGACTGAATTACGGGTAAGAGTGTTAAAAAAAAAAAAAGGTCCGGAAATGCAAAGCTGGAGGCGGTTTTGCCGCTGTAACCCGGGCTCAGCCGCAGATCTGGTGGCTGATCTCGCACTCGCCACTGCCGTGAACGCGGCCAGCTGCGCGGGCGGGCGGGGAGAGGGAAGGGGCCGCGCGTCCTCGCTCGGGAGGGAGAACCCATAGCCTCTTGAGTGAGCTGAAGACAGCTCTATTTCTATCTCCTGGTATTTGCTCACAGGGCCCCAGCCCCTTTCCAGCCCTGATCCTGTCTCCTCGAGGCTGGGAGGGAGCGCAGCGCCAGGACGCAGGGGAGTTGTGCCCGGTCCTCCGCGCCTCGCCGGACGCACCTGGGCGACACCGCTCGGAGCGCAGCCTGAATCTCGCCTCCAGTCGGAGAGGCCGCTAGGTCCCGCTCACAAGCGCTCGGAGACCGGCATTCTCGGCTGAGCGCTTCCCGTCTCCTAGCGCCTAGGTCGGGCCGGAACCCTGAAGCCAGCCGGGGAGCTCGCGGTCGGGCTCGTCAGGGCGCACGGTACAGGCGCAGGGGAGCTGCGCGCGCTCCTTTCGGCAGTCGCACAGGGGACGCTCCGTGCTCCCGGTGCAGCCCCGGCCAGGGTCCCCGCGGCCTAACCTCAGGGTGCCCACTGCCCGACTCTAGAGTCTTGGGGTGACGCCAGGCTCAGGGCGCACGAGCTGTGCATTCGGGGAACCTGCCCGCGAGCGGACCCCGCGGTCCAGAGCGCAGCTGTCCGCCTCCGAAGCCCCAGGTCCCTGTCCTCTTCCCACCTCCCCAGACGCAGCCAGGGAAGCGCGCTTACCGGTCGGGCGCAGCTGGCAGAAGCTGGGGCGGCTCGGCCCGGCGGCCGCACGGAGCGAGGGCGCTGAGCGCTAGTGCGCCTCTAGGCGAGGAGGCGGGGCGCGGTGGGGACCGCCCGCCGGCTGACAACCCGCACACTCCACTTCCCACTTTGTTTCCTTTTGCTTACAACAGGAAAAACAAGAGGTCCTCCTGCACCTCGCTGGCGCCCTGGCCCGCCCCACGGCCTGAGGCCAGAGGGGCAGCGTCCTGGGTGCTCTGGAAGCTGCACCTTGCCCTGCTTCCAAACAAGTTTTCTTTCTATACAAAAGAAACTGTGAACCCATAAAACCTCCAAATTCACACACTGCAGAATTTTAAAAGGGATCCCCCCCCCAGAAAGCTGGAGGGCGGGGGAGGGAGTAATCTCAGCTCTCACCACCCAAAGAACCCTCCGAGTGCCCAGAGTGCCCACGCGGGCAACAGGGCAAGAGAGGACTAAGGGGGTGAAAGGGAGCCTGAGGGGCTCAAAGTCCCTAAGAGCATGGACGTGGGGGGCAGCCTATCTCCAAGATTATCAAAGTGACCTCCTATCCTTCTAGGATGCGGTGGGGCATGAGCCAGGCAATTGTTTAGTAACACCATGGCTTCAAACACCCCACCCTCCTCAATCTGCTGGGAGTGAAGTAGCCGTGACCTTTCCTGTGGACCCATGGGGGAACCCGAGGGGTGGAGAGGAACTCCTTTTATCCACAAGCTGCCTTGGACCAGGATAGCTCCAGCCAGTGGTGTTAGCTTCAGAATTCTTGGGATTGCAGGCATGGACCCTTGTTCCCCCACAGACTCACTGGACTTCTGAGGCTCACAGCCCTCCTCCTCCTGCAGACTCTGACAATTGGGCTTGACAGGGGCTCAGCAGAGGTCTCCACCCCATGCCAAGGAGATCCTGGCAAAAGTCAGGAGAAAAGGGGGCAATTCAGAGACACACTGTGGTGGTGAAGCCAGCAGCCTGTCCTGAGAGTTCTTGCTCTAGTCCCCAGCCCTGCTTGGCTAGGTTGCAGTTTACACTGCTCCTTGGTTTACAGACTTCCTTGTTTGAAACAGGAGGGATACTTGCAGCTTCCGAAAGAATTCTTCATGGAATATGCATTTTCTGACAATTTTAATCATGCTCTTTTTTTTTACTTCTGAGATGCTCCCAGGGGAATTCACTAAGATGTGCTTCACATATTATCCTCTCTGACCCCTACAGCAGCCCAGCAAAGTAAGATTTTTTTTTCTTCAATACCGGTTATGGCACCTAGGGGTGCTCTACCACAGAGCTATACCCCCATCCCTTTTATTTTTATTTCAAGACAGGGCTTTAAACTTGATTCTCCTGCCTCAGCTCAGCCTCCAGAGTTTCGGGGTTACAGGCATGCACCACATGCCCAGCAATAAATCTTATCACTAAATCTCATAACCCCCAACTTATGGACAAGAAAACTGAGTTTCTGGAAGGTTGAATCATTTGCCACAGTCAGCAAACGTGCGACTTCTTCCGGATCCTCACTCCTTCCACTACCAAGCCAAGCTGCAGCTCCTAAGAAGTTTCATTTTCCTGAAAACCTGATACACTTTCTTTCTGAGACCCTAACCACAGAGACTTAGAGTGCCCCTCCCCTTTGCCAGGGGTGCCAGGAAGCTCAAACTAAATTTAACGATCAATTATAGTCATCGGCGTTCCTCAAGTTCCTGATAGAATCGCCTTCTGCCTTCCTCTCTCTGGTTTCTGATCTCTCTCACTCTATTTTTAACTGTTGTCATGTGTGTATTGGAGGAAGCCACCTCAAGTTCCCTTTGAACTGTAAATAAAATGAACTAGATGCGGTGGAGAATTTATGGCCCTCCTAAGGGGAAAATGGCAGGTTAACCCTAGGAAGGTCCACACTGCTACTCCTGGGCTGGGTGCCTTTCTCTGCAGAGTCCCGCTGGGAAGTACTGGGCCCATTGTATGGAGGCCTCAGTCAATAAAGGGTGGGGCTGGCCAGTGCAGATGGGCCTCAGCCAGGCCTCTTTTCCATGTCCCTGGAGCCCTGCCCCCCCCATCTCCCCCCCAAGCCAATTGGTTTCCGCAGCTTCTAGCAGCAGATGCACAAGCAGGGTCCTTGCCCAACCTCTGGTAGCCTTGCACTGTTACCCACGCGTGCCCACAAGCAGAGTTAGCTCAAGGCAGCCAGACTGAGCACCCAGGCACAGAGGGGAACAAGTGTGAGCCAGTCCCCTTCCTCAGCCCCCTCATGAGGGGCTACAGACACCTGCCCCCTTGTGCCCTGCCTGGCAGGAAGTCCACTTCGCTCTGCTTTCCCTTCCACCCAGCTTAGAAGCGTAAGTCTTTAGCCTTTTGCTTTGGCCAGAAAAGGGTGGTGAAGCTTCACAGTGGAGAGTGAGCATCTCCCTGGAACCACACTGCCTTGCGGGGCGCTGTGGTGCTGCGGCACTCGGGGCAAGGGACCTAAATCTCTCTCTGCTCCCATTTTCATGTCTATAGTGTGGCGATGATAATAATAATGCTCAACTGTTGCTAGGATCAACTGGGTTAATACTACAAAATGCTATAACAGTGCCTGACACAGACTCAGTCCCCAGAACAAATGAGTTTTGGCGTCATTACTCTAGTTATTAGAGAGTGGTCTTTGGGCTTGGTGGAATGGGGTGTTTCCGCTCTAGAACAGCATTTTTCAACAGCAGCATCAGAAGACTGTGACACCTTCTGTGCTACAGATCTATTCAGTGGTTTGAATTTAAAACTAAAATGAAATACCAGTGGCCTGAGAGGCCAAGGCAGGAGGATGGTGCGTTCAAAGCCAGACTCAACAGTGGTGAGACCCTAAGCAACTCAATGCGACCCTGTCTCTAAATAAAATACAAAATAGGGCTGGGGATGTGGCTCAGTGGCTGAGCGCCCCTGAGTTCAATCCCTGGTAAATAAATAAAATAAAAGTAAAATGGAAGCCAGCCGAGGTTATAACTCAGTGGTGGCGTATGACACATAAAGACCTGGGATTCACACAGGGCCAAAAATAAATAAATGAATAAAAATAATAGAACAGAATAGGAAACATCAGACTGTGTTGCGTGGGGCGTCACTCCCATAGGTTATAGTCCACTTGTAGGCTGCGTGTGTGTGTGTGCGTGTGCGTGCGTGCGTGCGTGCGTGAATTCAAGAGGTCAAGAGCATTTCAACACCACCAGAAAGCTGCTGCCCTGGACCACACAATGGAGATGGCTAAGAAAGGGCAGAGCAGAGGATTAGGGAGTGAAGCCAAGGTCGGACTCCATCCCTGGAAAGTTTGACGGTGTAAGAACACAGGCGCAGAGCAGCACCCACGGTCCTTGCAGTGTCCACCCCCAGGCTGTACGCACTGGGCTGCAGAATGAGATGAGGGCTTCAGGTGCTAGATGGGGGTGGGGGTGGAGCCCCTGCACCTGATTCCAGGCCAGGGACGGAGGGGTTCGGAATGACCTAGATGGCTCAGAGGAAGCCGCAGGGGAACAGCCCTTGGGGGTCAGGCCTGGTCAGTGCCCTGGATTGTGTCCATCCAGCTATCGTCTTTTGAAAGACACACGCTCGAAAACCCCAGGCTGTCTGGGTCCAAATCCCTGCCTGCCACCTACCAGCTGTGCAACCCTAGGGGTCGTTCCAGACTGAGTTTCCCCATGAGTCACAGGAGGACAGTACTGGCCTTCCTACCCTCCCGTCTGTCTCCAGGGTTGGGTGCAAGTTAGATGAATCAACAGCCCTGCTCCTGGCACCAAGTCCAGGTGACAGAAGTTGGCCTTCTAAAGACTCCTGTGAGAATCTCCTTAGTCCACAGCATGAAGAAGGAATTGTGGAGGGCAAGGCAGGGTAAGTGGAGGGCCGAGTTTTGGGGTCAGGAGACTGGACTCTGGGGTGGTCACGCTGGTAACACTCAGCCAGTGTAGCTGTGCAGGCGCTGAGCTGGTTACAGCCGAGCGTGGGGTGCAGAGAGAACCCCACCTTACGGGTTTCCTACTCCAGGGGGATGAGAAAATGTGAAGAACAAAAACAAGATATAAGCCTGCAAAGAAGCATGGGACAATAGGGAAGAGCCTGAGGGGGACCCTGGGGCCCAGGAAGCCTCTCTGAGGTCAGGACATTTGAACAGAGCTTTGACCAGAGCACACTGGGAAGGGCCAAGGAGGAGGCCCTGAGCAGCAGCAAGAGCTGGAGGGGACTGGCAAGGGTGGGGTACAAACTGGGCGGTGGCTGAGGATCTGCGGTTTGCCCCAGAGTGTTGGAAAGCAGAGGGAAGTTCTAAGCTGAGCTGGGGAGTGGCGGGCTATGATTTACATGTTTAAAAGTCCACGGTATAAACACAGACACAGCCACGCACCACGTGATGGCATTTTGGTTAACGATGGACCACATACATCAGTGGTCTCCTAAGATTATGATGGAGCTGAAAAGTCCTATCGCCCACTGACCTTGCAATGTCTTAGTGTGACATGTCCCCGGGTATGTTTGTGGTGATGCTGAGGCAGACAAACCTTCTGCCATCCAGTCATATGAAAGTATAGTACAGCCACGTGCAATGGCCAAGCCTGTGATCCCAGCCACTCAGGAGGCTGTGACAGAAGGGTGTTGGAGCCCAGCCTAAGCAACTTAGCAAGATTCTGCATCAAAATAGAAAATAAAAAGGACTGGGGATTTAGCTCAGAGGTTAAGTGCCCCTGGATTCAATCCCGAGTACCTCCCACCAAACAAAAAGTCATGAGACCCAGGCTTGTAGTGTCAGGAAGCTGAGGCAGGAGGATCACTTGAGCCCAGTAATTGAGACCAGCCTGGCAACACAGTGAGACACATCTCAAAAAAATTAAAGGGCTAGGGTGTAGCTCAGTGGTGGAGCACTTGCCTAGCATGTGTGAGGACCTAGGATCCATCCCTAGCTCTGCAAAACAAAAGCCCACATGGAGCGGTCACGCTGTGCTATCCAGCGCACACTCATACATGGATGTCCACTTGTTGACAAAGTCACCCACGGAAGTTCTCAGAACATGTCCTATTGTTAGGCAATGCATGCCTGTATTTCTTGGCCTGGTCAAGTAGAAAGGTCTAGAAACAGCAGCACAACGGTAGCTGGGAGAACAGGCCTAGCATCTGGATCTTGATCTCTAGTGAATTCTCCTCAATAAAAGGGACCAGGACCACCTGGAGGAATGGCGATTCTAGGATGGGCAGGAAAGGACCCCGTGAGCCTGGAGCATCTTATGGTGCCAGAGTAGAGACGTGTTCAAAACAGAGCAAAGAACACGCTAGGAAGATGGGTGCCCGTCAGAGGACACCGTGAGGGGCTGGAAACACCTCCAGCGGCCGAAGCTGGAGCAACTTGAGCATCGAGATCAAGTAACGTTGAATTTTAACGCCAAGTATAAAAATAATACCCATGAGTCCACAGATAGGACTGTGGGTCGAACATGTGAATAACTGAGGGAGAAGAGACAAGTCTCTACAGGAGGATTCCAGATAATTTCTTTAGCTGGGTTGCCATCAAGGACGTGGAGCAAAGGACGTAGGCCAAACCAGTGACTCCCTTAAAAAGCACAGTGGGGGGCAGGGAACATGTGGGGGTGGGGGGCAGGTGGGGAGAAGGAGAGGAAGAAAAAGAAGCAAAAATATGAACCTTTTTTTAAAAAATATTTTTATTAGTTATAGATGGACACGATGCCTTTATTTTATTTATTTTTATGTGGTGCTGAGAATCAAACCCAGGGCCTCACACATGCTAGGCAAGCGCTCTACCACTGAGCCCCAGCCCCAGACCCCCAAAATGTGAATCTTTATTTGTCGCCCCATCACGGAATCCTCTTGGTGCTCTCCACCAAGACTTGTCACATCTGCCTGGGCTGCAGTCACACTGGGTTGTGGCCAGATGTCTGCCTCCTCATCAGGGATGGGCAAACTTGTGAAAGGATTGACCCCGGGCTGGGGATGTGGCTCAAGCGGTAGCGCGCTCGCCTGGCATGTGTGTGGCCCGGGTTCGATCCTCAGCACCACATACAAACAAGGATGTTGTGTCCGCCGCAAACTAAAAAATAAATATTAAAAAAAAAGAAAGGCTTGACCCCGGGAGAAACCCTCTTTTGGGAGTGCAGATGGCTCAGGGAAGTCTGTCGGTGGATGGAATGATATCGAGAGCTTGGTTCTCATCCCCAAGGCTGACCCATGAAGGAGAACAAAGTTTTGGGAAAAAGGGGAAAAATCAGTTTTATAGCTTTGCTACACAGGGGCCTCCCGTCCCAGAGGCTGCGATTCTAACTACAGAGGGATGCTAAAGAGATGATTCTAAGGCTACATTCCAGCTGTGCCCGGTCAGGGGTCATAATTCACTCGTATCCTTGAGAGATAGCTGTTCCTTAGATCTTCCAGTGCCAGCCCTGAGCCTGGATTCTTTCATGCCTGCGGCACATGAGCTGAAGGACAGATAACTCGGCCTAGGATGGGAAGATTAACCTCCTTCCCCCATGGTTGGGGGCGGGGAGAGAGAGAAGAGAGAGGAAAAACAAAATATCAGTTTTAAAATAAGCCACAGTGGCAAAGCAGCAAGGGTCATGCCCAAAGCATGGAGTGGACCCCTGTTATGGCAGGACCTCCGCCAACCAGAGGTCCCACTCGGGCACATGCAGATGGCAAGAGCCCCGTGCTGGGGCACTTCCTCCCAGTTCCTTTCTCCAGGAACCCTGCCCGGCTTCCACATAGCCACACCAGCAGTCTCCAGAGTCTCTTGCCTCGCACGCCCTTGACCTTGCTCAAATTGATATGGCCAGGGGCGGTCAGCTGACCTGAGGAGAGCCTCTCAGTGACTTCCCTGGGCATGGGAATTAGACTCAAGGGAGGCTTTGCGCTTCAGGACCTAGAACTTGGGTTCTGCAATATGGAAGCTGCGAGCCATGGGGCCTCTCACGCCCATCAGAGAGGATGGGAGGCAGGAAAAGAGACAGAGAATCATGAAGCAGGTGAGCAGAGAAAGAGGGGGTGGGGAGGAGAGAGAAGATTCCAGGTACTTTCCAGCTCCTTGTCCTGGGTCTTTAAGGTCCCTCTGCATTCTCACCCTGAGATTCTGTGACCCTGATGCCCGTCATTCTTCAACTCTGGGTTGGTTACCTAGGGTGGCTGTAGCAATTGTCCACGAACTCCATGACTTCAAACAAGAGGTTCGGCCTGCAGGCCAAAGCCCAGAATCCAGGTGTGAGCAGGCTGGTCCCTTGTGGAGACAGCAAAAGAGAATCCACCCCAGCCTCTCTCCAGCTTCTGGAGGCTGCTGGTGGCTGCTGGCGCTCCTTGGCATATAGATGCCCCTCTCCAGTCTCCGCCTCCACCTCCTCCCTGTGTCTGTCCTTGTCCAAGTGTCCCTCTTTTTATAAAGACAGTGTTCCAATATGACCTTATCTCTCAACTAATCACATCTACGAAGTTCCTATTTCCAGCTAAGATCACTTTTTGGGGTTCTGTAGGAGCATTAGTTTTTGTGGTGGGGGGGAAATGGGGTGGGGAACAATATTCCACCCAGCATCAATTCTCTGGCCTTGATTTCTATTATTTGAAGAAATCCTGGTTATTAGACATATTGGTATCAGAAGTGGCTGTTACAGTGACAGGTCTCAAAGAGAGCATGAAACAGCTCGTGAGAAGCTCAGCGAGCCACTGCGGACGGACTCTCTTCCTGGGTGGGGGCTGGCTGTCCTCCTTACACGGTGACAGATCCCGTCAGCTATTTTCAGTGGTCCCCTGGGACTTCAGGGCTGAATCCCTGAGAAACTTGGGAGCAAGATGGCCAGGCTGTCAGGGTGTGAGTTACTTCTAGCAGAGTTCCAAAGGTGCTGGAGGAGGAGCTCCCGTTCAATTCCGCTCAAGATTAGGAAAAAGAAAGGCAAATATTGAACTTGGTTAAGGGAAGTTCTCTTTTCCTATATGCAGCGACTACCAAAGGTCAGATAATGTGTGCTTACCGAGTAGTGGAGGCTGTGGCCTCTGCCACACCCTGTAGGTAGCAGCTGGTGTATTGGGTGCCTGGCATTTGGAATGGAGCCACCTGGGGAGACCGTGGGGCTGAACAAGCTTAACCTCTGGTCCCTGCCAGACAAGCATGGCGGTGCCTCCCATCGTCAGCTGGCATGAGGGCAGGCAGGCAGTGTTCCAAGAGAAATGGAAGAGAAAACCTTCCTCCCACCTAAGCTAGATGTGAGCTCCTCCTCTCACCCTTGTTCTGAACGAAGACACCAACCACCATGCCTGCTGCCGGGAACCCCCAGCCCTGGCCACAGCCCAGTCCTAACTTGGATATTCAACTAGATAGAATTTCAAGGCATTGGTTATCGGCAATTGTCATGACCCAAGGTAAAATTTTCAGATAACCAAGTAGGTTTTATGAGGGCAGAAAACCCAGGAACAGAGCCTGGCACCTTGGGGCTTGGGACATGTCATCCTCTTGGAGCATCTGAGGCCAATGTCCCAGCATGGAGAAGCAGGTGACTAAGACAGTTATCTTTCTAAGAAGCTCTCAAGGACATGTCCCAAAGACCCTCCACAGGGGGGCATCTTCCCAGTGGGCAGAACCTGGGTGGTCACGCTTGCCAAACAAGGGGTCAAGGAAGGTACCCAGCAAAGCAAACCTCTGTGACAGCCCGTCCCTCACGTTCCAGACCACGGTGGGTGACACTTCGTCGTCTTTGCACTGTCCATCAAGTATGGCAGGAGAGGTCAAACTGATCCCTCGGTCCACCAGCCGAGGGGGTCCAGGGGAGCTGCCTTAGAAGGATCCAGCAGAAATACTGGGGACAGACAGACAGCAGGGGGCGACATCCAGGGAACACAGCGTGGATGCAACCTCTGCTTGACAGGGGGACACTGGGTTGGCTTGGTGGTGCGGCAGGACCGGGCTAAGCAAGGGTGACTGGAATGAGGGGAAATGGGACAATCCAAGGAGCCGACAAGCCTGTGTCGGGGGAACCAGAACAGAGTGGACTAGAGTGAACGCTGTGGCTTGGAGGCCCTAAGCTGTTGGCCTGGTCCCCTTTCTGGTCCCCTTTCCTCACAAAGCCACGGGGACAGATGTGCAGCAGTCAGACTTGACCAGTTGCCAGAGCAGATTGGCCCAGAGGGAGGCCCTGATTCCAGAGAGGCCAGTCAAGTCTCTCGAGAAGAGTGGGCTTGGGGACAGGAGACAGTTCTCCTTGGGTGAGGGATCCAGGGCACGCCAGCTTGGCAGATGTCATGCAAGTGGGCAAGTGGGGACAGATACAGGGTGCTGGGAAAGTATCCAGGGGCTGTCCTGCCCCATCCTCCCAAGCCTAGGTGCGTCTCTGTGTCCACTGAGGGCAGCTTGTACCTATGATATTGAAAAATAGTCCCTGGTCCTTGTCCCTTTTCCTGGCAGATGATTCCTACAATCCTGAGGATCCCCAAAGTGATACTTGTCTTTTTATGTGCTACCGAGTTGATTGCCTGCGGGACATCCCCGGGATGAGGCTTGTTGCCAGGGGAACCAACCATGTGATCAGAGGGTCGCAACTTTCAGCCCCACCCCGACCTCCTGGGAAGAGAGAGGGTCAATGATGCCATCAGTCATGCCCACACAGAATCCCAAGGGACAGAGTTCAGAGAGCTTTAGCATGGCTGGATGCACAGAAGTTCCCGGGAGGTGGCACGGAGAGGACCGGGAAGCTCCAAGCCCTGTCCTCGTACCTGGCTCTTTGTCTTCTTACCTGATGTTCTTCAGAATCCTCTGATATTCTTTATTTTTTGGTGCTGGGGATTGAACCGAGGGGCTCTGTACCATGGAGCTACATCCTCAGTTCTTTTAATTTTTTGTTTTGAGGTAGGGTATCACCAAGTTGCTGAAGCTGGCCTCAAACCTGAAATCCTCCTGCCTCAGCCTCCAGAGTAGCTGGGATAACAGGTGTGCGCCACCACGCCCAGCCTTTGGGATGTTCTTTATAAGAAATCAGAAAACGTGTTTCCCTGAGTCCTGTGAGCTGTTCCAGCAAATTATTGGACGCTGAGGAGGGGATTGTGGGAACCCTGATTTATAGCTGTTCTGTCAGGCACAGGGAAAGCCACCGGGGCTTGCAGCTGGCATCAGAAAGGGGGCAGTCTTGGGGAGTAAGGACGTCTGCTATGACATCCCCTTTCCTGCTTGAGCTAACGGGCTGGTTTCTGATCTTAGGCCGAGGCAGGCTGACGGGGGTGTGGGTCGAGGCTGAGGCTTGAGGATGAGGGGACATTCAGTTATTGTGGGGCCTGTCAGCCGGCCTCCCAGGGTGCCACCCAGCACTCCCGCCCCCCGCCTGCCGCCCTCCTTCCTGCCGAGTGGGGACTTGCAGTCCAGTACATCCCAGTCCTGGGGTCTGCTCTGGGCCTTTGCACTTGCCGTTCCCTCTGGCGCGCCCTCCCCACCCTTCCTTTGCCTTCTCGTTCTGTGCCTGGAGAACTAGTCGGTAGAGTCAGGGCCTGGCTGGAGCGCTCCGTCCACTCAGCCACGATTGCCTGTGGACTCAGCGGCCCCCAGCCACGGCGCTCTGCACGGATGGGGCTGGCTCCGTGGTCAGCAGAGCCATGTCTGGGCCCAGAGGCATCCCAGAGTGCAACGTGCCAAGTGAAGGAGTGAGCCGTCCAGCAAGGGGCTGAGCATGGACAAGATCATGTTTTGTCCAGAGGGAGGGCTGGGGACTGTAGCCAAGGAAGAGGACAAAAGCCCCGCTCCCGGCCAGTGTGGGAACAGCTCCTTCCTGTCCTTGGGGCTGGATCTTAGACCCAGTGACCCGGGAGCCCATGCTCAGCCCTGCAGCCTCAGGGAGGCAGGGAGGCCACCCTTGCTCCTTGCAGTGGCCCTGCTGCCCCTTACGTCACCAGACAGATGGGGACCAGCCGGGATCAGGGCGTCCTGGACTTTCTGAAGCCTAGGGAGAGCCTCTGTCCAGTCTGAGGGTGGGAAGTGAACTGCCCTCAGGGCGGCTCCCAGCTCCACCCGCCTGCCCCCGGCCTCCGGCCTCCCTGCATCCCAGTGTGACTTCTGACCCTAGGCCTCCTCCCCAGGCAGGCCTCTGCCTGGCCTCCCGCCCCCAGCTCCCCTGATGAAAGAGCGACAGGGCGAAATTCGTTGGGGCTGAAAAACAGGAAGTGGAGCCCAGGGCCATGCTGCAGAAGCCTCCGGGCGGCAGCCCCCCGCCTTGCAGGAAAGCTGTGGGGCAGCCCCAGCCTGGCTGCGGGGGTGCAGTGGGCGAGGGGAGAATCCGAGAGACCCTGCCATGAGGGGCTTTACTGAGGAACCAAACGTCACACCTGTGCCCCGGGGTTTTAGGTCTTACCTCAGCTTCTCACAACCCTTCCTGGTGAGGCAACTGCCCGATTTGATGATGAGCACACAGACTCAGAGAAGTCAAGGGACTCCGCCAGGGCCACACAGCCTTTCCCACGGCTGGGTCATGGCTCCTTGGTTCTTTCTCAGACTTTGATTTCTATTTGTGGTGTGTTTTTGTTCTGGGCCTGTGAGCCTACAGCGGTGGGGGCAGGGCAGGAGAGCTGTTGCAGGCTCCTTCCTCTCAGCACTGGGGGAGGCCCGAGGAGGCCAGCGGCAAGACAGGGACAGGGCCGCTGCTGAAGGCCCACCCCTGAAGCTCTGCCCCTGCAGCGTGCGTGGCAGGAGGGGCCAGGAGCCGTGGTCTCTGCTGGAGAAGAGGTAAGGGGAGCCAGGAAGGGGAAGTCATCTGGCTGGGCACAGAGGCAAGGCACTGACCCCAACAAACTCCTGTTCACACCTCAGCGGCTGAGAAGCCAGAGGGCTCGGGACTCCAGGTGGGCTCAGAGGCCTCCTCCCTGGCCTGGAACCCAGGGAGCCCCAGCCCCTCAGCTTCCTGCCCGGTGCATCATCAGGGTGAGACCCCAAGGGGAGAGGTGGGGCTCGGTGGACTGACTGCAGCGAGGTCATGAGACGGGGTGGACCACCGGAAACTACTCCCCAACCAGGCCCCAGCCCTCACTTGGACTCAGGGTCATGAGGCTGGTCACCTGCCTGCCCCATTCCAGGACTGACCATGGCCAGAAAACTGGGCTTCTGGGGACCCTCCCCATAGACGTCCACTGCCAAGCCTTTCGCTGCCTGGGGCCTTGGGAGATCCCAGGCCTCAGGACACACAGGTAGGGGAGGGCATCAGAGCCTACCAGGCCTGGCCTGTGCTTCCTCTCCCCGTGGCCACCCACTTCTATATCCTGACCATCTCTGTCCTTCCAACTGCCTCTGGGCATCCCCCCAACATTCCGCAGAGCCCTCAAACCCAATGCATCAGGCGGGGTCCCCCGGCCCAGCCATCCTGGCCACCCTCTGGGTAGCAGAGTGTCAGGAAGGCACTCCTGCCGAGGTTGAAACCACAGTGTCCTGCTGTGGCCTTCACTCTCCTCCTGCTCACTACTGCCCCATCCTTCCTCCATGACAGGGGCCTTTCTCAGAAGCCCTGGGGCTGCTCAGACCACAGCAGGAGCCAGGTGGGGGCAGGGGGAGGCGCCATCGGCCTCAGCAGTTCCTCTGCTGGTGTCTGAGTGGGCGGTGGGCGCTAACCCACCAGCGGCCACTGCTTCCCCTCACAAACGCTGTGGGGCCGAGAAACTGGAAATAAAAGCAGTTCGCAGCTCACAGCTGCAGTGTCACAGGCGTCCCCTCCTCTGCCCACTTTGGGCAGGAGTCTTGCCCAGCACTGAGCGGCACCCAGGGCCAACAGCGTAGGTGGATGTTAAGGGAGGCCTGGCCTTTTTTGGAGGAGATTCAGCCCGCCTGGCTACTCCCATAGGAAAGGGGGCAGGTGTGTGGACAGAGCCGGCCCATTGTCATCAATGCCATTATTATTATCTAACGCACTATCATCTAATCATAATCCTTACCGGTGTTGTCCAATTTAGATATATCAACCCCATGAGATCAGTAGTAGGCTCCCATTTCACAGGGGAGAAGGTGGAGGCAGGGAGGGAGGCCTGTTTACACAGCATGACTTGGCTGGACAGGGTTTGGAGGCTCAGGCTGCAGGAAGCTCGTGCCTTCAGCTACGAGGCATGAAGATTTGTCTTCCTCTGGGTTGGGGGCCACAAACTGCAGCCCCAGCACATGCACAACTGTGCAGTCCCACCCCCGCAGGAGGGCTGGATGTAGAGGGGGAGGATGCCCCTGGGGCAGAGAGGCTGAGTTGGAGTCCCTACCTTCAGGGGACACTTGCCCCTCCTCTCCCCAGGCCCTCTGTGGCCATCTGCCTGCCTTGACCTCTGGGCCTCCTGTCTGGTCTCCAGGGAGCACAAGGTGCCACCTGGTGGCGATTTGGGGGCATTGCAGTCGCTGTCCACAGATGCTCAGTGCCCCTTGCTGCCCTCCTGGCTGAGGTGTGTGATTTCCGCCACATGGAGACCTACAGAACAGGGGACTTCTCTTCTTCCTGCCAGATTCCAACAGGGTGGGGCCCGGCGTAAACCCTTGTGCTGTGGGGCCTGGGCTGCAGGTGGCCGTGGCAGGTGCTGGACAGCCAGGCCTCCTGCAGACCCCGCCCCCTTCTCCCCCACTCCTGCCATGGCTAGGCCCACTCCTGCTCTCCCTGTCAGGCTCCACTGGCCTCGGGACATCCCCTCTGGGCCAGGAGTCCTCCCTGACCCAGCTCCCTCCCCTCCTGACCTGCCCCCGCCTGCGCTTCCTTCTTGCCGAGGTTTCTCTTCCCCTGGTGGCTGGTGGCTGGTGGTTGGTGGCTCGCCCGGGGCAGATGTCCTGAAGTCACTGTCCGTGAGACCCTCAAGGACAGGGTGAGCGGTTCACTTGTTCCTTCAACATGTGGTCAACCAGGTGCGGTGGCCCTGCCTACAATCCCAGCTCCTCAGGAGGCCGAGGCAGGAAGATCACAAGGGTCCAGCCTGGACAGCTCAGCGAGACCCGCCTTGGCATAGAAGTAGAAAGGGCTGGGATCCAGCTGAGAGGAAGCGCCCTTGGTTCACTCCCTAGTAACAAACAGAACCCATGTTGTCAAAGGCCACCAGACATGGTCACACTTGATATTCGGTGGCATTTCATACGAAGGCTGCATCCAGTCTCCTGAGGATACAGCAGTGGCCAGCATCCCTGCCCTGGAGGGTGTTCCGGTGGGGTCGGGAGCAGAGGATACGAAGGCACCTCTACTGTCTGTCCTCGACACCTGCCCAAGCCTGGCTGTCACCACCTCCGGCCGTGGCTCGGGTACCTCCCAGGTGAGTCCTCCTGCAGGGCTTCCCGTCCCAACGCCTTCTTGGCTGAATTGCTGAGGAAGGGAAAGAAGAAAAGTGCTCCTTCAACTTGATTGTTTTTGGTGCTAGGTATGGAGCCCGGGGCCTCCACATGCTAAGCACGTGCTCTACCTCAAAGCTGCCCCCCGGCCCCCCAAGATGGTACTCTAAGGGTTGGGGTTGTGGCCCAGCGGTAGAGCGCTCGCCTAGCACATGCGAGGCCCTGGGTTCGCTCCTCAGCACCACATGAAAATAAGTAAATAAAATAAAGGTATTGTGTCCAACTCGAACTAAAATATAAATCTATTTTAAAAAAGATGATACTTTACAAAATGCAAACCCCTCTGGAGAGCTGAAAGGGTGGTTCTGTGAACACTGGAGCTCGCGGTGGGAAGACGGGCCTGTCTGCAGGCAGAGGGCAGGAAACAGCACGCAAGCTGATTGGGCAGGTGCTGCTGGGGGCTCCTTCAGCGGGAGGGCAGGTGGGATCAGGTATGGGTAGGGCAGCCTGGGGAGCAGCGTGGACAGAGCAGCCCTGGTGACCGAGGCTGTCGTGGCAGAGGACGGGGTCCAGGTCCTCGAGGTGGCAGTCAGCTTCTCTCAGCTTGACACCCCAGATGCTTCACTCAGACCTTTGGACTCCAGTCTGCTTCTGTGAGTCAGTCGTTCTCAGCTATTAGCCAAGAAAATGGAAGAGCAGGGTCCGGGACACCGCCAGGTCCTAGTGGGAGTGACTGTAACTACACTTACTAAGCACAGCTGCTGTTCTCGGCATGCCCGCACCGTGAGCTCCGGCAACCCTCACCAGGGTCCTCTGAGAAGACCCTGTGGGTGTTTCCGTGTCACTGGTGAAGAAGTAAAGGGGCCTCAGGTGCTTGGCTGAGGGGGGACTGGATGGTGGCAGGATGGGCCCCACAGTGTGCAGGGCCCGGAGCAAGATGAAAACACAAGCCTTTGCCCCCAAATTGTTAAGGCGTTCAAGATGGCGACAGCGGAGCATTGACCCCCTTCACCACGCAGTGGCCGTGAGCAGGCCTGGTGGTGGAGGGACAGGCGGCAGCAGCGGCTCGGCCTCTCTGGGAGGTCTGGGCTGGTGCCTTGGCTTTCCCGCTCAGGCACCTGCTTTCTGCTCCTCCAGGCCTGGACACGGGGCTCAGTGCTGTGGTACAAAAGCTCTCTGGGCCCGAGGAGGCCGAGCCAGAGGCAGGGCAGGGGGAGCAGAGCAGAGACAGAGGCATGGGGCAGAGGCAGAGGCCGGCTTCGCTCACTGACCTGGAGTCTGAAAGCAGGGGGCCTCTTGCTTCTCCCCCTCCAGACTCCCAGGCTCTGAGCTCAAAATCCCAAGAACCCAGAGGGGTTGCATGGGGCTGGCTGATCCCTCCCACCTCCGTCTTCCCCTCTCCAGGATCTTGGTGCAGGGAAATGAACCCCACCCCAAGATGTGGGGTCGAAGACTTAAAATGTGCACTGGATGTGCTCCGGGCTTGCAGCCACGACCATGGCTCCCCACAGCACATCCCCCTTCCAGCTGAGCCCAAAGCCGAGGACGCCTTGCCCACTTGGATTATCCAACAGCAGGTGGTGGCCTAAAAAACTATGGTACTGCGACAAAAAAGTGTGCCATCATCGGAAATCATGGAGAGCATTTAATGATGGGGGGAAACGCACAGGATGTGAGACATTAAAAAACAACAACAACAAAAAACCTGTCTTGAAAAAACAACCAGCCGCCCAACAGGGTCCCAATTTTATTAAACAAATACAGGTGTCTTCATTGACTCCCTCACAACCGCCTCCCAAGCACACGCAGCTCCTGCGGCGGAGCCTGAGGGGCGGGGCCAGGCTTCGGGTCAGGAAGCCTGGCCCCGACGTTGAGATACCCGAGCTGAAGAGGAAAGAGGGACGCCCTGGAGGGACCCCCGCTGCCGGAGGAGGTGGTACCTGAGCCAACACTGAAGGACACTCAGCTGGATGGGGGCGGGGACCTGGAGGCTGCAGAAAGCTCAGCCAGTTTGGGGACAGCAAGTGCCCAGGCAGTGGTCAGGGCTAAACTGGGGACCCGACTGTGACAGATGGGCTAGAGCGGGACCCATCCCCTGTCCCTCTCTCATGACCTGTCAGTTCTGCAAAGGAAGGAAATGAGGGCAAGAAGAACAGGGGTGGTCAGAAAACCCTTCTGTGGAGGGGAGGGCAGGGCTGAGACCTGCAGGGAGAGCGTGGGGAGGGGGCCTGGGTGGGAGAGTGGACTGCAGCGAGCCACTGTCCTGGACGGGGTTGTCCTTGGGCAGGGTGTTCTGGAATTTTTATTTTTGTTTTTTGGTGGTGTTGGGGATTGAACACAGGGCTTTGTGCATGCAAGGCAAGCACTCCACCCACTGAGTGATCACCAGGCAACCACCAGCCACTTTCAGGATTCTTTATAGGGCCCCTGTTTGCCTATGGGACTCTGAGGCATCCAGAATCAGCCTGGTCAGCAGTTCTTACAGCCCAATCTTCCCACAGGTGCCAGCGGGAGCCGCCCAAGCACCAGGTTCCATCCTGAGGACACGGTCTGGTCGACCAGATGCTCTGGGCAGGTCAGAGCCAGCTCTGCAAGGCAAAATCAAGAACCCAGGACAGGGCTGCCGTCCAGCTCAGTGTCCCCCACCTACATGGCACACGTGGCCTCTGCTGGTCCCAGGCACTGAGGAAGATGCCCTTTTGAAGAACCCCTGAGATTGTTACTGAGGGAAAATAAACCCTTTTGCTTCACTCGCTTTTGGTTGAATTTAAAAACCGCAAGTTTTGGAGGTCGCGCAGCTGGGCAATGTATTATTAGCTCCCATTAGCCTGGCTTTAGGGGACTCCTCTGACCCGGTTATGATGCTGATGGTTGCCTAGGTTACCCTTCAGGGACCTCAGGCCACTGCTGCCGAGAACTCTGACTTCACTGAGCCTGCAGGTGTCCCATGGTGGTAGAACGGGAGGAAAAGCCTTCCTGTTGTGCCTGTCTCCTTTGCTGCCTGAATGTGGGTCAGATTTCTGCTCAGCTCTGCATGTCTGCACGTTGATCATTTGAGAAGTGCTCCGCCTGGTGCAGGGGTGATTTGACCCAGCCTTGCCAGGTCTCCTCTCCTGGAAGCTAAAGGCACCAAGAGGGGAGTGGCTGGGACAGCATCCAGTTCTGGGTCACTGGGGTGGTACCTCTCCTTTGTCCCCTGCTCCTCTTTCCCGCCCCCCATAAAGCCCTTTTGCATACCCAAGGGCCCCAAGATGGTTGCTGAGGGTAGGGTGCTTGACTCACCGTCGTCCGAGCCGGCTTGTTATTAATAAATAAAACCCTTTGGGGGCTGTAGCTGTGGCTCAGTGGTAGAGCAGTGGTAGAGCACTTGCCGAGCACGGTGAGGCACTGGCTTCAATCCTCAGTACCACATTTAAAATAAATAAATAAAAATAGAATAAAGGTACTGTGTCCATCTACAACTTAAAAAAAAAAAAAAGAAAACCTCTTTGTTCTCTTGTCACCTGTCTCCCAAGCCATTGGCTTTCTAGGGTGGCAGCTGACCTTCTCTGGGTTACCAGACTCAGGGCTTGGAGTACCTCCAGCTAAGACACTCTGAATCTATGCTGTTCCCATTTTACAGATGACAGAACTGAGGTGCAGGAGGATTGGGTGAGGGGGCCCCCTTTACATGGGAAGTGGCTGAGTTAGGATTTAAACATGGGTCCGCCTGTGCTCTCACACCTGCGCTCTGCTCCCTGGGTCCTCGTGACTCTGTAACCAGCACCTGGCAATTCCCAGCATCTTCTGCATCCTTTACAGAATTGACTCATTCACTCCTGTACCAGCCCCAGGAGGTAGGTTCCCGTGTTTTGTCCAGGAGGAAACAGTCTCAGTGCTAGAGTCTGGGTGTTTCCCAGAGACCCACCCGTCCAAGGCTTGGTTACCAGCCTCGGGTGCTACCAGGATGTAGTGGGACCTTTAAGGGGCGGGGTCTTGTGGGAGGAAGTCTACATTGGGGATGTGCCCTGGAGAGGACGTGGGGACCCACAGCCCCTTGCTCTCTTTGGTGGCTGGCCACCAGGAGCCGAGTGGCTTCTGCCACATGTTCCCGTGGAACATGTGCTGCCTTGCTAGGGGCCTCCAGGCCGGGCTTCCTCTGAGCTGTGGATCTTGGAAGCATGTAATTTCCTTGTTGATTTTTCACAGCGGCTCACAGCTGAGAATTTGCCTCACATCTTGGATAAGGGTTTTAGTCGAGGTTTCTGAGTTTTGCTGGGCCTGTTAAGACCCTGGGGTCTCTGGAGGTGGACTGAATGCATTTTGCTCTGTGAGATGCACCTGAGCCTTCGTGGAGCAGGGACGACGGTATGGTTTGGATGGGTGTCCCCCAGAGGCCCATGAGTTAAAGAACCGGTCCCCCGCTCATGGCACTGCTAGGAGAAACCCTAAGGCGTTTGGCCCAGTGGAAGGGCTTGGTTACTGGGGACATGGCCTTGAAGGGGATATTGGAAACCTGGTTCTTGGTCTTTTTACTTCCGGGCTGCCAGGAGGTGAATAGGTGTGCGCCACACATACTCCCTGGTGGGATGTGCTGCCTTGCCCCGTAGGCTCAGAGCAACAGGGCCAAGTGACCATGGGCTGGAACTGAGTCAAAGAAACCTTCCTTTTTTTTTTTTTTAATGATTATCCCAGGCATTTTGTTACAGCAATGGAAAGTCAACTAACCTGGGCTGAGGATATAGCTCAGCTGGTAGAGTGCTTGCCTCCCACGCACAAGGCCCTGGGTTCAATCCCTAGCGCCACACACACAGTCAACCAACCCCAGTGACTATTTGGTAGAGACAGAATTCATCCAGCTCTGCCCACATGGGGTACGCTTTTCTTCACTGGGCAGCTAACTTTACCCGGAGCTTTGCTCGTGTTCTGGATATTCGTATGTAAGGTACAAAAGCAAAAGTGCTTGTGAACATGGTGGCACTGTGCAGAATATACGAGAAATTCTGGCTGTTTCACTCCCCCCAACATTATTTCCCAGGGACAGTTCTTGCCAACAATTGGATATGAGTTTCTTTCATGAGAAGAACTGTATACATAATTGCAGGGCCTGGCATGAAATAAAAATAAGAGACCCCTTACACAAAATATCATGAAGAATTTTGAGGCAGGATCGTCAAGCATGAAGATGAGCTGGAGCCTCTCTGAACACTGGGTGGGTGCAGGCACAGGGGTCTCTAGCCGTTTCCTGACTTAAGACTGTAACAAAATGCCTGGGATAAACATTTTTTTTTAAAGGAAGGTTTCTTTGACTCAGTTCCAGCCCATGGTCAGTTGGCCCTGTTGCACATCCCACCAGGGAGTGTGTGTGGCGCACACCTATTCACCTCCTGGGGGGCCAGAAGCAAAAAGACCAAGAACCAGGTTTCCAATATCCCCTTCAAGGCCATGTCCCCAGTAACCAAGCCCTTCCACTGGGCCAAACGCCTTAGGGTTTCTCCTAGCAGTGCCATGAGCGGGGGACCGGTTCTTTAACTCATGGGCCTCTGGGGGACACCCATCCAAACCATACCGTCGTCCCTGCTCCACGAAGGCTCAGGTGCATCTCACAGAGCAAAATGCATCCAGTCCACCTCCAGAGACCCCAGGGTCTGAAGTCAGGAAAGACGTGCAGGCCTTTATGCTCCCAGAATCCTACTGTCCATGTGTTTCTGCAAGTCGCTGCTTTCATTTTACAGAGAGTCACATGTGCCACTATGTACCTAGGCACTCTACAAGCTTAGTGTGCGCGAGCACACACACACACACAGGTGGGCAGTCAAACTCTTCAGTGACCTGTGAGGTGACCCACTGTAACGGCCTGATTCTGGGGACCACAGATGTGACTTCCATGAGACAGATCAGCCCCACGCTCCCTCGCTCCCCCAGCGGGTTCTGGTCCGACTCTGTGTGGAGAGATACAAAGCAAGGCTGTCGGTGGGTGTCATCGGCTCACTCAGCCGTTCTCAATCCTCCTCTGTAGAAGAATAGGGCAAGTCTTGCTAATTAAAAAAACGTATTGAAATATATCATCTGTGTAGTCTGTTTTTTGTCTAATAAAACAGCACCGGCTGAGTGGCTCACCCAAAAGACGTCCGTTTTCTCCAGTTCTGAAGGCTGGAGTCCCAGATGAGGCAGTGGGCAGACCAGCACCTTCCTCTCTAGGTGTCTCCTGGTGGCTTGCAGAGGCCACCTTCTCCCTGAGTGTCCCTAAGGTCTCCTTCACGTGTACTCCTGGTGCTTCTCTTTTCCTAAGGACACCAGTCCTGCTGTGAGGGCACTTCCTTACCACTGCATGTGACCTCAACGACTCCCCAAAGGCTCTGCTTCCGGGCACACTGGGATTAAGGCTTCAATGAGTTTTGGGGGGACACAGTCCAGTCTATGACATCATCCACAAGGAATAGGCCATAAGCCCTGGGTAAAGAGCCTTCGGATCAGTAACAGAACAGGACGCTTGCCTTCTCTGCCTCCCCTGGTTTCCCTAGACAGGGAGGGCCTCTGTTCAGATGTCCAGATTCCAGTTGGAAACTCGGGATGACCTGGACACCTTCCGCCACTCCACCCAGGGCTGGTGGGTTGTCTCTGGGATGTACTAGCATCCCTCTGCTCCATCCCAGCCCAGCTGTGGCCTCTGTCCCCACCCCCACCACTTCTGCTTCTGCCCTAGGGTCTCCAAGCAGTTCCCAGATGCAGCTGAGGGGCTTTTATTGATTGATTGGTTGATTTGTAGTTGTAGGTGGACAGCATGCCTTTATGTTGCGGATTGAACCCAGGGCCTCATGCGAGCTGGGCAAGGGGTCTACCACTGAGCTGCAGCCCAGCCCCAGGGCTTTTAAAATCATCCCATCCTTTTCTGCACTTGTCACGGGTGTCCCTTTGTTCTTAGAAGATCTAAGTCCCTAAGTGGCCAAGGGTTCCTGGTGAATGGCCCCACCTTCCTCCCTGGGTCTTGCCACGCTGGCCTCCGTCCTGACCTTCCTAAGCACTTCCTCCCACCACCCGACCTCCTGCTCTGCCCTGCCACTCTGTGATTGTGCCTCTCCTGCTGCAGGCCAGCTCCCCAGCACAGGGACAGTTCCATGGTGCCCTAGCGGTCTGGCACTCACTGCCGGCGGCCCATGGTGGCACAGATGTGGATCTGGCTGACTGCACCGAGGGACTTGTTCCAACCTGCTGTGAACTCTGCAGGCCCGCCCTCCCGTGGCCAGTCTCACCTGGCGAGCAGCCTGTGCAGGGCTCCAGGCAGCAACCCCAGCGGCCCTGAGGCCGGGCTGCCCTTTTTAAGAACAGAAGGCAGCTTTCCTCACATCCTGTCCCCAGCAGCACCCTCGAGTGGCCCTCACAGAAAGCGCTTTGCCATGATGGAGTCGTTCTGGGTTCCCTGACGCCTGCTATGGAGGTCCCTCCCATCTCAGAAGTGTCAGGAGACCGAGGCTTCTCCTCTCCTAGAAGAGGGACCCCAGAGTCACAAGGCTGTCAGTTAAGAGGGCTGGTGCGCCAGACATTTTTGAACCCTTTTACTTTTTTAATCAATGGACTATTTTCTGACACCAACTTGGGGGAGGCCCGCATGTGAGGACTGGGCTTCTCTGCCCGAAGTGGATGGTGCCGCCCTGTGCCATGTCCTCAGCCACCCAGGTTCCTTCCTAGAGCTCGTTAAAAATCACCTTGACCTGTCTCTAATCCCAGTGACCTGGGGAGGCTGAGGCGGGAGGATCACAAGTTCCAGGTCAGCTTGGACAATTTAGCAAGACCCGGTCTCAAAATAAAAAAAAATAAAAAGGGCTGGGATGTGGCTCAGTGGTTAAGCGCCCCGGGGCTCAATCCCTAGTACCCCAAAATTCTAACCAACCAGAAAACACAAAACATCTCTTTACAAATGTTACTAGGGGAACTTGGATCTCCTGAACCTCTTACCTCACCACATAAGATGTCTGGTTACTAGAGCCAAGTTTGCAAAGCAAGTCAGGTTAGGTGTTGGAACAAATAATACTATACTTTTATGGAACACAACAGGCAACTTTAAATGCCCTAGAATCCTTTATTTTTTGCAGTGCGGGTACTGAATCCAGGGCTGTGTGTGTGCCAGGCAGGCACTCTACCACTGAGCCACACCCCGAGCCCAGCAAAGATGTTTCCTGGCATCCCAATGCAAACAGTAGGCCTTCAAGATGCTTAGCATCAGGGAAGTCAGGTTCCAACAGGGCTGCAGGCTTAATGACAGGGGGAGGGGTTATGATGTTGGAGGAGAAGTAAAGTTACCAAATTCTGTTTTCATTCATAAAAAGTGCACATTTAGGGCCAGGGATGTGGTTCAGTGGTAGAGTGCTAGCCTAGCATGTGTGAGACCTTGGGTTCAATCCCCAGCACCACATAAAAAAAAAAAACAAAAAACAAATAGGGGCTGGGGTTGTGGCTCAGAGGTAGAGTGCTCGCCTAGCATACGTGAGGCACTGGGTTCAATCCTCAGCACCACATAAATATAAAATATTGTGTCCACCTATAACTAAAAACTATTTTTTTAAAAAAATGCACATTTAGGGGCTGGGGTTGTGGCTCAGCAGTAGAGCGCTCACCTAGCATATGCAAAGCCCTGGGTTCAATCCTCAGTACCACATAAAAATAGATAAATAAAATAAAGGTATTATGTCCAACTACAATTAAAAAATATTTTTTAAAAAGTACACATTTAGATATATACAGAGAGAACCCCCCCCAAAACTAGAGGGGCTGGGGTGTGGTAGCTCAGTGGTAGAGTACTTGCCCAGCATGCACGAGGCCCTCAATCCCCAGCACAGTGGGTGTGGAAGATACCAATATTTTGTTTATATTTCTGGATTTTCTTCAACATGCAAGGCAAGGGATGGACAGGCATAAATATTTTAATGGTAGGATGGACATTTTCTTTTCTTTAATAATTTTTTTTTTTTTGTAATAAACAGCTTAGCTGTCTTCATGGTACTGGGTAAGGGGTCTGGAGTGTGACTGAATCTCAGGCTCATGTGTAGAATGGGACAAGCCCACCAGGGTCGCTGGGCTACCTTAGAACCCCAGAGAGTATCTATCACAGGAACCCTTGGAGTCGGGGACCTGAGGTGTTGGGGCCTACCTGCGGGCAGCTTGGTCCCATGGTTCTGGGTAGGGCAAGTTAGCCCAGCCTTGTGCCCCATCTGCCCTGGGGGAGTCAAGCACCAACTCACGTCCATCCTCTGGTGGGCACTGGGCCAGGAAGACAGTGGCTCCCTGTGCATTGTGCTGGGCTTAGTAGCCCTACGATAGCCCGGATGGACAGCTGCTAGCTCAGTGACACTGAAGCCGACAAAGAAATGCAAACCCAACGTCCCTGACCTGAGACGGCTTTGAGGGCTGGTCTTGAGGTCCTTGCTCAGCCTGGAGCCCTGTCGCCCTGTGGCTGCATCTCACACTGCATGCAGATGTGCTGGTGCCAAGTCCAGCTGCCCAAGGGCCACAGACCACTCGGAGTGGGCTCAGCGAGATGAGGCATGTCACACACTGACCCTGAGCCTGGGGCAGGCTTTCTGGTGAGGGGCTGAGCACTTTCTGAGCCAGCCCTGGTGTGGGAGGCCCTTCTTCCTCTCTGCTCACAACCTCTTTGGCTCCTCTTGCCTAGGCTGGCCCAGGTCACCAGTCTCCCTTTCAATAACACCACTGTCACCTGCCACCCCACCCCAGGGACTCTGCATGGAGGGAGGAGGGGCTCGCCCCATGGAGCTGCGAGCAAACAAGAATGAAGAGGAGACAGCGAGGCACAGTTCAAAGGTTGTTATGTTTTTTGGTTTCATTTTTTGCTTTTGTAAACAAAAATAAGGTCGTGTTTTCTGTTTCCCCGGCCCTGCGGGGTGCTGGGCCACTGGTCCAGGCGGCAGAGCTCCCTGCGTGGAGCATCCTCAGAGCCAGAGACAAGGGCACTGGGAATGGAGTTTGGTTTTGATAGGCAAGAAAAAAAATTTAAAAACGTAACACGCCCAGCATACAAACGAGGACCAAAAGATGCCACCTCGGTGTTGGAACCCTCTTGGCAGCTGGACTGAGTCCTCACACCACCCTGGCCCCCCAAGTCCAGGGCGGTGGACAGCCCAGGACACAGCATGGGGGCTCCCAGGACAAGAGTGGCGAGGGAGGGAGGGTGAGGTCAGAGTAGCCTCCTTCCCTGTGTTAAAAAAAGTACTAGGAAGCACCCAGAGCTTAAGAAAATCCCCCGGCAGAGAGAGCCGACAGCGAACGCCCTGCCTGGCGAAATGTACAAAAATAAAACGAAACTTTATCCCTGAATGACAGAGTGAAGACCCCTCCGCCTGCTCATGCCCCTCCCCACAGCAAGTCCCAGAATTTACTGAGGCGGCCAAACCCTCCCCCAGTGGCACAAACCCGTGAATCAACAGGCAGACAGACATGCGCGTGGGCCGAGGCCCAGGGTGGGAGGGGACCCCGCACCCAGACCCTGACAGCCCACGTGCTCCTTCCCCCTCAGGAGGCAAGACCGCCACAGCACGGGGGCAGGGTGGGTCAAAGAGCAGTGGCAGGGGCCAAAAGGAGTGGGGCAGAGGGTGGCCAGTCGAGGTGGCCTGGGAGACAAGAGGAACCCAGGTGGGCACAGGAGGACAAAGGGGAAGACAGTGGGTCCCGGGTTGAAAGAAGCCAAGTACCAGGGTGGGGGTGGGGTGGGGTCCGGTCTCCTCTGAGACCTACAGTTCTTGTGGAGCTGAGGACCTGGAGGGCAGCGTGGGCGGGAGGTCCTAGCATACAGGCTGCTTCCTGGGAGGTCACCAGAAGTCACAGAATAGGGAAGTAGGGGGAGGGGGAGAGTCTGGGCGGAGAGGGAGGGTGGGTGCTGGAACTGAGCCCTAGGCACCCAATTGCCCACTTTGCCTGAATCCAGCAGAAAGGGAAAAGGGTGGGGCAGTGACCCAGGGACCATCCCAGGGGCTTTCTTCGTCTTTGTGGGGCTCGGAGGTGGCCCCCCATGCCAAGGGAGTACAGTACGAAGATGGGACTTCAGCTGGCGGCAGGGCTCAGGCAGCCTGGCCTCCTGCTGCAGGTACAGTAGTTCTGGCGTTCTGCCGGGCAGGTGGACGGCAGGGGGGGCCTCGGTTTCAGGGTCAGAGTGTCAGCACCAAACACACCCACGTCAGCCAAGGGGGTGGCAGGCGAGGAACGTGGCCTCGGACAGTCGGTCAGGTGAGGATCGCGGGTGTCCTGAGGACAGGAACGCATGACCTGGCAGGTCCAGGCCCTGGAGAGGGGGGAGGCACAGTCCCTGGGAGGCTTCTGAGGCCGGCAGTGGTGGAAGCAGATGGCACCTGGGCTCCGCCCTCCAGGACTCCGAAGTTAGCGCAGGCTCTGGTACAGGTAGGCGGAGGTGAAGAGGGCATTGGCGGCCAAGCTCACAGCCAGGAGGCCCCGGACCAGGGAGGGGCCAAAGCGCCCTGTGCAGGGGGAGACACCAGTCAGAGGAGCCTTGGGGGGTCACGGCGGCTGAATAGCACCCAATCCTCCACAAGAGGCGGTTTGTGGGGCCTCAGTGTCCCCCTCCAAAGGTGTCCCTACGATGGAGGACCTCGGCCCTGCCATCCTCCATGGAGCCCTGCCTCCCTGCAGGTGCACCTTTGAGCTCAGGCTGGGCAGCCTGTGCCATGTCCATCCCTGGGCAACGTGGGACAACCACGACAGCAATTTCACAGACAAGGAAATGGGGGTGCGGGTCACCACCTGGCCGGGTCTCAACGGTAAAAAGCAGTGACTCAGCTCTGTCCTCACCAAGGCCTCACAAGCCACACCCCAGATCTGCCTCACTCAGCTCAATAAAAACCCCTACTGTGGGCCTGTCTGTCCTCCTCTTCACCTGCCCCCCCAGGGGAGAAACCACGTTAACCTCTGCCACGGCCCAGCCGGCCAGTATGCAGAAGAGCCAGCAGCTTAGCACCCTGCTGTGGGTCCAAAGCCTGTGTGCCCCCGTCCACCCCCACACTGTGCCGCCTCGAGGTGCCCAAGCCCTGCAGACCAGCCCCAGGTGGGAAGTCTCTAGTGTCTGCCTGTCCAGCGTGGCAGCCCCAGCCATGTGCAGCCGCTGAGCGCTGGCGATGTGGCCAGTACAGCTGAGGAACCAAGTTTTTTTTGGGGGGGTACCAGGGATGGAACCCAGGGTGCTTAACCACTAAGCCACACCCCCAGCCCTCTTTTTTTTGAGACAGGTCCTTGGAAGTTGACAAGGTTGGCTTTGAATCCGTGATGCTCCTGCCTCAGCCTCCCGAGTGGCAGGAATTACAGGTGCACACCACTATACCCGGCCCAAGTTCTTAATTTTATTTTAGTTCAGTTAAATTTAAATAGGCACCTGAGGCCACAGACTCATTCGGGAAAGTGGAGGCCTGGACCTGTCCTGGCAAGAAGGGGAGGCCATGTGCTGAGTGCAAACTCCGGATCCAGAGGCTGGGAAGAGTCCACTGGTTGGAGGATGGTGGTATCCTTGAGGGTTCTTTCTCCCAGTGTCACAGGAACTGTGGCTCTAGGCCAGAGCTCTGTACCCACCAGGAGGTGACCTTGCCTTTGGCTCTGTCCCTTCCCATGCCCTCCAGCATCCAGGGAGCAGACCTTTCCAGGCGGCGGCCTCCTCTGAGCACCCTCTGGTGGTGGTGTCCACCACACAGGTGGACGACTGGGATGACTCGTCCTCTTTCTTGATGGAGAGGCTGCTGCAGGCACTGCCTCTCTCTGGCACTGATCTCATGTCTGCAAAGAGAAGGGTGCATGTCTCAGGGGTGCTCACAGCTCACCCCCAGGGACAGATTGGGCAGCTCCACTTCAATTCCAAGATGTGATCCTTGGAAGTAGTGGGCCAGCCTGTCCCAACCCCCTCACCTCCCCTGGGCAGTGGAAGGCTGGGTTCTGGTTCAGACCCTGTTTGTACCCTTGCTGCTTAGCTGCCAGGAGTAGCTGGTTATAGATCAGGTGCCCAAAACGCCCACAAGTGGGACCTCTGGAGGGGGAGGCAGACAGGCAGCAAGGCAGCCCCAGGGACAGGGGACCCCTGCCTAGCCAGCATTCAGCCCAGCGTGGTTGGAACTTCTGCATTATTAGAGACACAAGAAATCGGTGCGTTTGCGTGGAGTCCTAGAAGCTGAAGCCACACACCTGTGATCCCAGTGACTGGGAGGCTGAGCAGAAGGTACATGAGTTTGAGGTCAGTCTCAGCAATTTGGTGAGACTATTTGTCAAAAAATAAAAAGCTCTGGGGATGTGGCATAGTGGTTAAGTGCCCCTGGGTTTAATCCCTGATTTAAAAAAAGAAAAAAATTTAAAGGAGCCTAACGTAAAAAAAAATTCTTTTCCCCCACTGTGGAGGATTGCCTTGTACATGCTCAGCAAACACCTTGTGTTGAGCTACATCCCCAGTCCTAGGCACTTTTTATTTTTCTTATTTGCAGCGTTGGGGGGTTGAACCCAGGGCCTCATGCATGGCTAGGCTAGTGTTCTACCACTGAGCTCCATCCTCAACCCAGACCTAAAAATTTTTATTTTTGGTGCTGGGGATTGGACCCAGGAACACTTTACCACTGAGCCACATCCCAGCCCTTTGTGTTTTTTTTAGACAGGGTCTTGCTAAGTTGCTTCGAGCCTTGCTACATTGTGGAGGCTGACTTTGAACTTGCAGTCCTCCTGCTTAGGCTCCCAAACTGCTGGGATTACAGGCATGGACCACCATGTCTGGCCCTAAAATTTTTTAAATGCTTTGCAGTACAAGATCATTTGAGCAAAACAAAAACATCTATGACAAGACACGGCCTGGCTGAGCATGACTGTGTTCAATGGGTCCAGAATGGAGGACTCTGAAGGTCACTTGTAAAAGAAAAACATAAAAACAGCCAGTAGAGGCCAATGTCCTAGGGGTTCAAGGTCACCAGAGCCACTTCACTGGGGAAGTCTGGAGAGTGTCCAAGGACAGGACAGCCCCCTTGCAGCACCGAAGGCCTCTTGGTGCCGTGTGGAAGGTGAGCTGAAGGTTGCACCTGCGACGTGCTTCGTGCCCCCCACGTACCCACAGTGTGCTTCTTGTCCCGCGTGGGCTGCCTCTGGGGGAGCTGAGGCGGCTCGATGGTGAAGAGGCTGCCATTGTGTGGGGAGTGCTCTTCTGAGCTGCTGGGGGTGTTGGGGGCCTCCCCAGGGGGTGACGGGAATAGCAGCAGCTTCTGTCCCTTGAGGTTGAGCCGGGCGGGGCTGATGAGGGGCCTGCGATGGCGCAGGGAGCCATAGCTGGAGGCCAGTGAGCTGGCCACCGAGGGCACCGGGGAAGGGAGTGGCGAGGTGGGGCAGCTCCCCGACAGCAGAGAGAAGTAACCTGCAGGGAGGGAGGACACAAGAGCAATGACGGCAATGCGGGGATGTGTCACGGCCGCCCAGTCCTGGCGCTTCTCCTTCCTTAACCCAGGACGAAGGGGAAGGAGCAGACGTGGGGGACAGTGGGAGGCCCTGCTGGAACCGAGGAGGGGCGGTCATGGAGCCTCAGCCACCTCGGTTTCTGTCCGAAGCCTGGTACCCCCTTCAGCGGAGAGCAAGGCCCGTGTAGAACAAGCTCAGGCCTGACTCTAGGTCTGCCAGCCCGAGCACGCTGGAGGCTGGAGCCCAGAGCACAGCTCTGTCCACGGCCGACAGCGCACCCTGATCCTATAACCCACCACCCCATTTCACACCACAGGAAACTGGGCCCGGATGTGGCATTCTTGCCCAGGGCTGGTGTGAGCACGACTCTGTTGGGTCTCACAGCTCATGCTCAGGGCTACCCCACTCTGGAAACCCTGGGCCACCCTGGCCCCGAGGCAGCTTTCCTGTCCCCCCTCTTGGCTCCTGTTCTTCTTACCTGAAAGAGGAACCTCCCCAGGTCGAGACATCCGAGATGGTGGGCGGCTCCCGCTGAACAGGTATCCTGAGTCTAACAGAAAGAGAGACAAACTGCACAAGGCCTGCGACCAGAGCCACCACCTCTCACCCGACCCCAGTGTCCGGCTAACCCACCTGCACTTTCACCCTGCTCTCCCCAAACGCGGGCATTTGAGTGATCCCTCAGCCACCACCCAGGTACCTTGGCATACTGCCATCTTGAAGACGAAGAAACCGGAGCCCTGGTGGGCCACAGGGTGAGCCAGCGGCTGGTTCAGGCCTCCCCCTCCTCATCCCATGTCCTCCCACACGAGGCCCCCATCTTCAGCCGTCTGGAGCTCCACCTTCCCCACTGCCCTAGAGTCAGCCACCTGTGTCGGACCCCATGGGACACCCTCTGCCTCCTCCCCAATCAAATGCACCCAGGGCAGGCCCAGATCCAGGATCTCATGTCCCCCAAATGACCTGCTGAGAGCTGTGCGGGAGACCCGGAGGACACCACAGACCTCGTGGTGGGGACAGACTGCTGTTCCCCTGCCCTAGGAGCTCCGCAGGGTCCATCCCAGTGTCCTGCCAGCCCCTTCCCTTCCAGGCCAGCCCCCGTGCCTGGGGAAGGGTGAACACATGACCCAGCGTGCCCATCAGTCCCCCAGGACCAGGTCTATGGATGCATCGACAAGCCTGGGGCTCAGGAATGTCCTCAGAACAGTTCCCTGCAGGGGGACAGGCAGCAGCCACTTTCCGCCAGCAGCCTGGCTCCTGGCTGGTTACACAGGAACACCCAGAGTGTGGGACTATGTACAAAGGGTCATCACCCTTCACCAGTCCTCTGAAGGCCTTGGACTGTGTCTCCCTGGGGAACGACAGGGTGACCCTCACATGCTCTGGAGCATGCTCACTCACACAGCCTGAGCTTAAGGGCTCAAACCCAATTCTCAGCATCAGAGGGACCTTGGGCAAGTCACTAGGGAGCAGAGGGGCTGACACAGAGCCACACCCCCCTGCCTGGAAGAATTGTTGAGGGACTTAAGTGAGACTCTCACTGCACTTGACCAAGCCTGTGCCTATAGTTTAGCAAAGAGAAATCAGATTAACCAAGATGCACCCACATTCTGCCTTAAGCTCCCCTGGCACTCAGAAAGCCACCTGCAGGAGACTCCACTGAGAGTGAGGCTTCCCAAAGTTGAGAGGGGATCATTCAGACACTCTGGGTCCCTGAGCACATTTAAAACTGAATTAATTTACTAGTAACTTAGAAGATGCAGCCGGGAAAGGTGAGGTTGAGACAAAAGTCCTTCATGTCAGGGACAGTTGTTGGTCCCCCTCAAAGTCTGTGAGCAGCAAGTGCTTGCCCAATGTAACTGACCTGAACAGAATCCCTCCCCTGGGGGACACATTTTCCCTTCCCCAGGACTTTGCTTAGAACAGTAGATTTAAGAATAGTAGAAACAGGAGGAAAAGGCAAAAGCCAGCAAGAGCTCACATTTATTGAGGCCCCAGAGTGCCTGTGGCCCTTCCAAGGCCCTGCCTGTGGCCCTTCCAAGGCCCCTCCGTACACCCCTTCATTTAACCCTTCGACCATGCTGTTCCTGTCCCGTGTTTCGGAGGAGGGAAGCAGAGGCTGAGCGGGGTTGAGGCCGAGGGCAGCTGCTGAGCAGGCCCATCCTGTCCTTACCAGACCCCAGTGCAGCTGTCCCTGGCCTGCGTCTGCCCACCAATGCAGACACGCATGCCACTTACCTGCTCGAGTCAGAGAGGGAATGGTTCCCAGTGAGAGGGCCCGGTGGAGGCGGCCTGGCAGTGAGGAGGGCGAGGCCCGACGGGGAGACCGGAACAGTTGCTGGTTGGCGAGTGGCAGGAAGCCGGGCGGGGTGGGGATGAACAGGGATGGTGAGGAGCCTGTGACGCTCGGGTGCGGCACGGCCAGGCTGGGGCCGGAGGGGAAAAGGCCGGCAGAGTCTCCAGGGAAGCACCTGCAAGGGCCCATTGGGCACCGAGAGAGGAAGAGGGTGAGCCTGGAAGGTTCTGGAGGCAGCCTGCCCAGCAAGGGCCCATGCCCTGTCCCAGGGTATGAGGGGGCCTTAGTTGGGGTCCCACAGGAGGCGTGCATTAGTTAAAGCAGGAAAGCAGTCGTCCATTTGCGCCATTAGGAGCAGGTGGCTGAGAGGTGGCAGCATGACTCCCCCCACCCTGCATGCCCCTCCAACCCCTCAGGCTCACAGCAAACTACCTCCACTACAAGTCTCAGCATTAAAGTGACACTGTCGCCCTTGCTGACCTCACATCAACCCGGTGCCCTGAAACAAAAACCCAGCTGTGTGCCGTGCGCTCAGTGAGGCTCTGTGGACCTGGACTCCTTCCTTCCACTTCCTGTTCTGTGTCCAGAGATTCCCAGCAGAGCAGTGGAGCCCAAGGGACACCCTGGGTGGTCTCCCACATGGGCTGGGATCCGGGGAGGCGAGAAAGCACGGGGAGCCCTGTGCATCCTGGGAGCCCTGTGCATCCTGGGCACGGTTCCTGCAGCCCTCCCGGGGCTCCCCCTTGGGAGGCTGCCTTTTGCTCTCTACTCTCAGACACTGGATGCTCTACTAAAGCCCCTTGTGGCGCAGAGGGAGAGGCGGCCAGGCCTGGCACTGCTAGGCTCTCAGGGGTACACACCAAACTCAAGCTCAGAAAAGACCCATAAACGACCATGAGGCTGCCTGAAAGACAGGTGACAGTGTCTCTTTAACTTGAGAATGGTACAAATCACACAACAGGACGGATGGCCCCAGGCCAGAAGGTCAACCATGCTTCCGATTAAGGCACCCGATTACAGGGGGGAGAGGACAGAGGCAGTTAATACATTAGTCTGCCATCTGGACGGAGCTTTGGGCTTCCAGCCTTACCTCAATCCCAAGGGACAAAGGAGCCCAGCAGACAATGTGGCAACAGATGGGCAGGTAGGCTCAGGCCTGTGGTGAGTGGGGCTGGCTACTGCACCCGTGCTGTCCTGACTGAGCACTCCTGAGCTACCAAGATGCCACCACTCTCCTGGCTATTCCTCTCCTCTGTCCCTTTAAGTTTTATAAGGCAAGGACGGGGACAGCTGTTGACTCCCTGGATAATCACGTGACCATTCTGATCTTAGGCAAAGAACCAGGAGGCCACCTGGACTTTAGAACCAATGGTGAGACCCAGTGTTTGCAAATTAAGGCAGAGAATCTGCAGAGGGGCCTGGCCAACTGGGCCCAGGCTGGACACACTCCTGCTCCACCTGCTGACTCGTCCTTCAGACCTGATGCCTGGCTCCTTGCCCCTAAACTCTGGGGAGGGCTCTGCCTCTAAACAAAAATAAGGTTAAGAAAAAAAGGTTTCATCTTCTCGTTTTGGGAGTGTACATCATGTGGTAGGCAATGCAGGGCAGTGGCTGGGACCGGCGGGCTACAGGCCCCATCGCACAGAAGCCTGGGTAGGAAGAGAGTGGGTACTCAGCCCTGCTGGGGAGTCAGCAGAGAGCATCCCGTCGGCAGCAGGCCCCTCCAGCAGGTGGCAGCAGGACTCTGTGCTGGGCCTCCTGTGACCACTCCTCTCAAGGGCAGAGCCAAGGGTGACTCTTGGGCAGAAGACCCCAGGGACAAGTGAGCATGGTTAGGGAGGCAGAGAGGAGAGAGTATCCCTATCAGGCTCTGGGTTTTGGAGGCAGCCAGCTGGGACCAGAGGCTCCTGGCCCCTAGGGCCAACACCAGAAGGAGCAGCTGTTGTCTTGTTAGTGTATTCCCAGGTTCCCCAGTACTTCCTCACACCCGGGGCCACCCCCCGCATCTCCCAGTTGAACCCGAGAATCCCAACCATCTGACAAACATGTTTCTGATTTTGGTGCCATGGAAAATGATGGCACTGTGGGGGGGCTGTGATGTGAGGGAACGTCACTGGATAAGTGGACTCTCACAAAGCCCGAGGTGTGGTCTCTGTTTGGGCTCAATTCTGCTCTGGACAAGGGTCTCCACGGAGCATCCTTCTGTTACAGGGGCCCTGGCTGTCAGGCTCCAGAGAGCTGTGCAGGTACAAGTGCTCATGTGCTCAAACCCACCTCAGAGAGGGACTCGGAGCCCGAGATGCACGTCTGTGACCCCCAACTCCCCAGGGTGATGGCTGTGGGTGGGGCCAGCAACATAACTGACACATGAGAAGCCACAGCCTTCTCCTGCCCCGCCTCATCAAGAGCAGGAGGGAGGTTATGTTTTAAGCAGCTGTTTATTGAGATGGGAAAAATATGCAGCAAAGAAACGAGGAAGGGTGACCCCTGAGCCATCTGGTGACATTGTCACCAGTTCCCAGATCTCCCACCCAGACTCCTGTGTACATGCCTACACCCCAAACAAGCCCTCCCGCTGCCCCAGCCCTGGCAGAGGCCCTTCTGAAGAAACGTGAAAGAAAACAGGAAAAGACGCGTGGTACCTGACGCCACCCGGAAGTACAGGGCCCGGGAGGCATTTATTGAAAACACAGCATTCAGATCATGTCGTCTACGGCCAGGGTGTTTACAGTGGTCGGGGTCACTACACAGTCATCAACAATGCTACACAACAGGACAGATGAGACTGGCACCAGTCGCAGACAGAGGACACAGGCCCCTTCCTGGCAGGGCTGGGCCGGCTGAGGGGTCCTGGAGGATGGTCCTGGCAGTCTGCTCCAGGGCCCACTCGGCGGGGTTGGGGACCGCAGAGTCAGAGGGTGAAGATGGCTGAGCCTACCTCTCCCACATCTCAGCAGGGATGGTCACCCTGACCTGGGACGTTCTGGCGGTGGGCCCCAGGCCCCCTCCAGGGAAGCCTGCACTTCCTCGGTTGCCACTATTGATACCAGAAGGTGCCGGCACTTGTAATGGAAACTTCAGCGGACAGTTAAAAGTCACACAAAACTCTAAAAAGGCCAGGAATCCTTACTCGCACGTGTCTTTTCACACCCACTAGAGGGCAGGAGACACATCTGCTTCGTAAGGGATCCCTGCCAGCCAGAGCTGGCTCCGGCTATTATATAAATAATTTAAATAAACACACACATCCTGCTCCTGCCCACCGCCAAGAGCGCAGAAATCAGCACCACACTGTCAGCTTGGAGAAAAGGAGATTCGCATCACACCGAGAGCACGCACGGCTGACAGCCTGGCCCTGCCACCTTCCTCCTAGGCGGCTTCACAAAGTGGAAGGACAGGCAGGTGAACCTCCAGGGTGGCTGTGGCCCCCGATTCCTCCTCACTGCTGAGCACAGGGGCATGGCCACATCCACCTCTTTTCTGAGGGGCTTTTTATCTCACTCTGCAGCAGAACAACAAGCCGCGTCCAGCACGGCCAGGCCTCGTGTGAAGTCACAGAAGGCCACAGAAACCCAGATGGTCTCCTGCCCTAGCTGGGCTCCCCTCATGCAGAAACTGAGCAGGATGTGAGCTCCTACTGTCCATATGGAGGCTAGAGGGTGGATGGCCTCACAGGATCCTCGGACTTAACAACTTACAATGGTGGGGCCTAGGCACGACTCTCCAGCTCCCCATGGGGCGCCATGGTGAAGCTGACCAGCCATCTCCCACCTGCCCATCTGCCCCCCAGACCTAGGCAGCTGGTGACCCCTTTGGTTGGGTGTGGCCCTTACATGTGTAATCTGCTTTTGCCCTCCTGGGCTCTGAGGCAGAGGGTGAAAGAGCTGGCAAACTGTAGGCCAGTCACAGTGGGGCTTATGTTGAGTGACAAGTGGCGGGACAGACTGGTCCTGGAGGGAGTGTACAGCCTACTCAGGGGCACCACAGGCTACATGCCAGGCAGGCCCAGGCTGGGCCCACGCTCCTGCTGGATCCTTGCACACAGCTCAAAGCCAAGGTCTATCTCCACATTTGGACAGCACCCAGTTCTCAGAGCATGTCCACATGTGCTACTTCATGTGACCCTTACATCCCCAGAAGCCAGCATCCCAGGGCCCTGGAGAGGGGACCACCTATCGTTTTGGATGGTTAACCGAGGCCAGGAACAGCAGGGGCCTGGCCAGGACAAACAGCTAACGAGGAGCTGGGTATGGCCTTTCCCCGGGGCAGCTTTCGGGGGGCAGCACCCCAGGCAGCCCTGCCTCAGAGGGAAAGGCAAGGCTGAGGCCCCGTGGCTGCCCTTTGGGGAAGTGGGGGGCAGGAGGTACGGCACTCTGCATGAGCTGCTACAAGGAAGCCAGTGGGTGACAAGGCAGAGAAGGACAAGGTGGCAATGACCTGGGTCACTATGAGCCTCTGGATCCCTTGGGCCCCTGACCTGCATAGAACTGGGGCAATCTGAGCTTTTCTCAGGCACCACATGGGGTGAGCAGAGGAGCTGGGGCATGTCCCAGGCACAGGGGGGAGCAAGGCTGATGACAGCACTCAAGTCCTGCTCTTGCCAGCCAGAGAAGGGCAGCCTTGGCCCAGCTGGCAGGGCAGGGCAGTGGGCAGGGTATGCATGTGGAGTGCCCAGTAACTAACTTATGAGCAGAGACTATTAAGACTCTGCACCCCGGGCAACCCCAGCACAGCCTCGCTGTCAAGAAGGAGCCTCCTGACTACACAAAGCAGCGGGGTTTTCTACTATCCACCTTGGGATGGGGATCACCACACAAATCATGGCAAAGCCAGGTCAGGCCCAATACTACACTCCGCATTCCTGGGGAAGGAGGCCGAGGGATCATGCAGTCTCAGGAAGGTCTTAGAGCAGGGAAAGGGGTAGTGGATCAAGGGACAGACCAGGCAGGAGGTCCTATGCGGGGACAGGGTGGTGATTCTGTTCTAGCCCTCACTCACCCAGAGTGGCACCTGCCTTGCCAAGCAGCCTGAGTGGACAGGTCACACAGCAAGGGCTCAGCAGGTAGCCACCATCACTGGCCTGTACCAGGGGCTCACCCCTGGGAGCTGGAGCCAGGAGAGGGCCATGGTGGTGTGTACGTGTGTGTGCCTGCAGGGTTAGGGCTGGGGTCGGAGGCAGACTGTGAAATGCTGCTCATGTTTAGGTCACTGGGGCTGTGAAAGGGTCTCAGGCCAGAAGTGGTGGCAGTGGTGAACAGTTCCTGGGCGCTTGGGCAGTACCTCAACTGGGGGATGGCCTAGCGGTGCTGGGAAGGAAAGAGGGGGCAATGGAGAGGCTGGACTGAACTCGGGGCTCTAGACTGGGTGGATGGGAAGTGAGACAGGTAAGAAGAGAGAAGACTGAGGGGTGTCTGTTCCGGGCACGAGTTGCACCCTGGCCTGTTCATCCATCTGTCCTCCCCCCGCAGTCACTGCTGCTTCTCTGACCTTCGGGGCCGGAACCTCCGTGGGCCCGTTGCTTTTCTTGTTGCCACAGCTGCAGTGAAGCCCACCAGGCAGCACAGGGATGTGGTACTGAACTTGAGTGTGTCCAGCCAGCTGGGTGAGGCCGCCTGCAGGTACTGTTGGGCCAGGTGCAGCCCCAGCAGCAGGGCCCAGAGGCAGGTGGAAAAGGCGTCGATTCTTCGGAGCCTGTGAGGGGACAGGAGGGGCAGGTGAGTGCCCAAGAGGCAAGGCAGGAACCCTCAGCCCCCTCCATCCACACTGGGCCTTGCTCAGAGTGCAGAGTCCAGAGCCAGGGGGATCCCTCTTCTGGCTTACAAGCCACCAGCCCTGGGCCAGCGCAATTCCTAAGCTGGTGAAACGGGCTAAGGAAACCTCTTGAGCCACTGCGTGGACGCAGCAGGTATGGACCTGCTACCACTCGAGAAGGAAGCACGGCCCAAGAGCACCTCGCCTGAGCCCTGCAGCCCTCAGGGCCGCTGTGAGCCAATCATCAGCCAGCAGTCATCATCACCTGACTTACAGACGGGAGCATGAGAGAGAGAAGTGAAGTGTCAGGGCCCGGCTCACAGTGGGCAAGTGCTGGTGACCCTGCCCCTGAAAGGCAAATCATTTGCTATCCTGACTCACCTGCCAGACTAACAAGTCTCCTCTGGCTACATGGTGGAGTTCAGCCCAGGGCTGTGCACCAACAAGGCCTCTCGGCTCCCATCCCTACACAGCAACGCAGAGCTCGAATCCCACACGTACCTGATGCGGCCGGCCAACAGCATGGCCAGCAGGCAGGTGAGCAGGCCCAGCAGTACAATGCCCATCTGGTGGCTCTGCCCAAAGGCCCAGGCCTCAAGCAACTTCTCTGCTGTGTGCTCGGGCAGCAGGCCCAGCAGCTGCCGCCAGCCCTCAGCCCCAGGGGCAGTGCCATTGTCCGGCATGGCTGAGCCATTGCTGCCAGGGGGCAGAGCTGGGGGCAGGGCAGCCTCTGGGGTGAAGGGGTCACTGGGGCCATACAGGGCAGCAGTCAGCAGGAAGGCACAGGCCAGGAAGGCCAGAGCACGGAGCAGGATGACCTGGACTGGGGCCTTCACCGTAGAGAAGCTCTGAGAGGGAGGAAGAGAGATGGGTCAGCAAGTGCCACCAACAGCCACCTGTGCCCTCTGGGGGGTGGAGAGTGTAGGGAGGGGCTGGCCAGGGCCCTATGGCACCCACTCGAGAGCCTGATACTCAAGAGATGCCCTGTTCCCACACCCCTCAGCTCTGTGTGGACACACCACCGGCTCGTCCCACTCCTGCCCCCACCTGGTGTGGGAGGGGCACCCTCCACCTCGCTCACTCTCCCTTTAAACTATCTCTTTTACATTGTAAGGACCTTATTCCTCCAAACAAGTTTCCAAATTTATTTTGTCAAGTTCTCACTTGTGCTTTAAACTAGCACTGGAATAACCATACAGTTAATGCTGGCAAAAGTTAAGTTAAACAGTACAGTCGAGCCATTCAGTGTATGGGGCCATGCAGTCAGAATGAGAACCACAGGTGTGACAAGGGTCCACCTGGTGTCCTGCTGTGGGCCAGGGGCCCAGTGCAGACTGTTAACCACACCAAGTGCCCCAGGGCACATCTTAGAACGTGAGAGGACGGTGTTTATTTCTAAATCCACCTGCTACTATGTCGAGTTAAGGTTTTTTTTTTTGTGGTGCTTAGATCAAATCCAGAACCTTGTATGTGCCAGGAAAGTGCTCTCCCTCTGACATACACATCTATTCCCTTATTTTTCAAATGACCAGAATATTTCATTAATTAAGTACTGTAATAACAGTTAATAGTTTCAGCCAGACATTCCCAGGTTTAAACCCTGATACTGGTGCCCAGCAGGTGTGGGGCTCTGTGCAAGCTTCTCAGCCTCCCCAGAGTTGTAGGAGTCACAGCACCTAAGAGTAACCACGAAGGCCGTTATGAGGAATGTATATAACGATGCCGAGTAAGTGCCACTCAAACCCATGCTTGGGCATTAAACAACCAAAATGTCACGGTCCTGGTCACTCTCCTTGGGAACACACACATGGCTGGTGACAAAGGGACTGGGGGGCAGGGTAGGAAGGGGGTTCTAGGGGAAGGTTGTTTCCCCAGGAAGGGTCACTGAGGCCCAGCCCTCTGGCAGGGGCTTCCCATGTAGACCCAAGGCCCCAGAAGCCCACGATGCCAGTCTCAGACCTGTACCTGGGCCTGGTCAGCCTCCCGGCGCCTGAACTGGTGGCTGAGCAGCAGGGCCTGCAGCTGGCGGTTCTGGTGCTTGATGTAGTACTCCACGGCTGCCTGGCATGGCCGGCACAGCTTGTACATCTGCTCCAGGTGGTGGCGGTACACCTCGACCTCCTCGTCGTATCTCCCCTGTGGGTGAGGACAGAGGCTTGGGTCTGGGGGCACCTGAGCTCCCCTGGTTCAGAACCAGGTCCTGCCACTTATAAGAGGGTGACCATGGGCAAGTACTCCCACTCTGAACTGCCTGCCTCTCTGCCACTGAATGGTGATGCAGGCTCCCAAGAGTGAGGGACAGCACAGGGCAGGGGCACAGGTGACAGCAGTGTTGTAACAAAATTGCTGCTCCAAGCACGTACCTGGAGGTCAGGCACTGAAGAAGCGCTGCCTGCAGCAGTCCCCACTCCTGCCTGGAGCTCCTGGAAGGTGGGTGACCTACAGGAGGCGGCTCTAGGCTGCTGCTGGAATCAATCCAGCAGATGGGCAACCCCAGCTCAGGGACTGCCCTTACCCTTGACTGATGGTCTAAAATGCATTATAGCTGCTGGCTAGGCCAAGGCCTTATTGGGGAGCTAAAGGGTTCTTTGGGCTTCTGGAATAGCCCAGAAGACAAGTCCCATTCCTACCATCCTCAGAGATACAGCACTGTACCTCCAATGTCTTACAGTCTGGAGTGGCCAAGACGGTTATCAGTTTGGTCTCTCGAGGAAACCAAGCATGTCAGAAAAGCCATCTGGTGCCAGGTCCCCTATTCCTCCCCTTTCTGCAGACCCTTCCCTCCTTGCTTGGCCTGAGCTCACTCTCTTCTCTCCCCCTCCTAGGCTGGACCTGAGAAAGCTGGTGTTTCTGGGCTTCAGCTGGGATCTGCCTCTGAGGTCACAGGACCCAGGCTAGGCAACGTCTGGGGATAGGGTCCAGGAGGAGGAATCTCTGGATCTCAAGGAGGAGGTCGAGGGGAACAAAGCTCCCAGCTCAGTCCAATTCCTAACTTCAAGTTTCTTAGCAATACCTAGCTTCCTTCCTCTCCCAGAGCTCTGAGTGTTCCCACCAGCTCAGAACTGCCCTGCTGGGCTGAGGTATAGCTCAGTGGTGCAGCACTTGGGTTCAATCCCTAGAACCCTTCACCCCCAGGAACTGCACAGGCTGCCAGTGGGTAAAGTGACCTAGAAGGATGGGGACAGGATAGGGCCCAGTGGAGTCCAAGTTTCTTATCTCTTTCTGTCCAGGGACAAAAACCTCTGGAACAGCAATCCCTAGGGTTTCCACTGGTGTTCCTGGGCTGAGTCCCCAGGCAGCATGGACAAGACAGGGATAGCAGGCAGTTTGGCTCCAGTTGAGAATGAAATCGCACTCCCTGGAATGTGGCCAGACCAGGGTCAGGGGAAGGGGCCTTGGGTACTCGGGACAGAAAAGCTGCAATCTGGCTGAACAGGGGCTGGAGGAGCAGAGCTAGCCCCAGCCAGCACCTGTGCACCTCGGCCCTGCCACCCTGCTCACCTCCTCCCGCGGTGCGAAGGCGGCCAGCTGCTTGATCTTGGTGGTCTGGTGGTGGCTGCACCTTCTGCACAGAAGGACTTGGCTGCTCACCCACTGCTGCGGCTGTGTGGGATCCTGGGGCACGCGCACGCTGCTCACCACGTGGTTCAGGTGCTCCATGTACTGGGCAGGGATCGGCTTGTTGTAGTCGCCGTTCTGTGGAAGAGTGTGGGCATCCCGGTTAGTGGGGAGCCCACTCCCAGACCCTGGCTGGCTCAGCTAGAGGCTGCTGCAGGATGCTTCAGGATCTCAGACATTCCCACTCTTTCTCTATGTGACAGAGCAGCAGCTTTTCCTCTGACACCTCACGGGTGCTGGGGCAGGGCCTGCACACATACCTGGCTCTGGTTTCATCGCTCAGAACCCAGATTGTGAACAGTGGCCTGTGAGCGGGCTGCCTGCCTGCTCTGTGAAGTCTTACTGGAAACTGGCCACTCTCCTTCATTCACATATTGTCTGTGGTGGCTGGGCAGTCGAGCAGCTGTGACGGACCACCCTGAGCCTGGTTCCTCCCCAACAAATAAGGGTGTTGTGCCAGGACAACTGTGAAGCATGCGTGAGACGCCAGCACCCTGCTCACGGTCCAATGGATGGAGATGTGGGGGCTACCAACCCTGGGATGGGCCAGGGAGCAGGTGCTTTGAGTTGCTGTCTCAGGAGCACCAGCCCCACCTGCCCGCCTGCCCACGGCCCGCACCTCCTGGAAGCCGTTGTATTGCTCGCAGTGGGGACAGTCCCAGCAGTTGCGGTTCCCATATGGCACCAGTGTGTCCTGGTTGCAGAACCAGCAATTGACCATTGTGTGCGTTGGCTTCACCCTGTGGACCAAGGACAGTAGATTCAGTCCAGAAGCCCTCAAGACTTGTGAGAGGGGAGGCCACCCAAGCCCTGCCGCAGGCCACCAGAGAAAGGACAACAGAAGCAGGATCCCAGCTGGAGATGCAGGTGGGCTGCCAGAGGAAATGGCGGCCGAGGGAGGGTGGGGAGAGGAACTCAGACTCCATGTGCTGCGGCTGGACCAGAAGGACCAAGCGAGGGGGCCACAGCTGACAAAGCACCTCCCAGGAGGTAGCTGGAGACTCTCCGGAGCCAATAGTCCCAGCATATCCACATGGGGACCTAGGGCCACCAGCCCCTCCCCCACCTGGGGCCCAACTCAGGATGGTCCCTTCCCAGGCTGCGGAAATAGTGCTCTCTAGAGTTTTCTAAGGGAAGGGAGTCTCCTGTGAAAAACTCCCCGACTTTTTGCTTCCCAGAAAAAGTCCCTGGAGTACGATGGCCAAGGAGCAGGGACTAGTGACAGCTGCTGGGCCAGGGCGCAGCCTTCCTAGTGGAGCAACAAATGTGGGCAGGTCCACAGTGGCCTTCACTGGTCACACTTGTGGTGACAGGTGGGGGCTTCAGGATAAGCCTGGCCCAGACACTGGGGGATCTGTGTTCTGGGTCCCCTGTCCCCCTCCATCTGCTTCATTGGCTGTGGGGCGTTGTAAGGGGGAGGGGGCACAAAACAAATACACAACAAACTCCTCAGTCCCAGAGCCTAGAAGGACGGGAGTGAAGGAGGCAGCTGGGAGTTCTTACCTCCCAGCTCAGGGCCCACGTCTGTGAAGCAGGAGCTTCTGCACACTGCAGGGCTCGATGGCATAAGATACAACGGGCTCTGCCAGCCAAGGGACAGCTCTGTCACTACTCTTGTTACTGGCCTGGGGGGACGGTAGCTCCAGGGAAGCAGGGCACAGCTGCTGCTGCCTGGCCTTGCCCTCCTGTGCCCTCCCATCGACTGACTATGGGCAGGATAAAGTGGTTTCATCACCTGTCGCCTGGGGACAAGAAGGCTGCCCTCACGGCCTGTTCCTGGGCAGTGCTTAGGATGCTGGGCCTAGAGTCAATCTCATAAACTGTAGTGATGTGGGGGTGGGGAGGCCAGAGGGTGGCCAGGGTATGCCACTGGCAGCCTCTGCCTACACCTGCTTCCTACTCTGGCTCAGGTCAAAGCCCTCATCATGACAAAAACCTGCTGCATCTTGTCAACAGCACAGGGCCAGCAGGCAAGGCCTGAAGACAGTGCATGGGGCAGGGGTGGCTCTGTGCTCATTGGCATGGCCTCCAGGGAGGGTCACCCAACTTCCTGGAATCCCCACTTCATTCCCTCACCTAACAAACGGGGACACTAAGACTCACTGCCCCAGAATGGCTGCTGGGAGGATCCAACCAGAGAATGTAGGAAAGCACTGAGCACGGCAGGTGGCCCATGCTCAGCGCCAGCCAGCTTCACTGGGCACCAACAATGGGGCCAGTGTGGCTGGAGGCGTGGAATCTCTGCAGTGGTGGTCTGGCGGCCCGGGCAATTAGCACTCGCTGTTTATTAATTTGTACTGCTTTACAACCCTCTCTGTAGTTGTGCATGGGGGTGTGTCCTGATAGCTGGTGACCAGGCAGTGTGACCTCTCTCACCGCTCCTCCCCATGCCTATGACAAGGCTCTGTACCTATCTGTCTCTAGGGCCCCTCAGCCATGGTTTGTTTGAAGGGGAAGACCACCCCCTGTGCCTGCCCTGGGAACCAAAGACAGGTGAGCAGGAGTGTGGCTCCCGCTGCCCAAGGGGCCTTCAGAAGCCCCTCCCATCCAGGGAGCCCCTGCCAGGGAAATGGCTCAGGGCCCTAGAAGGAGCCCAGCCTGGAAGGGAAGGCAGGAGGTTAGCCTTTGTCACAGGCCAGCAGCTAATCTTTGATGGGGGCAGAGGTATTCTTTTGTGGCCACAGTGGCTGTTGCCCACTCTGGCTAGGCAGTCTCCAAACCAACAGTCGCCTCCTAGCCCCAAAAGGTCTGTGGGTGGCAGTGAGGGGCTACTGACTGGAATCTCAGGACCCCTCCCACTAGTATGGCTGCCTCCCAGGCTTCAGACATCAGCCACGTGGGTGAATGTGACAGCCAAGGCAGGCCAGGCAATCCTGGCCTCGAGGCCTCCCTCTGCCAGGCCTAATGCAGCAGTAGCTGAGCCAACCTCACCTGGCCTGGCTTCTGCTCGGAGAAACGCCCCTGCCCCACCTCACATTTCCCTCATAAACCCCGAGGCCCACTTCTCTCCACCCAGCCTACGACCACCCCACAACTGGTTCTAGGACACAGCGTACCTAGCAGGTTTGAGGTGAAAAGACAAAGGGACACAGGCAGCCTCAGGCCCACGAACCTTTTAGGAGGTTACTTGGGGGCTTATGGGTGGGCCTGGAAGGTACTCTCCTAGCTCCTGACACCATTATACTAAGCTCTTGGGCTGCTGGAGGGGCCTGAGGCAGTCGTGGGGCAGAAGCATAGCCCAGAACAGAGGGGAAAACTATGAGCAGGAGGAGTCTCTGAAGAGGCTGGCACTCCAGGAGGCCCGACACAGAGCGTTACTCAGAACAAAGCTCCTGCCCTGAGGTCTCCCCACTGTTCTAGAGTGCCCACAACTTGAGTTCCTTGAGGCCTCCCTCTGCCAGGCTGCTCTGTGTCACACAGAAGAGACACTGAAATGGCTCAGCTGCCATCCTGAGGAGTTCCAAGTGCATGTGTACACTGTCTCCACCAGGCTGAGCAGCACACGGCCTGTCCGAGGCCCAGCCCTGTCACTTTGACCCTGGGCACTGTGAGCAGGCTTGGTTCCCTCACAGGCCCAGGGACAGCTGGCCTCACAGGGTGTCTCTCTTGCAGTTCCACCTGCTGGGTGGCCACGCAGATTACCTCATCTGCCCTAAGTATCCAAGGAGCCTCCTGGGCTTACTTCAACCATGGTGGCATCACACTGCAACTGGGCACTGCCAGGACCCAAGCAAAGCACACCAAAGTCCACAGTGATGCTACCAACACCAAAACAGAAACCCCAAGTTCTACCCCTCGGAGGACAGACCTGGCTTGGTCTTGGCTCTTTGCCTATCAGTTCACCAAGCACCATGTAAAGTTTGCAGAGATGTAAGGACTAGCACAGTGCTCCACTTGGTCCTGGACATGAGGACAAGAATGACAACTCAAAAGACAGCAGGAGACAGATGCCACAGGAAAGTAGCCAACAAGCAGGGCATCTGCTGTCACCCCGAAGAGCAGGTGTGCTCAAGCCAGGTATGGTGGTGCACACCTGTAATACTAGCTACTCTGGAGGACGAGGCAAGAGGGTCACAAGTTTGAGGCCAGACTGAGCAACTTAGTGAGACCTCAAAAAACAAAAAGGGGTGGGGATGTAGCTCAGTGGTAGGGCACTCCTGGGTTCAATCCCCAATACCAAAAGGAAAAAGTATCCAAAAAACAAACAAAAAAGAGTGGGTGCACTCAACAGCAGGCAAAGGTGGGGACCATGTGAGGTGAATGCACCCAGGCACAAAATCTGCGCAGCTTGGGTGGGCAGCCCAGGACATAAGTGGCGAGAAGTGGACCTGGCAACATGAGGGTGCCCTAGAGGGCTCTGTGGCACCAGAGGCTGTGCTACACACTGGGGGAAGTTGCCTCCTCTTCATTCCCAAACAGAAGAAAGACGATCCTAATAAACCCCAACGTAGTACCTCAACGTAGTGCCGGGAGCCCCAGGCAGCATGTGACGGGTGCAAAGAAGTGTGTGCTTGCAAAGGGCAAATCCTGGACACGCGATAAGGTGGGATGAGACGTACCAGAGCAGCAGAGTCAAGGGCTAGGGGGTGGCACAGGAAGCCACGGGCCATCATGGCTGCCTGGACGGGGTGAGCAAACCCAGGGAAGTGTCATTTGGGCTGTGCTGCCCATGAGTGCAGAGAAGCAGCCCAGGTGCTTAGTGAGCACGCAGAGCATGAGGCTTGGTTGACATAAGACGGGGGCTCTGCCACTTACAGCTGGGTGACGTGGGCAGGAAGACCAACCTCCCCAGGACTTTGTTTTCTCATCTGTAAAATGAGAGAATAGTATATCTGGCCCTTTGGGGTTGCTGCCTGGGGGGCAGCTCCAAGTGCTTATGGCCCCACTATCACCACAGTAATGGTAGCTGATCTGGTCATTAACAATAATCAGGGTAAGGGGACTCATGGGGGAGGAAGCCACAGTTATTGGACTTGACTGGGGCTCTGGGGGACTTTAGAGAAGTGACCACTTCCTGGGCATCTCAGTGAGGCTTAAAGCCCAGGGTAAGGCTGACCTAGAAAGAGTCCAGAGGATGCTCCCTCCACATTCCTCCTCAGGGGCACCTTCCTGCCCTCTGCCATCTCTCTGCTAAGCCTGCAAACACTGACCCCACCAAGTCACCTTCCAAAAACAACTGTCCTTTCATGCCCTCCTTAGGGTCATTCAAAACCCCTGCTGTGGCCAGAACCAAAGACTCCTCACTGTCACAGTTTTCTCCCTGCTGGAGGGAGAAAGGTGCAAGCAGCCACTTGCCAGACTGTTCTCCAGATGACACCCAATGCCCTATGAGGACATGGAGAGCATCCTAGGAAGGACCAGTCCTTCTCTGTTCAATCAACAGTAACACTCCCAACACTACACCTCAACCCTCTGGTGTTGTTAGGGACACGAAGGGACCACGAAGGGACTTCTGGGCACCCGCAGCACAGCTCACCCCGCACCTCACCAAGACCTCTCATTTTGTCTTGTTTCTGGCAGAATGAAAGCCATGGCTGACAGGTCAGGAAGGGGAAACTGGTACCTGGGAACAGTCACAGCACAAGACATCCAAGTGTGTGTGGCACAGTGAGCAATCTCTAGTCACATGCAGCCACACTAAACCCAGGCGAGCAGGTGCAGACTCTGCTCCTCGGCTGTGCTCCCAATCCTGGGCTGCCCAGGTGCTGCTGTCCAGGAGGAACCTGGCTCTGCGCCAGCTCTGCTGCCCACAGGCCCTCTGTGTAAGAAAATGACTGGTTCAGACCAGCTGGTCCTGCAGGCCCCTCCAGCTTCCAGGAGCGGGACACGAGTGAAACATGTGGAGACTCAGGGTGAGCGACCCTTTGAGTTGAGGGCTCCCTCAGTTCCCCAGGAGGCAGCCCCTCCTCCAGAGACACCAGACACCTCTTCCTCTTCCAGAGGTCTCTGTGATTCGCCCAACCCACTCCTTTTTGCCTGTCTCTCCTCTGAGATGGTTAAGGAAGACTCGCCAGACATGCTTTTGGGTTCAAGCTGCAGCTCTGCCACCTGCTGCTGAGTAACCCTGGGCAAGACCCTTTGCACCCTTCACCTTCGTGCATCCCTTGCTGTCTCTAGGATGGTCTCACAACTCCACTTTCCTCCCTGTGCCCAGGGAAGGTGGATCAGTGGGGAAACAGTTGGCTATTCCCGCCCCCAGGCCTTGCTGAACCAAGAGGCCATTCTACTTCTATGCCTGACCATGGAGTGGGATGGAGAAGCCAGATGTGAATGGAGGGTCTGCATGATCTCAGCCTGGCAGGGTGGAGGACGGGCCCTGTCCATCTCAGACACCTCCCAAGCAGCTTGGCTTTGCCCACCTCCGGGAGGCAGTCCAGCCAGGGGCCAGGAGTGCAGGTTCCAGACACAGGCAGCATCTCTCCTGACATGGACCTATCTGGCTTGCTGTCTCTCGGCTTTTCCTGGGGGAAGCAGTGGTGGCCTGAAATGGCCGATGTGAGGAGTGTGTGGCCCGAGCCATGACACGCAGAAGAGCAAGTGCCAGCTATTATCAACGCATCAGACGGGCTGCCGGGGGCCCAGGGCGGAGGGGGCCCAGAGCAAGGGGCCCAGGGCAGGCCGCCAGGGGGCAGCGACCTCCGGGCCTGCAGGTCGTGAGGCGCGGGCGCTGCGGGCGCCGTGGGCGGAGGAGCCCGCAGCTCTCGCCCGCACCCCACACTCTGGAGCCCCCGCCCTCGGCCAGGCTCCCCAGCCGCTTCCCCACTCGGTTCCAAACCCGGTCTTTTCGGGGCGGGCGTGGGGCTCAGAGCGGTCCCGCGCGTTCGCAAGCAGGCCGGTCCCCGCCGCGGCCTCCGCGGGACTGGGGCCGGGCGGCGGCCAGGCCGCATGGGGCCGGCCCGCGCACTCACCTCCGCGCGATCCGGTAGAGCAGCACGCCGGCGGCGGCGCACGCTGTGACTCCCAGGCCGCCGGCCAGGCCGGCCGTGGGGCAGCGGGCCAGCAGCGCGCTCACTCCTTCCATGGCTCCCGCGCGGGCGGCGGCGGCGGCGGCGGCGGCGGCGGGCTGGGGGCGCGGGCCGCAGAGGTACGCGGGGCGGCGGCGCGCGCCTGCTCGCGCCGTGACCTTCGCCGCTTTGTAGCAGGCGCGGGCCCGCCCCCTGACTCGGCGCGCTCCCGCCGCTCAACCTATCGCGGCGCGGGGCGAGCCCGGGTGGGCGGGGCACCGGCGGAAGCGCGCGGCGCCGGCTCGGGCGCGCCCCCCGGCGTCTGGAGGTGGAAGGCGGCGCGCAGAGGCGGGCCAGAGTCCCGCCCGCGCCGGGTCGAGCTCCAGCCGCTGGGGCTACCTCCGCGTCCTGCCACTGAGGGCTGCTTGCGGTTGGTTCTGTCCTCCCGCTAGTCCGCTTCTCTCAACGTCTAGCCAAACCTTGCCTATGCGCTCAGTGCCGTTGCAACTTCTGAAGGCACAAGGTTGAAAATTAGCTTGTACAAACACAAGCGTCCTGCGACGAAGACAAAGTTAATCCTAGGATCATCATGCAAACGTTAGAAAGAACCTCAGAGCTGGAGGTCTTGACCTGGAAGGGTGGTACACTTTTAAAAATCCACTTGCTGAGCAGGGCGCAGTGGTGCACGCCTGTAATCCCAGGGGTTTAGGAGGCTGAGACAGGAGGATCTTGAGTTCAAAGCCAGTTTCAGTAGGCGAGGCGCTAAGCAGCTCAAAATAGGACTGGGGATGTGACTCAGTGGCCGAGTACCCCTGAGTTCAATTCGTGTACCAAAGGCGGGGAAAATCCTCATGCTGGTTAATTTTACAGTATCCTAAGTTTGAATAAAGCCTATTGGTATATTTGTAAGAAGTAGAGGGTGGTTAACACTGAACTGCAAACTGGTTAGTTATCGCGGGCGGGGGGAATGAAAGGAAGGTGCATTTGAGGGAGTGTAGCAGTATTGATTTGAGCTAAATTGGTCCATAAACGCTAAGAGGAAATATTTTTATCTAAGCAAATAATGTTTCTGTGACCCCACAAACTTACCAGTTTTTGAGATCGATATTAAGTTCTGTGTGGCAGAGATGGGTTATTTGGGTATCAATGTCACCTTTGTTTTCTGTTGCCAGGGAAGCTGCCCACACTCAATTCGGTGCTTTCACTGGGCAGGAAGGAGGAACCCGGGTGAGTGAAAGGAACCAAGGTGAAGCCTAGGGGGTGCTTGGGCCTGGACTAGACCTCCTCTCCTAGATAAGGGTGTTAGAACAAAGCCCTTGCTCCGGACTGTCTTGACTTGCAGCTTTTTCCCAGCCATGAGCACACAAATACCTTATGATGTGCAGCATACCTTCAATGTGTGGGCCTGAGTTTAATCACCTTTCCAATAAGTGTGCGCTTGTATCCGAAAGGAATGAGTGCACTATGTGAGAACAATGTATGACATCCAGCTGTCACATCCCTCATTCATTAGTTTAAGCACACCTTGATCAGCAGCGCTGCCTAGGAATGCAGCTTTCTGAATGGTTTGCCAGACCCTGCCTTTGGAGTCAGAACATTCCTGCCTTTGGTTGGACCTAGAATGACACCCCCACCTTTTATTAAGTCTTTGTCTCCAGCCTTCTGTTATTGGAAGGTGGTGGAGACTCAGTTCACTGGAAGCATGCCCTTGACTGTGAAATCGCTGTCTATTCCTCTTTTTGCTTCTGGGCCACAAGGTGAGTGTTGCTCTGCCACAGTGTTCCTGCCATGACATGCTGCCTCCCTGCAGGCCCCAAAGCTATCAGCCAATCAACCATGGACTGGAATCTCTATAACTGAGCCAAAGTAGAACTTTTCTCTTTTTACCTCAGGCATTACCTAACACAGGCTTTGGAGTCAGAACATTCCACAGGCTCCAAGGCCCTTTAGACCTCTTTTATTAATTTATTCAACAAGTAGGACAGTGGGCTACTGTGGGTCAGTTTACCATTTACCACTTGCAAGTCACCTGACATAATCCCACTCACTTCTTGTGTGGACGGTACCACCTGCCTCACAAGGTCACCAGGATGAATTTAAATGAGAAAATACCTAATACCTTGCATAGTTCATGGCATATACTAGGCATGCAGCAAGGGTTTTTAAAGTCACAAATATGTATGTGTATATGTACATATGATTATTTAAAAATAAAGTCCCAGCGACTGAGCTTGTGAGCAGAGAGGAGTAAATCACGGGGTTTCCCCACTCAGCCCCAGCAGTGGTATTTCCCATGAAACCAGCAGCTCCTTTCTGAACCAAATGTCCCTTCCTTCCTGCTTGCTCCCTTCCCACTTTGAGTGCTCAATTTTCTTTCACTTTGATGGCCTGGTGAAGGAGAGGCAGAAAACTAAATTATACTGGCTCAACATCAAAATATTAAAGAATGTATAAGTGAAAAGTTAAGCAATCTCATTTTTAGAAAAAATTCTGGTTTTACTGAGAGTATAAAAATGATGCGGCTGGGGTTGTAGCTCAGTGGAACAGGGCTTACTTAGCACATGTGAGAGTTTGATCCTTAGCACCACATAAAAATAAATAAAAATCTTTAAAAAATGAGGTTGTGGTAAATGCCACTTTCAAACACTACAAGGAGCTTCTGGATTAGAAATCAATTTCCCATTGTTCAACCAGAGAAATGAAAAGTTGTGCTGCAACTGTGTACAATGAATCAAAATGCATTCTGCTATCATATGTACCTAATTTAAATAAATAATTAAATGTTTCCCATCATGCACTTTAGAAGCAATGAAGACTGGCTACAGTTTCCCTTTTAGGTAGCAGTTGAAGCAGATTATATTAGTGAGCTCAAGAACACCAACTGACTTCCCTATGACTATAAAGATCAAACTTGATTTAAATTCTACTTGAAAACATCCTCCCTTCGTCCTTACCAAAGTATCTGCAATTGAATCTGAAATACAATGTATCAGGTATTAGGATCAAATATCTTTTGAAACATTCAGATTGCAAAATAAACTTCATATACCAATTCCAGTGAAAGAGCTTCTGGAAGACTACTGATTTTTACCTGCCTTTTGTCTTGTTATAATCATTGTGCTCATTTATTGTTTCCTTTAAAAGCTAGGAGTAAAATTCTGGTAATTTGTTTTTAGGCTTTGATCAGAGGTATTTATACAACACCAGCACCTCCTGTCAGTATGAGTAACCTCCTCAGGGGTGGGCAATCACTCCTGTGTGGGGTTCCATCTCTCCAACAGCAGAGACCCAAGAACAGAGTCAGAGACTGCAGAGGAACGGCCGCTGCCCCCCCCCCCCCCCCAGTCAACATTCACAGCCAGGCTGGAGCTGAGCCTGGCTTCTGAGGGTTCACTTCTGGAGGACTATCCACGAGTAGGGAACAGTCCTTTAAAATTCTTGCCTCTGGTCCAAATAGGGTAGATGAGGGTTCCTTTGGAAAAATGTTTATAAGTTGTGCTTCAGCCTCCGTGTTCCTACAGTTCAAAGTAGGATGAGCATAAAAGAGGACACAAACCAAATGCACACTTAAATTAAATAGCATGATTTAATTTAGTTGCCTCTTAATCCTGAATCCTCTTAAGTTAAAAAAAAAAAAAAGTTATAATTAACTATTAACGTTAATGAATTTAAACCTTCCAGAAAGCATGAATCCAAAAGGAAATGTCCAGCAGGTGACAGGAGCCAGATGCTCTATGGCCTTTCCTGTTTCAGTCTCAGACACTCTAAACATCAATGGAAAAAAATCTCTAGTTTCTCAGTTTTATTCTCCTAGAGCACAGTGTGTGGCCTGCTACTGCACACGGTCCTCCAGCAGGTACACAATTAACTCATAGGTGGACAACACGATCGCAGTATTTGGGATCTGCCTGATGAGCTGGGCTGAGAGTCCTCTGTAGAAGGCGAGGTAGCCTTCCTCCCGGAACACCAGGCGTGCTGTCTGGATGAAGGACTTGTACTTGGTGCCCTCCTCCCGGAGCCGAGTTCTAATGACCTCTGCAGAGAGACAAACACCTGCTTTAGGCTACAAATGAAACAGGGAGAGAAGTCAAGGTTCAGCTATGTCTATCTGCCATTCTGGTTCTATTTGGACAGGACAGTCACAAGCTTAGATAAAAAAAAGGGTAAATTCCTTTTAGCACATCTCCTACTCCCCTTTATAACTTCCTCCTCCTCAAATCCTTTCCACTCTGTCCAGCTGAAAAGCCGTTCCCTCCTTCTTCAAGACTTTGCCGGTTTGGCCTCCTCCCCAGGCACCCACAGCTGGACACTGGTCACTCCTACCTGTTGTGCACAACTCAGACCCTGGGTGACCTCTTCTCTATCATCCCTTTGGGTCGCCTGGTAGTGTCCCAGCACAGGGTGGAACGTGATACCTGCCACCAATACTTGATACCATGTGCTGACAGCACAGCAGGCTTGGGAAACAGCCTGTATCTCACAGCACGATAAACTAAGTGTGGCTGGGCTTGTTTTGTTTTTGTGGTACTGGGGATGGAACCCAGGGCCTCAAGCAAATGGTCTACCACTAAGCCACATCCCAGACTTTTTAAAAATTCGAGACAGGGTCTTGTCAAGTTGCCCAGGCTCAGCTCAAACTTGTGATCCTCCTGCCTCAGCTGAAGGAGTAGCTGGGATAACAGAGGTGTCTGCTATTGTCCAAGGTCTTTTCTTAAAAGTATGTCAGTGGGACAGTAATTCTATAATTCTTTAAAAAATAAAATTAGCTGAGGGCAGTGCTCAAAGGCAAAGCACATACTTAGCATTCATGAGGCCCTTCATCTCCAGCACCAAGACAAACAAAATTGCTAAAAATTAAACTTACCCAAAGCAGCCTTATTCATCACTCCACTCAAACTGAAGCTGAGTGATTTTTAAGTTTGGCTCCCAAGTAATTTTTTGAATCAAGGAATTTTAAGTAAGACTCATATTTTTGAGTTTCTTTGAAAACAGAAGTTCATCAACACAGGGCCTGCATTTCTGCATAGCAAATTCTGGCCCCAATCAGCTGAAGCTGAATGAAGCAGTTCCCACCACTGACATGATCTCTGCTCAAGTAGCTAAGGCCACTTGTGCTCACCCACCTTACCTGCAGGTATAGGGTGAGCACCCCTTATCCGATAATCTGCCTGAAACTTCTGGTGCATCACGTTGGCCAGATTAGGCACGCTTAACTGGTAAAGCCTACATACACACATTACAAAACCTGAAAATCCCCAAATCTGTAACACTTCTAATCATAAGCATTTCAGACAAAGGACACTCAACCTGTATGTGCACTTCAGTTTGTGCTATGGAGGTCCTGATACAGTGACAAATGACAAACCTGTCAACTGCTTGACTGCTCTGGAAGTAAAAGGCAAAACATACCGTGTGGATAAGCAATGCAGGAGGCACATCCCTTAGAAAGAGCAGCAGCTGCCATGAGTCCAAAAAAACTCGTCGAATTTTTCTCAGTTCCACTTGTGGAAGAGGCTAATGGACCTTCTTTCAGATACTTCTTTAAACTTTCATAAATAGCAAAACAGATGATAGTTTCTGAGATTCCAGCATATGAGGCAGTTAATCCTCTATAGAAGCCACGGATGCCCTCTGTCTGGTAAATGTATCGAGCGCACTGGAGTGTGTTCATCTGCTTGGAGCCCCTTATTCTGCATGGGGAGAACCAATGACAGGTGACTGAGAGATCGCTGCACCAGGTCACAAAGGTGATCGCCAAATGTACAGAGAAACTGCACAAGAGAGAAATCTGTCCTGTGGCCGGCTGATCCCTGGTCCCCTGTGAGGCTAGCTCAACACACTGGGGCACCTGACTGGCCCACAGTCTGTATCAAGGGCCGGAGAAGCATGTTCACAGCCTCTGACCTAATTCTATAAAGAGCTCATGGAGGATAATGCTCGTCCCAGGGGAATCACAACTGCAATACAGTCAAAACAATCCAAAAATTTAAGAATGGGAAGGCAAGTACCAGATTCAAAGTCAAGGTGCAACAAGACACAGGAAGGTGCTTAAGTGGAAAGCAGGACAAAATTCACACATGAAATGTGTGAAAGGAAGAAAAATTCACCAAAATTCTGACAAGGCTGATAAATACAAAGGTTCCCCAGGCTCCAGAGTATTTTGTACATGCACTGAGGACTGAACCCAGGGCATCATGCATGAATGGTATATTTTTATTCTATTATTTCTAAACTTGGTTCCCTGTCTTAATCATTTCACAAAAAAGGTAACTTAGAGTGAACTGATGTTGACCAGTTGTTTTTAATTGTTCAGTCTCCTTATTGCTATGTTACAAGGAAAAGTAATTCTGGCCAAACTTCTTTTTGTTATATCTTTTTTTTTTTTTTTTTTTGGTACTGGGGATTGAATCTAAGGGTGCTTAACCACTGAGCCACATCCCTAGCCCTTTTTGAGACAGGGTCTCACTAAGTTGCTCAGGGCCTCCCCAGTTGGCAGAGGGTGGCTTTGAACATGTGATCCTTTTGCCTCAACCTCCTATAGTTACTAGAATTGCCTTTTATAGACAGCCCTCCTCTGCTTGATTCACTGGAACAGTTATTCTGTGTTATGGAATAAAGTTATATAAATTTTAGAATCATAAAATGGACCTGATTAGGAGCTTTAAAAGCTAAATTGCTGAGATTTCATCCTCTGACCGAGGTGCTTTATTGTCTCAAGCCTTTTCTGTAACCTGGCTGCTCTCAGGATGGTGGGTGGCCTTGCTGCCTCAGGAGACGGACCTCCTCACCATTTTATGTGCCTCTTGGGTTGCTGGGATCAGTCTTAGGCCACTTTACCCAGCTAATTGTATTTTAATAACTATTTATGATTGCGTTAAAAATACTTTATTCTAAAAAGAGCCTACAGGTTTCCCCAGAATGCCAAAGGAATCCACAGCACCAAAAACAAAAAACAAACAAACAAAAACAAAGCCAACAACAATGCCTGGCTAGAATTTCAGGGCCCAAACTGAGTGTATCTGAGGGCCTTATTCAACTTCCCCTCTGGGGCCTGGAGGCTTGTGCTGTTCTGCTCTTTCGACTTCCTCCCCTGGAAGGTGAGGCCTCCAGAGGACCCTCAGCATGAAACCTGGTGGGGCCTGCACACAGCCCTGAGAGCACTTCCCATCTTCTTCTGCCATCTCTGGGGCCCTCCTCCTCTCCCCACAATGCTTATAAGCACAAATCGCAAAATAAGAAGTATTTCTACATATGCTTAGATTGAGGGGGGAAAAAAGAGGGGGATGACTGAAGAGTCCTACATCTAACACCATAGCTAGAACTGGGGAAGGAAAAATCCCACCAAATTCTTACATTAAGGAAGGGACAATCAATAACTTACTTTCGCTCTAGCTGCATCCGAGTTTTAACCATCCATATAGGATTCATTAAGGAATTTGTGACAAAAGCTGGAAGAAAAGAACAGCAAAATAAAGTCATTACTGGGCAGAGCCAGTGCTTATCAAAGCTGCCCATGCCATACACAGCTTGCGAAACCAGGACTCCTGTGGCTTAACAGAACTGGGTGGCGAAGGCAGGTACCTCTCTGTACTGGAGATGGAAGCCGCAGTCCTGTACCGTGTCTACTCCTGGACCCCAAGAAAGCGCTCAGCTTCCTAGAGCCTGCTGGGTCTCTCTCACCCCTAGGTGGTGCTGCTGGCCTTTCTCCTAATGTGATTCTCCTAATGTGATTCCCACAACTTAGAAGGTTCAGATCCTCAAGGAATTTTTTTAAGAAGTTGCTAATGTAATCCAAATGTTACCTTATATCTAATTTGGAAAAAAGGAATTCAATCTCTTTTCACCTGAATTCAAACTTAGAAATTTTAAGCCAGATGAATCATTTCAGGAAATGAAGTATTGAGACTGATCTGCTTAGAGGACTCATCTTAACTTTGCTCATCTTTCAAATCAGTCAAAAAAAAGGCCATGCTGTGTTGTTAGTCCCAACTCCTCTGACACCTCATGCCATCCAGAGTCAAGTAGATTAATTATTAGGAAGACACTTGCTTATAAAGTTCCCTGAAGGTCTGCTTTATTTACCTGTTCTGGGTTATTTTTGCAAGTCACAAAACTAACCAGTAGCTTCTGGCTTATGGTTAACTCACTATTGGCCCATTAAGTGAAGATAGACCTAATTTGGAATGCTATGTCCTCCTCAGAGCTCCACATGAAGTGGAACTGCTTCTCTTGTGTGAAGTAGCTCTGCTTAATGTTTTCTATTTGGGGTCTAGAAATCATAATCTCTAAATATTCAAATGGGTTGCTAGTACACTTACTGGGGTAACAGAGGCAAATGAAACTGGTGTTTATACCCACAGACTGGCACAAGGTGGAAATTTTTCTAAAATGTCAATTTAAATTCTCTAAAATATGTTTCAATTTAAGTGAACATAAGCCTCTGTATAAAAAGACAGACTTTCTCTTGGCGATCTGCAAGTCCATGCTTTCCGCGTAGGACTTCCTGAGGAACAGTCCTGCCCCAAGTTCTACAATGAGTGGAATGACTTGCTCAAAAGAGAACAGAAGCTCTCTGATCTGTCACCTGTCCTGAAAACACTGCCCCATAGCCGTGAGCCCTCGCTGTGTACCCAGGTATTAAGGGCAGATGGGCCTGCCAGATCCTGGGGAGTCACAAAGAAAGCAGCTCTGATTTCAGGAAACAACTTAATGGGAAAAGCAGAAAGACATGAAAAACACTCTAATAACATAAAAAAAAATAGCACTAACTGGCAGCATGCGGGAGAACATGTGAATTTTGAGGGAGAATAAAAAGCTTGAGTAGTCAAAGAAAAGGAAAGCAAGTTACAAACTATTCTCAAACACTCATTCCATCAGTTCTAACATAAAGCTTTTGAAAATGATTTTGGGTCAAAAAGAATAGGAAGTGAATTTCTGGGGGGTTAGGGGGAACACATGCTTTAGGAAGCGAGAGGCTTTTATCTCACTCACTAGGTAACATACCTGCAGAGCCAGCTGAGAAAATATGCACAATATTGCTATTAGGCACGAAAATGCCATTAAATTGCTCTTTGGCTTTGGAGTAACATGCAAAGTACACAGCCCTGTTAGAACAAAGAGAGAATGCTATAAAGAAATCATTATGGCACTATAAAATATATATGTGAGGCATAATAAATAATATGGGAGAAAATATATAACCAAAACCATGTCCTCACCTGTGCTAAAACCAAAACCTTCTCAGAAAGTTCTTGCTTGCCCTGCCAGAATTATTTAATGATGACAGAGTATCCAAAACAATTGAGGAAAGTGATATTTGGTGATATGTGTACCAAGTTCTTTTATGTTCTTCATTCTGGATGAATGCTAACAGCAGCAATATAGACTTTAACTTTAAAAGCTTGTAACATTTCTAAAATATACTAAGGCCAGCGCAGTGTTTCTGTCCCTTGCTCCAGTCTTCTCAGCCCTTCTCCTCTGTCCTCCTTGCTGCTGGGTCTCAGGAGTATAGGCTGCTTGGAAGTTTCCCGGTAATGCAGGCAAAATGGTTTTTTTCTTGTTGGCTAATAACCCAATCATAGGATTTAAGTTTCATCTTAGGATCTTCTTTTTGTTAATATTAATTTTTAATTTTAGGTGGACACAATACCTTTATTTTACATTTATGTGATGCTGAGGATCAAACCCAGTGCATGCTAGGCGAGCACTTGCTCTACCACTGACCACAACCCTAGCCCCTCATCTTAGGATCTAGACTACTGTTAAAATAAAAATTGCAGGAGGCCACTACTTTGGACTAAATTCCTTCCTGGGCCCCAAGAAATCAGACAAAAGCAGTGGAGTCCCTGTGTTGAAGTTGCTTGTAACCAAACTATCTGCCCATCCAAGAAATCAGGATTAGAGAGGTAACTGTTAACGTTCCCAAAAGGGACAGTTTCAACTGGTGTGATCGTCAACTTTCCTCTGCTTTAATTCTTATGAAAAAGAACTGATGTTAACCAGTTATTTTTCTATTGTTCCCTGTTTTTACCCTGCTTGGCCCACTGGAACACTTATTCTAAATTATATGGAATAAAATGTTGCCTAATTCTAGAATGGGAAATAAATCTTTAAATTACTGAAATTCTGTCCTTTAATAACATCAACACATTAACTTTTATATCCAGTTACTCTTTTTAACTGCTCTGTCCAAAAGAACTTTCTGTCAGTGGCACTGAGGACAAGCACACTGTTGTGGAAGCAACTCCTTGTCTACTTCTGCAAAGATAGAATGTTCTGCACCTGTGCTCTAATACAGAACCACTAGCTACCTGTGGATTCTGAGTACTTGAAACACTCCAGGTGAGCATAGACTAAGGAGTGAATCTTTCATTTTAATTAATTTACATTTAAGCAGGTGCATGTGGCCAGCGGCTATACTACTTGCACAGCACAGCTTTGTATATTTAGACAGGCTTTCAAGAGAATTAAGCCTGTGGAAGAAAAAAAAAGGAGAATGTCATTTTGCAGAAAGTAGAAAGTAAAGCCTGGGTGCCTTTCTAGTTCCTTCAGATCAATGTTTCCAAGTGCACATGAATCATCTGGGGATCTTGCTAGGCTGTAGGCCTGGGTGTGCCCTGAGATGACATGACTGTGTGGTTTCTCACAAGCTCCCAGATAACACCACATGGTGACCACATACCACACTTAGGACAGCAAAAGCTTAAGGGAGATTATAGGTGATGATAGTAAATTAGTTTTTCTACTTAATAAAATAACCAGAATTTCTTTCTCACACAAAAGAACACAATCACAGCTATCACCATCTCTGCACGTCAGATATATTTAGTGAATCCAACACAGAAAACGAAACTGGCCAGTTAGCAGTGTGGCCCTCCGGCAAGAAAGGCCCAACATGGACACTACTCTTAGGAGCGAGCACACAATTCAATGCTTACCTTGACGGTGCCACTCCAACCAAATTTGGACCCAAGCCTCTGAAGAGTGACTTTGGTCCTTCCTTCTCCAAGATCGACCTGAATAATAAAAAGACATACCTTTAATACCCCTTATGGGAGGACTGTGCCAAATGGCGAAAAGTCAACTTTCACATCATTCCTTCAGATAATATAATGTTGAAGGAACCCTTACCCAACTCTACTACACCTGCAGGAGTAGGCCCTGAGTCCCATTTCCACTAACACATTGACACAGCCTGCTGCAAAAGCAATCACTGGACATATTTTCAACAAGCCTTTTCCCTGCTCCACAGGAGCAAGATATGGAGGGTTTGTGCTACATACTGAAATGCTCCGGTAAAGGGAAGTGTCCTCAATCATAACAACAGCTCAGAGATTTCTCTGGGTGGTATTTCTTTTGGAAATACCTCTTTATTTATAGCAGCATTATCTTATAGATCTTTGCCTATTGTAGCAGAGCCTGAAACAGGACAGAAGGAACAGAAAAGCCTACCAAGTTTCACGGTATATATGAAGGTTACTTAAAGCCAAAGTCTAACCTCTTGAGTCCCCAAAATGATACTGTGATAAATTTTATTTATTATTTTTGGGTATCGGGGATTGAACCCAGGGGTGCTTAATCTCTGAGCCCGTTTTTATATTTTTATTTAGACACAGAGTCTGGCTGAGTTGCTTAGGGCCTCGATAAGTTGCTAAAGCTGGCTTTGAATTTGTGATCCTCCTCCCTCAGCCTCCTGAGCTGCTGGCATTACAGGCATGCACCACCATTCTTTTCAAAACTGTACAAATATATATAACAAAATATACCATCTTGGTCATTTTTAAGTAGACAGGTCAGTGGCACTGAGAACATGCACACTGTTGTGGAAGCAACTCCCCTGTCTACCTCCAGTACATCTTCAGCTGACATTTCCCACCAAACAGTCCTGCCCCCACTCCTCTCTGACCTGCAGTTCCACTTTGACTGCATCTGACCATTCCAGACACTCCCACCAGTGCAATTATATAACGTGTGTCCTTTTTGTGACTAGCTTATTTTACCTGGCATGTTTTGAGGGTCATCTATGCCCTAGCATCAGAATTCCCTTCTCCTTAGAGATGTGATGACCTTCTATTGTTATATACACCACATTTTACTCATCCCTTCATTCATCAGTAGACACCAGAGCTCTTTCTACTTTCTGGCTATTGTGAGTAATGCTGCTATGAAGACAGGTGTACAAATACGGTATCTGTTCAAAATCCTGTTTTTAATACTTCTGGATTAATGGGTCACAGGGTCACTCTAGGTTTTGAGGAGCTACCATGCTGTTTTCCACAGGGTCTGTGCTACCACACATTCCTAAGAGCAACGCTTAAGGCTTCTAATTTCTCCATAACCTTGCCAATATGTTTAAAAAAAGTTAATTCGATTTCTGATTAAAAGAAACACAGAAAACCCTAAAATGGTATAGAACATTCTTAGACATTTTCCTACTCCAATATAGTAATTCAAGTTGGTTAAATTTATTCATTTCAATGGCTCAATCCAATAGAATTTACCTTATTTTTATTAATGGTCTTCTCTAATTTAATCTCCTTTCTGAGTACACACACATACATGTATGCGCATGTGTGCGCACACACATACAGAGGACTGAATCTGGGGATAATCTACCACTGAGCTATATTTCCAGCCCTATTAATTTCTTATTTTGAGACACAGTCTCCTTAAGTTTCCTAGGCTGGCCTCAAACTTGAAATCCTCCTGCCTAAGTTTCCCGAATAGCTGGGTTTACAGGTGTATAACACCATGCCCCATTAATCTTTTCTTCTAGTACCTTCAATTCGACAGCATTCTATGTTGAACCAGCTCACAAATAATCACATCCTAGTCAAAGGATTTCATGCAATGTTTTACCTTCATTATGACACGCTGAAGGTATGATAAAAAGATATTTTTACTTCTATGCCAACAGTGAAGTGTTAACTCTATCTTTACCACTTCCATATTTCCATTTCCTCAAAACCAAGCAAAAATTTTTGGTGCAAGAGCGGTTAGGCTGATGTCTGCTCCATGGCACATGAACTGTGTTCAAGTCCTGTTCACCAGCAGCTTTTCTCCTTCCTCAGGTCACTTTTCATGCCCTAGATCCCCTCGATGAACCAATCAACCAAATTGTGAACCTCGGTTTCTCTCCTAATTTTTAGATGTTCACAAAATATTTCAACTGCTTAAACTAAATATTTATACCTTAAGATGTTTCCTAAAAATAGGAGGCTAGCAATTAAAAAGAAAAAGGTTACTTGAATTAAAAAGAAAAAAACTAAAACTCTATTTATGGACAGAAGAATCTTATAAATAAAATATATGTTGGGGCTGGGGATGTGGCTCAAGCGGTAACGCGCTCGCCTGGCATGCGTGGGGCGCTGGGTTTTATTCTCAGCACCACATAAAATTCTCTTTAAAATAAATAAATAAATGAATGAATGAATGAATGAATAAATAAATAAATAAAAATACATGTATTCTGTCCATCTATAACTAAAAATATTTTTAAAAAATACGGCGGTGGGGGGAGCGCGCTGGCTGGGGCTGTAGCTTGGTGGTAGAGCGCTTGCCTAGCACAGGTAAGGCCCTGGGTTTGATACTTAGCACTAAACAAAAAAATAAGTAAATAAAATAAAGTTATAAAACTTATTTTAAAAATACTAGGGAATCCACTAAAAAAAGTAATATACCTAATAAATAAGTCCTGCAAGATTACAGGGTACAAGATCTGTATGAGAAAAATCAGCTGTTTTTCTACACAGGAGCACTTTGAAACAAAATTTAAAAAAAAATTCGATGCTGGATGCAGTGGTACCTGCCTGCAGCACTGGCTAGTTTGGAGGCTAAGGCAGAAGGATCATTTGAGCCCAGGAGTTTGAGGCCAACTGGGTAACACAGTGGGATCTGTCCTAAAACAACAACCAAACAAACAAAAAATCCTAGTTCCATTTACAGTAGCATCGAAAGGAATAAAATATTTATCCCTAGAGACATGAACTAAATTAGCAGTTGCCAGGAAATTGGGGGGTGGGGGTGGGGGGATACTGCTAATGGATACATATTTCTTTTTTAAATATTCTGGAATTACATTTAGTACATTGAGAATATACTAAATCTTACTGATCAGCAGACTTTAAAAGGACAAATTTCATGGTATGTAAATAATAATTATTTAAAAAAATAGTAAGAGAGACCTCAGTTCAATTTATGTAATCCAATTACTTAAAAAAATTAGAGAGACTGCAGTCTCATTTTCTAATCATAAAATTTTTCTTTACTGGTAGGCAGTGATGTCAGGACACTCAATAGTGTGGTCCAGACTAAACCCTTTGGTACAAACTCTGCTCTACACTGCCACATCTAGACCAGGGAACACATCTCACACTAGCGAAGTGGACATTTCATTTTTTTCTCCATGGCATCTGAGGAGGGTCAAATCAATGAGTTTAAAATAAGACCTGAGGGGCTGGGGATGTGGCTCAAGCGGTAGCCTGCTCGCCTGGCATGCGTGCGGCCTGGGTTCGATCCTCAGCACCACATACAAACAAAGATGTTGTGTCCACCAAAAACTTAAAAAAAATAAATATTTAAAAATAAATAAATAAATAAAAATAAAATAAGACCTGACCATACAATGGAACACACTTCAATAGTAGAGAGGAAGGAAATACTGATATGTGCTACAGTAAGGATGAACCTCAAAAAACATTCAGCTAGATGAAAGAAGCCAGACCCACGAAGCCAACATACATCATTTGAATGTCAGGAGAAACAAATCTATAGACAGACAGCAGACTAGCATTTGGTTACCTGGGGCTGGGGCAAGAGATGGGAGGGTTGCAAACAGGTAAAGGATTTTATTTTAAGCTCTAAAATTAAATAGTGGTCATGGCTGTACAAAACTGAACATACTAACAACAGCTAGACTGAACTTTTTTTTGTTTTGTTTTGTTTTCTTAAAATGAACAGATGGGTCTTCTGCTGCTGCCTAAAGCCAGCCTATGACTCAAGTTATCTTCCCACCTCAGCCTCCCAAGTGGTCAGCACCAAGCACACAACACCACACCTGGCTGAACCACATGCTCTTGAATGGGCGGATTGTGTGGCATACGAATCACATCCTAATAAAGCTTTTTAAAACAATAAAGAGCTGGGTGCGGTGGTATACGCCTGTAATCCCAGTGGCTCAGGAGGCTGAAGCAGGAGAATCACAAGTTCAAAGCCAGCCTCAACAAAAGTGAGGCACGAAGCAACTCAGTGAGACCCTGTCTCTAGATAAAATACAAAGTAGGGCTGAAGATGTGGCTCAGTGGTGGAATACCCCTGAGTTTAATCCCCAGTACTCATCCCTCCCCTGCCCCCCAAAAAGGCCAGGCAAGGAGAGAGGAGGAAAAACTCACTGAAGAAAGATCTAGAGCAGGGGAGAAATGCTGTTGTAAAGCAAAATTTAGTTCTTAATCAGTTACTTATAACAGATTAAATGCTAAAACTGGAATATGGATTATAGAATATTAAAAAGTAGCATATCAATATGAAATTTCTTGAATTTGAAAACAACTATTCTCTCTTGGAAAATAAATGCTGGAGGATTAAGGGTAAAGGTGCAAGCCACATGGCACCCACTTTGAGATGGACAGAAAATAAATGTGTACAGCCAAAATCAAAGTGTGAACATTAACAAAATGTCAAAAATTGAATGAATCTAGGGACTGAGGTTGTGGCTCAGTGGTAGAGGCTGGCCTGGCATGTGTGAGGCCCTGGGTTCGATCCTTAGCACCACATACAAATAAAGAAATAAAGTAAAAAATCCACTGCAACTAAAAAAAAAAAAAAAAAAATTGGGTGAATCTATAAAAAGTTATAAGAAAATTATCAGTACCATTCCTGTAACCTTTCTGTAAGTCTGAAATGATTTAAAAGTAAAATCATTTAGGCTGGGAGTGCAGTTCAGTGGTAGAGTACTTGCCTAACATGTGTGAGGCCCTGGGTTTGATTCACAGCACTGCAAAAAACAAAAACAATACCAAAAAAACCTACTAAAAATATGTTAGGCTATAAAAACAACTTAGATCATGATTATAGTGTAAACACAACTCTTAGGATTCCATAAACACAATACTTCAAAATGTAATTCATGGGGTTTCAATGAATATTCACAGTGGCCAAGAGTAAGCCATCTGGCTCTTAAGAGAGGCATGAGAATTTAATATTTTGAAATTTTAAAATACTTTCTCAAAGCAGGACTGTTAAAAAGACAAGCTCTTTTAACACAAACTTTCCTTAACACCTTGAAGTAACCTACACCTCCCGACATAGTATGTAATGAAGATTTTCAATGCTAAGTTTATTTGACAATCTTTTAAAGCTTAGATTCCGTCTGTGGTCCCAGAAATGTACACTGTGCAGCTCTAAACACAACTAAGGGAATCTCTGGCTCCAGGAAGCTGGGAGCTCTTATCCATAATGCAGCAGGGAGCTCGTGTCCTCAAGTGACTCAGACCTTTAAAGAAGTGAAGACAGCGGTCTCCATAGTTACTCATATTAACAGTTGGCAAAGAGTCAAATCTGTTATATAATCCAAAAGTCTAAACTATCTGGGTGTTTACAACACTTTTCTGGAACAATCAAGTTCCTACTATAAATGGTCCACTTTAGCTTCAAAAGAAGGTTATAAAGATTCAGACTCATTTTCCCACAGTCATATCAACCTTCATTTGGGAAAGAAACGCAAAAAGGAATTACAGTCTTGTTTGGATCATTTCAATCTCTTCGCCAGTTTCAGAACACAATATGCTTACCACCGACTAATCCAAGACAAGTGTCTTATCTAAACATGTCAGTTTTTTAAAAATACAGACTGGCTCAGTGATGTACACATTACTTTTTGGATTAAAAAGATACTTGAAAAAACAAATATAAGGCACCTCAGCAGTTAAAAGAAGAAGTCTTGTTGACAAAAAATTAAACCAGACTTTGTGTTAACTCGAGTAAACAATGATTTGCATTTTGAAAAATAAACTTCCTACAAACTCTGATCTTTTTTTCTTTAAATATTTTTTTCAGTTGTAGTTGGATACAATACCTTTATTTATTTTTCTTGTTTTAAAATATTTTTATTTTTAATTTTTTTTTAGTTGTAGATAGACACAATATCTTTATTTTTATGAGATGCTGAGGATCCCCAGGGACTTGCACATACTAGGCAAGTGCTCTACCGCTGAGCCACAACCCCAGCCCTATTTATTTTTCTGTATGTGGTGCTGAGGATGGAACCCAGGGCCTCACACGTGCTAGGTGAGCGGTCTACTGCTGAGCCACAACCCCAGCCTGGCTGATGTCTTTTACAGCAGCACTCCCCCACAGAGCAGCACATAAGATGAGTAGCTATAGTTTAATGAAGTGGCTGCTATTCATTTGGGCTTTTTTTTTGGTACGGGGGATTAAACTCAGGGGGTTCTACCACTGAGATACACCCCCAGTCCTTTTATTATTATTATTATTTATTGAAACAGGGTCTCACTAAGTTGCCAAGGCTGGCCTTGAACTTGCAACCCTCCTGCCTCAGCTTCCCAAGTCACTAGGATTCCAAGCTGCCATGCTATCATTTGAGCTTTTGAATAACAGTATCTTCTACAAATGTAAACAGAAAACAAAGATGGGTTTTGCAGCACAGGGGAAAGGCTAGAGCCCTTGGCCTTGCCTGTCATTTCCTATATAAAGAGCTCTTTCTGCAGATCAAAGTGACCGCCCTGGCTCAGGGTGGCAGCCCAGTGAAAAGCAGCCATCCTCTGAGGCACACAGCCAATGGTGGCCTGACTGCAGCCTGCTTTAGAACTTCCCATGGGAAAACATATGCACTGACCCTGAAGGGCCACTGTGCTTTCTTCAGATGGGAATTAGGTAATATGGTGTTCCCCTTTGTGGCCCGGGAACCAATAAGTTCATTTACAAATCTATGTTTAACAGTACAGAAAGCACATGCATAAGACAGCAGCTAGTATTTATTTACAAGGCAGGGAATGTTGAGTCCTTCAGGTTCACTATCTATCCAATGGTCTAAATCCATCCACTTACTGATGTATGGAGTGCTTACTCTGTCACAGGCCTCATTCTAGGTGCTTGAGGACACTTCAGCAATCATATAAAGGTCCCTACCTCCAAGAAGTTCAAGTGGAGGGTGGCAAGAGGAAAGAAAAGAGCATGTAAATAAACAAACTACACTGTTGGAAGGAGATAAGTGCTGTGGATAGAAATAAAGCAGGCAGAGGGGATGGGTGTGGAGGAGGGTTCAGTTTTAAAGAGCATGATCACTGCAGGGCCTTCCTGCAAAGGTGACAAAGCCACTCAGATAATGTCCAGAACAAGCACCCTGTGGTAGAAAATGTTCCTGGCCTTTTAAAGGAACAAGGAGGCTGGAGGAACAAGGGAGGACACAGGAGGTGATATCAAGGACAGCTGTGGGCTGCAGCTTTTGTGTGGAGGAAGATGGTAGTCCCAGCAGGGATGGAAGCAGAGGATTTTCTGGCTGCTGTGCTGAGAACACACTGAGTATGGGGACAGCTAAGTCTTAGGCCAGGGCAGTTGGGAAACCACTGTCATGACACAGGTGTGACACTGGCCTCTGCCAGGACAGCATCAGAAGAGGTGATGAATCAGGGTCAGATTCTGTGTATATTCTGAAGGCAGAGTTGACAGCATTTACTGTGGGTTGAGAGAAATAAGACTTGAGGGCCACTCCAGACCCCAGAGCTTCAGAGCTGCAAAGACTACACTGCTTTAACCCAGACAGGGAGGTTCTGGGGGCAGCAGGGTGCAGGGAACTTGGTTTGTCTCTGTTCCATTTAGAATGGCCAGTGAATGTCCGAGCTATCTCAGGCAGCTAGAGGGCCTGTGAGAGAAGCACCGTCATTCACAGATGATATTTACAACCACTAGATGAAATGTGATCACCAAGGGAGGGGCCTCAGAGAGGAGTGGGGTAGGCTCTAAGCCCGGGTAGCTCCTGCAGCATGGGGCAGTGTGGCTGCAGACAGCCAAGGAAACAGAAGCAGCAGACAGACAGGATGGCGTAGGACATGGTCCTGGACGTCTGAGCCAGAAGCTGACTGATGCGTCTCTGTGTTGAGACCTGAAAGACACAGCAGCTCAGCCTCTACTCTAGGGCTCTTGTGCTACTGTTTTTCAACTTACTCTTAGTTGCTCCAAATCCTTAAAAATAAGGTGGCTGTTCATCAAACATGACTTTGGTGTACCTCTTTTAACTTCTGATCTGTATGTCCTCATCTGTAACAACAGGCAATAGTAGGCCTGAGAGAGAATACCTTAAGGTGGTTGTGAAGACAAAGAAATACTACTACATGAAAGTGGACTTTTATTAGTTTGAAGCCATAACATCAGCTGAGCTGTATAGCAGAATCTCAAAACATATATGTATCAGGCTTAGGAGATGGAACTGAATAAAACAGTTCTCAGACAAAAAATCTGCTTCACAGATGGTTTTCCAACAAGTTAAAATTTTACTTCTTTTTTTAAAAATATATTTTGATGTAGTATTAAGTAGTTTAAAAAGTATCTACATGTGATATTTCATTATTTGGTACTGTGGTTATATCAACCAATGAATGTTGTAGGTCCACAACAAAAATGTTTGTGTGTAGTGTGGAAGATGCTTCTATATTTTAAGAGACAGAGTAGCCCTTTTCCTTTAGGTTACATTTTTGATAAATGATTATCCTACTTGGGGACATATATGGGGGAGGTAGGAATTACTGGAGATGAGACACACAAGATATTGGAGATGTGGAATATAATATATCTTATAGAACTTAAAACAGAAACATGCCCATTAATATTACAGGCTCAACCCCATTGATACTCACAACTTTTGGGCAATACTGCCGGGTACATTAAACCTAAACTCAGCAGTCACACATAACTGAGCAAGCATGTGTGAGGAAGTCTGTAAGAAAGCTAACAAAGTGGGTAAATCATTTCACTGCTGGACACTGCATGCTCCTTAGATGAAAGGTGTCACCTGGACCCAGTGTCTGCCTCTGCTGTGAACAGAACAAGCCAATGGGAAGTGTAATCAAAGCCACTGAGGACAGCAGTGGCTGTGTGTCTTGGCTGAGGTTCATATCCACCTCCATGGCACTGGATTCTATTTTCCTTGTGCCTGACCAAAATCTCCTCCCAGTTGGGTCTCCGCTCCACCTTCAATGTTTAACTTAAATAACAGATTACTTGGACTGTTCTGGAGAAGGTCTCCCTTCCTTGAGGGGGTTTCTGACTCTCACGTGTGACCTGGTCCCCAGCAGGCGGTCATGTCATTGGGCTCTGCTCAGTAAGCTCGATGCACCCTTTATCATGTTTGGCAGGGACGTCTGAGTGCTGCACAGGTAGGTTTTACAAACAAAATGTACCTAAGAACAAACCAAGCACACATTCCACATCTAAGCTGTGGCTGGAACCTGCCTAAGTACCGAGTGTGTGTGTGTTAGGCCAGAGCATCTCCAGTTACTGCTTCTTTCTCTAAGGTTTCCTGACTAAATCTCTACAGGAACAAACAGCAATTTCTTTCCTGATACATTTTTTCCAAGGATAAGTTCCAGAGGTCTGAATATCAAGCTCAGTTAAATTTAACTATTATTTATTAAACATCTCTTTAAAAAAAATTTTTTTTAGTTGTAGATTTATTTATGTGGTGCTAAAGATTGAACCCAGTGCCTCACACGTTAGGCAAGCACTCTACCACTGAGCTACAACTTCAGCCCTAAATATCTCTTCTTAAAAAAGTACAGATCATAAGCTAAAAAAACAGACTGTCAAATGCTCTTCTGAATCTTTTATTTTGCTTTAATGTTAGAGACTGTATCCTAAATTCAATTTAGAAATATTTAGCTACTTTGTAAGCAAGCAAATGATATACTGTTCCTACAACAAAAATAATAGAGGGCAGCTAGTCTAGCACTAAAACAAAATTTTCTATAACTTATTTCTAAATAAAATGTGAAATTCAAAAACATTTCATTTGCATATCAGTTACTCTTAAAAATACAACCCATATCTTGTCAATTAAAAAGATTTTATCCCTTTATTCCCTTGTTAGCCCTTAAAAGATTTGAGCAACAGCAATAATCTGATGTAACAATTTAAACATGGTTTCAGTTTGCTTTGTAGTTTGGTTTACTCAACTGTCCCTGGATGATGATCACATGCACAGCAGTATCCCTGCGGCCAAGGGCACAAGGTCAGGGTTCAAAGGTGTTATAAAGAATCCTAGTTCTTGATGGATGTGGTGGCACACACCTGTAATCCCAGCTACTCGAAAGGCTGAGGCAGGATTGCAAGTTCATGGCTAACCTAGGTAACTTGGGCGAAACCTTGTCTCAAAAAAAACCAGCAAAAAATGGAACTGGGGATGTACCTCAGAGGTAGAGTACCCTTGGGTTCAATCCTCAGTACTCCCCGCCACCACCACAAATACTAGTTCTTAAATAGGACTACAGACTGTGCAGACAGACCATTCCATCTGATGGGCTTGATGAACATCCTGTCCTGACAGCAGAACAGAAGCGTGCGGTGGCAAAAGCAGAGAGGACTGTGCAGGACAGAACTTACTTCAGAACCTGTAGGAGTCCAGGTGTCACCGATGTCGGTCTCACCATTCCAGCTCCATTAATGGTCCCCAGATGAACCTGAGGATAATAGACGGTCCGGAGAGCGAGTCTTGAAGACTGTAACCTGGTCTTAATGACTTCTAGTGGGCAAGTGAAAATAGCACCAACTGTGCCCCCACACCTGGAAGAGAAGAAACCAAATATTCAGGTAATGGCACTATTGCAAAATTCCATGTTTATGACAATATGGATCTTTATTAAAATCTAATTTACTTACTGCTTACTAATGATCCCCTCAAGTTAGCTTCCTAGCAAGCAATTGTGTATACTTTGATTTGGGAACAGACTCCAGCACCAATCAAAACAACTTGTGTAACTATCAGGGCCAGCAGAAAATTGTTTAAAACAAATCACTTCACCTTACCCCATTGTTGCCCTTTTATCCCTTTGAAAATGGGGTCCTGGCCGGGTGCAGTGGCACACACCTGTAACCCAGTAACTCGTTTATCTTAAAACACCTACTTCAATCTTCTTTTACATAACAGGATCCATGAATCACGTTTGATAAGCTAGTTATAATGAACAATGTCAAGTACCATCTAATGCCACCACCCATACCACCAGGGATGCAGGCTTTCCTCCTTGAAAAATGTGACTCTAGAGCAGGATGATCCTCAAGGTCAGGACCCTGCATTCCTCCCAGTGAGATCTCAAATGGTACTTATTCATTTGAGATTTCACGGGGAATGTTTTTAAAAGGCACCTAAATAACTGGGAAGAGCATTCACCCTTTACCTTCCACCCCCTGCCACCTGCACTTGCAGTGAGCCGCTGTGGGCCTGGCACTCAAGGAGGTTCAATCAGAATGATGCTGCATTGGCATCTCAGACTGGGACAGGCTAAGCTCGGAAGGACAGGAGCTGGCACTGTGCAGTACTCCCGCTAGCTCCCCGGCTCCACTACAGCTTCACCAACACAGGGTTAGGCGGGGGAAATCTAGAAGCATCCCAGGCCCTCCCACACAACTGGGGTAACCAATGAAGTCAAATCTCCAAGCAGGACGCAGATCAGGAGCCTGAAGCTCCACGGAGCAAGCAGCATTGAAAGCCATCTGCTAACCAACAGCACTGCTGCCATCAGCCCAGGGATGGTTTGTGACAAACGTTCAGTCCTCTGACAATCTTCAGAGGCAGGAATAATCAGCCCTATTTCACAAGGAGGAACCCAAATGTCAGGAGACAGAAATGTACAGATGGGGGAGAAGAGGACAGAGCCAGTGGGGGCTGGTTAGGTAAACCTGGTTTAAGTCACAATGAGGACAAATCCTAAACTGCTACCTACAAGGGTGGTTTCTGAACTGAGGGCCCAAGCCCATCAATCACAAAAGCACTTTGGAGGATCACAAGCAGAACAGGGAAGCAGGAGGACAGAAACTGATGAAGCCCTGTACTAAAGGCAACGTGGCTCTCCACAAGCTTATATACTTTTTCAAAGTCTCCAAGTCATTCAACCCAAACCCCTATCCAGGTCCCCTATGCTAAGATACCCTCTTGTGGGATATTTATGGTAAGAAAGCAAGTATTGTTAGTTTGGTTATACTACTATATATTAGCTTTGTTAGTTAACTCAGACTTTGTAAAACTCTCATGGATTTTTTTAATCAAGAGGGTATTTTGAGCTGGGCGTGGTGGCACACGCCTGTAATTCTAGGGGCTCAGGAGGCTGGGGCAGGACTGTGAGTTCAAAGCCAGCCTCAGCAATAGTGAAGTGCTAAGCAACTCATTGAGATCTTGTCTCTAAATAAAATACCAAATGGGCTGGGGATGTGGCTCAGTGCTTAAGCACCTTGGCGCGAGCGCGCACGCGCGCGCACACACACACACACACACACACACAAAAAAAAAAAAAAACAAGAAGAAGAAGAATTTTGAGTTTTACTTAATATTGGTCTGTATAATTTGTGCTTAGCACTAGGCTGTATCCAAAAAAAAATAAAATAAAATAACAGGATAACAGGGAGCAGTTTTAAAAAGAGGTTGGAAAATACTAACTTTCTAACCCATGCCTAGTCATACAAAATAAATGACTCTTCTCCATTATAATACTAACTACATGCTTAAAGAAGTCCAATAGGTAGGCAGGGGCGTAACTTGCTGCCTGAAGGGCAAGAGGCTATGGCTTTGAAGGCCAGTGACACACACACCTGATGCATAAAAACTTCAAAAACTTACTTTCCAATATTTTCAAAATACTGGAAAAAATGGGCTGGGTTTGTGGCTCAGAGGTAGAGCGCTTGTCTAGTGTATGTGAGGCACTGGGTTTGACCCTCCGCACCACATAAAAATAAAAGGTATTGTGACTACCTATAACTAATATATATAAACACACACACACACACACACACTTAAAAATACTGGAAAAATTACATGTTACAGAGTAAGATAAAGAAATATCTGGGGGCTGGGGCTCAGTGGTAGAGCGCCCCCGCAGCATGTATGAGGTGCTGGGCTCGATCCTCAGCACCACATAAAAATAAATAAAATAAAGGTATTGTGTCCAAACTACAACTAAAAAAAACAAAAAGAAATATCTGAAGTCGATTTATGGTGAACAACCCAACTACATGTGACCAAAAGAAGCTTTTTTAAAAAAATAAAATCTTCTGTTTAAATTCTTTTATCAGAAAGTCATAAAGTTCAAATCAGATACAGGTCAACCACCTTCACTTTGTCCCTCAGTCAGCTGCACTCCTGACTTTGTCCAAGTGTCATCCAAATCTATGCCACTGATGGAAGATGACCAGCAGGAAGCAGTCTGTAGACAAAGCTGCCTCCTGATAGTGAGTGACCTCTCTGAGGTGGGAGGCCACACACTAAGCACTGCAACCACTTTCTTATGTTGTACCCTGCCACTTTGGTGCAAGGCCTGATGGTGACAAAAAGACCAGAGCCGGGCACTTGCAGGCTCAGCAGCTTCAACTACAAGGCAGGGAGGATGCAGTGTCAGTGTCAGAGCAAGCAAAGGAGCAACAGGAAGCACTGCACAGAGCCCTGCAGTGCATGATGAACAAAATGCTGCTGCCAGGCGGGCCTCAACTCTCCTGCTGGAAAAACGTCTCAGAGGCTGGGGCTGGGCTGGGGCTCAGGGGCAGAGCGCTCGCCTAGCATGGGCGAGGCCCTGGGTTCGATCCTCAGAACCACATTAAATAAAATAAAGATACTCATTCAACTACAACTCAAAAATAAATATTAAAAAAAATGTCTTAGAAGTGACCTATTTTAGTCAGCTTTATCACTGCTGTGACTAAAGGACCTGACCAGAACAATTTGAGGAAGAAAAGTTTATTTTAGGGGCTCACAGTTTCAGAAGTCTCAATCTATGGATGGCAGGCTCCATTCTTCAGGGCTTGAGGTGAGGCAGGACATCATGGCAGAAGAGTGTGACAGAGGGATCCAGCTCACAGGAAGATCAGAAAGCAGAGAGGCTCCACTCGCCAGATACAAACTATGTACCCTGTAGCCAGGCCCCAGTGAACCACGTCTTCAAGCCATCTGTCTCCGGTCTCTAGTCGCCGCCTCTCCATTAATGTCATCAGGGATTAATTCACTGATTAGGTTAGGGCTATGACCCAATCATTTTTCCTCCGAACCTTCTTGCATTTCTCAAACGTGAGCTTTTCGGGGACACCTCACACCCAAACCATAACATGACCTGTCCAAAGGATATTTTTAAGTCATTTGTGTCAGATACAAATTCACTGTAGTACTCAATTAGATGAAAACAAGTTATAATCTTTAACTAAAAATTTGCAAATAAGGGCTGGGGATGTGGCTCAAGCAGTAGTGCGCTCGCCTGGCATGCGTGCGGCCCAGGTTCGATCCTCAGCACCACATACAAACAAAGATGTTGTGTCCGCCAATAACTAAAAAATAAAATATTAAAATTCTCTCTCTCTCTCTCTTTAAAAAAAAAAAAATTTGCAAATAAGATCTTCCCAGCTGGACATATTAGCACATGCCTGTAATCCCAGTGACTGGTGAGGCTCAGGCAGGAGGATGGCAAGTTCAGGGCCAGGCTGGGCAACTTAGCAAGGCCCTGCTTCAAAAAAAAAAAAAAGTGCTGGGGATGTGGCTCAGTGGTTAAGCACTCCTAGGTTCAATTCCCAGAGGGCCCTCCTAATCCAGAAATTTAAAACATTTCCTATTAGTTTCTTTCAGTGGAACTCCTTTTTCTTTTTTCATGAACCAACATGGACAAGACATTCATCAATCTGAGAAGATAAAATACTTATTTATCATGGCCTTCCAAAGTTTTCTAAAAATATTGAATCATAGGGCTGGGCTTAGCTCAATGGCAGAGAGTGTTTGAAGGCCCTGGGTTTCGTTCCCAGCACCACACACACACAATCATAAATATTTACTTTTTCTAAAAATATCTGGGACCCAGGCACTTTGGATCACAACAAACCATATTCTTTGTAGAAAAGCTCTCCCCGCTGTCCAGATTCCTCAGTACAAACACCACCTGGCTGCACACTGGGCTCTGCCGCCCTGTGTTCCACTGTGCTGCACAGTGTTAACCCAGCTTCTCTGGAGTCTCAATTCAGAAAGGACACAGGCACTGGTCCTGTCACTGGTCCCTTACCCATGGCTTTCAGCTGTGCTCACTGAACTCCTCTTTCCTTTCAATGGCATGGGCAGTTTCCAGACTTTTCCGTAACTTTCAGTTTTTCCAACACAGTCCCACTGACACTTCCATCTCTGATCAACTTCAAATTTCCCTCTTCTACTGCCAGGCAAACTTGTGGCATGTGGGGACTTGGCTTGCTCTGTCACTTTTTTCCCTTTGATTTATGGTTCTCTGGGCTTGGGGGCAGGGAGAAGAGATGTGGTCTTGTCTTATTGGGGGTCCATCCAGCTGTGTGCTGTACTGAAATGTTGCCCCAGAAAATGTTACAATTTCAGTGCAACTGGTACTCAACCCACTCACCAAGCCCTGACATGGGACACCCCTCCTCGGGTCTCAACAGTAGCTCCTCCCCTCAACCTCTTTTCTGCCTTACTTGGCCTGGAGACTTGGGTAGCAATAGTGCCTTCCCTTCCCTCTGGCTCACGTGCTCCTCGACAAGAAGCCAATGGAGCCGGTCAGCTTGGCTTTCCTCAGCCCCTTCTCACCCTGCTGGCTCACAGGACGCAGCAGCTTCCCACCTGCAGGAAGCAAACAGCCCCAGAGCAAGCTTCTAGTCTTTCTGCCTTGAGAGCTCCCTCACTCTGCAGCCCAGACCGGAGGACAGAGTAGGGGACAGGGACAGTAAGATGTTCTTAGTACTCAACAGGACCCAACGTTGACAGTCATGGATTTTCTTCTCTGCATACACAGTGTGTGGGTGGAGTGGTCAATGGCAGCAGGAAGACTCTAGTACCTCTTTCTAAGACTAGGTTTATTTGGTTCATTTGAGTGTCCTAGTAGCCATGCTCAGACAATGGGAAAAGTCACATTCAATGTCCACTTACATAGTGACACAGACTTAGCATCACGTAATTGGGGAGCTGACTAATCTGACTGAATAGCAATATTTTAGACCATTAATCTCCAAAGTGGGGTATGTCCTCCACTGTAAAGACCCACTCACGTACAGAAAGAAATACAATTTCAACAGGGAATGGTGGCATGTGCCTGTATTCCCAGCAATTTGGGAAGCAAAGACAGGAGGATTACAGGTCTAGGGTCAGCCTCAGCAACTTCACCAGATCCTGTTTCAAACAAAAAGGTAAGGGATGTGATTCAATGGTAAAGTGCCCAAGTTCAATTAGTAACAAGAAAAGATGAAAGATTTTATTTCTAATCTCCATTTAATTTATAAAATTTGTGTATACATTTTATATGTATAAAATAGGGCAGAGTAAACATTTCAATCATAGGCCTGTGTGATCAAAACTTGAAACCACTATTCTAGACCAATGTTCCAAGCCTGGGCAATTTTGCCCCCACCCTCAATGACATTTGGCGATGTGTGAAAATATTATGGTGTTGAAATGGGGGTAGAAGCCACATACAGTGATTATGCCTGTAATCCCTCAGGAGGCGGAGGCAGGAGGATCACAAGTTGGAGGCTGGTCTTGGCAATTTAGCAAAACCCTGTCTTGAAATAAAAAATAAATTTAAAAAAAGAGCTGGGGATGCAGCTTGGTGGTAGAGGTCCCTTGGGGTTCAATCCCCAGCATCACAAAACATGAAAACAAACCAAAACACATACAGGAGAAACAGGTGTTGGGAAGTTTTTACTACCACGTAGTAAGTAGAGGCCAAAAAGCTGCTCAACATCCTCCCATGCACAGGACATCCTCTCCCCTCAAAATAATTACCTAAGGTTGAGAAACTCTGTTTCAGAACAAAAAAATGGACAACACATCTGGAGACAGCAGAACCCAAGCAGCGGGCACTGCAGGCTGCTTCCTGCACCCATCCCTCAGATCCTCATTTGTTTCTCCTTTTAGCCCTGACTCACTCATACCCCTCAACAAAACACCATCCACTTGGGTAGGCTGTCTGTTCAGAGAAGGGCACGTGATTCAGCCCAAGCTTCTAAATGACCAGTTTGGAGATGGTGTGGGTCCAAGGAGAATGAAACTCCAGACCTGTTCAGGGGCGGGAGGCAGAGGAGCTGCTGGAAGCCACTTTGTGTCCAGGCAGCAACCAACCCCACCATCGAGTAGACATTCCGGGGAGTCAGAGCAGGCACAGGTGGGTTCCATGGCGACACTGTCAGCTGATTAGACGAGTCCTTCCCTGAAGCCTGTCCTTCCTCTACAGTTTGGTGTATGTACCAATAATTAAGCCAGTGGGAATTAAATTTTCTAGACTTACAACTGAAAGCCTCCTAAACAAGCCTAGCCAAAAAATAGAATAATTATGCTCATACTTCTCAAGAAAGCACTTGTGGAGCTTGAATGTTATAATCTTCCAAAGAGAAGTTAGGACTAATGTTTACTGTAGGCTGCTTCTAACGGCTATGAGGAAACTTTCAGGGTATTAATTTTGCTCCCAGGGTAATATCACTCTAGTTGGCAATGCCAAAGTCCAGCAAAAATTCTCTGGGGCACTGCACACTCCAAGCGAACAATGAGGGTCTGAGCAGAGCAGCAGTGAGGCCATGACGAGCAGCTCAAGTGCATGTCTGAGTGGTCACAGGAGCGTTTTTGCTTAGAAGTCTATTTACTTAATTTTCCTAAAAATCTATGAACTAGATTTTTTCTGCACTGCTTCTATTTTTTTAATGTTCCCTGTTATATAAAACTACGCTCCTTGTTTCTCTACCTTCTTTCTTTCCTCCTTTCCGGAACTAAAGTCTTATGTTCATTACATAAGAGCATATTAACCTTTTATCTTCTACACCCACATAACACTTGCCTGATTTCTCCCCCTGAGGATTAGGCACCTCTCCTCCGGTTTATAGCAGGGCAAAGTTAGGGCATTCCACTCCTGCCACAAGGTACACACTGGGTTTTTCTACCACTTTTATGTGCTCACACAGAACTACACAATATTTTAAAATTGTTCACAAACTTTTACCTTTTACCTCAGATTCAAATTACTAGAACAATTTATTAAAAAAACAGATGTTTTCAACAAGAATCTGTTTACTGTGCCTGTGCACACACACACTAGACAAAGTCAAGGCCATAGCGCTCTTTAATGTAACAATCACTACCCAACTGGTTTCCACATGCATGGCTCACATGCACGTACAATAGGCTCCACCAACAAGCAGACCCTCAGGACTACCCAATCCTTCTAATCTTTGGTGCTTCTCATAATTCTGCCCTTTTTGCTGCTACCTCTGAAGTCACAATTTGAAAAATATTAATTGCTTTTCTGTACATACTATAATTGAGAAATTTTACTTGAATACTTGAGATAAGGTTTATGAAATTTTAATTATGTATTTTTTATGTATTCACTCAGTGAAAGCAAAATAGTTTGAGTTGGGGATGTATCTCTATGGTAGAATGCTTTCTCAGCATGCATGAGGTCCTGGTTCAATTTCCAGTACCACCAAAAAAAAAAAAACATAAAGCAAAATAGTTTTTGATGTAGTTATTTCCTGAATTCCATCTCATTTGGAAAGAAAATTGAAAACAGCACTCAAAATGAATAAAAACTCTAGTACTTTCTGAACATGAAGATAATCATATCTTTTACAAATAGACAAAACCAAATTACCATTACCTTATAACTACAGTTTTAGCAAATCTTAATACAGAACCAAATTTGCAATTCATAAATAATCATGGTGAGTCTATTCTTTTTTTTTTTTTTTAATTTTAATGTTTATTTTTTAGTTCTCGGCGGACACAACATCTTTGTTTGTATGTGGTGCTGAGGATTGAACCCGGGCCGCACGCATGCCAGGCGAGCGCACTACCGCTTGAGCCACATCCCCAGCCCGGTGAGTCTATTCTTTATCTGGGACAATTCAGAATTACATCAGTCTATATACCCTCAGGTGAGATACACAGTATCTTTTATTCACTTGGGCAGTCATTTAAGAAATATCGTTTGGGGGCTGGGGATGAGGCTCAAGCGGTAGCGTGCTTGACTGGCATGCACGGGGCGCTGGGTTCAATCCTCAGTACCACATAAAAATAAGATTTTGTGTCCACCTAAAACTGAAAAAAAAAAAAAAAAAAAGAGAGAGAGAGAAAGAAATATCATTTGGGCATCTGTAACCTGGAAATATAGTAGGAGATTCTAGTGAAAACCAACATGGTTCTCTACCTTCATGTACCCTCTATTCTTTTGGATATTTCCCACTCAAATACCATACAATTTTTAAAAATGCTTGTAACATGTATGAACAAACTGGACAAAATCAGCCAATTTATATTCCTAGCAGCATATATAAGCTTTATACAAGGAGTAGTTACGTAACAGTATAATCAAGTTATTATGCATACACTATATACTTTATCAAAAAAATTTTAAGCATTTCAAGTAAGCCTTGCCTCTTTTGTAGACTGTTTCCCCCCAAAATAGATGAACTTGCACCATATCTCGGTATTCCCCAAGGCTTCAACAGTAACAACTGGCTGATACAGAGTAAACTTCTAGGGATACAGCACTAGAGTATACCTAGCAAAAGCTGCCCATAATAGGGTCAAAGTACTGATTTTTGAAAATATCTGTGGATTTTATATTTTAATACCTGAAAGACATACTATATTCCTACTAAAATACATTTTAAAGGCTATGTTAAGTATATTTAATTTCAACACAAAAAAATCATGCCATAAAAATAAGACCTGAAGTGTCTAATCCAGGTCTTCCATCTCTATATCAGCTTAGTCTAGCTATTTTCAGGTGTCCAGCAGATCTCCTAATCGCCACCCTGCTACTGTGATGAAGATGAAGGGCATCACTGACACTAATACACAAGCAGAATCCCCAAGTCATCCTCTGTGCGCAGTAGAGGAATCCAGCCCCAGGCCTTGTGCATGCTAGGCAAGTGTGCTACTACTGAGTTATATTCCCAGTCCCTCCCCAAATTCTTTGGGGACAAATCAGGCCTACACAGGGAAGGGCCACTTCACAGTATTTCAACATTTTTCTTGATGAGATGGTTCAAATAGCAGAAAAGGATTAAAAGTAACAATAAAATGTGTGTGAGTACTTTGTTTTGACAACAGTATTACCCATATAAGGGAAGAAAGCAGAAATCCTAAAGGTATTAAATACCATCAAATGAATGATGTTACTCATGCAGAAATGAACCTAAGATAGTTTACAGATGTGGTGGGACCAAAAATGTTTTTACTCAGTAATTGTTCCTCTGCTGGTTTATCCAAAGAAAATAAAGAAAGTATGCACCTGTAAAGATATCCAGTTGTTTATAATGGTAGAAGTCAGCAATGATAGGAGATCAGAAAGAAATGTCATCCAAATATTAGGCAGCCCTGTTGTAAACGACTCTAATGTCCTCAATGGACTTCAGTATTGGGTTTAGACACTAAGCTTGCCTTCTTCATTGCTTTCTCCACAGTCCAGCATTGATGGTAGAAAAATATGGTTCTATGGCAAACTGTACTCAGAGACATTCTACCCTGCTGCCCCTAAAACTCAAAATAGTACTAAGAAGAAAGCAATTTAAAGAACACAAAGCTATCTTAAAAAATGAATTTGAACTTGTATTTGAGACATATATTCAGGCAGGGAAGCTTTTACAATGTGTTCACTTCTAGGTATTGGTTTGTGGGTGGCTTTTCTTCCTGATCTCTTAAAAGGCAACATACCATATTCAAAATGTGATTACAGGTTAATACAAGAGTATTTTCTTCTTTGCAAAGAATCCAAGAAAGTATCTTTTAAAAAAAATAAATCTAAGAAATTTCAAACACTATGAGCTGTTTTGGTGCAGTTTTCATTTTCCAGGTTCTAAAATTAATTTCCATCTATTCAGAAGCCTGTTAAACCTAACAAAAATATTTGTTCAATATCATTAATTAGTGATAGCATTAAATTTGCTTGGCATTATAATACCTTCTGAAAGCTGTTTAATAAACAGGAGAAATGTGACAATTTCAAAAGGGCCCTGACTTCTTTTCAAAAGGCTTCTAAAGGAGCTGAACTTAGTTCTTTGGAAAGGTGCCAGCTTAATGAGAGTTGACTAGGTGAGTCAGCCTGCCTGACTACAGTAACTATATACCGTGCCCGTTCTACACTCAGCTCCTTTCAGGTTCCACCCGAAAAGAGACTGAAGTCAATTATATTAGAATACTAGATGGATCTGGAAACATCCCCTTTGAAGATTTCTTTCTTGAATCTGCAAGTAATCCCAAAATGCTACTGATGAAGGAACTGAAGTATGTTAAATCCCATAGTTTATTAGGTGCTACCCTAATAAACTACCTAATCAGTCCTCCTGGCGGTGCTGCCCACTGAAGTTTTTTGCCATCACAAGGTAAAAGCCTGACACTCCAGCAGGAGAATAGGCAGCCAGAGGGCACTATGAAGGGCGCATGGGGAGATTCATCAAGACAGGGCCATCAATTACACAGTGAATCTCAGCAGCTAGGCTGCTCCAGAGCATACAACTCTTCCAGTTTGGAATACAAAGAAAAACTTAAAATGAACACTTCACTCAAAACAGTAAATCAAAAATCACTGAGCATGATTTCATTTAAAAAAAAAATTCTCCTACTTGGCTTTAAAAATGTATGAGATGTTTTTAAAGCCACACTTTAAAATGTGGCCAACTTTTTAAAAGTTCTCAGGAATGACAAATTTATAGTCTATTAAGGATCCTTCCTCTGTTCCTCTCAAAGGAAATATCCATGGAGACATACTGGGAAGGGGTTGAGGGAATGACAGAAGAGAGATGAATGAGAAATTCTTCCTTCGAGGAACCACCAAAATTGTCTAATTGGAAAAATAAGTAATGGCATAAAATAAAAGTACAAAAAAATGCAGAAACACTTACAGGTGAGTTTCTTAACTATAATTGTTTGTAATGGGGAATATGTCTAGGTATCAGTCCAAGCTGAAACCAAAACACTCAAGATGATAACCCAGGATAATCTGTTTTATGCAAAATGTCCTATACTGAAAAACCTTCGTGCTAGGCCTGTGAGGTTCTCAAATAAGACTCCAAATATCTGGAAGAAACCAAAAGGGCCCAATGCCACCAGCCGAGATTTTTAAAAATTCCTCATACTCAAAAACGTTTCTAGTTCTATGGGGGTTGGGGGACGTCAGCTCCCGTCCCATACAATTGAACACACAGGCACACCTTCGCGACCCAGCCATCTCCTGAGGTTCCTCGGTTAACCCTCCCACGTGTTGCTGGCTGGCATCGCTGCCTTCCAGGCCCTTGCTGATGATGCCCATCACCTGCAGCCCCTGACCCTCTGAATTACCTCTGCACCAGCTACCCCGAGAACCCCAGGGCAGACCTGAGCATCGGCAAGTGTGCCCAGGGCCCGAAACGCTGGTCTCGGGCGACAGGCCACGGAAGAGAATCCAGATGGACAGGGAGCATGGCGTGGCCGGCGAGGAGGCCAGCCGCCCTGGGCGACACTCACGGGCCACTAATTGTTTAGGAGAAAATGCCTGGCCTCCGAGCCGGGGGACGTGCGCGGGGTAAAACCGCCCCCGCGCGACGCGTCGGGGTGGGGGTGGGGAAGAGGCCCCGACCCCTCCCCCGGCGCCGCCGCCCGGCCGCCGGGACCCTCCCTGAGGACCGCGCTAAGCCCCCCCGAGGAAGCCGCGGCGGGGGCCGAGAGGCCGGGGCGGCGGGGCGCGCGGGCTCGGCCGAAGGCTCACCCGCCGGCGAAGAGGTGAAGCAGCGTGTTCTCCTTCTGCTGGGTGCCGGTCGCCATGGCCGCGCCGGCTCTGCGGCCCGCCGCAGCCGCTCGAGGGATGCGCGAGGTCGCCCGGTCTTCTCGCCCGCTGTCCTCAGGCGGCCGCCGGGGCCTCCATGCGCACGCGGGCTCCGCAGTCCCGCAACCCCCGCGGCGTCGCCGCCGGTGCCTCACCGGCCTCTGCGGCGAGAACCCGGCGGCCAACGAGAACCCGGCGCGCGGCCGTCACGTGGCGGGGGCTGGGCCGTGACGTTACTCCGCGGCGCGAGTCGGAGGCGGGGTGCGGCGGAGGTGTGGGCCCGGATCCCGCGCGCCTATTGGGCAGCAGGAGGATGTGGGCGGGGAGACCTCCCTGGCTGGGGCGGGGTCAGCCCCCAGGCGGGCCTAGGCCACCGAGTGGATGAAGTGGGAACTGGCAGCAGCTGCCTGGTACCAGCTCCCAGGCGGCGAAGTCGCACTGGGCAAGCGTAACCAGGCCCTTGACCTCGCCGTTTTAAAAAGTTAACTTTGTGATTTTTACGTGTGCAAAGAATTATACAAATACACCCAGCTTAAATGATCTTTTAAATAGACTGACCTCCCAGTGCATCCTAAATATTTTGTGTGTGCCTGTGTTTGCAGTGCTGGGGATCGAACCCTGGACCTTACCCGTGCTAGCCAAGCATTCTACCACCGGGCTACACCTCAGCTCATCATTTTGTACATTTAGATATACAACACTTTTTGATTTACAAATAGTATCACATAGTGTTGTATTTAGCAATGTGCTTTTTGACTTTTTTTGATCTTCTCCAGTCCAGACTGATACATCTAAACTGTTTCTCTACTTGTACTTCTTGAGTCGCTGTCAAACTCAGCCTGGCATTTTATCTCCTGGGCTGGCTGGGTGGAGCCTTCTCTGGTTACCCTTGCAGCAGAGTCTATCTCATGACTCCACTGAATATCCTTACCTGGGCTTCTGCATTGACTTTGTTGATATATTTAGATTGCCCTTCCCACCCTGGAAGGTGGGCTTCAGGAGAGCAGGAACTTGTTTTTTTCTTGCTCAACGATTGTTCCTGACATGGTTCTTGCTGCCTGGTAATGCCCAAGGAACTAATTAGTAAATGTCCCATATTGAACTGATCGTTCTTCCCCTCCTCCAAACCTGCTCAACCTCTCCATTTCCTGTTCTGATGGTGACTGCCAGTCTGCACAGGGACTAGTGCCAGAAACTCCTTTTTCCTTAGACTCTCTCCTCCTTTCTCTCAACAGCCCACTGACCTCAGGCAGCCGCGGGGGCCTCCATGCACCCCTGGCTCTTCTAGCTTCTAAAATTCTCCAAATCTACCTGTTTCTCTGTGTTCCCTCCACTACTGCTAGGGGTTTCAGGTCTGCATGGACTTTACCGACTTTGCAGGGGGAAACAAAACCCAAAAATCTCCTGTTCTCACAGGCCACAACTTTACCCCTTTGGTCTGTAGCCCTTTAGTCTTTACCCTTTATAGTCTGTTGGCGAATAACACCAACTCTTTGTGTTCTCCTTCCTGGAGCTGCTGAAAGCAGCACCTTGACTAGCTCAAGCTGCTAGATGTGCTTGCTGTGTGTAAACAGAGAGCCCAAGCAGGAAGGGAGCTGTGAGCAAACAGAAGCCAGCAGCCAATCTGTATTTGATTATGGGAACTCTTCAGAAATAACTCCCAGGCACAGTCATCCAAAATGCAAATACAGTGATTGCTCTATATTAAAGCCATTGCTCCCAGGCCTAGAAAGAGGGAAGCCATGCTAGTGCTCTGTATATGAGGGAAAAGGAAAGAAGGAAGGAAAGGAAAAAAAGGGAAATGTGGTCGTGTTTCCTGAATCTACTAAACCCCTTGCTTAAGTCACTTAGGAAGTCAGTGTTCACCTTACCTGAAGATGACTTATGAGGCAGCAGGGGAGCCTAAGGAGAGTTCTGCCAGGCTGTTAACCAAGCTGCTCCCCTCTACGCAGGATTCTGAATCAGGAGATGCCATGGTGGGCGCACAGCCCTTACCTTGGCTGGTGTTGGAGGCTAAGACCTAGGCTGCTGACTCCAAGTTAGCGCTGGCCTCCTGCTTTCTTTTCCCAGGGATTGTCCATCTGGTGCTCAGCTGGACACACAACAGGCCTGCCCACCTCCATGTCAATAGTAACAGTGCCTTCACATTAGAGGTTTCCCAAGGTCTCTGTGTGTTATCTCACTGGGTACTCACTGTGTTGGCAGCCCTGTTGTTGTCATTCCCTTTGTGTGGATATGCAGGATAGATTTGTCCAAGGTCACACGACTAGTTGGTGGCTGATGCAACAATCTTTCAGCATCTGTGCCTTTGAATGTGCTGTTTCTGCCACCTAGGCTGCTCCCCTTCTGCGGGCCAGACTCCCTCTGAACCTTGTGGACCTCCTCCTCTTCCTCACTGGAATTCTAGCAAGACAGCCCAGGGCTTGGCTTCTCTGTAAGGCCTCCCTATGCTCGCTTGGGAGAAGTCAAGGGCTTCTCCAGCCTGTTCCCCATCACTCAGTGGAGGGAGTGTGGCGATGACGCCATGTGTGTAGCTGAGCCATACTGCCCACTGTTAACTCCCAGGCGTGCATGTTGATCGGAGTGAAGACTGGGAAATTTTCAGAGGAAAGTCTGACAATATCTGTCAAAATATAGAAAAGCACACTTCCTGTGACCCAGCAATTCCGTGTCAAGGAAGCTATCAGATTCAACACACGTATTGAGCATTTACTCTGTTCTCAGCGGTATTCTAGGCTCTGCAGATATAGCAGGGAGGCAAATGGGTAGAACTCCTTAGCAAAATGTGAACAATCAAATCCAGTAACACGACCAAACGAGAAATGTCCCAGGAATGACAGATTGGCTTAACATTTGAAAATCAATCAATATAATTCAGCATATCAACAGAAGGAAGGAGAAGAAAACCAGACAATCATGTCAACAGATGCAGAAAAAGCATTTGATGAAGTTGAACATAATTTCTGATAAAAAGCTCTCAGCAATTTGGGAACAGGAAGGAATTCTTCCATCGGATAAAAGTTGCTAATAAACCTACAGCTGACATACTTAAGAGTAAACAGATGCTTATCTGGACTCTAAGATTAGCAATGAACAAAGGTGTCTGCTCTGTATTCATTTTGTGTTAGACGTCCCAGTCAGTGCAGTAAGGCAAGAAAAAGAAAGAAATGGCACAAAGTCTGCTGCCATCAGACTCCATCTTGCTTTATTCTTGTTGCCTTTCTTTCTCCCAGGATGTGGCTGCCTCTCTGCATTGGGGAGCGTCTTGCCCTCAAGATAAGCATAGGCTATCACTAGAAGATTATCCCCTGTGGCTGGTGTCAAAACACCGGACTGCTTGACTCAAGCTCCTGCACGTATGTAACCTCTAATTTAGTCCTTTGATAAGTATCCCCTGCTTCCCCAGAGACTTGGAAAAGGGCTCTGGAGACAACAGTCTACCTCCCAGGTTGCTAGCACCCTCAATAATGGCTGCTTTCTCCCCCCCAACATTTATCTCTTGGATATGAACTTACATTTTAATGAACCTTTGGAGCCAGAGTTCAGTAACAGCCAAAAAGGGAAAAGTAAAACTGTCTTTAGTCACAGACAATGTATTGTTTACTAGAAAGTCCTAAGGAATCTAGATAAGAACGACTCAACCTAGTGAGTGAATGTCGTGAGGTCACAAGAAGTAAACAATATAAAGATATTTATATGTTGTTTATTATTATAGCTAGGCTATAATTTGAATATGAAAATTAAAAAAATCTATCCAGGCATGGTGGTGTGCACCTGTGATCCCAGTGACTGGGAAGGTGTGCCAGGAAGATCAAAAACCTAAGGCCAGCCTCAGCAAATTAGCAAGGCCCTGAGCAACTTAGTGAGAACCTATCTCAAAATAAAAAATAAAAAAGGCTGGGAATGTGGCTCAGTAGTAGAGCACCTCTGAGTCTGATCCTCAGTATAAATAATAATAATAATAACAACAACAATAATAATAATAATAACAATAATAATAATAAATTAAAAAATCTATTTACAATAGCATTTGAAAAAGAAGAAAAGAAAATAGACATGAAATAGTACCATAGTGACTGAGAACACATCAGTGGATGCTTAGGGCAGAGGATCAGAAGGGGCCTGAGTGCAAAGAGGCCAGAGGAAACTTCTAGGACAATGAAAATGGTCTGTATCCTGATCAGGGTACACGGAGATAGTGAGGATAACACTCATTAAAAGTTCCACTTATAATGGGTGCATTTAGATTGTATGTATATTATATCTCAATAAAATTGATTGGATGGGAGACACAAAGCAAGGCAAAAAATATGTACCACTAGGGACTGAGGGTTAGTGGTAGAGCATGTGCCTAGCCTGTGTAAGACCCTGGTTCTAACTCCAGCATACACACACACACACTTAAATATATGTACCATGTGTCAAGTTTAAAGGTGAACTGCATGGATGGTTACACATGGAGACCAGTAAGGTGTCCTTGGTCCCCTGCTGGTAGGGTGGGAGGAGAAGAGCTTGTCTGGATGTTTTGTAACCAGGTCAGGTTTTTTCCTTCTTGTTCTGGGGGTTGAGCCGAGAACTTCATGTGTGTTAGACAAGTGTTCTACACTGAGCACCCCCAGCCCTTCCAGTCCAGTTGTGAAGGGCTTGTGGCTTCCTGCTGGCCTATTGCAGGCCTCCTCTTGTTTCTCTTGACTTTGGTTGTCAAACCTCTAATTGATTCTTTAATCCTTATTTTTTCTGCAAAAAGCTGCTGGCTATGGGAAAAGCATCCCTCCCACCCTCTATTTGAGGTTCCATTTCTATGCCAGAAATTGTAAGGAGCATTTTGGTTTTGTAGAGAGCTAAAGGCTGGGGCAGGACTGGTTTCTCTCTCAGGAGGCCTCACGTAGATAGAAGAAGAGGAAACAGTAAGGCGTACTTCTGCCCAGGGGAAGCAGGGGCAGGTGGTGGTGTGTGGGGCAAAGGACAAATGCCCCGTCGGCCACTGCACTCCCTCTTTTCATTTTTCCATAATAGATCCAGCCTGAGCCATTTCCAGTGACAGTCCTCATGAGACTTTGCAAGCCAAGCCTTCTCTTTAATGAAAGAACGGCGTTGTTTTGTGTCTCCAAGGAGAAACTATAGCCTGTGAATCTCTGTGCCAGCTAGGCTGGAACTGGACTCTCTTGTGAGCTCTTTTTCTCTGCCCACAAGTGTCCCTGATCATTTCTTAGAAGGAAGTCATCTCATGTCAAGTCTAAGAGGCCCAGACTCGTGCTTCTGAAACATTTTGAATAATCCTGGGAACTTGGTGGGCCCTCAAAATAGATAGAGACAGACCAGTGGGCAGGTACTGTGGGGTGGATCCTGTTCCTTTTCTTCCCTCCTGCTAGTCCCTTTGTCCCAGCTTCTGAGAGACAGCAGAGAACAGGGCTCTGTTCCTGAGCTACCACATTACTGGGCCTCTCTGCCTCAGTTTCCAAACCAGCCCTGGAAGGCAGGCTATGGCTTAGGCTTCAGAGTGAGAATTAATGATAATTCTGCTAACGCTGGTTATGTGCTAGGCATGGTTCCAAGTCCCCCAGGACAATTTAAGTTGGCACTGGGATGGAACCCTGTTTGCTAAGGCAGGGAGGGGTCAAACGGCAGGCCCTGTTAGGAAGTGGCAGAGCTGAGATTTGAATAGAAGGCACCTCTGCAGAGGGCATGTGCTTGGCCATGTGGCTACAGGGTGTCGGGCGTAGAGCTCTGCCTTCAGTGAGCTCGGAACGTGCAGGGATTTTAACAAGATTCTCATCGACATCTGTTCACATCCATTGAGAGGCACAGAAGAGAAGGCTGGCTGGACAGGAAGAGGGGAAGGACATGCACAATCCTAAAAGAAGAGAGAATGGTGACTTACTGAGCACCTGCTCTACACCAGCTATGGGCAGAGGATGCCATAAGCACCACCTTTTACCAAAACCCTGGGTGTGTTTCATACATGAAAGTCGTTCTGACGATCCTAGAGAATTTACACGGGGGATGCATATACCACATAGCATGCAATGCCCCTAGTCCACACACCCTTTGACTAGCCATGCTGCAGGGGACTTAAAAACATCCTGTCTACGGTTTCCTGGTCAGGTAAGGTCGGGGTTTGCCACCAATGAGGGTGAGCCAGGTCAGGTTCTCCTGCCAAGGGAGTTTGACCTTCAGCTTTCAGGGCTTTGGGATTGTAATCAGTGTTTCATTCCATCCTCGCAATGACCCTAGGTGGCCTGAGTGTTCTAAACGGTGACCAGACCCAGGGATGTACTGCAGGGCTGATGACAAGCACAGCAGTCAGCCTTGACTACTCACCAGCATGTCACATACATACTCTCATCCAGCCACATGCTCTGATTATCCCCATTTCCCAGATGAGCAAACTGAGCTTAAGAGAGACTAAGGAATTTCCCCCAGAATCATAATTCGGACCCAGCTACCCCTACTTGCAGAATGGGGGTGCTTAACTCTGAGCTAGGGAATGGGTAAGTAACGCATCTGTTGCCCCAGCTACAAAGGGGCAATAATAACAGCACCTGCCTCCCAAGTGGAGGCGAGGCTTACATAAGATAATTGCACCTTGGCTAGAGAAAGTACCCCATTAACATAAACCCCATTCTTCTTGCGGTTTGGGCTCCCAGCTTTCACTGTGGGTTCATGCCACATAGACAGGTGGGAAGGATCTGGGGCAAGAGACTGAGGACCCTCAGCATAGGAGGTGGGGTTCTGGGTTCTCGTCCACACAGTGTTGCTCTCCTCAACCTGGTACCTGGTGCTGATGGGCCTGCATCCAGAGGGGTACTGAGCCAGGGGCTTCAGCATGGCCGTCCCATAGGGAGATTCAGTCTGGACCCACAGCAGCGTCCAACACTAGGGGAGAGAGGCAGAGCAAGGAAGAGAAGGGAGCAGATCTTCATTCAAGCATGCTTTCCTGCAAGGAATGCTCTGTTGCAAGCCTGATGGTGGCAGGGGCTTTCACAGCAGGGGAGCTTCACAGGGGTCTTAAATCTTAGGAAGGATGCAAAAGCCCTAAAAGCCTTGAAAGCCAGGCTGGGGAGCCACAGGAACCCCTGCACTTGTCTGCATAAGGTCTGGAGCCCATACAGAGAGGCTGGCAGGAAGCCTGTGCCTGTGCCCCCCCCCACCCCTAGGGGCTGGAGCCTGGCAGGGAGGGAGGGCCAGAGGAGGGCAGGGTCAGGCCAGGAAGGCCAAGGATTGGCAGTTTTATCCCAAGGGCAATGGAAAAACCACTGAAGGTTTTTAAAGGGTGGAAGAAGCTGCTTCTGGCTGCGGTGTGGACAAAGAATCAGTTGGCAAAAGATTGGAATCCAGGGTCAGGGCGGAGGATGTTTGGACAGTGGTGACAAGAAAGGGTGCTGGCCTGGGTTATGCGTTGGGGCGGAAGGAAGAGGATTGGCCGTAAATTGACTTAGGAGGCAAACTGCAAATAACAAGGCCATGTGAGGGGTGGGGAGCCCTGCGGCAGACAGCTGGTTAGTGAGGTCCTTGAGGCTTCTGTTAAGAGGGTCATGTCATGGGAGGGCACGTGGACATCGGGGAGAGTTCCTGCATGGGTGGGGAGGGGCTGGAGACCTCTGACTTGGGCCTCCTGTATGTGGGGCCTCCTGTTAGAGCCCTGATGGGTGAGGGCCATGGCTTGCTCCCCTTCTGACACCAGACATGCTGGGGATCAATCACTCTGGGCTCTCTGGGTTGAGCCCGGGCTGGTTACCATCTCAAAGTGCAGGACTGATGCAGGTGACCTAGAGCCAAGGTGCTCATCCCAGACCCAGCATCGACGAACACCCTGAGTCCTCCCCTTGACTCTGCTCCAGAGCCCACTCCTGTGTAGGTAGAGTAGGAGAGACATGTCCCCAGGGCACTGCGGTGGCCAAGCTGAGTCGGGAGGGGCTATTTCGCTCCGGGTAGCTTCCCCTCAGTTGTATCCCGACAGCACCTCGAGAATCCAGAATTCTCTCTGGTTTCTTGCAAGACACCAGGGTCGCTGGTAGAGGACAAGGGGCAAAGCTGGGCGTTCCTTCAGCTGGGTGCACACGATGCAGAATGGCTCAGGTGCCTGCTGGTGGCACCAGCCGTGATGCACGCAGCAGTCACAGCCCTGCAGGCTCTGCAGAGTCACTGTCCCACAGGCTGCTTTTCTGGGCTCAGTCGCTCCAGGAGGCAGAATCGGGACACCCTTCAGAGGGCCAGTAAGCCTGGGATTTGAAAAATTCATTAGCTCCTGGAAGTGATCCACAAGGGGAGCTGGCTCCAGCTCCAGACCTGCCATCGCCACAGTCCAAGTGGGGCAGAGTGAGGGTGTCACCTTCCAGGGCCCAGGCAAGGGGAGGGGGCCGGTCTGCCAGAGGGAGCCAGCGCCTGGCTAACGTGCGGAGATCGCGTGCTCTGTCCTATTCTTGTACTAACTCAGTGGTCACAGCAACCCCATGAAGTGGAGACAGTTTTGTTACTGTCCCCATGGTACAAAAGAGGACACTGAGGCACCAAGGATTTCAGCCTGTGTGGTTTGGCCCCAGAGTCTGTGCTCCAAACCCCTCCCAGGACTGAGCATGGCTCTGAGCAGGCTGCATCCTCAGCCTTTCTTCCTCTGAAGTTCAAGTTAAACTGAGATTATCTGTTATCAGTAAGCCTAGGGCTGGGGAGGGTGGGAGGGTGAGAGGAGGGAGGGGAGGAGGGGGAAACACTCCAGGGCTTTACCTCCCCAGCCGTGGCCATGGCCATCAAATGACAACTGACCACCTCACTGCATGCTGTACCATTTATAGGCTGTGTGACCTTGAGCAAGCTAAAGTCTCTGATCCTGACTTCCTCTTATAAAACAGTGCTTTAGGTCACCAGGTTGTTCAGAATCTCTCCAGCACACACCCTCTCTCAGGGTTGGAAGCAGCCCTCCTGCTTCCTTGGGATTTCTATCTGAAGCTCTACCCTTTCTCTGATGTGTTCTGGAAGATCCACCAGCCACGGGACACCTCTAGAGGGTATTAGGCAGAGGAATTTAATGTAGACAAAAGACGTGTATATCCTTCTCCTGTCCTCCCCCATGTCTGGTGAGCCCTGGCCGGCCTCATCTTCCCCATGGACGGTCATAGCTGGCTCACTGGGCCTGAAGTCAGAGTTAGGGGCTTAGTGGATTCATGAAACTGAGTCATGAAAAGGTTTTTTTTTTTTTTGCACAGACATCCACCTGAATGCATCCTCCATATCTGGCACCGGGTGCTTGGGTATGAAGAAGAAATGGTCTTTGCCCCTCATGCGAGCTCAAATTCTAGTAGAGAGGATCGATCACAAACAAGGAAACAAATGGTACATTAAATTATCACCTGTGACCAATACCAGGGAATAAGCAGGTCCTGGATTAATGATCAATCTAATGATCCTTCCGGGGAGGGCGGCAGGGCAGGCTCTCCGCAGAATGGCATTAGGCTGAAACATGGAAGATGCAGAGAAGCTAGATTCATAAGAGCCTGGGGAATGGGTCCTGACCAGCAGGCATGGCAGGTGGAAAGGCCTGAGGTGGGAGAGAGCTTGGGTTGTGTCAAGAACCGAAAAAATGGGGCCAGTGTAGCCACAGCCTAGGGAGCTAGGGAAGAAGAGGTTTGGGAGTAGGACAAGCAGTTTGGTGTTGGTGTGTAGACTTGGACTTCTACCCGGAGGACTCGGTTTACCCTCCAATCCGGGGATTGTCTCACAGCAGTCCATTTTCTGAATATATCTTGCTTCTTATGCTGTAACTTCACTCCTGTAAGCATCATGAGTGGGAGACACACCCGAGCCACCCACTCAGGGCGAAGCAAGCTGATGTAGCAAGCAGTGTTGCCGAGATGAGAGGACGTCTGGTGGGCATGCTGAGTGTCCTATGAAGCCCTTCACTCTTTGGTGCCTGTGAGAGTTAATTATATGTGGCAACTTGACTGAGCTCAGGCAGGCCCAGGTAGCTGATAAATTAGTATTTCTGGGTGTGTCTGTGAAGAGGTTTCTGGAAGAGATCAGCATTTGAACTGGTAGACCAAGCAACGCAGGGCTACCACATGCTAGGCATGACTCCACCACTGAGCTACCGGCTGCCCCAGTACTCTGCTTTTTTAAGGCTGAATATCTCATTGCAGATGTACCATATTTCGTCTCTCTATGCATCCACCGATAGCCATTTGGGTGGCTTTCTTGCTTTTGCTACTGTGGAAAATGCTGCTTGAACATGGACATACAAATATCTGTCTGAGTCCCTACTTGGACTCCTTTGAGGTCTACTCCGGAGGTGGCATTGCTGGATCATACGGTCGTTCCGGTCTTTGAGGAGCTCCCGTGCTGTTTCCTAGAAAAGCACAAAGGAATCTCCAGGCATCAGATGAGGGAACTGCAGCTGCTCAGAGCTGCTCCCTGTAGTTTTGTACCCGATGTTTAGGCTGAGAGGGGTGAGGAAGTAGGGGCCTGGTTGGGGCCTCCGTGAAGCGGCGCTTACCTTGGTGCATGGTGTTTGCCACCGAAGACAGAAGGAGAAATCTGTGTCTCCGTCCAGACTGAAGGAGGAGCGGGCACAAAGCCCCTCTGAAGTTGGGCCCTGTGTACCCACACCAAGCGGGAAAGTTATGTGTGCTGGGTCTATCCCAAAGCACAGCCGTGCAAGGATGCGGGTGTGTTTGGCAGGGGGTCCCAGGAAGCACGGGAAGGCAGGGAAGGGGAAGGGGAGCGTTTTAGTCAGCATTTGTGTTGCTGTGCCCAGATGGAGAGGAACAATGGAGAGGAGGACAAGTTTATTTTGGTTCATGGTTTCAGACGTTCAGCCCACAGTCAACTGACTCCTTAGCTCTGGGCCTGACTGACGTGAGGCAGAACATCACGGCGGAAGGGCTTGGTGGAGGAAAGCAGCTCAGGACCTGGCAGCCAGGAAGCAGAGAGAGGGAGAGCTCCCTCAGCAGGGACAAAATATAAACCCCAAAGGCAGACAGCCAGTGACCTACTTCCTGCAGCCACCCTACCTGCCTCAGTTACCACTCAGTCAATCCACATCAGTGATCAACCCGCCGACTGGGCTACACCTCGTAATCCAATCATTTTACCCCTTGCTTTGTCTCACACATAAGCTTTTGGGGGAAACCTCATCTCTAAACCTTAACATTCCACTCATAGCCCCCCCAAAGTTCATGCCCATCCCACAATGCAAAACACATTTGGTCCTTTTTTTCCTTTTAATATTTTCTAGTTGTAGATGGACACAGTGCCTTTATTTATCATTATGTGGTGCTGAGGATTGAACCCAGGGCCTCACACATGCCAGGCGAGCGCTCTACCACTGAGCCACCATCCCAGCCCTCGCATTTGGTCCTTTTCTAAGAGTCCCCACAGCCTTGACAGTTCCAGCATTGCCCCAAAGTCCAAGTCCAAAATCTCATCTGAGTCTCAAGGCAAACTCACAGATGTTTTCCCAGTAAAAATAAAAAGCAAGTAAGATATATCCAATATATAATAGCATAGAATAACATTTCCATTCCACTGGGCATTGAACCCAGGTGTGCTTAACCACTGAACCACACCCCCAGCCATTTCTGTATTTTTTATTTAGAGGTAGGGTATCACCGAGTTGCTTAGGGCCTTGCTAAGTTGCTGAGGCTGGCTTTGAACCTGAGATCCTCTTGCCTCAGCCTCAGAAGCCCCTGGGATTACAGGCGTGCGCCACTGTACCTGGTCCATGATGCTGTCTTTGAAGGACTTGTGAAGGCGTATCCTTATGACCTTGCTGGTTACCGTCCGTATGTTCTCTCTCTTGGTTTGTCTCTCTTCAGTTCCCGCAGCTTTCTTCAGGGGTCTCTGCTACAGCCTTGGCTTCTTTCTCACATCTTCACACACCACACTCTCAGGGGCAACCTGCAGGGACTCCAACCTCACTGAACTTGCTTGGTCTCCAGGCCTTCCTTTGAAATATTGCTGGAAGCCTCCATGATCCCCTAACTCTAGCATCCTGCATCCCTGCAGAATCAGCACCATGTGGTTGATACCAAGGTCTGCTGCTCTCTTGAGCAGGAGCCAACCCTCCTATGACCATGGCTACAGCAGCCTTTGAGTGCCTGGTTGGTAGAACATGGTGAGAAACTTTTTAGGCCCCCCTGTGCAATCACGGTGCCCCCTTATCTATTCTCAAAGGAATTTTTACTTTTACACCCTTCAGCCTGAGATGGGTGTGGTCTTCCCAATTCCTGAGATGCCCTCCAGCCATCTTCCCCATTGTTTCTGGGAAAAGTATTTAGCATTTCTTTAGTGGCTCTAATCTCTTTTATAGTAATACCTTCCTTAGTCCCAGTTTCATTTTTCTGGCAACACTGCAAGGTTTTCAAAGCTTTCTGGTTCTTATTATCCTAACAGCTGCCAGCAATATTCATGCCGTGACCTGAATGATATGTTGCCTACAAATTTCTTTTGCCAGATTAATTAGTCCATCACCTTTAAATTAAGACTCAGAAAATCTCAGGGCATGGGTAAAATGTAGACAACTTCTTTGCCAGAAAATAACGTGGATGACCTCTAGTCCAATTTCTAATAGAACCCTTCTCTGAAACCCCATGAACCCAGTCTTTACTGTCTACAGCCCTATGGGGATTCTGGTCTTATGAGTTCCCACCAGAATCACCCACTAAACAACATTGTAAAGCTTTTCCAGTCTGAACTCTAAGCTTTTCAACACCCTACCCCCTCAAAACCAAAGGCTTCTGGTCACAGCAATAATCCCACTTCTTGGTACCAATTTCCATTTTAGTCAGCTTTTGTGTTACTGTGACCAAAAGACCCCAAAGAACAAAGGATTTATTTTGGAAATTCAAAAGGAGGAAGTGGTTTCAAAGGTTCAGTTTATGGTCAGCTGAATGCATAGCTCTGGACCCAAGATGAGGCAGGACATTAGGGCAGAAGGGTGTGGCGGAGGAAAGCAGCGCAAGAGATGCCAGCCGGGAAGCTGGGAGCGGAGTGACCTTGCTCACAGCCACAGACCCAAATGCATGTGGCCAGTGACCTACCTCCTCTAGCCACCGACTCCCTGCCTACAGTTACTGCCCGGTTAACCCATCAGTGGCTTAATTCCCAGATTAAGGCACACCTCATAATTTCATCATTTCACTTCTGAAAACTCTTACGTTGTCTCCCACATGAGCTTTGGGTACCACAAAGGAACCACTGTGGTGCTTCTGAGTTCCACAGCGTCCCCACCCCACCCCAAGAGGCCATGTGGGATATGAATGGAAAGTCCCCAGAGAGGAGGCTAGGTGTTTAGCAGTCGATCCCCAGTGGGGTTGCTTCCTCAATGGGTAGTTGTCATGGAGGCTGCTGGAGGCCACAGGGGCTGTAGGGGGAGTGTCCACGGGCTTCCCAGGGGGTTGGCTGAGGGGGCTGCAGGTGGGTTCCTGATGATGTCTGGTCTGTTAAGTTAACCAGTGCCTGGTGGCAGTGCTTGGGGAATTGGCAGAAACCGCCACTCTCAACATGGCTTTGCAGGATTCCCCTCCAGGGAGAATTCTGTGATTATACAATTATTTCCTGGGCCCCTCTCTTATTTTTATTTTTAACTTTTTTGGTGCTAGGGATTGAATTCCAGGTGATCTACCACTGGGCTACATGCCCAGCCCTTTTTATTTTGAGATAGGTCTCACCATAATACTTAGGTTGGCTTCAAACTTGCAATTCTCCTGCCTTAGTCACCCGAGTCACTGCGATTACAGGTGTATCCCACCGTATCCAGCCTTTTTATCCCTTCTTGAAGGAAGATTATTGCCTCAGAGAAATTGGTAATCTTAATTTACCTTATTACATCCTGTGTACTTGGATGTAATAACATTCCATTTTTTTTTTTTAATAATCTGTGCATTTTAGACTGGCTTTCTCTTCAAAGTATTGGACGTCAGTATGTTTTGTTTGTTTTAATTTTATAAAGATAGTTTTTAAATTGAAGAACGATCTGCCTCACCTACAGGGCAGTTTTAAGTGCCTCCCAGTTTGGGGCACCTGCTTGGTGACTCTTCCTTCCCTTGCCTTGTCTGTTGGTCCCTGGGAGGAAGGCTCATCCCGGCAGAGTCCCAGCAGCTAGCTCCCGGGAACTTGCTGTCCTAGGACAGGTTGGCCATGTTTCTTCCTCTGGCTGTCATCTCTCACTCCCGGGGCTTGCCTTTGGAGTGGAAAGGGGCTCAGTTCATCCTCTAGGAGACGCCTGGAGCTGCCAACGATTCTTAGGCAACCGCAGGGACAGCCAGTTTTCAACCGAGAACCCAGCCTGGAGCTTGGACCCTGATATTAAGGACACGGTGGGAACTTGCCCCCATCTGGGCCCTTGCAGGCACCCCTGAGAGCAGTGGATCACGTTTCCATCTCGGTCCTTTAGAAGCATCTTGTTCCTGAACGGCTGATGAGGTCACAAGTCCCGAGTTCTGAATGGGGGATAGCTGGGAAAGTGACTTTGAGCGGGTCAAATATCAAGTCCCCAGGAGGTGGTAGGGGTGGGGGGTTCCTATGTGTGGAAACAGCCTCAACTTGACTTTTTTTTTTTCCCAATGGTGGAGATTGAACGCAGGGCCTCCACGTGCTAGACAAATGCTAGACCTAGACCACTGAGCTGCACACCCAGCCCTTACATTTTACATTTTTTATAACTCAGATTTGACACCAGGAACTGAATAACCAGCCTCAGGGTCATTTTTTTTTTTTTTTTTTACATCTGGATTTTGTTTTTGGTGCAGGGAATCAAACCCAGGTCCTCCTGCATGCTAAACTCTGGGCTCTACCACTGAGCTACACCTTAACACCTGTTAAAAAAATTATTAGAAAAAGTCCTGTGAAACTATAGCCCCCCAAGCCCCCCATCCCCTTTTATTTTTTATCAGCTAAAAATGATTATTACTTTTTTTTTTTGTTTGCAGTGCTAGGGATTGAACCCAGGGCCTCACGCATGCCAGACAAGCGCTCTACCACTGAGCTACATCCCAGCCCTCTTTATTTTGTTTTGACATTAGGGTCTCACTAAGTTGTCCAGGCTGGCCTTGAACTTGCGATTCTCCTGCCTCAGGCTCCCGAGTAGCTGGAAGGTGTTTTTCTTTTTTTTTTTTTTGTGGTCTTGGGGATCAAACCCAGGGCTCATGTGCTAGGCAAACACTCAACCACTGGGCTACACCCCTAGCCTGGTTGTTACGTTTTTAAGTGGTCAGGGAGTGGGAAGTAGAGGCTAAAGAAGGATAACATCTCATGACACATGAAAAGCCTAGAAATTGGGGCTGGGGATGTGGCTCAAGCGGTAGTGTGCTCGCCTGGCATGCATGGGGCCAAGGTTCGATCCTTAGCACCACATACAAACAAAGATGTTGTGTCCACTGAAAACTAAAGAATAAATTAAAAATTAAAAAAAAAAAAAGAAAAGCCTAGAAATTCCATCCTGGTCCATAAATAAAGTCTTCCTGGGATTCAGTCTGCTCCATGCATTTCCAGCCTTGCCTGAGGCACTGTCCCTGTAATGGCAGAGCTGAGGGGGAGCCTGCTGAGGGGGTCTGACCATGGAGGTGGTGAGGCCATGAAGTAGGTACTGTGTGGCCTTTGGCAGAAAGTTTGTGAGCCTTTGGCTGGAATATTGGCAACGATGAAGTTCACGTTGCTGCTTATCTGAAGCAGCTGGCACGGTGCCCAGTGAGTACCTGCTGAGGGGGTGAATATTCAGTCACTTGGCTTCAGGTGGAGGTTTAAATGCTCTTTCCCCCAGATCGAGGCTGCACTGGGCTGTGCTGATGCCGAGGCCTGAAAGAGAACATGGTGATCCCAGCTCCCAGTGAGTCTAAGTCCATGTACTGTGGATAGTTGTGCCACCATGAAGGGACTCAGGCAGGGCATTGGGAAATTGTCCCCTCAGCTCAGCTGAGGAACACGCCTGTCCTGTTGTAGAAGTCACTCTATTCTGGGAGCTAGAAATGTCAGGTTACCTAAGGTATTTGTCTACTGGTACTGCCATAGCAAAGTCCCACAGACACTGGTGTCCCAGAGCTCTGGAGGCTGCTGATCTTGGTTTCTGGTGAGGTCTCTCCTCCTGCTTTGCAGATGGCCCCTGTCTTGCTGTGTCCCCATGTGGCATTGACTCTCTGTGCACCCCTGGTATCTTCCTCTGCTTATAAGGACACAGTCTACAGGATTACAACTCTACCTACACAATTTCATTTAACCCTAATTACCTCTTAAATGCCCTACCTCCAAATAGTCATTGTCACTTAACAACAGGGACATATTCCGAGAAATGTGTCAAAACCTCTATGGCCTGGGCCAATCACATGATGTTGTCTCTTTTTTCTTCTTCTCTCTCTCTCTCTCTTTTTTTTTTTTTTTGGTATTAGGGATTGAACTCAGGGGTGCTTCACCACTGAGCGACATCCCCAGCCTTTTTTATTTTGAGACAGGATCTTGCTAAGTTGCTGAAGGCCTCACCAAGTTTCTGAGGCTGGCCTTAAACCTGCGATCCTCCTGCCAGACTCCTGTTTCGCTGGGGTACAGGTGTGCGCCACCATACCTGGTTTTGATGTGGCCTCTAAGTAATCAATAGACTCAGTTCACACCAGATGTGTGAGACTGCTGCCCGTGGAGCATGGAATACTGTTTAATAGTCAACTTTTATTGGGGGGATGGGTGGGTACCAGGGATTGAGCCCAGGGGCACTCGAACACTGAACCAGAACCCCAGCCCTATTTTATATTTTTATATATTTTATTTAGACTCAGGGTCTCACTGAGTTGCTTAGCGCCTTGCCATTGCTGAGGTTGGCTTTGAACTTGTGATCCTCCTGCCTCTGCCTCCCCAGCTGCTGGAATTACAGGTGTGCACCACCGCACCCAGCAGTCAACTATTTTTTTTTTTTTAATAAGCAAGAGTACACTCTAAAGTAGCAATAATAAGTATTGCAAATACCTAAGCGGTAAGAGTCATTTACTTTCTTCACCAGGCATGTCACTGAGCGTGCCTGTATGTGCTTGGCTTTTGTGGGGCTGGCAGCGTGACCACAGGTATGTGGCTGAGCTGTTTACTTGGTAATAGCAATTTCTCAGCTCCATTCCTATGTGTTTTGTTTTTGCTATGCTGGGAATTGAACCCAGGGCTTTGTATGTGCTAGGCACTCTTCTGATCTTATGACCTTATGGGACCACCGTCAGATGGATGTGTGGCCCATCATCAACAGAAATGTTTCGCGGTGTGTGACAGTACAGTGGCCTTCTGAGGTGTACTGGGGTTTAGGATTGCAGCATATGAATTTTGAAGGGACACAATTTGGCAAATACCATCTAATTTCCTTGATTTTAATGATGCCGAGGGCTTGATCTCAAAGAGAAAACAGAGGCAGGGCCCATCAGCCTCCAGGCCCGGCCTCTGGCCATGGGTCATTCTGGGGCCATCACCTTCCTACCCTGCTCCAGCCTGGTGCTCCCTGTCCCTCCAGCTCCACCAAGGATCCCCTCTTCTGTGTTTTGGTTTTGTTTTTAAATAAATCTTTTTAAAAAAAATTTTAGAATAGTTTCAGATTGACAGAAAAGATGCAAATATAACACTGAGAGTGTGTACAGGCCCTCCCCCCGCCAGCTTCCCTATTGTTAGCATCTGACATGCCTATGTGACGTTTGTCACAACCATGGAGCCAATATTGAGACATTATTATAGCTCAAGTTTATATTTTTATTCCTAGTATTTGTTTTTCCTTCCCTGCACTGGGGATCGGACCAAGGCCTCACGCATGCCAGGCAAGTCCTCTACCACTGAGCCATATCCCAGGTCCTCTTTGCTTAGTTATTACTTCATGTTCCCTTTCTGTTCCAGGGCTCTGTCCAGGACACCACGTTACAACGAGTCTTGTGCCTCCTTAGGCTTCTCTTGGCTGTGACAGAGTCTCACACTTCCTTGTTCTTGGCAACCTCGACAGCTTTGAGGAACTCAGGTCAGGTGCTTGTCAAGTGCCCCTCCCTCCGTTGGGGTTGTCCGATGTTCTCTTCATGGTCACACTGGGGGTGTGGATTCCTGGGAGGAGGCCACCCTTGGGAGTGTCCCTCTCAGCACATCCATGGAGGGGACCCCCTCTACTTTCATCGCCTGGCTGCGGTTGTGTTTGCAGGGTTCCTGCCCTGACATGCTCCTCTGTGCCCTGCCCCCTCTCATACCGTGCTATTTGGGGGAGTCACTATGTGCAGCCCACACTTAAGAGAGGGGCTGATGGGCTCTGCCTCGTTATTTAAAGTTCTTCCCTGCAGGAGATTCGGCCCCTCCGTTCATTTCCTTAGTCAACCGGCTATCTGCATGCACTCATGGGTACTTGGATTTTGAGTGCTTATCTAATATTCAATTATTTACCACATTATTTATTTGTTGCTCACATTGTCCCAACTTTGGCCACTGGGAGTTCGTTTAGTTGGCTCTGTGTCACTTTGATACAGCTCCATTTTTTGGGAGCACCCCCTTGCTTTCCCACGGGAGGCGAATGCTTGGGTTCAGCTTGAATATTCCCTCTGCAGCTCTGGAATCAGCCATTGCCCCCCGGAGCCCTGGCTCCCTTGAGTGGAGGGAATGGAAACCAAGGCCTCATTGCTCATTGCTTAGAAAAAACCGAGAACCTATAGAGAGAGATACCAGTACCACGTACACATACACAGATCTACAGCTTCTGTGTTCGTCCTCTGCATTTATAGTAAGTGAAACCTGAGTTCCTGCTGACGTCTCCAGCTCTGATCCGGTATCTTCTGGCTCGTCCCAGCCTTCCCTCTGCTCACCGGGAACCTCCCTCCTGACCCTCCCTCTCTGACCGTGAGAAGCCCGCCCCCACCATGCAGTGGCCCTGAAGCGTGACCAGGCCCAGCTTTGGTCTTGGTCTCCATTCGTTTCCAGGTGACTTCCATAACTTAGGGTGTTTATATTTAATTCCCCACTGGTGCTGGGGACTGAACCCAGGGCCTCACTGTTCATTTTTTTAAAAAAAATATTTATTTTTTTGTTGTAGTTGGACACAACACCTTTATTTTATTTATTTATTTGTATGTGGTGCTGAGGATGGAACCCAGCGCCTCCCACATGCTAGGTGGACGCCCTACTGCTGAGCCACAACCCCAGCCCTCTTATGCTGTTCTTAGGGCACTTCAGATCATTCCTTCCCCCACATCTTTCAGTGAGGCGATGCCACATATTTACAGCATGGATAGGTTCTTTTGTCACAGCCTGTGTGCCACCTTGGGACCCCTCAACCTCCCGAGTGTTTTAGAGTTACATACATTAAGAAGGTTCACCCTCTGACATAAAGCTCTTGGGGTTTCAACGACACACTGTCACACTCGACAGAATCGCACAGAACAACTGCCCTGCCATGCCCCACGTCCCCGAGCTCCGCCTGCTCCCCTCTCCCTCCAGCCCTTGGCAACCTCTGTCCGTCTAGCATCTCCTATAAACCTGTGTCTGAGCACCCTGGGGCCCTCGACTGTGGGCTAACGTGCCTTCTCCCTTTGATACACAAACTCTTCAGCCTGACTTGCGATCCCGCCATGGACACCATTGGCTTTCTCGTTGCTGAAGCAGATCCCTGATCACCTCTGTGGTCTCCTCCTGGGGCCTCTTCCTTCTCTGCTGGTCAGCCCAGCCTCCTCTGTGGGCGCCTCCCCTTCTGTCCTCTGTAGCCTCAGACCTGCCCTCCTCACTGTGTAGCACCCTCCCTCGCTCCCTCTCATAAGCATCCATGTACCAGAAGCTTCCATGTTGACTGCGGCCACCCACCTTCCCTCTTGAGTGCCAGCTCCACCTGCCCTCATGGACCTCCCACTGGAAGTTCCTGGAGGTGCCTCCACACAACACACCTCAGATGGCCTCATTTCTTGGTCCCCACCACTGACACCAGAAGATCACAAAATGGAGGACAATTAAACCTTTGTTTTCATCCAGATTTTTTTTTTTTAATCACTCCTCAGCCAAGCTGTCTACCAGCACTCTTTCTCCTGCACTTGGCTGAGCACTCTCTGGCCCTGCACCGTCCTTTTGTCCCCGTGGCAGCATTTCCGGAAGCCTTTTCTGCAATAACACATGCAGACTTGACCGTGACCGGGTAACTATATGCCACCTGACCTAAGTCTCATTAGATTCCAAACGCCTGCAGCCACCGTAGGCAGAGCAGGGGAGAGCAGGGGCTGGGGTGGGCGAGCCAGAATGAACAGAAGCAATCTTTAACTGAATGCAGTTAGATATTTCACCTCTGCAAAATTTGCAAAAACATTTGACCTCGAGAGGGCCATTGCTAAGGTCCTTGGAGCTTAAGCTCTATCTACCTCCGGATAAATCACATCGACTCTATGGATCTCCCTTCACATTTCATGAGCCACCCTACCATCACCCTTTTTCCTGCAAATGGCATCCTTTCACAGCCATGGTATCCTCGTGCATTGGGACTGTACACAGGGTTCTCTTAAGGACATTTATATAGATTCTGGCTGGTGATTCCAAAAGAAAAGCATATTTTAAAAACTTGCTTACACAGATATTCATAGCAGCATTGTTCCTATTGCCAAACAGCCTAGCAATCCAAATGTCCACCAGTGGATGGATGGATGGATGAACAATGGGCATTACTCAGCTTAAAAAGGAGTGAAGAACTTACACACGCTACAGCATGAAGAAGCCTTGGAAATATTTTGCTAAGCACAATTCACAATAGCCAAACTATGTGAGCAGACCAGGTGTCCATCAATGGATGAATGAGTAGCGAGAATGTGGCGTGTAAACACAATGGAGATTTAGTCAGCCATAAAGAAGAACGAAAGGATGCGGTTTGCAGGAAAATGGATGGAACTTGAGAGCATTATGTTAAACAAAATAAGTAAAACTCAGAAATTCAAGGGTCGTATATCCTCATATGTGGAAACCAGAGGAGAAAAAGGAAAAAAAGGGTGATGGTAGGGGGGCTCAATGTGAAGGGAGATCCATAGAGTCGATGAAGGGGCCAGGCACAGGGAGAGGGGAGGAAAAGGAAAATGCGGAGAGATATTGGCCAAATGACATTGTTAGGCTGAGTGCACGTACAAGTATGTGACAACGAATCCCACCGTAATCGATAATTATAATGCGCCAATAAAAATGCAAAAAAAGAAAAAAAAAGAAGATGTTTTGCAAAGTGAAAGAAAGGAGACACTAAAGGTCACCTATATGATTCCATTTCTTTGAAACGTCTAGAGTTTGCCAATTCAAAATAGATTAGTATCATAGCCTGGGTGGGAGGGAGGGAAATTGGGGGTTAACAGAAAAGGGGAAATGCCCTTTTTTGGGGTGATGGAATGTTTGAAAATCAATTATGGTGATGGTTGCACAACTTTGTGAATATATTAAGATCATTGACTTATACCCCATTCAGTGGTAAGTTGTGTAGTGGGTGAATTCAGATCAATAAACCCAAAGCAAAACCCTCACTGATTGCTTTAAGACACTATTCATTCATACTAGGAACACCTGTGAACAAGGTGTGTCACTGTGTAAAGTTCCAAGCTGATTCATTCAGAGGCAGAGCTGCTTTCATGAACACCCCAACTTGGATGGAGCAACCTCAGTCCGGCACAGGACCAGCCGAAGAGGCTTATCAAAGTGTGTCCCTGAGACTCGGGCCATGGGGGGTTGGAAACTGAGCAGGAATATAGAGGGAGCAGGTCCTGCGCACAGAAAAATAGCCACCTTTGTTTTGGTCTCTAATTGTCATCTCTGTCTATTCTAAGATGCCAAAATAGGATTGGAACTTGGGACAGTTTTGCAAGTGACAGAATTTCACCCCTGTCTATAGGGCTGTTGCTCGGCCTCAGAGGGAGGTCACTGTCTGATGCCAGATCAAATGTAGACGGGATTGCAGCTTCAGAGTTAGGAAATAGCAGAAAACCAGACAAAAAAAAAAAAAAATCGATTCCAGGAGCTAACCTGGGAGAAGGGGGCACACACAGGGTGTCACACACATCCAATCACAGAGGAGCCTGGGGATTACAGGGCGTCCAGGGGAGTCTTTAGAGCATTACAAAGAATTCATTCTCCCTTAGTTCCAGCTCTACTGGCTGATCTTGTGTCCTCATTTGTGCCTCTCAGCATGTCCTTGGTGATTCCAGTCACTTGTGTATTCCCTGGTGACCTTCTCCCTGGCTGCCACAAGCAGTCATCGAAGAAGCTGAGTATAGCTTCTCTTTTGCTATGAATCCACCTGGAAAGCAGGCTCTGTCGTGGTTTGAATATATTTGAGTGTGTCTTCCAAAGATTCAGGCGTAGGAAGCTTGGTCCCCAGTGTGGCAATGTTGGGAGGTGGTAGCCTCTATTAAGAGATAGAGTATAGTAGGGAATCCCAAAATTGGCCCCTCTCCATGCTCTGTCTTCAAATGTGATCTCTGCCTCTCCTCTGTGCTCCCACCACCATGATGGTTCATGCTCTTTGGATTTTCAGCCTCCAACACTATGAGCTAACTAAACCTCTTTTCTTTATAAGTACCTGACCCCAGAGATTTTGTTATAGTAACAGAAAAATAGCACTGTCATGGAACAGTGGCCCCTCAAAAGCTATGTCCACCCAGAACCTGTGAGTGTGAAATTACGTGGAAAAAGGGTCTTTGTAGATGTAATCAAGTTAGGGATTTTTAGGTGAGATCATCCTAGGTTACACAGGCAGATTCTAAACTCAGTACTTGGTGTCCTTATGAAAGACAGGACAGAAGAAGTCACAGACACAGAAGAGAAAGCCATGCAAAGAGAGGGGTGAGTTTTAGTGATACAGCCACAAGCCAGGGGCCACCTGGAGTCACCTGGAGCCACCAGAAGCTTGAAGAAGTGAGGAAGCCTCTCCTCCAGGACTTTGAAGGGAATGCAGCCCCGCCATACCTTGATTTCCAACCCCTGCCTTCCAGAACTGTGAGGGGATACATTTCTATTGTATGTCACCCAGTTTGTGGTCATTTGTTACAGTAGCCTCAGGAAATCAATACAGTCCTCTGGGTCTTAGTTCTTACCTGGTCAATAGTATATTTCAAGAGGAGGCAGCATTTGTCACATGCAGGGGACTATGTGGGTTAAGCATTTAACCCACTTACACCATCTAATCTTTGGAATATTCTGCACTGGGGACGCTATTGTCTGGTTTTGCTGATGTGGGACAGAGCATCAGAAACTTTGAATGTCCAGGCCAGGTGGGGCTCTGCTCCGTGATTGGCTCCCTCCGCTGCTCTCGTCCTTGGCCACCTGACACCCAGTTGCAGGGAATCTAACCTATACAGCGCCTGGCCCAGCCCTCAGCTCCTCCATTCTGTGTGTCAACCAGCACTGGGGGTCATGTCCAAACCCAGCCTGGGGAAGACAGGAAGTGACCCCTCAGCTCCTCTTCCTGCCACTGCAGGCATTAAAGTAGCCCAGAGGGGAGAGGGATGCTTGGGGGCAGGGGGACTAAGAGGTCGGAGCTGGTAAACAGGAGCCAGGGCGCAAGGGTGCAGCCCCATCAGAAGCGACCATGGTCATAAATGGTGCCCAGAGTGTGTGGGGCTTGCTGAGGTGCCCCAAGGATGGGTTCCCTCTCTGCCCAGCACCCAGCCTGGCTCTGTCTTTAGCTTCAGTTTGTAAGGACCTGTCTTCTCCCTCAGGCTGCCCTTGTGACCCCCTAACCCTCTACACTTGCACCCCAGAACGAAGCATGTGGATTGTTAAAAAAAAAAAGTTTAATAATAAAATGAACAGGTGTGGGTCCTGGGCGTGTGACTCTGAGGGACACCCGTTCTGGACATGGTAACAAGCCTGCCGGGAGCTTATCCGTCTGTCCACCAGAACAAACAAACGAGACCCAGAAGAGTCATCTGAGCCGCCTCCCGCTCCCTCCTCTCCTGGCAGCAAATAGCAGTGCGGCTGGTGCCACAGGGTGAAACTCGGGCCTGGGAGCCACTGGCCCCGGGGGGCTCGGTGCAGCTCCCCTGGTTCAGCCCCGCGTGGGTTATTCATCAGCCCTGGCGCCTGGATCAGACCGGCTTGTTTGAGTGTCCGGGGTCCGGGGTCCAGGTTGTCTTTTCTTTTTTCCCGGTGAGAACGCACTCGTGGACACGGCCAGCTCACCACAGAGTCCAGCGGGATCAGTTCTGGCCCGCCACCCTGGGTCAAGGCTGCAAAGATCCAGATGAAAGGCCGTCCTCCCATCTTCCCTCTGGACGGTTCCCTTGAGCATGGAAGGAAGCCAGAGGCTCGGTGTCCGCGGAGGGTGCCCCAGAGCATCTGCCTGGCCTCTGTCCCTGGTTGTGTCCTTCCTCAGACATGGACGTACTGGCTGAAGTCCCCAGAGAAAGGGCCTCAGCAGCGCCGGTCGGCCCTGGGCTGCCTGTGATTCCCATGGGCCGGGGCTGCCTTTGCTCTCGTGGGTCCCTTCCTCCACCTAAAACCCTAGAAATGGTATTCCTAACTACATTGCTATCAAACAAGCATAATGAGGGCCGGATTTGTTCTGACTCATTTACTATTAGACTCATTGTTTTTCTTCTGATTTTGTGGGGTCCTTGAAGTACCCTGGGCTCAAGGGCAAGGCCATCCTGGTGCAGTCGCCCTCCCCGCCCCGCACTTGGTTGGCATGGAGCTTCCCTGAGCCGTGTGGTCCAGGGGAGCAGCAGCTTTCCTTCCTCACCCCAGGCCCTGAGTGGGCACCCCGGCTCCCCCGACCCCCAGGCGGGAGGCTGAGGAGTCAGGCAACCCGGCCACAGTCACCGGGGCTGAGCTGAGCCGCCCTCGGCACGCTCCCAGGTCTTGTTCCCCTCTCGGTGCCAGGTGCCTCCTCACCCACTTTTGCCGTTTCCCGGCTCACAGCTCGTGGTAAAGCTGCCCAGGGCCTCTGTTAATCAGTAGCTGGGCGCACTTGGCCCAGTGGGCAATCCCAAGAGCAGAGAGTACAGTACAGACAGAACCCGGGAGCCCTGCACCTGGAGCGCGCTCTGTCCTCCCGCCCCCGCCCCTCGTCTTTGCCAGTTGTGACCCGCTCAGGGCTGCCCCGCTGTGAGGCCGGCCGGTTGTTCCAGCCTCAGCTACCTCGGGCCCATGGCCACTGCTGGGCCAGACGCTTCGTTCATGAGAGTTAGAAAAAGGAGTCCCTCCCTCAAGACCCTTGACAGCCAGGAAACCGGCACCATAACCACACATTTATGAAGTCTGAGATGCGAATGGACCCCCTTCAACGTGTGATGTCACATCCTGCCCAACGATTCCGGGTGGTCCTGTCCAGTCCTCTAACGAACGTCCAGCGCTCCCGTCTGCTTTCCAGGAGTTTCTAATCTGGGGAGTAATCGGCCGGTCCCAGGAGCAGGCTGCAGAGGAAGGGGGTGGGAGAGGTCTCAGGCTGGCAGCAGGGGGGTGGGGAGATGCGTCTGAAGCTGAAGGCAGAATCTCAGGCTGCCTGAGGGGACATGGTGGCCATAACAGGACACAGGGGACAGTCATAAAAAAACACAGGGTACAGGCACCTTGCTAGCTCAGGCAACAACACTTGGGGTCAGGGACATCCAGCACGGTATGCGCCGACTGCTCTAAGACCAGGTTCCTGTGGTTTAGACGAGAGGCGTCCCAAAGCTCCCGGGTGAGACGCTGCAAGAAAGTTGGGAGGTGAAGTGACTGGGTTAGGAGGGCCTCCACCGGACCAGCACGTGCGTCCAGCGGACCGGCTTCACTAGGTGGTAGCTGTGGGCAGGTAGGAGGTGGCTGGAGGAGACAGGTCCCTGGGGTTTATGTTTGTCCCTGGTGAGCGGTGGGTGGGGGCTCTCTCGGCTTCCTGGCGGTCACGTCCTGAGCGGTTTTTTCCTCACGCCCCTCTGCCATGGTGTGCTGCTCACCTAGGGCCCAAACTGTAGAGTCGGCCGTCTACGCACTGAGACTCTGAAACCACCAGCCGAACAGACTTCTTAAAGTCGTTCTTGTCAGGTGTTTTGGTCGCGGTGGTGGAAAAGCTGACTGAACCAAAGGTGTGACTGATTCTGCCTGGGCAGCAGGGACAACCAGGAAGGGGGTCCCCGAAGAGGGAACGTTTGAAAGGGGCTTTGCAGGATGAATAGGAGTTTACTGTGCCAAGAACCCAGGAAGGATCTTGTAAAAGGAGCAGAGAAAAGAAGGAACAGATACCAGAGGCAGACAGCGGAGAAGGGAGGGGGCAGGAGCAGGGGAGAAGGGGACAGAGAGTGGAGAGGAGGGAGCCGGAGCCGCAGCAGCCTGGGGCTGGAGTGAGGGGTGAGAGGTGAGCCTCGAGAGTTCAGCTGGGGGCAGCGTGTGGCCTGGGGCTCTGCCACCTAGGGCACGTGGGTCCAGGAGGGAGCTCTAGACCTGCTTAGCCCCTGCCCTGCTGATAGGTCTGGGGGGCCCCCTGGGAAGTGGACAGAGCCTGAGGGAGGAGGGAGGAGGAGGAGGTGTGAGGGTCTGGGCCTCTGCTCTGAAAAGAGCAAATGGCACCTTTTCCAAGATGTTCACGCCGCAGGTCACCAGCGATCTGCAGACCAACACTGCAGGGACCACACTACGTCCTCAGGGAACATCCCAAGGCAGACACAGGCGACCCCAGACCCCCGGGAGGGCTGGGCGGCAGGAACTCAGCCCCGTGCAGCGGGTGCAAACTGGCGCAGCCCGTGGGAAGACAGCGTGTGACGTGCCCTTGACGCACACTGCAGCAAGGGAACGGAGGCCTACAGAGAAACCTGTAGAAACACTCACAGCGTGTACAGCGGCTTCATCATAACTGAAACTGGAAGCAACGGAGGCCTTCCGGGGCGGATGGGCAGGAGCCGGATGATACGCACCTGGAATCACAATGGTCAGCACTGAAAAGCAATGAGCCCGAAAAGGTCCAGGAGGGAGCCCTAGACCTGCTTAGCCGCTGCTAAGAGGAGGAGACTAACTGCATCGGTGTGCGGTGTGCGGAGGAAGCCATGTGAAAGGCCGCGGGCTGACATTCTGGAAAAGGCCAAGGTGGCCCCGGGAAGAGCAGTGGTCGCCAGGAGCTGGGCACCGAGTGTGTGGGGCACTGGAACTACCCTCTGACTCTGTAGGGACACACCTTCACTAGGCATTTGTCCAGTTCCATAGAATGGCCGCTGTCGGGAGCAGACCCCAATAGACCGTGGGTTTGGGTGACAAGGGTGAGTCAATGTGGGTTCATAATCGTGACAAAGGGGCCGCTCTCCTGGAGGATTTTGATGGGAGGAGCGGCAGGAAGGTGGGGTTCAGCACCTTGTGCTCGGCCGAGCTGTGAAACGGGAACGTCACTAAAACATAGTCGGCTCAAACCAAATTATCCACAGAACCCCCCCACCCCATAACCCAGGAGTTGGGCGTGGAAGGCCCTTGGAGAAGGACCTGGGGATGGTCGAGGGGACTGATGGTGACCGAGAAGCAAGGGCTGGGTGGTCTCCCTCCCCTGGGCAGGGCGGCTGGGGACTGACCCCGTCACTTGCCCCCTGGGAGCCTGGGCGAGTTGGTGCTGTCCAGGGGGGTTGTTCCCACCCACTCCCATGGGTGCCACCATCATCCCCTGGTGAGGGGTGTGTGCCCTCTGTGGAGGCCTCGATGCTTCCGCGAGGCTCCTGCCTGCACCTGTGTCCCCTGGTGGCTGAGGGAGGAATGGCCGCTCCAGGAAGCTGCTTGGGGCTGGGCCTCGCTGGCCTCTGAGGCTGCCGCTCGTGCCATGGTCTCCGAGGTTTACTAGTTAAACGCCCCAGAGGTGGCGGTGTGGTCCTCCCAGCCTGCTCTCCCTCGAGGTCCTGGGCTGCCACCCCAATAGCATCTTTCTGGATACTTTCTGGTGCCGTGCTCAGGGGCTGAGGACATCGTTCACGAAAAGGAGCCCCAGTCCTAGCCAGCTAGCGGCTGCTCCTGCCCCCTCCCTGGAGGGATCCTGGCCCCCCACCTCAGCACAGGTGCTAACCCAGGACATTCTGAATGTGGTTGGACCCTGGAGGTGTCTGGCAAGCTGGCAGCATCGCCTGGGAGCCGGAGGGAGACAGCGCCCACAGCTGGTGGGGTGTGCGGAAGCCATGTGGACGGGAGCCAAGACCTAGAGGAGTCAGAGTCTGTGTCTGAGGTTCCATTGTGGATGTGCACAGGCCTGAATCAGGGCATTTGAGCCCCGTATGTCTGTTTCAGAAGGCCAGGTTGGCCCCAAGGTACATCTGAGAGGGACACCACGTGTAAGTTTAACAGCATTGATGTCCCCCTGGAAATCAAGGTGCTGCCAGCAAACAGGCTGTGTGATGGGTGATTGGGCTGAACCATGGCAGAATGTTCTAGAAGGAGCCATGTAGGGAGGGCATTTGGGCTGGTGGAAAAGGGGTGGCTAATTGAGGTGGGGGAGTATCAGCTAAGGGGCAAGTGAGGTCAGAGGCCAAGCTGGGCTTCACTGCCCTCACCTGGACTCCTGTGCTCATTGTGCTATTTCCCACCACAGAACTATTTACAGTCATTCTTAGAGCTCCAGAATCTCAGAGGGACTTGGAAAAATTTTAGGTTCGGGCATTTGAAAGAGTCATCTTCATTTTTCTCTGATGGTGTCTCTGGTGCGTTTTCTTTCTTAAAAAATAATTGTTTTTCTACGATAAAAGTAATAGATCCACAGGAGGCTTGGAAAACTGGGACAGAAAGACAAATAAAGCCTGTGTAGCTCTGACCACAGAACACAGCCAGCAGGTCTCGGTGCTCGCTGTTCCTTAACGTGGCTGCCATCCCAGCCACTTGTAAAGCTGAATTATGTGTAAAAATAGGAAAACAGGTTTCTTTAACAAATAATTGCAATTATAGAGAAAAAAAAGTGAACAGAAAACCTAAAGATAAAAAGATTTAAATGGAGATCAATCTGAGTAGAAACCAATTCAGACAGGCTGTTAATAAAAACATTTTTATGATTTATAAGACTATTGATGATATTGAAAAAAATTCAGGTGTAATAATAGCCTTGTGGTGAGTTAAAGAGTCCTTATCTTTTATGCATGCATGCATATTTAATGGACTTGAATGCTCTCTGGAATTTGCTTTATAATGACATAGTCGAGGGAGGGTGGAGGTCATCATGAGATGAAATTTGCCATGTTTTGATAATTATTCATAAATTAGTCTCGTATGCTTGTAATTTCCCATAATATGAAATTTAAAAATTAAACAAGGAAGCCAGACACAGTGGCGCACGCCTGTAATCCTAGCTGCAGGAGGCTGAGGCAGGAGGATCATGAGTTCAAAGCCAGCCTCAGCAACTTAGTGAGGCGCTAAGTAACTCAGCTTAGACTTATTTATGTCTGAATAAAATATAAACAAGGGCTGTGGATGTGATTCAGTGGTTAAGCACCCATGGATTCAATCCCTGTTACCAAAAAGAAAATTATAAGGGGGCTATTCAAGGGCTAGGACCGATTATCTTTTGGTCCCAGGTACCCTGTGGGCTGGGACAAAGGGCCCCGCAAGTCAGGCTGCGCTGCAGCTCTCTCCAGACACCTTGGCTTAGAGCCCCAGTGCCCGCCAGGGGGCGCCCGAGACCGCGCTAACCGACCCAGGACCCTGGCTCTTACGGAGACCCCTGAGATCTGCAGAGACTTGGAGCTCCTCCATGGGAAAGCTGGCACGCAGACTTGCGGTGTGCGGGAGGTGAAGGTCAGGGCCAAGACCGCGGAAGGCTGATGAAAACCTGCTCGCGGGGAAGCTGGACTTTGTACTGCTTTCTTACCCAAGAGCACTTCCGAGGACTTCCTTGGGTTTCTGTACCAGTTTCTTCTGTCTTGTGTGTGTGTGTGTGTGTGTGTGTAAAGCAGTACTGAGCTATAATCATATATATCTTCCACCTACCTAGAGTCTACAATTCAGTGATCTTCAGTATATTCACAGATGCAAGTGAAACTGTTACCTCAGTAGAAAGAAACTGGGTGTCCTGTAACTATTATCCTCTGCTTCTTGCCCCAACAACTGCCCACAGCCCTGGGTAAAGGCCAATCTACTTGTCTCCAGATTTCTCTGCTCTGCACTCTCCCTGGTGGTTCTTACCCTGGAACTGAAAGCGTACAGGGGGCCCTGGGCCTCTTGCCCCTTTCCCCGGGCAAGGTGGCCCAGAACAGGGAGGCTGCAGATGGCCATGATGGTCTAGGGACTGCTCAATGACATTGGCTCTTCCAAAGGTATTCTCTAAAGAGTCGTGCTCCACGAGAGTTGATCACACCGCACCGACACGCAGGAGTGCCTGACTGTGCACACCCGAGGAGTCAGACCAGGATGATAAGCAGGTAGTTCTTTGGAGACAAGAGCAGAGACTGGCCTCCCCACTCTCTGGCTCCCTGTCTTCCGCTCCCACCATGATGCCGTCCACCATGATGTGTCACAATCAAGGGAGCCCCTGCCAAAGCCCGAATCCAGGGGTTTCCCAATCTTGGACTCTTGGCCCCCCAAACGGTGAGCTAAATTAACCCGTTTTCCAAGGCTGAGTATTTCATTACGGCAAGGGAGGCCAGTGGTTGCCCAGTGGTTAAGTGTTTGCCAGGTGAGAGGGGACTGGGAATTGGGGGTGGCTGCTAAAGGTGTGGGGTTTCTGGACTTGGATGGCAGTGCTGGTTGACAACATTGGGAATAAGCTAAAAAACAGCAAATGAAACATTTTAGAACAGCCAAAATGACGAGGAAAACAAGACTGGAAGCCAGGAGCCATCTTTCGGCCAGAGACGGGGAGGGGGGGGGATGGGCGAGTGTTCATTTAGGGACCAGAGACCCACTCCCGGCAGCCCTGGCCCTCAGTGCTCCACTGTGACAGGTGTTGTCCGTGTCACTGGGCCCTTGCCTTGTCCCCATCCTGCTCAACTCACCCCAGCTCCCTCTTCTGTCTTCTTCCTCTCTTCTGGGATGCAGCCCTCCTGGCTGTCCCTTGTCCCCCTTCCTCTCTGACCTCCTTGGTCTCCTCTGTTGGCCCCTCCTCCGCTCACATGCCAGTCCTTGGGCCGCTTCCCTCCTCGCCTCTCTCCAGGTGTCCTCAGTGGGTTTCAGGCCTTCGGTACCTTCCAGCCATCAATCCAGCCTGAACTGTCCCCTCCTAGGACTCCAGGACTCCCTGCCCAGATGCCCTCTCAACCTCGCCACAGGAGGCCACTAGGAAGCTCAAATCTAACTTCTGCAACGCCCCCTACCCTCCCCAGGCCAGCGCCTCCCACAGACGTCTGATCCCCGCCATCAGCAGCCCTGTCCTTCCGCCCCTCAGGCCAATGCTGCCAGGTCCCCTGCCCTTTCTCACATTTGACGTCCCGTCTGTCAGGCATCCCCATATGCTCTACGTCCGAGGTGTTTAATGCCTCGTCACCCCCCCATCTCTCACCTGTGTCACCTTTGCCCTTTTAGAATTTTCTCAATACAGCTGCCAAAGTGATCCTTTAAAACCACAAGTTGGATCAGGTCACTCATCTGCTCAAAACCTCCCAGAGCCTGCATTTCACCCAGAGGAAAAGCTGAAGAATGCACCAGGCTCGAATATGGCCCCTCCATGAGCTGACCCCTCAGGGTGGGCCGAATATGGCCCCTCCAAAGACACCTGGGGCCCATCCCCGGAACCTGGGAGTGTGTTGCCTTATGGCAAAAGGGACTTCTGCAGATGTGATTAAGGATATTGAGAGGGAAGTTATCCCGGATTACCCAGTGGATCTCAAATGTGGCCACAGAGTCTTTAGAAGAGGGAGACAGAGGGAGATTTAGCTTTAGGAGAGAAGGTGACATGACTGCAGAAGGTGATGGGGACCCTGAGCTGTGCCATGTGACAGAGGTAAAGAGCAGGGGAATCAGCCCGACCCAACACCAGGGTATTGGCCCTGGAGGAATCAGCCCGACCCAACACCGGGGTATTGGCCCTAGGAAGCCCCCTTTCTGACCTTCAGAAAGCTGAGAGTACGGCTCTAAGCCACAAGGCTACAGCAGCATCGGGGTTCTAGTGCTCCATCCTTACTCCTGCACCTCATGCCTAGTCTGGACATCCTGCTCACCCCAGTGCTGGCCTCCAAGGGCCCTGTAGGTGCCAGCCTCCAGCCGCCCGCTCTGGCTGCCCCCTGCCTGGACACCTCTCCTGGATAAACGCATGCTGTTCCCTCCCCTCATCGGTGCACGTCCAGAGCCACGTCCAGAGCCACCTCCTCAGCAAGGCCCACCTGAAACCCCAGCTCCTCTGCTCCTCTCCTCTGCCCCCAGCGCCCCGGTGTCCTGCTCTTGCCCGGTCTTTGATTTCTTTCCCGTGGCGTACGCTTACCCCTCTTGCTCACTTTCAGGTTTGGGGCTTATCATCCCTCTGCCTCTGGCAGAGCAGAAGCCCCCCAAGAGTGAGGACCTGTTTCTTTGGGGGGGTGTTTTCCAAGTGGCTAGGACAGCGTGGCACACAGGAGTGGTCGAGACACAGGCGCTGGACCAGTGGACGGAGGGGACTTCGGTCCCTTCCTGTCAGTCAGGAAGCCTCAGCTTTGGGCCTCTCCTCTGCAGTTGGTCCCTTGTCCTCCATCACCAGAGAGCAGCTGTGAAGACCAGTTCCACTTTACACAGTGTGCCGGGTTGGCTAGAGTCCCCCCAAACTCAGGGGGACTTCCTGGAACCTCATAACACGGCCTTATTTGGAACGAGGGTTAAGATGAAGCCGTACTGGAGTAGGGTGGACCTTGATTGATGTGACCAGCGTCCTTATGAGAGGAGAATAGACACGGACAGACCCAGAAGGAAGAGGACATGAGGCAGGTGTGAGGACAGGTGGTGACGGCAGCTGTGTATCCAGCCAAGGAGCCTTAAGAGCTGCTGGCAGCCGCCCGAGGCTGGCCAGAGCAGGCATGGATTCTCCCTCTTCACTCCAGAAGGAACCAACCCTCCACACCTTGATTTTGGACTCCTAGCCTCCAGAGAATAAATTCTGTCTTAGGCCACCAGTTTATGGTACCCGTGACAGCAGCCACAAGGAAACTCACTCTGATGGCTCGTGTGAAACCCATTTCCCCTGCCTGGGATCAGAGGGCATCCCTACCAATGTCCCTGGATTTTCAATGGCACATTCTGAGTTGCGTGAGTTTGAAATGCAGCAATCATCACCATTCTGGGTCTCTTTGGAACTTTCCACCCTGGCACCTTAAGAGCCCATAGCACTTACAGGAAAGGGCAGGCTAGCAATGAAAAGGAGCTGAAACTCGGGAAGATGAAAGGAAGAGACTAGAAAGATGTCACCTGCCAAGCAAAAAAGATTTGGTTTTCTAGATTTACCTCATTGCGCGTGGGTCGGTGGAGGAGGGTAGAACCGGAGAACGTGTAGCCAGACTTCAGTGCCAAGGAACGGAACCAAGAAAATCTTGGTCAATGGGACCGTGGAGATGAGAAGCAGATGATTATGATTCTTGAAGTGTAAATAAGGTGGCTTCTGATGGCCAAAGCCAGCTACCGTGGCTATGGAGTCTCGGAAGTTACGAACACATGGCCTGTGCACTGAGGGGTGGGGACTCTGACCTGTGTGCCACACGGATGACCTCTGGCATGTTATGCTCAGTGAACCCAGCCAGGCCCTGATTCCCTTTACCTGAGTGAGGTAGGCGGGGTAGTCAAGTCCACAGAGACCGACAGCAGGACGGTGGCGTCAGGGCTGTGGAGGGAGAATGGGGAGGCAGAGTTTAACGGGGACGGACTCAGTTTTGCAAGATGAACCGAGTCCTGGAGCGGATGGTGGGATGGCCGCGCCACAAGGGAATTCGCTTAACACGACTGAACTGAAAAATGGTGAGGATCGTCCCTGCAGGGCTGCAGAGTGCAGTTCAGTGGTAGAGTGCTCGCCAGGAAGCCCTGAGTTCCATCCCAGCACCACCAAAGACCCAGACCCAAGACGGTCAACGGTATATTATGTGCATTTTACCACAATTCCAAGAAAAAGGTACAAAGCACATTATTTAGAATATTATTTGCATATGCATATGGAAAAAATGGGGAGGAGATTTAGCAAAACAAAACAAACAAAAAACAAAACCCCTAAAAAATTCTGCCGGGAATCATTTCCAAATGGCAAAATTGTAGATGGTTGTTACATTCCTTGAATTTTTCTATATCTTCGAAATTATTTTTAAAAACTTAGAGTATATAATTTTCATTTTTAGTATGAAAAATGTCAAGCATATACACAAGTGGATGTGCCCCTACATGCATGTCACCGGCGTCCTCCATGAACAGGCCAATCTGGCTTTACCTATACCTGCTCACTGTCCCTGCTCCCATCTCATGTTATTTTGAAGTAGGTCTTAGACGTCCTACTATCTGTTCGCAACAGGATTTCGCGTCTAGTTCCCTTCATTGTAGAAGGGAAACTGCCTGGGTCTCCATCATCTGCTTGGAGGCAGTGGCCAAACCCCCCAAGGCAGGTTCAAGTGCTTCAACCTCTAGCCTGCGACCTGCGACCTGTGCTGGCTTCATGAAAGAAGGTTCGAGTCATGAGAAACCACTAGGGAGTTTTAAATTAAAGACTCTAATTACCTTTAAAATCAGCTCCAGGACAGCTTCTCCTAGCTCCAGCCTCCAGCTACCTAATGCGGTGGTGAGGTTTACTGAAGAGGCTAGCGAGAGAGAGAACACGCCAGGGAGTGGACTTTAATTGGGGAACAAAAAATTCTGGGGAAAATCCCATCCAAGGAAGATTAAGGGGGGCAGCATCCCAAGGTCAGGAGCGACGATTGGGTCTTGGGGCAGTGGCCAGACATGCCTCTGCTCGGACAAGCCCTCGGACCTGGAGAAGGGTGGGGAAAGCTGTGACACAGCTGTGCCTAAGTGCCTCTCGATCAGCCAGGGAGGTGACTCAAATCACGTGAGAGGATGGCCTCCCACATCAACCCCTTTATCCAAGCAAAGGGTCCAGGGCATGTCAGCCTAAAGGGGGTGGGGGAGGTCTGCAATTCCAGACTGGAGACTGGTTTAATTTTATTATTGTGATGAAATTCATGACATAAAAATTACCACTTGGATTATTTTAAAGTATAAAATTCGATGTCCTTAAGTACATTCGCAATGATGTGTAACCACCTGTATCTAGTTCCAGAGCCTTTTCATTACCCCAAAAGGAAGCCTGTCCCTACTAAGAAGTCACTCATTCCCTCCTGCCTCCTGCCCCTGGCAGCCACTCATCTGCTGTCCCTGTGGAGTAGCCTCTTCTGGAGTCTGCAGCCAGTGGGGTCACACACTGGGTGTCCTGTTGAGAGCCACAGTTTAGTGGGAATGATACTTCGCATTTTGCTAGAGGGAATGGTTGAAAGGTGACCCTGCTCCCTGATTAGGGCGGCTCCTGGGGGGAATAGGGCGGCTCCAGGATTAGGGTGGATCCTGCTGGGATTAGGGCGTATCCTGCTGCCTTGGGCCCCGCTACTTTTGAGTTCTCTCAGGGTTCCGTGAGAATTGGCGCTGCGCGGAGCCCGGTGGAGGGAGTGTGTTCCCGGGAAGTGTGTGTAGAGTGCCGGTGAGAGTTCAGGAATAAAGAGTTGCTGTTTGAACCTACAAGGCTTTGTGGCGGCTCAGTTATTTTGTGCCCAGCCAGACTGCGGCAGTGTCCTCTTGTGTCTATGGCATTATGGATCAGAACTTAGTTCCTTTTATGGCCAAGTGGCATTCCTTTGTACAATGGCCCATATTATCATTATCATCCATCAGCTGATGGATGTTTGGCTTATCTCTACCTCTTGTCTCTTGCGACCAGTGCTGGTATTGAAAGGATAAAAGAAACTGAAGTTAAAGACCAGGCATCGTAAAGTTTCTAAGCTGGAAAGCCTGAGTTAAAATGTAAAGGATCAGGTATTGTTAAGCTCCTATGCTACATTCAAAACCTGAAATTCCTGTAGCTGTTAGGACAATTCACGGGACTGCCCAGTAGATATTCCCCCTGACCAATTAGTTGTTAAATAATTTGGGCCCTGTGCAGTTTGGCACGTAGGCATTCAGGGCCCAAACCAATCAGTTTGAATGTACCCCCCTTCTTAGGACTGACCTATCACCCCCGCCCGACCTGTTCCCGCCAATGAATGTACTAATCATGTTCGAGAGTTGTTTGATTTTCCCGCGGTGTATGGTGATTTGTTGAAGGGGACTGTGATGTATGTAAAGTCCCTGCCCTCCCTAAAAAATATATATATAAACCCTGCTCAAGTTGTTCTCGGGGCTCTGGGCTGCTCTCCCTCCTTGAGTGAGTACAGAGCCCCAGCATGCTGGATCTTCAATAAACCCCCTTTTGCTGTTGCATGAGTCGGTCTCTTGGTGGTCTCTTCCTCCGTCGTTCGCCGGTCCCTTATAGTATGAACATCTTTGTACATGTTTTGTTTGGATTTATTCAATTTTAAAGGGATAATGTAAAGTCTTACCTGAAAGAACAAAATACAAATTGCCCAAGTGTAGCATAGGAAGCTCTGTGACCAAGATTGGGAGTTGTGCTTTGTTTACATCTCAGTAAGGACTAGCAGGCGGTGCAGTTCCGGCAAAAGAACAAATGGATCTTTGTTAGAGTGGAATTCCTCAGCTTGCACCTGAGGCCAGGGGCCTTTCACTGTTCCTTTGGAGGACTGGAGTCTAGTTCCCTCATCGCTGGAAGACCAGCCCCATCCCAGTGGAGCAGACACAGCTCTGAGGGATTGCGGGCTCCACAGGAAAGGTAAGGCCTCGGGTTCAAGTCTCTGTCTTGCTATTTCCTGACCACCCAGCCAAGGTTCATTACTTATCCCACCAGAACCTGTGTTCGCTTCCCTATAAAGGAAACCATCGAGCCGGGAATGGCTTTTTGGATGAAATGAGATAACATGGCAAAGGTTGCCGATGGTTCTGCTGACATTTAGAGGAGCCCCGGGAAGCTGGGTGAGCAGAGCAGGTGCTGAGCGCAGGGCTGCACGATCACCCACAGGACCTTGACTGCAGCGTCCTCTTAAGTTTTGACGAACAGGATCCAGAGAGGGCAGAAAGGCAGGCCAGGAGCGGGGAGAAGCCCACACTGGACGCCGGCTCCAAGGCAGCAACCCACGATCATCTGAGGGAATGTGGTGGAGAAAAGGCAATAAAAGTGATGAAGAGGCTGAGAGTCTGAGGCTGAGTCAAGGCGCAATGACAGCTTGGCCTTAGGGTAGATCTAGGGGGATCCTGGCCTCGGGCGGCAGGTGTGAAGGGTCCCAGATGGAAGGAGAGGGGAGGAGAGTCTGGAAGGACGGAAGGAGAAGTAATGAAGTGGGGCTGTGAAGAGGAAGTGATAGGCCCACGTTCAAGATGAATTCTGGGCAGAGAGCCTGCCAGGGAGAGTAATGGCCTCCCCAGGCCGCGGAACGCGCCTTTCTTTGCTTGATGGAGCTGGAGTCTTGCAAGATCAAGGCCTCAGGCGCTGCTCTGTGGGGAGTAACAGCTCCCCCGCCCAGACTTGGACACTTCACCTCCAGGTTCTTCGCCTCTTTCACAAGTTTATTTGGAAAGGCTGGTGTGGGTTTGCAGCCCAGGCCTTCCCGGCTGAGGACAGGCGCTGGCCCGTCAACCCGGGCTGGAGGAGAGCTCTGCAAGGCCAGCAGCCTGCTCCTGCTCCCTCCAGGAGCAGCCCCAGCAGCAGTCGAATTGCCGGAGCGCATTTTTCCTACGAGGAGCAAAGCCCGCCTGAGGGACCAGGTGAGGGGCTGCTCTTGGAATCTCAGGGGTGAACAACCAGCGGGCTTCCCGCCTGTTCTCCAAGCTGAGCAGACATGTGACTGGTGCTTTCTGGGCTGGTTTCTTCAATTTACAGCGTCCCTCTTGGTCATAGGGTCCTGAGGCTTCCACATTTCTGATGGGTCCAGCATATTTACAAGACAGTTTCATGCCTGCTGCTCTTTATTCTCTACGGTTAGTTGAAACTAACTTTAGGGGTGAGCAGAAGCATTTCAGATCTGGGATCTGCAGGAAAAATTGGAACTGGGGATAAAAATTGACAAGGTAGTTGTCACCACATTGGAGGTGTTGAAGCCCCCGGCCAAGGGTGAGCTCATGGAGGATGTGGAGGTGAACTCTCGGGAGCTGAGCGCCCCCTAGCTTTGAGCAATGGGAATGTGGAGATGTGGCGAGCCAGCCGTGGGCTGGGTGTGTGAGCTGTGAGCATCTTGAGCGCACAAAGCCAACTGGACTGAGGATGCTGCTCTGTCTGGGCTGTGCACATGTGTGTCCCTTTCGCTTGCTCTGCCTTTGAGCATCACACACGCATGAGATGGGTGTGGCCTTCCTAAATGTCTGTCAACGTGCGGACCTGCCAGACATCACAAAGCTAGACTCAAGCTCCTGAAACCTGACCCCTTGCCTCATTTGAATGCCTTCTCCCCAATAAACCTGGGTTCGAGGCCTGCTCTTTCTCTTTCTTGCCTGTCTTGCCTCCTTTGTGGGAGCTGGGTCAGAGGAGCCGTCACAGAACCCAAAGAAAAAGGTGTTTCTCTGTCGCTGTGTGATTATCTCGTGCCAGCCCAGTTCAGGAGTGAGCCTGACTGGTTTAGTTGTGTGTCGCGACAGGAATGAAGGAAACATCTGGGCCTGAGTTCTGGAGTGAGTCTGGGAGAGCTGAAGGAGGTAGGGGAGGAGGAGGAGGAGGGAGGGGAGGAGGAGGAGGGGAGGAGGAGGAAGAGGGAGGGGAGGAGGAGGAGGGAGGGGAGGAGGAGGGGAGGAGGAGGAGGAGGGAGGGGGGAAGGAGGAGGAGGAGGGAGGGGAGGAGGAGGAGGGGTTGGAGGAGGAAGAGGGAGGGGAGGAGGAGGAGGGGAGGAGGAGGAAGAGGGAGGGGAAGAGGAAGACGGGAGGAGGAAGAGGGAGGGGAGGAGGAGGAGGGAGGGAAGGAGGAGGGGGAAGAGGGGGAGGGAGGGGAGGAGTAGGAGGGGAGGAGGAGGAAGAGGGAGGAGAGGAGGAGGAGGGAGGGAAGGAGGAGGAGGAGGGAGGGGAGGAGGAGGAGGAAGAAGAGGAGGAGGAAGAAGAGGAGGAGGAAGGGGAGGAGAAGCAGAGGGGTGGACACCCGAGTCCCATAGCATTTCGCAAGCATCTCCGTGTTCCCAGCACCACTGCGGCTCTGGGACAGGACAGGGAAAGGCCTTTTCTACCCTCAGGGGACTCCAGGCCAATGCAGGAGAACAAGGAGCACGTTGCCATCAACAGACGGGGCTGCAGGTGCACTGAGGTCTAGTCATGGCAGCTCAGATGTAGAGGAACACCCAGACTCTACGGGGTGCTGAGAGAGGGTTCCCATAGCCTGGGACACTGGAACCGAGCCTTAAAAAACAGGCAGTATTGGCAAGGGAGGAGGAAGAATATTCCAGAATGTTCAAGAGAGGTGTGATTGAGAATTGCTGATTGAGATGGACCCATGGTGGTGGGTGCCAGGGATCCTGGCAGACATGGGGAACCTCATGTTTGAATTTGATCCTGAGGGTTGGGGCCACTAGGTCAGAGGATGGAAATCAGGGCCCTGGAGGCTCTTCCACCCTGGGGAGGGGAAGTTGCCCCTTCCGAGGGCAGAGACCGTTTGGAGCATGACCCCCTCCTGATTCTAGAATTCCACCTGTCCTCTTCCCAGGAGCAGAGTCAGCAGTCCCCCGGAAACCAGTGACCTCAAGGCCAGGCCTGGCCCCCTTTCCACCTCTCAGGCCATGTGGGGCCGGCCTGGAATGTTCCCTCGGGCTGGGTGAATACGGAGCTTGGAGCGGAGAAGGAAACATGGCGCTCCTGCAGGTGCGTTCCCTCCACTGTGGAGAGAGCACACCCTTCACCTGGAGCCGGGGTTTGTTGTTCTGCTTTTCCTTCCAGTAACAAGCAGTTCCATGAAAGGTAGGGGTCAGATCTTGTTTTCCGGGCAGGGGAGGCCACTTCCCATGGCCCTTCTACAGGGGTGCTCCTGGCCTTGGTAGCTGTTTCCAAAAAGCTTGTGGACAGAGACAGCTGCCCAGTTGGGGAGTCCACCGCTTCCCTGCAGCCCCTGGGGTTGGCTGACCTCTGACCTCAGGGTCAGCTGGATGAGCAGGAGGGCCCAGAGGCCCTAGTGAGCTCTTAGGTTCCAAGATATGCCTGTGACCGTCAGCTGGGCTGGAAGGAGTCTCACTCCTTGAACCCTGAGCAGCTGCTTGAGAAGCCATCAGAGAAACCTCCCAGCACAGGCAGTGGCTAAGAAAAGGGACCTGGGGTACAAGTGTCAGTTTGTCACTTAGCAGCTGTTGATCCTGGGCAGCTTACTTCACCTCTCTGGGTCCCCACTTCCCGGCTTCTATCAAATGTGTGATAACAGCCCACCCTCATAAAGCCTTCTCGGGACATGGCTTGGCATCATGACGTCCTTAGCACGGTGCCTGGAAGGGGGTGTTCTCTAAGTTTTTGTCACACAAACCAAACAAAGGAGGGTGATGCTTCGAATGGTCCTGGCTCGCTCGTTCTCTTTCCAGGGCAGTGTGTCCCCAGGGCAGTGTGTCAAGGTGCTCTTCAGCACCCGGCTGCCTTGTCCCCCAGGGCAGGAGGGGTACTGCCTTAAAAGACTATGCCCCGTGCACCCCCTAGTACCTACCAGAGCACGTGGCTCCCGAGGCTCTGGACGAATGTGGGGCACGTGAACCAGCCCATAAAACACCCCCTCCTCAAGTTAATAGTCTGTTTCTGGAAAAATGAGTCCCAGAAAGGCAGCCTCTGCCAGTAATTCCCAGAGGAGGTTTTAAGCTGGGGCCACAGTCCAGGCTTTCCCACTGGGGCTGCTGGGTGTGGCGGGAGCTTGGCGGGCCTCAAGGTGGGCATGGAGAGCGCACGGAGGCTTGTGCAACTGGGAGGCAGAGGGAGGGCGGCTCCCAGAGGATGAGCCAGGAGAGAGGACACTCAGCCAAAGGTGGGTCCCCACTGCAGCCTGGAAGAGGGCGTCCAGCTCTTTCTGGTGGAGCCCTAGGCTGGGCCAGCTTCTTGGAACTCTCCGGGCTGAGTGCCGAGTGGACTCAGGGCAGCGACACCTGACAGCTGGTACAGAAGCCCAGCAGCTCCAGGAGGTGTGGGGGGCCCCAGAGGGAGGACCTCTGCTCCCTGACAGGGTGGGGGGGCACCACAGCAGACTCACCCCACTGGGGAACCAGGAATCACAGGTAATCTTGCCTACAATTTGGGTCAAGGCTGAATCTTCATCCAGCCGCCCTGGGTGACCGGGCTCACCTACCGATTGGCACCTTCACTGCCATCCAGAGGGGACGGTCAGTCTAGAGGACTGCCATCACCACCTTGGCTGGTCTCCAAATCAGAGTCAGCTGATGAGGGAGAGGTGGCCATGGAGGACCCTGTCTAACGGCACCTGGGCTGTCACATTTGAAGACATGAATGTGACAGCTACAGAAGCAGCAGGCTGGTCGGGTGGCGTTGAAAGGCCTGGTCAGATCATGCACCCTGTGGTCTGCTGCCGGCAAGCAGCCCCATCCTCCCGTCCCCCAGGCAGGCCCCCACCGTGTGGTGTGGCTCCTGGGAGGGGAGGTCCAGAGTCCCACTTCAGCCCAGGCAAAGGCCAATGGCTGAAATAACAGAAATTGCATCTTCAAATACAGGAGAGCCTGGGGCTGGCTGCGTGCCCGGATAAAGCCAGCTGGCATAACTTTAAACTCTTTATCTTTGGGAAAAACTTGGAAAATAAACTCTCTTTTAAAGCAATGCTCCCAGGCACTTCCTTAGTTGCTCATTCACTCAGTCACTCATTCAACAAGCATCCACTGAGGCCCAGGGGTGTGCTGGTCAGCAAGGCCCAGACAGGCTTCGCCGGCAGGATGGCAGTTTGGGCGTGTGGGGGGCAGACAGGAGACACAGACAGATAATTAAAAGCAACAGGCAGGCAAGTGCTGAGCCACACACAGGGTTGTGGGGAGACTGGAGACACGTCTTCCAGCTTGGGGGGCGGGCACTGCCTCAGGGGAGGCCTTTTGGAGTAGGTGATGCCTGAAGTGGAGGCTAAGAAAGCAGAGCAGATGGGGGTTGAGGCAGAGGAGACAGGAGCAAAGACCCAAAGAGGGAGGGAGGGAGGGAGGGAGGGAGGGAGAGAGAGAGAGAGAGAGAGAGAGAGAGAGAGAAATCGTGTCGCTGGTGTATTAAATGAGAGGCAGGAGTGCAGGGCATGAAGAGAGGGAGGCTCAGGCCAGCAAGCTGCTAAGGCAGAGGAAACTGGAGTCACCTTTGCCCCAAGTCCTGAGGAGATCTCTTTTGATGATAGAAATCCTGTTCTAACTAGCCGAAATACTGGACAAGGGTTCTGGGCTTTCAAAGGTGAAATGTACAAGGATAGTCTGCTTCAGGCAGAGCTGTATCCGGGTGCTCATGTCAAAGGAATAGGCCTCCCCTTTGCCTCTCTTTCCTCAGTGTGGGTTTCATTCTCAAGTGGGAAGGTAGACTTGCCAGCATCTCCAGTCTCCTGTCCTGTTGATTGGAGAGCCCATCAGAGAGCACCACATGCAGGGCAGTTTGGGAAGAAGTCCTGAGGTTGATCTCATTGGCTGGGATTGAGTCACTGGCCCACCCACGAGCTGATCCTGGAGACTGACTGACAAGACTTGGAGGCAGTGGGTGGGGTAGCCATGTGGGTCAAGGGGAGGGGAGGTATGATTTCTCCAAAGTGAAATGGGTCTGTGATCAGAAGGGGCAGTGGGTGCTGGGCAGGTGTCCATCCAGATATCATCTGATTCTACTTGGGTGAAATGCCCAGAATGTGACGCTCCATAGAGACAAACACTGGCTGGAGGTTGTTAGGGGCTGGGCAGGAGCACAAGGGTGACTGCCTAATGGGCAGGTGGTTTCCGTGTGGGCTGATGAAGGTGTTTTGGAACTAGGCAGAGATTGCCTGGCATTGCAAATGTACTAAAAGCCACCGAGGTGTTCACTTTGGAATGGCGAATTTTACAGTCGTGAACCTCACCTCAACAATAAATAAAATTAAAAAAACAATCGTTGTCCCTTCCACCCTGCGTCCCCCACCCTGCCTGTCTTCCTGGGATGCCTCCTCATCGGTAGGGTCTTCTACGCCACATAAATTCTTCTTTCCTTCTTTCCACATAAATTCTTTTCTTCCTGTTTTCTCTCTTCTTAAACCTCAGAGGGTTTGGGACTCAGAGTGGAGGGAGTTTAAGCCAGAGGCAGCTGTACAGGGTGGTTCTGGGTGTGGTCATTGGCAGAGCTACTGCCCACTTTGGGGACCATGGAAATGCCTGGACACTTTGTCCAGAGGCACATTCCTGTTTTCATGAAACCTGGTAGGGTGAGCCCCAGTGAGGTGCCAAGGACATCTTGTTCAGAGGCGAGGTTCTGATGGGTCTGTGGGTGGACCTGTGAGCAGTGCTACCTGTTTCCTCCTGGCTTTGGGTCACGGGGAGGATGCTGTCACTACTTAGGGTCCAAACTGCTCTGACTGACTGGGGGGACTTGGAGTGCCAATTTTCCATCGTCACTTGGTTCAGTGACCCCTCCTGGAGAAAGACTGATCTGGGAAGAGCTATTCACACTGGAGTGTGAATGTGACAGAGGGTTCCTGTCATGCTCTGAGCCGGTCACATCCTGCATTGCCGGGTGGGGCAGAGCCAAGAGCATCTGAGGACCCCAGATGAGCCTGTGCTCTCTCCTTCTGGAACCAGAGTTTCAACTGAAACTCTCTTTCTTGGGTTGCTCAGTCAGCATGAATTGGCTGTGGTGGGACAGGGACTTTGGATCCCCAGCTTTGCGGGCACTGGGTTCATCTGGCCAGGATGCGGGGACTAGGCCTGCCAACTGAGTTGTGCTCTCTGCCCCTGCTTGTAGTTGAGATGGGCTATCTGCAGCCTGGGTCTAGGGTCAGCGTGTGCTTCAGGGGTTTGTAGAACCCGGTCCCGGTCCACCGCACCCCTCTGCACTGGGTTACCTGGAGTTGAGGGCCTTATTGAGTTAGCCACTGGGCAGAATCTCCCGAGTGATTTCACAAACTCCTACTGGGGATTTGTCCCCAGGCTGAAGTCAGAGGAGAGCTGGGATATGGACCCACTTTTCGCTCTGGAAGTCTAAGGGTTTTCCCCATTTTCAGCCCTGCTTGGATGTCGTAGGGGGGGAATTCTCACAGGTGTTGGGTTCTGGCAGAGAGTGTGGCCTGGGTCCTGGCCTGGGGGCCTGTGTCCACATCCTGACCCCACACCTACCAGCTGAGGGACTTTGGGAAGGCTGCTTCCGTTCACTGGCCTCTCGTGTCATCATCTGTAAGAAGGGGTACCAAGACTTTTCCCTGCAGGGACCCTCTTCATTTGATTCCTTGGAATATGTCCCTCTTTGGAAATAAGGCCTTTGCAGATGAGATTAAAGATCCCCAGATGAAATCATCCTGGATTTAGGGTGGATCCTATATCCAAAATCTGGTGTTCTCACGAGAAGAGGGGAGGACTCAGAGACACACAGAAAGGGGAAGGCCACACCAAGCCCGAGGCAGAGTGGAGGGATGCTGCCACAGGCCAAAGACAGGCCACAGAGGCTGGGAGAGGCCGGGGACTTCTCCCCTGGGGCCTTCCCAGGGAACCCAGAGCTGCCACCCTGTGAGTCTGCACTTCAGGTCTCCTGAAGGAGAAGAAACTGATTTTTTTGGTCGTTGTTGTTTTAAAACACACAGTTTATGGTGATTTGTTAAAGCAACCTCATTCCAGGCAAGGAAAACTCCTTGTTCAAGCACATTTGGTATGCACAGTAGGTGCTCAGTACACATTCACTCTTGTCCCTGTGCTGCCTTCCCTGGAGACATCATGGGCCACACAAAGAGGGGACATCAGTGAGCTCTAGAACCCTTTAGAGGGGCAGCCCCTGGCCCTAGGGGGACCCATGTGTCAAGGGAGCACCCCAGGTCTTCATGGGCACCTGTGGGTGCTTTGTCTCATCCTGCCCTCCGAGTCGGAGCCCCTGGAGGACAGAGCCAGGGGAGAGGACTCAGGAGGTGTCCCGGAGGACCAGCAGCAGGCTGAGGGCTGAGCTTGGGAGGAAGGCTCGCGGCCTGAATCACGGTCAAGCCGCCCTGCTGACACATCACCCCCAGGGAGGACAGAGTTTACCTCATGCTGCTTGTCAAACACTCGCCCCTCCCAGCACCGCCCAGAGCTGCATCAGGGCCCAGAGGGAGCTGTCCCCACCCCACCCCTGCCCGATCTTTCCAGCGCTCCCCTCCCCTGCACACGCCGCAGGACCAGCAGACCCTTGGAGCCAAGACCTGAGTGGCGGTTTATTATTTGGATCCTTTTGGGGCGAGGCAAACAGTTTCCACTTCCCGGAGGGCAGCCGAGTCGTAAACCCTGGAATACTTGCTGCGCATCTGTCACAGCTGCTCCAGGAAAGCTTGTTGGGATCGGCTTCGGAGGCCTCGTTCCCAGGGCTGGAGTCCCATTCTCCCCTGCCTCCGTCTATAGAAGTAATGGTTCACAGATGGGGAAACCGAGGCCCAGAGGGTCTGAGAACTTGCTACGCACCTCCAGGTCAAAGAGCATCTTGGCACGAGCCTGGCTTGGAACTGAGGACTCATCTTGGGCCAAGTTCGGCTGCGCTTCCTGGACCAGGGTCCTCACCGTCTGGTTCTGCTGAGGGAATCGGCTCCCCGGCTCCCGGTTTGGTTCGTGGCGGGTGCATCAGGGCTCCGGGGCCCTGGAATCAACTCTATTCTTTCCCCCTGGTGCTGGGGATAGCACCCGGGGCTGTGCCTGCTAGGCAAGCGCTCCACCCCTGGGCTACACCTCCAGTCCTCACAACTGTCTTTGCCTCTGCTTTCTGAAGGCCAGCGGACCGCCCCAGGTTTAGCTCTCCCCACGCCCACCAGCCTGGGAGATGAAAACTTCCCCAGGCTCTGGATTTTGGCTTTTGCCAGAGGACCGTGAGAATGTTCGGAGAGCCCTCTCGAGGCAGCATGTCCAGTATCCAGCATGGATCCTTGAGCAGGGGAGGCACATCCAGCCCCTATCCTGTCCTCTGTCCCCCAGGGGAGAGTGTTACAGGCTTCACTAGAGTTGAGCCAACTTGGTCCACAGACTTGACTGGGGATCTGGAATGCGGGCAGGGCTAGCTGGAGCTCCCCAAGGCTCCTGCTTATTTATTTTACCATCAGAACTTGAAGCCAATATTTAGGCATCACCAAGACGACAGCCCAAATCTCCCGGCCCTTGGCCCCTGTCCAGCCCCACATGGTGGGGATGAGGGCAGTGGGGGAGCAAGGAAAATGAGTCAACTGTTCCCGTCTCCCCCCACCACCTGGGAAAACAGTGACCCAAAAAACAAATCCCAGCTCCTCTTACAGGGTAATTGTTCTTTTTTTCTGGTCCCACGACTGATCGCTTTGAACAAAAGCAGAACAGAGTCGTACAAGATCTCTGTGCTAATATTTTATTTTTGCTGCTGTGGTTAGAGCTGTAGGCTTCCCAGACTCCTCACTGAAGTTTAACATACCCGAGGGGAGTGCAAACTGTGAAGTGTCCAACTCTTAAAGCCCTACGTATTTTCCCAGAGGGGCACACCTTTAATTAGCACTGGGATTGAAGGTCAGCACATGACCAGCCCACAGGAGCCCCCTCCTCCTGCCTGGTTGCTGGACCCCCAGGGCAAGCATTATCCTAACTTCTCCCAGCAGAGCTGCTTTTGTACTTTGTATAAATGGAATCATACACTCTGTCCTAGATGGGTCGAAGCCAATACTGTTTTTTCAGCTTGAGTCCCCCTCCTTGCTCCCTCCTGCTCGGGGAAGAGACGACATGCAGGAGGAAAAGGCATTCTCCGTGAGCCCACGGGCCATATGGGTGCACAGCCTCACCTGACGTGGAATTGGGGCGGGGGGGGGGTTCTTGCTTTGCAAAGGCATAATTTTTTGCTTGCGCAGCAAATCTTGGGCTTCCTGGGTCTGCAGCCACCAGTGTCAGGGATGGAGAGAGGAGGGTAATGCAGAGCAGGGTTTCTCCAGATCTGAGCCCCCAGAAGCTCTCAATTTCCTCAGGAGGATGCTGGGGGCAGCCCACGTCATCTTTGCTGTCAGTTGTTCCCGTTTTGGTCCCCGTTGGTGCAGGGCAAGGATTCTTGAAGCTGCGGCATGGAGTGTCCCTGTGTCCCTGGCAGGGCCTGGGCTCCTGGCTGACTGGGCAGCACCTCTACCACCCGCCTGGGCTTCTGTGGCATCTGCAGCTGCAGGGATCTCACTCTTCCCGTGCCAGGGTTGGGGAGGAGGTGGTGGTTCTTGGTGCCAAACTATCTACAGCAAAAGACCAGCTTTCAAAACCTCCAGCCCATGGTGGACGATCTGCAAGATGCAATGTGGACGATCCACTTGAGAAGACGAAATGAAAGAAATAAAGACTGCAAAATACAAGCCCTGATTTTACTATTATTGATACCATTAGATTCAATGGTCACATAATACTTTTCACAAATATAAGGACAAATGTAACAAGGGAGGAAAGACATATGGAGTCTTCTGGAGCTCACTCTTGATTTCTGCACACACTTTGTGACAGAATCCCTCTGAGAACTACCACCAGGCCCAGGGTGGGCCACACCGCAGAGTGTCACCTTAGGCAATTCCTCTGCTTTGGGTTGCTCTCGAAGGACTCTGCACTTCCTGTAGGCCTCATGGCCTCCTTCCCTGTGCCTTGGTGTCCCCTCTTCTGATTTCTCTGGGCTACTTTAGGTAGAGTGGAAGAGACAGAGGCCTCTGGCCGTCGTTGTAGGACCTTTGCCCAGAGCTCCTCGCACTCCTGTTTTTACTAGGTCCTTGCTCTTTTGGCTGCATTGGCTGCTCCCTCTCAGATGCAGGACGTCCTTTCTTTCCCTCTGGGCTCCGCCCATGTCCTGCACTGAATCCCGGCCCCTGACTTTCTCCTCTGGGAGAGGCTGAGGGTGAGGGGAGGAGGTACCGCTGGTGTAGAGGGGTCGTCTTTGCCCGCTGCCTGCTACCCTCTCAGTCCCTGTCCAATCAGGAGCCGGCTCTCCTGTCGCTTTTCCTGGAGGGAAGCCTCTTAGGGCCCAGGTGAGCTGGCAGCTCCCTTCGGCTGAGGTCACTGGCAGGTTCACAACAGAGTCCCTGCCCCTCTCCCCCATCCCTGTGGGAACCTCATGGTCTTAGTGCCTCTTATTCCAAGAAAGGTCTTGGAGGGGGCTGCTCCTCCCTGCTCTTGTCTCCGTGGCCATCTACTGTGTGACCAGCCTCCTCAGAAGATGGCCCACAAATGCTTCCTCTGACCCCAAGTGCCGCCAGGCTCCTCTTACCAGAATGTCACGTGCATGTTCGGACTCAGCATAGGAAAGGAGATGGCGTGGGGGGAGGTCGCTTTCCACCTGTGATGGGCTCTATCTGGGCTTTGTCTGGGACATGGGGACATAGTGACACAACTCCAGCCTGAGACGCACGCGGAGCCCGCGGCGCTGGCTTTACGAGCTGTCGCCGCGCTTGCTGTTAGACAAGCCTCCCGCTTCCCCTTCCCTCTCTCCTCGCCTCGTTCTTCTGCTCCTTCTTTTTTCCTTTTTAATAAGGCTGACTGCATATTTTCTCTAAACCAAACCATCTGTTTACTAGCTTTTATAAGCGGTAATAAAGAGAGGAGGACCCGAGGCCACGGGCCTGGGCACTTTCTCTGCCTGTGGAAGAGGCTGAGTGCTGCGGTGCGGGGCCTGGAGGTGCAGCTCGGGGTGGGGGGGGGTCCTTGTCTTCTACCTGGACTTGCCCCTTCAGAGCCGGTCTCTCTGGAGAGGCTTGGCAGCGCTCCCTCTCCCGCAGCTGTATCGGGGGACCTTTGGGTCACCTGCCTGGGGCAAGTTGCCTGCTGGATCAGGAGCTGGGAAATGAGGTGGCTGCAGAATCCAGGCTTGGGAGGTGCCAGGAGATCACTCTGAGGGAATGTGCTGGACTGAGCACCAGCGAGCCCAGCAAAACAATCCGACAACAAGGCCGAGTGCCTAGGTGACAGCGCGAAAACCAGGAGTCTGTTTGGGAACAGACTTCAGCCTTCACTTCCAAGGCCTTCGTAATCCAAGCAGCAGTGAGTGTAATATTTACTTGGGAAACTATGAAAAGTCATATAACAATGTTCTTTTCACGGCTTTCATCATCAGCTCGCTCGGTTCCGAGTGCCGTCTGCCACCTAATCATAACCAGAGGCGCGCTTGGCCATCTGGCAGCCAGAGTCAGCGGCTGCTGCCGGCTGCGCCTCAGGCCTCACCGTGTGCAAGGCGTCCCCATCCCCAGGTCCTGGGGTCAGCACTGGGCCCGGGCAGGTCACGGTGGCAAAGGAGGCATCTTGAGTCTCTTGGACAGAAGGAAAAGAGAGATGGTGCTGCCGGCAGGCAGGCCAGAGAGAAGACGAAATCTTGTTTAACCAAATCTTGCCTTTGGTTTTAAATTTCATTCTACCTCATTTTATTGATTGGTTGTTGGTTGGTGGAGGAGAAGTCGGGAAGTGAGAGGGGGTGGGCACAACCATCGGGGTCTGCCTGGGACTGAGTGTTCCCAGGCTGTGCTGAAACCCAAAAAAGTCCCAAGGAAACTGGAGGCAGTTGGCCAAGTTGGTGGGAGGGGATGTCCACAGAGGGGGTCGGAGCCGGGGTCCAAGGTCAGCACTCTCGGTTTGTCCCCAGGAAAACTGGGTACACTTGCTGGGGTTGATCTATGCAGAGGATAGACTGGGGCAGGAGGGCCTCAGACGACCTTCCAGTGAAGGGGGGTCAAGGCACAGGAACCCTGTGTGGGTGGTGGACACCATGGGGACCTGGAGGAGAGGCTCCCTCCCCGCCTGGCCCTCCCTTGTCAACAGGAAGGCAGTGATGCCAGTCGGCTGATTATTCTAAGGACTTCTGCGAAAGCTTCCAGATAGGAAGGACACGGGCACTTCTGATGGCCAAGTTGGCCTCCAGGGACGACCTCCAAGGTTGCCATGAGTTCTACAGCTCGATGTTCACACAAAACTCGAGCCAGACATAGTCAGCTGACTGGAAGCTAATCACATGGTTTACTTTGAGGAGGAATACGTAAATAAGCATTTGTGTGTGTGTGTGTGTGTGTGCATGCTGGGGATTGAACTCAGGGGCACTCAACCACCAAGCCACATCCCCAGCCCTATTTTGTATTTTTATTTAGAGACAGGGTCTCACTGAATTGGTTAGCACCTTGCTTTTGCTGAGTCTGGCTTTGAGTTTGTGATCCTCCTGCCTCAGCCTCCCAAATTGCTGTGATTATAGGCATGTGCCATCTCGTCCAGCTGCAAATATATATATTTTAAAATCTGGCTTCAGAGGTTTTATTCGAAAGAGCAGTTTCTGCAGGGCAATCCAGTATTAACTCAGTGTTGTTGCGAAGTCTGCTTTGACCTCCATGACATTTGAAAACATTTGCTCAGTGAAAGAGGCCAAACCCAAAGACCCACATCTGACGATTCCATTTCTATGAAATGTCCAGTGCAGGCAAACTCATGGAGACAGAAAGCAAGTTAGTGGCTGCCAGGGACTCGGGGAGGAGGGACTGAGAGGGACAGCTAATGGGAATGAGGGTTTATTTGTGTGTGTGTATGATAAAAAGTTCTGGAATTAGATAGTGGTGATGGTTGTGAATTTACTAAAACCCACTCAAGCGTACACTTCCAAGTGAAGAATTTTATGTAATGTAAATTGCATCTTAATTTAAAAATGTTAGGATGTTGGTTCTCCTAAAATTGTCAATGTCAATCCAAATTCCAGCAAGTGGACTTTTAAATTTTTGGTAGAAATTGACAAAATGATTCTAAAATTCAAATAAAAATGTGAAAGATGTAGAATAGCCAAAGCACCTTTGAAAAAGGATAGCAAAGTGGGAGTCACACGGCTGGATTTCAAGACTTACTCCAGTAACCAAGGTCATGTGGTATCAACGGAAAGACAGACAAATAGATCAATGCAACAGAATAGAGGGTCTGAAAACAGATCCACACCACACAGATGTGGACAACAGGTTTCAACAAAGGTTCAAAGGCAAGTCAGGGGGTAAAAACAGTCATTTCAACAAATATGTCTGGCATAGCAGAATATAGACTGTCCCCACTTGCGGGGATTGATGTGGGATCGTTTGACTTGGTGGAGGTGCAGAGGCAATGTGCATTGAGCAGAAGCTGCACTTTAGATTTTGAGTTTCTGTCACTGTCTGGGCTAGCAACGTGCCCACACTCCTCTCATGAGATGCTGCGCAGGGACGCCATCAGCCATGTGACTTTAATAACGTGGTTTAACTTGATTGCCTCTTTAACAACTCTATCTCCAAACACTGTTACTTTCTGAGGCACGGGGGTTCAAGGGTCCACAGATGAATCTGTCGGCCCAGGACAATCCTGTGTTATCAAGTTTACGCAAAACTCTAGAAAATGTAGATGAATCTAAGGGGCAGATTATGGCTGCCTGGCCTGGGGCTGGGGGAGCAGAAGGGGTGGAGGGAAGGGATCATCACAGGGGGTGGTGGGGTGGCTGGAGAAAACTTTTGGGAGTGACCAACATGTTCATTATCTTGTCTGTGAGGACCCTGGTGGTTGAGAGGGTGGCCTCCTCCCAGGCCACGTTGCCTGTCACCAACCTTTTGGTCCCACAGAGACCAAGTGTCTTCCTCCCCCAGGGGCACGCTGCCCCCTCTGTCTGGGATGCTTCTCCCTGTCACTGACCACATCCTCATCTCCTCATGCTGTAGGTCTTGAGGTCACCTCCTGTGCTTGGTGGAATTCTACAGGTGTCCCTTCCCCCGTTTTATGTCCTACTCCCTGGAACGGGCGGATGTGACACTGTGTCCCTCCTGGATGCATTATGTAGACCACAGGTCAACCTTAGGATGTGAAGACGGGCTTCCTGAGGCCTCATCTAATCACACTGGGGAGCAGGGAGCTGTCTCTGGCCGATGGTGAGGAGGAGGAGGCCAGGGAGATCTGAAGTGAGAGGGCCCCGCTGCCCCTGCTGCTTGGATGGAGGTGCCAGGAGGATGGGAATGAGGTGTTCATCAGTTGCTAAGGTGACCCCGGTGACGGCCAGAAGCGGGACTGGCACCTCAGTCCTACAATTACAAGAAGCTGGATTCTGTGAACACCTGGAATGAACTTGAAAGTCAGTTATCTCAGATGTCTGCAGATAAGAGCCTGGCCCAGCCCAGCCACCACCTCCCTTTTGGCCACGGAGGCCGTGAGTGCAGGATGGCTGAGTTTGAGCTAATTTGTTTTTATAGCCAGAAGAAACAGATTTAGCTGCTCAGAGAGGGGTTCCCTGACTGCTCTGCCTGAACTGTGCCCACCGTATTATTTTCTCCACCTCTGTGGCACTTTCAAGGCAAGAGCCCTGTTTTCTTGCTCCTCTCCCATTCCAGAAGGTAAGCCCCAGGAAGGCAGAGTCCTCGTGTCCTTGTTCATCTGGGCAGGCCGGACAGTCAACTGGCCTCTAGTAAATGTTAGTGGAATGGATGCGTGATCCCTGCATCCTAACTGCCAAAGAAAGCCACGTGGCCTTCAGTGCTCTCTTCTTTAAGGGAGGCAAGCATATAGTGCTAAAGTGCCGTTTAGGACTTTTCTACAAATGTTAGAACAAAGTGGGAGTCTAAAAGTCATTGCTGCCTTCATCTAGCCAAAGCAGCTGCTTAATTGACTCTCCCAGCTAGAACTGAGATTTAACTCTAGTTCTTGTTCAGATTCCATCCTGAAAGTTCTGGTAATACTGTTATTGTTCAACACAAAGAACTCCTGTAAAGTGACTCGAGGTGGAAAACAGCAGGCAGTTCCTCAAAAGGTTAAACACAGTTATCGTTGAATTTAGAATTCCACTCTGTGTTAGTCAGCTGTCTGTGGCTATGACAAAATACTTAAGAAAATCAACTTAAAGGAGGAAAGAATTTTATTGGCTAATAGTTTTCAGAGGTTTCAGTTCATGGTCACTTGGCTCTGTTGTTTTGGGGCCTGTGGTGAGACAGAACATTATAGCCAGGAGCAGGTGGAGGAACAGGTACAGGCCAGGGACAAAATATACCCTCAAGGGCACACCTCCAATGACCCACTTTCTTAACTAGGCCCTATCTCCCGATGGCCCATTAAGTTATGAATCCATCAATGGATTAATCCATTGATGAGGTCACCCTCATGATCTAATTGTCACCCAAAGGCCCTGTTACCACTGCTGCACTGGGGATCAACACATGGGCTTTGGAGGGACATTTAAGATCCAAACCACAACATACTCCTGGGTATATGCCTAGGAGAAATGAAAACAGATATCTAAAGAAAATTGTGTGCACAAGTGTTCATAGCCACAGTATCCATGAGTGCAAAGGTGGAAACAACTCAAGTATCCATCATCTCTCCAAACAATCAAAAGGAATTCAGCCCTAGAAGGGAATGAAGTGCTGACCCTCACTCCAGCATGGTGATAGTGTGTTGACTGGAAGAAGCCAGACACAAAGGGTAGCAAGAATTAGGCTTCTATTTGCACGGGACAACTGGAGCAGGCAGGTCCACGGAGACAGCAGGTAGATTAATGGAGTGTCGATCGGAGGGTGCTGTCTAAATGTTGTGGGGTTTCTTTTTCAGAACGTGTTCTAAGAGGGATTGTCGCCATAGCTGCATACAGAGGCTCCTTGATTTATGAGGAAGTCTGTCCCCATAAACCCATCAGCAGTTGAACACATTCTTGGTTAAAGTGCGTTCAACACACCTTGGCCGCCCAGCCGCACAGTGCAGTGCAGGATGGCGGCTTCCTCTGGGGTCAAGGGGTGGTCAGATTGGCTCTTTGATCCTTCCTGGCTTCTTGAGAGTGAGATCAAAATTCAGAGAATAGTTCCTACTGAATGCATATTCTCTTGCATCATCATAAATTAAAAAAAAAATTATAAGTTGGATAATCTTCTTGGGGACTATTTTTACTCTAATCAGGTGATGTGTATAGTGTGTGAATTAATAATAAAAATTTTTAGAAAGACTAAAAAAGGTGAACGGAAGCATTTCAGGGATGAGGAGCGGGGGCCGCAGTGGGGAAAGGAGCTGGCCCAGAACTTCAGCGTGGCCCCCACCCCATGTCCCCACCAGAGGTACCCTTCTGACACCTCAGTAAGACTCTGAATCTAAGAAAGCTCTTGTTTCCTTGAGCCACTGAAAATAGAAGGATGTATTCAAGTTTGGTCATTGGGTATTTTTGTAATTCAAAAAAATTATCTCTAAAATTTGGTTTTGAGGCCAGAGGGTAAATGCAGCTGCAGATCTTCTCTGGTGGGATCCGTGTTGTTTGGTAGAATCTTCTGATTTCTCTCTCGGGGTCCCCATAGGGCCTTCCAGGAGCTGCCTCATGGGCCTGTCAACCCTCTGCAGCAGATGGCATGCCTGCCTCCTCCAGGAATGAGCACGGGCACAAGGTCCATCCAGCAGAGAAAGTAGGTGATCCATCCTAGAATTTCAGGGTGCCTGGGAGGGACCCATCACCTGCATAACACATACGGTAGAGAGAGGAGTTCCTGCTGGGCCCACGGTGGCTCCCAGTTCATGCCTAGAGCAACCCTTCTCTATGCTTCCTAGAGACAAGTATCATTTATGGGATCTAATCACCCGACCATGGATAGGATCTCAGCACAAGGGGCATGAAAGTCCCAGCCTGGATACTGATGGCTGGGAGGATGGACGGTGCAGTCTCTTTCCCTGGGACTGTGGGTGGTATCTGGGACCTGAGGTTAAGCCCCGTCCACTGTCTGGCTTCCAGTTAATCTCAGCCCTTGTATAAATACCTCCCTCTTTTCTTGGCTGGAATCTAGATCAGATCTTCAAAGACTGACCCCCCGGGTGCACGCTGCTGGAAGGTGTGAGCTTAGAAGCTGTGTAGTGCTGGGGAAAGGAGCTGGGCCATTCTACTGCATAGGGACAGCGCTGCTCTGGGAACAAATGAGGGACTTGGGCCTGCTCCCGCCAGGGGGCGCCACACACCTCTTTTATTGCTAGTCTGGCTGGGATCCAAATTTCAGAGGCTCTGGAAAGGGTTGGGATGCATCTTTTAGAGAAGATTCTGGAAATTACACCACTATGCAAACTACTTCTAGGCATTTCATTGTCCTCCTAAGCAGCCCAATGACTTTATGAGGGGAAAATGGCTCTTATTTAGTAAAACACTGTTTGTATTTAGTACCATCACCATCTACACCAACGGCAGACTACAAGCGGACTTTCCTCCTGGGTTTCCATTTTCTTTTCCATTTCACATATGACTCAAAATGAACTTCCTCTTCTCAAGTCCAGCGTGGATCCCACTTGGAATCTGCAGTGGTAAAGTGAGTCCCTGGGGAAGAACTTGACAGAAGGGAGCCTATTACAGACTTCCATTCAGTAAAAAGGTCTATCCAAACAGGCCCTAGCAACAGTGAGTACATGTTCTATCCCAAGTCGTTTCCCTTCCTGGTGGATGTTAGTCACTGGGTAGAAGACGATGACCCAAACCCTTGGCCAGACAAGAATAGAGCCTGAAGCTCTACCGTGCCCTATGGGGGGAAGGGTTGCCCAGACCAGATTCCTGTGCTCCAGCTCCCACTGCCCACGGAGCCCCGACAAAGAAAGTCATTCAGAATAGCATTCGGGTAAGCTCAGCTCAGGATCCCTGGGAGGGAGACAGGAGTACCAGGGCAGTGTGGCAGAAGAACAGTGATGATTATTACCCTACCAGGTGGGCAAGGGATGGGAGGCTGTCTATGTGAGAGGATGAGGTGTTTGAATGTGGGTGTGTGAGAGATCGTGCCTATTAGGTCACAGAGATGCAGATTGGGGTGGACTATTTTCTGGATGCTGCCTTCAGGGCAGAGTTTATGTGCCACAGGGCTGTGGCAGGAACACTCTACGTTCTTGACCCTTTGCCCTAAACCTAAACCAAACCCTAACACTGACCCTAATGCTAACCCTAACACTGACCCTAACCATACTGCTGACCCTAACCCCAAAGCTGACCCTAACCCCAACACTGACCCAACCTAGTGCTAATCTTAGCCCTGTATTTGTGTTGGTTCCAAGCCTCCAGCAGGTGACCAGTCTCACAGCATCTCTTCCAGTTGTAAGTGTTTGCTGCCCGCCCACAGTGTGCTCCCCAGCAGATGCTGGAGAGGGCGGCTGGGAGACCTCACGTCTAGAAACTGGGAGTACACCTGGGTCCCTGGACCTTGAAGGCAGCTCTTGCTCATTGTGGGTCTGAGACTCAGTGTGGCCCTTGTCTTCAGGTTACTTCTTCTCACGTGGCACTGGCCTCTGTGTGCCCGTGCCCTTGGCGGCTTTAGCCAGCTTTCCCCTGGAGACATTGTCACAGGAGGGATTTCATGTGGGGCATGAGCAGGAGGCAGAGCTGGAGGCCAGAGAGCAAAAGAGGCTCAGGCTGGTTCTCGGAAGACAGAAGGAAGACAGGAGAGCTCACGGCAGTGGCCTCCTCCAGGGACAGAGCCACCAGACCCCAGCTGTGTGTGACCCTCAACTTCAGGGCTTCCTAGATGCAGCTGCTGTCTCCCTTTTAAATTGGGGGATTTACTTCCATTTTCAGCTTCTCATTTTTCTAAGAAAATCTTTAATGACAGCAGCCTCATGCTGTCCTGATTGTGTGTGTGTGTGTGTGTGTGTGTGTGTGTGTGTGTGTGTGTGGTGCTGGGATGGAACCTGCCAGCTCTACCACTGAACCACATTCCCAGCCCTTTTTATTTTTAAACAGGGTTTTGCTAAGTTACCCAGGCTGGCCTTGAACTCATGATCCTCCTTCCTCAGCCTCCCGAGTTGCTGGGATTACAGGCATATGCTACTTTGCCTGGATTATCGCGATCATTTTATAAAAGAAAGGCTATCTTACCTCTTTCTGTGGAATTATTTAATCTTAGAATAAATGACCCACTGGTGGCCTTTAATTGGACAATCTTTGGCTTTATGAAACACTTGTCACCTTGGTCCCTGTTTCTCCTCATTTCGATACCCATCTCTGGGGGTGTCCGCAGTCCCTGTTGTGCCCTGCAGCCCTGGGGCCTCTCACTCCCTCCCCCTCGGGGTCTGTGCTGCCTCAGGTGGGACCTGGTATGGCTTTTTTGAAAGACACCTGCACGGTAACTTTCCCACGTCTCTGTGTGTTTGTCCTACGGGGACATCACACTGGCCCGCAGCTGTTTTGTTTTTTAAATATTTATTTTTCAGTTTTCAGTGGACACAACATCTTTATTTTATTTTTATGTGGTGCTGACGATCAAACCCAGCGCCTGCGCATGCCCCTGCAGCTGTTTTGAGTATGTGCTGGGGGTGGCTGCATGCGGGCTGAGCCCGAGGCATCCAGCTCTGTGTTCCTGGTCCCTCTACTAACCCCTCACTGAGAACACGCCCAGAGAGGGAAGGGACTACATCTGCATTCCGCGGACAGGCTTTGCCTAGTGCCAAGGACAAACGGAGAATCTGACCAAGCCCCCAAGGGGTAGGAACACACCAGAGCTGTCCAGGAAGTTTCCCATCCCCTAGGAAATACAAGGAACACCAAGAATTCAACACCAAGTCCGGGCCAAGGACAGAGGTCTCTGCTGGAGGAGATGCTGTGGGCAAGATCATTCTGAACTCAGGCCTGCAGAGCCCTCCGCTGCCTCACACCATCTCAGCCCTGGGTGCGTGTCTCTCTCCTCCATTCATTTTCTCCTTTCTTCCAAATAGCTTCTCTTCCCATCCTGATCATCCCGCGGTTGGCCCCATTCCTCCCAATGCCGTAAGTGCAGCTGGACGGTCCTCTGCTGCCTCTGTCCTCTCCGTTGGAAACCCGGTTGGTTGCCAAGGGTGTCAGTTCCTCCCGGGAGGTGGTCTGGAATCTCCTCTCCTGTCCCTGGCTGCACAGATGGGTTCTTTTTGGTCTTGTACTCACAGACTGTGGCCACCCAGCTGGGCAAGTGCTCAAATTCTAGGCTGTGCCGTCAGGCCCAGTCTTTCCTCCCAACATGAGCCCCAGTGATGGCTTTTCTCAGTCCTGTGGTGCTGAGTACAGTCCTGGGTTCCAGCTGCCGCCTTGCTCCATCATGTGGGGCGTGGGAAAATGACTTCTCACCTCTGGAACTGGGTTCTTCACAGGGAACAAACTGTCCTTAAGAAAACATCTGGGGAAAGGGTGACAGGTAAGGCCCTTGGGGTTAGGTGAAAATCAGATCCCAACCAGACCAGACCCAAGACCCCTTAAATTGTTCTGTTTAATAAAAGACGGGTGTTTGGGAAGAGAGGAGAGAAGGGTGCAGCGCTGGGGGTGTGGGTTCGGATAGTAAGTGGGTGGCCAAGGAGTTGGTGGAAGTGGTTGGAGAAGGGTCAAGTGTCCCTTCCCTCCTTTGAAGACTCTGCTGCTTCTCCTGCCTAGAGGTAGAGTCATTCAGCAGTTGGCCCCATTCTGAATGTGCAGGTGACACTTGGCGACATGCCCCCACTCCCCAGTCCAGCCTCCTCCTGTGAGTCCCTCAGCAGCCCCTCTGGCTGGTCTGGCTCCTCCTCTGTTTGCTTCTCCTCTAGTCCCTCTGCCCCTCTCAGCCAGGCCTCTCTTGCCCACCCCTCAACGTTGGGTGAGCTGTCGTGGTCTTGTGGCTCACTTCCACCTCTCCTTCCCAGTGACACTCCCTTGTCATCCCGAGACACGACTGCCTCCCTCATGCTGGCTGTTCCCATGTTCCCACACAGCCCTCAGTCTCAGGATGGATCGTATGGTCGTTCCCACGATCCTGTCCCTCCTGGACCATCCCAAGGAGAAGGGCCTCGTTTCTTGAGCTCAGTGGCCACCCAGCACCTGGTATCCAGTTAGTGTCTGCTCCATCGACTGTCTAGGCAGTGAGGAGGAGAAGGACTGTCATCCAAGGATACGGGGTCCTTTCCCCTGCGTTCCCGGTGTTCGGTGGACAGGAGCATCAATGATGGCTGCGACTCCCTTCTGGCTGATTTTCATCCAGCTTCCAGTATAAATAGCTCCCTTTGCCCATATCAGAAAACAGCTGCTCCCACGAGCTCCCCGGTCATGTCCCAGGACTATAAATATCCTGGCTGGTCTCTGCCTTGGCACAGGGGCCCGGGGAACTTGGAAAGAGTGTGCCCCAAGCCATGCGGGCAGTGGGAGGGAGGAAGCAGAATTACCCAATCTCCCTCCACTCAGGCCTCCAGGCACAGGCTGGCTCTGCCTCCCACGTGGGCTGGAAACCCCCGAGGTATTCCTGGGAATTGGGCAGAGACAGATAACCCCCAGGTCGTCTGCTCTGGTGGTTTTCTGCACATTGTCTGGTGCAAAAACCCAGCTGGGCTCTCAGCAGTGGTGGATGCAGCTTGGAGCTCGGTGTGAACCAGGTCTTTGGGTTCCAGCAGATTCTTGCGGGATGGGGATGATGGGGAAAAGGGAATCAGGTTGTCTGCTCCTTGAAGCTACCTTTGTATTTAACAAGCCAAGGTCCACATTCCACAGGGCATTTTGCTCTGAACCTATAGTTTCCCAGGGAGGTGGGTGACAGAAGGGACCTGACCAAGACTATTTTTATTGAAAAACACACCTGTGTGTCAGGCCTGGGGTGCGTGGGTGCAGCACATGGAAACTCTCTTTACTTGTTGTTTGTTTGTTTGTGAGATGGCGTCTTGTTGTTACCAGGCTGGTCACTTGGGGTCTGTGGTGATCTCCTTGCGACAGGGACCTGTTGCAGCACTTCTGCCCACAGTGGGCTGCTCCCAGCCAAAGCCTGGGGGGAGGTAGACAGGGCCCTGCCTCTGCTTCCCCATGTTTTCTGTCTACCCTCCCCCGACTCCCTGGCTGCCTGGGCTCCTGAGGGTGGGCTGGGAGGAGGGGGCCAAAGCTGTCTTGTCCCCTGTGAGGGGCTTGGGATTCCTTGGAAGCTCCGTGTAGCTGGGCCGTGGCTTTGCCACAGTCCCCGGAAGGGCTGAGGACGTCTCCAGCTGAGCCTGGGCATCCTTGCCCCGCCCTTTCTCCTACTCACCCTCTTGGGCCAGCACTTTCTTGTGGCCCTACCTTCTCATCCAGCGCACCCCTGTCCCCGCCCTCAAGCCCTCGCGGGGTGGGGCGCGGCGTCCTGAGCAGCCACGTTTCCCTGTTCTGATTTTAGGACTTGCCTTGAAGATTTCTTGGGTGCCTTGTGGGCAGCAATTGTCTGCTGCCCAAGCTCCAGGTGTGCCTGTCTTTCTCTCGACAGCCCCTCCCACCCTGCCTTGGTGGCGGGGTGGAGGGAAGGGCCACTCGACAACTCTGGAGAAACAATCGTGAATTTCCTTCCGCTCCCTCCAGGCCCACCCCCTCCACTGTGGCAGTCACTGTCCTCAGACACCTCTTTGCAGGCCTTGCTGGGCCCGGCCAGGCCTCCCATTGGAACATGGGAGCAGTTGGCGCCTACTGGTTTGTTCTCTGCCTTAGGCCTTCGCCAGAATTGAAACGGAACTGTTTTTTAACATCTTGTTCCAGTTATATTAGCTGAGGGTAGTGGGCCAGCAGTTAGTTTTAACAGCACAGCGTGTCCTCTTTGGCTTATTGATGTTCCAGGCATTTCCCGTGTCCTACAATTACCATAGTTACACCCGGGGGAGAGAAGGCTGGCAGGTGAAGGAGTCTCAGAACTAGGCTACTAGTGGCTTTAGAGAGTTGTTAGTCACCTCATGGTTATAAAAGGTTGCTGCTGCTCCACAGTCAAGATAGGAAGAAGGTTAAAAGGGACCTCTAGAAGACCTCCAGATGTGTGTCCTTTGGTAGAGGCAGGCCAGGTGCACCTGGCTTTCCCAGGCTCCTGAGTGAGGAAGGGCACAGGAGATGAGGTGGGAACAGCCATGTGTCAGTCCTCATGCAACAGCGTGAAGCAGGATGGTGACTGCTCCCGGGGAAAACCTTCCATCATCATCCTGACCATCCTTCTCATGTTAACCAACAGTGAGGAGCTCTCATGACGCCATGCAGATAATACACTGAACACAGGCAAACAGGCTCCGCTTCTCAGCGGCTCATCTGAGTCTCGTGTAGCCCGAATGCAGACCGCCATCCTGCTGGATGTGATTCCAGTGGGATTTCAACTTTGGCTCAAGAATGTTCAGATTTCACACAGTGACGTGGAAGCGCTGGGAGGGACGTTGGGCATGCCAGTGCGTCCCAAACCATGAGGACAGAAGAGGGAGGGGCTTTGAGACACCTGATGTATCTACTGGAGGTAGCCTTCATGTCCATTTTTCTTTTCTGGACATTTATCTTGGCTCCCCATTGGTTCTCCTAGGCATCTCTGGATGGACTTGCTGTAGCCGAATTTCTGGCCCAAGGTTAGTTTCTGAGCTGGGTGTCTTGAGGGGATCAAATGATTCCTGGAGAGCTGTTGGCACCTTCCTCGCAGGTCAAAGGCTGTTAAGAGACTCTCAGTTCCTACATCCCATCCTTCTGTCCCAAATGCTTCAGTCACCAGACCCAGGGACACCTTGGCACCAGGAAGAATCTGGATGACATGAAGAGTCTTTTGAAGTCATGTACATGACATTACCCATGGGCCCCAACTGAAGATGGCTCAGTTTATGATTTTTCGACTTTGCGATGGTGCGCACACCTGTACAACCACTGTGTTTCTCCCTTTCAGCTTAGCATTCAAGAAATTATATGAGATATTCAGCACTTGTTATAAATAGGCTTTGTGCTGGATGAGTCTGCCCAATTCCAGGCTATAATGTTCCAAGCATGTTTAAAGATGAGTAGGTAAGCAATGTTACTCAGTAAACCTGGTGCTTTTTAGTTTTTTCAGCTCTGGGGATTAAATCCGAGGGCTCGTGCATGCTAGACTGGCACTCTACTGCTGAGCTACAGCCCTAGCCCTTTTAAAGTTTTATTGTGAGACAAGTTTTGCTAAATGCTGAGGCTGGCCTTGAACTTGAGATCCTCCTGCCTCAGCCTCCTGAGTAGCTGGATTATAGGCATGCACCATGGCATCGAGATGGGCTCGCTGCATTTTTTATTTAGGATATTTTTAATTCACAGGAAACATATTGGGATGTAGCTCCATTGTGATTGAAGGGGTCTCTTCCACTTAAATCAGAAATAACCAATCAGAGGCCAGAGCCAAAGAGAATGGAATTGGAGTGAAAAGGTATTTGCAGGACAAGGCTTAGGTCTGTGGGTAAGTAAGCTTGCAAACGTCCCACTTCTGGTGGGATGTACTGATTTACCCTGTCACTGGCAACATGCTCTCTGCAGGTAGGTGGGTCCCAGAGAGAAAGGAGCGGGTATTCTGAGCATGTCCAGCACCTTCCCACTCACCCGAGTGGTAAGGGGCTCCTTTCCCCTGGGGAAGCGATGAGTGAAAGGAGAAAGGAGGCACTGGAAGGGTGGAGGCAGGGCCTTTATACGGCAACCTCTGGGTGGGTGGGGGAACGGGTGTCTGCCTTCACCCCACGTAAACTTAAAACATGACATGGAGGTCAGTGTATCATGCTCTGACCTGCAATTGAGCCATTAGCTGGGATTCTGGACTCTTCTGGTCTTCCTATGGATCTCACGTCACCAACTTCTCTGCCCTGGGTAAGTCAGGGTCTCTATGTGCCTCAGTTTACTTATTACAACCAGAAGGGTAACAACAATCTTCATTTTAATAGGGTTGACATAAAGGCTGTTCTATTTAAGTTGAATATTGCTTTTATTGTGTATTTGTGTGGTTCATTATAATATTAATCATTAATAAATCATGCACTCCATTTAAGAACCTGGCTTCTTAAAAATGTATGAAAATGGCTACAGACAATGGGATATTACTCCAGGGCTAAAAGGAAAGCAGCTATCAAGCTATCAAAAGAGGTGGAAGAAACATAAATGCATATTATGAAGTGAAGGATGATGATCTGAAAGACTCCATACCATAGGGTTCCAACTCTGACATTCTGGAAAGGGCAGAACTATGGAGACAGAAGATCAGTGGCGACCAGGGGCCAGGGAAATGGGGGGATGAAGATGTGGGACACATGGCCTTTTTAGGACTCTAAAACTGTACACTGCGGTAGTGGTGGACACATACTATTATTCATTTGTCAGAAATCTTAGAATGGTTGGTTTGCACCAAGCCTGAACCCTAATATAGTTTGGAGTTCGAGTGGGGAGTGACGCGTCGACATGGCTTCGTGGTGTAAGTCACCTTGACTGTGCTGGTCTGGTGTAGGATATTGGTGGTGGACGAGGCTGGGGACACGTGGACACTCTCTGCACTGTCTGCTCAATTTTGCTGTGAACCTAAAGCTGCTCTTAAAAAGTAAGGTCTCTTTAAATTCACATGCACATATATGAATGAAAATGGGTTGATAGGCCTGGGTCTTTTTATTCTTAGAAGTCCAGCCTGTTTTGTCCCCAAGGTCTGCCAACAAAATCCTCCTCCATGTTTGAAGTGGACGTGGGGCTGCAGAGGGAGGGCCTGATTCTCACGACCTCACCTTCCTCTGCACACAGGCCGTCGGGGCTGCTGTGCTCAGGCGCATCCTTGCACAGAGAACACTGCCAGCTCAGCAGTGCACGGCGGACCCTAGACACAGGAGTGTTATTTAGTCTAGAAACTCTCAGAGGAAATATCCGCTTGCACGTGAAAAATCTCTGGAATTTCTGTTCCTCTCTGTCCAGTGTCCTGTAACTGCTAAAATGCCTCAAAAAGCTCCTGTGCTCAACCGTGGCCTTCCTCTGGGCGGACCACCTCCATGACTCTAGGCACTTCTGTCCTGCCTGTGTCATTTAAGAGCAGCCCCTGTCCCCCTGAGACTGGCTGTGCTGGGGTAGGCTCCTCTCAGGTCAGAAGCCAGAGCTTTCAAGCAACTGGAGAAACCGAGGAAGAAAATTCAGAGTCCTCAAGCCCCGGTGCTTGGCTACCTTAGCCTCGCCATTTTTCACTCTTTAATTCGGGACAACTTGGGGTGCTGTGGACAGCAGAGACCATGGGCTCGTCTCCTGACACCTGCCTTACTCTGAGCCTCTCCTGGGGTTGCCCTTGCTACATGTCCCCCTGTTTCCCATTCCCTGTCTCTCTTTGAAGTTCTCTTTCCTCCCTTGAGTTCTCTCTCTCCAGGGGCAGTGAGGGTGACAGATGTGAGTTTATTTAGATCAAGCGTGCTGAGACCCAGGGGTGTCAGGGCCTCACTAGAGCGCTCAGTGAGAACACAGGCCCAGTGTCTGCGCTCACCTTCTAACATGAAAACCAGGAACGCTCTGCCCCCCTTCCTCCCCTCTCTGCCCCGCATCCCAACACCCTGTCTGGGGCCTGTCCTGTCTCCACCTTAGCCCAGTTTCAGCAGCGAAGGCGAAAGACCACAGCTTTCCTGCTCCTTTTAGAAATGACTTTTATAAATGCCTTTCTCTTCATGCCCCAGGCTGGGTTCCAACTCACGTGGAAAAGAATCCCAGGGACCCTTTGGAAAATGAGAGATGTTCAAGCACCAGGTGTGGGTGTTTAAAATAGAAACCTGCTTACATTGCACTTAGAATAACAACAACTGGCACTTTGAGGTCCGGGTTCTTTTTAGAAGACTAACATTTGACTTCCAGACAATTCCGGCCAGTCTCAACATCCCGTGAATTCACTGTAGCAAATGCTGGAGCTCTGCGGGCCACTCTGCCCAGGCAGCTCAAATTTCGAGTTTAGGAGTTTATTTTCTAAGTTATATGCTAAGCTTCCCACATTCCAAAATACACACACAAGGACTGTTTTGCAAAATGCAGTCATACATGGGAATTTTATGACATCAAGCTCTTAAAAATGTGGAAACTTTGGTTTCAAAACACTTGATGGGGCAAATAATAAAGTGCTTGATTTGCTAGTCTTTGCTGAAGGTCTGCTCCTGCCACTGTGGCCCACATGAACCCAGTGGCCTGGACCTAGAAGGCAAAGTCAAGAATTCCTGTGCTCTAGGTCTCAGCACAGCAGCCTCTCTGATCTGGAAATATTTCCCCTTCAAACAGGAATGGAGGGGTTACTGTGGGGTCACTCACAAGCTCATAAAAGACATTTTCAAATGAAAGAAGTTTGGATTTGTTGGGAGAATCCCCATGAACTTTGGAATTATAAACCTGTGAGCCTATTATGTCTCTGAGGCAGGCGGAGTGGGGACGGGGTGACAGTTGGGTGGGGAAGGGAATGAGGCCTCACTTCCTCCAGGTGTCCCTTACACACACTTTCCAGTCAGGCTGCTGGCAGTGTGCGGCCCCCACCCCCTTCCCGTGGCTGTCAGTTTGCCAGTTCTCTCTGGAAACCCAGGCGGTGGCCCTGCAGACAGCCTGCCAGCTCTGGGGCTCTGCTAGCAGGCAGGGGAGGCCAACGGCATTTCAGGTGAACTTCCCACCTTGGGTGGGTAAAAAGGCAAGACCAATGGGCCCCAGTAGCACAGGCACCTGCGTTCCGGAGTCGCAGAGGCCTGTTCGTCCTCCGAATGGTCCCACTTTGCCATGTCTCTAGGGAAAGCAGTTACATGGAATGAGGAATCAGAGGGGCAGCCCGTGAAGGGACAGAGGCACAGGGACGGAGTTCTGGTCCAGCTTCTCGAATCTCCCTGAGGGATCAGAAGACACAGTGGCTACCTTGAGCTTAAGAGCTGAGGTTCTAGAAGTACAGTGACTTTCTCAATCACTGCAGAAACTTGCAGGAGTGCCAGTGTCTAGGCTTGTGCCTGGTGTGTCGTGGACACTCAGGAAGTACTGCAGAAGGACCATGCCAGGCACTGTTGGGCACACTGTGGCAGGAAATACGTGTCAACTCTGCCCACGCGGAGCTGGTGTTCCAGTGGGGGAGGCAGGTAAGGAGCGAGGGGTGCCGTGAGCTGCTTTAGATGGGGGTAAAAGGAGGAAGTCACGCATGGAAGGGGACAGGCATAGAGGGTGGGGGACAGAGAGTGGCCAGGAAGGCCTCAGTGGAATGGGGAATGTGAGTAAAGACTGAGAGGACGGGCGAGAGGAAGCCACGTGGGTGACCCAGGAGAGTGGCTCAGGCACGTGCCAGTCCCTGAGTCTCACGCGTGCAGACAGCAGCAGAGCAGCTGCAATCAAGAGGGCAGAGCGTGAAGCGTGAGCTTTGCTTGGGGCCTTCCGTGGTTCTGATGGGTCTCCCAAAGTTCACATGCCCGAGACTTGATTCCCAGAGAGAGAGGCTGGAAGGTGGATCTTCACCAGGTGCTGTCACAAGGCTCTGCCTCCACAATGGACCAGCGCTGTCACGGCAGGAGCAGGTTCCTTACGAAGGACAGTTCAGTCCCTTGTCTCTCTTCCCCCCAATCTTGTCCTCTGCCTTCTGCCACTCTCTCTTGTCAAACTCTCCAACGGTCCAGGAGATTTTCAGAGCGCCTTTCCCCACCTCAGTCAGCACCCAGAGTCCCCATAGGAGCCAAAGAACCCACTGTGCAGGTCTGTGAGAACGCTTTTCTCAGGGGCTCAAACACCTGTCCAGACCCAAGGTACTCACTCCCTGGGACTGCTCCTGATACTTACCTAGACTGTGAACCCAGAGAACATCACTCCTTAAATGTGTGCCCTTAAAACGAGCATTTTGAGTGTTTTTGGTTTGTTTTTGCTGGTATGTGGGGGTGGCCTGGGGGACACTCTGGCCTGTGAGACACCTCTACCTTTGGAGGTGGCTTCCACTGCACTGAGTCACTCTCACACCACCCAAGTAGAGCCATCCTGGAATAAATAATTTAAAATAAACAACCATACCCCATTTCCTGGCAGTTCTGCAGCCCATGAGGGGGTGGCCCAAGGGCGAGATGTGGCAATACCAAGAGGGCAGGTTGAAGAAGGAGCTGTGCTGTGGGAAATGTGGACATGATCTCATCGCGCCAAGGCTGCAGCCTGGCTGAGTCTGCTTCTACAGGGAGCAGGGAGAAGAGCCAGGCCCCAGAAAGTTCCAGGGGCTAGTGGCTAACATGGGTGGGGCAGGCAGGTGGCCCTGAGGTCAGACACATGAGGGCCAGATTGCAGTGGGACCCTGTCCGCTGACCAGCAGCTCCATTCCTGTGCTGAACCCCAGCTGGGCTGGGAACTGACCTCATTCATGAAGTAAACATTGAATCAGAAACCAGCAGGCCTAACCCTGGTGGAGTGGAAATAACGTGGACCTTTCCATAATTATGAAGCTGCCAGCTGGACTTGGCAAGAGAATCTCTCAATATGTCCATCGGAATGAGTTCATTATCTTTTCTTGCCAACCTCATCAGAGGCCAATTGCCTTGTTGCGGTTGGGATGATTTGTATTAAAATGCTTTACTTACATTTTAGTCTGTAGATTCTAATAATGCACTGGAAAGCAGTGTAGTCTAGCAACTGGAAGACATATTGGGAAGGCTTGATTGGCGTCAGGTCCTGGCTGCATCTGCAGCTTGTCCTGTGAATCAGCGGTCCCTGCATTCAGGCTTGGGGACTGTTAAGGGGCAGGGATGTATGGTGAGGTGCTGTCTCAGGAGTGGATCTTGGCTGGGTATAGCCCTGTTATGTGTTCCGCCTCGAGGTCACAAACACCCACCCTAGGTGTTCACAGTCCACCTGGGGATGCTCAGGTCACTCACACTTGCCTTCCCTTTCTCAGTCCTTCCTCGCCAAATGGCTTGTTCGGGAGATGAGTTATTTTTTACTCCATCCTAACTGAGGTCACTGTTTGCAATGCAGTTTCACAATTCTAGGGAGAAATAATCTCCAGTCATTCCTTTTTCGCTCCATTTACATATAGAAGCAGTAGAACGTTGTCATTCAGAGTCCCAACCACAGGGCCAGACTGCCTGAGTGCAAAGCCCGACTCTAAGTCTCAGAAGGGTGACCTTGGGCAGTTCCCTGTGTCTGTGTCCTGTGCCTCCATTTCCCCATCTATATAAAACAGGGCGAGAACAGCACCTATTTTACAGGGGTGCTGTGAGGACTTAGGGGTCATCCACACAAAGCCAGCACATACTAAGAGCTCAGGAAGTATTAGCTTTTGTCTTAGGCTGTCTGTGCTGCTTTAGCAAACTACCAAATTCCAGCTAATTTGTAAATAGTAGAAATTTATGTCTTGTATTTCTAGAGGCTGGGAATCCAAGGTCAAGGTACCAGGATTGGTGTGTGGTGAGGGCTCCTTGCTGTTTCTCCACAGGGCAGAAGGGAAAGGGGGGCTGAACTCACACCCTCAAGCCTTTCATAAGGGCACCTAAACTCCTGAGGGTGCAACCCAAGGCCTGCCCCCAATACCACACTGCCTAGTCAGCGTGAGGTGCAGAGGGGACACCATAAGCAAGCCATGTAGCATTTGTTACCATTATCACTATTATTATTCACCTGAATGAGCAAGAACAGACACAACAGAAAGGCCATCTGTGCATCATTTACTGCTAAATGTACGAGGCGTAAATCCATAACTACATTCCAGGCGTGATGATAAGAAGCCAGGTGACCAGAGTGGTGATGATGTCACTGCCACTTAAATCAGTAACCTAATCCCTTTTTCAATGTCTTGATCTGTTATGTGGAGTTAATGTTTACTGTTCTTTCCTAGGACGGTCTCGTATGACTTTGAAGTTGATGTAATTCACAGGACGCTTCCGTATTTTCTGGATTACACCTAGAGCTGAAGAGGCCCCTCTGGAAGGGCCGTGGAAGATGCTTCTTCAGCTCATGAGCAGCTGCCATTTTCTCCCTTGGATGAAGCCATTGTCCCCATTTCCTTTTGATGCTGTCAAAGCTATTAATGAACCCTCCTCCTAGCACCTGGCCCTGGCCCTGCATAGAGGAGAGGAGGTACCTTCTTGATCTGAGAGAATGCTGAGCCTGGGTGGCAGACGAGCCTCAGCAGGGTGCCGTGAAGATTCAGGGAGGGTCAAGACCAAAGCTCTAGATTCCAAAAATTCATGAATTGGATAAACTGAAGGCCAATGAGCTTAGAGTTGATCCTGGGGAAAATTCTGGAGCAGACAATCCAGATCATCCAGTGACTGGTGATATGTGTGTCAACCTTCAGGACCCAAGGGATGTAGTATATGGGGTGAACACTTTGCCACAGGGCCCTGCTTTTAACAATAATTTGACTGTCTCTCGTGAAACCCCTATGGACAGAACAGTGGCAAACAAGCTGCTGGAGCCTGAAGATGCGTCTGTGGAAGGTGGCACAACTGGTACAAGGCCACACTCCCAATTAAGGCCAGGGCTGGAACCCTTGGACAGGCCCTGTGTCCCAGGTGAAAGTTCTGACACTGCCCAGGACTCCTGAGCATGGGGAGGTGGAACTGTGACAGCAGATGGGATGGTGTCATCCCAAGGCATTCCCTGGTGGCCTGCCAAGCAGTTCTGTCCTTGCCCTTAAGCTCTTTAACATTCTATCAACAACTTGGATGAGGCCAAAGATAACTGCTTATCAACTGTGCAAATAACACCAGTCTGGGAAGGAAGGCCAATATGTTGGAACTGCAGATCAGGATCCAAAATTATCTCAACAGCAAGGAATGATTGGTTGAATCCAACAAGATAAATTTAACAGGAATACATGTAAGGTCCTGTATTTAGCTCCAAAACTTGATTGCAAAAGTGTAGGATGTGCTTGGGAAACATGTCCAACCCTATCCATAATCAAAGAAATGCAAATTAAAGCAACCATGAGATAATTGTTTTTTCTTATCAGATTGGCAATGATTAAAAGAATGAAAATTCCCCAAGTTGGTGGCTAGAGTGTGGGGAAATAGGCTTTCTTGTAAACCACTTGTGGGCGTATAAACAAGATCTCCCTTCCTGGAGGGTAATCATGAAACATATTGCAAAAACTCTAAAATGAACCATTTGTCCAAGAAGTTTCATTTATAGAAATGTATCCAAAGACAAATATGAGAAGATTTATGCACAAGTATATTCATAAAAGCACTGTTCAAAAAAGACACTGTTTGGGGGAAGGAAGGTGTTCAGTTTAGGAACAGAAGACTTGGAGGCCTCAGAAAGGTACCAAGTGGCTATTGTCAAATACGTGGTGCCAAAAAACGGGAGGAAGCAGGGTCTTTACAGGTCCTGAGGCCAGACTTACAAGATCATGACTACATCTTTTAAGACCAGAGTTTCTGATAAACAGATTTGGCCTAACATTACAGAGAAGATTCTAGCAGTTAATTCTGTCCAAAACCAGGGCAGGCTGCCTCACACCTTCCTCCAAGGGTGTGGAGGACACAAGCAGGGTATTTAGCCACTGGGATGAAACATTTTTATGGTTTCTTTCAACAGGAAGAGGCACTGAAACTTTGTTGCACGAAACTACTCAAGGCAGAGTCACCGCTCAAGGTGGAGCAGGTGGGAACACTCATCAGGTTCCACTTCCAGACCTGAATTCCAGAAATGAAGTGAGGACCCTTCCAGTTGTCCATTGGCACCCTTACTGAGAGCCTGCAGGAGATGACCCCCATCCCTCCTCTTGCCTCAATATTTTAGGAACTCTTTAGCACCCCATGGGAAACGCAAGAGAACACTTAGCTGAACTTGAAAAGGAATAAAGATAAGCTCTCCTTCTGTCACCTAATTCTGCTGTATTGGGGCTGCCAGAACACAGACAGAAGAGCTAAGGGTTTCACGGCTCTATCTATATCTCCTCTTTTGCATTCCTCTCATCTGAGACTTTCTGTTTAAATCAGCAGTCACGTGTGTCTAAAGCATATCTCACCTGTATCTCCAAATACAGAGCAGCCAGTGTTCGGGAGGCGTATCCTCAGTGTTCTCTCGCTCACCACTTCAGTCGATTAAGCCTTTCCCAGCCTCCTTTTCACTCCATCCTTCCACCAAACATGTCAGGGTGCCTTTAGGAAGACTATCCCTTGGCAAACCTATAAGGAACCCTTGCTGCAAGTGAGGCATCAAACACTGTTATGCTACCTCTGGGACCAAGGTAGCCTCCCTCCAGCCCATTTGTGGCCAGAGTAATCTTTTCATAATTTTTTTTTTTTTATGCTGGGGATGGAACAGGGCCTCATACATGCTAAGCAAGCACTGTAACACTGAATTGCACCCACCTTTTTTGACAGTGTCTTGCTGAGTTGCCCGTGCTGGCCTCAAACTTGCAATCCTCCTGCCTCAGCCTTCCCACTAGCTGGTGGGATTATAGGCGTGTGTCACTCTGCCCAGCTTATAAGACAACTGTGACCACGTCACTCCTAACAACAGCTCTAAGTAGCCTCCAAGGCCCTGCGCTAATTGTCCCTTGCTCACCCCCAACATATCTCCTACCAAGACCCCTTGCACTGAGCTCAGGCCGTATGGGCCTTCCATTTCTTCTAACTTGTCACACTCCTTCCAGACATAGAATCTGCACATATTCTTTCCCCTGCCTGGAAATTTCTACTTGTCCCATCCCTCCTTCCCACACTTCCTTTGGATCTAATGTTATGAGCTGAATCATGCTCTGTCTCCCCTTAAACTCATATGCTGAAGCTCTAATCCTCAGTGTGTCAGAAAGTGACTGCATTTGGAGATGAGGACTTAACAAGGTAATAAATTAAAATGAAATTGTCAAGCACCTGCATCCATAGTCCCAGCTACTCAGAGGATGTCTTGAGCCTAGGAGTTCAACACCAACTTAGGCAACATGGTGAGGCTCGGACTCAACAGAAAAAAGGAGAGATGTCAACAGAGTCTGATCTGACTGGTGTCCTTAGAAGAGATTAGGATACCAGTGAGACACCAAGGGTGTGAGTGCAAACACAGGAAAGACTGTGTGAGGACATGGCAAGAGGGTGGCTGACTGCAAGTCAAGGAGAGAGGCCTCGGGAGAAACCCCGCCTGCTGGCACCTTGATTGTGGACCTCAGCCTTCACACCTGTGAGGAACTAAGGATCTGTTGTTTAATTTGCCCAGTAGGAGGCACTTTGTTATGGTAGCCTGAGCAGAGTTCAGAAATCATTCTCTGAGGGAAGCTCTTCCCTATCCCTGGAGGCACTGTCTGCTTTTCCTTTATTACATGTGTCACAATTCATGAAGAGTCACTGATGCGGAGGACCGTGTGGCTGCAGCTGTCCCTTCCTTGGTGCGCAGACTCCAGGAAGCCAGGAATCAAGTGCACTTGATTATGGCTCCACAGCCATTACTGTGCTTGCTAGCCATGCGGGGAGATGCTCGAAAGAGCTGAACCAAAGGTGGAGGTATTATTTTACCCCTATTAAAAGTGAGGAAATTGAGGTTTGGGAAGGTTAAAAACACTTCTTAAAGTTCACAACTGGTAAAGGGCACTGGAACCCAAGCCCCTGATGCTTCTGCTCTTAACCCATTGATGAACCCCTGAATTTGAAAATGCATCCATTCTCTCTACAGATCCGTGTTGATCTTCTGTGATGTGCCAAGTTCTGGGTAGGAATTGAGGACATGACAATGACAAACCAACTCAGGCCTTCATTTTGAGAGGGAGATCAAATAAAATAAAGAAATAAATTGTATAGTATTCATATATGTAACACATTAAATATGTTATATTATATATAAATTATAACAATTAAAACACATTATATGTTTATATATAAAGTTACATATATATATATATATATATATATATATATATATATATATATATAAAATGATGGTCCCCTGAGACTTCGTCTAGTGGTGCCATAGCTGTCTTTGTGTAAGCACATTTTATGATGTTTGCTCACTGACAAAGTTGCTTAATGGTGCATTTTTCAGAACACATACCTTTTGTTTACTGACACAACTGTCTATATTATGCACAACATGTATAAAGCATATTTATGTGCAGGTGATAAACACAATGGAGCAAAAACGAAACAAATAGGCATATTGGCTTGAGGGAGTCAAATTTGCAACTTAAAAGCAAGAAATGTTTGAGCCAAGCCTTGAACTCAGTGATGGAAGGAGCCTGGGGGATACCAGAGAGTGAGTTCTATGCAGAGGTAAGAGTAAGTTCAGTGTCCTGGAGGCAGAAGAGAGTTTGGCAAATGGTCAGTGTGTCTGGACATTGATATTAGACAATCAAGGGAGCCAAGAATAGGAGAGGCTCAGCAAGGTTCTAGGAGCCTGGTCCTGTAGGACATTTCTAGATATGGTAAAATTTTGGCTTTTGGGGCTGGGGTTGTGGCTCAGCCGTAGAGTGCTCAGCTAGCACATACGAGGCCCTGGGTTTGATCCTCAGCACCACATATAAAATAAATAAAATAAAGATATTAAAAAAAAATTGGCTTTTACTTGAATAAGGTGGGAATCTTTGGAAGGTTTTTCTGAATAGGCACGTGATATAAACTGACTGAATTACTTAGGTTGTTATGTGAACACAAACTGAGGGGGTGTGAGGATGGCCTTGGGCCTAAGCCTAAGCAACTCCATTTTAAAAACTCCAGTTTGAAACCTGCAATCTCACCAGGCACACCTACCGGAGCCATCCAGTATGGCCCTCAGATACAAACAAGTCATTGGCTGTCCTCACCTGATAAGAGGGAAAGGCAAAAAGATCAGAGTGGGGACCACCAGACCAGATGTTTTAACCCCAGGGTAAATGATGTCACTGAGAAAGATGGTGGTAGCTGATAAGGACTGAAAGGGGGGGAGGCTGTCAAAAGACCCAAAACTTAGTATAAATAATAGGGCAAATAAATAGACATTCAGCAGCCGACACTGATGCACACAAGCCTGAGAGCCTGATGAGGACCTGGAATGACATCCCAGCTCTTCTCATCTGCCTAAACCTCTGTGTTGTTCTCACAGATCTCAAACTCTACAGCCACATCTTGGCCCTGGTGAGCACCGCAACTTCTCCCTAAGACCACCTCCTCAGCTGGCCGTCAGCTCCACCCCAGGAGAAACCTACCTTGGTTTCTGATCTATCACCACAGTCTGAGTGAATGTTTATCTGCTGGACTTAGAGCCTAAGGCTTAAGATTTTTGATGTGACACTTGAACTTGACATGTAGAGGGAATGTTTGTCATGATCCTGTCATGATTAAATGTGTTTGCAGTGCTTAGAATTAATCTAGAGTTTTTTGCAATGAATTGATTATGTCTATTGCAGTGCCTAGCAAAAAGGATTGTCATTTCCTTGATTAAGAACCTATAGAGTGAAATTGTATTGAGTGATTAAGTAAATAAAACTTGAAAAGGGCAGAAGCACATGGACATTCTTTTTATTTCTCCCCCTCGACTGCCTAAGTTGCACCTTTTGTGACAGGGGGAGAGGGTCAAGTGTAGAAGCAGGGAAACCAGTTAGGAGGCAATTACAATCACCTGGGTGAGAGATGATGTGGGCTTGTTCTAAGATGCTGTCAGGTGAGGCTGGCAGTGCTGGTGATCCAACCCAGGGTCTCATGCATGCTAGGAAAACACTCTACTGCTGAGCTACCCCCAACCTCTGGACAGCTTTTCAGAAAAAGCCAATAGGATTTGCTGACAGACTGGATATGGGACCAAGGAGCAGTCAAAGTTTGGAAGCTGAGAAGCTGGAAACATGGAAGAACCACTCTCAGAGGAAGCATTCCAAGCTGGAGGTAGACAGATGGGAACCATCAGCATATAGATATTGTCTTTAGAGCCACAAAGCAGGATGAGATTATCAGGAGATTAAGTGAAAAGAAAGAAAAGTCCAAGAAGCCAGTGCTGGGGGCATTGCTACATTTAGAGGTCAGGGGAAAGAGAGCAGTACATTAGACAGAGAAGCAGGGACCAGAGGTGGAAGAAGAAATCCAGAGCGTGCAACTCCAAAAACGAAGTGAAGAAAAGTTTAATGGAGGAGAGGATAAGAAACCGTATTAAATGTCGCTAATAGAGCAGGCAAGACCAGGATTGGGAACAGGCTGAAAGTGTGCCAGGAGCGGGTCAACACAGTGGGAAGGGAGAACTGGACAGGGAGTGCACTTTCAAGGACATTCAGGAAGAGAGAGATGGGTGGGGATGGAGTCATGAAAAGGGTCTCTTGGGAACACAAATAACATTTATATGCTGACAGGAATGATCATGAAGAAAATCGGACTCAAAAAAGTGAAGTTACCTCTGGCACTAGTCTGCTCTTCCTTCTTACCCCGGCGTTACCCAAGTGGTCAACTCAGTCTTATTGGGGCCTCCCGCCTCACACGGAATCCATCCTAGGGCTGTCTGAATTTTTATTTTAACGGAGTCTTGCGATATTCAGTACTTCAGGTCAGGAAGGCCCTCGCAATGACTCTGGGCTCTGACTTGGTTCTGGGGACTCACGCATCCCCGCAACAGCGCACGCCCCGCTCCCAGGGAAACCTCCCCGGACTACGCCGCCGCAGCGTCTCCCGCGCGCCTTGGAAAGCCACCGCGTCAGCTGACCAGTTCTTCTCCAATCCCGTGTCAAGGGCGGGGCTCGACGCGCCGTCTCCACAGCAACGTCTACGCCTGTCTGGGCTCGGGGTTTCTGCACCGCCGGAGGCGCTCACGGATGACGTCACGACCCGCTCCGTGGGCGTGAAGCAAGCCCCGCCCCAGCCGAGGCAGGTGTGAAGGGGCGCACGGCCTCCGACACCGCGCATGTGCACCCCCGGGCTGGCGCACGCGTGCACCTTCGGCTTGCAGTCTGCGGCGGGCGCCTTGTCGCCTGGGGTCGGGTGGGAAGCTGGCGGTAGCCCAGAGTCAGGTTACCCTCCCGTCCCTTTAGTAATGCCAGAGCTTATCCGAGAGGCGGCGGTTTCTGCCTGGTTCTCGGAGCAGTGGAGGAGCTGGAGCAGGCATTCGTTCCCTTCCGCCTGGCACATTCCCGCCTGCGCCCGAAAGGCCGCAAACCAGTCCGAACGTGCCCGTCGGGCTTACAGATCGCTGTGGCCCACGAGCTTCGTCTCGCAGGCTGTCTCCTTTCTGAACTGGTGCGCCTGGGTGCTGTATGCGGGAGAGATCAGTGACCATGCTTTTTAGCCCAGGTTGTGGAGTAGGTAACCAGACTCCGGCTGAGGACCTGAGTTCTGCTCCGAGCGTGCCAGGACCTGAGACTTCTGTTGGTTGCCTGTGGTGCTTTCTCCCCTATTTAAGATTTTGAGCTCGGATCCAGACAGTTGATCCTGCTAAGCAAAGGACCTGCAAAAAAAAAAAATGAGGTGGCTCTTCTAAAACTCAGAATTCCTTGGCTCAGTTGGTATTCATTCACTAACACTGAGCATCCATTCCTTGCCGGGCACTTGGTAGATTCCTGGGGCTGCTGCAATGAGAATGGCACAGTGTGCCACCAATGCCAAATACCACATTTCACTGAGTAATCCAAGAAGCATTTATTTAACACCAACAGCGTTCTGAGCACGGGTTATTACCGTTTATTGAAAGACTAGAGTGTGATTTAGGGCCTAGCAGGAATCAATTTTAATCTGAACCTTGGCCCTGCTTCTTACTTGCTGGGTGAGTTATAACTCCCTCTGTGTATCAATTTCATGATTCTTAACAATGGGCGTAATGCCTACCTCTTAAGAGTAATATGAGAGTTAAACCTCATGCCTTTTCTTTCCACTTCCTTATATTTCTTCCTGTTAGAAGATAGGGGGTTGGATGGAAAAATAAGCAGTCATCAAACTGTGTCTCACCGCTTGCATAGAGGACAGCATCACTAATGGTGCTCAGCCCCCCGACCAGCACAGGACCCCAGTGGTCACTCAGATTCTCTTGCAAATTGGTGTAAAAGCAGCTTTCATTCAGACACTGCTTTTTGGTATACATGCTGAGGCCATATTATGTTGAAGCAGAGCCCTCTCACTACATCCCCAGACAGCTCCTCTAAAACCACTGAAATCCAAAAGGAGAAGATCCCCCTTCTTCCAACTGCTCGGTGACTGGACTCTAACCATAGGCCTGATGTCGTGGAGCAGCCTGGATCAGATCCTGCCTGGGTTACTGTCTGGGGAGCTGGGCGTGCGGTGAGGGTTGGGGAGCCAGCATCTGACTTCCTTGTCACCACAAGGTCTGTGGTTTCTAACCCTGTCTGCATCCGAGTCCCACTAACCAACAGCAGGAGAGAAAACAGACGTGTACACAGGCAGCCACACACGCACCCAGACTTGCATAGCCTTCAGAGGAAGTGGAGCGCCAGATGTTCTGGGTTTCCTGTTCGATGCTTCCACAGCTGGTCGAGTCTGTGGCTGTGGTTTGTCTGTCTGGGGCTCATGTGAAAGACAAAAGCTGGGCTGACGGGAAACCTCCCAGCCCCCCCACCCGCCCCCCTCAGCTCTGACTGATCAGTTACATGGAAACCTGGCAGGTCAGATATTTCCTGAAACACTCAGAGCTGAATTCTCCCAGGAAGAGGCTGAATTCCCCTGTCCCCAAGGAGCATCTCCTAGACTGATGATTGACCCACATAGAACCTGGGGCTGATGGAAACCTCTTTAATATGCCATATATCTAGACTGCTGTCTCCAGTGAATGGAAGGATGCTGAGGCCAGTTTGCAATAGTGTAATTCAGAGGCTGACACTTGGAAACCCTCAAGGAGGCCAGGTGCAGTGGCATGCACTTGTAGTCCCAGCACTTGGGAGGCTGAGGTGGGAAGATCACTGGGGCCCCGGATCAAGGCCAGCTTGGGCAACACAGTGAGACCCTGTCTCAAACTCACACACACACACACACGAAGGAATGATAGGGAACTGTGTCTTTGGGAATTGGATGTAGAAGTCCCAGCTGAGCCTTGGATTCTAAGAGACAAGGGTTGGAAGCAGCACTATGCTGCTGATTTGCAATGTGCAAGTAATTTAACTTCTCTGGTCCTGGTTTCCTCATCTGTGAAACACAATAGCATCAACTTCACATGAAGGTCCCTTGAGACACAGTGCATAGATTTGCTTGATGGAGTCTCTTGCCCATAGTAACTGCACAGTAAATGGCTGGCTTCCATTTTCTCCATGCAACACTGAAGTCTATTGAGTGAGAAGCAAGACAAAGCAAAGGAGATCAAACAAGCATCAGCCAACACCCTGATCCAGGACAATTGCCTGCGACATGATACAGCAAGAGTGCTATATTCATGGTGGTGTCCAGAATGGGGTATGGGAAGAAGGGCCTGTGGTCATCCCTGGGTGTGGAGTAGGGTTTAGTGTCTTGGGGCGGAGGGGAGAACAGGCAGAATGGTCTCCTCTTTGCTCAGTGGTGGTCATAATAATTATGGCTCTCGTTCAGTCTGCATTGGGACCCACCCAGGTCACAGGTCACAGGGACCCCTGCCCAGGGCCCCATCCTCTAGCAAGCTCCACTTTGGTCCTTTTCTAGCTGCATCCCTTCTTATAAAGCGAGGCATCCGCAGGCACGAGCAAGCATTAGGGTCACTGTCTCTGATGTTCACATTGTCAGCTCTGTGCAACCTTGGGCAAGTTACTTTACCTTTCTGTGCCTCTTTTTTTTCATCGGTAAAACTGATAATAACCACATCCTATGGTGGCTGTGAAGATGATTTAATACTTGTAAAGCACTTAGAGCCTCTGCTGGCACGTAGTAGAAGATCAATAAGTGCTATTTCCAATATGAATGTGTTTGATTCTTACGGCAACCTACTTCTAGCTGTATTGAATGATGAGCTCTATTGAACAGATGAGAAAACTGAGGCACAGAGAGGCAATGTAATGCTTCAGGGTTGCACAGGAGGCTGAGACTTTACTGCAGTTCTGACTCTTTCTGGTGCATGAAGTCTGAGCTACAGTTCTGACTCTGGTGCATAAAGTCTGAGCTGCACTTCTTTCTGTCACCCGGGCGGCCTCCACCCCTACCCTGCTCTCTGCTCTACGATGCTTGGTTTCTTCCTCTGTCCAGGATCTCACCACCTGCAGCCCCAGCTGGACTCACTCGTCCAAATCCAGGTCTTGATTTTTGACTGTTTTCCCGACAAACCTTCCCTTACAGTTGTTCCTCACTGGGAAGAGCCCTAGTTAATTCACAAGAAGTCTCGAATATTCTGGGACTATTTGCAGTCTAACCAAAAGACGTGTCTCTTGTGGGGAATTTCAGCCACAAAGAGCAGTCTGGCCAGGGGGACATTTTTGTGTGCTGTATTCCACAAACACCCCCACCCTGGCTCTGGGGGTGGCTTCCTCTCCCCTGCTGTATGAAGCTGGCTGGTAGAAAGAAGAAGCAGGGTACGAGGTCCTCAAATTTAGCCTGATTATTGCCTGAGAAGCTTTAAAATGAGCACCTGAGGTGCTGGCCAGGTGTGTGCACTCCCTTTTGAGAATACTGAAACACAAGACTAAGTTCAAGCACTTGTATTAGCCATGTGACCTTGGACTTAGTCCTTCTGAGCCTCCATGCTCTTGTCTTTAACTAGAATCAAGCCTCTCTCCTGACCTATGAGGGCATCAGTGACAGCGCTTCCTGGCCTGTCGGTGCTGGGTGGGAGTGAGTGCCATGTTCAGGTTAGGGCTCCAGTACGTCAGGAACACCAAGGATGGCCCAGACCAGGCCTAGCCTCGGAGAAGTTCCTTAAATCTTTTGGGCTCTTGAACTTAAGCTGATGTCTTACTCTCCCTGTCTGTCCCAGCAGGTCGGCGGGCAATCCTCCTGCACAGACTCATGCAGGGACCCAGGCTGAGAGTTTGCCCATCTTGCGTCTGCACCTTCTGGAACACACACCTCCATAATTGCAGCACGTAGGAAAGAGCCCCTAGAGGACAGGACAGGGGCTTTTGTGGCTCAGTTCCATTGGTCAGCACGTGCCTCACGGCCCAGCGGGGACTGTGGGGGAGCACTGCTGTTTCTGCCATGGGAAGTGTCCAGGAGTCAGGAGGACTGAAAACTCTTGGTCCAGATTCCCAGCTTGGGCACACAGACATGGCTCATGAGAGAACGGGAAGCAGCGCTCTTTGCTTGCGTTGTTTTTTTGCCTCCTGCGTCCTGGGAGGCTCCGCTTTGCTCTCTCCTGTGAAGTGCAGTTTAATTTGTCTGGGCGTGTGTTTGCGTTTTCCTTTTTCTCCTTCTTGCCTACTCTTGAGACACAGGAAGAAAAGCAGTCTGCCTCAAACAGCCAACTGTCTGGCCCAGGCCCCCCCACGATGGACAGGAGCATTTCCCAGGAGGCCAAGGGCCCTCCCGGTTCCAAGGGACCCAGGAGCCTGGGCCCGGGAGGCTGCTGGACCCAGAGGGCCCTGGATAGGATGAGCAGAGGCGGAGGCCACGTTCCTGGTGCCCACACCACCGCTGGTCTAGGCACTTGGAGTAGAGCACAGCCAAGTGCAACCCAGATGTCTTTGGCAATGGAGAACACTAGACTGGAACCTGCCATCTGGGGCAGCAGTTTTTCTGGAGCACGCAGCTTGGGGATTTGCCCTGGGAAATCTTTTGTTCCTCGAGCTTCAGTGGAGAAATGGCACTTATTTGTTTAACCTCGAATCAAGCCGCAGCCCCCATTTCTGGGCTGTTTGGAGAGGGATTGTTTTAAATTAGCTGAACAAGCTGGAAAGCATGGGTCTAGGCTGCTGGAAGGCTCCGCACAGAGCAGCAGAGCTCAGGGAGTCCTTGTGACTGGCCGGGTCCGGAGTCGTGGGGGAAAGGCTGTGGCAGGAGCAGTGCCGGGCGCTTCTTCTGGAAGACTCCATATGGGCTGGGCTGCCTCTGCAGGGGTTCAGCCTTGTCTGATCAGGGTACCTTGGGCTCGGGGTAGAGGATATCCCGGTGGATTCTATTCTGAGATCCACTCTGGGCCATGTGCTCTCCAAGGGGTGCTTCTCTCAGTTGCTGTCAGCCTCCACCCCCCATTTTGGTAGAGAAATCTCTCCCCTGTTCATAGGTCCAGGCAGGGCCGACTCAGGGGTGTTTCACAGATGGCCCTTGGGGGGTGGGTGGAGAAGCCTGAATTAGCCTTTGTCTGTTTAGGAGACAGCTCAGAACATGGAGTTGGAAAGGAGATGGGCAAGCTAAGCCCTCCAGCACACCCCTGGCGTGGATCCTCCCTCATCCAGGAAGAGCATGACCGACAGGTGCCCTCCCAGGCTCTCAGGCTGGCAGAGAGGACTGCTTTAACTCCTTTGGTGTGGCTACCCAGGCAGGATGTCCGTTTCTGGCTGCTAGTGGCCATCTTGTTGGCCGTGAGGGGAGGATTTGTTTAAGTGAAGGGAAAAGGACACCCGCAACATCATTTGAGCCCCAGAATCCAGCTGTACCTAAATATTCCTAGACTTCCTGGTTACACAATACCAGGCCTAGCTGGAAGTTGAATTTCTGCCACCTGGGCATGGCTGGAATATGCCACAGATAGAATAAGTGGGTCACCATAGGATGCTGGTGGCATGGACCTGGCTTTGGCTTTGTTCTCATAGCTTCATGGTCCTCTGGGTCAATCATTGAAACTCTTTGCGTGTACCCAGTAAGTGGGTGAAGCTTATTATGTCTCAGTTAAGGTATTAAAATATACAGTAAATAGCCAGGCACTGTGGTGCACACCTGTAATCCCAGGAGCTCTGGAGGCTGAGGCAGGAGGCTGTCAAGTTCAAAACCAGCTTCAGCAAGTTAGTGAGGCCCTAAGCAACTTAGTAAGACCTTGTCTTAAAAGCAAATATAAAGAGGGCTGGGGATGTGGCTCAGTGGTGGAGCACCCCTGAGCTCAATCCCTGCTACCTAAATAGATAAATAAATAAAACAAATAGATTCGGGGTGTGTGGTTTGGGGGATTTTTTTTTCCCTATCTAATTCTGCTGAGCAAAGACGCAGACACAGGTTGGAAAACCACCTGAAAATAGAAGGATTGTTCTACCACCGACAGCCACTGGTACCTGCTTCAGCCTGCACCGGGTGTCTGTCCACCCACACATTTACTGCCAGGACTTCTTGGAGAAGACGGGGAGGAAGGAAGGCGGCTTCCTTGGAGGTGGGAGAAGCAGAGTCCTCAGCTGCAGGTGGGTGTCGTCTCCTCTGGGCAAGCCCTGGAAAGCAGCCAGAGCTGTTCATCCAGGAAAGATGGGCTTGCAGAGGGCTGATGCTCAGCCGGCATCAGGGCCAGGCCTCCTTGGGCAGGGCCCTGAAGTGCCCCTGCTGTGAACCCCATCTCCCTTCCTACCTCTGGGGTCTGGGGAATGAGACAGGGCAAGTCTGCCTCTGGCAAGGCCTCCTTTTCCCCGTTTAGCCCTGGCTCAGCGCTCCAAGGCTCTGGCCTCCATATTCCTCCCCTTAGCTTTGCTGAGGAGCAAGCCGGGTTCCCAGGGTGACACCTCGTCCCCTACACTGCCAACTTAGTTCCAGATGGAGCTGTGAAATAATACAGATGACAACAGCTATCCTTCCTGCTTTCCCAGGGGACCATTTAAGTGCCACTCTGTGCCTGGCTTATCAGCACGGGCTTGTATAATTTTCACAGTCCTGGAGGTGTGCTCTCTGATAATCTCTATCCTAAGAGAAAAATGAAGCTCAGAGAAGCTAAGTCACTTGTCCAAGGTCACACAGTGAAGGAGAGGCCTGGCTGGACCTCCGACTCAGTTCTCTCTGGCCCCAAACCTGGTTTTCCTGTTTGTATACTATATAAAGCAGACAGAGTTGCATTTATGGTTCTCACCCAGAGGCGCTGAGTTCATAATAAGCAGTCCCAAACAGGTGAGCTAATCTTGGCAAAGTGAATTTTAAATGCCTGATGCTAATATAGGAAGGCTCTGAGCACCGTGGCCAGGGGGAGACTTTCCCAACTGTGTTCTGATCTCCAGTGCTGGTAGGTGAACATGGTGAGGGGTCCCATGAGGCTGCCCCGGGCCGAGGACAAATGTCCAGGTGTGTCTGTGACCCAGGGAGCCGGGCAGGCCTTGGCCTGGTGTGTTTGGGCTTCAGTGTCCCTGGGGCACAGAGAACAGTGCAGGTCACTCAGCCTCCTTGGAGTCCCAGAGGCTGGAGCAAGGCAGGGTGGGGTGGCAGCTTGTCTGTGAGGGAGCTCTCTGCGGGTGACTCAGGAACAAGAATAGACTCCATCACTCTGGGACAAGCCCAAAGGTACCCCAGCCGTCTGAGGAACACTGGCAACCCTGCGCCCGAAGTTCTTCTGCTTGCCGGGCACTTACTCTCTGGGTGAACTGCTGGGCGTCAGCAGGGTCAGCGCTCAGAATGGTTCACATCTCACATCGTTTCGTTGCCAGTGCTCCTGTGAGGGAGGCGCTGTGCCTCAGACATGGACACCAAGGCTCAGGGTCTAGACTCATGGTAGGTAGCAGGGGGTGGGGATCTGGGACTCAGTGCTCCTCTGGGTGGAGCTAAGATATGAGAGTTAGGGGGTCTGGATCTCATTCAGATCCTGTCCCAGCCATCACAGAGGGGAGTAACAACTGTCAGGGGGTCTGCGGCCACGGGGGAGAAGGGAGGGAATGGCCAGGACCCTTGTATTGACACCGGGCCCCAGCTATCCCTCTGGTGAGGCCCTTGACCCTTTGCCAACCAGATTCTCCCTCTGGGTCACTGAGGGTGGGGCTGCCCTGAGCAAGTGCAGGTGAGTGTGAGTGTGTGAGTGTGAGCATGAGTGTGTGAGAGAAGCAAGTGTGAGTGTGCATATGCGAGTGGGTGCAGGTGTGTGTGGAGGTGTGCATGTGCGAGTATGTGTGCAGTTGTGAGTGTGTATGGGTGCGTGTGCGGGTGTGCAGGTATGAGTGTGTGCAAGTGTGTGTTTGAGTGTGTGCGGGTGTGTGAGTGTGTTTAGATGTGTGTGAGTGTGTATGGGTGTGTGGGTGTGTGCAGGTGTGTGGGTGTGTGCAGTTGTGCGAGTGTATGTAGGTGTGTGTGTGCAGGTGTGTGAGTGTGTGCGCAGGTGTGTGTGTGTGCTCCCAAGAGGGCACATCTCCCTGCAATGTCTGGTGGTCCTGACAGGAAGTCCTCCAGCCGTGGGTGCAAGGCAGCCTTCCCCATCTGGGACAGGACGCTGTGGTCGCCACAGAAAAACAGGAACCAGCAGGGAGTGGAAGGGAGGCCCAGGAAGGGTCGGGAAGGAGGAGACAGGTGTGGAACAGTGAAGGGCCCTTGAGTCCTTGGGGGTGAGGAGTGACCCAAGGGACTGGACGAGCAAAAGGTGAAGAAACCCAGGAGATGTTCCAAGATGATGACAGAGCATAGGGGGACTTTGCCTCCCGTTCCTGGGGACATTCTGGGGAGTAGGCAAATGTGTGCCCACCTGGAACTCACAGGACCCACCTGCAGCCTGGGGTCTTGTGGTTGTCCTCTCCTGGCTTCCTCTGGATGGACCCTAACTGCCCATCCAGGACCTGGTGCCCCTGTCCTGCTCTGTGGGACAAACCCCACCCATCTCTGAAGACACAGCTCAGCTGCACCTTCCCTGAGGGGCCTCCCAGCCCACGGTGCAGGGGCTTCTGTCCCTACTGATCCTGTTGCTCATTTGTGTAGGCCTTAGCTGGCCAACTGCACCTCCCGCCTCTTTCCCCTCAGGCCACTGGCCAGGGCTGGGCTCGCAGACAGAACTAGGGCAGATAGTAGGACTCTTCTCCATGCGGATGTTCACAGCTGTGTTACTTACAAAGGTGAAGAGCTAGAAATCACAGTGTCTACATACCCTAAAGTGGAAGAATGCCCAAACAAATAATGACATTATCTACTGAATAAATACCAGAAAGACACTTATGAAAAACAGTTGTGGCAACATAGAAAGTTGTGTAATAACACAAAATGCAGCACAATGATCGTGATGTTCAAAAACAACAAGCTCACAGCCAAGAGTATGCATAGGAGAAACAACGGCAGGAAACCCGGCAAAGTGTTCCTGGTCACCAGGACCATGGCTGATTTCTAACTCTCTTTCTACTTTTCTATAACAAGTGTGAATAACTCACATCAAGATTAATTATACTTTAAAATATCTTTTTTTTCCCTTATCTTGAAAGTCATATTTTTTGGTAAGACAAGATGAATAAGGAAAAGGAGAAAATAAACATGTTAACATTTCATGCATTTCCTTCCAGGCCTTTCTCCACGCATGTTTCCACATCTGTAATTAGGTACTCTTGGACTAGGGAAGAAAAACCCCAAGGAATTTTGGAGGCATTCTCCCTGGCTCAGAGGCCCCAGTTCCCTGGAAGTTCCCTGCAGCTCTGGGAAGAGCCGGGCTGCTGCCCAAGCTGGTGGGACTGGAGTGGTGGTCTGCTCAGGGTCCTGGGCCAGAGTGAATCCATCGCCTCACCATCCTCCAAGGGGACACTGCCCTCAGGCCCAGCTTCCCAGCCCAGCCTCCAGGCCCCATCCTGCCGCCCACAGCCTCTTTCCAGGGACCTCTGTGCAACCAGTTCGCTAACTCCTCTTGACCTTTCCAAAGTCCTCGCCTCCAACCAGTAGGACATGATCCTTTCAAGTGGTTTTGGCCCTTCTTGGTCCCGGTGGGGATTTTCTGGCTGGATGCTTTGGATTGGCCAATCAACAGCAGGCTGGGCCCTGAGGATGGTGGGCCTCCTGGCCTGGCCCTGTCTTGCCCTATTCAGATGAGGACATCTGCCCCAGGGCTCTGCCAAGACCGGGCAGCAGTGGCCCCTGAGAACCTGCTGGCACTATTCACCTTGTGTGGCCCTGCAGGGCCGATGACTCATTTGCCCCCCGTAGGCCTGGCCGGCTCACCCCCGGCTCTTCTAGGAAACGCCATGCACTTTAGGGGTGAGGTGGGGGTGGGGGACAGGGAAGACCTGGTCTGTGTGGCCTGTCCTCGGCCTGAGACTTCCTCTTCCCACCCCAGCCCCATCCCACCCTGTGGCCGCATCTGCCCCACGAGTAAGATTCGGTGATTCAGAGCTCCTCTGCCTCCGGGAATCCCTGCCCACCCGACAGCCTCCTGCTCTGGCTGGCCCTGGCCCCCAGCAGCTCTCTGATAACCACAGCTGATAACCACCTCCGTCAGAGGCGATGTGAATCAGGCGCCACGGGGTCTGCCCAGAGCTGGCGCTCTGTGGCAGCCTGTTTCTACTTCAGAGGCAGGACAGACCAGGCTGAGTCAGGAGGACCTGACTGAGGTGACAGAGGTGGAGGAGGCTGAGCTCCAGGCCAGCCAGGAGTGGGCCAGGATGAGAGTCTGCTCCAGTGCCCAGCACTGTGCAGGCCACACAGGCCGTGCTTGCAGCATTTGGTGGCTAGATGCTCTTCTCCAGGGCCCCAGGGAGATGGTGCAGAAGGATGGCCATGTTTTTATTTTGTGATGATGGAAAAACTTACTTCTAATCTCTACAAGCCTAAATCCATCCAAAATGTATCTGCTAAGCATTCACTATGTGCAAGGTACATGCTTTTATTTTTATTTATTTATTAAGTTTGTCTGTTTGTTTATTTATTTATTTATTTTTTATGTGGTGCTGAGGATCCAACCCAGGGCCTTGCATGTGCGAGGCGAGCGCTTTGCCGCTGAGCCATAACCCCACCCCTATTTTTATTTTTTAAAAGTGAGATATTTGTCACCCTAGCTCTCACATCTTAGCTCCACCCAGAGGAGCACTGCTGTGCACACCCAGCCTTGCAGCTGTGCCTGGTTGCTGGGGTGTAAGTGGCCCTTCTTTAGCAACTTTCTTTTCCATCAATTCAGCATTTATTTTAGGTTGGGATGGTACTTTTAAGGTCTTTAATGGTATGGAAGGCCTCCAGACACCAAGGTGCCCTGGAGTTAATGGCTGGAGCCACGGGGTCACTGTGTGTCAATAAAGCTGGAGGCTCCGGGGAGTGGGAAGGGCCTGAACCGTGTCCTGTGTTATAGTTGGACTCCTGACCTCAGGGACAGACAGGTGCACTCACAGCTTTGCAGAGAGGAGGATCCACAGGAGGAATAAATGTGGAGCTAAAGCCAAGTGGCCTCAGCCAGGGGACATGGCTGTTTCTGTGGGTCCAGCATCCCTCCCTGAGGGTCCCTCTTTCCAGCATTGCCAAGTCGGGCCTCCCTGTCCTTGGGGAGCGGGCCCCGGAGGCAGGGCTTGCCATGACAGTACCCAGCTACACTTCAGACTGCAGTGACTGGCTTAGGAGTCAGCTCATGACCCAAGCCGGCCATCAGGGCATCCCTGGGCACTTCTAGCCAGAGCTGCTGAGCACCTGCTCTCCGGGGGGTTGCTGAGGTGGGAGGTGGGGAAGCTTCAGATTTCAGATGCTGCTGCTGCTCTGCTGACGGAAAGGCTTTACCTTGAAGTTTTAGAGGAAGGCAGAAACCTGACGGCATCAAGGGAACTGCTGGGCCGTCTTGTTCCTGAGGCTGAAGCCCAGGGACAGAAGTCTGTGAACTTCTCTGGTCTAAGCTAGTAGATTTTCCCCATCATGCTGGATTGATTTTGGTATTTGAACTAAGTAAATACAATCTTTGGAGTTTATTGCTGTTGTATCTTGCTCATTCTGCCCCCAGGTGATTTTGGCTTGAGTGTCCTCGTGGGGGGAATCAGTTGAAACTGAGTTTTAAAAACTAAGCACAATGTACAAGGTACCATGATCTCAGAATCTTTGTATATCACATGCCCCCAGCTCCACCCAAGGCCCCAACACATTAACACCAACATACACAAGCCTCTCTTTGGCTGGACTCCGTGTGGCAGGAAGAATAACGGCACTCCAAAGATGCCCTTGGTGTAGTCCCAGAACCTGTCAATACACCAGAAACTTCATGGCTAAAGGGAGTTTGCAGGTGAAGTTCAAGTTAAGGACTTGGAGGTGGAGATTTCCCTGGATCACTGGGCAGGCTCAATGGAACTTCAAGGATCCTTCTAAGAGTTGAGGAGGGAAGGTTAGAGTCAGGGAGGAGATGTGACAGCCGGAGCAGGGGCCGAGGAGTGCAGTGGAGACAGAGGATTCTCCCCGAGGACCTCAGAGGGAACATTGTCCCCTGGTGTCATGGTTTGGATCTGGAATGTCTCCCAAAGACTCATGTACTTAAAAGCTTGGTCCCCAAGGCAGCAATGTCCTGAGGTGGGGCTTTTAGGCAATGATTGAATCATGGGGCTCTGACTTCATTAGTGGATTAATCCATCCAAGTGGGTCAATGGATTAATCCACTTAGAGCTGAGTGGACCATTGGGAAATAGGACGTAGTTGGTAGAAGCAAGTCACTTGGGGCCTTCCCTGGGAGGGTATCTTTGTGCTGACCCCTTCCTCCCAACATGACTGTGGTGAGCTGAGCAGATCTCCTCCACCATGTCCTTCTGCCATGATGTTCTTCTGGTCTCCGACCCAAAGTGACGGAGCCTGCTGACCATGGACTGAAACTTCTAAAGCCGTGAACCAAATCTCTCCTCCTCTAAGTTGTTTATGTTGGTCATTTTGGTCACAGTAATGAGAAGTTGACAAGGTAACACAGACTGTCACCTTGATCTTAACCTAGTGGGATGGATCTTTAACTTCCAGAATGACAAGACAGCAAACGTGTGTGTCATGCCACTTGGTTTGTGATGACTCATTGCAGTTGCGAGAGGAAGCTCAGTCGCTCGCGCAGCAGTGCCGGCTCACCTGAGCACCACCACAGTGCCCTGCTGGCCTGAGCTTTGTCATGCTCTCAGCCATCTGACTCCTGGCAGTCCTCCAGGGTTCAGCCCAGGTGTGCAGGGTGCCTTCCTCCGCCCGTACAAACACATGCGTTTCTCCTCCCCGTGCCCCCGCCAGGCTGGAAACTCCTATTATCCCGTTACTCCATTCGACGTGCTTATGGTCTATATTGAGCACTTCCTGGGGCTGTGCAAGACCCAGAATTCTTGCCCTCCCAGAGCTTTTGGTCCTTCAGGGTGGACAGAGGGCAGGATCTCCACCTTGCTCGCCCGGGTAAACCCAGCACCTGGCAGCATCAGGACATGGTGGACTCAGTATCCGCTAAATGCAAGAAAGGGAGAGAACGGGCGCTGGCCCGAAAGTGGTCCCAGTCCCAGGCCCTGCCCCACACAAATCCATGGGACTGCGGTTCCAGAGGCAGCCCTGACTTCGGGTCTCAGGCTGGAGAGTCAATCAGAGCGGCTTTGCAGCTCCTCCTGCATGTGCCGCAGCACTTGGCTCAACAGCATCCAAGGCCAATGTGGGGCCAAGGGCACGTGGAGCCCCGCTGCAGCCTGTGCCCCCCATGCATCTGCTCTGAGCTGTGCTCTTCCCTGTCCCTCTTTTCCTTGGCTCCACTGATCTCAACTGGGGTGACTTTGCACCTCTCCCCGCTGCAAGGGACATTTCACAATGTCCGGAGGCATTTCTGGTTGTCAAAACTCAGGTGGGAAGGGTGCTACTGGCGTCCTGTGGGAGGAGGCCAGGGAGCTGCTCAAGGTCCCGCAGAGCACAGGTGAGCCTCCCCTCCCCCAGCACGACGAAGAATGACCTGGCCCTATGTGTCCACAGTCCTGATGCTGAGAGCCCCTAGGCCTAGCCCCCACTGGTCAATGAATTTTCATCTGTAAAGTTTCAGGGTTCGGGTTGTGGCGGTTGAGGCCCTGTTTTAAGAAATCGATGGGCAGGTCTGCCCTGTACTTTGTTACTGTGGGGTCCCTGCCACTGTGTCACCACCTCCTTTTGCAGCCCTTTGTTGTCATTTTGCTCTGGTGTGACTGAGGCCAGTCTGGCAGAGAGGTGACCGTTTCCTGACCCAGATCCCCAAGCCTGCTGAAGCTCCGTCCTTACACACCGCTGCCCAGCTCAAGTGGCTGGAGCAGGACCCATGTCTCCCAGCACCAGACCCTCCTGGGCCCCAGCCTTGCTGCGTGGCCCGTGAGCCCCAGCTTCCTGGCTTAGAAAAAAGGGGAAATAAGTCCTCTCCTTTGGGGTTGTAGGAGAATGAGATGTGACTTTCCCTCCACACTTAAGGACGTCACATTGGTACCTTAAGATCAGCCTCGTTCCGAGTATTGACACCAAGAAACTGGCAAATGCTGCCAGTCAGGGATTGTCATTTTGCTGATTTTCTAGATTTAAGAAAATGAAAGAGAAAATATAAATGATGCAGAGTCTGTTTGAAAGCGAGTGGTAGTATTAGCCATTACATTGTGAGCAGAACAAAAAAAATAAGGAAATATTCTCCAAGTACTCAAAAAACTGTTGCCCAGTTAAGCAAAAAGGTGAATCTCCAATATTCACCTTCATCATTTTACTTTTCCTTGCTCATTAATATAAATGGAAATGTCTGCCGACTCTCACATCATCAGTCACATGAACGATCTTTCGCTGAGTCAGGTAGGAATCAAGCACTTACTTGTAGGATCGATGCTCCTATTTATGGACCCATATTTGTGGGTATTTTCCCCCTGCCCTGCCAAGAAAGCTGGTGGTGAAACATTTACCAGCAAGGCACAGAATGTGGCCTTGGATGTGAAAAATTCTTAAGCCAGTCAATTGACAATATCAGTTCACACAGTGGCCCTGCGGCCGGGGCCTTTGGGGAGGTGAGAACTGGTTCTTGTAATCCTGGCCTGTGGTGTCCCTGCCCATGAAGACACCTCAGATGGGCATCCTTGGGGATGTGGCACACACAGACCACATTCTGGGCACAGGTGAGAGGTTTGGAGCCCAAAGTGGGAGCCACCTGGTTGGTTCAGTGTCCACCCATCTCGAGAGATGATTCAGGACCCCGAGGTTGGCTGGGCTGGACAAGAGGGAAGGACTGGAGCAGGCCAAGGTGATTGCCTGGGGGTGGGGCAGGGCAGACTGAGGGGGCACAGAGTGAGTCCAGCCTCCAAGGCAGAGCACGGGGCACTGAGACACTCACTCACTCAAAAGCACTCCGTCCGTGTTATTGCTGGTGGGTGCTAGGCACCCAGCACTTTGTCTTTCTTAATAAATATGTATTGTTTATTTTCATCTTTACTGATCATTTATTGATATTAGAATTGATAATTCTTAATAAACACTACATACCAGGACCTACCCTGTGCTGAACGAGGTCCTCATGGAGTTGGTAGTCTAGTGAGAGACAATGAAGTAACCAAGACGTGACAATAATCTGGGGTCTATACATGGCCTGGGCGTGGGGGATGTCAGTAAATCCCTCGATCTGTGTGTGTGTGTGTGTGTGTGTGTGAGAGAGAGAGAGAGAGAGAGAGAGAGGAGGGGGCTCCAGACCATGACCCTCTCAACGCCCAGGCACAATGAGAAAACAATTCTTTAAAAATTCTAATTAGCTATACATGACGGTAGAATGCACTTTGACACATCATGCATAAATGGAGTTAACTTATTCTTCTGGTTGTACCTGATGTAGAATCATACTGGTCATGTATGTGCACATAGGGTAATAATGTCCGATTCATTCTACCACGCTTCCTACCTCCAAATCCCCTCCCTTCACTCCCCTCTGCATAATCCAAAGTAACTCTATTCTTCCCCCAGTATGAATTAGCATTCACATATCTGAGAAAACACTCAGCCTTTTGTTTTTTGGGATTGGCTTATTTCGCTTAGCATGATGTTCTCCAGCTCCATCCATTTACTGGCAAATGTCAAGATTTAATTTTTTTTAAGGCTGAGTAATATTCCATTGTGTATATATACCACATTTAAAAAATTATTTTGTATTAGTTTTATTCAGTTATACATGACAGCAGAAAGCTTTTTGATTCATTGTACACAAATGGAGCACAACTCTTCATTTCTCTGGTTGTTCAAGATGTAGAGTTGCACCACATGTGCAGTCATATACATGTACCTAGGGTAATGATGTTTGTCTCATTCTGCCATTTTTTCTACCCCCATGCCCCCTCCCCTTCTGTCCCTCCCCTTTGCCCAATCAAAGTTCCTCCACTCCCCACCCCCTGTTAAGGATCAGCATCCACTTATCAGAGAGAACATTTGGCTTTTGGTCTTTTGGGATTGGCTTACTTCACTTAGTATGATATTCTCCAACTCCATCCATTTACCTGCAAATGCCATAATTTCATTCTCTTTTAATGCTGAGTAATATTCCACTGTGTATATACCACAGTTTCTTTATCCACTCATCCATTGAAGGGCATCTAGGTTGGTTCCATAGTTTAGCTATTGTGAGTTGAGCTGCCATAAACATTGATGTGGTGTGTCCCTGTAGTGTGCTGATTTTAAGTCCTTTGGGTATAAACTGAGGAGTGGGAGAGCTGGGTCAAAGGGTGGTTCCATTCCAAGTTTCCTGAGGAAGGCATTTAAGAGGTGCAATGACAGAGGACATTCAGGGTGTACTGGGTGTCAGGGAGTTTCACCAGCAGAGTGGAGAGCAAGCAGGTCCTGGAAGCCCCAGAGCATGGCTGGAATTAGTGATGGTGGTGGTGGTGATGGCAGGGGTGACCACAGGTTTGGGGACAGACAAGTCCCTCTGGGAAGAGAGGTTCCAGGACAATTGTGGATAGTGCACCGGGAGCCCGGCTCACTAGTAAGTCATACAGGCAAGTGCTTGGTGGAGGGAAGATGGTCAGGAGTGGCATGTGGCCTTCTAGGGAGGAGGAATGAGATTCTGGGACATCCGAAAACCTGCATGAGCATAGTGTGTCTGAGGCCAGGACAGGCTGGGGGTTCAAAGCCGCACAAAGCAGAACTTACAGCTCTGCTCTGAGACCAAACTTCCTGGTCGATGACTGGTCCTAGAACATGTGCTTAGGACACAGTGACTGAGCTCTGATTCCCTGAGGGTGAGGCTTCCCCCGAGGGACGGGGCTCCAAACCCCCTGACTACCACCCACTGCAGGGTGGACTGGGACACAGGGCGGCTACAAGCCAAGAACTCAGGAGCATCGTCTCCAGGCCTGAGTCCACATCCTGACCCTGACCTTGCTATGACTTTGGGCAGGCACTTAGCTTCCTTCTCTGAGCCCTTGCCGTCCTCTGTCAAATAGGGATTAGTGTTACACAGGGGTGACTGTGAAGGGTATAGGGGACATAGGCACCCGGCACAGTGCCCATGCCTACCAAATGCTCAACAAATTGTTGGCACGATCGCACACTGACATATTACTGTACATCATTACATAATAGTTGGTTACCACAACAATAAGGTGCTTTTGTTTTGTTTTGTTTTTGGTACTGAGAATTGAACCAGGGCACTTAACCACTGAGCCAACCCTTTTTATGTTTTATTTTGAGACAGGTTCTTGCTAAGTTGCTGAGGCTGACCTCAAATTTGCAATCCTCCTGTCTCAGCCTCCCAAGTCACTGGGATTACAGGCATGAGCCTCTGTGCCCAGCAACAATTAGTTATAATTACTATATTTTTTTGTTTCCTGTTCCCTCTCCAGCATCAAGGACAGTGCCTGGACCACGGTAGCTCATTAATTAGGTGCCGAATGACTAAATAATGGCAGAGTGGGCTTAGACTGAAGGTAGCTGGTGATGGACCAGGTGTCCAGCAGCCCCAAGGCTGGCCCTCCCTCTGCAGCCTGACCAAGACACCTGACTGCCCTCGAGATAAATAAACACACATGGGGACTTAGAAATTCCAGGATGAAACGCATGGCTTCCTTTCAATCAAGTTCTGGGAAATTAGCCCCTTTCCAACCTGTGACTGGTGTCTTGGGTCAGCTCCAAAACCCGACTTCCATCAAGAGCTTATGAGGACAATGTCCTGATGGACGCACTGGGTCACATGGAGAGGAACCCAGGAAAACCAGTTCAGGGTGAGCAGAGACACGAGTTCAGGTGTGGATGTCACCTGGTCTGCCCTCACTGGGCTCACCTCTGCAGCGTCCAGCATGCCAGGCTGGCGTTGCCAAAGAACACCGTCCCCACGACCATGCCTGAGCTCAGAGTTCTGTTCCGCAGACGTTTGGGCAAATGCACTTTCCAATTCCTGGGACTCTGGGATGTCCCACTGCACAGCTCCTGAACTTCTAGCACTTCGAATCTGCTTCTCCGGTGGCCTTTTACCTAAGATGGTGTCCCCACTGTCCCCTAGATCTCAAGCAGAAGTCAGGATTCTCTCCTCCCACACCTTTTCTCCCACCTGAGATCCTGCACCGAGCCCTGCAACTTCTGTCTCCCAAGAACCTCTTGATCCTTTCCACACTCACCGTCACCCTCCTGGCCCCCAGGGGTGCCATCGCTGCCTGCTGGCTACCGACTGCCCAACTCCTCCTGCCCTCTTCCTCTGCTCCATTCTCTCTGCTTCTGTCTCAGCCCGCGGGTGCGGCCTCCTCCACCAAAGGCATCTGCAGACACGAGGTACCTTCTAGGACCCAGCACAGTGTCCTGCAGGACCTGAAGTCCACTTTCCTACCCGAGAATTTTACTTTGATGCAGGAATAGGAGCTGATATTCGGTCCATAATTACTTCTCCGAGACCCTGAAATGCGACACTGTCCTTATTCTGCTTTCACATGGGTTCCAGCTGGGACTCACTCGTGCAGTTGGTGGCTTGTGCTTTTAGTCTTTGTTAATCCCTCCAGCAGCCCCCAACTTCCCCAGGGGCACCCCAGTCCTGCTCTGTGGCGTGGCTTGTTGAGGGATCTGCTTTCCCTCTTGACTGCAGACTCCTGGAGAAGGGACCAACCTCCCTGAGCACGGTCACATCCCCAGAGTGCCTGGCGCAGAGGAAGCATGCAAAAGGCATTTGGTGGACGTGGAATGGAGGAGATGACACAAATCCTGTGGGCTCCTAGCCGTCCTTCCCTTCCATGATAAACTCTGTCGTCAGGCAAGGAGGGTGCAGTGGAGGAAATCCTAACTCCAGCTCCCCGACTCCCCCCGCACACAATGGCAAGCTTGCAGCTCGAAGGAGAGAAGTTAGTCTGTGACACGCTCCTGCAGGGGGAAGGGCAGGGCCAGTGCTGGGCACCTTTCTGGCTCTTTTCCAGTCAGGGCACCCCAGTGTTCTGCACTAGGGGTCGGGAGTTTGGCTAAAGCTGAACGCAGTCTAGATAAAGCAGCCGCTTTCTGGGTTATCAGCCTGCCGGGTGGTTCCGTTCCCCCAGGCCCTCTCTCTGGTTTAGGGACTCTCACGCTGGCTAGAATAACAACCGCCCGGGCAGGGTTTTGGAGGGGCAGGAAGGCCCAAATGGCCCTGCGAGACGGAGAGGTCACTCTGTGTCACCCATATTTATTGACACAGCCGTGACTGTTCCTGGGACAGCTGTGAATCAGAGGAACTGCCGGGAAAAGCATTCAAAGGCCAGACACGCACTGTCTGACCCGTGCCTGCCGTCTCTGCCTTGCCCGGCCCCTGCGCCAGTGGGGACCCCAGCGGTCAGGGTCTTCAGGGCTGTGCAGTCCTGGGGCCTGCGTGAGGCCTGGCGGGTACGAGTGAGAAGGCGGGCTGTCTGCTGGTTGTCACTTCTGCATGGAACAGAAGATACACTTCAGTCCTTTGTGCGCCAGACAGGGCCCTACTCGGTGACTTTGGTTATTCAGTCTACACTGAGCACCGACTGTGGGCGAGGCTTTATCCAGTGCTGCTGAATTCTTCACTCTTCTCTGGTTTCAGTACACTCACCCAGGGTCCCCCAGAACCCCCCAAGGCCACCCAGGGCCACCCAGAGTAGGGAGCACACAGTCTCATTCTGGCCTCAGTCCCTTTGTTCCTTGTAGTGCTGCCATGGGATGGGGGAGAGCAATGTGCCCTCCAGTCCCAGTAGGACCTGTGTCCCCCATGGTCAGCCTGGTGGAGGGGTCAGCCAGCAGGAATGAGCTGCCCTGCTCCAGCTCAGGATGGGCATTGGAGCCTGGCCGTTTGCAGGCCTTGTGGTAGGACTGGCTGTGGCTCTCCCTGGCTCTGGGATGCCCTTCCCATGAGAGGGGCCCTGTGCACAGTGTGGGAGACAAAACGTTGCTGGCTGCTTGGCAAACCTGGTGCAGCCCCCAGCCCCTTCGGCTATGCAAGGAGCCCAATGCCCCGATTAAACCCGGCCAGCACGGCCCCCACCCTCCCGGGCCCGAGCCTGACTTCAGTGGCCATAAAACTTGCAAACTCTTTCCTGTGGGCTCCCCCAGGATGCGGCCTGCAGGAGCCTTGAGAGCAAGTCACTTCCCCCCCGTCCAAGGCTGAGCAGGTGCAGCCGGGACTGTGGCCTCCAGAGCCACGGAGATGGGGGGGGAACTCGCTGCAGGACTGGCCCTGCTGGGGCCTGGCACCCCGTGGGCACGATGAAGGCACCCCAGTTCCACAGGGCGGCTGTCTGCCTCTGGGCTCTCCAGCATCCTCTGCTTCCTACAAGTCAGTTGGCCACACCCAGCTTGTCTCCTGCCGTTCCTGCCCCCAGGAGCCCTCCCAGTGACTCAGGGGCTGCTTCTCTGGACCTCTGCTGAACTGGCTCAGGTGCACCTTGGAGCTGGTGTTTCACCTGTCTGTTGGAACTGCTCCAAAGTGGGGCCTGCATTTCGTCTGTCTCTGTATCTCTGCACCCATCATGGGCTCGGCACAGAGCAGGGTTCAGGGAGGTGGCTGAGTCAGAGGTGCCAAAAGCTCTGGCAGGATGTACCCCGTCTCTCCCCTTCGGGAGCCTGAGATATGGAAGCCAAACTCCTTGTCCCTGTAGACCCCAGAGGCTGACGTGGCCTGGGCCATCCATGTCTCTGGTCAGGTGGGCTGAGCTGACTCCAGTGCAGACAGCAACTCCGGCCAAGCAGGGCAGAGGTTCCACTTGGAGAAGGGTTGGGCTGGCTGGGGACTCACTTGGAATCTCTGACGGATCCCAGTTGTCCAACATCCAGGTCCCCAGGTTCTCCTCAGCCCTGCCTGGGGAGGGTGGCTGGGGCCTGGGTTCTGAACTAGGCACCCTGAAGTTTTCTGGCCCCCTGCTGTACCCTAAAGGCCACATGGGTGTGCAGGAAGCAACAGTCCCAGTCCCAGAACTGTGTTCCGTGGCTTTCACAAGGGCAGGCCTGCTGAAAGATGGCTCCTCCTTGCTGGGTTTCACCCAGAGGCAGAGGGATTCCCTGGTGGGAGCCAGAGGGAAGGGCTGTCAGCTGAGACAGGGACTTCAGAGGGCTCCCGGGCTCCCTGCTTGGGCCTCCAACTCCAGGGTGGGTTGGGCTGCTAGGGGCAAAACGTGGCTTCGCTTCTCAAAGCAAGGAACAGCGAACGAGGAAGACTGGGAGCCACGGCAGCCCCCAGGTCCAGAGGAGCAATGACTGGAAGTGGGGGTCTGGGGGCGGTCTCAGGTGTAGGCACAGGCAGAGCCTGCCACAGCCCCTCCCGGGACAGAGCAGGATGGGCTCCCTGCACGATGAGGCCCTGGCCGTGTCTCAGTGGCCTCCTTGGGGGCAGGAAGCCAGCTTCTGCAGATGATGTAGTTCCTGGTTTGTGGGTGTCCTGCCCTGGGCCTACGGGGCAAGGTGGAGGCCCAGATAGGCCCTGTACAGTGATGCTGAGGAGAGGAAATGGGTATTTATTAAAGTCCGACTGTATACCTCTCTTGGTGCGGACGTTGGGGATGGCAGGAAGGAGGTTGCCACCCAGAAGCTGCAGGTGGGAGCAGCAGCGCCCAGGGGCAGGGTAGAGTTGGGGGATGTGAGTCCGGGCCGTGGCCTGCTCTGGGATGAGATGGGAATGAGGAGCCCAAGGGCCCCTGTCCTTGTGGGAGGGGCTGCCTAGTGTTTCCAGAGAGCGAGGTCTTTGGTGGGAGAGAGGAAGTGGTGTCTGGTCTGAGGCTGCAGCTGTATCCTCCCGCTGCCTCTCTCCAGCCTCCCCTGGCCCCGCGCGGCCCAGCTCCCCCCGTGCCCCAACTGTGACCCTGGCAGAGCTGTGCAAAGTCCCCCGCAGCCTCCCCACCTGCCTCCTGGTCTCAAACATTCCCAGGGGACTCAGGAGGGTGAGAAGCAGCCTGGATACTTCCTCCGTCGTCCCAGCTGGTGGCCACAATCCCCGCTTTCCTACGGGGCCCGGATGGGCTGCTGGGCTCCTTGGGCCTGTGGGGTGCCCAGGGCTTGAACTTGCTTCCACTCAGGAAAAACCTGGCTTGCCCAGGGTGTGGCTGCCCGGCCGTGGCCAGGGGCTCTGTGCCAACTGATTAGCTGCTGCAGAGGCCGGCCTGTAAACTGTGTCCAGGGGCCACTCTGAGCCCTCCCCGACTTAACCGACAAGTATTTTTAAATCTCTCCTGTGGCCGGGTCTTCAAGGCCAGGAGAGGGGACTGGGCTCTGGAATCCACCTCAGGGACAGACCTGCAGCAGACCCACCTCCAACCCCCAGACTCCCGGATTCTCATTTCTCCTGGAGGAAGTGGACCACAGTGACCGATTTGGGCAGAGGCCTCAGTTCACTGGGGTCTGGTTCAACAGGACTCAGGGAGACCTGGGCTTTTGTGGGGTGGCCGTTGAGGATGGCAAGCGGTAGACAGCCGCTGACCTTGGTTCCTACTGCACTGTGGGGCACACCCCTGTCTTCCTTGCCCCCCTGTCCATGTCTCCTTCCTGGGGGTTGCTGAGGCCATCCCAGGACGTGTGTGGCAGAACCAGCCCCTTGTCAGCGGAAGCCTCCTCTAGGGCCCACAAGGTGTTGGGCACTCCCCGGGTGCCAGCTCTGGAGGGGAAACCTGGGTCAGGATCCATGGTTCTTCTATCGTAAATCACTTATACTTTTTAATCTTTTAAAAAATATTTTTTAGTTGTTGTTGGACCTTGGTTTTATTCATTGATTTTTATGTGGTGCTGAGAATCAAACCCAGTGCCTCACACATGCCAGGCAAACGCTCGACCACTGAGCCCCAGCCCCAGCCCTATTTTTCTTTTTTAATCTTTTTTTTTAAATTTTTTTATTAGTTGCTCTTCTTTTTTAATCTTAAAGCTCTTTATTGGTTTGGAATATGTCAGTGCAAACTCTGCCGAGGGCCTGGTGAGGCTGTCTCTCAACTCGCGTCAGATCCTGACCCCAGTTGGATTTTGCTGTGACTTCCTGGTACTCTGAAACTATGAACAGTGACGGCATGATGTCCCCTTGTGTCTGGCCACTGAACCTCTGCTCTGCCATGTCCTGGTGCCTTTGGTGGGCTCTCTGTCTGCCACTGGCCTGAGTGCTGGGCCCTGTGTGCACAGGGAAGGTCAGGGGCAGCATTTGTGATGACAGGAGGCTAACTTTCTGGTGACCACGGAGGCAGGGCTGACCATTTCCCATCAGTCAGAGCGAGGGCTTGACTATAAGCCCATTTGTCTGATTATGAGAGGATGTGGTGGACAGAACATGGCCCCCTGAAGACACCCCCATCCTCATCACCAGAACCTGTGGGTCCTTCAAGAGACAGGCAGGAGGAGCAGAGACAAGGAGAGAGACAGACAGAGACCCACAGAGACAGATGCATAGAAAGGCACACAGAGAGAGAAAGGAAGAGACTTGAGACTCTGCCTTCTTCTGGCGTTGCAGATGGAGGAGGGGCAGCCAGCCCAGGAATGCAGGTGGCCTCTAGACTCTCCCTGGAGCCTCCAGAAAGAACCAGCACCGGCCTCTAGAACCAAGAGTAGCCCCTGTGTTGTCTTAAGCCACTGAGCCTGGCCGTTGGCCATGGCATCCGCAGGAAACCCGCCAGGGCCGTCTCTGGTCCTGTCCACTGCCTGGTGTCCCTCCCCTTCTCCTGGCAGAAGCTCCTGGATCTTCCTTTGCCCCCTCCCCTCTCAGTGCTGGGTCTGGGTAGAGCTGACCCCTCTCCGGCTCCTGGCTGGACCGTGTGACCAGAAAATTCAAACAAGCACAAGAGCTTCTCCTTGGCCTCAGGGCAGGAGGCCGTGTCCACAGGGCTCTGCTTTGGCTTGTGTGTGGACGTCGTGGGGAAGAGAGAGTCACCCTCCCTCTGAGGTGGCTGAGGGTCCAGGTAAGCCTGGAATGGCTGCAGCCATCAGGCCACTCAGGTGACAACTCACCTACCTCAAGATGGGGCTGTGTGGGAAATCCAGGGACCCTGTGCCTGGGAGGTGACAGGGTGCTCCCTGAGGACCCTGTCAAGACCCAATTCATCTGGTCCTGAACTTTTCTGATACAGGAGCCAATAAATCCCATTTTGCTCAAATCTGCGTGAGATGGGATTCAGTCCCTGAGAATGCCACTCCTGACCCTAGTATTGAGATGTTCCCTTGGGTGGGACAGAAGTGGGAGGAGTCCCAGCTGCAGTGCCTCGGCCCACTTTGTCTGCAGCCTGGTAAGTGTTTCCTGGGTGCTTATGAATTTCTGTGCAGTTTCACTGGGGAGCATCCATGAGACTCTGAGCATCGCCCGCGTGAGTGTCCTCCATCTGTGACGTGCAGTGTGTGTGTGTGTGTGTGTGTGTGTGTGTGTGTCGGGGTGCTGGAAGCCTGAGAGCCCTGAGCACAGTCTTTCCCTGGCACTTTGTGGTTAGGAAACGTGTGGGGACTCACTTTGGTCACTCAGTCCGGGGGCCTTGAAGCCAGTTTGGGGTGTGTGAGGGCTTCTGGGACCTGGAGCCTGGGGGTTAGGGGGCTGCTGTTTTCTCTGGGTGGAGGAGCTGGGGAAAGATGGAAGCGAAGCTCTCGAAACTCCTTTGGCCTTGCCCTTCTGCAGGGGACACCTGCCTGGGCCCCCTGCTGTGGATGGAAACCCTCTTTTCTGTCTTCTTCCCGGATGGTCCAGGGCAGAGGGCAGGTGGGCATGGGAGGGGAAGTGCAGCTGGATCTCTGGAGAAACTTCCTGGATGCCCATGTGACAAGCAGAGGGAGGAAATGGGCCCAGAGGCCAACACCACTCCTGACCCGGGGAGGTGGGTAGGCCTCCATCAAGGCCCCACCTCAGTGGGAACGGGAGAGCCACAGGTGTCTGGCGGGCATCTGGGTGGGGTGTCACTGGAACAGTAACTATCCCTGTCATCTTCTGGGCCCGGCCCCACCCTGGTCCTGCTTCCCGCCTCAGGCTGAGCTCTGTAGGCCCCACCTGGGCTCCCCTGACCTCCACCTTCTAGTTGGGAAGCCCCAGGACAGGCTAGAGAGAGGGAGGGGGCCGAGGACAGGGTACTCACCCACCTGGTCCCCTCCCCTGAGGTCTGCACTCCTGGAGCTGCCCTTATCACCAAGTGGAGCGGCTTAAGACAAGGCCCACTCACTCAGCCCAGGAGGCCAGCGGTCTCCAAAGTAGGGCCACACCCCTCCTGGGCTCTTCCAGCTTCGTGGCCCCAGCTCCCCTGGTTTGTGTCACATCACTGCCATCTCTGCCCCTGTCCTCACATGGCCGTCTGCTCTTCTTCTCTCAGTGTCCTCTCTTCTCGTAGGGCCAGCAGGGGTAACTTCAGCCTGGTCCCCACCGAGGCTCTCGTGTGCCGAACGAGCAGATTGGAACCCCGTCGAGCACATTCGGAGTCTTACCTAGTTGCATCTGCAAAGAGCCTATTTCTGAATAAGGTCACCTTCCAGAGTTTTGGGTGGACGAGACTCTCTGGGGTGTAGTTCAGCTCACTGAAAGGCCCTCTTGGGCTGGCCCTGTCCCTCGAGCACAGGTTGCTGCTGCCCTCGGGGCGTCCTCTGGCTCTGGATTTGGGTTATGGCTCTCCTCTGCCATTACCATCCCCAGGGTCCTTCTTTCTCCTGTGCCGGTTCCCCTCCACCCCCACCTTCAATAGACTCTTCTGGAATTGTCCCAAAGGTGCCATGCCTTTTTGTTGGGACACCAGTGGATACAGTGGCCACCACTGAGCACTCTCTCCATCTCCTTCCATCCACTGTCCTTGTCCCCATGTGCCATGAAGCAGTGGACCTCACTGCCAAAGCCATGCCACTGAGCTCCAGGACTATGCTCCTGGCCATAGGCAGTGTCCCCTCTTCAGGGTCCCAGGAAAAGCCAGCTCTGTCATGGAGGGAGGGACTTTGGGGTGTGACATAGGGAGAGTGGGCTCCAAACTCCTGAGCCACAGGTGACAGAACAGCCCCACTCAGCTTCTGCTGTACTGGCTCTGGTGCCCAGCATCTTGGGATGGCCTGGCCTGAGGTACCTCTGAATTCAGGTGTGCCGGTGACGGCTCAGGTGGGCAGGGTCCTCCTCTCTCAGGTACGGGCTTCTCTGGGCTGGGTTGTCCTCTGGCAGCTGGGCAGGGCAAGACCAAGATGGCGCCCAGCAGCTCCAAGCCCTGTCTGCTGGCTTCAGACCCCCAGCAGAGAGAGCGCTTCTCTCCCAGGGGGCCTGCAGAGTCTCAGGGAAGATGTTGGTGAGTTGGGTCACAGGCCTGGCAGGTGACGCAGATGGACCTCTGGCAGAGCCAGTGGCTACTTCCAAGTCTGCTCTTGTGGCCTCAGGAACGGTGGCCCCCGCACCCCCTGGGTCCCCTCCCAGGCTGGGTGTAGTGAATGAGTAGAAAGAAACCCCATCTAGCACATTCTTGGACATGGCCTGGGCCACCCTGTTCCCTCTGGGGGCCTCAACTTCTTCTCCTATGAAGAGGGAGCCTGCCCCTTTTTCTGAGTGGCTGTACTGGGGTTCAGGGTACCAGATGCTGTCCAGGCTCTGGAGACATCAGCAAGGGTTGTGTCCCAGCCTGGAATCCCAGCCTTGGGGTCTTGGCCCCAGGTGGCTATGGAGCTGGGAGCTCCACAATTAGGTCTTGTCCTTGGATGCCTCCCTTTTGTCTCCTCTGTGGTCAGCTTGTGCCCAGCCAGACTGGAGGCCCTGGAAGCCTGAGCGCTGGCCTGAGGCCACCTTGTCCTCCCCACCCCCCACAGACACTTGTTTGAGAGGCTGATGTGCAAGATGGAGAGCTGAGCCCGAGCCAGGCAGGGAGGGCTCTGCTCTCTCGGGTCCAGCACTGAGTAAACACGGCTGGTGCCAACACGGTGCCAGGCGGTACAGGACACAGAGGGGCTGAGGGGACGGGGCCGCTGGGAGTCAGAGCCACCTCTGTCTGGAGCGCTGGCCCTGCCCCCGACAGCTGCAGGGCCCGCTGAGGTCAGGCCTCCCCCACTCAGTGCCTCTGTTACCTCTTCTGTAAAACGCAGACAGGAGCCCGACGCCCTGGAAGCCCTCTGAGGCCAGAGGATGGACGGTTCCGCACAGGGTTGGGGCGCAGACAGGCCACTTGGTCCTAGCTTCAGTTGGTGGTTTATTGAGGAGCCGGGAGTGGCTGGACTTTGCCCCAGTCACTGTCTCCTCCCCAGTTGTGCTGGTCAAACCCCTCTTCCCTGGCTTTGGACACCCAGATTTTCCGTCACTTGTAGATTTAAAGGCACAGGCCTGTGTGTTCCAATGTCCTGGTCTCTGCTTGTCTCTTCCCTTCTGCTTCTGTGTAGCACCTCTGGTGTATTTGGGGACAGGAATGTGACAAGTCACGAGATGTGTGCATGGGCCTCACCCACCCTGGCCTTGATCTTCCCTAGGTGGCCATCTTCCCCACAGCCCCTGTCCCTGCGGAGGTGCCGCTGCGCCTGCTGCTGGCCCACCCTTACCCCACGGACCCTTCCCTGGGTCAGGACCAGAATGACACCAGCCACATCCTGTGGCATTTGTGTGTCCCTGGTGGGCCCCATCCCACCCACCATCTCCTCCTGACTCCCTTCTCCACCTTCAACAAGTCAAGCATGTGAGCAAATGTCCACCAAGGGACGTGTGGCTTCCTGCCACCTCCTCCCTCGTCCATAGCAGTCTGGGGACTCCCAACACTCCTGACTGTCTGGCCTGCAGACGGGTCAGGACACCCCTGGGTGGGGCAGGGGGTGGAGCAAAGCCAGCTCAGCTGCCCCAGGCAGGTGGGGGGACACTTGGCCTGATGATTGAGTCTTCTTTGTCACGAGGTGAACTTGTCCCAGGTCGGGACAGGATGTTTTCTCCTTTTGTGAATCTGACGGTGTAGGGAAGGGGGAGAAGGGGAGGAGGAAGGAACCTCAAGCATGTGCAGCCCCTTCCATGAGGCGGGAGCCCCTTGGCCAGGACGGCCGTGGCCGAGGCCAGTCTGCAGCCGGGGGTGCCTGGTGGGCAGTGGGGTGTGTCGTGCCTGGCAGTGGCCCTCCTGCCACCTGTGCTGCGTTTCCTCAGGCTTGGCTCTCGAGGGCCCTGCCCCATGCAGATGTGGGGGCAGGATTTGGGGACCCCATGGGAACAGTGAGCGAGTGGGGGGATTTACCAAGTCCCATGTGGCCGGGTGGCCGTGCTCTCCAGATTGAGCTGGAGCCCCGGGTTAGGAGCCCGAGGACTGCGATCTACTCTTGGCCTCCAGTAATGAAAACAGAAGCTCCACCCTATACGCAGGGCATGGGCCGTGTGCTGGGCACCATGCTGGCCCTTACACTTGTGTCCTCTCTGAACCTGGCTCATAGTCTCCCTTTCCACCACAAGCTGCAACCACGTTCCATCTTAAAGAATGTTCTTTGTTCTTTGTAAATCTTCTTTTGCTCTCTCACTGGGCCCCATGGCTCCCCCAGCCCATATTAGAGGCTAAAATGAAGACTCCACTGTCCACAAAGGAGCCAGGGTTTATTGCAGAGACTTGATCTGACTGGACCTAGGGGTGGGGGGAGGAGAAGTGGCATAGGGCTGCTTTATAGAGGCGTTCAGGTTGTGTATGCACAAGGGCACCTCACCTCTGAAGGTGCTGACATAAACTACTCTCTGTGAGAACATGTGGGGAAGCAGGGGACTTGGCTATGGCGGATCCCGGAGCAGCAAGCTTCTTTTACCTGACCCCACCCTACCCGGAGACACTCAGGGAGGCTCCTGCACACTCCAGGCACACCACAGTGTGTCAGCAGTGCCTGCCCACTGGGCTCAGGTGGCACCCTGAGCTCCCTCTGCCTGCCTGTTGCTCTCAGAGCTCAGCCCAGCCTCTCCTGGCTCCTGGAAAGCAGGCCCTGAACTGACGCTCTAGGAGACAGTGGGGAACAAGGCAGTAAGTGAGGGGCAGGGGGAGCCAGGGACCCACCATGTCCTTCTGTGGACAGGGACGGAAGGACATGTGACTGAAAATCCTGACCACGTGCCTTGGCCTCCAGTCTGGGCCTCTCTCATCCCAGGCCCGAGAGCAGTGGACAGAGCACTGACTGAGTCCAAGTTGAAGTCCTAACTGGCCACAGGGTCCAACTGCCCAGGTTGCCCCTGGGGGTCAGGTGGAGGGGAAGTGCCAAGGGGGGTGAGGTGCTTCGCCACCTTGGTCCTGTGAGGGCCACTCAGGACGACTAGGCCTCCTCCCTCACCGCCTCTGCGGACCACATGGGCTCTGCAGGGAGGTGGGCACGGGGCAGAACCAGGGCCTGCCAGGGGCTGGGAGAGGCCAGGCGCAGCCAGCCTGCGGGAGCTGCCCACCCCTCCCTGCTCTTTCCAAGGCCTGGGACACGGAGCTATTTTTATTTACGGCAGTGTCAGGGCGGCCTCTGTCTAGACAGCTGGTGTTACCGTCCGAGGCCATCCTGGAGTGCGCAGAGAAAGGGTACAGATTAAACAGCTCATAAAACTGAGCTGGCAACCGAAGCCGAGCCCCGAAGACCAAGGTAACCCCGGCTGGTGGGTTGTCCTCAGTGACTTGAGAACAGCTGGACTCGGGGATGTGTTCAGAGAAAACAGGGGTGTGCGGCCCTGGGGAGGCCAGCGTGATCCTGTTGACCCCCCTCGGCAGAGCAGCCCTCAGGGACTCCACAGAGCTTGCCCTCCTGGATGAGGCTGGCACAGGAAGGACGGAGGGACCTCCTTGCCTGGGTCAGGCCTTGCAGGACAGCTGGGACCCAATCTGCAAAAATCTGGGCCTCCTGGGGCCTGGGGGCCAGGGCTAGCAGCCAAGTCACACCTCTCTGTGGTCCCACCCTCATCAGGGTCACCTGATTCCCTGGGGGAGCCGGACCCTGGGGATCAACCAGCCAGGGTGGGGGCACACCCTGGTGGATGATTTATCCCTTGCTTGTTTGTCCATCCACTTGTGGGTTCACTGCTCCCTGAGGCTGCCAGCACTCACCAAGCGCTCACAGGTGCCAGGCAGGGGCTCCCATCGTGCCTGGGAGGCTTCCAGATGGAGACAGGGAAAAGGGACCTGGAAACGCAATGGACCAGAGTGAAACGTGGAGACCCTGCGACCTGCTCTGATCCCTCTCTCAGAGGACCGCGGGGCCCCCAGAGCACAGTGCACGAGGCCTCACGGCCACCCAGTTCCTGTCTCTGTGCGGGTCTGCATCTCCAGCCCCAGGAACACCTCTCTTTCCCCAGGGCCGGCTGTTACTCGCCCAAGCCTCCCCTTGGCCTCCTCCTGCTCCACAGCCTCTCTCCCCTGTCCCCACCTGGGACACTAGCCCAGACGTCCTGCTCCTGAAGCCCTGATGGCTGGTGCCCCAGCTGAAGCCTGCCGGCCGTGGAGACTCAGGGTTTCCGCCGTCCCTGGAGGTACTGGCAGGCAGGGCGGGGAGGCTCCTGGGCACGTGCCAGCCGGACGGACCTGCCGCTCTGGTCCAAGTGCCCCTGGATGATGCCCCCCAGCTGCCCGAGCCTCAGTGTCCTCTTCTTAAGGTGGGATGGCGGAGGACCCTCTGCCTGGGGAGGAGCAGAGAAGGACGGGAGTAAACAAGAGTGAAAAGCATGGCACATAGTAGGGCGTCACCAGTCACCCAGGTGGTGACTCCTTAGCTCCGTGGTTACTGTTTTTCTCTCTTCTACCTTCAGAGCCACGCGCCCTGCCTGACCCAAACCATGAGCTGAAAATGGTCACCGTGGCTGGCACAGAGCGCTGGGGGGGGGGCTGGCCGGGAAGTCCCCTCCCCACGGGCAAGCTCCAAACAGGAATGTCCATCCTGGAAAAGGGAAGGGATGGGAAGCAAAGCTTGAGCCAGGAGGAGCCTAAGACGTGTGGAGTGCTCGCTGGCCCCGTCAGGGCTGCGCCAGCGGAAGGGGGCGGCCCTAGGACACGCTGGCTTGGGAGGGTGGCTTGGAGGTGCCAGAGCTGGGGCTATTTTCCTGGGACCACATGAGTGGCAGGGTGGCAGTCGGGGCCCAGGTCTTCCACCTCAGTCCTTTTTGAATCCGTGGCCTGAGGAGGAGTCAGCCCCAGCGCCTGCTGGGCCTGGCCCAGGACGTGACTGTGGGAGGAAGTGGCTGCACCTACTTGTGGCTGTTCTGGAGCCTGGGGGTGCTGGGCCCTGACTCCCACCCCATCGAGGAGTGGTAGCATCACTGGGCTGGCCCACAGAACCCCACAGAGCACCCAGGTCCTGGTCACCAGGTGCAGAAAAGAGACCTTCCCAGGACAGTCCCAGCTGCCCAGCTGCACTGCGCCGAGAGGCTTCTCCCAGAAAACCCAGACCCCAAAACAGGGCTCAGGGAGCGGCACAGGCAGCCCTTCTCCCAGGAGGCTGGGCCCGACGCTCTGGGGAAACTGTCAGAACAGAGAGGGCCGTAGGGTTTGTAGCTGGAGCCCCCAGGGGGAATCCGGAGTAGACCTGGACCAGGGGCTGCTGGGAAGCAGAAAAATCCGGAATAAATGATCCCGAGTCCCTCAAGTTCTGGGTTTAGGGTTCCTTTGGGGGGGCTGTTGGTGGGAGGCAGAAAGGCTGGGAGCATGGTCTGCATATTATTATCACTGTGTCCACAAACCCTTAAATGGTGCTAATAGGCCAGATGCTGTCCCAGTAGCTCATGAAGAGCCACTCAGCAATGTCCCCATTTTACAGAGCAAGGTACACAAATGGGATCACTGTCCTCTCCTGGAAAACTCCTATTTATCCTTCAAAACCCTGCTAGGCCAGCCCTGCCCTGATTGCCCCGCAGAGCCCATGGCTCCTCCTTCTGCACCACTTGAGGCCCTGTCTCCTGTGTCTGCTGGTCTGTGCCCCCTGCCCCCTGCCCCCTGCTCCTCACTCAGGTTTCTGGCCCAGGGGTCAAGTCCTGTTTGCCAAAGGAGATGAGGGGGCCTCTGTTTCCAACCCCAGCAGGTTCTCCTGCACCTCACAGGTGGCCACGATGGCTGTCTCCACCTCCTGGCTTCTGCTGAGGGATGACATCCTCAACCCATCCTTCCAGGAAGCCAGGGTCAGGGCTACTCAGAGGGACCCCGGCTTCCAGGGATGGCTGCTGCGGACCCAGGAGAAGCGGACCCAGCCAGGTACAGAGCAAAGGGCTCTCTGGGCGGGGTTGGCACCCTAGGTGGCTCCCTTTGCTCTGTCCCATGGAGAAACGTCAGGATAACAGGCCTGGGGCAAGCGTGGGCTTTTCAGTGTTGGAGGGCTGCCCCACCCCCCGGCCTCATCCGACCTGGCGCACGAGGGCTTGGCTGGAAGCCGTCCCTGTTCCCAGTTGGTGGAGGAGGCGGTGACTGGTCCAGAGTCGTGGGCCTGGCCCTGGCTGGTGTTCTGAGTCCCAAGCCCAGACGCCCTCACCCCGGGCCTGGGCTGCTGCCCTTCCCCAGCGGCTTCACCCTGGCAGGGGCCCAGCCCAGGAACCTCCTAAATCCTGCCCTGGTCTCTGGGCTGCTAACTCTTGGGACAGGGCGAGCTGCGAGGACATGTTCCCTGATTCTCTGGAGGATTCGGAAGCAAAAGAGCAGGAGCAAAGTCGGAGGCGGGGGCGGAGGTGGAGCTCCTCAGGGCCCCCAAAATGCAGGCTGCAGGGGTCTCAGCCCTCAAGAGAGACAGGGTCCCCCCAGCCCCCGGGGCACGGAGCTCCATCCTCCCAACCCGGGCCCTCCGAGGCATCTCTGGCAAGGGAGAGGCGAACCCTCGCCTGCAGGCAAAGGGTGTTTTCCTTCCCAGAGGACAAGACACTTCTGGCCCGTTCAGGAGGGGACTGAACACTCTGTCCACTCTGGCGGCGTTGGGATTCCTGGACAACGCGAGTGTGCTTCCTCACGCAGCCAGACTGACCAGGGCCTCCGCCCGCAGCCCCGCCCTCCTCCCCAGCCCTTTCCCTGTCGCCTGTTCTGCTCCAAGCCAGGCTTTCTGAGGAGTCCATTCCAAGTGGCCTCAGGAAGTGACCATGGGCCCCGAGTCAGGCGCCTCCCTGACAGGCCTCCCCTGCAGGGGGAGGGGGCTGAGAAACACCCCTGGCTTCAAGTGAACCCCAACAATCAAGTGCTGAGGAAACCAGACCACTTGAAGGGGTGGCCTGGCCTAGGACAGTGGCCTTCATCCTCAGGTTGGTCCCACCGCTGCCTCCTACTGAGACTTCTTGAAGCCCCTCGCTGCGCTGTGGTCCCAGCCTTGGTCCCCTGTGGCCCCCCATAGTCCATTTTAAGAGGTTGGCAACAGCGGGCCAAAGTGAAGTGAGTGGGCAGGGCCACCCTCGGTTACATCCTCCAGGCCATGCCCAAGTACTTGGGGACAGCCCTGGAGAGTCATCCTGCTTTAGAGGTGCCTCATTGCCAAAGCTGTCTTGGGAGTTGGAGGGGTCCTGCCTCTCCCAGAGGGCCCGGCTGTGAACTCAGGATATTCCAGAGCATTCTCGGGGTGCCTGAAAGACATCCGAAGTCAGGGCTGTACTGACTCCGGGAAGATAAGAAGCTTTGGCAACTGGGCTCCCACGCTGGCTCCGCTTGAGGCTGAACAGGCCTGGGCTGAGAGGAGGGCCCACGAGGCTGCCGAGGAAAGGCCCATGGGCCCGTGCCAGGGCCCTGAACCCGCTGGGGCAAGCTGAACCCCAGTGGGAGGCAGGCTGCTAACCAGTAAGCAAGTTGTAAAAACCCAGCTCAGACACAACATCTGGCAGCTGCTTCAAATACTTCTCTGTCTGCAGTCGGAGCTGCTCGCGGCCTCCTGTAAATCAAACCATGTGCACAGAGGGCTCCTGGGCCGACCTAGGCACCCGGCCTGGCCCGGCCCCAGCTGCACCTATGGCCTCCGAGAGCTTTAAACAGCCTGGGACTCACATTCCACCTCCCTGTAGGATGAATTCAGAGCAGCTTGGCAGGAGAAGCTTCGGGTATCCGAGCTGCATCCCTCCATCCCAAAGTGAGAGGCAGAGAGATGACCTTGAACCTCCATGGCGAACTTGGCAGTTAGACTAAGCCTCAGCCCGGCCTCTCTTTCCAGTGTCCCCCAAGGCAAGGTCACTCTTCCAAGACCCAGGGACACACTCAGCTGGTCAGAGGGAAGACAGAGGCCAAGATCTATATCCAAAACAAATTCCTGGCCTGAGCCCACCCCTGTGGCTTCCTAGCCAACCCTAAGCACCCAACTGGTAGAACATCCATGGATCCTCCAGCAGATCTGGTGCTGTGGGACTGGCTGCAAGAGCCAGGGCAGGAGGCAGGTGGCTAATAATGGTGGGAGTCTGGTCTGTTGGCGGTACCTCCCTCAGGCCTGGCGCTGGACGGTGACTTGCTCCTCTATAGACTGGTCAATCCTCATGGCCACCCCAGGAGTGCCTACTGTTAGGAGCTCTATCCTGAAGATATGGGTAGAGGGTTGTGTGTCCACGTTCTCATCCTGGAACCCGTGGATGTGACACGACTCAGGAACAAGGTCTTAGTTGATGCCATTGAGTTGTGGACCCTGAAAGGAGATCATCTTAAGTCCAGTGGCAAGTGTCCTTTCAGGGCAGTCACAGAGCAGAGGAGGGAAGGCCATGGGGAGACAGACCCAGAAGTCAGGGGATTCCAGAAACTGGAAGAGGGCAGGAAATTTCCTCTCCGAGAACCCCAGAGGGGACACAGCCCTGCCTGGATCTTGATGTTGGATTTGTGACCTCCAGGGCTGTCAGAGAATAAACACATGGCATCTGTTTGAAGCCACCCAGTTTGTGGTATGTTGGCACAGCAGCCTCAGGAAGTGAACGCAATGGAGAGTCGGGGTCGGAGAGGCCGACGGGGACACAGCTCTTCCCGACACTGCGCTCCGCTGCCTGCTTATCAGATTGACTTGTAAAAGCGGGATCTCATTTCAAGCTCCAGGGCCCATGAAATTTCCCTGAAACTGCCCTCTTAGGAAAGGGCTGATTTGGGACACCCTGAGGGTACCTGGGCATCCCAGGGGGTGGGCAGAGAATCTTCCTATTGCTCTGCAGCCAGGGTTCTAAGTGCTTGGCCGACAATGGCTCACAAATTCTCAAACAACCCTCTGTGGGAATATTCTCCCCATTGGACAAGAGAGGAAGCCAAGGGAAGCCATGGGGGGTTGGTATCAGGAAATGTCCCCCTCAAATGCGAATCAGAAGTGAAAGAAGCCAGAAACAAAAGGCCACCTGACGCCTGATTCACTGGAAGGAAATGTCCAGAACAGACAAATTCACTGAGGCAGAAAGTAGATTCCTGGTTGTCACGGGCTGCAGGCAGGGGAAGTGGAGGGTGATTGTGTCAGGGGCGGGGGTGGGGGGGCAAAATGTTTTGGACCTAGATTGGGTTGGCCACAAGCATGCACTTGAAATGGTGAATTAAAAAAATTTTTTTTTTCTGTTTTAGTTTTGATACTGGGGATTGAACCCAGGGGTGCTTAACCACTGAGCCACATCCCCAGCCTTTCTTTATCTTTTATTTTGAGACAGGGTCTCTCTGAGTTGCTTAGGGCCTCTAAGTTGCTGAGGCTGGCTTTGAACTTGCGATCCTCCTGAGCCGCTGGGAAGATAGGGGTGTAGGGCCTCAGTGCTCCACCTGAAATGGTGAATTTGATGTCGTATGAATTTTATCCTCATTACAAATAAAAGGGCAGCTCCTGGGTGGACAGTCCTGCTAGACAGTCTGCTTGGGCAGCAGCTTGGAGACCTTATGGTGTCTCCCTGCTCCTGGTTTGGCTTCCTTGGACCATTTCCTGTGGTAAACGGGCTCAGGGGAAGAGTTCCTCACAGAGGCTTCTCTGCCTCTACCTCCCTGTGGACCTGCTTGGTTCATTTGAGAGCCAGCACTTCATGCTTGGGTTTGCTGTGTCGACCCCCCACTCCTGGGGCTCTGCTGCATGTTCTGAGACTCAGGGCAGACGGAGCCGGGTAAACCACACTAACCAACCGGTGGAATCTCTTGCACCAGAGGTTGCCAAGGTCTCTGGGCCTCAGCCCCATGCAGATCTGAAAGGACTGTGGAGGAATCTCAGAGGGATCTTTAGGGGCTCAACTCTGCAAATAATTCCAGACCCTCGGGGATCCTTGGGGCGATGTCATCAGAATCACCAGGTTTGGAAAGATGTAGATCTCCAGGCCCCACCTATGGTGTATCAAGCTTCCTGGGATTTTGCTTGGTCCCCAAATTTCCCTGTTGTTTCCAGTATGAGGGGTGTCTGGGAACTTCAGGCTGAAACCTCAAATAGGTCCCGTTACTTGTGTGTGTGTGTGTACAAAACACATGTTAAGCAATAACCGTGGGCCCACCCTCAAAAGCTGTCAGGGGAAGGGAGGAGGCTGAAGGAGGCTGTTCTGTCTCCAGAGTACATCCAGAAAAATCTGTAGGCAGGGCCAGGTGGAAAGACAGACCTAGGGCCCAGTCAGAGAGGTCACCTGCCCCCAGCCAGCTGCCCTCAGCCTGGACTTGTCCACTGAGAATATCCTAACTGTCCATTCATCCCTGGCCCAGGAAGAAGGATTCCCCAGAAGAGCTGGTTTTCTCTTTTCTTTAAATAAAAAAAAAAAAAAAAATCTGAGCTCAAAAGAGGACACCGAGGTCCAAGTGCACCAGGGGATCCAGGGGATGATCAGACCGAGTCCCGCCTGCCAGCATCCAAGTCCTGAGAAACCCCAGGAGAGCCATGAGCGGCTTCCTCAGGATTGCTGGGCCAGGATATCAGTTGTTGCTCCTCCAGCCCAATCCAAGCTCATGATTTCCTCCCCGGTTGCCATGGCCGCGGACAGAAAACACAGCAAACTCCTGGCCCTGGGCAGCTCATTTATTTCAAATATTCTTTGCAGCTGGAATCCAACCATGTTTGGGTGTCTGGACTGGAGCATGAACTAATTGCTTTGCCTTCGGCCCCCTCCCCAGCTCCCCCGGAATAGTTTATGGTTCAGTAAAGTCCACATTCCTCATCCCGCCGAGGAGCAGGAGGGAGGCTGTGGGCAGATGATAGAGACAGGAGTCTTCCCATCTATGGCCAAGCCCTGAGAGTCAGCTACCTGCGCGAAGGCAGGGGATTAATTGCAACCACATGGGCCAAGTCTGCACAGATGGTTTTATTAATACCGCTCCCTTCAGTGCAAAACTCTGCTCCCCAGAAGTCTCCCGGCAGCACAAACGCCCTTATTCCCCTTGTGCTCCCCCACCCCCATGCCTGACCCCACTCCTCCCCTGCCACCCCCTTCAAAGGAAGCCGGAGTTCTAACTGCAACCCAGACATGAACTCCGACCTAAAAATAATTCGAAACCACCTCTTTCCTCCACCCATAGCTGGGGCAGGCTTGTGGGGTTCCTTTCCCCAATACTCACCTTGATCTTTGGAGTCTTTACCTAGGAAAAAGAAGATTTATCAGGAATTTGGCTCAGGAGTGCTCGGTCCATCCTCGACGTCAAAGTCCCCATGCAGGAAGTGACATTTTTCCAGGACAGCATGAGCTTTTAAAACACTTGCTGGTGAATTTTCCAGCATCCTGGGTCCTGTTCACATCCCCCTTGTTACTTGCCTAGGAGACTGGGACACTGACAACTGCCATTTTTGTAGGAGGCTTGTCCAAGGCCACATAGCCAGTGTTTGAACCCAGGTCTGACTCAAGAGTTCATGTGCTTGTCCCTGAGCCAAGCCACCACCACACTGAAATAATTTCCCTTTACCCAGCAACTTTGCAAGAGAAAGAGCTGACACAGACACAAAGTGTGGTGTCCTGACAGTCTTGGGCAAGGTCACCTGGGGAGTTTGGGGACAGCACAGATTCCTGGGCCTGGCCCCAGAAACACTGAATCTGCCTGTCTCGGGTGGTGCCCTGGAATCTGCATTCTGACAACTTCCAGGCGGGCCTGAGGCCAGGGTTCTGAGGAAGGAGGCGCTCAGAGGAAGGGACAGAGCACTTTGGTCCTAGGGACCTTGGGCCCTTAGCCAGGCACTTCTCACAGCAGGTGAGAAGTCCCTGCAGTGAGTCCCTGCAGTGAGCTGAGGGGCTCTTGCTGGTTTTTTTTTGAAACAGTGACAACATGAGATCACATCTAGTACATTTTTTGACTGTTCACATATCACTCATTGAGCCTCCAAATAAGCCAGATTTCCTGACCTTCTAGAGAGGGCCCTGCCCACAGCATTGGCAGGATGGCTTCAACAGGCAAGAGCTTGGCGAGGGAGCGTCACTACACCTGACCCTGGGGACAGAGACAAGTAAGGATCCGCAGTTCTGCAGAGTGCTGAGCCTGGGTCTGAGGATGCCACACCGGGTCCCACTGGGGTCGTGACAGCTTCTCCCACGGGTGAGCTTCAGAACTGGGCAGCTGAGCCAGAGGCGCTTGCAGTGCATGGAATCGCTTTGTGGGCTCAGCAAGTGCCCTTCTGTTTGGCTGCCGGGCTACACACTCCTGAAAGGGGCTGGTGTGTCCTAGGGCTGTCGTCCAGGGCTCTCCTCCACCTGAGGCTCTGGTTGGCATCCCTCTCTTGCAGGTGGCAGGGAAAACCATGGGCAGCGTTGCGGGCTGGACCCGGGCGGGCTCTGCCATGCCTCTTTCCCCTCCCGCAAAGCACAAAGGAGGGATTCAGAAGTGGTTTCTTATTTTAACAAACTTTCTTTTATTAGGTTACTGGCTATTATGAACCATCATAAAATAGAACGGGAGTTTCAAAACTATACACGCCACAAGGCTCTGGGCTGAGAGGAGAGAAAGGTGGGTGGAGGGAGTGAAGGCCAGGGAGGCAGAGAGCCCGCATCCATCAGCACCCACGGGGGACACTGGTCAAGGAAGCAAGCTGGAGCCTGTACAAGTGAACCTCTGTCATGTGCAAGAGTGTCAGAATGTGACCCACCCTGAAACGAGAGCAATCTTCAAGAGCCCGACAGCTAAGGTCCCCTTCCCCAAAAGGAAAAAAAAAAAACCCTCAAATATTCAGGGGGTAATTTACATTCCTCACCCAGTCTTGGCACCAGTTTTGTGCTTTAAAAAATAAACTCCACTGGAAGAATTTTATTTTTTTAAAAAAAGGTACCCTACAGCAGCTGCTTAAAACATAATTCGTATGGACAAATATATATGCATATATATTAAACATTTAAAACAAATAAAGTCATCTATTGTACCTGTGCAGAAAGAACAGAGCTCAGACTCCCAGGGAGTTGGTTTCAAGACAAAAGGTGCTGGGACACCACACGGGGGCGTTGCTGGGGACAGGCACCCTGCTGCTGGCCACCCTTCACCACCCCTGGGGTCATGGGGGAGAGGAGCTCCTGCATGTGGGCCTGGAGCCCAGGCAGGTGCTGAGCAGAGGTTCACACTGGCTTCGTGAGGTGGACCCCGCGCCTGCTCTCCCCACCCTGCCCTGCCTGTGGCTTCTAAGGGGTGGGGACCCTCTCACTCCTTTTCTTTATTCTGGGGTCCTCTGGGACACAGAGCTTCTGAGGATGCACTTGGGAAATCTCATCTAGAAAAGCAGATGCAAAATCAAACCCACACCAAAAAAAAAAAAAAAAAAATCATAGACAACAAGAGAAATCCAAACATGTGCAACGATATATGAACTCAAGAGGTAAGTGGCTACCTGGGGACCTGGGGACCGGCACGGCCCTCTCAGGTGGGCTCCCTAAGACACTCCTATTGCACGTGAGGCTAAGTCTCTCTGAGGGGCCTGCTTGAGGACTCAGCGCGGAGCTTCAGGAAACGAGGGAACTACAACAGAGACACTCTGTGCCTGAGCACCAGGGCACCACGCCACGGGCACGGCCCAGGAAGGACAGGTGCGACACACACATCCTGGGGAGGCAGCAGCTGGGGGAAAGGCAACAGAACGCGCCAGAGAGGTGACCGAAACGAGGTTTCCTTTCCAAATGGAATAAATAAACGACCTTTGTTATGGTTAAAAGAATAAATACAGGGGACGGGTGCTGACAGGGATGGGTGCTGGGTGCTTATCTGCCTGTGGCAGGTCCGACCTCGGCTTCTGCCTCGGGTCCATGGCGTCTGGTATCCTGAGCTGCATGTGCAAGCCTGGCCCTGCCCTTCCCACTCCTGCTATCTGCCCTCGAGCCCTGGCACTTCCTGCCAGCTCCGCCACCTGGGACCCCCGGGGGCTGCAGCCTTTCCCCAGAGGTGTGGACAGCAAACCACGCCCCCCCAGCAGACAGGTGCTCCACGTGGCTTTCGTAGAGTTTATTCTCTGCGTCTGGATTCAAGGAGGGGCTGCGATCCTGCCTGCCGGGACGCTGCCCCCTGCCAGCCCCGGGGACGGGGAGAGGAGCCCCAGCTGGCATCTGTCCAGGTCTGGCAGAGGCAGCCAGGACGAGGAGGAAGAGTAGGCACTTCTGTCCGTGGCCGCAGGCTGCGGTCTCAGGCGCAGGGTGCGGTGGCCCCGGTGGCTCAGTGAGTTGGCACCAGGTGGCGGTCGGGCAGCAGTCCTGGGGCAGAGCGTCACTGGTAGAGGAGGTAGGCCTTGAGGGCGGCAGGCAGCGGCAGCGCAGGGATGGCACCCAGGCGCTCCTTCCCCAGGGCCAGGCGCACCGAGCGACGGCAGAGATCCATGAGCGGCAGGGGCTCGGCTGGGAAAAGCCAGAGAGAGAACCGGAGGTCAGTGACAGCGTCCACACGCACAAGGCCACCTTGGCTCACAGCATTGCAATGAGTGAATAGCAAGGCTGATTTCTAAGTGCATAGAAGCTTCCAAAGTCCTCTGCCCACACTGACTCATTCAGTGCCCTTGATGACTGCCATGAGTGATGCGATCAGAGATGCCATGATGATCATCCCCATTTTAGAGAAGAGGAAATGGACAGAGTCTAAATACCTTGCCTGGGTTGTCCAATACGGAGCTGGGACTTGAACCCAGGCCATCCCGGGGCTCCCCACTGGGTACTGTTCCTGTCTTTGATTTATGGCAGAGAACCACTGAGGTCTAGAAAGGGTCCCTAACATGCTAGGATACAGGCTGAACCTGAATTGGGTCAGACTGCTTCCAGCATCCACATTTGTAGCCACCAAACTGTAGCCCGTTAAGACATAAGAAACACCAGCCCAGAGCCACATTACAGGTGGTGGCGCTGAGGAGCCTTTCCAGCCAGCTGCCCCCACAGCCTGATAGCACAGGGTTTGGCCACTCCCACTGGCAGGTTGGAACCAGAGAAACTTCTTTCTGCCCTACAGAGTGGCTCAGGGAACCTGTAAATGCCCCAAGGACAGCGGGGGCCACTTCCCTGCACCGTCCCAGGCAGAGGCGCTACAGACACTCAGAAGAAAGGGAACCTACCCCTAAAGCCTTCGGAATCTTCTCCATTCAGTTCCCAAAGGGCCCAGGCCCTGCCTTGCTACAGAGGAGGACCTGGCCAGCTGGCATCTCAGGAGTTTGAAAATCACCCTTTCTCAGGCTTTGCAGCCCGCCCCCCCCCCCCCCCCACCGAGGCTGCTGAGACCGAACACAGCTCGGCTCACCCAGCCTCCCCAAGGCAGCCCCTCTCTGCTCTCTGCCCCAGAGCAACCACAGGTGAGCACACCTGGAACTGCTCGGCACCTGCTGGGTTCTGAGCGTGGAAAGAGCAGAAATGAATGGATTGAGCCTTCTTTGGGAGTAAAATAAAGTTCAGACCAAAAAAACTGGAAAAAAATTTCAATTCCATCGATTAAAAAGTGTATTCTGATTTTTAAAAGTCCTTTGATATTCACCAATGTGCCTCAAAAATATTAAGAAATAATATTAAAAGGGCTGGGGTGTAGCTCAGAACAGCATGTGCTTATTAGCATGTGCCAGGCTCTGGGTTCAGATCCCAGCTCTTCAAACAATAAATAAATGCAATTCAATTCAATTTTAAAGTGACATTAAAAGCCTTGAATGTTGAAAGGCAAATCTTATGGCTAGGGAAATGGGAGTAGTCTAGTGATGGGTAGGAGCTTCTTTTTGGGGTGAAGAGAATGTTCTGGAGCTGACTGTGGTCATGTTTGTACCCCTAGACACCATGATCGGAACACTCCAGTAGCCGGACTAGATGGCACCCAAATTATATCTCAATGAGGCTTTTATGGAAACAGAGTAAATCTTAGGCTGGATAATGCACTTACTAAATTCCAGACTTTGAAGGAAAGCCCTAGTTGCTCTTCTCCTTCCTGTAGCTACCGCTACAGCTAGACAGAAGAACCGAGATGGTAAACATTGTTGATGGAAAGCTTTGAACTGGGGCTTTTCCCGGACAGCTCAGGATGAAATCCGGGAGCCCTGCCCATACCAGGAGGTTGAACTAAGTGACCCTCTATCTTTCAGGACCAAGGACCCCTCCAACCTCACCTGCCTACTCAGTCTACACCAGGACACTCTGGACCTGGCTTCTCATTCCCCCCTGCACACAACATGACTTTCCCTGTCCCAGGACAGGGAATCCAGAGCAAAGCCTTGTCCAGCCAAGACCTTGAAAACCTGAAGTGCTTCGCGGCAGCTCTTGGCTGGGGCATGGCCATTGAGAGGAAGCCCTTCTGCATGGTGCAGGGTGCAACTCAAGAGTGCATACCCATGGCTGCCCAGAGCCTTCCATCTGCCCCTCGTGAGGTCCAAAGAGCCTGAGTCCCCTCCCTGGAGGATGCAGATTGGCTCCCACCCTTGATGCTCTGCTCAGTGTCCTAGGGACTGACCATGTACGTCTATGTTCCCATTTGGATCCTCCAGTCAACTGTGCCCAGACAGGATGGGGGAAGACAGGAAGCCAAAGGCCCTGGCAGTGCCTCAGTTTGCATCTGCATATGGGTAGGGGAGGCCTCCTCATCATTGACCAAGAGGGTCCTGGTGTGACGGTTGGAGTCTCCATGCAGATTCCAGCTCACAGGTATAGTACCCAACTACACATTCCCATCTCTCCTTCCCCCAATCCCTAGAATTTTTCAAACAAGAAAAATTACAAACATTTTCAACTTCCCAATAGATGCAGGATAAGCATCTCCTAGTCAGAGAACATGTGTCTGGGCCTCGGGGACTGTGTCAGCAGAACTCTGAGCTGTGCCTATATCACCAGGACTCATCGGCCCAGACCCCTCCCGGTGCTCCAGGTCTGTATTCTGTACTAATGCAAGGACACACAGACAGCAAAGCTGTGTGGCTCACAGGACTTGTGACAGTGTCGGCAGGCCTGTTTCCAGAGGGACCAATAGTCTTGGTGGCCAGGCTGTGATGGTAGGCTCATCAGTCCCCTCATCTGGTACAGAATGGACCTTAACCTCACTAGCTCCATGGCACCTCTCTGCTTGGAGGATGGAGACTGACCCAAGGGCCAGGGATCCCCAAGATCTTAGGTGCTGGCAGCATATGCCCAGGGCTCCCAATCCCTGCCCATCTCGGCTCCTGTACCGACACTCAGGGGACAAATTTGGTTGTGAACTTATGCTACTCATTTCTATCACCTGGGGAGATGGACTCACAGAACTCGCTCTCTTGGTTCCCTAGTGCAGGTCTCAGGTGAATTCCTCAGGAGCCACCTGCTGGATGCACACCTGGCCCCCCTGCTGGGAATGCCATGACCTCAGGGCACTGCCCAGGTGAGGATGGAGCAACTGGGAGCCTGCACGCAGACATGCTGCCCCATTTGGCTGTCAGCTCCCTGTCACTCCTCAGACAAAGCCAGAAGGGAGGATCCAGAGACAGAGCAGAGGGGAGGCTTTCAAAGAGAAAGCCTTCAGAGTTAGTTCACGCCTGACCACCCTCCATGTTTCAGTATTTTCCAAAGATTGGTGGCAGAGGGGGAGGAGGAGGACGATCAGGAGAACCTGCAGTTTTGGAGTCTGTGAGACGGTCAAGCAAATGCCCTTAACCTCAGGGGGGCCTTGCCCACTGCCCACTTGGCTTGTAGGGCAGGGCTAGGATTCAGGGTGTCAGACCAAACCTGCTCTTAAAGACAGTCAGCCCACGGGGCGGATGGAGCTTCCTGACCCACTCCTTTCCAGAGGTGGGATAGGCAGGCAGAAGGGACCTGTGAGGCAAAGAGCCCAGCGTGGGGCCCAGCAAGGGGCAGACAGTTCTGGAATGCCAGGACCTCCCGCTAGCCCAGGCACCTCGCCAGGCAGACACAGAGCCCTCCGCCTCCCAGCACACACAAACTATTTTCACACAGTCCAACAAAAGCCACTCCCCTTTCCAAAAGAGCAGGCAGAACTTGCTGTTGCTGCTGCCTGTTTCTAATCCACACACTCCTCCCCCAGTCTGCTGACACCGTGAATGAACACGCCACTCTTGGGACAGTGTCTGAAAGGAGCCTCTAGCAACAGGAGAGAAAAACCCAAAATTTGTCTGAAGAGTGACAGAGGCCAGTGGTTTTCATTTATCTGAGAGGGCCTAGCACCCCCAAGGCTGCAAATCCCAACTCAATAATATGCTGGCTACCATGCTGGAGTTTGGTCAACTGCAGGTCAAACCTGGAGGCAGGATAATCAGAGATAAACAAAGATCATTCATCCATCTATTTGTTCATCCATCACCCATCTATCTAGTCATCATCCATTCAACCAACCACCATCCATCCATCCATCCACGCATCCCATCCATTCACCTAACTATCTATACATCCCTTCATCCATCCATCCATCCACCCATTCATTCCATCCATCCATTTGTTCATGGACCCATCCATTCAGCCACTCATTCTATCTGTCCGTCCACCCATCCATCCATCCACCCACTCTTCATTCATTCATCCATCCAGCCATCCATCAAGCAATGCCAAATGATTTAGCAAACTCAGGCTAGAGTTTCTCATGGAACCAGATGCAGGTAAGAGCGGCCTTTGAGGGTCTGAATACATGAGGACATCTACTTAAAAACACTTTAGGTCCAACAGCTGCATAAACTTTAGCCCAAGCCCAGATGGGACCACAGGGACCCGGGGAGGGTACTGCCTCCTACAAAGCAGGCAACACTTACGATCGAGTCCGTTCAAGTAGCGCATACGGATCTCACAGTGGCCCCAGACGGCGCTCACTACGGGATACAGTTTTTTGCCCTTGAGTCCCCGAAAAGCCACTCCCATGTATTGTCCATCCACAATGAAGCTCAGGGTCCCGTCATCCATGTCCAAGGCCACAAGGAAGGAGTCAGGGACAATGAACGTCTCGTCCGGCTCCAGAAAGGCCGGGTACGTTTTGCTCGGCTGGTTCTTGCCATCATGGTAGAGCCGGTTCCGCCCCAAGTCCCAGCCCCAGGACTCGTGGTTATTCCCCACGAGGGTCGTGTACCCCACGGAGTGCAGGGGGGCGTCTGCTGTGGCCACCCCCACTACGGCATGTGTGCCCCGCTGTCTCATGGCCCACGTGATCTGCCACACGTGCAGCCCGCGCGTGTACCCGACTTTGCCCCTGATGGCATCTGTGCTCTGGGCCACCGGATGCCGGTGAAAGATCAGCTTGTCGTCCTCCTTCACAAAGACGTTGAGTGAGCGGTCGTTGTTGTTCCAGGAGTGGAGCAGCTGGACGTCGTAGGACACGGGGGGCATGTCCAGCAGCAGGTCCAGCCGGGTGGGCTTGCAGTAATCCAGGCCCTGGAGCTCCTGCTTCAGGGGCCGGTATGTGGGGTCCCGCATGTCCACAGTCTTGATCCCTCCGGTGACCTTCTGACCCATGTTCGCCTGGTTTCACCTTCTCGCTGGCTCCCAGGGCAAACTCATCAATCTCCGGGCCTCAGCTCACTCTCTAACCGGGGCCAGGCAGAATTCCTAAGGAAGGCTGCTAGGAGACCTCCGCACGTTGTGGAGCATTCCGTGGCGTCTAATGGATGGAAAGAAAAACAGGAGGCCGGGTGAGCAGCAGCACGGGGTGGAGGGAAAGCTACCTAGGAGAGCAGGGCTGCCCGTGCCAACGTGTCCCAGGGCCTGGCGCCGGGCTCCCCTCACACCTGACAAGGGGCAGCCTGGAGCCTTGGCACAAAATGAAATGTCCCCTGTTCCCCTGTTCCCCTGTTCCCGTGGCTATGCTGTCACAAAGGGAAGCGGCTCCGTGCCCTGCGGTCTGCATGGAGACTGGACTTGAAGGCCGACACCATTCTCAATGTGTTGGATCAGTCTGAGACAATCAGGGGACAGCAGAGCCCAAGGAGCAGCAGAGACTGTGGAAGACACCAGATCCCCGCCTTCCCCTCTCTCCTCCAATACAGCCAGCTGCCTTGGACGGACAGCCTGGGAAGGAACCAGGACGGAGACCGGAAACTCAACCTGGGGCCTGTGTGTGCACTGGGTGGGAAGGGCCCCAGAGGCTCCTGGCACCCCTAAGGTTGCAGCAACTCCCCCAACGGGTCTTGTCCCACCCAGAATGAGGAGCCAGCGATGCCCTTCTCAAGGGCCTGGGGCAGGTCCCCATTCAGCTGAGGGGCGGCCTTACTTCACCCCCCTCCCCCGAGTCTGGGGCTAACACCTGGAAGACCAGCTGCCTCTCTTGTCCGCCCGCCTGCCCTTCAGCTAGAAGCCAACAGGTCACACTTCAGGTCTCAATGGCCTACTGGGAGGAAGTCCGACCCCAGGGGCTCTCCTCCCTCTCGGGCTTCACTGTCCCTGGATTCCTGAGGGGACACAGAGATCTCACTGCATCTGTTCCTGTCATCCCCCCCACCCCGCAGCCCAGGAAGAGCAGCAGGAGGGCAGAATGTCCCCACCTCTCGGTGTCCGGCCTCAGATGAGGGCAGATCACCTGCGCTGCTGGGCTCCTGGGCCTCACTCGAGAACAAAGTTCTTTCTACCATCAAAACCGTCCTTGAGTTGAGGAGCATTCTGCTGCCAGGTATAACTGATTAGAATGAATGAATAAATGGATAAATAAGACCTCCCTGGCCTCTGGGAGGGACGTTTGCCACTGGGTTTGGGAGATGACCACAGAGGCACGGTCATCTCTTCAGGAGCCTAGGATCAACCGGACAAGGTGGGGAGGGAGGCTTCTGGATAAATAAACTTAACAACAAGAGTTCAAGGAAGCTGGGTGGAGGCCATTGAACTTGGCCCCTGGGGACAGGGTCACACTGGGTCATTTGTCCCAAGAAGCACTAAGGTTCCTGAAGATAGGGGACAAAGAGAACACAAAAGGTCTATGTCAAGGAGGCTGGCAGACACAGGGACATCTGGGTACCATACAGTAATGGCCTCCTGTTTAGCCCCAGAACGGCAGGGCCAGCAGGTGGGCAGGCTCTGTGGTGGGACCAAACTGAGCCGCCTTCCTCTCAGCTGGGGAGAGACGGGGTGGGGCCACAGCCTCAGGGTGGCCGGGCCTCCTGTAGACTCCCTCTCTGTAGAACATTCCATGTGAATGCTGGGTGCTCAGGGGCCCTTATCCTGTGAGCAGGTGGCATTTGTCACCTTCCTTTCTGGGTGTGAGACAGAGGGCTCCCTCCATGCTAGAGGCATGGTCATCTCTTCAGAGACAGGCTAGGGCCTGTGTCCAATATTGGCCAGGCCAGTACAGAGCTGAGATGTCCCTCTCTGCAGCCGGGGGACTGCCCTGTTCCAAAAGATCTGTGGACACTATGACTCTGCCTACTGAGTCTCCAAAGACAATCCCCATTCGAGCTTTCAGGGGGGAGACACTGGGTTTGGGTGCAGAAATGGGATTTTGCTGCCTAACACCTTGCTAGCTCCATCGTCACAGCAGGAAGGAACTTTCCGGCCAATCTCACTGATGGAGGACCCTGCAACACATACTCAGGGACAGGAGGGATTGAAGATGAGGCTGGGGGCAGCAAACTAGACCTCAGCCTTCCCTGAGTGCCCCCCACCCAACTCCTCCCCAGTCCCCACTGGAACAGGGTGCAGAGCTGGGGAGGCCATCAGAGGTGGCCTCAATAAGAGTCAGAGCTCAATAAGAAGGGCCCAGAGGTACCGCCCTAAAACTCTGTCTGGACAACTCTCTGATGGGTGGCCAGTGACCTCCATGTCCTTGGGTCAGCTCACCACGGAGGTCAGCTCCCTGGGAGGCGGCGGGGGAGGGAACTGATGTCCTAAGAGAGTGGATTTCACCACTTCTTGCAGCCAAGCAGCCCATGGCCTCTGCCAGCTCCATCGTCACAGCAGGAAGGAACTTTCTGGCAAATCTCATTGATGGGGACCCCGTCCCCCAACACCTACACAGGGACAGTGGGAGTGAAGAGGAGGCTGGGGTGTGGAGATGCTGGGAGAGGAAGTGAAGGGGAGAGGCCTCCCAACATGGCAGGGAAGTGGGTGGGGGGACGACCCGGGCCTGGGCGCACAGGGAACCCGGGTTTAGCTAGACCGGAGGCCAGCGAGTTTTCTCTGTCGGGCGAGATGTGCTCTCTGTGGGCCAGACCCTCTCCATGAGCTACCAGCTCTGCCACTGGAGCATGGAAGGGTCTGTGGAAGGTGTGGAAGTCAGAGCCTGGCCCAGCCCAATACAACTTGGACGCCCCCTTCCTGGGAGTCCCCAGGAGCGCAGCTCACCACTTGCCCCTCTCCCAGGACTGCAGGCTGGCAGGGCACCTCCCTGGCCCTGCCTCCCGAGGCTCCCAAAGCCATGCAGCACAATGGTGGTGGTCGCCAACTAGAATTCGCCTTTGACTTTTTTGAGCGTCCACTGGTTCACCTGTACTTTGGATGTCACCTGTAGGTCACAGGCTTGCCTAAAACTCAGCAGAGACAATGTTCCAGAGAGGGCCTGGTGCATTTTGCTTTTGTTCTTATTTTCTAGAATGTGCTCCATTCACTGAACAAAGACCACTGCTAACCGGTGTTCCTGGTCACCACACCTGGCCCAGCAGGCAGACACTGCCTTTTGGCCATGACCCAAGGCATGGAGTGCTGGGCTGGAACAGATCACGGTTAAGGTCTCTTCTAAATCAAGGCTCAGCAGACTCCCTCTGTGCATGGCCAGATTGCAACTATTTTGGGCTTTCCAGACAACATGTAAATAATGGTGTGGCCAGGTCCTAATAAAACTTTAAGAAAACACACAGCAGGCTGGATTTGGCCCAACGCTGTTCGCTGACTCCTGTTCTAAACCTGTGCTTAGCTTCTGACCCCTGCACCAAAACACTTGGATGTGGAGCTCAGGATGGGGGTGGGGTGGCAGCACCCACAGCTGCTGAGTGACAGGGATGTCACTGGGCCTTACAGCTCCTGCTCACACTGGGCCGAGATGGCTCCCCTGGGCCAGGAGAGAGTCCAGTGTGGGGACCAAACTGCTGTCAGGAAGGGGGCAACTCAGCCCTGGGATCACCTGTTTCCTGCTGTTCTGAGAAGCAAATGCAGAAGCACAAGCCTCACAGAACCTAGAGGTTCCAGAGGAGTGCCAGGACCTGGTCACCGAGCGAACCCATGACAAGTCTCCGAGAGGTGGGAGGACTCAGCCTCGTCCCCACCCTGGAGAAGCCAAACCACAAAGGGTGTGCAGTGTGCAGGGCTGGAATGTGAGAGCAGAGGACAGAGATGGCTGTGCTGTCACCTGACCTATGAGCTTTGTGCAACTGTGCATGCCTTCATGTACACACACACGCCGTGTGCCTGCACGTGCACCTGGTGGGCACATGTGTGCCACACAGACAGTGATGGGCAGTGGCTGTGGGGGCTGCTGGCCAGTGGCTCCTGCTCCTCACTCCCTTAGCAGAAGTTTTAAATCCCAGAAGGCACTCTCTCACAGTGACCAGCTGTCCCCTCAGAGGACACCTGCCCACTCCCCCTCTTTGCTGTCTCAGACCAAGATGATCAGATTCCCGGTGGGGTGTGTGTGAGTGTGAGTGTGTGTGTGTGTGTGAATGTGTGAGTGTGTGTGAGTGTGTGTGTGTGTGAGCGTGCAGGAGCTCTGACGGCAGGTCCGTCACACTTACGGGGTGGCAGGAAGATGGGCAGACATTCTGGGCCAGGAACTCCTACCAGCACTTTTCTACAGGTAAAATCAGATTAGAGCACAGATCAAAAGGGTCAGGGTAGAAAAATAGCCATCAAAGGATGGGCTGGAGCCTGAGAGAAAGGACACAATGGGCTGTCAGCCGTGAGTCATGACCCAGAGCTGCCTCTCCCTGGGGTCTACGTTCCGAAGCCAACGCCCGTCGTGGGACTGTGCTTCGGGAGAGTCACTCAGGCGATCCTTGGGGAGCCGGGGGCTGGCCGGCTTCCCCAATGAACCCGTGCGCCCTCTCCCCCTTGGCAATGCTGTGGGGTCGAGTTAGCGCACCTTGACGAGGGGCTGGGGGTGACCCCGGTCTACAGGTGGGATGTGCATGGGGCCTCTGCCTCTCACCCTCCCTGTCCCTCTGCTCTCTGGTCACAGCTCCCCCTTGACACCGGCTGCTGTGCCTGCCACCACAGCTGGGGGTGAAGAGGGGAGACAGGTCCCGTGTCGAAGGCGGGCACGGAGGGTGGGGCGGGGCAGGCGGGGGGCATGCACAATGGAATCGAGCTGGCTGCTTTCACCGGCCCACCTAGGCCCTGTGGCTGGCCTGCCCACACCCCCTGCCCCGGCCCCACACACTGTCTTTACTGGGGTCACAGGTGAGTTCATGATTTCGTGAAAGGGGTGCCTCTCAGGAGCAAAAGCCTTCAACCCATGTCCCCAGTGGTTGTCAGGGGTGGGGGTGGCGAGGTGCTAAGAACCCAGCAGAGCCACAAGCCCACAGTGGTAGACAGCCTGGCTTCTAAGGACGTGAGCTCCCCAGGGCCTTGTCCCCCCACTGCCGGCTGCAACAGCCACTTAAGATGGTCTCGGCCCGGGGGGCCCAGCACTGCTACCCAGGGGAGGCCTGCTTCAGAGAGGTTTGCTGGCCACAGCTCTCAGTGGGAAGGGAGAAGAGAAGGTCACAAGCCAACTCCTTCCAGTCTCTTGGGCTCCTCCAGGTGGGCTCCTCTTCCCCCAGGATGGGGGGGGGGTGCGACGAGCAAGTGACAGGTGAAAAGGAAGGAGGTGTGGAGGGCCAGGGGCACAAACATACCCAGAGAGCACTGTTGGGGGGTCCTAGACCTGCGCAGGCCAAGGGCACCGGTCCTACCCACAGCCTGGGATGGTCTAAGCCAGCCATCACATTGCAGAGGGAGGGGGCTGGGGACAGGAAAGACCACCTGGACATACGGTGGGGTACACTGGCTGGCTGCTTCACCCCAAGTTAGAGGGGGACGCGGAGCTTGGCATGGGACCACTGAGGGGTGAGCACACAGGGGGTGCTGTGAGTTAAACACCTGAGAGTCACAGGCTGTGGGGGAGCCTTCCTGCACAGGGGTAAGGAGCAGCCGTCTGGAACAAGCTTCTTGGTGCCCTGGTGCCCTGTGTCCAGATGTTGAATACCCAGCAGTCACTTTTCCCAGGATCTTGTCTACAAACCCCACAGGTCCGCACAAGGACACGTGGAGGAGGATGCTCAGAGCAGCGTGAGTCCCACCTCATCCACAGCGGGAACTGCACAGCCCAGGGGGACAACGAGGCAGCCCCTCATTCTCACCACTCAGGAGGCTGAGGCAGGAGGCTCTCAAGTTTGAGGCCAGCCTCAGCAACTAGTGAGATCCTGTCTCAAAATAAAAAATAAAAAGGACTGGGGGTGTAGCTCAGTGATAGAGCATCCCAGGGTCAATCCCCAGTGTAAATAAACAAATAAATAAGTGCATGCATTACTTTTGTCACAAAAATGATATTTCAGCAGAGGCTGAAAACGTTGACTTAATCCACTTTCTTTATAACAACAAGTTGTCCCCAAAGCAACTCCTAGACCCTCCATCTACGTCACCTCTTACAAAGCTAGCACAGGGTAGATGCTTAAGTGACCACCTTGCATGCTTCCCCAAGACCACACACAGCAGAGCCTGCCATGGGCAGAAGGGCATTTAAAGTAAAGGGGCAGAACCTTTGGAAAGCTGTGAGGCCAACCGAAGAGGAATGTTATTTCTACAATGATTTCTCCAAAGACTGAGGGTTGCACCATCTCAAAATGACAAACCTCATTTGTCCAGTACAGAGGGGGCAGCTGTCTGTCTCCATGGGCCCTAAACATAGCTGTTAGTCCCAGAGCCCAGCCAGGTGGCTGTACCTCAGCTTGGCACTGGGCGAAGGCCTGCCCAGGCTGCTCTGGCAGGGATGCCCGCTGCTCAGGTGCCACAGAAGATTGAGGGCCTGGAGAGAGGCTGGAGGGGGCCAGGCTTTCAACTTGCTCAGATAGGACAGTCTCCCAGCACCTGCTTCCACGAGGCCACAACCCTAGGACCTCAAGGTCCCCGATGGGTTTGTAGATCAACCGTCCCGGGAGCCCCACCTCTGCTGAAGATCACCCTTTCCTTTTGTCATTTGACGACTTGGTTGGAGACACCCAGGGTGAGGGGAAGCACTAGGCGGGGTAGGCAGGGGGTGCCCAGGAGGGCCACCAGAGAGCCGCAGACACATATCCACCTCCTGAACTCAGTTCCCCCTCGGTGCACCTGACCCCAGAACAGTGAAACCATTGTTTTGACACAAGAGGGGAAAGAATGAAATTCAGGATGTGGGACAAGGTGACCTACATAAGGCCTCCTTTCACCTGAAGATCAAAGACACTTCTCCGCCTCGCCTCTCGCAGCCGCGGTCGCAGCCAGGATTTTGCAAGAGAAACGTCCAGAGCAATCTGTTATTAGATCAGAGCGTAGCCCAGGCTCCGCCTGCTGATCAGGTCTCAGCACTCTCTCCGGCCTTCCTGGGAGTGCTCGGGGCTGCTCCATGCAAGCCAGAGCCCTGGCAAAGGGACCACCACCAGCAGGACTCTGCCACCTGGTTGCAAACCTCACTCGGCCCCAGCCACCCAGGAGATAAGTCTCTGCTCCCAGAATTAATGAAAAAAACAAAACAAAACAAAACAAAAACCTTGGACCCTTCTGGAAAGTTCTGACAAACGATTTTGGAGAGAAAATTCCACACGGTCCACAGCTCTAGCCTCTGACCTCAAAAGACCAAAAATGCACCTGCCACAAACACCTACAGAAGGACCCAGATTACTCACCGAACTTTCAGAAAGGGCTCGAATCGGTTGAGCCATGCCCATGGGAAACCAGCGTGAAATTCATACAGAGACTGATATTGAAATAAGACGCCACGGTGGCAACCTAGTTAGAGCCGGGGGGACACAGGCTGTGGCTCCTGCAGGCGAGAAGCCCATTCCTGAGGCCTCCCACCCTGCAGGAAGTTCACCTAGACAGCCGCAGGTGTGCCTCGAGGCTCAGGGAAGAGTCTAGACTGAGGACCACCTACCCCACCTGGCCAGGAGGCGGGTAGGTGTCTGTCACAGATTGGGCCTTCCTGGTCCACACGGGACCTGGACACCCCAAAGAGCAGAAGCAGGAAAGCTGGGAGCAGGTAGCTGACCTCCAGGAGCTGCTGGGGGTGGCTCCCTGGGGAAGCAGGTGCCCAGGAGACTTGGCCTCACTCCTGCCTGGCCTCCTGCCTGGCCTCCTGCAGGCCTTACTCTCAGAGCTGCCTGGCCAGAGAGGAGGAGGCCTGGGCAGGTGCCAGGTCAGCCACAGCCCCACATGAAGGCAGCCCCTGGCAAACAAGGTGCCTGACCAGTCCCAAGCTTTGGGCAGCTAAGCCTCTCACCATGATGAAGGTCACTTTTGGAAGTGGACTCTTGGATTACCCCACTCCAGGGAGAAGGAGCAGGAGAGAGAGGAGGAGGACACGGGGAGGACCAAAGCCCTTGGGAGCAACTAGCCCACACCTGGCTCTGAGGTGCACCTCACCCTCTGCACGCCCAGGCGGATACCCTCAAACCACCTGGGGGGCGCTAGAGGGAAGAAGCTTGGCATTCATGATTTCAGCACAGAGTTCGTAGCTAAAGCTCCTGACACAGGGTCAGGCATACAGCTGGAGCATAATGCATGCAGCTCCCTGCCCCCCTCCTCCCCCTTCATACCAGGGGTCACCTGAAAGCGTAGAACTTGAAAGCCAAGTGCCAGAGCACACTCAGCCGGGAAACACCAAGGCCCGCGTGGTCCTGTGATCTCAGGGGCAGCGGGAGTCACTCAGCCCCTCCGACGGCAGCTGGGAGGCAGTGGGCACAGTGGGCACGGGCAGGCGTCCCTCCACAGGGAAAAAGCCCCTGAAGCCACACACGCTCGAAACTCAAGATTCCATCAGGCTGACCCCTTAGGTTAGCGCAGGGGCAGGGGTCCCCTAACGCAGCCATGGTGGGAAGGGGCGCGGGCTGCTCCCCGGAGATCACACTTCCGGGAGCCGTTCTCAAAGTGAGGTCCTCAGACAGCAGCCGCCTCGCCTGGGAAGCAGCCAGAGAGGCAGACTCCCAGCCCCACCAGACCTCTGAACCAGAACCTGGGGCAGGGTGGGGCCGTCTGCAATCCGACAAGCCCTCCGGGGACTGGGAGACGGCTTCCATTGAGAATCACTGGTTTAAAGGAATCAGATCTCAGCATTTGGGGATGGCAAATCCATACTAAACGAGAACTACCAGGCTTGGACGTAATCCACGTTTTTTCTTTAAACTCCTTTTTTTATCTGGATATGAACTATTTCAGTGTCCTGCATGCTCATAAGAAATCTCAGTTCCCAAATGTACAAAGTGTCAATGAAAGTGCTCCCTCCCCCGCTCCCGCTGCCTACAGGGGAGACCAAGACAGGTGCAGGTGTCTCCCAGACCCTTCTGGCATGAATCCAAGTGCAGACCCAGGACAGCTGTCCCTTCATGGGCAGGGGCACAGCATGCCCAGCTCTTCTGTGTCATAATATATTGGTCACTTTTAAGCATGGTTAGTGGTTGCCTAGAAGTCCACCGTGGCTATTGGGCTCTTGGTAGTGTGCCTTCACAGAGGGACACCTGAGCTGTTAGACTCCAGGTGCAGGGAGTTAAGGATTTCCTGGTAACAGGAGGGCCTCGGAACTGTGTCTTTTATACAGCTCACAGCCACCCTCAAAATCTCAGACCTCAGGACTTCCACCCGCTGCCCACTTTAGTAGAATAAAATCAAACGTGCAGGGGACCTCCCTCCAAGCCTCCTGATCTTTGCAACTGAACGTGGCAGCCCCAAGGTTTTGGCAGCGCTAGTTGGACTGAAGTTGGTCAACTGGACCTGGACTGGACCACTGCCAATGACCTTGGAAAGGGTCCTAAAAGGAATCGGGCAGCCCGTTGGCTGGTGCTACCTGATCGCCACCCCCGGGATGGGGTTTCACGGAACTGAACCAGATGCCAAGGGAGAGGTCGATTCTGGGGCCTCACAGGCAGCTGGTAGAAGAAAGCACTTTAACTTACTCCTCAGCCACGACAGCATTCAGAACTTCTCCTGCTGTGTTCCTGGTCTTCCTCCTCCAACCCCATCAGCTTGGAAAGTCCTGAACACTCTAGGGGGGAGAGCCCCAGCAAGTCCAAAGGCAGCAAATAAGTTAATCCTAAACTTCCAGGCAAGATAAAGGGTGTTGGGGCACCAGCTTGTCATTTGCAGGATAAAGAAAGGAGAGAGCAGCTCATCAACAGAGTGTCACTCAGCTGTCAAAAATGCTAAAGAGACCGGGGTGGTGGTGGTGCATGACTGCCATCCCGGCAGCTCCAGAGGCCGAGGCAGGAGGATCCCAAATTCAAAGCCAGCCTCAGCAATTTAGTGAGGCTCTAAACAACTCAGCCAGACCCTGTCTTTAAATAAAAAATAAAAAGGGCTTAGGATGTGGCTCAGTGGTTAATTAAGCATCCCTGGGTTCAATCCCTGGTACCAAAAAAAAAAGATAGAAAGAAAAGAATCCTAAGGAGAAGGCTCACAGTAGAATAGGCCAGGGCAGAGGTTTGCTATGTCAGGTGACACAAAGGCACAACCTTACCTGTGCCAAGATTAAAGCCTAGAAAAAACACGCATCATGTGCAGGCAAAGAGGTAGAAAGGAACCCAGAAAAGAGCAAGTGCCCGCTTGTTTACAAACCCGAGTTTATGAGCTTCCCTTCCTTTTAAAATTTCTTCACTGTCATTTTTTATTGTTGCAAAAAAATAAATGGATGGACCCAAGTGTCCCTCAACGGATGAACGGGTCAGCGAGTTGTGGTCTACACACCGAGTGGGGTATCATGCAGCCACCAAGAGGGGAATAATCTGCCGGCACAGCAGGCAATGCGGGCCTTGCGAACGTTGGAGGTGAGAGGACCAGTCGTGGAAGGTCAGTACCCACGATTCCATTTCTGTGAAACAGGCAAATCCACAGAGACCGAACACAGGGCCAGGGGAGGGAGAGGAGCGACCGCCAAAGGACCGGGCCTCTTCTGGGGTGATGGAGTGTTTAGGACGGGACGGGTGGCGTTGCACAGAACTGGAGGCATGAAACGCCATTCCACAGGAATTTCACCTCAATAAATAAGAAAACATAAGTGGGTGAAAAATGTCCACCCTCCAAAACTCACGCGGACGGGAGGGTGTGGCCCGGGGTGCGGAGCTGAGAGAAGCACGGAGCTGGCTTCCAGAGACCTGGCCAGCCGCACGAGCTTGTTGGCCAGGGCTGCACCCAGGGACGGGGCTAACGATGTTCAGATGTGGAGAGCACAGAGCCTTCTAGAGTTGCTGCAATCCAGACCCCTCCTTCCACCTTCTCTCCAAAAGGAAGAGCCCAGAGCTCGGGTCTGGAGACTCTGGCGGCCTGGAGCCGGCACCTGTAGATCAGGTTTCTCCAGAGGAATCTGGTCGTGTGACTCAACCTGGGCTCAGAACGTGGTCTCTGGAGGGGGGGCAACGCATGCCAAGCCCCGAGTCTGGGGATGAGGATGGACACAAGGCCATGGGGAGGGGGCCCCCGGGGAGGAGGCCGGCTGGACCTCCTATGGAGCCTGCCAACACCTGGAGGCCACTGGCTTTGGCAAAGGCCCTGCTGTTTGGTATCAGGAAATAGTTCCAGCCACTGAGATCCCACTCACTGCCCCTGCCCATGTGTCAGGGCCTGGCTGCCAGCTCCGAGGCCACACCGTGGAGCTCCTGCCCACAGCTAGAGGCCCCAGGCTGACGCATAGGTGGCCTGGACTTGTTGCCACATGAAAGGCTGCCCAGCGGATGAGCCGAGACATTCCCAAGAGGATTATCACTCGTGGCCCTGGCGCAACCTGAGCGCCTCATGTCAGGTGCCACCGTTTCCCACACACCCCTCCAGGGCTGGCTCATGGGAACCTTGGAAAGCTGGCCTGGGGACCTGGCTCCGGGCCTGTGCTCCAAGCCCCCTCCTGGGCCACCACACCAGAAGGCCAGCGTGGGCTCCTGGAGACCCACATGCTCCCTAGTCCCAGAGCCCCTCCACAGGTGGGCCGTGCAGACATGCAGGCCGCAGAGGGTCCGCTCAGGAGAGGTGGACGGCGCTTCCCCACGTGACGGGAAGGCCAAAGCAGACCAGGCAGCCCACCCCAGAGACGACCGGCCACCACGTAGCTGATGAACACAGAAAATACCCACGTCCCAAAGTGGGGGCCTGGGGCGGCAGGCACACCCAAAGCATTTATTAGCTACCTACTATATACACAGACCTGGTAGAAATCTTGGGGGGTGGCAGATGACACAATCAAGTGAGCAATGGACGCAGCTTCAGGGAAGGGACTTCCCTCTGTGGGCTCAGAGGGTCGCCCCAGTTCCCAGAATATGGCAGGTGCCCAGAGGCAAGGGCTGAACGAATGAACAGCAAGTAAACAGGCGTCAAAGAGAAATAAATCCACGTGGGGAGGACAGGGCAAGTGTCAGGGGAGGGTGGGACGCTCGCGGACACCAGCAGAGACCCAGATGACGGAAGAGAGAGGGATGGGCCAGGCAACGGAGGACTGGACCTCATATAGGAGGGACCTAGGAGTGTACAGCAATGCTGCAGCAAGCAAGCCACGTGCTGCCAGCCATAGAGCACACGCCTGGGACTGGGCACAGCACCTGGGACTGTGCATAGCACCTGGGACTGTGCACAGCACTTAGGACTCAACAATGGTAATAAACAACCGTTACCTACTGGTGTACCTAGTGCACTGTTTATCGTTGCCACAGAGTGTGCTTCTTTTGCTAATAAAGCAAAGTTTTCTGTAAAGGGTTGTGCCAGGTTCTGCCAGAGACAACTCGCACTTCTGGTGTTCACGAGGTCTCAGAGAGGTCATGTGGCCTACCTGCCCTGCGTCATCTAGGTCTGGATCAGTGCACTCTCTGATGTTCCCATCATGACTAAACTGCCTAATGATGCATTTCTCAAAATGTGTCCTGTTGCTAAGAGCTGAATTTCCCCAGCAGAGTAGAGGGGGCAGGATATGCAAAGGCCCTGAGGCAAAATTATGCTTGGCACAATGGGAGAATACCAGCAAAGCCATGTGGCTGGAGCAAAGGGAGGGGGGCTGTGGAGGGGACAGGGTAAGAGACGGGCAGAAGGTAGGGGCCTGGTGAGCAACAATATGGACTTTGGATTTTATATTCAGTGTGTTGAGAAAGCAGGCATTTTTTAGCATCCATGGCCAGAGGCCACAGGCTGACTTTGTTGTAAGAGGATCCCTCTGTGTTGAGGATGGGCTTTTGGCAGCCAGGGTGGAGGCAGGGAGACCAGCAAGGAGGCAACGCAAGGATGAAGCTTGGACCCGGGCTGGCAGACAAAGCGGGATACAGGACGTAACCCAATCTAGCGCTCACCCTCTCGCTGACGTCACAACCCGCCCACGCAGAGTGCTGCTTAATCAAGGCGCTGGTGAGTGGGGCCTAGTAAAGGGGCCAGCAGGACGGTGGCTCAGGGAGATGGCAGCCCCATCCAGGAGGCTGGGGACTCAGCTCTTGTCAGGGCTACCCTGTGGGTACGGCGGAGACGTTGGGTTGCAAAACTCGAGGCACCTGTCATGACAGCCACTTGTTGGTACCCCTGAGACCTCATTCTGCACTGCCACCTTGAGCGGGGACATACATCTTCAGCACACCTGATTCTTCTACTCCTTGCTGCATGAGAACAAAGTGCCTCAGGTTTGTATGTCAGTCTCTTGTGAGTTTGGTCAATACCTCGAAGTTGCATCAACATTCCACACACCACGGGGGGGGGAAAAGCCTCCAGTCTCTCAATCTGCAAAATGTGGGTGGGTCATAATGTCCCCAGGGATCTAGATCACCTCCTTGGGATCCTTATCTAAGAATTCTTGAACCTGAAACAGGGTGAATTCAGGGAGACTCACTTAACAGGGTCTGCAGTCCGGAGTGGGGCGAGTTTCCTGGCTGAGCCTCAGGGCCCCCTCCCCTGAGATGTGGGTGGGTTGTGGATCGGTCTCACTGGTCTGCTTTAAGGGTGCGATGAAGATCCGTGGCGACCTCAGCCAGCAACACTGATGGTGCATGATTTAGTGGTGTGAAGAGAGGGAAAGCGGGGGTGGGGGGTTTCCTGAGATGGGGTTTCTGGGTGTCCCCCAGGGGGGAAGGCAGCTGGACCCCCTCCCTGCCCCAGACTCAGCCATCACTGCAAAGGACAGCTACCCCAAGGCGCTGTGACTTAGCGCTAGGCCCCCTCTTGCCATCTGCTGAGGGCGGGTCTGCAGCCGGCATGGTTTCCACCTCTGCCGGACTCTCCCACGGAACCTCCCCTGGTAACCACGTTCGCCAGGAAAGGGGGTGGCCCTGGGGACAGTGGGTCCGCAGCCTCCTGGGCAGGGACAGGGACGTGTTCCCCACTTGTCTGCTCTCTGAGGCCGGGTGGCCAGGGCCTGGGCATCAGAAGGGTTCCCCGGGAGAGCAGCCTGGATCGAGAGAGTCTGTTCCATTTCTCCGTCTTGAGAATCAGAAGGAAAACAGGGGAAGTGGAAAAAAGGGAAACTGGCCCAATGTCCATGTAATGGACTCACTGAGCGTGGCCATGGGCTGGGGGAAGGAGGAGCGGGGCCGGGGGAGCTGTCAGCCCAGCTTTGGAAACAGAAGCACACACCCCGGTGCCCCCCCAGGTACACAGAGAACAACCACTGGGCCTTCCTGTGCCCCCCACATGGCAGAGCTGCTCTGTGACATTAGACTGGTGCCTTCAGGTAGGCGCTCCCTCTGCCAGGGAGACCTTCCATAAAACAAGAGAGGTAGCACGTCACCTTCACAGACACGGCCTGCCCTGGGGACCGAGGACCTGCCACATCACAGCACAGAGGCTCAGGCCACAGGTCCAGGCGCAGGGACCCTTCCCCAGCCCCACGAGCTGCAGCCTCCCCCGGGCTGCAGTGTCCACAGCGGGAGGAGGACCAGGCGCTGTCCCGGGTTTCCGTTCCCATATCAAAAGCACCTCTGTTCCGCTGAGGCAGCAGGACCCGCCGGTAAAGCCAGCGGCCAGGACCACGTTCTCCTAACATGGTGCCGGCCTCACCTGGCGCGCGGGTGAATCACTGAGGTCCAAGGGGATCGCGGCTGGGCTGGTGGCAGGAAGCTGTCCAAAGTCCCCACACCCGCCTCTCCTGATTGACGCCCCCTCTCCAGGCCCCCAAACTGAAAACCAGATGGGACGGAGATGCCGCATGGGCAGCGGTCCCTGCGTGTCCCTCTCCTTCACAGTCCTCTAGGGCAAGGGACCAGTCACCCAGCGCCCCTGGGACAGCCCGCAGGAGCTGGTCAGAAGGGCAGAGCTTCAGGCCCCACCCCACTGCTGGACAGATCCCAGGTGACCTGCAGGTCCAGGAGACCCCGGGCTCTCAGTGTGGGTCATCTGCAAGCAGGAGGCTCAGAGGACACCCGTGCCAAGAAGATGGCAGATGAAGGGCTCGGCTCCCTGCAGCAGGCTGGTCCCGAAACCCCACAAACTTGCACAAGCCAAGCCAAGAGGCTGACCTGTGTGGCGAAAGTGGCAGGCAGGGTCCCCTGTCGGGATCAGGGCCCCGTCCTTCTATTAGACCCACTGGGGGGGAGGGGGGGCACAGGAACCAGCCGTGGCCTCCCTGGTGCAGTCCTTCAAGAAGCCCGGGCTCACTGGGCTCTGGGGAGAGGGTCACGGTCACACGGTCCTGAGTGCACCCCCTTCCCAACGCTCACGGCTCATCACGGCACCCCCTCTGCCAGCCCTTCAAGCTCTGACAAGCCCTCTTGGACACCAGCTAGCCAGGTCAGCCTTGCGGGCCCTAAGAGCCACACCGGCCCTGTCCTTTGCACTTCAAGCGACCCCACCCAGGTGGATCTGTCCGGATCTGCCGGGGGCTCCCTCCTCCACGGAGCCTTCCCTGCTTGGCCCCCCAAGGGCCTGCCTCTGCGCATGTCTCCTTCTCCCACCCCTGCCCCCGATTTCCTCCGGGCCCCAGGTCCTGCCAAAACCTAGGCTGGTGGTCACTCACAGACCCAAGTCCTGGCTGAAGTCCACAAGCCCGCCGAGACCCGCCCACACGCGGCTGGCCAGCGAGTGGCCTCACGCTCTCCCCAGTACCTACCAGAGGATCTGAAGTTCTGGAATGTTCCAGGCAAGTGCTGGGGAACAAGCCAGGAGGAGTCTGTGGGTCCCCACCACGGGGGCGGGGGATTAAGGAGTGAAGGCGGCAGCCGGTGCCCAGGACCAGGTGTCCTCCCCACCGAGGCCGCCCGCAGGGTCCCTGGGCCTGCCGAGCTGGGCTGGACCAGCCCTGGCCCGAGCGAGCTGCGCCGTCACCAAGGGGAAGCGGCCCTTGGTTACCACTGGCCTAACACAGGCAAAACAAACACTGGAGCCGCGGCCTGCTCCTCACTGCTGGGAACAATTACAGGGAGAAGCCCTCTGCGTGGGGGCTGCAGGCCCCACGGAAGGCCAGTCTGCAACTCGTTCCCGTCCTGCACTGCTGCTGTACCCCCAAACCCAGGGACCCCCCACCCCATTCAGGAAAGCAAGGGAAGCAAGTCTGGATCCCCAGAGACTGGGCCGGGGCAGACTCCCAGCCCCAGCCCAGCTTCCCCAACTACCCACCATCCCACCTGGAGGTGCAGAGGGGACACCCCCAGGAGACCTCTAAGGGGGTCACTGAAGGCCCAGCCCAGGGCGCTCAGGGACTCAGGGAGGGCACTACTCCCACAGCCCCTTTGCAGCCTCCCTGTCAGCAATGACCAACAACTGCCTGTCCCCAAGCAACTTGTCCTCAGCCAACAGGACTCACCAGCAAGGGGAATGCCCTCACTGTGGGCTGCAGCTGGGGCCGGCAGGACAGCGGCCAGGACCACACCACGCCGTGCCCCTCAAGAGCTCACGGGGGCTCAGGCACAGCTGGCACAGCCTGGGCACTGGTCCCCGGTCACCTTCTGTCCCAGCACACCTGGGACCCTCAGAGAGTCAGGCCCCTCCTCCTCTAGGTCAGGGCTTCTCCCACTCAGGGGACCCCATGACCAAGTCTTAAGGTCTCCATAAGCAGAGGGTAGGGAAAGAGCTGTGTCTCCAGGTGTGCCCCAGGCTATGGAGTGGGGACCGAGTGGCACATACAGGGGAGGCGTCTGCCCCCTCCCCACCTGGGCCCTCAATGTCTTCCAGGCACCCCTATGGGCACGGGGGTCCCTTGCCCCTCATCCTCGCTGCAGCCATGCTGGTCCAGGCTTCAAGGACCTGCTCAGGTGAGAGGGCAGGAGGGAGGCAGAATGAAGTCAGCTCAAGGCCCTTGGTGGCAGAGGAGAGGCCCGGTCAGGAGGGCGAGGCTGAGGTTCTGAGCACCCCAGAGCGGCTGTAGGCTAGGGATCTGGAGAGGAGGGAGCCAGTCGAGGGCTGGAGTCTGAGGCCAGCTGGGGCCAGTTGGGGTGTGTCTCCCCCCCCAGGAAGGATTCCTGTCCCAAACCAGGGAGGCCTTAGAGTTAAGGCAGGCAGGCTGGTAGCTGGCAGGGGAGATGCCTGCTCAGATCATACTCTGTGGGCACAGGGGTGTGCACGGGACCCTTCCTCCACTTTTAAAAACAAATCAGCTTCTTTGGAAGTAGAGGCCTGACCTCTCTGCAGTGTCAGGAGTCCATTCCTCAGGCCTCTGGCCTCAGCCCTGTCCTGGCCTCAGAGGGGCTCGAGGGCCCACCCCACCCAGCGCCCTGCCCGCCACGGGGAGGGGAAGGCTGAGCGGCTGGAGTTAACAGTGGGGTAGAGTCCTGACATGCTGGGACTCCAAAGAGCACGTTTCTAAGACAACGAGACAGAAACTACCAAAGCTCCCTGCCCCTTATATTTGCACCCCGCCCTCGAGTCGATGGAGAAGTTTCCAGAAGACCAGGACCATTGAGGGTAATAGTATGAGAGAGCTTGAAACATGGTCTGGAGCCAGACCCAGCCGGGGAGTTGAGACTGGGCACTGGGGGGACCGGTAGGGACCAGATGGGGAGGTGACACTGGAAGGTTTCCTGCACTGGGTCATCCACCTGCTAGGCTTCCAGATGGAACCAGAAAGAACTATAAATAGCAAGCAATGTCCTCCTGTTCCCAAGGAGCAAGCACAGTGTCACCACCTGACAAACCACAAGGCCACCAGCAGTGGTTCCACACACAGCAATGGATGCCCTCTTGATGTCCCAAACTGGGAGACCTGCCAGAGGCTGCCATGAGGGTCACATGGGAGGGGTCCCCAAACACGTCTCCTGAATGCTATCAGGACACCCAGGCTGACGGCCCGTACCCCTCCTCCTTCCTGCCCACCCTCCCTCCTTCCTTTCTTTCTCTTTCCCTTTAGGGGAGGCAGGAGAAGAACCAGGAAGAATTAGGAAATATCTCTTTTTTTTTTTTTTTTTGGTACTGGGGATTAAACTCAGGGGCACTCAACCACTGAGCCACATCCCCAGCCCTATTTTTTTTTTTTTAATTTAGAGACAGGGACTCACTGAGTTGTTTAGCACCTCACTTTTGCGGAGGCTGGCTTTGAACTTGTAATCCTCCTGCCTTCAGCCTCCCAAGCCGCTGGGATTACAGGTGTGAGCCACCGCACCCAGCTAGAAAAATATCTTTTAGGTACACAGAAAATTAAAAGTGGGTTAACAACCCAAGAAGTGACATTTTGGAGCAACAGCATGGGAAAGCCCTGCTCATTTTTCACCTGCAAAGATAAATGCCAACTCAGGGAGACTGCAGAGAGAATCCCAGAAGATAATGAGTACGTACAGTTCCCAGCTCTAGGTCCTGCTGGGATGCACATGCCTGTCCAGCCGCACCTGTGGGACCCTCCTGAGTATTAATACGTGACGCGTATTGACGCATTAGGGGTAATTGTCATTATTGCTGTTCACGTGACATTCTGGTGGTCAAATCTTAACACAAAATACCATCTTCCAGCTGCTGACCAAGGGACCCAAGAACTTCACTGCTGCCCTGCAGCACAAAGATGCTTTAACGAACAAAATGCTTGGTTCTGTCAAATGGTACAGCTGCTGTGGGAGACAGGATGGTGGTTTCTCAAAACTCTCAGAAGGAGAGAAGGACCACTGATTGACCCAGTAACTCCACTTTGGGGTAGACATCCAAGAGAATGGAAAGCAGGATCCCCGACAGACACTCGGCATCCACGTCCACGGCATCATTACTCACAAAAGCCAGAGGGAGGAAGCCACCCAGGAGTCCACAAATGAATGGACGGATAAACAAAGCGTGGCGTCCACATGCGATGGGATACAAGGCAGACTTAAAAGGAGATTCTGACACTTGCTCCTGTAACCCCGAGCAGGTTTTGTGAAGGGAAATAAGTCATCATAGAAGACAGAACCTGTGTGATCCCACTTACGTGAGGGCCCAAGAGCTGTCAGGTTCCTAGAACAGACACCTGGGTGGGGGCGGGGAGGAATGGGGAGTCGGCCTCTGACAGAGACAGAGTTTCTGCTGGGGAAGATGGAAAGATCTGCAGATGGTGGCGGGTGTGCATGTACTTAGTGCCAACTCTTAAAATGGTCCCAATGGTGAATTTGATGTTAGGTGTTTTTGCCACAATAATAATAATAATTAATCTTCATTTTACATGAACGTGAAAGAAATAAAAACAGGAGGTACATAGAAATTCAGTAGGAGGGCTTTATGCAGATGCTTCTGGGAGAAACTGCTGAGCTATGTGGCCTCATCATGCCTGGCCTTGCCCTGCTGCCTCTCCAGGCTGACCAGCCTCGGAGCTGTCCATGCATCGAGCTATTTTTCCAGGAGCCACCAGGAGGACAGAATCAGCCTGGTGCAGACAGGATGTCAGCACTTGTTTGGCTGAGCTTCCGTGGGCTACTCTGCAACCTTCTTCCCTTTCAGCTGGAATAAGAGAGGCCGTCGCTGTGCCCAGGCTGTGCCTGGGTCACGTCTGCACCATGCGAGGCCAGTCAAGGCAGGGCGAGTTCACACTGCCGGCACTTCACCAAACTGACCAGGAGACTGAACTGGCTGGAAATGGAAGTGGACTTGAGAGAGCAGATACTTGCAGAAGGCCAAGCCTCAGATGACTAAGAAGCTGAGACAGGCCACTGTCCTGGAAGTGAGTCAGGTCTCCCCTGGCCCCTCTGGGCTCCTCAGTAGGGTTTCACTGAGAAAGGTGATTTCTGCATTTGTGGCTCTTTCTCCTGTGGACCAGGAACCGGTGAGGTCAGCTCTGGGACACCTGCGGATTGATGGTGTCCACAGGACGGAGGCTCAGCCAGCACTTGCTGGTGTCGAGCACTAAAATCAAGTGTGAGGACGGGGATCACCAGGACCACCCCATTCCCCAATGCCCTCTCCTGCTGCCACCTGCCCCTCTTGAAGGCTGGGTCCCCACCCAGCAAGCTGAGTCAGGCCCAGCCTCAAGGGCAAGTGCTCTTCCAAGGTCATGAACTCCTAATCGATAAATTGAACTGACCTAAGAAGCATCCTCTGTACTTCTCAACCGCATCTGAAAATACTGCCCACGTCCTTGGCACAAAGCGCCCTTCAGTCTCTGTGATTGGACGCTCCTCCCTCTCTGCGGCTCTGCCAGCCTCCTCTGCCCATTCCTGTGCTGCCCGTCACGCACAGCCCTTCTGAGCCTTCCAGAGGCTCTCTGCCCTCATGGCTCCAGGGAGCTCCTCTTCTCTCGTTTGCTGTGTCCCCCAAACAGCACCTCTCTCGTGGTGACCCAAATAGGCCCTCTCGGCCCCTACATGACTGCCAGCCTATATCCTCTACCTCTGGGTCACCCAGACCCAAACCCGCATCTCCCTGGGCCTCTCCTCTTTTTGGCTTCTCTCATGAGCACCGAGTGTTGGAAGTTCCTTATCCCACAATTATGCAAACTTGTCCCCGCTCCCCCCGCCCGACTCCACTTGCAAGCCAACTGCAGGAGTCTTCAAGTCAGTCCGCCTCTCTGACCCCAGCCTGGCCGCCAACCAAGCCTCCTAGAGCATTCTCCCTGAACACCTGTCAACCTGCTGGAGGACATGAACCACGGATTCAGAGAAAAAGTCAATGCCAACGGCACATAAGCTTGTATGAAACGATGCTCGGCCTCCCAAGCAGACAGAGAAACACAAATTAAAGCAATAATGAGACATTGCTTTGCATCCCCAGATTCCTGCAGTGTCAATACTGAGCTCACCCCTTCCTGCCGGGGGACGGGTGAGGCAAGCGCCCACATGGTTTGTTTTGGGAAACAACTGGCTGGTGGCCCAGCAGTTCCACTCCTGTGCGGAACCCGTGAGAAGAAAAGCACCACAGCACAGAGGCGCCCTGGAGGAGGGTGTTGGTGCCAAGGTCCTGACTTTTCCCGCCATTACAGCCATACCTCACCTGCACCATGAACCATTCGCCAGCAGTGAGCCAGACGAGCAGGACCACACCTTGAGCCAGAGACACCTCCCCAGGTGTTCCGTGGGGAAAGCGGGGTAGAAAATGAAAGTTGAGCCCTCTGATAGATTAATGGCACCCCCACAGATCCATACCACAGGCTCGGGAGAGAGGATGGCGATGAGCTAATCGGGGTGTCGTCCGTCAATACAGATCCAAACGCAGTCACCAAAGGACAAATCCTGCACCATTCCACTCCTATGTGTTTCTAGAGTCGCCAAATTCAGACAGACGACAGAGGCTACCAGGGGCCCAAGGGAGGGAGTTGAAAGTTGTTTAATGGGCAGAGAAGCCCTGAGGCTGGGTGAGCTGCAGGTCAGGGCACCAGGGCACACCTGGGAAAGCCACCTTCATGGGCCGGAAGCACAGCCTGGGACTCAACACCCAGGAGTCCACCAGCTCCCCAGCTCCCCGGCCAAGAGGGAGGCGGCTGAGTGGGAACCAGTTCATGCCATCACTGTCACCAGCCTTCTGTGTGCCCTGGAAGAGACACCTGCCTCTCTGGGACTTAGGTTCCCTGTCTTGGAAACTGAGGGTCAAGGGAGCTCGGCTCTTTCTTCCCCAGAGTGGGTTCCAGATTCTTAGGCACCTGAAAAACCGCTTCTGAGTTTGGGGAAATATTTGATCCCTCCCTAGAGAGCCACAGCCCAGCAGCACTGGCCCCTTTGGTGTCGGGGATGGAACCCAGGGCTTGGCACACGCCAGGCAGATGCTGTACCCTGAGCTACGTCCCCAGCCCTCAGCAGCATCTTAGAGGTTCGGAGACGTCCCACACGCAGGAACTCATGGTTCCACTTAACTCCCGCGGTCCCAAGACTGGAAGAGAAGGGGACGTCCTTTCCAAAGCACACCCTTTCACAATGTCGAGGGGACGCCTGTTATAAGGGGACTCAGACTCTGGGCTCCATTGTTTTGAGGTTCTATGGAAGCGGCCCCTGCCCCTCCCTGGCTCCCGTACATCACCCTCTGCCGTGGCCACTTCACCTGGCTCTGAGGTGCAGCGAGCCCAGAGGGCCCTGAGTGTGGTGGGGCTGGCTCTCTGCCCACCTCTGTGCAGCCCACACTGTGCCCGGCCTCCCAGAGTGCAGGTCTGACTGGACCTCGCTGTTCATGAATCCAGATTCAGAGGCGGGCACTGGGGTGAGACAGGCTGGTTCTGAGCCTCGTTGGGGCCCATCTTCCTAACCTAGACCCGGGCTGGGCAAATCACAGCCCCTGGGCCCAAGCCAGCCACCGTCGGTAACCCAGCCACCGTGTGTCTTTGTAAATAAAGCTTTATTGGCCCACAGCCAGGCTGTGTTTACGTATCGTCTGGGCCCTTTCCCACTCCAGTGGCAGAGTCGAGTGGTCTCGACAGACTCCATATGGCCCCTGAAACCTACATATTTACTCTCTGGCCTGTGCAGTTTGCTGACCCTTGACTGAGCTCTTAGGAAATGGCCAGATCTCTTCCAAACTCCTCCTGGGCTCAGGTTCCTGCGGGATGGCAAGCTACCCCTGAAGAACCCGGAGCCTGCCGTCGGCCCAGCTTCCCAGGACCCTCAGGGACCTCCCAGCGCACGCGTCACAGACCACGTCCCAATAGCAGCGGAGTTCGCCAGCCTTTTCTGGTTTTGCCCCTGACTGGAGCAGGTAGGTGTCCACTCACACGCATCAGGTTCACACGTTCACGATGACGACCGTGACGGACCACACACATCACGAAACACACACCCCAAGACCCAGCAACTAAACAGGAGGACGTGAAAAGTCAACCTCTCATCTCTTCGCACACCCCGGTGGGGCACCCTGAGAGTGGCCCCCGCAGGCCCATGGCTCGGGGAACCCTCAGCGGCACTGCACACAGGGGTCACACTCGCCCTTTCCCCAAGACACAGCAGAGCTCTCGTCTCCAAAGGGGCTGTGCTGGCACCCGGCCTGAGCATGGCCCCAGGAGGCAGGGGTCCCAGGACCCAGATGCCTCCTGGATGGGGGAGCTGGGCCAGGGCTACGGGCGGGACAAGGAGGACGCGCCCCCCCCACACACACACAGAAAAGGTGACAGCTGCTCTCCCCACAGCGAGCTTCGCCGCGCACCAGGGGGATTTTAGTGTTTTGACTCAGAGGCAATCAGACTTTCAAACTAAACCAACGCAGACTAAACTACAGGCGCGAGGAAAGCCCCTCGAGTGGCTGGGCCCAGCTCTGCCCGGCTGGGGACCAGACGATCTGTCTCCAGGGACAGCTGAGCCAGGACCCATCGCCCCCACCGTTCCCTTCTGGAAAGTGGGCACAGCCGCTGCAGTGGGACCTGGGGTGTCCCAGTTTCTCAGTGTTCTCAGACCTGCCTCCTGCCCTGGTTCCTGTGCCCACTCAGCACATGCACACTCGGCCACATGCACACAGCCACCCAGGGACACCCTGGCCAAACTGCCACCTGTGTCCACTAAGATCATACCTTCCACCCCTGCTCAAGGGTGCGCAAGGTGACTGCTCAGACACCACCCGACTCTTCTCTGGGCCCTTCAGGAGGGTCCGAGTGCTTCCGCAGGGTCAAGTGTGAGTGGCCATGGGCATCTCTGCCTCCACCACACGATGAGACTGAGGCTCAGCAAAGCAACATGACTGGCTCTCAGACTGTCCCCAACAGTCCATGGGGTGCTCTTCATGACTGGAGAAGCTGTCCACCCAACAGAGGGCAGAGCAGCACAGACCCTGCTGCGGGGGAGCATTCCTCCTGACCCCCTCCATGCCAGCAGCTGTCCCCCCACTCCTGGGGACAGAATGAAGGAGGTGCAGGAACGGGGCCAGGGATGTGACCTCATGGAGCCTGGACTCCTCTGACCAGGCCCCAGGACAGGTTCCCTCCTCTACCCCAGCCACAGATGACACTCCCGACAGCAAGAACTGGGGGTCACGCAGGACTATGTCCCTCTGGGCGGCCGGAAGGGCCTCCTCTCTACTCCTGGGGGGAGGCCAGGAGAGCCGAGGGCACCTGGTGGCATCTGCCCTCCAGGTTTTATGGAGATGGAATTCAAGTGCCAGGGAGGAGGACCACCCAACGAGCAGGCAGCGTCGCGGACAACCGGCTGCTTTTAGAAACAAGCCCTGCTCACCCGCCAGGAGCCCCGGCCAGCGGCTACAGTGGGGAGATGAGTGAGCAGGCCTCTGGAGCCGGGCAGGGCTGGGAGGACGCTGGGGACCAGCTAATGACAGGTTCACTCTGCCACCCAAATGTGAGCAGGCAGCCTCACACGAGAGGGCAGGCAGCGGGCACTGACCACGGGCCGGCTGCAGCAGGAGCGGAGGGGCTCCAGGCCAGGTTCTGTGCTCGGCCCTCTCCTGGGTCCTCACGGCCACCTCGGTCCAGCCTGGCAGCCACGTGGTGTCCTCTCACATGCTCACTGGATTGTGCCAGCTCCCTGATCAAAACCATTCAGTGACCATCTATGAAACCCTCCGGTCACCCCAGCAAGTCTGCCAGGTGCCCACTACGCACCAGGCACAGGCCACCTCAAGGAAGGGGCCAAATGCTTGTGCTTTGTGACCTGGTTCTACCTTTCTAGCTTAGTTTCCACCCCTCCCATGTCATTGCCCTCCCCCCAAAACACACTATGACCCCAGGAAAACGCCCACAGTGTCCAGCAAATGTTCTGGGGTCATACCTTCCACCCCTGTTCAAGGGTGCGTGAGGTGACTGGGCATGGGGGAGCAAATTATCCAAACTCTTGGCTCAGCACTGGCTGGTGTTGTCCTGGTGATGAACCTGCGCTTTCTCCAGCTCTCAGAGAAGGCCTTGTTCTACCACAGGACGGGGACATGACTAATCTCCTGTAGCAGAGTATGAGATGCCCCCGGGACAATACATACAGAATCAATCCAAGCCACCCCAGGACTTCTGCTTCAACGACCTTCTGAGAAAGGGACCAAAAAGAAGGAAAGCAGATGCTTAGCAATTCATAATTACTGTACCAGATAGTTTCGAACAGGGAGCTGGCAGAATCCAATCTGGATCAGACTGTGCCTGAAACCCCCTGGCTTTTGAGCAATTTACAGTTTAAACAGTCCAGATTCTTTTTTTTTTTTTTTCAAATGCCCATTTGGATTGGATTATCTAGGCTTGGGAAAGTTCTAACCAACTAACAAACCAACATTTTTAAGAGTCCTTTTTCCCCGCTGCATGCTATTTCTTCTACCTGGAGTGTCCTTGCTTCCTGATCAGGCTTTGTCCTACCGAGCCTTTGTAACTGGGCTGAGGTTCCCACTAGAAAGTCCTCTGCTCTCTCCCCAGTCTCCTCTAGATGCCCTTCCCTGTGTCCTTTCAGGACTGGTGTATCCTCTTTGTTCATTCATCTATTCCTCAAATATGTGCAAATCGCCCCCGGCCTTGGTCAGCTCTGTCCAGCCAGGGAGGCTGTGGAGCCTGCTGGTGTTTTACCTCCTTGAAGGCAGAGACCAGGTGCTCTGGCTCCTGGCCTGGACCTGGCACACAGCAGTTGCCATATAATGTCTGGATAGAGCAACCTGCTTCCCGGTGGCCCTCATCTAAGGTCACACCGTGTGCAGGTTATGGGGCAGAACTCCACACCTGTCTGGGGGCAGGGCTGCACCTAACTTCAGTCTCCCCAGAACCTGGCCACCCTCCAGGCCTCCCTGCTCCTCCAGGCCCTCAGTGATGCTCACTGGGTCACTGGCTGCTCCCCTACAACAGTAGGGACAGCAGGGACTTCGTCTTCCCCACCCCCGTGTCTTAGGACCTAGAACAGTGCCTGCCACATGGGGAGTGGTAAAGAAATGCCTGTTGAAGCCTGAGTTGCTCTCCCGCCCCACACCACCGTGCTCCCCAGAAGCCTGGTGGACCCACGTCCCCAGGGGCCTCAGGCAGCTCTACACAAGCCTCCCCTCAGTGGGCAGCCCCCAGCAGGGCACTGTGCTTCCAGATGGACAGCCACCAGCACCATCCGCTCCTGGGCACCTCCGCCTGCCAGCCCAGAGCAGTGCCCCTGCCTCCCCCCGTCTGGTTTTCTAAGAATGTGTCTGGTCTGGATCCGACCACGCTGGCCCCACGGCACAGGGAGCAGACTTGTCCCCATGCCACTGTCTGGCCCAGTGTCAGCTCTGAGATGCTCACGAGGGTCACAGTCACAGCAAGTTGTGGCTCGGAGGCCATCACACCCTTCCCAGAGTGCCTGGGCGCTAGGAGACACTGGCCAGCCGCCGCCTCCCGCCAGGAGCCACACACAAAGTTCCCTTTATGGAACACACACAGGCCGGGCACCGCAGTCTCAGCGTCAGGGAAACCCAGGTTTGGGTTTTCTCCAAGGGCACAACAGGCTTTTGTCCTGACTCCTGCCCGTCCCCACCTGGCTGGCCTCTTCAGTGGGGAGAGTCCAGGACCCCCTGCTCTGCCACGCCTTCCACGGCTGGCCACCAAGAAGCACCATCTAGGACAGCAAGGACACGCAGCCAGGCACCAGGCGCCTCCACGCTCCACTCCGAAGCTCATGGAGGACCTACTGTGCGCTGGGAAAGACCACCACAGAGCAGGGCCACACGCAGAACAACCCCGAAGCTAACAAGACACCACGCATGACACTGCAGATGGTGCGTGTCCTCCTGGGTGTTGGCATGTGCCAAGGTAGGGCTCATGTTGACGAAGACCAAGTTCGCCCCGTCACCTGCCAACCTGCTGGCTGAGAAGAGTGCGTGTGTGACTGTCCACCAGCAGTCGGTCCCAACACAAAGATATAGACCAGAAAACCTAGGAAAGGAGAGACAGCCCCGAAACCTTAAGAACTGTGACCGAGATGGGCCACCAGGCTGCTTCCCAAGGGGGCTGTGGATGCATCTGTCAGCAAGTAAGGCCCCCATTGGGGTCTGTACTCCAGTTTTGCTTCCTACAGGAAAGACCCCCTGGATTTCCCACTGCCCCCTGCGAGGAAGAGGGAACACTCTGAGCACAGCCCCTGCCACCGGGGGCAATGGTGACCGACACAGTCCTCCTTGCCCGGGAAACCCAGCAGTGGCGTCGGCATAGAAGCCTTGGGATCTGCAAAGGCCATTTCCCCAGAATCTGCCCAACTTGGCACTTGGTGCCCAAAGACACAGAACGGCCCTGGGTAAGAGAGAGACCGTCTCCTTGGAGCGAGATGGGCTGTGCTTTCCTTTTCTGCTACTTCCAAGTCTGGGTTCCGAGACGCCCCACTTAAGCCTCCCCTGCAGACAGGGTTCCAGGCCCAGGCGAGGGACGAGGTGGCCCACCACCAGCTTCTGACCTTCAGGGTCTTCCTTGGCCCAGGCTCCAGGGCAAGCCTCTCCCGAGGTCCACTGAGATCTCTGCCTCCAGGCCCTGAGTGATGGCTGGGGAAGAAATGGAAACCCCAGTGATCCTGCAGAGGGCAAAGGGGCTGGGGGCCTGAGAGGGGCCAAGTCAAGCCACCAGCACCCTCAGCAGTGGCCCAGAAGGAGCTCCTCTGTTTCATCTGACTCTTGAAGCCACCAGGGCACTTCGTGACAGCGGAAAAGGTGGGATACTCCGACACAAGGCCCGGAGGATGGATTTCCCCTCCCGCCACAGCGGGGGAGGAGGGGAGGGGGAGGCCCAGCCGGTGGGCAGCAGCCGAGGCAGCGAGGTCCACGGAGGCCAGACCTGGGAAGAGGTGGCTGCCTGGCCCATTCACTGCCAGCATCAAAGAGTGACAGCCAGACACGGTCACCACGGGGAAGGTCACATCTGGGTCAGTGCTGGCGGCACGGGAAGGGAGTGACCTATTTCCAAGGCCCATTCAGGAACCTCCCTGCGAGCCCAGACGTCTGACATGGGGAGACAAGTAAGGGAAGTGGTGTTGGGAAGAGCATCAGGAAGGGCGGTGCGCGGGGGCCAAGGCTGTCTGGTGACCTAACAGCGCTTCCTTCTGTGACGGGGGTTCCCGCCTCCTGCTGACCATCAGAGTGGCCAAAGGAAGACCCCACGTATAAACCAGGGTCCCACATAACACCTGCCACCTGTATGCTGGCTCTCCCGACCCTGCTAAACAACTGCCAATCTTCAGTCACAGGGGAACCTGCCTCCTCAGAGTCTGGCCCACAACCCCTTAGGCACGACCCTCCCGAGCCCATCTCCACCTCTTCCTGGCAGGGACACCATTGCTCAACAGGCTTTGAAGAAAAGCGTCGTGTGCGAACTCTGATCCCTCTTCGTAGATGTCCCTTCTTGATCGCCATCAAGTTGGGTTTTCAAATCCCACTTGCTAAGAGCTCAGGGCATGATACCGATGGATGCAACCAAGGCAGATCTGCTGAAAACTTGCAAAAATGAGGGGTGGGCATGAGCTTTAAACTCACGACCCTGGGTTCAAATCCCAGCTCTGACCCTCATCCAGCTAAGACCTCAGATTAAGCCCCTTCCAGGACGGGGGTGGAGACAGAGCTGGTATTTCCATCACCTTCTCCATGTGACTCCAGGCTTGCATCACCTGGGCACGGCTCTGGCCTTGTGTAAAACAGACGCCGTGGCTGCACCTCCCCAGGGTCACAGGCTGCACTGAGAGCCCAGAGCAGGGTCCTTTCTCAATGGTACCACGGGGACAGACCCTGCTGCTGCCGTCCTCCCCAGCCCAGTTCTCAACTGCATTCTCAAAATGAGTGTGAAATAAAGAACCAAACTGTGGGAACACCTCCAGGGCACCCCGGTGACCAAGAACAGGTCCGGGCGGGTTGAACCCTGGTGCCCAGAGGCTGCCCCACGCCATCCAGGATATTTGGAATTCCACCACACACACGCTTTCTTGGTAAGGAGTTCCTGCTTGGCCCTCTCTGGACCACTAACCCAGAAATCAGCTCACTGAACCCCAGGAATGCAAATGTGGAAGGCCCTCCGCCAGGACGCCGCTGCAGACTAAACCAGGGAGGTTAAGAGCTCTCTTCAGCTTAGTGCTTTTGGAGGAACTTTCCTTTTGTTTTGTTTTCTTTTTCTAAGGAGGGGGGGGGGGAGAGAAGGAGGTGGAAAGGAAATAGGTCTATTTCCAGCACCTGTAATTACGACACTGCCTCTTTCACCGAAATCCCAGGCAGAGTCACTCCCGCTGCCTTGGCCTAGAGGGCGGGAGTCAGGGGCTCAGGAATTCAGAGCTAGGCATGCCGCAGCACAGAAGCAGAAATCTTGCTTCTGTTCTGCAGCATGCATAGCTCACTCAGAGCCCAGTAAACCAGCCACCCGGACGCCTCCATCAGATTTCCCCGTGGCCCTTGCGTTTCTCTCTCCTCTCTACAGTGGACACCTGGGGCTGCTCCAGTTCAGGCCTGAGGTTGTGGATCTGGCATGTCAGGGGCTGAGAGGCTCCGTCTTCCGTACAGGACCCCTGAAACCGCACCACAGTGACACTGGAACTCACGCAGGCCAGGGGGTCCCCACCTCCTTCTCAACTCCACCTCAGAGGGGTACAGCAGTGACCCAGGGGCCCTGAGGAGGGCACAGGAGTGGCAGGTCCTGTGGGCCTGTCAGGGTCCTGCCCCTGTCCTCAGATCCCAGTCAAGGAGGAACACAGGGCGAAGCCCTGATCTGACGGGGTTCACGTGTTCCCTGACCATGGTGAGCCACGTGCGTGGCCTAGGGGACGCAGGCGCATCCACACACTGCTCCTCCTGCAGGCTCCCCACCTCTCCAGCTCCGAACTCCTCTGTAGGACTCACTGCAAGTGACCGCACACACCAAGTCAGGCACCCCGAGGGCCCCTCCTGCCCCAGTCACACTGTATTACAGTCACCCACTCGTGTGACTCTCCCAGGAGAAGGGACCCTGCCTTGTCCAGCTGTGTATCAGAGCCTGGGAGAGGCCCTGATCTGCATGAGCTGCCCAAACCATTGACTGTGCAGAACAGCAGTTCTCTGAATGATGGCCAGCAGCGGCTCACAGGCACCAGCTGTGGGGTCTGTACTCAGCTAGTCCTGCTGCCATCAGCAAGGTGGCCCCACGCCCATGTTGACAGATGTGGAAACTGAGTCTTAACGTGGCCAAGGAACTTGTCCAGGGTCCAGGGTGGAAGCCAGAATCACAATTCATGGCATTCCCCAGGCCCTGGGGCAGAGGAGGAGGGTGGCCCTGGGACAAAGAAGAGCACAGCAGGAGAGCTCCCTCCCAGGCCAGGCAGGGTGCTGCTCCCACTCCCCGTGGCCTCAGGCAGGGTGCTGCTCCCACTCCCCAGGCCTGTTCCCCAGGCAGCCTGAGGAGGCCGCAGACCAGGGAAGACAGCAAAGCGACCAGGGCTGCAGCCCTGCGTGGGAAGGGACAGGAACCTGGGGAGGACCCTCGCCACCTTGCCTCCAGCTGTCATAGGCCTCCAGGTGCCCTCACCACCTCCGCCCCCTGCCCGCCATCCACGCTGACCCCACAGCCCTGCTCTCACGGAGCCACAGGAAGCACCACGGCTCCTCAAGCCACACCATCTGTAACAATCCGGTCCCCAACCTGGAAAGGAGGAATTAGCAAGCTGCTTCCTGTCCCCACCTGGCTGTCACAGCCCACAACTACCCACCGCTTCCTCTGGCACAGGGGTCCCTTAACAAACATGTGGAGCAGCTGGAAGATCAGAGAGTAGAAGGTCCCACCCAGCAGCCGCTGATCTGCAGGGGCTAGGAAAAGAAAGCAGTTCTCTAGCCCCGTAAATCAGCTGCGAATGGCTCTTTTCCTACCTGGTGGCCTGAAAGTTTCTCCCCTCCATGTCCCCACACACACACACAAACACACACACACACTCCTCCCAAAAACCTAAACTGAAACCCCAGAGTCACGTGGATTTTAACAAACGACAAAATCACTTATTATAACTGCTGCTGGACCACCTTCACCCCTGATGGACCTCGACCCTTCTTACCTTCCCCCTTCCTCTCCAGTCCTCACCCCTCCCAGGCCCAGCATCAGCATCAGCATCTCCAAAAAGCCTTCCCAGGTTCACTGCTAAGTAAACCCCATCCTCCTAGAATCCTCCAGAACCCTCCAGAGTCAACCTGACCCCACAGAACACTCCAGAACCCTCCAGAGTAACCCTGACCCCACTGAACCCTCCAGAGTCAACCTGACCCCACTGAACCCTCCTGAACCTTCCAGAGTAACCCTGACCCCCATAGAGCTCTCCTGGCCTCCCCTCGGTTTACCAGCCTCTCCCAGGTCGTGGCACTTGGAGGTCATCTGTGACCAGCCATCCTCCCTTCCAGGGAGCACAGGAAGCGAATCCTCAAAGGCCAAGACTGAGGGTCATAAATCCTACAGCATGTTTCCACCTCGGGGTCCGGAGCTCAGCGACTGGAAGGACAGCACCAGGGAGCCCACCCACATCACCTCGTTCTCTCCGTGGGGTACTCACACCCCCACTTCCTAGGGGAAATGGCTCAGAGAGGTGAACAGCACACCCTGGTCACACAGGCAGGAAGAGCCGGCGCAGGACTACAGCCACCTCCCTCGACTCCCAGCCAGGCTTGGAACCGCTTCAGCCCCACACCCAGACTAAACACGGCCTCCTGGAACGGCCTCCCCTGGAGAAGAAGCCGCCCTGCTGCAGAAGGGCCATGTTGCCACAACTACAGCCAGAGATGTCCCCGAATAGGCGCCTGCCTCTTGGTCTGAGGCAGTGGGACACTGTGGGTGCTACCATGCCAGAATTCTCCCACACCTATAGGAGGCCCCGGCTCCCCCTCCCCTGCCCATCAGTCAAGCCATAACCTGTGTCCCCTCACCGCCCAGCAGCTGGTCGCCAGGATCAGCCCGAGACAAGGCCAAAGTCTGCTCTGCTTGGCTAGTTCCCAGGCCCAACCCATGTGCTGTCACCTGGAGGAGGCTTCGGGCTGCGTGGGAACACACATACACACACACACACACACACACACGCCCCTCCCTGTCCCTGGGACGGCTCACCTCGTCCCCAGCAGAATCTAATGTGCCTGGGCACCATTTCCTTGCCAGGTCAGGTCCCCGGGGTGCCTGTCTCACCTGGCACCTTCTTCTTCGCCCAGCTTGCTGCCCCCTGCCTGACCGGGGCAGGGCTGAGCCGGAAAGATCACTGGGCGGCTGTGGTTCCCTGGTCAGGACCGGGCCACTGGGCCTCCACAGCCCCTCCACGTCCCTGACCTCCAGCACCTGGTCAGGTCCTGCTTGTAAGTGACTAAGCGATTTCTCCCTCAGAGCCCGTCTGCCAAGAGGCCCCGCTGGCTGCAGAACCGCACCAGGATGCCCGGAGCCGCACGCGCTAGACCCATAATTAGTGAGTCCTCTTCTTGGGAAAGAAAACCCCTCCATGTTTTGTTTTGTTTTATTTTCCCCTCAAATGAAACAAATCCACCCACGTAGTTACTGGAAACGCGAGCATATGAAACCGAGCCGTTTGCAAAAAGAGAATTAGTCAGCAACCTTGTGAGCAGAGCACTCGTGAAGGTGGGGCTGCCCTGCTCCTGAGGTCCCCACCCAGGAGAGGCCGGGAGGCCCCAGCCTCCCTGCCAGCCCACTCACAGTGCACTTCAGATGGCAGGTGACACCCTGGCAGTGGGTCAGAACTTGAACACAGCCCTGGGCGGAGGGCAAGGTCACGGGAGGCAGGCGCAGGGAGCAGAGTGCTGCTTGCTGCCTACTGCAGAGGGACCCTCTGGAGCCTGGAGGCCTCGGCTCAGGACCTCGCTCAAATCCCACCCCTGAGGTCATTGAGCCCCTCCTGGCCCCAGCTCTCCATCTGTAAACTGGGGATGAAAGACTCCACCAGGTGCAAGCACTGGGGTGCCCAAACTACAAGAGGGGCCTCCAAAGGCAATCACGAAACACTGATGCCCACAGGTAGGGCAGCTGCGGTGGGCAGATGGGGCCACCTCAGGGCTCTGTCCCTCAGAGCCAGCACGCGCCTCCTGTCGCAGTGGGATCTGCTGTTGGACCAGTCCTGTGTTTTACCCACAACACATTCGGTGAGGTGGGCAGTGGCAACACACTGCCAACAGGAACAGCTGGAGTCCTGGTCTCCCTGGGCCCAAGCTGTGTGACCCTGCAGGGCCTGTCAGCCTTGCTGTGCTCACCTTGACTGCTCTTGAGAGCAGATTCACCCCGTGGGCAGTTGATATTAAAGAGTGCCGTGTTATGGCTTTTAAATAAAGAACTCACGGAATTATTTGCCAACGTTTCAAAAAGTCTGGATTCTTGGTGTCTCTGGGCTCCACTCCCAGGGCCTCCCCGCTAGAAGGACATGCATGTCCTGCTTTGCCACAGTCCCCTCCACTGCACCATAGTCTTCCTTCCTGGCCCCCAGAGGCGTGTGAGTTTGTGACCCAGTTTTAAACCCCAATTTTATTTAGGAGCACGACCTCAGCCACTTGCTACTAGAAATATCCACAGGAAGCGTCCCTCGGGAAGGTAATTAAAGTTTATGCTTAAGGCTGATTTTCCTCCTCCGAGAAAAACAAGACGATGGGAGAGGACCCACACCCAGGCTGGTGGAGGGCCCCGGGTGAGGCTGTCACTGTCTGAACTTCTGCACAGGATTTCCTAGACAAAGAGTAGGAGCCGTGTCCTGGGAGCTGCTGCCACTGGCTCCAACCGTTTCCTCTCCTGGTTATGAGGCCCGACAGCTGCCCTCGGCTCAGGTGGAGGTGCTGGTGAGCACCTGCAGCCCAGCACGGAGGCTCTGGGGTGGCTTCCCTCCAGCCAGCTGCTTTGCATATTTGGGAGGGGATGGAAGGATTCACTGGGACACAGCCGCACCTATTAACAGCCCTGCAGAGACACTGAAAATGTCTAGTGGGTGCTGGGGGCATCCTCCAGTTGCCTGAGGGGACAACTGGAGGGGACAGTGCAAGACTCGGCATCTCCAGTTTTCCATCCTCTCCAATGACCCCTTCCTTCATTCACTGAACCAACATGAAGCACCTGCTAAGGGCTGGCCTCCCAAGACACAGCAGTGGACAGGCTGGACACTCCTCAACTCCCCCGCTGCAGCACCCTGTGACCGCTGCTCAGCTCCTACTCCTAGGCACCCACCAGCACCCTCTCCTTTGCCTGGCTAAGGCTTTGTCCATCAGGAAGTCACCCCACCCCAGCACCTGGCACACCCTATCCAGGACTTAAGGCTGCCCAGCACTGCAGTGACCTCTGCCTTTGGACCTGCTCCCAATCTCAGATCCCGAACCCCTTCCAGCTCAGGGGATGTGTGGACAATTGTTGGAAGCACAGATTGCGTCTGTGTCCAGCTTGACTTCTTGGCTATGTGACCTCCGGCAACGCATTTGACTTTTTTTGTTGTTGTTTCAATTTTCCCGTCTATAAAATGGACCTAAGAGTCCCCACTGGACAGGGTTCTTGGCCACAGGACATAAACTAATGATGGCAAGTACCTAGAAGGGGCGCGGTGCATTCCAGCACTCCATGCACATTGCGTAAATCAGTCTTGCTCCTGACGCCAGAGGACAGGGGACCCACTGTGGACACATGTGGTCTTGGGCCTGCCTTCGGATAACTGGTACACACGCTGCCCTGGTCCTCACCTCCGTGGCTTCCACACAACCCCACCCTGTACCGGGGTGGCTTCCCCTAGGAGTTTCCCCAAACCACGCCACTTATGTAAGGAGTCAACACCAGATCGGCCAAAGGTTCCAAAATTCAATTCACGAGCTGCTTGTCCAACACACCTATGATGGGCCACCTGGATCCCTACCAGCACTTATGGAACTTGGGAGAACTGTCCCCCCAGCCACTCCCATCCCCACTGTAGGGCATGCTGCAGCAGAGAGATGAAATAAACCCAAGGCAGGGTCCATGTGGCTGTCTGACTATGCATGTGTCCAAAAATCCTCAACGTGGACACTTACAGCAGGTGAACCACGTGGCATGTAAATTACCCTCAGGGAGACTGGAGAGTGAATCCTGCATTGGCTCCCACTGCGTACACTCTGAGCCCTGAAGAGACGTCGCTGCACTGTTTATCATATCCATGAGATCAGGGGCTCCATGCTTTGTCTTGTGGGACCCAGAGAGAAAGGGAGGGCCAGGGGAGACGGAACAGGGCACCAGGACGGACGCTCCTCCTCTCAAGAGCTCCCGGATCTCGAGACCCAGAGGCTGGCTGAAGGAAGGCAGAAAACCTGCCCGTTTTAAACTTTGTCCAAACACGGCTAGTTTCCGACTTGGGCTGACAGGGCCGCAGCCCCATAGAGAAGGTGCGCTTCCCCCAGGGATGCTCCAAACCCTCTATCCCAGGAGGAAAACAGAGGCCGCACCCCAAAAGCCCTGAACCCCATGTCACATCTGATACCCAGCAACTCAAGAGACATCTGGTGCAGCTGCCTGACCGAGGTGTCCGGGCCTTCTTCTCAGTCCCAGCCAGTTCACTGCAAGTGTTTCTGGGAGAGGGTGGGGGCAGGGTGGAGGGGGAGAAGGCCACACACACACTGGCCCCTGGAGGGGTCTGCAAACTTACCTTCAGTAATTCAGACTGCTTCCCCCAAAGTTAAATCTTATACTGGCCCTCCCAAGATAAAAGCAGGACCCCTCCGGTTCAAATGGCCTCTCTTCCCCACTCCAACATGGCGGCCTGAGCCTCTGCAGGAGACCCGGGACCAAAGGGGCAGGCATTCTGGGGAAGCTCAGTTTTGCCCCCAAAGCACAAGAACCCCATCTGACCGCCTCTAGGACTTCAGTGTTACTCTTAAGCCTGATGGATCTTTCCAGAAGGAAGGATGCCTCCTCCACACTGGAGGGTAGAGGGACTGAGCAGCAAGCCTTGATGCCCAGTGACTGGGGCCTGGGAGTCAAGATACCCGTCTCTGCTCTTGTCTGTGTTTGAAATTTTCCATCATAAAAATACACAAACTGACAGCAGAGCAAAACCTCAGCTGCGGCGAGACACATCAGAGGAAGAAAGAAACCCAGTCATGGGGAGGACTGGGCCCAGACGCAGCCTCCGGGTCGGCCCTGTCTGGGCATCTCACTCAAGGAGGCCCCGTGGCAGCCAGGACAGAGCCGGCATTCAGGGAAAGCGATGAATGATGAAGGAACTTAAGAAAGAAAGAAAGAAAAGGAAAGAAACCCTTTATGCCGAGCCACCCAGCCAGCTCCGAGTGTGGCCTGGAGTCGGGAAGACTGGCTTTGAGGGACCCTGCAGGGCAAGAGGCAGGGGCAAGGGAGGACCCGGTCCTGTGACACTGCCCCAAATCAGCCGACGGATAAAACTGGAAGCAGACATCACACTTCTCCAAAGATGAGGGAGTCTTTTCAGAGGAGCCCGGCACTTCCATGTGATTCATAGATACCCACAGTAAAGTGGGGCCCGCGCTGACCCTCGGGATGGACTCTCGGAGCTTTGCAAACGTCAGGCGACCTTTCTCAACAGCATTTTTTTTTTTTTCAGTCTCCAAACTGAGAAGACCCTGTATAAGGAGAAGCACTCCCGGGTCTCCTCCTGCCCCCGGTCTTCAGAGGAATCAGGAAACATGGTTCTGATTTCCAGAAACCTGGGGAAGACTCTGGAGCACGAGGGAGTAGCACCCGGCCCCTCGTGGGATCTGCCTTTCTGACCTCTGTGCTGAATCTCAGTTGGCATGCGGCTTCCCGGGATCCATTTAACAGGCTGTCTCCTCTGTGGCCTTCCCACGGCAGGTGCAAGAGTGTCCATCAGCACGTCCACCCACCCTCCAGGAAAGATTCAGGGTAACAGAGCAACACCACCAGGTGCCTTGGGTAGACCCAGGCCAAGCCCCCAAGCAGACACCAGTGATCTGCCTGGGGGAGCCCCCTAGGTGGCCAGAGGAAAGGACAGGGAGTAGTCTTGGGTCTCCTAAGGAACACTGACCAGGGCCCTCAGCTACCAAGTTTTAAATGCAAGGAGTGACAGAAAAATAGAGAAATAATTCCAGCTCCTCCACGCCTCTCAGGAACAATTCTGGAGGTAAATGGTGGCAGGGGAAGAAGGCCACCCTGTTCTCATTGACAGCGCCCGCCTGGCATTCGACGCCTCCCCTGCTACACAGCTCCCTGCCTCCCCAAGTGCCCCCATGACAGCCAGGCTCCCAGCCCCCGCTCTGTGACCGCCTAGCCTAGAAGGAACCCTCCTGATAAGTCACACGAGGCTTTGTGCCCAGAAGTGTCTGGGGCCCCCCAGCACCCTGGCAACTAGCTGACACCTCCTGCATACACCTGCTGGGTCACTGTCTCTCCAGGGCCCTGGGCACCTCCCAGCCTGACCCCAGAACACGGGAAGCATCCACTCAGTGATGCCCTTGGGTCCAGTGGTCACAGCAGAAGGAACGCAGGCAGGAGGCCAGGTGGGAGGCCAGGCGGGCCTTCCAGCCTCCACGCACCGCCTCCTGCAGCCTCAGTGTCCCTGAAGCCCACCCTTCTCATCTGCCTCCCAGGGCTTTACAGGGGCGAGAGACCCACTGCCAGGGTCAAACAAGCACCTGGCACACGGCAAGTGTGTGGTAACCGGGGGCCCTGGCAGACACCCCGTCAAGGCTACGACTGTTCCCAGCAGATGGGATGTGGAGCCCCTACACTAGACGCTGACCCTGCCTGGGGGGAAGAAGGCAAGAAAGGGTTGTCAGGCTTCAAGAAGTGAAAAGCATTCTAGTTATCCACACATCTCAGGAAGACTTTGCCAGGGCGCCCTCGCCTCCCACTCTCAGGGCCAGACCTCAGTCCCCTCCATCCCACTCATCAGGCTGCTGCTGATGTGTCTGGCTCACCCATCTCTTTGATCACTTATTTCTTCCTCTTCCTTCTTGTGGCAGGAAATGGTCAAGGTGTCCCCCAGGAGCCAGGCTGCAGCGGTTCCTGGCCCTTACCCTGAGAGGCCAGGTGGTCCTGAATTGGTCCTAAATTTCACATCTGGAAAATGGGGTGACACCTGACCTCTAGGTACCACAGACACCTTGAAGACTTCATGTCCACACAGCATCACCTAGACACCTGCCCAGATGTGCCAACCTTGGGCTGGTGTCTGCTGTGCCCAGCCCCACCAGAGACAGACCCCAGTGTCGTGGCTGGGTGACTGACCAGCCCTTTGATGCGGCCTCTGCTCCCCCTGATCTCCTGTGTGTCTTGTCTTCCTGCGATGGTGACTATCATGTCCTGAGTACCCAGCGTGGCTGACAAGGCGCCCCATGCCCACCTAGCCACCCCTCCCATCTCTGCCTCCCCGGCAGTGGGCCAGGGGGATAAGAGGTGTCCCAGGGGAAGGCTGGCTACCCCCCACCCACCAACTCCACTGGGCCCCAAACCCTCTTCGTGGTAGAAGCCTGACTATTTACAGTAGAGAAGAGTGAAATACACACCTCTGGAGGCGGATCCACCAGAGGGAGGCCAGGACTCGGCAGCCCTGCAGAGCCACAAGGTTCAGAAGGGCAAAGGCAGTTGACAAGAGTGGGCCATCGCCTCAGAGGCCCCTAGCACCGCCTGGTGGAGTCAGGGCAAAGGCCGCCCTCCGAGCCCCCAGGGCCCAGGCCCTCTCCTGCAGGATCACCTCCCTGGGACCAGCCCAAATGCCCAAGGGAGCTTCCTCATGCACTAACCCTTCCTCCATGTCACTTGGATTTGCACAGATGTTCCCGGGGGCTCGGGTCCTCCTGCCTGTGTCCTCCCTTCAGCCATGCATGCAGGTTCATGCTCACCTTTCCCAACGACAGTCCTTCCACCAGGAAGGCTCATCTGCTTCCCCTCTCCCCAGTGTCTCCCTGTCCACGTCCCCAGGACACTCTGGGCACCACTGTCACCATAAATGAGCCTGTCTCTCCTGATACACAGATTGATCTCTGAGAGTAAGGTCCCCCTCCACTCTTTGTATCCACAACCGCAGCAAACTGGCTGCATACAGTAGGTGCTCAGTAAATGTTTGAATGCAAGAATGAATGACAAGGCATCCAAGCACAGCTCACAAGAAAGGAGGCCCCTTTGGAGTCCCTGACCTCCCACAGGGGGTGGAGGAAATTCCAGCTGAGGACTGACAACCTGGCCGTCTGTTCCATGGGCAGCGAGGCCTGGTGAGGGCCAGGACCCCAAACACCTCTGCAGTTGTGCACTGTGGCCAGTGCTGACGCACATCACCCCCCTGAAACCTCCACGCCACCCCAGGAGGTGGCAGACACACCACCCTGGAGGACAGGAAGCCCACATGGGACTCTTCCCAGGCCCTGCTGGGAGCCCCTGTCTATAGGCCCTCTCTGCTCGCCACTGTCCTGCCGGTGTCCACACCCTGCATGGTGCCTGGAGGGGATGAGCATGTGGCTGGGTCACTGACAGCAGGGCACATGCTCACTGTGGGAGAGGATCATAAGAGGGGCTGCAGGAAAAGGGTGAGGAAGCTGGGCTGGTGGGCACAGAAGTTGCTGGGTGGGACATCTGTGCTGGGGACAGATTTGGGGTCAGCAGAACACAGGTGATGATGACTGAGACCACCAGGAGGAGTGGGACCCTCATGAGGAGGCAGCTGGGCTGGGAGCCGTAAGGAGGGGCTGGAGGAGGGGGAGGGGCATGGACAGTAGCACACAGAGGGCACTGGATGAGTGAGGCAGTGTGCAGGGGGCTTCGGTGGCTGCCACTGAGCAGTTCTGGTGTCAGGGGCTGCTGAAGAGGCCTAGCAGAGCCAAGAACTTGAGGAAGCAGAGACCAGATGTGCTGACCACACTCCAGAGACCTGGAATTAGAGGCTGGATGGCGGCTGGATTGGAGGCTGGGTGGTGGGGGTGCTACTCCTCTCATCCTGGTAGTGCATCTGGGGGTCAGTGGCCAAGGGCCATTGGGTGTCCCCCACCAAAACCCTGGCTGTTAGGCCCCCACAAGCCCATTTCCCCACCAGATCCTCAAAAGCACAAGATGAAACCACTCTCCCCTAAAAAAAACAAAGAGACCAAGTGTCCATCAAGAGATGAGCAGCTAAGCAAACACAACACATCCCTACAATGCAATACCACTCAGCCTTCAGCAGGAAATGCTGACCCAGGCTGCCACACGGATGGCACTGAGGACCCTGCGCTATGGACAAGGAGCCATGCACAAGAGGACAGGTACCGCATGACTCCCATATCTGAGAGGGCAGCGTGGATAACCTGTCGACACAGGCAGAGGAGCGGTGGTGTCAGGGGTGGGAGAGTAGGCTGGGGAGTCAGTGTTTAATGGGACAGAGTATCGGTTTGGGAAGATGGAAAGTTCTAGAGATGGTCAGTGGTGGTAGTTACCTAACAATGTGAACATGCTGAACGCCACTGAACCGTACACTTACAAATGGTTAAGATGGCGAAATTCTATACCATTTGTGTTTTACTACAATTTGAGAGAGAGAGAGAAAAGCATAAAATCGTAAACGAAAAGACGCCTTCCCAGATGGCTCTGGGCACCATGGCACCCACCTTAGGAGACCCAGGCACACACTAGGTAACAAATGTCACATGATTTCCAGCTCCTTCCCAGCTCCAGAGGAGAACGCCAAGGACGAGGCTCCATCACTGAGTTGTCTTATCTCATGTCGCGTGCTCTTCCGCTGACAGTACTGACCTCCTAGGAAAGAAGGTCCCAGTGCCTGACTGTAGCCCAGGACTCTCTCCATCAACAGGCCCTAGCTGCCATCGGGACACATCCACTTGGGTCACTTCCACTCAGGACAGGTTCGCAGCACCTCCATGTACCGGTACATAGAGGATTCAAGAATGGACCTTGCCATGTGAAGTCCTCCACCATGTTAGGATGCAGCAGGAAGGCCCTCAGCAGATGTCAGCCCTCTCTCTAGGGTCATCAGACATTAGGACCTTCAAACCAGCTGGGTTCCCCAGTGACCCCTGCAGTGCTTCACCCCTCTCTACCCCTCACATTCAGTTACCCAAGCCTGCCCTTCCTCCTCAACCCGCCTCCACATCCCATCCAGGTCAGGGCTGTGGACTGGCTCCTCCCCTGTTCCTCCAGCTCCAGTCTCCTCACAAGATTCTTAAGGTCTCCATGACAGCTTTTCAGAGAGACCCACGGGACATAGAGACGGGTAAATAAGGATTCAGTGGGGGAATTGGCTCATGAAATGGAGGCCGAGAAGACCCACAAGTGGCTCTCTGCGGCCTGGAGAGCCAGAGAAGCCAGTGTGGGCCCAGGTCAAGTCTGCAAGCCTCAGAATCAGGGAAACCAACAATGTCACCCTCAGTCTAAACCTGAAAACCCAAGAGCTTGAGAGCCAAGGAAGTGCAGGGAGATGGGACTGGTGTGAGCCCCAGAGTCCAAAGGCCAGAGAAGCTGGAGTTCTGATACCCGAGGGCATGAGGGAAAGGGCGTGCTGGCTCCAGAAGACAGAGCAGAATTCACCCTGTGTTGCTGGGGTTTGAATGTGTTTCCCAAAAGGTCACACGTTGGCAACTTAATCCCCAAACTCACGTGAACACTATTTGGAGCCATGGCCTTTGGAGGTCATTGGGATTAGAGGAGGTCATGAGGGTGGAGCCCCATATGACATTAGTGGCTTTATAAAGAGGAAGAGGAGGAGGAAGAAGAGGGATTCAAGATAGGACCTTGCCATGTGATGTCCTCCACCATGTTAGGATGCAGCAGGAAGGCCCTCACCAGATGTCAGCAGAGGCGCCATATTTTTTTATTTTCCAGCTTCCAAAACCATGAGCTAAATAAATCTCTGTTATTTATAAGTTACCCAGTCTTGGGTATTTAGTTATAGCAAATAGATGAAGACACCATTCCTCCAACTTTTTGTTCTATCTGGGCCCCTAGGTGATTGGATGGTGTCCACCCACCCACCTACCCACACTGACGGCTGATCTTGCCCACTCAGTCCTGCACCCACACACCACTCTCCTTTGGGAACACCCTCATAGACACACCTAAGGTAGCCCCATCATTCTAATCAAATGCCAAACTACCTGTATTTATTTCCCTTTCAGGAGAAGAGGGGTGGGTCCGGAGCCCATTGAAGCTTTGAGAATAATTAATACTTTACCAGCCAACTGGGTATCCCTTCATCCAGTCAAGTTGATGCCTCAAATCAACCGTTCTAAGTCCATCCCTGGTCAACGTGCAATCCACCACATCTCCTCAAACACACTTAATCTCCAAATAAACATGAAAGCATGGCCATGGTCCTGCTGAGCATGACATGCCTGTCCCCCACACCACAGGACATGCCTTCCCCAGAGGAGGAGGTAAAGCAGCGTCCACTCCTCTCCTGGTGACCTTAACTAACACTAGGAGGTAAAAGTAACCATGATTGAACAGAATAACCTCCTTATCTTGTGTTCCAGCGTAATGATACGAGAGGAAAGGAAACAAAGACATTTGCTTAATACACGCAAAGCAGCCTTAATGAAGCAGGAGGGACACTCAGGGCCGTGACTGTAACCGGTCACACAGGTATGATGGGACTTACAACCACCTTCTCCTTCTCCTGAATTCCCATTCTGTATTCCTTTTTCTTGCTACTGGTGCCTACACAGGCCATGACTTTGACCTGGCTGGGTACCCCAGATCTTCATTCCTGAAGGGTCTGGGCCCATACAGTGCTGTCTGGATTGGATTGTTATTTCCCGCTAATGGTAATCGTGGGGCGTAGTAGTGCTCAGAGATGCCCAGGAACCTCCCGTATGCCAGACACACTCTTTCTTGCCTCCACTGTGTGCCAGTGACCCAACTCCCCTTGGCGGTCTGGATCGGTTACCACCGCCCACACCCTGACTCTCAGCCTGCTGACTTGGAGGCACAAGGAGCACACAGAGACCGAATAGCTGTCCTAACTTCCACTTCAATGGAATCATTGTTGTGTCTCTTGGTGGAAGCATTCCTCTCTCTGGAAGAGACCTCTGGCCAGCAGAGCACGAAATCATGGGAACAGGAAGCAAAAATGTTGCTAGTGGGTTTCTAGGGGTAATGGCCAGTAGAGCCGCTCCCATCTCCACCCTCACTTCCCGGACCCACGAATCCTGGCTATGGGAGAAACAGCACCACAAGAGGGACACTGACTCAGAGCCCAGGCAGCCTTCTGGACGGCCTGCCTCAGCCCTGCCAGGTATTGCCCCCTACCTGGCACTGTAATTATGTCTTCAAAAAGCCGTTCCCTCATTCTGTCGAGCCAGCTGCTTCAGGATGCTGGGAACATGGGAAGACCCATGAATCCACCAACATCATGAGGCCAATGCCCCACTTCTTGGGCTGCAGAGTGAGGTCCCTGGTCAGAAGCAATGCTATGCAAATACCCTGAGAGTGGACAGGGACTTCCGTGAGTCTGCAGATGGTAGCACTGGCAGGAGCCTTGTGTGCATAGGAAAATCCATTCCCAGGGCAAGTACCTGGTTCAGCAAGGATGAAAGGCTGCCCGCTACATGATGGAAGGGCTTCAGTGTAACCAATCCACCACCAGGTGACTGGCTGACCATTCCAGGGAATGGTGTCCATACTGGGGGCTCAGTGTTGATCTCTTCTACTGGGCACTCAGTAGTTCTCTGACCAGAATGGCCCTGCTGGATAGAAGTGCATGCGACTGAGCCCATGCCCAACGTCTTTCCTGCCACTAAAGCCACTCTGCTCACGAGCCCATTGGGTGATGCCAGGGGTGGCTGGGGAAGGAGGCTCCCTAGGACCCACAGAATGGGTCACTCTATCCACTTGATTATTAAGGCCCTCATCCACTAGGTCACCTTTTTGGTGAGCATTCACATGGGACACAAATATCTTCAGGTCCTTTGACCACTCACAGAGATCTATCCATATATCTCTTCCCCAAACTTCATTGCAATCAATTTTCCAATCATGTTCCCTCCAAGTCAAACCACTGGCTACAGCCCATGAATCAGTGTAGAATCACACACTGGGCCATTTCTCCTGCCAAGCAAGGTGCACGGTTGGGTGAGCTGCCCAGAGTTCTGCTCATTGAGAAGACTTCCCTTCACTCCTGTCCTTCAGGGGCATCCCAACAGAACCATGACCCCCGTAGGTACAGGGTGAGGGCAAAAGGCAGTGTGGCAGGAGAAGGAGCCATGGACATTTGAGCCACTCTTCACCTAACATACTTGTGCCTTCAAGACCGGTCATGTACACAGCACTTCCATTTGAAGGGGGTGTTCTGTGCACACCCAACTATATGGCTTGCTGGGTCAGATAATGCCCCATTCCTAACGAGCAGCTTGGGCTAAAGGGTAACTTGGGCCACGGTCAAAGTTGTTTCTACAAGGCCCAGCAGCATGCCAAGAGCTATTTCTCAAAGAGAAGTTGCCCATGGATGATGGCTGGGCCTTGCTCCAAAATCTCAAAGGCCCGGGCTGTGATTCACCTCCAGGTCCTGACACTCCTGTCTGCTGCTGGCTCTCCAAGCATCACTGGATCTTCTGGATCACGTGGCCCAGGTGGTAGAGCATCCTGGACAGTGGCTCAGGTCTGTTACAGAGCCTTCTCATGTTCTGGGCCCCCCACTCATAACTAGCCACTTTGGGGGTTATTTGGTGGGTGGGCTACAGTAACATCCAAAGGAGGGATGTGCTGGCTTCACAATCAAATAGTTCCACTAGCGCTGTGCCTCGTTCCCAGTTGAGGTGGGAGGTCAAAGGCAACAACTGATCCTTCAGCTCAGAAGGGATCTCTTGATATGCCCTAAACCTCTGGGGCCCTAGAGACTGCACTGAGGTAGAACACCCCCCATCTCAGGAGGACCATCTTCTGACACGAAAATTCCTTACCAATAAGTACAGAGTGGTTTTTATTTCTTCATTAGTAGTTTCAATCAGCAAAATATCACCCACGTAATGGGCCAGTGTGTGTCCTGTGAGGGGGAAGGGGAGCGAGATCCCTGTGGATTCAGTGGGGGCACAGCACTGGAGACCTGAAGTAGCCCTGAAGAAGGCCAGGGCAGGGGTACTGCCAGCCTTGCCAGCCGAAAGCAAACTGCTTCTGGTGAGCATCGTGGACAGGGATGGAGAAAAAGACATCTGCAAGATCCAAACGGCTGCCCACCAGGTACAGGCTATGTGTTCACTGCAACTTCAACAGGAGCTGCCACTTGGCCAGGCCTATGGTAACCCACCGTCCCTCTCCAGGATTCGTCCGTCTTTTGCAAGGGCCAAACGGGAAGGCTGAATGGGGATATGGTGGGAGTCACACCCTACACCTCTCAAGTCCTTGATGGTGGCATTAATTCGTGCAGTCCCTCCAGGCAGGTGATATGGCTTCGGCTTTGCTGTATGGTCTCCCTAGGTGGAAGCAGCTCTAATGGTTTCCAGTTGACCTCTCCCCCATGCATAGCCCCCTGGTCAAAGGTCATCAATTCCTTTGAGGCCTGCTGGGTGGAAGATGAACAATATAAATTTTGCTAGGATGCTGGGTCCCAACCCCAGGGGACCTGGCCTCCCTGACGGTCTGCACTCTGGCTCAGATCTGGGAACTGACTTTGGAGCCACGATTCTCTGTTTTCCTCGCCCTGGACGTTTTCTGCTCATACAGATCAAGTAAGATGGGTCCGTCTGTCTATCTCACTCCCAGGAACACCATGATTAACTCACCAGCGCCACAGGTCTACGGGAGCCAGACTCCTGATTGCTGCCTTGCCTCAGCTGTCCGTGACGGTAATTACCAATTCCGTCCACCTCGCCTGCCGTGGGTGAGTACAGCCACTGGGCCCCGTCACTGCCCGATCCAATCACTCCCACCGCATTTCAGTTTTCTAATTGAATGATGCAGACCTCTAAGGCCTGGCATACAGAGAAGAGAGATCACAGAGCTCTTCAAGAGCACAAGACCTCCCCATATAGATCCATTTCTCAGAGTACCAGTGGACAGGGCTCTTCTGGACCCTCCCAGCGTGGGTTCACAGGGTTTAGTGCCAAATGCACTCTAGCATTCTAAACTCCCTAAGCCTTTGAGGCCAAACCCAGGGAGACCAGGCATCTCCAACATGCTCACGGTGGGCCAGCTTTTGATCCTGTTTCAGCCACCCAAATGGTTGGATTAATTCATTCCTCCCTGGGCTGCAACATTAAATGCAGAATCTCAATATCAATAAATTCAGCCTGACCCAACTTTATGTTCCTCCCACTGTCATCTCACACACTCCTGGGTTCCTGTTTATATAAACTAGAAAACTAGAGTAGAGTAAGCAATCAGGGGGACGGGGAATGAGACGGATCTCACTGTTATGTGCCTACGCAGATATGGCACAATAAATCCCACTCTTATGGATAATTGTAATGCACCAATAAAAAGTAAAAAAATGAAAGCTCATGAAGTTCTTTTGAAGTGCAGTACACCTACCCCTGGGTCACACTTTGTGCCTCACCTTTAAGGTACAGTGACCCAAGGGAAAGCCACTTTGTTCCCTGGAGAGGGATGACCGAAAGCAAGTGGAAGATGCAGATGCTCTCAACGCAAGGGCGTGTACTGAACAACCAGAGGAGCCCAAAGTAGAGCCAGCAGCTGCAGGTGGCCACACAGGACCAGTAGGTCCTTCCAACCCTGGGACGCTAAATTCCTACTCAGCTGTCCTTACCCAAGTGTCCCAGTTCCCTTCATCATGGGCCCAAATCACCCACTGTGTCCTTTCTTTCCCCAGACATGTCCTCAGGGGACAGGGGTTCCCAAACCCCTTCAGAGAACCTGTCATCTGCACAGAAAATTCAAGAGGTCAAGCTTGAGTTGAGGTCCAGCTTGTTGACAAATCATTCCTCCCACATCCCCGGACGCCCAGGCCTGCCATGAACCCCATGCCACACTGCACAAGGCTCAGCGTCCAGGGCAGGCCCCCAGGTTGTGCCTTGACAGATTGTCCCAACCATCTCTCCAGAGAGCTCCAGACAGCTTGAGCTGATTGCTGATGGGGTCCGCCTCATGGTCCTCAGACTATTTTTCATGTTGGGCAACGCGCAGAACGTTGACAACACACGACAAGCAAGGAGTTGCCGAAGGCTCTGGGGAGTGGCAATGAGACAGACTCCCCCCCCCCACCCCGTGAGCTATTGGGTCACACAGCCCTCTTTCTGTGAGGCACGGTGTCAACCTCACCTTCAAGGCAGAAGGCAGGGCCCCACCACTCAGCAGCAGTGAGACCTTGACCAGGTCACTTGCTGTCTTGGGAAAGGTAGATGGAAGGAGAACTCAGAGCTCAGGGTTCTTAGTTAACGTGCAAGGATTGTGATCAGAGCCCTTAGCAGCACATGCCCGGCACCTGGCTGTGAGCAGAACCCTTAGATTGGGAAGGATGCTATCAGAGAACTAGGGAAGGGGACGGCACTGCCTTGAGAACCTGAAATGAAAGTCCCCTTAAATCTGGATTTGGCCACTCTGGCTCGGAGGAGGATGAAAGGCCTACGTACCCCTAGGCAGATGGAGGCCCACCTGTACCTGCCCTGGCGCTTCTGCCTTACAACTTCTCAGAACAGACATGTAAATCAATTCCCACATACATCGGTCACCTCCTAGGTCTTGAGGAGAATTGGTGCAAAAATCCCCAAATGAAACAGATTCAGCAGCTTTGCTAAATTTATATTTTAAAATAATAAAATATCTGCAAGCAAGTTTCCGCCTACCCTAGACAAGTACTAGGTGCAAGAAGAGAGCAGGCACAGGGCGAGGGCCGAGCACGCAGGGTCCCTGTGAGCTGCCAGTGGCAGCGTTGGCCTCCAGGAGCAGGGAGAATTCAACACTGTGCGGATTCCAAGGGGCGAGTTTTATGCAGCAGCCCTGAGGAACCACTGAAGGGTTGGCCCAGCCTTGCTGGAGCAGCCGGAGAAGTGCAGCCTCACCCAGTTCCAAAGTGACACCCCCCAGGTGCAGAGGAACACTCCTTCCTAAGACCCAGAAGCCCACAACTTCTCCCCCAGGACTCCCTGAAGCCAGCCCAGGGCTTGCTCCCTGCTGGGGGCCAATGTGCAACTGCTTTTATTTGCTGTGTTCCTCCGGTGTTAGCAAAGCTAAGCAAGAAAAGGAAGACTGTAAAGACCTGCATTAGGAGATTGCACGCCTCTGGGTCTGCAGTCTCCCCCCTTCTCTCTCTCCCTCCATCTACTGGATGAAGTGCTCCCTGCAGAAGCAGTAAAAGTAGAGGAGGAGTGCCTCAAATGATCTAATCCAGCCCATCACTTTGCAGCTGCCTGGCCCATGACCTCAGTGCTGGGGACAGTAACCAATAGCAACAGCCAGAACTTGGGAGTCTTGGTCCATAGCCCTGCCTGGGCAATTTGGTTAAGTCAGTCACCTTCTCTGGGCTTCTGCTAGGAAAGGAAGAGTTGACCTAGCTGGATGCCCTGTAAGTAATGCAGGGCTTCCCGAACTCAATGATTCCTTGCCACCTATACCACTAATGCTTCATCTAGAACCTTCTGCCTCCCCAAGGTGGAGGTTAGGAAGGTGTGGGCCAGAGAAGGGAGAAGCGGCCCCCACTCCCTCCTTCCTTCCTTGCTGCTCTCCTCACACCCAACCACCCGGGATGAACCCCCCTTTTACGCACACACACACACACACACACAATGTCACACACCCAGCCATCCTAGCCCTGGACAGAAAATTCTTCCAAGGACACCAAACCTTAGTCATGTGGGATGGCACTCTTACCATGAACACCTGTTAAAACTCAACTCCTGACCGGTTTCTGATGCTACCGGCTGGAGTGTTTAATTAAATATTACTCACTCAGGAAGCGCTCCCTGCCAACTCACCACCAACTGAACACTTCATTTGCAGAGAAAAAGAGAAAGGAAGAGAAAAAGAGCCTGAGGCCTTCTTGGTTGGCACCAGCAGGGGCTTCCCTTGTGGGGGGCCTGCCGGTGGTCTAGCACGGCCAACTTTCAAGAATCAAGCAAGGAGAGTCAAGCTAAACAGCTCTCAGGAACAATGGCATCATTGCAAGATCACCATAGCTCTCTCTCTCTCTCACACACACACACACACTCACAGTCCCTCACTCATACACACATGGAGCATGGTGGCACACACCTGACTACTCGTAGGCTGAGGCAGTAGGATCACAAGTTCAGTGCCAGCCTCAGTAACTCATGGAGAGTACCTCAGTGGCAGTGTCACAGAAGAGGTGTCTGTGGAGAAGGATCCCTGAGAGAAAGGGGAACTCAACTCAGGATGTGTGTGTAAGGGGGGTGGTCTTTGCCTTACATGGTGGGTAAGAATTTCAGCACACCCAGTCAGGGGCATAGACAGAGGTCTATTTAGGAAAGCAGATACACATTCAAGGGTGAATACAGGATCCCAAGAGGGATGCCTTTGGGGGTAAAGCATTTGGGGGAAAATGCATTCAAGGAAGAAGGAGGGCATCTATAGGGCGAGAGACGTTTTAGGGGTCCCTCGCTCAGCTTCTAAGGACAACTTGGCAAGAGAGGGCAAGGGAAGGTGTGTAGGACTGTTATCAGCCTGGTGACCCAAAGATGATTTACAGTGGGCTGGTCAGTCTCGATATCCTCAGGATGGTGTGGTCTTCAATATCTCATCAGTGGATAGCACAGGAAAGTCCCCTAAATTAGATGTTTCTCAACAAAATATTGCATCTCTCTTAATCTATTGGGGGGTTACTTGTTTAGGAAGATTTGCAGATTTTCCAGGAATTTGGGAGAAACAGGCCTGGGAGAGACGCTGGTTTGGGGAGTGATAGATCTGGAAAAATATGTGGAAGTTTGGAATTAAAATTTTATTCCCTTGCCAGGCATGGTGGTGCACGCCTGTAATCCCAGCAACTTGGAAGGCTGAGGCAGGAGGACCGCAAGTTCAAGATCAGCCTCAGCAATTTAGAGATCCTGTCTCAAAATTAAAAAAAAAAATAAAAAGGGCTGGGGATATGGCTCAATGGTAGAGCACCCCTAAGTTCAATCCCCAATAGTAAAAATTCATTCATTTCCTATCCATGTCCTTCCTTTATGTCACATTTTTAGCTATTTTTTAAAATTTCTTAGATCCTTCTTCAGTAGAGTCCTCCCTACACACACACACACACACACACACACACACACACTTCAATCCCCAATACTGAAAGGGGGAAAAAGATACACAGTCATGCCACACACACTCACAGAAACACAACAGACACAGAGACACAGACACAACATACTCCCAGGCACATATTATGCCACAGAAATAGACTCTCGACGGCCCACACAGACACAAACTCACTTAGAGCCACTCAGGAAAACGCAGAGACTCACATCCGCAAAGATACACAGAGGCACTCACATACCTACGCTGGTCCACTCAGACACACTCAGGGAGGGACACACACACACACACACAACTTCCTAGGAGACCAGCAGCCTCACGGGCACCATTTGCAGTCATCACGTCTGGCCTCTGCCATCCTCCATCACTTGAACTTGAACAGGTCAAGTAACAAGTCCCCGCACGCGCCCCAGGCGCTGGGGTGACCCATCTCCGAGGTTCCACCCGCCGACTGCTTTGGACTTTCTGTTTTCATCGATTTCCTGACAAAACCCTTTGGCTCTCCCTTGGTTGCCGGGAGAAGCCGCGCGGCTCCACCGCGGCGGGGCGGGTGGCGCCGTCCCGGGTGTCGCCCCGCGGGCTTCCCCGGGTAGGCGCTTGCAGGCCGGGCGGGGAGCCTGGAGGGGCCAGCTGGTCCGCGAAGCAAATCCCTAGCGGGGAAGGAAATACTGGCGGGAAAACCGAAACTAACAGCGGAGCGGGGTCGCGTCGCCCCCGACCCCGTGCTGGAGGGCCCAGGTGCATGCCCCCGCCTTGGCTCAGGGACAGTCTCAGGAGCACAGTCCTGGGGCGCCCCGACACAGAAGTCCGCGCGCCCCAGACCACTTGTCTGTCGGCAGCCGCCGAGGCTCAACCCGGGACGCGACGGTTCCCGATGCCGCCTGGACCCCCTCCCTGTCTCGGTGGGACCTGGGCTCCACCACGACCCGCCTGTGCCTGCAGCCGCAGCGGCACTGGGCGGCGCCCGGCCCCTCTCCCGGGACCCGCGGCAAGAGTAGGGCTCCCGGAGCCAGCGCGGCAGTGGTCATGCTCCCCGGACGCCCACCCGGTCCTCGGTGCTCGGCTCCGCGCCTACCCAGTGGGTCCCCGAGTGTCGCGATCCCCAAGTGCACCCCCACCCGTCCCCAGTGCCCGGGCCGCGCGCCCACCCACCTCGGTGTCGGGCGCTGCCTACCGCGCACCGGAGGCCGCCGCCGCTCTCCTGGACCCAGGAGGCTCGGGGCGCCCGGGCCGCGCCCGCCGCAGGGAGCGAAGTCGCCTCCTCCCCGCGGCCCCGGCGCCAGCGCCTGGAGCCTGTTCCTGCTGCGAGTGCACTGGCTGCCCGATCGCGACTTCTGTGCTGCGAAGAAAAAGCAACGGACGGCTTTAAAGCGAAAAAAGGAAAGCGCCGTGGGCGGGGCCGAGGGCGGGGTCGTGGGCGGGGCCTCCCCTGCCGCCCCGCCCCGTCCCCCGCCCCGGGCTGAGCGCTGCGGGGCGGTCTAGGCGCCCGGGCGCGGCGGTCCGCCCAGCCCGGGACGGAGGGCGTCACGTGCCCGGCGCTCGCTGGACCGCCCCCTCTCCGAGGCCGCCCGGGACGCCCGAGGCCGCGGCCCTGCCCCCCACCCCCGGCCTTGGCGTCTGGAGCGGAGGCCTTGGTGTTCCCCGCGCGGCGCTTCGGTCCCTCTGGAGGCGTCTTTGGGAAACGCCTGGAGAGAGGCCTGGGTTGCAACAGCAGGAGGGCTGCGGCTGTGCCAGGCCCTGAAATCGGGGCTCACGAATTAAAAAAAAAATGTGGGGGAAGCGGGGGTTGTTTCCATAACTTCGAGAACAAGGCCTTACTTGCCTCATCTGACATCTCACTGTTTAAATTCCGTAATGCCGGCACAGGGGAGCGAGCTGTGGGGAGCTAACGCATAATCCCACTGTACCCGGTGCCATGGCCAAGAGACCAGGGCCCAGGACCTGGAGACCCCAGGACCCAGGCACCTGCGCATCTGCTCCGGGCTTAGGGCAAGCTGTGCTCCCTGAATGAGTGAGCCTGGGGGTTCCGCATCCAGAAGGACCTCAGGAAGGTTATCCTGTGGCTCTAGATCATCAAAAAAATTTTCCTCCACTTTTCCCCAACCGAGCAGTTATTTAGGACTGGGAAGATTTTAAATGAAGCACTGTTTTAAGAGCCAAATCTTAGATTTCCTTCACTGATCCATCGAGGAAGCGTGGCAAAGAGACGCTGCTCTAAGTGATGAGATTTCCTGAGTTATTTAACCTTTGTCATAAATCTATGAGGGTGGGGCTGTTGATATCCTCATTGTAAAGGTGAGAACAGTGACCACCCAAAGTCTGCTGTAGCAGAGGTTGGGACCCAACTGGACACTGTTAGATTCCAAAGTTTGATGTCTTTTCACCTTACTGTGTTGCAAATCAGTCTTTGTTTGGGATCCAGAATTTAAAAACAAAATAAACAAAACAGATACTCTACTGACTGCTGTGGACAGGGTGGGCCTGAATGGGTAGTCCGGCTTCTTTGGTGACATTCTAGGTTCAAGTTCCCAATCTAGTCAGGTGGGCAGCCACTATCAACAACTCAGGGGTCCTTCCAATTTAAGCATGACTCCCAAATCCCTTTAGCAATTGGAAAACTGCTGTTCATGTCAAGGCACTGGGAGGAAATTACAGCTACCATGTGGTTGGTGTGCTGTGCAGGAAGTGTGTGTATTTTAGTGGGTGCTGACGTCTCTGTAGCCACATACCAGGATTATGGTGCCTCCAGCTTCCCAAGGGGTGACTTCCTCAGACCTTGCCCCTTATTCCAAGGGAGAACTTCTGAGGCAGGCTTGGGCACATTTCATGTGATTGGAGCAGCGGGGTCATTTGGGGCTGAAAATCCCACCTTAGATATGTGGGCCCTGAAAAGAATAGTTAACACTAAAAGTCTACTAGTCCTGCTCCCTTCAACATCAACCTTGAACTCTCAGCTCTGATCCAGTCAGATAATTAGATTCTTCTGACCTAAATTTCCCAGAGGAACCCCTGGAGAGTGAGTCCTCTCCTGCAGAACACTGGGTAGGGGGGCTGGATGCTAAAGAGCAAGTCATGGGCAGTAATCGCTGTGGCTTAGAGCCCCATTGAGCAACCCTGAAGGACAGGATGTGTGTAAAAGGGGCACCAACTCATCAACTCCTGTATTGGTGCTGATACTCTTGTGTGTTACAAAGATACAAAATAATGTGATACTGTAACATCAGCTGATAAACACAGGAATTTTAAGTCTGATTCAAGTCTTAAACCAAGGGTCTGTGTGTTCTGCAGGGCTGAGTAGTGGTGGACGTGCCTCCCGGATCCCAGAAGTACTGCTCCAGCTCCACCCACTCCCACGTGTATTTCATCACTTTCATCAGTGATGCAATCGGTATGATTTGCTCACTTTAATCTTAGAAAAATAATAAGGGTAAATTGTTAGAATTTATCATAAACTTTTCCAATGATGGTTCTAGGTCTAATCTAGAGATATCTTGTACACCACTGGGGTCCTTACAGCAGAATCCTGCTGCCCTCACAAGTTTAGACGTGTCCATCTTCTCTAGTCCCTTCTACTGATTAGAGTGAATGAGCAAAGGCTTCAGAATTAGACAATCCCATTACAAATCCCAGTTCTGCAATTCACCAGCTGTGTGACCTTGAACTAAGTATTTAACCTGTAGAAGTTCGGTTTCCTTATCTATAAAATTGTTCTACATGTTTCCCAGGATTGGGCAGGGTGGGGGGGGTGTAGTCATTCAACAAACATTAATTGAGCACAGCATGTACAGGGTATTGTGTTAGAATGAAATCAAAGGGTTTTGAAGAATCTCAAAATAAACGCTTCCTAGCATAGCTTGGGATCCATAACACGGAAGTATGGCAAGCTTCACTAGAATACAAAGAACAAAGGAGCCTGCAAAGAAAGAAAAAGAAAGATGCAGTCCCATTATACATCCACACTACAAGACATATTTATCTTATGAAGTGAACTGAAGTAGAGTGGTTTTTGTCTTATATGTCTTGATCTTATAGCTTCACAAATTAATATGTTGATTCAGAGTCAGACTTTGCTGTAGTTTTCACACTGGGTGGCATGTTATTAGATAGTGACACCTGCTGGCAATGTATGATATTGCAGTATAGCTCTATCAGACACTGTTAATTATGAATGAATTCCTATGGCTTTTAGAAAATAAATAAAGAAATGAGTTTGGTTCTTATGACAATAATCATCACAAAGTTATTTAAAAAAAACTTCCAGTAAAATAATAGGGAGTAGTCTGTGACCTTGATATTTATCTTGTCTTATCTTAAATGTCTGCCAGACATTTTTATCAGTCATCTTTCAGTATATATATTTTTTAAGTTTGGAAGAACATCTTGAATGTTATTGTATAACTATTTAAACAATAGAAGGGAAATCCTCCTCTATGTATGTATTCCTTTGGTCCCTCAGTATTTACTTTTTATTACATATTGAGAAGCGTAATGAATAGGTCAGGTACTTTTCTGCATACTGGAGAATGGTAAACAAATGGTAAACAGGTTCCTGGCCTTAGAAGATTTCCATTTGAGTGGGTAAGCAGTGGGTGATACCATTTTAGATAGGAACAGAGAGAAAGAATCACTTTAAATCTATTTGTCATATGGTCTATTTTTCTTTATCTGGGGGTGAGGGAGAGAAGACCTATATTCAGTAGCTTTTGTTCAGAACTTTAAGACTGTACTTTGGGTGGAGAAAGATGACTTTTCTGTCCCATATGGCAGATCAGACACCTCTAATAGTTGTCCAAACCCATAGAATAAATGTAGATTTTTTTTAAAGCCACATTTATTAAGTGCTACGCATACACCAGAGGCCAGGGACTGTGCTCTGTGCTTTGTTGTGTCATCCAGCAGGACTCTCCTAGGCTCTAGGTACTGGGGTCCTCTCCATTTTATGAGGGGGAAGCTTCAGACACAAAGTGGTTAAGTATAATGCCCAAAGTCCCCAAGCCAGTGAGTGGCAGAGCCAGGACTTGAACCCAGAGCTAGTCCAAAGCCCAGGCTACATATTGGCCCAGGTCAGCCTGAGCATAAACCCAGGGTAGCACAGAATAAGCTGAGCACCACCTTCCTTCCAGATCCTGGAGGAACAAGAGCCAAACAGAAGTCTGTGGAAGTCTGGAGCATGACTGGCCATGTGGCTAGGAAATGGGCAGACACCACCCCCAGAGAGTGGCCCTCCAGTTGGATGAGGGGTCAGCAGAGTTGTTGAGAAGAGAGTGGACATTATGAGGCCCTTAGGTAGGCCCATCCCCACATTTCATTTTACCCCTTAAGTAATTTCCAATACTGTCTGCCCTGCCCCCTTCTCTGCCCCTGTCCTGTGCCATATTGTACTGGGTATAAAAGTGTAGCCCCCAAGGATCACAATTTCCACAACCTGGGAATATAACCTTATTTGAAAATAGGGTTTTTGCAGACATAATCAAGTTAAGATGGGGCCTTACTCAATTAGGGCAGGTACCGCCCCGTGACAAGTGTCCTCATAAGGGGAGATAGGTTTGGATACACGGAGGAAAACACCCTGTGAGGAGAGGGGCAGAGAGTGGTTGTTGTATCCACATGTCCAAAAAATGCCAAGATGTCCCACAACCATCATGAGCTATAAGTGGGAAGGAGAGATTCTCTCCTAGTGCCTACTGACAGGCAGTCACTTTGGTCTTGACCTTGATAGCCACAGGGAACCAGTATGCTGCCTGGGTGGTCTTTCTTCTGCTTCTCCCATCCCAGCCCCATGTGGCACCCTGTCCCACCTCTCCTGGCTCCTCCAGCAGCCCCCCCACATTTCAGCTTCTCAAAGTTCTGTGCTTCCTCCTGCTGTGACCATGGCCTCCATGCCTGTCCACTGGGGTAGCTCCCTATGATCATCCCCTGCTCTTAATCGTAGCTCCCATCCTTCCCAGTTAGGTTATCACCCCACCCCACTGTACCTTCTCTCACACGCCCCTCCCTGATGGCACTTGTCACAGGGGAAGTTTCCACACTTAGGCCTCTGATTCTTTGATTCGTCCCCATCATGGCAATTTCAGGAGGGGTTGTGCTGGCTTCCCACCAAATCCTAAAGGCTCATCTCAGACCTTGGCATGTAGCAAGTCCTTGTACCAATCGGTCATAGCCAGGAAACAAACCAGCCCAACACTCAGTGGCTCTAAACCACATCATTTATTCTCAGTCATTTCTGCAAGGTGCCTGGGGCCAGCTGGTCCTCCTGGGCTTGGGGTCTGGACTGCCTAGGCCTGGCTCACAGATGGGCATCAAGTGTGCCTATCCTGAGGCTTGGGATGAAGGGGTTGGTGGAAACCCGAGGAAGCTCTGCCCCTGGCAGTGGTAAAGGAGCCAAGAAGGAAAGCCCGAGGGCACAGTGCACTTCAAGTCTCTGCCTGAGTCTTGCCAGCTCCCTCCCCAGTGACACAAACAAGTCACATGGCTGAGCCCCAGGTCCAGGGGTAGAGAAGGATGCTACTCCAGTAGGTGGAGTTGGGGGACAGTCAATATTTTCTTTATAATCATCTCCTGCTGTCCCTAGTCAATATTTGTTGAATAAACGGAGACATTTGCTTGAGCAAACTTGTCATATGGACACAAAAGAATCTGGTGGTGAGCTGAAGGAGGGTCCTGCATGCCTTGCAAGTTCTACAGGCCACAGGCTCCTGAGTTCTGAGATGGCCTTGGGGACAGTGTCCTCAAGATCCGAATTAAGGCCCTGGGGAAATACATAAAGGTGTCCACCCACGATCACCATGGAGTGAGGAAAACTAGACATTCTGGTGTTCCCAGAGGAGGACTCTGGGTGAAGATTCTCTCTTCTCACTTCCTCATCATCCCCAAGGCCTCTCCCCCTTACAGTGGCCCCACTGATGCTCCAGCCTGAAGTTCTGCCCAGCTAGCCCTGATTGTGGTTCACCCGAAAACCCACAGAAAAGACCTCTGTGTTTTCACCCTGCTCCCTGCTCATCGTAAGAGTACTGCATGCTCCCATGTTCTAGAAGTTACCTTAAAGACCCCCCTCCCCAGAGGCTGGCAAGAGTGGGTCAGCACCTTTCCTACCCCCCTGGAACACAGGCTGAGCAACCCTGAGATCGCAGAATTATCCAGTGTTGGGGGGTAGGGGGCGTGATCCTCAAACGCCCGTGGTGGTCGAGCAGGGAAGTTCAGGCATGCAGAGCTAAGTGGCTTTGCTCAAGACTCAAAACAAACTGGTGACAAATGCTAGAAATTATCCTTTGAGCTTTAGCATTAAATTCCAAGAAGGAAAGCAGAAATGTTTGTAAAATCCTTGTGCCATTAACCCCAAGCAACCTCAGAAGTCACACAGGGCGTCCCTCCTTCTTCCAGAAGTGAGCCCCAGGCCCAGCCCATGGACATCTCTATAGGGATCCGTACTTCCATAACGATTTCTGCTGTGCAGTAGTTCTCAGCAAGGTAGATGATCAAGTGGGTACCCAACAGCAGGGGTCCACGTGGTTAGCTCAGCCTCGACTTTAGGAGAATCCCCTCTTCTGCCTTTGCCTTAGGTTCTTCATCTGTAAGGTGGGGTAGGATGGAGAACAGCTATAGCACACCTTTCCCTGGCCTCTCCCACTTCCAGGCCCAGGGGTCGCTGAGTCTCCAATCTGTCCTGCTCTGTAGGAACCCTGGCTGGCTTCCCACCGGCAGAACCTGAGAGTGACTCATCTAACCTTCCTGTTGCCACGGAGGCCTGGAGCACCCATGTGTGGTCAGCTCAGAGGATGTCCCACAGCAGCAGACAGTTGCTCCTTGCCACTTCTTTCCTTCCCCTGTGATACTAGGATCAAACCCAGGGCCTGGAGCATGCTAGGCAAGTGCTCTACCACTGAGCCACATCCCCAGCCATTTTTATTTCCAGACAGGGTCTCACTAGTTTACCCAGGCTTGTCTGGAACTTGCGATCCTCCTGCCTCAGCTTACAGTCAGTTGCTGGGCAGATGTGCTCCACATGGGTTTGTGTGATACATCCTTGGGATTCTGTTTCCCCTCGGGCAGGATCACTGAGCTGTTGCTGGGTTCTTCTCATTCTCTCCGCCAGATGGCGCTTGATCTTGATTTGTTCCATTGCTGGTGATGTTAACTTTGATCTCTTAATTAAGATGATGTCTGCCAGAATTATAAAGTTACTCCTTTTCCCTTTGTAACAAGCAAGGAAACCATGCTGGGTTGGAGCAGCAGACCAGAGGGCCCCACAATGGAACCAATGGGTGATCTCATATACCTGAAGGCATCGGGAGAGTCACGGTTCTACCAAAGATTTGGAGGGGAGAATTAGTGATAGGAAATTAAAAGACAAGGCAATAGGGCTGGGGATGTGGCTCAAGTGGTAGCGTGCTCGCCTGGCATGCGTGCGGCCCGGGTTCGATCCTCAGCACCACATTCAAACAAAGATGTTGTATCCGCCGAGAACTAAAATAAATAAATAAATTTTTATAAAAAAAGACAAGGCAATAATTAACTACAGGAAAAACAAACAAAAAAAATCCCAGAAAAGGAAAGCAATTGTTCAGTGTTTAAATAATATTCATATAATCATAATAATGACACAATGAATATTGAATTAACCAAAAATTGTTGTACATGCTGAAGCTGGAAGAAGAGAGTATGAGTCTTCATCTCTCATAGGTAGAAGATGATCATTAATATTAATAGTTAATATTAATAATAAGCACCAGCACTTACTGGGAGCTTCTTATGTGCCAGGTACAGAGTCAGTACTTAAAAGTGTCAACCCTTAATCCTCACATGAGCCCTTTGGTGTAGATAAGGAAAATGACCGACTGGTTCAAGATGGGTCAGCTGGTAAGCGGAGAGTCTAGATTTGCACCCAGGTGATCTGTTCCTTCATGACTTTAATATTTATCCTGGGAGATTCTAGACATTTAGGTGAGGTCAAAGATGAAAGCATCATGAAACAATAGTATAAGCAGACTACTGAGAAATGTGACAGCAAATAACAGAACATCTAAAAAGAATTCAAGTAGTCACCTCCTGGTGTAGCAGCTGGGCATGGGCAGGGGTGAGGCAGGAAACTGCTGGGAGTGGGGGTTGCTTTATTTGTGATATTTGTGGCTGGGATATGACTTCATGGCAGAGAGCTGGCCTAGATGCATGAGGCCCTGGTGGGATCCTCCGCACTGCAAAGTAAATAAATTGAACGTGTCTCATTCTGTTTGGGATGCTGTAACCAGAGGCCATAGGCTGGGTAGCTTTTAAAAGCAGAGATGTATTTCTCATGGTTCAGAGGCTGAGATGTCCAGGATGAAGGCATCAGCAGTGTGGGGGAGGGCCTGTTTCCTCCACGGTGTGGCCTATCTTTGGGGGAGTCCTCGCAGGGGAGAAGGGCTAAGGGGTCTTTTTCAGGCCTCTTTTATGAAGACACTAGTCCCATTTGTGGGGAACCACCCCCAGGACCTAACCATCCAAAGGACCCACCTCCTAATGCTGTCACCTTGGGGGCCAGGGCCTCACTGCATAGATTTAGGGAAGACACAAACACTCAGACCACAGCAGCCCATGTTGCCTTCATCCACAGGAAAGGGAGATCCCAACAGTACTCAAGGGCCCCTGGAGCCCCATCAGCTTCCTGTATGTCCTCCAGAGAATTGCCAGACCCATCCCTGCCCTCTACCTCGCGAGCCGCACCCCACACTCGGGTCTCCCTCTCTTCTTCCCCCTTAGCTATCTGCCTTGGCTCCCACGGGGGCACACGGGTGTCTCCCTAGGGTTCCACTGCACTGTGTGGCCCTGTCTGAGCCTTCTCCCAAGTGAAGCCAGCCATAGTGACGTAAAGGCAGAGCCCTTGGGCCCAGGGGCCTCTCCTCCCAGGCAGAGCTTAGCCCTGGCACCTGACCAGAGGGAGGCACTCCTGCCCCACCCACTGTCCACTGACCCTCACCGTCCTAGTGGGTCTGGCAGGTGGCCCTAGGCCAGACCCAGCTGCCAAACATCACTGCCTCCCTGTCAGGTCTTACAGGTCACCTGACCACTCCCCCTACACCCCTCCACCCTCTGATTTACTGGTGCCATGGAATGGAGAAGCCCCGGGCTTTGATGGGAGACTGTCCCTCTCTGGCTATGTGGTGCTTGGGATATTCTGAGGGTCAAATGCCCTGCATCCACCCTCTCTGGGAGGCCTCTTGGCAGTGGGCAAGCCCCCATCCTGAACTGTGCATCCCTTGAGCCACAGCAGCTCGGTGTCGGGGCCACCACATCTGGGTGAGGTCCCAGGGTGCCCACTGGGAACCCAGAAGGTGGAGGCCTGGGGTGGCACAAACTGATGTTCTTTTCTGTTTAAAGAAAAAACACAAATCAATATTTTTCAAGTCCCAGCTAAGAAGCTCCTTCTTTGGCAGAGGGTCTGTGTGCCTGGGTGGTGGCTGGCCCCGTCTACAGTGAGGAGGGGAGAGCAGGAGAGGGAGAGCTGGGCCTTCCGCCTCCCTGGGCTGGATCAGGAGGGCCTCTGGCATCTGGTTTTAAGTGCACAGTCTGTTTTTCCCCCTGCTCGACCAGCAGGTTTGCCTGGAGTTCCAGAAGGAACTTTCAGGAAATTGGTGGCAATTTGAACCCAGTCTCCTTCCGGCCTCTGTGTCTCATCCTGACACCAGACCACCCAGGCGGCTGGCACTCGCCAGGAGGGGCTGAACTCTTTCGGGAGCCGCATCCGGGAGACACTGTAGAGGCGATGCCCAGGCCTGGGCTGGCTTCAGAACTGTTAGTCTGTGGTCTTGGGTCCAGGGCTCACCGGGCCTCTGGGCCCAGCAGGAATGACTACACAAAGATACACAAGGTCTTTAGCTGGACAGGCCACACCTGGCTCCTGGGAAGGACCTGGGGACTCCAGCAAAAATCCAGAGAAGTGGTGTCTCCCCTGAGGGAGCTCCAGTCAAGGAGTGGACATGCTATGGCGGTGAGGCCTTGTCACCTGGCCACACAGGTGCCGAGAAGAGCCGAGCAGACTGCCCTGCTGGGACCCCGGCCTCCGCCAGGCATGGATCCTCCGTCGAAGGCGGCTCTCCAAGAAGGTTCTGAGCTTTCAAAGGCTCCCAGTCACTCCCAATAGATCCTCAGGTGGCCACAGCCTTCTGGGAGCCCGACAGAGGTGTGTGGCAGTGGCCCGCAGAGCCAGGCTGGATGCTGAGCAGCCCCTGGAGAGGAGACATCGGCAGGCAGGGCCACAGGCCAGCGCAGAGACCTGACTTACTGAGTGCCAGCTGTGTACCAGGCAGGGGGCCACAGCGATGAGCAGATGGCCCTTGACCCCAACTGGGGAGGGCTGTCACAGAGAAATCACAGTTTGGTGTGGACAGGACCCTGCCTGCCTTCTGGCCGGGGACCCTTCATCCACCATCATGCCTGCACTCAAGAATGAATGAACCAACAAACAGACTGGGGCTGGTGTGGAGCCCCCCACCGCTGGCCCACGATCATGCCACAGCCACACCCATCCAGACCCCACCCCAGTGACAAACCCTTGGATGATCCCCCAGTGCCGTGAAGTGATTCTCAAACTTCCCCCCAAACCACCGTGCCTCCTCCAATGGAATTATCCTGACGTCCTTATTTATATTTTAAATTTGAGAGTGATGGAGTTTTCCATTCTGTTTCAGAGCAAGAAAAATATTTTTCTCCCATTCTTGGAGACACTTTTGTCTGGGAGATAGAGCCACCCTCATCCTGTGGCTGGACGGGGTCGTCAGTTTGAGAGGCTGGGATGGACCCAAGGCTGCATCCAAGCTCTTTGGCTGAACTTCAAGGCCTTGGACTCCCACCTCCATCAGCCTCAGCCTCCCGAGCCGCCCACCTGGAGCTGTCACATCCTGCGGCCCAGAACTGCGTGTGGCTCCCACCTGAACTGTGCTACTTCAGCCCCTGCCTTGGAATCCCCTCCTGAGGCCCAGCCCTTCTCCCAGCTGGAGTCTACTACTCATCCTTCAAGAAGCACCCAGCTCCCCGGACTTCCCAGTCCCAGGTGGGGTCAGTGCTCTGCCCTGGGCCCCCCTGTCATCAGATTCTAAGGCCTTGTTAGAATTCTATTTCCTGTCTGTGTTATCTGGGCTTTTTCATTGAGGACATCAACAACAAAACAAAAATCAAATCAAAGTGGCTTAAGTTGTGAAAAAAAGGGTGAGATGGATTGGTCACACCCTGGGGAAGGCGCGGATGGAGACGGCCATTGTGGCAGGCAGCTGGACCCTTGGTCTCTTGTTCGCCGCCTCCTTCTCCTGGACGGGCTTCTGGAGAGGAAGGGGCCTGGCTACTGCTCTCCAGGCAGACACCCAGGAACAGCTCCGCATCCAAGCAGAGAAATCTCCTTCCCACCAACTCCAGGTCGAAGAGTCGGGGCAGTGGGTGAGCCTAGGCCCCACATCAAATTAGGACTCTCAGGAGCTTTGAAAGGTCCTTTTACAGAGGAACAGACCCATTAGGGAAGCCCTCAGGAGCCCTCTGGGGCTGCCCTCCAGGCCCGCCAGGGTCAGTGGGAGGTGGGGAGAGTGGAACTCCAAAGCAGAGAGCCAGGCTCTCAGGCCACCTCGTCCCTGCTCCTTGATGGGTCCAACCTGAGTCGGGGCCAAGAGCTCCTGAGGCGATTATGCAGAGCACTTCCCACCAGACCAGGCCGAGGCCAGTGGAGGGGGCTGCTGGGCAGCCAGAAGGCCTCCACCAAGGGCCTGGGCTGCCTGCTCCCAGTCCCTCTCTGCACCTTTCTGTGACCAGGGGCTGGGCCCTCAAGCTTCCAGCCTGGGGCATCCACCCTCCTGTGGTGAAAGGCTGGGAGCTGGATCCACAGGACGGAAGGGGGCCGGGAAGGTCAATGCCATGGTCACTGCACCCCCGAGCCCACTACTGGCCTCTTTCTCTCCGTGTCCAGGGTTAAAGACACAGATGAATGGGGCCGTCACAGAGCTCACCCATGGGCCACGCGAGTGTGTTTTGGGCCCACCTTCCAGGTGTGGACTTAGATTAGGGACAGTGGAAGGAGGTGGGCCTCTGTTCCTTCACACCACACGGGACCTCTTCTGGGGGCCAGAGACAGACACGCCCAGATGTCCTGAAATCTGAGCTCAGGAGAGACCCCCTGGGCTGCCTGCCTGCTGGGTAGAGCCACCAGCCTAGGAGACATCCCAGAAGGGACCTGAGTCAGAGGGCAGAGGGCGGCTGGAGATTGCAAAGAGGAGGAAGGAAAGACTGAGGACCCGTGGAGAAAGAAGCCCAGAGAACCCTGTTTGGTGAGAGTCACAGGGAGCATTCTTCCTTAGGGCCCTCCCACCAGGCGCTGAGCAGGGCAGCTGTGAATGAGCAGAAGGACAGACATGGCCCTGAGACTGGAGGAGCGGATTCAGCCCACCCAGCCGCTCCCAGGTCCACCCTCTGCCATTGTCACCTGAGGTCCAGCGCCCCAGCCTCCCACCTCTCAGCTGGTCCTGGCACCTGGCTGGCTGGGAACATCATTTGCATCCAAGAGTCGGGTGCTGACCTCTGGCTCCCCGACCCCCTGCATTGCATCTTAGGATTTGGGGAAAATCCTCGACTGTAGCATGTGAAGTCATAATATTTACAAGGAATCAGACTTGGTAAGAAGTTAGAGGAATGCAAATCAAAAGTACACGAAGATTTCATCTCACTCCAGTCAGAGAAGCAATTATCAAGAATATAAGCAATAATAAGTGTTGGCAAGGATATAGGGGAAAGGTATACACATATATTGTTGGTGGGACAGCAAATTGGTACAACCACTATGGAAAGCAGTACGGAGATATCTCAGAAAACTTGGAATGGAACCACCATTTGACCCAGCTCTCCCACTCCTTGGTTTATACCCAAAGGACTTAAAATCAACATACAGTGACAAAGCCACATCAATGTTTATAGCTGCTCAATTCACAATAGCTAGACTATGGAACCAACCTAGGTGCCCTTCAACTGATGGATGGATAAAGAAAATATGATATATATACACAATGGAATATAACTCAGTCTTAAAGAAGAATGAAATTATGGCATTTGAAGGTAAATGGATGGAGCTGGAGACTATCATACTAAGCAAAATAAGCCAGTCCCCAAAAACCAAAGGCCAAGTATTTTATCTGATAAACAGATGCTGATCCAAATGGAAGGGGCGAAGGGAAGAATGAAGGAACTTTGGATTGGGCTGAGGGGAGTGAGGGGAGGGGAGGGGAGGGGGTGTGGTGGAGGGAAGGACAGTGGATGAGATGCACATTGTTACCCTAGGTACGTGTGCGACTGCACTACCAGTGTGACTCTGCACCATGGACAGCCGGAGGAAGGAGAAGTTGTGCTCCATTCGTGTACAATGTGTCAAAATGCTTTCTACTGTCGTGTATAACTAATCAGAACAAATTTAAAATAATAAATAATTAAATTAAATTAAAAGAAAACACCTCTAAGAACGGAGAGGCTGTGGTGGCCTTGGAAATTTTGCGGTCTCAGGAGTCATTTCAGCAGCTGGCTGAGGGGGAGCCGAGGGGAGACCCCAGCCTCCTTACTTCTCAGAGCCCACAGATGCCCTGCGCCCCGGCCCTCCTGCCGGTGCTCTGGAGCACAGGGCCGCAGAGCAGGCGGCTGCAAACACACCCCTCCTGAGGGGCTCTTGGGGGAAGGCTGGCTCCCGAAATAACTTGGTGATTAGAAAAGCCCCTTCCCTACAGCACCGAGTAACAGCTGCCGAGCGCTGTTTCTGTGAACGAGCAGCAGGCATTTGGTGAAGGTTCTTCCCTCTCTCCAGGGTCTCACATCAGCCCATGCGGCAGACACAGCTGGGCTCTGCCAGCGTCTTCTCTGGCAGCGACCCACCCAGTTGGCGCAGTGCCCCAGGATGGATGACCAGCCCCGTCACCATCCAGTGACGGATTCCTTGACAGCCCCCCAGAACTCCCATGCAGAGGTGCTCCGGGCGACCCCAGAAGAAGGCGGAGCCTTGAAGCCCCATGGAGCAGCTCTTGATGAAGGCTGAACCCCAACCGCTCACATCAAGAACTGATCACTGAAGGAGGAGGCTGGCAGGGATGGAGGGCGGTGGAAAGCCTTCCCTGGCCGCCTCCCCGGGTGTTAGCACATGACCCAGGCTGGACCCAACGAAGCCTGGAGTCTTGGCCATCAAGATTCGGTGAGCTGCTGGTGATCATCTTCCCTTAGAGGGAAGGCAAGAATGAGACCATTGGGCAGAGTCAGGTTGCCTAACAAAATACAGGTCGCGGGGTAAACTGAATTTCAAATTAGCAACCAGTAATTTTCTTTGAAGAAATAGTGTTTAGTATAAGTATGTCCCAAATGTTGCCTGGGATATACTTATACTAAAATTCCATTGGTTCCTTGTCTGAAATTCAGATTTAACTGGGCATTGTCGAGATATACTCGCTGCATCTGGCAACCCTAGTGCATGGGAGTTGAACTCAAAGTTTCCTGGCACCACAGCCTGACTTCCCCCTGCTCTTCCAAGGAGGGGAGTCAAGGGATAATTTCCTTTTTAAAAAAATCTAGCTTGAGCAGGGTTTCTGTCCCTTACAGCCAGAGGAGTCCTGGTTAACATAGCAACAGATGGTTAACATTCAGAAACAAACATGGAAATCCAGGGGACGGGAAGCCCAAAGTTCAGAGCCCTGGGCTCCAGGACTCTTGAAGGAGGACTTCTGGGCTGAAGGCAGACTCTCCACTTCTCTCGGTGGCGGGTGCCATGCTGTCTGCACAGGGTGTGGCTGGTGCGGACCCCACGCTCACTCCTCTTGCTTCTGAGGCAGAGCTTCCCTGGCCTCCATCCATCCCTGGGGACATGGCCCCTCTGATACCTCCCTTGCTTTCCTCTCTAGGCCACTGTTTTCTACTGAGTTTAAAATGATGGTCATGTCGGTGTTTGTTTTCCATTTGCAACGCAGTCTGTGCCTGCCAGGCCACCAGAAACCTCACGCTGCCAACATTTTAGAACGAAGGTTTCCTTGCACAATAAATACCCTTCGCAGCAGCCCTACTGTCTGCAGTTGGAGTTGGGAATCACCTAAATGGCCAGCCAGGGAGGACTGGGGAGTTCCCAGGATGCTTGCCGTCCCTGGGGTATCGTGCATGGGATGAAACTGTGAGCGTGAAGACCGTGAGGCCGTATGGAGCACGCTCAGGATAGGACAGAATATGGAAACAGAACACTCAACTGCTTGTAGACAGAGCCTGCTGCCTTGTAAGAGGCCCCAGGAGGAGAGTGGGGGCTGCCCGTCACTCCCTTCCTACCAGGTTTTTTATGGTGCTTCTTTTTACATATATAGATTTCCAACGGGAGCAAACCCACCCTTTGCTTCTCCTCCTGGGTAGGAGTGCAGAGTGGCCGACCTTGGCTCTTTGGACCACAACATTAAATGCCTGAAGAGGATAAAGGAAAAGGAGGTGGCAGCCTGTGCGTCTTAGTGACAGTCACTCCTGGCTTACTGGTGTTTCCTGCTGAGACCAGCAGGAACGCACTTCCCAGAAGAGGAGAGAAGCCAGAGTTGGGTAAAGCGGATCCCACTCTTGGCTGGAGCCCTGGTCTGGGACCCGACTGAGGCAGGGGAGGCGCAGATGCCTGGGGTCAGCCTTGAGCTGCAGGTTTGCCCAGCAATTTCTCTCCCCGGAGCAAGTGCTCCAGATGTGACCTAGTGGCTTTGCCACTTGGTAGCTGTGACCTTGGGCAAGTGAAGTGACCTGTCAAGCCTTAGTTTCTTACTTGCAAAATGAGGACCTGAAGGCCTTGGCCATGGCTGAAATCCCAGCCACTGGAGGCTGAGGGGGGAAAAACTGCAAATTCCAGGCCACGTTCAGCAACTTAGTGAGACCCTGTTTCAAAATTAGACAATAAAGAGGATGGGGATGTAGCCCAGGGGCAGAGTGCTTGCCTAGCGTTATGAGGTCCTGGTTTCCATCCCCTAACACTGCAAATAAATAAATAAATAAATAAACAAATAACAAATGAATAAGAAAATAAAACAGGTTCTCCTGCCTGGGCTGTGGTGGCCGTGGTGGCTTTACCTTATAATGGCAGCAGCCTCCATGCTGTGGCCTTCCAGAGAGTGTGCCTCACAGAGCACTGGGGTGGAAGGAGCCAGGGGCACTCAAGAGTCTGCTGTGGGGAGCAGAGGGGAGCCCGGGGAGCCCAGTGAGCCTCCAGGAAGATGACTTTGGTTAAAACCGTGAGCGCAGAGACAGCAAGGGCCAGGACAGCTTCCTGGAAGCCGGGTGGACGACCCCAAAACATGGGAGCAAAGGCCGGATTCCGGGGAACCAGGAGCAGGAGCTCTGCGGCACAGGGGCTCTGGGCCCTGTGCCCCTCTGCGCAGCGCAGGCCTGGGCGGTCAGCCGTGGTGCACAGGCACAGTGGACCCGGGGACTCCTGCCGTGCACGGTGGAGCCCAGCCTCGCGGGAGGACACAGAGGGTGGGTGCACTTCAGGCAGGAGAGAAGGAGATGCAGAGGGAGGTGTCCTCCAGGGCAGAAGAGGTGTCTGGTGTTTGGGCTCCAGGAGAAGTGGGAGGCAGCTGGGACAGAACACCGGTGAACAAGGGAGAAACCATGAAGCACCCTGACTAAGAATAATGGACCCGCTGGACACAGTGGCGCACGCCTGTCATTCCAACTGCTTGGGCGGCTGAGGTAGGAGGATTGAGAGTTCAAAGCCAGCCTTGGCCACTTAGCTTAGCGAGTCCTTGTCTCTAAATAAAATATAAAAAAGGGCTGGGGATATGGCTCAGTGGCTAAGCGCCCCCGGTTCAATCCCTGACACAAAAAATAAAACAAAACAAAAAAAGAATAATATACCTAAAAGAGCAGGGGACAGATGATGGGAAGGTGCTGGAGAGTCGGTGTCGACACTTGGCAAAGTCAACAAACCCCAAGATGGAAACCGAGGCAGGGAGTGAAAAACCACACGAACTAGACTCCTGCTCCCTGATGTCTTCCATATGCTCCTATCGTTCAAGAGAGGTTTTGGAAACAGAATTTATTATGTGACAAACTATTTATTTGCGGTTGAGCAATTCCTTCAGTTTCAAGCGAAATTATTAATGTACTATTAAAATCAGCATTAAGAGAAGGATCCCAGATTTATAAAGGATTTTTGATCCCTTCTTCTCAAATCTATGTCTTAAAGAACATTCACCTAAAGCTACTTTGGCCGATTTCTGGGGACTGGATTGCTGTGACTGTTGCCTTCACACCCATCTGTGTGCTCATCTGCACTGTTCAAATTCATTAATAGCAAGAAGCACGCATGAGTTCTTCAGAAATATTAGTGATTTTTTTTTCTTTAAAAAAAGAAGGTATAGCCAGGTGTGGTGGTGCACACCTGTAATCTCAGACACTCGGGAAGCTGAGGCAAGAGGATTTTGAGTTCAAGGCCAGCCTCAGCAATTCAACAAGGTTCTAAGCAACTTAGTGAGACCCTGTCTCTAAATAAAAAGTAAAAAGGGCTGGGGGTGTGGCTCAGTGGTTAAGTGCCCCTGGGTTCAACCCCTGGTACAACAAGAGTGTGTGTGTGTGTGTGTGTGTGTCTTGTGGTTAATGGTGAGTGAGGAAATCTGCTTGGCTTAGTACCCCCTCTTTGTGCTCTTCTGGTTTTTGTTTGTTTCAGTAAAAATGAGACTAATGGAGCGGCGGGGGAGGGGCCTGACTGTCAGCCTGACTTACTTTATGGTTTTTATCTTCAAAAGTGCTTCTTCAAATAAAATATGGGGGTAAGTGTGGCGTTAGCCAGGGGTTGGGGTGGGCAGAGGAGGCTGGAGTAAACATCACCCCAAAGGGCAGAGTGACCAGCGGAGTGACCAGAGGGCACAGGCTTTGGACCAGCGGAGCTGAGCGGCCCCTTCGTTCCCCGGCAGTGGGTGCTGATCTACTACAGCAGGCAGGAGATGGTTAGGCTTGGGAACGTCAGGCCCTCCAGTCCCCAGAGCCAACAGGGAAACTGGCCCACAATGGTTGCACCACCCTTCCTTGTACCCCAGGCCACTCTGGACAGGAGATCCTCCCCCTCTGGAGATGTCACACGCCAAGCTCTGCTCTGGCACCACCACCTCACCGTCCACCCTGCAGGCCCCCCGGCACCCCCTGCTCCCAGACCCCAGCTCCTGTCTTTCTCCCCACTCTTGGGTGCCTTTCCCCTCCCTCCTGGTGGCAGGGCAGCTGCTGGAGGCCTCCCTGGGTTACTGAGGGACACCCCTGGGCAGCATCTCCCTCAGAAGCAGAGGGCACAGGCTTTGTGTCTGGAGCGAGTGTCCAGCGGTCATGGCGGAGGACACCTGGACCTACCAGGGCTCTCGTGGCTACTGCTCACTCGCATGTTCACAACCGCACAAAGCCAAGACTCTGAAGCACAGGAGTCAGGAAGGCCCGGCCTCTGCAGCCTTGCCTGGGAGGACGGGTGAGTGGGGGAAGGAACGGGGCAGACGGAAGGCACCCCAGAAGCCAGCCTCTGCCCTGGTAGGAGCTGGGCACCAGCCGACCCCATGCTGGAGAGCCGGGCCAGGTGGCTCCTGGGCTCTCCCCCCGTCCCCAGCCCTGCAGCTCCTGCTTCTGTTGTGACAACCTCCTCTCCTGCCCTTTCCTCTGCTCTTGCTTTTTTCAAACTGTGGTTTATCGGGAGAATGGTTCAAACGGGGTGATAAGAAAACAGCTGAGGTTGGACAGCTGGGGACCAAGCAGTTACCGCCCTGGGCTGAGGGACTCTGACCCAGGACAGAGAGCTGCCCTGATTGGCCCAGATCACGTCCGTTCGGGTCAGTGCAGGGTTTCTGCTGGGCTTCCGGAGAGACTGGCCGGAGCTCCCGGGTCTTGTATTACGGGGTCCCGCTGATGTCAGCTGGTTTAAGGTGAACGGTCTGCAGGCAGGCTGCAGGTGAGACAGGTTCTGGGGACGTCCTGAGTGTGCTTTCCTTGGCTCCTGGGCTCCGCTGTCCCCGCTGCTGCCTCACCCTCAGGCCTCCTGTGGTGCTGAGTCAGCTGCCCGGGCTCCTGGCTGCACACCTGTTGGTCTGAGTTCAGAGAACTGGGGGGGCTTGGCCTAAGTCTGCGTGGTCACTCTGATCTGGCCAAGTTGGGCCCTGGGCCCTCTCCACACGGTGGGGAGGGCATCCTGACCAGCCAGGCTCGGGTCACATGCCACATCCCAGCTGTTAGAACTCCCCAGATTGCACATATGAGCTCCCCAAAGGGGGACAGGCACCGGGTGATCCTTCCTCACTGGCCTCGGGGTCACAGGATGGGACCCCAGCCTCCAGGTGGGAGGTAGTGAGCCCACCTTCCCACATCTCTGCGAGGACAGCAGAGCTGATGACTGTCACCACCAAGGAGCAGGAAAGGGACACTGACTTTTCCTCGGCTCTGGGTTACTTTCACCAGGAAGAACACTCCCCTTCCTGGGTGCTTCCCGGTCTGAGGGACGGTCCCTGCAGCTGCCGGCTTCCAGCCTTTGCCACAGGGTGACCTGTCCTCCCGGAGGCTTGGGATGTGTCTTGCACTCATTTCCATCACCGTGGTCTTAAGGGTCCTGCCTGGAGCTCCCCACTTCTGTAAGGAAACACAGTTCCTGTTGCCACCCTGTGATGTCACCAAAGTCTACTTGGGTCTTGTCTGCTGTTCGTGATGAGCAGCAAATTCTGGGCTCTAATACCTCCCTGTCCTCCAGGAACACAACACAGTGACCAGGCCCACCTCACTCTGCTCCGTTTCCCAAAGACAGAATTAAAGCATGAGTTCTGGCAAAAACAACTTTATTGTTTAAAAAATAAATGTGACATTTGACATAGAAAAAGGCATTTAAAAAACTGTTTTGAAAGGTCGAAAAAGGCTTTTGTTCTGAATGTGTCTCATCCTGTTAGCTGTTGTTAAGTTTCCATAAAACCCAGGGGTAGCGACAGCCGGGCTCCTTCTTGCTGCTGGGCAGTGGGTGGCTGTCACACCCACTGACTCCCTCCACCAAGAAGAGGACCTCCCTCTTCTCCCCCCACAGAGGCCCAGATCCCAGGTTGCCCGGTGTGGGGCAGAGAGCAGGGACACAGTCCAGGTCACAGCCAGCCCCGGACACACACACACACACACACACACACACACACACACGCTGGTTGTCCACGGCCCCAGCTCCCCAGCACGAGTCCAACTCAAGCTTCCAGTGGGAGCCGCAGCTCCTCCCTCCCCCCAGGCAAGGGCAGGACAACCCTGGTGCCCACTCCCACCCCGTTCTTCCAGTGGGCACAGTGGGCAGAGAGTGGGGGAGCTGACTGCCTGCTTCATGTCCCGGGAAAACAAGGGCAGAGGAGTTCTGGGAACTGCGGCCCAGGGCCCCTCCCCCGCCTCCCGTCCCACCAGCTTCATTTTGGGGGGCAAAGACCAGAGCCACACGCGGCTGTGGCGCTGCGCACCTCCACTTGCCACGCCAGCCACCAGCCGTCGGAACCCACAGCTCTCTGCCCCTCCCATAGCAAGGGACAGAAAGATGCAGAGATTTCCTTCAGAGCACCCCGAGAGCAACGCAAGGGCTTAACGAAAGCTCATCCCTGGGAATCAGAGTAAGCAGAACTAGTGAATCCAGTGTTCCAAACCTCCGTCCCGCCTTGGTCACACACAGACAGGCACATCCCCAGACCCGTTTGCAGACGGATTCCTCCCCAGCGTTGGCTGGAGGGACGTCTCATGCAGGGCACTGCTGGCTCCGTGTCTTGCCAGACTCTCTGAGAGGCACAAGCCCCTCAGCTCCAAGGAGTGGGCTCAGCTGGACCGGAGCACCCAGGAGCTTCTCCCTCACACCCACCGCCACGGAGCGCTGACAGTACCCAGGGCCGGGGTGTGCACGTTCCCGGGAGGCATCTTCAAGAACAGATGCTGCTCTGGGCTCGGTCCCTTCATGGGAGGCGCTCCTCACAGGGCAGACTGAAGCGATGGGAGGGCCAGCTCCGCTCCAGAGTGGGAAGGGCCGCAGGACATGGCACCCTCAGGTGTGTGGCACAAAGGAAGCAGCACAAGCCAGTGACCAGCCCGGACCGGCCCCGAGCCACCAAGTGGAGGCTGGACGGTGCAGGCTGATCCCTGGGCTGACAACAGGGGCTCAGTGGGTGCACGGTCGGAGCAGGCGGGGGGACGAGAGGACACAGATGTGCCTCCAGCTTAAAGCTCAGGGCCCCCAGAGCAGAGTAGAGCCCACCAAGAAGTCTAGACTGCATTGCTGGCTCAGGTGACCTCTTGGGTTCTCATCAGCTGCCAAGGCTCTGGGGAAGACCTTCCTACCCCAGGGGCTGCCTCCCGCCCCTGCACAAAGCCATCACCAAGTGCCTGTGTCCTCAGGGTCTGGGTGCTGGTGTTGAACAGCTGCAGGGACAGCTGGAGGGAGCGGGGTGTGCGAGGCCAGGGTCAGTGCCCCTCATGGGCCATGTGGCCCAGGATGTTGGAAGCAGCGGCCTATTCAGGCCCTTAGCCTCTCTGCAGCCTTGCTTTCAGGGAAGGCAGGAGGTGACCGAGCAGGCCATCCCATGCCCTTCCTTGCCACGGGTTCCTTTCCTGACGCAGACACTGCCGGGCACATTCCCACCAGTGGCTAACGGCACACAGGGCCCATCTGCTTAAGATAACGGCCCGGCTGGGCAAAGCTGTTGCAGGGCTGCTTATGTGAGGTGGCACATATTTGTAGGAGAACCAAACAATGTTTCCGAAGACTAAATTCTAGGAAACAGCCCTGCAAGTTTTTCTGGAAGCTTCTCCCTTCCCTTCTCTTCCAGCTCTCTGAAGAACAGGGAAAGGAGGGAAGCAAGACAGACAAAAGGGAATTCTCGGACCAGGGACTGAAATTTTGGAATGAAAACCCTCCAGGAAATCTTCTGATTTATTAGTCCAAACAATAGGAAGCTTTGATTGTGCTCCTGATTTGGGGGCCCAAGAGTGGGAACAAAGCATTTCTGTGGAGCAAGGAGCAGGGGGTCAACAAGATGAGACGGTTGATCTTGTAGTTAGCAGAAACACTGCCCTCCAGGTGGGAAATCGGAACCCAGCTACAACCACCAGAAGGTCCCTCAAGTCTCTGAGGCAATTGTACACCGGTGGCAATAATGTTTGCTCTGCAGATACTCACAAGGTCCCTCAAGGAGGGGCCTCTGTGCACTAGTCCTGACCAGAGAAACTGACCCCACCAACGGGAGAGGAGGAGGCACTGCCCAGTGTAGGCAACAAGGTCTGGAATTGAGAGACCCGTTCTGAGTGGGGCCGTGGGCTGGCCGGTGGTCACCAGACAGCATCCTTAACCTGTGCTCAGTTTAAAACCATCAGTAACCAAGGGTGCCACCACCCACGTCGAGCTGTCCAGAGGACTGAGCAAGATGGTGCTGTGCGCAGTGTTTGGCAAGGGCCCCTCTGTGAAGACCACACAGCATCTCCCAGACAAGCTGCAGGTTCCCGCTTCAGACTGCCTCGTCACCATCTCCCACCCCTCCCCAAGGAAGGGAGCGACCCTGCAGCAGAGCCTCGTGCCAGCAGGTTGGAGCAGCATCCAGATTGCCTCTGCCTGAGCCAGGCCAAGGGCAAACATCCCAAGGCCCAGGCTAGACAGCTGCCTCCGGTCCTCCATCGCTGGGAGCCCCAGGTGGGAGCTGCAGGACAGAAGGCTCCAGCCGCAAGGCTGCCCACCTGTGGGAACTGCCCATGTACCTCCCTCTGAGCCTGGGCGTCCTGAGTTCCTAAGAGGGTAGAAAGCTGGACTAGGTGGGGGCTTGTCAAGCTCTGTGTCAACTCAAGCCCGTGGACTGCAAGCAGCACTTTTTAAACGAAAAAACCAGAAAACAGAGGGCATCCCAGGTCCTGAGGGTAAGAATCCGTTTGTGAAACTGGCATGAGACACACATTTGTACACAGATGTGACTGAGTCGTGATTCATATTGCGGATCACAGTCCAAATGGCTGAGGCGCCCATGCTCGGTGGCCCTGGCTCTGGGCCGCTCTGCTGCCTGCCCCCGGGTGAAGGGGAAAGGCGGGGGGAGCCAGGGATACTCAGACCCTGGCGATATGACCCTCCTATATGACTGATGGAGGCTCCTGATCTGGAAGCCTTTGGCGTTCGTGCCCCACGACTCCTGCACACTCTCCACAGATAAAGGGCAGTTCTGAGGCAAGTCACTCCTGAGTAAGAACAGGACACTCTGGCCCCTGACTGGCAGTGACTCACTCTTATTCAGAAACGGTGACACAAAGCCCACTCACCCTTGCTCCTGGAGATACTGGGGCACGTGGAGGCCCCTTTCGCTCTGGTTTTGCAACCACAGAGGAATGAGTCCTTAAAGAACAGATGGGGGCGTGCTGCGGTCAAGCTCCGAGGGAGGCAGATTGGGAAATGAAAGGAAATGGGAAGAACTGAAGAACCGGCGCTGGCCTGGCTGGGGATCGCTGCCAGGGCCAGGTTGGTGGCGGCGTGCTGGCGCCCCCTCATGGCCAGAGGGGGAACTTCGGCTGCAATCAAGGGCCCTGAGTGCTACATAAAACGCCCCCCACCCCCAGCCTAGGTGCTGCTCTGCCAGGGGCAGCTCTTAGAGAGATGTTCTGTCGGGACTGGGTCGCTGGAGGACCAAGTAAGAATTTTAAGGTTGCCTTTCACGTGGGAGCTCTGGCTTGGGCAACTATTACACACACACACACACACACACACACACACACACACACCTCCAGTGAAATTGAGAATTGTTTTCAATCTGAAGCCTGGAAAAAAGTGTAAACAGTTGAAAGTAGAGAAACAGATTTCCTGATGCTCCTCACCACTGAAAGCCCTCCCCGGCCTTGGGGGCATGACTAAGTGGGCAGTGGAAACAGAAAGGACAAGTGTCCGGGGAACTTGGCTTTCTGTTGTTGGCTTTCTTGGAAACAGTTTCAGAACCCACCCTCCCTGACCTTGGGGGTTTCAGGGAGACCCCTACACTGGCCACCCACTGAGGCCCAGTCTTAGGCAAGGCGTTGGCAGTGCAGTGGGAGAGGCCAGGAGACAGGAGGGCACCAGGCTCAAGCCAGGTGGCCTGAGAGGTGGTGTGAAGAGGGCTGCCATCAGCTTGTCCCCTACTGCAGCCAGTTGGCCAAATAAGCCCTCAGAAAGGGGCAGAGACGCGGCCACCCCACAGGGCTGCCTGATCTGAGTCCCTTCATGTCACATCTCCCCACATCAGGGAATGACGTAACTGGACCTTCCCTGGCAAAACAGCCACTGAGAGTGGAAACCCCCACCGAGGTACCCTGAGATGTGAATGACCCTGTCACCACAGGGATCCCTGGAATGGCTGAATCATGCACACCCAGGACGAACCAGAAGGGGGATGTGCTGGAGAGAGGACAGTGGGCAGAGGGTCAGGTCCTTCCTGAGGGCACTGGGGAGCCAGACCCCCACCCCCCAGGGCAAGGCAGTTCTCAGCTGAGAAAAGAAGCCACTAACAGGTACTAAGGGTTTCTGGGGACTTTTGTGGTCCCAGAACTTATTGCTGTTTTCCTGTTACCAACCCTTATCTCTATAGAGGGAGAGGCAGAGGGGCAGCAGGGAAATGGAAGGGCCTGGGGACCCAGAGGACAGAGGCACCCAGAGACAGAGCAGGTGGAGGCACCTGGAAGAGGACTGGACGTTTGGCTGAATGTGCAGAGGCTGGATGAGGGGGTGGCTAGAGGAGGCAGGGGTTGGCCTGCTAGGTGTTGGGACCGTCTGCAGCCTCCCTGACACAGGGCAGAGCACGCAGGGGGCCTTTGTACCCTTCTCTCTATCAACCCAGGCCCTCTCCAAAGGAGCCAGTTCAAGGACTGCCTCCCTGGGAAACCACCCCTGATGGACCTCGCCCACTGCGTTCCCTCTTCTGACTGCTGGCTGCGTCTCCCATCTCTCTTTGCCTGGTTGATACTGACGTGTAACTGCTGGGGGTCTTTCCTTGAGGTTTCTCTCCTGACCTGGATTTGAGGCACCTCAAGAGCAGAGATCCCATTTCGCCTGTTTCTGTACCTGCCCATCACAACCGGGTGGGACCAATGGTCACAGGGGCTGGGAAGGGGCCTTTGGGCCTGACACTGGGCACATTGGACAGGTGGGAAGGTTGGGGGGCAGGGAGACGGCAGGTGAGAGAAAGCCCAGGAACAAGCAAAGGGTGAGGATGTCCGCATCATCCCAGAAAGGCCTCAAAGTCCATGTACCAAACCAGCTGGCCAGATCTAGGCAGCACGCCTGAGATGGGCCACTTCTTGGGCTCGTGGCCCACACGGCTCACCAGCATGGCAATCTCACGCTTCCTCCTGCCCATGACCAGGACTGCCACCTTCTTGGCACGATTGATGAGGGGCAGGCTGAGGCTCATGCGCTGGTGTGGCCTGAAGGGGCTCTCGGTCAGCACCACCAGCTGCTCGCCATCCAGGCCAGCAGGTGACTGTGGGAAGAGGGAGGCCGTGTGCCCATCGGTGCCCATGCCCAACAGTACCAGGTCGAAGCTGCTGTTGGTCACCAGGGCTGAGATCTCCCTGGCGTAGGTCTGGGCGCCCTGGTCCTCCTCGGCACAGAGCCGCTGGTGCAGGTGCACAGGCATGGGGTGGATGTTGTAGTAGGGGACCCTGACATGCTGCAGCAGGTGAGCTTGCAGGCCCTGGAAGTTGGACTCCGGGTCCGAGAGTGGGACGCAGCGCTCGTCGGCCAGCCACAGGTGCGTGTGGGCCCAGGGGAAGCCGAAGTGCCCCGTGGCCAGCTGCTGGAACAGGGCTATGGGGCTTGAGCCACCTGAGAGCGCCAGGTGGAACTTGCCAAAGCGCCGCACCGCCTGCACTGCAGTGGCCTCGATGTCCTCGGCCAGCTTCAAGATCAGCTCCTCAGGCCAGGCGGAGACGAGCGGGCTCTCTCGGTATGTCGCTCTGAGAACCTGGAAGTCACTAGGCCTTGGGGCAGACCCTGGCCCTGGCACCAGCTGCTCTGGCTGCTGCTGGGAAAAGAAGAGCTGGCCACCACTGAACTCAAGGTCCAACAAATGGCCACTCTCGGCCCCCGCGGGGTAGAGGCGTGGGGCCTCACGGGCCAGGCTGTCCAGCAAGGGGGTCCAGAAGACCCAGGAGGCTAGCAAGTTCTCCGTGGTGATGAAGGACTCCTTTCGGCGGTGGAAGATGTGCGACAGGAGGATGGAGTAGGCATCCTGCTCCCCCACGGGGCTGTAGGCGTAGTAATCCGACAGGGGGCGACCGAACAGGCGGAGCCCGGGCCGGTCCTGCACCTCCCTCCAGGTCTGGGTGGGCAGCGACGGCCTGAACAGGTTCCGGCTGACCAGGATGGCAGGGTGGCCCAGCTCGCCGTGTCCGATGTGGAAGACGATCTGCCGGGGCAGACACTGGCTCTGCTCCGAGGCCCAGTGCCTCTCGCTCTGGACACAAAACGCCCGGTTCTTGAACAGGACGCGAACGTAGCCCACTCTCTCATCCAAGGCCTTGCCGGACATCAGGATGAAAGGAACGCCCTCCCAGCGGAGGTTGTCCACGTGGACAAGGACGGCTGCAGTGGGGAAATGGCAGAGGGTGACCCCGCAGCCCCAGGAGCCGGAGGCGCCCGCCCACCTCTGTGCTGCCCTCGTCTGCCTGTCCCCGCTCCTCTTCCCAGTCAGTGCTCAAAACCAGCCTGGGGCCGACTCGGTGGCTGTGACACCCGCTCCCTGGAGCCCCTCCGGGAGCCCTGGTCTCACTGGCCTCGCAACCTGCAGCCTGGAGACTTGAGAAGTCCCACATGGGGCCAGCAGGGTGAGGGATCCTGACACCTGGGGGCAGGGGACGTCCCGCAGGGGAAGGCACATCCCCCCTCTGCCTCCTTTGGGAGCCTGCAGGATGCCCTGAGCAAGGCCTCAGGTGGAGGCCGGGGAGGGCCGTGTGGGGCACGTCCTGCTGGTGCCCAGAGCTGACAGCCCTCCACACCAGGCTCCAGCCTGGCTCGGCTGCGGGGCTTCACTGGCGGCTCCTTTCCTCACCTGCGGAGTGGGGACCACAGCCACGGCTGCCTCACGGGTCTGTGCGCGCGGGGATTAAGTGGGGTGATGTTTGATGCCCAGTCCCTCAAACAGGCTCCACGAGCAGCTGCAGCTCCCCTGTGGGCATTCCCTGCGGAGGAGGCAGCCCTCTCCCGGAAAGTGAGGAGCCTCCGGGACTGTCCAGAGAATGGCTCCGGTGGGCATCTGCTGGCCAGTGTGTGCACTCACAGGAAGTGTGTCTGGCGATACCTGACAGGTCTGCACCTCCCTTGGGTGGCCAGACGTTAGCTCCATGAGAGCAGCACCTGGTCTGAGCCTCACAGAAGTCTCACAGAGCCTCTGGAAGCTTCCGTGGGCTGGGCCTGAACAGAGGCCAACACGAAAACAGGACGTCCTTAGCACATCCTCTGCCCAGAGAGTGCCCTTGGTGACCCACTGCCTTAGACTGTAGAAGGTCAGAGGGGCAGGGCCGGTTGCCATGCACTGAGCATTCCTGTGAAAGTCCCACCCCGAGTCCCTGCCACTCAAGCCCAAGGGCACTGGGCTTGGAAAGCCGCCTCCAGCTGCTGGCCGCCCCACAGCCCAGGCCCTGGAGCCCACCTGCGAAGGTCGGTGTCAGGCTGTGGAAGCTGTCTGGCTTCTGCAGCTCTCTGCGCACCTGCCCGCTGTAGGTCTGATACTGGCCCAGGACGGCGCTGCCCTTCTGCAGGCCCCGCAGGGCCTGGAAGGCCTGGAGCTTGTGCCGCAGCACGGCCTCCGAGCTGCTGACGTTGGGGGGCAGCTCCATGGCCACGAGCGTGAGGATCTCCGTCAGGTGGTTCTGCAGGGTGTCGCGGATGACGCCGTATTCCTCGTAGAAGCTGGTGCGACCTGAGCGGGAGGGAGGTTCTGTCAAGAGGACCCCCCACATCTGTCCTGGCATCCCTGTTCTCAGTCCAGAGGGCCTGTGCCAAGGAGGGATGCCAGGGCAAACCTGAACAGGGACGGGAAGGGGAGGCTGGGAGCCACCACCCTTCCACGAGAAATCCCCTAAGAGAAGGCGCCAGGTCCCTGAGCCCCTCCAGGAATCTGTGTGGGGAGGCTCCAGTGCCAGACTGCGTGTGCAGACACGTGCCAGGCCCTGGCCCGGCTCCTGCTGGGCTGGCAGGAGGCTCAGCACAGGAGCGGGCTGTGGCCCTGGTCTGACTGCCCCTTCCTAGTGTCTGATCTCGGCAGCAAACTTGACTTTTACTTCTGCATCCTGCCACCTAGTGGGGTGACAAATGCCACCCGATGGCCTGGTGCACACACACCCAGGGCAACTGCAAGGAGGTGGGAAGGAGGGAAAGTGGGAAGGAGAAAAAGGAAGGAAACAGAAGTACAGACTGCGACAGAAGGGAAAGGGAAAGCCCCTCTGAGACAGGAGGCGTCCAGGGAGCAGCAGATCAGCTGCAGGACCTTGCAGTGCACCCCCCTGAGGCAGGAAGGAGCTGGGCCTCCGGGGCAGATAAAGGCCAGCAGGATGGACACAGTGGGTGCTGAGGCTGAGGAGGAGCCCAGGCTGGCGGGATGAGGCGAGGAGGCTGGACTTTGTTCCAGGCTCCAGGCAAAACCACGGGAGTGTTCGAAGCAAGCCAGACCCAGCCCACGTTAGAGGAGGGGTCTGGCCTGCTGGGGGGAGAAGGTTGGAGAAGCAGGGAGACCACGGAAGAGGCTGCTCAGCTGCCTTGAGGGGAGGAGAAGGGGCACCCGCTGGAGCTGACAGACAGGGAAAGCATGAGCAAGAAGAAGGGACCAAAGATAGGTGCTAGAACCTGGGCTTAGGCAACAGGCAGATGGGAAGACGGAGTGAGGAACAAACGGTGCAGGAGGAAAACAGAAGCTCCAGTGAGACGTTTGAGACATGGAGCTGGCAGGTGCACAGGGCAACAGGAAGTAGCCCCGGAGAACACTGGCACAGGGCCCGGGCAGTGGCAATGCCGGGGCCTGGCGAGGTACGGAACACCTGACGGTGCCACTCTTTACACTGCAAAGGTCCTACGGGGACAGGTACCAGCTACAGAGTCAGATGTGTGAGGCCCTGAGTTCTAGCCCCAGCACAACACACACACACACACACACACACACACGAAAGACAGAAAGACCCACACCCGGACACAGACAGCGTATGATGCCCCAATGAAACCAAGCAGCACATGCTCAGGGAATCGGACATACAAGGAAGGGTAAAGACAAGCAAGAAATAATCCACCCAAAATTGGGAAAAGTAAGGGAGAGGAATGGGATAGAATCCAGAGCTACTTAAGAGATGAGAGGTTCTGCTTAAACAACTGGCAGGAGCTGGGCATGCAGCTCAGAGCAGAGCCCTTGCCCAGCAAGCATGAGGCCCTGGGTTCCGTCCCCTGCACCTCAAAATAAGTACACAAAAGTGAAAACCAGCTGGAGATGCGCTAGGGCTCGCTGGACCATGGTTTTACATATTTTGTATTTGTAAGCATTCTCTCTGATCTGGCATCTAGTTGACATTTAATTCAGACAGGAAGGTGTGGGCCCCAGTTCAGACCTGCAGGGCCCAGCACATTCCTGCAGATGGCCACCCTGGGTCCTTGGCACCTGCCCTGACCAGGTCCTGGCCTGTGTTCTCTCCGGCCAGCTGGATGGCAATTGGGACCAGGACGTAGCTGGTGGAACAATCTGCCCTGAATTCAGCCCAATAAGCCACTCTTGGCAGAGGCACCAGCACAGCACTGCGGGCAAGAAACGCAGACAGCAGCTGGACGCAGTGGTGCTCGCTTGTAATCCCAGTGACTCAGGAGGCTGAAACAGGAGGGTCCCACATTCTAGGCCAACCTCAGCAACTTAGGGAGACCCTCCCTCAAAAATAAAAAATAAAAAGGACTGAGGATAGGCTCAGTGGTTAAGCACTCCTGGGTTCAGCCCCCGGTGCCAAAAAAGAAATGCAACCAGCAGCCCACTCACGTATAGGAGGCACCCTGGACGCCTATGAAGATGTCCACTCAAGCCAGAGCTTGAGGGTGTGGCTCTGGCCAGGCAGCCTGACCCTGAGGTACGCAGGACAATCAGCCCAACTACACCAGCCCAAACGCCAAGTATCCCCACTGAGAAAACATGGCTGAGCTCTGTAGGCCACGGTTCTGGTCTTCAAAGTCCTTACAATATCGTTGTTAAGACATCAAGGAAAAGGTGACAACGGTAGTGACAAAGTATGAACGTTCATAATGTAGTCCTCCCAATAACAATGTCTATGGAGATCCTGCCATCATCCCCCCAACTACAGTGTCTACCACCCCATTCTAAAATATAAAGAAAGTGAGGTTCAGAGAGGCTGGGTTCCCTGCCCACGCTCACACAGTTGCTGAACAGGTGAAGAGGAGATTCCAACCCAGGCAACTGGCCCCAGAGCCTGCGGTTCTTACTACTTACCTCCCTTTACCTCCCTGCTCCTTGATTGTGTAAGAGAATATTAAACTCAGTGAGCAGCCAAGAGGCCTGAGCTCTGAGCTTCAGAAACAGTGTATGGGGGTGCTAGAAGGAAGGGGCTGAGCTGGGCTTGGAAAGGAGGGTCCAAGCCAAAGGTCAGGGTTCCCAAAGCCACAGCCAGTACCAGTGTGGAGAGGACGGATGAGGCCTCCAGGGCCTGTGTCCCCGGGTGTGTATGCTGGGGGCGGTTAATCTCGCCTCGGATGCAGCCAGGGATGCCTCACAGGAGCGTGGACCCAGGGGAAGCCCATCTTCCAGTTATTCAGGAGAATGCAGAAATCTGGATCCTTAAGTATGATTTGAACCCTGGGCCTCGTGCATGTGAAGCAAGTGCTCTAACCCTGAGCTCGCTCCCAGCCCTTGTTTAATTTTTAAATATGCACAAATAATTCAGATTTCTAAAAACTGTTCTGCCTCAGAGAAGTGTGTGTGTGTGTGTGTGTGTGTGTGAGAGAGAGAGAGAGAGAGAGAGAGAGAGAGAGAGAGAGAGAGACAGAGAGAGACTGCTTTGCTAGGAACACATCTTGTTTATAATGGAGAAGCAGAGGCCTCCATGTGCAGATCTGAAAATCTGAAATGCTCCACACTGGAAATTTTTGAGTGCTCACACAACAGGACTAGTGGAAAAGTTCATGCCCAACCTTGTGACGAGTCACAATCAAAATGCAGGTGCACTAGTGGGCTGTATGCATTCTTATGAAATCACCTCCTGGCTATGTGTAAGGTGAAACTAAGGGACGTTCGCACTTAGACTCAGCTCCTGTCCCCAAGGTATCTCACACGTGCCAACATTCCCAAAACTTAAAAATATCCAAAATACTTCTGGTCCCAAGCCCTTCAAATTAAGGATCCTCAACCTGCGTATCCACACAAACGTCTTAGAGCGGGGAGGTGGACGAGCAAAGAGGAAGCTCAGGAAGACGGAGCCGGCAGAGATGGGGCGTGGCGATGGGATCCACGAGGCAGCGCTGGCTGCATCCGAAGGAAACAAGGAAGGCAGAGCTGTGAGAAACAGTGGAATGCAAAGCCATCACTCAGTGGACAAATAAAAACGACCTGGTGGCCGTCTGGATCCACGCTGGCATCCAGACTCCTGATCTGGCGCAGGGGCAGAGCACTGGCCTAGAGTGCACGGTCCCAGGGTTCGATCCCCAGTACCGGGGGGAAATTCACAGACTCCTGACCTGGGGCCAGGGCTTACATCCCGTCTTTGGCCCGTGATCTCAGGCAGGTGACACTGCCACACATCTACGTGGACTACCCACCGTACCTTCCTGGCAGGGCTGCTGTGGGGACGGAGGAATTAACAGAGACGCAGGGTGGGGAGGCTGCCTACCTGGAAGGAAGGCTGGATAAACATGGCTGGGGGTTCCACGACTGCAGGGGCTGGGAGAGGCAGGCCACCACCACCAGGCAATCAGGGGGCACTGTGGCCATTTGGAAATAGAGTGGTGACGAGAAGTAGCTGGCGTTTCGTGGGAAGAGTACAGTGACGGTGTCAGCTCTAAACCTGCTGACTCTAGAGCACCAGGAAGGCACCCAAAGGGCCACTGAAGGTGTGAGGCCAGGGCTCGGAAAAGACGACACAGGCTGGCGATGGAGCGGGTCCCACCAACCTGAAACACCGTCACCGCCGTCACTGCCGGAAAGCACAGCTACTTATCACCACTAAGAAACCAGCTGCCGGGCCGGAGCTCAGTGGCAGAGCACTTGCCTAGCATGTGTGAGGCACTGGGTTCGATCCCTGGCACTATATAAAAATAAACAAGTAAGATAAAGACATCTGTCCACCTACAACTACAAAAACAAAAAAAAAAAAAAACAGCTGCCAATCAACCAAGCCACCCTCGACAGCAAACCCTGCTTCAGAGATGTTCAAATATGGACAATCATGTCTCGGAGAATCAATAAGCTACAGTAGACTGAAGTATAAAGAGGGGACTCACGGCTTTAAGAACAGATGAATTTTTGATGGAGAGAAAGCAACAGGGTCCTTAAAAGCTCTGTTATCTGCTTACTATTCATTAATTTAGCAAATCCCTAAGTGGCTCTTTTCCTATTTTTATCCTCTCAATTCTCGATTCCTGGGGAGCACGCACGCCATGCGCTTGCTCCCCACTGGGTGGAGGAGAGCTTCCTGATTCCCTCATCTCAAGCTCCCAGGGGTGCACCCGTTTTTAGCACAGCCTGTGCCTTTATGGACCCTGCTCCCACCCTGGTCAGCTCTGCCTTCTGTAGTTGCACTTGAGACCTCGAGAGGAGAGGCCACCGTGCGCTGAGCACGAGGCAGGAGGCGAGGGCTGCCCTGCTGTTGATGCACTCTCCCCCCACCGCCAGGCGTCGGCTCCTGGCCCCCTTTCCCAGGATGAAGGCTGAGGGCTGAAATCCACCAGGTTTGAAAGAACAGAGAAAGCACAAGCAGTTTGGACCACTGGAAGGAGACCCCGTGAACGTGGCTCCCGTCTGTGCAAGTCCAAGGTCCCAGGTACACAGGGAGGCCTGCGGCTCTGTCCCTCACCAGGCAGCTTGTCTAACAAGATGGAAGAAAGGCTGGAGGGCTCTTGGCTTCCTAATTCCACCGCAAAACTATGCTTGAAGGGAAAGAAATGGAAATGCTCTTAAATTTCCTAGAAATAGGTAGTGATTGCACAACTTTGTGAATAACACCAAACCACTGGTCCGCACACAGGGTGAATTTTATGGTATGTAAGTTCTACCTCAATTGTTTAAAATACTTAGAAAATATTACCTAAAATTGCAAAAAAAACTGGAAATAATCAAAATGCCTAATGACAGAGTTTATACCACGTATTCTGGGGAATAAACAAGTGAACTGAAATATATTACACAGATTTTCAATACAAGGAGATTTAAATATGTGTGTGTGAGAGAGAGATCAATACTGGGAGATTTAAATACGTATATGTGTGTGAGAGAGAGATAGAAAGAAAGATGAGGTCAGAATAATCGAGTATTACAGACCAGTTACAGGTCCTTATATAACAACTTGACCCAAGTCCCGTGGAATAGACTATGGATACCGCACTCCTTCTCCTCCAAAGTTGGAAGGAGGACAGCATTTCCATTTGTAAAATATTTCTGTGAACATTATCTGATTTAATCCTTAAAACCACCCCCAAGAGAGAGGCAGCAGGGGTTCTCAGCATTACCCAGAGGTTGTGCTAAAGGTCACAGCCTTCAGAACAGAACTGGAAACCTTCGCATGGCTTCCACACCACGGAGACCTGGGTTTTCCCAGCAAAACCAGATTTTTTTTTATTATTATTATCTTTAGTTGTTGATGGACCTTTATTTTATTCATTTATTTTTATGTGGTGCCGAGGATCGAACCCAGTGCCTCACACATGCTGGGCAAGCGCTCTGCCACAGAGCCACACACAACCCGAGCCTCCAGATACATTTTTTTTTTTTTTAGTATTTTTTTAGTTGCCATTGGGCCTTTATTTTATTTATTTATACGCAGTGCTGAGAATTGAACCCAGTGCCTCACACATGCTAGGCGAGTGGTCTACCACTGAGCCCCAGCCCCAGCCCCAGCCCCAAACCAGATACTTTTTAAAAAAAGAACTAAAGGCTACCTGCCGTCCCCACCAATATCTTCTGGGATCACTAAAATTAAGAAGTGAGGGCCGAGCCGAGGGCAGGCCGGCTGGCTGGCACTTTCTCTGGACAGGAGGCCCACAGCTGCCCCCAGCTCACCTTGCAGACAGCATGGCAGATGGGCCGGAAAGAGGCGCTGGCCCGCAGAGCGAGCTCAGCCTTGGGCACACAGGCGGAAGGCAGGACAGCTGGTGCGTATCTGGGAGGACCCTGGCTGCCCCGGTCCCTTGGTGAGAGGCACTGAAAGGTCACTCCACCCCTCAAAGGTAAACGTGTGCTGTGCTCCTTTTCCCTGTGAGGGGACAGCGACCCTCTCCAGCAGAAGGGACATCCTCAGGAAGTCTCCCTCCTTTTTTCATAAAAAAGAGAAAAAAAAAGGCTTCTGCCCAGAGGAAAAACTGGGGCAGCAGAGACCTTGCCCCTGGGCACCTCCTGGCTGGATGGCCCACTAAGGACAGGCGCGAGGGGAGGCTGTGGGGCGCTGGGCAGGAGCTCGGGTTCACAGGTGCCAGAGACCCGGTCAAGCCTCAGCTGCACAGGTGGCCCAGCTCTGACCACTGAGCCTTTGCCATTAAAGACCTGGTCTGCAGCTGCCATGAGGGCCAAACAAGGGGTCCTGGCCACACAGAGGCCGAGTGACCTGGCCAAGGTCACTTCTATGGCCCATGCTGCTATCAGGGGAATCTGTGACTCCCGGGGGCCGGGCTGCTGGGAGGACCACCCAGGTCAGGGAGCTGCTGAGGCCAGCTGAAGGATTCTCTCGTGCCTTCCTCCCCTGCCACCCCCAGCTGGTGCAGCAGCCTTGACTCTGCAGCAAACTCCTCCTGGCCAGAGGCTGCGGCAGAACGAAAGGAAGAAAAAAAAAAACCCAGCCACAGAGGGGAGGAGCTGGGGAAGCCACTGCCACCCATCTGGATGTGGGAGAACAGGATCGGGAAGACTGAAAATGACCTTGCAGCTACAAGGCTGCCTCCCAGGGACCAGGAGAGCTCCACAGCCCCAGCCCGGCTCGCAGCCCGCCTCTCTGGGCACACAGGGGCAGTCTGGGTCCCTCTGGACAGGGAGCAGCCAGGGCTGCACTCTGCAGGGAGAAGGAGAAGGGGTCTACCAGAGGCTTGGCAGGGGCGGAGGGTGAGACGGGAATGGCCTGTGAAATTGGTCCTTATGATTAATGTTCCGACTGCGGGGTTTGGAATTCTGCCTCAGAAACTCCTACCCATGCTAGGCCCACGGCAGTGGTGCTGGCCTCCCAAGCCCACCAAATTCTGGCAGAGGGTCCTCTCTGCTCCAGCCTGCCTTCCACCGGGCCCCAACATGGGGCTCAGGGCCGGCCGTAGGGGTGGTGCTGCAGGTCCGCAGGACTGTCCTCCCTCTCTAGCCTGGATTAGAGTCCAAAGCAGAACGAGGGAGATGTTGTGAGCAGTGCTGGGTTCACCAGAGCTGCACCAGCCACCTCCTGGGGTGCAGACAAAACCTGTTCTCTCGCACACACACGCACAGATGCCCTATTTCAGAGTACCCCTGGCCGAGGTGGGCCTGGCAGCAGGTAGCCATCCTGTTACTGTTTGGGGTCCTGCACATGCCACTGGCAGAGAAACACACTGACCAGTGAGACCCAGACCCCAGGAAGCCTCAGGCCTGCCAGCCTGTTCTCTCAGAAATGGATCCGGACTAGACCCACTGGGGCCACCCTCCGTGGCTGCAGCCCCTGGCAGGGGGCACGGTGGAGCCCCCACTGCCTGTCCTGCTCTGGTCTGAGGGCGTGGTGCCCTGACAGTGGAAAGCACCCTGCTCCAGTTCTGGAGCCATGAGAGCCACCCACAGCAGCAGCCTTGCAGACATGGTCCCCAGACCTCTCCCTGAGACAGGAACAGCCAGCCCAGGCAGGTGCTGGGTTCAAACCCAAGATCCTCCTTCCACAGGCTCTCCTCAGGAGGAGACCTGCCCAGGCCTCTGCCTGCCCTTCTATAAGAGGAGGCCAGTAAGTCTGGTCCTCAATCTTTCTGGCTAGGACAGTCAGGCCTGTAGTCTGCCTGGCCCCTGGCTCCACACAATCCTGCAAAGAAGCCACTAATGGCACGTGACACAAGGCGGCAGAACTCAAGGTAAGTGTGCCAGACCCCGCGGCTCTTCCCACCCCACAGCAGGCAAAGGAAGTTGCTGCCGGGAAAGAGGAGAAGAGACCCAGTCCTCCATCCCTGTCAGGGGCTGGGCACAGCCAGAGCGGAGAGAGGCGCAGGCGCCACCCACTGGCATGCAGCAGGGTGGCAGGGCCCCTCCTGCCTGCTCCACATCTGCAGCTCCACTGTGCAGCTGAAGCAGGGCCAGGCCACGCGCAGCCCTGTAGCAGCACATCACATACACAGGCTCAGGACACCGCCTGAGCCCTGAGCACCAGGAGGGGTCATCTGGAAGGGCTCAGGAGGACCTGAGACCACGAAGGCTCACAGTGGGAGCAGGGGGAACAGGACCTGTTCTTTGACGAGCATCCTGGAGTGGAGAAACCAGCACCTCTAAAAGACGTCCTCCAAGGCCCGGCTCAGAAGTCCCACCCTCCCACCTCACCTGCCCCATGGCACTGCCTGCCTGTATCCTCTGGGGAGTTTGTCCCTCATCCCCAGTAGTCTGTGAGGTGGCAGGGCATGGAGGCTGGGTCGCCCACCACCTGAAGCCCGGCCCAGAGCGAGAAAGCCGAAGAGCAGCCCCGGAGGAAAGAAAGAGAAAGAGAAAGGCCTCTGGTGCCCCAGGTCCAAAGGCTCAAGGCCTCCCCTCTGGCCAGGTCCACACTGCAGGGTGAGAGCGTGGGAGTGGCCTCCAGGATGGCCCTGCTGCTGCGGAAGGCGGCCACAGGGCTGGCTGGACAGGAGGCCGCTCTGAGGCACCCTGCAGTGTGCTCGGCCGGGAGCCAGGACCGCACTGCTGTCCCCAGGACCAGCCTCCACGACTCCTGCTAAGGACCTTGGGCATGCCACCAAACCCCATCTGTAAGAGAGACCAGTAAAGTCCCCACTTCATACGGCTGTTGGGGGACTTAAGGAGACAATAAAAATCACTTTTATTATCACTGGGTAACAACCAATGCTTTAAATGCAGTCAGTGCTCCAAACCTGAGCTAACTGATGCCAGAGCCCACGCCACCTTAGCTGTCACCATCCACAGATGAGGGAGTAAGGTACCAAGGTCACCTGCTAGAGGCAAAGACAGGCCTGACCCTCGGGTATCCCAACCCAGGTTGACACCATCCGTTCAGCATTTGATTAAGACTTCCAGGGTGGGTGCCTCCTGGGACCCCCTGTCCCAGGACAGACAGAAGGACAAGTCCAAGACAAGGGCTGCACTGTAGATGGAGGGGAGGGGACTGCCATGAGAGTGGGGGGTGGGCCTCACAAGGCAGGCAGCAAGGCCTCCCATGGACAGCGAGAAGGAGGATGGAGCTGAGCCTACACCTGGGGGGGAGGTGGGCGGGGGGCTTCCCCCGCAGGAGTGCCACTCCCGCAGGTACAAAAGCATGCAAAGCCCTCGCGCAGCTCTGATGGTCACCCCCACGCTCACGGAACACCCAGGTCACTGCCAGCATTTATCGCCTGCCAGTTGTTTCAAAGGTCAGTGCCAGGCGTACACTGCTGGTCCAAATGCCCCCTGTGGGCAGCAGGGGTGAGCTGGGCTGGGCCAGCATGCATTCTGTGGGCTGGCCCCGTGCAAATGCACACAGCAGGCCCTGGAGGGAGACCCCACACACCAGCACAGAATCTCCCTGGGTGTCAAGCTGGCCAGAGTGCAGGGGCCCACGCTTCCCCAGATACCAGCCCACGAGGCCCAGGAGCCGCACACCTACCTTCTGCATCCACTGTCTCCTTCATGATAACCTCCACCCGCTCCACGTGGTGCCGGTTCCAGAGGCCGTCCAGGACCTGGCGGTTCTGGTCTCGGAAGGGCAGGATCTGCGCCACCACCTGTCAGGGAGGAAGCCTGGTCATGATGGTCATCCTTCTCAGGATGAAGAAGAGGGCCTGGCCCTAAGGGCTGCAGGCCTTCTACTCCCTGGTATTCTCTGGCCAGTGGCTTCTGGACTTCAGGGGTTTATGGCCCAGTAAAGACTCCACATGCTTTTAAGTGACCAAAACAGAGTTACCAGCCAAAAAAAAGAACATACTTAAAATTATTTATCTTCAATGGCTATCAATTTTTAATAAAATACACTTTAATGCCAAAAACACAGCATGAACACTTCAGATTGAATGCATTCGGTATTGCTTTTCATTTTGCAGTTGAGACGTAAGAACCTCACCAGGACTGGCTCAGGTCTGGGGACCACTACTTGTGACTAGTACTATGGCAACTGCACACAGGAGTGGGTGACGAGCAAAGCCTTTGCCTGGGCAACTACCTGGTGTACCACACAGGACCTGGCTCTGCAGCCCACGTACCAAAGAGGGCAGGTGCAGTACACTCTCTGACAGTGTCACTGGGACTGGACACCCTCAGGCCCCGAGGCCTGTGCAGAATGAAATGGCTGCTGACCTGCATCCCTCAGGAGATCACCCTAAGCTCCTGCCTCTGAGCCTGGTTCAGATACCCAGACTTAGGGTCTTCTGGCCCCTATTCAGTTTTAAGATCTTGTCACCAGCCTTCTGGATCAAAACAGATTTCAGAAAGGAAAAATTTTTTTTTTTTTTTAAGGCTGACAGGTACAAGACAGAAAAGCTAATTCTAAGTCCCATAGTATCTGCAATAGAAAACCGGGTTCCGACAGCAGAGGCCCTGAGCCACCTCTGTAGAAAAGCAGGGACAATACGGGGAATCAGCCCAGACACGGGCCGAGAATCAAAAACGTTGGACACAGCAAGAGCAAGAGGCTGAACACACAGACAAGAACCAGCAGTCCTGCCTGCGGCTGGCTGGTGATCTGCACCTACGTGCACCTACTGCCCACCACAGGGAGGCCGGGTGGCTCAGACTTCACAATGCCCTCCAGCCTGGTTCCACAATTAGTGGTGCCGCCCTGCTGGTGGGGGCCTTGGGACCAGGTACACCCAGCCCTGGCAGGCTCTGAGTTGGAGCTCACCTGTTTGCCCAGGTAATGGTCCACACGGTACATCTCCTCCTCTTGGAAAAAGCTCCCAAGTTCTGTAGCCAGCTGCTGGGCTGAGAGGTGGTCATGGCCAAAGGGTTTCTCGAGGACAACCCGCAGCCAGGCACCCGGGCCTGGCCGGCAGCTGCTGTTGATGTTGCGGGCAATGTCTGCATAGGCAAAAGGCGGCACCGAGAAGTAGAAGATCCTGCCAGCCTCGCGGAGGCCCTCCCGCTGGACCTGAGCCTCAATGTCCTTGCTCAGAGTCTGATAGTCCTCGGCTGTCTTCAGTTGGCGGTACTGGCTCAACCGCAGGAACTGACCCTTGAGTTCAACACACCGACTGGGAGTCACGTCCTGGGGGCAGGAAAGGGATTCCAGGGCCTTGGTCATGAGCTCCTGGCCCTGTTTGGGGGCCGTCAGGGCAGCCCCATGGAAGCTGAAACTGTGGCCCTTCCCGGCCTCGTCCAGGTACAGCTGGAAAAGTCCCTGCCACAAGTACTTCTTAGCCAGGTCCCCAGTTGCTCCCAGCAGGATTATGGAGACATGTCCCTGGAGCTCCTGGGCCTGCAGGTAGCCCAGAAGGGTCACACACACAGCCACTGTGAGCATCTTCCAACTGCCTGGGAGCCTGGGATACAAACAAGGAACAAGGAAGGCCAGACATGAGCAGGTAGCCGTGTCTAAGGTAGCAAACACTTCCTGCCTGGCGAGAAACGGCCACACATGTCTCAGAAAAGTGTCACAGCTCCCCCAGCTTCCCTCTCCTTCCTAGGCAGCTGGGCTTCTGTGCAGGAAGTCAGTGGAGAGGGGGCCTGCCCTGCAAACAAGGCTGTGCCTGGGAAAATCACAGGCTACTTGGTAGAGAGGGACCATCCTGCTGCCAGGAGCAGGGAAAGTGGCCCGTGGCACGACAGAGGCCCCAGGCTGCTGCGTTAGAGCCGTGCACCTCGCACCCACAGCCATCTAAACTGTGAGCACAGGTCACGTGACCAGCAGGGCGACTCTAGCCCAGGAACAGGTGGAGGTCCTCGGGGCACAGCTGGAGCCGTGAGAGAGTGTGGCCTCTCACCTCGCCTGGTTTCTTCCCAGGTTTACTGAATTCTGGGTACAAAACCACTACCAGTAATAGTAGCACCAATAAAAACCCTCTGGGGCTGGGGGCTGGCTCAGGGGCACGGCACTTGCCTAGAATGCACCAGGCTCTGGGCTCGATCCCCTTCCCTGCAGAGAAACAAAAGCAGACCCTGGAGCCCACTGTGGAGAGTCAGGCCCCGCTCGACCCATTAGTAACTGGACAACCACTTAGCCTCACTGCACTTCAGTGTCCTGCCTGAACTGGGGGCAACGGGCACCCCTCCATCACTGAGTTGTCATAAGAATAAAGCGAGTTAATTCAAAACGTCTTAACTAATACCCAAAAGTATAAAAGTTGTACATTTTAACAAGGTACCATGAAGTGTTTGATACATATATATATATATATATATATATATATATATATATATATATATTAATTAATCTTTAAGTCAGCTTAATCCTATTTATCTCCTCAAACATTTATCAATTCTTTGTGGTAAGAATTCAAAATTCTTTCCTCTTGCCTTTTGAGATGGCCGGTACAGGATCACTATCTACAGTCCCTCGTGCACAACAGTGCTGGGAGCTCCTTGCTTCTAACTGTAACTTAGACCCACTGAGAAGGGCTTGGTGGTTGTATCATGCTTAGGCCAGCGACCACCACCTCTTAAGTAGCACATTTGTGGTAGCTGCTGTTTGCAGCAGGAACAAGAGCAGTGAACACCTGGGCTCTCACGGGCCAACAGTGTAATGGACTGGCTGGCTCCAGACGAGAACATACAGAACCCCACGGGGTGGGCTCCATTACAGTCTCCCCTTTGGCACATGGGAAAGCTAAGCCTTGGCAGGATGAAGGCCCCACGGTGAGAAAGTGGGGAGCTGGGGCTGACCCAAGGCTTCCTGGCTTCCCGGCAATTGCGAGCCACAAACCGTGAGGCAAGCCTGTCCTGACCCAAGGCAGCTGCCTGAGAGGCAAGAGGCCGGGGCGGGCCCAAGCATACCCAAGGGCTTGTTTATTCTGGCCTCTGTTCTTGCCGAGGTTTAGGGCCCAGTGTGTGAATCTGTTCTCCATGGACTCCATCCTCCAACTTCCCACCGAGGCTGGGCTTTCGGGAAAGGACAGGAGGAAGCAAGGAGAAAAGGAACCTGGTTGGCATCAAGGCTGATGGAAGGAGATACTGGAAGTGGGGCCCAGCCTGGGCGTGGGAGAGCGGAGGAGGAACCAAGGCTCCTGCGCACCCTCCATACGCCGGGAATGCCACCAGATAGGGCGAGAGCAAACCTGCAATGGCTTTAGGAGGCTATCAGATGGTTGCACACACAGGTGTACAGAAGGGGAAACTGAGGCTTGAAGAAGAAACTGAACTTAGAAAATGCCCGGAAGAACTTGCCAGCTTACCGCCCACTGTCCCTGCACAGAGGGGACCAATCTGCCTCTTGACTTGACGTCAGACCCTCTCCCCCTCTGCATCTTCCTCATGTCTCCAGAGATCCATTCCCAAGATGGCCCTTGTCATGGCCAAACCAAGAGGAAGGCCCATGGTGTCTGTCAGTGTCCACGGGACGCCTGACATTTCCATCCATCCAAGGCCCGCCCAGCTGGCCGACCAGCCTTCCTCTCTTGCTCTTCAAGTATCTGCACTTCCCCACAAATACACAGATGGACTTTCTTCCGTTTCCCAACCCCTGTCCTTGGCCCCTTGGACGCTTCTTTCTCAACTAGCCATCTCCCTGTCCAGAGGGAAGGACACGCTGCAAGGTCAGTGCGGAAAGCGGCAGGGAGAGAAATCTGAAGCCCAGAGAGCAGCCTGGAGAGGGAGGAGGTGCCAGCTGGCGAGCTGCGCTCCAACTCCTGAAGGTTCCTGCGAGCCAGGTTCGGGACACCTCTGTCACAGGGACAGGCTCGGGACACAGGGACAGGCTCGGGACACCTTTGTCACAGGGACAGGCTCAGGAAACTCAGCGGCTGATGGGCAGGAGGGGAGCCCAAAGCCAGCACCTCTGCCCTGCCCCCAAGAAGACTGCAGATATCCACACACCCAAATGGACAGCATCCAGCCCTCTGTCTAGCGCTGTCCCACCCTCAAGACCTGCCCTCACCACCAGCCCGGGTCCCGCCACTCTCAGGTTAGCTTATCTCTTGTTCACGTTCCAGAACTCCCTGAAATACAGAGTCGGGTATTTCAACATGATTGCTCACTCCATGGTTGCTAAACCCCTAGGGAACAACTCCTCCCCAAGAGGGTGTGGGTGCTACATTTGTGTGCACTGAGGTTTTGTTTTGTTTCTTTTGAACCTGAAGCAGTTGCTCAAACTTTAATGTGCACTTGGATTTCCTTGGGATCTTTTTAAAATGCAGATTATGATGCAAAAAGGTCAGAGCTGAGGCTGGTCCAAGGGATCACCTATGGCGAGATTCCCGGATGCTAAGCAAGGTCAGTACCAAAACGCACAAGCCTGGTCCTCCCCCTGCCAGGACAATGTGATTCAGCAGGTCCAGGACAGGGCAGGTCCAAATGGTATTTCTAAATAGTATCAAATGGTTTAATTGGCCCCTTCCCCATAACAGTGGGCCGCTGATTCCTGGGCCGAATAGTAACACCTACGTTGAGCAAGCAGTGGTGCAGGTGACTGACACGCACGGCCCTGCACGTTGATGCTCTTTGTACAGATGAGGGAACTGGGAGCTGGAAAGAGCTATGAGGCCCCAGACCCAACCCCTGGGTCCCTACACTAACCTACCTCCTTCCTCAGTGGAGGAACGTGTTGGGGTCCCGTGATGGGGGCTCAGCACCATCTCCCAGCAGGAAGACCTCACTAAAACACCTGATCAGTTTCTTTATCTATAAGAGGAGGCTGACTGAGGTGGGGGTGGGGGTGGGGAGTGAGAAGGGGCTGACCCAATCAGTGTGACCAAAAGAAAAAAAAAGCTTATACAAATGTCAACTAGTTAAGCTGATTAAACTAAAGCATCTCCAGACCCCTCTTGGGTTGCAGGACCGCAACCTGGAGATGATTTCCTCATCTCCAGGGACACCCAGCCCAGCTCTCAGACAGCCTGCGAACAGAGCCCGGAGCCACGGAGCACTCCATCTAGTCCCCACTGCACACCAGACACCCTCCAGGGTACCCAGACACGCCCAGTGAAGTCAGGAACAGGACCCCAGCCCCCGGAGCAGGGGTGAGGTGCAGGGAAGACGGATGGATCCGGCACACTCCCCCTGGTCTACACAGCTCTGTCGCACCGTGGAAGCTATGTGTTTGACGGCTTTTTTCTAAGCACTTGCTTCTCTCTCTGCTCTGAAAGACAGGGGACACTTGAAGTTAGGAAAAGCAAAAACAAAACCATGGAAATGGCTCCAGCAACTGATCCAACTATGAATTTTCTTCTCTATTTTTTAAAGTAAGAAATCAATAGTCAGGTGCAGCGGTGCACACATCAATGCAGGAGGCTGAGGCAGGAGGATCATAAGTTTGAGGCCAGCCTCAGCAACTTAGCAAAACCCTGTCTCAAAATTAAAAACAAGCTGGTGGTAGAGCACCTCTGAGGTCAATCCCTAGGACAAAAGGATTTTGGGGGAGGAGGAGGAGAAGATGACAATAAAGCTGGCCATGGTGGTACATGCCCAAAATCCCACTGATTTAGGAGGCAGAGGGAGAAAGATGGCAAATTCCCGGCCAGCCTCGGCAACTCAGCAAGACCCTGTCTCAAAATAAAAAATAAATAAAATGGGCTGTGGGTGTAGCTCAGTGGTAGAGCACCCTGGGTTCAATCCCCAGAAATAGGGGGTGGGGGAAGAAGAGGGAGAAAGATCAATCGATAAGAAAACCCTTAGTGAAAAGTTTGAGAGAAGTGTAGGACAGGAGGACAGGGTCTCAGCTTGGGAACTGGAAAATGGGGCCATTCCTGGAGGGGCCTTCCCCCAGACAACCACCTACTGAACAAGTTATCCACCCGGCGGGGCCTCAGCTCCCTCAATGGGGAATGGGGTCTGCGCCACAGCGTGGGCACAGTCCTGCACTGCCCCTCAGTCCTGTGCTTTCCAAGGAAAGGAAGTGGCCACCTATTGACAGGGAGATGCTCAGAGCCGTGGACCACCCAGCAGGGCTGGGAAACATGGGACCAAATTATGGTCAAGGAGCTGATAACCGAGCGTCATTCAGAAGTTCAGACAAAGCTCTTTGAAGGGACAACTTAAGAATGTGGAAGATACAGTTTCATTCTGATTCTTAGACAAGAGGCCAGACAGAAATGCAGCCGGGTGGCAGGGGTGGGGGCTCTGGAGGGCACAAAGCACCTTGGGCTGCCCAACTCTTGAGTCTCAGCTGCCACCCTGGGAGAGACTCACCTGTTAGACAGGGCCTGCTAACATCCCAGAAGGCGGGCGTCCCAACAGCCAGCCAGGGGGTTGGATCAGAATGCAGCTCTGGCCTTCATTTTACCCCCTGGAAGAGGCAGATATGGCCAGAGCCATGCAGCTGTCCCTGCCCAGGCCCAGCACGGGCACAGCCAGCCAGTGCCTGAGCTCCAGTAGCAGCAGAGTGGTTTCTGGTCAACCACAGGAGGAAGCCGTTCTGAGCCCTTATGCCAGCAGAGGAGGGCGGGGGAAGGCACTGGGAGGTTAAGGTCAGTGCTGCCCGCCCCCGTGGACACTTAAAACTGACACTAACAATGCTGCCAGGAAGGAAGAGCTTATGAGTCTGAACTTTTAAAAAGAACACATGGGAGAAAAGTAAGAATTCAGACCAAAGATCTCTTAAAACTGAAGCATAAGGTGAGGGACACCCTGCCAACCCAAGTATCTTTGCTGCACATTCCCTTCTTGCTCTGCCCCCACAGGTGCCAAAACTCAATTGTGATGCAAGATCAGTGGACTTTGATCTGTACTGGTTCCCCGCAGGGAGAGACTGGGCCAAAAGCTTCCTGACCCAGCTCTGAGGGCCTGACCTAAGGGAATCCTCATTCCCAACGCCTCTTGAGATGGCAAGTGTGGGCCGTACAATCAGCCGTGCGCTGGACCACTTCACACTCACACGAAGGTCCAGTGCTGAGTTGTCAGGAAACTGTCCAGCCTGTTTTTAAATACAGCCATCATCAACACGGAATATATTTATATGTAAATCGTACTAAAAACAAAGGTGATAAACACTCAAAACTCATAACCTCCTAATCATTTGGCGCTTTTTTTTACTATTATGTATGCTCTTGACATTACTTATTGCTACAGGATCTATAAAGTGAAGACCTTCTAGAACAGGGCGTGCCTAAAGTTGGCCAATGTGGGAATATTTATGCAGACATTGGAAAGGCTATAAATAAGACTCCCCAGCACCAACTCCCCCACCTTGCACAGCCAGCTGTTAAACATTTACTAGCACACAACCGCCCAGGTAACCAAGCCTGTGTTCCCAGTATGGACATCCCCCACTCAACTCCAGACTAGTACCATCAGGCACTGCTGACCGCATTAGCTGTGCATCTATCTACCAGACTTAATATGTTCAAAACTGAACTGAGCCATCCCCCAACCTAGTCAAATGAACTCTCCTCCCCCTACCTCCCACCCCCGCTCTCTTCTCAGTAAATTGCAACTCTCCTCTTCTAGGTGCCCAGGCCACTAATCTTGGGGTCATCTGATCTGATGGTAAATCTTGTAGTTTCTATCTTCAAAATTTATCTAGAATATAACTACTTCTTGCCACCTTCTACCACTCCCCCCATCTGTCTGGATTACTGTGGGAACCTAATTAGCCTCCTGCCTCTAACTCTGGCCCCTGGAGAGTTGCGACTCCACACAGCACTCAGAATGACCTCCTAAGTGCAGGTGAAAGAGTGTCATTCCTCTGTTCAGAGGTCTCAGGCTCCACACATTTGGGCCCCGCCCCCGTCACCCCCTGGACCTCTCTTCCTACTTCCTACTCTCTCTAGGTTCTGCTCAACCTGCTGCCTCAGGCCCTTTGTACTTGCTTGCTGTTCCCTCTGCCTGCTCCCCCAACTCCAGTGGATATCCACATAGCTCCTCCTAACTTCAGCTCCAGGGGGCTTCCTCAGGCCACTCCATTAAGCTGTAAACCCGCCACCTCCCTTTGCCCTCTCTGCTCTCCTCCCTGCTGTATGTTTCTGGGCTCACACTGCTTTCTAATGTACTGTTTGATGACGACTTTGCTCATTGCCTGCTAGTCCTCCCTGCCGGAATCTCAGTCCAGTGAGGACAGGGACCGTGGCTTGTTTGGCCCACTGCAGCAGCCCAGTCTCCAATGGCCTGGCTCACAGGAGGCACCCTGTAAACATCTGCTGAAGGAACCAATAAGTAAATCCCGTTTGCACGGGTCTGCTGTCACCTTGTGTGCACGGTACCTGCATTTGAGTGACAGCACATTGGAATGAAGCTCTCCTGGTGACTTCAAGCACAGGGACAGGGCACACATCGGCAGCTGGTTACCACTACTAACAATACTAACTTAACAATACTACTAATAACAAGAGCTGTGGAGAGTACTGAACGGCATGCCAAATGCTAGGCTCGGAGCTAGACATGGATCCTGTCACTTAATCCTTTCCACAACTCTGCAGTAGGTCCTTCCATCAACCCTGTGTTTGGTCATGAGAGGAAACTAAGGTGCAGAGAGGTAAGATAACTTACTGACAGTCAGCGTAGAGTGGACAGGGTCTGCGTACAAGCAGTCTGGTTCCAGAGCTAACCTCTCATCCACCTGCACAAAGTGTGGCTACATCCTCAAGGGCAAAATGAGAACATGGCATGGTCTGCTCCTCTGTAAGGCTGGACCAAGGGTGGCTGAGGCCACATAAGCCATGTCTCTCACACAGGCCAGCCGCTATAGCAGCTCTGCTCCATGAGGTCAAGTCGCCCTAAACACTAATGGCTGCTAATCAGCCTGGGCCTCACGTCCACAGTGATTCACACTCCTCCTTCTGGCACTGCACAGGCATCTTGCTGAAGCCTGAGGTGCTCTATGAAAACCTGGACGTCCCTGGAGGCTAGTTTCTGGAGAACTGGTTGAGTGAGAGAACCCTGGATTCAGCTCTGCTCTGACGCTCAACAGCAGGGTGACCTCAGACAAGACATTTAACCTCTTGTATGTACCTCAACCACAGAATGGGAAAACAAGTTGGTTACAAGGGCACATGGAGATATTCCGCAGGAGGCATCTGGGCAATGCTTGGGAACAGTGAGCACTCAAGAAATGCAAGCTTTTATCACTGAACACTAGCTCTTCTCGCCAGCTTCTCAGAACTGCTACAAAACTTTTTAACCGTCTCACAACAGAAAAACTGCCAAGGAACAGCGCAGGACAGTTCATCAGGGTCTTCCCATCCTACCAATGAAAAAGCAAAGGGTACAATGCTGGCAGGGTTAAAAGGTCCTGGCCAGAAAAGTAAAAAAGAGGGACAAGTGCAAACCCCCCATTCAGCAACCGTAGGCCCTCCACTGAACGGTTCTGGGCCTTTTTATCCAGATGCAAAATGGGGATAACCTCCATATTTTTATTGGTACAGGTAACGTGCATAATGGTAGGACTTGTGGCCACATACTTGTACCTACACGTATTACAACAATATAATTTGGCCAATACCACTCCCAACATTTCTGTCCTCTCTCCCTTCCTCCCTTCCCATAGCTCCTCCTCCTCTACTGATTTCCCTTCTATTTTCATGAGATTTCCCCCCCCACACACACACACACATTCATTTCTTTTTCTTTCTCCTCTAGCTTTCAAATATGAGAGAAAACATACAACCCTTGACCTTCTGGGTTTGGCTTAGTTAGCTTAACCCAATGTTCTCCAGTTCCATCCATTTACCAGCAAATGACATAATTTCACTCACTTGATGGCCGAATAAAACTCCATTTGCATATATATCACATTTTCTTTATCCATTCATCCATTGATGGACCCCTAGGTGGTTGCATAGTTTGGCTATTGTGAATTGTGTGCATGTATCTCTAGAGTATGCTGACTTTAATTCTTTAGGGTAAATACTGAGGAGCTGACCTATCTCATTGTAATGTCTGGCCAGAGCAAGCCAAATCAGGGCATAAGTATGCGGTGGGAGGACATGGTGGTGAGAGATCTCCCAGGCACCTGACTCCCAGCCCAGGACTGCAAATAGTCACATTACACTCCTGCTCTGACAGGTCAGGACCCTGGGTTAGAGCCTGGCAGACTCCATGAGGAGGTCAGCAACAAGCAGTGACACTCTGGCTTATTCAAATTCCATAAGTAAAGCAAGAAGTGACTCCGCTACAAATGATGAAAGAGAGGTTTTTCCTTTCAGTTTCCCTCTGTTGGCTCAGATTAGTTTCCCTTTGAAATGGCCCAACCTTCAGACAGTAACCTAACTTAGTAAACTCCAGCCTTTGGATGAAAGTGAATTGAGTGTCTTTCTGTAGTGTGGCTTTCTGTTAGCAGTCATGTGTTTCAAAGACACTTCACACACACACACACACACACACACACAAATTGAAAAATGAGCTCTGCTCATGCCAAACACCGCACTTTGATCTCGGGTGTTCCTAAAAGGTATCAAAAGATGAGTCTCATAATAAACTCAAGAATACTACCAATCACCCATCGCTGCAGAAAATGTAGAATAGAATCTTAAATATGCCCTGTCAATAGGAGTTTTCTGTCATCTGCTACCTTTCACGACCACGGGGGTGCGGTGGGGGACAGAGCGTGGCCTTGGGAGATCTGGCCATACAGTCCACGTCGGGTGGGCTGGTTGTCAGAGACCACGGGCCGGTGCACCGGGACGGAACCGAGGCCAGGCCACAGCGTAAGCGCCGCAGAGGGAAAGCCGCGCCGGCCCCGCGGGACGTCGCTCCCGGAAGCCTGGAGGGGACGCTCGGGGCCCGGGCCTGGCCAGCTCCACTGACCCGCCCCAATCCCAGGCGGTCGCGGCTGCTCGGCTCTCGGCAGGAGGGCCGCGCCGGGGCTGGGCGGTGGTGGAGGCTGGCGCGCGGGCCGCGAGCGCCGGGGACGCCGGCCACCGCCTGGCCAGGCTCGCGGCGGGCTGGCGGGCGGCGGGTTATTCATAGAGCAGCCCCGAGAGGGCGGGGGTGGCAGCTTACTTCATCTCGCTCGTCACAGCCCGCCGCTCCTCCGGGAAGTGGCGGGCAGCGGGGCCGCGCCCGGGGGCTTCGGAGCAGGCCTGCGCCCCGCGCCGCGCCTCGCCTCCTGCGCCCGCCCTGCAGGTGCGCGCGTCGCGCGGGCCCGCGCCTCCCGCGCTCGGGGTGCCCGGCCGCCGGGTCGGCGAGAGCGGGGCGCGCTCCCCAGGCCAGGCGCCGCAGACGCGGGGACGCGGGGACGCGCGGCCGCAGGGCCCGGTGGGCAGGCCTCGGGCCACCGCGGCGCGCAGGGCGGGGCCCGGGCAGGCCACGCCCAGGTCCGCGGGGGGCCTCGCGGAGGGCGGGGCTCAGCTGCCTCCCGGGTTAGCGGACGAGGCCGGACTCCCTCCCTCCCATCCTCAGCCTCCCCTGGTCCCGGGCTCTGCTGTCCAGCGTAGGGATGCCTGGCCGCGTCTCCAGGAGATGCACAGCAGCTGATGGTGTCCTGGAGGAGACCGGCAGCGGGTTGCTGGCTCCTCCTCTGAGACCGGGAACCGCTTACCTGGCCTCCCAGGCCTCGCTTTCCCCCACCCTTAAGGTGACCTGCTGGGTCGGCCCGGGGTCGGTATCCACAGGTGGCGGATCTTTTCCTTTCTCCTCTAGCTTTCAAATATGAGGGAAAACATACAACCCTTGACCTTGATCTCCTGCACCTTATTCCAGTGGCCTTCGTCTATACAGTGGGGACAATGAGAGCACCTGCCTCAGGTTGTCGGCACAGGGGGCTGAGTAAATGGCAGCTTGTACCTGTGTGGCTTAAAGATAGACAGCAGAAGATAGTGTTTAAATGGGATAACAGGGTCACTGCCTCTTGAGCAGCACCCCAGCATGGTGATTTCTGTCCTCCATCCCTCCCTCACCCTGCCCCAACCTCCAGTCCAACCTCGAGTCTGCTTTCCTCCCAGCCCTACCGCTCTGCCAGTGCCCCTGATGTCCACTGAAGAGGCTGCTGCTGCCCGCCTCCGTGGCCCTTTCTCCCAACAGATAGCAGTGACCTGGGGCCCGTTAAGGCAGGGCTGCTGCTTCACTGGTCAGTCCAGAGTCCCCTCCTGGACATGGGTACCCTATTCCCACTCTTGGAGCATCTTAGTCCTGTCCCTTCTTCACACCCACCCCCTGGCCACCCCAGGGCCAGAGTCTGCCTGGTCACCTCTGCTGAAGAACACTGGGCCACCCTGGAGAGGGGATTCTGAACTGAGAAAACTTACAGCAGCTTTTTATCTCGGGACAGTTTCCTTAGAGGAGTGTCAGGAACCAGGAGAGGAACCTGGCAACGATGGCCCAGCTACGTGGGGCCAACAGACGTGATTACCACACAGGATGTTGGGCAAGGGAGTTCCAGGAAGACCGGGGAGCAGAGGGACACCAAGCCCTCTGCGCCTCAGCGAGGATTTAGGTCATACCCAGCAGAGTCTGGGGTGGGAATGGGGACAAGATGCCAGGCACCCTCTGGGTGGCTTCCACACCTGGAAGTGAGCAGGAGGGTCCAAGGCATGGGATCAACCAAACAGGACAGGGGTCGAGCTTAGAGCCCTGCCTACATCCCATAGCCCTGTGAAACACAGCTGTGAAAACCGGGACCAGGGAAGGCACAGGTGGGAGTGGACAGGTGCCCAGAGACTGAGATGAACCAAGGGACGTTTCCCAGACTTCTATGCAGCCATCCATCACAGGGTGATCTGTTACCTTGAGAACCTCTTTTAAAATAGCACCCCTCCTCAGAATTCTGTTCCTGTTTCTATTCATCAATAAATCATTATCTTACTGATAAAAAATAAAATAGCCCCCAACCCTGTCAGCTTCACTAGCTTTGTAAGGAAATGCCCCCGTGCCCCCTTCACTGGGTATGGTTGGGCGGGGGCTGAGGAGGGATGAGCCTAGTGTCGCACCTGTTCTCCCAGTAGTCTCTCCTCTCCCACGCCAGTGTGAGATGATCTGCCTCTGCTTCCTCACCTTGTCCCATCTCAGTCTCATCCCACCTCGTGCCTTCTAGTTGGACCTGGGCAATTGTTTCACTGTGTCCACCATGGAAACACGTTGGTCTTGCTACCTCAGACCCCAGCCAAGTGAGTCTTGCTTCCCAGTAACTAAAATTACAGACCTGTCCATGTGGGCCTCGTGATTGGCTCCAGCCCCTTGGCCTCTCTGAAGTTCTGTCCATCCATCTCTGTGCTGACTGCAGCCACTAGACACAGCTGGCCACCAGTACCGCCGTCACCAGGAACCAGGTGTGCCCACAACCCTGTGAAAGAAGCCAGAAGGAAAGAGGGTGCCCCTGGAGGAGGGGGAACCCTGGGACCAGATTGTCTGTGGTTTGTCTCATGCTGCATAAGGAAGGCCCCGGGGCTGGTCATGGAGCTACTTAGGTTTGGATTTTCCTTCCTGGTCTTTGAACTTGGAATAGGCCAAAGTCAGGGTTAACTCAGCCAGCTTCAAACCACGGAAAGTGAGGCCCAGCGAGATGAATGACTCACAGAGATGTCTGTGGAGTTAGAAATAAAGTCACGTTGCAGTTTCTATTTTCAGGTACCACTCCCTAAGTCAGCGCTACTTGCTGGCTCCGTGCTTTTCGCAGGGGGTGGGAGGGGAGGGAACAGGTGCCGTAGATTTCAGCCACATGTAGATCTTCCCATCCCCGGACACGAGGTGTCTCAAAACTTTTTTTTTTTTAATTTTTCACAATTGGCTTCGTAAAGTAATGATGATTTAGTTTTTATTGCTGCCACAACAATTTACCACAATTAAGCACAAGTTTATTTTCTCACAGTTGCAGAGGTCAGAAGTCGGACCTGGGTCCCACTGGGGTGAGGTACTACGTGGAGAAGCCATTTTCTTGTTCACACTGTGCATTAGGCACTTTCTGCCCAGGGCAGAATTCAGTGCCTAGTGGTTTTAAGAATAAAATCTCCATTTTCCTTCCGGCTTCAGCTGAGAGCTATCCCAGCTAGGAAGGTCCTTGGTTTGTGGGGCCTCCCTCCATCTGCTAGGCCAGCAATGGAAGGTGGGGTGCCTCGAATTCCTCCTTCTTTTATCAGGGTCACCTCTGACTCAGCTGGGAAGGGGTCTCTGCTCATTGGACTGGATTAGGGACATCTGTGTAATCCAAAATACTTTCCCCATCTCAGAAGCTGTACCCTTAATCACATCTACAAAGTCCCTTAGCTTCGGCATCTGGACTCCTTTAAGGAGTTATTACTTTGCCTACCACAAATTACAAATTTACAGATGATTCCAGCCCCGCCTTGTGTGTGTGGGTGGGGGGTGGGGGGTGTTCCTGGGAATTGAACCTAGGGCCTTGCACATGCTAGGTGTGTGCGTACTTTTGAGCTCCATCCCCAGCCCTTTCTATCTTTTATTTTGAGACAGGGTCTCACCAAGTTGCCCAGGCTGGCCTTAAACTTGAGATCTTTCTGCCTGAGCAGCTGGAATTACAGGCTCAACCCCTCTTGATTATGCAGGATCTTTATCACATCAATTTTTATAAGAACCTTATTGAGATAATAAGATAACCTTATTCACATTCTATACAACTCACTGACTTAAATGTGCAACTCAGTGGTTTTTAGTATGTTCAGTTGTGTGACCATCTCCACAACCAAGCTTAGAACATTTTCATCACCCAGACAGGGATCCCTGCACCCATTAGAATCACTGCCTATTTCCCCCGAAACTTCTCAGCACCTGGAAATCACTAATAGGTTTTCTGTCTCTATGAATTTGCAGATTCTGAACATTTCATAGAAACAGACCGTACAAATGAGGCCTTTGTGTCTAAACATACCTGTGTCTGTCTGTATGTTTTCAAGGTTCATATGTAATTACAGCATGTATCAGCATTTCACCCTTTCTCGTTGCTAAATAATATTTCATTGTATATTCTTACAATAAATAATTTTTAATAGTGATTAATTGTACTTAAATAAATAATGTTTAATTGCATGGATCAAACACGTTTGCTGATTCATTCATCAGCTGATGGACACTGGGGTTGTTTGTACTTTCTGACTGTTAGAAGCCATGCAGCCATGGACATGTGTGGGCATGTTTTAGGTGGACACATATTTTCATTCTTCCTGGGCATATTCTCGGGCAGGACGAAGGGTCATAGGGTAACCGTATTCTAGCCTCGGAGCCACCATGCTCTTTTCCAAAGTGGCTCCATCTTTCTCTGTTCCCCCGAGTGATGCACAAGGTTCCAGTTTCTCCACATCCTCGTGAGCACTTGCCACCCTCTGAGTTCTGGGTCACAGCCATCTCAGTGGGTGTGAAGGGGCTCCATTGTCACTGTGACTCCCTGACAGCCCACGACGGTGTTTTTCCATGTACTTCTCGGCCATTTGGGCATCTTCTTTGGAGAACTGCTGAGTTAGTTTCTCTGTCCATTTCGGCCGAGCTCAGTTTTCCTTAGTTGTTAGCGTCCCTTCTATATCTAGGTATAAATTCTTTACCAGATACATGATTATTTGCAATTTTTTTCTGCCCTTCCGTGAGTTGTCTTTTTACTTTCCCGATGGAGTCCTTTAAGGTTGAAACATTGTTAATTCTAATGATGGCCAATTTATCTATTTTTCCTTTTTGGCTTGTGGTGCTGGGGATGGGGCCAGGACCCCCCACGTGCAGGGCGAGTCTCTCCCACCCAGCCGCGCTCCCAGTCCCTATTTTTCCTGATCCAATGTCATGAAGATTTTTTCTTGTCTTCTAAGAGTTTAATAGTTTGGGCTATTCTATTTAGGTGTTTGGGGGGTTTTGTTTTCTTTTATTTTTGGTGGTGCTGGGGTTGGAACCCAGGGCCTCATGCATGTAGGCGAGTGCTCTCCCACTGAGCCCCACCTCATACCCCCACGTTGCAGCTTTTGGTCATTTTTGGTTAATTTTTTTGCATGTGATGGGAGGTGGGAGTCTGAGTTCCCTCTGTGGCATGTGCATATCCAGTTGTCCCAGGATGAACTGTTGAACTGTCACATGCTGCTTTTATTCAGAGAGATGCACAATACCAACAGGACCAAAGCACCCGCCCCGTCCAGTGAGACAGACCCTGGCTGACCAAGACCTGGCAAATAAAAGACCCTTTAAAAAGGACTGTCCAGTGAGCACGGTGAGATCTCAGGAGCCAGGGCCATCAGGTCCCGTGGGGGGGGGGGTCCCGTTTGCTCTGCACATGGCACGTGTAACTCTGAGGAGGCTGTCTGCAAGCGGCCACTCGGCCACAGTCTGAAGAGGTCTGCATGCCCTGGGGTGGAAGGGAAGCCGCTGGTGCTGGTGCTGCCTGAGCCAGGTCTCAGGGGAAAGAGCCCCACATTCTGCTTGCAGCTTCCTGGGGTGGGGGCCGTAAAGGGAAAAGAAGAGAGAGATGGGGGAGCAGCTGGCCTGAGTGTGAGCCAGACAGGGACCTGAGTAAGGAAGCGAGAGGCACCTGGACAAGGTCGACACTCCTGGCCTTAAGCTTCCAGGGGGGAAGCTCTTGGCTGGCAGATGAAATGAAGAGACAAAGTGCTGGCAGCCACCGCAGACATCACTGCACCAGCTGGAGCTGCATCGCGTCCTCGGGGCCAGTGTCCATCAGCCTGGGCACCGCCAAGCCAGGGGTGAGCCTGGGGTCTGGGGAAGGACAAGGCACCCTTGCAGGGAAATGTGATGGTCAGCAGGACCTCACGAGACCCAGCCGGCTTCCCGCTGGCTTCTCCAGGAAGCAGACGCTGTCTGTCTTCCCCAGGACTAGACTGCAGTGGCCTGGTCTGGGGCCAGGAGTCTGGGAGCCTCTGATGAGCCGGCAGTTCCCAAGTGTCTGCAGGGTCACCGCAGGGGACAACTCTGCGCTCATCGGCCCCCAGCACTCCTCCAGTCCCAGCAATGCAGGTAAGATGCCCCGCGTTCATTCGACCAATTGCTCGTGCGAGGCACCGTGCTCGGGGCACAGCCTGGGTCAGGAGCTTAACTTCCACTCCAAGCCGGTGTGCAAGGTGGGGGGATGGATAATAAGAAGCAGAACATTGCGAGTGCCACAAAGAAAGTAAAGCCTAGCACTGGGTCAGGACATCTGGCGTGATAGTTGACCTAGACCAAAGGGAAAGAGGTTGGACATGCAGAGATGGCAGAGGCCCCCAGGCCCGGGCATCCCTGAAGAATGGAAAGGTAGCTGAGCCAGAGCACTGAGCAGAGGTGGCTTGAGAGCAGGTGGCAGGGCCTGGGAGCCACCGTGGAAACCCTGGGCTTCATTCTAATTTGTAACAGAAGGCTCTGGGGAATATTAAATTAGAAAGTGACACAACCAATTTTCATTGAGAAAAGTCCTGCGTTCCTGGGTCATGGGCCTGGGGAGAAGCATGGCTGGGCCCATGGTGGAGCCTAGAAACCTGGATGCATGGCTCCGAGGTGCACTGAAGTGTAGGCTTGGGACTGGGAGTGTAACTCAGTGGTAGAGCACCTGCTGAGCCTGAAGAAGACCCCCGCTTCCATCCCCAGCACTGCAAAGGAAAGAAGGAAAAAAGACTGTTACATTTGCAGGCCTCAACAAGAGGGAGCATACCACGCCATGGGGAAGCCACAGGGTAGGTCGGGGAAGAGAGAATAAGTGGGAAACGGAGGCAAGAGCCTGCATTGTGGACTGTGCTGTGAGGAACTGGGAGGCAGGGTGAGCAGTCTCAGGACTGGATATGTGGATCCTGTCAGCAGGCTCCAGATAGAGGGACTGGATTAGTTCTTTTTCAGTTGCTGTAACAAAATACCTGAAACCGGGTCCTTTATAAAGAAAAAAAAGGTTTCCTTAGTTCACAGTTTGGTAGATCTAAGAGCATGATGCCCCTTTGACAACATCACATGTCAAATGGTGTCATAGTGGGAGCACCTGTGAGATGCAGATATCACATGGACAGACAGGAGGCCAGAAGATGGGGAGGGTCAGGATTCCTCCTTTAGAGCAACCCACACTTATGAGAGCAACCAGGGTCCCATGAGAACTACCTCATCCCTTCTGGTGGCAGTGCCCCAATGACCCAATCACCTCCCTGAAGGCCCCACCTCTCAAAGGTCCCACCCCTCCCAGCAACACACCCTGAGGACCAAGTTTCCAACTCATAGACCCTTGAGGACAAGCCACCTAGATCATGGCAGGGGGCTGCCCTTTGTTGTCTGTACGGTCCTGGGGATAGAAGTGGTGAGCTGTGGGCTCTGAGTGGGTCAGTTTGCATATGAGAGGGTCTTCCGGCAGGTTGCTCATAATTCCCAGTAACTGGTTGGACCTGAGAGGGACAGGCTCTCAGAGTCCGTGAGGCCCAGGTGGCAGAGACAGAAAGGCGCGGTTCACCGGAGCGTCCCTGTATTTTGCAGAAGAAGATCGGGAGAGGAGACTAATGGGACTCGCCAGTGGGTCTCCCAGCCGAGAAGGCACAGGGCCCACGACGTGCCTGGGCTTTGGGCTTCGGCAGTTGGCTCCCCTCGCTCTCTCGGGGCAGGAGACACAGCTGCCCTCGTAGAACCTGGACTCTCCAAGGGGAGCCCAGCCTCAAGGAGAGCCAGAGGGCCAGTCAGGTCAGCAGCACCAGGTCCCTGAACAGGAGGAGGCCTGGTCTTAAGTGACAGATGGTCGCTTGAAAGGAATGAGGATGCAAAACTTCCTGTGAGCCATTTAGAAGCCACCCTGGGCTTACCATTTCAGCAGCTATGATTTCCAGGTGGCTCTCCCCTGTCCAAGGCCACAGCCAGGTCCCTGAGGCCACAGCCCAGGAACTGGATGCTTCTAGATTTGTGATAGGAGATGCTGTCATTTGATGCTAAATGTCCTTCAAAGGTCCATGAGTTAGAGTCTTGGTCCCCTGGGTGGCATTATTAGGAGGTGGTGGCACCTTCGAGAGGTGGGGCCTAGTGGGAGGTCTAAGGTATTTGGAAGGGAGCCCTTGAAGGGATCATTGGGACCCGCCTCTTCCCCTTCTGCTCCCCAGCCGTGGCTTGCAGCCGTGGCTTGAGAAGTCTTGCTCCCCCCCGCATGCTCCCACCCTGATGCCCTGTCTCATCACAGGCCAGAAGCAACAGGGAACCATCACGGACTGAAACTCTAAAGCATAAGCCCAAGTAAACCTTTTTTCTTTATAAGTTGATTTTCTCCGGTACCTGTTACAGTGAAGGAAAACTGCCGGCACAGGGACCTCTTTGTAGCAGTTTAATGGACGCCTTTCCGACATGCAGCTCTTGACCATGGAAATAATGCCTTCCAGCCTTTTTTTCTTTTTTTTTTTTTTTGAGAGGGGTCAGGGGTTATTCTATTAAATTCAGTGACAGAACCAGTAAATAACAGTTAACTCTTTTTAAAATCAAGATTAAGAGACTAGAGTAGTTCAGGGTGCAGCTCCCTGGTGGGGCGCTTGCCTAGCAGGTGTGAGCCCTGGGTTTGATTTCAGTCCTGAAAAAGAAAAAGAAATGGGGCCCCTGTACGACACCAAGTGGACGTTCAGTAAAATGTGATTCGTTTGGAGGCTCAGCCTCCACGGAAGGCTGGACGGGAATGGAGATGTCCCTAGAGAAGCCTCAGGAGCTCTTCCCTAGGACGTAGCCTGGCCCTGGTGAGCGACTGAGTGAGCGGGTCCTGGTCCTGCGGTGGGCGTTCCCAGGAGCCCCCGCTGCTGTGCACGTCCCCCGCAGCCACTGCGCAGGGAATAGTGACGGCTGCTGAGAAGTCTGTGTGGTGGGGGCGGGTGAGGACGGACGGTGTGGCCTTGCTGACCAAGTCCTTAGGCCCTGGCACAGTCCCGTCCCATGGAGATGGCCGTGGACACCTGCAGACATCGTCGTTCACAGGAGAACAGCTGTGGTGGTTTTCAGCCTTTCTGTTTTGTGGGGAGGGTCTGCCAACTAGACTCTAATCACTCGGCCCCTCCTCAACACCATTGTTAGCTGAAAGATCTTTGTCAGATCCACTGTTATTTTTTACGTACGTGAAGTCACATTTGGTTGTGCATCGAAGGATGCTAGCAAGAGAATGGAAAGACAGCCCACAGAAGGGGAGAGAAATATTTGGAAACCGTCAGCTAAATGTGTAGACTAAGTAGGGTAGCCACACAATGGAGTATTACTCAGCCATGAAGAGGAATACAGTTCTGACACAGGCTACACTACAGGTGAACCCTGAGGACTTTGTGCTAAATGAAAGAAGCTGATCACGGCAGACAAATTACTGTGTGATTCCACTCCCGTGCCATCCCTAGAGTGGCCAAAGTCACAGGGACAGTCAGGAGAACGGGGGGGGCCGGGGCTAGGAGGAGAGGCAGGGGATTTGTGTTTAATGAGTACAGTTTCTGTTGGGGAAGATGAAGAAGTTCTGCAGGTGGAAGGTGGTGACGACCTCTCCACACTGAATACTCTGAATTATAAATTTTCAAATGATCAAAATGGTAAATTTTATATTTGTCTATTTTATCATATTTACTTTTGTGCAGTGCTGGATCGACCTGGGCCTTGTGCATGCTAGGCAAGTGCTCTACCACCAAGCTACACCTCCAAACCCACATTTTTCTTTAATTGCTTAAAAAAAAGAAAGTAAAAGCACCTCTGGGGCAGCATCCCACAAGGCAGAAGCAGGAGTCATGGGTTTGTGCAGTTTTTTTTTTCTTGAACCTCCTGGCTCTTGCGCTCTGGGTTAGGAGCCCAAGACCAGTGGTCTTCCCTCTACATTTGTGTGGAGTTTTATTGCTGGGACAGCGGTCCTATCCACGTGGCAAACACAGGGTTCACGTCAAAGGTCCAGTTCTCGTCTCCATTTCTGTGTCCCTTCAATGCCTGGAAGAGGCCTGTGCCACCTGTATTTTATTTGATTTATTTACTCAACGGTATTGGGGCTAGAACCCAGGGCCTAGCCCAGGCTAGGCTTGCGCTCTGCCTCCGAGCTCCCTCCCAGCCCTTTTTATTTTCTATTTTGGGACAGGGTCTCACTGAATTGCCCAGGCTGGCCTCTAATTTGTGATCCTCCTGACTTGGCCTCCCGAATAGCTGGGATTGCAGACGCCAGCCCACCTGCAGGTTTGTTGTAGAGGGTTCGTTACATGGTAGCTTAAGTCAGACACTTTGCCTCATGATGAGTCTGGTATGGAAGCATGTTGAGTCCCTGGTACAAAACGAAAGGCACATGGATTCCAACGTGCGCCAAGATCTCTGAAACGCTTCTTCCCAGAACCCATGCAAAGGGCGAACAGGACAACAACGTTCTCCTGACTCTTCTAGGGTTCAGTGTCCTGTGGATGGAGCCTCTGGTAAGCTTATCTCTGCCAAGTCCTGACGTTGGGCAATGTTAGCAGGAAGCTGCGGGTCCTTGAAGGAATTCGTATCACAAATAGAACATTAATGAGCAGTGGCTTTCGGGGGAACTAGCTCCAGTAAACAGGTACTTAGAGGTGAGGCGGGAAGTGTGAAGGCAGATCTAATTAATGCATGTGCTAATTGTGCCAATCGCAGTGGGGAGAGGAACCCTAGCAGATATTTTAAAAGCTTTGCAGGTAGCTGGTGAGTTGAGCGAGTGGGATTCCTGGGGCTGCAGAAGACTTCGTCTCCCGGGGCTGGTGCAAACCATTCCAATGTTCTTATTGGCCTTTTCTTCTCCAATTATGATTTACAATGTTCAGTCCCATAGAGAAATCGGAACCCCAAAATGGCAGCTTCTCCCCGGGGGAAGGGACCTGGTGAGAGGTGCCATTTCCCCACCTACTGGCTGTGCTTTAGAGAGGGGGACTGGGAGGCTTAACTTGTCCCTCAAGGCTGGCGCTCCTGCCCCCGGGGTTGGCAGGTGTTTCCGCTTGTGTCACAAGGGACACAAGGGACACAGGGACAAGAGTCTTTAACGGCTGTTCTTCTGATTGCTGTGACCACGCGGCCTCTGGCTGGCCTTTAACTTGTAATTCCGCCCCCAACTTCTGGAGATGAGATGCTAACCCCCAGACTTCCTCCCCATCCCCCTGGAAAAATCTAAGACTTCCCAGACTCCAGCCTGGGTCCTCGGACCCAGGACAGGCTCGGGAAAGAAAGTCACCGCCAGGGGCCGCTGTGGCCGGACGCCTTTCCCCACCCTTAGGTCCCTGGGTGGGAATGGCTTCCAGGCTGTGGAATTCAGAGCCTGGGGGAGGCTGCCTGCTCTCTGGCTTCCCCACTAGGGAGAGACATCTCGTTCCTCCCCGAGATGGCGATACCCACGAGACTCTGGCCCCTTGCTCTAAAACACATTCTTTCCTTAACCCCAAATCTGCTGAACGGAGTTTCTTCTTCAAAGAAGACGTTGAGCTAAGGGATGCCCCCCATCCCCGGACGCCCACTTTTGCCGGTGAGCCAGGTCCTCCACACCTGCTGGAGTCAGGATTGGCCAGTGCCTGAGTCCTGGGTCTCCCGCTGACATGGAGCCTGCGTCCCACTTCAGTGTCCCGTTATGTGCACTTCTACGACCCAAAGATGGAACGCAAAGTCAGCATTTCTCTTTCTCTTTTGTGTTTTCAGAGTTGGGGACGGGGGCGGAGCTCAGTGGCAGAGCACATACCCCACATGCATGAAGGCCTGGGCTCAATCGCCAGAATCAGCACCACCATCCCCCCCAAAAATGCAGATCTAGAAGGTGAAAAATTGTCAGCAGAATTTAAGGGACCCAGGTGAGGCACGGAGCAACTTCAGGAGACCCAGGAAACTGCTTAAGAATGCAAGTCGGTTAAAGTTCCAGTTAGTCAAGGTCTTCACAGCCCACAGGGCACCTCGCGAGGCTTCTCCGCTGGTGAGTTTTGTCAGCGATGCTGATGACCTCACAGGTGTCCTCCTCCTGTAGGTACCACAGCACGGGTGCCATCTCTCACCTGATTAGGAAGGGCTGGGCGCCTCCTCTGGTCCTCTGGGCGCACACCCGCGAACCCAGCCCTGACAGGCCCCCTCACCTGTCCTTGGTCTCCCAGTCCCCAGCACAGCGCCTGGCGCGTGCTAGAGCTAGACAAAGCCTGCTCCCAATTACCCCCCGGGGAGGGAGGGGGAGAGCCGGACGCCAGGAACTTATTCTTCAAGGAGTTTATGCTTCTCCTTAAAGAAAATCTTTTAATTGGATTTTAGATATAAAAAATTCCATCTGCTGCTTTATTTTATCACTTTCTGTTACATGAGATGCTGCCCTTGGTGGCTTAGAAACACAGTGAGCGATGGCAATAAAGTGACACAGCAGGCACATTAAATCTGCTGTAGTTTAAAAAGTGGACCCTGACATGCCCCACTAGAAGGGCAGGTTTCATCATAGGCGAGGTAAGAGCTCGGCATTCCACCGAGGCAACTTGCCTGTCCAACGTCCACTCTCCCCGAGTAACAGGCGCATGTGGTTGGCAGTGGGGTGACACGACGTTTCCAGACTTCTCTTTCAGTTGCCACAAGGATAAGTTCTAGCCAATGAGACGTAAGCAAAAGTTATCAGGTAGAACATATAAAAACAGAGACAGGTGGCGAGCGTGTGTGTGTGTGTGTGTGTGTGTGTGTGTGTTCATATTCTTCTTCCCCTTATCTCTTGTTAATGAAACAACTAGAGCTCCGGCAACTCTTTTGGCTTAATGAGGTGACTGTGAGAATGAAGTCACAGGCTAAGGATGACAGAAAAGGAAGGTAGGAGGAGCCAGGGTCCCTCCTGACAACACCGAGTAGCTGCCAGAGACCTCTTTTTTGGTACCAGGGATTGAACTCAGAGGCACTCGACCACTGAGCCACATCCCCAGCCTTGTTTTGTATTTTATTTAGAGACAGGGTCTCACTGTAAGTTGCTTAGTGCCTTGCCATTGCTGAGGTTGGCTTTGAACTTGCGATCCTCCTGCCTCAGCCCCCTGAGCTGCTAGGGTTACAGGTGTGCACCACTGTGCCTGGCTTGGAGTATTTTTAAGTGGTGGGGAAATGAGGTTGTATTTTGTCTAAGATGTTATTCCCTGCTCTGTCCCCAATACAGTTCTCACGGATCCCGTTAGAACGGATCACTTGGGGACCAATCATTTTATTTTCCCCACTTGGGAAGGAAGTGTCTGTAGCCTGCATTGCGCATCTTGTCTTCTCAAACGAAGAATATAGTGAACATATGGTTCTGGGTAAAATACCAGATGCCCAATTCGATCTGAATTTCAGATAAACAACAAATAATTCTTTAGGAAAAGCATATCCTAAGTTTTGCACGGGACACACTAATACTAAAAGATAACTCACAGCTTTCCTGAAGTTTGGATTTAACGAGGAGTCCTGTGATTCAGTCGGCTAACTCTGCCAGCCCTCACCAAGCAGAGGACTTCTCTCTGTCCCCTCTGGTGCAGGGCGTGGTGAGGATGGAGAGCCCACCAGGGTCTGTGTGGCTCTCGCCCCTGTGATGTGGGCCAGCCGGCCGTGTTCTGCACCCTCCCTCCGGAGACTGTCCTGTCTCTTCCTGGGGCACAGCTTGCCCGTAGACTGCTCTCGGCAGTCTGTCTGTCTGTCTGCCACGGCCTCTTCCCTATTTATTCATTGATTTTTATTCTTACCTTGGTCCTGGGGATCAACCCAGCGCCTCGCATGGCTGGCCAGCCCTCCACCCCGAGTTCCACTCCAGCCCCTGGCCATTTATGACGCCCCCCAGTAACCTGGTGACCACGTTCAGAGCTGGTGCCCTGAGCAGCTCCAAGTGCCCCTACTTTTTGCTCCGGGTCGCTGACCCTGTCTGAGTTTGGATTCCCTCCTGTAGAGTTAGGGGAGAGTGGGAGCAGCAGCCCTGTCCCCTGCTAGGCACTCAGTGGAGGGACTGATCACTGTGGGGTGAGCCCAGCGACCGGAAAACCAAGGCAGTGAACAGGCTCTGAGCAGAGGGCGGTCCTGCGGCCTCTGGAGCCGTGGACCGGGGTGGGCGGGGCGGGGGACGGAGGAGAGGCCCTGAACTTGAAGGAGAGCTGAGGGGCAGGTGGGGCCCACCACAGCTGGGGCGGAGGACGGGGTGTGTCTGGAACAGGCTGAGTCCTGCCCCCCTAAATCCACGTACTGAAGCCCTGATTCCCAGGACCTTAGAATGCGATTCTACTTGGAGATGGGCTCTTTCCAGAGGTCATTTTAAGGACCCCAAAGGAAGCTGGTGCTACAGAGTGAGCAAGAGATGAGGGTACCCAGGGGAGGCTGAGGCCAGAGTCCAGACCTCGCAGCCTCGTGGCTTGGTGAGGCCGGTGGGTTTTGTGCTGAGGCGAGGGGCAGCTCTGGAGGGGCACGGTGCTGTGCATCAGGGAAGGGCAGGGTGACTTCCCCAGGCCATAACTGAGAGTGTGCTGTGGGCTCCTGGCAGCCAGCTGTCAATCACGGGGGCAAAATAGAAGTCACCAGGAGACTTAGAGGTCATAGATTCGCCTGGAATTTCCCGTCCCTCCAGAGGAGGCAGGGAGCGTTCCTCCCATCCCCTATTCATTTACACCTATTTATGGAGCCCTACTGTGTGCCCGGCAGGACTGGGACAGGTGAGGACTGCAGCAGCCAGCCTCTCTGATGCCAGGCAATAGCATTCCCGTGCAGGGGGCCAATAACAACCACGTACATGTGTAAGGTCAGTGCCGAGGGATGGGTCGGGGCAGGGGACTCGGTGACGCGGCGGTGCTGAGGGGCCATTTTGAAGAAAACTGGCCCAGGGAGAACTCTTTGGTCAGGGATGTTTAGGGACAGACCAAGTGGTGTGGGCTCCGTGACAGAGAGAAAAGTACTCATGGGAACCACAGTGACAATGTCAAGGACCCCAGAGGGCCTCCCTGCAATGAAGGTAGCTTCCATTTGGTTGCAAGGGCTTAAGAGGTACCCATTGTTCCTTCACCTTTAGGGCACCTCCACCTTCCATTAAACACAGACAACCTTGGAAAGAATGTCCCGGGAGCCGTTAACCCCAGCACCTTCAGCATCTTAGCAAAGTACATGAACAAATGGACACCGGGCTGACCTTGAGTTTGGTTCAAGGACAAAGAAAAGGCAGAACAGATTCTGTCCAGCGTGGATGGAACTGTCATCTCTTCTTGGCTCTGCGCATACTACACGCTCAATAAACATGATAAAATGGACAGGTGAGAAAAGCCCACGGAGTGCAGACGAAGCCTGGCCCCAGGTCTTTGGAGACATAGTTCTGCTTAAACACACCAAGAGCCACCGCAGAGCTGAGGAAGAAGCAGGAAACATCTGGCCTGTTTGGTTTGGCAAGGTTCTCACTGGTCATGAAAGGGTTTGGCTTTGTCACCCCCATGCCCTCCAGGGTAGCACTTCCACACATAGCCATGGTCATGGTGAACTAGGGGAGGATTCGGGGTAGGCAAGCCTTTCTCTTCTACTGACAGTGAACACCACCATCTCCTTCCCCGGCCCCGGGGGGCTGTGGTTTTGTGTTGGTGGAGAAAAGGCCGCGTGCATCAAAGAAAGCTTTACTCATCCGGAAAGAAAAGCCACTGTGACGCATTCCCATCCAGTCCCGATCCAGATGCTTTGCCATCTAAAGGCCAAGGGGCTTTTTGTGATTTAAGACGTAGGGAATCTTCCAGTGCAAGGGCAGTGCTGACTTAGCGAGCCCAGCCGGGCTCCAGGGAGGCCGCTCCGGGCTATTCGAGGGCTCCACCTCATCCTGAGACAGGAAAGACCCTGACACTGGCTCTAGAGCTTCTATTTTAGAGCATCTTCCAGGCAGATGATCACTTTCTCTAGTTTAACCTAGTTTTCTCCTGCTGTTACTGAAAATAAAAGAGACAGTGGGATTACTGCATGTCAACCTCGAATGACACAGGCAGTGAGGAGACCTTGGCTGGGTCTGCCTTTGGTAGACTGTTCGTTGACACTCAAACAGGAGCTAGACTGCACCCACATTTTTTTTTAAATCGAGGTCTAAGTTGACAGGGTCATTTACATGCTAGAGCTTGGTATTGACAAAAGGGAAGGGCCACCAGGTTTGTCAAAATGTGGCATGGAAAAATGTCAGTCTAACACAAGGACCTGAGAGAAGTAGTTTCTGCTATCTTTTTTGATGTAAAAAATGAAGGCCCCGGCCAGGTGTGGTGGCACACACACCTGTAATCCCGGCTGCTCGGGAGGCTGAGGCAGGAGGATAGTGAGTTGCCACTCAGCAACTTTGCAACCCTAAGCAATTCAGTGAGACCCTGTCTCTAAATAAAGAAAGGGCTGGGGATGTGGCTCAGGGGTTAAGCTCCTCTGGGTTCATCCCCAGGTACCAAAAAAAAAAAAAAGATTCTTCTTCATTACTGACCTGACAGGTATTTTGTTAATCACTACTGACCAAAAGGGATAGGTGTGCAGGGACATCTCACCTCCGTTCTCAAGCTTAGGACAACCTGGGGTGCTGATCTGCACAGTGAACTTCTTTCCTATGTAGCCAAAGGCAGCAGAGGCCATTTCTGTTGAGGATGGCAAAGGAGGATGCCCAAAGTGTATATCCCCAAATGCCCAGTGAATACCAGGAAAAGACACAAAGCAGAGATGGTGGTTAGCTAAAAAATCAATGGCATAAAATTGAGACGGAGAAAAATCAGCAGACCCAGCATGATTAAGCAGAAGTATAGTTAAGAGCACAGATTTTGGAGCCAGATGGCCAAAATCCCGCCACCTATCAGCCGTGACACCCAGACCTCCTTGGGCCTCGATTTCCTCAGCTAACCTGCCTCAGAGGGTGTTGTAAGAATTAAACACGTCAATACAGAAAGCACTAGAAAGCGGCCGAGCATTCTGTGGACGCTTGTTAGCTATCCATTTCTCAAATGGAAGGGGTCTAAAGGTCGAGATAAGATTGGAGCCCTCCATGCCATTTTGCTCCCATGAAAAATTTCACTGGAAGAGGGAGTGGACTGAATTATGGCCCCCAAAAGATGTCCAGTTGGAACACATGAACATGACCTTATTTGGAAAAAAAGGCCCTAAATTCAATGTGTCTCTTTAAGAGACCAGACACAGTGAGAAAGGAGGAAGGCACACAGAGGGACATGCCAGGTGAAGGCAGAGACAGGTGGGAGGGACGTGTCTCCCACCGAGGACCACAGAGGACCACCACTCCCACAGGGAACTGGGGAGAGGCCTGCAGCAGATTCTCCTCAGGGCCTCCAGAAGGGGCCAGCCCTGTCCAGACTTTGGCCTCCAGAAACGGGAGATAATGGGTTTCTGTTGTGTGAAGTCACCGTGTCTGGGGCACTTGATTAGGGCAGCCGGAGGAAACGAACAAGGGCCCCATTCTGGGTTTCAACACTGGTGGGGACAGACGAACTGCTTCCTCTGGCTGCAAGACAACTCCTTGGTGTTTTCCCCACTTTGAGTTGAAGTCCCTTGGCTTAAGTCTGTCACTTCCTCAACCGGGGAAACTGAGCGGCAGCGCAGAGGTGACTTTCAAGGTCACTAGAGAAAGCGGCAGAGGCAATCCCTCACCCAAGAGGGTCTGATACACCGTACAAAGACGCCACACAACCAAGACTCTGAAGACCCAGATTCTAACCCAAGTTCTGCCTCTTACTCTCCATGTGCCCGTGAGCCAGGTCCTGTGGCAATACTTGGCTTTGAGCTCTCTGGGGTCCCTTCCACCCTGATATCCCAGGAGACTGCAGCACCCCTCTCCCCAATCACAACCAGGTAGAGGCGCAAGAAGGACGAGTGACAGCCCGGTGGTGGCTGGTGCTGCTCTGTCCACCAGCACAGCGCACGCCGCACAGCCTCACCTGCCTGCCAAGGCCCCTGAGCCAGGAGGGTGGGTGAGGGCAACGGCGCAGGGCTGTACCCGTCTTGGCCACAGCGCACTGCAGCATCTCCCAGGCAGGATGCGGGCAGCAGAACCTCCCCTCCTAGTCTGTACCGAAGAGAGTCACATGCTCCTGGTCTTAATTCAGTAACAAAATGTACAAGGAATTGATGCAATTGGTCCTTTTGGACAATTTATTAAGAAGGAGGGTTTTAACACTCCCCCAACACACACGTGCGCACACACACATTCTCCTTTACCACCCTTTCTTAGACTCTGAGTGTGTAATAAATTCGAAACCTGGGAACACCTACTTCCCCTCTCGCCCTCTTCCAGCTCTCCCCGTATCTATTCTGCATAATCCCTTGTGGATTATATTAGAATGTGCTATTTTAACCGTATCTACATTTAAAGTGCTTCTCTCTGCTGGAACTTTCCCGGTTAAATTCCCGTCTCTCTTTTAGATATTGACTTGCACAGAGGCAGGAGCAGAAACTTTAAAGAATCACAGATGTGTTGGGGCAAAATTGACACTGGGTGGCCTTCTTGAACCTTTCACGCTTAAGCATGTTTTTAAATGGGATTTTCTTGGAGGAAAACAAAAACACAGGTTTCCCAAACTGCTGAGAATTTACCAGTGGGTAGAGAGGAATTTTCCTCTTCTTCTCCCTGGTCTGCCTCTGCCCTGGAGCAAAGTAACGGTCTGAAGCCAAGCAGACTGCCCGTTCCTGGGCAGCAACTCCCATCCTATAACTTCTGAACAAGTCCCACCTTCTCCAAAATCAAGGCTGACTGGCAGATTCTGCAGAGTCTTCTTTTTTGCAAGAAAAGCATCTTCAGGTGAACAAATCTAGGAGGTGGAGCAATGCCGTGGACCTAGTTGTGAGGACTCACGGGGAGGGAGGAGGCTCTTTGGAGATGCGTCTACAGGAGTGGACATCCTGCAGTGTCAGGGGTTTAAATTAAACTGGGAGGAGGGGAGAGACCAGCCCCGCCGCCCGCCCGCAGTGCTGGTTCCTGGCATCATTTAGGTGCAGGGACCCAGATGACACTTCTGATTTTGGGTCCTGCCTTTCCAGCAGCAGTCTGCAACTTGCCGGTTTCCGGGCAGGACGACAGCCGTTGAGCAGAAGGCAGAGGTAACTTTCAGGGAGGGGTGTGATGATTTCGGGGTACAGAACAGCTCGTTCAAATGCTCCTTAGGTGGCTGGCAGAAAGATCCCCTCTCCTTTGGGCTTTTTCTGAGGCTTTCTCCTCTAAGAAGCCGGAATCCTCTCCCTACACCATGCAGAAACTCTGGCCTCAATGAACTCCGTTCCTGGTTCTTCCCCGCATGGCTTTCCGGCAGAGCAGTGTAGAGAAAGCTGAGTCAGTTGCTCCTGGGAGTCAATTTTAAAATGATTTTTATAAAGCCGTTTCAACTCTTTTTTTTGGGGGGGGGGGGAAGGAAGGGGGGTTCTTTCTCAGGTTGATCTCATGTTTGCACCTTGTGTTTTAATTAAGCTACAATGAATATTAGTTGGTGGAGGAAATCGTGGTGATGGTTTTATGATTTTTTAAAAAAATCCTACTCCATTGCAGTTGCGCTGCAGTCCCAGCAACCTGGTTTAGCTGCAGAGGCTCTCGCCGCGCCGTCCTCTCTACCCTTGCCGGAGTCTGAGTGTCTGATCCTCACCCGAGGACTGCTCCAAGCACCCCGCCACGCACGGAGCCCCATCTCCTTGCCCACCTACCCTCTGCAAAGGACCCCGGTAAGCGAGCTGATGTCGGGGACACTTGGGGTTTGGAGGAGAATTTGGACACTGCAGCTTTAAGAATGCCGTACTGCGAAATCTTTCTCCTTCAAGTGACTGCAGAACCGCAGCAGCGGCGGCGGCGGCGGCGGCGGCGGCAGTGGCTTGGGGAGGAGGAGGAGGGGGAGGAGGAGGAGGAGGGCTCGGGGAGACGGAGGAAGGGGATGCCCAGTCCCTCCTGGTCAGCTTGCTGGACACCTCGGACCGGGGAGCTCTGAGCCCCAGGCAAACCCAAAGCGCAGCCAGGACGTCCCCTTTGGTTAGTTTCCGTCTCCCCCACGCCGGGGGCGGGGACCCCGCAGACTTACTGAGGAGTTGACGCTCAGTCCCCGGCGGGTGCGTGGCGTCCGCCGCGCGCGTCCGTCTGGCTCTTTAAGCGGCGTGGGATGGGGCCGGGGAGGCGGGTCCGATCTCGGTGGCGATCCTTCTCCCGCCTGGCCGAGCCCTGGGGACGCCGCGGCAGCCTTCGCCCAGGGCGGACGTTTCTTTTTTTTTTTTTTTTTTTTCTTTTTTTTTCTTTTTTGGATGTTACTGAGATGAGCTTTGGAGGGAAACTCGAAAGAGGATGATTTGTGACCGTAGGGGCGGAGACTGCAGCGTTTAAGAGCGGTGAACCCCCTTCCTGGGTCGCAGGTGTTGAGAGTGGCTGCCTGGGGTGCAGGCGTGGGGGAGGGGCTCCACAGGGGCGCGTCTAGACGGACCGCGCTGAGAGCAGCAGCGTATCCTGGGAAGAGGCACAAGCCACCTGAGTTGTGCGTCTCTGGGACCCAGACTCCTGTGGGCCCGGCCAAAAATCCTCCCCAAAGCTGACTGCTGCCTCTGTGGGTGGGCCAGCACTGCCGGGTGGCTTTCCCAGACTCCATGGTGCGTGAGTCCAAGTCTGCATTGGAGGTGAGGTCCTGCAGTGCCAAGGGTGGCACCTGCCCATGCGGTCCCAGATATCGAAAGATTCTTCCCAAAGAAATGTATCTTTTGACAAAAAATTCTATAGTACAACAGCTCAAAAGATGAGCAGCAGACCTCTTGGATATAAAGGATCCAGGTGAGCCCAGGAAACAGCAAGTGGGTGGTAACAGCCGAGGATGGCAGAGGGACATGACCTCCGTGGTATCTGCATTGTTCTGGTGCTCCCCATAGAGAGGAGCCAGGTGATAAGTCACATCCTTAGAAAACCTGTCTGCGCTCTGCAGGGAATGGCAGGCACTGAGACTTCTTGGGGCATGAGAGGTACCCGTACCAAATGCTCCAGGCATTTGGAGAAATGTGATCCCATAGACTAAGATTATATAGGCCTTGGACTGCATAATCGTCTAGTCTGGAAAACCACTCTGTGGGCCCAAAGCAACTCCCTCCCCCCAAGTTCGGAGTATCTTCCTACTGGCTGGCTTCACACTGCTCATTCTCTCCTGATAGCCCATCTTCTCGCTTCATTTTTAAGTACATTCCCTGTGTATTTAAAATCATCTTTGTCTTCTACCCATTCATCTGCAGCAATTTTAATTTTCCAGACTAATATCCTTGGGTGCAACTGATTTTGAGCACAGAGCACCCAAATGAGTCCCACAATAGCAGGGTCTTTTGGATTTACCATTGTGTGAGGCTAAAGATGGACCCTCCCTTGTGCACCATTAGGATCAACCCTAGCCCACCCCAGCCCCTCTCTTCAACCCCAGGAGCTCTTAGGATGGGCCATCTGTCCCTGGACTTGTACTTTCTCCTCCTCAAGGAATGGAGGTTTTCAGTGACCCTGGACAGCAAGAGAATGAAGCTGACAGGCCCAGACACCTCTCTATTCCGTGCCTCCCTGCACAGCCTGGATGACAGATGAGCATCTTTTCTATCTGGAATTAGCCAAAGGAAAGGCCTGCTGGCACCAGCTGCAAGGCAAATGCCACTGTGGTCCCCAGCATGCAGTCTGTGTCTTCTAACCTCTGGCCGCCTATGAGGAGGTCAGATGAGACAGGAACTTCACAAATGTGCTCTGAACGGGAGCAGGTGACCCCTGAGCCCAGTCCTGACATTGCTGAGGCTTGTGAAATGAACTGCTCACACTGTGAAGTGAACAAGCAACTGCCTGGCTGCAAGAGGCCTCCTTCCTTTGGCAGGCACCGTCAGGGCCTAGAGTGACCAAATTGAGATGACTGGGAAAGGAGGTGCAGCAGCCAAGGTGACACAAACCCCTTAGGGATGGGCAGGGTGGGGGGAGCTTGGCCTCTGCAGCCCTGGACACCTTCAGTTCTCAGGCAACAGAACAGGGAGGCCACAGCGGAGAGCTAGGCAGGCAGGAGATGAACCAGGACAGGAGGGCACAGTTTTCCAGGTTTTCTGAGGCAGGAAGTCCAAGTGGTGACAGCCACTACTCACCCACATTACCTGCACGTGGGGCTGCCCTTGTTCCTGCCCACGAGTCAGATCTCATGACCTTGCACTGGGCACCACTGTCATTATCTGGGGGCTTATGTGGGCCTGAGTTGGGCTTGAAAAAGAATTCTGTCTTTCCATCCGCCGGAGTTCTCGGAGCTGGACGCGTTATGGTGCAGGAATGTAGAGGCTGGTTCCCCAGTTATCAGGGGCATGAATGCCAGGGGCTGCCGAAGGTGCATGTTTGGGTTCGAGATTGCCATCCATCCCGCGCACAGACTCCCTGGAACACCTCCCAATGCGCCAGCGCTGACTCAGGGCCCTCTCGCCAGCTCTCTCCTTCCACCCGCGTCAACTGCCCCAGCATTGGCCAGCCAAGCCCTTGCCGCTGGGTTCTCCCGGGCTCCTTGCGCAGGGGCAGTTGGAACCCAGGCTGCAGCAGGCCCTCCCCCGCCCTCCCCGCCCGGGCCAAGTCAGCAGTGCTGACGGCTGCGGGGCTGCGGGGCTGCAGCGGCGGCGGCGATGCGGAGACCCTGCACCACTGCTGGGGCGGGCGCCCGCGTCCCGACGGCCACCTCCTGGCGGCTGCGCGCAGCCCGCGCCGCCGAGACCAGACCTGACGGCGGCGCTGATTGGTGCAGTGAGTGAGTTCCCTGCTTTATTTAGACCACCTTTTCTCAGGACAGTACTTCGCTGGAGTTGAGGGCTGGGGCAGGAGACAGGCTTCCCGGGCGAGAAGGATGATAAATGGGGAGTTCTGCTCCTGGGTGCCGGTACCCACTGGCTTGCTCATCTTGAACCCACCAAGTCCACAGCGCTTGGGAATGAGCACCCATCAAGTGCGGAGCTGCTTTGGGAAACTCCAGCCACCAGCCATCAACAAGCCGGACCCTCGGAAGGGTTAGGAAGGCTTTGCGAGGAGCCAAAGGAAGCTGTGCCCCCTGCCCTGGCTTTGGAGCTCCTACTCTGAACCCTGGACTCCAATTTGGAAGACAAGGATGCCCTTCTGGTTGGGGGGTAAGGAAGAGATTCCCAACTCAGGCATCTTTTGGGTGAGGGCAAAGGGACCTTCTGGGACCCGGTTCTTGAGTGCACCCACTCGGCATTTCTGGGACAGCCTATGGAGACAGAGGCTCCAACGTGTTGGGGGAAAGGCTTTTCCCCCCTTATGTCATGTAGTTAGTCATAGAAGGTTGAACTTGGATGTAGTGGAAGTCCAGCTTCCCCTGCAGAGGAAAACAGAGCCAGCAAATGTGGGTGGGGTCCAGTAGCTTCTGACCCTTAGGGTCATGTGATGCGCTTAATGTGGCAGGAGTTAGGAGCCTGGGGACAGAGAGGGCAGCCCCAGGGCGTCTAGACAGCACCTTCTGCCCAGCATGGCAGCCTCTGGTCCATTTTTATTTATGCCAGTGGCATGAAAATGCTTCCCAACTAATCCCCAGGGCCCCTTCTTGGCAAAAGCCCTGTCTCCCGGCAAGATGGGAAGTGATGTCAGCTGCGCACACCGACGGGCTCTTCTGGGGTTGCTCACAGTTGTGAGACAGTTTGGGGACTGAGGCCTCTGGATGTCCAGACCCTGAACTTCTGCTGGAAGAACTTCCACCCGGGTGGCTGCTTTTCCCTGTGCCCCTGCTTTAGGTTGAGTGTCTCCACCATGGTGGCTGCCCTTGGAACCTGCATTGCGCCAGGAGGAGGGAGGTTGACGAGGAGGAGGAGTTGGAGGTGGAAGGGTGGTGGGGCCTGCAGAACCTGCTCTGCACTGATGACATCAGTTTGGGGGCTCACTGGGGCCCGTGGCTGCCTGGGAACTGACACCAGAAGCCCTCCCATTCAGCCTGGGACAGCATAGCACTGCGGCTGCTGTCTCCCTGCCAAGGACATGGGGAAAGGCAGCTCTCCAGGAGATGGACTGCACCGTCCAGGCAGAGCCAGCTACCAGCCAAGTCCCTGTCACTCCTCCCAGGACCGGATCCCCTCCAGGGATAAGAGAAAGGTGGGGACCACCAGAGCAAACAGCAATGGGATATTGGTATTGCTCACCTGACAAGGTGACAGTACCCAGCCTCTGGGAAGAAAGGCCGCCAGGGAGGCAGGCAGGGGCCAGGCGACAACCCCCAAGTGCTTGTGGGATCTGAGGGCCCCAGTGCCCAGCTGGCATCTCCCCACTGGGCACTTTAGCTTTTCTCCAAGGCCGAGTGAGCAGTGTGTCTGCTGTCCCCATTCTCTACAGATTTGACTAAGGATCAGGTCCCATCTCTCCTTTTATGCATTCAAACTTGAACCCCAGATGTCCACAGCAAATTAGCTTCACAGACACTCTAGTCAAAGCCAGAAAAATACTTAGAAATGACCTGCTCCAAGCCCCTGGGCTGGGCTCAGAGATGAAGACAGGCAGGCCCAGAGAACTGACTTTCTCAAGGACACAGGGAGCTCAGGGCGACCTGGGATTCCCTGGGACACGTTCCAACCTGGCATATGGGATAAGGATGAGATCATCAGCGCTGGATCAGTTAGGTGTCCTGACTCAGGTGAATTAGGACAAGGTAAGAAAACGGAGGCTCTGGAGGGGACACAGTTGGGCAAAACTGACCACGTCAGGCAGTGCTGCTCTGGGAACCAAACGCTGCTTTTGAGCTCCTTTGTAGGACCTCTGGTTTACAACTCTCGCTGGGCCAAGTGCCAGGGGGAGAAACCGTCGGGCTTCTCTCATTTTCTCCTCTTTGCCATCCTGGAAAATAGGGGCTACTTGAGCCTGCGGATTGTATGAGTGCTGTCATTCAGACTTCCTCCAGCAGAGGGCGCGGGAGGACACAGAGAGGAAACCCAGCGGCTCACTCCTCAGCCAGGCGGTTTGTGGAATGGAGTTTTATCTAGTCCAATGGGTCAAAGGCACAAGTTTTTCAAGATTCCGTTTCAACTAATAAGAACAGGAAGTTTACTTAGAGATTTTCCTGCCATTCAGTATCTATCATCTCCTGCTCCTCCCCCATGCCTTTTTCACAATACAGAGGTGTGTGCTGCGGCTTCAGGGTTTGGTCTTAGAGTCACTTGTGCCTCTGTTATCTGAGGAGATTTAGCAATACTCCCAGGGAGGGCTGACCATCCTTGAGGAGGGCGGCCACAGACAGGGTCTAACTCCGCCTTCTGGTGTCCACACAAGACCCGTGGGTCGTCCATTTCACGTCCAGTGCTGTGTCCCCACCTAGCTTGGAGAATGTGCCTGGATGACAGTGGCAAACCCAGGAATCAGCCTCTGGCTTTGGTGTCAATCTTATCCCGCCAGCCTCTCCCTTGCTGACCCATCTTTCTGTCCTCATATGGGGTTTCTGTTGGAGTCCCCCAAACACTTTTAGGCCAAGTGAGCTCCCTCTTTCCTCTCAAACGGTTTTACTTGTTAATGTGCCCTAAGGACCACGCTCAGCTACTGGGATTCTCCAGAGGACTGCCCGTTTTCTTGGATCAGATCACCTGACTTCTGCAGGGTAAAACATGCTTTAGAGACAGTGAGGTGTCCTATGCTGGTGGCCATGTCTTGGTTCTCCAATTTAGGGCACATGGGAGACGGAGCTCAGCACACCCTTGTCAAGCACATGCTGCAGCAGAAAAGCTGTCAGCCAAGATAGTTCTGGTGAATGTGACAGACGAGCAGAAAGTCAGCCAAGATAGTCGGCAGGGGCCATCTCAAATGGGACCAATGGGAAAAACATAGTTTCTGTTTCTATAATAATGTCAAATATTTGATCTGTCAAATAATTCTTGATTTTACAGATAGATGGATAGTACTGGGGATTGAACCCAGGGACACTTACCCACTGAGCCACATCTCTAGCCTTTTTATGATTTTATTTTGAGACAGGGTCTTGCTAAGTTGCTCAGGGCCTCACTAAGTTGCTAAGGGTGGCTTTGAACTTTCAATCCTCCTGCCTCAGCCTCCCAAGCTTTTGGGATTACAGGTGTGCACCACCGCACCCAGCTAATAGTACTTTCTTGATGATCAGTTCAACAAGAATTTATTGGGGGCTGGAGGTATAGCCAAGTGGCAGAGCACTTGCCTAGCATGCTCAAATGGGTTCAATTTCCAGCACCAAAAAAAAAAAAACTCGGGGTGGGGCATTCATTGACATGAGAATCATGGCGAGGTGTACAAAAAGTACAAGGTCTGCACGCTTTAAGAATCAGCAGCATCTCACCGTCTGCCTGTGGGTGGTCACAGTATAAGGACTGCCTTTTCCTCTTTCCTTTTTGATCCAAGGCCTGATTCAAAGGTGGGAACTTGGGCATCTTCCCCGTGTGCTAGACCACTTGAGTCTAGAAGGGTTGTAGTTGACCTGTCCAATCCCGGGCTCTGCCCCTGAGCTATACCTCTTATTGCAGTGTCAGTGCCAAACCTGTCAGTTTGTCGCTTGCTTTCTTGGGTGGCTGACTGTTGGAGGTAGGTGTTGACTTGGGCTTTGTGTGCTTTTATATCCTTACTAGTAAATAGCACAACCGTATTGTGTTTGGGTCATGTGTGAGAAAAGCACCCTGTTTTTAAAATTTAAATATTTAAAGCATGTCTTTTATTAGCACCATTTTGCCATTTCTTCCTTTGGTAAAATTTCAGGTCCCTTAAGACAAGGCAGTGGCTTGAGGGTCCATGTATTCTGAAAGACCCTGCCTTACCATATGCAGGGTATCACCCCTTTGTGGTCTTAAGTGTCACCTGGTTCTGCAGCCCAAGCGTAAATACCGTTCAAAGTCTCAGAGTTATCAGGTGTCCTTCTGTGCAATAAGTTTTGCTTATTTCACAACAAAGTGATTTTTTTTTTAAAGTACAAATTAGGCTTTTCTTCAAAACAGGAGGGATCAGACAGGGCTGGCTCGTGAACATTGTAAAATGGGCCGAGCTTGTCCTCCTTGTGCCCCTGCTGCCTCCCAGGCTGCCGTGGGTTCAGGGGGCCCAGGTTGCTAAGGGGGCTTGCTTAGCGCCATGTTTGTGTTCTGTCTGACCCTCTCTCTCTCTTCTTCCTTAAAATCTGCTGTCTGCTGGGGACACCGACACACCTCTGCTAAGGCACAAGATCCCTGAGGCATGTCCTGGGACTGCAGGGCCTTAACCCGATGCAGGCGATCCTGCTGGGGAGGGGTGAGGGCGCTTTGTCTCAACAGTCCTGCAAACCTCGTGAGGCTCCTGGAGGCCCAGAGTGACTGCTCCCCCCAGGCCGTCCTCCAAGGCCAACGGGAGAGACCCTGCGCCAGCCGGGAAGCCCTGGGGGTGCCCCTCAGTCTGGATGCTTTGCACATGCAGTTTCCTGAGGGCCATGCTGAGCATTCCTCCTATTTATAGAAAGCCCGGGTGAGGCTCAGCCAGCTGGAGGAAGGGCCCTGACACAGCCGCAGAACTCTGGATGCGGGAGGCCAGAGACCAGCAGGGTGTGGCCGGCTGCAGGACAGCGGCCATCCGCGGGAGTCCGGGGAGCGTTTAGATATTCTGGGATCTGGGTGTCATTCTTCCTGGCTCTTTCTCTTGGCCTCTGCTGGCCTTTAGGGCAGTTTACCTTGGGTGGGTAATGTGATTCTCTAACATTGGCTCTGTTCGGTGAGGCCCCTGCCTGTCCTCAGCATTTCTTCTCCACCCCAGGACCTCAAAGCTGGGGTGTGGGATTCCAGTCAACCCTCCTGCAGTGGGTGACCCTCTCTTCTACAGGACAGTTCAAATTTCCTCCTAGCAGGGGGGCTCTTTTTCCATTTTTTTTTTCCTGATAAATCATTAGAATTATCTGGTCACCTGCACAAGGAATAAGGTGTCCATCTGGTTTTAATTAGGAAAGGATTATTTCCCTTGCACGGCCCTATGGCCATAAGAAATGGGCACTGTAACCTCGGAACCAAGCACCTCCTACCTCGGGCTCCCTCTGAGGTTTCCCCGTGGCCCAGGATGGAAACTCACTCAACTGTCACAGCCTCTGGTTCTCACTTCCCGTTGCTGCCGCTGAGGGTGGTGACTGAGGGTGGCCGTGGATGTGGCCCCAGTGCCCTGGTCTGTCTGGTTCCTTGGCTTCAGCCCCAGCTGCCTAGGATGGCGAGGCCAAGGTGGTGGCCCAGGAGGGAGGAGAGCCCGGCCTTCAGCAGGAGTCTTCTCTGAGTGCTCCTGGTTGCTCGGCCACTGGGGCCCAGCCTCCCTTGCTGCTCTTCCTGGTCCACTTTCCTCCTCCGTCCCCAGCCTCCCTAGATGGCGCAGCTCTGCCCGGAGACACTGAGCGTCCAGCTTTGGTGGATCTTGTCCGGCCCAACTCAGACCCGCTGTGGCCGTGTCCCGCCCTCTGCCTCACGGCCCAGCAATGCTGCCGTCTCTTAGGGTTTCTCTGGTCAAACTGGCAGAGCTCCTTTTGTGTGGGCCCCACCACAGATTCCCGGCAAACGCATGGACAGGCCGCTAATGGACGGGCGGGAGTACCTCCAGACAGCCGCTGGCCTTGACCTTGCGGGATGAGACGGAGGCAGGGCTGGGGCTCAGGGTAGGGTGCTGCCACCCCAGAACCCAGGTAGGTGGACATGTAGGGGCCCCTTTCAAGAGGAAGAGCACTTTCCTTGGAAGTGACTGTGGGCTTGGCAGGCATCGAGGACGAAGCCTAGGTCCACACTGTCCTTCTGACCGGGAGGGAAGGTTTGCCGGCCGCTGACTCGCTGACTCGAGCAGAGGAGAAGGCACGGGCGGGGGGGGGGGGGGGTGTAAATGAGCAAAGGCATGAGACTGGGCAGCCAGTGCCGGCTGGTCCCTTTCAACAAATGTTTCCGCAGCACATACTGGACAATGGACTGTTCTAGATGCTGAGAACAGCAGCCTGCAGAACTGTCATTCCCATGGGAGCTCACCTTCTAGTTGCAGGTTGGGAGAGACAGACAATAAACATAGGTTGTTAGAATGTCGGATGGCAGACACATGGGCAATAGAGCAAGGAGAGAGGACTGAGTGAGGTAGGAAGTCCTTGTCCTTCAGGTGGCATTCAATCAGAGACCAGGAGGAAGGGGGTCGAAGGCATGTGAGTGTCTTGAAGAAAGCAGCCCAGGCAGGGAGGACAGCAAGTGCAAAGGCCCTGAGGCCAGATCACGCCTGGTATAAACTAAGATCAGCCAGGAGGCTGGAACAGAGTGTAGTTAAGACATAAAGGACTTGACTTTGAGTCTGAGATGAGGAGCCACTGGAAGGTTCTGAGCAGAGAAGTGATGTGATCTGATTTCCTTCTGCAAACATAACTCCTAGATGCTGTGTCGAGCGCAGTCTTTGGGGACCAAGAGCCAAGTGAAACCAGTTGGGAAGCACCACAGTGGCTTGGACAAGTGCAGAAAAGTGAACAGGATAGAAAAGGCAGCGGTGTTTGGATTCTGGGTGTGTTTGGAGGTGGAACAGCAGGTGTTGCTGATCGACATGATGTCAGGTAGGACAGAGTCCAGCGTGGCCTCTAGGTGATTGGCCAGAGGGTTAGAAGGAGGGAGCTGCCAGCTTTGGAGATGGGGAGAGCTTCAGAGGAGCACTCTGAGTAGGCAGGGTGCAACTGGGCCTTTAGCTTAGGACTTGGGTGTTTGAGATTCCTTTTACACATCCCCGCGACTTTGAACTGGTCACTGACTATTAGAGTGAGAGGTCAAGGGAGAGGTGAATGCAGATATTAATGTGGTCATCAGTTCAGGAGTTACTAAAAGCCAGGGAGGGGATGTAGGGACAACAAGGGTCCATGGTCAAGCCCTGGGGTCCTCCAGCCCAAAGAGGAAGGAGACCAGGGTTGGAACCAGCAGAGGAGGCTGGAGTGACCAGGTAAGAACCCAGGGAGAGTGGAATCCAGGGGCCAAAGGAAAGGGGCATTAAGAGTCCCAGAGACCAGGAAGGAGCCCTCTGGGTCAAGTCCACATTTGGATGTAACAATATGAGGTCACTTATGACCTTGATAGGTCGTAAGTAAAACAGAAGCAAGCATCGCTGCAGGCCGGGGCCTGTCTTGTCTCCAGTGATTGCAGACTCAGCCTCCAGGCCCTGGGCTTATGGCGGAAGCCAGATCTAGTGCTGGTCCTACTGTGAAGGGCCAGGCCTTCAGCACCAGGCTCTCTGGCACCAATAACCCATCAGACTTCCAAACCCCAGTCTCGGGTTCTGATTGGGACTGCTGCAGTATAATCAAAACACATTGGCTGGCTGAACTAAAACTAGGTCCAAGGATAATTTGGTAACCCAAGAAAAGCCTTCATAGGTTGCATTTGTCTGGGGATCAGACCCCAAAAGTGGATCATCTGGGAGACCCCTATCAATGCCTCCTCTACTTCACGAAGTAAGAAGTGTGAGCAAACATGGCAGGTGAGGAGAGGTATCCCGGGACTTCCATGAGGCCCTTCAACAACCAGAGGCAGCAAGTCTGCACGTAACGCAGGCCAGTGGGCCACTTCCTGGGGCTACAGCTTCAGGAAAGACTTTGGAGCTGTGTTGTCCAATATGGCAGTCACTAGCCACATGGCTAATGGGAGGAGCGGAATTCCGGGTCTTAATTAATCATAGTCACACGTGGCTAGTGGCTCCCCTCGGAACAGTGATTGGCAGACGTGGGGTTAGCTGGGGCTCCTGGAGCTTTTTGTAGGATGAGATCCTTGGAAAGGGAAAATGCCCTTCCCACAATCCTTAGGGCTGGAGCTTGGATTCCCTGATAGTGTGACTGTTAAAAGGAAGCTGGCCTCATGTTCACTTTAAGCTGGAGAAATGGAATGTTCCGGTTCTATGTACTTCTCGAAGCATGGAAGCAATAAGCAGACCCTGGCGTTTCTCACTTCTCTGGACTTGAGGTCTGGGAGTTTTTGTGCATTTCGATAGAAGTGGAGGAGTTTCCCCCGTGCCTCCCACCTTCGTCAAATGGCACATGAGCTAGGGCAGAGGGGAGTAGTGGACTTTCCTGCCCTTTGGGACCAGCAGGGATCCAGGTGCCGTGTCTTCTGCTTTCAAACCTGTATGCTTTAGACGAGAAGGTGGGACTGAGGCTCTTCTGAAGCTCAGCTTATCTTCTGCCAAGGGGGCATATACCAGAGCTTCTTGCTGCAGACTTATCAAATGCAGTGAAGTCGGAAAGCACTTGGCAGTGCGGGCCATGCAGAAGGACTTGACAGTGGTAGATAATAATATGTATGTACAGAGACTAATTACTCAGCTCCATCGACAGACAGCCCCTTCGTTGACCCTCCATCCTTAATTAGGACAAAGGTTGATTTGACGCATGAGCCAAAGATTACAACTCGGGAACTAGAAAATTAGCAGAACCTTAAAAGGGCCACGTGGAGCTAAAATGCCCACCAGTGGCTAAACAAAAGGAACACTTCCCTTTGTCCGGGATTTTGACTTCTTACATTGATTTGCTGTTTTTAATCCAGTGGGGATTTCTTCACCAACCCAAGTCCAGTTGGGCTTCCTTCTTCAAAGATGGGGCTTTGCTCATGGCTGGAGCCTTGGAAGCACTAGATAGGTTCTCTGGGGCCTCCTGTAGCCGCCCCCACCGCCGCCCCATGCACATGCGCTGACTTGACCATCACTCAATCATGAAATTCTCTGATGTCAGGGCCACAGTGAAGAAAGCCCCTCCCCAAGACACCTTTCTTCTGCAGGGTCCGGTTCAGGCCCCTGTGACCCTGTAGACCTGTCTGAGAGGGATATGAGTCAGGCTGCCTGGGCCTCAGCACTGCCACCACCGGCCCCCGCAGGGATCAGCTTCCTGTCTTACCCACACCAAGGTGAGAACTGCTAAGTTAGGGGAGTTAGAGGGTTTTCCCCAGTGACCAGCTGATCGTGCCAAGTATTTCCAGCCAATAAGGGAGAATGGGGTAGGCGGCTTCCTTATCTCCTCTTTTTACTGTGATCAGCTTGCTCTTAACCTCAGCTTTTGAAGTGTACACTTCAGCAGGCTGCAGGCGATTCACAAAGTTGTGCAACCACCACTGTCATCTCATTCTGGAGCATTGCCATCCTCACTCTTGGACAAGATCCCTGCACAGGCCCACTGGGGGTCACTTCTCCTTGGGCTCCTCGCTGGGTTTTCCTATTGACTTGAAACTGGAAGTTTCCCCCGCACTTCATCAGTTTGTCTTTCTCATTTGAGATGAAGAGATGATCTCAGGGAGGGAGGACAGCCAGGCAGACACCAGCGACTTGGAGCCTCGGTGGTTAAGCTGGAGACCCCATGGTTATCTGGGGGAGAGTGCTGCATTGGTATCTGGGGACATGGGCAGCTGCTCCCAAGGGGCTAGCTGACACTGGTTGGTGCCTCCTCTGCAGTTCCCTTTCTCCAGAGCCCTCCCGTGCCACAGCCTGTGAGCAGAGCCCTGAGCTACAGGTGCATGGGTCTAGGTGGGTCTAGAGGAAATTGCGGATGGGCTGGGCGCTCATGCACAGTGGGTCAGGGACAGCATTTTGGCAGAAAGAGGCCTTGTTTTATACAACAATGCAAAAAGGAGGAAAAAAAAGATCTACTGATGTGAACTGTTGGTGTGGAAAAATGAACAAGAGTGGGATTATTTCCATTCTCTGGTTGACAGAGTCTATATTTATAAATAAACAGTCTGGTGTGTCCAAAGTATATTTATTCAACTGTTAACTGCCCAGGTTAAGGCATTTTGGGGCCTCTCAAAGGAAAGCAAGAAAAAAAGCCATTGAGAGCAGAGGTGCGGAGCCAGCAGTGTTCCCAAGTGTCTGTCCACATGGAGCTGGGAACTAAGGCTCCCCAAGGCCTGGGATGCAGTTTTGCTCCCAGAGGAGCATTAGATGAGCAGCTGAAGGCATGAGGGTGCCTGCTGTGTACTGGCAGTGTCTAGTGTGGTCTTTACAACCATGGGGGGTGCTAGTCACTCATTCTACAGTATTTATTGTGAGCCTGATGCTGTCTGTCTACATGAGGACACAAGCTCTGAGTGGTTGAGCCATCTGCTAGGTTGGGGTGCTTAAGGAGGAGGGCTGGGGGTCTGATAAGCATGCTTTTGGATCCTGGTTCTACCACACTCTCCTCCTTGTGATGGTGGCCAAGTTTCAATCCTCTGGGCCTCGATTCCCTCACCTGTGCGTGGGGCGTAACTAGTACATAGCTCAGAGGGCTCTCTGGAAGATTTGATGCAATTCCTCAGGGGCGGGCTAGGCGGACACCTGGCCCTCCATGAGCACTTCACTCTCCCTGGCTGTTACATTATTCCTGCCCAAGGTCGCGCAGTGACTCAGGATCAGAACCTACTTTTGGCTGACCATAAAAGCAGGCCTTTCCCTTGCCGAGTGAGTGCTGCCTCCAGGGCCTGTTGGCCTCATTTTATCCTCCTGAGTCTTTGAGGACCTTCAAAAGCCAGGCAACCCTGAGGTTTGGGTGGGTGTGTGGAACTGCACCCTCCACCTTTCTCTGCAGGTGTGGGAAAGGTAGGCCTGGCCTGCAGCCATCCACCTGCTGTGGGCTCCCTGCTCTAGGAGTGTTCTGGCATCCCTGGAGCACTCTGGGCAACAGGGACTCCAAGCAGGCTCAGCATCCTGTCTGAGGGATGGGGGCGCCCACACCTGGCCTTCACTGGCTACTCCAGGAGGCCCAAATGTGATTGCACACCCAGGCAGCTGCTGCTCCCCTGTTGTCTCCACAGTGAGCCATTTTGTCCAGTGCAGAAGTGAGCCTCTTCCTCTCAGTTCAGGGAGCTTTTGCCTCATGAGGCCAAGGACCCTGCAGTTGTGTTCTGATGGAGGCATCTTGGGCAGGTTGCAGAGTCCTGCTGTAGCTGTGTATCTGATGGGGGTGGGGGGGGGGGCGCTGGGAGGGAGTGTGTGTGACTGAACCTGGAAGGAGGAGGGTTTGCTTCTCATGAAGGGACTTCTGTGAAACCTCCAGGGCGACTCTGTCCCGTGTAGTGCCTGGGTGCAGTGGGTTTGAGAGCAGCTTGACCCAGCATGGTGCTGGGGTCTGGATAGGGACGGACTGGGCGAGATCCACAACGGTTGGGAGCAAGACTGCGGTGGGGTGCCCCTTGCCCCCAGCGGAGGGAGGTCCTCAGGGCTGTTCCCCCATGAGCTCGCCTGCCAACCACGAGGGTGACCGGCCAGACACACAGGACAGCGTGGGAACAGCTAGAAATAAGAGGCACAAGCCTTGCTGGCTGCTCCAACTCTGGCAGCTCGGGACCCGCGTCTAGTTAAGTGTCTCCGGGAACTTTCAAGGCCAGTACGGAAGCCTATGCCCCGCACTCGTGCTGAGCAGAGCCCTGCCCCATGCACTGTCCCCTGCCCCTGCCGCACCCTGCTCCCGAGCGCCACGCGCCGGCCGAGTTGCCCGCCCACCTCCCCGGACCGCTGGCGCCCAGGGCACAGACCCTCGCCCCAAGACGCGCAGACCGGGATCTCCCATTTGGCTGGCAGCGCCGGGACTTGGGGGCGAGGTGAGCCGGAGCGCGGTTCAGGCATGGCGGGCGGTGGCCGCGGCGGGGTGCCGGTTCTTGGCACTAGAAATCCTTTCCCTTTTCTTGAGTCCGGGCTGCGTGGGACCTCCGAGCTTTCCGGGTTGGCAATGTCGCAGAAACGATAGGTCCGGACTCCGGACACTCCCCGCACCAGCGCCCGACACGCCGGTTTCTTCTTCCCTCTCCCCAGGAGAGGCCCGCGGGCAGGGCGTCGCGGCCAGCGACCCTGGTTTCCGTTTGCTTTTTTACAGGTCCCCTCGGCCCAGCCCCGCTTCGGTTCCATCGCGGAGAGGCGAAGAGTCCCCGGAAGGGCAGCGATGGCCGGGGAGCCTGGGACAGCGGCTCTGGGAGACGCGCCTGGGACCCGGCTGCAAGCGGAGGCCAGGGCACTGCGCCCTCTGCGCCCTCTGCTTGGGAAGCTCCAACCCCTGCGGGTGGCGGTGACGGAGGAGATCTGGGCCCCCGACCCTGTGCCCGCCCGGCTGGATGGAACCCAGTGCCGGCCGCGTGCAGTCTTCCTGCTGTGCGGCCGGCCTCGGCGCGGGTGGCCTTGGCCAGCTCGCAGCCGCAGCCGCTGCGCCCCACCAACGGAGCCCGGGCTCAGGCAGCGCCTGGGCGAGGATCCTGCGCACGCAGGCGCCGCCCTCACTCGCCTCGCCTTTCGCCCACCTGGTCCCTTTTTCTTTTCAGGTGAAGGAGCTGCCGCCGCGCGCGCGCGCGCCTTCGGTTTGAAACAAACCCGGCTCTCCACGCCCCGGGTTGGAGAGACACTTCTCCTGTCCCGGAGCCCGACCGTGTGAGCAGGAGGGAGGATGGAGCAGAGGCCCTGCCTGGGCTTGCCTGGGCTTGTTCAGAGTTGGGCTGCTTTGCCTGGCGACCTCGCAGATCTGGGGCATTTGGAGATGTTTCGGGAGCTTGCAGCCAAGAACCAGGGCAGGAGGGACCTGGAAACCTGGGCCACCTGCTCCCAGCGCCAAGGGGGAGCACAGGTAAACAAATGCATTTGCCCCTCTGTGTTCATTTGTAAAGAATGGGGCAGGAGCTAGACGGCTGCTTTAGTAATAATGATGAAAACCCTCTTCGGTTGTGTAGTCACTGGGTCATGAGGGGAAGAATCTCCAAGAAGCAGAATGCTCTTTGGTTTAATAATCTGGAAAGAAAGGACTGCTGTTGGGGTGGTGCAGGGCTGGTTCTTTCTTCCTCACTCTTGTGGGTGTGAGGCAGGCTGCCTGGACTTGGAGTGAAAACTGAGGGCTCTCCTTTCCTGTGCTGCTCACCAGCCTGAGTTTGGAGCAAAAAACTCTTTCTCCCCAGGTTTCCTTCCTCACCTTGACAGTGAGGCAGTGATCCTGGCCACCAAGGTTGTGGTGACAATCTCAGGAGGTAGGAGAAGCACTTGGGTCACTGAAGTAGTGTTATACAAAGGGTCAAGTTTTTAGTGAACTTAATTCTAAAGACCCATCAGTAGTTTCAGTCGGCTTGTTCCCCAGTTGAAGAGGCTGCCCCCTGCATCATAGAATCCAGACAGCACTTTCTGACCATGATGTCCTTAGTTGCTGTCTCAGCCCTGTACTGCCCTTATTCCTGGCCCCAGGGCTAGGAGGAAGCAAGGGTGAGCGAGATACTGCCTCTCGTTAGGGACATACAGCCTCTAGAGGAGATCCAACTAATATATAAGACATTAACCAGACAGGACTCTTTCACTCATTCAACACATTTTTTTCTGAGTCCTTCCTACGTACAGTGAGTTATTAAAGAGAAACCTGAATAAAGAGGAGGACTGTGTCAGTACATGCAAAGGCCCTGCGCTTGGTACGTTTGAGAAATCATAAGGAAAAGGCAGGAGGCAAACTAATGCGACACTCAGCCATGAATATCAGACGGAAGCAAGAGAGAAGTTAGACCTTAGCCCACGGTGCCTTGGTTAGCAGACTCCCTCTTCCCAGAGAGCATGATCAGTCCGGCAGCCATAACTGAGCTTTGGACACCTTCACAAGAACTGTTTAGTACAGCTTTGAGGGACAAAACATGCAGGTAATTGGTGCACCTGGTACAGCTCAGTTTTCTCCATCCCCAAGACGCCTCAGGACCCTCCTGGGCCCCACATTACAGTCAGGACATAGCTATAGGGTTGAAGGCCTGCCCTGTACCCCGTCTCCATCACCCCCGTGTGAATTTGGAAATAGGACTTCACCTTGACTTTGGCTCTTCACCTATAAATGTGGGCTTCTGTTGGGATCTGCTTTGTAAAGTCGAGGTACAGATGATCAGCTGGTGAGCAGGAGGCCGTCACAGGTGCTAGGTGACTTCAGAGAGGGAGCACTTTGCTCTCATGGATATCTAATACTTTGCTACATCTGAAGACTCTATTCTCAGTGATAGAATCCAGTGAGGTCTGGGGAGTTTTTTTTCGTTTGACGTTTGCATTGCAAATATTCCCCTTTTTCCCTTCCTAAAAAAATGGTGCTTTCATTTTTTTTTTTTTAAATAACCAGTACTGCAAATATTTAAATGGAGTCAAATGCCATGGGTTGATGTGAAAAAAGAAGTTTCTGTAAAGGGATTTTTTTTTTTTTTTTGAGTGCTGGGGAAATCACACCAGGGCCTGGGACGTCCACAGCGGTACAGCACGCACTCTGAAGTTTCAGTGCGGGCTCAATGGCAGGGGAAAGGGAGAATCCAGCAGAGGAGAAGGAGCTGGGCTGACTGTGGGGGGTGTTCGTATCAGGCTGGTGTCAGTTGATTCCTATGGAACCAAATTGACTCCTAATCCTGGCTTTGAATACCCTGAAGCTGTCACTTCATCACACACACACACACACACACACACACATATATATTAATTAAAATGCACTTGAAATGACAGTGAGTATGACTCCTGTCACTGTTACCCCCATTATTTTGAAATCCCCCGTTAGTGAGGAGTGAAGTAAATTTAAAATCCTGGACCACGTGACCCCGCCACTGATGGATACATCCCTCCTTCAGTATCACCACAGGGAGGGGTGAAGAATCTACTCCAACCCCAAAACAAATATCAATCTGTCACCCCCAACCCAAGAGACAGAGGAAGGGCTCTTGAGACTTGCTGAGAGACAGCCGCTTGCAGCTGTGTGGACTCCCGTGCATTCCGGGACTACCCAGTGGTCTCCCTGCCCTGGACACCCACCTCCCCCTGCTGGGCAGAGCTTCATGCAACATAGAGGGGGCCCTGCTAGGTCAGAGGGCCGCTGTGGTGGCCTTTAAGGAGAGGTGGGACAGACCTGAATTGGTATTCTGGCAGGTAACATCTGGCCCTTCCCTTTGGGGCTGGGCGTAGACCACTTGCCCACCCCACAGCTCCGGGGTGCACTGAGGGGCTGGCGGCTGTCTAGAAGCCCCCTCTTTGGCACCTACCAGGGATTTCCTGTGCCTTCAAAAGCCATTGAACCTACAGATACTTCAACATTTCCATTCCCTTGGAGTCACCCATAAGCTACACCATTCCACAGAGTTAACAAAGGAAAACAAAAAATAGCGCTGCCCTACCTCTTCCGAGGCAGCTCTGCTCCTTCCAGCGCTTCCAGAGAGGCGAGCTCTGCGGTGCGCACTGCGCTGATTACCTTCGTTTACGTGGATTGTTTCCGTTTAAGCCTAATTACTGTACTGGAGGCCAACGCTTACCCTTCTCCTTAAAATGTGCCAAATTAACTTTGTTAGAAGTTGTCGTTAAGGCAGGAGAAAAAAATGTCAAGAACATTGTCTGGGGGTGGGATGGTCCTCGTTGCACCCCTCATTTCCTGGGTGGTACAGGGCCAGAATCGGACATCACATGACCGTTTTCTTCTTGCAGTAAGTCATTCCCAGCCTGCCTCCCTCTCGGGGTTGCCAAGAGGACCACCTGAGATGGGTCGTCTGTTCCCAGAGACTCCTTGATCTACCGTGTTCAAGGCTCTGTGCGCCAAGTGCAAAGCAAGAAGGCGCCCGGTGTCCTGGGAGGCTTTCCTGACGGTCAGGACCACAGAAGGTAGATAAGGAATGCATGAGCAAAGAGCATTTATTGAACTCTTACAGTATGCCAGGCACTGTGCTAAGCACCTTACAAATACGACCTTATTTGATCCCTGTCACGATGCTCCAAGGTCACTATCATGGTCCCTGTTTTTACCTATGAGGAAACTGAGGCTTAGGCATGTTTGTCTCTGGTGCCATCAGGCTGGGGGTGGCAGCATAGGGGAACTGAAGGTCTCTGAGGAGCTCTGAGAACCACCGTGTGATTGGTGGGGATCACTGGCATCACCGGGCCATCCCCAGGGGTGTTGTCATTGAGGTCGTATTTTTCTATTGCCACAAGCTCAGTGACTTAGAGAACACACCGCTGTCGTCTCATGGGGTCTGTGGGTCAGGAGTCCAGCCACAGCTTGGCTGGAGGACTCCTGCTCAAGGCCATCAAGGCCTTGGCCAGACTTAGGTCTCATCTAGCCACTGGACCAGGGAAGGACCCTCACCCAAGCCCACCCAGGGGGTCGGCAGCGTTCATCTCTAGCCGGGCTGCGGTCTTCTCCATGCAGCCCTCCCGAGGCTGCCTCACGGCACGATGGCTCCCTCCTTCAAGGCCAGCCAGGAGGGAGTCTCTAGCCTTGATCTGCAGGCAACAGAGGGCGTCCGATGTGCTTCTGGGGGAGGCGGTGAGGTCCTGCCACCTGTGCCGTATTCTGGGGGTTAGAAGTAAATCACAGGCCCCACTCGTGCTCAAGGGGCAGGGGTCCCCACAAAGCCATGCACACTGTGGTGGCCATCATGGGGTCTGCCCACCACGTTCTCTGACTCCATTTGTGGCTCTTTTTGTCCTTGCGACTTATTTTCATGCCGACGACTTTCAACCTGCAGAGAAGGTCAGGATGGTGGCAGGTTTCTGACACCTCCCTTGCTCCCCCGGGACTGTGATGACCTGCCATCCAGGCTTAGCACAGTCATGGTGTGTCTGTGGTCACTTGTGGCTGACACACTGTGATGTGCTCCTTTTGTGTGGTGGCGGTGCTGCACTGGGCACTGACAGTCATGACTGTGTCCCCACTGCGTCCAGGGCAGGTCAACAGAGAGGAGACGGACATCCCTGATGTCATGGGTGGCTTTACTCCCTGTAGCTGTGGGGACCACTCTGGAGCAAGGACAGGCAGGCAGAGGGACAGCATGTGAGGGTGAAGGCATGGGGGGCCACCTGAGGGCACAGGAATGCTGGGGAGTAGGGGGGGACGAAGCATCAACCAGTGGACCCACCTGGCCAGGAAGATGGGAGGGAGCAGGCTGTGGCCTCCCACAGGTGGCTGTGTTTGGGGCCCAGGCTGCCTGAGGGTGGCAGCCAGGTGGACAGATGAAACCCTGAGTCTTTAGACAGCTGCCGAACTTGTCATTGTGTCGCTTGGACTTGGGAATCTTTCTAGAATATATTAGGTGCTTCCCTTGCTTCTTAGAACAGACTAAATAGTCAGGTGCTGTGACTGTGCCTGTCATCCAGCCACTCAGGTGGCATCACAGAGGATCACAAGTTCAAGGCTAACCTGTCTCAAAGTAAAAAATAAAAAGGGCCAGGTGTGGTGGTGCATGCTTGTAATCCCAGTGGCTCAGAAGGCTGAGGCAGGAGGATCACAAGTTTGAGGCCAGCCTCAGCAACTTAGTGAGACCCTGTCTTAAAATAAAACATAAAAAGGGCTGGGATGTGGCTCAGCGGCTAAGGGCCTCTGGATTCAATCCCTAGTACTGCAAAAAAATAAAAAATAAAACTAAACCCAAGTTCACCTGTTAGTGCTGTTCATTGGAACAGGCGCCTCTGTGCTACCGTGTGAGACCAGCGAAGGCCCCAGCCTCAGACACAGGGTGAGGGACCATGTCCTCTGCTGTCGACCTCTCATTTGTCTCACTTGACCTTGTCAGTGAATCTGATTTCCGCAAATCTCTCCTTCCTTCTGATTTGTGCTTCTGAATTACATAGGGTCCGAAGCCCCCACCCCCAGTTAGGTTGGCGTCGTGTTGAGGTGCCAGCCGTTTCCATGGACCTCAGAGGCTGGCTTGCCCCTGCCCGGGTTCCAGAGTAAGAGATGGGTCATTGGGAGACAAAGCACTGCTTTGATGCCCTGCTTTTGTTTAATGTTAGGTGTGGTGTTTCCTTGATGTTGAATTTCAGCTGACTGAGGTTGGGAGCAGGCAGTGTGTTTATCCAAGGAGAGGATCTTTTAAAAGAATGGGAAGATGCTGACAGACCCCAGTGTGGGGGTAACAGCCCATTCTGAGGAAGGGCGGGAACAGGGATCGGGCAGCCAGGAGGCCTCTTTCTCACCCGCCTGGGCCTGCTCTGGTTACAGTATCTAATGACTTTGCTCATGACTCGGGGAATGTGTTCATTTCCTGTGGCCACTGTAACAAATGACCACAAAGTAGGTATCTTAAAGCAACAGACATCTATTCTCTCACAGTTCTGGAGACCAGAAGTCCAAAATCCAGCAGGGCTCTGCTTCCTCTGGAGGCTGCTCCGAGGCAGGGAGTCAGGCCCTGGGGACACCCAGGAGCGGGAGGGCCGAAATCCGAGGGAGCAGCGAGCCCAGGCCTGTGGCCTCTTCCACTGCCCAACCCCAGCCAGTCTCCTCTAATGAGCTGGTTTGTGGCTGAGATTAAAAAATCAGAGCTTCATTCTTGCCATTTAAACAGAAAATATATTCTGGCCAGACGTGGTGGCCCAACTTGGGAGACTGAGGCAGGAGGATGGCAAGTTTGCCATCAGCCTGGGCAAGTTAGTGAGACCCTGTCTCAAAAGGAAAAATCAAAAGGGCTGGGGGCGTGGCTCAGTGGAAGAGTGTGCTGGACTCAACCCCCAGTACGAAAGAGAAGAAGGTCGGAAAGAAGGAAACGTATTCTACATCCAAATGCCAAATCCCCCAAGAGGGCGAGAATCCTGCTCCCCTACGGGACCTGGAGGCAGGGTTTGCTGCGTGAACCTGGGGGCCTGGAGGACGCCGAATACTTGGAGGTGGAGGTGGAGTCAGCTTGTGGGGACAGGAACAGGGGGACAGTGCTTGGTGGTTGACCGTGTCTCCCCTTCATGAGTTCCCTGGGGCCGTTCCCATTTGGACATGGGGTCCTGACACCCCCCCATAACATCGGCAGCTGGAGCCCGTCTGTTTGGATGTAGGAGGTGGTTTCTTCCTTAGCTGCGACCCTGCGTGGTGGATTCTCATCTGCGTGGCTCCTGTGTCTTCCACTCTCCCACTTCCTGGGTCACCGGTTAACCCCAGAGCTGGCAGCCCTCACCGAGCTCCAAGGCCCAGCCTGGGCTACGGGATCTCCTCTTCCCCTGGTGACCCTCCTGTGGTGTGGCACCTGCCGGGTGACAGAGCCCTCCCCATCCAGCCCCTGGGGGAAGGTTGCTTTCCTTTGCCTTTGTTCCTGGATCTCCTTTATATTTTGGTGCTGGGGATCGACCCCAGAACCTCCCACACTCTAGCACCGCTCTCCACCCCGCCTGCTCCTGTGTGTTCTTCAGATTTAGTCTCAGCACCATCTCATCAGCCTTCCTCTACGTCATATAGACAATGTATGCTTTGTCGTCACGGTGATGTTGTGTGCCCAGAGGTCGCATTTCATATCCTTCTGTTGATGTTGGCAGGGCAGTAGACGCCCTGAAGAACGGCCAGAGTGTGTGCTGTTGCACAGATCAGCCCCTGTCCACCTGGCGCTGGCCCTGTCTCTGGGACTGGGGAGCCTGGGAAAGAGGACGGTGGTGGGGACATCTGAGTGGGTTGGCCACGCTGGCTGCAGATAAAGGAGCCTGGGGAGAGAGGCCAGAACCCCCTGGTACAGAGAGGCGAGAGGGTGGGGCAGCAGAATCGATGCCAACAGGATGAATGGAAAAGTGGACGGTGGGTCCTGCCGTCACCGCGGGTGTGGTGCAGGTCAGCCCAGGCAGCTCAGGGAGGCTGTCCCGGAGCAGAGTGAGTGCAGGCCGGGTGGCAGGCGCTTTGTGGAGGTGGCTCTCCTTCCCGTCCCCTGCCACAGAGTCGAGCAGTGGTCCAGATGGATCAGTCTTGATCTGAACAGGCGTGTGCGTGCCAGCGCCGAGGCTTCCAAGCCCCTGGGGAGCAGGTTCTGTTTCCATCCTGCAGCACCGGCTCTGCCCGTGGTCCTCAGCCCCCATTGTCCCCACTCCAAAAGGTGGCATTGGGCTGCTCTCCTGAGGCCTGGTGGAGAGCTGGAGCACCCCACACACACCCCAACACACACACCCCAACACATACACCCCGACACACACACCTCAACACACACACTCCCCAACACACACACCCCAACACACACACCCCAACACACACACTCCTCACACACACACCCCAACACACACACCTCAACACACACACCTCAACACACACACCTCAACACACACTCCCCAACACACACACCCCAACACACACACCCCAACACACACTCCCCAACACACACTCCCCAACACACACACCCCAACACACACACTCCCCAACACACACACATCCCATCCCAACACACACACCCCAACACACACACATCCCAACACACACACTCCCCCACACACACCCCAACACACACACCTCAACACACACTCCCCAACACACACTCCCCAACACACACACCCCAACACACACTCCCCAACACACACACCCCAACACACACACCCCAACACACACTCCCCAACACACACACCCCAACACACACACTCCCCAACACACACACCCCAACACACACACTCCCCAACACACACTCCCCAACACACACCCCAACACACACATCCCATCCCAACACACACACCCCAACACACACACATCCCAACACACACACTCCCCCCCACACACCCCAACATACATACTCCCCACACACACACTCCCCAACACACACACACCCCAACACACACACCCCAACACACACACCTCAACACACACTCCCCAACACACACACCCCAACACACACACTCCCCAACACACACTCCCCAACACACACCCCAACACACACATCCCATCCCAACACACACACCCCAACACACACACATCCCAACACACACACTCCCCCACACACACCCCAACATACATACTCCCCACACACACACTCCCCAACACACACACACCCCAACACACACACACCCCGACACATACACCCCGACACACACACCTCAACACACACACTCCCCAACACACACACCCCAACACACACACCTCAACACACACTCCCCAACACACACACCCCAACACACACACTCCCCAACACACACTCCCCAACACACACCCCAACACACACATCCCATCCCAACACACACACCCCAACACACACACATCCCAACACACACACTCCCCCCCACACACCCCAACATACATACTCCCCACACACACACTCCCCCCACACACACACCCCAACACACACACACCCCGACACATACACCCCGACACACACACCTCAACACACACACTCCCCAACACACACACCCCAACACACACACCTCAACACACACTCCCCAACACACACACCCCAACACACACACCTCAACACACACTCCCCAACACACACTCCCCAACACACACACCTCAACACACACTCCCCAACACACACACCCCAACACACACTCCCCAACACACACACCCCAACACACACACCCCAACACACACTCCCCAACACACACACCCCAACACACACACTCCCCAACACACACTCCCCAACACACACCCCAACACACATCCCATCCCAACACACACACCCCAACACACACATCCCAACACACACACTCCCCCCCACACACCCCAACATACATACTCCCCCCACACACACTCCCCAACACACACACTCCCCACACACACCCCCCAACACACACACTCCCCAACACACACACTCCCCACACACACACCCCAACACACACACACTCCCCAACACACATACTCCCCGGAAGGCCTTGGCCTGAGGGCGCTGCGGTGACAACGGATGAGGCCTATTTCCCAGGACGTGGGGTGGGTGTATAATATGCTCCCCTCGTTTCTATTATTTTCCTGATGTCCTTTTAGAATGGTAAAATAAGTAATAGGCGGGTGAAAAGTCCACAGACAGATGAAGTTGATGGGCTGGGCCCACTTCTGTCTCCCATTCCCAGTCTCGGCCACTGTCACCTCCAATCCTCCCACCACCTCGTGGGGGTAGTTTTCTGTTGACTATTTGCTGAGCTCTGTGGCAGCCCTGGGTATGGGTGTGACGTGGTCCTTACATTTGTGGAGCCTGGGTCTCGGCAGCACTTGAGTACCCAGGTCGGGATCCAGGTTCCTGTGTCAGGGGCCTGCTGTCCCCCAGACAGGCTGCAGCATCTCTGCCCAGATCTGTGCTCAGGGGGCTTACGAGGCTGCGGTGACTCCGAGAATCCTGTGCCTCGCTGTCCCCCTGCCCCTGTGGCTTGCCCCTGTGGCTTGCCCCTGTGGTCCTGGGAGGAGTCCAAGTTCAGGCCTCAGCCTTTCCTCAGGGCCGTGCCTGTGTCGGACGTGAAGGTGGACACAGCTCCACACCCATGACAGCGTGTCCCTCTGGTCTGGCAGGGCAGGAGGCAGGGAGATTGCTGTAGTGGGTGAGGCTTGGACTTAATCAGGCGAGACAAAGAATGTGAAAGTCCCATGTCACCTGTAAAGCACCTGCCAGGGGTGAGGTCGCAAACTGTCCTCTCTTGTCATCTCTCTTTTTCTGAGGCCCCACTGCGGGACCTTGAGGGCTACAGTGGCAGCGGGGAGGTTGTGAGGCTCTGGAACCCTGCGCAGGGCTGAGCCAGTCGGGATCAGCCTGGCTGGACACCTACTCCACGCTGGGGCCATTCCCAGAGGCCCCTCCAGAAATGCTGACCCCCTGAAGCCTGGCCTTATCATAGGCAGGGGACGTCACTACCAGAGGCCTTCTTGGCTGAGGGTCATATCGGTGACTACAGGTGCCGATCTGCCTAGGACCACCAAAGAGGAGAGAAGGGTTTTCAGGCACTGGAGCTGCCTCTCAACGGCAAAGCTGCTGACCCTGGGCCGCAGGCAGGACCTGTGCACTGCAGGATGCGAGCAGCACCCCTGGCCTCCACCCAGCAGGTGCAGTGGTGCCCGACCCAGGTGACAACCAGACACATCTCCAGGTGCTGCCAAAGGCCCCTGGAGGCCAAAATCATCCTCATGGGGTAGCGGGTCGGAGGCTCCAGCAGCGGCCTTCTGTGGCCCGGCTCCAGCATCCTGAGCAGCCGCTCAGAGTAGTTTCCTTTGTTCCTTTCTCAAAAGGCTGACCTCATTGGGCTTGGTCCTGGGTTTTGCTGACTCACCAGCGCTAACCACAAGCAGCCTTGCGATGTTGGGGGATCCCAGATGACTTACCATGGGACTTGGTATGCAAATCCAGAAGATTCTTTTTTATTTTAACTAAATTGGAGACAGAAATCCTCTACTTCCTTTTTAGCTAAGGGCACACCGCGCCTGCTCATAGGAACACCTTTGCGGTGCCGTCTTCTGACATCACCAGACGTTTCTCTCTTGCGAGTTTGGGCCTTTGCTCCGTGACCAGTGGCTGATCTGAGAGCCGGGGCAGGCTGAGGTTGGCTAGTGGTTGAGGGATTTTCTTAAGGCCTCTGACCTGGAACTAGCAGAGGAAAGCAAAGTTCTGACTATTGATGGCAAGGAGGAGTCTGGTCCCAGCCGCTGCCCAGGGTCCCAGCCCACTGCTGAGCACTGGGTCCCTAGGGCAAGGGCTTGTGTGTTCGCCCATCCTCTTGGGACAACAGCCCAAGTTCTGGCTTTGAGCTGGGGCTTTGCAAAACCCAGCGTTGCTCTGAAGGTGGACACACCCTGAGGTTCAGTTGAAGACCTGCCTGGTCACAGCCGGCAGCAAGCAGCTTCCTGTCCCCAGGGAGGAAGGAGGTCAGCTCATCTGAATTCCATGGCGGCTCCTCTCTCGGGCCTCTTTCTCTGCCTCCTTAGGAAAATAGGTTTCCTCGTTGGGCTTTGAGCTGAGCTCCCACCCTGCACTGGAAAATCCTAATTATTGAGAGACGTCAGGGTGCCCACAGTTCTCTTCATGGGAGAGTGCCCACTGTCTCTATTCTGCTGTGGCACCCAGAGGAGTGGCTTCTTGGCTCAGAAGCACGCGATTGGACTTGAGCAGCCATTGGGCCTGGAAGTCAGATGCCAGGCTGGCCCCACCTCAGGCTCGGTGTCTGTGACCTTCCTCCCAGTCAGGGCTGTGTGTTCAGATGCTCCCATCAACTTGGGCCAGAGGGTGAAGGGGAAGAGAAGTAAAATCTGCCCGTCAGGGATGGCAGGACGGTACTGGTGGCGTTGCTAGGCCCTGTGCCCCCGGCCCCTGGTTAATGCGCCAGGCCGGGTCCTCCTTTTACAAGCCAGAGCTTGGGGGGTGCCAGGCTCAGCTGGAACTTGGTCTTTGCTCTCCAGGGCTGCTCTTCCTGCCTTTACCTGCCCATGGCCTTGGAGAGCTCAGAGTCTGCCAGATTCCTCTGTCGGGTAGCCAGTCTGTTGCCTGCCAGAGTGAAGATGCTTTCCCAAAATAGTCACCCGGAGGGAAAGAGCAGCCCTGGCCCTGACAGTCACTGCCTAGCTCGGCGGCTCCTGGCCCCACCCGGGCTCACCTCCACCGCAGCCCCAAGGCACTGCCCTCAGGCATGGGGCTGGATTTTTCCTCTCTCCCCTCCCCTCTCCCTCTACCTTTGTTCTTTCTCTCTGTGAGCTTTGGTTTAAACCCAGATGACTCAGAAGAGAGATGTTCCAGAGCCTGCTTCGCTGAGGGGCAGGTCACAGGGTGGGAGCAGGAGGAGGGGACAGGTGCTGGCAGCCAGCCCAGCCCCCTGCAGCTGTGCCAGGCTGTGAGGAGGCAGCCAGCCGAGCACGTCACACAGGTGGAGCCAGCCTGCCCGGCTGCCCGTCCCCAGCCCCTGTCCCCAGCCTCCGTGGGCCCTCCTTCACCCACAAAGCAAGTGACCTGCCCTTTTCTTTTTTCTGCTGCTTTCGTTCACTGGCACCTTTGGGGGACACTCCCAGCGTGAGAAAAACGCCTTTGGAACGGGGCGTTCACAAATTTGCTTGGGGAGGAATGTGTCGTGTTCGTGTGTAGAAATGTGGCCTTGGTGTTCCTTGGTGTCCCGGGAGCATTTCTGATTTTCAGGTCCTTGGTTCTGAAAGGCAAATTTCTTATGCTTAAGGGCACATTGAGGTCCAGAAACCAGGAGGGGTTTTGTGAGTGCGGCTGAGAGCCCGGGAGGACTTCATTGCTGTGATGTGGGCTTCTCCTTCCAGAGAGGGATTGGGGTGAGCAAGCCTCGGCTCAGCCTCCCCAAGTGGCTTTCCTGGGGTGCTTCTCTTAGTTTCTACTCAGGGAAACACGGGAGTGCTCGGCTTCCTCTGAGACTCGCTGGGTCTGCTCTCCACTTTAAAGTTTTGCCATCTCTCCCGTGGAGGCTGGACTGAGAGCCCAGGGTCCGGCATTCTCGCCCCACCATGTCTGTTCCCCTAGACAGTCTTCGGGGGTTTTCTGGTCTGTTCCAGTGGAGCATAAGCGCAGGGTGTCCCACCCAAGATGAGGACTCTTTCCTACATGGTGTCATTGGAAGCGTATTCACCATTTTGCATTGAACCGGCTGTGCCCTCTCCTTTCTGCCACTGTCATGGAACATCTCCCAATCTTGTTGAGCCCAGAGGCTCAGGCCCCCAAGACCCACAGTGCTCAGAGGCTTTCCTGAAACGCCCCTGGCGTGGTGTACGCTGCAGGGAGAGGACAGGGAAGCTGGGTTGGCTGCTAAGTGAACCCTCTGTGACGAGACGCTATTGGTTAAGAGATTTGCCTTTGTATTTTTTAATTCCAAGGCAATTTATGAGGCTCAAACGGCTTAGATTATGGGATAGACCAATAAAGTTTCCTTCAGGCACAAGTAAAAGAAAATCTCACTCAAAATGACTGAATTCATCAGAACGTTCTTTTTTCAGTGCTGGGGATGGAACTCTGGTCCTTGCAAATGTAGGCATGCATTTCACCACGGAGCGACGTCCCCAGCCCCTGAACATTAATTTTATAAAACAAGAAGTCCGGAAGTGGGTAGCTGCATAGTGGGTTACACCCCGAGGCCCAGGAACATCAGGATTGGGGCTCTCTGCTTCTGTTCTGCCAGGCTCAGCCTGCTGGCTTCACCTCCTGCCAGCTCCCTCCCCTCGGGCTCTTCAGGGGTCTCTTGTTAGGAGTGGGGGGACAACTTTCCCCACAGGCCAAAGGCTTTCCCGCATACCTCATTGGCCAGCATCAGGTCTCCTGCCCAGCTCCAGACCAATGAGTGGCAGGGGAATGGGTTAGCAATGGGTTAGCGACGGCCTCTGGAGGCACAGGGGAGAAAGACGAGATCCTGGAGCAAATCCATCTATGAGCAGGGAGAAGACAGGGCGTGGGTCAGGGGCCAGCACCCAGAGCATCTCTACTTGGGAAAATTAGATTTATTTAAAGTTCTAACTGTGGGCAATATGGTAACTCTCCCTCCCCAGAAACACACACACACACCACCCTCCTTTTTATGAAATATTAATGCAAAGTTTTAGACTTTTGCTTCCCAGGAAGATCCTTCTTCCCAGGAGGCATCTGGGCTGCTGATTTTCAAGTAGTTGAGCTTTCTTTTTTGGGGGGGGTCTTTTCTCTTTTATTTCTTTTTCTTTCTTTCTTTCTTTTTTCTGAACCTCAATAGAGTCCTAAATACTAAGAGGTGTTAGAGTGAGTCTCCTAGCTCTGCAGAAGCAGAAGCCACGGGCTTCTGGCCAGCAGCCCCAAAGCACCAGCAAGCCTGTCGGCCGCTCACCCAAGGATGCTGTGGGGATCGGCCATGGCCCACGTCACCTGCCCCCTGCCCCCTGCAGCGCGCTCTTCTCCTGGGCAGCCCAGCTGGCTCCTGAAACTCAGGGGTGAGAGGTAATACGGGTGGCGGCCCCCACTGGGAAAGCCGGTGCTAGGAGACCCAGGCCCAGTGGGCACTTCAGAGGCTCAGAACTTTCAAGTCAAGGCTGGGCACAGTGGCCAGTGACTGTAATCCCAGCAGCTTAGGAGGCTGGGGCAAGAGGACCGCAAGTTCAAGGCCAGCGTGGGCAACTTAATAGGTCAGTTTCTCAAAATAAAAAATCGAAAGAGCTTGGGATGTAGTTCCCTGGGAGAATACCCCTGGGTTCAATCCCTAGTACCATAAAATAAAAATAAAAAACAACCCCCACAGGCTGGGGACATAGCTCAGTTGGTGGAGTGCTGGCCTTGCATGCACAAGGCTCTGGGTTCAAACCCCAGCACACAAAAAAACAAAAACCCAAGGAGGTGCCACACTCAAGGAGGCAGGCTTCCTGACCTGGACAGAAGTCAGCGAGGCTGTGACAGGGTCTCAGAGGCTCCCTGCAGCCGCAGTCACCTTCCTGCCCGGGGACAGGTTTTCCAGATGAGCTCTATGCAGGGGCCACAGAATTCCTTCGAATGTCCCTGTGAAGCACAAGAAGATCTCAGCCGAGCTGAGCCTCCCAGGCCCCTCTCAGAGCCTGCTGGGAGCTTGGAGTCAAAGCCAGGGCCATCCTCAGCACGTCGTTTCTCCAGACCTGACTTGGCTTGACCAGCTGGTTCCCAGGGTGACCTGCCCCGCAGAGTGTGGGAGGGCTTTGCTATTGGAGGTGCTTTTAAGGAGAGGTCCCAGTCGTGCCTTGCCGGGTGTCTTCCACAATGTGGCCTTTCCTCCAGAGCCACCTGCTGTGGCCTTTGGCTGTGCCGCACTGCCCTTGAACCTCTCCTTAGTGGGCACTGCAGCCATCTCTGTGCTCACATGGGCCCCTGTGCTGGGATCAGAGGGACACCTGAGTTTGGTTTTCTCATGCAGATTGTGCCACTGGGCTGTGCCTTTGGGCCTGGGTGACCTCCATGGGAGGCCACTCGACACAGGAGCTTCTGGGGACATAATCGCGTGTTCGCCATCTGTTCTGCGTCCTTGTTGCGTTAGGTGCTGCTGGAAGACATGCGAGTAGAGGGTGAGGAGGTGACCCCACGTGCTCCCAATCTGATGCCCACGGTTTGAGCAGAAGCGAGGGTTGCGGCACGGGGGACAGTTGGGGCAGCTCAAGGAGTGCGTGAGCAGGGTGCAGCTCCCAGGTGTCTCAGTGCCCCATGTGACAGCTGGTGGGACTCAGAGGACAGCTCTGGCAGATCCGTCCACCCCCCAGGGCTCCCTCGCTCCCGAAATAGAGCAGGTCCTCCTGGGGCCACAGGCCCTCCCTCCAGCCTCACTCTGTCCCCTCCTCCTTGGTCGCTTTGCCACCACGGTGTCAGCAGGTTGAGCCCCTCACGCTGTCAGCCCCAGTCCCTCTGCCAGCCCCACTTTCCCCCGAGGTGTGTGACCTGCCATCACCCTGGGGACCCCTCCCCGCTGCAGGCCTTCGCACGGCCGCTTTCTCGTCCCCTGCCTGTGGACAGCTGGCTCCCCGAGGCCCAGGCTGTCGGCTGTCTTCCCGTTGAACCTGAGTGTCCGAGAGCTGGAGGCAGAGCAGGGACTCCTTCGTTCTCGGGAACCCCAGTGTCCAAGAGCACCGCGACCGCAGTCAACTTTTCTGTAGCTGAAGGAGAGGACACTGCCCTGGTGACGGTGGCAGCCCTGTTAGGAGGAGGAGGAGGAGAAGACAACCCGGGGCTCCCGGCTGAGCTCCAGGCCTTTCCAGTGTCCATGTCGAGGCGCGGAAGCCGCCTGGTGGCCAGGCCGGAGCGCTCCGGGGGAAGAAGCCTGTGATTTCATCTGAGTGTGTTCACTCGGACCCTGGCTGTGGATTCCAGAAAGTTCCACTAGGTCAAAGATGTCGGCTGATGTGGCCTTTCAGACTTGAGGGGACACACTCGGACTGATGTCCTGACCAAGACCCACCTTTGCCTTGATTCCTGGCCTCCTCTCTCTGACTCGGAACGGTCCTCTGCATCGCAGGGTCCTGGACTCAGGGGCAGGAGGAAGGAGCGCCCTCCTGACCCCCTGGTGCCTGGGGCAGCAGACATGGTGGTCAGACACCTTCCCGGGTCAGCGCCTTGAGGCAGAAGTGGGTTCTGTTTGGGAACCGGGTGGGGGCCCTGCTGAGCCTGGGATCGGCTGGGGCCTCCCCGAGGTCTGGACCAGGCTTTCCCTTGGGACTGATTCTGAGCTGAGGGTGGGTGGAGGACTTGGCCTTGCCCTTGGTCTTGGTGTCTGCTGGAGACCTTGCTGGGGGTTAGGAGGCACCTATCCCTGAGACACATGGGCCCTGCCACCATCCCCACCGCCCCGGCTCCCCCTGTAGGGCTGGGCCTGGTGTGGTGACAGGCCGGAGCCCACACTGCCACCTCTCCACCTCCAGCTCTGGGTGGGCCAGCGTCCTGCGTCCACAGGTCCCCCTGGTCACCAGTCCACGGCTTCCATGTGGCCTCTGTCTTCAGCATTCAGGGTCCTGCACCTGGGAGTCCAGAGAGGGAGAACTTTGACTGGGTTCCCGCTTGTCCATGTTTACTGGGGGCAAGTGACTGGGGCATGGGCCGAATCAGACCCTCTGGGTGTGGGGCTAGGGCTGCGTTTCCGAGGCTTCTTTCTGGGCAGTGACGCTGACAGCTCCGCTCCAAGCGAGAAACACGCTCGGTGGGAATTTGCCTCTGGGATAGAATTTGACCTACTGGGGCGTTTCCCCCCATGCTGAGGTCATGATTAGGTCCAGCCTGGCTGGCTTTTCAACCCGAATCTTCTGGCTTCACCCGTTTGGGGAGGAAGATGAAAGGAAGAGCCAACTCCCACACGACCCTTACGTCCTGGGTCCTTCTGAACGCGTGCAGGAGTCTCCAAGGGGCTTTCTTGAGCCTGCTTTTAGCTGCACCACCTGGTGGAAATTCAGGGTGCGATGTCCCACGCTGACAGGGATCACCTTGGACTTGCTAAGAACACCCCACCACGCCCACGTCACGCAGAGAGCAACCGTCCCATCAGTGGTCTGCAGCCAAGGCAATTAGTCAGATGACTTTTTTCTTGCAGCACTGGGTATGGAACCCAGGGCCTTATATGCCAGGCAAGTGTTCAACCACTGAGCTACACTCAGCTCAGCCACGGTTCTTAAAACAGTCCATGTGTAATGGTCCATTTTCTGTGCCAACTTGGCCAGGCTGTAATACCTTGTGATTCAGCCAAACTCCAACCGAGCTGCAGCTGCAGAGGTATTTTGAGGATGCAGTGACTTCTACAATCACTGTCTAGGAGCGAAGGAGGGTTGTCCTCTACCATGTTGGTGGGCCTCCTCCAATCAGTTGAAAGGCGTTTCGAGCACCACTAATATTTCCCAAGGAAGAAAAAAAATGCCACCTGTGAACTGTGGCAGCGATGGCCAGTCTCTAGCCCCAGCCTGCCCTGTGCACTTCAGACTTGCCTGACTTCCCCCAGTCATCTGGGCCAGTTCCTTGCAATGTATCTCTTCATCTGCCACTTCTGCATCAGGCTCTGTAGCAGAACTCCAGGGCTCTCCCTTCACAGTGCTAACTTTTCTATTTTTATTTTTATTTTTTGGCACTGGGGATTGAACCCAGGGGTGTTTAACCACTGAGCACCATCCCCAGCCCTTTTTACTTTATGAGACAGGGTCTTACTAAGTTGCTTAGGGTCTTACTAAGTTGCTGAGGCTGGCCTTGAACTTGTGATCCTCCTGCCTCAGCCTCCTGAGTTGCTGGATTACAGGCGTGCTGCGTCACCACCCCCAGCCATACTAACTGTAAAATGAGTTTTTCCTCCCGACTTTTTCTCTTCCAGGGACATTCTGTCTTTTCCCCTCCTGGTCAGCTTGTGGTGGGCCAGCCCTTGGGGTCTGTGGCCCTCAGCTTTCTCCTGCAGCCTCCCTCTGCTCCCCCGCTTTCCTTCCTCTCCACAGGTCCTGGGGGGCAGCCCAGGCCTGCCCCCAGCCACGCGGGACGCCCGGACAGGCCAGCTGTGAGTGTTTCTTTGGCAGTGTCTTAGCTGGTTGTTGTGAGTAATAGTGAAGGAAGCAATCAGCAAGTATACTGCCCTAGAAGTGCTGCACGTTGTTGGGCCAGAGGGAAGAAAAGCTGGAGACGCCTGGACACGGGTCGCCAGGACCCTGAGCTCTGCTCGGTCACGCCGTGGGGGGGAGGGCTGCTGGGGACAGGGGGCCCTAGGGCCCCTGGAGCGGCCTGGTTAGGGCTGTTGAGGGCAGCAGGAGGGGGCTGGGGCGTGGGCCACTGCTGGCTGGGAGGAGTCTGCACCCAGGGATGCCGCACTCCTCTGCGCTGAGTTAGGTCGTGAGCAGGAGAGGTGTTATCCACCTTCAGAGGAGGAAGCGGAAGCCCCAGGAGGAGGGGTGGCTGAGGGTGCTGGTGACGGGAGGGGCACCGGGCTTAGCCCCCAGACCTCCGGCTGGGGAATTCCTTCCTGACCTCTGGCCAGCGTCCTCAGTGATGGCCCGCCCGCAGGCTGCTCTGCTGAGAGTGGACACACCCTCCCCCAGGATTGGGCTCCCTTGGCAACCCCAGGGCGCACCGCTTGGGGCTTTGGGAGATGTGACTGCTCGGAGAATTTTCCTTTTCAGCTAATTCCAGGCCGAGGCTGTTGGCAGCAGTGACACTGGTGGCTAATGATAAAGGCTCCCCAAGGAACCCCAGCTGACAACCCACTGGCTCCTCCCACAGACGCCGACTTGGGGCCACTGTACTGTGGCCACCTGTTTGCCATGGCATCAGGAGCCGGACCCAGCCTGCAGAGGACCCAGAGGGAAGACACCGGGTGGCTTCTCAGGTCTCAAACATGGCACGGTGGTGGCCTCCCGAAGTCGTGATGACCCCCGAGTGGGTCCCGTGCCTTTGTCTCTTGGCTCTGACACTGAACCCAGAGTGCTCCGCTTCTCTGTCCCATCGTTCTCAAGTCTGTGCTTACAGAAACTCATCTGAGTGAGCCAGGCTTGGTGGCACACGCCTGTAATCCAGCGGCTCCGGAGGCTGAGGCAGGAGGATCACGAGTTCAAAGGCAGCCTCAGCAATTTAGTGAGGCCCTAAGTAACTCAGTGAGACCCCCATCTCTAAATAAAATACAAAAAAGCCTGGGATATGGCTCAGTGGTTATGCGCTCAGGGTTCAATCCCCCATACCAGAAAAAAAGAAATTCACCCAAGCCCAAGAGGTGAAGCCAAAGTCAGCAGCTTACTCCTTGGACCCCAATGACCAAGACAATCTTCCAAGGTCCATGTGGCACCAAAGGTGAGGAGCCTCCCAGACCACTGATGCAGGCCAGGGACAGCACCTGTGTGACCCCAGCCTCAGTATGTCCCTGCCCTGGTCCCCTTCCAGTCTCTGCCCAGGGCTCCTCCGTCAGGGGCACCTGTGGGACCCCATCTCTGCTCTCTTCCTGTAACCCTGCTTCCTCGTGCTGGCCGGGAGAGGAGCCTGTTTCCATCCTGACCACTGGGCGAGACTCAGAGGCCAGTCAGGGAGGTTCCAGGGTCACACCTCCTCCCTTTCTCTCGGTGCTGGAGGGGAAGTTTCTGGCCCCACTCCTCAGCAACCCAGCCCCTGAGGCATCCGCTCTCTTTTTCCTTAAATAGACTGGAGCACAGAGGGTCCCTTTGTAATAGCACATCAGATTGCCCTGTGCCCACTCGGCCACAAACTCCCTTGGGCCCCAGCCCTGGGGGGGGGGGGCGGGCGTGGGCTGCAGTGGGGCTGATGAAGTCCTGGAATGCTGGCCGCTGGGACAGACCACACTCAGATTCCTCCCGGGAGTTTTGACCGAGGCAGCACAGAGAACTGCTTCAAGCCAAAGTCTTTACATTTTTCCCAGTTTTCGGCAGAAGTAAAGAATGTGGGCCTTCCCCGACCCGAGGCTGACGCAGGGCCCTGCATCTTTAAATTGAAGGGACCACACTCTTGGTGCATGACCTCACTAGCCGATTAATTTGAGTTCGAGTGAACTCGTTTGCAGGAGACCTCTTTCCCATGTAGCTGGGCTTTCACTTTTGCCAGTATAAAACCAAGAAAAACTGTCCTCGGAGAATTCAGCTTAGCAGTGCCTGAGAGTAAGTAAGGATTCGGGAGATCAGTCTCTGCTTCAAACAGAACTTGTCTGTAGGGTGATTCAGAGCAGTCAGGAGAGGTTCTGCTGTGTTTTTGTACTGACAGCTGCAGAAGAGATGTACTTGGGTATAGATTTAGCTCTTTATCTTTCTAAAAGATTCTAGAAGACAGAAGGCGAATGGATTGGGACAGAGGGCTGTTTCTCCCCCCCCCCCCTCTCTCTCACACACACACACACACACACTCTTCCTTTGGGGAATGTATGAGGAGATTCTTGAAAGTCGGTCATTGGAAAGTTGGAAAGGGATCAAGAATTTTATGGTTGTGGGTTGGGTGGGTAAAGGGGAGTTTAGCCTACATTAAGCCTTAGGTTTGATCCCCCACCACCACCAAAAAAAGAATTTCATGGTTGAACTTAAGGATGGAGGCTGTAGAGTTCAGATGCAAATCTTAGGTTTGGGGTGGGGGTGGGGGTTTGATCTTGGCTTCAAGGCAGAGTGAGGTTTAAAAGAATATTTGGTTTAAACTCTCTGGGTGCAGTAATATGCACCTGTAACCCAAGCTACTCAGGAGGCTGAGATTGGAGGATCACAAGTTTGAGGCCAGCCTGGGTAACTTAGCAACACTCTGGGTCTCAAAATTTTAAAAAATTAAAAGTGCTGGGAATGTAGCTCAATGGTAGAGTGCCCCACACCCTGCCAAGTTCAATCTGCAATACCACAACAAAACAAAACAAAGAAATATACATGCACATATATATATTTAAGTATTTATATGCATATGTACTTAATGTACTCTGTGGTTTATACCAATATCAACTTCACAGTTTTATTATCTTATGCACAGGATGTTACCGTTGGAGGAAACTGGGTGAAGGGTACACAGGATCTCTACATTTTTAATTTGCAATTGCTTATCAATCTATGAGTCTTTTTGAAATAACGTGTTAAAGATGGGGATATAGCTCAGTGGTAGAGTGTATGCTTCACGCACAAAGTCCTGAGTTCAATCCCCAAACTGCCCCCCTCCAAAAAAATTAAGTTAAAACATACATATTTAAGAGGTGGGCTCGATGGTACATGCCTGTAATACCAGCTACTCTGGAGGCTGAGGCAGGGGGGATTGCAAGTTCAAGGCCAGCCTGGGAAACTTAGTGAGATCCTGTCTCAAAAACAAGAAACAAAACATATTGACTTTTGACTAAATGTGCTGTTATCCTGGATCAGATTCTGGAGCAAAAAAAAAAAAAGAGAGAGAGAGAGATGAGTAGAAAAACTAGTGAAATCCAGAAAAGTCTTCAGTTAAAAGTGCTGCACTGACGTCGGTTTCCTTCTCTTCCTTGTGGTGCTGGGGCAGGAGCCCAGGGCCTGGCTTGCTCCCAGTGCTCACCCCACCACTGAGCTACACGCCCAGCCCCTCTCGGTCCATTTCAGAGTTTTGACAAAGGTGCAGTGGTGATGTAAGACGCCAGCATCAGAGGGAACAGGGTAAAGGGTACGAGGAAACTCTGCTATCCTTTGCGGGTTTTCTGTAAATCTAGAATTATTCCAGAATAAATGCTAATTAAAAACAGAGTGTATCCATGTGTGCACATGCACATTTACACTGGAACACAGCCAGGCACGGGAGCTTTGAAGACACACTTCCTCTAGGTGAGCACCCACAGTGCTCTGGATGGGGCCCTTGACAAGTGAGCTGCAGGGTGGTGTTGCCCCCTGATCTGGCTGATGGTCAGAGGGAACCCCGCAGTGTTCTTAAAACCCAGTGGGAGCATTGAGCTCTCCCCCATCCAGGTCATAATAATGCAGTGTCAAAATACAGTCCCGTTTCCCAGAGCAGAAACCGAGGCACAGACGACCCTGAAGTAAGCAGATTGTGATTTTCCAGAATATTTAAAACCAGATCATCTTTTGTTTTCCAAGCATATGTTTGCAAATTTGCAGAGTAATCTAGAAACCGTGGCTGTTGCAACATAAAAAGGAATGAACTTTGCCACCGTTTTCTGGGCTGTCTTCAGGATCAGGGGCCAAAACTGGTATGTGGGGTGGGGGATTCTGTCAAAATGGAAGTACTGATTTTGCACCTCTCCTCCCTGGTGCTTGGCCAGGCATGTCCAGGGGCCCCAGAGCACCTGGTGGCTTGCTGCCCAATGTCTGCTCCTCTCCACGCAGCACTGCCTGGTGTTTGGGGGGAAGCAGATGCAGGCCCAGGGCTCCCACTAAGATGCCCCTGGTCCTCCAGCCCCGCCCCCTGGTCCTCCAGCCCTGGCCCCTGGACTGGCCTTGGTCTCCCTCTGTTCTCAAGCTGCCTTTTCTTTCCAGTTGGAACCCAACCTTTTTGCTTGGGTTCCCCAGAGTCCCCTGACCCACCTGCTATGGAAAGAGGAGGGGGAGAAATGGACTCTCATCCTTCATCCCCGGAGACCTTGCTGTGTCCATCGTCCCCCAAGGCCAGGTCACCTAGAGTCACTTTAGACAAGCCCCTTCCTCCTCCTAGGCCAGAACCAGAAAGCTCAAAATAAATTGGTGAATACGAGGATCCTGGTAGCCTTCAGCCAAGAGGCTTTTTGTGCACCCCAAGCTTTCCCATACTCTCCCGGTTCCTGATGCTCTCACAGCCACACAAGCATCCTGCCATGAGGCATTTCCATACCAAAGTAGAAGTCTCAGGTGATCCCGTCTGCCTCTCAGTAAGTAACTTTAGGCTGTGGGGTGGGGGGATTGAACCCCGGGCCTCCCTCCTGCTGGGCCCTTGCAGGGGGCCTCCTCAGCCACGCCTTGCCTGTGGAAGTACTTAACCCCTGCACCTGGGATCCAGTGAGAAGAGCAGAGATAGGGAGATGGCAGCGTAGGAGCCCCACACAGCCTCCCCCCGTGGCCGGGAAGCTTCGGCTCGGCTCAGATCAGCGGGGCCGGCTGGTTGTTAGAAACTGCTGGGGTTCCAAGTGTCCCCCACAAAGCCTGGGTGGGAAACTTAATCCCCAAGGCAACAGTGTGGGGAGCTGGGGCCTGAGGATTCGGCCGTGAAGGGGGGTGAACACAGGGACGTGGTCACCATGGAAGCCGGGAGCTGAGCTGTGTCCGTCTCTCCTTCCTCACCGGATCTTCCCCCCAACTCCTGCCACCTGGCCTTCTGCTGTGGGGTGACACAGCAGGAGGCCCCTTGCCAGACACCCTGGCCTCTTGATCTCGCCTTCTCAACTTCTAGAACTGTAAGAAATAAATTTGTCTTTATAAACTAGCCAGTGTGTGGTGTCTTGTCAGAGGGGCACAAAGGGGACCAAGAGGGCACGTGGTGACGTGGTGGCTCCTCATGGTGTCACTGTGTCCTGTTCCTCTTTGCTATCTGCTAACAGCAGAGCTGGCTTTTGGTGCGTGGCCTGTACCGCCTCCCCGGGCCCCGTGGCTGGGTGACGGTGCTGGGCCACAGGCTTCCCTAGGGCGCCAGGCCACAAGAACTCTGTTGCCCACACCAGAACTCGCACCCCGGGCGGGAGCAGGACTTGGTGCCCACTTCCCAATGGGGTCACAGCCAGTGGGGCTGCGTGGGGTGGGAAGTCTCCGTCCCACCAAGGCCAGGGCTGCCAGCAGACAGGAACTAGAGAACCCCTCTTCTAGGCACGGGGCTGCCTCTGGCACCAGTCGGAACTGCACGGATGGTTCATCAGAATTAGGAAAGGATTTTCTTGGTTCCGGGAGTCGTAGCCATCTGGGAAGTGGACGAGTTTCTGGGGGCTGCCATAACAGAGCCCCACAGACTGGGCAGTTTAAACTACAGAAATCCATTCTCTACGGTTCTGGAGGCTGGAAATCTGAGACGAGTTGTGTCTGGTGGGCTCCTTCCAAGGTGTCTCTGCTTGGCTTACAGGTGACTTCTCCCTCTGTCCTCCTACACTCCTCCCCATGTGTCCCTACCCAAGTGGCCTCTTGTTGTAAGGACACTTGGACTAGGGCCATATTGGACAAGGGTCATCCGAATGACCAATTTTAACCTAATCACCTCTTGGAAGACCCTGCCTCTAAACACAGTCGCATTCTGAGGTCCTGGGGGTTGGGACCCCAACATATAAATGGGGGGTCACAGCAGGGATCTTCCTGGACACTCCACAATCACGCCTGAACGGTTCAATGGTGCCCTCTGAGCTGAGCTGCCAGCCCCAGGGAAGAGCCCACACACTGGGACTCGCTGCCCACAGGATGGCCCTGGAGGTCACCCAAGGGCGTGAGGCTGACGGCAGTTACTTCGCTGGCTTTCAGATAACACCGGAAGAGCCTGGGCAGAGCGCGAGTCAGCTGTTCCCAGTTCCTGGGGGCAGAGCCGGAGGAGATGAGTGTGAGCAGGAGGACTGGGGTCGGACACCAGAGCAGGAGGGGCAGGAGCCAGGCCTAGGACACAGGCTGCCGTCGGCCTGAGAGCCTGGTGAAGGCTGACTCTGATTCCCTGTCCTGGGTGCCTGGACCCTCAGGGGGCTCCCCGGGCAGGCGTAGAAGAAAAAGTGAGGGTGGTGGTGAGGCCATTGCTGTTGAAGCCGGCTCATGGCTCCCTAGAGATTCATAGACTTTTGTACATGTTTGAAATTTTCCATAACAGAAAGGCAGGAGAAGGAGAAGGAAAGGGAGGGAGAAGAGAAGCAAGAAAGAAGAAATGCTCTTAAGAGATTCTGATGCCTATCTGGGTCCTCAAACCTGTCTTGGCTAGGGGGAGGAGGTGTAGCTGGAGGGGGAGGAGGTGTAGCTGGAGGGGGAGTCTTACATGGTGTGTGCAGCGCCTCCTTGTGGTGATCAGGTGGCACTACGGACACAAAGGTGACCAGCTATCTGGGTGTGAATCACCCTGTCCCAGGCCTGACCTTGGAGGGGCAGGGAGGCCAGCCCGCCCAGCAGACTCTTAACCTTGGTATACCCCAGACTCCCTGCCAGTCCACCAAAGCCTGTGGTCCCTTGGGATAAAGACATAAAGTAGAGTGGGATTACAAAGCTAATCAATTACAGCCAAATACAATTCCTGAACTACAAAATAAAACCAAAATTGGTATAGAGCCTCGCAGGTGCCTCTTTTAGCTGGTCTAATAACAACTGTGATTTAAAAATAGTGCTGAGAACTAATGGTATTTGAGAGTCTGCAACAACTGCAATATGATATGAAAACATCTATAATGTTTCTTTCTTTCTTTCATATTTATTAATTTATTTACTTATTTAATTTTTGAAGCGAGGGCTCACTGTTGCCCAGGCTGAACCTAAACTCCTGGGCTCAAGCGATCCTCTTGCCTCAGCCTCCCAAGTAGCTGGAACTGCAGTCACCACCACGCCTAATGTCTATTGTGAATCCCAGGGACTGCTAAAACAAGAAACAAAACTCTCCTGAGAGGTGTCGCCTACATTCATAAATAAGGAAATGGTCGAATCCTGGGAGAAGCCAGTGAGAACAAGAATGTGCCGGGTCACCCTCCAGGGTAGCTGACCCGCCTATCTTCATAAGCTGGCTGCCCCATAGTCCCATCATTCATTCCACAAATACTTATGGAGGTCCTACCATATGTGCGGCAGACACTGCACAATGTAAACTGGCGAGTCCCTGCCCTTATCAATCATACATCCTGCAGGGACAGATAGTAAGCAGCAGCACACAAAAGACAGTCTGCCAACTCAACACTTAGGTAAGCATTTCCCATCGAGATAGCACATATAGTGTGTTGTATGAATGAGTGACATACAATTCTATTTATTGAAAGTTTTCTTTTAATCCCATTTGCCTTAAAGCCAGGATTTTCTGCCTAGTTTGACCCACATTTGATCCGCTTTTATAATTCAAAAGATCTTTTACATTGTCTGGAAGGTTCTGAAAGGCTTCACGGGAAGAGGGGTGCTCCCAGCTCTTACCACCTTTCCCAGCCCATGCTAAGAGTCACAGCTTATCTGAGTGTGGTGACGCATGCATGTAATCCCAGTTACTCAGGAGACTGAGTCAGGAGGATCACAAGTTCAAGACTGGCCCAGGCAAGTTAGCAAGACCCTGTCTCAAAGTAAAATAAAAATTAAAGAGGGTGTGTAGCTCAGTGTAGAGCACCTGCTTGGCTTGTTGGAGGCCCTGGGTTGGTTCCCAGAAAGAAAATAAAAGAGTCAGTTTAGTCATAGCAACATTGTTTACCATCATGAAGAGGTGGAAACAAACTGGGTGTCATCGACACATGATAAACAAAACGTGATGTAGCTGATACTGTGCCACTTGGGAGGCTGAGCCCAGGAGTTCTAGGTCAACCTGGATGGCACAGTGAAACCCCATCTCAAAATAATAACAATGACGACAATGAAATCTAGTCCTCTGATGGAATGTTAATTTGGCCATAAAAAGACACACGCAAAAAAAAAAAAAAAAAGACTCATGCAATAGAAGGGACAGTTTGTGTGTGGGAGGGGGTACTGGGGATTGAACCCAGGGTTGCTCAAACACTGATCCACATCCCTTTTTTAAAATATTTTTTAAAAAATATATAATAAGTCCTTTTAAAAACTATTTTATTGGGAGAGGGTCTCTCTGAGTTGCTTTGGGCCTCACTAAGTTGCTGAGGCTGACTTAGAACTCACGACCCTCCTGCGTCAGCCTCCCGAGCTGCTGGGATTACAGATGTCCACTACTGTGCCTGGCAGCAGGGACAAATCCTGAAGACATCATGCAAGGTTAGATAAAGGACAAATATTGTTGATTCCACTGACATGAAATGTCCAGGATCAGCAAATTCAGAGAGACCGACAGCAGATCGGAGCCAGGGGAGGGGACCATCGAGGTTATTGCTTAAGGGGTGCAGAGTTTCTGTTGGGAGTGATGAAAAGGTTTTGGAAACAGACAGTGGTGACGGTTGCTCAACAGTGTGAATGCTGTTAACACTACTGAATTGTGTACCTAAGACCGAAGTGGCTGGCAGGGTAGCTCAGAGACAGAGCGTGCTAGCATGTGCAAGGCCTGGGATCCATCTCAAGCACAAACACACAAAAAAAGGGAAAGAAAGAGGTTGAAATGATAATGTCAACGTTACATAGGTTTTATGATAATTACAGTAATAATAAAAGTCATGTTTGAAGGTTTCTTTCTGGCACACTGATGTCCCTTCTGGTCACTGGGGTGCCTGAGCCTCTCCCCATCCACACAGTCGCTAGGACCTCTCTTCAGCCTCCTGCCTTCTTCAACACCATCTTTCCTTTTGTGGTAATGGGGATGGAACCCAGGGCCGCATGCACACTAGGCACGAGCTAGATCCCCAGCCCTCTTTCTTTTTCTTTTTTCTTTTCCTTTTCTTTTCTTGAGACAGGGTCCAGCTAAGTTTCCCAGAGTGGCCTTAAACTTGCCATCCTCCTGCTTCAGCCTCAGGAGTCCTGGGATTCCAGGCATGGTCACCGTGCCCGGCTCTTAAACACCATCTTGATGCTGACCATGGCCTCCTTCCTCTCTCAGCGGACACCGCCCCAGCTCCAGGACCCCCCAGGGTCGGTGTAATGGCTGGCTGGTGCCCATGGCCTCCCCTAAACTTGCTCCCTACAGTGAAAAGCAAGTCTGGCCTTTAGCCCAGAAGCCCAGAATCTTCCTTGACCCTTCCTCTCACAGCCCATCCCTATGTAAATTCTCAGCTCTGCAGGTACCTCCTCCGCCTGTTGTCCCCCATCAGATGACACTGCAGCCTCTCTGCTGGGCTGTATTCCTTGCCCCCTCTTTTAAATCAGCTCTCTCCAGGCCTCAGTTCAGCCCTCTAGTGGCTCCCAGGCCACCTGCATGTCAAAACTAGGGTCCTCTCACTGACTGTAGGCCCCAGGTGATCTCCCCTGTCACCACCTCTTGCCGCCTTCATACAGAGCCCCCTCCCTCGACTCAACAAATCTCACGGAGTCCCCCCTCTCTGCTTCCAGCCAGAGAAAACTCTATAAAGGGTTCCCTTATTCAGGCCAGGCCACCTGGGGGATTACCCAGGGACTTGAGTTATCTCTTCAAAATCCCCTCACATTAGGACCCAGTTCAGCATATGATTGAAAATCAGGGAACAGGAATCTTGGCTTGGCAGGGGTGGGGGCATATCTAGAGTCCTGCCCGTCAAACATGACCAGGACAGAGGTGCAGAATCAGGCTTCAACTTTTTCATTACACCATAAATCTCTCCTCTGGACTAGCCAGTCCTACCTGCAGAACTAGGCCCAGGTGGACGCAGAGAGGAAAACAGACCCTCCCTCCAGTGGCTTAGCCACCAGCCCTACAAACCCAGGCAGCAAGGAACTGTGGGCAGTGGCCGCCCTAGCAGCTAGCAATGGACAGGGCTGCCAGGACCAGGGTCTTCAGGTGTGCTCGGGCAGGCAGGCCAGGTGCTCAGAAAGCTGGGAGCAACCGCCTTGAGTTTGAGGTGGGAAGAGGGGAGGCGTCAGGGATGGGGAGAGTTTAAACACACCCCATCAAGTCCTGGGGCTTCTGTAGGAAGACAGAGTCACCAGACGGTACACCTTGAAGTCCAGGGCTCCTGACTTCAGAAATGTGGTTGGCCGGGCTCACCCTGCTTGTTCGTCTGTGTGGGCCAACAGGTTGTGCAATCTCCTCTGGGGACGCTGGAGGTGGGAGAAGGGGGAAGGGGCCCTCATGGGCTGGATGCTCTCTGTGGTCAAAGTACCTGGGGAGGGAGAGGAAAGGCAGCAATCAGGGCAGCGACTGGGCGCGGCTTACATCCCACTCACCTTCAAACAGGGAAGTGAGAAAGGTGGCCCACGTTTCTCCCCAAAAAGGAAAGTCCCTCTTCTGTTCTAGTTTTAAAACACACATTCATGGCCTGTGATTTACGTCAGAGTTGACCTCAGAAAATTATTTAGAGGTCCTCCATTTTAGAGACCCCCAAGTCTTCACCCCCTTCACAGTTGTCAAAGGAGGAGACTCTTGAGCCCTCTCTTGGGGTGAGAGGAAGGAGAGAACCTTCTCTTGGAACTGCCTGCTACAATTATGGGGCTTTTCTGGGTCTGGGCCTCCAGTTCTCAGACAGTTGGGGTGCAAGGGAGATGGTCGCCATGTGGCAGGACACTGGACGTGGGCCCTCTGGATGCTGGACATGGAGCAACAGACAACTGCCAGGTGGCTTGGCACAGCCACCAGAGAAACAACTCAGGGTCACAAGAGGACCAGCAGCCCCTGGGGTGGGAGAAGCGGAGCCCCAGCATCTCTGCTGAGACTCCCAGAGTTGAGGATGCATGGCTCCCCTTGGTGGAGGCCCCTCAGGAGGCTCAAGATCACTCAGCAACATGGGAAGGGAGATCCTCACCTCCTGACTGGGATATCAGTGAGCTCAGACGGTAGGAAACTTGCTTCAATCCCAACAGTCAGAGGCTGTATTGTGGCATCTCTCCCATTCTTTCCCCTAGTAATGAGAAGTGTGAAAATTCTTGGCATGCTGTTTTCCAGCATAAAGAAAACAAGCAAACTCCCGATCCAAACTGCCTGTAAGGTAGCCAACAGCTCACCCAGGGAGGCGGGCAGAGAGCTGCGGCTTCAGAACAGCAGGAACTGGGTAGTCAACTCCATCTGCACACAAGCAGGCTGCCCGAAGACCTCTCCTGTCCCTTTGCTGTCCTCCCCTCCCCTCCCCCAAATACCCAAAGGATTAAATGACCACGGTCTGTGCAGGAAGTCCTTTCCAGGCCCTTGCCGGGCCACATGCTGAAGCCCAGAGTTGGTTGCAAAATCCAAGTTCAAAACTATTCACACCAGTGAAAATCTGAGAGGCTTCAACGACAGAACTCTCAGCCAGGTTCTATCTGTGGGCCAGGGTCTCCTCAGAAGGCGGTCAGGGACTTCCAAACAATCAGAAGTGACTTGGACAGAAAACAGCTGCTCTTGCCTGTCTGCAGAGCAAATTCCATAAATATGTTTGCTGAGAACTGCTTTTAGTAACTTTTTTTAATGATTAAAAAAAAAAAAAGAGTACATGCTCATAAGCATTGCTTATAATAGCCAAAACCTGAAAACAGCCCAAATATCCAAAAACAACAGAACGGATAAGTATATTATGTATACAACGCAATACTACACAGCAATGAAAACAAATGAACTACAGCTAAGAGTAAAAACATGGGGGGGCTGGGGCTGGGGCTGGGCTCAGCGGTAGAGTGTTCACCTAGCACATGCCGGGCGCTGGGCTGCCTCCTCAGCACCACATAAAAATAAAATAAAGGTATTGTGTCCAACTACAACTAAAACAAAATATTTTTTTTTTTAAAAAAAAAAGCATGAGTGACTCTCAGAATAACGTGGAACACAAAAAGAGAAAACATGGCTAGGGTATGACTCAGGGGTAGAGCACTTGCCTAGCATGCATGAGGCCCTGGGTTCTATCCCCAGCAGCACGTTTGCACCCCCCCCCCACCACACACACACACACACTCAAAAGACACAAAAGTATAGAGTATGATCCACTTGAATAAAGCTCAATGACGGGCAAACTGCATACGTGGGTGGGTAACAAAAAAGGCGAGGAAATGGCTAAGGTGGAAGCAAGGGACTTGGGGCAAGCTCTGCCGAGCTGGTCATGATGGCTCTTCCTCTGGATGGATATTTGATTATTAAACTGCATATTTATATTTTAGGCACTTGTCAGTATGCATTTCTTCTTTTTTTTTGGGGGGGGGGGTGGGGGAGGCATGTGAAAAGATGCTCAACTTCATTGTACCAGGGATTGAACTCAGGGGCACTCGACCCCTGAGCCCCATCCCCAGCCCTGTTTTGTATTTTACTTAGAGACAGGGTCTCACTGAGTACCTTAATGCCTCGCTTTTGCTGAGGCTGACTTTAAACTCGATACTGTCTCAGCCTCCCAAGCCGCTGGGATTACAGGTGTGCACCACCACACCTGGCTCGGTATGCATATTTCATAGAACAATGACTTTAAAAGTTAGATACACAAAGATAACCTTTGCCGTCTATGACTCAAGTGCAAAATCAAATGTAATATACACCCCAAATTATAAAACATCATTGACAAGAGTTAAAGAAGTCCTAAATGAATGAGATGAAAAGATAGCACAGGCCATGGATAAGCTAGCCTTATACAAATTCAAAGAAAGCATCCCCGAATTTCCAGCTCTCCTTTTTCTTCTTTTTTCCCAATACTAGGGACTGAACCCAGGGGTGCTTTACCTCTAAGCTACATCTCCAGCCCTTTTTATTTTATTTTGAAACAGGATCTCTCCAAATTGCTGAGCCTGGCCTTGAACTCACCATCCTCCTGCCTCAGCTTTCTAGACTGCTAGGATTACAGGTGTGCACCACTGTGACCAGCCCAGGCAGGTTTTTTTCTAATAATAATAAAAAAAAGAATCTGCAAATAGGTATGGAATTGCACATTACTTCACATAGCCAAAACAATATTGAAAAAGGGGGGGGGGTGCTGGGAATCAAAACCAGGACAGCTTGGAGGCTAAGCAAGTTCTCTTTCTCAGACCTTCAACCCTAGTCCTACCTTTGTTCTTTGAGCCACATTATCAAGAAAGTGAAAAAAAAAAAGTGCACAGTATGGGAGAAAATATTTGCAATCAAATATCTGACAAGGGTCTAATACCCAGGATATACAAAGAACTCTTAAAAACAACAAAAAGGCAAACGAATTTAAAAATAAGCAAGATACCTGAATACCTGAATAGACATTTCTTCAAAGTTGATACACAAATGCCCCGCAAGCATGCAAAAAGATGCTCAACTTCATTGTTCATTAGAGGAATGCAAATCAAATCAAAATCACAATTGAGTTGGGTAAAGTGGTACTCTTCTGTCATCCCAGCAACCTGGGAGGCTGAGGCAAGAGGATCAAAAATTCAAGGCTAGTCTGGGCAACTTAGTGAGACCCCTTTCAAAAATAAAAATATAGGGTTGGGTTGTGGCTCAGCAGTAGTGCACTTGCCTAGCATGCGTGAGGCACTCACTGGGTTCGATTCTCAGCACCACATACAAATAAGTGAAAAAATAAAAGTCCATCAACAATTAAAATAATAATAATAAAAATATAAAAGGACAGGAGTGTAGCTCCGTGGTAGAAGTTCCCTAAGTTAAATCCTTAGCACCTGGAACAAACACACACAATGAGATACCACTTCACACCCATTAGGACAGCCCAAAGCACCAAACAAAAAGTGTTGTAAGAAATTGGAAACCTAAAATATTGCTAGTGGAATGTAAAATGGCACAGACACTTTGGAAAATAATCTGGCAGCTCCTCATAGGTTTAATAGAGAGTTACTTTAAGACCTAGCAACTCCACTTCTGGGTAAGTGCCCAAGAGACTTGAAAACAGGTCCAACAAAAATTTGTACCTGGGTTACATTATTCATAATAGCCAAAAAGTGTTAGCAACTCAGATGTTCATAGCTGCTGAGCAGATAAGTAAAATGTGATATATCTGTACCATGGAATATTATCCATCCATAAGAAGAAATGAAATACTGATATATGCTATAACTTGGATGAACCTAAACAACACTAAGAGGGAGAAGCTCCACACTAAAGGCTACATATTATATGATTCTATTTATATGAAATGTTCAAAATAGGCAAATCCATACATTTTGCAAATTAGATCAGAGTGATGGTTGCACACTTGTGAATATACCCCAAACCAATAAAATGTAGTGTTAGAGGGCCAGTTTTACAGTATGTGAATTATATCGCAATTAAAAATATAAAAATTTCGAACAAGGTTTAAAAAACCTATACATTGGGAATTAACATTTCATTTTTAAACAACCACACTGAATGACCTATATTGGTTAAAGACACTCGATCCACCGAGGCCCCACCACTTGTGAGCGCTGGAAAACCACCACGGCTTCAGGAATGTGGCTCACACTCCGGAGCTGTTTTTGTCACCAGTGGAAAGAATGTCTCCATCACCCCCTCCCCACCACCCACATTGCTGGCTGAAAGGGAGAAAGTAATATTAGCCCTAAAAATGCCACTCCTCCCCCCAGGGGACGGGACGTTCCAACCATCTGGCAAGAGCAGGGGTAACCCTAGGCGGAGCGGGGCGGCGGGGGTCCGGGGGGTGGGGCCCACGGGGGAGAGGTGTAGGGGTGCAGGGGCGTGGCCTACGATTGGGCAAGGTGAGGAGTGGGCTGTGGGCGTGGCCTGGGGCGGGGGCGAGAGGTTGTGGGGGCGGGGCGCCGGGGCAGGCCGTGGAGCGTGGGCGAGGCGGTGGGCGGGGCATCGGGGCGGGGCAATGCACGGGGCGGGGCCACAGGTGGAGCTGCGGGGGCGCGGGGGCGTGGTCGGGGCGGGACGCGGGACTGCGGACCGATGGGCCGGGCCGGGCGGGGCGGGCGCCCGGACGCGAGCCGCGGGCACTTTGGTGTCTAGACGGCGGCGGCCGCCGCCCGCGCTGCCCAGCCTGGACCTCGCGGCGTCCCTGCTCCCGCGGCCCCCTGGCCGCCTGCCCCGAGCCCTAGCCGGCCATGCCGCTGCCCGCACCGCCCACCGAACTCCTGCCGTCGGAGCGCGCCGTGGTGCTGCTGTCGTGCGCGCTGTCAGCGCTGGGCTCCGGCCTGTTGGTGGCCACGCACGCCCTCTGGCCCGACCTGCGCAGCCGGGCGCGGCGTCTGCTGCTCTTTCTGTCGCTGGCCGACTTGCTCTCGGCCGCCTCCTACTTCTACGGGGTGCTGCAGGACTTCTCGGGCCCCTCGTGGGACTGCGTGCTACAAGGAGCGGTCTCCTCCTTCGCCAACACTAGCTCCTTCTTCTGGACGGTGGCCATCGCCCTCTACCTATACCTCAGCATCGTCCACGCCGCGCGGGGGCCGCGGACCGACCGCCTACTCTGGGCCTTCCACGCTGTCAGGTGCGTGTGGCATTGCTGCTTCGGGGGGGGGGGGAGCACTCAGTCCCACCTTCTGCCGGGTCCTGCCTGCTTTCCTTCGCGCCCCCTCCCGCAGGCCGCGTCTTGGTCAGGCGCCCAGTAGGCAGTTGTGCCCCTCAGCATCCCTGGGCCCACAGGAGGGTGCCCAGGTTGCAGGAGCTGTAGATCAAGCCTGTGCATCCCTGCAGAGGGCGTCCCTTGTGCCTGCCCCAGCTGGAGCCTCTTAGCAAGATGGGGAACAGATCTCACCCTCAGGGCCCAGATCTGAGCACTTAATAGGCACTGGGGCAACACTTTGTGCGCTTTGACTCCTGCTTCACTGTGTTCTGGCCATTCTTGCTGCCCATGGGGAAACGCTGCCCATGGGGAAACGCTCCCCATCCCCAGGATGTGGCTGTGGTGCTGGGAGCCAGGCAACTGCCACCTCCATGCTATGGTGGGTGTGGTGCATTCAGCCTCTCCCAGGCCACAGTGTCCCAGCCGTAAAACTTGCAGAGGGACCTACCATCTTTTCATCTTTTTAGTTTTGTCTTTGGTCATTTCTGAACTTCAGGGCCCAGCCGCCATTCTGGGTGATCTTGACTTTCCAGAATTCAGGAGCTCTAAGACAGGTCAATAACAACCCATTGAGTGTAAGAAAGCTGACAGCTGACAGCAGTCTCTGAGAACAAGGAAACCCAAGGCCTTGCCCTGTGATGCCCTAGCCTTCAAGCATCTCAGCAAGAAAGCCCTACCCAAATAAGGTCCGTCCTTCCTGGTGTAGTTTCAGGGTTCGAATTTCTCATGGTGTCCTGTGCTGAAGCAAAGGCAGGATTCCTAGGGCTGGTTTACTCTTCTCCTTCCCCCAGATCAGAGCACCAAAGACTGTCCTAATTATAGATCCTTTCTATTAAAAACTTGAGTGTTTTCCAAGGACTAAGAGGATAGTCAGCACTTTGGTAGAGACAGGTCACCTGGGTGTCACACGCTGAGGCAGCCAGCTGGGAAGAGTCACTTGACCTCTAGCTCTAGTAGCTGCTGGATGAAGGCCAGTTGGTCCCTGAGAAACTAAGGGTCCTGCTTCTCAGCTGTTCAAATCAAAACCTTCACACTGTGTCACTCAAAAAAGTGGCTCAGATGCAGGGACCCAGAGAGGGGGGCAACCATTTCTCCTACCCCTTGCAGTGTGTCACCTGAGGCTGACTGTCAGATACCAGCCATCCTTGGTGGCAGCTTGGGTTGAGGTGGGCAGTGTGAACACTGTAGTTCCCAGGTAGTAAAGAAGTATCTAAGACTGGACCTTTCTTTGCAAGAATCTCTTCTCTTCCCAGCTTTTTTTTTTTTTCCAAAATATTTAATACGTTACTTTTTTTAAAGTGATAATCAGGCTAGGTGTGGTGGTGCATGCTTGTAATCTCAGCTGTTCAGAGGATTATAAGTTCAAGGCCAGTCTGGGCAACTTAGCAAGAGCCTGTCTCAACATAAAATAAGAAAGCTCAGGGGCGGGGTGGGGGGGAACTCAATGGTAAGGTGCCCCTGGGTTCAATTCCCAGTTCCAATAAATTAATAAGTAAGGTGATACCCAGAACCTGGTGCAGCTCCTATAGAATATGGATTTCCTAACAGATCTGAGGTGGGAGTTCTTTCCGTACATTTCTCATCAGGGACCCTATGGCAGGGTTTTTTGTGATGCTAGGGAAGCCTTCCTTCTAGGGAAAGCTGTGTTTGAGGGAATTGTTATAACCTGTCCAACAGGTTATTTATTGACCCAGATCCTCCCAGACTTATTGAGCTTGCTCAGGACTATCCCATATTTTTCTTTGGAGAATTAATTTCTTGTTGCTGAAGGACCTAGTGATGTGATAAAGCTTATCTTTAGGCACAGATTACCTGATCATCCACTTTTGACCATTTCAATATACTAAAAACCAAATGGTTCAGTCTTGGAAACTGTTTTAAAATATGACAATATGGAAGGTGAATATCTAAAGAGTTTTAGATTTTATATATATATATATATATATATATATTTTTTTTTTTTTTTTTTTTTTGTTTTTTTGTGGTTGTTGTTGTTTTATTTGTGCTAGTGGGGCTTGGATCCAGGGTGCTCTAACACTGAGCTATATCCCCAGCCCTTTTTTATTTTTTATTTTGAGACAGAGTCTCCCTAAGTTGCCCAGGCTGTCCTTGAACTTGCAATCCTCCTGCCTCAGCCTCCCAAGTCACTGGGATTTATAGGTGTATGTCACCATATCCAGCTAAGAATTGATTTTTTTTAAACCCACCAATGTCCTGAAAAAGGAACAAAGGATACATTCAGGCAAAATAGTAAAAGCATCTGATAAATGTATATGGAAAACAAATTTAATCCCATTAATAGCCAAAACAACAATGAGGTACCATTCATCAATTAAATTAGATGAAAAAATAATAAGGTAGAATGACAAATGACAGTGAAACTGGTATTTTCCTACATTAGTACTGGCATTATAAATTGAAGTAATCCTTGTAGAAAGTATTTGGTTCATACCCCTGATCCAGTAATCCTATTTCCAGGACCTAGTCTGAGAAGACCATCCAAAATACATACTAAGCTGAAGGTTCAAGGGAGCTTGTGAGGTGGTGTTGTCATAGTGAGAATTTAGAAGCAACCTCAGTGCCCAATAATAGGGGAACAATAAGTGATAGACTATCCTCCCCTTTTGAAATGCCATGTCACTGATGAGTACTGGTTGCAAACTCTCCAGGTTGTATTTTTTAAATGGATGATAAAAAGAGAAGTGAAAAAAAAAAAGCCATCTCTAAAGCTGATTATAGCCGTGGAAACACAGAGGGTCACAGAGAATCCTGCACACTCACAAGCTCCCAGGAAAGCACCTGTGTGGCCCTTGGTGAGCCATAATGACACCTAACATGGTTCCATTTACAGGCTTTTTTTCTCCTCCTTAGAAAAGGAGAATAGCTTAGACTTCATCCTCAGGGAAAGAGTCTTTCATCATGAACTGCATGTGGTTCCTGATGCTTGGTAAAGTGCTGTCCCATTCATTAGCTCATAGAGCACAGGTAACCCAGCCAGATGGACAGGGTGAGCACCCTCCATTCATAGCAGACAAGATGGCCCAAGACCACGCACTTGGGAGGCTTAGGAGTAGAACCTGGTTATGACCCACTCCATGGTCCATGCTCTTGTGATTGTGTCTTGATCTCTAGTTTTTGAAAACTGAGATAGAATTTCAACCATAGGGCTGGGGGTGTAGCCCAGCAGTAGAGCACTTGCTTGCCTAGTATACATGTGGTCCTGGGTTCCATCCCCAGCCCACGCACGCAGGTGTGCACACAAATAATAATTTCAACAATTATTTATTCTTTTTTCCCACATATTAATATTTTATCATGTTAGCTTTTTCCTCTCCAGTTACTTTTTCCAGAACCACTTAAGAGTCACAGACATGATACCCCCTCAACCCAGAATACCTCAGTGTGTACTGCCAGAAGGCAGCAGTCTCTTACAGAAACGTGCACTTACCCAAACCACGAATTTGCCAGGTGCGGTGGCTCACACCTATAATTCCAACAACCTGGGAGGCTGAGGCAGGGGGATTGCAAGTTCAAAGCCAGCTTCAGCAATTTATTAAGACCCTGTCTCAAAATAAAAAATATAAAGGCTAGGAATGTGACTCAGTGGTTAAGCATCCCTGGGTTCCATCGCTGATACAAAAAAAAAGGCAGGAAATTAGCAGGAGGAACACTGTTACCTGATTGGTGGGCTTTATCGAGATGTTTGTCCATTGCCTAACAGCATCCCTCGGAGCAAAAGAAAATCCCTCGGACCTTGACTTTCCATGGCTCTTTACTCCCCTTCAGTTCTTCCATCTGTTATAACACTGACATTTTGAAGAGTGCAGGAAGATACCAGTCTCACCAGCATTTTTCCTAAATGTTCTGCCGAACTTCATAGAATGTTCCTGGGTTTGTCTGAAGCTTCCTCCTGATTGCTTTCAGGTCTGCACTTGGGTCCCAGAAGCCCATCCCCCCACCCCGGGGTGACTCTGGATGTTCCCTTAGTGGTGATGTGGCTCTGATGGCTCAGCCCAGGTGGTATCTGCAGCCTCCCCGGCTGCAGAGTTACTGCTTTCCTTTTGTAATTACGGTTTTGCTTTCGTGAGTGTGTGTCACCTGAGGGAGGGGCTGGGGCTGCAGAGAAGGGGACATTTGCCTTCCTTCTGTAAGACCAGTGAGGTAAACCTTCAACTGTCCCCGCCTGCAGCCCTCTGCAGCTCCTACTTCCCCAAGGTCGAGGCTCCTTTAGTGACGCAAAGTGGGGTCAGGTCGGTGGAGCCAGGTGACAGCCCTCGTCCTATCTGCTTGGGGGTGGCTGGGTTGGGGGGTTCATCTCGCAGGATCAGGTGCAGTGTGGGCCGGGCCAGGGCATCTCCAGCAGTCTCTGAGTTTCTTCAGGCTCTGCTGAGGTGAGAGGGGCGAGCGGGACCGGCCAGTGCTCCGCACCCACCCTCTGGAGCTTTCTTGGAGTCACTGCAGGAGAAGGAGTCTGGCACCCTAAAAACCCTGCTCTGCGGGGGAGTGGGAAGTCCCAACACGGCAAAAAGGGGAAACAGGGCCCTGAGAGGGAGGCCCTGAGTTCTGTAATTGGAAAGGAGCTCGCGGTGCAGCAGAAGTGGCGGCCTTGGGCAGAGCTGAGTCTCAGGTCGTCCCTGCTGTTATCTGCACGGCTGTCCCCTCCACAACTCATGTTGACATTTCATCACCTCGGTAGCAGAATTAAGAAGGGGACCTTTGAGAGCTGGTGTGCTGGGGCTCAGTGGGTTTGCAGAGTTGTGCTGCTATTGGAAGAGAGGGTAGTTTGGTCCCCACTCTTTCTCTATCTCCAGATACCCCTCAACCTTCCTCCATGGGGTGACCCTTACCAGATGCTGGCACCCGGCTCTTGCACTCCCCGACATCTAGACCTTGAGCCAAAGAAGTTTCTGTTGTTTGTGACTTGCCCAGCCTGAGACACTCTGTTACAGCAGCAGACCGTGAACTAAGACACTCCCTACACAGAGAGCCCTGAGTGAGGGATGCACAAGGTAGCTTCGGGAATGGCACCCCTTGTCACCACTCCCCAAAGGGACAAAAGTTGAACTGGCTTTTGTTTGTTCCCCAAAAAAGGCTTTCTGGATTACCATGAGATGGTGAGGTCACAGCACCAAGTTGGTGTGTGCAACTGAGGACCAGTACCAGGGGCCAGGAGCACAGAGGCTGCCGGCCCCTGGCCCTTCCCGAGCCTAGTGGCCAGGAACCCAGGGGGTAGGAAGCACCTCTGAGCTGAGGGCTGTGGATGGTGGCACCAAAGCTGCAGTGACCCATGGCGGCCTGGCCCAGTGGCTGACTCACTTAACCTCCCCCACGGCCTAGCGCTCTGCCCCATGAGCTGGACAAGTGTCCATTGTACCCGGCCAGCGGCCTCTCACCAGCCTTACTCCCCACAGCTGGGCGCCCCCGGCCTTGAGCTCTCGGGAGTTTTCTAAATTGGCACATTGTTGCAGGGTGTGTGGTTTTGTTCCCAAAGCAGTTTTTTGAGTTATGTTAGCATTCAAGACTCTCTGTTGCCACATACTCACAACAGGAGCGGCTATTTGGCCCACAGGGGAGAAAGAAGACCCCCTTTGTTTTCTCCAGCAGGTGCCCACCTCCAAAATTTGAAGGGGGAGTGGGGTTTGAGGTGAGGGAGAGGCGCAGTGTCTCCAGCTCTCGCAGCTCAGCCCTTTGTGGGACCCGAGGCAGGGGGCAGGGATTGAAGCCATCTTTGGAAAGCGTTGGGCAGCTCCGACCTTTACATGAAGTGAGGGGGTGTCCCCCAACCCTGACTGGTGGGAGAGGTCAGGGGCCACATGACGCTCTCACAGGCAGAGCTGGGGTCTGGAGGGACCAGGCTCTGGACGGGAATTGTCGGGAGCCCGGAGCTGGCTCTTCCGGAGGCCACGGCTACCTGTCCTCAGACAATAAATGCCAGGAAATTCAAGGGTAGGAGGCCGTTTGCTCACCTCGAAGCTAATCCTGTGTGGCAAGTCCAGTTCCACTTCCCTGCAGGACACTTATGACAGAAAGGATACTGAGTTCCCAGAAGGTCCCCTCCCCAGGTCACCTGGGTCCCTGACCAGCACCACCAGTTTGGGCATGGTGGGGAGCTTCCCATTCATCCCTTCCCTTGGGTTTGGGGGTCCTGGGGACTAGGAGCCCACAGCTCTGTCCCCCATGGTTTGTTGGAAGCCACTTGTGCTAATCAGCTCAGGCTGTGGTGACTGGGTGGCTCAAGCAGCAACAATTTCCTCTTTCACAGCTCTGGGGGACGAAAGTCCAGGACAAGGTGTGGGCAGGGCTGGCTCCTCCTGAGGCCTCTCTCCTTGGCTTGTGGATGGCATCTTCTCCAAGTGTCCTCACCTAGTTGTCATGTGTACGTGTCTGTCCTGATCTCTTCCTGTGAAGACCCAACCCTATGGGATTAGGACCCACTCTGGTGACCTCATTTTAACTTAATTGACTCTTGAAAAATTTCATCTCCAAACACACAGTCACGTTCCCAGGTCCTGAGGGTTAGGACTTCAACAGATGAATTTCAGGGACACGCAGTTCAACCAGTAACTCTCTGATAGGGGAGGAAGCCGTGCAGTCTGGCTAGGCAAACACGAACCAAGGGCCCAGGTGATTCTGGGAGAAGCCTGGGTTCTCCCTCCGAGCAGGGATCTGCTCAGGGTGTAGCGGTCTAGGCTTCTCCGGCTAGGCAGGCCCAGCCCAGACACCCCCAGCCTTATCAGTCACCTGCTCTAACCCCACTCTTCCCTCCGCGCTCCTAGTTTAGCTTCCCCCTTTGGCCATCTCTGTGCGGGGGCTGAGGATTAGCAGAACTTCCTGGGACTGTGGGGCCACCCCGGGACCACGTGGGTCGTGATCAAGTCAGTCCCTGGTCTCCTCCAGGAGCAGGCATCTCTGAGCTAGTTCTGACTTTAGTTTTTGACTGTCGGCTGCTTTTTCAAAGGGGGAAAACTGTCACGTCAGAATTGTAGTAAACCACTATAGCTCCGTGTGGCCACTCTGCTAGGGCAGCTGAGCTTCTCAGAGGACCCAGGAACACCAACATTCTCCTCACCCTGTGGCTCCTCTTTCTCTCTTCTGCCCAGTGGTATCCTGGAATCAGCTGGGAAGACCCACTTGTAGGGAATTTTGTGAGCTGATTGTTAGATACCACCATTACTAAAAATTAACTTCTATTTTGCGTTAATCCTCATTAATTACATTAATGCTCCACGCTGGGTGCTGGAGGTTGTTCACCTCTATCACATGTACGTCACAGAAATACTGTAGAACTGTGTGCTTGTGCTGCGGCCTCTGTTCCTATCTACCGATGCTGGTGGCCTGACACTGGCCATGGTGGGACTATTACACCACGGACTCAGCAAACAGTACAAACAAAGGCGTGGTCCATTGCTTTGTGGATTCCGTGAAGCTGAGGTTGGCAAACTTTTCCCATGAGGGACTTGAGGGTATTTCCAGGCTTTGCGGCCTCAGTTGAAACTGCCCAGTCCTGCTGCAAAACAGTCTTAGGGAATATGTAAATGAATGGGTGTGGCTGTGTTGCAATAAAACTTTATTAAAAAAAAAACAGGGGGCTGGGATTGTGGCTCAGAGGTAGAGCGCTCGCCTAGCGTGCGTGAGGCACTGGGTTCGATCCTCAGCACCACATAAATACAAAATAAAGACATTGTGTCCACCTATAATTAAAAAATAACCAGATTTGTCCCGAGTGCTGCAGTTTGCCAGGCCTTGATCTAGACTTTAGCACATTTTGAACCTAAAAGTGTGACCACCGAACTTAAGCAGAGTTGGCCACCATGTTGGGGCAGGAGGAAGCCAATATTTTAGGCAGAAGGTGAGGAGAAGAGGTGGTGTCGTGGGACACCAGTAAATGAGGAAACTCTCCTCAGTGTGGGAGAACTAGTGCCTGGTGAGCAGAGAGGTCGCTCCGTCACTGACCAGTGAAGCTCCAGCAGGGCTTGTTTTCTGCATTTCACGTTCATCTTTTACATGTTCAGGAAAATGAAAGCATAAACCAACTTCATGGGATGGGACTGCTCTCATTTGCTGACCACATCCATAGGTGGGCTGTGGATACCAGGGTTCAGGAAAAAAAAATCAGCAAAGTCATTCTGTGAGAATCGGTCGTAGGGAATTGACAATACGGAGTTTTGTGTATTGTGTTTTTATTTTTAGATTATGCGCTTTGCATCTTGATATCAGCGCAACTTAAGATAATTTGTATATGCATGAATACACACACACACATACACACACACGTACATCACACATCACACATCTGCATTTTTCTGATGAGCCGGTTGTGAAACATGAAGCGTGCCATGGTCTGATCCATAAGTCTGCGACTCGGGTCCAGCCTGCTCTGCGGGACTATTAGGACATTCCTCCTCCTCTGTCCCCACCAGATCCCTGATACCACCTTTTCCCACCACCCACTTAAGTACCTCCCTAGCAGCTTCTGGCCCCAACCTGGCTGCCGAGATGTGAGCTCAAGGTCCTTCCACCGCTGCCTGTTCTCAAGCTCCCTTCCTTAGCCCTTTCCCAACCCTCCCCCTTGTGGTCTTCTCTCTAGCTGTTTCATTATCCCTCCTAGCCCAAGCACACCCCCGTAGTACAGAAGAAATATGTCACTTCATACCTTTAGAACTACAGATCTAAACTCCGTGTGCAGGTCTGTCACTGTGTGGTCCCCAGGTTTCCTGTAAGGCCCATCCGGATGCAGAAGGGAAAGGGAATACTCCCCTGCCCACTCCCAGGAGCCTGGACCTGGGAGCTAGCCTCCTTCTCCTGCCCAGCCGATGGGAGGCCGCCCTGCCTGAGACTTGGCTGAAGTCCAGTCTCCTTCAGGGCAACTGTCCCCACATGTGGCACTAGTACTATTCCCATTCCCAGCATTCCTGCAAGGAGTCTTGAAAACCATAATGTGGTGAAAAACACATTCTGGCCTTACGATTGGAGTTTTCACACTTCTTTTTGCTTTTTTTCAATTCTGGGAATTGAACCCAGGATCACTCTATCACTGAGCCTGAACTGGAAGCGGTGGCACACACAGTGGCTTGGGAGGCTGAGGCAGGAGGATTGCAAGTTCAAAGCCAGTCTTGGGAACATGGTGAGGCCCTGAGCAACTTAACTAGAACCTGTCTAAAATAAAAAATAAAAAGGGCTGGCGATCTGGCTCAGTGGTTAAGCATCCTTGGGTTCAACCCCCTAATACCAATAAATGAATGAATGAATGAACGAACAAACGAAAAGGCTGGGGCTGGTGCTCAGTGGTCAAGTGTTCCTGCTCCAGTACCACCAAAATAAGATGACAGTCGCTGCTGCCCCCTGCTGAAGGTGACAGTAACTGCCCCTGGCAGCTGTTCCTGGTCTCCCCACAAAGGGCAGCAACAAGGACAGAGTGGATGGTTGTCTGGGTCACCTCTGTTCTGAGTGTCCTGCACCCAGCCAGGCCGAGGGAGTGCACGTCCCCCCTCCAGCCCCCATGCTGCCCCTCTGCTGGCCTGGCAGCGTGTGGAAAGCCTCACCCAGGCACGGCATCTAGGGGAGTTTGGGCAACAGACTCAGGTGGAACTTAACCTCGTCCGTCGCTGGTCTCCAGCTTCCTGTCAGAAGGGCCCACATTCCTGACACTGAGTTCTCGACACATGGCCAGTTTCTGAACTAACCCTGTTGCTGGCATCACTGATGGGACTGTTTCCACAGACTGTTCTGTTCTCTGAGCCACTGGCCCCGCACGTGGGTACTTGTGTCCATTCCTGGGGTCAGAAACCATGTGCAGCACCAGTGTCTACACCACAGGCCGGGTCCTGGAACAACAGTCTTGCAGTAGCAGACACATGCTCATCTGGTTGTTCCCATACGGTCCCCTCTGTCATCGTCCCCACTCTGTGAGGAGAACACTGGCGCGTGGAAGCTAAATAACTTCCGCAGAAGGAGCAGAGTCATGACTTGGACCCATCCCAATGCATCAAAGTCCAAGCTCTTAATGGCCCTCTCTGCCATCTCAATGCCACCGGAAGCCACATGCGGCTTTTGGTTGTATCCCTGATCTATTTAAGCTGCTTTGTAAGGAGCTGGGCAGAGAACTTGGGGAAGGGACTTGGGCCTGATCCCAGCTGTGCTGCTGTGGGGACGTGCTCCAGAAGGTTGAGCGGGGCATTGACCTTGAGGTTGGGGGCTGTCTGGCTTTATGCTTTAGAGGGGATGTGCTCACATCCCCCTTCTAGACCCTGAAATCAGCCTGCCCAGCACCTCACCACACCCATGTATGCACCCTCTGTGTACCCAAGGGTATACCAAGGCTGGCTGGGGGCTGCCTGCTGATGGCATGCATGCACAGCCCGGACACACAGGCTGGATTGGCACCATGGTGCCTAGGCCCCTCTGGAAGGAGCCATGCATGTGGGAGCCAGCTCTCGCCCACCATGTCCTAGCATTCATCTCTTAGGAGGCCTGGAATGCTAGGTTGGAGCCAGGCTCCCTGAGCAACACCTGCCCCTTCTTATTTCCCAGGACACTATCTGCTGAAGGCCTGGGGGAGCACTCTCCTCCCCAAAAGAGCCTCCCCAGGCATCTCTGCCCATGCTGACGTCGCTGGGCGCCTGGCCTGACCTCCGGGCCTCCTCTTCCTTGTTATTCCTCAGCTGGGGTGTCCCGCTGACCATCACAGTGGCAGCTGTCTCCCTAAAGAAGATCGGCTATGATGCCTCCGACGTGTCTGTGGGCTGGTGCTGGATCGACCTGGAGGCCGAGGACCGCCTGCTGTGGATGCTCTTGACCGGGAAGCTGTGGGAGATGCTGGCTTACATCCTGCTGCCCCTGCTGTACCTCCTGGTCAGGAAGCACATCAACAGAGCGGTAGGTGCCCACTGTGATGGCCCTTGGGGGACAGAACTAGTTTGAGGCCAGAGGGACAACATGCTGGCCACGTATCCAGCCCGGGGCCACGCGCTTTGTTACAGGAGGGTAATAGGTGGTGTGTGCGTCTGGGCCCTGTCAGGAGCCTGTCCCATTGTTCCTCCTTCAGTAGGTGAGGAAGCAGAGTTAAGGGGCCTGCCGGAAAGTCTGGGGCTCCCAAGGATTGAGCTGAAATCAGCAGAAGGAGCCTGGAGCCCGTCCTCAGCCACAGCCCTCCACTGCCCCCGTGTGGACAGCCCTCTGAGGTTGCTTGCACTTAGGAATTTAGACACAAGTTGAGGATGTGTCCCAGTGGAACTGCCCGCCCCCCCAAGGGAGGACGGCGGATTGCGTGATCAGTGATGCAAATAACCCGCCTCACCATCCTCAGAGATCAGGACAGTGTCATAAGTGGTCGACTTTGCAGGAATTTATAAATCAGTAGGGAGGACTGGCCAGAAAGGTGGTTTATAATGAGGATGAAAACATGGATCCTGCCTCCCTCCAGAGAGGAAGAAGCTTCAATAATTAAGGTAAAAGGCAAATATGATGCGTGGCCAGAGCGGCAAGGTAGATTTCAAGAAATCCTCCCAGTTCAGGCCTCCTGCCTGGTGCTGGTGCTGGTGAGAGTCCGCGTCCTTCTGGCCTGGCTGTAGGAGGGAGTGTCCTGACCTTTAAGTCATTCTGGGATTGTTTGTTTGGTTTCTTTTTGTGTAAGTCTGGGTCCTGTATGGAATTGAACCCAGAGCCTCACACTTAGGTCACTGAGCCACACACACCCAGGTCACCCTGTTGACTAAGCAGCCACTTCTGAGTTGGGATGCTTCTTGCAGCTGTCTGTGACCTTGGGCCACCTAATTCTTCCCCTGTAGTCCCCATCTGTCTTCTCAAGACATCTGGTTCTCTTTTGGCTCTTTACACAGAAATGTAGCTGGCCGGCCCAGCTGTGCAGCCCTCTCTGGCTCTGCTGGAGTCCTTGCTGGAGGGGCAAGATCTAGCAGTGGCTCTGAAGTTGCTTTTGTCCTCCCGCACGCCTGTGACTTGGTCCTCTCCATCCCCACCTTCTCTCTCCCACTCTCCTGGGGAGGCCCAGGGCTCCCAGTAGAGGTCCCCAGGCTCTGCCTTCTGGAGAAGCCCTTTTGTGTGTGTCCCGCTGACTCTCACCCTTTCTGCAGCAGAGCAGGAAGCCTGGGGACCCCGTGCCTGCCAGGCTGACTCCTGCGTGTGACAATGGGTTCTCTTTTTACAACTTGGCAAGTGTTTTCAAATAAAAAGGAATAAAGTGGGCAAAGGAGGTGAGACTGCACACGTTGTTCCCTCCCTGGAGCTAGCAGGACAGCTAAAAATAAGTGAGCAGGGAGCAGCTCTGTTCTGAAGAGGAGCCAACCCACAGCCCGGTCTGGGCCCAGATCTCCAGCCCATGACCCCTCTGTCCTCCCATAGGAAGTTCCCCCAAACCTGCAGCTCCAAAGGGTAGGGCGGCCCCCAAGGCTGCAAGGGTCGAGGTGCTCTGCCCAGGTGAGCCCAGACACCTGGGTGCTCAGGGAGGCCCAGGTGTGCATTGCTCCCCGCACCTAGGCCTTTGGGGTCCCAGACAGGCTCGGCTGAGGCTCGGTGCATGTCTTTGGTCTGTGTTGGCTCACCTATTTTTACAAATTGGGTTTTGATCTGGAACAGAGCCTCCTCCCTCTCGTGAAAGACATTCCCAGGAGTCGGGAAGCCAAGGCAGGTTCCAGCTGCCCTTCCTGTGGTGGGTGGGTGGGTAGGGACACGATAGTCCTGTGCTGGGGGGTCTTGTGTTCTAGAAGTGGGGTGCACTAGTGGGAACAAGTTGAAAACAAGGGTGGCTGATGTCAGAGGATGGAGATGACAGGAGCTAGAACAGACAACAGCCAAGGGCCGGATGTAGGGATGGGGCAGCTGCGAAACAGCTGTGCAGGGTGTCGGCCTCGTCCAGCAGGTGACCTGGGAGCAGAGGCTTGGAGAGGGTGAGGGAGCGACCCAGGAGGCTGAGGCAGGAGGATCACAAGTCCCAGGCAAGACATGTCTCAAAATAAAAAATAAAAAGGGCTGGGTATGGCTCAGTGGTTGAGCACCCCTGGATCCAATCCCCAGATTAGAAGAAGGAGGGGTAGGAGGGGGAGGCGGCAGCGAGGGAGTGACCACACAAACCAAGAGGGGAAAGCATTCCAGACACAGGCAACGGCCAGCACCGAGCCTGGGCTGGAGGCCTGCTGGGAGAACAGTAGGGGACCCTGTGGCTGGGGTGGCGGGAACTAGGGGACAGGGGTGGGAACGAGCACTCACCCACCCGCCGCGGGCTTTCAGGGAGCCCTCTGCTTCTGTGTTGAGAATGGACCGCAGGTGGGGAGGTGGCCGGGAGGCGGGGGGGGGGGCTGGGACACCGTTCCTGGCACCTGGAGAAGTGGCGATGGTGCTGGGGCCGGGGCGTGCGTGGTGGTGGGCAGGAGGGTCTGCAGGACCCACCTGTGAGTTGGACGGAAACTGGGGGGGAGAGAAGAGTGGAGGAAGATGCCCACGTGTCTGGCCCAGGAATCGCGGAAGATGGAGCTTCCCCTGGCAGATGGGCAAGCACACGAGGGCCAAGGCCAGGCGTCCCTCTGAGGCCCGAGGAGTTTCGGCGTCTTTGGGACACCCCCTGTGCAGATGGGGCGTGGGCAGTGATCTGCAAGTCGAGGGTTTGGAAAAGGGTCCAGTTTGGAACAGGTCAGAGGCTCCAGAGCATCAGGCCCAGGAGGCCCCAGAGGCCCCGCTCCTGCCTTCCTGGCTAGTTAGTGTAGGTGCCCAGGAAGACAGGGCAGCTGTGGGCGGAAGTGGCCAGAGAGCCGTTTGGTCAGGTCTGCTCTTGTCCCCTGTGCAGCGGGAAGCGCTCTCGGAGTACCGGCCCATCCTCTGCGACACACACCAGCTGCAGCGCCGCTCCTCCTCTGTGGCTGACAAGAAGCTGGTCCTCATCCCCCTCATCTTCATCTGCCTCCGCGTCTGGAGCACTGTGCGTTTCGTCCTGACCCTCTGCGGCTCCCCGGCCGTGCGGTTACCAGTGCTGGTCGTTCTGCATGTAGGTCTGCCCTCTCCACCCGGCTGCCCCTCCGTGGCATGGCCAGATCCCCTGTCCCACAGAAGAGTCCCTGTGTCCCAGTTTTAGGGCTGCAGCCAAGGAGCTCCGTCTCCTTCCCTGCCCCGGGTGGGCAGCCTCCCAGGGCAGGGAGGGCAGGAAAGGTCCTGGGTCCAGGCAGTTCCACGTGGTGGTCCTGCGACTGCCTGCAGACTGTGCTCAGGCCCCTTCTTTCCTCCCAACAGGGAATCGGCAACACCTTCCAGGGGGGAGCCAACTGCATCGTGTTCGTGCTCTGCACCCGTGCCGTCCGCACGCGGCTCGTCTCCCTTTGCTGCTGCTGCTGCGGCTCCCAGCCCTCCACCCAGAGCCCAGCCCGCCCTCCGGGGGCTTCTGTGCCCTCCAAGACCAGAGACGCTCAGGAACCCAGACAGACCCCAGAGGAGCCTCCCAGCACCTGAGCGTTAGCTTGTCCTCACACTGTGTCCCTGTCCGGGACAGGCAGCTTTGTGCATCCCACTGCAGGGACAGGGTGCATTTCTGCTGCACCTGAAGCCCCCGTGGGTGAAGCTCTTGACCTGGTGAGTGAGCAGCCACCAGCTCAGCCTTTCTACCTCCTGAGCCTCAGGCAGCACCTTCCCGGGCCTGTGTCCTGGCGCACCTGGGATTCATCTGGGTGAGCCCAGCATGAAGCTCAGAGCCAGTGAGGCAGGACCCTGTCAGGTGCCTCGGAGCGGGGGCTCTCGGTGTTCTGAGGCCACATGGCACTGTTTACAGTTTGAGGGACCCAGAGGTGTGTCCCCTGCCCTGACATCATAGGGCAGATTCCTGGCTTGTCAGGTGCTGGGATCCCCTGAAGAGCCCAGCTTTCCTTGGATAACACTGCTGGTCAGCAGAGGGGCAGTTCCCTTTAAACAGGTCCCCTGAGGTCACCTGTGACTGCCACAAATGAGCACAACCTAGTGCAGCCACTCAGGGACAGTCCCCTGGGTGCTTCCTGGATTCTCTCTTGTTTTGCAATACTGGGCTTGAACCCAGGGCCTTGATTGAACATGCTCCATAAGCACTCTACACTGAGCTACCTCCCAGGCCTTTTTATTTTGAGACAGAGACTCCCTAAGTTACCCAGGCTGGCTGCAAACTTGTGATCCTCCTGCCTCGGCCTCTAAATAACTGGGAGTACAGGCCAGTGCCACCACATGGGCCCTGGGTTTCCTCTCTGTGCACTGTCCGCCCTTCATGTGGATTGTGTTTTAAGTTTTAGCCCAGGCCAGATCCGGAGTCCTCCCCTTGCTGGTCAGTCACATAAACTACATGTCCCCTCCTCCAGTGCCAAGGCAGAGGTGTCCAGGGGAACCCTGAGGACCGCACACTCTTTCCTGGTATTTTCACCTACTGCCCTCGTTCTTAGGGTGGGTAGGGAGAGGGCCTGGTTTGCTCACATCCTAGCCTGCGTTTTTGGAGGAAAGATGCTCAGAGAGTAGATGACCCACATGCTGTTTCCTCCTTGAAGGTGAAGGCTTTCAGATTCAGCCTCAGCTAGGGGCAGAGCTCAGAGGTAGAGTGTGTGCTGGGCATGGACAAGGATGGCCATTTGGTCCCTGGCACCAAAAAAAAAAAAAAAAGATTGAGGCTTTTTGGTGGTTGGTTGGGGGAAGTGGCAGCCTGAGGCCTGGGGAATCATTTACATTTAAAAGAAAAAGGATTCTAAGAAGCATCTATAGCTCTGTAGTCCATAGCTCCTACACCAATACTTCCTCTCATTCCAGAAAGTGATCTCTGCAAGTCACCACAGCTGAGAACCTCAGGAAGTAATACATGTGACCTTAGAGGCCGGCAAGGACACCCCCAGCTTTACCCATAAGTGACTTCCCTTGGGTCCTGCCAGAATTCTGCAAAACTGAAATGATTTCCAGACCCAGTAAAATGGCTCTGGATTAAAACCAAAACCATGCTGTGCTATCTGTTTGTTTGACTTTCAAAAGCAAAATCTGTATCAGGAAAGGAGTAGTCATTTTGAGGATTGAGTCTAAAATGCTCATTTTGGTTTTCTTTGAAAACAGTTCTTTATGAAAGTTAGCCAGAGGGGGGAATCCCCTTAGGATTCAACGAAAGCTCTGGGCTACCGTATGGAAGGTTCCCTACCGGTAGGACATCTCCTGACAGAAACAGCCTCCCCTAAAGAGGTCACAGCAAACCTCCGGGCACACAGCTGGTGAAGACCTTTTAGCATCTAGAATGGGACAGAAATTCAGGGATTTGTTTGCTACAAACAAGAAAATGATCCACAGTTGAGTAAGAGTCCTGGCCCCAGAGCAAAGACATTAGGATAAACTAATGTCAGCAGGGAGCTCCAGACAGTGCCCAGAGGCGAGGACCTGGGTCTCCCCAGCTTGGCTGTGCTCAGAAAAGGCCTATAGAGGGAGTTGGGGACTCCAAGAACACCTGCTTTAGGTGCTAGGGCTCATTCAAGTTCTCATTCCATTCTTTTTTGGTGCCATTTTGGTGTCTGGATTGTCTGTTTTTGTAAAAAACCTCCAAACATTTACACCTTGTGTTATTTCCAATTCTGCTTTCTCTGCTGCCCACCTTGGTGCTGCAGATGAACGGTTACCAGGAGTGGCAGTGGTCCGGTGGGCAGGGGAGGGGCTTGTCCACACGCCTTAGGTGCCTTAGCCTTGGCCTCTGGCCCTCCCACCTCACAGAATGCCTTGCCTCTTGCTTAGAGCCAGGGACAGTCAGTCCAGCTGGGTGGGCAGAGTTCAGAACCAAAGGGGAACGGGAGGGAGTTTGCACCCCCACAGCAGGAGGGGCCATCGCTTCTGATCAGAGCCTGACTAGGCTGGCTTCACCCCTTTGACACTTTGCTGGACCCCAGTGGGTTCCGTTACGGTCATTAGTGTTTATCTGCCCCAGCTTAAGGTCATTGCAGCCCCTGACTGTATCCCCTGCCCCCCCCCCCCGTCCTTTTGCACAGCTGAATCTTGGTCTTGTAATCAGGTTGACCAGCCACTTCCTGCCTCTGTGCTTCTGAGAGGTGGATTTTTTTTTTTTTTAAAGTTGGTTGGTTTGTTCAGTTTTGTTTTTTAATAAAGATTATTCTTTAGCCCAGGCTGAGGGTACGAACAGAACTCTTCACCTGTCTACAATGAGAAAACCTGTTTTTACAGACTTCCTGTTGTGGCATAAGACAGTGTGAGTTTTTGCACGTGCAACATTGTACCGTAAACCCCTGACTGTCTGTGAAAGCCAAAGTCTTGCTATTTTAAATTAAATAAATAAATTATTTTTCTTCTGCAGTTGGGTAAAGGGACTGACCACTGATGTGGGAGGGGTGGGCCTGGAGGCTCAGACTGGCCTACTTCGGGCAGCCTTCCACTCTGCTGAAACCTGGAGAGACATCTCTGCCCTTCTATGTTGGCAAATGTCCCATAAGGTGCCACCCCATAGGGATAGCCAGTTTCTGAGTTTACTTGGTGAAGATCATGGAGGAAGAAAGTGGGGCGTATTCAAATACAGATTCCTGGGCCCTGTCCACAATGAGGGTCAACAGGTCCAGGTACTTGGCTCCCATGACTTGGGCCTAAACTTGCAGGAGGGAGACACTCCAGGGCTGAGCTGCAGGCCCAGTTGCCCATCATGTCTCACTTTTTGATGGTACCTGGTGAATCACTGCATCTGCCTTGCAGGCTTCCTGATAGGGATGTGTGGGACTCTGGGAGCTCTTCTCTGAAAGGCTGTGCTCTGAAGGCATTTCAAAACCAGGGAGAGGAGCCAGAGGCTTTGCTTGCACAACCCAAGTGGCCTGCTTTAGGCTTTTTTTTTTGAGACAAGCTCTTGCTGAGATGCTGAGGCTGGCTTTGAACTTGTGATCCTCCTGCCTCAGCCTCCCAAGCCACCCCTGACCTAGGCACATATTAATCATTGCATCTTAGAACGTTGCCCTCCTATATCTCTCAAGCTTTGTTTCTTCATTCTTCTTTCTGGATTTTGTGAAGTCAAAACAACATTAGCCTCTGGAAATGATACCTTTTAACACTAATTTTGTTATTTAGGTGCAACGTGCAAATTTAAGGAATACTAAATTGCAGTTTCTTCTTTGGGGTAACCCTTTGCAGTCTTTTAGCGATTCTGTCTGGCTTTTGTATCTCTAAACTCCATGCCATGCGCTTACCTGGGAGAAAAATGGAAGAAGCCACTCCCAGCCTATCTCTAGGGATCCACCTTGGCATGACTATAGCCATCTTGGTCATAAATGCCAACTCACCCACCAGGTGACCTTGGCATGCATTCCAAACCCTGTAGGATAAACAAAGTTGTTAAAATAGTCACCGTGCCAGCCATGGATGGCCAGAGTGTTTAGCTGACATGTTTGACAAATTCATGTTTTTTTGAGAAAGCCCAGGTACGTTCTGGCTGGCTGCAGCCCCTGTCCTCTGGCCAGCGTCCTTTGCAGGCTCTCAGAGTGGGATGGGACAAGAATGGAATGTCAATCCTTTTCTCTTTTGGTGCTGGGGGTGAAACCAGGGCCCCATGCACTCTAAGCATGAGCCCTACCACTCAGCTGCATTCCTAGCCCTAGCCATGGTTTTGAATGTCAAGATCCGTGGTTTGGGGGCTGGGGGTGTATCTCGGTGTAGAGTGGTTGCCTAGGCGTGCTCAAGGCACCCTCAAGAAAAAGGTGGGCCTTGCAGGGTGTGGGATGGGGCAAGGATCATGACAGAACTGTTTCAAATGCTGGGCACAGTCGTCACCCAAGGAGGGTCCGAGGAGGTCCCTGAAAGGGGAACCTCAACTCAGGACCAGTGGGGTTCTTGAAAAATGTCACAGGAGGGAATATTTAAGGATACATCCGAAAGGGGCGGCTAGCAGAGGTTTGCTTAGGAGGGAAGGATTCCGTGTTCAGGGAGGAAGGTGGGCTGTCCCAACCGTGAGAGGAGAAAGGCCTTGGTCCTAATATTTATGGGGCAGCAGCCAGGGGCTAGAGGTGGCGTTAGGGTGGGGTGACATAATTTCACTCCCGTCTTCAGGACCCAGCCTGCACCCTCATGAGCTGTTTCTTGGGTACTTCCAACTAATCATGGGCGCTTCTCTTTTCAGACTTGTGTAACTTTTTTCTCTGAATCTCCAAATTCCTCTCTCTCAGCCCGCTGAGGACTGGAGGGAGAGCCCTGAGAGGGTTTGGGGTGTAAACTGTCTTTGGATGCTTTGAGGCACCTTTCCAGGACATTCCAGAGGGAACCAGAAAGTGACTTGCAGCGTCCCTGTCCCTGGGCAGCTCTCCTGGGAGTGGTGAGGTGAGGGGGCCACAGGCAGCCACATTTAGGTACAAAGCCAAGTGGGTGGTTTCAATTCCCTGAGGAAAAGAGAAGCAGATGAGTCCCCACTACCAGGTCTGTGAGCCACGGGGCTCTGGGAAGGAAGCCTGGGTTCCAACCACAGCTCCGCCACTTATGACTGGATCACTCTGGGCAGATGATGTGGCCCCTCAGCCTGGGTTTCACCTAACCTGGGGGTGACAGGGAGACTGACCTGAGGCCGCTGCTTCACCAATGACTGGGCAAAGAGCTCCGTGACCCAGGATATCACCACCTCGAACTCGCCTGCTTCTGGGCCTCAGCAAGGCCTCAGTGGCCCCCAGTGGCCCCCAGGGGCCTTGGGAGGGGGGACTTAATTGATGGGTGCCTCCGTTTACACAAGGATTTCTGGCAGTTCCTCAAAACCAGGGAAGCAGCCCCTCTCTCCCTTGGACCCTCCCATAGCTCCTCTCCCTGGCAGACGGCCGAGCCCTGGTCTTGCCTGGGCCCGTTGCATGAGGGTGCAGAGGCGAAGGGAAATTCCAGGGTTTGCTGGGAAAAAAAACAGCAAAAAAATTAACTGGAGAATTAACAAGTTATTACACTGAAGAAGGGTGTCATAACTCTAAGCTTATATACCTTTTTTTTTCTATAGGAAAGGGAAGCATTTCTATTTGGAGACAGAAATTATCTTGTAAAAAGATTATTATTATTATTATTATTATTATTATTATTATTATTATTATTATTATTGGTAGATGGACACAATACCTTTATTTTCTTTTAATTTATTTTTATGTGGTGCCGAGGATCAAACCCAGTGCCTCACAGGTACTAGGCAAGTGCTCGACCACTGAGCCACAAACCCAGTCCCTAAAAAGGTCATCTTTAGGGTACGTCCAGGTGTGGTTACATTCTTTAGTCCCCTTTTGTTAAGTTGTGTTTTTCAGGGCTGGGGATGGAACCCCGGAGCCTCAAACATGCCAGGCAAGCACCCTGCCACTGAGCCGTACCCCTAGGCTTTCAGTCTTTTAAGAGATGGGATCTTGCGACCTTTCCCAGGATGGTCTTAAACTCCTGAGCTGAAGTGACTCTGGCTTCAGCCCTCTGAGCACACGGGAGTCCAGCCACACGCCTCCAGCCATGCGCCAAGCCTCCACGAATAGATCAAGAGATCATAGGGTGGGGGTGGAGGGCAGTGTGCTTTCTTACTCGGGTCTGGGTTTAATGCAGATAAAGGTGTATCAGGGAGAGCCATCGCCTGCCCCTTCCCACCCCTCTGTCACCTTATCAGCCACCATCCTAGGAGGATCAGAGGGTCTGCTCCAAGTGCAGCCTGAAGTTGGCCACCAGAGAGGAGCAGTGCCGGAGACTCCTGGGGGTAAGTCTGCCCTGGCTGGGCACAGACCTGGGAGTCCTCGGAGCAGGTGTCCTGGGAGGGGTCACTGAGGAGCCACATTCAGGGAAAGCAGGGAGCAGTGCTTCTCCGACTTTAGCGTCCACAGGTCTGAGGTGGAGCTGGAGAGTCTGCTGTTTTTCGGCAGAGCCGGGCATGGAACCCGGGCTGCTGTCAGAACCCGGCATTCCTCCCGGTGAGGTGGTGCTGCCCTGCACAGACCAGCGAGGGGCCTCAGGATGTGGGCGGATGCTCATGTGGTTCAACTGCGGGAGGGTGGGGATGGGGGCTGCCGGCTTCCACAACAAGATCCCAGGTGGGAAATGGAGAAATAAGGATAGGTAGGAGGAGGCGACAGGGAGGGAAAGACGACTGGAACTTTACATCTAAAACCCCACCAACGCCCTCCTCACCTTCACTCCTGGCCTGAATTCTTAAAGGGTCCAATAAATTTGAGAGGACCGTAAATCCAGTTAATTAGTACCTGTGGGCTTTGCGAGTTTACAGGACGCGTTTTTAGACTGATGTAAAGAAACCCAGAGAGAGAGCTTGTGAGACACCCTGACATGGTCCAAGCTCTTCACATTATCAACCAGGTAACACCAACCTGATGATTCTGGAAAAGAAACAGACCACCATGACCTCCTCTGGCTCCACGATCAAAGATCCTCAGACTGATGCCACTCCTTATGCTTCTCACAGACTCCATTTACAAGGTTTCCTCAAAAAGAAACCCTGGAGACCAACGGTTCCCCACCCTCCAGCCTGCCCTCCCTCTCCCCTCAAGGGCATCCATGTGGCTTACCAAACCCATCTGCCTTCCTAAATAAGTCTCCGCTTGAGCCTCTTTTGATGCACCCTGAAATTCCTTTCTGTGGTGTAAGAACCAGCCAGGACCAGGCACGGTAGCACATGCCCAGAATCGCAGTGTCTTAGAGGCTGAAATAAGAGGATCACCAAGTTTGCAGCCAGCCTCAGCAACTTAGTGAAGCCCTGAGCAGTCTAGTAAGACCCTGTATCAAAATAAAAAATAAAAAAAAGGGCTAGGGATGTGGCTCAGAGTAAAGTGCCCAGGTTGAATCCCCAGTACTAAAGAAAAAACCTGCCAGGGCTGCATTTAGGTGCCCTTCTCCCTTCTGGGGACTCCTCATCCAGTGACAGCCCCAGCTCCTGAAGTGTGCTGGGGCCCAGGGGCTGGGGAGCTGACTTGTTGGGTTTGCCCATGTGTGGGGTGCTCCCACCATGGCCCGTTTCAGGATTTCAAGCTGCTATAGAGGAGATGTGTGCCCAGAGGAGCAGAGTGTCCTGGAGGGTCCTGCTCTGCTTCTCGGGCTCCGCCCCACACTGCCTTCCAGCCTTCATCCCGGGCATCGTAGGTAAGAATGTCCTTGTGAAATCACTCTTTCTAGTTTTATTTTTTCCATTACGGAGGATTGAGTCCAGGTGCGCGGCCACTGCTACATCACCGTCCTTCTCAGTTTTATTTTGAGATAGGGTCTTGCTAAGTTGCCCAGCCTGGCCTTGGACTTGCCGTTCTCCTGCCTCATCCTCCAAGTCACTGAGATGACAAGCATAGGCCACCAGGCCCGGCATTGCGAAATGATTCTTATCCGTAGACAAGCAGGTTCCGTCCGTGGCTTTTCCCTGGAGTCCCCTCCAGAAGGCAGCGTGTGACTTTGCAGATGCAGTTCAGTGTTCCTGATGGATGATCAACGTGCCTCAGCTCCGCTTTCTCTTTTGAATCAGTTACACCGTCTGCCGGATCTCTCATAAATTACGAGTTCGGTAAAACCTTTAGCACATGTTTATTTTCAATCCCTACAAGAGTCCTGGGGTTTTGTTGTTGCTCTGTTTTGTTTTGACCAGGATTGAACCTGGGGGGGGCTTCCTCCCTCCCTCCCTCCCTTCCTCCCTTCCTTCCATCCTCCCCTTTCTCCCCTCCCTCCTTTTCCTTCTTTCTCCCCTTCCTTTCTTCCCCTCACCCCTCCCTCCCTCCCTTCTTCCTTTCCTTCCTTCCTTCCTTTTTGTAGAGGGAACTGAATCCAGGGGTACTTAACCACTGAGCCACATCCAGTCTTTTATTTTGAGACAGGGTCTCACTGAATTGCTTAGGGCCTCTATAAGTTGCTGAGGCTGGCCTTGAACTTGTGATCCTCTGGGGCTGGGGATGTGGCTCAAGCGGTAGCGCACTCGCCTGGCATGCCCGGGGCGCTGGATTCCATCCTCAGCACCACCTAAAAATAAAGATGTTGTGTCCGCCACAAACTAGCAAATAAATATTTCTTAAAAATTCTATCTTTCTCTCTCTCTTAAAAAAACAAAAATTGTGATCCTCTGCCTCAGCCTCCTGATTTCCTGGGGTTACAAGCCTGCACCGCACCCGGCAAACCCAGGGGCTTTTGAGTGCTACATGTGTGCGCCATCACTGAGCCACCTTACTCTCCGCCCACCCCCAAGGCTCATGGTTTTTATCTTTTGGGGAAAATTATCCTTTAACATTAAGGTGAGGTCACTAAAGCATGGAGATAGAGTTGTACAGTTAGCACCTGTTATAGAATATTGCCACATATTTTTATTCAGATGAAATCCACATAACACAATTAAACAGTTTTAAATGAACAGTTTAAGAGCATTTAATATATTCCTGATGTTTTGCAATTGCCAACTATATCTAGTTCATCGTCCCAAAGGAAAACCTGTGTCCCTCCACAGTCACTGTTCATTCCTCTGCAACCACCAATCTGCATTCTGTCTGTAAGGAGTGATCTATTCTGGAATTTCATTTAAATGGAATTGCACAATCTGTGACTTTTTTCTGTCTGACTTTGTTCACCTAACATTTATTGTTGTTGTTGTTGCTTTTTGCAGCGCAGGGGATCAAATCCAGGGCCACATGCATGCTAAGAAAGTGCTATACCACTGAGCTACACCCCCATCCCTGAGCAGACTCTTTAATTTGGCTAAGACGATGTAAGCCTTATGGTATGTGGTTTTTAACCACAATATAAAAGTAGTGAAGTTTGAACACAAAGAAGCGTCCACCCTGGGTGACACGTGGTCAACAGGAGCTGCCTGGTCTCCGCAAAGCCTGGTGACACCCAGGCTGCCATGCTCTCTGTCCGTGATTCCCAGGTGCACACACACCCTCCTTGTACACTTGTGTTCTCTGATAGGCAAGGTCAAACTCTGTTCTTGGTAGGAAAAAATATAACAACCTGGTCATATTGAGGTGTGTCAGAACACGATCAGCCACTCCCCTGCCCAGGGGGCATTTGTCAGAAGCTTGGTCCCGAACTTAACTGATGACGGAGTAGTCCCGGCTCCTGGAGCAAGAGCATTGACTTGGAAGGGCGTCTCCCCCTCCTCTCCACCCACCCTGCAGAGTTGGGTTCTGATGACCAGATGGCACGCGCTGGTGGGGTGCGGATGGTCACAGGACACAGGGGGAGGGAGACCCCTGGGTGGGCATTGGGCTTCTGAGGTTTTGTGTCGACACAAGGAGCTGCTGGGGCACCGCAGGGGTACGGTGGCTGGCTGGGTCTGCCTGGACCCTGGTAACACTCCTTCCTTATCTCACCTGGAATGGAAATGGCTGAGAGCGGTTTCTCCCTTCCTGCCCCTCCCTGCAATCAAGCCTTGGTAACAAGTTCACTGTGTGCCTCAGAGACACACGCTGGGCATCTCTACTGTGATGCGATGAATGTGTTCCTCAAGAACCTGACACCTGCTTGTGGCACACAGAAACAACGGCTTAGGGGAAAATCGCCCGTCAGACCGCTGGGGTCTTGTGCAGCTTTTTAATCTGAACACAGACAAAAGAGTTGCAGTTTGGATGAAGACCGCAGCCCAGCTAAACCTCCGCTGGCATCCGCTCCAGCAGCATGGGGTCGGTCTTTTAAGATGAAGGTCCTCAGAACATTCTCTTCCAGCAGAGAGCTGTTTCGTCAGATTTCAAACCTGAAGGTGCGAGCTGGGCGCAGAGCTCAACGGGAGGGCGCTTGCCTGGCCTGCACAGGCCCTGGGTTCCATCCTAGCACTGCAAAAGGAAGGGGTGCTGCAGACACGGCTCAGTGATGGAATACGCACGAGGCCCTGGGCTCAATCCCCAGCTTCCCCGACTCCCAGCCATGTGTGTCAAAACAGCCATGTGTGTGAAGAGGCCTTCAGCTCTCTTCCTGTCTCCGTCGGTTAATTTAATGTCGTGGACATTTTAATGTCTGAACAGCCCCGGGGCCTCCCCAATTTTCAGCGCTCCTCCTACATCTCCAACTGCCACTAAGGGTTGCCCTTTCACTGAGAGGATGGCTGTCACTGGCCACCTGGCTCAGCTAGGGGCGGCCACTGGCAGGCACACAGACCACACACCCTCTCCACGGGCGGACGGCAGCCTGTTGACCAACTGCACAGTGTGCACCGAGCACAGCAGGCAGCACCATTGGCACAACCAGGACTTTGGTATCAAATCTTGTGTTTTCAATCCCAGGAGACCTTCAGGCAGGAGCTAATGAGGGTTGTTATCAGTGAACATCAGGTTCAGCTTCACGGGACAGACAGCTAAGTGAAAGAGGATCTTTCTTTACTACTTACTAAGTCTAGGCAGGCCGCCTGGTGTTGGCATGGGCTTCCTCGCGGTAAGGGATCCCAGCTCCTCCTTTTTTTTTTGAGACAGGCCTCACTAAGTTGCAGAGGACCTTGCTAAATGGCTGAGGCAGTCCTCAAATTTTCGATCCTCCTGCCTCAGCCTCTACTGTCACTGGGATTACAGGTATGGGCCACGGTGCTCAGCTCTCCGGTCTTCTTGTTTGTCCTGTGTGGCCTCAATCTTTTGGCCCACACTGGTGGTGTCCACGCTCTAGGCAGTGGGATGGAGAAAGAGACGAAGAAGAAGGTCAGGTTATCGGAAGTGTCATCTTTGCATATGTTGCGATCTTAGACCTATACCAACCGCAAAGGCACTAGGAGAAGATGACTGTATTGGGGGCAGCCACAGGTCGGTGATGGAATACTCACAAGGGAACTCTGGAAGAAGAACCAATCAAATGGATTTGGGGGTGGCGAAGAGAGCCATTAGCAGTCTGCACAATCGAAGCCCAGGCAAAACTTTAAAATTCCAGAACATTCCTAGAGAAGTGAGCCCAGCAGGACCTGAAGTCCTGATATCGTTGTCCAGCTTTGGAGCAGCCCAGGGACTGGCCAGTCTACCCTGTGCTGCTAATCTGACACTTTACATCCTGGTTGGATTTTTCTTATGAATAAGATGATATTCTTTTTGTTTTCTTATTACAGTAGTAATAGAGAAATGTTATTCCCCCTCCCCACCCTGCCATCGCCACATTTTGTCAATTCTATGTGATAAATATCCCTCCAGTGGATCTGGGTCTCTTCTCTTATTCACTGCCCCCTTTCCCCATCCCCAACCCAATGGTTTTGTCCCTAAAATATTCTCCTCTGGCAGCCAGAGTGATCTGTAAAGTCACCTGGGTGCCAAGTTCAGTAGTACACACCTGTAATGCTAGCTACTTAGGAGGCTGAGGCCAGAGAATCATAAGTTGGAGGCTAACCTCAGCAACTTACAAGATCCTGTCTCAAAATAAAAAGGGCTGGGGAAGTAGCTCAGTAGATAAGCTCCTCTGGGTTCAATACCAGGTACCAAAAAACAAAAAACAAACAAAAATTCCTGTGTGTGTGTGTGTGTGTGTGTGTGAGAGAGAGAGAGAGATTCAGGATTGAACTAGGGGTACTTTACCACTGAGCTATGTCCCTAGCCCTTTTTACTTTTAATGGTGAGGTATTAAGTTGCTTAGGGCCTCGCTGAATTGCAGTCCTCCTGCCTCAGTCTCCAAGTCACTGGGATTACAGGTGTGTGCCACTCGCCCAGCTTGGTTTTTTTCTTTTCTTTTTTCTTTTTCTTTCTTTCTTTTTTTTTGTTGGGGGGGGCGGGACAGGAGTTACTGGGGATTGAACTCAGGGGCACTCAACCACTGAACCACATCCCCAGCTCTCTTTGTACTTTGAGACAGGGTCTGAGTTGCTTAGCGCCTCACCATTGCTGAGGCTGGCTTTGAACTCTCAGCCTCCAGAGCCACTGGGATCAGCCACTGGGATCACAGGCATGTGCTACTGCATTTGGCAGCTTGTTTCTAATTTTAAAGATTTGCTGATCAAATTGAGGGCTTCATACATGTTACCTACCTCTTCCACTGAGCTATACCCCCCCATCCTCTCCCAAACTTTTATTTGAAAAGTATGAAATATTTGAAATATTGGGAATTAAACCCAGGAGCACTCTACCACTGAGCTATATCCCCAGCCCCTTATTTATTTATTTACTTATTTAGAGATAGGATCTTGTTGGGTTGCTGAGGTTGTCCTCTAATTTGCAATCTTCCTGCATCAGCCTCCCCAGTTGCTGAGATTCCAGGCCTGTGGCCACCACATCTGGCTTCTCCAAAATTTTGAATGCCTTCCCTCAGCTCCTAGGACCAAAAGCAAGCTCCTTAACAAGGCTGTAAGTGCTAATGATAGTCTGACCTACCCCCTCTTCCACCACTTCCCAGCCCCCTCTCCACCACTCTTCTACCCTGCATTGTGTCTTTGGCTGCCCTGACCTTGTGATTTCTTTTTCGCTTTTTTTTTTTTTAATTTTGGTTCCAGGCATTGAACCCAGGGGTGCTTAACCACTGAGCCATAGCCCCATCCCCATTTTTTTTTTTTTTTTTTTGTATTTTGAGACAGGGTCTCTCTAGGTTGCTTAGGGATTAACTAAGTTGTTGAGGCTGGCTTTGTACTTGCAATCCTCCTGCCTCAGCCTCCCATGCCATAGCTCCCAGCATGACCTTGTGATTTCTTGGTGGCACTGATCTCTGTCCTACAGGGCCTTGGTACGTGCTGTTCCCTGCCTGCAAGGCTTTCTCTGTAAGCTCTTCCATGCCAGCTCCAGCCCACATGTCGAGGAAGGCTCCCAGCCCAGCTGCACACACACATCCCCTAGGGGCGGTTCCTAGCTATAAGCTGATCCATGTGCTTATTTGAGCCGGTTCCCCCACTGTGATCTGAGCCCCAACAGACCGAAGCTATTTTGCACCCTATTACTTTTCCCCTCTAGTACAGCAATAGGCTCAGAAAATAAAAACATAAATATACGCTAAGACGAAATCTCCAAAATCTTACATTCCATAATAATCAGTTTTCAGGTGCTGAATTTCCTAGAAGGGTGTAGAAACATCAGTGTTCACATTTTGTGTTTGTAAGGATGATTTCGGAAATGAGATTTACCAGGACTCTTGGTAAACACTGTCCCCGTTCAAAAGACCCCAGCACGCCCCAGGCCCGGGTTCCATCCCCAGCACCAAAAAGAAAGAAAATAAAAGAAAAGCAACCTAATGTGAGAAGTCAGAGAGGGCCCAGGCGAGGCTCTGAGCTAGAGAACCGCTGACTCGCTTTGGGTCTTCTTTAACCTCTGTCCTCAGGTTCTCAGGGAGGAGAAAGTCAGAGGTGCCCTCCCGGGGCCCAGCTCCCAGGGACACCTGCAGCTGCTTGACCAGTTCTATCAGAGGAGCCTTCACAACACGTTCTGCTCTCTGCAATTGGTCAAGAGGTCCGTGGGTCGTGGGGTTTTTTGTTACTGCGTTTCAAACTCCAAAGCGCAGAGAGGCTTCAAGGAGTCGTCCCCTTCCCGTCCCGGCCCAGCGGCGACAGGGGCAGGGGTCCGGGCTCTGCACGCGGAAATCCGGGGTTGCCACCTACTCCTGCGGTAACGGAAATTCTGAAAACCCACAAGGTCCACCCGCAGTGGGCGAGCCCAGGCCACACGGAGGCCTTTAGGACCAAAGCACTGTGCCCTCAGGGGGCCACTGCCCGCTTGTGAGCCCATGGAGTCTGAAGGCCTTTTCTGGCCTAAGAGGAGGAGCCCGGGGTCCGAGGGGCAACGAGGACCCCAGCAGGGCTTACAGAGGACCTGGGCAGGGGCATCCTCTGCCCTCGGGTCCAGTGGCCGTTTGGCCTCCAGGAGCACCCTAAGGGCGGCTGGGCAAGCGGCCTGGCAACTGCTCCCCACAAAACTAATCAAGGTTATGGGCCAGAAGGAGGCCTCCAGTCAAGGCCGCGGAGGACCAGGGCCGGGAAGGCGCTGCCGGAGCCGGTGGGCCCCAGTGGGACAGCGCCGCCCGCCCGCGCCCAGCCGCGCGCCAGGGCGAGCGTTGGTGACCCCGAGCTGAGCCTGCGGCCCCCCGGAAAGGCAGGAACCAGATACAGGTTGACTGAGCCCCTCTGGGCCCCCGTGGCTCCCTCCCTGGGCACTGGCCGGAGGACGCCCCGGGAGAAGCGGAATGTGTGGGTCAGGACGCTGGCCCCTCGCCGCCGCCTCCGGGCGTGATCTGGCTGGGGGCTGCTTTCCGTTCCATTGCGCATCCTGGTCCCCTTCCCCTCACTCGCCCGTAGCCAACCCCCCACCCCATTAAAGTGCATTTCCTTTGGAGAGTTTCTCAAACTTTGAAATAATCTGCCACCTCGGGTCTGGCCGTGCACTAGTGGGAAACCATTGTGTCAGGGCTGGGACCCAAGAAAAATCGTAAGGGGAGTGCCCGGGTCCTGCCCTAGCGGGGTCCAGGGAGTCCTGAAGGGTGAGTGGCAAAAAGATGGGACAGGATCGTTCCGTTGGAGCAATCTCCAGAGAGAGGCTCTAATGCAGCTTTCTCTGGATCATCTTTTATTGCAATTTTTCTCATCATTAGAAATTCAGAATACATCATTGATTATACAATTTAAAACTTTGCCAAGACATGACATTTCCTTAACCATGATTGGGGGTACAAAAAAATGTAACATTAATTTACATTTTTCCAGGATATGACCTTTAGTTATTTAATTATTAAAAGTACAGAATCATTAATAAAATGCATCACTAATTTACATTTTTCAGATTTTCCCAAGATTTACTATTTTCCCCAAGATATGCTATTTTCTTATCAACTAATGCCAAACTACATAACCAGACTCTAAGTCTTCTATCCTATCATTAACCTTTAAGTTTAAAGTACACCTTTACTTTATTTGTAATCTAAAATTCCCATCTAAAAAAGTCCCCTTAAATCTTATACTTAAAATATCCTAAAGTTTATAAATCATTCTTAAAACATATCAGAAACCCATACAACTAAGAACTTAAGAATTTCTAAACCAAAAATCTAAATAGGATAATATTTGTAACATTAGTCTAAAGATACATCTTATAAAGCTACTTTAATTAATTACTAAATTTATTCCCATAAAACTGGTTGAGCTGCTTTCTCAAAGAGTTTCTTTGTTTCTCAGTCAAGGTGCACTAGTTCTCATATCTTTATAATCTTTATCAATAGAAAGTAAGTTCTAAACATCAGTCCACTTTCCGCCAATATTAACTATGCTCATCATAAATTCCTATGTAAAGTAAAAAGGGTTTATAAAAAGAGAAGAATATATCTTTATATGTTTTAACTTTCCTAAATGTATAATATAACTTTCCTCAATCAAAAATGAAACTACATATGGTGGGCTTTGTAAAATAAGCATAATAATTAGGTTTTCTAAGAGGCCGGAAATATGAGCTTGGGTTCTAGTTGATATAATCAATGTGGTGCCTAAAATTCTCATGACCTTTCAGAGGATGATTGTTGTCCATTATCAGATTTGTCCTCAATGTGCTGAGGTAGAAGAACAGCCTTCTACTTTGTCCTTGATGTGCTGAGGGGTAGTAGAACAGCGTTCAAGGCATGAACTACCTGTTATGTTCTAGCCATTTGAAATTTAATTTGTTTGGCATTTAACGTGCTCATGCCTCCTGTCAGGAACATAAGCATGAAAATGAAAAGTCCCAGTTACATAAAAAAGGGTCTCATGGTTTCGGTTTCCCACCAACCAGCACGGCTTTGCCAGCATTCATCCTCACTGTGACCCTGTCAAGACAGTGAGTGGGGGATCGCCTTCACCAGGGAAGTGCTTTTCCTGTGAACAGGGACATAGGGACACCCCCAACACACACATAGGACATCCTCCTCAGTCTCCACACTGAGCAACCCTGGTCACAACTGCAGAGATTGCAGCAGGTGCCAAGGTCAGGTGGCCAACTCGCAGTGGTCTCCAGTCACTAGTTGAAAGGTGAAGGAGGAGAATGACCAGATTAATTGGATTTGTGCCACAGCAAATAAAACCAAGAGCGAGTCCTGAACAGAAGAAAACCCGCGGGCTTGGTGGGGACTTTGCTCTGGATTTTGGCCACTGGGTCTAGCATGCCCCTTGGCAGCTGAACACGTGCTAAGCACAGGGGCCAGCAGTGGCCTGGCTGTGAGTGGACAGCAAATGGACCCAGCCCAGCTGGGTGACTTACTTTCCCAGACCAGAGGCCAGGATAAAGGTGCAGTTCTTTAGTGCCTTCCCAACCCCGATGAATGCACAGAAAAGAACATCTCTAGGCCACTCATAGGGTCTTACAAAGGAGAATAAGGAACTGTCCCCCAAAAGAGTAACATGACGCTGGGGGTGTGGCTACGTGGTAGAGCACAGGCTTAGCAAGCATGAAGCCCCAGCTTCCATCTCAGCATTAAAAAAAAAAAAAAAAAGTTGTATGATTATTTGAGCAAAAACTGGCTACTGACTAGTAGGACTTGGTTGCAGACTCCTGGCTGGAACTGCTTCTAGAAGCGTCCAGGGACCCCATCTGTGGCCCCCCTATGTATTGCCTGGTGTGGTATAAGTGTGACAATGTTGCTTTCCTTATGTTCCTGACAGAAATAACCCTTCCAGTCACTCACCTCAAGCCTGACTGGTGGAGACTTCCGCTGTGGGGAAGCGCCACAGACTGTCCCCATCAGGACAACACTGAGCCTGCAACCCCAGGGCACCCACTGGCTCAGCCAAATACCCCAGACATGTAACTGAAAAGCGGAAGTGAAAGGCAGGCAGGCCCCTGGGTTCCTGAAAGGGTTATTCTGACTTAGACTAGCTGTAAAAATGCAATTGGCTGGTAGTTGCCACGGCCAAAGTGCATCCGGAGTGTCCTCTCTCTCCATCCAGTGTGTTTGTCACTTGGAGGAGGCAAGCAGCACGTTGTCCCTACAGCGCAGAGATGGAGAGTTCCAATGAAGAGAGGAAGGAAGGGGTAAGTGTGTTGGAGGGGGCCGGAGCCAGGGCCTGCTGCAGGGCCTGCCCAACAGCCCTGGGCAGTCATGGGGGTCCCTAGTATCCTGGAGCCAACTCTGAGACCCTGTGGGGGTACTTGCCCCTCCGCCCACCCAGCTGCTGGACTTTTACAGGGAGTAGAGGTGAGGTTTACAAAGACCCTTTCTGCTGAGCATTCCACTGGAACAGCTGTTTAAAAAGTATCCAGACTACCTTCCAAACTGAAGAGTCTGAAAGGGTTCATTTGCCCATTTCTTCTTCATGGTAAGAATGTGAGATGAAGAGACTTCACAATCAAATGTGTCGGTTACAAAATCCTTAGATGCCGCTGGTGAGCTTTGGTCAAAATTTTGTTTTGAGTTTGGTTTCAGAGAATTTTAGTCTTTTTCAGCAAGTAACATAGCTAACCCGCATGCAAAGAAGATAAACGCCAAAAAGGTATTGCTTGTTTTTTTGTTTGTTTTTAGAGGTGGAGTCTTTGAGTGGCCCTCCACTAAACTCATTACAGCCACTTACTTGCAGATTCCCTTGATTGAGGCAGTGCATAATGAGGGAAAGGTAACATGACTTCAGACACTTTCCTGGAATCTGCGTCTTATTGATCACAATGGCATTTTCTTGTGGTGGAGAGGGGAAGGGTAGTGTGCATTTGTGCAGAACGGCGTTATTCTGGCATGGATGGAGACATGCTCGTCACAGGCCGGTTGGAAACCTGCTCTGTAGCATGTGGAGTAAGAGTGGTTCTGGGAGATGGAAGCACCTGTTACTCTTTCCTGCTCCATCCTGTTACCCCCACAGGACCTGGCAAGTTAGTTAACTCTTCTCTGCCTTAGTTTTCTCATCTATAAAATGGCAATCATAGCCTGGACAAGTGGTGTACACCTGTAACCCCAGCCACTCAGAGCAGGAGGATCTCAAGTGCAAGGCCAGCCTCAGCAACTTGGAGAGACTCTGCCTCAAAAAAAAAAAAAGGACTGGGGATGTGGCTCAGTGGTAAAGCACCCCTGGGTTCCATCCCTAGTGCCTAAATAAATGAACAGGAATAACAAGCACTCCGTGTCATGGGTCCTGGAGTAATTAAATGGAATAATGCACGTCAAGCCCCTGGCACAGTGAATTCTCCTATAAGGTTTTTACTTCCGTGATCCTTTAGAGCGGGTTAATCTCAGCTCTGTTGACATTTGGTACTAGATAATTCTGTGTTGCTGACACAGAATTGCAGGGTGTTTAGAAGCATCCCTCTCCCTGACTCACCAGATGCCGGTAGCACCTTCTCCCAGGTGGGACAAGCAAATGTCCTCTAGAGGCAGAAGCAATCCCTGCCCCCCAGCTGCCAATCACAGCTTTACTGCACGCCCGCATGCCCACTTGCCCGCACGGGGGTTTTCTTGTTTGGATTTCACAGTTAGAAAGTGTTGGGCAAATCGAGTGTCGTGGCCTCTATTGGCTGGAATAGGAACGGAGGTAAAGAGGGCATGGCCAGAGGAGGGCCTGGTTTGCTGTCCGCCAGTCAAAGAGAAATGCAAGGGATGGAACCGCACCTCCCCATGGCGCACCCTGAAAATGAGCAGCACTTTGTCAAAGGAAACGATTCCAATGGCCTCATGCAAAGGGCATGACCAGTCATGGCCTCTCGTCCTCTGAGGGAGAAGACTCCTTCGGGCCAGGCACAGGGTCAAGAGGGGACTTAGGAGCAGTGGGGGAGGCTCTGTGGTCTGAGCAGAAGGTGCCAGGCAGTGCGTCAGGCCCGGCTCTGTGGCCCTCTGTGGCTCTCTGTGACTCTCTGTGGTCCTCTGTGACTCTCTGTGGCCACGTGGCTGTAACCTCGCTGGCCTTTGCTTTCCCCATACATAAAGGAAAAAGACCAGTATCTGTCCAGCGTGCAGGAACTTTCTTCCAGGAAAGGAACAACCTGAAAGAAAATAATGGAATGGTTTAGAAAAAAAGACAGCAAAGCATTTTACAACTAATCAAGAATTGTTGAATGAAATCCCCCCACAAAAGTACTTCAGGACTATGAAAGTATTTATTTCATGGAGTGTCTGCACCACCAACTAGTGTAGTATCCTGAGCAAGTGACTTCCCCTCTGTATGCTATGGGTTCTCGTTGTTGATTTGCATTGATCCATTAATTAATTAATTAATTAGCCCACCCACTTAGGCAGACCAGGTGTGGCTGGGAGGCTATTTGGCCAGGGCACCCTGCCCAGTGTCCTGAGAGTCACACCCTGGCAGAGGTCAGCCCTGAAGCTGGTTGTTTCACTAAAATCTGAAGATGGTCTCCTCATCATGGAAACCAGGGCAAGATTCCTCCCCAAAAGTGTGGCAAGAAGAGCCCCCTTCCTGTGTCTGGAGGGCACCGGGGCCAATGTCATCTCTGACTCTTCATCTTCCTCATGTCCTAATGCAGCTCAGCACCAGATCTCCCCCTGCCCCTGCCCACTCCTGGAAAGAAAGGAAAGAGAGAGAGAGAGAGAGAGAGAGAGAGAGAGAGCTCAAGCAAAAGAGTGCTTATGCCCTCTTTTATGTAGTTTAAAAATACACTACCTTCATTGAGACTAACTCACATGCCATATAATTTCAGCCATTTAAAGTGTACATCTTTCACCCTTAAAAAGGGGGAATCCTAGTGGGGCACAGTGGCATGCAGCTGTAATCCCAGCAAAGTCTCAGGCAGGAGGATTGCAAGTTCAAGGCCAGCCTCAGCAACTTATTGAGGCCCTAAGCAACTTAGCAAGACCTTGTCTCAGAAGGACTGAGGGTGTAGCTCAGTGGTAAAAGCTCCTGGGTTCAATCCTCAGTACAAAAAAAAAAAAAAGAAAGAATCCTGTGTTTTTGCTACCAGCCTGGAGCCAAGGGACACTTTGCTGAGTGAAATAAGCCTGGTGCTGAAAAACACGTCCCCTGTGGTGTCACCCATGTGAAAAAGCCAAACACACAGAAGCAGAATAGAACAGTGGTTGCCAGGAGCTGGGGAGAGAGTAATGGGTGAAGTTGTCACGGATACAGAGATTGAGTTCTCCAGGGATGTGGTGATGGGGGGGGGGGGCTGGAGCTAATAATGCTTCCCTGTAAACTTGAGATTCGGTAAAAGAGTGGACCTTGACGGTCCTCACCATGCACATACCAGAGACAGCCACGTGAGGCCATGTGTGTAGCCTGATTGTGGTGTCCCTCCACGTGCACTGTGTCGGAACGCCACGCAGCGCAGCTTGAAGGAGATGCCACTCGGCCCCGGAGGAGCTCATGTGCTGATAAGTTGAAAATATCCTAAGTTCCTGCTGAATTTCTGTAGCTTTCACGTGAAGCTGACGCTGCAGGTCAAGGACTGTCTGTATATACAACCTTTATTTGTTATTCTTTGCTCAGTAAAGCTGGGAAAGAATTCAATATGAACTCAGAGTATACCCAGAGTTATGCGGCCGTCGCCACAATCGATCTCGGACACTCCCATCACCCCTGAGAGATCCCTGGGGCCCCCCAGCTTGCTGGGCCCCCGGCAGCCACTCTTCTACTTTCTGTCTCTCAGATTTAGAGTCAGAATCAGGTGATGGTTGTGACTGGCTCCTTGTGCCTCCCTTGTAGAGCGTCAGTACTTCCTTTCTGCAGGGCTGAGTCACGTCCCGGGGAGTGTGCACACCATGTTGGTCCATCCATCCGTCACTGGTCCTTGGTTCGTTTCCACTGGGCAGTGGCAGTGCTGCTATGAAGGCTGCGTTGGAATGTTGGTGTGGACCCTGCGGCTTCTCTTGAGTTGCCTCCTAGGAGGGCAATTGCTGGGTCACGTGGTCACTGAATGTGGGAGGACCCGCCCACCTTTGCCTTTTCCTGATGGCATCCCCAGGCTTAGATCTGACTCCCCAAGGCCCTGAGAGCTGCAGCGAGCTGCACGTCTCCAGCCCTCTGTCTGCCTCCCACTTCTGCTCTGCACCAGCTGCTGGAGTGTCCGCTAGAAGTCCGTGTCTTTGTGCCCCTCCTGTGCAGAGCAGTGAAGGCCTAAGCCATGGCCCTGGCCCCCACCCATCCCAGCCCCAGGCTCAAGAGCCCTATTCCAGGTGCAAGGTCCCAGCTCCCCTTTTTTGGTGGTGCTGGGGATTGAACCCAGGGCCCTGTGCGTGCGAGGCAAGCACTCTACCAACTGAGCTGTATCCCCAGCCCCCAAGCTCCCCTTCTCTAGACCCCTCTTTTTAATCACTACTGTGATTTTTCCTCTTGATACTTATTGCATTTATAGTTTAATTATTACACCATGTGGGATTTTTTTTTTTTTTGATGTCTGTCTTTCCCATTGAACAATTTGGGGGAGGAAGTGGGGCGGTGGTATTGGAGATTGAACCCAGGGTGCTTTAACCACTGAGCCACATCCCTGGCCCTTTTTATTTTTTATTTTGACAGGATCTCTCTAAGTTGCTTAGGGCCTTACTAAGTTGCTGAGGCTGGCCCTGAACTCGAAAATCCTCCTGCCTCAGCCTCCCAGGTCCCTGGGATTACAGGCATGTATCACCAGCCAGGCGTGAACAGTGATCTTGAGGGCAGCTGTTTTGCTCTCCAGGGCAAAGAAAGGTGGTTGGGCCAGCTCAGTGAGACCCCCAGAGTGCCTGGCATTCCACAGGGTGAGTCTCCATTCCTGCAGGGTCTGTATAATGTGCCTGTGGCTTGAACTCAAGGAGGAAGCCAAAGACTAAAGGTCGCATCGTGTGCTCTGCGCATAAAGGCTGTAGCCTAAGGTCTCTGGTCTTCTTTGCTGGGATCCCTTCAAAGCAGCCGGGAGCTGGCCATCCATGGCGCCTGGCAGAATCCCCCATTCTGGGGTATGAGCCCCTGGGGACCAGCCAGCTCCCAGCTGAGCTGTGCTTGGTCATCACAGTACCAACCACACTCCCATCCATGACCCAGAAGACTTCAAACCTCAGGCCCTCAGGTGGAGAGTGCCACCTGCCTGCGCGAATGACTCTGGTGCTTTTATAGGTAACCCTCTTACTGGGAAGAGGGAAGAGAACTGTTAAGCCAATGTTTTCTTCCTTTTCTCCCTCATCCCTTTCAAACAAAATAGAAGAGCTGTGGGCAGGAGTTTTTGTTTGCTTTCTTCACCACGGTATCCCAGCACTAGGACATGCCCGGCTCAACATGTTGAGGGAATGAAGAACGAGCGAGCGAGAGTGACTGAGGGCCCAGAAGCAGCCAGCTGGGAGTGAGCCGGTCTGCGAGCCCTGCATGTGTGGACGCCTGGGGATCCCTGAAGCCTGGGCGCTGTCCCCTGCCCTCCACCTCTGGGGGCACTTTGACAGCTGCCTCTTGGGAAGCTCTTATCTTCCTTACCAGAAGCATCCTGGGGGTTAGCCATTTGCTAATTCATTGATGGGTTAATGAATAGTTAATCAGTCGGCCATGTGTTAATTCACTTGGTGGAAGGAGAAGCGTGTGTCGGCCACCTGGGAAGGGTGAAGTTCACGACTCTTCTGTTTCTTTAACAGCTCTCTTGAGGTTTCGTTGGCATGGTCAGTGTGTGCGGGGTCAGCTTGATGTTTTGACACACTGTGCATTCTGTAAGGTCACTACCGCCAGCTGATGGCCTGTCCGTGGCCTCCACGTAGCTCCCCGTGTGGGCACGGAGTGGTTTTGCTCTTGACCAGGGCCCTTGCAGGCCAGGTTAACCCCTTCCTCTCTGAGCACCACCACGCAGGCTCTCTTCTCTCATGTCGGCCTCCCCACTTCCCTCTCCCCTTCAGGTACAGCAGGGGACTGCCCAGCAAAGACCTGGGCTGGCCCCGGGAGAGGGGCGGTCGCAGAGGTCAAGCATGAACACAGTCCCCTGTGACGGGGGACATCTACGGGAGATTCAGACAGACAGCCCGGGCTCACCCAGCCGCAGGTTCCGCTCTTAGCCTTGGCAGAGACACCATGGGGGAGCGTCGTGGTCCTTGCTGCAGAGAGGAGACGGAAGGAGCGTGGGGATTAAGCTAGAAAGCGACCCTGAGAAAATTCAAAATGACTCCTGTAGGTTCCAAGAGCAAAGCTCTTCCCACATCTGTCTGTCTCCCTGTTTCATTCCTCTAGAAATGTGTTCCCAGGCCGGGATGCACCTCAGAGGGCCTGGCATGCGTAAGGCCCAGGGTTCCATGGCCACCCGGCGAGAAAAAAAGTGTCCCCTCCTGTCATTCTGGATGGTCTGAAAGGAGCTTTGAGTTTCTTCCTGGGTCGAAGGGGGCTATTTTCCCAGAGCACTGTGTTGAAGAGTCCCCAGAAATGTACAAGCAGCGTCTCACTGTGGCACCCCTTTGTTAAGAGCGGAAGCCCAGGGACTCGGGGGTCAGTGGTACCAGATAAAATGCTCACGTTTATCTCTCTGGTTGGGAGCCTGTGCCTTAGGGCTTGAGCACGTCCACTGTCAGGAGTGTCACAGGAGCAATCCCAGGGGCCGGTGAGTGTTGGTCTGCTTCTCTCTGACCTGGGGGCTCTCAGGGGGCGCTCCCCCAGCCCAGGGGCATGCAGAGAACCTACAGACACCTGGGCCCTCACACCTAGAGAAGGGGTGCGACTGGCACCTGAGGAGCAGAAAACAGGGAGGCTGGAGACATCCACGGTGCCCAGGACAGTCCCCTGTAACAAAGAGCCATCGGACCCTGCAGGTCCCAACTGTCACCATCGAGAAAGCCAGTCCTCACCCTCGGCCAGCAGCGCAGGCAGCAGGTTTGAGGGTATGGAGTAGCCCAGAGGCCACACGGCACGTCTCTGGAGGCCGGCGAGGCAGGAGGTCCCGCGGCCCCTGCTGCTCCCTGACCCCCCATCTCTCTTGCAGAGGCTCACGCTCCTGCTTGCCCTGGCCACCCTGATCGCCTCCTTCGGCTCCTCCTTCCAATATGGGTACAACGTGGCCGTGGTCAACTCCCCGTCAGAGGTGAGGTCACAGGGGCGAGGGAGACACACGTCTGAATGAACAGGCAGGGGCTTTGGAAGCTCCTGTGGCCTCCCGGGAACACACACGGGGGTCCCTGAGGAAGGGAGAGGGGAGGGCCCTTGGGGAGCAGGCTGGCACGGGTCGGGGAGCTGACCGGTGTCCAGACCTCAGCTTGCTAAGGGACACAGTGGGCTGGGCCCCGCTGGGCTCTGATCTTGGGTGGCCTGGAGTGAGTGGAGGGGCCTGGCGTGGGCAGCAGCTGCCCCCAGGGAAAGCCTGGAGCCGCCCTGGGCAGTTCACGCACTGGAGGCTTTCCTGGGAGGGCCCCAGGGGACCTTGCTGCTCCTGGGGCTTTGTCCCGGCCCCCTGGCCCCACCTGGTGATGCTGCAGTCTGCTGCCGGGGTGTCCCGTCGGGTGGTGTGACGGCCGGGGTTACCACTGCTGTTCTGGGCTCTTGTTTCCAGTTCATGAAGCAGTTTTACAACGACACCTACAGTGACAGAACTGGAGAGCTCATTGACACCTTCGCTTTGACCTTGCTGTGGTCTGTGACAGTGTCCATGTTCCCCTTCGGAGGCTTTATCGGGTCCCTCCTGGTTGGCCCCCTGGTGAATAATTTGGGCAGGTAAGAGAAGGAGGATTTTTAATTCCCCCCAATTCATAGACCCCTCCATTAGGGTTTTGTTGTTGTTTGGTACTGGAAATTGCACCCAGGGGCGCATTACCACAGAGCCACATCCCCAGCCCTTTTTATTTTATTTTGAGACAGGATCTTGCTAAGTTGCTAAGGCTGGCCTCAAACTTGTGATCCTCCTGCCTCAGCCTCCTGCGTCACTGGGATTACAGGCGTGTGCCACCACACCCAGCTACCCATCATCAGTTTTTAAACATGGGCCTAAAAGTAAAATCTTTATCATGAGATGAGGTCATAACCACTATGATAATTTTCATTTTCTATTCTGGTCATAAGGAGGAGACCAGACATTGGCAAAGTGTTTGGGGTCTCGGCAAGGTCACAGTGGCTGGGACTCCCGGGCACATGGAAAGAGCAGCGGGTGCCATCACAGGTCTGGGACTCACACGGCTCTTGCCGCTCTTTTGCCTTGGAGGTATTTTCTCACCAAAAACCAAAACTAATTCTTTCCCTGGCATTTTTGCCAACAGAAGATCCAGACGCTGCAACAGCACGGCCAAGGTGTCGGTCACGGCGAGGTCCTGACCTAGTGTTCTTAAACTCTGGTCATAAACTAACACAAAGGCCTTTCCTGTCTGCTGCTTTTGCCTTGGGACAAGGCAGTGTGCCAAGTCCAGCCCACACTGACTCCCGTGCATCTCTGGCATAGCTCAGATCCATGCCAGGAGCCTCAATGTGGGACAGCGCAGCCTGAGGTCATCTCTCCCACTGTGACACAGCATTGTGACCACCAGGGTCAGGGTTGATCCTTGGCCCTATTTCCAGAAATATTAAAAAATTTGTATATTTCATCGTAAAAAAAAAAAGTCTTTAGAAACATCCACTCGCTCACCTCAAGTCCATGCATGTTAGGGAGCGACCGGTTTATAAACAGAACTTGAGAGGGAGACGTCTCACCTGCCACATCCCAGATAAGGAGCACAGGGAGGCTGGGGGAGGTCGCAGATCTAGTTAGCTCAAGAGTCAAGACCAGCACTGGAGGGGCAGCTCAGTGGTGGAGCCCTTGTCTAGCATGCCCGAGGCCCTGGTCTTGATCTTTGGCACCACAAAAGACAAAAAAGGTCAAGACCAGAGCACAGACCAAGGTTCCTTCTTCAGTTTTTAAAAGGGTCTGAGAATAAAAATACACAAGCTCTGTTTTGGGATCTGAGATCCTAAGGTCTTCCTGGAAGGACGGTACTGACCCCAGTTTTCCCTGTGGATCCCCATGGGACACAGCGCCCTCCAGGTCAGAGCCAGGTCTGCAGGACGCTTCTCAAGTGAAGGACTTGCCCTTGGGTGGCCTTGGAAGTTGCTGATGGAGCTGTCTACTTGGGAATGTGACCAAAGCTGCTCAGTTGTTTGAAGTTTTCTTAAGTATTTGCATTTATTATTATCATTTTGGAGTGTATTCTACTTACAGAGAAAAGATGTGCTGTAAAGCTGTGAAACAGCATGGTCTCCTGCCCGAGGCGTGGAGGGACTGACCACACCTACAGGGCTGTGAAGGGTGGGTCACCTGAGGACTGACACACAGCTGTACTGTTAGCTGAGCGACACACAGCTGTACTCTTACTTTGCACGTGGGAAAAATGAGGCACAGAGAGATGCTGTGACTTACCCACGATGATACAGGGGGCAGGTGCTCAGGATTCCAACCCAGGAAATTCCTCCTATTAATGGGGTTTTCCTTCGTTGAGCTGTTCTTGTTTGGTTTTTGGTGCAGTCAGGCATGCGAGGCCAGCGCTCTGCCGGAGCTCTAAGGGTTCTTCATATATTTTACATAAGGTCCTTTATCAAATAGGTCTTTTGCAAACACTTTCTCCCAGTCTGTGACTTGTCTTTTCATTGTCATGACGGGTCTTTCGCAGAGCAGAAATTTTTTATCTTAACGAATGCCATCTTATCAATTCTTTCAATAAAACTGACTTTTATTATGGTTTATTGTTGTTATAAAATTCTCTGGAGGGGGCTGGGGCTGTGGCTCAGTGGCAGAGCGCTTGCCTCACACATGTGACGCATTGGGCTCGATCCTCAGCACCACATAAAAGTAAACAGGCATACTGTCCTTCTACAGCTACCAAAAAACACCCGCTCTGGAGCCTGCGCCCTAACTGTTTGCAAGGCCCACTTCCCTCTTTTTTTTTTTTTTGAGTGTCAGTCTTGCAAGTTGACAAGGCTGACCTCTACCTCCAAGGCTCAAGCAATCTTCTTGCCTCGGCCTCGTATTGCTGGGACTGCAGGTGTGTGCCACCTGCCCGGCCTGTCTCCCTCCTTGATGTGCCACTGGTTTGGGTCTTCAGCATGTTCCCCTTATTCTGAAAGGTTGTATTAAAAACACTGAGTTGGCGTGGTGGCACATGCCTATAATCCCAGTGGCTTGGGAGGCTGAGGCAGGAGGACTCAGAAGCACTCTGTCTCAAAATAAAATACAAAAAAGTGTTGAAAAAACCGTTCAAATTGAACTCGTAGGCTTATCTATTTGTCCTTGAAGTTAGGGTCACTTCAGTTGATGCTGTATATATATAAATACACAGAGTAGACTATACTAGCCATAAATGTTTATTGTAGCCCTGGGGATAGGACTAGGGGCCTCAGGCATGCTAGGCAGGCACGTGCCACCCAGCTGCAGCCCAGTGCAGGGCCACATGTATTTTGGGGCTGCGTTGAGGGTTCTGTAGACATGCTGGTTCTAGCTTTGCCGTTCTTTTGGTTTTTGGTTTTGTTTTTGGCACTAACGATTAAACTCAGGGGTGCTTAACCACTGAGACGCATCCCCAGCCCTTTTATTTTTTTATTTTGAGGCAGGGTCTTGCTGCATTGCTGAGGGCCTCACTAAGTTGCTGAGGCTGGCCTCCACTTGGGGTCCTCCTGCCGGGATCACAGCGTGCACCACTGCGCCCAGCTGCCATTCTGTCTTCTACGGCTTTACAAGTCTCCTCTCTGTGCTTTATATTTTTACATCAAATTATATTTTGTCAGCTCTCAGTTTGTCGCCCAACTTCCCTTTTTGTCTCTATTGGTCTTTTGATCGCTTTCTTAACCTTACATTTTCAAACTTTTTATTTTCCCATGTTAATTTACCGGTTCTTCCTTTCCCGGGCTGTGCCTTTGGTGTTGTGTCTGAAAGGTCACGGCCAGTGGTCACTTTGTAGCACCTGTGCTAAACAGTCATTGCCAAACCCAGGGTCATCTAGGCGCCCCCACACACACACCATCTTCTAGGAACGTTCTGGTTTTGCGTGGAACCCTGAGGTCTAGGGCAGGTCCACAGTCCACTTCAGGTTAATGTCCCTGAAGGGCGTATCCACGTCTAGGCTGACGCTGCCTGTGGAGGTCCAGCTGTTCAGTGGCGTTCTAGAAGTCTCCCTCTACCCCACCAAGACTGAGGTTGGTGAGTGTCCTCCACTGAAGGGCCGGTTTGATTCCTCGTGTTGTGACCCCCGTCACTTAACGTGGTTTATCCTCCCTGGGAATTCTGTCATCTGAACCTGCACTGTCTGCCACACGCGTCTTTTTTTCTTTTTCTTTTTTTCAATTATCTATTAAGGGCTGGGGATGGGGAAGTGTGTGTGTGAGGGAGGGAGGGAAGGAGGAGGCGGGGACCACCATGCAGCCTCCTGAGGGACAGGTCCCTGTCTCCCGGTGCCATCCTGAGGCCCCTCCACAGGGGCCTTTGCTTCAGTCAGAATCTCAGGGCCCACGTCCACCTGCGGTTCAGGCTCTTCCTCGCTCACATGGGAATGCTTTCGAGGTTCTATTAAGTGTGATGCTTGTTATGGTTTTTTGTTGACGCCCTTTATCAGCCTAAAGAAGTTTCTCTATAGTTACTTAAGGCTGGATTGGTCTTTGTTTGTTTTTGGGTTTTGGTTTTTGGTTGTTGGTCTTTTTCTGTTGTTTATTTTTTGTTACTGTTGTTGTTTTCTGTTCTTTGTTTTTTCATCATAAAGGGCTATGTGGGGCTCTGTGGGACACAAGAGGGTCACAGGTTCAAGGTCAGACTCAGCAATTTAGGGAAACTTTGCTTCGAAAATTTTTAAAAAGTATTGGGAGTGTAGCTCAGTGGTGGTGTCCTCATGTTCATCCCCAGTACCAAATTTTTTTAAAAAATCATAATGGCATTTCATTTTATTGATTTCTTTTGACACTTCTAGGAGATAATCCTACATTTTCCCCAGTACCATCTTTAATACAGTGAATATATTGAAGAATTTTATCCATGCCGTTGAACCTGCTAATATTTCATCTAGGATTTTTGCATCTACGTGGACTTCAGTGAAGTTGGCCTATGCTTTTATTTGTTTCTAATGTCCTTACTCAGTTTGGTTTGGGAGGTTACATTAAAACCACAAATTAGCTTATGATTTCAAAAGCCATGTCCTGTATTTTAATTTTGGGGCCCCTTCCCCCCTATTCTCGCTACTGACGCCCTCTGCCCTTTGCTCCCACATCAGGCTGTGCACTTGACCTCTGTCAGTCTCAGGTCCCAGGAGCCTGAGGCCCAGCAGGGAGGCTCATTGCTGCACTTGGCGGAGCCCCCGAGGGCAAACACCAGGAGCTCTTGTGTACAAATTCGAAGCCTGGGCTGCCCTAGCTGCTGTTTTACCTTCTGCAGGAAAGGAACCTTGCTGTTCAACAACATCTTTTCCATTGTGCCCGCCATCTTCATGGGTTGCAGTAGAATCGCCAAGGCCTTTGAGCTTATCATTATTTCCAGATTTTTAGTGGGAATATGTGCAGGTAAGGATGCCACACTGACTGGCCATTCTGTTATTCAGGGTCATCAGTCAGGGATGGGGGCGGCAGGGGGCCTGCAGGGAGGGACCCGTCTCCAGGGACCTGAACAAGCCCAGGGTCTCTGGAGCACATAGATTCAAGTGACCCTGCACCTGCGATGTGAAACAGACCTGAGCAGCCTCTGTGCTGCCCTCGGGGCAGACACTGGGCGGACCTCTGCGATGGAAGCCGTCTCTGGTTTTGTTTGGCCGTGCTGGGGTTTGAACCCAGGGCCTCACACCTGCTAGGCTGGCACTCTCCCACCCAGGAAGCTGTGCTCTGCAAGACTGAAATACAGAATCTCTAGAAGGTCCTTCCAATTGATCCTTTATCTCAGTGTCTCAGCAGGTCAGGGCCAGTTAGCGGGTGGTGACATCTGTTTAGTGGGCAGCCTTGGTTTTGGTGTTGGTTTTTATTTTTTTATCAGATTTTGTCATATGTGGTGAGAATACAATCATCTCTTGAAACGTTTGTTTCTCTTATTTATTTGCATATTTATGGGAGAACGGGTTGCAGGGTACAGTGTATTTCTGGGGGTTTGGTGTGGTTTGGTTTGGCTGTGAGTTACTCTTGAAGCTTGAGAAGCCATCTGATGCCTGAATCCCTCTACCAGAAACACGGTAAGCAGAAGAGCCTTGCAACTTTCATAGGGCAGTCTGCAGTGGCCAGAGGCCTTTCCTGGGTGCTCTTTCACCTTTTCCCACATGTGCACCCGCTGAGTGATCTGAGGCCTCTCCCCTAACAACTGTGGTGCTGCTTGGCAAAGCCCACCTCCTACCTGTCCACTGAGGCTGCCGCCAAGAGACCTCCCCAGGTCAGCATTGTCAACAGGCAGCAATTCCCAAGGCCAGACCAGGGGAGGGCCCAGGGCATAGAGTCCTACAGGTGCAGGATGGGCATCTCCTGAAATCTGTCCCTGGGGCATCTCAGTGCTTCCTTCTGGTCATAGTCCCAGCATGGCCAGTGAACTTGGCTTTTCTTCTTTCACATGTGGAATCAGGGACAGAGTAATGGTTTGGCCGGTTGTCGGATAGAGCCCAGTGACAGAGCAGAGACGTCACGAAGACTGGTGTTGGGGGGAAATGACAGAGAATCACAGGCAGGGGAGAAGAGGACGGGGACAGGTTTCCTGAATGGAGAAGTCCCTGCCATGGAGCCTCGCTGGCTCATCGGTTTTACCTGCCAGGTGCAGCTTTCAAAAAAACAGAGGATTCCTGGGGTTGAGGCTCAGCAGTAGAGCGCTCACCTAGCACGTGTGAGGCCCTGGGTTCGATCCTCAGCACCACATAAAAATAAAATAAAGATATTGTGTCCATCTACAACTAATAAAATAAAATAGAGGATTCCTAAACGTTGTCAGGAGTGAGCAGGTCCAGTTTCTTCTCCTCTAATCACAGACAATTCAGAATTGACTCTGAGAGAAATACACAACAGGCTCCAATAGAAAGTAAATCACAATTAAAACCCCCGACCTTTACTCTTAAGTATTATTTCAGGTCAATGTTTCACAAACTATTGGTCTCAGGATTTTTTTGCATCTTAAAATTATAAAGGACTCCACATTAAACATCACAACCAAACCACGTGGTGGTGCATGTCTGTAACTCTAGCTCCCTGGGAGACCAAGGCGGTTGGATCGCAAATTCAAGGTCAGCCTGGGAGACCCTGTCTTAAAATAATTTTTTTGTTTTTCAAGAAAAGGGGTTGGGGATGTAGCTCCTTGGTAGAGTGCTTATCTATCATGCCTCAGGTCCCAGGTCCAAACCCCAGCACGTCCCCCACCCAGACTGCAACCAAGAAGTGCAATCATTCATTTTCAAACATAATAGGCCCATTACATATTTTAGTTAGAAACAATTTTATGTTTTAATACCAAAAATAAGTGGCCTTGTTGGACATTTTTGTAAATCTCTTAATGCGTGGCTTACTAAGAAGACCCCTGGGTTCTCAAGCCTGCCTGTGTCGAGTTGGTAGCTTCTGGGAAACTCCACGCTATGCTCCCAGGGGAATGGGAGTGAAAGGGGAAGCCAGTCTCACAGCCTCCCACGGAGGTCTCAGGAACCCCGACCTCAGTCCAACTTGGAGGACACCAGCAGGTGCAAGAGGCCTTTCACCAGGCTCCTGAAAGTCCATGAGACGCCTGTCCAGCTGCATGCCACGTCCACACCCCACTGACGTGAAAATGAAGCCACTGAGAGATGAAGTGCCCAGTCCCGTCCAGGGAGGCGCCAAGGCACCAGATGGGACTGCAGGGGCTCACTGTCCACTCGGTTGCTGCTCGTCCCCATCTTGGCAAGAGAGCCCAAGGCTGGCTCCGAGGGGTTTACTCCTTGAAAGCCACAAGGCTTCTGAAAGCCATCGGTGCTGCTGGCGGGGCTAACCCAGTGCCGTCCCTTCACAGGTCTTCTGGGGTTGGGCTGTCCTTCCCTCCTTCCTTCCTTCCTTCCTTCCTTCCTTCCTTCCTTCCTTTCTTTCTTGTACTGGGGATTGAACCCAGGGCTTCTTTCCCACTAAACCACATCCCCAGCCCACCCACTCCCCCGCCCCTTTATTTAAAAATTTATTTGAGACAGTGTCTCACTGAGTCACTTAGGGCCTCACCAATTTGCTGAGGCTGACCCTGAACTTGCCATCCTCCTGCCTTGGCCTCCCGAATTACTGGGATTACAGGTATGCTCCTGGATTTTTATATCTTAATGAAGCTGAGAAGTGCTTGCCATTAAAAAGCAGCCTCGAGGGCCCACTGGGTGCTAAGTGGCAAGAACCGAGCTGGCATCTGGGGCCTTCCCTTGCAGGCCTGTGTGCACTGAGCCTGGGGGTGCTGTCCCCACCCACGGCATGCTGAGGGCTGCTTTAAAGATGCCCCTCTTTGCTCTGATAACAGGAAAGAGTTTTCATGAGCTGTCTCTTTTGAAACATAAAGCAGAGATGTCCTTGGGCAGAATTTCAAAGGAAGACGACTTTGGTACCTTCCTATTCAGTGTTACCAAATAAACTCCTGTCACCAGAAGTTCTCCCCTCCCCTCACCCCAAACTGTTCCCTCAGGGTCTGCCTGTGTGACAGAGTCTCCCTGTAACCCCAGGATGATCCTAAGCCTCAGCTTGGCCCAGGACACCTGGACTTGTAACAGCCCCTCCGGGCTTCCTGAGGCCCCCAGCTCTCGATGTGCTTCTGGGGGATTAAATGAGATGCTGTATGTGGGGTACTTCAGACTCCACAGAATTCAGTCCTTCCTGTGGGTTTTGTTTGTTTGTTTGTTTGTTTGTTTTGGTAGTTGTAGATGGACAGAATGCCTTTATTTTATTTATTTATTTTTTATGTGGTGCTGAGGATCAAACCTACAGCTAGGCAAGCGCTCTGCTGCTGAGCCCCAGCCCCAGCCCCTCGACCTTTCTTAAGGAGGTCACACTCCAGGATGACGGAAGACTCTAGTGGGGATTCGGAAGTAGTCCAGGCCTTGCAGAAATCCCAGAAATGCAGAGGTCCCCAAATAGACTGACATTTTTGATGTTTGCTGGTAAATGTGACTGGTGCTCTCCTGTGTTGACCATTGGCTTTTGCTGTGATCTATACTCTCCCCTGAAGGTGAAGCTGGAGAGCAGGGGTCCCTCCAGGACAGGGGTCTACCCAGGGCAGCTGGGAGGGGAGACCCTAGGTCTGGACAACCTGTGCCCCTAGGTGACCCCTGTTGAGCGGCAAGTGCTCCTGCGCAGGAGCTTCTCTGGCCTGATTTAGAGTTTAAGAGGCTAAGCATGAAAAGAGGTGTTCGCTTTCTCTGTGGCCATTCTGAGGAAGTTCCAGGCCGAGCATCTGGTGGCTGAGTAACAATAGCTCTGCAGACTCCGCCCACCCGGCTGGACAACTGCTCCTGACTGCGTTTTTGCTCCAACCCTCCTCCCAGGTGTGTCTTCCAACGTGGTCCCTATGTACTTAGGGGAGCTGGCCTCTAAAAACCTGCGGGGGGCCCTCGGGGTGGTGCCCCAGCTCTTCATCACTATCGGCATCCTTGTAGCCCAGCTGTTTGGTCTTCGGAATGTCCTCGCCAACGAAGAAGGTGAGCGGGGACCCTGCCCCTCCCCCAACGCCTCCCCTGCCGCGGGTGCCTGCTCAGGAAGCGTCTGCAGGCTGGCCTTTTCTCTCTGGACCCTCCGCTACCCTGAGTCCACATTGCTGGTGTGCTGTTTGTCCCTCTGCAGCCCCTGAACAAGTGCTGGTGACAGCTTCCCCTTAGGAGATGGGCAAGGTGGAACAGGAAGGCCAGCTGCTCTTGGCCTGCTCAGAGGCTGTCCATATGGTGGCCAGTGGCCCCACAGTGGCAGCCAGCAGTGTGCCCAGAGCTGGTATTGCTTTCACACCACCCCGCTTTCTTTGTCTTGGGTCTGGAACTTCTGAAAGGAAAACCAGCTTTAATCATCACACCAGTCGAAACAGAGTGCTGGGGGCCAGGAGCCAAGTCTTCCAGAGTACCCCATACCTTCCTCCAGACAGCCCCGCGCAAGCATGTGCTGTGGTTATACCCATCTTACAGATGTAGAACCCGAGGCTCACAGAGACTGGAAAACTTGCCCAAGGCCTCTGGGGATATAGAGCCAGGAGTCTGTGTTAACCGCCACACCCTCCTGCCTTCCCATCACTCCTACAGTCAGGGCTCCTATGTTGAGGTGCCACACCTTCCTTAGGAACTGAGACCCAACTTGAATGCACCAGGTTCCTGTCCCCAGGAGCTCCCAAACAGCGGGACTTGGAGCAATGTGCAGAGCTCTGTCCTGCGCAGGAAGGAGGGATTGCTTCTGCCCAGGAAGAGGGGCTTCAGAGACAGCCTGGACTAGGGGTCAGTAGGACAGTGTTCCAGACCTGGGCAGAAGAGACAGGAGTACAAAATTCTTGTGTCTTTGGTGAACTGCAAATACTGAGGGGCACGTTGTGCTCCCAGTTCTTACTTTGACTTTCCTGCAGCCTGGGTGTACAGAGGGCAGTGCTTGGCCTTGCCCATCTTAGAATTTCCAGCATGGTTCCTGGCACATAACAGGTACTCAAAAAACAGGGAAGGCCAGGAGACAACAGAGTCAGAGAAGACGCTAGAAGATGCACAGGAAGAGGGCAGGCCCAGTGTCCAAGGCTGCGAAGAAGTCAAGGGAGGGCAAGATAGACAAACAGAATCTGGATCTGTACTTGGGGGAGCTTCAGCAACTTAGGAGTTTGTGGGGCCCGGGGATGGGCTCAGAGGCCAGGTAGCAGTGGCCTGCCTGGGAGGTAAGAAGTCAGCCTTTGCCACAAACCTGACAGTGGGGGATGGTCAAAGCATCCAGGACTAGCCAGGCCCCTGGATTCTGGATGATGGTCCAGCCTGGAGCGAGGTGGTCGGGGCAGAACTTGAACTACATTTTATGGCACTTGTTTTCTGGACAAAGTAGGAGGTCAGGTTGCTGTGGCCAGGAACCATGGGGTTATAGGCTAAAGAGAAGGTTCTGAGGTTGAAATGTGACTTGAGAAAGGTCATGTCTCAGTGTGGGAGTTGCTAGACTCTACTGTAAGAGACCAGTATTAAACCATTGATTGTCAGCTGGTTATAGCCTTAAATTGAATGAAAAATCTGTCAGCCACGTGGTTAAGATCAACTTAACTCCCAAATAACCGTGTGACCTGGGTGAGGGGCCCACACTCTGCAGGCCCCAGTGTTGCCATGGGTACAGCGGGGCTGGTCCTGGAACCTCCCCGGTAAGGACACTGAGAGAAGCAGTGAGTTAACCCGGGACAGGAAGTTAGGCCAGTACCTGACACATAGATGCCCATTGGTCACCTGTGGAGCCCAGGGGCAAAGCAGGGCATACCCCACTTGGAGAAAGACCTCGAGCTGCTCAGTTCCTTATGTGAATATTTTTATTGTGCAACAGCATGAACAATAAGGAGGAAAAACAAAAATCAAGGAGAAATGAATGAAAATAGAAATCAAATCAAATATCAAACGGAAACCAAGCCCCTGCATGAGAAGGGCAGGAGCCCCCCCCCAGGCCTGCTGTGCCCCTCACTCATGTCTCCCCACCCCGTAGTCATATCCTGGCCCTCGCCTCCTGTTTCCCCACCTTTGCTAACGATGGGGTTAACCTTACCTGATTCTGAACTTGACGTCAGGACATTACCTTGGCGGAGATGTCGCTCGGCCTGGTGTCCGTTCACGTTGTGGCTGGCTTTGTTTTGTCGGGGTATCAAATTCCCACCACGGCTCCCGCATCCACTCTGCGTGGACTGTTACAGATCTTGCAGGGTTTCCTGGTTTTGTTTCCATAACCAGTGCTGCTCTGACCATTCCAGCGGTCAGTCCCTGTGATCTGGGCACAAGCTTCTCTATGCACATGCCTGGGTTGGGCTGGCGAGGGCTGGCGAGGTCAGTCGAGTGTGCCCGGCTTCCCGGGCTCCTGACAAGTGTCCTCTGAAGGACGCCATGTGGGCACGGTGACACAGGAGAACACCCGTTCGCCTGTGTTCTGCCGGGCACTTGGTACGGTCAGGCCTTTCCCTTTAGCCCACCTGGTAGGTGTGCCGCGGCCACCGTCACTTGGCCATTCTGTAAGTATTCCCTGAGCGTCTGCTGAGAGTCTGCCTTGGGGAGGCCTGTGTCCCCCGCAAGGGTGCCTGGCAGGGGCAGTGCAGGCCTCTGACAAGCCGCTCGCCCCTAGGCTGGCCCATCCTCCTGGCGCTGACCGCGGTCCCCGCGGTGCTGCAGGTCCTGCTGCTCCCCTTCTTCCCCGAGAGCCCCCGGTACCTGCTGATTCAGAAGAAAAACGAAGAAGCTGCCAGAAACGGTAAGGCGCGCTGGCTGGCGGTGGAGGTGGCCGCCCCGCGCCCGCTGCCCCGGGTGGCCCGACGCCTCTGCTGTCCCTCCCGCAGCCCTGCGGCGGGTGCGCGGCTGGGACGACGTGGACGAGGAGGTGGAGGAGATCCGGCGGGAGGACGAGGCGGAGCGGGCGGCGGGCTTCATCTCGGTGTGGAAGCTGTTCCGCCTCAAGTCCCTGCGCTGGCAGCTCATCTCCATCATCACCCTCATGGCCGGCCAGCAGCTGTCCGGCGTCAACGCGGTGGGTGCCACCGGGCCGGCGCGGGCGGCGGGGGCCGGGCACAAGCCACCTGCCCGCAGGTCCCTGAGGCCCGCCCGCCGTCCCCTTCCAGATCTACTACTACGCGGACCAGATCTACCTGAGCGCCGGCGTGGAGGCCACCGACGTCCAGTACGTGACAGCCGGCACCGGGGCCGTCAACGTGTTCATGACCTTATGCACTGTGAGTGTCCCCGGGAGCTGAGGCCCCATTGGCCACCAAGGACGCAGGGACATCTGGAGAGCACCCCTTCCAACGGAGGACGGAGCCGGGACCTGAGGGGCCATCATGCCCCTTGGGTCCTTGCGCCCAGCCTCTGATGTCTCCAGCTCCAGTGGAGACCCCCAAAGATGGAGGCCCAAACCCCACCACTCCAGAAGCTCCCAGTGTGTCGGGTGGCTCCGCTCCAGCTCTTACAGTGGGGACCCAGAGCTGTACCGGGCCACAACATGGCAAGAACAGAGAGAGCCCCTGACTGGGCATCATGGTGGCCCTGCAAAAGTCCATGGCTCACGGCTCTCCACCGTCTCTGGATGGGCGCCAGGCCTCTGTGCAGGCAGAATCTCTTGATTGCATCGAGGTCCCCGGCACCCAGTGGTTGGGGGGGGGGGGTCCTAAGGCCTAGGGCTGCAGGGTTAAGAGGCCCTTGAAGTAATGTCTCCTTAGAGGACTGACAGCCAGGGCCCAATGACACAGGCAGACCTCCCGCTGGGCACACAAGGGCACGTGATTATCAAGTGTGCACGTGGGTGGGTGGGCACCCATCCCTCCCAGCCTCTCGGAAGAGGGTATGCGGGATGGCAAGGCTTTCCCACAGTGGCAGCTCCAAGCAGGGGTGCGGCCAGGCCAGGAAAGCACCTGGTGGCAGCTCCAGAGCCCACTTCCTCCCTCCTCCAAACCCCCCTCCAGGTGTTCGTGGTGGAGCTCTGGGGCAGGAGGCGTCTGCTGCTCCTGGGCTTCTCCACCTGCTTCATGGCCTGCGCTGTGCTGACCGTGGCTCTGGCACTGCAGGTAAGGAAGGGGACTGAGCTGTGCTGGCCCTGATTCGTATTGAGAGGACATGTTGTAAGGACAAGGCACAAGAGTGAATTTGTTGGCCCATCAGACATCTGGGGACCTCATGTCCCCCACCAGCGACCGACAGCCCCCTCTATGCTCACTCTTCAAAGCTCATTGAAGTGGCATTGTGGAACAAGCGCCATCCCTGCACCTGGGCAGAGTGGCTAAAGTCCCCCAGGTCCCTGTCCCAACTGGTCTTTGCTTTGCCAGGTGCTAACCAGCTCTGTTTTGTCCCCACAGGACACCGTCTCCTGGATGCCCTATATCAGCATTGCCTGCATCATCATCTATGTCATAGGACATGCCGTTGGGCCCAGTATGTGCCCCAGAGATGACCCCATGGTTTCAGTGCCCTGTCCCCGCCTGCCGACTTGAGCTTCTGGCTTGAGCTCCCCCTGGAGGCCCAGGGAGAGCTCCTGTCCTTTTCCTCTTGCGCAGGGCTTGGGTGGGGCATAACTTGAGTAAAAACATCAAAGCTGTGATACAGGTGGCCAACCTGTGATCCTGACATGGGCCACTGGCTGGCTGCTCTCGCAGGATGTCACCCGTTGTGCCAGACATCCATGTGAACTCCCATTTGCCTCCTCACACTGCCACTTCAGAAGCCCCCATGTCCTGGAGATACCCCATTGTCCCTAGAGCCAGGTGCCCAGGTCACCAGCACATCCAAGAACTCAAGGGCCCTTTGTGGCTGCTCTGCCTTCAGGGGAGACAACTCCCCATGCTTCCCCCCCGCAGGTCCCATCCCTGCGCTGATCATCACTGAGATCTTCCTGCAGTCCTCCAGGCCAGCTGCCTTCATGATCGGGGGCAGTGTCCACTGGCTGTCCAACTTCACTGTGGGCTTGGTCTTCCCCTTCATTCAAGTGAGTGGGACCCGGGGCCCCAACACCCCCTCACCCCGACAGTGGAGCGAGGACTTGGTACAGCCTCATCTGCCTCTCCCCACAGGTGGGCCTTGGTGCTTACAGCTTCATCATCTTTGCCATAATATGTCTCCTCACCACCATCTACACCTTCCTGATCATCCCCGAGACCAAGTCCAAGACCTTCATCGAGATCAATCAGATCTTCGCCAATTTGAACAAGGTGTCGGGAATCCACCCAGAGAAGGAGGAGCTGAAAACCTTTCCATCGGACACTTCAAAGCAGCAGTGAAGAGGAGCCCGTGGAGCAGGTCTGCGTGGAGCCTCCTCCCAGGACTTTCCTCTGACTTCTGTTTGCCTGTGACATCCAGAAATGGAACGAGCCTGGTGTGGAACGCAGGTCTCAGGCTGACCTCCCCGCCCAGCAGGACAGTCCAGGGGCCTCCATGCTGTTCTCCCCCCGGGTCACCTCTGCCCAGCCCTGTGTCAGCACACCTGCTGGGTCAGCTGCTGTGGAGCTCTTGGTGATACAGCTTTTCTAACAAAAATAGGTACTACAGGGACAGATGGGAGGAACCCAATTTTGTCAGTGAAACTCTCTTCTGTGGCCCCACGGACCTCCTGGGGCCACCAGCACTGTGGAAAGCCAAATTCATCCTCTGATCCCACCCTTCTCCTGACTTGCAAAGAGTGGTATCAAGAATAATGACTTAGAGAAAGCTGGAGAAGGGTCCCTGGGGATATATTACCTGAGTTCAAATTGATGATCCTAAATTATATTGCTAGGGGAAATGGAATTGCTTCTGTATAGTTAATAAAACCGATCTGATAACTTTTCACCAAGAATGCACCCAATTCTCCATGAGCAGGTCAGAGCAGGAGGGCTGCTCCCTGCTCCCTGGGCTGTGCTGGATGTCAGCCCTCGAGGGGGGGTGTCTGGAGTGGACAAGGCATGCAAACCTCTTCTGCTGAAAGAACAGCAAAATGAGATGTTAGATTTAAGGTTGGGAAAGGCACCTGATCCCCAGGTTGATGGCGAATACCAAGGGGCCTAAAGGCGGGACTGCAGGAGTGGGGAACCAGGAAGAAGCAGGTGCCCCCACACCAACATGGCAGCACTGGAGACTTTTCTTAAGAGACGTGAATAATCAAGAGGCGTGTGCGAGTGTGTGTGTTGGTCTGTGCATGTGTGTAAGGAGGGTAGGTACAAAATACAGAGGGAAACTGTCCATGTGGGAAGGAAGGCATGGATGGCCTAGGGCACGATGTGACATCTCCTGGAATAAGGGTGGCAGAGGCCAGGGCTGCAGGGGACAACAGTGGGAGCCAAGAGAAACTTTTGTGGGTGTGGAATGGGGATTGCACCAGCAATGAGTCCAACAGGGAAGCACAGCGAGGCGTAGGGGAAGTACAAGGCACAGGGTCGTGGTTGAACCATCCTTGGCCTTCCACAGCAGAGCACAGAACCAGCAAAGATGGAGGCCCTGCACACAAGCAGTGGTGGGGCCCAAGCCAGGGCTCGAGGGACTGTGGCACTGTTGTGAACTCACCCTCGAGCAGCCCAGGAGGTTCCTGATCCTGCACACCTACTCCCCAGGTCCAGACCTTGGCTCTGCCCCTTACTAATTGTGCAACGCAGGCCAGTCACTTAGCTATTCTGTACTCAGCTGAAAATTGAACTGATAATAAATGTCTCTCATTATGATGGCAAAACCGACCTGGTTGTAAAATGAAATCACTAAAGCATTATGGTGAAAACTAATGCCTGGGGTGGAGCCAGTTGCCTTCCCCTCTGTCAGCCTTTCTTCGGGAGCCCTAATTAACCACGGGCCCTTACCTTTCAGACTGTAAACCACTGGCCTCTTGAAGGGTAAACACCCCTGTGCCAGGCTTCCAAGGCTAGAGACTTAACAGATGTCTGTGAAAAGAGGCATCTCATCTACTTCTGTAAGCATGCTTTCTGTTGGAGACCCTGCACAAGGCCTTCAGCCACTAGGTTAGGATTTTTTAAAATTTTTTTTTTTTAGTTGTTGATGGACCTTTATTTTATTCACTTATTTATAGGTGGTGCTGAGAATCAAACCCAGTGCCTCACACCCACGAGGCAAGCGCTGTATCACTGAGTCACAACCTCAGCCCAGGATTTTTTTTTTTTTAAAGAAGAAAAAAGCCCCAAAGATAGGATGGGTCTAAGATGATGCCAAATAACCTATAAGTGTTGTGAGAAACTGTGGATCAGGCTCAGAATTTGGAGTTTGTTCTCCTCTGGGCCCACCGGCGTAAATAAAGTGTGGAGACTTCCCCGAGTGCTGCTTCTCGACTGGTCTGTTTCCCTCAACAACGTGGCTGTCGTGAGAATTAAATGACTCCACGTGTTCACAGTGTTCAGACCTACGGCATGTATCACTCTTAGGTATTTTTAAGTACCTAAATGGGAATGAGCATTATTATATTTTTTTAATATATTAGGGATTGAACTCAGGCCCTGTAGCATGCTAGACAAGTGCTCTACCACTGGGCACCCGAGTCCTTCACAGTTTTTGAGACAGGGCCTCACTAAGTTGCTCAGGCTGGCCTCAAACATGTGATCCTCCTGTCTAAGCCTCCTGAGTGGCTGGGATTATAAACACACACACTACTGCACCCAGCAGGATGAATCTTAGGACAAATAGCCCATCAGTAAAACACCACGAGTGACCACCATCCACCCCTACTTCAGTGGAGCAGCTTCGCGGTAGGCGGCAGGTACTGGAAGCCGTCTCACCATTGGAGGGGGCGAGGGCAGAAAAGAATGCAAGGGAGTCTGGAACAATCCCCGCGGCAACAGGTCAGACTTGGGGGCTTTGGTGTGAGCTCGTGTGCAGCTTAACGTAGACAAGGAAGCTACACGTGGAAATATCTAGAGATCTGAGTATCTGCAGGGGTGAGTGAATTACGCGCCAGGAGAGAGATCTGGGAGCAGAGAAGGGAGATGGGGAATCAGAAAGGACACACAGGATGTCACCAGTGGGGGAAGCGGGTGACGGGGTGTTCCAGTGGAGGGGAGCTGAGCCTGGAAGCCGAGTCACGAGACCCGGGGCCACTCTGGCTCTGGGCTTAAGCACAAGATTATCCCAGTGTGCCTGGCAGGGAAGAGGTGGGGTCCAGCAAAGCCGGCCGTGGTCAGGCTGAAGGAAGGGGCACTTGAGGGCCAGCCAGTGAGATTTGGGAACCACTTGGCCATCAGAAGCAAGGAACCTGGTGTCCCCACAGGTCTATAATGGGGTCAATGGGGAATGGTTTGGGGTCTTGGAGGCAGGTTTTGGGAGAAGATGATACAATTTTTGGACATGCTGAGAAGAAACAGCTCATAGCATGTGTCTAAAGGGAAGCTGGCCATGCGGCCTGGAGCGCGAGAGTAGATTCTGGGGGCACCCCAGCCGTTTGCCAGCACCTACCGTGTGCCAGGCACTGTTCCGGGTTGCAGGTGCAGTGGGGCATGCCTGTAACCCCAGGGACTCCAGAGGTTGAGGCAGGAGGATGGCCAGTTGGAGGCCAGAGGGACTCTGTCTTAAAAAATAAAAAGAAGGGCTGGGGATGTGGCTCAAGCGGTAGCGCGCTCGCCTGGCATGCGTGCGGCCCGGGTTCGATCCTCAGCACCACATACAAACAATGATGTTGTGTCCGCCGAAAACCAAATACATAAATAAATAAATATTTAAAAAATAATAATAATAATAAATAAATAAAAATAAAAAGAACTGGGCATACATCTCAAGGGTAGTGCACCCCTGGGTTTAATTCCCAGTACCACTAAAAAAAGAAAAGAGAAAAGATTGAAGGCTCCTCTACAACCAAAATGAGAAAAGGACACTTTAAAAGAAAGGGATCTTGCTACCTAGGAAGGATGTGGTCACAGGTTAAATGCCAGCCCTTTACGTTGGACGGATTTTCCTTTGTGCAGCCTGAGGACACTGTGCTGCTTCCGGGGGGGGGGACATCAGGAGCAGTGGGCAGTGACTATTTCCGTTCTGGAAGGGCCTGTGGGATGCGGCATTAGTGAGACAGTCTTGCCGTCTCCACATCTCTGCTGCGCTGTCATCTGCACCAAGGTCTGTCCCTCGGTGCCTGAAGAGTGAGGATTGAGGCCGCGGAGCGCACGTCCCGCTCCCTCCTGCGCACAGGCCAGGCGGTGGTTTCTCTCCTCCACACACAGCTCCTCTTCTCCCGCTGCCATCGGCTGAGACTGCGCCTGTCCTCCCACATTCTGCTCGGCCCTGGGACACCAAGGGATGCCCACTGTCACTGACAGCGTGACCAGCAAGATAAACACAACCGGCCTCCCGAAGCTCAACCAGACCGTCCAGGGAAACCCAGCCAGGCGTCCTGCTCTTGCAGGGTCAGCTGAGACTCCCGCGGTCTGGCCAGAAATGCGGCCTCACTATGCCAAGGCCATGCATCGGCCAGTGAAGGCCGGCAGTGCTTCAAGGTGTGCTGAGTGGGCTCTTGAACAGGAAGCCCGGACACCTGCCTGACGGCACTGTTCTTTGCACATAAGAGGTTTGGGGTGGCTGGGGGCACAAAGGGATGGTGGGTCCCAGGTATCTTACATTTCTTTTCTTTTTTTGGGGGGGGGGGTGCTGGGGATTAAACTCAGGGGCACTGAACCACATCCCCAGCCCTATTTTGTATTTTATTCAGAGACAAGGTCTCACTGAGTTGCTTAGCACCTTGCTTTTGCTGAGGCTGGATTTGAACCCACAGTCCTCCTGCCTCAGCCTCCCAAGCTGCTGGGATTTTAGGCATGTGCCACCACACTGGAAAGGTACCTTACTTTTCTTAAGTTTCCTGGATAAGATGAATGGGCTTCCTCTACCATGTGATCCCACCGTGATGTGCTGCCTCGACACAGGCTCAAAAGCCACAGGGTCAACCACCATGGACTGAAATCTCCAAAGCTCTGAATCAAAATAAACCTTTCCTCTTTTTAAGATGATTATTTCAAGTGTTTTGTTGTAGTAATGGAAAACTAACACAAGTATTAAGTAAGTCAAATATAATATGTGTGTATGTGTGTGTGTATGTGTGTGTGTATATATATATATGTGTGTGTGTGTGTGTGTGTGTGTGTGTCTAGGGATTGAACTCAGTGTTTTCTACCACTGAGTTACATCCCTTGTACTCCCCACCTTTTTTTGGTACTAGGGATGGAATCCCGGGGCACTCTATCACTAAGCTACACTCCCAGCCCCCCCACCAACTTTCTTTTATTTTTTGAGACAGTGTCTTACTAAATTGCTGAGATTAGCCTTAAATTTGCAATTCTGCTCAGCTTCTCTAGGAGGTGGAATTGTAGGCCTGCCGGGTTTTTTTTGAGACAAGGCCTTGCTAAGTTGCCCAAACTGGCCTTGAACTTGGAATCCTCCTCCATGCTCAAAACTCCTCGGTTTTGTCTTACCCCAAAACGCAGAATTCGCCCCAATGCATCGGAAGAAGCCTCTGTAGAGAAACCACACAGGAGGAGCCCCGAGGTGCAGCCATGGCCTGACTTGGTTTCTGAAACTCCTCATTTCTAGAGATAACATTGTCCTCCTTTGGGCCACTTGGGAGCTTCTGGTTGGGGCTCAGCGGATGCAAAGACTGAATTCCCGCTGCTGCGTGTCACTGGCTACATCAACACATATTTTATCAACCCTCCAAGGAGAAAAGACTCCTGGGGAAAGTCATCAGGGTTCAGAGGACAAAAGTCATAAAGCCAGGCCGACCCAGAGGACAGGTGACACAGCAGGCTTGTCAGGCTCCAGTGGAGAGCAGGGCTCGGGTGTCACCTGGGAGGCAGCACACCTGTCCTCCAACCTAAACAAGCATGGAGAGCACGGGGTCAGGGACGAGGACCCCTCCGCCCACCCCACCCAGGGAGGGGGTAAGTGTCCAAGCACTGTCCTTGTCCCTTTCCCCAAAAGGGTGGGGATCTTGGAGGGAGGTGAAGACCCTGGAAATACTTCTAGCAGGGAGGGTCAGGGGTTGCCTGCCCAAAGAGACAGTGCAGGGAGGCGGCCACCCCGAGGCCCCCTGCTCAGACACAAGCACAGTGGGACGAGTCCAGCTCCTGAGGTTCAGGAAGACTGGACGGTGCTGGACATGCCCCCTCCTCACACGCAAGTCCTGCTCCCCACCCTCAGGGAGGTGGCCTCTGAAGAATGCCCGGATCCGGCCCCTCTCCTTCTGCCTGGTACTGGACTCAGGGCTGTGGGCAGTCAGGCAGCTGGTGGCACTCGAGCGGGGAGGTGCACACACCGTGGAGTGGACAGTTGGTCCAGGACCCTGGTTTCTTGGAGCTCTGAGAGACAGTCACAGACATGGCCTCAGATCCCCTGCCCACTCCTTGGACTTTGACCCTCAGGCCATGCGCCCGCCCACACCCCCAGCTACTCTGGAGGTGACAGCCGCCCTGGAAACTGTGCCACAGGCTCTGGAGATGCCTCGATGTCCTGAGGGCCTGTTCTGGAGCCAAACCGAGCAGGTGGCCCCAGGGCCCGCCTAGGCTCCCTCTGTCTGGAAGGCTAGTCCTGTTGCTGACCCCCGGGATCAACCCAGCTCTCTGCTCAGCAGGCACCTCTCAAAGAGGCCGTCCCTGTCCACCTGCTGAACAGGGCCCCAGCCCATGACTCTACCCCATCCCCTGCTCTGTAATCCTCACAGCCTGTCACTGTTGGGAATTCACGCATGGTCACCTTCTCTTTTCTGTCCTTCTTTCCTCAGCTCCTTAGAAAGGGAGCTTCCCCGGAGCAGGGCCTCCCTGCAGCACCCATACGTCATCCCCTGGGCTGGCCCAGGGCAAGCCAGGAGGTGCTGAGCTACGTCTTCAGGGGGGAGACGAATGCCTGCTGGGGGGAGCAAGGGACGAGGCCTCAGATCTCTGAGGAGCCCCAGCTGGGACCCCCTCCCCCACCAGCCACCTCCTCCCACTTCCTAGGCATGGCCCGCATCCCCTAACCCCACCTCTGGTCCGAGGTGGAGGGAAGTAGAGGCCACACCTTCCTCATGCCCACCCCACAGAGGCCTGGTGGTCCCCAGGAACAAGCCACAGTCCCTGACCTTGGGCCTCGTCCCCCACAGCGGCTGCAGCCCACGCTGGTGCTGGCCACGCTGAGCGCAGCCTTCGGCTCAGCCTTCCAGTACGGCTACAACATCGCCGTGGTCAACACGCCCCACCAGGTGGGCACCAGGTGGGCACCGGGCGGGAGGGGGGTGGCGGGGTGAGCAGGCCCGTGGGCGGGAGATGGGAGACAGCGGCCATCTGTGACTGTGTGACAGTTCCTCCCAGGACTGTCATCCTTCTAGGCACACTAGGATCCGGGGGACCTGGATTATCCCCCTAGTCTCCTTGGGTCTCAGCTCCACTGCCCTCACCCCGGAAGGCCACCGGCATTCAGAGACTGAGATTGGAGCCAGGAGAAGCACAAGAAAAGGAGAGAAGGTCCTCGTCCTGGGGACGAGAACCTGAGGGCAGGTGTCCCTACAGCTGGGCAAGGCAGAGGACGAGAACGGGCCCTGGACTTTGACCTTGTGGAGGGCACGGGTGCACTCAGGGTGGCCAGAGAGCCACAGAGATGACAAAAACCTGGGTGGTGTGGGCTCAGGAGGCAGCAGTGGGGTGAGGCGCCGGCGGTGAGAACAGCACTTTGGAAGGGGTTTTGCTGGACGGGAGGGAGAGGCAGAGAGGAAGCTGGGTGGCGGGCGACGGCGGGGTTTCTGCAGGGCAGGAGTCACATTTGTATACTGATGGGGCATACTGTGGAGAGGGGAGACCAGGCCTGCACAGATGGGGACTGTTGCAGAAAAGACACCCCCGAAGGAGTAGAGGGGACAGGGTCCAGCACCGCAGGAGGGAGAGCAGGTAGACTTGCTGTTCACCCAGTACGTGAGTTCTGCAGGGTTTGGGTTTTTTTTTGTTTTTGGTTTTGTGTTTGATCGATGTCATTAAAAGCCTGATACAGCAGCGTGTACTGGTAGTCTTAGCTCCTAGGGAGTCTGAGGTAGGAGAATCACAAGTTTGAGGCCACCTGAGGACCTTAGCAAGACCCTGTCTCAAAGTAACATAGAAGTGACTGGGGGGTGGGCGGTGGCCAAGGTAGAGCCCTGGGTTCAATCCCCTGGACCAACAAGAAAAAAAAAATCAGACTGGGGGTGGGGCTCAGTGTAGAGAGCTTACCCAGCACGTGGGAGGCCCTGGGTTCCATTCCCAGCATGAATTTTGAAAAATCAAGATCATAAATGTAGCTGCTGCTCTGTAAGTGGTTCTACGGTACCTACATGTGTGTGTGTGTGTAGGAATTACTTACAAGTAGATATTACATATAGAGAGAGAGAGATTGGTTTATTTATGGATATTACCATTGATGGAACATTTTTTCTTTCTTTTTCTGTTCTGCAGCCCTGGGGATTGAACCCAGGGCCTTTCCGTGCTAAGCGAGTACTGCACCCCTGGCGCTGGGTCACCTTTTCTGAGTCATTTTATTGCAATTAATGCTCACAAATTCTTCCTGTCACTGAAGAGATGAGGGCTTAAGCTGGTTATCCCATTTGCCCAAAGCCACATAATTAGTTGGCATATTTTCTATGTTGTCTCTGGCAGAGTAAGGCTCTGAAAAATGGGTTGTTTATAGTGAATTTTAACAATATTGCATGCGATCTGGTTTCTCATCTCACTCCATCGCACAGAAGATCATTTTCTTCTCACCAGCAGAGAATCACTGAGTGTCCTGCAGACTTGGCAGACACATCCCTCTTTGCGATGACAAGGGGCAGCTGAGAATGCTCAGGGCGTTCTTTCTCTTGAGTTGCATATTGGGCTGTGGGCGGGTCGTGTTTTTCAGGTCTTCAAGTCGTTTTATAATGAAACCTACTTTGAGCGACATGGAACATTCATGGATGAGAAGGTCCTGCTGCTCCTGTGGTCCTGCACTGTGTCCATGTTTCCTCTGGGCGGCTTGTTGGGGTCTTTGGTGGTTGGCCTGCTGGTTGACAGGTGTGGCAGGTAAATAGAGGGTATGCTGTCCTACATGAAATCCAGGTCAGCAGCCCCCACTGTCTCCTGGTGACTGTGCACCTGGGAGGGACACCATATGACCCTAAAGATCCAGAGGTCAGAAACCACGTCTCCCCTTTGCCATGGACGTCGGACTCACAGCCAGTGCCTGGACTTCTCTGGAATCTCTTCCCCAGGCCCTGGCGGGGGCACAGCCTCCCCCGTCACTCGCCCCAGAGGCGCTGCCGCCTTTGAGAGCAAAGTTCCCCTTGGTACTCAGCTTGGGCCTCGTCAGCACTTCCAGCAGGAGTTGGATAAGTGCTACTTGGCTGGGTCTTACCCTGCACTTGGGTGACCGTGGCCCCAGGTCTAACAGGCGCAGCTCTCTCTGCATGGCCTGGCCATGTGCTGTCCTGACACCTGGCGTCAGGCTGTGTCATCCCACGTGCCAGGGCCTCAGGTCTCACTGGGAAATGGAGACTCAGTCTTTACCCTTTGCTCAGACTCACTCCCCTGCCTGCCCAAGCCCAGGTGCTGCACAGACCCTGCTGCACAGATAAGGGGACACACAGGTCAAGGTCCCCAGGAAGGAGGAGCAGGAGCCGGGTCATGGGTCGGGGTGAGGGGTGGAGGCACTGCATGTGCTCAGGCCTGCTCCTTGGAACTCACAGCTGCACTTGGACTTGATGTGCCAAGTAGGTGGTGTGGGGGAGGGAGAGGAACACCCTACAATGAAAACTAACACACACAAACAAAAACAGAAAGAAGAGAAAACGGCGGTGCTGTTTCAGGCATAAAAGAAAATATTGTTGGTTGGCAATTATCTGTCTCTGAAGGCAGGACCCAGGGGCCTCCCCTGCAAATAGTCAATGAACAATTACTCGCCCTTCCTGTGCCCTTCAGTGAAGAGCGCACTCAGTGAATTCCAGGTGCGCCATAGTCCAGGAGGCCTTGCAACTCAGACTGGGCTGTTCTCAGCCACCCCAAGAGCGGCTGGACTGTTTTGGAAGCCCAGGCTTGCCCTCCACTTCCTTGTCTGGACCTCAAAGTCAAGACACCTGGGCGGTGGAGGAGACTTGGAGAGGACCTCACCTCTGCAGAGGAGATTTTGCAGATGAGGAGCCCGAGCCTGGAGGTGGGGTGGAGCTGGCCTTGTGAGTGGGGTCCTGACCCCCAGAGTCCCCAGAGGCCAGCAGGCTCCTGGTGGCCAGGAAGGGAGGGAGTAGAAGGAAGGTGGGGCCAGGGTAGACTATTTGTTCTCCTTGAGCTTCTGGGAGCTCTAGGGGGTGCTCTCTTGGTGCTGGGACAGTCCCAGGGAGTGAAAAGTGGCTAAGGAATTCAGCCTGCACACTGCAGATCCCCAAGAGTCCTCAGCATTGACTGCTGCAGGGACCTCATCAGCCCTGCTCCCAGGGCAGAGCCGCGGCCCCTTGGCTGCTTCACTCAGGGGCCTGTATAGATCAGGGCCCTGAAAGGCAGCGGCAGAGTGTGGGAAATGACAAAGGCTAGGCAGAATCCCTCCAGTCCTGTAGAGGAGAGGGGAGGAAGCCGCTAACACCTCTGGAGGCAGACAGAGAAGGAAACGGAAGACAGCCCCCAGTGCCAGGCCAGCCGGCCAGCACCCAGCCAGGGAGCACGTGTCCTTCCCTCTGGTCACTGCCTTGCACTGGCAAAACTGGAACCCCAGGCAAGGGACAGAGGACCCAGACCCTTGGTGCAAGTCTGAGACATGGAGCAGAGTCAAGAAGATGGGGTGTGTGGCAGGGGCCTGCAGGGTACATCCCACTGAGCACTCATTTTCAGATGCTGTCTCCCTCCATGTCACAGGCTGGTGGCTTTCAGCCTTAGAAGGGCTTTAGAGATCATCCAGTCCTACTCTGCACCCCACCTGCTGTGGGAATCTCCCATCCAACACTCCTGTCAATCATCGCTTCTGGTCTAGGAACCACCAGCAACAACTTGAATTCCGCCAGAGACAGGAAGCTCCCCTCTCCTGGGGCAGCTTATTCCTTCCCAGGAGCTATGATGGTCAGAGCGCGCCCCACCCCCACTGACCCCACATCCTCTTTCCTGGGAGTTTGGCCCAGGTGTCCTTGCGTCACCTTCCTTCCCCTCTGACTTAGTCAGTACAAGCGGTTGTGACAAATTACACAGGGAAACTGAAACAACAGACATTGATTTCCCAAGGTCTAAAAGCTGCAAGTCCAAGCTCAAGGTGCCAGCCGAGAACCTGCTTCCTGGATGGCACAAGTCTGCGTTCCTTCTGTGTCCTCACAGGAGGGGGGGAGAGAGAGAATGGAATGAGCGAGCCTGCCTGTCTCTTGCCCCCTCCCCCACCCCCACAGATGGAACCCAGGCCCCTAGACCCCAGATACACTAGGCAAGCCCCTGAGCTACGCTCTCCCAGCCCTGATGGCCTAATCCCATTGCCAGAGCTCCCCTCATGACTTAATCACCCCCACTTTGGCAGTGAAAGGCTGTAACACGAATTTGGAGAACCCTTGAGTCCACTGTCCCACCCATCAGCCTGTTCTCAGGTGCATTCCCTGCCTCTGTAGTGATGGCCCGCAACGCAGAAGCTGGTGTCCAGAGCTCCTGGCGTGACCATCCCTGCCCTCTGGGCACTGCTGTCTTGCAGAAAGGGAACGCTGCTGATCAACAACATCTTCGCCATCCTCCCCGCCATCCTGATGGGAGTCAGCAAAGTGGCCCAGGCCTTTGAGCTGATCATCTTCTCTCGAGTGCTGGTGGGAGTCTGTGCAGGTACCTGGGATGGTGGCCTCAGCCCCAAGTGGGATTCAGTGCACCTGTCAGGGGAAGGGCTCTGAGACAACACCATGGGCCAAGGCTGGGTGCAGCGGGTCTGGGTCTCACTGGCTCTATCTGCCTCTTTCCCCTTTTGGGGCAAACATCAGGCTTTCTAGGTCCTTTCGTTTATTTAACAAAATCTTCTCTAGGGGAGGATCGTTAGAAACACCATTTACTATGAGATACAAATGAGGGTTTATAAGGCATCTCCCAAGGAAGATGTACAGTTTAAACCAAAGACGGGGATTTCAAGCAAAATAAATGCAAAATGTGGAGTCTCAGTCACCAGTTGACAAGGTTTCTTAACTATAGTAATGCTGTTACAAGTGTGTGTGATTTAGAAATATCAGAAAATAAATAAAAGCAAAAGTTATATCTCAATTCCACATGAAGATAAATCCTAGGTAAAGGTAAGAGTTACCTATTAACCCTGGGAACACACAGAGGCCTAGACTTCTCCCCTCTAACAGGAGGCCCAGCTGGGCAGCTATACCGCTATATCCTAGCAATGTCCCCAGAGGGGGTGAAGAATTCTGGGGGGATTTTGATATAAGTCTAAACCAAATAGTCAAGGTTGGCTTATTTGCTGGGCACAGTGGTGCGTGCCTATAATCCCAGCTAGAGAGAAAAAAAGAGAGGGAGGGAGAGAGGGAGGGAGGGGGGGGGAGAGAGAGAGAGAGAGAGAGAGAGATTGAGAGAGAGAGAGAGAGAGAGAAACACCAAAACTGGCCTATTTCCAGCTCAGTCACAGAGGCGCTGCCACCTGTCCAGGGCTCCCGCATCTCTGGAGGGTGGGCACTGGTCTTGGCCTGCCTTGATTTTCACTTTGCCTGAACCAGGCATCTCCTACAGCGCTCTTCCCATGTACCTGGGAGAACTGGCTCCCAAGAATCTGAGAGGCACCCTGGGAACGATGACGGAGGTGTTCGTCATCACTGGAATCTTCCTGGCGCAGGTCTTCAGCCTGCAGGCTGTCCTGGGCAACCCCACAGGTAACTCGCAGCAAAAGTCAGAGCCAGGGCCTCAAGCGTGCGGAGCCCAACTCACGGAGCAAGTCAGGGGAGGCCTGGAAGGTGACCTTTGGGTCGGTCAATTACAGCCAGTGGACCCAGTTGACCACCTGGGCAGTGTCCGTGGACAATGGAGACAGGCTGTGCTTGGGAATGAGAGGAGAGACGCAGAGACCAGCCAGAGTCTTGCTATTAAAGGAAGGAGAAAACCTGAGAGGCAACTGGGAGGGGAAGCTTGGTGGAGAGAAGAGATTTGTTTTCAAGCTGGGAAAAATATCAGCATATTTGGCTGCTATAGGAATAATGCAGCAGGGAGGGACATGGGTGCAGGGTGCTCAGTGTGCAGCCCCCATTACTGTGACATGCATGAAGGTGGCACCTGTAGATATTTTCTTCTGGTGGCTTCTATTTTCTCAACAAGGTCATTACCTGAGTGTGACCATGGGGAACATGGCTAAAGTCAGAGAAGGAAAAAAGTATGAAACAGTCAATGGGGAGGGTAGACCAGAGAACAGACCAATAAACTTGGCTAGAAGTGTTAGACTTGGCAAGACAGTGTTAGCAGCCCCCAGAACACAGTGGAGTCTCTTTAAAAGCTTTTTGAATGACCCAGATCAAACAAGAGCCACACTTTTTTTTCCCCCCAGTACTGGGGATTGAACTCGGGGCCTCACACATGCTAAGCAAGTACTCTACCACTGAGCTACACCCTCAGTCCATGAATCTATGCTTTGTATTTTCCATGATATCTTGAAGGTATTCGACTAAGAAGTCAGTGGGGGGACCCATACAGGATCATTAGCAGTGATTCCCAAACCACTGCCCCACAGCTGAAAATTAAACATTAATTAGAGTGGTGGCACAGGCCTGCAATCCCAGCAGCTCTGGAGGCTGAGGCAGGAAGATCACAAGTTCAAGGCAGCCTGGGCAACTTAGCAATTTTTTTTTCTTAATGTTAAAAAGAGCTAGAGATTTAGCTCCAGTGGTGGAGTGCCCCTTGGGTTCAATCCCCAATACTGCAGGGAAAAATATCAATTAAGCCTCATCCCCAGATTTAAATGGACACCATGCTGGCTACTTGTCCTGGCCCTGGAGTGGCCACTCCTGACTTTATCAGTAGTGTTATCACTATCTTTATCTTACTGTTAAGAAAACAAAACTCACACACATCAGAGGCAGCCCCCCAGGAGGCATCCAGGACCCTACCCACATCTTAGATCTCAGTACCCCTGCCTGGACCCAAACCCTGGGCAAGGGGCAGGCACAGTGCTGAGTCTGTCCATTCCCCAGCCCCAGCCTCCAGGGACCTAGAGATCATGCGGCTTCCAGCCTAAAGTTAGGGAAATGATGCAGATCCATTTCTCTAGGGCTCACATTTTCAGATCATATTCTAGAACTAAGATGATTTCTAGGATGGTTGGAATGAATAAAACTCAAGGTTTTTTTTTTTTCAATTGCGATCGTTTTCTCCATTCTTAATATGGAACCCCTTTGTGGGTGGGCCCGTGGCAGCCACCTCTTGGCAAGGACTTGCCCCCGGTCCTTGCTTCTCAGTGGGCAGAGGCCACTCAGAGTCCAGATGTGGCCTGAGGCCGGCTGGGACTGCTGGAGGCCCTGTGGCCCCCGGGGGGCCTGGTCGAGTGTCACTTCCTTTCAGGCTGGCCTGTGCTCTTGGCTCTCACGGGGGTCCCCGCGCTGATCCAGCTCCTCTCCCTGCCCTTCTTCCCCGAGAGCCCCCGCTACACCCTGATTCAGAGAGGAGACGAGGAGACCGCGCGGCAAGGTACAGAGGCGAGAGGCTGCTCCCCTTTCCCTTCCTGCCCCACGCCCCCCAAAATGCCCTCCCCGTCAGCTCAAAGCGCTCAGCTGGGAACACCGTCAGGGTCACAGGGTCACAGATCCCGAGCCCCGTGCAGGGTGGCTACTGGGGCGCGGCCACCATGCTGGGGACCTGATTGGGTGCCAAGAGGCGAGCCCAGAGTGGGCCGCGTGGGGACGTCCAGCGCTCCCGAAGCCTGGCGCGCCGCGCACGTGGTGGGGCCGCTCTGCTCCGCAGCTCTGGGGAGGCTGAGAGGTCGCGCCGCCGACGTGGAGGCCGAGATGGAGGACATGCGAGCGGAGGAGCGCGAGGAGCGCGCGGCGGGCAGCCTGTCTGTGCTCAACCTCTTCACCTTCCGGGCCCTGCGCTGGCAGCTCATCACCATCCTCGTGCTCATGGCCGGCCAGCAGCTGTCCGGGATCAACGCGGTGCGCGGGCACGTGGAAAGCGGGGCGGTCTGGCGGGGAGGGGTCTGCAGCCTGCTCCAGGGGCTTCCGGCCCTTGAAAGCCATTTGAGTCAAGGAACAGGCACGAGTGGCTTTGTTATTGCCACGTGCAAAGCTCAGCTCTGCCTCCCAGATGGATGGACGGAGGACTTAACGAGCAAAACCCGGGCAGACACGTCCAGCTCTGGGAGGGACAGCCGCACCAGGGCTTGTTTCTTTTGCAAGTAACAAGACCCCCTTGGAAAGAGATAAAGCAAAATCAGACTTCATTTACAGCAGGTGGCGCCACTAAAGAAGGCCAGCCAGGCCGCAGGGCCCCAGGAGCAGCCCTGGAGAGAACAGCAGCCATCTTTTAATTTCCCCTCTCCCCATGGGCTGCTGCTTTATTTTTCTCTTTTCTATAGAACATTTTTCTTTGCTTCTCAATCCCTAAGAGAAAATTCTCCTACCAGTAATTCTTTCCCTTCCTTTTTAAAAAATATTTTTTATACTTTTATTTACTTTTATGTGGTGCTGGGGACGGAACCCAAAGCCTCACGTGTGCTAGGCAAGCGCTCTACCACTGAGCCACAACCCCAGCCCAGTTCTTTCCTTCTGTGGAAGAGATCAGCCAGACAGAGCCAGAGCCCTGCCCCCACTCTCAGCATCCAGCCTAGGGTAGGTGGTGGATCCAGGCTGGCTCAGAGCAGCCTGGAAGCCACTCAGCTCTAACCATGTGGCATCATGGGGACATGCTTCTTTTGCTGTAGGTGTATTTATTGATGATGCGGAGAGAAGGGCAGAGATCTGAAGAGGGTCACTTCTAGAACCACCATCAAGGTTGAGTGGGACACCCAGTTGATATTCAAAGGAAGTGTCATTGGTCTTTTGGGATTCGAGGTGTTCAGCAAGTGATCTTGGGAGTAGACAGCACAAACGGGAGCCACCAAGTGGGGACCAACATGAGTGTCTTTGGAAATTTCCTTTGTGCCAACAACCTGGGGACTTTATGGACATGTGTCTCCCACTCAGCCACAGACAAGCTGAACTTACAGTTGGCTTGGCCCCAAATAAGAGATGAATCACTGTATGTGGTCTGAGCTTAGAGAATAGCAAAGGAACGTGGGGAGAAGTGCTTAGAGGACCTTGTGGTCCACTCCCATTTTATAGTTGCAGAATCTGGGTTCAGAGAAGGGTTCGGCCAGCCTCCATTCCAGGAGTCCTATCTCCACCCCCACAGGCTGTCTCCTTCCTGTCCCCAACCCAGGCTTTCAGGACTGTTTATTGTTTGAGGCAAGAAGGTGAAGCCCGGGGCCTGGGTCCCAGGCCTCTCCCCTCAACCCTGAGTTTGTGTTTTAGATCAACTACTACGCAGACACCATCTATATATCTGCTGGCGTGGAGCCTGCACACTCCCAGTACATAACCGTGGGCGCCGGCATTGTCAATATGGTGATGACCATCATCTCGGTGAGTGACAGGGAGTGACCTCCCCACTGCAGGGTGTCCAAGCAGTGCCCCCCAGCAGACAGGCGCCCCACCAGGGCCAGAAAAGTTCTGGTGACCCACGTCACATATTAACTACCTGTGTGACCTTGACCAGACAACCCAAACCTGCTATTCTCATGTGGTGTTTGTCGACAATATTGTCATTTCAGAGAGTAATTGAAAACCGGAATCCCTCCTGCCTGATAAGCTGCATTTACAAAAGTGCTCTTTGGTAGTGAGCTTGCCTACAGACACAGGATCTAGGTTGGATCTCCAGCCCCAAAACAAACTACAAAAAGGGAAAGGACCAAAGTGCCCTCACTCAAATAGAGGATGGTGACGGTCCTTAACCTAGACCAATCCCTGATGGGTTTATTCCTTTTTCTTCAGTTGTTTTTAGAAAGTTATTTATTATGTAGCTGTATTTCAGCTCAGGTAGTTTAAGTCCCAGTCAATCTCAGGGGATGTAGACTGGCAGGAGGGAGAAGTTCAGGAGCACAGGAAGAGAGGCTGGCAGGAGGACGAGTCCCCAAATCCCCTGCCCTGGTTCAGCTCCAGGCCCTGCATGGTCAGCAGAGGGGCCACCACTGCCAGTCAGGGAGGCCAGACAGGAGCACAGTGGCGGTCCTAGTCTCCAACCGAAGAAGTTAGAAAGGTCAGCTTCAGATTCTGTGCCTAGTTCCCAAACACTGCCCTCCCGGGTTTCTCCTGGCTCGGGTTTCTCCAGCAGGGTGATGGGGAGAAGGTCCTAGTTAGGGCTCTTTATCTAGAGGATGCAGGATAGAGCTTGCCCCAGAGGAAAAAGGGAGGGAACAGGGAAGGGCTTCTGTCCGCACACCTCCCCCTGCCCCTGTAATTCTCGGTGGAGAGGAGAGGGGTGCATCCTCCAGGAACCAAGTGGGAGGGGCAGCGCCTCCAGAGCAGCAAGGGCCCAGGGGTCAAGGCATCAAGCAGGGATCCGAGGTCCACTCCACGGGGTCTGCAGAGGGGTCCAGGGCGGGAGGGGAACGCACAGGGGTCAGCCAGCATTCCAGCCGGGGTGGAGAGGAGGGCTGCACTGGGGGGTGCCGGGTTTCTGTTCTCGTGACTAAAAGGCTCAGGGGTCACTCTAGTTAAACTGGGCTAACCGGGCTGCACGAAATAACCACACAAGAGACACAAATACCTTTTTCTTTGGGGTTGCTGTGACGGCTCCTCTGACCTTAAGGGTCTGCAGAAAGAGAGCGAGAGCACGCGCTGACCCCTTTTATTGAGGAGAAGCTGTTCAAATGAGGCAAGGGGTCAGGTTTCAGGGGCTGAGTCTATCTTCATGATGTCCACTGTCAGCAGGTTCACTGACACCTGGGTAGGCCACACCCAAGGGCACAGTAAAAGAAGGGGACACACACAAGGCCCTTCCATGGAAGATTCTATCCTAAACAGGGCAAGGGGTTAGATTACAAAGGAACAGGTGAGCGTAGCTTCACCCATTTCTGTGACTGGGCGCCTCAGCACCCAGCTGGGGAGTGTAACTCAGTCACCCGTAAGGTTGGCCTCCCACAGGGGGGTTGGGGTCAGCTCCAAGGGACTCTGGGCGTCCCTCACTGCGCTTCCCTTGCAGGCCGTCACCGTGGAGCGGCTGGGGAGGCGGCCCCTCCTGCTGGCCGGCTACGGCATCTGCGGCTCTGCCTGCCTGGTGCTGACCCTGGCGCTCCTCTTCCAGGTCTGGCGGGTGGGGGACCAGGGCGCGGGTGGGAGGTCGGGCAGCTCGGCGCGCTCAGGGACAAGGACTGTGTACAGCCCCCTCCTGAGATGAAGTTCAGGACGATCGCTCCTGGCATCCGACCCCAAAACTAGCAACTCCACAGGTGTCCTCACTCAGGAGGACAATTTACTGTCCAGCGTGTGTTTCTGTTCGTAAGGGCCCGCGCAGGGCCCGGGAAACACCCGCCAACCAGGACGCAATCGAGGAAGCCATCCCGTCCACGGGCAGCGCCGCGGCAGCACGGGGTCGGGATGAGCCCGCTGGGCTCCACGTGGACACCGGGCAGGAGAGAAAAGAAGCCCCACCAGAGCAGGGACAGCACCCAGGACAAACCAGAGGCCCAGCGGGAGGGAACGCGGAAGTAGGACCAGTCCCAGGCTCACTGCGCTGAAGGCTGCCCAGGGCACCCAGGGCAGAGCGCCTGTCCCCGAGTCCTGCCAGCGCGAGGAGCTATGTCCTCTCTGGAGCTCAGAGTAGCCTGGGGACCAGATTCGCTGAACCTTGAGAGGACACAGTCACAGGGAGGGCTCTAAAATACTCCGGGATGACTCCACAGCAAGAGTAAAACACAGCCCTGGTTTGGGAACACATCCTTCAGTTTGTGATTCTCTCAGAATACATTTTTTATCTGTTTTCTATAGAACTTATAGAAAACAGTTATAGCTGGTATGGTAGCTCACGTTGCAACCCCAGCAATTTAGGAGACTGAGGCAGGAGGATTGCAATTGGAGGTTAGCCTCAGTGAGGCCCTAAGCAATTTAGCAAGATCCTGTCTCAACATAAAAAATAAAAAGGGCTGGGGATGTAACTCTGTGGTTAAGCACCCCTGGGTTCAATTCACAGTACCAAAAAAAAATAGCATGACCACAATACAAAATGATTTAAAAACCATCAGATGGTCACTCTCACTGGCCTCTTGGCCACTGTTGTTTCTGCAGTAACCTTGCCACTGCACTAACCCTTTTCAAATTAAAATACAGAGTTGGAACTCTTGTCCTCTGTGACCAGGAGAAGGTATGGAATAAGGAGATTATTCCGGAATTCAGAGGCAAAGTTTTTGTTCTTTTCCTCCTTTTCCACATCATCCTCTCTGTAATAATTTCCTCACTCAGAGGAGTGTTAATGTTTGTGACGTGGGCTGGGGAGGGGCTCATGGTGCAGCGCTTACCTAGCACGCGTGAGGTTCTGGGTTGGATCCTCAGCACCACATAAAAAATAAATAAAGTTATTATGTCCATCTATTTTTAAAAATTTTTTAGTTGTCAATGGACCTTCATTTTATTTATTTATATGTGGTGCTGAGAATCGAACCCAGGGCCTCACACACGACAGGCAAGCCCCTGCCACTGAGCCCGACCCCAGCCCTCCTTCTAGGGTTTTATTTGTAAAGTGCCAAGAGTGGTGCTCGGCACGAAAGCTCATCAAAGGCAGGTTGTGCCTCCGGTGCCATCACTCAGGAGAGGTTTGGGCAGCTTCTGGAGCCAGAATGTCCCACACCTGTCCTTGTTCTTGCCTCAGAACCCTTGAGGGCTCTGTGGGGCCCAGGGTTCCAGGCGTGATGAGTCCCTGTGGCAGGAGGGTGGGAACACAGGTGCTTATTTGCAGCAAGGGTTCTTGGCCCGAGGCCCAGATGGCCCGCCTTTCCCCACAGAGCACAGTCCCTGAGCTGTCCTACCTGGGTGTCATCTGCATCCTCACCTACATCGCGGGACATTCCATCGGGCCCAGTGAGTACCTGCAGTTCCTCCGCCCCCGCCCCCTCTGGCAATGGAGCCGGTGCTCACTAATTACTTGCTGAATGAAGAGCGTCCTCGGTTCACAATATTTGTGCTATTCCCTCCACCACGCCCCTCCGTTCCTGTCCAGTCCACCCATTCTAAAAGGCCCCCATTCCAGTTCAAGTTTATTCATTCAGCAAACATTTTCCAGTGTCAACAGTATCACACTCAGACCAGTGCCTCATTAGTGTGCGGCTCCCAGAGGTACCCAGACCCAGGTCCAGACCCAGCAAGGAGAGGAGCCCGTGCAGAGGGGACTCATACCAGCCAGATCCCAGGGCACCCTGACTTGTCCAAACCCTCCATATGCCATTGGCCTCCGAGCCCACCCACAGTCACCTCTCTTTGCTCCCTGCTGACCTCCAGCTGCTGAGCTGCTGTAACCCCACATCTGCGGGACAAGAGCTTCAGGCCTCCATATGGTAGCCATGGAGCCTCCAAGCTCCGTCCCTGTGTGCCCTCCTGAGAATCGAGCCTGAGGAAATTTGCCTCCTAAGACCCTAGTGACGTGCCCCATGGGGTCTTCATTTGGGAAGAACCATCCATAAACCAAAATGCAGACGCTGTGTGTTCAGGGATCACCTGGACACACACATCCAGGGAGGCCCCACCTAGGCTGTCCGAGCCTCGCCCTGGAGATGCAGACAGCAGTGGGGCCCACACGGGGGTGTGTCAGTGGGCCGTTTGGCAGGAACCCCCCCACACACCCACCCCACCTTGGTGCATCTCAAAGGTAGAGAGGGCGCCTAGTGGGGGAGGTACTGGTGTGTGTAGCCCACCTTGGCTCCAGGTCCTTCTGCCCCTCCCTGCCTGATGTGGCCCAGGGTAGCCATAGGTGCCAGCCATGGGAGACCAGCTTAGGGCTGCCTGGCATTTGAGCAGGGTCCTGACAGATAACACCCTCACCTGCACCCACAGTGGGCAGCAGAGCCCCAAGGAAGGGCCCCTGGCAGGAGTTCTGTACCTAAGTCCCAAGAGCAGCTTTGTTCTGGGGCTTTGAATTCTCTCCTGGTCTGTCCCCTGAGACTGCATCTTCAGCGGGACCATTCCTTCTCCCGGCTCCCCCAACGGGGACACTAGTTGGAAGAGGACAGAATCCTACGCCTTGTGTGTGCAGAGCTGCAGGTTTCCATACAGCACATGAACAGATAGGCAGTAGGTCTGTGATACCAAATTTTCATGGACTTGGTGATTAGGAGAAAATACGGGACAAAGCTCTGTAGGGGGGTAATGATGAACAGGACTGAGAAAAAGACTTGGACAAGGAAAAGGGTGGCCAGCAGATGCGGCCATTCCCATACGCGCCACAGGAGGGCAGCACTAGGGAGCCCAGGCGCTCCGGAGCGCACCTGCTCCTCCTCCGGGCCAGGGACGTCCAGAGGAGCCGGATGCAGAGCAAGGGCTTTGAGAGAACGGGGCACCTGGGAGGGGAAGGCACGGACTCACGAGTCTCTGCTCCCAAGAAGCCTTCTGTCCACTGCACTGTTGCCAGCCTTGGCTGGGCACCGTTGGCTTCTGTGCTCTCCTCTTTGGGCAAAGGTGGGGTCCTTTCTGCTCCCCAACCCAGCAGGGGCTGCCCACACAGGGGCCTGAGGTCGAGGCGAGGCCAGGCTGTGTCCCGCAGGCCCTCGGGGCCCTCTGAGCCCTTCTCCCCTGCGCCCACCGGCCCCTCCAGGCCCCGTCCCCTCGGTGGTGAGGATGGAGATCTTCCTGCAGTCCTCCCGGCCGGCTGCCCTCACGGTGGACGGGGCTGTGCACTGGCTCACCAACTTCATCGTGGGCTTGGTATTCCCGTCGGTCCAGGTGAGCGGCCCCTCCTCCCCATGTCCAAGCCACCCTGTCCCCCCCAGGGGTCAGCAGGGGCACCAGTGAGTAGGCAGAGGTTCCTCTTCTACCAAGAACACCTGCCCATTCCACAAGGCGGAGGCAGCTCTCAGAGCCTCACGGGAGACACCCATGTGGCCCGGCTCTAAACATGCCGGTGTCCCCAAGCCAGGATTTCAAAGGGGACGCCCATACACAGCTTGGGAAGGGTCCATTGCTTAGGGTCCCTGGTGGGTGAAGTCCAGAGGCAATGGACAGGGGCTCCTTCCTCTGCTTCCCAAGATGTGCACCAGCTCTACATCCCAGCACAGGAGGGGCCCAGAGACCATGAAGTCACTGTTGCCCACAGGCTAAGGGCTCCTCTCCAATGTCGGGAGGGACCCTGCTTTCTAGCTCTTTCACTCCTCTAAGAGCAAACAAAATGGCCCTGAGGAAACTGCCTTTTTACTCAGAGGGCCTGAGCAGGCCTGCCCCCCTCCCGCTCCACCCCCTCCGTCTTCTTGGTCTCTTGGTCCAGGAGGCCATCGGTGCCTACAGCTTCCTGGTCTTTGCTGGCCTGTGCCTCCTCACTGCGGTTTACACCTATGTGGTCATTCCTGAGACCAAGGGGAGAACATTTGTGGAGATAAACCATATCTTTGCCAAGAGGAATGGAGTGGAGATTCCAGAGATCAAAGAAGAAGTAACTGGGGTTGGCCCTCACATACCCTCTGTGCCTGCCAAGGAGACCGCCCTTTAGTGGCTCTGCATGTCACCCACGTGCCCGTATTCTAGGCTTCCTTCTCTGCCCCAGGCCCCTGGAGAGGCTGAGTGGCTCTTTGTGCTCCCAGTGCAACTGGATGACTTTGGAAAGCACGGTCCTCGTTTAGTTAAGAAGTGGTTAGCTTCCAAAGCTAATGCTGGGAGCAGGGACGTATGGCAATGGGCGGGAATGTGAAGACTGGTAAGATTCAATTCTCTGGGTCTACATTGGTGCGCAAACGTAAATGATATACGAATGGATTTTTTTAAGTAAAGCTTTGCAAGTTCAATGTAGTAGTCAGCTTCATACTACTGTAACAGAATGCCCAAGGCAATTAGCTTGTAAAGAGAATAGGTTGGGGCTGGGGTGTAGCTCCATGGTGGAGCAATTTCCGAGCATGCGGGAGACCCTGGGTTCAATTGCTAGTCCTGCAAAAAGAAAGGGAGGAGCTTTATTTTGGCATACAACTCTGGAGGTTCCAGTCCGAGAAACATTCCCGTGACTTTGGGCCGTGACAAGGGTGACATGGCACGTCATCGTGGGAGCATGTGATAGAGCAACAGGATCCAGGAGGCTGAACAAGGCTGAGTCTGGGGTCCCATAGTCTCCTTCCAGACCCCCCAGTAACCTAAAGACCTCCCTCACCCCACCCCCACACCTCTGTCTTTGAAAGTCACATAGCATCATTTCCACCAGCTAGCTGGTCACCAGCTCCCACCCAGGTTGGCACGGGGGAGAATTAGGCTGCATCTTTGAACACAGGAGTGTCAAAGAATTCGCCTGACAGATTAAAACCACCACAAGATGTTTCTTTCAATCCCAACTTTTTCACCTATTCTAGTCTGCGTTAGTCAACTTTCTGTCCCTGTGACTAAATACCCAAGACAAACAACTTAAAAGTCAGAAAGGTTTATTGGGTCATGGTTTCAGAAGCTTCGGTCCACAGTGTGTTGGCTCCAGGGCTTTGGGGACTGTGGCAAGGCAGCCCCTCATTGTGGGGAGCATTGTAGGATACATGTGCTCACCTCCTGGTGACCAGGAAGCACGGAGAGAAAGAAGAGACCAGGGTCCCAATGTCCCCTTCAAGGGCACATCTCAATGACCTTCCTTCCTCGAGGCCCCAGCTTGTGAGGCTCCACCATCTCCCAGGAGAACCATGGGCAGGGGACCAAGCCTTCCACAGAACCTCTGGGGTGTTTACGGTCCAAACCGTAACATAGTCTGTGGCCCTCACCTCCGTTTTCCACGCCTCTAACTCGAGCTTGCGTCCTCTGTACCAGGTGCGAATGCTCCTGCCAACGTCGGGGGAGGTTTCAGGATTTCTGTTAAAATGCATGCCCATTCCAGAGCCCTCCGTGGGTCCTCTCCTCCTGTGGATCCGCACAGCGCGGGGCCCAGGACTGAGTCTTCAGAAGGTCCAAGTAGCTCTGCTGTGTCCATCACTTGCCCCCGCTGCTGTGACAAAATGTCTGAGGTTAAACAACTTGTGAGAAGGGAAGGTTTGTTTTGGCTCATGGTTTCAAAGGTTTCAGTCCATGGTCAGTTGGCTCGCTGCTTTGGGGCGGTGGGAGGCAGCATATTGTGACGGGGAGCACATGGGGGCCATCACGGGGGCCAGAAATCAAAGACAGAGACAGGAGGGCCAGGGTCTCCATAAGTCCTTCAAGGGCACACCCCAAGTGACCTAACTCCCTCCAAGTAGGCCCCGCCTCTTAAAGGCTCCTCCACTTCCTGATAGCGTCCTGCTGGGGACCAAGCCTTTTACTAATGAGCAGTGGGGAAATCTCAGATTCAGCCATACCCCAGTATCTCATTCAGGGATTCCAGGAGCACACGGGGCTCTTCCCCAGCAGGACTCCTCCTCCTAAATCCTATGCCCCATTCAAGGTCTTCTCCACCAGCCTCTCCCATGGTCTGTAGATGGGCCTCCCCTAGAGGGGAAATCCAGTCTCGTAGGACTGGATCCTGTGGATGGTTCAGAAGCAAAACAACCACACACCACTACTACTGGCTGGGTGAGTCCAGGTTCATCCAAATACATTTGCCACTCCCTGGAGAAATAGAGAAGACGTCTGGCGGCCTCTGGTGGATGTGATGGAGGAGAATCCAGTACAAAGTAGAATCAGTACCGTGGCAGGATAACGAGGGGGTGTGATGGACAACTGTGTGTGGTTCTGGGACTGGAACCCAGGGTCTGGGGCAGCACAGGCAAGTGCTCTCCCACCGAGTCACGCCCCCAGCCCCATTGGGAGCAATTTTATGTCAATAAATCTGACAAATGAAATGAAACGGACAACCTTTTTGAAAAGCAAAAGGTGCCAAAGTCCACTCAATAAGAAGTAGATAAAATGGCTAGTCCTGAATCAATGAAAGAAATTGAATTTTCTATACATAAGCTTCCCATGAGGTGAAAGAAAACAACAGGCCCAAATGATGTCACTGGTGAATTCTACCAAAACTTTCAGGGAAAAAAAAATGATACAAATGGGATGCAAATTTCCCCAGAAAATTGCAGAGGAAGGAGTACTTCCCAATCGCTCCGTGAAGCTAGCATTCCTCAACACCAAAACCAGACTAAAGACGTTGTAAGAAAACCACAGATGTCCCTCGTGAGCATAGGTACAAAATAATGTCTATGCAGAGACTTGTACAGTGTCCCCGGCAGCCTCGTCTGTCACAGCCAAAACACTGGACACAATGCAAAACACACCAAGGTCAACAAATGTACCACAGAACTGCACTCAGCCCCAACTGGGCATGAACCACTGGCTCACGATACGGTGTGGATGAACCTCACAGTGATCACGTGGAGTGCAAGAAATCAGACCAAAAAAATAAAAATAAAAAACCTGCATATCGTATTATTCCAATTATATGAAATTCAAAAAAAAATGCAAACTGATCTGCAGAGTCAGGAAACGAGAGAACATTTGGGGTGATGGAAACGCTCGTTAGGTTGAGTGCGGTGACAATTCCAAGGACCTATATGTATGTCCAAACATCAAGTTGTGTATTTTGAATGAGAAATGATTAATAAAAAATACTTTAATGTGCTTTTTGTCAGTCCCCCTGCAGCGCTGGAGTTGATAACCACCCTCTTGTTTCCCAACAAGAGGCAAGACACTACCACTAAGCTCCACCCCTGGCCCAACTAAAAATATTTTTTAAATCCAGGTCAGCAGCCCCCACTGTCTCCTGGTGACTGTGCACCTGGGAGGGACACCATATGACCCTGAAGATCCAGAGGTCAGAAACCACGTCTCCCCTTTGCCATGGACGTCGGACTCACAGCCAGTGCCTGGACTTCTCTGGAATCTCTTCCCCAGGCCCTGGCGGGGGCACAGCCTCCCCCGTCACTCGCCCCAGAGGCGCTGCCGCCTTTGAGAGCAAAGTTCCCCTTGGTACTCAGCTTGGGCCTCGTCAGCACTTCCAGCAGGAGTTGGATAAGTGCTACTTGGCTGGGTCTCACCCCGCACTCGGGTGACCGTGGCCCCAGGTCTAACAGGCGCAGCTCTCTCTGCATGGCCTGGCCATGTGCTGTCCTGACACCTGGCGTCAGGCTGTGTCATCCCACGTGCCAGGGCCTCAGGTCTCACTGGGAAATGGAGACTCAGTCTTTACCCTTTGCTCAGACTCACTCCCCTGCCTGCCCAAGCCCAGGTGCTGCACAGACCCTGCTGCACAGATAAGGGGACACACAGGTCAAGGTCCCCAGGAAGGAGGAGCAGGAGCCGGGTCATGGGTCGGGGTGAGGGGTGGAGGCACTGCATGTGCTCAGGCCTGCTCCTTGGAACTCACAGCTGCACTTGGACTTGATGTGCCAAGTAGGCGGTGTGGGGAAGGGAGAGGAACACCCTACAATGAAAACTAACACACACAAACAAAAACAGAAAGAAGAGAAAACGGCGGTGCTGTTTCAGTCATAAAAGAAAATATTGTTGGTTGGCAATTATCTGTCTCTGAAGGCAGGACCCAGGGGCCTCCCCTGCAAATAGTCAATGAACAATTACTCGTCCTTCCTGTGCCCTTCAGTGAAGAGCGCACTCAGTGAATTCCAGGTGCGCCATAGTCCAGGAGGCCTTGCAACTCAGACTGGGCTGTTCTCAGCCACCCCAAGAACGGCTGGACTGTTTGGAAGCCCAGGCTTGCCCTCCACTTCCTTGTCTGGACCCCCAAGCCAAGGCACCTGGGCGGTGGAGGAGACTTGGAGAGGACCTCACCTCTGCAGAGGAGATTTTGCAGATGAGGAGCCCGAGCCTGGAGGTGGGGTGGAGCTGGCCTTGTGAGTGGGGTCCTGACCCCCAGAGTCCCCTGAGGCCGGCAGGCTCCTGATGGCCGGGAAGGGAAGGGGTAGGGGCCTCTGGGCAGGCTGGTTGCTCAGGTAGTGAGAATTGGGCTCTGGGGGTGGCTAGGGTGGACATAGGCTCCCCTGAAGGTGAATGTAATGCCAGGTGCACCCACTGCCGGCTACTCAGAAACCAGTCCCTTATGTCATCTTGCTGCCGGAATCCTCAGTGCAGCCCAGGGGACGCACCCTGAGCCCTCAGAGCCCGCTCAGTACTTTTAGGGGACCCCCGTCTTCTGACTTAGAGTCCCCTGTTGCCTGGTGGGAACAGTTTTCCAGATACCTCCCCCACCTCTTCACGAGACCATAGATGCCAACATTGGATGAGCCCGCCACCCCTTCTTACCCTGTCTCCGTAGGATCCCTCATTCGACAGTCCTAGGGCCTCCCCCCAGCCTCTGCCTGAAAGCCTCCACGGACGGGCACAGCCCCTCCCCTCCGAGAGGCCTGGGAGGCGGCCAGCGGGCTCTCACTGCTCCTTCTGCCTGGAGCAAGTTACTTCTCTTCTCGGCCTCATTCTCCAACTGGAGAAATGGGGCAATAGCGGTAATCTCAGCCCTTTCCTGGTGGGACTGTTGACAGGAGAAACCATCCCAGTGGGTTCGAGGCCCCTGCTCAGGGCCTCAGTGTGCCTGGCTGACCCGGGCAGCACCGGCCTCCCTCTTCATTATCCTTACAGTTATTCCTGGTTCCGCCTAAGGCTGTCCAGCCGGAACCTAGGACAGGCCAGAGTGCTATGCACCCACACCCCACAGCAGCCCTGCACCCCAGCCGGTGAGAATGGGGTGCAAATGCCCCAGCGCCCTCAGCCTCGAGCGGGATCAACCTGAGGCTGCTGCCCAGTTTGGGGCTAGCGCCCTGCAGCCCGCGTGGAAGCTCGGCAGCACGGGGCCCGTGGTCCGCTGCCTTCCCTTCCCCTCCTCTCCACGCCCTGGCCAGCATTTCCTCCACCTCCCCAGCCAACCACCTGCCCTCGAGTCTGTTTCTGAAGGTCCCAGATCAAGCGGCAGGTGGAGCGCTCTGCCCTGAGCCGGGGAGCCCAGGTGTTCTCCTGGTTGGCCATCACCGCAGCCGGGCCACGTGGGGGGACCCTAACTCCACCTGGACTGCCCCAAACCCGCCTCCTCACTCCAGCGTTTGTCCCCTTTCACGACGTCCCTTTCCCAGATGTCTCTCGGGTGCCTCAGGGAGGATGGACTGGGACATCCCACTACCCCTTGTCGTTCAGTTTATCTGGCTTTTTATTTTTAATGATTTTTAAATTTTTTTTAGCTGTAGATGGACACACAACCTTTATTTTATTTATTTTTGTGTGGTGCTGAGGATCGAGCCCAGCACCTCGCACATGCTAGGCAAGCACTCCACTGCTGAGCCACAACCCCAGCCCCTTGTCTGGCTTTTGATGTCCAGAGACTCTGCATCCCAGCACCTTCCGTCCCCAGAGTCTGGCCCTCAGCTGTGCCCTGAGGAAGGGGCCTGCTGATCAATAGCCTCCTCCCCCCCACCCACCTGCTCATCATCACAGGAGCCTGGATGGGCTGGGCCCTTGGACTGGGGATCGACCCTGGAGCAATGTACCTGCCGGGCAGGTGGCAGGTGGCCAGAGGGGACTCCCGGGCTCTGTGCTCATGCCAGGTCAGTGCCCTTCGGTCTCTGAGAGGCAGGTCCACATCCTGAGCCACACTCGAAATGGAGAGACTCGGAGTCGGGCCCCTGATGAGCTTCTGGACATTACAGTCAGCTTCTTGGCTCCCCTGTGGGGGACAGAATGTGACCAATGAGTCCCACAGGCCATATCTTGTTCCCCTTTCCCACCTGTTCCCACCCCTGTTTCCTAGTCTCTGACCTCGGAGGCCCAGTCTCCGACACCCCTTAGACACATCCCTTTAACAAAAGTCCACTCCCAGCAGCGGGACTTCAGGGGGAATCGCCTTATCAATGTTTGCTGGGCCTTCTCTCCTCCTTTGTTGAAATATCTTAAATTATGACATCGTGAGATTTCATGCCTAGATATCTTATTATGGATCTTTTTAAATATTATCATGCTTTTAGATAGTATCTTTATTTCACATACCAAGATTTTACATCATTCCTTAATGTCTACCGTAGACTCCTTCCATATTCAAATAGCTGCAACTGCCCCAAATAGTTCTGGGGTTGCTCTGTCAGGCACCAGGAGGTGCTATTGGGGTCTTTGTTTAGTTTCCTGGTGTGTGTGTGTGTGTCCCTTAATGAGCAGCCCTGGGAATCTGGACCCACAGCCAGGGTAGGGCCAGCAGGTGCCATGAGGGGGAGGCCACCTGACTCCGTCAGACCCAAGACCTGGCTCTGGGGCTTCTGGCACCTCCTTGGTGGCCTGGACTCTCCCTGAGCTCCCTTTGCTGAAGGGCTCTCTTCAGGGCCCACCTTCAGTGGGGTCTCTGTGCCAGGGGAGTGGTCACCTGAGACAAGGACAGCAGAGAGGACAGAGAGGGGCTGGCCAGCTCCGGCGATGTGGTTGGTGCGGTGGAATCAGCTGTCTGCAGACTTCTCCTGGACATTCGGGCATGGTGCCCAGGTGAAGCCCTGTGCTGCCAGGGCCTGGGGAGGGGGGGCTTCTTTGCTTTTCCTTCTTTTCTTCTCTCTTTTTCCCTTCCCCATTGTCGTTGTCGTGGGTGCTGAACAGCCTTGTGCCAAGCACTCACTCTGCCACGAGCTGCATCCCAGCCCCAAGAAGTTTGAACAAGTCCCCGAGATCCCTGCATGCTCTGGCTGGAGACCCTCTGCTCCACTAGAACCAGAGCTTCACTCTGCTTTCCCAACCCAACCCACGCTCCCATCTCACCCCAAGGCCCCGCCATTTAAAAAAGATGCCTACTGTGGGGAGCCACTCTGAATAATGTGCATTTTCAGTCCCGGAGCAGAGAGACTTTGACCACGTCACTACATCTCATAGTGACCTGGACATTGCCCAGTCCCGGAAGTTTGAAGACACATCTTCAGACGTAGGTGTGTAGCCCCATGGATTGAGCTACACTCACCTGCTCCTTTGTGATACTACCCTTTTGCCCTGTTTGGAATAGAATGTTCCAAGGAAACTCCCTTTGTGTGTCTCCTTCTCTTGCTCTGCCCTTGGGTGTGGCCTTCCTAGATGTTAGTCAACCTGCTGACAGCAGACATCCTGAAGCTAGACTTAGCCCCCTGAAACCTGACCCCTTTGCCTCATTTGAATGGCTTCTCCCCAATAAAAGGGTTCAGCATGCACTTCTCTCTCTTTCTGTGGACCCTTAAGTCAGAGGAGCCGTCACAGGACCCAAAGAAAAAGGTATCTCTGTCTCTTGTGTGGTTGTTTCGTGCTGCCCAGTTCACCTGGAGTGGCCCTGAGTGTTTTAGTCGTGAGAAACGCAACTTCATACATACCTGCTCATCCTGTATTTTAAACCCTTCTGCGTCTTACGTCTGAGGTGTGCTCTAGAGTGTTGTTCTCTGAGCCGATCATGGGAGAGTCCGTTCCCTTGACTAGCAGAATTTAATCCATGCACATTTGTTGTCATTAGGCTTGTTCTTCTGCATCTTATGTTTTATTTCTTGTATGTTCTTGCTACTTTTGCATTTTCCTATTATTTTGCTACATTGATGAACTTTACTGGGGTTGTATGTTCATGATTTGGGGGTTTTACCTTATCTTTACTAATAGTTCCCACAGAGCCCTTGAGGAGCTTGTGGGTGCCCAGAAAGCTCAGGTGTGGGTTCTACAGGTTGGTCCACTGCACTTGGGTTCCCAGAGGCCCAGGCCAGGCCTCCCACACCCCCAGAACACTACCTCTGAGCTGGCCTACCTTGGTGTCCTCTGTGTCTCTGTACATCAAGGGACATTCCACTGTGTTCCTCCCTCACCCACCATCCCTTCAGGGACGGCTGAGCTGTGCTAGCAAATCTCCTGGGGCTCCCAGAGGTTCCTACATTCAGACCCAGAGCCCAGTAAGGATGAGGCTCAGCAGGATGGCCACACAGCTCCCCAGGTGGGGGAGGCCCTCAGCTCAGTTCTAAAGTCCTCCACGGATAAAATACCAGGGTCACCTGGCCCTCTCCCAGTCAGCAGCCTCTGGTGTCTCTTCCTCCCTGTAAAATCCGTCATTCTGAATTAGAAAGAAAGAGGAGGTCGCTCCCTCTAGGGGAGTGCGGCCAACAGATCACCAGCCTGAGAAGCAGGACATACAGCTTCTAGACCCTGTTCTGCCATTTGCTGCCTGGACACCTGGAGCAAACCACTCAGCCTTCCTGCTCCTGACCCTGGTCCTCACACAGGCCTCCTATGGGGGTGTCCTGTGATCCCAGAGCAGGGATACCACATCCTGAAGGATGGAGTGAATTCTTCCTTCCCATGTGTGTGTGTGTGGGGGGGGGCTGCCTCGGGGTCCCCACATAAACATTAGGTCATTTTGCTCTTCTCAAGGACAAGCAATCCCATGATATTTTGGAGCTGGGGCTAGGGACGGCTCTGCTTGCCCAGCTGGATCTCTGCACTTAAGGATGACGGGACCCAGCAGACTCTTCTCAAGTCCCACTGAGAGAAGGGCCAGCCCTTGAGCAGTGCCCTGTGCTCTCAGGGTCCTCTCAGGTTCCACCCATGACCCACAGGAGCCCACTCTGCTGTCAGGCCCCTGGGGGACTCTGGTAGAGACACCAGTGGGGTAAATGCCTCAGCATCACATTTGGAAGAAGCTGGAGGCTCAAACCCCAAACTTCAGCTCAGCTCCCTGATGGAGCTTCTTTCCAGCTGTACCCCCAGCAGTGCCCCCTCCTCTTGCCAGGCCATATCCAGGTTTCCGAGTCTCCATGAGGGAGTGGTGGGAGCCCAGGACTTGGAGATAGGTCCTGGTTGCCGCAGTCTGGCTGGGCACAATTCAGGAGCCACTTGTCAAAAGAAACGAACTTTATTTTTAGAACCACACACACTGCACCACACAGCTCCTCAGGAGAAACCCTCAGAGCCCAACTGCCACCACGGGCTTCCCACAAGCCTCTCCACCTCCCCCACTCCTCCTGCTCTTGAGGCCGATTGGCTGGGTCGCATGGGCGGAGCCAAAAAAAGTCCCCCAATGAGCAGCTCCATGGTCTGAAAGGGCGGGGAAACAGCCCAATGAGCATCATGGCAGAGGAGCCAATCAGTTGGCAGCTAGAAGTTGCTGGGGCCGCTGTGAGCCAATCATCAGCTGGCAGCTGGAAGTTTGCTGGGGCCCCTTCAGCTGTGGCTCTCAACACCTGGTGCCCCACAGTGAGGCTGTGCCCCAGTGTTCTCATTCCTGGCGGTGACATGAACATGACAAAGCCCGGCCCTCCAGCCACCCTGCTTGGCCGGAGCCTCCAACAAAATAAAAGATGCCCGTGTCTTAGCTGGGATTGTGCGTGTGTGAAGAGGAGGTCTCAGAGGCCAGAGGGGAATTCCCGTGGAAGTCAAGGGCAGAAGCTGAGCCCAGTCCAGCGGTCACCAGCCAGCACCCTCAGCCTCACTGACCTCCCTCTCAGAGGCCCCGGGGTCCTCTGCTCCTCTCCATCCCCTGTATCCCTCTCTCTGGACAGCAGCCGTCCCTGCAGGGCTCAGCCTCCACTCCCCAGCTGCACTTGGGTGAGGTGGGAGGTCTCCAGGTGCCCATCCAGGCCTCCTGTGCAGCTGTGACACTCAGCTGTCACCCACTCAGGCCTGGGAGGGCGTCTGAGCAATGGCTGGTCTCTCCTCCTGTCATCTGGGGGGAGCAGAGACTGGGCATCTGTCATCCAGGTGTCAAGCAGCCCCTGGAGGTAACAGGGAATAAAACCTGGGCTACCCGCATCCCCCTGGAACAGTCCAGGACACGGCCTTGGCTCTCGGTTTCTATAGACCCAGGCCTGGACCAGGAGCCCTCAAGGTCCTGCCGTCCTCACGGTGGCCACCAGGGGGCAGCACCTTCCCCGCAGAGGCAGGCAGCTCTGCTCACCCTCCACCCTGTCCACCCAGGACCTCCTCCCTTGTTCTAGCTGCTAATAAAACCGCAGCAACACAGAAAGCCCCACAGAATCCCCAGCACGGTTGCCAGGAGCACCCCAGAGAGCACCGCCAGGGTGCTAAGGGGCGTCCAGTTCCTGTTGAAACTGCAGGTCCTGCTGAGGAGTCCTCTGCTGTCCCTGGACAGTTCCTCTTTGCCCTTGAGGGGCAGTGGTCAGGTGGCCTTCCTCCGCTAACGGGGTGAGGCTGGGCTCCTGCCTTCTTGGCACAGGCTCACCAGCCGCGGGGGGGGGGGGGGGGGCATTTTGGGAAAACAAAGTCGGCCTCAGCGAGTTCATTTAAGATGTGATCATGACCTCCAGATGGTTGTCGCGGAAGCCTCTTCATTTTTTCTGGGGTGGTTATCTGTTTTGAAACTAAACTCAGCCAAATTCCTACTCTGAGCTGTTTTGTAAGAGCGAAAAGTTGAAATCATAAGTTAACAGTCTGTAATAATAACACAGCTTAACCATGGTATTTACAGTTTCCATAAAAGAAGTTACAAAAATGTGAACTTGTAATTAGAAGGTTTCGTTTTCTTTATTTTATTTTATTTTTTTATTAGCTACACATGACATTACAATGATCTCGGCAATTCATACATTTGAATCATTGGGGTATAATTTCTCATTTTTCTGATTGTACAGATTGCAGAATCACACTGGTCATAGAGTTTTCACCTTTCAATACTTTTCACTTTAACATTTCAATAAAATGAAAAAAAGAACTGATATAACTTACTACGAAAAAATGTCGAAAACTTTTAATGCTGAAATTTTCCAGATATTTTTCTTTCCTGTTATTATTTGTGTCATATTTGTTGTTTTTATGGATTCAATGCTAGATCATCGGGGTGGGCTTCATGATCAACCGGCCCCCACCCTATTTAAACCCCTGCTGTGGAAACTTCTAGATATCCTGATATGAGTACACAGGAGCACACACGGTATGCCTGTCTTCGTCTCCAAACTACTTTGCTGTGGTTAGACAACGTGTCCAACTTTTTCTACATCAAAACTGAGCAAGTTTAATTGGTTAAAATTAAATTTTACTGATCTCTCTCTCTCTTTTTTTTAGAAACAGAATTTTGGGTCTGGGGTCGTGGCTCAGTAGTAGAGCACTTGCCTAGCACATGTGAGCCACTGGGTTCAAGTCTTAGTACCACATAAAAATAAATAAAATAAAGGTCCATTGACAACCAAAAAATTAATAAAAACAGAATTTTATTCTAATTTTCCTCTCAAGTATAGTAGTTTGGACAATCCATTCCTTCCTGACTGCCCCCTGGTATCCGGGGTGAAGGGGAGGAGGGCCTCTCTTTGTTTCATTCCACTGACCCAAGGGGCCTCCAGAGGGACGGCAGGGGCAGGCACAAGGCCCTGCTCCCCAGGGCGGCAGGATGGTGGCCTGCGTGGCTACCAGCCACCTCCCTAAAAAGACCCCACTCTGGCTCAGACCCTTCCTTCCAGTGATAAGAGGGGCTGCTGGCCACACTGCTCCTGGAGACAGCCAGGGTCATCTCCATCTCTGGGGTAAAACAGAAGATGGTCTGGTGGCCTTTGTGGTGACGTGGGTGGGGAGGTGCAGCCAGAAGGGGCGGAGCTGGTCGGCGCCCTACGCTCAGTGCAGAGAAGAGCACAGGTCGAGGCCCTGGGGCAGGAACACATTGGTATTTGTGGGGTTTTCGTCTGTGTACATTTACTGAGAACACATGTGGCATGTCCGAGGAACATTACAGACAGAATTCAATGAGCAAGAGGGGAGAGGGAAGAGCTGATCCTCCGAAAACAGCCAGGGGTCAAATGACGTAGCCCACAGTAGAGCTCTGCAATTTGTTCCATGTGATGGGAAACCACTGGAGGGTTTTAAATAGGGAATGACATGAATTGTCTTCTAAAGGGAATAAATAGTAATAAAGAATGATGAATACCCACAAATCCACCCTCTCCTGGGACCCACTATTCTGCTCTGGGTGTTTTTCTTAGTACCTTGGCTGTGCATTTTGCCACCTTAAAATGACATGTATCGCATTGTGTTGCTTACCATTTTATAAGTAATATCAGGCTATATATTTTTCTTGCCCCTTGTTTGGGTTGATCGGCCCGTTTGTGAATTTCTACCCTGTTGAGATGTCTAGTTCTAGCTTGTTTGTGGCCACCACCTAATATGATGTGTATGACATCCCTATTTTATACCCGTCTGTTGACAAGCATTGGTTCCTATATTTTTCAACTGTAAATGCTGCTGCTGTGCACATTTTTGTTTCTTATGTGTATATACAAGTTTCTCCTGAAGGTAAATACGGAGGAGTGGAATGTCTGGGTCCCATGATCCACACCGGCTCGACTTGACTAGGTACTACCAAACAGCTGGACCTGGGTAGTTGGACCTGTTTCCACCCTTGCTTGTGCTAAGAGAGCGTTGACCCAGAGCCTCAAAAGCATGTGGTATCTTCACATTTTGTTTTGCCCACCTGGGGTTGTACATTGCAATTGTCATTGCCTTGATTACTGGTGAGATGGAGTCTTTTCATGAACTTACAGATCATTCCTGTTTCTCCTCCAATAAGTTGTGGGTGGTTGGTCCTTATTAGAATTTCTTTCTTTTCTTTTCTTTTTTTTGGTATCAGGGATTGAACCAGGGTGCTTAACCACTGAGCCATATCCCCAGCCCTTTTTATTTTTTATTTTGAGACGGGGTCTCACCAAATTGCTTAGGGTCTTGCTCAGTTACTAAAGCTGATCTTGAACTTGTGATCCTCCTGCCTCAGCCTCCCAAGCCACTGGGATTTCAGGTTGTGCATCACTGTGCCAGGCTGGAATTCCTCTATGTAATCTGGACACTGTTCCATTCATGGAGCACATTTACATTGAGCACCTTCAGTGCCAGCTATTCATCTTAGGTACTGAGAGTCACTGTGAAAATAGAAGTCAGATGTCTTTTCTCCTTCCAGCTTACTTCTTTATGGTGAATTACACCTCCCTGTAAACCTTGAAGCATATAACATCAGCTGGTGTCACCCATGATGTTAACAATGTTCAACATCTCTTTAGCATGTCAGCTTGATCATTCATTGTAATATAACTTATTATCCCATCAGTCTTCATCTGTTGGTGCTAGAAAACAGTAACAGCCATGCCTTGGGACCATTATTTCACTGAAGTTGCAAAATGAAGTCTTTGGAATTGACTAGCTGGAATTCCTCTAGGAAGAACTTAACTCACCAACAGTAGTTGGCAGGGCCACCCAGAACCTGGGAATGCAGCCTTCTTTGAAAAACGGTCTTTGAAGATGTAATTAAGTTTGTGGGTTTTTTGTTACAGCAGACACAGTAAACTAATACAGCCAATTATGAAACTGCTTGGAAATACAGATTGAAAAGTTAAGGTGTCACATGGCAAAAGGTGCAACTTAGGCAGTTGGTGGGGGAGGGTGGAATAAAGAATGTCCACACACTTCTGCCCTAGTCAATGCTTTATTTATCCAAATCACTCAGTACAATTTCACTCTATAGGTTCTTAATCATTAAGGAAATGAAAATCCTTAATGCTAGGCATTGCAATAGATAGAATCAATTCATAGCAAACAATTCTGGATTAATTCTAAGCACTGCAAACACACTTACTCATGACAGACTCATGACAGACATTCCCTCCGCATGCTAAGCTCAAGTGTCAGATCAAAAGTCTCAGCCTTAGGCTCTAAGTCCAGCAGATGCACACTTACTCAGACCTCTGTGATCAGGTCAGGAACCAAGGCAGGCTTCTCCTGGGGTGGAGCTGACAGCTGATTCAGGAGAGGGTCTTAGGGAGAAGTTGCGTCTCTCACCAGAGTCAAGATGTGGCTGTAGAGTTTGAGAGCAGTGAGGAAGACGCAGAGGATCAGGCAACAATGAAAAGTGTTGGGGTGTCAGTCCAGGTCCTCATCAGGCTCTCCGGCATGTGGGCATCAGTGTCGGTTGTCTGTTCATTTCCTTCACTATTTATACTAAATTTGGGGGCTTTTGACCCCCACCCCCTTTCAACCCCCATCAGCTGCCACTGGGTCTCTCAGTGACATCATTTACCCTGGGTTAAAACATCTGGCCTGGTGGTCCCCACCCTGATCTTTTCACCTTTCCCTCTTATCAGGTGAGAGAGGCCTGCCTGAGACTTCACTCTGAGGGTGGGGGGAAGTGACTTGCTTGTGTCTGAGGGCCACACTGGAGGGCTCCGTTAGGCATGCCTGGTGAGACTGCAGGTTTCAAACTGGAGTTTTAAAATGGAGTTGCTTAGGCTCAGGACTCACATCCCAACACTTTTCATCGTTGCCTGATCCTCTGCGTCTTCCTCCCCGCTCTCAAACTCTACAGCCACATCTTAACCCTGGTGTGTTAGACCACGATGCAAGAAAAGACCACCGACTCCAACTGAAATCCAATTAAAGCAAGCTGGTCATTCCGACCGGCCGGGGCTGTGTCTCCCGAAAACCACGGGAACAGAAGTGCCGGGTTTCTGTTCTGGCGACTGAAAGGCTCGGGGTCACTCCAGTTGAACTGGGCTAACTGGGCTGCGCAAAATAACCACACAAGAGGCACAAATACCTTTTTATTTGGGGTCACTGTGATGGCTCCTCTGACCCCAGGAAGAGAGAGCAAGAGCACGCGCTGACCCCTTTTATTGAGGAGAAGCTGTTCAAATGAGGCAAGGGGGCAGGTTTCAGGGGCTGAGTCTATCTTCATGATGTCCACTGTCAGCAGGTTGACTGACACCTGGGTAGGCCACACCCAAGGGCACAGTAAGAGAAGGGGACACACACAAGGCACTTCCATGGAAGATTCTATCCTAAACAGGGCAAGGGGTTATATTACAAAGGAACAGGTGAGCGTAGCTCCACTCATGGGGTTATAGCACCCATGCACAAGACACCGACCCTCGCACCCAAGAAGAGTGGGGACAGCTCTGCCACATTTCTGTGACTGAGTGCCTCAGCACCCAGCCGGGGAGTGTGACTCAGTCACTTGTAAGGTTGGTCTCCCACACAGAAGATAGCCCTGCAGATCTCTAGGAGCTCAACTTAATAGCAAAGAAAGTTACAAAAGGGGGGGGTGTGTTGAGAACTTACAGATAACAGAATTTTGACAAGTATAATACAAAGGCAGATTAATTGTCTATCTGGGTCAGCACTTAGGGAGTAAATTTAGACCCCAACATCATAATTTATGAGGTGCCATCAGAGCCTCAGAGAGGGTCTGGCCAGGGAAAGTCAGAATTTATGAGGCACACTAAAGTTTTGGAGAGGGTTGTTATCTGGTCAGGGAAAGCCAAGCATGGGTGACTTCAAGGCATGGGCAGGCATTCCAAGCAAGTTTAAAACATCAAAATCCAGCCAAGCTATATAGAAATCCTAATACTTTACAGGAAACAGAAATGAATCCTTTATAACTTGTGACAAGATGGCTCCTGATCTTAAGAGGGAATTAGGCTGGGTTTATCAGGTGAGAGCCGCAACTTCTCCCTAAGACCCTCTCCTCAACCAGCCGTCAGCTCCACCCCAGGAGAAGCCTGCCTTGGTTCCTGACCTGATCACCGAGGTCTGAGTGAGTGTGCATCTGCTGGACTTAGAGCCTAAGGCTTGAGACTTTTGATCTGACACTTTGTTGGCAGTGCTTAGAATTAATCTAGAGTTGTTTGCTGTGCATTGATTCTATCGCAGTGCCCAGCATTAAGGATTGTTATATTTCCTTGATTAAGAACCTATAGAGTGAAATTGTATTGAGTGATTTGAGTGAATAAAGCATTGACTAGGGCAGAAACGCGTGGGGGATATTCTTTATTTCCTCCCCGGACCGTGCAATTTGCACCTTTTGCCATGGCAACACTTGTTTGTGCCTGAGGGCCACACTGGAGGGCTCTGATGTGTGCCTGGTGAGACTGATACATTGGTGTTTTCATCCACCCATTCCAGTCCTGTTTCTTTTTCTGACTTTGTTGCTTTCCATGGAAACGTTGTCTCAGGAGCCCCTTCAAGGTGGCCCCAGTGCCTTGCTCTTTTGTTTGATTTTTTACTGGAGATTGCACCCAAGGATACTCTACCATCAAGATATATCCCCAGCCCTTTTTATTTAATAATTTTGAGACAGGGTCTCTCTAAATTGCTCAGGCTGGCCTCAAACCTGCGATCCTGCTACCCCAGCCTCCTGAGTCCCTAGAATCAGAGGCACCACCACACCCAGCCCCGGAGACTCTTTTGACATGATCCCATAGTCTTCCATCAGTTCTTGTTTCTGGCCTAAAGTATTATATAAAAATCTCATTTTTTCCCTAGTCTTAGTCCTGGCAATCTTTCTCACCTTTTAATCTCTATCCCCTCCTCCGTGTCCCTTGGAATAGACAAATAAGGGATATTTGAAGTGATACAAAGGAACAGAAAAGAGACGTTTTAAAATGACAAATTTGTGGCTCAGTGGTAGAGCGCTCGCCTAGCATGCACGAGGCACTGGGTTCAATCCTCAGCACCACATAAATGTAAAATAAAGATATTGTGTCCACCTAAAACAAAAAAAAAAAATTTAAAAATAAATAAATAAAATGACAAATTTACAAATTTTATATTTTATTATATATAAATGCTAAAAGGAAGTTTCTAATTTAGATAAAAGTGAACAATTTTCTAAGTCCAATATGTCCTTGTTCACTTGAATCATCTCACTTTCTTTCATGGATGATGGTTTCTGGCATGTAGATCAGGAACTCAATGGGTGCCTCAGCAAGAGACATGCTTCAGACCCACAGGGTTTCTTAGAGACAGGGCAGGGGGAGTCCACAGGGAAAGTCCACCATTCCTGCCCTAGCTCTTGCTTCCAGCTGGTTAATGCCGGTTTCTTGACTTAGCTTCCCTCTGTTCAAAAGTTCTTACCAAGTACTCGAGGTTGTCGTTGATCTCGTTTAGGTAAAACCTGAACTCAGAGCCTAGAATATATTCAATAAAAGAAGAGTTAGTTTAGAAAGGTCAAAACTTGGAAAGTTGTCATAGAAAACAGAATGCAGGGCATCCAGACACCACTGCCCACATGTTTCTGTCTCCCTCTCCCTCCCTCTCTTCCCCTGTGCTAGGGATCAAACCCAGGGCGCCTTTGGCATGTTCCACATGCTACCAGAGCTCCACCCAGGCTGCCCACTGTGTATTTAAGGGAAGTACTTTTGATGCCTAGAACATTCTCCATATTCCCATGTTACTGGCTTTACGCATCTTTACTGTGTCTGATGTTAAGCTTGCAAACCCCCAGAATCCAAGGGTGACAGGTTGAAGTAGGTCATACCCTTGGACCCTGGTTTCTCCTGTGATGCTCAGCAGCCCTTGCCTGAGGGCACACAGGTGTTTTCTGACAGACAAGGTGGCTGTTCCGCCTCTATAACTGAGTCTAGTTCCCGGGGCCAGTTCCTAGTTCCTGGACGGGTTGATCGTCTGAGCCCTGCTGAGGCAGAATTCTACAGAACTCTCATATATCACACGTCATGTGACTGAGTTGACTGCAGCCAATCTCTGCTACAGAGAAACCTGAGTCTAAGGAAGGCAGATGGTGCCCAGTCCTCTGTCCTATTACCAGAAGGGAGCCATGATGCAGACCCCATGTCTGTCAGCAAGGGGAGAAGCCCACCTACTGTCTGTGGGGAATCGAAGCAATGAGCCTGACCATCAAGCCTCAGAAGGGAGGACCACAGCGGCCATGCAGCAAATGGGACATGGAGTTTGGGGGTATCTAGGAGGGGCATGCAGGGCATCTGAGCCCTCTCGTGGGGATGAATGGGTGACCCCGTGGAAGGAGCACCTGAGATGGGGCACCTGGGACACCACAGGGTCTGTGGGTGCCATTGCAGGAACAGTGGACATTTTACCAGGAAAAGCAGGGGATCTGGCAAAATTTGTAACAAAGAGAGAGGTCAGTGGGTCCAAACTCCCTTTGCTCAGCCTGATAGTGATTGACCCGTGGAAGAGGATGTCCTTTGGGAAGAGAAAGTGTTTTATGTAATACAATACAGGAGAAATTATAATTATTAGCTGCTGTGGTTTCACTCTGTCAGTCTTGTATTGGAGAGGCAAATCAACGAATCAGGAAACGAAAATGGAAAGAAAAGTACAAATGGGACTTGATTTGTGAGTATGTGGGCAGAAGAGTGGAGATTTTGAAGTTTTGAAAGCTACCTGTAAAGCTGGAGTAATATTGATAGGTAACAGACATTAGAGAATATAAAGGTATCCAGAAGGATTAATAGAAATAAATTAGGAAGGCAACACAATCAGACAATGTGTGCAGTTTCCCACGCTGTACAGAGAAAGAGACAAAGAAGGGAAGGTGGAGGGGCCGTGGGGGCAGCAGGGACAGCTCAGGCCTACTCCAGCGCCCTGCGATCTAGTGCCTGGTCCCAAGCCCGTGGTCCACTTAACGACCCTGAGAGGGGGATGAGGGAGCCGGGGGTGGGTTTGTAAGACAGATGAAGAGAAAGGCCTGCAGGAGGTCTTTCAAGTGGGGTTGATGAGCTGGACTTGAGCCTGCGCTTGTGCAGGGCTCCTGGCCATCGTAACCACCACTTCTCCAGCCAAGACCCGGTAGGTGACAGGTCGCGCAGGTGTCCCTCTTGTTTATCCTCTGTTCTCAAATGGCCCCAGGGCCTTATCTCTTCCTAAGCCCATCCGAGCCCCCCCGCATGAGATGACCCTCCTTTCCTTACGATTGCCAGGGATCACCCACCACCACCAAAATCAGAGGGAGGAAATCGGAATCTTGGAAAGGCTCCCGTGCAGGGAGCGCCCACTCACGCTGGTTGGGGAAGTACTGGAAGTTGGCCTCCACCACGCGGCGGTGCAGGGGCTGGGTCTTGCGGTAGTCGTTGTGCAGGGTGTCGTTCCGGAAGTTCAGCAGGGAGTTCTCCAGCTTCCACACCTGCGGGGGACACTGAGTTAGGGGAGACGGCCCTGCGCCATCCTGAGGGCCAGTCAGCGCCTGGACCAGGGCTTGGCTTCCTGGGGCTCGGTGCCAGGCGTGGCTCCAGGGCCACCGCCCCGCTGACCCAAGGTCACTCCCGCACACGCTCTCAGTCTTTCTCTGAGTATCCCACAAATATTAGAAAGGAAAGAACTACTGGAAAAAACATTGAGTGGCAAGACCAACTTTGTTTCTCTGAAAATATGAGCTTTGTCCACGTCTCTCAAGGGCCGTTTTGCTGCATGAGACACTCTGGGTTGCTATTCATTCCCCTCCCACGTTGGGGAGTGATCGCACCCCTCCTGCCCTCCCCGCTGCCTGCTGAGCCAGCCTTGGTCCATTGGGACTCTCTTCATGATGACTGCTTTTCCTGTCTCATCGCATTTTAAATATTTCATTTGTCCTTGATGTTCTGTGGTTTCACTGTGATGTGTTCAGTGTAGGGTTTCTTGTAGGTGTGTGTACGCGTGTGTATGTGTGGTGTGTGTGTGGGGGGGGGGGGGTGTTTAATTGACTTCTCTCGATTCTTGAGTGTATGACTTAGTGTTCTCTGATTCTTTTTTTTTTTTAACTGACATCTGCTTAGTTTTTTTATTAAGTAGAATGGCCCAGTTAATCAACTCATTAGATTGGTCAAGGCAAGACACTTGAACTATTAAACAGAATTTAAAAAGCAGTTGGTTTTGTAGTAGTCTGGTAATTACACACACACACACATTCACACAAATTGGTAGAGTACTCTGGATATTAGATTCTCCCCATAATCTTGTATAATGCACTGTTCACAATCTGTGTTTTTTTTTGAAAATGATATAAATTGGACATGACCAAATTGGAGATGACTGATAAACTCGTAAATATTTGGGAACTTCAGCTGTATTCCCCAAAAGATTTTTTTTAATTATTAAAAAAAAGACTCATATAAAAACACAATATTTAACAGACACCTTAAAAAATCAAATTGTAACTCAATTTTCTACTGTTTAAATATGATTAAGAAAAAAGTAGTAATGTCTACAGTTAAAAAAAAGACAAACTATTAACTGGATGAATCTGGGTTGGGGGAAAGCTATACAGTATTATTGCACTCCACGGATGTGCAGAACTCCAGAACGTGCCAGCACCGAGAAACTGTTTTGTATTGAGGTTTTCCAAAAGGTCAACAAGCCTGCCAAAAAAAGCACCTGGCTGTACTAACAGCTGGCTGAATTCAGTACAGGCCTTCACAGTGTCCGTCACACTGCTCTTGCAAAGATCCCTTAATGATAGGTGAGGCTATGATTGATGATGTGGAATTGAATCCTCGTGCACACTGAGCTTCATTTCATTGTCAAGAATTTGAACAAGTTGTTGCATGGATGGAAGGTGACCAGATTCCAGCTTAGACCATACAGGCACGTATGGTCAAATGCCCCTGTTGACATACACTGGTTCTCATCAGGTTGCTTAAGAAGAAAACCATCCTACATGCATAGACCTTGTTCTCCTGGCCCCACTGCCAGATGCTAGGAACTTGCATGACAAAGAAAGCGAAAGGATCCTTGCCAGCAATTATTAAGCCCAATAATAATAGTTTGAAGACTGACAGGAAAGATGCTATGTGTCTATAAATTGGTTGAGGGAGGTAATTCCCTACTTCGATTCAATGCCTGTGCCTCAGGAAACACAAATTCTGGAACTTGAGCAGTGGCCCTGTGGCGTACTGCCTCTTTAACCTCTTGCTGGGCACACAGCCCAGGTTGGCCAAGTTCTTGCTCCAGACTACCACAGATGCCGCCACCAGGAAAGACTGGGGCTGGCCCGGAGCCTTGCCGCTGGCCTCTCTAATTCTTTTGGAAAATTGTCAGCCAATGTTTCTTCAGGTTGTGTTTTGTTTCTTCCTATTTTGTCTCCCTTCTCCTAAAATTTCAGTTAGACTTTCCCACTGTATTTTCATGTCTTTTAACTTCTTTTTCACATTCCCATCTCTTTTTTTCTCTGTGTAGCAATCTAGATAATGTTCTCAGCTCCGCCTTCCAGTTTACTAACTCTCTCTTGAACTATATCTAACATGATGCTAAATTTATTCATTGGATTGTTAACTTCAGTTACTATTTTCTCATTCTATTTAAAACCTAACTTCTACTGTTTTAAGTCTGGTAAGCCATTTTATATGTTTTTTATCTTTTCCTCACATGTAAACTTCTTATTTCTTCATATATGTGAAATATGTTAACATAAATGATCTGATAATTTCACTGATATCTTTGTAGGTCTGATTCTGCTGACCTACACTGATAGTGTATTTTTCCTGTGTGTTTTGTGATTTTTTTTTCAGTGCTGGGGATCAAACCTAAGCCCTTCCACACACTAAGTAAGGACTCTACCACTGAGCTCCGTCCCCAGCTCAAGTGTAACTTATTTTAATTGAGCTAATTTCTACTGACTTGTGGAAATTCTTAGATCTAGATTTAAACTTAGTTTTTACAGATAATTTACATTTGCTTTTATCAGGTATCTGGGGGCAGCTTCCAGGCTGGTTAGCGACATTTGTTGGGGGTGGTCCTTGAGGAGGTGGCAATTCTTCTCCAAGGTCTAAATATGAAGCAACCATTTTAACATGATAAAGAACTAAATTTGGAGCAATCCTTCTTGTGTAAAGGTATTCCTGCTGTTAGCATGGAAGCTCCATGAGGGACCCAGGATTCTTATCATTAGCCACCATGTGCAACTCTCCCAGGACTGGGATCAGGCTCCAGTCCTTTCGCCACATCAACCATAAGTTCCTTGGATTCCCTGATGCCTCTGTTTCCCCGTCTCTGCCACAGCCCTTGTGAAATCACCCATGTCACGCAGGTGACACAGCAGTCTGGTACTAGCAAATGCCACAGGAGCCCCAGGAATGGGCATGAGCTAAGGTTCTGGGAGCTCTTGTTAACGAGACCATCAAAGGGAGAAACTAGCCACGTGAGCCCTGGAGTTACCTGAGACCTGGAGAGCTTGACGGAATCTGCCAGCACAAACCAGTGGACATTCTCCGTGCAGGGGGGAGTGGTGAGCGACCCCTCGTAGGTGTAGTAGTGGTAGAGGTCCCTGGGCAGCATGTCCTGAATGTCAAGGCCTCTCAGAATTGTTCTTTGTCCTAAGACAGAAAATAAAGGGACATGAGGAACCTCGGGTGGACAGCTCAGGCTCAGGCCATGCCATGTCCAAGTGTCCTGACTTGAGCACAAGTGCATGGACCCCAATGATTGAGACACATTCCCAGGCGACTGCTTTTGGAAGGGGTTAAGAGCAGACTTTGGGGACAGATGCACTCAGACGCCTCCTCCTGGCTGGGTGGCCTTCGTTGGGTGCTCACTCAAGAGCCGTTTCCTCTCTGTAAAAAGGCATGATTTGACTGGGGGTGTAGCTCAGTGGTAGAGCACTTGCCTGGTTCCAGCCCCAGCGCCACAAAGAAAAACAGGGAATAACAACAGGACTGTGTGAGGGTGGAAAATAATGATCTTTACAAAGTGGCTGGCAGTGACCAGCCCACAGGGAAGCACTCAAGGGTGTAGCTGTCACCTTGTCATCACTGTTAGAGGATACATGTCACAATAAATGAGAGAAAAGAATTAGTACTCTGAGGCTTCCGGGTAAGTGCCCTCAAGGAAAGAACAAAACCCCTTGGCATGGGGTTGTGCCAAAGTGGGTGGAGGTTGGAAAGCAGAGCCAGAGCCCAGCTGGGTGCTGGCTGCTGGAATCTGGTCCTGAACTGCTCCTGCCCCATCCCACGGGACTGGGTTCAGCCACAGGTGCGGTGAGGAGACCAGCTCTTCCTCAGGGTGTCTGAAGCCTCCACAATGCCCATACCCATCACTGCACCTAGACAGTCACTGTTCTGTTCATGTCAAGGACATTGGGGGCTGCAGATGTAGCTCAGGGGTCAAGCACAGCCCTAGCATGCACAAGGCCCTGGGTTCCATCCTCAGCACCCCAAAACAAAGCAATATGCGAGCCCCTTAGCTCAGCATGAGACCATCAAAGCAACAAGAATTTGAGGGGGGCTGGGGATGTGGCTCAAGCGGTGGCGCGCTCGCCTGGCATGCGTGCGGCCCAGGGTTCGATCCTCAGCACCACATACAAACGAAGATGTTGTGTCCGCCAAATACTAAAAAAATAAATATTTAAAAAAAAAAAAAAGAATTTGAGAGGGGGTCTTGTCCCACTCGCCCTGAGCAGTTATATGCCTTTTAATGGCAAAAAGAATCAGTTCAGGGACTGGCCCAGAAGGCGGTGGGAACACAAAGTTAAGTTGTGGCTAGCATAAGTCTTAGGTCCGCCTGGCAACACCAAGCAGACAGCTGAAGAAAGGGATCTGGGGTTCAGAGAGAGCTCGTTCCTTAACTGGAGGAGGAAACACATGCACATCCATAGCAGAAGGAGAATATCTGAGGCCAGCACCCTCAAGGGAAAGCCAGAGTTGCTACAAGCTCCTGCTTTTTCCTGCTGGCATTGTTCATGGAAGAAATTAGCCAGGATGTTCTTGCATTCATCCACATTGTCACCGCATGGAGGACCAGACCGAGATTTCTGAAATCCTGGGACCGAGGTCACCAAGAGAAGACAGACCAGTAGTTAAGAGCAGGAGCCAGAGAAAGGACAAGATTAGCAGAGCTAGAGTGGGGCACAGTGGCACATGCCTGTAATCCCTGCCTCTCAGGAGGCTGAGGCAGGAGGATCACAAGTTCAAAGTCAGCCTGGGCAATAGAAGAGACGGTATCTCAAGATAAATAACTAAGGCGTGGGATGCAGCTCAGTGGTACGGTGCCTTTGAGTTCAATTCCCAGTAAGAGGGAAAGAGAGAGAGAGAGAGAGGAGGAGGAGGAGGAGGAGGAGGAGGAGGAGGGGGAGGAGGGGGAAGAGGAGGAGGAGGAAGAAGAAGGGGCAGAGGCAGTAAGAAAAGAGCAGGAAAATAGCCAGTAGCTGAGACGCCAGGGATGGCCTCAGCTGGCTCAGTGGATCGAGGAGCCATCTTAGGGAACATACATACTGGACACTGTTCCAAGGGGAGCTGAAAAAGGGGTGGAATCTGAGAGACTGGTGGCGTACAGAGATTCTTGACTGTGTTTGAATTCCGAGCAGGAGGTACCTACAGATTCGTGTGCTGGGCAGAAGGAGAGTGAGACGTCGGCAATGCAGGAGAAAGAGCGGCAGAAAGGGCCCGCAGAGGGGGCGGGTGGCACCCATGGGAGGGGCTCTTTTCATTCACTGGGACAGAAGAGGGGACGTGGAGCCCAGTCCAGAGGCAGGTGGGCTAGGAAGAGGGGAGGGCTCCACCTTCTCAAGGAAGCGGGAAGCCAAGGCGCCAGTCGGCAGAGGAGCTGGAGGAGCCCAGGGGCTGCAGCGGAGAAGAAGGGGGGAAGGTGGAGAGGGGGAGGAGACACCAGGGCTGTGTTTCAGGGTCTGGGTAGGGCTGGTTCACGTCCGTGGCTACCACGTGGGTGGCTGCGGTTCCCGCAGAGCCACGTCCAGCTCCGGCTGCAGGCTCTGAGTGTCGTGGGCTTTGCCAGGGGAGTGTCCAGGGCGTGGAGGTCACAGACACTGGAGGCGTTGGTGTGGGAGTGGAGGGGTCTGCGTGGAGTGTTGGGGGCTGTGGAAGACATCTGCGCGGGAGGGCCGTGGAATCTCTTAGGCAGAGAGAGGAGAGGACGTGAGGGGGGACTAGCTATGTGAACGTGAGGCCCACGGACTGGAGGACTCAGGCAGATGGATGGCTGGAGGGTGAGGGCTGAAGGCAGAGTGAGCTGGGAGTCCGGGAGGGGTGGCCAGAGCAGATGAGGTCAAGGCTTCAGAGCTGACATGGTCATAGCTCAAGGTCAGGATTTGGCCTTGAGAGGGGACAGTGACTGAGAAGAGCGCTGCCTCCTGGAGGCAGGGGGTAGGAAGACCTGTGTGTCCAGGCCGGGGCTCCACTCGGGAGACTCATCTCAACGTGGGGCTAGGGTGGGCATCTCCCGCTGGGGACCAAGATTGTCCCTGCCAGATGGGGCCAGGAGGTGAGAGTCACTGAAGTTAGGATGTGGCCAGTCGGCCGTCCAGAACGTCCAGTCATGGGAATGGACAAGTGGAGTTTACGAACAGGTGTCTCAGAGATGCGCCCTGCCTGAGCCAAGAGCAGGGATCACGGGACAAGTGAGCTCTGGAAGCTGGGGCTGGGCTCCTTGGCTGGGCCCATGGGCCTCCCCCAGGGTCCCCTTCCCCCTCCCCACCCCTGTCTCACACTCACGCTCCTTCCTCTTCCCTCCAGAGGCTGCCCCTGGGGTCCCTTACCTGGGTACCTGATGTCGGCCAAGTGGGAGATAAAGGTGCTGTAGTAAGTGTTCTCAGCATACTCATTGACCTGGGGAGGGACAGAGCCGTGAGCAACAGTGGGGACCACACCACAGGCCCCATCTCGGAGCCAACCGTCTGGTTCTCCAGCTGGCAGCAGAGGAGAGGGCAAGGTGGGGGCAGCCCTGCCCAGTGGCGTCGGGGCAGACAACGTGGCTGTTAAACATTTCCAGGGTACTCTTTGCCATTTTTAGTAATTTGCTCATTGCTTGCTTTAGTGACAAAGTGTACAAATTGATGACAGTCCACATCAGGCTACTGCTAACTTCATTCCAGTGAAACAGCAAATTCACCCCAATATAGCTGTCTCTCTTCCCCTCACTTCGATTCTTTGAACATGGTTTTCTTTAATTATTTGAATAAACTTACTTTACAGTACTATGTACTAACTACTCTGAATCCACTCAGTTCATTTCTATGGATTATTTTGTTTTCCCCCCTCTCTCCTAACATTATATTTTCCTATTTCTTTGTATAGCTTTTATGTTTTTGTAGAAAAATGAACATTTTAGATAATATGTGGCAGCAATTATCTTAATTATGGGTTGTTTTGTTAATTGTCCTGAAGCTATCCCGTGTGTGTGTGAATGTGTGTGTGTGTGTGTGAGTGTGAGTGTGTGTGTGTGTGTGTTCAGTAATTTGCCTGAGCTGAATCTGCAGGATGGCCTCCCCAGCAGTATATGGCAGCTGGTGTCTCTGCTTATTTTTTAAATATTAGTTTTATTTCTAGGAGCCACCTAGGAGCAGCAGACGTTCATGGCCAGTAAAGGATCCAGGCAGAGGCTGTGCTCAGCCCCTTGAGCCCTGAGACTTCCACCCCGACTGGCTGCACTACAGCGGGCTGAGACGACAGAGTTCCTCAGCTCCCACGTGGGCGGCTTTAGCTTCTAATTTCCAGCAGGCCCCGGTGCGTTCTTGTGTTGCTTCTGTGTCTCTCTTACTCACAGGTGTCCCCTGTACATTTCTGACTGGTTCTGCTCCACCCGGGACTGCTACGGTGCTCCTGGGCATGGGTTTTCAACTCTCTGCTCCAATCCAGGCAGTGGAACTGCTGGTTTCCCTGACCAGTCTTGATAAGGCCACCTGGCTGGCCGTGGGGATGGGACAGCCCCCACTGAGAAGTCCACAGACCTTACTGTCCTGACTTAAAATCCCGACCATTTTCCATGAATAGATGCCTTAACTTGTTGTCTGTCTGTGGCCCATTTCCAGAGGACTGAGATGACTGAGTGTCTTGGTACTTTTTTTGTTTTCTGGGTTTTTGTTGTTGTTGTTGTTGTTGTTTTGTGATGCTGTGGAAAGCATTGGGTTTGGTTTCCACAGCTTTGTCCAATTTTAATAGTTACTTTGAGGGAATTCTATTCCTGACCGCTTCTGGCCACCTGGCCCTAACACCCCACCTCTGGACTTTCTTAGAAACGCAGAGGTACTGCCCCTGACTGGTTGGGTTGGAGGCTTCCCACCAGGGGGTCCAGTCGGCCCTTCTGTAGATTCTGGGTCTTTTAAGCCTTCTTATCCCAGTTTTCTAAGGCCCCCGAGGTTGACACACAGAAGGAGTAAGCAGGGGCTGGAAAAATGGCCCATCTGGCCTTGAGCCAGTCCTTCCAGGACTGAGCCCAGGAGAGAAGGAAGACTGTGGTGAGGACGCCCCTCACCCGACACGCCCCTGCCTGGACCACAGCCTGTGCTGCCAGTACAGACCCATCTTCCCCGTCCTCCTGCCCACCTCCACAAAGGCTGCCAGGACGGCCAGGCCATCCGATGCGTCCTTGGCTATGTCGTAGCTGTCGTATTTCGCATTGTAGTGGACAACGTGGATCTGTGGGAGTAAGACAGGGCCAGTCAAGGGCAGTTCACACCGACTTCAAACACTACAGGTTTCCAACACGGGAGGAGAACAGAGAGAGATGCTCCGTCTGAGACCGCACACTGTCCTGCACAAACGAGCCTGCCCTCCTCTCCTACCATCTGGGCTATGAGCCCCATCTAGGAAGACCAGAAATTTCTGCAGGAACGGAAAAAGCACAGGAGGGCTCTGGCAAGATGGCAGCTGGAGGGTATTTCCCTAAAACCCCTCCCTCCAGGGAAATAAGTGGGCAGAAGCTAGAGGGACCATGTGAGGACCCTGGAGAAATTAGAAGGAGCAAATTCACCCTCTTGCCCCAGGAGGCCACTGCAATCATCCTGAGGATGAATCTAGGCCAAGAAGAGAGTACCTAATGTGGGGAAATTCAGCTGAAACAGAGCTTGCCCCACCCAGAGGGCCGCCAACTCCAGACTGCAAGACAATGAGGGCAGGGACCCTGCTGGAGCTCCCTGTACAAACCAGTAGTCAATCAAGAGTTGCTGAATGAATGCAAAAGAAACTCGACCACAGAGTGACTTACTGTCACCATTGCACACAGTCTGTTTGGCTATTTTAGTGAAAAAAAAAAAAAGACCAAGGAGCTTGAAGGCCAGAGGACTGACCCCAGGGTCTTCACATACCTCGATCACATGTCTGATCCCATCAATGGTGTGCTCGGAGCCGCTGACCTCTGAGGACCCACCACCCCAGTGGTAGTGCATCTGCTTGGTGACATACTCGGTGCCATCAGGGGCCATCATGCGCATGGTAGGAGGTAGGTTGATCTGCACTGGAAGACATAACACAGGGCAGGGAGCAGGGCAGGTGTGCGTGGGCAGCTCAGCCTTCAGGTTAGGCAGCTCTTCCCACCCAGGACCAGCCAGGGGCACACACAGCTTAGAGTGCTAGGAGAGGGGTCCCCAAAGAGGAGGGGCAGTGGCACTCAGGACAGAGGGTGAGGTCCAGATGGCCAGGACACCTTCCACCCAGAACCAGCAGGTCACAGGCAGGACCAGGCAGAGGCAGGTCCAGCTCATTGGTCCTGGGGAAGGGAAAGCCACCCAAAAATATAGCTGATGGGTGTGGAAACCAGAATTCCATTCTCTGCCTCCAGCCAATTTTGAAATTTGCAGATGTAGGAGTAGGAAGTGGGGCCTCTGAGGGCTGTTTTGGTTAACGTTACCACCCAGGTGAGGGCTATTTGCAAGGCCAAGTTGAGATGATGCTCTTCTTCATGACACCTGGAAATGCTCACCTCACACAGCCTTCTGGAGTTAGCCCAGCTAAGGTCCCGCTCGACTCGGGGGGTCAGGGGGCATCCCTGCTGCATGGACAAGGAAGCTGGCCCAGGGAGTGGGAAACATGCTCAGAGTCACACAGTTCAACAGGCAGGAGCAGAGCTGGGCGGAGAACGAGAGCCGCATCATCCCCAACCACAGTCGCCAACATGTGGCTCAGCTTGTCTTCAGAAGATAGGAGACCAAGTTCCCCAGCAAGCCAGGAACCCGTGCGTCCCTGTGGGGTTTAATTGGACTGTAACTATCAATGGATGCACTAAAATGTTAGGCTCTGGCCAGTGGAAAAAATAAATGGTTCTTCCAGCTTCCTCTTGCCTCTCCTCCTACACTTCCTGTGGGGAGGCCACTCCCGTCGACAGCTACAGTTGTTCATCTCACGGGCTTGGACCGTGGGGAAAATTTCATCTTTTGGAATGCAAAGTCCAGAGAGAGACTAAGGAAAATATGTTAGGGTGTGATTCAGGACTTGGAAGGGGCAGGGGCGTCCATCCTGTCGGCAAGGTCTTGCTATTTGAAATCAGTGAAGGTGGCTATAAAGGAGTAAGTCTTTTTTTATTATTATTATTTTTTAGTTATAGGTGGATACAATATCTTCATTTTATTTTTATGTGGTGCTAAGGATCAAATCCAGTGCCTCACGTATGGTAGGCGAGCGCTCTACCTCTGAGCCACAGCCCCCCCACGCCATTTTTTAATATTTTTTTTTTTTAGTTGGACACAATACATTTATTTATTTATTTATATGTGGTGCCGAGGAACGAACCCAGGGCCTCACACATGCTAGGCGAGCGCTCTACCACTGAAACACAACTCAAGCCCAGGAGAAAATCTTCTTAAAAAGCAAACATTAGGGGTTTGAGATGCCTGGATGAGATGCCCCTTGCTCCTTCTCATCTAAAGGAGCTGGGAGCACTGGTTAAATTCATCGTGTGCCATGCGCTGAGATACAGGAACTGACCTCAAGGATTTTAATGGGTCCTTAGCAGAGCAGGTGCCTTGTATTTAGAGCTCGAAACTTAGCCAGACTCAAAACCAATATTCACAAGAAAAGAATGGAGGGCTGGAGATGTGGCTCAAGCGGTAGCGCGCTCGCCTGGCATGCGTGCGGCCCGGGTTCGATCCTCAGCACCACATACAAAGATGTTGTGTCCGCCAAGAACTAAAAAATAAATATTAAAAAAAAAAAAAAGAAAAGAAAAGAATGGAAATCTTTAAAAGGAGGTAAAGTCAGCAATGTTGAGAGCAGACGGGACCTGGGAGCCGAGGACCAGGCCAGAGCTTCTAGATGACACCCAGTTGGCCCCACACAAGTGATAAGAGATCCTGAAAATTATGTTTCCCCAAAACGCAGTTCCCAGGAGACAGACTGCCTCGGGGCTGAAGTTCCACTGAGAGGCCTGCACAGGCCCGGGGGAGGAGCAGTGATTCTGAGCCAGCTTGGGGCTGCGTGGATGAAAAGATGGGGCAGACATATCCATCCCCCAAAAACTAACTCGCTAAACCTTCTAGATTCTGCAGAAGGACTCAGCTTCCAGAGGAGGAGACTCCCCTCTTCATGGGGAACGAATTTAACTGAATTCTCATCAGACAAAAAAAGTCTAACAAAATAGGATCAAGATCTATATGAGGAAAACTACAAAACTCTGATGAAAGAAATCAAAGAAGTCAATAGATATTCCATGTTCATGGACAGGAAGAATCAATATTGTTTCAGTTCTTCCCAACTTGATCTATAGGTTCAAAGTGAAGCAAATCAAAATCCTAGAAAGTTATTTTATGGACATTGGAAAACTAATTCTAGGTTTATTGGTGAGGCAAAATACCCAGGAGAGCCAACAGAATATTAAAAGAGAAAAACAATTGGAGTATTGACATTATCTAACTTTACAACTTACTAGAAAGCTATAGTAATCAGGTCAGTGTCCTATTAGAAGAATAGACAATCCCAACAACTGATTGCTTTCTTTTTTCTTTTTTCTTTTTTTTTTTTTTTTTTGAAATGGAGTCTTTCTGGCCTGGGCTCATGTCATTCTCCCACCTCAGCCTCCCAGGTAGCTGGGACTGCAGTTGTGCACATCCTACTTAGCTTTAATCAATTTATCTTTAACAAAGAAGTAAAAGACTACAAGAAAACACAGCAAAGATAGTCTTTTCAACAAATTGTACTGTGCAACTAGACATCTGCTTTAAAAAAGAAAACTAGATACAGACCTTATACCTTTCCCCAAAATCTACTCAGAATGTTCCATACACCTAAATGTAAAATGCAAAACTACAAAACGCTCAGGAAGAAATTCAGGTGATATTGAGAATGGTGTTGACATATTTTTAAGTACTGGGGATGGAACTCAGGGCCTCATACATGCTAGGCAAGTGCTCTACCATTGAGCTGTACCCCAAACCTGAGGTACATTTTAAATACACTACCAAAGGCACCATCTATGAAATAAATTATTGAAGAACCAGATTCTATTAAATTTTAAAACTTCTGCTCTGCAAAAGCCACTGGCTAGAGAGCAAAAAGCCACGGACCAGGAGAAAGTCTTTACAAACGTATCTGGTAAAGGGTTATTATCCAAAACGTACACACAGAACTCCTAGAACTCAACGAGGAGAAAATGAATAACCTGATTTAATAATGGACAAAAAGCCCTGAGCAGACACCTCATCAAAGAAGAGGTGCAGATGGTAAATGTGCACATGAAAAGCTGCTCAAGATCACTTGTCTTCGGGGAACTGTAAATGAGCCCAGCTAGGATATGCCATTATGCCCACCAGAAGCGGAGAGGGCTTCTGACAAAGCTAAACAAGCTCTGCCCTTGTCATCCCGCAACCATGTGCCTTGGTATTTGCCCATGTGAGCTGGAAGCTTGCACCCACACAGAAACCAGCATTAGATTTTATAGCAGCTTTATTAATAACTGACTAGACTTGGGAGCAAGTGAGATGTCTCTGATAGGTGAATGGATACAGGAAAAATGGTACATCTAGACAAGGGAATATTATTCCGTGCTAACGGAAATGAGCTCCCGATACATGAAACTAAGTCCGAGAAGCCAATTTGCAAGGCCATATACTGCATGACTCCGACTGCAATGCGACCTTCTGCAAAAGGCAGAACTATGTGACAGTAAAACGATCAGTGGTTGTCAGAGGTTAATAAGAGTAAGAGGGATGAGCTGGATGCGGTGATGCACGCCTGCAGTCCCAGTGACCTGGAAAGCTGAGGCAGGAGGATCACAAGTCTAAGGCCAGCCTCAGCCACTAAGTGAAACCCTGTCTCAAATAAAAAAGGGCTGGGGGTGTAGCTCAGTAACAGAGCGTCCCTGGGTTCAATCCCCCATACCAAAATAAAAAAGAGAGAAGAAAGAACTCTCTGTACTTTCTGCTCAATTCTAAAAAATAGTTTAGTAAAAATACATGCTAATGTGAAACAATGATAATTTAAGTCACAACTAACAAATGTTTAATTTCATCATGTTAACGTGTCACCAAACTTAGCATTCATCAAAAGTTCATTAGATTTGATATTTGTAGGTAAGGATTTTTCTTCAGTAGAATTCCTGAATGTGCCTGGAGCCTGCTGAAAAGTTATAATTAATTGTAATCAATATAACCAAATAGATTCAAAAGATAAATTTCTAAAAAAAAAACCTTCAAAATACTGCACATCAAAAATACAGGGGTACCAAGTGTGTTGGTGTACCCCTGTAGTCCCAGCTACACAGGAGGCCAAGGCAGAAGGATGTCTTGAGCCCAGTAGTATGAGGTCAGACTGTCTCTTAAAATAAAAAAGAAAGAAAGCAATTGTAGCTCAGTGGCAGAGTGCCTGCCTCGCATGCACAAGGTCCTTGGTTCAATCCCCAGTGCACACACACACAAAAGTTGCCATTAGTTATCCATAGGTTTCAGCGACCCCAGTCACATGTACCTGAGGCCATTGTACAGATACGACTTCATTCCCCATTTATCACTCTTGCTAGTCCCATAAGGACAACTGGTTTTATTTTCTCAGTTGTGCAATACACACCTGTGCGTAGGTGAAATGGCCCAACCTCGAACCCAGGTGGGGATGCTGAGGAGGACGTGACAGCAATCAGACATCTGGGCCTCTGGGCCACTCAGCCCTCAGAGACTGTGACCCTGAGTGAACCTGACCTCCCGGGTTCTCAGATTTCCCACCAAATACGCCCCTTCCTGGGGTTGTCATGAGGCTCAGGGAAGAAGGGCCCCGGGGAGAGTCAGGAGGACACCCTGCCAAGCACAGCGCGGGTCTGATGGCTGCCTGGAGCAGACCCCCCGAGACCCAGCTCTCCCATCGCCCTTCACCCGCTTCCTAACAAGGAACAGAGATGAGAGGTCTGTTTCCAAACCTCTGAGAAATATGGGGCTCGGGAGCTTTGTGCTAATCAGACTCAAGATAGAAAAGTGGGAGAGCAGGGCAGAGGGGCAGAAGCACAGGCAGGAGTGTGGCTCCAGCACCACTGTTGGCCCCACCTGGCTCTTCTGGTTGGGTGACAGTGTGTTCTGGTGACAATAATGGGGAATGATGAGGCCATCAGGGAATCGGGCTTGAAGGCAGTAGCTGTCGGGCTCCAGAAGAGTCACCGGGTTCAGACTTCCCTTGGCACTGCCAACCCTCATGTCCCAGACCTCCAGCTCTGAGCTGCCTTCCTGGTCCCTCTGTGGGTCACTCCTGGCAGGTGTGTGTGTCAGGAGGCCCCTTTCTGCCTTCCACCTGCCAGGGCAGCAGCAGGCTGCGGCTTCCCCGCCCTTACCTGTGTGGCCATTGTTGATCATGGTCAACTCGTCCCCACGGTCCTCCTGGTAGCCCGTCAGGTTCAGCGCCTTCAAAGCCGGGTTGAAGCGCACCTTATTATGCTGCAGGTCAATGGGCGACTGCCTGTGTCCCCCGCAGGCCGGGTATTCCTGCGGCCAGAGGTCCTCTTCCAGTCCCCCCTCTGAGGCAGGAGAGAATGGGTTCAAGGGACGGAGCCCCCAGCAGCACCTTACCAGGCCAGCTGCCTGGGCCTCCCGAGGGGGACCCCACAGGGAAAGCAGAAACAGACCTCTGCAAGGAGACCTGAGGGGGGGTCCTAAGTCACCTCCAAGGACTTGGTTTTGGGGGGACTTTGAGGCTAACCTCGAACTCTCCTATTGCAACCACCAGCTCTGGACACCCGACTTGGTATTTTAAAAACGTTGACAGTCTTTTCCGCAGAGCCACTTTCCTGCTCCTTTGCGTTATTTGCGACTGATAAACGCACTGGAGGAACTCGGCTGGGATCACTACCTGACTTCGGGAGGGGAGTCTCCTGGTTCCCTCTGGGTGGCGCAGTTCCTTCCAAGCCCCCGGCGGCAGCTCCCTTCTCCCCACGCTATGAGAACCCCACTCTGCCACTTTCCATGTTCCACATCCTTTTATGGGCCTCCAGGATGGTCAGGACCACCTGAGTGACACCCAAGGATTCAGGTCATCTAAGGAAGCATCTGGTTCAAGGGCCTGGCACGGCTCGCTTAAAAACATGTAAAGCCCAGTGTGGTGGCATGTGCTTGTAGTCCCAGATACTCAGGAGCTTGGGTAGTGGAATGGCTGAGGCCAGGAGACCAGTCTGGACAACAACCTCACACACACACACAAACACAAAAAAAAATCAGAGAAAGGAAAGTTGTCTTTTTGGAGATGGTTAATAATCACAGGGAGGAGCCAGGCGCAGTAGTGCACACCTGTAATCACAGAGACGAGGGAGGCTGAGGCAGGAGGACTGCCAGGAGGATTGCATGTTTGCAACTAAGCAAGACCCTGTCTGAAAATGAAAACTGAAAAGGGATAGGGATATAGCTCAGTGCTAGAGCACCCCCGGGCGCACTCTAATCATCATCATCATCATCATGGCCAGAGTAATGAAGACCAGTTGTTATTTCAGATGATTTAGCCCCCCCCCAAAGAAGGTCTTTGTTTCACTCATTTACAATTGAGGATCCAACCTCTCCTTCCCCCTTTAGGGAAGAGTGGTGTGGTTTTGTGTGTAGCTTGTTCTAAAAATGCTGTTCGTGTTGGGGCCTTCATGGTTTGCAATCAATAGAAAAGTCTGTTCTTTACTTCTCTGTTCTTCACTATTTAATAATTCAAAACAATTTTTAAACAATTCTTTCCTAGGGCTGGGATGTAGCTCAGTGGTAAAGCACTCGCCTCACATGCAGGAAACCCTGCGTTCTACCCCCAGCACCAAAAAAGAAAAAATTAAAAAAAAAAACCCACCCCCAAAGCAATTTTTTCCTAGAGGCAAGATGCTGAGATGGAAGCAGAAAACTCTAGCACAGGCTTCTTGAATCCTAATGCTTGGCCCTGGGCTCCTGGCAATACTGGGACAGCCACAAGTATTCCTACACAGCCCTTAAAATCTACTCCCATGCTCACAGAAGCTGGCTGAGCTGGTGGGGGTGGAGGTGACAGATCCCTATCATGGACTCCTCCCTCTTCCTCCACCTCTGAACCATTCCTAGTGCCACCATCAGGTGAATCAGGAAGCCCAGAGTCCTCAAGGCAGGTACTTGGGATCCCCTCTCGAGGTCAGGATGGTGGGTTGGAGCTGCCCTCTGAAGCTCCACTCTATGAGCTCCTCTAGAATGTTCCTGATTCTGTTGTCCTTGTCTCAAACAAAAGGACTCAACATCCCTGAAAGGTCTGACCCTGTCACCGGGGGCAGGTGGACTGTGCAGAGCAGGCTCGTGCCACGTCTGCCTCCTGTGCCAGCAGCAGCTACCCACCTCCCGGGCCCCACTCCCTGGCTCAGTACAGAAAACGGGGTGCAGTCGGGAGGCCTCAGGAGGCCACATGAAGGGGATCCAGTGTCCACAACCCCAAGGACATGGGCTTCCTTTGTTTGGCTCACATGTGGGCCAGAACCTATGCCAGATCCAAGACTTTAAATTTCATATTTTTGATCTTGTTTGGCAGCCTGGAGGCCTTCCCCTACGGTCAAGATGCTCTGAGTGAACTGCGTGTCAGGACACTCCCAGAGGTGGGAGCTCTCAGTAACCTGCAGTGCCCTCTGTGAGGACAGGGGGGTCCTTTCGGAGAACTTCCTCTTCCACTTACACAGACCAATAAAGCACAAGGTTTCACAATCAGAGATGGGAGTGGGCTCTCCGACCCCCCAAGTCCATGGGTGGAAAAGGTTTCAAAGCTCAGAGCCTACAGTGAACCAGGGGTTGCTACCGGGGGAAGTTATTTCCTCTTTTTCTTCAAGGAAGTTTAAGGTCTCTTTGTTCTCCATTCACTGGGAGACAGGAGAAGGCAGCATCTCCTCCACAGTGAGGAGACCCACCAGAGGAACCACCCAGAGGTGGGTGGGCTCCCTTGCATCCAGCCCTGAATTGCCTGGTGTGGCTGCCATCCTCAAGAAGGGGGGACTCCGTTCCTCAGTGTGGGGCGAACCTAGGAAACCCCGCGGGGGTGCCATCTTACCTGAATAGGACCACTCGTGTTGGGCCTGGGCGCCCAGGAGGAGCAGGGACACCAGAGTCACCACAGCCCTCATGACGCTGCAGGTCTGGAAGCAGGACAGATCCTGGGGAAGCTCTTCTTTTAAAGCTCAGAAGCTGTAAATAACAATTTACCACATGCAGCTGGTTGATCCACCCTTTGCTGCACCCATGAAAACAATAACACCCGCCCCACAAAGGCCCTTCTGACCAGGTTCCTTGTGCACACACACCTCATCCCCTCCCCAGGCACTGCCATGTCCAATTAGCCTGTGTTTGGTTGTTCAATGTCCTGACTTGGGAAATTCACTGGAAGGGCACACTGTGCGACCATTGTGGAGGAAGGAACTCTCCCCAGGATGGCCACGGCCATGGCACTGAGCAGCAGGAAGCAGGGGCTTCTCCTAAGCCATGCCACTTCCTCTGCCCTTTCTCCTGGCTTCTGAAGGGGCTGGTTGGGACCTGAACATGTGGCCCGATTCCAATTGGTATTTCCTGGCTGTCACAGAATGGACGTGAGCCACCACTGCAGGTTTATATGACTGTCCTTGGACAGGCTCCTGGGGAAGTGGCCTGGCTCCCCACACGTGAGCAAAGAATGGAGGTCCCCAGCTAGAGGCCTGATGCGCTGACCTCCCCTTAGACCAGCAGCTGGCCCTGAGGCTTGGCTCAGGAGCTAGCCTCACACATGCCTTTGGGCCACCGGCACTTGCAGGAGGGTGAGCATTTCTCGGGGATCCCTTCTGACAGCTGCAGTAGGCTTGGACACACCCAAACCAATCAACTGGATGGATGGCTTGCCCAATCCTCCCACTGCACTTGGCTGGGGAAGGAGGAAGGCTGGCATTCACGCCTGCGGACAGGCCAGCATTTCCCATGCCCTATCTGAGACTGCAAAGGCAAAGGGCAGGCAGGCTTCCTGCAGTGCCCTAGCCACGCTGGCGAGACACAAAAGGTCACAGTGTTCTGGCAAACAGAGCATGGACCCTTCCCCCCCATTCACCTCATGGCTCACTTGTCCTGGAGTCTGAGGGATGCTGGGAAGGCAAAGTGGCAGCGTGCTTCACGAGGGGGCATGGAAGGGAACGTGGGAGCTCCCGAGTGTCTCCAAGGGCCCCCTCTGCCATCTAACTAGGGCTTGTCATTGCTGCAAAGACCCTGCTGAAAACTTAGATCCCTAAAGTTCAAGGGCTGAAGGAATCCCCAAGGAAGCAAGGTCAAGAGCAAGGATTCTGAGTAGACCAGCAGCGTTCGGAGCCAGCTCTGCCACTTAGGAGCAAGTTCCCTACCACTCTGTGCCTCAGTTTCCCACCTTCAGAAGGAGTTGATGTTAGTACCTCCCTCCTGGGGATTCCACTGTGAGTCTGTGCATAGTCCCAAAGCGGAGTCCCGTGTGTGGCAAGTGGCATTATTATCTATTCAGACCCCTTGTTTTATGGACAAAGAAGTGACTGTCACCCTGCGAGTTAGTGAGGGAACAAGAGGTAAAAATGACTTGGCCTCTGGTTCACAGAACTTTGCCACATTGCAGAAATTCAAGACCACTGTGTAGACCCTACAAGTCCCCCTCTGCCCAGGAGCATAAGGATACAATGACCCTTAGGCAAGCCAGGGACCCTTGACATCACACTGGCAGCAAAACACAAACTGAATTTTTTCTTGGGACTCTGCATTGGGAATGGAGAGGGTGGAGGCAATGCAGACAGACCAGCACCCATAGGCGACCACCCACAGGTCACGCAGCAGCAGAAGCCCGCAGATCTGGCTGGGTATGCACATGCCCAGGGAGGGAAAGAGCTCGTGAATACGCTGAGCCACAGCCGTGGGGAAGGCTGCACAGAGAGAGAAACCAAGGGGCCTTGGGAGTCAGAGGAGACGGGACAGTTGCTCCGGGCTTTGCTGCCCCGGGCTTAACACTCTGGGATTCCCTGGAGAGCCCTGATGCTTCTGTGGCCCAGCTGATCCTCACAGTCCCTGCGGGCTACAGCCCCACTGCAACTACCCACCCAGCTGGTCTGAGGGTCTGCCCTGGTTTCTTCATGACTCTGACTCAGGCAAGAGCCTGAACAGGCCACTAACTTGGACAGCGGGCTGATATTGAGGACAGGTGTTAAGGGGGTAATTAAGTTAATAAAGGGAGCAGGTCAGATAGGCTTTTGGAATAGATGAGCCATCTGCTAATGAGGGCACATTAGTAGAGACAAGTTCCCTTCCCTCTTCCGGGCAGCATACTCCCAATGACATGATCCAGACAGAATCAAGTAATGTGAATCTCATTGCCTAACTTCTGACTCACTGTCTTCTTTGACCCCAAAGTTTTCCATCATCTGTGAACATGAAACTTCTTCCTACTGGAATTAATGGGGCACATTGTTTCTTGTGTGCGTGCATGTGTGTGCGCGTGACTTTAAACCCTGAACTTTCTTCTGCCTTCCCCCAGCCACATCCTCATCCTCGGGTGAATGTTATTCTGCACTCCTGTTACCCTGGCACCGGGGTTTGAAGGGCTGTCTGAAAGACTTGACTTGTATTTTATTTCCATCACAACATAAGGTCAGAAGGGAGAAAGAGGCTTCTGTTTGTCCTGGGTTCCACCAGGTGCTCCGTGGCAGGCCTGCGGAAGTGAAGAGCAGAGGGCGGGCAGGAATGGCTATTGCCTACTGGCCAGCCCAGGTGAGCAGGAGGCGCCATCAGCCAGGTGAGCAGGAGGCGCCATCAGCCAGGTGAGCGAAGGCTCAGGCTTGCAAGGGACGGGCACAGGAGAACCGACCTGCTACATGAGAATATGAGTATTTTGACCTAAGCTACTCGGCAGGAGTGCTGGCTCTCTGGAATCCCCAAGAATGAGTCGCCTGCACAAGGGAATTGGCTATGTGGCTCCATCCTGTATGAGCACCAAGATGTTGAATCCACTTTGGGTTAAACCTCGCCTCCTTCCTTAAGTTAATTAAGGGAAATGTTATTAACATTTTCTTAATGGCTAATGTGAATGTCAGTTATTACCAGGTACTGCAAAATATATTAATGTTCCCTGAGCCTATAGCCACATATGGCAGTATTATGTGAAATGACCCCTAAATGTAATGGTTTTTAATTTCTCATCAGATATTGGAGGGGACATATCTAACTGGCTAAGTTATTAAAGAAAGGCACTTTTATGTTCATGGGTAATGTTCCGATTACTACCAGGACGTGACCAATCACAGCAGAAGCCAGACCCAGTGCCATAGCAGGATGTAAGAGCCCTTTGCTCCGCCTGGAGTTGGCCTGTAGCTGGTGGGCTGTGGAGAGACCAGGAGGCCCCCAGGAAGGGCTGGTGGTGGAAGTCGTCATTCATATACTGATTTTTCATCCTTTGCATTTCTAACATAAGCCACCAGCTGTTACCTCTCGGGTTGTCCCTCTGCTGTCCTCTCCTGGGTTCCTACTTGTTCTGTTGACCAGACCCCAGAGTTATAATTACATGTGCAGAGGGAAGGCAGCAGCATTTGCTGTTACTGAAGCACACAAATCCTAAGACTCAGAAGACTTCTGTTTCCTTCCCCTCAGCTATGTCTATGTAAGGGAAGCATCGACATAACAAGTTATCATGTGAAATAAGCTAGCCCCAAATCCTCCAGGACACTCTTGCTTTCTCTCTCTCTCTCCAGTGTCCTGCTGATGAACCCATCTTAGAGAAGATCTCCAGTCTCACATGTCCTCCAAGAATTCAGCACCTGCCACATAGGGGTGTCAACTGGCAGGTGTTATCAGGTGTTATCCACACTTCCTCCCTGCTGGTTGTCAGTGACCCACATGGAAAAACACCCAGTCCAAAACCTGGAGTAAGCCAGGCCTCATGGCACGTGCCTGTAGTCCCAGAGGCTTGGGAGGCTGATGCAGGAGAATCACAAGTTTGAGGCCAGCCTCAGCAACTTAACAAAGCCCTAAGCAACTTTGTGAAACCCTGACTCAAAATAAATTAAAAAAAAAAAAAAAGGTTGGGGATGTGGCTCGGAGGTTAAGCTCCACTGGGGTCAATCTCTGGTACCAAAAATAAACAAACAACAACAAAGATGGAATTAATCTCTTCTCTACTATTTTTTAAATATTTTTTTAGTTGCTAATGGACCTTTTATTTTATTTATTTATATGTGGTGCTGAGGATGGAACCCAGTGCCCCACACATGATAGGCAAGCGTTCTGCCACTGAGTCACAACTCCAGCCCCTCTTCTTAATTTAGGTACAAGCAATATAGGACCCAAATACCTAGAAATATTTTCAGCTCAGTGTTCCATCAACATCTGAGACGCCTCTCCATGCAAACTCACCGCGGGTCCTGTGACTGGGGTTAGATGTTCCACTTGCCTTTCCTGCATCTGTACCATCTGCTTCTGGGAGGAGGCCAGAATCTTGCTTGTATCCCTTTAATGTAGCCCACCCTTGGTACCCCTCAGCAGGCAGGTCCATGCATCTTCCAACTCCACCGTCCACTGGCCAACGCAATCTGAAACTTATGTCGAGTGCCAAGCCTCCCCCGGAGTCTCAGTGACTGCTAACAGATCCCTGCAAACTCAGTGCTTACAACAACATAAATAGTCTTCTTACAGATCTGGAGGCCAGGGGTCTGAAATCAGTCCCACTGGGCTGATCCAGGTGTTTGCAGGCCTCTCTGGAGGCTGGGCGGGGGGGGGGTGGGTGCGGGGTCTGACCCTGGAAGCTTTTGGTGGCCGCCTGCATTCCTTGGCTCACGGCCTCTTCCTCAGTTCACTCCGACCTCTGGTCCCCTTCCCCCCACCTCCCTCTTGTAAGGATCCTTGATCCTCATTTAGGTTCTCTCCAGATGACCCAGGACATTTTCCCCTCTCAGGATCCTTAGCTGCATCCCATCTGCAAGTCTCCTTAGCCTCAGAAGGAAAATTCATGGCTTCCAGGGGGTCGGGACACGGACACTTATTATTGAGCCCACCACCGGGATGCAGGAACCGCAGAGCTCAACTGAACTTTGAGTTGCTGAAAATCGGGTTTAGGCTTCAGAGGACGGAGTAAAAGCTCAGATATGTCAGACACACCAGGGGTGCAGGGGGCTATGTGAGGGGGCTGGGGCTGGGGCTCGGCGGTAGAGCGCTCGTCTAGCACGTGCGAGGCCCTGTGTTCGATCCTCAGCACCACATAAAAATAAATAAATAAAAAAGGTATTGTGTCAACTACAACTAAAAAATAAGTATTAAAAAAGAGAGAGAGAGAGAGAGCAGAGAGTTGGCACAGGCGCCAGCAGGCTCTGTCTCTCCTGAGTGGTGTTTGTCTGTTTTCTTGCAGTTCTGAGGACTGGACACAGGGTCTCGAAGGTGCTAGGCAAGTGCCCACCACTGAGCCACACCCAGCCCTTTCTGAGCTCTTAATGATCCCCATGGTCTGCCCACAGTCGGCTGACTGCACTGGACCAGCCCTGGTCGCCTCAGGAAGGGCCAGGGAGTCAGAGGCCCAAAGTGGTCACTCTGCTGGGAGGGAGTGGCCGACACTGTGGACCGCGTCCCTCCTCATCCAAGCCCTGGGAGTCAGCCTGGAGGGTCACTACAGCATAGAGGGGTGGTGCCATGGAAACCTGCAGCCTGTCCTTTGTGCCCTCACAGACCTCTGGAGCTCCGAGCAGGGAAGAGGACGTAACTGACACACTGAGACCTGAGTCACTCTTGCAGGCAAGCTACTTTTTTTTTTGTACTGGGGATTGAACCCGGGGTGCCTGACCGCTGAGCCTCATCCCCAGCCCTTTTTATTTTTTATTTTGAGACAGAGTCTCACTGAGTTGCTTAGGGCCTCACTAAGTTATTGAGACTGGTCTTGAATCTGTGGTCATCCACAGCTCCCCTGAGGCTTCAGTGACCCACTCCAGGTGGGTCACCCCAAGGTGCTGAGATGACAGGTATGAGCCACTGTGCCTGGCCAGCCTACCTTATTTTAAACCAACCCTTCCATCAGGAAAACTAGAAACACTGACAGTTTTCCTTGATTTCTTTGGAAGCATTCAGGATGGCCGGTGCAGGGGGACGGTATGGGGATAATACATCACAGAGTCGGAGTGGCCCCAGGATTACAAGACTGATTTAACTTTGAAAATCAATGTAACAAAGTAAGAGAAAAAGACATTAAAGGCATTTCAACAATAGAGAAAAATCAAGAGATACAATTCACCACCCAAAAGAGAAAATTAAGATCCACTCATGACTGAAAACAAAATCTCTTCGGAAATAGAGAAAGAATAACTACCACAAAAGCCCACAGCAGACATGCATGCTTAGTGGTGAAACACGAAAGGATCGTCCTGAGACTGGGAAAGAGACTGACACGCGGCTATAATGACATGTTTTACACTTTCCTGGTGATTGAGGCCTGCACAATAAAGGGGAAAGTTTTAGGGATGAGAAAGGAAGCCACAGACTGTGATGCATAACACACGACTGACTTCACAGGGAACCCAAACCGTCAGCCAATGAACCACCGCAGTTAACACGGTCATGGAGCTAGGGTCATGTAGATAAACCAATACACAAAGCACAACTGTGTTGCCTTTTGTTTGTTTTGTACCAGGGATTGAACTCCGGGGCACTCGACCACTGAGCCACATCCCAGCCCTTTTTTTGTATTTTATTTAGAGACGGTCTCACTGGGTTGCTGAGTGGTCACTCTGCTGGGAGGGTGGCCGACATTGTGGACCGCGTCCCTCCTCACCCAAGCCCTGGGAGTCAGCCTGGAGGGTCACTACAGCCTAGAGGGGAAGTGCCATGGAAACCTGGAGCCTGTCCTTTGTGCCCTCACAGACCTCTAGAGGCCACGTGGCTCCGAACAGGGAAAAGAACACGTAACTGACACACTGAAACCTCAATCTGGGGCAGGCTGAAGCCCAGGAGTTAGAGGCCACCCTCCACAACAGAGCAAGACCCCAACTCAAAAAATTAATTCATTAAATTGAAAGTCTATTTTTTAAAATGATATCATTGACAATGGCATCAGAAAGTATCACGTATTCACGAATGACTCTAATAAAAGATTACTGAGAGAAACTAAGACCTCAATAAGTGGGGATAAGCCAGGTGTGGTGGCACACATCTGTAATCCCAGCAGCTCAGGAGGCTGAGGCAGGAGGATCACAGTTGGAGGCCAGCCTCAGCAATTTAGCAAGTCACTAAGCAACTTAGTAAGACCCTGTCTCAAAATGAAAAATCAAAAAGGCTGGGGATGTGGCTCAGTGGTTAAGCACCTCAGAGTTCAATCCCACGTACCAAAATAAATAAATAGTAAATGGGGATATAGGCAAGAGAAAGAAAATATTTAAATGATGTTAAAATTAGAAACTTAAGTTCATCAAAACTCAGTGGTAGAGCACTCACCTAGTATGTGTGAGAACCTGGGTTCAATCCTCAACACCACGAAATCACCAACACACACACACAAACACACACACACAAACACACACACACACAAAGTCAAAGCCCATAGAAGATGTTTTCAGTATACATAACCCACAAAGGACTCCTGTCCAAAATATATAAAGAGCTCTTATAAATAAATAAGAAAAAACATCAAACCTGCTCACGGACAAATAGGCCAAGACTTGCGCTGCTGGGCGGGGGTAGGGGTGGGCAAAAGGACTGTGTAGGTAATAAATGATGGGGCAGATGCCGAGCGGGGGGCTGGTTCAAAAGGAAAGGAAATAAAACGCTAATCCTTCAGGACACTTCCCCTCCAACCTCTCCTCAAGGCTACCTGCCTCCAGGGAGTTGTTCCTCCCAAGAGTTGTACCTCGGGGTGGCTCCTTCTCTGTGCTTGGGCAGACACAGAGAGGCACCTGGAAGGCTTCTTCCCCACCTTTCGGCCACTAGTCTCTAGGCAACGGGAGAAGGGGCCTGAGAACAAAGGGAACTCTAAAGTTCTAGATTCTGTAGAAGGGGCGGGACACCCCCACTCTTTGACACCCAGCTCTGGGCCACCTTCTCCTCTGAGAAGTCTATCTCTGTTCCGTCCCTTAAATAAAACTTTTTGCTCTTTCCGGGGCATTTCTTGGTGCTCCATCCTCACATGGGGGAAACCCTGATTCCCATCGCCCGCATCATGGCCGTACAGAAAAAGAAGAAGGTTCAACATCTTCTTTAACAAGAGGCATGAAAACTGAAACCACAGGCGCTGGGGCGCAGGGGCAGAGCGCTTGCCCAGCATGTGTGAGGCACTGGGTTCGTCTCTCAGCACCGCATGTAAATGAACAAGTAAAATAAAGGTCCATTGACAACAAATATTAAAGAAAAAAACAAATACAGAAACCACCGTGAGATACCACTTGACAGTCACGTGCACTTCGTGGCATAGATTTAAAACTGACAATACTGAACATCAGCAGGATCGCACTCATACCTGTATTTTATTCATTTATTTATGAACTCTCACGCGCTGCCTGGAATGGGTACAGTCCCCTGGAAAACCCTCCGTACGGGAAGCTGAAAATGCAAACCCTAGGCCTGACGGTGGTGTCACAGGCACGCACCCACAGGACCTGGGTGCCAGGTACTCAAACACAAGCGGGGATGTCCCCCGACAGTCCCGCTCATCCCAGCCCCAAGTCAGAAACGTGGGAGTGTCCACAGCATCAAGGGATAAACTCGTGGCCGTCCATTCATCCTAATGTATTTACCCAAAGTTACCCAAAGTGGACAAAACGGACCTCCCTGAGAGCTGGCCATGATTTGACCCAGGTGACAGTCAGCCAGGGGCACCTGAGATGACTTCATAAATAGCCCGTTTATTAGATGTGAAATTTCCAACAGGTGAACTTGGACTAAGCAGTTAACGGAGGCACACGCTGTAATTCCAGCAGCTTGGGAAGCTGAAACAGGTGAATGTCAAGTTTAAGACCAGCCTGGGCAACTTAGGGAGCCTCCCTGTCTCAAATGCAAAAAAAGATAAAAAGGACTGGGGATGTGGGGGTAAAGCACCCTGGGTTAAACCCCCAGTACCAAAAAAAAAAAAAAGAAAAAAAAGCTAATGGGGCTGGGGATATAGCTCCCGGCAGAGCGCTCGTCTAGCTTGCACGAACCCTGCGTCCCATCAAAAAATACGTGAGTGCTACAGGGATGCACCCTATGCTGAGGACTAACCTTGATCCCATGATCTCAGGTACGTGAGGTACCTGAGAGCAAACAGAGTCAGCAGGTAGACTAGCAGTCACCAGGGGCTGGGGAGGGAGGAAATGGGGATTGTCTTTTTTTTTTTTAGTTGTAGTTGATCACAATACCTTTATTTTATGTATTTTTTTAATTAATTTTTTTTATTGGTTGTTCAAAACATTACAAAGCTCATGATATATCATCTTTCATACATTTGACTCAATTGGGTTATGAACTCCCATTTTTACCCCAAATACAAATTGCAGAATCATATCGGTTACACACTCACATTTTTACATAATGGCATATTAGTGACTGTTGTATTCTACTACTTTTCCTATCCCCTACTATCCCCCCTCCCCTCCCCTCCCATCTTCCCTCTCTACCTCATCTGCTGTTGTTCAATTCTCTCCCTTGTTTCCCCCCCCTTTCCCCTCACAACCTCTTATATGTAATTTTGTGTAACATTGAGGGTCTTGTATTTATTTTTATGTGGAGCTGAGGATCGAACCCAGGGCCTCACATGTGCCAGGCAGGTGTTCTACCACTGATGTACAACCCCCGTCCCGAGAGTTGTCTTTTAATGGATACTGAGTTTCAGTAGGGAAAGTTCTGGAGCAGACAGTGACCAGGGTTGTCCAACACTGTGACCGTCCCAAACATGACTGAACTGTGGTCTTCAAAACAGTTAAGATGGTGAATTTAATGTTGTGTACATTTTTCCACAATAAAAAGGTTCATAATGAAAGATTCTTTGTCCATGGATTTGAAAGCTTAGGTCAAATGGACAAATTCCTCCAAGAATATAACAACAAAGCTCCGGGAGAGACGACCAGAATAATCCTGTAAGTATTACGGAAATTGAACCAACGGCAGAAAAATATTCTCAGGGGTCAAAAACAAGGCCATGACGTATTCCAGATGAGTTTTCCAAAACATTTAAAAAACAGATAATTCCAAACTTTCACAAAGCGTGGCCCAGACAGGGCTGGGTAAACCACAGCTGTGGCCCCGGTGGCCAGCCTGTCCTGTTACGCCTCGTCTGAGGCTGCCCCGGGCTGAGGCTGCACCCAGCATCACGGCAGAGCCCCGCGTACTTACCCTCTTGCCCTGTGCAGGAGAAGTTTGCCCAGAGAAGTCTCCAGCTCTCTGACGGGAACAGAGGGAAGCAGAAAGCCAGTGCCTCTCATGAACAAAGTGAATGAACGAATGATCTCCGTAAGACTTCCAGCCTATCTTTGTTCCCTTATATGAATGTCACCTTGTTATTGATCAGTCAGTTATTGATCAATTTATTTAACCACTTACTCATATTCCTGTCATTTTTACCTTTTATTTAGATACAAGCTCTCAGTGAGTTTCTTGGGGCCTCACTAAGTTGCTGAGGCTGGCTTTGAAATTGCAATTCTCCTGCCTCAGCCTCCCAAGCTGCTAAGATTATAGGCGTGTGCCACTGCACCCAGCCAGCCTTGCTTTCTTGGGGAAAAAAAAAAAGCGGGGAGACTAGGAGTGCTTAACAACAACACTTCTTCTCCCTTCTTCGGCCTCAAAATCGGGGCTGATGCCTGGAGCTATCTTGAGACCATGAGGATAAAAAGCCAGCATGCTAAGGACGGCGCAGCAAAATGAAAGAAAGACCTGAGGCACGCAAAGGCTGGGCTGGGGCTATGGCTCCGTAGCGCAGAGCATGTATGTATGTATGAGGACCTGGGTTCCATCCTTAGCACAGCGTAAAAGCACATAAGTAAAATAAAATAGCTATTTTTAAAAAGTCTTCACGGAGCAGTTGAAGCAATGACAGCAACAGCTAGCAGACATCTAAGAAGAAGGAGAAAGACAAACCTCTTTTATTAAATCACTGGTTCCCTGGTCATTGGATGTTTGGCTACTTGCGTCTGAAAGCATTCCTAAGTGACACGTCCACAGATAGACAGTGTTTCCATCACCTTTGAAGCAGCTATGCTCTGGCCAGAGGAAACAAATATTAAAAATAGCTGTCTCTAGGGGCTGGGTGGTGCTCAGTGTAGAGCACTTGCCTCGCAGGTGTGAGCACTGGGTTCAATTCTCAGCACCACATATAAATAAATGAATAAAATAAAGATCGATCAGCACTAAAAAAAATATTTTTTTAAAAATAGCTGTCTCCAAATCTGTGAGCTACATAAACACCTTTACCAAAAATAAATAAATAACAATAATTGAGTATTTGAGGGAGTGATGAGTAGATTAAGGAAATGGAGCAGGGACAGAGGCGGGCTGGGAGGGGGAGAAGAGGGTGCCGGGGGTCAGGGAAGGCCTCTTGGAGGTGACACCTGAGCCGAGGCCTGACCGAGAAGGAGCCAGGCAAAGAGTGGAGGGAAGAGCGGTTCCTGCAGAGCCGAGGCAAAGCCCCGGAGGGAGACAGCAACCGTGGGTGAGGCCCCAGGCCCAACCGTGACGGGCGCTGTCGGGTCTGTCTTCCCGACTCCCTGTTCTCCCTCCAGAGCTGCAGCCTGCTGCAAGCCCCGGGCTCTCCTGCAGGCACAGCTGCGCGGGCTTCTGCCTGGCCCCTCGCGTCCATTCTCCAGGAGGCCAAGTCACAAGCCACTCCTGCCACTCCTGTTCAAAGCCACCCAAAGGCTGGACTTGGGCTCAGGGAAGCTGAGCCCTCACCCTGGCTTCACGGCCCTGCAGCACCAGCCTGTCTCTCTACAGCACCCTGCCCGCCAGTCTGCCCGCCTCTCACAGGGCCCCAGGGGTGCCGACCGCTGGCTCCTCATCCCACTGAGTGCCCGGCTCAATCCATGATGTCTTTTGAGAGACGCTTTCTGGGAGGAACCACCCCATCTGCAACATCAATGGTCTTCCAATTTCTTGCAGTATTATAATTTTCAAGGATGGTCAAGTCTTCTGAGTCTCTGGTGTGGTGTGGTATGGTGTGGTGTGGTGTGTGTGTGTGTGTGTGTGTTCCTGGGGACTGAATCCAGGGCCTCACACAGGCTAGGCAAGTGCTCCACCACTGAGCCCCAGCCCCAGCCCTGAGCTTCTGACCTTTTTCTATGTTAGAAGTTATTCGCATCAGGGAGGGGAGACATTGGGTGCATTCTCAAAATAGAAGCACCCCCCTTTGACTAGTGGTCTTGCTGGATTCTGTGGATTCTTGCTGTAACCCACCTAGTGTTGAACCCTTTGTGGGATTAAGAGCATTTTTTTTTTGAGAGAGAGAGAGAGAGAATTTATTTATTTATTTATTTATTTATTTAGATAGTTATTGGCAGACACAACATCTTTGTTTGTATGTGGTGCTGAGGATCAAACCCAGGCCGCATGCATGCCAGGCGAGCGCGCTAGCACTTGAGCCACATCCCCAGCCCTTAAGAGCATTTTTTAAAGGTCGTATCTGAGTTTGTGGATTTCTTTTTTACAGTAAAGGGGATTGACCCCAGGGGTCCTTTATCACTGAGCTACACCCCAAGCCCTTCTTATTTTTTTTATTTTGAGACAGGGTCTCACTAAATTTCCCAGGCTGGCCTTGAACTTGGGATTCTCCTGCTTCAGTTTCCCAAGCCTCTGGGGTTACAGGTGTGCACCACTACACCTAGCTCTGAAAACTTCTTCTTTTTCCAGCCTCCTGACTCCCATTTCCCTAAGTCCAGACTCCAGCACTTCCAAATTCATGGATCTGGATAAGCTTTTACACAATCCTTATAACTGACAAACCAACCCACCTTTTAGTGTAAATGACCCTAGCATCCTGGCAAATGTTAGATCTACCCTATCAAGGTCAAGGTTTCTTCTGACCTCACTGACTTTCCTTCCTAATTAAAAAAAAAAAAAAGTGCTGGGTGTGGTGGTGCACACCTGTAATCCCAGCATCTTGGGAGGCTGAGGCAGGAGGATCAAAAGTTCAAAGCCAGCCTCAGCATATTAGTGAGGCCCTAAGCAATTTGGGGACACCCTGTCTCAAAATAAAATAAAAAAGGGCTGGGGTTGTGGCTCAGTGGTTAAGTGCACCTGGGCTAAGTCCCTGGTACAAAAAAAAAGAAAGAGAGAGAGAAAGAGATCAGCCTCACACAATGGCTGTGCACCTATTGTCCCAGATCCTTGAGAGACTGAGGCAGAAAGAACCCTTGAGACCAGGAGTTCCAGACCAGGCTGCGCTACCCAGCAAGACCCTGTCTCAAAAAGAAAGAGAGGGGGCCGGACTTGTAGCTCAGTGGTAGAGCACTTGCCTCACAAGTGTGAGGCACTGGGTTGATCCTAGCACCACATAAAAAACAAATAAAAGCATTGAGTCCATACAACTAAAAAAAAAACATAAAAAAAAGAGAGAGAAGAAGAAGAGAAAACATGAAGAAAGAAAGAAAATGTTAACGATGTTATTAACATGGACAATTCCCCCCAGCCAAGAATATTTGCAAGTGCTGGTTTGCACAGGCCTCCCTGGGCTACCCCAGCACAGAGGGAACCAAGAGCACTTTTATCCGTGAGAAAATACTGACCGGGGCTGGGGATGTGGCTCAAGTGGTAGCGCGCTCGCCTGGCATGCGTGCGGCCCGGGTTCGATCCTCAGCACCACATACAAACAAAGATGTTGTGTCCGCCGAAAACTAAAAAATAAATATTCAAAAATTCAAAAAAAGAAAATACTGACCCCCAAAACCTCTGGGGTTACAGGTGTGCACCACTACACCTGGCTCTGAAAACTTCCACAATCATACAAGTCTAAAGCGGCCTGACTGTATTCAGGACAACTTATAAGGAAGCTGCTCTCCAATGATATTAAAAGTCAGTCTTCGAGGAATAAGAGAGTGACAAAGGACACCCGTCTCAATTCTCCAGGTGAGTGGAGCCTGGCACATCTGAGGCCAAAGAGCCCCAGGTCATCCCTGTCTTGGTCAGAATCCTTGAGAAGGACCCCAAGAGCACCTTATTTTAGATTTTTTTTTCCCCATAATCACTGCTGCTCCACTGAAATATTCTGGAAAACAAAAAAAAGCAAGGGCTGTACTTTTGCTCGTCTGTAATTGTCTGCACTGTCTGCATGTCATGCTTCCAAAAACCAAGCCCCTTTCCATCAGCTCATCAGGAGTGGAGTGCCCTCTGCTGTCACCAGGAGGGCCACTTCCTTGATCATCAAAGCCCTTTCCTCCAAGCGGACAGTTCGGCCTGAAGCTCACATTGTGTGCTCACGACATCCAGTGGTCAGAAGACACATGTGCAGATCGGTTTAGTTTTGAGTTGGGATTTTTTTTTTTTTTTTTTTTTTTTTTTTTTTAGAACTGGGAATCAAACCCAGGGCCTCTCACAGGCTGAGCAAGCGCCCTACCATGGAGCTATAGCCCCTTGTTTTTTAGTTTCCTACAAGAGCCAGGGGGCGATTGCAGACAGCTGGTCTGTAGAGGTTCCAGGGACGGGAAGACAAGGGCCCCACAGGAAAGAGGAATGATCCGGAGACGCTGCTACGATGCCAAGGGCACCTGAGGCTGGCCCAGGAGCCCTAGCTGATGACAGAGGATGCCCGGAAAGGTTGCTGGGATGAGTAAGAAATCTCCTCTCTCAGGCCATCAAATGTTCATTTATAGAGAAAGCCATTAAAAAGAAGTTTAATTGGGCTGGGAGTGTGGCTCAGTGGTAGAGTGCTCGCCTAGCACAGGCGGGACCCAAGTTGGATCCTCAGCACCACATAAATAAATAAATAAATAAAGGCATGGTGTTGTGTCCATCTACACCTAAAAAATATTTAAAAAAAAAAAAAAAAAGTTGTTTAATTGGTGCTGGGGGCTCATTGTTTTTAAAAGTAACATGAAGACTGGAGGTGCAGCTCAGTCCAACGTGCCTTCCCTGGAGATTCACTTTACATGCACAAGGACTTGAGTTCCGTCCCCAGCACACCAAAAAAACTGTTGTTGTTCTTGTTGTTTTTAAGTGAAATTAGCATAAAATAACATTAACTTTCTTTTTGTTTGGTACTGGGGATTGAACTCAGGGATGCTTTGTCATTGAGCCACATCCCCAGCCTTTTTATATTTTACTTAGAAACAGGGTCTTGCCAAGTTGCTTAGGGCCTTGCTAAGTTGCTGTGGCTGGCCCCAAACTTGCAATCCTCCTGTCTTAACCTCTCCAGCCACTTGGATTACAGGTGTGCCCCAAAACACCTGGATGACATTCACCTTTTCAAAGAGTCCAATCCCAAGGGCGTTATACGAAGCATCATATACACTCTTCTATGTTCCAAAGGAACAGGCTGCCTTGACTCTCATCCTGGACACCAGAGGTCTATGCTTACGCGGCCTTCCCTTCCTCCATGGCTTACTCTCCCTGCCACCTCCCTCTTGGTTTTTAGAAATCATTCTCCAAATAAAACTCTGGGACCCATGTCTGTATTATGCTCTGCTTTGGGAACCCAAAATAAGGCAAAGGCAATGCCATTCTAATAGGAAAGAGAAGAGATGCAAGAAACGAAGACAAACAGGTGATCTCCATCTTCCCAGACAAAGAACCAGGGGCGGAGGTAGAGAATAGAAGAGCAGAAAACGGAAAAGTGGGAGTTGACACCGCTGCTCTTCCACCCATTGCTTTCTCCCCAGTTACTCATGTTGCCTCTGGATTCTTGTGCTATATTTCAAATAATTCAAAATTAAAATTTTAAAAATTAAAAGTGAAATTTAAAAAAGAGAGTACAATTTAGGGGTTGGGGTTTGGCTCAGGAGCAGAGAGCTTGCCTGGCAGCAAGTCCCTGAGTTCGGTCTCTGTACCATTCAGAGTCGTTTAGTACATTCACAAATGTTGCACCACCGCCATCTAATTCTAAGATATTTTCACCACCCCAAAAGATAAATTAGCAACCAATAACCCATCAGTGGTATTCCTAGTCCCGCCTCCTCCAGCACCTGACAGCCGCCAATCTGCCTTCCCTGCAGATTCACTTGCTCTGCCGGGTTCACATACATGGAATCCCACAACCTGTGGCCTTGACCTCTGGCTCCTTTCACTTAGCTTCATGTTTTTGAGGTTCAAACACATTGTATCATTTTTCATTCCTCTGCTTTGGATGGCTGGGTAATACTCTCTGGTATGTATCCTCAAAGGACAAAATTATAACAATCTAATTCAATGATCTTAATTGGCTTTGTTTTCTATCCTAGAACTGGTCAAAACTTCCTTCCATAGGAATAGAATAAGCATTCTGATGGGCCACTTCCTTTTTAGGAAATCTAAAAATCTGTCCCTGTTCTTTAGAAAGTTAAGCACCAGGTGCGCTGGCACACGCCTGTAACACGGCCACTAAGGAGACAGACCTGGAGATCAGTGTGGACAACCTAGCCAGGACCTGTATCTAAAGAGGAATAAAAAGGGCTGGGGGGACTGGGGATGTGGCTCAATCGGCAGTGCGCCCGCCTGGCATGGGTGCAGCCCGGGTTCGATCCTCAGCACTACATACAAACGAAGATGTGTCCGCCGAAAACTGAAAAATAAATATTGAAAATTCTCTCTCTCTCTCTCTCTCTCTCTCTTAAAAAAAAAAGGGCTGGGGACACAGCCCAGTGGTGGAGCACCCCTGAGTTAATCCCCAGCACAGCCCCCCAAAACATTAAGCACAGAATGACCCTATGACCCAGTGATTCGGCTTCCAGGTACGCACGTCCAAGAATTGAAAACTGGACTCAAATAAATACTGGTACATTAGTTGTCATGTTGACACTATTCTCAGTAGTCAAAGGTGAAAACTGCCCAAATATCCATCAAGAGATAAATAACCAAAATATGGTACTAGACTGTTGGTGGGGGGGTGTTTCATTTTGGCTTTGCTTTTTTTTTTTTTTTTTTTTTTTTTTGAGACGGGTCTCACTGTGATGCCCAGGCTGGTCTCCAGCGCCTGGGCTCCAATGACCCTCTCTCCTCGGTCTTCCAGCCTTCCTAGTAGCAGAGACCACAGGTGGTTCGCCGTCATGCCTGGTTCATCCTGTTAACTGAAGATTGCAGAAGGCCATTATTTTGGACTTAATTCCTGCACTAGGCCCCAACAGATTAAGCTAAAAATCAAAATGGAGTCACTCGCGCTAAACTGACACATCACCAAGCTAAAACTAAGCAGTCTATCTTACCAAGAAGTCAGGATTAGCCAAGCATGGTGGTACAATCCTGTAATCCCAGCAGCTCTGGAGGCTGAAGCAGGAGATCACAAGTTTGGGGCCAGCCTCAGCAATTTAGCAAGACCCTGTCTCAAATTTTTAAAAATGAGAATGAAGGCCCCTTGGGTTCAATCTTTAACACAAAACAACAACAAAAAATAAAACCTCAGCAACTTGTTTAGACTAGAAACAAATTTCTCCAAATTAACAGTTGATTTTTTTCTTCTTCTTTTTTTGAGCACTTCATTCCTGTGCTCTGACTAGGTAGCCTGTCCTAGAAATACCCCTGGGAATGAATGCAGACAGAAAAGATAAAAGAACCCATTCAGGGGAAAGTTAATCTGCCTAAAGATTCCCTATTGACATTTGTTTAGCTTGAGTGACAGCTTAGAAAACAGAAATTCTGGTTCCAAATCTGTGGAATGATCTTTGTCATAACACTCTATTTGAGAATCGCCTCCAAACCTAAAATGAAACTGGACAGCCAATGTGAGTTAATTAAGCTGAAAAGAACTCTCAAAACAACGATTTCTCTGATGTGCTTTTACTCAAACCTTCCAGGTCACTAATTTGTCATGTTTTCTTTAAAAAAAAGAAAATAATGAGGGAGAATATTTGGTGCCCTCTACAGTAAAAATCCTTGATTTGGCTCCAGTGAAGAAGGAAATGCTTGGTGTGAATCAATGTTCTAGAAAACTTGAGCTAACCCCCTGAACCCCGCCCCCCTCATTATGAATGCATTAACCATTTTGGACAAAGCTTTCTAAAGCTGAGGGCTGCATCCCCTGCCTTCCTAAACAGAAAATCTGGAACTTGGTTGTGAACAGTGTTGGGACCAAGGTTGCACTACCTCACAGTGGTCTTCTCAGGATGGGGGCTGGAGAGGGGCGTCAGCTTGCTGAAGGGGGAGGGCAGAACCCTGGAGGGTCTGCAGCCCACAGTGGCCCCCTTTACCTCCACTCATCCCCAGATGGTCTGTTAACCAGCACAGCAAGAGCTAAGACCCCCTTTCCATGGATGAAATGGGTGGTGCTCAAGCCTCTAGATGCTCCTGTCCTCGTAAAAGCAGGCGACGAGCCCAGTGAGCCCTGTCCCTAGTTGTAATTTTCAAGTAGTCTTGTTTTTTAGAGTAACATGAAGGCTGGAGGTACGGCTCAGTGTGGAGAACTGACCTGGGCCTGAGTTTAATCCCCAAGCCAAAGACAAAGCAAAAACATAAAATGTGAAGAGAAACAAAGGAGCCCAGTGTGGTGGTCCCAGTTCTCAGGAGGTCGAGGCAGGAGGATGACCTGAGCCCAGGCATTCCCCGGGCAACCTAAGGGGACCCCAGGTCAAAAACAACAACAAAAAGATGGAATTATCTGAATAGTAAATGCTATCCAATTCAATTTACTTTAAATACTACCCTTCTAATAGTCAACTGATATTTTAAAATATAAGAGAAGCTGGGGATGAAGCTCAATGGTAGACTTTGAGCCTAGCATGGTTCAACCCCCAGCATCACAAAAAAAGAAAAAGGTTTGTGAAAATTATTGAGATCTTTTATATTCTTGTTTTTTTTATTGAAGTAAGCCTTGGAAACCCAGTATGGATTTTTCATATTCCAGCCCCAATAGCACTGTGCTTGGAACTTTAAAGCCATTTTCTATCTCTAATCCTTACAACAACCCTGAAAAGTAGGGCATTTTGGACCCATTTTACAGATGAGCAACCTCAGGCTTGTAAGTATTAAGTGACCTTCTGGAGCAACGTGAAGTAACTGGAGTGGTGGATGATGCCCTGCTGGCTCAAGGGCAGCCCCGGCCCATTACTCTCTGAAGCACGGATGCCAAGTGCCAGGGGCCAGGGCTTCCCTGCAGGATGAGCATCAGCTGCAGCCACAGTGGAATCAGCTTCTCCCTCTGCCCAGCCCTCCCCACTGGCTTGGGCGTCTCCCGCTCCCCCAAACCACCTCTCCCCCAGAGCACCTCTGCAGTGTGTTCCAGGGAACCCAGGACACTCGGGCTCAACACAGCCCCAAGCCTTGCTTAGGGACTTCTCCCTCCACGTGGGGAAGCCTCTGCAGTCTGCAACACTGTGTCCCTTCCAGGTCAGGGACAGAGCAGGAGAGGAACTTCTCCCTCCTGTGGGGAAGCCTCTGCAGTCTGCAACACTGTCTCCCTTCCAGGTCAGAGACAGAGCAGCAGAGGCACATGGTCTGAGAAAATCCAAAGAGGTGCTTCTCACTGAGAAACCTGTCTCACCCCACGTGTTTGCCAAGGACAATTGGCTCATACTGATGACCCTTGACAATACAGCTCACTAGGAAAACAAACTGAGAATCGAGTTAGCTGCATTTTCAAAAAATACACACACAAAGTGACTCATAAGAATAACACTGGGGTGACATCCAAAAGGAAGAGGGTCTGTACCCCAGGTGGGAGAAACCCCACAAACAGAAATATGGCTTATCAGGGATTTCTTCCTGAGACATAAGGGGCAACAAAGGAGTACGGAGGCTGGGAACAATGTGCTTTTCCTCCCTTCTCAGGCTGCCTGGCCCAGCACCTGGCATTCACATCTCCAGGTTCCATATTTCTGGGTAGTGACAAAATTGAGGTCATCTTATCTCATGCCTGGCGACCAGTTCTTTCCATGAAGTTAGAGACACGTGGATTAGTGTCAGGACTCCTCTCTTGGGCAGAGCTCTGTACTTTTCAGCCCATGCTTTGTGTTTGGACACTGCAACCCTCGACGCCAAGCTCGGCCCAGAGCCAGACCTGTCTTCTCTTCAGTCTCCTTGGCCTGACTGTGCTTCCCAGAGTCTCCTGCTGGGAAGATGGAGTGACTGATCACTTCGGACCTCTCTGGAAGGCCCATCAACTCTTCCACGGAAGCCTCCTGAGGCAGTTTGCATCCTGATTCTTTGAATCCCTCATTCCAAAATCTGTGCCTTACTGTGTCCACCAATCCTGGGCTGCTGTATCATGGGTCTGACCCAATTGTAACCAAGTCTCCACACTGAAAGACATGCCTTAAATCAAACTTCCTAAGTTCAGTAAACTCAGATCTCTCTTTCCAACTGGGCACTAGAATTTTAGTAATGCTGTAGTGGAAATCAAACCCAGGACCTTGTGCATGTGGTCTATCACTGAGCCGCATCCCCAGTCCCTTAGACGACATCTTTTATTTTTGTTTTTTGTTTTTTAGTACTGTGGTTGAATGGGGTGGGGGTGGGGAGTACTTTACCACTAAGTTATATCCCCAGCCCTTTTCATTTTGAGACAGGCTAAATTACTGAGGCTGGCCTTGAACTTGTGATCCTCCTGTCTCAGCCTCCTGAGTGGTTAGCATTACAGGTGTGCATTACCGCACCTGGCCTCTTAGACACTGAATTGCTAAGCACCTTGCCGTTGCTGTGGCTAATTGTGTGTATTCCTCTGGTGCCATCTCAGGGCTGATAAAGGTCTAGAATTTTCTCTGGGGACTAACTCTTGTCCCTCCTGGTTGAGAGGAGAGGGGAACAGCTTTACAGATTTATGTCCTGCTTCTCAGTTGCTTTCCCTTCAAAATAATCCTTACACCTTAGTGGCATGTTATGAGGTGCTCTGTTCTGTTACCCTTGATGATATCTGCAGCATTGGCCATGCCTATAATTCCAGTGGCTCAGGAGGCTGAGGTAGGAGGATCAAAGTTCAAGGCCAACCTCAGCAACTAAAAATGAATAAATGAATAAGATAAAAAGGACTTGGGATGTTCTTCAATGGTAAAGCCCCCTGGGTTCAATTCCCACACTGCAGAAGAAGGAAAAGCTTTGTCTCCTGAGCAGATGGTATTGGTGAGATTTGGAGCATGCGTTTTGAACAGATTTGTTTGTTTGTTTGTTTTCTTGGAAGAGGGCATATACTAATTTGATTTAAAGGTGTCCAGAAGGAGGCAGCCTGGGTCTGTGCCGGCTCCAGGAGCTTTTCAGGCGGGAAAGCTTCTTGGAGCTCTCTGGGACCCTGAATGAGCTACACCTCCTGTGGTTGAAGATTGCACAGTCACATTCCAATCAGGTGCCCATCTTCTGTTTACAAAGAGTTCCTGGGTGGACAGATTCTTTCCATGCATGACCGCGTCTGAGTTGTTGCTCCCAGTTTAACACATGGGGCCACTGTGGTACGGGAGTCGGAGTCCCACATCATCTGTCCAGGCCTGGGTCATTCCCTGCCAACAAGCATCAAAGAGCTGCTGCACCAAGGGTGGCCCAGCGCCAGGGGACCCCCATAGAGGAGGAACAGGAGGGCAATAAGAGCTCAGCCAGGACACCTGGGCACAGGTGAGCAGGGTCAGGGTTAGGGTTAGAGAGAAGAAAAAAATGATATCCAGGTGGTCGGCGCAGCTCCGTTGATAAAAACCAAAACATGGGACCAAGCCACTTTAAAAGGGGAGCCCAGCCACGGAAGTTCAAAAGGGCTCATCTGAGCAGACAGCGGTGGTTACGAATCAGGCAGCCCAAAGAAGATACATCTGTGTACCTGTCTGTCTGTCCGTCTGTGAGCTCAGTGGTAAAGTGCCCCTGGGTCCAGTTCCCGGTACCAAAATTAGAAAAAAAGAAAATAGGGGCTGGGGATGTGGCTCAACGCGTGTGGCCCTGTTCGATCCTCAGCACCACATACAAACAAAGATGTTGTGTCCGCCGAAAACTAAAAATAAATAAATAAATATTAAAAATTCTCTCTCTCTCTCTCTCTCTCTCTCTCTTTAAAAAATATATATATATTCAATTTCAAGTACCACATTCCTAGTTAAGGGCTAGGTTAGTGGTTTCTGTTTCTTTGTTTTGTTTTGTTTTGTTTTGTTTTGGGTCCTGGGGGTTGAACCCGGAGGCACTCTGCACTAAGCTGCATATCCAGCCCTTTTTATTTTTTCCTTTTAGATGAAGTCTTGCTAAATGCTGGGATTCCAGGCATGTGCCACCATGCCCAACTAGATCAGCAGTTTCTGATTGACTGAAGTTAGAGTTCACGTGGAGTCGGGCTTCGGCCTGCTTATGTTGCAACCCACAGCTCTGGAGCCACCTCAGTGTGAGGGCCTCCCAATTAATGCTTATTACGTGTTTTCTTTTTCCTTTTTTTTTCAGGTGCTGGGGATCAACCTAGGTCTTAGCATGCTAAGCACATGCTCTACTGCTGAGCTGCACCCTCAGCCCCCCAACTAATTCTTTTTAACAACTAAAAACATGAAGTTGGATAATTCTTCCAGCAGGGCCCTGTGTGTTATAAAACAAGTCAGAAATACACACAGTAGTTGAATGAATCTCCAAAACAGAATGGAGGCAGCAATGAGGCGACACACTGAGAAGAAAGCAGAGCTTCTCATTCCACCTCTACAAAGTTCAAAGACACACAGGCTGCACAGGACCCGAGGGCAGGACAAGCACTGATATCTGTCCCTTGCTGTAAGGGTCTCGGCCTGGAACCTGGCAAGGAGTAAAGATAAGAAATCTTTCCTCCCCCGCAGCCCAATGGATAGGGTTGTCTTTATGTGGAATGTTTGCAATCCCAGACCTTCCCTTCAGGTAAGTGTTATGTCCTCCACGCTGGGACTGTCTGTTCCCACAGCAAGTGAGATTGGATGGAATGGGGAGACCCCTCAACCTGCCCCAGGACGTCTGCACTGCTCACAGGCCATGGAGGCAGTGGAGACAGCATGAAAATATCCCAGGACTCTTGGCCCCTCACTAGCCACACTGCTCCCCACCAGGAGAAAGGACCCCTCTCTTTCCTGCAGCACCCTCCTGGGAAAGGAATCCTGGCTAAAGGAATCCAAATGGGATTAAGTGGCCCAGACTCTAATAGGAATCCTTCCCAGCGCCCACTCCAGAGCAGCAGGCAGGCAGTTCTGTGCTGCTTGACTTTATTGTTAAAATCATGCCAGAGCCCTACAGGAAGTTTGGGAAGTAGGTGGGAGGTGGGGCAGGCGGAACGTCCACCTCCTAGATATCATTTTCCAGACCACTAGTTTGTTTTTAAACTATATTATACAAGACATAAATACTTGGGGCTGGGGTTGTGGCTCAGTGCTAGAGGGCTTGCCTAACGTGTAAGGCACTGGGTTTGATCCTCAGCACCAAATAAAAATAAAAGAAGATTAAAAAAAATAATAAATCTTAAAAAAAAAGACATAAACACTAATGACATGAAAATATATCCAGGGTATATTTTAAAATGGGAAACAACAACAACAACAACAGGAGCTGTGGATATGGCCCAGTGGGAGAGCCCTTGCCTATCATGCATAAGGCCTTGGGTTCCATCCACAGCACTGCAAAAAGAAAGAAAGAAAAAACGCAACATCGTTCCAATTCTAAGTTTAAACCCACAACAAGTGGAAACACATGTCCATGCAAACACTTTGACGTGAGCCAGGCACAGTGCGCACACCTGTGATCCCAGCTACTACAGGAGGATCACAAGTTTGAGGCCAGCCTCAGCAACTTAGTAAGGCTCCATGTCAAAAAACAAATTTTTTTTTTTAAATCTGGGGATGTAGCTCAGTGGTAGAGCACCCCTGGGTTCAGGGTTCAGTTCCCAGAACTGAAGAAAATAAAGAAACATGCGTGAATGTTCGTGGCAATACTATTTACGATAGCCCCACACACACAACGGAAACGACTCGAATGTCCACCAACTGATGAATGGATAAATAAAACATGATACATTCTTGTAAGAAAATATTATTCAACAATAAAAACAGGGGCTGGGGATGTGGCTCAAGTGGTAGCGCGCTCGCCTGGCATGTGTGCGGCCCAGGTTCGATCCTCAGCACCACATACAAACAAAAATGTTGTGTCCGCCAAAAACTAAAAAATAAATATTAAAATTCTCTCTCTCTCTCTCTCTCTCTCTCTCTCTCTCTCTCTCTCTCTCTCTCTCTCTCTCTCTTTAAAAAAAATAAAAATAAAAACAAATTAAGTACTGATAGATGACGCATCATAGATGAGCCGAGAAAATAGGACGGTACATGAAAGAAGATAGACACGTGCTGTGTGATGCAATTTATATAAAATATCCAGAAGAGGCAAGTTTTGACTCTGTAGAAAAATAAAATCCATTAGTGGTGGCAGAGGGCAGGAGACTGGAGAGAATGGGGATTGACTGCTAATAGGCAGGGATTTCTTTAGAGAGGACAAAGGCACTGACCGCAGGTGTGGATCGGGTTGTATGGCCCGTGAATACACCAATAATGTTGAATAGACGCTTTAAACAGGTGAATTGCACATTGAATTATATCTCAAAAAAACTTTTCTTTGTTTGCTTGTTTTTTCTTTTTTAAGATGAGACAGTTGGGTGTGGTGGTGCACTCCAGTAATCCCAGCCCTCTTTTTTGGTGACATAGGGTCTCCATCCTTTGCCCAGGCTAGCCCTGAATTCCTGGCCTTAGCCTCCAAAGTTACCAGGACTGCCGGCTGACCGCTGTTTTGTTCTTATTGTTTTGCAGTTCAGGAGATGGAACCCAGGCCTTCTCTCACACCACCATTGAGCTGCATTCCCCACCCTACTTTTATAATTTTAAAAGTAAGTTGTAAAAAAAACTCAACTGCTTCTTTTCTGTCCTATTAAAAAAGATTACTTGGGGGGCTGGGGTTGGTCTCAGCAGTAGAGCACTCGCCTAGGATGTATGAAGCACTGGGTTAGATTCTCAGCACCATATAAAAAAAAATAAAGATAGATATTTTTTAAAAAAAGATTACTTGGGAGACTCTCTAAAAATATAAACCATTGACATTTTAGATTGAGAATCATTTGATAGGGATCATATTCTGTTGATACGAGACCCGCAGCACTCCCTTGGTTCATGCAGTCCTGCTTCTAACTCACAGTCTATCCACGCACTGCCTGTCTGTCTCCTGAGCCAGAGTGTGAGCCCCCACGGCAAGACTTGGTCTAGTTCTCTCCTCTGTTCCCAGTTCCTTAAACAGTGCCTGGCATGTAGTAGGCCCTCAAAAATATTTGTTCGGTGAACAAATGAACCTTGACCATCAGAGCGACAGCAAGGCAACTTTAGGGTATGTAGTTTGAATCACATTTCAACACAAATCAGAACCCAGAGGTGTTGCTATCCCAGTTATGACACCATTGAAGAGGAAAAATTTTCCCCTACCCAATTACCCTCTGTGCTAAGGGTACGCGAATAAGCTGAGAAAAGAAGAAAGACGGATTTTTAATCATGTAGGTACAGGAGTTAACAGAAAAATGTGACTCAAGGAGGCAGTCAGAATTTGAGGCATAAATAACATCCTGATAGGGGAAGGGGAAGTGCTTTGAGGGTTGAGCGTGTTCCCCCAAAGTTCACGTGTGGGAAACTCACTCCCCACATTCACGTTAATGGTATTCCGAGGTGGCGCCTTTGGGAGGTCATTAGTGTTAGAAGAGGTCAGGAGTGCAGGGCCCTGTGAGGACATCAGTGGCTTTACAAGAGGAAGAGAGATCTGAGCTAGCAGCTGCTGCTTCACCATGTGACACCTTCACCACGTTATGATGCAGCAAGAAGGCCTGAACCAAGGTACCGCCAGTGCCACGTTCTTGGACTTCCAGCCTCCAGAGCTGGGAGCCAAATAGACCTCTATTCTTTTTAAATGACCCAGTCTGTGGTGTTTCTTTATAGTAACAGGAAACAGACTAAGTCGGAGGAGAAGAGCACTTGTGGAAAAATAAATTATTCTTAGGAATGATAAATGGACCCTCAGGGAACAGATAGGAGATGTGATAATTTTGTGACAATGTCTGCTTAGGGGGCTGGGGTTGTGGCTCAGTGGTAGAGCACTGCCTAGCATGTGTGAGGCACTGGGTTCGATTCTCAGCACCACATATAAACAAACAAATTGAATAAAGGTCCATTGACAACTAAAAAAATGTTTTTTAAAAAATGTCTGCTTAGGTACAATGATGGCTTTTTGCCTGTGTTAGTAAGAGACAGTCCTCCCTGGTTGTTTCCCAGTCTTTTAGCCAAATAAAGGAGGTGTGTGTGTGTGTGTGTGTGTGTGTGTGTGAGAGAGAGAGAGAGAGAGAGAGAGAGAGAGAGAGAGAGAGAGACAGCATGCCAGCCTGTGGGGGTGGCTGGGTTGGAGCTATTCTCAAGTAGATCAAAAATAATTCTTCAGCCCCACACTGTGGAGCATCCTGTAATCCCAGCAGCTCAGGAGGCAGAAGCAGTAGGATCACAAGTTGGAGGTCAGCCTCAGCAACTTAGCAAGGCCCTGAGCAACTTAGCAAGACCCTGACTCAAAATAAAAAATATAAAATAAAAAGGGCTGGGATATGGCTCAGTGGTTAAGCACTCCTGGGTTCAATCCTTTTACTAATAATGACAGTAATAATAATAATAACAATGATTATGATTAGATCCCTCACCACTTAACTTTGCACTGTGGCTCTACCTACTTCTGTCTGCTCAGCCAACCAAGCACCCTGAAGGCAGAGACTGCGACTGACTTGCCCGGCAGTGCCCTGAAACCCCTCTGCTATGTACTGTGTACATTCTCCCCTGGGGAGAGAATCCAAACTCAAAACAGGCATGTACCTTGACAAAGATGCTCTCCTTTGACCAAACTTGACTCCGGCTTCTCTCAGTCCTCTGACTAGTCCCCCTTCCCGTCTTGGGCTCTATACTTAGTCCACAGGTTCTGATCTGTCCAGTTTGGGCAACAATCCTGCTGAATCAGTTCAGTAGGGAGCCCCAGCTTTGGTCCAAACACTCTCAACTGCCTTTAGCAGGAATCCTGTTGAGTCTGTTTAGCTAATCCCCCCCTTCCTCCATGTTTCCCCCTAGTGATTTCCCACCCACTGACCTCCATCCTGTTCTTTGGCCAACAATCTCCACTTTCCCTTGCTATGTTCCAAGTTGAGTCTCATCTCTCACTTCCTGCGAGACCCCCCTGTGGCAAACCCCTTGCATAAAGTCTGCCTTACTCTTCTCTAAGGTGTGGCATGAATCGTTTTTTCTTTAACATCCTCTATAAAACGTCAAAATGTCCAATATGGTAGACTTTGATGTCTTAGTCCCTGTTTTTTCTTTCTTCTTTATGTTGGTGGGGGTGGTGGTGCTAGGGCTCTGCCACTGAGACATTTCCCCAGCCCCCCTTTTAATATGTAAATTAAATGTATACTTAAACATCAAATTATACATAGTTGTGGGGCAATGTGATGCTTCAGTATTTGTATGGATCAGATAGTGTTTAAATATGGGTCAAACATATGTATCTCCACAAACATTCATCTTGGTGGGTGGCAGGGGGTGTTGGGATGGAACCCAGGGCTTTGCACACACTAAACACATGTTCTACCACTGTATCACACTCCCAGCCCCCATTTATCATTTCTTTTTTTAAATTTATTTATTTATTTGTTCTAATTGACAGCAGAATGCATTTCAATTCATAGTACACAAATGGAACACAATTTTTCATTTCTCTGGTTATACACAAAGTAGACACCAATGGTTATACACCATTCATGTCTTCATACGTGTACCTGGGGTAATGATGTCCATCTCATTCCATCATCTTTCCAGCCCCCATGCCCCCTCCCCTTCCCTCCCTCCCCTTTTCCCAATCACAGTTCCTCCATTTTTCCCACATCCCACCCCATTATGGAACAGCATCCACTTATCAGAGAAAACATTCTCCCCTTGGTTTTGGGGATTGGCTTCACTTAGCATGATATTCTCCAACTCCATCCAATAACCTGCAAGTGCCATAATTGTATTCCCTTTTAATGTTGAATAATACTCCACTGTGTATATATACCACAGTTCTTTATCCATTCATCTACTGAAGGGTATCTAGGTTGGTTCCACAGTTTAGCTAATGTGAATTGTGCTGCTACAAACTTGATGTGGCGGCATCACTGAAGTATGCTGTTTTTAAGTCCTTTGAGTATAGACCCAGGAGTGGGTTAGCGGCGTCAAATGGTGGTTCCATTCCAAGTTTTCTAAGGAATCTCCATACTGCTTTCCAGATTGTTTGCACCAACCTGCAGTCCCGCCAGCAACGTAAGAGTGTGCCTTTTTCCCCACATCCTTGCCAACACTTATTGTTGCTTGCATTCTTACAACTGCATTCTGATTGGAGTGAGATGAAATCTTAAAAGAGTAGTCCACCATGCGGCCAGCGCATTGGTTTCATTAATGAGGTTCTTGGCATAAAAGTTAACTAGCGAGATCGAAATAAAACACACAGACTCAGTTACCTTTTTCTATGACCAGGTCCGAGACGGCTCCCCTCTCTGGCTCCAACCTCGAACCACCCGTAGGGCAGCAAGGATTACTCAGGGCTAACAGGAGAGAGAGAGCGAGCGAGCACGCGGGGAGTAGCCTTTTATTGGGGAACAAGAAATTCAGGGGAGAATTCCATCCAATGAAGGTTGAGGGGGGCCGCACTCCAAGCTCAGGGTCAGTGATTGGCCCCCGGGGTCAGTGGTCAGTCACACCCCCACACGGACGGGTTCTCTCATCAGGAGAGGGCCGGGAAAGCTCCCACACAGATTAGCCAGAGCGCCTCAGACCCAAACCGGGAGTCGCCCAGTCACGTGTGAGAATGGCTCTCCACAGAGTAGTTTTTTCTTAATATTTTTTTTTAGTTGTAGATGGACACAATACCTTTATTCATTCATTTTTTATGTGGTGCTGAGGATCAAACCCAGCTCCTCATGCGTGCCTGGCGAGTACCACTGAGTCACAATCCCAGCCCTTAGAGTAGTTTTGATTTGCATTTCTCTAATTGGTAGAGATGTTGAACATTTTTTCATATATTTGTTGTTCGATTATTTATCTTCTTCTAAGAAGTGTCTGTTCAGTTCCTTAGCCCATCTATTGATTGGGTTGATGTTGTTATTATTATTATTATTAATATTATTATTATTTTGGTGTTAAGTTTTTTGAGTTCTTTATATATCCTGGAAATTAGTGCGCTGATGTGTGTATGGTAAAAATTTGCTCCCATTCTGTAGGTTATCTCTTCACCTCACTGATTGTTTCTTTTCCTGAGAAGAAGCTTTTCAGTTTGAATCCATCCCATTTATTGATTCTTGATTTTATTTTTTGCGCTTTAGGAATCTTGTTAAGGAATTTGGGACCTAATCCAACATGATGGCGATTTGGGCCTACTTTTTCTTCTATTAGGCACAGAGTCTCTGGTCTAATTCCTAGGTCCTTGATCCACTTTGAGTTCTGTGCATGGTGACATTTATCATTTCTTTGTGGTGAAAACATTCAAAGTCCTTTTTCTTAGATGTTTGAAATGTACAGTGCATGACTGTTAAATGTAGTCACACCAGAACTTCTTACTTCTGTCTAACTGTGACTGATCAACTTTTCCCCATCCTTCCCTCCCTGCCACTCTGGCCAGCCTCTGGTAACCACTTCCATTCTCACGTATGTGTGTTTGATTTTTTTTTTTCCATTCCACATGTAAGTGAAATCATTAAGTATTTGTCTTTCTGTGCTCATTTCACATAATGACCTCTAGTTAAAAAAAAAAAAAAAATCTTGGCCCATTTGAATGTCCTGAAGCATTTCCCCTGTGGTTTTGTTTGTTTGTTATATGTTTTGGGGTTTTTTTCTCCCCTGGTAATTTCAGTCTCAGGTCTTACATGTCCTTGTTTAATGTTTTTATTAGTTGTTGATGGACCTTTATTTATTTTTTTATATGTGGTACTGAGAATCAAACCCAGAGCCTCACGCATGCTAGGCAAATGCTCTACACTGAGCTACAACCCCATACCTTACATGTAAGTCTTAAATCTGTTTTGAGCTGACGTTTGGAACTGGTGAGAGCTTAGGATCTGTCTTCATTCTTCAGCACATGGGTAGCCAGCTTTCCCAGCACCATGTATTGAAAAGACTGTCCCGCCTGCCTCCAACGTGAGTCCTCAGTGCCTTTGTCAACTCTCACTTGGCTGTGGATGTGTGGGACTCCTTTCCTTTCTACACTGTCCTCTCTTAACATGTTTATCACAGATTCTGGCCCCAGGCATTGCTCTAAATTAAATGGGCAGGAGGGAAGGCTGCCTGCTAAGGAGCAGATCTCCTTCCCCACCTCCTTCCATGAGATGCTGAGCTAGATTTCTCACTTCTCCTGAAAAATACAATGTCAGAGTCCAGGAGGGCAAAGGAGAGGGCCATATTCCTCTGGCTTTGACATTCCCTGGTTCCCTATGTGTATGTATCCTGTAGTCTCCTGCAGTATCCTGGTCCGCTGTGAGTACCTACACTCAACACAGGTACAGACAAGCCCTGTGTGGCTCTGCCTAGGAGGATCTTCAAAGGAAAGAGCTGGCAGTCAGGATAACCACAGGAGAGCCCTCTTACTTCCTCTTTCCAGGACTTTGCCTGAGAAGCTGGGAGGAGATAGGAGAAAATGAAGGGGTCCCTTCTGCAAGGGCTGAGAACTGGGCAGTTCAGTTTCCAGAGTTCTTGAGCTTAACATGGACAGCTATGACGGTCTTAGGTCAGAAAATACAGGGGCATCTTACAGAATTTATAGAAATGTTAACTTCAGGGCTGGGGCTACAGCTCAGTTGGTAGAGTGCTTGCCTTGCATGTACAAGGCCCTGGGTTCAATCCCCAGCAAGAAAGAAGAAAAAAAGAAATGTTAACTTCACTTCTTCCAGTGACACAGATGAGCAAAGACACAATGACTCAGAGCACCCTCTGGAGCCATGATTCTTAACTTTGAGGGGCCACAGGCCCCTTCAGAGATTTCAAATACAAACCTTCACCACAGAAAATGGGTGGACATGCTCCACTGATATCCATTTCAGGTCTCTGGACCTCTGATTGGCTGACCATGGGGTCCTGGTCAGATTAAGAAACTGTGCTTTGCAGTGTATGGGACAGAGTACATCCACTCTTCCAATGAATAAATTCAACCCATATGCCTGGCTGGGGCATAGCTCAGAGGTAGCATGCACAAGGTATTGGGTTTGAGGCCCAGCACAGAAGAAGAAACAGGACGAGGAGAGGAAGGCAAGGAAAGTGAAACAGCTCTGCCAAGATATAAGCTCTGCCTGGAGAGCAGGACATGGACCTGGCAGCAGAAGCAAAAGCTGCAGTGTCCAGTGAGCTCAAGACACCAAGAGGATGGGACCCAGAGAGGGACCTTGGCACTGGCCAGGAATGCCCCCTCCTGCCAGGAGTATGTGAATGAGCATTGAGTTAGCAAGGCCTGGGACGGTGTCCTAACAGGGCAGACTTCTAATTGGAAGGCAACAGAAGTAGCTTTGTCTTTGCTGGATTCCTGGATCCAAAATTCTGGTTGTGGAGCCTGGAATAAGAGGCGGAGACTGGAGTGTTGATTCTCAGCCTTGTTTCCCTGCCCCTGAAGGTTTAACGTGTGATCTTAAAGATATTCTAAAAATCTCAAAAGCATTGAAAATAATTTTAATTTGCCTCAATATATAGATTGCAAAGCCCTTGAGGAGAAACTGCAGGCTTCAGACGCCAAATTCCCAGGCCCTCCTGGGAGAGTCTCGGCCTCTCCCTAAACTGCTCCCAGGGAAGAAACTGCATGTCATTTTGCAAATGGCTCATTGTCTTTTCCCCTTAAACTGAGCTGCTCTCAGCCTCCTGGGAACTTCTCTCTGTACTCATTATCCTCATCTCTGAAGCCACAAATGACTCTGTGGTCATCATCCTCATCTTTGGAGCCAGAATTACTATGTGTCTATTCCCTTTGCCACAAAATAATCCTAAAAGGACTTGAGAGCAGCTCTCAAGCGGTAGCACAAGCTAGAGGGGTCAATGTAGACCTGTTACTCAAACCTGAGTGTCCTTCTCCATGACACAGCCTTCACACTAGATGTGATCCTTTTAAAGCCACTTAAGTAAGAGTAGCCACATCACCCTGGGAAAAAATTAGGGAGGCAGGAGAGGCAATTGCTTGGGTGCAAAGTTCAAGAAGGTGCCAAGAGGGCTGGGGGTGCAGCTCAGTGGTACAGCACTTGCCTAGCAGTTGCAAGGCTCTCGGTTCAACCCAAGTGCCCCCCACTTTTAAAAAATGCCAAAATACATGATAATCAGGGGAAATCCTTCCTCCCTCCCTTCCTTCCTTTCTTTCCTGGGGATGGGACCCAGGGCCTCACACATACTAAGCTTGTGCTCTATCACTGAGCTACATCCCAACCCTGAAAGATCATATTTTTTTGTATTTTTTTAATTAGTTACACATGACAGTACAATGATCTTGGAAAGATCATATTTTAATCTAGTATCTTAACAACATTATAATTAGCACCAAAAATCAATGACCAGCAAAACATCAACATCTTAAATAAGAGGATGAGTAATATGGGAGCCTTACACAAGAAGAAAAATATATGCCCTCAATAAATGGTTTTTTAAATATTTATTTATTTATTTATTTAGATTTCAGCGGACACGACATCTTTGTTTGTATGCGGTGCTGAGGATCGAACCCGGGCCGCACGCATGCCAGGCGAGCCCGCTACTGCTTGAGCCACATCCCCAGCCCAATAAATATTTTTTTATTTGTTTGTTTGGAGTTTTTTAATTTTACTTATGTATTTTGGTACCAGGGATTGAACCTAGAGGTGCTTAATAACTGAGCCACATCCGCAGCCCTTTTTTATTTTGAGACAGGGTTTTTTGCTGAGTTACTTAAGGTCTTGCCAAGTTGCTGGGGCTGGCTTTGAACTTGTGATCCTCCTGCCTCAGCCTCCTGAGCTGCTGGGATTACGGGCATGTGCCACTTCGCCCAGCTGTTCTTTACTTTTTTATTGTATTGAGATAGGGTTTGATATGTTACCTAGGTTGGCCCCAAACTCCTGGGCTCAAGTGATCCTCCTGCCTCTGCCTTCTGAGTAGTTGGATCTATAGACACACAGCACCATGACTAACACGGTTTTACTTTTATTTTACGTTATTATTTACTTTTATTTTTAGTACCAGAGATTCAGCCACTGAACCACTTAACCACTGAGCCACATCCCCAGCCCTTTTTAATATTTTATTTAGAGATGGGGTATCGCTGAGTTGCCTAGGTCCTCGATAAATTGCTGAGGCAGGTTTGAATTTATGATTCTCCTGCCTCATCCTCCTGAGCCACTGAGATGACAGGTGAGCCCAATCACGCCTGGCACAAAACCCTTTATTGATGGCTTTATGTTGTGACCATTTTGAAGAAATCATAAGCCAACTACCTCTTTATCATTCTGGCCTCTGCACTGCTCTTGATCTCCAGATGGTGGACTGAGCTCCCAGCATCCTGTGTGTACCATACCTGCCTGCTCACCGGGCTGTCTCCCCAGGATCACTCCTGCCTCAGGAGATTACAGATGTGTGCCACTGTGTCCAGCCCTAACAAGGTTTCAAACTATTTTCTTTCTTTTTTCTCTTTTGCAGTGCCAGGGATCAAACACAGAGCTTTTCAGAAGCAAGACAAATACTCTAGCTCTGAGCTACATCCCAGCCCTGAAGTATTTTTTTAATAGTTGACTTCTTCCTGGAACATTAAAATGATTAAGAAACTATTTAAGAATTTAAAAAATAAGTATATTCAAACTTACCACTTTAAGGTTAAATACTTTTATTTATACCAAAAAAAAATAGAACTTATTTTTCCTGGCTTTAATGGAAGCAAAACTATCAACAGTGTTTGTAAGATCTACTATAATATGCTCGAAATCATGCTGGCCAATCGCAACCCTGGTGCTGACAAGCGATCGAAGCCCCAAAGCAGGGCCACTGTGTACATGTGCTGAGTACGCACCTGCCGGACACTGACTGTGAAAGAACACCACTCCCTCCGGGGCTATCTTTATCAAATTTTTAAATTTCCTGTCTTTAACTGTTTTGGCATATGTGGAAAGACCTAAGAGAGACGGTCTGTTATTGGCAGAGCTCACTCCTGGCAGCCCCAGTAGTGGACCTCATGGAGTCGGCCTTGGGCCTTCATTCCAACTGGTTCATTCCAATTGGTCAGGAGGAAACTGCAGGGCTCTTCTAGACCACACCGCACAAGACGCACATGGGCTCCCAGCTGCAGGGCACCTGGCCTCATCTCTAAAATGTCACTCATCAATGTCACCAAAATTACCTTGTCACTGAAATGTGTGGGAGGAAGTGATGGCTCCCACAGATCAACAGACCAGAGCTCAGCTTCCTCCCAGGTCCACAAGGACAGTTTCCTCAGGGTTTCTCAGCTTCTGGGCTTCTGCCTACAGCCTGCTCTGTGTCATCTGCCTGCAGTTGTCAACCTTCAGGCCCCTCCCTTTGTAGATCTTTTTTTAATTATTATTAAATATTTATTTTTTAGTTATAGGTGGACACAATATATTTTATATTTATATGGTGCTGAGGATCGAACCCAGTGCCTCCTGCATGTTAGGCGAGCACTCTTCCTCTAGCCACAACCCCAGCCCCCCTTTGTAGATCTTGAATCCAAATTCCCCAAGGCTGATGATCCACTGGCTGGCCAGTCCCCCATGGTCCACGGTCACATGCTCCCTACTGGTGGATCTGGAATACCTTGAAGGCCACTGTTGTGCTGACCTGGGTCCAGTTAACTATGCTCAGGCAGGAAAGTGGGGTTTAGCCTGAGAAATCTTTCAGAAGGGGCTGTGGGCGCAGCAGGCGCTTCAAAGCCTCTCAAAGGGGCAACCAATCTGCCTGGCACTTGCTTGACCTGTCTGGGGCAAATTCCAAGTCAGGCATTCACTAATCAGCTGTCCCTCCTAGCTCCAGTGACCTGTGAATTCTTAGCAGCATGCCATTACTATTTTTATCTAGGATTCTGCCTTGGCATTTGAGATCGGCCACTTAGGACACCCATTCAGCCGGTCATAACTCTACTCTTGCCTTCAATCTGCATTTCTCTTCCAGCAACAGGAATCTCCTGAGAGGCTCTGACAAATGCTCTGCTGAACTTCATTTTCTCACTGGCATTTTCCTGACCATCAGGAAACTAAGTAGACAACAGAACTCCCCAGATTAGCCAGGGAATTCTAGTGCAGAAGGCCCAGGAACTTCTCTGCAAGGGAACTGGGAAGGGTTTGTAGGAAAATTAGGGAGTTTGCTCAAGAAACACCAGCTAATACCATCCTTCAAATGGGGTTGGACATTTGGTAACTGGAACTCATACTGTGATACAATGTGACTGGCCTCTATGACTCCTCCCAGCTACAAACTTGTTCTAGAAGAAATTCCACATCTAGCAGGCACATAAGCTTCCTGAGTCATGGTTGGCAAATCCTGAAGCTGTTACAGTAAAAAGCCTTGCAGAGCGTGTGTAGATATGCAAATTAGAGGAAGACTCCTCTGACTAGGTGTTGTGGCATCTCCTCCAAATCCAAGGATTAGGTGAGCTTCATCTTGGAGGCACAGGATGCTGAAACTTTGGGGGCTAGGGCTGCAGAGCCAGGCTGCCTGGACCGGTCCCCCAGTGCCTCCACTCACTAGCTGTTACTTCTCAACATCTTGAGAAGATGTTGCTCATGTATAGTGTGTACTTAGCTTGGGTGTCTAAGTGAGGTTCTGGGTTCCATCTTTAGCGGGGGGGGGGGGAATGTGTACATAACATGGAAGTCACTCATGAGCCTGGCGACAGCAGTAAATGAGTTATACATGTTAAGTGCCATGGTAGCTGGCAGGTGATAAGTAATATTATCAGTTCATGATGAGTAAAGGAGAATTTTCTTATTACCTTGGTCTACGTGAAGCAGTGGTGGAACCCATACTCAGTGAGAGGGTGGGACAGATGAAGATGGTAGAAAGCAGAGATTACCTGCTGCAGCTTCCAGGCATCTATCCCAGACTGAGGAGAGTCACCTTGAGAAGTCCGGGTGCATTCTCCTGATGAAAGGCAGTGTTATCAAACACTTCCAAGACACAGGAGCAAGTGCTCAAGGGCCTGGGAGGATCTGCCCAGAGCGCTCAGGGACCAAGACAGGGACACTTTCCTCTCACAGAGACTGGCTTGCTGGAGACCATACCTTTTTGGTCTACAGCACCACTCCTTCCTCACCTGACCCCATTCATTAACTCCTCACAGGGACTCTGCTCACTGGGCACCTGCCCCTTGCTGCCCCAGGGGTCAGTTTCCAGGTCTTAGTTACGCTGACACCTGCTTCCCATCCCCTCATTTGGGAGACTGGGGAATGCCTGCCATGATTTCATTTACAGCAGTACTGTGTTCTCCTTTCTGTCTCCCAAACCTATGCCCTTCCCTGTCCCTCCTTTGCCTAGCTGATGTTGGCTTTAAAATGGGCATGGGAAACGTGGTGCCACACTTGTGTGTGCCACGCCTAAGATCCTGGTGACTCTGGAGGCTGTAGCAGGAACATCACGAGTTCAAAAGCAGCCTGGACAACTTAATGAAACCCTGTCTCAAAAATAAAAACTAAGCCGGGTGCAGTGGCACAAGCCTTGTAATCCTAGCAGCTCAGTAGGCTGAGGCAGGAGGATTGCAAGTTCAAAGCCAGCCTCAGCAACTTAGTGAGGCTCTAAGCAACTCAGTGAGACCCTGTCTTTAAATAATATAAAAAAGGTCTGGGGATGTGGCTCAGTGGTTAAGCACCCCTGGGTTCAATCCCTGGTACAAAAAAAAACAAAACCTAAGAAGGGGTAGGGAGGTCCATGCTAGAGCACCCCTGGGTGCAATCCATAGTACCATCAAAAAATCAAAAGGAAAAAAAAAAAGGGCATCAGAACGGGACTATTGACAGCAGGAAGCCCTAACAAGTACCCTCAAAGCCATCCAAAAGGCTAACTGCAATTTACAGAGAGGAAACGTGTTTCTTTAAATAGAGGACTTTGAAAGGCTGGTAAACTGAAATCAAAGGGGATTTAATTTCTAGAAAAAATGCAAAGAGCTGGATTTGATTCCTCCCCCCAAAACACAAAACAAAACTGGGTTGGACCTCATATATGCTCACTGCATGCAGAAATGCATAAAGATATAAATACTTTAGAGACCAAGATTGAAGATGACCCAGCAATCCCACATCTAGGTACACGTCCTAGGTGTAAGACCTAGAGAAATTCCTGCTCCTATGCTCAGAAGACATCCACAACTAAGTTCATAGTAATAAACCCTGCTGGTATTAAGCGGGAAAGCAGAGAGAAATGGAAGCAAACAGAAGTGCATGGCCATCAGAATGTGTGCTGCTCACAAGTGGAATATGACAGAGCTGGAGAGGAAAGGAGCCTCAAAGACAGAGTTCACAGACATCAAGCTGTGCAAAACACCTGGAGCAAAGCCAGATGTGGTGGTGCACACCAGCAGAGTCAGGCTCAAGACCAGCCTCAAAAAATTTAAAAAGGGCCAGGGATGTGCCCCTGGAGTCAATCCCTGGTACCAAAATTAAGGGGAGCCTGGGTATATATAGCTCAGTGGTAAAGCACCTCTGGGTTCAATCCCTAGTACCTCCAAAAAAAAAAAAATTGTAACAGAAATTTACCAACAATAGGATGTCATTCATATAAAGTTCAAAAAAACTGTTAAAAACCTTTTTTTTTTTTTTTTTTTTTTTTTTTTAAGAAAAACATAGGGGGCTGGGGTTGTGGTTCAGTGGTAGGATGCTTGCCTATTATGTGTGAGGCGCTGGGTTCAATTCTCAGCACCGTGTATAAATAAATAAAATAAAGGTCCTTTGAAAACTAAAAAATATTAAACAAAAAGAAAAGCATAGGACATGGTGGCGTGCACCTATGACCCCAGCACCTTGGAAGGGTTCTGGCAGGAAGATTGCAAGTCCAAATACATCCTCAGCAACTTAGAAGACCCTGTCTCAAAATAAAAAACAAAACAAAAACAAACCATAAAGTTACTTCTGGAGCCACAGAACACAAGGAATCTTAATAGACTGTTAGTGTTCCATTTCTGAGCTGGAGGTAAGAACATGACATATTTATTTAGCAGTGCTGGGGATACAAACCAGGGCCTCAAGCATGCTAGATGGTGTTCTCCAACTGAGCCACATTCCAGCCTGAGTATACACAAATTTATATTCACTTTATGCCATCTCTGGTGTATATGAAATACTTAGGGATGAACAAAAACCTCTTGGATGTTTTTTGTTGCTGGGGAATTGAACCCAGAACCTTTTGTATATTGAGCATATACTTTACCACTGAGCTATATACCTGGACCCCTCTTGATCTCTGATGAGGACTGATCATCCTTCAAGATCCTCCCCTGGGAGCCTTCTGCATTCATATAGTATCTTAGCTCTCTGAGAGCCCCTCATCCTTCCCTGATTTTGCTGTCTGACTAGAGACCCTCTTTCATCAAGAGGTATTTCTCAGCTGACCATGGGTTTTCACATAAATACTACGGATACTGGAATCAGTAATAGACTGCTGCAGATACACATTCCTTCAATCTTGGGATCCAATTACAAATATATTGCAGAACTTCAAGATGTGGTATTCCAAAACTGGGCATGTAGCTCAGTGTTAGAGTGCTTGCCCAGCTTGTGTAAAACCCTGGATTCAATCCCCAGCCACACACACACACACACACACACACACACACAATGGCATTCCAATAGCCTTGCACATTCATTCCCCCTCCTTGCACACCAGCTATATGAATGCCTTTGAAAAGTAAAAAAATTGCTCAACAATTTCAGGAAAGTGAAAAGTAACAACTAAATGCCTGTAACAAGGTAAATAGCCTGGTGCTGACTGTTGGCAAATATGAACCCATGGCCTGTAATGGAAGTCCCAGGAGCTGTGAAGATGAAGAGGGCATTTGGCAGCCTGTGGATTTTGGAAATGGTTTGAGAACATCTCTACCAATCATTAACATTTGAGGTGTAACTTGAGGTCAAAGTGCTGGCCCAGAATGCTGCGTGGAGGCCTCCAAGAACGTTGAAACAGCAGCTGTCTGAGATCATGTTCTGCATTTAATTTCTTCCTAGATTCACCAGTTCTGGCCAGACATCAGTTACAAGAGCCCTGTTGGTCTATCTTTATCTAACCATTTTAATGTAAAATAAAAAAAGATTGTTTGGAGCATTTTCAGGACCACACCTTAAAATTGCTCTGAAAAGAAGATCTGTCTGATTTCCTAAGGCTTACAACTCGATTTAGTTGCTGAGTCATGGGGCTGGTTTTATGCAGCCAAAAACTCCAGTGTATTGCTGGTGAAATCAAAAACTGTTTGCAAAATTCATAACATTCTTTAATGAAACATTTTAGTTTCCTGTTGCTTCTTAATCAGGAGCAAATGCCATGGACTTCATAGCCCTTCACTTTTGCCCAATGCTATGGAAACACTGGCCAGGAGCTCCAAGGACCACAATGCTAGAGGTTGAAGAGGAAATGCAGCTTTTGTAGCTGACCAGAAGGTACAATAAATTTATTTGAGCCCCTTTATGGAAGGCAATATGAAAATAGGGAGGTGCATGACATTGCTTTAGCTCTCAGATTTAGACCTGAGAAAACACAAAAATGATCATAATAGAAAATGATCCTTGGGGGCTGGGATTGTGGCTCAGCGGTAGAGTGCTTGCCTAGCACGGGTGGGACCTGGATTCCGGTTCGATCCTCAGCACCACATAAAAGGCATTGTGTTGTGTCCATCTACATCTAAAAAATAAATATTAAAAAAAAGAAAATGATCCTTGGGCTGGGGATATAGCTCAGATGGTAGAGTGCTTCTCTTGCATACACAAGGCCCTGGGTTCAATCCCCAGCACCACAAAAATAAATAAATAAATAAAAAGAAAATGATCCTTGGGGTGGAGTGTGTGAATAGCAGAGCTGATTTAAAAAAAAAAATTTATTTTTTTAGTTGTAAATGAACACAATACCTTTATTTATTTTTATGTGGTGCTAAGGATCAAACCTAGTACCTCACTTGTGTAAGGCAAGCGTTCTACCACTGAGCCACAACCCTAGCCCCCACAGAGCTGATTTTTAATAGTTATCAGGTTTATGTGTATGCTAGTTACTGGGAATTGAACTGAGGGGCACTTTACCACTGAGTTACCATTTCCAGCCCTTTTTTTGAAATGTTGAAAGAGTCTCTGCTAAGTCACCCAGGGTGGTCTCAAATTTGGGTCCTCCTACTTCCACTTCCCAAATTGCTGGAATCACAGGTATGTGCCAATTAGCTCTATCAGTTCTTTCTTGATTGGAAAGATAAAAATGACCCCACCCAATACTTCCTGTTTTTCATTTGCCAAACCACCATGGAATATTACTTGTCTTGAACCTTCTGGCCTATTCAATCCCAAGTCATTATATGTATGTTCACAAGTAAATCTGATCTAATGCCCGGGGGGTGGGGAGGATGAGGGGATATGAAATTTCCTTTTAAAATGCAACATTAGCCGGGCACACCTGTAACCCCAGAGGCCTGGAGGCTGAGACAGAAGGATGTGAGTTCAAAGCCAGCCTCCGCAATGGAGATGCTAAGAAACTCAGTGAGACCCTGTCTCTGAATAAAATACAAAATAGGATTGGGGATGTAGATCAGTTGGTCGAGTGCCCCTGAGTTCAATTCCAGGCACCAAAGAAAAGAAAAATCATTAGAAAGGGCTGAGAGCTAGCTGAGAGATAAAGTTTGTGCCTACATGCCTGAGGCCCTGGGTTCAAGCCGCAGCAACAACAAAAAGTCTGAGTTGCGGGCTGGGGTTGTTGTTCAGTGGTAAAATGCTTGCCCAGCATGTGTGAGGCTCTGGATTCCATTCTCAGCACCGCATATAAATAAATGAACAAAGGTTCAACAACTAAAATATACATATATGTAAATAAAATTGAGTAACAACAAGGGAAAGTGAATCTGCCTTTGGCTACCTTGGCTTGAGACTCGCGTCTAAACCGGGGAGCAAGGACAAAGAGACGGGGTCACCTTGGCGGGTGGCTAGCGGCAGCCAGGCCCCGCAGCGAGGCACGCAGGCGCACGTGGCCCGCGGGCCCCTCGCGAGAGTGGAGCGCGGGCGCAGCCGCTCAACGTCTGGACCCCGCGGGCTTCTCCAAAACCTCGTGGCCACACTGAGGCAGCAGAAGGGCCGGGCCAAGAAGGTCGTCACCAAGGTCGTGGGCCGGACGTGTAGTGCCAGAGCGACGCCGAGTGCGTGCAGGACTCGGAGTACGTGCCGGAGCCCCAAGTCCTAATGCCGGCCGCGCCGCCACGCCCCTCCCCGGGGCCCCGGCTGCGCCGGCCCCCGCTCGGCTCAGGGGGTCCCAACGCAGGGGGCTCACCCAAACCCCGCCACAGACGCTAGGGACCCAGGGCCTACCATGTCCTCCAGCCCCACGTCCCGGGTCGTCGCCCCCCCCTATTTTCTGGCCGCGGCGGCAGCCGCAGTCCCACCCCTTCCCGGGAGGCGAGGACCAGAGTGGCGGCGCGCCTGGCCAATGGCGAGGCGACGGTGAGGGGGCGTCCCCCGGAGGCGGGAAGGGGCGGGGCCTCTGGGGCTGCGTAGGAAGTCGGGGCGGTGGCGCAGAGAGCAGGTCGCGGACTCCGGGCGCAGGTACCTCTCCGGCTTAACGCTCTTCTCGGTGTCTGCAGCACCCTCCGCTTCTTTCCTTGCAGACGAGATCCAGCAGCCAGGTAGGGGCCCTTGGGAGGAGCTGCAGTGTAGGCGGCGCGGGGTTTCCAGCTTCGGGGGCGGGCGTCATCAGAGGCGGCGGGCTTAGCTCGCGGGGCGGTGGGCACGTGCAGGCTCCCGGCCCCGGCGGGGAACGGCGGGGCCGGGCGGGGCGGGAGGCTGGGGTGCGGCGGCGGGCGCACCTGTGGGACGCGGGCTTCTCTGCGTGGGGGAGGGTGCGGGTCAGCGAGTGATCGCGGGGCGGGCTAACTGGGCCCGGAAAGTCCGCAGCGCACGCGACCCACGCGTGGCGGGGAACTGGAGGGCGCTTCTCCATCAGTAGCCGAGTGCAAGGTTCGCGGGAGGGAGAGACCTGGCCCGGGTGCGCGTTCCAGCCGGGCTCTAACCAAAGTGGAGGGAGGGGCAGGACCCGAAGAAAGGCCCGGGACGTGCCCTTCCTCCCCTCCCCCCGCGGCGGCCCCGCGCCCTCCGCGCCTCGCGGTCTGCAGCCCAGCATCTTGGTGGCCACCCCGTCGCTGCTCCGCTACAACGGCGGGCGGTATTTCTTAGGTGCTTGAGGAAGCTGCAGCAGAGACGTTGGATAATTGGGAAGTCCTTCAGCGGACCTCGCCCAAGTTGGGCAAGAGCTTCCTGGCCACCCTCGGGCCCTGCTCAGACTTAGAAAGGATGCTTTTAAGAAAGCTTCCTGCTCCCTGTGGCCTCCACGTGGTCTTCTTCCGTCGGGGTCCACTTGTGCTGCCCCCTGGCTGGGAGTTAAATCCAAGCAGCTAAAAAGGATATGTCGCCTTTTCCTTTCACATCATGAAATTATTTCATCTTACATCGATAAAATGAATCCAAATGATGAGGTACTGAAATAAAGATGTGCTTAAACGTGCACCCAAAATCTACAGTGTAAATGTGGATGCTGAATTGTTATGCAGATTCATAATTTGCCAAACTCAAAGTTAACTAGAAATTTAAAGAATATCCAAATAAGTGCCTTTTTGGAATATGGATTAACTTTAACTTGTCTAGTGAACAGAAATCCATTGTTGCACCCACAACAAAACCACAAAAGTGGGTTCCTAATCTAATTCTAAAGTTTAAAAGAAAAAATGCCCCTCTCTCCTCAGAACCCTTCAGAGATGTCGGTGGGGAGTCCAGCTAGATAATGGCTCCTGAACACTAATCTGGTTCCTCTTGTCCACTTCAGTTTTACAGATTGTTGGATTAGTTTCTTTTTTGGTGAGCCCCAAAGGAAAAAAGTAAGAAAAGGCATTCTTTTAGGACTTTCATTATTATTTTAAAGATGTTTTCAAAGAAGGCTTCATCCCTTGGTGTTCACAGAACCTTTCCTCTTTTTACAAATCAAAACATTCACAGTTAAGTTTTTGAGAGGAGATGATATCTCCTATTTTGCTAAAGACCCAATACTGCGAAATCTGAAAGTCCCAGAAAGTGACAAGAGCAGTTTTTCCTGGCCTCCACACTCAATATTTCTAATTCTCAAATTTCTACTAATTCAACCTCCTACTGTTACTTCAATTTTAATTTAATAAACCATGCCCTAAATTTTTCATTCTCCGTTACACTACAAACCAGATTCCCTCCTGCCTCCCTCTTGGCATTATCCTAGAAGGTTTTGCTTGTGACCTTCATGTCCCTCCTTCCTAGCTATTTGTTCTTGGTCCCTTTCCTTTCCCAGGCCAACCCTCATTGTTAACTGATGACAGTGACCCATTTCAGAGACATTCTGCATGCCAGCACACATTAATCTTAACAGTTGGATTTATTTCTCTCTGGTGCACACATTCTTGGGTTTCAGTTTTTGCTCCCTCCTCCTCCATTTGTTTAGTGCTGGGGATTGAACCAGGGTCTGCTTGTGCTGAGTGACATGTGAGGCTACCCCATTCTCCAGCTTTTCTTTTTTGCCAGTGCTGGGGATCAAGCCCAGGGCCTAGAACAGTGAAGGCAAGTGCTCCACCACTGAGCTGCACCCATAGACCTCTGACTTATTTTTGAGGAGCAGTTCCCACTGCTTTCCAGCAGGATTGTCTCCACTAAGCAATGTTCATACATCCAGTGTTTTGTCCAGTGCAGACCCTTCTGGTCCAGGAGCCCTCAGAACCTTTAAATGAATGAGCAAATGTTGCATTGTGTTTTATGTAAAATATGGATTGTGTTTCCCCACAGAGATTCACCATGTCTATTCTGAAGATCCATGCCAGGGAGATCTTTGACTCTCGTGGGAATCCCACTGTTGAAGTGGACCTCTACACCTCAAAAGGTATGTGCCACCTTTCTTTCCTTACTTCCTTCTACCATGCTTTATTTAAAAATCTGCCTTATGATGGCAATGATGAGCCTGTTAATGCTGCAGCTTTTCTCACTGGTCTGCACGTGTATGTGCTAGACACATTCCTGAAGCATCAGGGGATTGTAAGGCAAGAAGTCCTGGTCTTTTAAATTTTTCATTTTGAGACAGGGTCTCACTAAGTTGCCCAGACTGGCCTAAAGCTGCAATCCTTCTGCCTTGGCTTCCTCACCACATTCAGTGCTTCTTAATATTAAAGCAAATTCTTGCTGGATGCAAGGTCAGTGGTGCCTTGAGACCTTGTCCCTAAAAGGTCCCATCACTTGCTGTTGGCTGCACAGCTCACTGTGACCAAATAAGCAGATTGAGTGTGATTTGGTGATCTCTCCTTGAGAGGCTAAAGGGGAGGGGTGTGTCTGTCCATTGCTCTTGAGCCCCCGGTCAGGGACAATTCAGAGGCTCTTATTGTCACCTGGCTGTAAGTCCCCCTGGGAAGTTTTCCCATGTAAAGAAAGCATTGACATGGGGACTCCTAAAAACTTCCACTTCAGGAATAAAATCCAGTGCTTCTCTGTAGCCCTGTGTCACCTCCACCAGTGTCCTGGCTGCTTTATACATGACATGGATGTGGTGGGTGTGGTTGGAAGAGCCTCAGGCAACGTCTCACTTAGCAATGCAGAGCTCACCAGGGCCTGCCAGTCAGAGCTGAGTCACAAGCCTGGAACTGGAACCCAGTCCTTCCCTTCCTGTCTTCCCCCAGCGCCTCCCAACACGGAGGATTCTGGAGTCTCATTTCATTCCCCAAGAGCCTGTGGTGGGCAGTCTGGTTTCTTTTAGGCATGTGCTCTGTGGGGAAGACCCAGGGTTCTTGTAGGATGCTATGAATAGTCTTTCTTGAGATACCTGGCTCATTCAGCAGGTGGAACTTTCCACTTGGAAATTGGTTGACTTTAAAAAGACGCCAAGCCCTGGAAGACTGTTGGGAGAGGGCATCTTTTAAAAAACACGGGATGATGGGGTTTTTTTTTTTTTTTTAATATTTATTTTTTCAGTTCTTGGTGGTGCTGAGGATCGAACCTGGGCTGCACGCATGCCAGGCGAGCACGCTACCATTTGAGAGATGATAGATTTAGGAGTTCCCACCCACCTTTCTTTTTTTCTGACATATTTGGAGCTTCTTTAAATTCATAGCAAAATGTAAGCGCTGCCCCACCCAAACACTCAGGGCCCCCCCAACCACCACCCACTATCAGCATTCCCCACCAGAGTGGTGCTTTGTTTCAGTCGGTGAGCCCACTTCACTGTGCCCTCACCCAGACTCCATGGACTCCATTCACTCTTGCTTTCTTCTTCCCTGATCAGTGGCAGGTGGGTTGTGACCTGGCTGTGTCCTGCTGATCAGTCAGTCATTGCAGATCACCAGGTTTAAACTCTGGTGGTGTGTGTTTGTTTTTCCCTTGTCACCCATTTGCCTGCATGTCCCCACACCTCGCCAGCCCCTTGCAGCCCTCAGATGGGGGATTCCTTACAACTTGAGAAAGTCCAGAGGTGGCCATCCCTGTGCCTCTCCAGGAAGAGCCTGGGGGCTGGTTTCTGTAGTTGCAAGATTGTGGTTCAGTGTTACCTGGTGTTTCTGAACTAGTACCTTTTATTGTCTTTTGTTCCTTCTTTTCCCCAGTCCACCCTAATTTCCAGTTTCCTGTTGGGCAGAGAACCCCAAAATAGCATTGATCCCGGTCCAAACTGAAACAAATGAGCCATAGAACATCTTCCATTCCCTTCCTGGCTCCAGTTCTGTTTTTGTTGGGCAGAGCTTCCAGTGGCCGACACACCAGCTGTAGGCTTGTTAGAGATGCAGGCCTTTGACTTCCTCCTGTGTCTGCATTTGCCTATGTGCACATTCAGGTCTGAGGAGCTCCTGTGGTTTGCGGTAGGGGCTGCCCAGACGGTAGAAGGAAATAACAGTGCAGTGTTTCCCAGTGACAGATGCTGCCCGTGAGTAGGAAGGAACTTGGACTTGTGTTCTTGCTCTGTTTCTTAATTACAATATATTTTTTTCCTTTCCTCCAGGTCTCTTTAGAGCTGCTGTGCCCAGTGGGGCCTCAACTGGTATCTATGAGGCCCTAGAGCTCCGGGACAATGACAAAACTCGCTACATGGGGAAGGGTAAGGCTTGGAGCCCACACCTACCTCTGCAGTGAGTCTGAGCTAGCTTCCTGTCCCTAGCCCCCTCCTGCCCTTTCCCAAACCCACCCCTTCTCCCTGTTTTGAGGGGTAATGAGTAGTATATCCCCTCTATAGTCAGAATAAGCACTGTGCCAGCATATGGGAGAGCCAGCAGAGCTGGCTTATTGGTTTTGGGGTTCCCAAGCCTGGGAATTTGGGCCAGGAGTTTTAGTGCTTCTGTCTATTTATTGCTCTTCTCTCCGGTCTGGAATACTCCTTCCTAGTCAGGCCACAGACCCCAGGCATGAAAAGAAGGCCTGCAGCCTCTACCAAGGGAATGTCTCCCCTCCTCCCATTGCATCTGGGCCTTCTGACCCAGGCCTGCCATTGACAGGAGCCTTCTGATGAGTCATTACAATTGGTTTTCTGTGGACTTGATTCACACAAGCACTGCTCTGGTTTAGGCAGACTCTGGTTGACTGTGTGCAGTTTGACTTGTTATTTTTATGCACCTTTGACCTTTCTGGAGATGGAAGCCCAGTACCCATGTCACAACAAAGCACAGAGGGCTAGACTATGTCTTCTCAACAGGGTGATAACGGTCCTCAGGATCTGAGAATTGGTTCATTTGGGTTGGGCAGACATTTATAACATAATCATAAACAGGTGCTATAGCACATCTGGAATATTAAGATTTCAGGGGAATAGCAACTGGGGAATATCCAAAAGGGCCACAGGGAAGGGCAGTTGTGAAGTTGGCTGAGGAACACAGCAGAAGGGAAGGCCGTGTGTCCCCTCCCACTTGGTGAGAGCTGTCTCCACGTAGGCATACTACCCTGTTCAGTAGGCCAGCATCAGAAGATACACCCAGACCCTGACACTCCTGGCCCTCCTGTCTCTGCTCTCTCCCATCCTGTCCTTTACAGCCTCTTCTCTTCTGAGTCTCTCTTTCCTTCTATGTCCACCTCTACTGGGCAGGCGTCTCCAGACCCGTTAAGTATGTTAATGAGTTCCTGGCGCCAGCCTTGTGCACTCAGGTAACCGTTGGGCATCGTCTAGTGTGCGGCTGGTGTTTCCAGTGCATGGTCTTGCAAACTAACCTCAGAATATTCTGAGCTGGTTGCTCTTTGTGCAGCTCTAACCCCTTGGTGTCCTAGGTAAGAGCACTCAGACTGGGCTGGAAAGTTGATTCTAGGGGAATTAGGGTGGAATTTTCAAGAGGTCAGGAGGGTCTTGGTGGTCTTCTGGATCTGCATAACCACTGCTTTTCCAGCAGTGCTGCTCAAGCCTGTATTTATTAATGTAATTTGATTTGATTATTCCTTCTAGGTGTCTCAAAGGCTGTTGAGCACATCAATAAAACTATTGCACCTGCCCTGGTTAGCAAGGTAGGACCTTCTCCTAGTAACTAATGCACATCAGTACCAATTGGGCAAGTTCCAGGCCCAGGGCCTCTTCTGTTCACAGAGCTTATTCTGAGAGCTGTGGAAGCCAGTTGGATTCCCGTTGTGCTTGGGAGTGTTTTGTGCATGAACAATCTAACCTGCTCCCTGTCTAGTGTCCACTTCTAATAGCATCTGGAACTGGACCAGAGGAATGAAGAGCACTCCAGAGCCCTTGATTTTCTCCCCCACCCCCTTCCCTGCAACTGTCTTGATAGAACTTAGGTCCAAATTTGTTGTTTGTTTGTATTTGTTTTTATAGTGCTAGGGATTGAACCTGAGGCCCGTGTGTGTAAGACTCTGACTCAAAAATCAAAGGGCTAGGGCTGTGGCTCAGTGGTAAATCCCCAGTACCTACATAAAAACATAAATTCAGTAGGTGAAACAAAAGGAGAGGTGCTGTAGGTAAAATAGGGCTGGGGACCTGACAACCAACCTCAGGGATTTTTGTCTCAACTTCCTGTGGCCCTTCATTCTCTCTGCTGTGCTCCCCAGATGGGAAGGGTCAGCTCACGCTGTCCAGACCAGCCACAGCAGTCTCCTGCTTCTCCTGGCATCGGGTCCTTCCGCATCTGCCCTGTGTGCCGATGGGAAGAGGGTGTTCCTTTGCCTTCAGGGTCTCCGACTTGCTTATTCTGGCCTTTGTGGCACTGTCTAATTAGTCCTACCTGTGAGTCCCTAGATGAAATTTCCTCATTACCACTCAGCCTACATCACCCTCTGTTCTGGTCTCCTGAGCACCTCCTCGTGCTCCTTGTTCTGCCCTTCTGTGCCCTCAAATGGCAAGGCTAAGGCAGGGCCCCTCCAGGAAAACTTTTAGCTGAATTGTTTATGAGGATATGTAAGGGACATTACATATAAAACCATACATCATTAGGTTGGATTATAAAGTTTTTTTAAAAAAATATTTTTCAGTTTTCGGTGGACACAAAATCTTTATTTTTTTGTGATGCTGAGGATCGAACCCAGCGCCTCGCGCATGCCAGGCGAGCACGTTACCACTTGAGCCACAAAGTTTTTATAAAGTTTTTAAAACAGTGCTGAAGCTAAATTTATTATCTTGGTACCAGGGGTTGAACCCAGGGGTGCTTAACCACTGAACCACATCCCCAGCCCTTCGCATTTTGAGACAGGGTCTCACTAAGTTTCTTAGGACTTCCCTAAGTTGCCAAAGTAGTTGTAGATGGTCACCTTTATTTTTTATATGGTGCTGGGAATCTAACCCAGTGCCTCACAACATGCTATGCAAGTACTCTACTGATGAACTACAACCCCAGTCCCAAAACTGTTGCTTTCAAGGCGCTCATTTTGGGAGTGGGGTGGTAGTTCAATGGTGAGGTGCTTATCTCACACTTATGTTAAGTGGTTTTAGACAACCTGCAAAAATCACAATCCCATCAGAGAATGGCTGTCATTTGGTCTTAGCCAAGAGAGGCAGCCACAAACCCAGCTTTTGCAAGGCCCAGCTTATTTGAGTGAACAGTGAGCTTTGTTATTTATTGCCCCTAAAGACTTACTCTTGTTTGTATTAATAGCTTACATAGCATGTGCCAGGCAAGTCTGTCTGGTATATGTGACCCTGGACTCAGGAGGTAGGCTGTACAGCCTCCATTGTTGGCCAAGAGAAATGCCAGACACCATAAAGCAAGTAAAAGGCAGTCTGTGTGTTTGTTTTTTGTTTTCTTTTGGTGCTGAGGAGAGGACCCATGGCCCCTACACACTGAGTACATACTACCATATGAGCACAGAATTGATTGTGACTCTGCACCATTCCAAAGTTTGATGGATTTCATGGCAGAGAGCAAAGATTCTGTGGTTGGCCCTCACCCTCCTCTCTCCCCTGCAGAAACTGAATGTTGTGGAGCAGGAGAAAATTGACAAACTGATGATCGAGATGGATGGAACAGAAAACAAATGTGAGTGGCCTGAGTTACCAAGTCTTTGCTGGGGATGATTGGGATCTCCTGGAGACCTTTTTAAAAGCTCAGGAAGAGGCTGTGCAATCCAGAACTAGAAACTTGGTTACAGGCTGACTCTTCTGTTTCTTTGCCTCACCTTGAGAAGTCACATGCTCGATTCTGGAGTATAACCAGGAGACAGCAGGAAGAGGCTCTTGGGAAATAGGTGGTCCATGTGACATGCCATTTAAACTTTGGAATGAGAGATCAGGAAAGGAACCTACCTGCTCTAAATGCCATCTGAGGTAGCACAGCTGGGGGGCGACTCACAGGTGAAGGCCAGTGACAGAGAGTTTGGTGAATCAGAAGCCCCTTAATTTAACTAATTCCATTCCAGCTAAGTTTGGTGCGAATGCTATCCTGGGTGTGTCCCTTGCTGTCTGCAAAGCTGGTGCTGTAGAGAAGGGGGTGCCTCTATACCGCCACATCGCCGACTTGGCTGGCAACTCAGAAGTCATCCTGCCAGTTCCGGTGAGTGGCTCGTTGGAACTTTTTTTAAATGGGGGGGTGGGAGTTCTTCCTGGGGATACAAGAGCCCCTGTGCCTTGATTTCCTAAACGTGATTCCCAGCACAGCGGATATAAGGGGGCCCTGAAGGTCTCAGCCTCAAAGAGCAGCCCTCTGCCCTTTGCTAAGTGCATGATCAGTGACCTCCCATCTCCCTGTGCCCAGGCCTTTCTTTGGGACTAGCAGTGTTTTCCTTGTCAGGGTGAGAGTGCACTTGTGTAGCGGCTCCTCCTGATGGGAACTGTCGCAGTTCTTAGGTCCTAGTGAGCATTCCACAGCCATCCTTGGAGCCTGCCTCCTCTGTGACCCAGATGGTAACTGGAGGGTTTGCGGGTACCTCTCTGTAGGCGTTCAATGTGATCAACGGTGGTTCTCACGCTGGTAACAAGCTGGCCATGCAGGAGTTCATGATCCTCCCTGTGGGCGCTGGGTGCTTCAAGGAGGCCATGCGCATTGGAGCAGAGGTCTACCACAACCTGAAGAACGTCATCAAGGATAAATATGGGAAAGATGCCACCAATGTGGGCGATGAAGGCGGGTTTGCTCCTAACATTCTGGAGAATAAAGAAGGTAAAGATGCTGGAGGACCTGCCATTGGGGCGCAGGAGTAAGACCCTGTGGACAGGGTTGGGAGGGAAGTTTCCATCTGGGGACTCATTGGGTAGGGGCCAAAATAAGCCAGAGACCAGAAGGCAAAGGAGTACCTTCCTTCCCATCAGTGCACAGGGCAAGTTCAGTGGTGGTAGAACCCAATTAGGAGGCTGTGGCTGATGTGAGCTGCCTGGGCTGGCCCCAGACTTGCCATCCTCCTGCCACAGCCTCCCATGTAGCTGGGATTGCAGGCATGCACAGCCATAGGAAGCTTAAGAGGAGACCCTGGTCCTGCCTTGGTTTAGCTGTGGGAGATCTGTACAGGGCAGATTCTCCCTGATGTTTAGTGTGTGTCTTTTTTGAACATTGCCCTTTTTTTTTTTCCTGTTCTTTTGATGGTGGTGCTGGGGATCAAAGCCAGGCCTTGTGTATGCTGGGCAAGAGCTCTACCACTGAGCCACCCCCCTAGCCTGCTTCCTTCCTTTTGAATGGTTTAACCTAAGAGCTTGGAGGGGGTCTTTGAGCAGGAGCCTCGGGGCTATGAGGCAGCCCTTAGTCCTGATCTCGGTGGAACAGCCTGGAGATGGCCCTTGCTGCCCAGGACTCCCTCTTGGATCCCAGCCTCGGCTCTATTTAAAGCCTGTCCTTGGTACAGCTGATCTCTGCTAGTCTCACTGTAACTGTATCCTGGACATCTCAGCTGTCCTAGGTGCTGAATTTGAGAGCATTTGTCCATGAGAAAGGGCTATTTTCTTAGGTGATGCTTGAGGGACAGAAGGAAATAACTGGTGTCCTCAGAGCTGATAGTTGGGGCAAGCTCCTGGTCCTATTCTGGTTCCCACGTGGCCACCGTCTATGTTACCACACTGCTGCTCCTCTCCCCAGCCTTGGAGCTGCTGAAGACCGCCATCGGGAAGGCTGGCTACACTGACAAGGTTGTCATCGGCATGGATGTGGCTGCCTCTGAGTTCTACAGATCTGGGAAGTATGACCTGGATTTCAAGTCTCCTGATGACCCCAGCAGGTACATCACACCTGACCAGCTGGCTGATCTGTACAAGTCCTTTGTCAAGAACTACCCAGGTGAGTGCTCTACGGAATGCCCACATGCCTCCCCAAGCGGGGGTTTCTGGGTAATGAACATAGCACACATAACAGTGGTTCCTACTGTGGAGAGGACTCTAGGACATGGTCCTTTCAGTACCAGCAGGGACATCGTGTGAAGAGGTGTGCACCTTAGACGCTGTCACCACAGCCGCAGAGGGCAGATGCAGTCCACACTCCCTCGCACAGGGGGAAGCCAAGCTGTGGGTCCTTCGTGGCCCTGTGAGCAGGCTGTGCTGTACCTATTGCACAGAGGATAGGGACTGCCCCTGCCGTTTTGCAGAAGAAACTGAAGGCACAGACTGTTATGATAACTTGCCCAAGGGTGCACAGCAACTGGTGGGGCAGGAGTTCAGACCCAGAAGTCTAACTCCCTTAGTTAATTGTTGCACTTGGGAACTTTGGATTGAGCCCAGACCCAAACTCAGGCCTTCATGCTTTTTAAAAATACTGTGGTACTGGGGGTTGAGCCCAGGGCCTCGTGCATAATGGATGGGTGCTCTACCTGTGTGCTTATTCTCAGTGATACTACATAAACCTGCCATCTAGGCAGGTAAATATTCCCCTTTAAGAGAAAAACCCTATGGGCCCAGGCTAGCCACCTTTGTGCTGCTGCAGCTTTGGTAGGCAGTGTTTTCCTCTCACAGGCACTGTCTGTGCTGTGAGAGGCCTGGAGCGGGGGCTGTGAGCCGAGGAGCAGGGCTCCAGCTGTGCGGCCCAGAGGCCAGCTCACTGACAGTGTGTCTCCTTCCCTAGTGGTGTCTATCGAAGATCCCTTCGACCAGGACGACTGGAAAGCGTGGCAGAAGTTCACGGATAGTGCAGGCATCCAGGTGGTGGGCGATGATCTCACTGTGACCAACCCCAAGCGCATTGCCAAGGCTGTGAGCGAGAAGTCCTGCAACTGCCTCCTGCTCAAAGTCAACCAGATCGGCTCAGTGACTGAGTCCCTCCAGGCGTGAGTGCCTCGCAGGGGTGACTAGGGTACCCTGAAAGTGTAGTAGGGTTCACAGCTGAACACCAAAGTAGGTGGTGGCACCATGGGGGGCTGGGGTGTTGAGCAGACTGTTCCCCAACCAGGAGGCTAACGCCAGGGTTTGATTGACCTGGGGCTGCGGCAGCTTCACCCCCTGTTGCTGGGCTCTGGTGAGGGCGGGCAGGGAGCTCATGCTGTCTCGGATTTGTCGCACTTCAGGTGTAAGCTGGCCCAGTCCAACGGCTGGGGCGTCATGGTGTCTCATCGCTCTGGGGAAACTGAGGACACCTTCATTGCCGATCTGGTGGTGGGACTCTGCACTGGGCAGGTGAGGGCTCCTTAGGCAGAAGGTTTGTCCTGATTTCCTGAGATGTCAGTTCCCTGGGAAGACCCAAAGCCCGAATGTGGGTGGGAGCTGATGGTTCTGCCTCTTGTTGATACTGTCCTCTGTACAGCTGCCATGGCTAACAATCCTGAACAGAACAGGGTCACAAATGCCCTGCCTGGATGCTTTGCCCCTCCATGTTCTTAGGGTCCTCCTTAAAAATTGTTCTCCACTGTGGTGCCCTCCCGTTGCCCCACAAGCAAGCACAGCCTTTGCTTTCTCCCTGCAGATCAAGACTGGTGCACCTTGCAGATCTGAGCGCTTGGCCAAGTACAACCAGCTCCTCAGGTAAAGAGGCTTCCCTGAGAGGGCTGGGGCCAGGGTCTGCACTAAGCGTGGTGCCCTCCACTTCTGGTCTGGGGGTGTGTGCACTGGGCACATATCACAGGAAATCAGGCCTGGGGTTGGCACAGGGCCAGCACAGACTCTCAGGTGCCTGACGATGCCAGGCCATAGCAAAAGCCTGTTTCATCCGTGCTGCCCTTTTCTGGTGGGAGGCAGAACTGGATCCCTTTGACAGTCATAACTGTTCCACCTTACTTGGTCTTGAGGATAGGAAACCAGGGCCATGTGGGTGGGTGTGCGTGCTGTTGTGTGCTGCTGGATGCCCTGGCCCCCTTTGCTGTCTCCTTGTGTCTTGGGGAGTCCCAGGACACAGGAACACTTGTCCCTTTTATAAGTTACTTTTTCTGCACTTTGAGGGAAAAGGAGCATCTATTTTAAAACTTCTCCCACATTATTCTTTCTTCAAAACTTTACCCTGAAAGGTTTCAATGCATTCAGAAAAGCCACTCTCCCTATTATATGGCCCCTGTGTAGCAGTGATTCTGTTCCCCCATCATCTCAAGATTCCTGTTCATTATGGGCACCAGGACCCAAATAGTGCCTTGTGTCTTCTAATAATTTCCCCCCCTCCTTTTTTCCCAAGATGTTTATTGAGGAAACTGGGTGATTCTCTCATTTAAAAAAAAAAAAATGTTAAGAATTTTGTATTCCCAAAGTGCTCATACTGGTGTCTGCTCTCTGCCCTTCAGAGGGGAGGGGGAGGGGGAGGGGAGCGGAGCAGCTGCTCCTGGCTTGCTGGGAACAGCCGGGTTCAGGAATGAGTTGGATAGGCCAGAAGGGGTTCCCATTTTCTGGGAGTCCCTGCTGCACTTGAGAAATAAGCCTCCTGTGTTGACCAGCCCTCCTCACTCCCTCTCCGTTTATCTTTTGTGCCTTCCAAGAATCGAAGAGGAGCTGGGTGACAAGGCGAAGTTTGCCGGCAGGAAATTCCGAAACCCCCTGGCTGAGTAAGCTGGGGCAGGCCTGAGCCCTCGGCACTGTCTGGAGATTAGATCCTCAATTAGATTCTCCTCCTGACTTAGCGTGGACAGCTCGAGCCCCCACCAGTGCTTGTGGGGCCTTTGGTGGTTAGCTCCCCTCTCCCACCACTAGTTCCTTAGTGCTCCTGCAGAAGCCAAGGTGACCACCCAGAGCCCTGTTGGAAACCCTCACAGTGTAATCATGTGACTGGCCTGAATCATCGTTCTCAGCTTGCTTCCCACCAGGTGTCCAGAACTATGTGCTCCTCCAGTGTGGCTACAGGCAAGGTCCCCAGTGGTTTCATATGCAAAATAAATAGCCTCAGTGACCCATAAGAACACTGCCTCTGTGTGTGTGTGAATGTGTGAGAGAGACATGGTTCCTAGGGCCCTTAGGGCAGTGGGGTACAAACCTGGAAAAGCTGGAGGCTTTAGTTTGTGTCTGTGGAGGGCGTATGCACCTTAAGGAAGATGAAGGTCCATGAACAGCGAGTGTGCCAAGGCATGCTGGTTCCCAGAGTTAAGCACAGAAGCGAAGCTATTAGAGGAGACCTGAAGGATGTCCAGGCCACCACCAAGTGGTTGTGCAAGCCAGAGGAACTCCCTTCCCAGTGGTCAGTGCTGCTGGCTCTGTTTGGGTCGGGGAGCAGGTGGAATGATTCAAAAACAGCTCTTGGGAGGGCAAGGGGAAGATCTAGGAGGTCCTGGAACCTCAAAGTCCGTTCCTAAGTTCTTTAAAGTGCTCTTATCTACCTGCAGCTAATGCCCACCTCATCTTCATGTTGCAGAAGGCACAGTTGTAGGATGATGTTCAACACGCATGAAAAATACATTTATTTAAATGAAAGGTGGAATGCTGTGGTAGCTACCTGCCCCTTGAAGAGGTCTTATATTAACATTTTTCTTCCCCTGAAATAAATTGGTCAAAGAAAGTAACTTGAATTGTATTTTAATACAGTGCATAGTTGGGGACTAGGAGGCCCACTTTATATTCATTTTTAGTTTTAGGTGGACACAATATTTTTTTTTTTTTATTATTTTTACGTGGTGCTGAGAATCGAACCCAGTACCTCATGCAGGCTAGGCGAGCATGCTACCCCTTGAGCCACATCCCCAGACCCAGGAGGCCCCCTTGTGGATGTTTTGTGTTCATGGCTCCTTCAGTCAGGATTTAACCCAAGGAACCATCACGATGAGGAGCAACACATAAAGAACTGGATTTTGTGCTGGGGGGTGCCTGGTGGAGCAAGTGGGAGGCCCTCAGGCAGCCAGTCGGCAGGGATGGAGCCGCAGGGCACAGGGGAAGCTGTCCTTTCACTGGGCTGGGATTGTGGCTCAGCAGTAGAGCACTCACTTAGCACTGGTGGGACCCGGGTTCAATTCTCAGCACCACATAAAAATAAAGGCATTGTGTTGTGTCCATCTACAAAAAAGATTTATTTCCCCTTTCTCCCCCCCCCCCTTCCTTTAAAAAAAAAAGTCACTGATCTGAGGCTGGGATTGTAGCTCAGTGGTTGAGCACTTACCTAGCATGTGTGAGGCCCTGGGTTTGATTTTCAACATTATATAAAATAACATTGGCAACTAAAAAAATATATCTTAAAGAAAGGTTACTGATCCAGGTACAGTGGTGTACAATCTGTCATCCCAGCTACTTGGGAGGCTGAGGCAAGAAGATTTCAAGTTCAAAGCCAGCCTTGGCAACTTACTGAGACCCTATCTGAGAAAATTAAAAGATCTGATGTTGTTGCTCAGTGGTTGAGTGCTTGCAGCTGTGGACAATGTCACAGTAATGCTTAGTTTGGTACTGGGATCATGCTCAAGTTGACAACCATTGGTGTTTTTAAATTTGGTTTAATGTCACATTTTCTGACTACTAGATAAAGGCACTGATTGCTCTTGAGGTCAGGGGCAAGTAGAGATAGCACCTTTCCAACCTACTCAACCCCAGAAGAAGGCTGCTAAGTCAGGGCTAGGGGCATTTCGGTTGCAGGTTGGACTGGGTAGCTTAGCACACCAAGACACCGGAGTTAGGAAAGCTGACTGAGTGAACTTCCTGACACTGATGGGCAGATGTAGCTGGCCAGGACTGCAGGCCAGTGGGCCTCTTCCCAGGGACCTGCCTGAAGGAGCACAGGCAATATGAATACCAGGTTTTCTGAGAAGTGGCCTGGATTTAGTGTGTCTCCAGACCGCAGTGGCACACAGGAAGTGTTTTCAAAGTAAACGGTTTCACTGGCACTTCTTAGTGTTCTCTGCTTGCTTTGTTTTCTTTTTCTTTTCTTTTTTTTTTTTTTTTTTTTTACTTTGTATTACAAATACTTTTCCACATTGCATATATTTCTCATCTGTGGTTGTTTTCCGACCTCTGAATTCTGATCCTCTGACATTAGAACAAAAGTAAATTAAAACTTCGAAGCAGTGGTTCTCAAATTTGGCCACATTAGAAACCCCCTGGAAAGCTCCTGTTGCTCAGGCCTCTCCCCAGACCAATTAAAAGTCCCCCAGCTGGCTCCAGTGTGCAGCAGAGCCTGACGACCCTGGTGGGTGAGGACCAGGCAGCACTACAATGCCTGCTTTCCAGGAGACCAAGCCCTGGTCCTTTTCCTAGAATGCAGCTGAGACAGGAAGATGGTGGCTGAGGGAGGGCCCCTCCAGGAGCCTGTGTCCTGGCGGTGGATTCCACCAGCCCTGTGCATGCAGCCAGCTCAGCTCTCCTCCAGACTGTGGGGACCCCCAAACCTGCTGCACCCACAGTGGCCACATGGCAGCAGAACAGCGTGGTGGCAGAGCATGTGGATGCAGCTAGGCTTGTGTGGCCCCGGGTCCTGGCTCTCCTACTCAACAACTGCACTTCAGCTTCCCCATCTACAAAATGGTACTGCTGGGCTGGGAGGCGGCTCAGTGGTGGAGCGCTTGCCTAGCATGTGTGAGGCACTGGGTTCAATTCTGAGCACTGCATATAAATAAATGAATGAATTAAAGGTCCATCAACATCTAAAAAAAAATTTATAATGGTACTACTAATACCACCCACCAATTATCATATATGTAGAGTACTACGAATTACTTCATCCACTTAGGCTGCCATTCAGAACAAAGCTATTAAGCCTAACAATGAGGTGCAGATGTGCCCAGCTATGGAAGGTATAGAACGCAGCGAAAGGAAGGAAAGTGCTCAGGCTATGTCAAGTTCCAGGGGTCTTGTTAAACTGACTTGCCCCTGTGGGTCCCAGCACTTCTCCCTGGGTTCCTGTGAGCGCTTTATAACTTTGATAACCAGCAGGTAGTTTTCACCCATGATGATTGTGGGCTTTTATTTTCAAGGGTAGGATGGAGGCCAGCTTTTCACACATGCTAAACAAGCTCTCTGACACTGAGCTACACTCCTTGCCCAGTCTCTAAACGTTTTTAAAGTGGTAACAGGCAGTTACATAAGTGGTCAATGTATAGAGCTTGACTTGGAAAGTCTTCATCCAGTCGTGCTCTTTGACGACTGCATGCGGATGCAGAGTGGGACTTTCCTTATTCCTTTGGCCCAGGTGGTTTTGTGAACCTGGTATCATTGTGCACATCTGAAGTCCTGTCTCCTTCATGGAAAATTTTTGGATCTCTTCAAGTGCCCAAGGGACTTGCTCCATGGATGCACTTGTGGATGTTGATGGTGTGTCCTCGGGTCACTGCCCCATCGGTGGCAGATGGTCCTTCTCACCACCCTTCTGTGGGAGTCATTCCAGCAAGCCCAGGCTGGAGGGCCATGCACAGCTCTTCCCTGCACCATTCAACCAACCATGTAGAAGGACAACTGCATCCAGTACCAGGTGACCTTCAAGTGTACAGCTGATGTGTTCTAACAAATGGGAGACTTGTAACCATCACTGCAATCGTGACAGAACGTTTCCAACACCCCCAGAAGTTCCTTGAACCCCTTCCCAGTAAATCCTACCCCATCCCTGACCCAGGAACCTTATGGTTTTGCTTTATTGTTTTAATTCTACTTAGTGGCCAAAATCTGAAGCAACAATTTCCTGTGAAAATGTCAATTGCTGGGTTCTGCAGAACTGGAAAATACACTGGGCCCACACTGTCAGAAGGCAGCGCTGGCCCCTCTTTTCCACAGCCACAGACCTCCCTGCACACTGCCCCCCTTGACCTACCTGCCTGGCCCTCCAAGCATCTGAGCCTGAAACACCGGGCCCTTTGGCTCTCGGCAGACAGAGAGCTACCCAGCTCTTTCCTTTTCTGTTAAAGTCCCCAAGGGTTCTTGACATCAAGGCCTCTGGGGCTTCTCCGCCCTTGACAACCACCTCCCCGGGCCTTAAGGTAGCAAGGACTCCCCTGACACAACCTTGAACTCTGCAGCTTCTCCAGACCCAGAATGTGGGGCAGCGCCTCCTTCATCAGCTCCTTGTCAGCTCAGCCAGAGGCCTGCCTGGCTGCTGCATTTCAGCTGCTTCCTGCCAGTCTTACTGCAAAGTGGGAGGGCTTGGTAATCAGGGCTGCTGTCCACTGGGACCAGGAATGATGGCAGATTCATTTGCATATGTGACCTAAGACAGTAATTAAACCCAAGCGCCCAAGGGGTGAGAAGTAAGCATATTAATTCAGAAGCAATTAAAAACCCTCCAATGCCACCCGCACACAGCCACCACTTCTGAGACTGGCGCTGATGACTGTCACCTTCGGGCTACCTCATTTGGCTGCCAGACAGCTGCCTGGGCTGCACACTGTCAAGAAGGGTGTGCTTGGACCTGAGGGTCGCAGTTTCACCAGAGTCTCACTCTCCAGATCCCTGCTAAGGGCTCGCTGTGCAGGGCCAGGGCCTGCTGTTTTCTCTTAATAGTGGTAAACTATAGACAACAAAACCTACCCTCTTAACCATTTTAGGTGTACAATTCAGTTGTATAACCATTATCATTATCTAGTTCATTATCCCGAACCAAAACAGGGTACCTGTTAGGCAGAAGAACACCGGCTCTCCTGTCCCCCAACAGCCGATCAACTTGTCTCTATGTTCTGTCTCTCAGACTTTATTCTAGATATTTTATACAAGGTGAGTCATACAATATTGGTCTTCCATCTGCCTCATTTCACTTAGCAGAACATTTTCCAGGATCATTCCTCTTGTTGTATGTGATAGACTGTCATTGCTTTTTAAAGCAGCATGATATTCCATGGAATGGACAGATGTGGATAAACAGACCACATCTATTAATTCATTCATCCATTTGGGGTCATTTGGGTTGTTCCCACATTTTGACTCTTGTGAATAATACTGCTGTGCACATTGGTGTGCAGGACCCCCCTGAGTCCTGCCTTCAGTTCTTGGGGCATATATGTTTAGTAGAATTACTGGGTCAAACGATAATCCTAAAAGTAACTATTTTGTTGTGCTGGACCCCAGGGTTTTGCACATGCTCAGCACATACTCTGCCACTGAGCTACACCGAACCCCACAACAACTGCACCATCTGACAGTCCCACCAGCAATGCACAAGAATTCCGGTTCTTTTCACATTGTCATTGTATATTGTTTTCTTTTTTTAATATTTATTTTTTAGTTATAGTTTAGTTATATTTTATATTTATTTGGTGCTGAGAATTGAACCCAGTGCCTCACGCGTGCTAGGCAAGCGCTCTACCTCTGAGCCACAACCCCAGCCCCTCTTTTTTTTTTTTTTTTTTTAAATTGTGACCATCCTAGTAGGTATGAAATGGCATCTTGACCTTGAAAGAAGAAAACCCTGGGCTGGGTGTGGTGGAGCATGCCTGTAATCCCAGTGATTTGTGGGGCTGAGGCAGGGGGATCATGAAGTTGAGGCCAGTCTCATCAACTTAGCAAGAACCTGTCTCAAAATTAAAAATAAAAAGGGCTGGGGATCTGACTCAGTAAAAGTGCCCCTGGGTTCAATCTTCAATCCCTGGTACAAAAAAAAAAAAAGAAGAAGAAGAAGAAGAAAGAAAGAGAGAGAGAGAGAAAGGAGAAGGAGGAGAAGAGAAAAGGAAGAAGGAGGAGGAGGAGGGGAAGAGGGCAAGGGGGAAACCTTGGGCTGGGTGTGGTTGTGGCTCAGGCCACCATGCTGGGAGGTGGCCTGACCATATTGCCCAGTCAGGGTGTGCCTATGAGTTCATGTGTTCCCAGACTATTAGGGTGCTGGGGTTTGCTGCTCTGAGAAACCTCATCTCCCCAGAATGCACTGGGCCTCCCCCAGCCAACACTATCCTCCTACCCTGCTTTCTCATTTTTTTCCAAAGCAATTAACATCACCTGAAATGTTACATGCCTATTTTTCTTTCATTTATTTATTTTTTGTTTTGGGGGTACTGGGGATTGAACTCAGGGGGACTCGACCACTGAGCCACATCCCCAGCCCTATTTTGTATTTTAGTTAGAGACAGGGTTGCACTGAGTTTCTTAGTGCCTCGCCATTGCTGAGGCTGGCTGTGAACTCTTAATCCTCCTGTCTCAGTCTCCTGAGCGGCTGGGATTACAGGCGTGCGCCACTGCGCCAGGCAACTGCCTACTTTTTATTTACAGTTCCTTCATTACACTGCAAATACCATGAGTCTTGGTGTGGCTCACTATGGTGGATTCTGCACCGCCTTGGGCAGGTGTCCCAGGTCTGAAGGAGCAAACCCTGGAGGCTTTACTGAGGACTCACAGGAATTTCTGCACAGAGGACCTTTGAGGGCTGAAGTGTTAATGAAAAGAAGAGGTATCTCTTAAAAAGATCTACAGAGATCTTTTTTAGAATGTTAGTGTTGAAGTCCAGGGGTATGAGCTCAGCAAGGAACTGAAGGAAGAGAAAACCTGGAGAACAAGGTCAACTGGGCCTCGACACATGTTTGGAAGACGGGCTCACCAGGTCATGAGGAAGGTAAGTGCCCTGGACCTGGAAGGCCCTGCCAGTCCTGGGCTGCTCTGCCTGTCAGCCTGAGGCTGGCTGCTCACGGGGCGGCGATGAGCCAGGAGGAGCCCCAGCTCTCTCAGACCAGGAGAATCTGAGCAAAGCCAAGGCGGAGGCCAGGGAAGTGACCATCGGTGCTCCTGCAGCCCAGTACCTCTCTGCCAGTCAGGGACAACAGGCACTGCCACACTCTCACATCAAAGGCTGTGAGGCGACAGGCGGTGGTGCCACATGGAGGCTGAGGCCGGAGGATCTCAAGTTCCAGGCCAGCCTCAGCAACTTAGCGGGATCCTGTATCAAAATAAAAACTAAGAAGGGCTGGGGATGTGGCTCGGTGGTTAGGCGCCCCTGGATTCAGTCCCTGGTCCTGGTCCCTCTACTCCCCACCAAAAAAAAGGTGCAATTCAGGTTATATTCATTAATTTATGCATCAATTACCACAATCTAACTCTAGGACATTTTCATCATCTGGAAAAGGAAGCCTGTGCTAATTAACAGTGACTCCCCATCCCCCTAGTCCAGCTCCTGGCAAACACTACACTTCTTCCAGGTAGTTCATGAATGGAGTCATATAATGTGTGGTACTTTGTGACTGGCTTCTTTCACTTAGAATAATGTTTTGAGAATTCATCCATGTCATAGCAGGTATCAATATTCTATTACTTTTTATGGCTGAATAATGTTTCATTTTTTGGATATACCACATTCTATTTATCCATAAATTGATTCCAGTTGTTTTCACTTTGGGCCTGCTTTGAATAGTGCTACAATGTATATTCATTTACAACTTTTTGTGTGAACATGTTTTCAATTCTCTTGGGTTGAGCTGGGTGTGTAGCTCAGTGGTAGAGCACTTGCCTAGCATGCATAAAATCCTGGGTTCGATTTCCCACGCTGCAGAAGTAAATCAGTTCTTGGGGTGGGGTTGTGGCTCAGGGGTAGAGCACTTACCTAGCATGTGTGAGGCACTGTGTTTGATCCTCAGCTCTACATAAAAATGAACAAATAAAATAAAGGTACTGTGTCCATCTGCATCCCCAGCACCACAAAAATCAATCAGTCATTTCAGGCAACTTACCAGGAGTGAAATTGTTAGATCACATGTAACTGTTTTGTTTTTTGGTACTGGGAGCTGAACCCAGAGGTGCTTAACTGTAAGGGTCAGGCGAAGCGTTGGAGAAAGAGACCACCAAGTGACCACTCATGCAATTGGCAGAAGGGGATTTATTGAACCAGCATGCTGGGGCTCCGTGCCCACTCAAGAAGGGAAAGCAGCCCAGAGCCCCGAGCAGGGGCTGAGCACTGCTTAAGTACACTTTTTGGGGAGGGCGGAGGGCTTTGTATACATCAGAACAAATCATCATGAGGCGCGGGAAAATTGAACAACAACTCCTAAACATGATTAGTTCATTCATTGGTGGGAGCAGGTCAGGCTGGAGTGATAGGTCATTTCTAAACGGGGTACACATTCAAACTGATTGGTTTTAGGGCCTAAAGGACTACGTGACCAGTTACACAGAGCCCTTCAGTTATTAAACAACCAAACAGCCAGAGGAAATGTTTACTGGGCAATTCCAGTATTGTCCTAACAGCTACAGGGATTTCAGGTTTTGCAGGTAACATAGAAACCTAACAATACCTAATCCTTTACATTTTAACTCAGACCTTGCAGCTTAGAAACTTTACAACACCCGGTCTTTTACCCTTTAACTTTTACGCTTTAACTTCAATTTCTTTTACCCTTACATAACCACTGAGCCACATCCCCCGGAGTTTTCATTTTTTTTTTTTAAATATTGTTTTAGTTGCCAATATACCTTTATTTTATTTTATTTTTATGTGGTGCTGAGTATCGAACCCAGGGCCTCACACATGCCAGGTGAGCAGGCTACCACTTGAGCCACATCCCCAGCCCCCCTCATTTTATTTTTTTAATTTTTGAGACAGGTTCTCATTAAATTGCTCAGGGACTCACAAAATTGCAAAGGCTAACCTGCAACTTTCTATCTTCCTGCCTCAGCTTCCTGAGTCACTGGGATTACAGGAATGTGCCACCATGTCCAGCTAACTTTTTTGAGACAAGTTCTTCTAAAATATTGCTGAGCCTGGCCTGGAATTTGTGATCCTCTTGCTTCAGCCTCCCAAGTTGATGAGATTATAGATAGGCATTCTCCATAGCAAATGACTCCAGATAATTCCCCCCCACCCACCCACACCCCCCCACCCCCCACCCCCACCCCCACTGGGATTGAATTCAGGGGCACTTGACAACTGAGCCTCATCCCCAGCCCTATTTTTGTATTGTTATTTAGAGACAGTGTCTCACTGAGTTAGTTGCTTAGCGCTGCATTAAATTGCTGAGACTGGCTTTGAACTCTCAATCCTCCTGCCTCTACCTCCCAAGCTTCTGGGATTCTAGGCATGCGCCACTCAGCCCGCTCTAGATAATTTGGTATAAGCTGGATATACAGCTGTTCCAGCACCATTTGTTGAAAAGATGTCTTTTATTTCAAGTCTTAACATTGGATCACTTTTAAAACTATTGAAAAGGTGGCATTTTTAGAGAATGTGCTTAGCAGTCCTAGCCACTCCCAGCACCCACCTTGCCCTTAAGAAAAGAACCATTAAGAAAAGAACGCAAGAGGCTGGGGTTGTGGCTCAGAGGTAGTCGTGCCTAGCATATGTGAGGCTCTGGGTTCTATCCTCAGCACCACATAAAGTAAAATAAAGACATTGTGTCCACCTATAACTAAAAATGTTTTTTAAAAAAAGAAAAAGAAAAGAACCCAAGAGTGCCTGCAGAGCATGTGTGAGGCCCTAAACTCAATCTCTAGGAAGAAGCGGGGAAGGGAGGGGGAGAAAAGAAAATAACCCCAAGGGCTGGTGTGTAGTTCAGTGGCAGACAATTTGTATAAGGACTGGGGACATAGCTTAGTGGCAGTGTTCCCCTGGCATGCAGGAGGACCTGGGCTGAGTACTTGGACCCCCAGTACCACACACACAGAAATGAAACAAACAGCCAGCTGTAGTTCCAGCTACTAGGGATCTGGGGACTGAACTCGGGGCACTTAACCACTGAGCCACATCCCCAGCCCTTTTAATATCTTTTTTAGAGACAGGATTCTTGCTGAGTTACTTAGGGCCTTACTGAGCTGCTGAGGCTGGCTTTGAACTCACAATCCTCCTGCCTCAGCCTCCTGACCAACTGGGATTACAGGCTTGCCCCACGGCGCCCAGCCTCAGGATCCTCCTGAGACAGGACCATCATTTGATCCCAGGAGTTCTAGGCCCGCTGGACATCATTAAGAAAAGAAAGAAGAAAAAAAAAAAGTGTTTTGGGGGGCAGTCGCGATGTAAAAATGCAGTCTCCACTGAACTAAAGTCCAGCAAAATCTTACATCTGTCTCCATCCAGAAAATCATATTGAGTCTGAGGCCTAGAAAAGAGCCATTCTATGTAGAGGGGTCCCCTGATCCTCCCCCAGCCTTCTGCTGTCGCTGCTTCATCGTCCTGGCACGAGAGTGGCTGTTCTCCAACCTCCTCCCAGGGCGAAAGTCAGGTCCAACTGGAGTGAGGACACAGTGGCCCCATCGGTAAGGAGCCCAGCTCCGGGGTCCACCCTTGGTTTGGGTGGTCGGGTCTGGCTGGCGCGGGGCGTCCTTCGGCCGCCAGGGGGCGCGGTGGAGCCGCCCTCAGCCCCGGGCCTCGGCGCCGCCGCCTGCGGGCTCTGCCTGGGGCCAGGCCGGCCTCCCTGGCTCGATTCCCGGCCCTGTTCTGCAGCCCCAGCGTCTGGCAGAGGTTTGCTCTTCCTCTGAGCCCACTGTACCCTGTGGCCGGTAGGGGCTTGGAGCCAGCCCAGTGCTGGGACAGAGCTCGGGAGAAGAATGGAGCTGTCGTTGGGTAAAGGAAGATTCCTGGACAGCACGTCCTTGTCAACATCTGCCCTCTCCAGGGTCACCGCAGATGCGTGGCAAGGCACAGCGCCACGGACCCCGGTCAAGGGGAGACTGCTTCCAGGCCCACTTTGATTCTGAGTCTTCAGGGAAGAATCTCTCCCCTAAGATTTCTTGCGTGTCGAAGACTTTCGCTCTGCTTTTCTAGGGACAAAAGGAAAGAAAGGAAACAACTGCGGAAAGAGACAGAGCTGCCCTGCCCTCTCTGTGCTGCTGTCACCAAGCTCTGGGTTTTCAGCCCAGCGGGGCCCAGCCCCACCTGGAAGACGCCGCGCAGGTGCTGAGCCGGGCTCCCTCTGGCACAGCTGTGTCTGGCGTTGCCAGCCACCCACCAGGGCCAGGGCCTGGGAAGGGCACGTCCTGGGACCAGCCCAGCGAGCACTCTGGAGATGGGCAGGGCCCGGGACCAGGAAGTAAGTGCCCAGAACTGGAAAGTTCTATGCAAAGTAGCTCTGGCCAGACTGCAACTCAGTGAAGAATTTCCCACAGGTGTCCTGCACCGCACCTGTCACCAGGAGTCACAACCCTGTTTCCAGGGGCACCTCTAGAAGGTCATTCAAGGAGACTCTACAGAATAAAGAGCCTCTGGAGGCAGAGTCTCTGGATGCCTGGCCTGGAGAAGGACAGCACCAGGTGGGGTGGGAGAGGGGTCAGATCTTTGGGTCTCTCCTCTGGGTTACCTGGTATACCTTCCCCCTGCCTTTAAGGAAGGTTAGGCTTTATAAACCAGTAGCCAGCTTTTGGGCTGAAGTATTTGGCAGAAAGAACCTGCGGTGTTAAAGGACTATTTAAATCTCTGGCGGACACATCTATTAAGTCCTAACACATCAGCAATGAGGAAACATGAATACTGAGCAGAAAAAGATAATGGCCAAGAAAGAAATGCATGACCAGCTTTTTTCTGACCTCAGGAGGGGCCATATATTTGGGTACTCTCAGTGGGGGACAGCAGCTCCCTCCTCCTAAAAGAAGACCATTCTCAGCTTCAGGCACTGACCAATGCAGAACTATTGGCCATGCTCATGTCACCCCAATTCAGTGAGCTGAAGTATAGAGACTTAGACCTCAAGTGCTAGAGTTCCCCAGAGAGTATGCCCTTGGCCTTTTCTATAAGGGCTTCTCCTCCTTCCTGGATACCATGGGAAAATACCCATGGGATGACAAAAATAAAGGTGTGCCAGACACGGGCGCCTCTCCGAGTCCCAGCTGCCTTTGAGATGGTGGACAGAAGCATCTGCTGAATTGTCTGTCTCCTTTCTGCAAGGGTGAAGAGTCCGCAGGGAGAGTGGGAGAGAGACGGGGCTGACCAAAGAAGATGCCATGCAGCTGCGGTTCCCCTCCCTGGAGCTGCCTAGATCCAAAGGAGAAAACAGCAGCCATGCAGCACCCCAGTGTTCACCCTCCTCCACCCCCACCCCCGCCTTCATTCCTGTCCTGTAGCAGGACCTTGTCGGGAGCTAGACTCCCAACCCACCTGAGGTGGTGGGGATCAAACCACCTTGAGCATGCCAGGCAAGGCCTGCACCACTGAGCTCCATCCTCAGCACAGGTGGAGTTCTCCTTGTGTGTGGGTGGGTGGGGTGTGTGTGTGGGTGGGTGGGTGTACTGTGTGGGGTACTGCAGATACCAGGGTGCTCTACCACTGAGACATGTCCCCAGCCCTTTTTATTTTTAATTTTGAGACAGGTTCTTGCTAAATTGCTGAGGGTCTCACTATGTTGCTGGGGCTGGCCTCCAATTTATGATCCTCCTGCCTCTCTGGGATTACAGGGTGCTCCATCCTGCCAGCTAGGGGCTGAGTTTTAAAGGCCAACACTGCGTTACAGAGCAGAGGTGAGCTGAGGCTAAATGACTGCTGGAGTAGAACCACTGCTGATGGCAGCAGTGTCAGGAGAGGGTGTGGATTGGGGGTTTGCAGGTTGGCATGGTTCGGGAGCAAGCAGGAATGACCAATTCAAAGGAGCCTAGCCCTGCACAGTGGCACACACCTGTGATAACAGTTGCCCAGGAGGCTGAGGCAAGAGGAAATTTGAGCCAGCTTGGACAACGTAGGAGACCCTGTCTCAAAATTTAAAAAAAAAAAAAAGGCTTAAACCCCAAAGGACATTTATTGGCATGGCATGACTGGGTCCTGAGGCTGAAAGGGTGACTTCAGAACTCAATATCTTTCTATCTCTCCAGGCTTAGCTTCCCACCACACCGCTACCTTTTCAGCTCAGCTGCCTTAGTTTCCAATTTTTCAGCAAAAAGCCTAAAGTGGACTCTCATTGGCTCAAATTGGGGCACAGTTCAATCTTTGAACCAATCACTGCAAAAGGGGTGGGTGAAATCACTGATTGGATAGGCCTGGGCCATAAGTTCACCCTTAGATTTTGGGGGCAGGTCAGTATCACCCAACCATATGGACTGAGATCAGAAAATAAGTGTTTCCCGAAGGAAGAACAGGATGCTCTGACTAGAAGAAGGGAGAATGGATGATAAATATTAGCAACCACTCTCTCCCAGCTGAGACTCCTGCTACCTTCTGGCTGTGTGACCTTGACCAGGCCACTTGACCTTTCTGAGTCTCAGCTGGAAGTACAATTTGTTTCAGTCTTAATTGTCCCCGTCTATGAAAAAAACAGGGAAGAAGACAGACATGGTCTGGGGTTCTTAATATATTTGAAGTTCCCATTGGGATAAATTAGAAAGTCATTAAGAATTAGTTGTGGGGCTGGGGTTGTAGCTCAGTGGTAGAGCGCTCGCCTAGCACATGCAAGGCCCAGGGTTCGATCCTCAGCACCACATAAAAGTAAATAAATAAACTAAAGGCATTTTGTCCAACTACACACACACACACACACACATATAGAATTCAGTTGTATCTGGGTGTGGTGCTACACAGCTGTAATCCCTGTGACTCAGGAGGCTAAGGCAGGAGGATTGCAAGTTTGCAAGTTCTAGGTCAACCTCAGCAATTTGGTGAGACCCTATTATTTTTTTGGTTCCAGGGATTGAACTTGGAGGCACTCAACCACATCCTCAGCCCTATTTCGTATTTTTATTTAGAGACAGGGTCTCACCAAGTTTCTTAGTGCCTCACCATTGCTGAGGCTGACTTTAAACTCACAATTCCTGTCTCAGCCTACCAAACATCTGGGATTACAGGTGTGCGCCACTCCACTGGATGCAAGACCCTATTTCAAAATTAAAAATAAAGAGGGCTGGGGGTATAGTTCAGAGCACCCCTGGATGCAATTCCCAATGCTACACACACACACACACACACACACAATCATTTGCTTTGTCCCTTCTGTGAGTGACAGATTGACAAGGGGCTACTGTCTAGAACCTCAGTGATCTAGCTAGCATATCCCTTGTGCATTTCCCAGGCATAGGAAACAGCCCTGTGAACGTTAAATGCATTTAATTTTTTTTTCAATTCCCATGAAAATTTATTAAACCTGTATTAAATAGGACAGAGTCAGGAAATGTCCCTCTCCCATCTTCGCACAGTTCACAGCACGAGGGTTGTGACCACCAGGGTCAGTGCCTCAGTGCTTCCCCTCAGTGGACACCACAGCAGGTTTCACTGATTTTTATAGTTATGCAATATCCAATGGTGCAGCGGTCGGCTGTTGCAGAAGTTCAGGTTTTCTCAGAGAGTAGTGAATGACAGAGTGGCAGTCGCAGCTAATGGAGACTTTGCTTCCTTTTAAAAGTATACCAAGGTGGACCCATTGCTTGTCTGGTCAAAATCTTTACTCACAAAGCCAAAATGTAATCATCAAGGTCTCGCTGGCTCTTCCACAAGGATGGAGGTGGCTGTCTCCATGTCAGCAGAGAATTCCAAAGTCTACGGGTTCTTCCAGAACACGCCTGTGGTCAGCTCGATTCTATGGTCTGATCTAGGTCAGTGCGTACATCTCCGTTCCTGGTTACCTGTGGAATAGTGGTTGACTCCACATGGGTGGTTACCTCCAAATCACTGGTCGGCTCTAAGAGGCCAGATTTTGATTCTGAGGGCAGTGTAGAGAAGGCACAGTCAGGACAGGGAGGAGCAGGACTGCACAGAGCATGGCCCTGGTGCCCTGAGAGGGCAGGAGGCGGGCTGGTGAGCAGGCATGCATTTTCATCTTTGGGATGATTCATTGTACTTATAAGATCCCTTTAGAATTTGTATGCTTTTCATTAATTTAATTAAAAACAGATCTTGTAAGACTTTTTCTTGAGATTTATAATGAAGGAAAAATGACTTTAAAAAAATTCATTTGCCATATTACGAATGTACACCATGTTTATTTGGTAATTATTTCTCATGGTGGTAATTATTTCTTATATAAGGAAATGCTGAAGGGCATCCAGTGAAAGCAATGAAACATTAAATAATCTCAAGATTCCAGCTGAGTGTGCTTAGCCACGCCTGAAATCCTAGCAACTTGGGAGGCTGAGGCAGGAGGATTGCAAGTTCAAGGCCAGCCTCAGCAACTTAGGCCCTGTCCAAAATGAAAAGCACTGGGGATATAGCTCAGTGGTAGAGCACCCCTGATTTTGATCCCTAGTACCGCCAAAAATATAAATGAATAAAGATGTTTGTGAAATTATTTGTAAATTAGCCAAGTTAAGAATCAGGCAAATGATCCCATAAAGACTTTAACCTTTTAGATAACACTGTTAAATAATGAACTGTGAAGTACAGAGGAGCATAATAGATGGGTGCATAATGATCATAAAGTACGGTATTAATAGTCTTGGCATCCGTCAGAAACCTATAACTTCTGTGACATCGTGAAGACACTATTTTGGACTCAGACCAAAATAATTAAACTGTGATATTTTACCAGATAAAACCCAAGAATGACCCACTTTTTATTGCTGTAGAATATAAATAGGAGGCATAGGTAGGGCCAGGCATAGTGGCACACAGCTTTAATCCCAGTGGCTCGGGAGGCTGAAGCAGGAGGATTCAAGTTCAAAAAGCCAGCCTCAGCAATTTAGGCCCTAAGCAATATATCAAACCCTGTCAAAAATTAAAAAATAAAAAGGGCTGCAGACGGGCTGGGGTTGCACGGCTCAGTGGTAGAGTGCCTGCCTAGCATGTGTGAGGCACTGGATTCGATCCCTGGCGCCACACAAAAAATAAACAAATAGAATAAATGTCCATCTACAACTAATATATACATATATTTAAAAAGTGGTGGGGGGTGCTGCAGATGTCGCTCAGTGGTTAAGCATCCCTGAGTTCAATCCCTGGTACCAAAAAAAAAAAGGGGGGGGGAGAAAGCTTCTCACTAACTTGCTTAGGGTCTAAGTGATTTGCTGAGGCTGGGTTTGAACTTGCGATCATCCTTCTGCCTCAGCCTCTGAACTGCTGGGATCACGTGACTTTTTAATGAACACGACTCAGTTCAGGCTGAGGGGGCCTCCTCCCCACAGCAGTGAGAGCTGTGTAGAAAGAACCCTCATGCAAACGGAAAGGGAGAAGCAGAAGGATCCCAAATCCTTCACAGCAGGAAGAGAACCTCTAAGTCAGCCACTCCTTGGATGATGTTGCCCTTGAAACCTTCTGGAGTCATGCACACCCCTTGGAAACCCAAAGAGAGCTGGGGATCCACCTCCCCAAATATATGCATGAGCACCTGCATCCGTGTACACACACAGACACACACAGGCACACCTTTTCTTTATATAATTTCAGGGGATTCATGGACACCCAAGGAATCCTTGGCATCAGAATCAGAAGTCTCACTCACCTAACGCGTTGGGAAAAGAAGATTCCTTTGTTCTCTTCGTGGACTAGACTCTTTAAATCACTTTTTAAAATAATGAGTGTTGGGCATGAATCAGTTTTTACCACCTGTGCTTCAAGATATCCCCAGCAGCATCTAACGGAGACCCTCTAGTTGGCCTTGCCCTCGTTACTTGCTTCACCCCTCCCTGAAGCATTCTTCTGCGGCTCTGTGACTCTGGAAAACCCCATAACCGGGTCAGGCCACTTGGGTTAGGTCCTGAGACCACTTCCCCTGAGCCTGATTCATCAACATTTCTCAAAGTGAGGTCTGGGGTGGGGGCTCACCCTGCTTCAGTGTGGTGGCATCCTGATGAATCACCTCTCCAATGACCTTATTTACAAACAAGGTCACCTTCTGGGGTGTCAGGGCTGAGGACTTCAACACAGCTTTTTGGAAGATATAATTCAACTCATATGAGTTGTGGATATTTAAGATTCTGAGACCAAAATATTCAACTAGATGAGGTCGAGGTTTCTGTCCCAACAAAACATTATAAGATTCTAAGATCAATTTTAACAGATTCCAAATACATGGCTTCTGTCCTTTTGTTAACTTTTCGTTTTTCTCACTTTTGTATTTACTGATATGTCTGCGTTTTACCAGCTTAGCAGTTCAGGACTGTGTTAATAACTTTGACTAAATGGGGCAATTTCGATATCATTTCTTATTTACCTCTGGGGAGACCATTTTATTGACTTGTAGATGTCTATATTTATCTTCTAAGGATCAAAATATCAACTTTTTTAAAAGTATGATGTAGGGCTGGGGATGTGGCTCAAGCGGTAGCGCACTCGCCTGGCATGCGTGAGGCCCAGGTTCAATCCTCAGCACCACGTACAAACAAAGATGCCGTGTCCACCGAAAACTAAAAAATAAATATTAAAAATTGAAAAAAAAATAAAAGTATGATGTAAACTGAAAGTAGTCGTCAGCAGGCTGAGCAGTGCTGATTTGAAGCTTTGATTCTAAAGCCTTCAGTTCCACGTACCTATCCATAGATTTCTTGGTATTTATCCTGTTTGGACATCTCTGAGCTTCCTGATCTGTGGTTTGGTGTCTGACTTTAATTTTAGGAAATTCTCAGTCATTATTGCTTCAAGTGTTTCTTCTTTCTTCCCCCTGTGGCATTCCTATCTTATGTTAGCTAGCCTTATTGTAACTGTCCCACAGTTCTTGGCTTATTCCCTTTCGTTGTTTTGGTCTCCTCTATTTTTCAGTTTGGGAAGTCATCCTTGACTTGCCTCCAAGCACGTGGCTCCTTCCCTCAGCTGTACCTAGTCTGCGCAGGAGTGGAAGGCATTCTTCATTTCTGATATAGTGTGTCTGATTCCTACACCTCCTCTTGCTTCTTGCTTGCATTTGCATTTCTCTGCTTGGATGACCTATCTGTTCTTGCATGTCGTCCACTTTTTTCTTTAAAACCCTCAGCATGTGAATCATAGTTGTTTTAAATTTAATTCCAACATCTCTGCAGTATCTGAACCCCTGGCTCCTCTGATGCTTGCTATCTCTCCAAACCCTGGTTTTTTGTTTTGTTTTGTTTTGTTTTGTTTTGTTTGCCTTTTAGAATGCCTTGTGACTTTTTTTGCTGAAAGCTAGATCTGACACACTGTGAAGAAAGGACTGAGGTGAATGGCCTTTAGGGGTACAGTGCTCAGTTTGTGGAGATGAGTGTCTTGTGGTCCGGTGATTGGATCTCCATCTCTGGTGAGCCTGTGGCTTGGGATGTAAGCTCCACACTACATTTCACTCCTAGCAGGAAGGCTAGAGAGGACTGGAATTGGATATTTCCCTTCTCCCCTTTGTGGCCTGGGGAGCTGAGGCTGGGCACCCCTTCCCTGAGGTCAGTTAGGCCCTGGTGAAAGTTTCTTCTAAGGGTAGGCCTTGTTAAAAAGAACAGAGCACCCCAGGTGTATTCCAAAATAGGGGGTGCAGTGTGCAGGGGAATCTTTGTGTGAGCCCTTTTACAGGAAGCTCACAAGCCTCTCTGTGTTTTCAACCTTCAACTTCTCCAGGGGCTAGGGGCGAGGGGGGGGTAGCTCAGCAGTAGAGCTCTTACTTAGAATGTGCAAGGCCCTGGTTCAATCCCCAGCACTGCCTGTCCATGCTCAGCCTCCAGCAATCCCTCTGCCGCTGCGGTTTTCCTCCCTGGACAGATTCATACAGAGCACCCTGCCTGTCTGCGTCTCCTGGTTTTGAGTCAGCACTTTGCCTATCATATCGCTTCTCTGATGGATCTAGGAAAAGTTGTTGATTTTTCAGTCTGTTTGGCTTTTTTCTTGTGTGGATGGGAGGTACTTTCAAACTCCTCACCTGCCTCATTGGTGGACACAACAGACAAAGCGCCTTCTCCCTCCCCTCACGAAGTTTCCCTCCGGGTGTGTGTGTGCATGGAGAGTGAAGTGGGGGTACGAGATGGATTGCACTTCCAAATAAAGTGGTCAGGATGGGAAATGAGGCACCTGGAGAAACCAGGATGCAAGACAGAGCATGCTCCCGAGGCTGGTTGGTGCAGGGCCTGACAGTCCAGGGTAAGGAATTTGCTTTCCTTCTGAGTACCATGGGGAGCCTGTGGTCTTCATTAGTGCAGTTCACCATTCTCCTGGCTGTTTGCCCTCTGAGCACAACGCCAAACACCTTTTGTCTCTCTTAAGTATATTTCAGCTATTCAGAAGGCTGAGGCAGGAGAATGGTAAATTCAAGGCCAGTCCTGGCAGCTTAGTGAGACCTTGTCACAAGATGAAAAATTAAAATGGTTTGGGGATGTAACACCCCTGAGTTCAATCCCCAATACCAAAAAAAAAAAAAAAAGAGAGAGAGAGAGAGGAAACAGGGCACATACCTCATACCTCAGTGGTAAAATCCAAAAGGCATTGGATTTGATCCTTACCACTGCAAAAATAAATGCAATCGTGGTCATTAAAAGAAAAAAAGGGGGCCAAGGTTGTGGCTCAGTGGTAGAGCACTTGCCTAGCATGCGTGAGGCACTGGATTTGATCCCTGGCCCCACATAAAAATAAACAAAATAAAGGTATTGTGTCCATCTACAGCTAAAAAATATATATTATAAAAAAGTTATTGAAAATTATATGTAGAGGCTTTTTCTTCTTCTATTATTATTATTTTAAATTTTATTATTATTATTATTATTTTTGGTACTGGAGATTGAACCTAGAGATGCTCAACCACTAAAGCCACATTCCTATCCCTTTTTCTTCATTTTAAGACAGGGTCTTGCCAAGTTGCTGAGGCTGGTCTTGAACTTCTGAGTCACTGGGATTATAGGTGTGCACCTCTGTGCCCAGCTAGATCATTCCTTTAAATGTATTTTCCCGCAAAAGGGAGAAAGGAAATAGGACTGTAGATAACATGTAAACTGTAGTCAAGAGAAGCCTTAAAGAGGGAAAAGAACCATCTTAATTGAATTCTAATGGAAATGATCCAGCAGAAAAAGAGAGAGAGAGAGAGAGAGAGAGAGGGAAAAACAAAACCAAAACTGATGTGCAGAGAGTGGGGGGAAAGTCTGAGCCATATCCTTGAGTAATGAGAGGAATGGGGTCAAATGCGCACGCAGAGGCCTGGCTTTGATGGGCACATAAATGGCTCATCTGGAAAAGCAGGCAGGAAGCCCAGGTGTGGGGATTTAGAGACGGATTGATGGAGGAGCAGCAGGCAGAGTCTCTGCCACTTCCCTGCTAATTACATCAATAGTCAATATTCATGACTAATTCTTAAAGAAAGCCATCAACTGAGAGTGGGGGAAAGATGGTGTTGGAGGTTTGAGCAGAAAAGAGTGAAATAACTGACTAGAAAATTAGGAGAGAAATTAACCTGGATAAGTGTTGTATGATGGCCAAGGGCCATTGGGACTGCTTGACGTTTGTGGTCATGAATTTGAAAGTGAAAGGAGTTGGGGTGATGCCAGCCTCATCTGAGGAGACAGGTGCAGGTGCCCCGTGGGCCACGGACAGGAATTATCACAGGGTTGTGGTTTTAAAAAGGGAGAGGAGGAAGTTGCTGAGGGTATACACAAGGGAAAGGGGGTGTAAGCAGGAACAGAGGGAGGGAGGGCATCCAGCTTCTGGGGATGTGGCATTAGGACTGATTCAAGTTTGTCTCAGGAAGAAATGAATCTGACACTATAGGGAGATCTTCACAAACACACAAATACACACTGTTATGGATAGACAGTCTAGCCAGGTGTTCCCGGAAAAAAAAAATATATATATATATATATATATATATATATATATGTGTTTTATTTTAGTTGTTGATGGACCTTTATTTTACCCACTTAGTTGTATGCAGTGCTGAGAATTGAACCCAGTGCCTCCCAGATGCTAGGCAAGCACTCTACCACTGAGCCATAACCCCAGACCCCAGAAAATATTTAAAATTAAACAGTGCCTCTAGCTTTGTTTACTTAATATTTGTTTACTCTGAATAAAAATTAATTAATGTAGGGCTGGGGTTGTGGCTCAGCGGTAGAGTACTCACCTAGCACATGCGAGGCCCTGGGTTCAAACCTCAGCATCACACAAAAATTAAAAAAAAAAAAAACAAAATAAAGGTATTGTGTACAATTAAAAAATAATTTTTTTAAAAAATGAATTAATGTAAACATTATAGGATGAAATTATTTTATAGGAAATAACAGAAATTGATTTGATGTATTTTAGTGATTTCATGTAGTTTTTTTTTTTTTTCTTGCTATATTAATTCAAGAAGCTTAAGGGGCTGGGGTTGTGGCTCAGTGGTAGAGAGCTTGCCTAGCATGAGTGAGGCCCTGGGTTCGAGTCTCAGCACCATGTATAAATAAAATAAAGGTCCATTTACAACTAAATTAAATATATCTAAAAAAATATATAGAAAAAAAAAAGAAGCTTAAAATGGTGTTAAGGGGCTGGGGCTCAGTGGTAGCGCACTTGCCTGGCATGTGTGGGCACTGGGTTTGATTCTCAGCACCGTGTATAAATAAATAAAGGTCTATCAACAACTAAAAATAATTTTAAAAAATGGTGTTAAGAAAGCAATGGGGGGCTGGGGATGTGGCTCAAGCGGTAGCGCGCTTGCCTGGCATGCGTGCGCCCCGGGTTCGATCCTCAGCACCACATACAAATGGCGATGTTGTGTCCGCCGATAACTAAAAAATAAATATTAAAAAAATAAATAAATAAAATAAAGCTTAGTTTAAAAAAAAAAAAGCAATGGGGATGATAAGGTTGTGCTCAGCAGTAGAGCACTCGCCTAGCACATGCAAGGCCCTGGGTTCCATCCTCACCACCACACAAAAATAAAAAATAAAATAAAGGTATTATGTCCAACTACAACTAAAAAAAAAAAAAATTAAAAATTTAAAAAAGAAAGAAAGCAAGGGGAGCTGGGCACAGCAGCCTCAGTAGCCACGCCTGTAATCCCAGCAGTTTGGGAGGCTGAGGCAGGAGAATCCCAAGTTCAAAGCCAGCTTCAGGACTTAGGGAGACCCTGAGCAACTTAGCAAGAACGGGTCTCAAAATAAATAAATAAATAAATAGGGGGGCTGGGGTTGTGGCTCAAGCGGTAGCGCGCTCGCCTGGCATGCATGTGGCCTGGGTTCAATCCTCAGCACCACATACAAACAAAGATGTTGTGTCCGCCGAAAACTAAAATAAATATTAAAATTCTCTCTCTCTCTCTCTAAAATAAATAAATAAATAAATAGGGCTGTTGATGTGCTCAGTGGTTAAGCAGCCCTGGGTTTTACCCCGGAACCAAAAAAAAACACAAAAGAATGCAATGGGCAGATAGAAATGTAAGTGAAATGGACAATTTAGGTGATCTCTTTAGATTACAAAAAAATTGAAGGATCTAGACAGTCTTTAAAAGTGAAGAGGTAGAGCCAGGCGCATTGGTTCACACCTGTAATCCCAGCGGCTGGGGAGACTGAGGCAGGAGGATTGCAAGTTCAAAGCCAGCCTCAGCAATAGCGAGGTGCTAAGCAACTCAGTGAGGCCCTGTCTCTAAATAAGATACAAAATAGGGCTGGAGTTGTGACTCAGTGGAAGAGTGCTCACCTCACATGTGGAGGGCACTGGGTTCGATCCTTAGCGCCACATAAAACATAGAATAAAGGCATTGTGTCCATCTGCAATTAAAAAAATATTAAAAAAAATAAAATACAAAATAGTGCTGGGGATGTGGCTCAGTGGGTCAAGTGCCCCTGAGTTCAATCCCCAGTATCCATTAAAAAAAAAAAAAAAAAAAAGCAAAGAGGTAAGAGACAATGGATTATGGATTAGAGATCCACTAGGGTCAAAGTCCTGTTGTCCTGTTGGAATTGGGATAGCAAAAGAATGACAACACAGCTAGAATTGAAATAATGTAAGAGTTGAGATTTTTAAAAATAAAGATATGGGGGCTGGGGATGTGGCTCAAGCGGTAGCGCGCTCGCATGGCATGTGTGCGGCCTGGGTTCGATCCTCAGCACCACATGCAAACGGAGATGTTGTGCCTGCCGAAAACTAAAAAATAAATATTAAAATCTCTCTTTCTCTCTCTCTCTAAAAAAAAATAAATAAAAATAAAGATATGGTGTAAAGGTCTTTGGAGGAGAAAAGTTCAAGGAGTTAAGTCACTGATATCACCTCCATCCACTAGGATGACTGCTAGTAAAAGTAAAAACCAAAAAAGTAACAGAGGCTCTAGCATGTAGCTCAGTGGTAGAGCACTTCCCTGGCATGTGTGAGACCCTGGGTTCTACTTCCAACACCACACACACACACACACACACACACACAAATGCAGAAAATAACAAGTGTTGAGGTTGTAGAAAAATTGGAATCCTTATCACTGTTGGCGATAGTGCCCAGTGTTGCAGCTGCTACCTGATCCAGCAGGGCTTCCACATAGGGTCATACCCATTATGAATCTTGTTACTTGAGATGTGCTGTGAGTCTTCATTCGTTACAGTAAAAGAGCAGAACTAAAAGGTTCTTTCTTTTCGTTTTTTAGTTAACATAATTTTAGACGAGTTTTAACTTCACAGCAAACTTGAGCAGAAAAGTTCGGAGTTCCTATGTATCTTCTGACTTCTGCCCCTTTTTACCTATGATTGACATTGTGCTTCAGTGTGGTGCCTTTGTTACAACTGATAAAGCAGTATCGATGCATTATTATTATTATTATTATTATTTTAAAGACAGAGTGAGGGAGAGAGAGAGAGAGAGAGAATTTTTAATATTTATTTTTTAGTTTCCGGCGGACACAACATCTTTGTTTGTATGTGGTGCTGAGGATCGAACCCGGGCCGCACGCATGCCAGGCGAGCACGCTACCGCTTGAGCCACATCCCCAGCCCTCGATGCATTATTATTAACTTAAGTCCATCTTGACATTAGGGTCCACTCTGGATTGCACATTCTGTGTGTCAAAGCCCACATGTGTCACTTTTAAAACATCATGCAGAATAACTTCACTGCCCTAAAAATCCTCTTTGCTGTACATAATCCTTTGCTACCCACTATCTTTTTATTGCCTTTTCCACGATGTCAAATACTTGGAATCAAACAGTACGTAGCCTTTTTGGTTTATTTAACTTAATAACATGGCGTTTAAACTTTCTCTATGCTTTCTTTTTTTTTTTTTTTTGGTGCTGGTGATTAAACCCAGGAGAACTTTGCCACTTTGCCACTGAGCTACATCCCCAGCCCTTTTTATTTTGAGACAGGGTATTACTAAATTGCTGAGGCTGGCCCTAAATTTGCTATCCTCCTGACTCAGTCTCCTGAGCTGTGGGATTATAGGTGTGCACCACCATGCCCAACTCCTCTATGTCTTTTCGTGGTTTGATACTTCATTCCTTTTTAGCACAGAATAATATTCCACTGAATGAATGTATCACAGTTAATCTGTTTAGCGAAGGGCATCTTGTTTGCTTCCAAGTTAAAACGCTCTTTTTAGGATTAAAATAAGTGAATGTAGCATAACCCATTCTGAAAGTTAGAGTATTCGAAGGAGATATTTGGGGTTGAGAGGAATGGGAATGTAGATATGTTGAAATTAAGGTGCCTTCAAGTTTAGATGGAAGGAAGGGAAGCATTAAAGTAAGCGTCCCAGGCATGGTGGACAGCCATGCCTGGATGGCAGAGGTGAGTTCAGAGGCCCTTTCTGGGTTACAGTTATCTATCTGCCTCTGTTTGGTTTGTGGTGATGACCTGGATTGAAGAAATAAGTTTGGGTGGGTGGCACCCAGCACCGGACACACCAATGTTACACAATTAGATTCTGTGTCCCCCGATTACAATTTTGGAATCTAAAACGCATTTTCAGTGTTGAGAATATTCCTTCTGAGGGCCTCTTTATGATTGATCATGAGCCTTGTTTGGCATTTAGGCAAAGAAGGGATTGTACATTGTTTTCAAGTCCCTATTATCATGTTCTCATTGCCCCTAGAAAATTACACCTTTTCTCCAAGGTAAATCTAAGTAATTTTTTAAAACTAGGTTTATTTATTTTTGCAGTACTGGGGATTGAACCTAGGTCCTTGTACTTACTCGGCAAATGCTCTACCACTGAGCTACAGCCCCAGCCCAAACCTAAGTAATTTACAGTAGATGTGGAGGAAATATTTATCTTGAAATGCAGCTCCCCCTAGGGTGGAATTCGCTGGCGCTTTGGTTCTCTGAGTTAACAGTGGACAGCTGTTTCTCGCAGGAAATGTGGAATAGCAAGATGCCTCAAAATGGCAGGAAGACAGAGGGAGGAGGGCTCCTAATTATCAAGCTTGGACCAGAGCCAAGACAATGAAAATCAGCATCTCTGCCCCGTAATTCTTTCACAAGTCCTGTGAGGCTTTTAATAACCACAGGTGGTCCAGTGTCAGATGGTGGGTGTAGCTCTCATCCTGGTGCCCTGCACAGCATGCTGAGTGTGGCACTGGCCCAGGGAAGAGCTTCAGCGGAGCAGGCCTTCCTCGCCATCTCTGCCGAACTGACCAGACTCACCTCTACTTTGGTTGAACAGGGAACCTGGGTTGCTCTTCACAGTCAGTTACATCCCAACAAGGGAGAGTGGTTTCTGATTTCGGATCCTTTGTTTTGAAAAGCTATCTCAGCTGGGTCTGTGTTTGCTCCCTAAGCTGGATGCCCTGAAGGGAGCCCAGTGATCACCCATTTTTTCATTCCAATTCAGGGCAGGGACTTTCAAAGTCTCCCGGAGGTTGCTTATCTGGCCCCGGGGGAGGATAGGACAAGAGAGGGGAAATTCAAACATACAGAAACTGTAAAGAGAAAACCAGCCACTGTGGGAAATGAAGGGTGAGCTCCCAGCACCAGCAGGCGGAAGTACATCAGTGAGGAGGAACTGGGGCTCCTGGCTCAACCTGAAAAAGTGCAACTGGAGAGAGTGGCACTCATTATTGGCTTGCATTTGCACTACATAAGCTTGGAAGCAAATTTCATAGAAAATCCCTGGAAAAAGCTCCAGTCTGTTCTGAGGCTTGCTGTAGCACTCCCGCTCTGCTTAAGGCATGTTAGGGAAAAATGATTTATATGTTCTAAAGCTTGAGTACTTCCGGTGAATTATGAAGGCTAGTTACAAGCCATATGTTCAAAGAACTTGAATTCTTTTAATTATAAAAATTATCCATGCTTGAAATGAAAGGGAAAAAATCCAACATAACAAAACTAAATGAAGTCAGAGTCAGTCTCCTGTTGCCTCCTGACCCCTCATTCCACACCTTGGGGCTCACTGTCAACAGTTTTTGGTGGACATGCTTCTAGTCACTTTTTTTTTCTTTTTGTGGTGCCAGGGATTGAATTCAGGGGCACTTGATCACTGAGCCACATCTCCGGCCTTATTTTATATTTTGTTTAGAGACAGGGTCTCACTGAGTTGCTTAGTACCTCTCCATGGCTGGGCTGGCTTTGAACTTGCGATCCTCCTGTCTCAGCCTCATGAGCTGCTGGGATTTCAGGCGTGTGCTGTCATGCCCGGCTTTCCTAGTCACTTTTGAAGCCTATACAAACTTGTCCTTCTAAAACACAAATAGCCAGGCTTGGGGATGCACACCTGTAATCCCAGTGGCTCAGAAAGCTGAGGCAGGAAGATTGTGAGATGAAGGCAAGGCGCAAAGCAACTCAGTGACACCCTGTCTCGAAATAAAATACAAAAAAGGACTGGGGATGGGGCTCAGTGATTAAGGGCCCCTGGGTTCAATCCTGGGTACCAAAAAAAAAAAAAAACAAAAAACAAAGCAAAACAAAACTTCAAAAAACACCTGAATTATACTTTCTATAATTGCTCTGATATGATTTTTTAAAAAATTTAACTCAATTGTGAAGGTTACCCTTTATTATTTTGGGGGTACTGGAAATTGAACCCAGGGGCATTTTACCACTGAGCTAAACCGAACCCAGGGGCATTTTACCACTGAGCTAAGTGCCCAGTCCTTTGCATTTTTTTTTTTTTTTAAACAGAGAGAGAGAAGAGAGTGAGAGAGAATTTTTTATATTTATTTTTCAGTTTTTGGTGGACACAACATCTTTATTTTTTATTTTATGTGGTGCTGAGGATCGAATCCAGCATCCCGCGCATGCCAGGCGAGTGCGTGACCGCTTAAGCCACATCCCCAGGCCCCTTTGCATTTTTTGAGAGGGTCTTTGCTAAATTGCTGAGGCTGGCTTGGAATTTGTAATCCTCCTGTCTCAACCTCCAGAGTTGCTAGGATTACAGGTGTGGACCACCATGCCCAGTTATTCTTTTTATTTCACTTATTTATTTTTATGTGGTGCTGAGGATCGTACCCAGGGTCTCCCATGTGCAGGTGAGCACTCTACTGCTGAGCCACAACCCCAGCACCCCCGCAGTTATTCTTTCGTTTTTCCTATTTAGACAGGTTGGAGCTAAATTGCTGAGGGCCTTGATAACTGGCTGAGCCTGGCCTTGAACTCTGCTCCTCCTCCTTCAGCCTCCTTGAATTGCTGGATTACAGGTGTGGACCACTGTGCCTGGCTACCCCCTACTTTTGAAAGTTGTAAGGTACTGTATGCTTATACCATAATTTATTTAAGCATTTTTTTTGTTGATGGGTGTTTGGGCTTTTTCTGTTTTCACTATTACAACTCATGTTGCAAACCTTTTCTATGTATCTTTGTACACTTTTTTTAAAAAAATATTTATTTATGTATGTATCTTTAGTTTTAGGTGGATACATTAATTTGTTTTTATGTGGTGCCGAGTTTCAAACCCAGTGCCTCATGCATACTAGGCCAGCAGTCTACCACTGAGCCACCACCCCAGCCCCTCTTCAAACACTTATGTAAAGTTATTTGTACAGTGGCTTTCTAGAGGGAGAATTGCTGGATCAAAAGGTATAAGGCTGAGGCTGGGGCTTGGGCTCAATAGTAGAGGTCTTGCTTAACATGTGTGGGGCACTGGGTTTGATAGTCAGTACCACATAAATAAATAAAATAAAGGTATTGTGTGTTGAGAGCCACAGCCGAAGGGGCCCCAGCAAACTTCCAGCTGCCAGCAACCAGCTGCCGGCTGATGATTGGCTCACAGCGGCCCAGCAACATCTAGCTGATTGGCTCCTCTGCAGTGATGCTCATTGGGCTGTTTCCCTGCCCTTTCAGACCACGGAGCTGCTCATTGGGGGACTTTTTTGGCTCCGCCCACGTGACCCAGCCAATCGGCCTCAAGAGCAGGAGGATTGTGGGAGGTGGGGAGAAGCTTGTGTGGGAGAGAGAGGCTTGTGGAAAGCCGGTGGTGGCAGTTGAGGCTCTGAGGGTTTTTCCTGAGAGGCTGTTTTGTTTGGCGTGTGTGGTTCTAAAAATAAAGTTAGTTTCTTTTGACAAGTGGCTCCTGATTGTGCCCAGCCAGACTGCGGCATTTGGTGGCTCGCACAGGGAGCGACTGAGGGTAAGTGAACTGCTCGCCCCTGAGGGCAGGGCGAGAGGATGGGTAGCCATTTTAAGATTCTTCTTTTGTTATTTTGTTTCACTTTTGTTTTAAGTTGCCTGTCCCTGGAGATGTGTAAGATGGAAGAAAAACCGCTCACATCTGAGGAACAGATAGGGAGAAAGGACGGATGGACATTTCAGGAGGCTATTATAATGATTTTGTGTTGTTCCAATTTTGTTTCACTCAGTTTCAGTTTTGTTAGGCGTTATCTTGTTGGGTTGTATTATAGTAGAAATACGGGATCAGAAATTAGTAAAAAACAAACTGAAAGAGTGTTAAGTAAATTGTTAGAGGAAGGAGGCATCTCAGTAAAATCAAGAACAATCAGGGCATACGTTGATACAATACAAAAATGTAGCCCATGGCTTTTTAAGGAGGAGTTGTTAAATATATCACAATGGAACCATCATGGTGAAGATTTAAAAAGAATAGAAAAGAAAAGCCCAGGGACTCTGCCAGTTGGCACATTGCCATTGTGGACGTTCATATCTTGTTTGCTTAGTCCAAAGCCTTCAGTTCAGACAATGGTAGAGGAAGAAGAAGACATAATGATTCAAGTAAAAGAGAAGGTCTCTCAAGTTAGTCAGACAGAGGAAAAGATTCAAGTAAAAGAGAAGGCCTCTCAAGCTAGTCAGACAGAGAAAGAAAGTGTAAAACAGAAAAAGCCATCAGGGGGAAAGTTACAACAGGAGACTGCTACTAACACCTTTCTATCACCAGAGGACGTAAGTGTCCAACTAACAAGGCCACCTCCATATGCTGGGAGGTCCCCAACCCCTGCAGTTGATAGTTGGGATCCTGAGACAAGATCTCAAATATTAACATGCCCTGTATTTGAGGCAGGAGGGCAGCGATTTTACCAAGTTTTAAATTTCAAAACAGTGAAGCAGCTAAAAGAGGCTGTAACAACCTATGGTCCTCAAGCACCCTTCACTGTAAGCATGGTCGAATCCATTAACAACTTGAACATGACGCCAGCAGATTGGGCTAATATGTGTAAAGCTGTGCTAAATGGAGGACAATACCTGTTATGGAAGGTTGCCAATGAGGAATTTTGCAAGGAGACGGCTAGGCGAAATGCACCAGCTGGTTATCCTCAGAGAAATCTAGATATGTTGTTAGGAAAGGGACCTTATGAGGATCAGCAGCAACAAATTGCATATGATCCTGGCGTATACGCACAAATTGCTGCAGATGCAATTAAGGCATGGAAGACTTTACAAGGACATGGAGGTTTACAAGGTCAGTTATCTAAGGTAATACAAGGAGCTAATGAACCTTATGCTGAATTTGTAGATAGGCTTATTCAAACAGCTACCAGAGTTTTTGGGAATACAGAACAAGCAATGCCATTACTAAAACACCTGGCTTATGAGCAAGCGAATCGTTGGTGCAGAGATATCATTAGACAATGGAAACATGAAGATTTAAACACATATATTAAATTATGTAGAGACATTAATGAACAAGAGCAAGTCATGGCAGCTGCAGTAAAACAGGCTTTAGATGCCAGAGACATTAATGAACAAGGGCAAATTGTGGCAGCTGCAGTAAAACAGGCTTTAGATGCCAGGCCAAGAACATGCTACAATTGTGAATAAACAGGACATTTTAAAAGGAATTGCCCCATTGGAGGAGGGTTTAACAAAACTAGGTATCAAAGGAGTAGAATACCAGGTATTTGCCCACGATGCCGTAGAGGGAGACATTGGGCTAATGAATGCCGTTCTCAAACGACCATAGAGGGTACTCCATTATCAAAAAACGAACAAGGACCAGGTGTTTATCCACGATATCGTGGAGAAAGGCATCGGGCTCCATTGCCAAAAAATGGACAGGGGGGCCCAATGCTCCGGGGCCCAAAACCACAAATATACGGAGCACTGGAGGAACCCAGCAACCCCATCAGGGTAGTGCCCAGGACACATTGTCCATCAGATCCCTCATCAGACAAACCAGAGGGAGCGCAGGGTTGGACATCTGCGCCTCCGCCAGAGCAGTACTAACTCCAGAGATGGGAGTTCAAATCATTCCCACAGGGGTGAAAGGACCTCTTCCCAAAGGAACAGTAGGCTTATTATTGGGACACAGCTCTTCTACTCTAAAAGGACTTATGGTAAGTCCTGGGGTAATTGATCCCGATTATGAAGGTGAAATAAAAATTATAGCCAGTTCTCCAAAGGGTATATCAGTAATTTCACCAGGAGATAGAATAGCACAGTTACTAATAATACCCAGCCTACATGATAAATTTTCCAGTCGTACTGTAGAAAGAGGTTCCAAGGGATTAGGCTCCACAGGTGTAGATTGGGCTATGCTTTCTTTAAATTTAGATTCTCGCCCCATGCTAAAACTAAATATTCAAGGACATGAATTTAATGGGCTACTGGATACAGGTGCAGACCTTAGCATCATCTCTAGTCAAAAATGGCCAAAATATTAGCCATTACAACAAGCCACTCAAACGCTTCGAGGCCTAGGAGTGGCGACTAATCCCCATAGAAGTGCAATGGTATTAGATTGGAAGGATCCTGAAGGATGTGAAGGAACTATACAGCCATATGTATTGGATCATCTTCCCGTAAATTTATGGGGACGAGATGTCCTAGATCAATTAGGTTTGACATTAACAAATAACATCAACCAAAATGCACCCACTATTATGACTAGACAAGGTTTTAGGAAAGGAAAAAGATTAGAAAAACAAGAACAAGGTATAGCAGCACCAATACAAATAGATCAAGGAACAGAAAGACATGGGTTGGATTTTCAGAAAGGGCCACTGAGACAATAAAAATTACTTGGGAATCAGAAAGACCAGTATGGGTTCCTCAGTGGCCCCTGACTAAAGAAAAGATACAAGCAGCCCATGACCTGGTCAAACAACAATTAGCGGAAGGACATGTACAACCTTCTGTATCTCCCCATAATACTCCCATTTTTGTCATCAAAAAGAAATCTGGTAAATGGAGATTATTGCAAGATTTAAGAGCCATTAATAATGAGATGGTTATTATGGGACCTGCTCAATCAGGGATTCCTCAGTTGTCTGCTTTGCCAAAAACCTGGTATGTTTTAGTTATAGATATTAAAGATTGTTTTTTTTCAATTCCAATTCATCCCGAGGATAGTCCACGTTTTGCATTTACTATCCCTGCACTGAATCATGAAGGTCCTGATCAGAGATATGAATGGAAAGTACTCCCTCAAGGGATGGCTAACAGCCCAACTATGTGTCAAATTTATGTTAACAAATTAATCCAGCCACTTAGAAATCAAAATCCTGAACTACAAATATTTCACTATATGGATGATGTATTATTAGCACACAAAGATAAAAACACATTGCTAGAATGTTATGCCACACTTACAAACTTATTAAAAAATTATAATCTAGAGATAGCAATAGATAAAGTACAATTAAATTTTCCAATTAATTATTTAGGAGTTCTATTATCCTCAACCATGGTCCGTCCACCAAAAATTCAAATACGAGTAGATCAACTCAAATCACTTAATGACTTTCAAAAGTTATTAGGAGACATAAATTGGATAAGGCCTTATTTAGGTATACCAACAGGAGAGTTGGGACCTTTATTTGATATCCTAAAAGGTCCATCAGATCCAAATTCACCCCGAATGTTAACGCCTGAAGCAAGAAAGGCATTAAAAATCATTGAAACATATATGGAAAATATGCATTTGGATAGAATTGATATAAGTTTGCCTTTATTATTTATTGTACTACCAACAAAAAATATTCCTACAGGAGTATTTTGGCAAGAAGGTCCATTATTATGGATACATTTATCTTATTCTCCTAACACTATTCTTACTAGGTATCCTGAGGCTGTAGGACAATTAATACTCAAAGGAATAAAAGCAGCAAAGGGAGTGTTTGGAATTTCTCCCAATAAAATTATTACTCCATATACTATGAATCAAATTGATGAGTTAGCTAATGAGTTAAATACTTGGGCAATAATCATGTGCAAATCTAATGTTTCATTTGATAACCACTTACCATCTAATCCTTTATTGTCTTTTTGGTCATTGCATCCTGTAATTTTTCCAAAAATGACAAGAAAAACACCTATCATGAATGCTCCAAATATATTCACTGATGGGTCAAATAATGGTACAGCAGCAGTAGTTACCCCGATCAAACTTTTACATTTTTAGTACCCAAACAATCAGCTCAAAAGGTAGAGCATAATGCAGTTTTACAAGCTTTTGTGATGTTTAAAGATTCTGTATTTAATTTATTTTCTGATAGTCAGTATGTAGTTAATGCTATAGTATCTCTTGAAGATGCTGGTAGGATTTCCCCTTCTTCTACTGTTTTCTCTTTGCTTTCCACTATACAAAGTCTAATCTGGGACAGAAAAGATCCATTCTTTATAGGACATATCAGGGCACATACAGGATTGCCTGGAGCTCTTAGTTTGGGCAATGATTTAGCACATAAAACTACACATGACATACATATTTTTTCTACACTAGAAGAAGCTATAAATTTTCATAAAAAGTTCCATGTCAATGCTAATACTTTACAAAAGCATTTTAAAATAACTAAGGAACAAGCTAGACAAATAATAAAACAATGTCAAAATTGTGTGACCTTTTTACCACAAGTTAATCTTGGAGTCAATCCTAGAGGATTGATACCTAACCATATTTGGCAGATGGACGTCACACACTTGCCAGAATTTGGAAAATTAAAATATTTGCATGTTACAGTTGATACTTCTTCTGGATTTTTGATGGGCTCCCTTCATGCCGGAGAAAAAACTAAAGATGTTATAGCTCATTGCTTAAAAATTTTGCCACTGTGGGTGTTCCAAAACAGTTAAAAACAGATAATGCCCCTGGTTATACTTCTACCTCTTTTAAACAATTTTGCTCAACATTTGGCATTACTCATATAACAGGAATCCCATACAATCCACAGGGACAAGGCATAGTTGAAAGAGCTCATCAAACTATTAAAATGTACTTATTAAAGCAAAAAGAAGGAATTGGGAAGGGGTATATATTCCCCAAAGATAAACTTAAAATAACCCTTTTTACTCTAAACTTTTTAAATTTGGATTCATCAGGACTTAGTGCTGCGGAAAGGCATATGTGTCCAAAAAATGTGCATAAGCCCAAGGTACTTTGGAAGGATATTCTAACAGGACAATGGAAAGGTCCTGACCCAGTAATTGTCTGGAGTCGGGGGTCTGTTTGTGTGTTTCCACAGGGAGAACAGCAGCCGATTTGGATTCCAGAGAGATTAACCAAGGTCCTGACCCAGTGATTGTCTGGAGTCGGGGGTCTGTTTATGTGTTTCCACAGGGAGAACAGCAGCCGATTTGGATTCCAGAAAGATTAACTAAAGCGATTTCTACAGACCAAAAAGAAGATGATTTGGCTCAAATCCATAACAACTGATATCCAAAACTCCAGTTTGGCTATTCTTACATCTGCAACAGAACCAGGATGCTTTTTTCAATATCTATTTTATTATTGCCCTTTGCCATATCATGAAGTTCTATTTTGTTTTTTGAGCTCATACAGACCTAGGTTAATGTTTTGCTGATCAGTTCTATTTTTTGACTATAGAGTTTTTAAACATTGCAATGGAGATTTCACCTGTAAAAAGTTATAAGGCCTTTACTATAATGTTATGTGTTGTATGTATTATATTATGTGTGCACACTTGTGTTTTGTGTTATATGTTTGAATGTACGTATGTCCATATATCATATATGATGAGCGCTCATGATAAAATGGATCCAAATATTTCTTGTAGATGTGTCCATCTACAACTAAAATTAAAAAAAAAATAAAGTATATCTTAAAAAAGATAAGTATATTTTAACATTTTGACTGGTACTGCCAAATAGTATTCTAATAAATGGAACCATTACATTCTTACCAAAAGTGCCTCAGAATGCCTCTTTTCCTACATCTTTACCAATAATACTGGATAACTGGACATCATAAAGTATTAAAAAATAAAATTACTCTGAGAGATTATTTTAATTTGCATTTATTTCAGTATGATTGTGTTATGTTTATTGAATGCATATTTTCTGTAAACTTTTTGTTCATATATTTGATCTATTTTCATATTGATATTTTTCCTTACAGATGTGTAAGAGCTCTTCATATTAAGGAAGTTAGCTTTTGCTTTTAGATATTGAAAATATCACCCCTCCCCTGTTTGCTAGTTTCTTGCATAGTTATGGTATTTTTATGCCTTATAGAGATAAAATGTTTATGCAGTAAAATTTATTGGTGTTTTTTATTTATGGCTTTGGGTTTTCTGTCATGCTTAGAAAGAGCTTCCTCAATCCATGATTTGAAAACAGTTTTAGTATTCCTTTAATAATTTAATGATTTAATTTTAAGAAATCATAAAATACTTCAAATACCCAAAAGAATGTATATAATGTGTGTAGGTTATAGAGGACAATAATATTTTGACTGGCTGCCAAAAAACAAATACCAATAAATTCAATCTAAGAAATAGTGGCTTAGTGGTTTAATTAAAAATTTTTTTTTTTTTAGTTGTAGATGGACACAATATCTTTATTTATTTATTTTTATGTGGTGTTGAGGATTGAACCCAATGCCTCATGCATGCAAGGCAAGCACTCTACCACTGAGGTACAACCCCAGCCCAGTGGTTTAATTTCTTACATTAAAAAAAGAAGCTGGAGGGGCTGGGGTTGCAGCTAAGAGGTAGAGCGCTTGCCTAGCACATGCAAGGCCCTGGGTTGGATCCTGGGCACCACATAAAAATAAATAAACAAAATAAAGGTATTGTGTACAATTGAAAAAAAAAAAAAAAAGGAGCTGGAGGGCTGGGGTTGTGGCTCAGGGGTAGAGTACTTCGGTAGCATGTGTGAGGCATGGGTTCAAGCCTGAGCACCACACGAAAATAAATAAATAAAACATTGTGTCCATCTACAACTAATATATATATATATATATATATATATATATATATATGTAAATGGAGCTGGAGGTATAGTATAGCTGAGTGACAGAACATTTGCCTAGCATGCCTTGGATTCATTGCAAAAGAAAAACAAAACAAATCTCTTACCTGCAATTGTGGTGTGTGTGGTGTTTAGGAGTAATAAGAATTTAGCTCAGGGGGCTGGCATTGTGGCTCAGTGGTAGCATGCTCACCTAGTAAGCATGAGGCCCTGGGTTCGATCCTCAGCACCATATATAAACAAATAAAGATATTGTGTCCAACTACAACAAAAAACAATAAAAAAAATAAAAGATTAAAGATGCATATTCTTTAAAAAAAAAAAAAGAATGTAGCTCATGTGTGGCTTTTGTTTAACCATATAGCCATCTTGTTGTCCTAACATCATTTATTAAATAATCCCTCTTTTCCTATCATTTTAAAAATAATAGTATTACAGAGATCTAATCCAATCTCAGTATACAAAAACATTAAAAGTCACTTCTTACCTGTATTAAGGGCACATAAGATAACTAACAAAAGTCCTTGATGCTGAGCATGGTGGCCCAAACCTGTAATCCCAGCAGCTCAGGAGGTTGAGGCAGGAGGATCACAAGTTTCAGGCCAGCCTTGAGAATTTAGCAAGGCCCTAAGTAACTTAGTGAGACTCCATCTCAAAATAAAAAATAAAAAGGACAAAATAAATGAATAAGTAAATAAATAGGGCTGGGATATAGCTCAGTGGTAAAGTACCCCTGGCTTCAATCCCCAATAACCCCCCAGCCCCCAAAAATGTCCTTTATGTTTTCAGATTCAGTAACCAAAAGAATCCCCATTTACCAATGCTTGCTGAAAAGAGAAAATGGGAAACTTCTAATTTCATAATGGAAAAAAAAAAAAAACAAAACAACCCACTAGATATTTGACCTCTTTAACCTTCAGCAAGTTATTCTACTTCCTTAAGTCCTAATTCCTTGACCTTTAGAATGAAGATAATAATAATACACTGCAGAGAGTGTTGTCAGGACTAAGTGGGCTGGAGAATGCAACATGCTGGGCATAGCACCTGGGACATCCTGAGCTTTCAATCATTGCTTTAATAGTTGTTCCTATTATGAAGGTTCTTGTTACTACATTATCTGCCTCTAGATACTTGGAAGGAAGTTCATGCTCTTTGGCTTTATAGCTGGCCCACAATTCTTGCACTGGATTGTTATTGTTAAATAGATCCAGTTTGCTAAATTTTATGCTTTGCAATAAATCTGTTTTTTTTTTTTTTGCAGTACCAAGGATGGATACCTCTAAATGTACATTTAAAGAATTTTTTTTTGTAGTTGTAGATGGACAGAATGCGTTTATTTTATTTATTTATTTATTCATTCATTCATTCATTCTTTGTGGTGCTGAAGATCAAACCCAGGGCCTTGTGCATGCAAGGCAATCACTCTTCCAACTGAGCTATCTCCCCAGCCCTTATTTGTTTATTTTTAATGTGGTGCTGAGGATCGAACCCAGTGCTTCATGCATGCTAGGCAAGTGCTCTGCCACTGAGCTATAGCCCCATCCCTAAATGTACACTTTTATAAGTAAATGAAAACAACACCAATCCCTAATACTACAGTAAGTGTTGTTTCCTACTCCTCAAAGCCTCTCTCTTTCCTGCTAAAAAGCAGTGTGGGATCCAAGACATCCTCTTGGAACAGTTGTACATTTGTGCACCCCTGAGCTGAGCCTTTATTAGAAATAGCACCCCTGCACATGTAGATTTTGATGGAAACTGAAGCCATCTAAATAATGTACTTCATCTCTCATTATTTCCAAACTGATTTTTAAGTAGTTCCATCCACATCTACAAGGATAAAGGCAGTTTACTGAATTTAGTATGTTGTCAAATTTAATTCTCATATGATGAGATATATAGAGGTATGAACTAGCTTCCCCATTTCATAGCTGAAGGAACTATTATAAAGAGTATTTTTCTTGCTGAAAGTTACTCAAAAAGGTAATTGCTGGTGTCACATGCCTGTAAACCCAGCAATTTATTTGTAAGGCTGAGACGGGAAGATGGTGAGTTCAAGGCTGCCCTCAGCAGACACTATCTCAAAAGAAAAAAAAAAAAAAAGGGCTGGGAATGTAGCTCAGCCTTAAAGTACAACTGGGTTCAATCTCTAGTACTGAGAAAAAAGAAAAGAAAATTGCAAGAACCCATTTGTTTTTGGATCCCTTGGGTCACAGTTCAATAGTATCTATCTGTAAGTCCAAATTATTTTTTTTTTTTTTTTTTTTTTTTTTTTTTTTTTTTTTTTTAATATTTATTTTTTTTTAGTTTTTTTCGGCAGACACAACATCGTTGTTTGTATGTGGTGCTGAGGATTGAACCCGGGCTGCACGCATGCCAGGCGAGCACACTACCACTTGAGCCACATCCCAGCCCCCCAAATTATTCTTAAAAGGAACCATTGGATGTGGAAATTATAATGTGAATAGATATTCCAAGAGAAAATTATCACTTTATTTGAAATAAATGAGTGAATTATTTTGCGCTCTGTTCTATCCGTTAATTAATCTATTATATACAGATTTTAATTCCTCTGAGAGTGTATGGTTTAAGGATACCAACAACCATTTACAGAATATTAACAAATCAACAATAGGTTGATGATTCATCCTGGATTCATGCCAGGGTCTGTGAAAGAACTCAAGAAACATGATATGCATTTGAAAAAACTGATAATCACAATTAAAATTTCCAAACCTTTCAAGTCTATGAAATCATATTAAGTAGAATATTAACATTTGATTTGTTCCTACTTCCCTTATAGCACTGTAGACACCGTGATTTATCAGATTTTGGGGATAGTGGGACACAAGACTGTTTTTCAAATAAAAAAGGTGATGTTTGGCTTTTTCCATTTTTAGATTTTTCAAACTTATGGCATAGTTTGGAACACTTCAGTACACTGATGCTTCTAAAATCCTTTCTGTATCCGTGGTTGTGGTCTTTATTCCTTAAAGAGACATTTTAAAATTATTCTTTGAGAATAAGCAAAGCAATTTACCAATTTTCCTTTATTTCTTTTTTAACTCATCCTCATTATTTACTTAAAAAAACCTTATGAACTGCCCATCAGAATTTTGAAGGCGTCTTGAACCAAATGGTTCGAATCCACTCCTAGTGCCCCCAGGGATATGAATCTGCATCTTAAATGACTGAAAAAGCAATTATAACCCCGTTAATAACAAGAGCACCTGGACTCCCGCCAATGCCGCCCCTGGGACCTGCCCGCTCAGCGCCGCCGCTCCCGGCGGGTTAGTCTGCGGCCGCCCGGCGACTCCGCCCGCCCCGCCCCGCCCCGCCCGCTGGCCGCGGGGGTCGGCCCAGCGCGCGGCCGCGGACAGGGAGGCCGGCCGGGCACAAAGACGAGCCCCGGACAGGGAGCGCAGCCCACCGGCCAGGGTCGTTGCCCACAGCGCGAGTCCCCAATCCGGGCCGCGACGCCGCCAGAACCCGTCCTCTCGCCGCCTTTCCTTCTGCTCATTTTATTAAAAAGAGGAGGAAAGGGAGAAAAAAAAAAAGTAGTCCCGCCTCCTATGCACTCCCTCTGCCTCCCATTGGCCCGGCCCCCGTGCGCGTCACAGCACGCTGCGCCAATGGCGGGGCGCAATACTGCGAGGTGGGCCGGGCCCGAGCGGGGAGTGGGCGGTGGGTCCGCGCAGCAGCCCTGCCGCTGCTCCACCACCATCGCGGAGGTGCCGCTGCTCCCACAGACGCTCGCGAGCCGACCCCCGCGCTCCGGAGCCTCCTCTTCCTCCCACACGCCTAAGACGCTCGCCCCGCCGGCTTCGGCCCCCGCCTCCTCCTCTTCCCTCTCGCGCTCCCCACATTGTCTTATCCTCATTTTCTCTCCCAGTTGAGGGAAAAAAAAAAAATCACCGTCTTCCTCAGGGAGCCCCTGGCCCTCCGAGAAACACCACCAGACATGGTCCTGGGCCCCCGCTGCTGAAGGCTCGTCCCGGCAGGAGCGGCCGTGGCAGGCGAGCCCCGGCCCCGGCGTCGCGTCCCCGCTGGCCGCCCCCCGGCCCCGCGCCTGCGGCCCCGCCGCCCCCCGCCGCGCCCGAGCCGCCGCACGCCGCCCCGGTTGATGGTGTAGCGCGTTGGGGAAGGTAAGCCTTCAGCCCGCCGCGCGAGCGCCACCCGCCGCCGCGGCCCCGGGGCCTGGGGACGCGTCCCGGGCGGCGGGGGTCGCGGGAGCCCCCGCGGGCCCAGGAGCAGGCCGGGCGGGCGCCGAGGGCCGCGCTCGGTTCCCGGCCCCGCGACCCCGCGACCCCGCTCCTCCCGGGGCTGCTAATTCACGCTCTCGTCGCAGTCGTCCGAGGTCTAACTGTTTCACGGGACTGAATCATTGGCTGAAATGTGGGAGGGAAGGAGGTCCAGGACCGAAGCCGAGAATTCTTGAATGTTTGTGATTTTGGGGGTCCTGGAGGCGGGCTGTTATTAAAAAGTATCATTTTCACATTGGAAGAAGAGTCCTCCTTTGTGTTCTCAACCTCTGGTTCTCTGGTCTGTGTGATTCCAAAATTATAAAACCAGAAATCACAGAATAATAGAATTCTTACCATCATGTTTTAGTTTTGCTGTCTGAAAAGAGGGTGCCTTCTAGTTGTTATTATTTTTTTAAGGTTATGGAAAGAAAATAAGTACTTTTACATAGACTAGGGTGTGTGTATGTCTGTGTTTTGGGCGGGGGGGAGAAGTATTGCAGGTTTCCTTTGGAACTGGGTGCTTGAGAAGTTGTTGAAAGGATAACAAAATGATTCATTGTTGAATTGTCATTTTCCTCTGTCTCTTTTCCAAGGTTTGCTTACAATTTTTCTGGATTACAGACGTCAAACATTGATTTAAGCAAAATGTGTCCTTGAGAAACTGGGTGCTTTAAATGTTTCAGTATGTGCTGCTATTTTAAAGTACATTTTTAGAAAGTAGTTTTGTATGAATCCTGAAATAGCTTTCTTCAAAGCAATTTTTTAAACAGAAAAAAGATAACTTAGTAAATGGGTGAACTTGGTGAATTACAAGGACATTTAATTCAGCACAAACTAATGCATCCTGTGTTTAGATTTGAAACAGTTTTGATAATTGCTTTCCATTAAAAAAAAAAGGACCTTTTTGTTTGTTGTACACTGGTTTCTTCAGTCGCAGTCTGCTGGGGGAGGGGAGAGAAGATGGATCTATACAATAATAAAATCATCTTTGGTTATTTCCTTTCATGGATCTGCTTGCTGAGTTATTTCCACTGCAAATTATAAACCAGTTTTGATTTTGATGGCCTGGCCTGTGTGGAAAGCTGGCTTCCAGCTCTCCCTGTTGTTGAGGGCAAAGGGAAAAGAGGCAAAGGCAGGCGCGCGCGCACACACACACACACACACACACACACACACAATACCAGGCTGAGGGCTCATTGTTCTTCCATACACACATTCATTCTCTCTCCCATATTTGGGACTAGGTTTGCACAGACAAACACAGCTCTTTTTGGGAGAGAGGAGAGAAAATGGGGGGAAGGGTGGGTGCCTTTCTTTCTCAGCTTTCTTTCACCCATCTCATGTCTGGCTTTTTTGCAACCTTGCAAGGCAGAAGAGTATATGGGAAACTAAAGGACACTCAGAAACATGTTCAGAGACTCCTCTGTCTTTCTTTCTTCCCTTTGCAGCCCTGCTTTTTGCTGCTCTTTCTTTTTTGTACATGTAACGCTGCAATCTCTCTCTCTGTGTTGTATCCTTACATTGAGTTCTCAGTTCTTTCACATTCCTCATTGCCCCTGACTTTACTGGGGATAGTGATTTGTTCATTTGACTCTTATTGTATTGAATGCAACCAGGTCTTCTTTTCTTTATAGAAATAGATTACCGCAGGTAAAATTATAAAGATTGTATTTGAGATAAGTATTTAGGAAAGGGGGGCGAGGGTGTATGTGTGTGTTATTAGTGGTGTGATGGTTTGATGGTCAGGTTTGCTGGTTTTTGAGCTTTCAATGTGATGGTTGTTTTTGTAAATAAGGGTCTTACAAAAAGGTCTGGTTTTCTGTTTTGGGGGCTAGTGTAGAGACTCCATAGAATACTGAGCAGGGCTGAGAGTCCACTAGGGGTAAACTCAACTCAGGGCCAAGGATGGAGGTTGGTGTGAACACTTGTGGGTTGTAGAATAGCACCTTCTACTGGTTAATTGCTTTGACGGATTCAGATGAAGAGAATGGGGGAGGGGATTAACGGCTGAAGCCTAATGATTTTCTTTGAAACGCAGTTGCTGTGCCTTTCTGCAAATGCCACTTCCCTGAGCTGCTAATACAGATGCCCTTTGACAGGCATGGTTGTATCGAGGCTTTATTATGTTATTGGCTGTGTCTTTGACATTAATTTGTTCTGTTATCAGAGGTATTTATACATTGTGGCAAGGACTGCTTTGAATTGATACTCTTCCATTCTTTATGAGAAATCTAGTTTGTCTTGAAATAGTAAACAAAAAAGGGGGTTTATTTGCATTCCAGGTGTTGGAAGCTATATATATATATATATATATATATATATATATATATATATATATATACCTGCAGTCATTTAAAAAAGCTTTTAATATAATTTGGAAAAATCAAATAAACCTGCCCTGTGGAAAGTAGAGCCCTGGCATTGGACAGAGATTTTCCTCAGGGATTTAACCTGGGCAAGGGGAGGTTAGAGGAGTAGTTGGGGTGGGGAAATCTTATTAAAATCAGAAAATTGTGTACATAATAGTGTTGCATTGCAGTAATATTGTTTTCAGTAGTCATATAATCAAAAATAAGTCTGATAGAATGGTTTATGGATTAGATTCTTAAAAAAAAGGGATGCCAGAGAATATTTTAATTAGTGTGTATACAGATTAATATAGACAAAGGCTGAATTCCTGCTCAAAGGCTCCTAAATGAAGGTGCCTGGTAAATGCCTTGAGGGACTTTATTATCACTTATCCTAAAACATCTCAATTGTTTTAATATAATAAGCAGTTCTGTAGGTTGCAGTTGTGGAATAAACATCTGTTCCACACTGGCTATTCTTGAGAATTCGATATCTGATTGACTTTGCTTCCCAAGTGAATTGGAGTGTAATCTATAAAGTTACGTGCCTTTTACAATGAAATGTGAACATCTCAAGTATGGTATTTATTCAATGGGAACAGAATCAGGTAATTTCAATCCAGTCTGTTCTCTGCTAGTGTTTTGTTGAAAGGAAACTAGAGTAACTGAGAACCAATTTCAGTTAATAAGGTAATACAAATCAAGAAATTATGTATACTGTTTACTTTTTCAACTTTGACTTTTGACTTATTGTTGTATCAAGAAAGTTTTTTAAAAAATGGTACAGTAATTGTTACGTCCTGCAGTAATTACATATAGCATCAAACACACAAGGAAGACAATGATCTATGCCCTTCTAAGAACCTGTACATGCCGAATGTTATTGTTCATTTTGCAAGCACCCCTTACTTTAAAATGGTTTTGAATCTTTAACATCTTGTTCAAATTTCAGTAATCAAAAAAACATTTAAGTAGTAAAATAATTTGTATGTACCAAGTTCTTTTGGGAATAGTATGCTTTCCTACTAACTGCTTTTGGCAGTTACTTTTGTAGTTGATTTAAAGGTTAAGATAGCATAAAATTCAGATGTTTAAGTGAGTCATTACTGTAACCTAGCTGTGAACTTCATTGCATACATATATACATCCCAAAACAATACACTGTTGTCTTATATAATCTGTTTCTGATAATGCTGTACTCTAGTTGATTGTAGGGTTTTTAACAATCAGGAATTCCTTTTGAATCATATTCAAGTGATTGTTAATTATTGGTATCTTGATAATTCTCCAAAGTTGAAGCTTTGCTTATCCTATTTGAATATGATTGTGGTGAGTCTGTTGGTCTGTGCTTAGTTTCTTGCCTAACAGGTCTTAGTGGTTTTTTTTTTTTTGGTACTAGGGATAGAACTCAGGGACACTTAACCAACTGAGCCACATCCCCAGCCCTATTTTGTATTTTATTTAGAGACAGGGTCTCACCGAGTTGCTTATGCCTTGACTTTGCTGAGGCTGGCTGTGAACTCGAGATCCTCCTGTCTCAGCCTCCCGAGCTGCTGGGATTACAGGCAGGTGCCACCTTGCTTGGTGGTTTTAGTGTTTTTTAAGTGTGGAGAAAGTGTACTTAAATATGTGTTTGAAGTTTATTAAAATTGTTTATGCCATTTTAATGACTACCAATAACTCAAGCATGCCCAAATAATAAATACATTTGCTGTCTTGGAGTTTTGTTATTATTACTTTTTTTTTTTTTTTTTTTTTTTATCAGGGATTGAACCCAGGGGCACTTAATCACTGAGCCACATCCCACACTTTTTATGTTTTTTTTTATTTTGAGACACGAGACTCGCTAAGTTTCTGAGGCTGGCTGTGAACTTGTGATTCTCTTGCCTGAGCCTCCTGAGTTGCTGGGATTATAGGTGTCATCACCACAACCGGCCTACTTTGGAGTTTTGGTTGGAATTATGATTTGTATAACTAACTTGTTGGCATGCCAAGTAATGTAAGATACATGTCCCTACATAAGATAACTGTATCAGGTAGTACTGTTAACGTAAAAGTTTTTTTTTTTTTTTTTTTTTTTTTGATACTGGGGATTTAACCCAGGGGCACTTTACATTGAGCTACATCCCCAGTCCTTTTGAGTATCTTGGCAGGGTCTTGCTAAGTTGCTTATGCTGGCCTCAAACTTGAGATCCTCCTGCCATCCTGCCACACTCTTCCCAGTCACTGGGATTACAGGTGTATGCCACCACATGCCTCTTGTGAATTCTTGTTAATTGATAAAAGTTGCTAATACATTAGCAGTCATAAGCAATACATTTAACTGTGAAATATTTTTCTTATATGGTTAGGTTCCAAAATGATATAACCTTTATTTCATAGACTATTTGATATTACAAGACTCCTCATAGCATATTTGTTTTGGGTTTTTTTTTTTTTTAATATTTATTTTTTTAGTTTTCGGCGGACACAACATCTTTGTTTTTTTTTTTTTTTTTGTATGTGGTGCTGAGGATCGAACCCGGGCCGCACGCATGCCAGGAGAGCGCGCTACCGCTTGAGCCACATCCCCAGCCCTTGTTTTGGGTTTTTGTATTAGAAGTTGAAGCCATGGGTCATACCTTAAGTTTAATTATTGTAGCTTTAAGGGATTTGGTAAGGGTGTTTGGCTTGCAGGGAACAGATCTTCAAAGTTATTTCAAGTATTGAGGGAAAGTGGAACATATACTTGAGTCTATCCTCTCAGAAGAACAAGATCCTACATTTAGTGGGGCCTCACTGACACTGGAATACTGTTAGGGATGTGGATTCCACTCAGTGTTAGTGACCAGATACCTTTTTGCCTCCTCAGCAGGAGGTTGTTGAGCCATACCCTGGTGCCAGGGCTGTGCCTAGCAATAAGGACATCATTCTAAAAGGGACAGTATTTATATTGTTGGCTTGGACTACTGTGAAAGAGAGCTTGTGAGCTAGTATGCTGTGCAGCATCTCTAGGCAGAGTGCTAGCTGGGGAGAGCTCGTTTGCCAAAACCCACTCCAGCACACTCTCACCAAGGGCATGAGTACATACATTCATTGGCACCTGTGTATGTCCCCAAGGCTCCCAGAGGTCTCATTCCTAATCTCCTTTCTACTTGTGGGACACTTGATGTATGTGGGGTGAACACAGTTCAGGGGGAGTGTGTGGAGGCAGGAATGTGGGCATGTGTCTGCATTTGTGAAGCAACAGAGGAGGCACTGGAAACCTCCCTCCCTGGCAGAACCTGGCTGTGCTGAGGAAGTGTTTCCTCACAAGCAGTTTGGTTTAATTCCTAATGAGATGTAGGGCTTTGGTCATTGATTTAAATAGACATTTGATATATGAAAACATCATTCAGGTACATTTAAACTGATGCTTCTTATTTTTGTGGTGCTGGGATGGAACCCAGGTTGTCACTCATGCTAGGCTCTACCACTGAGCTATCTATATCTACAGACCCTGGGTGCTCCTTATTAAAACTAGATCTAGCACTCCCTCTGCCAGTCTTATATCACTCCCCTCTCAGTCCTTTCTGGAATATAAGTGAAGGCATATCATCCTGCCACCCTGCTCGGTCCTCTATGTGGGGTTGTTCAGGTTGGACAGTGGCAGGCTAACTTAATTTTTTTTATGGAAAGAAGGATTTTTTCCTTGCGTGAGGCACTAAACAGCCAGGGCTGGCTCAACTAATTCTCTACTATTAACTCAGCTGTTTTATGTCTGCTTTCTTTATGCCTCTGCTTCCACTGCTAAATACTCTTTGTAACTGTAATTAAAAATTTCCAAAAGAGATCTGATAGCTTATTACTTATCACCACTGTTGATTAAGGGTTGGGGTCAGATCACCTCATAAGCTGCCCACAAGCCCTCCAGATGGGATGCCCTTAGGCTGGATGCTCACCCCCAGTACACCAGTTCACATGGAGGGACACAGTTGAGCTGATTGAGGGGATGGGAGGCATTCTGAACCACTGGCCTATGGAAAGGGAATTTCCTTTCTTTTGTTAGATCCTACCAAGTTTTCCTGTCTTCATTTTTCCTGACATTTGGTAAAGCTCTTGCTGCTTTTCATAGCCTTTTTCTGTTTATTTTGCTTTAAGAAACTATATAATCATAATTAGTAGTCATATGGGGTTACCTTTCTGGTGAGATCGTTTTGTTGCAGAATTTTAAAACAAATTTTCTGTGAATTAAGCCTCCAATATACCTATGTTTCTGCCTTTCTAAGTCAATGTTTCCTAAACTGCATTTATAGCATACAAATATGCTAGAAATATTTTAAGTGCGGTCAAATAAATTTACAATGTACGTTAGCACCTTAATGCCTCAGAAATGTCATATAATATAGAGATTTCCTGTTTGCTCCTTTTACTCCAGAGAATAGCTGTGACTTTCTCATGGGGTACTAATTTCTGTAGGACACATTTTGAGAAATGTGTCAGATTAATCCGTTGTTAGTCAAAGGTGTGTTTTTTCTCCTTAATAAGGAAGTACTGCTTTGTACTATTTTTCCTCAAGCAACTTACACACTCCAGTACATCTAAGGGTGCAAATAACTTCTTTTCCCACCTTATGCAAATGTTATCCTGGAGTTACATTTGATTGTGGCATCTGTTAATCTCCATCTGATCAGTCAAATGATTTTTTTTTTTTTTTACCTTACTCCATTAGTTATGCTCAAATTCAGTGTTTAATTTTTGGACAGCTGTGGTCAATTGTATAATCACTGTCAGGAATTTTTCTTTCTTTCTTTTTTTTTTTTTTTAAGATATTTTTTAAATTGTGGTTGGACACAATATCTTTATTTATTTTTATGTGTTGCTGAGGATCGAACCCAGAGCCTCACACGTGCAAGGCGGGTGCTATACCACTGAGCTACAGCCCTAGCCCTAGGCAAGAATTTTTCAACAAATAGAAACAAATGCTTGACTGTAGTTCATTGGATTAAGCATTCTAGATTTTAAAGATGAAAAGAACAATCTTCAAGAAATTAATTCAGGGGCTGGGGCTGGGGCTGTGGCTCAGCGGTAGAGTACTTGCCTGGTACATGCAAGCACTGGGTTCGATCCTCAACACCACATTAAAAAACATAAATAAAATAAAAATATTATGTCCAACTACAACTAAAATTATATATATATATATAATATATATATATATATATACACACACATATATATATGTATGTATATATATTTTAAAAATTAGTTTAAAATTATATGTATACATATATATATATGTATGTATATATATTTTAAAAATTAGTTTATACTGGCCATTGGATCATATAACTGTTAGAAGTTGCAGGTGAATGTTTTAGAGAGACAAAAATATAGGGTTTTATTATTTATTGCTATATAGCAAGTTATGTCAAATCTAGGGACAGCACAGTAAACATTTTTTTATAATTATTTTTTAGTTTTAGGTGGGCACAATGTCTTTATTTTTTAATTTTTTGTGATGCTGAGGATCGAACCCAGTGTTTCATGCATGCTAGGTGAGCACTCAATTACCATTGAGACACAATCCCAGCCCACAGTAAACATTTTTTATCTCACACCTTTTGTGTCAGTTGTTTGGCAGTGGCTGGGGTCTGACTCCGGTATTCTCTTGAGGTTGCAGTCAAGATGTTTGTTAGCTGAGAAGCCAGGTGCAGTGGTCCATACCTATAATCCCAGCAACTCAGGAGGCTGAGGTAGGAGAATCACAAGTTTGAGGCCAACCTCCTCAACTTAGACCCTGTCTCAAAAAATACAAAGTACTGGGTATGTAGTTCAACAGTAGAGCACCCTTTGGTTCAATCCCCAGTACCTAAAACAAAAAAATATACATAATATCTGGGACTACATTCATTTTGGAGTCCTCTCTGGGACTGGAGGATTTGCTTCTAGAATGGCTCACTCACATGGCTATGAGCAGGAAGCTGGCCACTTGGATCTCTCCAATGGGGGGCTACTTGAGTGACCTTCTGACATGGCATTTGGTTTCTTCCAGAGCAGGTGATCAGAGAAAGAGTAGGAAAGGAGGAAGCCTTAGTGCTTTCTGTGACAGTCTTGGTGGTTCTGTACCATCACTTTCAATTTAGTGCATTAGTTAGAATTAAATCACTAAGTCCAACCCACAAAAGGGAGGAACATCAAAGAATTTTTGGATTTATTTTTACAACTACCACAGGGGTTCAAAGGGGAGAGAGATGGCAGATTAGAAAAATGCTTTTCCTTATGTTTAGTGAACTCTAAACAATGCTTTCCCTTGACTGGAGGGTGGTTGCTGAGTTTCAGGGGAGACTAGCAGAATTTTGCATTGCTCATCTTCCCTGTAATCTTGTTGAGATTGTTTCTATTTCCTGTTCTTAGAGCAGATCTAATCCATTTCTTTCTTTTTTTCTGCTACTGGGAATTAAACCCAGGGGTGCTATATTGAGCCACATTCCCAGCCCATTTTATTTTTTATTTTGAGATAGGGTTTGCTAAATTGCCCAGGTTGAGACTCAGCCACCTGAGTTGCTGGGATTATAGGTGCATGCCACCATCCTCAGTTTAATCCATTTATTTAAAACTGCTGAAGATGCACTTTTTTTGTTTTGTTGCCATTCTTATTTCCTATCACTTAAGTACCCTTCAGTTCTGTAACCTTCTCACTCATTTTATTACTTCATATCTTGTGTTAATGTTTGTTTTTATTTTCACTTTCACGTTTTAAAGCTAATCATGTTCTCTTCATTAGATTGTAAAACCCTGAAAGGCAGGAGGGTTTCCCTTTGACTATTCCAGTATATGTGCCCACATTTGAAATTCGATGTATTCTGAAAAACACATTTATTGGATCTAAGCTGCCATCATTTGCAGGCTTTGTTATTACCTTAAAATTACCAAGAATGAAAAAAAAAGAACTATTATGTAAGACCTGTCTCAATTCCTATGTCATATAAAACACTGTGCATCTTAGAATTATTGAATTATGGTCCATCTATTTAGGTGTCATATTTTCATAACTGTATATTCCCTTGAAAGCATATCTGAAGATGTCTTAAAGAAGATAATATTTTTTCCTGAAGGAACAGTGTTTATTGGTTGCCTTTTTTTGGTGGGGGGAGTACCAGGAATTGAATTCAGGGGCACTCAAACACTGAGCCACACTCCCAGCCCTATTTTGTATTTTATTTGAAATGCTTAGTGCTTCCCTGTTGCTGAGACTGGCTTTGAACTTGCAATCTTCCTGTCTCTGCCTCCCGCTGGGATTCCAGGCATGCTCCACTGTGCCCTGCTGGCTGCATTGTTGTATGAGAATTTAGATGAACAGTCTTAGCTACAACCAACAATATAGTAAAAACAGATGCTACCATAAATCTATAGTCATCCTAGTTAAATTATGTTCTAGTTTCCAAAGAGTAGGTATAACTGGTATATATTTTGATTCGTAATCCATCTTTGTATATATACATAGAATACAAAAATACCACTTAACCATTTTGACTTAAACTGTGCTCTGATTAAATATGGTTGTTCCTCACCATTCTGTCCATTAACTTTTAAAATTTTTATTTATTAATAAATTTTTTTTAGTTGTAGGTAGACACAATACCTTAATTTATTTGTTTTTATGTAGTGCTGAGGATCAAACCCAGTGCCTCACACGTTTCACTGAACTATATCCCCAGCACTCTTCCATTAACTTTTTTTGGAAAAGTGGCCCATTATTAGTGATAGCTGTTGTGGCATTTTGATAATATGCTGATTCTTGTTTTGGTAACAGGAGTATAATTTTTTCTTTTGGGTACTGGAGATTGAACTCAGGGGCACTTGACCATTGAGCACATCCTCTGCCCTGTTTTATATTTTATTTAGAGACAGGGTCTCACAAAGTTGCTTAATACCATCCTCCTGCCTCAGCTTCCCCAGCCATTGGGATAACAGGTGTGCCCACCACGCCTGGCCAGCAGGAGCTTAATTTCTTTCTTTTCTTTTTTTGTGATGCTGGGGATCAAACCCAGGGCCTTGTGCATGCAAGACAGGCACTCTATGTCCCCATCCCAGGAGTATAATTTTTGAGGAATGTGATTATATGTGGTGTTAGCAGAGCAGAGCTGAAGCCTAATGATATTTGGTCTGAAACAAGAATATGATAATGGCAAGAGGATGATTACCTTGGAGGCTAGGAAAGAGGCCTGCTGAGAGAGTTCATTCACCTGCTGCAGGTGTAGGTGAATTGTGACTCATGAACTCTAGGAGGAAGAGGCCGGGCTACTTTGGTCACTTTAGTGAACCTTGCATGTGAGGAATGTAGTGCATTCATTTGTCAACTATAAGAACAATATTATTGGGGCTGGGGCTGTACCTCAGTGGTAGAGCGAGCGCCTGCCTGGCACATGTGAGGCACCGGGTTCGATCCTCAGCACCACATAAAAATAAATAAATAAAGATATTGTGCCATCTACAACTAAAATAAATAAATAAGGTCTACTCACAAAATATTTTTTAAAAAAAGAACAATATTATTATTATTATTTTTTTTTTAAAGAGAGAGAGAGAATTTTAATATTTATTTTTTAGTTATCGGCAGACACAACATCTTTGTTTGTATGTGGTGCTGAGGATTGAAACCTGGGCCGCACGCATGCCAGGCGAGTGTGCTACCGTTTGAGCCACATCCCCAGCCCAAAAAAGAACAATATTATTGCATGGTATTATTGAGTATAATAATAAAGGCAGTTAGATTTAATTTCATGACTCCAGGCCATACTTGGGAACCTGATTTTTTAAAAATATTTATTTTGAAGTTGTAGTTGGACACAATACTTTTATTTTGTTTATTTTTATGTGGTGCAGAAGATCAAACCCAGGGCCTTGCACGTGCTAGGTGAGCTCTCTATCTCTGAACCACAAGCCCAGCCCCAGGAACCTGATTTTTGACAAAATACTGCAAACATTTTAGATCCTCTTAGTTATTTGAATCATGTAAATTGAGTTTTTGTTTGGATTCTAGTAAGTTTAAAATATTTATTAGAAATGAATGAAATAGGGGCTTGAGATATAGCTCAGTTGGTAGAGTGCTTGCCTCGAATGCACAAGCCCTGGGTTCAATCCCCAGAACCACATACAAAAAAAGGGCTGGGGCTGTAGCTCCGTGCTTGCCTACAATGCATGAGGCACTGGGTTTGATCCTCATCACCACATAAAAATAAATAAATAAAGGTATTGTATCCATCTATAACTAAAAAAAAAAATTCTGAAAAAAAGAATGCTACTGCAGTGAGTTGAGTGTTCAGTATGTTATTTTTATTAAAAATTATTTGTCTTGATCTAATGATGGCTTCAGATTTTTATTGCTGGGTAAATTTTCTAGCTTTATGAAAGTCTAGTTTATAAAACATCTAATACGTGCTTCTTTTTTTAATTTTTTTTTTTTTTTAGTTATACATGGACACAGTATCTTTTTTTATTTTTATGGTGCTGAGGATCTAACCTCACATGGCAAGTGCTCTGCCACTGAGCCACAACCCCAGCCTGTGCTTCTTTTTTTTTTTTTTTAATATTTATTTTTTAGTTATTGGCGGACACAACATCTTTGTTTGTATGTGGTGCTGAGGATCGAACCCAGGCCGCACGCATGCCAGGTGAGCGCGCTACTGCTTGAGCCACATCTCCAGCCCACTGTGCTTCTTTTTTTAACATATAATTTTTTTATATCTTTATTTTATTTATTTTTACGTGGTGCTGAGGATTGAACCCAGTGCCTAACTCATGCTAGGTGAGTTCTCTACTGCTGAGCCACAACCCCAGCCATGATACATGCTTATTTAATATTTTATTTGGATTGGCTTAATGCCTTCATTTTTATAGCTTAGTGAGAATTTATTTTTTTTTTAATGTACCACAGATTGAACCCAGGGGCTCTTAACTATTGAGCCACATCCCCAGCCCTTTGTGTATTTTATTTTGAGACAGGGTCTTGCTGAGTTGCTTAGCACCTTGCTAAATTGCTGAGATTGTCTTTGAACTCCTATCCTCCTGCCTCAGCCTTCCAAATTGCTGGGATTACAGATGTGTGCTACCGTGCCCGCCCCACTTAGTGAGAATTTTAAGGTCTTTATGGAATCCTTAAGCATTTTAGACACTATTCACAGATTTTAATAACTAGGATTATTTATGTGCTTGGAGTATGTTTGCTGTACTTTTTCTGACGAGCAGTGACTTTTCTTAGGTAAGATAACTATTAGTTTTACAAATCATAGTTTCTTTCCATTTATTGCTTGTTACTTGCCCCTGCATACAAATAAACTGTTCAGTTGTATAATTGTCTTTCTTTTTATTTATTTATTGGTGCCTGGGATTGAACTCAGGGACACTCGAATACAATTATGGCATTTGCAGGTAAATGGATGGAGTTGGAGAATATTATGCTGAGTGAAGTAAGCCAATCCCAAAAAACTAAAGGGTGAATGTTTTCTCTGATTAGTGGATGCTGATCTGTGATGGGGGGGGCATGGGGAGAATGGAGGAACTTTGGATTGGGAAAAGGGGAGGGTGGGGAGGAGTTACGGGGACAGGAGAGATGGTGGAATGAGATGGACATCATTACCCTTGGTATATGTATGATTGCACGAATGGTGCATCTCTTCATGTGTACAACCAGAGAATTGAAATGTTGTGCTCCATTTGAGTATGATGAATTGAAATGCATCCTGCTGTCATGTACAATTAAATAGAACAAATTAAAAAAATAATAAATTTAAAAAATGCTGTATTAAGACCTTGGTTGTAGGGTAGCATTTTCATGAGGCACCCCAAAGTACTGGGAGAGAAATTGAGAGGGAGGCGTCTTTTTTTTCTTTTTTTGGTACTGGGAATTGCATTCAACCACTGAGCCACATCCCAAGCCCTATTTTGTATTTTATTTTAGAGATAGGGTCTCACTGAGTTTTTAGTGCCTTGTTTTTTGCTGAGGCTGGCTTTGAACTCACAATCCTCCTGTCTCAGTCTCCCAAGCCACTGGGATTACAGGCGTATGTCACTATGCCCAGCAAGAGGGAAGCATCTTAATCTTTCTTACTTTCATATACTGTTTGTCCTATGTGAACATGACATAATTAACAATTTATTGTGTAATAAAAGCCTGTGCTTTAAAATATTTTTTAGATTCGTGTCATTCTCATTTTATCGTATGCTTTAGTGAAATGCAAACTTCCATGGGAAATGGTGTGTATAAAATGATCAAGTTGAATATTGTGTCCTTGACAAATTTTCTCCTTAGTGAGAAAGCATACTGTATGCTGCTGAGTACTAGGTAGAAGAAATTGCTTTAGGTGATGTGCTGTGCTGTAAGGAAGAATCAGCTCTGGTGGGGGCATAAGAAAGGATTGGGTGTAGGGGGTAGTATTTAACCTATGTTTTGAAGGATTGGCAGGATTTGGACACGTGAGAATTGGCTAAGAGGATTTCAGGTAGGAAATCACATGGAGCATAGGCGAGGAGGTTGGAAGGCATGAAAAATGGTGAGTACTTTTGCTACTTCTATGATGAAGATTATTAAATTGTGTTTTGCTTCTCTTTCTTAAAAAAAAAAAAAAAAAGGTCCTGCACATGTAGGCAGTCTAGGTGTTTCAACTTGAATAGTTTACATTCAGGCTATAGCTGGTAGCTGTTCAAACCAAATTGCAACCATTTTGGAGAGGAACTGCTTGGGTTGATTTCTCAAAGGAAGAACAAATTGGTTTTTTCAAGAATCATAGAGCATTGGAAAGAGACGTTGGGGTTATGGGTGCAAGGAGATTTAACACCAGGATAAGATTTTATTTGATTATTTTATTGTGTTCAAATTGTAATTATAAAATAAATATATACTCATTATAATCATTTTCATAAATTCAAAATGAGTAGTTTTTACTCCTCAAATTATTCAAGACATTTTCTGTGCATATTTAAGCATACTGTTATGAATTTTTATTTTTTTCTTTGTTCTTTTTTTAAAATTCTAATTTGTTATACATGATGGCAGAATGCAATTCATTTCATATTACACACATAGAGCACAATTTTTCAAGACACTGATAGTACACAAAGCATTTTCACATCATTCGTGTCTTATACTTGAATTTTTCTTTTTATTTAATATTTTAAGCATATATTTTTCAATTTAGTATTTGTATTTATACCACAGATGTTTCTTTTTTTTTAATATTTATTTTTTTAGGGTAGATGGACACAACACAATGCCTTTATTTTTATGTGGTGCTGAGGATCGAACCCAGGTCCCGCCAGTGCTAGGCGAGCGCTCTACCGCTGAGCCACAATCCCAGCCCCGATGTTTCTGTTTTTTATTTTTTAAAATTATTTCTTTTGTATTGGGGATTGAATCCCGAGGTGCTTACCCACTGAGCTACATCCTTAGTCTTTTATTTTTATTTTGAGGCAGGGTCTTAGCTAACTTGCCCAGTCTGACCTTGAACTTGTGATCCTCGCCTCAGCCTCCTGTGCCTCTGGGATTACAGATGTGTGCCACCACACCCGTCTTTTTTCTGTTTTTTTTTTTTTTAGTTTTTTTTTGTTTTTGTTACTTGGTATTGAACTCAGGGACACTTGTCCACTAAGCCACATCCCTGCTTGTATTTTTATTTAGATACAGGGTCTCATTGAGTTGCTTAGTGCCGTGCTTTTGCTGAGGCTGGCTTTGAATTTTTGATCCTTCTGCCTCAGCCTCCTGAGCCGCTGGGATTACAGGCACATACCACCGTGCCCAGTTTATTTTCTGCTTTTAAAAATAACTACATTGTGAGACATTGTGTGGTCATAATTCTTTCTGTTGATGGACACTTCTGATTCTCTTTCTTTTTTTTTTTTAATCCTGAAATCTGTACCATTGTTTTACAATTGTATAGGTTGTAAATCTGTGTGATAAATTCTAAATAGAATTGCTGAATCAGCTGATAGGTCAATTTTTTATTTCAAAAGCTGTTAATAAATTGTCTTCTAACATGTTCTAGTGTATACAAGTGCTTACTAATTAGATAGGTGAAAAAGTGAACAATATCATTTCAGTTTGCATTCTTTGATAATTAAGTTGATGATCTTTTCATATATCACAGTTTTTTTTTTTTTTTTAAATTGGAGACAGGGTCTCACAAAGTTGCTTAGACTAGCCCTGAACTTGTGATCCTCCCACTTTAGCCTTCCAAATTGCTGGAATTACAAGCATGTGCTTGGCTTATATATCATTTTTTTATAAAGAATTTAACCTTTATTTTTTATTTTTTATGTGGTGCTGAGGATCAAACCTAGTGCTTCACCCATGATAGACAAGCACTGTACCGACTGAGCTATAACCCGCCTCCCACCCCAAGCTCTATATCATAGTTTAAACATTTTGAGGTCTCTTACTAGTGGTACCAGGTCATATATGTTATACAGAGTATTTCTTTGTATCATTTATTTGTTTTTTTGTAAACATTAAAAAATAAGTTTTATTTTGATGTAAATCACATGCTATGATTTACCCTTTTAGAGACTGCAATTTGTGTATTTTAGTCATTTATTTTAAAATCAAGGGGCTGGTGGTTTAACTCAGTGGAAGAGCATGCATGCTCAAGGCCCTGGGACCAATGCCCAACACAATAAGTACATAAATAAAACTTTAAAAAAGAAAGGTAAAATCGAGTGTATAAATAACTGACAAGCTGAACTTGAGGCCCTCTCTTTTCAAAGTCAGCAGCATAGTAGACTCAAAATTGGAACTGCAAAGTGCAGTTCTTCCTGTTACTTTTCCACCTGGGGCCTCTCACTGAGAGCTCTTACAGACATGCTAGTGGGATTCTGAAATGGAGTTATGTGTGACAACTGCTTTGGAATCTTGGTGCTTTGGTACTGGATGAGGAGTGGATGGGAGTGATTTTTAAATAATTTGTGCTTTAAACTGATTTCCAACTGCTAGAGATGATATAGACTTGTGAACTTTTTCTGAAAATGTTTTAAACACAAAATCTGAAGTGAAAAAGACTCCTGAGATAAAAAGACTTAAAACATATGGTAAGTGTTTAAAATTAGATTTTTTTAGGTGGGTGATTTACTTCTTTGTAGTCTCTGTGGTCAGTTTTTTTTACTTCAGAGCTTTCTTAATACCTACTAAAGTTGTGTGTGTGGGGTGTGTGTGTGTGTATGTATGTATGTGAGTGTGTTAAGGTAACTAAACTACTTCACCTATTTTTGGGGGGGGGGCGGGTACTAGGGATTGAACTCAGGGGCACTCGACCATTGAGCCACATCCCCAGCCCTATTTTGTATTTTATTTAGACACAGAGTCTCTCTGAGCTGCTTAGTGCCTTGCCATTACTGAAGCTGGCTTTGAACTCGCAATTCTCCTGTCTCAGCCTCTCAAGCTGTTGAGATTACAGGTGTGCTCCACTTCCCCTGGCTACTACTTCACTTTTAAGAACAGTAGTAACATGTAATCCTAGCGACTGTTCTCCCAGTGATTTGAGAAAATTGCAGGTTCAAAGCCAGCCTGGCCAACTTAGTGAGCTACTGTCTCCAAAAAAAAAAAAAAAAAAAAAGGAATAAATAAAAGGGTTGGGTTTGATTTTGAGAGAATATTTTTCTTGTATATATACTTAAAACATTCAGTTTCCTATCCTTTGTAAAATACCTTAAAATTGTGGTTCTTATTTCCATTATTTTTTTCTTATTTTAATGCCTTTTCTGTTTGGAAAATTATTACTATTACTACTACTACTACTATTTTTGGTAGTCAGGGGCATTTAACCACTGAGCCACATGCCTAGCCCTTTTTATATTTTATTTTCAGACAGTGTCTCTCTAAGTTGCTGAGGCTGACTTTGAACTTATGATCCTTCTGCCTCAAAGCTTCCCAAGCCACTGGAATTACAGGTGTGTGCCTAGCAAGACCTTTTTAGTTTTTGAGGGTGGGTTTCACTAAGTTGCCCAGGCTGGGCTCAGATTTGGTATCCTCCTGCCTCAGACTCCCAAGTAATTGGGATTATGGGCATTTGTGACTATACCTGGCTTTTTTTTTTTCTCTCGAATATTCTTTTTAATCTTCCTAATTGTTTTTTAAAAGTATTTTTAGCTGTGAATGGATACAATATCTTTATTTTTTTAATGTGGTGCTGAGAATCGAACCCAGTGCTTCATACATGCTAGTCAAGTGTTCTACCATTGAGCCACAACCCCAGTCCTTCCCAATTTTTGTATGTTTTAAGTTTTTTTCCCATACCTTTAAGTCCCTTGGCTTTTAATTGCAATTTTGATTAAAGTGGACTTTTTTCTTGGGCTTCTAATTAGATTTTCTTTTCTTTTAGCTCTTTTAGTGAGGCTGACAGACACTTGGGTCATTGGCATGATTACCTAGGATAAGACTGATATGGATGTTGAGTTGCTTGAATACAGCATTGAATTTAGCTTGTGGATATTTCCTTTTGCAGTTTAAGGCTGTTGAGTGGCTTAGAGGCATTATCCAGAAAAACAAAACCAACAGCCAAAACAAAGCAAAGATTCTAATATAATATGCCCATTTGAATTAAGGTGTGTGCTGAGAACTAGATTATTTATGGAGGTATAGTGTTTATAACTCTTAGAAACTGTTTTACTAAGGGAAGTGATATTGATTAGACAGAGAATTATTGAGTCTTTTAAATGTTATTTGTATATATGTTGTGTAATTCAAGATTTTTCTTGCTTTACTAAAATGTACTGAGCCATGACAGTCTGAGCATTATGAAAATAAGCTTGATATGCCTCTTTCTCAGCACAAGAGGGCTTGCAGTATGATTATGTGCTCTATTTCCTTAGCTGTCAAATGGGGACAGTAGTACTTAAACTGGAAAGAAAAAACAAGAATTACAAAACTGCCTTCAGGGCCAAGGTTGTGGCTCTTTGGTAGAACACTTGCTTAGCATGTGTGAGGCATTGTGTTTGAGCCTCAGCACCACAAAAAAATAAAGATATTTGTATCTATTTACAACTGAAAATATAAAAAAACCTTGAAAATATAAAAATAACCATATACAAACTAGGTGTAGTAGCACCTGCCTGTAGTCTCAGTGACTTGGGAGGCTCAGGTAGGAGGATCACAAGTTTATAGCCAGCTTCAGCAACTTAAAGAGACCCTAAGCAACTTAGTGAGACAAAATAGAAAGGGCTGGGGATGTGGCTCAGTACTGAAGTGCCTCTGGGTTCAATCCTCTGTAGCATTTAAAAAAACCCTACATGAAGTGATTTAGTTTTTTTTTTTTTTTTGACTCAGGAACTAAAGGCTTTTGGAGCCCACAACACTTAATCAGTATTTATCCTCTGTAATGCTGTCTAGAGAATTGACTGCTTTCTATGTCATCAAATTTTTTTGGTGTTGGGGTTTGAACCCAGGCTTTGCACATGCTAAGCATGTGTTCTACCTCCTGCACCCCCTGCTTTCTTGGTATGTTTCCTTTGTTAATATTATGTGCAGATATATTTTTTCCTGAATACTTTAATGCAGATAGTGCTGACTAGTTTTCAGATGTGGTAGAGTACTATTGTTTTGTTCTTAAATGTTTGTCCCAAAATAAAAAGTTTTGTTTTCACTTTTATGACAAAAGATGTCAAAAAGACATTTTATTCCTATCATGCAAAGCCCCAGGTTTGGTTTCTAGAACTCCCACCCTTAAAAAGCATTTTATGAGAGTAATAATGCTTTGCTTTTTTCTAAGAAATTCAGATATTTTTAAATTCCAGAAATGTGTAAATGTATCATTTGTGGAAAAATACAGTGGATATGGTATCAAAACATTGTTTGAGTTAGTAGTAGAGCAGGTAGAAGTTTTTCCTGCCCTCTCAATTCCAGATAAAGAGAGAGCTAGAGTTAATTTGTACCCCCTGGAATGATTTTAGAGGCCACCTGTGCCTCCAAGGTTGTTTAAGTCTGATCATTAAGGAAATTCTGAAGTGTTTTGTTTTTGCTTTCTTATTTTCTTTCTTTCTTTTTTTTTTGGTACTGGGGATTGAACCCAGAGGTGCTTTGGGCCTTGCTAAATTGTTGATCAGGTGATTAATAAGGGAAACATAAGGGCCTTGAACTTGTGATCCTCCTGCTTCAGCCTCAGTTGATGGGATTAAAGATTAATTTGTAATTAGAATAGTTGAATAGTTAATATAGTACTTTTTATATTTTTCTCCTTTAAACTGTCTGAGTTAGGGGAGAGTTCTCAGGTTAAGTGCCTCTTTTCACAAGGAGCTTATTAAGTTTTTTTTCACTTTGGTTTGGATATTTGAGGTAGTTTCTTCTGGCTATATTTTCATCACTTCCTTAGAAGAACCTAGGTGCTGATAGAGTCTTTGTATCCACAGCTCTGTTTTGCTTGGGTTTTGCCCTTCCTACAGGTTTCTAGGATGCAGATTGCTACCCTTACTGGTGTGGAAATGGCTTTGAAATCTAAGGTGTATTTTGAGGATATCAAAGGACTGTAGAGGATGGAAATGTTAAGTTTGCAAAAAGCTTACACAGTAAGCTGTTTTGCTTAGTGTAGTAATTTATAAGCCTCAAAGTTTAGGCCTTTGATAATAGCTGTCATGAAGGTGGGCCTCTGCCCTGTCTGTGCATCTCTCAAATGACTTGACTCTCTTTAAGCTTCTTTATAAAAACAGATTCCTGCTTCTTTAGCCCCTCCCCCACTTTTTTTTTTTAACAGCTTCTTTAAACCTTGTTAAAATTGAGAAAAAAAAAACTTGGTGAGAGACAACGCTAAAAAGAATCTAACAATTGGGGGGGGGAGTGTTAGAGAATTGAATGTTTCTAAAGTACCAGGGAGAGAGGATTTTGACCTATTTTGAGTTCTTTTGCAACACCTGTTCAGCTTAGAAAGCTATAATGACACTGAGTTCTTGGGCTGCATTTTTGAGGTTGTTTCATTTAGACTTGGTGACAGTTGTCTGTCTTATAGGAGATGATTGTCTAGAAGTAAGTGTACGTGTACTCTTTTTAACACCTGGCACAGTCACCGTGGGATCCACTGCAGAGGTGATTTGTGGAGAACTTTGACCTCCTGTTCATGGTGTTCCTGAAATAGGAACGGTGGCCATTTGATGTAATCCTTGACAGAAGACCTGCTGTTTGTGTTATAGTGAATTAGAGGCCTGCTTTTGAAATCTGCTTGAGGGTTCTGTGGAAATAATGATGACTATGAAATTAACCAAATAAGTAGTTAAAAGAATGTTTGAAAGATGAGGTAAGTGAGTCATATTTGTGAGTACCTGTTTTCTGGTGTGAGTTATTGAATTGACTTTAGTTTTTATGTGCATAGAGAAAGTTGTACACTTAGGTTTTCTTTCAATTATAAACTTAGTGGGTTATGAGAAGGTAGAACTTGGACTTCAGCAAGTAAAGAAGGTGCCTTCATCTATTGATAAATTCTGGGAGAATGTTTCTCTCATTCATTCATTTATCTTTTTTATGATGCTGGGGATTGAACCCAGGGCTTTATGCATGCAAGGCAAGCATTCTATCAACTGAGCTGTATCCCCGCCCCAGGTTTTCTTTCATTCAGTTTTTTTTTTTTTTTTGCTTGACTTTTAGTGAGTAACATTTTTGAAATGAATGTCTTTTTCTTCTACCTTTTCTTTTCGTATGGTTCTTATTGATATCCAGGAGTTACATGTTTGTTTTTTGGGAAAAAAGAGAGATTTCAGAAGAATTATATTTTTCATGTACTTCAATATTAACTACAAAAAGGTACAAATTATCCTGAGAGGATAGATCAGGTCAGGTGATTAATAAGGGAAACATAAGTATTGTTAGGGAATCAGTTTGCCATATCAGGCCATCCCTGTAGGAGGCTGCTTTGACCTAAGTGTCCTTTTCTCTGGGCAATTGGCTGATAATCAGGGATCATCTGAGTGCTTTAGGGGCACTCACTCAGCAGTTTGTGTTTTAGTATGCGAGGCAGCAGGGATACAAAGATGAGTAAGATGTCTCCCTGCCCTCATGGAGTCTATGACCCAAAGGGGGATATGAACAAAGATATAGTCTGAAAAGTAGTAATTGTAGCAGAAACAACTGGGCATGGTGGTGCACATGTGTAATCACAGCAACTCGGGAGGCTGAGCAGAAGGAATACAAGTTTAATGCTAACCACACAACTTAATGAGACCCTGTCTCAAAATAAATTAAGAAAGTCTGGGATGTAGCTAGTGGTAGAGTATCCCTGGGTTCAGTCCCAGGATATTGGGAAAAAAGGTATAAATATCATTCTACAGCAGCCTGGAGGCCATTTTCATCCTGAACCCTTGCATAGCCTTCATGGTATTGATATAGCAACTTGGTCCTTTACTGCACAACTTCAGGCAGCTGCATTTATTGTGGATGTGTACATAGTTTGGGTGAATTTCCCAAGTCACTAATGATTGGTAGGGAGGAGAAACTAAATTATTATTCTCTACTCTCTAGGAAGTAGAGAAGTAAATTATTTTTTTTCCTGAATCGAGAATCCAAAATATATTTTTATATTCCTTTTAAAACTTTCTAAAATTTTTTAAAATTTGTTTTTCGGTTCTGGGGATTGAACTCAGGGACACACTACTACTGAGCTACATCAGCCTTGTTTTTCTTTCAAGATTATTTTGAGGGGCTGGGGCTGTAGCTCAGTGGCAGAGTGCTTGTCTAACATGTGTGAGGCATTAGGTTTGATCATTAGCACCACATAATACATAAATAAAGGTATTGTGTCCATCTAGAACTAAAAAAATTAATAAAATTTTAAGGAAAAAAAAAAAGAAGATTGAGACAGGGTTTTGCTCACTTGCCCAGGCTTCCCTCAGACGTGATCCTCTTGACTCAAGCTCACCAGTAGCTGTGCACCACTGTTTCTGGCACTTTGTTGACTTTTAAGAATGTTATCTTAGATTTTATATAAAAAATAATTTTGGGCTGGGGATGTAATTTAGTGGTAGTGTGCTTGCCTAGCATCTTCCAGGTCCTAGGTTCAATTCCCAATACCACCGGAAAAAAAAATTGTTGTTTTCCTGGGCCCTTCTTTGAAAAAGCTTTTTCTAAATAGAGGGGACACAATGTTTGGTTTTTCGTTACCTATCAACCTTCCTTTCTCCCTAAATATGAAATAAAGCCTGACTTTTTTCTTCCTGAGAAGTGAGGATGTGTAAAACCATTAAAAAAAAAAAATTCGTTAACTAGGTGTGGTGACATGTGCCTGTAATCCCAGTGACCCTTCAGGATGAGACAGGAGGATCAAAAGTTTGAGGACAGTCTTAGCAATTTAATAAGACCCTGTCTCAAAATAAAAAGGGATGGGGATGTTGTCTAGTGGTAAAGTGCCCTTGAGTTTACTCCCCAGAATAAAAAATTAACAATCCCGCCCAAACCAAAAACACCCTCTGATTTGTTAGAGGCTGGTGATGTATATAGCTCAGGGTTAGATCTCTTATGAAACTAGTGTTAAGGTACTGGGTTCAGTCCCCAGTACCACCAGGGGAAAAAAATCATTGTTATTAAAAAAAAAAGATACAGGAATAACTTGGGCCTTAATTTATTAAACTCTATGCTGTTAGACATACCTACTACCTTCCTGCTTCTCTTATTGATGTTAACCTAGTATATCCTGTATACAGGATGCCTATAAAAGCTTGACTTGAGCAATTTTATAGGTGTCCTATAAAATTTTTATAGGTTTTTATAAGTGTTCTCTGTATAGGATAATGGGACTTAATGGGTTAAATTTACTCATTTATTTACCAAATAGATTTATCATTTATTTGTATCTTTAGCTAGGTTATGTAAAAGGTACTGAGGAGACTTGTATTATAGTAGGGTTTGCCTGTATTGGGAGTAAACGTTTTTTCCTTAAATTTTCACTTTTTGTTTTTTAATGGGGATGTGGTTCTTTAACTGTCCTGTTTCATTAGTATTTGTGGTTTGTTTCCTGGAACATATATGTTTAGTCCTAATCTTGGTACTAAAACCTATATTTCCAGAGAAACATGGCTGGCACCAAATATTACCTGATCCTGCCTTCCACCTTGAATCTGTTTATGCATTAACAGGTACTGGATATGTGGTTTCTAAAGTTAATGCTGATATTAATAGGTTATAAAAGAAATAAAAGTTATTACCTTTAAACTGGCAACTTAGGAGATAAGCTTTGCAAGAATATAACGTTTAGAGCTGTCTAGAACAAAAGTGGAATATAAAAACCAAGTACTTACTGCTTAGCGTAACAAATATACCATCCAGAGCCTAAGTTAGGTCGAGTAACTGGCTAAGAAAAGGACTGCTGGCCAGTCCTGATAAAGAAGTAAGTTAAAACTACTTACTGTTTGTTTAGCTGGCACACACCTGCAATCCCAGAGACTCCAGAGGTGAGACAGAAGGTTCTCAAAATTGAGGCAACATAGTGAGACCATGTGTCAGAATTAAAAATTATTGGGGATGTAGGTCAGTGGTAAAACATCCCTGGGTTCAATCCCTAGGACCAAAACAATAAATAAATTTAAAGAATTGCTTTCTTGGTTGGATACAGTGGCACATGCCTATAATTTGAGCTACTGTGAAAGTCTCCCTGGTACCAAAGAAAAAAGAAAAAAAAATTGCTGCCTGTCCCTACTGGTGTTTGATCAGACAGTGGATAGACTGAAGGAAAGAGATAGTAGCCACAGGACAGATGGGTTTGAGAAGCCTAAGTGGTTGATAAAGCATCCCTATTGGCTTTTATTTAGTAACCCCCCTTCCCTCCCCCATTACTGGGGCTTGAACCTAGGGCCTCAGGGCCTTGCTCATGATAGGCATGTGCTTTACCACTGAGCTATATCCTCAGCCCTGCCCCCCACACTTTTCAAGACAGGGTCTCATTAAGCCAGCTCAGGCTGGCTTCTAATTTATAATCCTCCTGCCTCAGCCTTCCTAGTAGCAGGAATTACAGGGTCACACCACAGTGCCTGGCTCCCCATAACATCTGTTATCACACTGCACTGCAGACACACATACACACACCCCCCCCACACACACACACATCAGTGGTGCTGTTACCCTATGAGCTCTCATCTGCCAGTACTGGTCAGATATGTGCTGCATGGTTAGTAAATAGTTGTGTGATATAAAGGTTGGACATTTTCTGTCATTGTAATTGTTTATTTAAAATAATCTCCCATACACAGTGTGTTTTGGTGTGCTCCTTATTATTATTTATTTATTTATTTATTTTTTTAAATATTTATTTATTTATTTTAAATCTTTGGTGGACACAACATCTTTGTTGGTATGTGGTGCTGAGGATCGAACCCGGGCCGCACGCATGGCAGGCGAGCGCGCTACCTCTTGAGCCACATCCGCAGCCCCCTTATTATTATTTATGATTGCATGAAGTGTGTGTTTATTTTGAGGTAGGGTCTCATTGTGTTACCCAGGCTGGTCTTGAACTCTTGACTCAAGTGATCTACCACGCCAGCCTCCAGAGTTCAGGGAATATGGGCACATACCACTGTGCCCATCTTTCCTTATACTTTTATTTCATTCCTTTACATAGTTTTAGTCCGGTTATTGGGCATTTATAGTCTTTTCATCATTCTTGCTACTGTATCTAGTGCTACTACCATAAACTTTCTTATATATATAGCACCTGTTTTAAAAAAATATTTATTTTTTAGTTGTAGGTGGACATTTTATTTCATTTTTATGTGGTGCTAATGTTTGAACCTAGTGCCTCATGTATGCTAGGTGAGCACTCTACCATTGAGCTACAACCCCAGCCCCAGTAGCACCTATTTTTAATACTTCTAAATTAAAAATGGTAAAGGAAAGCCACATATTAAAGCCCATATTTGTTTGTAAGGAGGTGTGTGTTTATATGTGTGTTTTAATTCAATGAGTGGCTTATAAAATAGAATGTGTTTTGCCCAGGTTTCATTTCAAACAAGGAAATTTTTGTCTTGGTTCTTATTTAGATTAAACAACTTATAAATTAAGAGTATGTTTTGCTTAGACAAGGGAAGCAACACTGATGGGGTGTCGCAAGCCATCCATGGGCTGTGTGTGTGCTCTGTGCATTTGCGCACATGAGGGGACTAGCCTGATGTTACTGCCTGATTGGGCTGGGGGACATATGTGTGCCTACATGTGCCTTTTCTCTCTCTCTACCTTTGATCCCACACTGCATGGGATCGATCAAATGAGATGGGTGTGGCTTTCCAAGATGTCAATCTGCTGACCACAGACATCACCAAGCAAGACTCTACCCTTTGAAACCTAATCCCTTGCCTTATTTGGGTGGAAGTTTCTTGAATGTCTTTTCCCCAGTAAATAGAAGGTTTTGGGTGTGCCAGTTCTCTCTTGCTCCTCTCAGCTCTGGAGCTGACCCTTGAGTCACTGAGCCGTCCTGGCTTAGAAACTTATGTTCATGTGCTGCGTGGTTTCTTCACCGTTTTCTTAGTTATTGATATAGCCAGCTCCTTGAACCCAGCTCATATCGCCAGTCTGGCCAGCTGGTGATAATGGGGTGTGTGAGTAGTTCTGTTTTTAGTAGGTTAATAAGGTATGACTTCTGAAGAGGTGACACTTGGAATAAAACCTTAAACAGGTAAGGAACCATGCTGAGGTCTGGGAATAGAGCATTGCAGGCAGAGGGAACATCAGTAGTGTGGAAGTCTTGGGGCAGGATCCTGCTGGTGTGGTCAAGGAACTGTGGAAAACCTCTTGGAGAGTAGTAGATGGTCAGCAGGCTGGGAGCCAGGTCATATAGATCCCTGTAGGTCATGGTAAGCCTTCTGGTTTTCATTCTACATATAGTGGGATGCCACTAGGAGCCATTTATTAGGGCGTGTCAGGATCTCATCTATTTTTTTTTTTTTTGATACTGGGAATTTAACTAAGGAGTACTTGGCTACCGAGCCACATCCCCAGCCCTATTTTGTATTTTATTTAGAGAACAGGGTCTCACTGAATTACTTAAATGCCTCGCTTTTGCTAAGGCTGGCTTTGAACTCACGTTCTCCTGCCTCAGCCTCCTGAGCAGCTCATCTCTATTTTTTTTTTTGAGAGAGAGAAAAAATTTTTAATATTTATTCTTCAGTTTTCAGTGAACACAACATCTTTTTTTTTTTTTTTTCATTTTTATGTGGTGCTGAGGATCGAACCCAGCGCCCCGCGCATGCCAGGCGAGCGCGTTACCACTTGAGCCACATCCCCAGCCCTATCTCTATTTTTAAACAATACCTTTGGTGCTATGGGAAAGTTGAACTACTGCCAGTAAGAGTAGAAATGAGGACGCTGATTCTGAGGCATTGCAGGCATTTCTGTGACATGTGACAGGAGCTCACAGGATGCTGGTAGCTGTGGAGGTAATGAAGAGTGTTTGGGTTTGGGCTTGGGCTTTGGTGATAGGTTGTGTCCTGACTGATGAGAGTTTTACCATTAGTTGAAAAACAGCTCAAGGGGAACTATTAATTAGTATTCAAGCAACCTTTCTCTTCTCAGAGTATTTACTAGATTCTTGTGTCGTTGAAATTCCTTAGCTGGGAAATGGAACCAGGAAAGGTAAAAAAGGCTGGAATTTGGTTTTGTTGTGAATCCATTTGCCAATGGAACAAGAAAGATTCCAAAACAGCAGATGTGCAGATTTTCATCTGTAATGGTCATTTAGTTAATGTAAAAGGTGTGTCTGGAGAATTATGCTTGGATAATAATATTCTGAATTCTGGTGTTTAGTGTGATTGTGCTCAACTAGAGCTATTTAGATTTAACTGTGAAATATGTTGCAGCAATAATAAGGAATGCAGTGGATGCCTTTCTCTTGTTATGGAAATCCATTAACAACTTTTGCTGTGCCTGACTGCCTTTCATTGTTCCGCTTTATGGTTCATGGGAAAGCTGTAGTTGTAAATGACATCCATTATACAATGATTTCTCAAGGCTTTACCAACAGTGATTTTGTATTTTGAACAAACATCTGTTTACTCCACAGTAGGATAGTTGCCAGACAGGTCATGGTTTACCATGGTTGTATTCTTCTACTTTGGGTAGGCTTTTTACCTAGGTAGAGGGGCCTTGAATAATGTTCTTGAGCTTTTGGATTGGCTGATGTGAGCGCTTGACCTGCTGGCTACTGTTTGCTGCTTTAGCTACACATAGAGACTAAGTTAGCCCAGGTACTGTAGGAGGTACTGTGAAAAGTAAGTGAAGGTACTTTAAAAAAAGTGTGTGTGTGTGTAATATATATAATTTTTAAAAGTTTTTCATGGACCTTTATTTATTTATATGCAGTGATGAGAATTGAATCCAGTGTTTCACACATGCTAGGCAAACACTCTATCACTGAGTTACAACCCCAGTTCCAGAGTGAAGGTACTTTTAAGCCATTAAATTGAACTAGCTTTACAACACTTTACAATTTTATTTTTCTGCAAAATTTGGTTTTGAGAGTACAAAAATTAAACTTATAATATCTACTCTTTGCAAGATATGAAGTCATGGTGTTGTTTTTAAAAAAATTTGTTTGCTTTTTTTTTTTTTTTTTGGATCAGGGTCTTTTTTTTTTTTTTTTAAATCTTTATTTTTTGTGTGGTGCTGAGGATCGAACCCTGTGCCTCATGCATGTGAGGCAAGTACTCAACCACTGAGCTATACCCCAGCCCTTGGGTCAGGGTCTTTTAAGAGAATTTCCATTAGCCACTTAAAGCTTAAGAATGAAGAATCAGAAACTTTGTGGTAACAGATTGTTTATTAGTCTGATGAGAACTGTGGATTCTCTTTCCAGAAAAGTACACGCACTTATTCAAGTCCACACATACATTCACCATATATTTATTGAATACCTCCTTTCTGTCAGGTATAGTTTGTAGTGTGATATACTATATATGATACAACAGTGTTATGAGACAACAGCGAATAAAAGAGAAATAACAACAAACCAAAAAGTAAGCCTAAGCAAACCCCAAAAGCCTTCCTGTGTGGAGCTTATATTCTAGTGGAGTCCATAAACAAAAAACAATAAGGGTGTTATATAGTATATTAGAATTTGGTAAATGCTCTGGAAAAAGTAGAATATGTAAGAGAGTTTGAAAACAGGGGAAGGATGGTAGTTGTTGAAATTTAAGTGGCATCAGGATAGGCCTCTTAAAAAGGTGATATTTGAACAAAAGGATAAAAAATGGTGCACAGTCATCGCTCTTAGTTCTGGGGCTTGAGCATTAGACTAGATAGAGGGAAATATTCAGTGGAAAGGCCCTGAAGTGGCCACAAGGAAGACAACATGACTCAGAGCAGAATGAGCAAGGGGGAGAGTGGCATGCCCTAGGGTGGACAGCTTAACACAAGAGAAATTTATTATGTTCTGGAGGCCAGAAGTCTGAAATCAAAGTGTTGGTAAGGTTGGTCCCTTCTGGAGGCTGTGAGGAAGAAGCTTTTCTATGCTTCTTTTCTAGCTTTTGGTGACGATCAGCAATACTTGGTCATTCCTTGGCTTATACATCTATTATTGTAACCTTCATTTCTGTTGTTCGGTCTCCTTCTAGGATGCCTGTATTACAGGCCTACCATCTCTTAGTTTCCTCCTTTTTTGATGATCTCTTTTCATTGCATTCAAGCAGGAAGGAGAGAAGAGCTGTGTTGTGTCATCCTGCTTACTCAGGTCAGATGAGGATTGAGAATTGATCATTGGATTTAGCAAGTGGAGATCAGGGCTGGTCCTGGCAAGATTAATTTCTTTTAAAAAATTTATTTATTTTTATTTGTATATAGACACAATACCTTTATTTTTATTTATTTTTTATGTAGTGCTAAGGATCTAACCCAGTGCCTCACACGTGCCGGAAAGTGCTCTACCACTGAGCTGTAACCCCAGCCTGTCAAGATTAATTTCTGTGTAATATTATTTGGGTTAAGAGCCTTACTAGAGTATGTTTAAGAGAGAATGAAAAGAGAGATGGAGAGAGTGAGTATAGCATCTTTTTTGAGCATATTTGCTGTGAAGGAGAACAGAGAAATTTAGTGAAGACCTGGCTTTAATTAAAAAAACTTTTCTTTGGTACTTAGAATTGGACTCGGGGGTGCTCTACCATTGAGGGATTGAACCCTTGGGATACTTAACTACAGAGCCACATCCCTAGCCTTTTTTTGGTATTGTATTTAGAGACAGGGTCTCACTGAGTTGCTTAGGGCCTCATTAAGTACCTGAGGCTGGTTTTGAACTTGCAATCCTCCTGCCTCAGTCTTCTGAGCTGCTGGGATTACAGGAGTGTGACACGGTGCCAAGCTGTGGATTAACTACATTATTATCCCTTAGTAACTTGTTGAGGCTTTTTTAAAAAATATTTTTTATCTTTAAAGTTGTTAAAGTCAACCAACTAGGCAAGTGGCAGGGCCAATCCTTACCCCCCAGCTGAGGATTGAAACCAGGGCTGCTCTATCACTAAGCTACATCCTCAGCCCCCCCCCACCCCATTATTATTATTATTTTTTTGGTAGTTTTAGATGGAAAGCATGCCTTTATTTTATTATTTTTATGTAGTACTAAGGCCTGGAATTCAGTGTCTCACATGTGTTAGGCAAGTGGTCTGCCACTGAGCTCCAGCTCCAACCCCCTCAGCCCTTTTTATTATTTTTAAAAATTTTGAGACAGTGTCTTGCTGAGTTGCCCAACTTGGCCTCAAAGTTGAAGTCCTCCTGCTTCAGCCTCCCAGGTAGCTAAAATTATAGGCATGTGCCACGTAATGGCTCAGATCTATTTTTTCGATTTCCAGCAGGTGAAATCACTCTTTTTCCACCTTTGCTTTATTTTCTTGTTCTTTTGACAGTAGGGCTTGATATTTTGGTGTGCCCTGGAAGGCATTGTTTTCTAAATTACTGGCTATTTATTGTAAAGTTGTTTAAGTATGCCTCTGAGGCCCCTGAGTCAATAATTAGTAGCCAGTGTGGCTTGAATGGCATGTCCCTAAGACCTTCTAGTCCAGTGAACAGCATGTTTGATTGGGTACTGGTTGTGACCCCTTTTCTTTTTCAGACCCTTTGTTAGACTTTGATTTCTAAGGTAACTCAGGCATGTTCTTCTCCCTTTAATCTCTATGCAAAGATAGTTCTATCAGGACTAGTCAGGGCCAAGCAATAGGGGAAGAAGTAGTACACATGAGGGTAGCTCAAGTGAAATTAGTGGCAGAGCTGGCCCTAGAACCCAATTTTGTTAATACTTAAGTTAATCCCCTCTTTTTAAATGAGTAAGCATTTACATGTGATTATGCAATTTTCATCTTTATTATAATGATGCATAATGCTACATAGTATTTTCTTTTTCTTTTTTTTTAAACTGATGATAGAACCCAGGAGCATTAACACACATCCCAGCTTTTTTTTTTTGTAAATTTATTTATTTATTATTATTTTTGGTACCAGGGATTTTTATCTCAGGGATGCTTTACTATGGAGCCACATCCCAGCCCTTTTATATTTTATTTAGACAGGGTCTTGTTGAGTTGCTTAGGGCCTTGCTAAGTTGGTGAGGCTGGTTTTGAACTCAAGATCCTCCTGCCTCAGCCTCTGGAGCTGCTGGGATTGAAGGTGTGTGCCCCCACACCTGACTCATTGAGTTTATATTTTAACAGACAAGTTTCAGCTCATATTTACAGTTATTCTTAGGATATAGTATAAGTGAATTCTGGTTTTACTAATAAACGTGTTTGGTAACTCTGTCTTAAAATATTGGAACCAACTTTCTTTTAAATTCTGCGCTCTACAATTCTTCTTTTCTTTGGTTAAAATACAAGTGCTATCACAAATTAAAATGAGTAGGAACCTCTGAAAGGAAATTTAAGTATCATCAATTCTTGATAATTAAAGTCCCTGGATAATTGCCTTGTTTCATTAGATTACTAAAAATATACAAATAGCTCCTATGATTTTTGGCATGATTGGGAAAATTTTTAGTTAGTTTGTTTTTTTACCAATATAATATAAAGTCAAATTTCAGGTTGTAAAGTTGACTAGTAATTTCTCATCCCTTGCTTTGTGTGATTCTCCCCTGTTGGTTTTTTTTTTTTTTTTTTTAAAAAAAAGGAATCCTGGCTACTATCTGGGTTCACTTTCCATTCTTTTTTTTTTTTTTAGAGAGAGAGAGAGAGAGAATTTTTAATATTTATTTTTTAGTTTTTGGCGGACACAACATCTTTGTTTGTATGTGGTGCTGAAGATCGAACCCGGGCTGCACGCATGCCAGGCGAGCGCGCTACCACTTGAGCCACATCCCCAGCCCCTGTTGGTTTTATTTCTACAAATTCTCTAGGGACTTTGTAACATCTTAAGTAAATCTATGTGATTTTTGGATGCCTTTCATTCAGTCTGCTCTGAGATGCCCAGTTTGAGCTTTCACTCAAAGTGAAGTGTGTCTGTGTTTATTGACAACAACAAATTCCATTAAAAAAGTTATAAGCAAATATCAAATTCAAAGAAAGTTTGACAACTAGTTCCTATTGCTGACCACACAGAGACTTTAAGATAGTAATCAGTAAGGGCAGGTGATCACATAGAGAATTTTTTTCATATTTTATTTAATATATCGGGCAATTTTACATAATGGTTAACTAATCCTTGAGGTCAGTCCTTGCTGTTGCTTAGTGTGATGAATATAAGAAAGGGTTAGAAAAAGAAGAATGATTTAACTTCTTGTATTCTCTTATTGTTTCTAAATTCATTCTTCATAATAGATGGTATCATTACAAATTGAGCATCTCTAATCCAAAATTCTAAAATCCAGAATGCTCTAAAATCCTAAAATTTTTGAACACTGACATGATAGTGGTGCATGCCTATAATCCTAGGGGCAGGGGAGGCTGAGGCAGGATGATCTCGAGTTCAAAGCCAGCCTCAGCAACAGTGAGGTGTGAAGCAACTTATTGAAACCCTGTCTCTAAATAAAACACAGAATAGGGCTGGGGATGTGGTTCAGTGGTTGAGTGGCCTTGAGTTCAACCCCTGGAAACCACCCCCCAGTGTAAAATTATCTTTAGGTTTTATGTGTAAGGTGTATTTGAAACAAAATTAATTTAGTCTTGAGTACCCAGGATATCTCATTACACATGCAAATAGTATAAAATCCTAAAAAATTGAAATCTGAAATCTGGTCCCAGGCTCTTTGGATAAGGGATATTCATTCTGTACTATTTCAAGATGAGGACATGGAACTTCAGAGAATTTAATTTATACAAGGTCTCACTGTTTAGTAGTAAATTATTTGTGCTTTAAAAATGAAGACTGAGTAGTTGTAGTGTCCTCCCTGCCAATCTCCAGTACTGGGAATTGAACCCAGGAGTGCTCCACTACTGAGCTACATCCCCAGTCCTTTTAAAATTTTCTCTTGAGACAGTTCTTGCTAGGTTGCCCAGGATACCCTCAAAATTGTGATTATCTTGTTTTTGCTTCTAGATTAAAGGTGTGTACCTCCCATCCCAGCAAAAAAGTTGAATTTCTCAGATAAGTAAGTTACCTTCTAGAAATTGAAATAGCCATGTAATTTACTGTTTTAAGTAGTTTTTGGTGTAAATGTCAGCCAATAAAATATTGATAACTTTCTTGCTCAACTTAGAATCTCTTCCAAGTTTGAAGTGCTAATTGGCTTTACTCAATAAGTAGTTCTAGAGCTGGGGATATAGCTCAGTTGGTAGAGTGCTTGCTTCGCATGCACAAAGCCCTGGGTTCAATCCCCAGCAACACACACACACACACTCACACACACTCACACACACACCCACACACTTCTGATTTTTTATTTCAGTGTTATTTTAACATTTAGTAACAGAAAGTCTTTGAAGGGTATCTCAATATCAATGGCTTTTAGAGGTAGGAAAGAAAAAAATACTTCTAAAATTTGTTAAGTATGTATGCAACTTACTTAAAATACAATGATGCAATTAATTTTTTTTTTAGTTGTAGATGGACACAATACCTTTATTTAATTTATCTATTTTTATGTGTTGCTGAGGATTGAACCCAGTGCCTCATACATACTAGGCAGATAGCCTACCAGCCCAGAATGATGCAATTTTTGGGGTAAAGAAAGTACCTGGTAACTTTAAACAAAAGAAAAAATTAGAAAGTAAAGTGGCAATATAAAGGAACATCAATTTGGAAAATTTATAGGAAGTAGTTTGTGAAAATAAAGTTTATTGTGTTACAAATCCATGAGTGACTCTGTGATTATCTTGAGGGTGAGGTAAAGCATGGTTCTCTTCTGCACGGTCAAATAAAATTCTACTTTGATTCTTTTAAAATTTTACTTTATTTATTTATTTTTTTTAGATATACATGACAGTAGAGTGTATTTTGACATAGTATACATACATGGAAATATGACTTCCCATTCTTGTGGTTACACATTGATTCTTAAAGTCATTGAAGTGAGTTAGGTTGGGCGTAGATTATAACTGTTTTATGAAAATGAAGTGAGAAAGAAGAAATTCCTAGAAGCAGTGAGTGTAAGCCAGTGAAAGTGGAAATGAAATCTGAAAGATGCCAAAAGAAAGGAAATGGGATCAGAGAAAATGTTCTGTTGAGGCTAGAGAACCTAACTCTGTCCCAAGGGCTGAGGATTGCTGGGGATTTGGTCAGAGAACAGAAGTTCTGGAACTGATGATTTTGGAGATGGAGCAAGTTGTGGTTGTGCAAGTGGGTAGCTTTAAGGAGACAGGACACCTGGGAACTCTTCTCTCCTTGCCATCACCCTGCATTATTGCAGGACCTGGTTGAGAAGGATGACTATGAACAAATGTCAAAGACTTCAGTAAATGAGGGGGAAGGGTCACCCACAGTCTCCCTACCCTTCTTTGTACTGGCAATAGAACCCCAGGGCCTTGTGCTCTGCCACTGAATTACACCTCCAGCTATTAAAAATTTTTTTTTTGAGACAGTCTTGCTTAGTTGCTCAGACTGGCCTTGAAGTTTGGATCCTCCTGCCTCAGCCTTATTAATTTCTTTGTGGCAATACTTTTGTGTAATTTTCAATTCTCTTTCATTGAAAATGAATATTATCAATAGCAAGTATGTATACTGCTTTGTAACTTGTTTCAAGTATAATTTAAAATTTTTCTTTCATATAAAAATTGTACTATGTCTTTATTGAAGAGAAGTGAGAAAATAGGCTTAAAAATGAAGAAACTGAAAAAAAGTGTCCATCAATAGCTAATGTTAGCTATTTGTGTTACATTTTTCCAAGCTGTTTTTTATATATACTGTATAAATATATTTCAAAGATGATATCACATTAGATGTATTTTTCCAGTTATTTTTTGTTCAGTAAAATATGAGTACTTTCATGGTTTTCAATGTCAATAAGTATACTTTCAGAACCATTTTAGATAATGGTATAGTGTTCTATTATGAATTGCTGTAATTCACTAACTGAATTCAATTATTGAGCATTTCTAACATTTGCTGTTTTCATCAACCAATTGTGAATTGTCTTTAAATTAATATGGTTTTTAATAACTGCATAGTGAATTGGTGTGTGGATGTATGAGAATTGACAATAGTAAAAGGTCACTTCTTCTTCTCTTATCTGATTGACTTATCATTTACAGAGGCCTAATTCAACAGTGTGGTTATAGCTGTGCACATTGATGTTTTATCTGTAGTACAAACTCCCAGGATTTGGTGAGTAGTTTATCTGCAGTTGGTAAGGGCAAAAATTGACCATGTTAGCTTGGGGATTTGTGCCATTTCCTGAAGCAATAGAAATTTAAGAAGAGCCTTAAATATGAGCCACATACATAATTTCAGGTTTTCTTTCCTCTTCTCTCCTTTCCCTCGCTTTTTCCTTTTCCCATTTTGAATAAGGGATTGTACCAAGGGCTTTGCCCATGTTCTATCACTGAACTATATCTTTAGCCCCTTTCCAAGCAGAAGAGTTATGTTGAAAATTCTGGGTGTTTGTTGGGCGTGGTGTCACACACTTGTAATCCCAGTGTCTTGGGAGGCTGAGGCAGGAAGATTGCGAATTGACAGCCAGCCTCAGCGACTTAGTGAGACCCTGTCTAAAAGAAAGGGGTGGGGATGTGGCTCAGTGGTTAAGAGACACTGGGTTCAATCCCTGGGACCCCCACCCTCCAAAAATAAATACTGGGTGCTTAGCAATTTGGAATTTGTTTTGCATTGTATATAGCAACATATTCTCATTTCCCTTTTTTCATTAAAAAAGGGTAAATAATCACCCCTCCTCCTTAATTAAGCATCAATCCAAATTGGGCATTTAAGTGTTATGAAGATCATGAATATGACACATAAATTTGCCTTGAATTTTGATGTACTTGGGAACTGTACATGTGTTTTGCAGAATACTCTGATTGAAAATATTTACACAGAAATGAGCTTGTGATGTGAACACATTGGAATAACGAATTTATCACCCCAAAAATAAACCTAAGTGTCTGCAGCATCCAACACTCCTAAAAGCTGATTCTAAAGATAGGCTTGGACTGGAAAGACTGACTACTGACATTTTTTCACATGACTTCTTCAAAGCACTTTTCTGGAATGAGTTTTTCACTTATTTGTTGACTTGTTCATTATTTGCCTATGACCTCCTCCAACAACTGGAAAGCAAGTCAGTCTTTATCCCCAGTGCCCAGATAATATAACTTGTTAGGTGAATGAATGAATTATGTGAGATTTGTTCTCATTCCATTCAGGTTACTAAAGAATTGACTAGGGAGTACTTTTCCAAGTACTCGAGAGTAAAATGAAGTAAAGCAAAGAGGATTTATCTGGATTGTTCTATTGATACAGAAAGATAAGCTATGAGCTTCATTTTTTCCCCAAATAGAATTCTTCCCTTTGAATCACTTAGATAAAAGCCATAACACTGTTTGGACTCTCTCAACTATCAGATGTTTCTCCTAATTTTTATTTATTGATTGATTGAGAGGGGGGTTCACTGTGTTGCCAGTCCTGGTCTTGAACTTGTTGGCTCAAGTGATCCTCCTACCTCAGCCTCTCCAGTAGGGAGACAGTAGGTGTGCAATACCATGCCTGTGTGTCTTTTTTCTATCTTGCTTCTAAAATTGTTGTTCTTATTCTTTTACTATATCTGTGTATCTAGGATAGCATTGCAATAGAAATTTAAGAAGAGCCTTAAATATGAGCCACATACATAATTTCAGGTTTTCTTTCCTCTTCTCTCCTTTCCCTCGCCTTTTTCTTTTCCCTTTTTGGATAAGGGATTGAACGTAGGGCTTTGCCCATGTTCTGTTACTGAACTATATCTTCAGCCCCTTTCCAAAATTTTTTCTGAGACAGGTCCCCCTAAGTTGCCCAGGGTGGCCTCAATTTTGTGATCCTCCTGCCTCAACCTCTTGAGTAGCTGGGATTCCAGATATGTACTTCTGTGCCTGGTCTCCTCTCATTTGCAGTACTGGAGGTTGAACCTAGGACCTCATATGTGCTAGGCAAGTACTAGCTGGGTTACATCTCCAATCCTTTTTACATTTTTATTTTATTTTTTTTAGATTTGAGACAAGGGGTGCTGGGGATGTGGCTCAAGCGGTAGCCCGCTCACTTGGCATGCGTGCGGCCCAGGTTCGGTCCTCACCACCACATACAAACAAAGATGTTATGTCTGCCAAAAACTAAAAAATAAATATTCTCTCTCTCTCTCTCTCTCTCTCTCTCTCTCTCTCTCCCTCCCTCCCCCTCCCTCCCTCCTTCCCCCCCCCATCTCTTTTAAAAAAAAAAAAATTTGAGACAAGGTCTAGCTAAGTTGCCCATGTTGGTTTCAAACTTGTGATCCTCCTGCCTCAGCCTCCGAGTACCTGGGATTACATCCATGTACCACTATGCCCAGCTCCAGTTTCTTCTTTTTAAATATGTATTAGAAAAAGAAGGAAAAAAGGCTCTGATTATATCTGTAGTATTTTATTGATTGTTTTAGAAAAAAAGATCTGAAGCATACAGGACCAAATATTAACATTTATTAAATCTTAGTGGTGGATACATGGTATCCCTTACATTGTTTTCTATTATTTATCTCTTTGTTGTAACCATTTCATGAAAAAAATGTATAGATACAAAAACTTGATTGTTAAAAGTAAAATGTGAGTAATAACATTATTTAATGTATTATACATTCTGGAAACAATGCTATGCTTGTACTTTTACATAGTGGCAGTATTTCTTTACCTTCAGTTAATAGTGAGTGGCATAAAAATGGCAACTTACTTTGAGCGTCTGCTTTGTTTGGATGAGACTTGTTATGAAAGATATACCATCTGGATATGATTTTATGTAATTTTAACTTATTGCTATAGGATTTCAAAGAATGAGATATTAAACATCTCTGTTTATACAGATGTTTGACTTGGAAGTCTTTACATTGATGTTGAATAGTGGTAACATTTTTGAAGTTTGAAAAAACAAAAAAACATAAAACCGGGCTGGGGTTGTGGCTTAGTGGTAAAGTGCTTGCCTAGCACATGTGAGGCATTGAGTTCGATCCACATAAAAATAAATAAAATAAAGATATTGTGTTTGTCTACAACTAAAAAAATATGTAAAAAACTAAAACTTTTTTTTTTTTTGGTAATTAAGAAGTAAATCTTTCTTAGAAACACTGATTTTACATATTACATTAAATTCCTCAAGGTCAAAATAAAGTTCTTATCAAAGCAAGGTATGTAATTGTACTTTTTTTCTTGATGGATTCCTTCGTTTACTTGGTAAAAATTCTTTTTCTATTTTGGAGTGATTTTATTTTTTTAAGTTTTAATTGGCACATAATATTTGTACATTGTTGTGGGGTGTAGGGTGATTTTTTTTTTCCCCCAGTGTTGTGGATTGAACCTAGGGCCTTATGCATGCTGGGTAAACACTCTGTCCCTGAGCTACACCCTGAGTACTACAGTATAATTCAGTAGTACATGTGTAAATGTGTAGTGATCACATCAGGGTAGTTAACGTTTCCCTTTCCTCACAGGATGATCACTTCCTTGTGTTGGGAATCTTTGAACACTAATTGTTCTTTTGAAATTTTAATGAATTGTAGACTATAATTATTCTATTGTGCTATTGAATACTAGCACTAATTATTCTAATTCTATGGTACCCATCACTCAGCTCTTCTCTATCCTTTTTTCTCCTCTTCTCAGTCTCTAGTGACCACTATTCTATACTCTACCTCTGTGAGATCAGCTTTTTTAGCTTAAATATATGAGTGAGAACATGCAATTTTTTTTTTTTTTTGTACCTGGGGTTGAACTTGGGCATTCGACCACTGTGCCACATCCCCAGCCCTATTTTGTGTTTTATTTAGAGACAGGGTCTCACTGAGTTGCTTAGGGCCTCACTGTTACTGAGGCTGGCTTTGAACTTGAGATCCTCCTTCTTCAGCCTCCCGAGTCACCACACCCAGCTCAGTATTTGTGTTTCTGTGTCTTGTTTATACATTTACCATAATGTCTTCTAGTTCCATTCATGTTGTTGCAAATGAGAGGTATTGTATAATTTATCAAATAGCCCACTAATATTTCATTGTGTACATATACCGTATTTTCATCAGTCATTGGACATCTTGGTTGAATTTGTATCTTGGCAATTGTGAATAGTGCTGCAGTAAATTCACAAAGTATTCCTTTGATATAGTGATTTCACTTTTCCAAAGTGATCTACAAATTGGTTTCCAAAGTGATCTACAAATTGGATTCAGTCCACATCAAAATATCAATGCCATTCTTCACAGAAATAGAAAAGACAAATATAAAATTCATATGGATCCATGAAAGATCCAGAATAGTCAAAGCCATTCTGGGTGAAAAGGACATAGCTGGAGGCATCACATTACCTGACTTTAAAACATACTACAAAGTTATAGTAACTAAAACAGCATGGTACTGGTGTGAAAACTAATATGTGAACCAACAAAACAGAATTGAAACCCAGAAATTAATCCACATACTTAGAGCCAACTGATTGTCCCACAAAGGTACCAAATAGTGCTCCCAAGAGAATAATGTAAAATCATGTGTCAGAACAAAATATTTGAAGTAGTGTTGTTTTAGTCCAACTTATAAGTAGGTTATAACTGGAAATATTTTTTTATTCATGTGTATTTCAGGATAAAACAGTTGAAGCCCTCACTTTAAAATCCATGGAATTTGTAGAGATAACAGCTGTTGGCATTTTGGTGGGTTTTCTTCCAATCTCTTTTTCTAGTCACATATATTATAGAATTGGATTGTTTTACAAAATTGGGAGAACACACACACACGTAAACATACAAATATACAGGTTTTTTAAAAAAATTTTCCATATTTGGGATTGAACCTAGGGGTGCTTTACCACTGAGCTACATCTCCAGTTCTCTTTTTATTTTGAAACGGGGACTTGCTGTATTGCTGAAGCTGGCCTTGAACTTGTGATCCTCCTGAGGTGCTGAGATTACAGGCATATACCAGCCTGGTCACATAGTTTTATGTCTTTTCCTAAAGCAGTATTTGTAGCATAACAATTTTTTACATTATTAAGAAAGTAAGTGTTTAAAAACCTATTTTAAGGGCTTCCTACTGTTTTTTTCCTATCTACAAAAGTAATGTATGCTGATTATAAATTTTATATAATGCAGTATTTATATTTTAGCAAATGAAATTTCCTAATAGATCTGACCTCCAAAATAATAACTGTTGGTAGTTTGATATAAATTATTTCTAGCATTTTCTATTAATAATGTGTGCATTTTCTAATGCAGTATACATACATAATGGGATATTACTCAGCCATAAAGAAGAATGAAATTATGGCATTTGCCGGTAGATGGATGGAATTGGAGAACATTGTGTCTGGTGAAGTAAGGCAGTCCCCCAAAACAAAAGGCTAAATGTTCTTTCTGATTTGTGGATGCTAACACACAATGGGTGGGGGGAGGGGAGAATAGAAGTTCATTGGATTAGTGAAAGGGAAATAAAGGGAAGGGAGGCAAGATTGGAGTAGGAAATACAGTAGAATGAATCAGACATAACTTTCCTGTGTTCATATATGAATACATGACAAGTGAAACTCCACGTTGTGTACAACCACAATAATGAGAAGTTATTCTCTATGTATGTATAATATGTCAAAACACACTCTACTGTCATGGATATCTAAAAAGAATAAATAAAAATATACATTTTTCTATCTAAAAAAATCAATAAAAATGAGTTTCTGCTCTACTTAACGGTACTGTGAGTTTTTAATTTGACTACAAAGTGTGAGCATTTTTCTGTGTAGTCACAGTTAATTTTTTAATCATTATATGGTGTTCCATAGTATTGGAACACCATATAATGATTAAAAAATAATAATATCAATATTATAATTTAGCCAATTCCCTATTAATGAATGTTTAAGCTGTATCCAGGTTGTTGCTATTATGAATTATGTTACATTTAATATCTTTGTCAATATCTTTTATAAGCCTTTGAATATTTATATAGAATGAATTCTTACAATTGAAGTAGAAAGGCACATTTAGAATTTTAATAAAAAATTGGCCTCTTTAAAGGTTGTGTCATTTTATATTTCTGTGGACAGTAGATTAGCCACAGATTGTTAAAACACATTATTTTATTGAGTGCTTGCAGAGTGCCATAGGATTGTTGTATGTCACCACCATCCATCCCGTGTCCTTCATGAAGTGAAAGACTTGTTATTTCCTAAGATGAGAACACTGAGGACACAGCTAGTAAGTGGTAAGACTGTGAGTAAACTGAGGCAGTTACTTGTTGATAAGCATATTACTTGGTGATATTTTCTCTTAGATAAAGTTTTGGACAAAACGTTGAAGGCTTTTATAAGGTTGGAAATATTGTTTTGTGTTACTGGGTGAGTTTGCCCTGGTTGTCCATGATGCTCCTTCTAGCACACTGCAAGTTCCTGCTTTTGTCAGGCACTGTGGCTCTTGCCCGCACCCCACTTCGTGGTCAAAGGAGTATTCTGAGATGTGAGTGTTCTCCCCACCACAGGGGAAGACACCGTGTGCTCTGGTAGCAGCTCTTGGAATTCTAGAAGACAACTTTTGATGATGGCTCTTTTTTTTTCTTTCTTTTTAAATACCTTCATTTTGTTTATTTATTTTTATGTGGTGCTGAGGATCAAACCCAGTGCCTCACAAGTGTGAGGCAAGCGCTCTGCCACTGAGCCACAACCCCAGCCCCTGATGATGGTTATTTTAAACTTTGTTTTAGAAAATCTTCAGTATGTATTAGTGTATGTTAAAAATAACAAGTTTTGCACCTATTAAAATGGTTCAGAATTCATTGTCTTAAAGTTGTCATTCTGTTTTTCTTTTGAGTTGGGGTCTTGCTGTGTTGCTTAGTCTTGACCCCAAACTCCTGGGCTCAAGTGATTGTCCTATTTCAACCTCCTGAGAGCTGCGACTACAGGTGTGCAACACTGCATCTAATGAGGGCTATCATTCTGAATTAAGCAAACCGCCTATCACTTTGTGCTCTGGTAATCATTAATGGGTCAGAGAATCTTGTGGAGTTCTAGGGATAACTAGAAGTGCAGCGCAGTTGTCCTCAGTATCTGCAAGAGGTTTATTCCAGAATCCTCCATGGACACCAAAACCTATGGATGCTCAATATAAATGCCCTTACATAAAATAATGTCATATTTACACATAGTCTGTGCAGACCTATCCTATATTTTCAATCATGTCTAGATTTCTTGTAACACCTATGTAGATACCATGTAAACAATTGTTACATGATATTGTTTAGAAACATGATAAGAAAGATGAGTCTATGTGTGTTTAGTACAGACATATTTTTACACCTCCTTAATATGTTTTTGCAGATAGTTGAGTTTACAGATGTGGAAACTCCCGATACAGAGGGTTGACTGTATTTTAAATAAATCATTCAAATGTCATTTTTCCCCCTTAAAACTGCTTTAAAATAAAATACAGCAGAAGTTTTTTTATTCAGTTAAATAAAGTGCTTTACTTTCTCATTGCCACAAATTAGCAGAAAACACCCCGAGGTTTAAGATTTTTCTGAAAATTTTTATCTATCTATCTATCTATCTATCTTTTTTATGTTGCTGAGGATTAAATCCAGGGCCTTGTGCATGCTTTTTATCTATCTATCTATCTATCTATCTATCTTTTTTTATGGTGCTGAGGATTAAATCCAGGGCCTTGTGCATGCAAGGCAAGCACTCTACCAACTGAGCTATAGCTCCAGCCCTAAAATATTTAATTTTTAGTTGTAGTTGGGCACAATACCTTTATTTTATTTGTTTATTTTTATGTGGTGCTGAGGATCAAACCCAGGGCCTCTCATGTGCTAGGTAAGCGCTCTACTGCTGAGCCACAACCTCAGTCCGAGCTTTAAGACTTTTAAATATAATTTTTAGGTAATTTTTCTTGTAACCTAAATGACTTAGATGTGAATACTGGGGCTGGAGCCCAGGGCTTAGCTCTTGCTAGGTGAATGCTCTTCCACTGAGGGCTCCCCGCCAGTATTTCTTTCTTCAGTTGATTGTGGCTTGCCCTTACCTGGTGCAAACAGCTTTAGCAGCTCTTAGCCTAGAATAGGATTGGCAGACCTTCTATAAGTGGCCAGATAGTGGATGTTTTAGGCTTTGTGGTTTTTGTCACAACTGCTTAACTCTGCCACCCCAACCCAGAAGTGGGGGTATATCTAGTATAACAACTGGGTACGGCTGTGTGCCAGGAAACCTATTGGCAGAAACTGATTGCAGTCCACCTTTAGCCTGGGGGCTATAGTTTGCTGACCACTGGCTTTTGGAGACTGCCTGGTGAACATTTATCCCCCAAGGATGATGAGTTCCTTCTCTTAAGTAAATTGAATTTTCTTGAAACTTGGGATGTAAAATGAGTTTATTTTGGTTTTCAAGTCCACTCTCACATTTTTGAGGGGAAGAGCTCTTAGGAGAATTCAATCAAAGGCCTTTTTATAGGCAGGGGTCAGTGTTATCATGGTTATTTAAAAATGAGTGAATGTGCCGGGCATGGTGGCACATGCCTGTAATCCCAGCTGCTTGGGAGATTGAGGCTGGAGGATTTCGAGTTCAAAGCCAGCCTTAGCAAAAGCAAAGCACTAAGTAATTCAGTGAGAACCTGTCTCTAAATAAAATACAAAATAAGGCTGGGGATGTGGCTCAGTGGTTGAGTGCTGCTGAATTCAATCCCCGGTATTAAAAAAAAAAAAAAAAAAAAGTGAATTCACACATGGATTGTCCCTGATTTGCTATGGGTCATTTTAAGATTTTTCAACTTTATGATGGTGCAAAACTAATACACATTCGGTAGAAATTGTACTTCAAAATTTGAATTTTGATCTTTTCTTGGACTAGTGATATGTGATCTAATACACTTTCAAGATCCTGGGTAGGGACAGTGAGCTGAGGATCCCAGCCAGCCATGGGGAAATAACCAGTGCTCAAAGTGCACTGTGTGGGTAGGCTGTGCCATTCAGTAGGTTAGGAGTATTATTTGCATTTTTGTTTGATATTTCCAGTTTATAAGTTTGTTGGACATAAATTCATCATAAGTTTAACATCACCTGTGTTGTAATGCCTTTTATGTTATGATCTTGGGATTGTTGGTAGCCTAGCTGGTCCCTAAATTTCTTCAATAGGTAGCTCTACTGCTGTATCCATATAGTAGTCACTAGCCTGATGTGGCTATTTACATTAATGAGGTTAATGAATTTAATTTCATTAATGAAATTAAGTAAAATTTAAAACTGAGTTCTGTCATGTCAGCCCCATTTTAAAATGTCAGTAGCCATGTACAGACAGCATGTGTACAGAATAATTCCATCACTACAAAAGTTCATTGACTAACATGTTTAGAATCTTTTCTTAAGGATCATAGGCAACAGGACATGGAGATGATATTAAAGTATAGCAAATGATATTTGAATATCTTCTGTAATGGATATTATGGTTTATACTCTTTTTCTTGAAATAATTTTTTTTTTTTTTTTTTGTCATGGTCATAGAGTATTTTCCCTCAAATACACTTATATAATCAGGTTTCCCCTTAGTTACTTCTGTCTAAGTTCTGGTGGCAAAGCAAAAGTCTAGAAACATGTTCTTTTTATACTTGAGAGTAACCAAATATACATAAGTTTTTTGGAAGAAAGTTATCATGCTAGTAAGTAATTGTAGAGACATAGGCATCATTCACCTCCTGGATGCCTCCGTGACACTGTGGTCTCTATGCTGGAGACTAGGCCTGTGATGATGTGGGTGGTCCTTATTCATCTCCTCATCCCACATGTACAGCTTCCTCCACAGTTAAAGTAGGATTCCTCATCCAGTTTCTCCTGCCACTGTCCTTCTCTTCCACCTCTTAAAATGATGATCTCCTTCCATTTCACAGAGAAAATAGAAGCCACTAAATCTGAAATCAGTTTAACTAAATTGGTCTCAGTTCCCAACCCTTAATGAATGCTAGATATCATTGATACCCAAGTACCTATCAGTTACTAGTATAAAAAAATTAATGGTTTATTGAAGTTAGAAATTTAAAACTTTTCATTAAACCTTAAATTCCACTAATTCAATATATTAAGATAAAAGAAAAATAACTTTCAGTATAATTTTTCAAATATGTTGTTTAATTCAAGTTGAATTGATTTAACTCCCTTTAAATATCCAATTCTGGTTATAAAAATAACATTAAATAACCACTTATATGTGGTGCTGAGGATCGAACCCGGGCCGCACGCATGCCAGGCGAGCACGCTACCACTTGAGCCACATCCCCAGCCCTAAATAACCACTTAAAAATTAAATAAATAAATGCCTAAGAAACCTTACAGCCTCTTTAAAAAAATTTTTTTGTAGTTGTAGATGGACAGAATGCCTTTATTTTATTTGTTTATTTTTATGTGATCGAACCCAGTGCCTCACATGTGCTAGACGAGTGCTCTGCCACTGAGCTACAGCCCCAGCCCCTTATAGCCTTTTAAAACAAATTTTTTCAAAACTACTTATGTAACTTTAGCATAAACATAGTTGAACTTATAAATACAGTAAGTGTCTCTTCATGCAGATGTCTTTCTGTGTTTTCCTGTTTTCACTGAAAGCTGCTCAGTTGTCTAAGCTAGCAGCCCTGTGCAGTGTTGATTTCCTCTTTGCCCACTCTTCTTTTTTCTATATCTCCTTCTGGTGTATTACTGTAGTTCAGGCCATACTTTGTCACTAGAATGACTTCACCTTTTCCAAACCAGTCAGCCTGGTCACATCCTCTGCTCTTCTAGTGCTTTACCAGTTCATGGTCTTTTTGATCTTTTGTTTTTGTTGAGATATAATTCATAATCCTTTAGTTTACCTTTTGGGGGGAAGTTAGTGGGGATTGAATCCAGAGCTGCTTTGGTACTGAGTTACATCTCCAGTCCTTTTTATTTTTTATTTTGAGACAGGATGTCACTTAAGTTGCCAAGGCTGACCTTGAACTTGTGATCCTCCTGCCTCAGTCTCCTGGGATTATAGCTGGGATTAAAGGCATATGCTACTGCATCTGGCTACAGTTTACCATTTAAAGCATACAACTCAGTTTGCTTTGTTGGCGCACAGAGTTGTATAACCATCATCAAAATTTGTAAATTATGCTCAGAATAAACCCTGTATTCATTAGCAGTTGTTTTTATTTCCTTCCCTACCTGTGTCCCATAAATGGAATGTTATACCACAGTCTTTTGTGATTGGCTGTTTTGACTTATCATAACATTTTTAAGGTTCACTCAATAGTATATATCTATACTTCATTCCCTTTAGTTTCTAAGTAGTCCATTGGTTATTCCACATTTAAAAAAGTTTTTTTTTTAGTTTGTAGACATTCATAATACTTTTATTTATTTATTTTTATGTGCTGCTGAGGATCGAACCCAGTGCCTCACTCATGCTAGGTATGTACTCTACCACTGAGCCACAGCTCCAGCCCCCACATTTTTTTTTTTAATAGTAGCTTTTTTGTTTTGCATTTGTGTTTTGCAGTACTGATGATGGAACTGAGCCTCAGGCTTGCTAGGTAAATGCTCTACCACTGAGCCACACTCCAGCCCTCTTCTTTCTTCCACAAACAAACAAACAAAAAATCAAAACAAAGGATGCTAGGGATCTAACCCAGGACTTTACACATTCTGGGCTTGCACTCTACTACCAAGCCTACATCTCTATCCCTATACTACATTTTATTATTCATTAGTTGTTGGATATTTGCTGTTATAAAATAAAGCTATTGTGAACATTCATGTACAAGTTTTTTTGGACATGAGTTATTTTTGTTTATTAATTCATTCTCCTTGGTATATACGTGTCAGATCGTTGGGTCATATGGTACCCCTGTACTTAACATTGTGAGGAACTATCAAAACAGTTTTCCAAAGTAGTTATACCTGTTAACAGTTCTCCCAGCAATGTGTGAAGATTCCAGTTTTGCCACATCATCACTAATATTGTTATTTTAATTATTTTTATGGGTGTAAATTGGTGCCCTGTTGTTGTGATTACATTTTTCCAAGGATGTTGAGATCTGTCTTGTGTTTAGTGGCCATTTTCTATCTTCTTTGGAGCTTTTTGATTCTTTTAAAAATATATAAAAATACAAATCTAATTGTATTATTTCCTGGGGTAAAGCCCTCTAGTGATGAACATTCTTTCCTTCTTACCCTGGTCTCATTTCCCAGGAACTAGTTTTTTTTTTTTTTTTTGGTTCTGGGGATTGAACCCAAGGCCAGCATTGGTCTGGAACCTATGGTGCATGAGAGGTGGTAGAGAGTTTAGGAGGTGGGGCCTATTGGGAGAAAGTTAGGTTATTGGTTTTTAGTCTCCCTTTGCTTTCCCACCATGAGGTGAACAAGAACAACCTCCTGTGTCACATTCCTGCCATGATGTGCTGTGCTAATACAGGCTCAAAGTGATGAGGCCAGGTGACTGTGGACTGAAACCTCTGAAACTGAGCCAAAATAAATCTTTCTTCCTTATAAGTTGATTTTCTCAGGTGAGTTGTCACAGCAATAGAAAGCTGAACATCATGGTTGACATAATTTGTTTCAGGGTGCCATCTCTGAACTGCTACTGTTAGCACTTAACTCTCTGTATTGTGTTTGTTCTTCTGTGCTTCCTTTTTATTCACATAGTAAGTACTCAGCTGGGACTGTGCCTGCTACATGTTTGGCCTTTTAAAAAATATTTAACTTAAAAAAACCCACCAAACCTGTTTTTGAGTTTAATTAGTCCTGGGGTAGTATTTCTGGATTTTTGTGCATCCCTTGCTGCCCCCCATGTTTTCTGGATGGGGCTATGGTAGCATCTACAGAAAGCCACATATTGCTGTTGCTCTCCATAATGTGCTTCTCTTAGAGACAGAAGTGAGACCAAACTTGGCTTCACTCTGAGTTAAGGGCCAGGTGCATTAGGAGCAACTGCAGCCTGTCCTGGGGGTGCTCTTTGACCTGGATGAGGCAGAGTGAAGGAAAGGGAATATCAAGAATGTAGACACAGAGTTGATGTGAAGCCTGGGGCTCTGAGAAAAAGCCTCTTGGGATTGGTACACTGTAGCTCATGGCAAAGGTCTTTTTGACCTTGAGTTAGATTTTTGCTTGAGAATAAATAGACTCAGTCAAGTAGTACCTTTAGTTTTTGAATTATAGGCCAGTCATTTTTAATACCATATTGGAAAAATCTGATCATGGGGTTGATTTTTATCCCTTTTATTTCTCAAGAAGGGCTTATTTATAACCAGAGGAGTGAATTACACTATGTAAACAATTAAAATAGACTCTGGATTTGTTTCTATGATTGTGACTTTACTAAGGTAAGTATTTTCATTCTTTAGGGTATCTGGAAACAGTCTTCATTTTCTTTTTTTGTTCTCTAAACCTTCTGTAGTTTGGTTCAGAGTTGCTGTTTTCTTTTCAGAGCTTACTGGTCCTTAGCTTTCCTTGGCTCTTCCATGCCTAGGTTTTGCTGATTGAAAAACTATGCTAATGTTTTACTGAACTATCCAAAATAAGCAGTCCTTGTTTTGTTTTGAGGCTGGCCTCAAATTTGGGATCCTCCTGCCTCATCCTTCTGAGTAGCTGGGTATAGGTGTGTGCCACCAGGCCTGCCTTCTTTATCCATTCATCTTTATGGGCAGGTTGATTTCATATTTTGGCTATTGTGAATACCATTTTGTGTCTTTATATACATATTAAATATTCAAGATCTTTATGATGAATACCTTTGGTGAATACACATAGAAAATGTTTGGTACTTTCATTGAACAAATACTTTTGAATGAAAAAAAAGTTGAGGTTCAGTTAAATAAAAAGTATTAGTGAGGTACTTTATACCAGCCCTTTTATTTATTGTTTTTTAAATTAAAAAAAAAAAACTTTTTTTTTTTGCAGTTGTAGATGGGGAAGCATGCCTTTATTTTATTTATTTTATGTGGTTCTAAGGATCAAACCCTTCACACATGCTAGGCAAGCACTCTGCCACTGAGCTACAGCCCCAGCCCCATATACCAGCCCTTTTAACGTAACTACAAAATTTAGTCAGCTGTGTGGAGAGTTGAGAAAAACTGGAATATACAAACCTGCAACAGTGAGCTTATGCTGCTTTCCTTCCCATTGTCTTATATTTATTTTTCTGATAAGATGGGAAATTGTGTAAATTGGTTCCTTTGCTGGAGAGAATTTGATTTGAGGAGCTGTGTTAGTCATCTTTTTCATTCTGTAACAAATGCCTGATATAAATCAACTTCAAATGATAAAAGGTTTCTTTTGGCTTAGAGTTTTGGAGATTTCAGTCCATTGTCTATTGGCACCATAGCTTCAGGTCTGTATTGAGGCACATCACGGTGGGGAGTGTGTAGAGCAAAAGCCCCTTACCTCATGGCTGGAAGAAAGACCAAGGTCCCACAGTCCCCTTTGAGGGCACAGAACCAATGATTTAAAACCTCCCACTAGATTAAAGATTCCAGCACCTCCCAGTGATGCCACAGGCTGGGTCCAAGCCTCTAAAACATCGGCTTTTGGTGGGGGAGGGGTTTGAGATCTATACTGTAGTAGCAGCTCATATGGTTCATTCACTTAGTTGTGAGTAAAGGATGAGAATTTCCAGTGGTATTTCCTCATTGTTAAGTGTTAATTTTAGAAAAAAATGACTATTTAATAAAGGAAAAAGGAGCAGTAACTTGCTATCTAAGGACAGTGGCTATTAGAAACAAATTTTTATTTTAATAGAAACAGGAAAATATTTACTTGGAGACATTTGCCAGGTTTTGACACTTCCTTTGTGTTTTTGTGTTGAATGGTGAGTGGCTTTGTTGTCTTTCACTGTTACTGGTACTTTTGGAAGCAGTGAAGAAAAATTAAGTGGCTTCTCTAATGATGGAGTCATTTTCAAAGTTTTAATACCCATTAGCAATTTTATTTTCAGTGCCAAATTAATACAATTGAACATCTTTTTTCTAATGTTAAGGTGATCCTTCCTTTTACAGAAGACTTTCAAAAAGATATACTACTATAGCAAAGCACACTAATATTTTACAAATAATATTACCAGTAATAAAAAGGACAAAATTATGATAGTTTTATGCATATGATGCATTAATTTTAATAACTTTTTTAAAAACAACTCAAGTCAAGATGAGAAAAGTTAAGACAGCACTGTGGTTTTTATTTTGATTGTACTGAATTTATCATATGGAATGCCCTTTTCCTTTTAGATTCAGAATCAGAATTTAGGTCTTTTTTGTTCAAAAGTGTGGATGAGGCTGGGTGTGGTGGAGTATGTACCTATTACCCTAGTTATTTGGGAAAGGGGAGATAAACAAGATGAGGCCCATTTAAAAAAAATTATATATATAACAGTGGAATGCATTACAATTCTTATTACATACATAGAGCACAATTTTTCATATCTCTGGTTGTATTCATAGTATATTCACATCAATTCGTGTCTTTATACATGTACTTTGGATAATAATGATCATCTCATCCAACCATCATTAATTACCCCATGCCCCCTCCTTTCCCTGAGACCCATTTTAACAACAACAAAAAAGAGTAAAGTTAAATTCTATAGCATTAGATTAAAAAGTTCTTTTTATTCAATCTTTCAAGCGATATAATAAAAAATACATAATTTCAATGTTGAAGTCTGTCTCTTTTTAATAACAAATTATTAGGAATGATTTAGTTTTAGCTGGGTGTGGTGGTGCATGCCTGCAATTCCAGTGACTTGGGAGGGTGGGGCAGGAGACCCCATCTCAAAGAAAAATAGGAACATGGCTCAGTAGTAAAGTCTCAAGTACTAACTGTCCCCCCCTAAAAAAACCCCCTAATTTTGCTTTGTGAAGTATACTTACTATAATTCCAGCTACTTGGAAGGCTGAGGCAGGAGGATTGCAAATTTGAGGCCAGCCTAGGTAATTTAGTGAGACCCTGTCTCAAAATAAGGACTGGGGGATGTAGCTTAGGGGTTGAGCACTTGCCTAGCATCTTTGAGGCTCTGGGTTTCATTCCCAGTTCCTCAAAAAAGAAAAAAAATATGCATAGAATATTGATTGTTTCATTGATCATCTGAGTCTTTCATTAACTCCCCTGCCGGTCCTCTGCTCTCAGGACTGGGATTGAACCCAGGGCCTTTTACTTGCTAGGCAAGCTCTCTATCACTGAACTACATCCCTAGCTCAGGTTCTTATTATAGTACTTTTTGTAGTAGTGTGCCAAAGATTTGGGGTTCTACATTTTAAAAATATATGTTCTAAATCAGTTCTAAGAGTATAGTTTTTGCTTGCCTAGAAAGTCATACTTACTCCTTTCCAGGTTGTTAAATTATCTGCTTTGTATATTTTTGTATTCTTTGAACCAATTCCATGTGCCACTTTGTGTACGATTTAGTCTTTGCTCTGCCTTTCACCCCTGTCCAGAGGTGGAAGGAGCTAATGAAGCTTAAACTAAAGGGACCCTCACCTGCATGGGCCCCTTAACAGTTTATACACAAAATTTTGTAGGTTCATTTTTTTCTTGAAGAAGGCTCCCCAAATTGTATAAACATAATTTCCCAGAAAACCTGCCTTTTTTACTGTAGAAGACTGTTAAGATAAAAAACAAAAGTAAATGGAGATTTTTAGTTTTGTGTTTTAAATAAAAGGCAGAACATAAATAGAATATTGAGTGGGTTTGTGTGTGACGTCAGATTTAATTTATCCTGATAACCATCAGTGGTGCACCAGATGTTTTGACTGTATTTAGCTTCATATTAAATTAAGCATAGCCAGTGGCCTACAAAGTCCATCTGTGCCGCCGCCAGAGGTAGCGCTGAAGACAGCCTCCTTTGGTGTTTGTTACCACTGCTAGCTGCTCTTTCCCTCTTCCCATGATATTTAGACTTTGGAATTGCTCATGCAAAGGTGAATATTTGTGTTAAATTGAAATTTGTATTCTGTAAGTAGACAGTACTGAAGGAAGAAATTTTCTTTTCCATAGATAGTCAGTTTTTATTTTTGGTTACCACAAATCAGTGGAAACAAATAAGTTGGGGTTTCTTGAAGACTGAAATATATAGAGAGGGGAACTGTTTATTTTTTTGGTACTGGGGATGGAACCCAGAGGCACTTGTCTCTTAGCTGCATCTTTTTATTTTTTTAAATTTGAGACAGGGTCTTGCTAAGTTGCTGAAGCTGTCCTTGAACTTGTGATCCTCCTGCTTTAGTCTCCTGAGTTGCTGGGATTGTAGGTGTATACCATCGCACCTGGCGAGCGAGTGGAACTATTATATACAAGTGCTAGTTAAACATAATGTCTGAAAAGATTCTTTTTTTTTTTGTACTGGGGATTGAACTCAGGGGCACTTGACCACTGAACCTCCTCCCCAGCCCTATTTTGTATTTTATTTGGAGACAGGGTCTCACTGAGTTGCTTAGTGCCTCACCTTTGCTGATGCTGGCTTTGAACTCGTGATCCTCCTGCCTCAGCCTCCTGAGCCTCTGGAATTACAGGCCTGTGCCACCTCGCCCAGCTAAAGTCTGAGAAGATTTTTCCTATACCTGCTTATAATCATGGAAAATTATTGATTTATTGATTTTTGTCATATAAATATGTAAGATCTGAAAATTCTTTAGTTTTATTTATACTCAGACTAGTATTAAAATCACCAAAAATTTTTATAATGTTTTAATGAACACTTCTTGACTTTTTATTGATCTCACTTTATCAGTGTAATTAAGGATGCATGGCCTTTTTCCCTCAGGAGGGTAAAACATACACCTTCAGTGTTTTTAGCACAAGGATCCTTGAATGGCAGATCTGGTGGATCAGTTTCCTCTCTCTTTTAGAATAGTATTTAGACATCTTTGAGATTAGACCCATAAAGCATGGGCTAATGCCAGAACAAATATCTTGAAAATTTTATCATAATGTTGCTTTTTAAAGTCCTAAATGTCCTCTATTTAAAATGAAATTCTTTTGTATTAACCTTTTTTCTTATGCTAGCTTTTACCAGACTGCAGAATTGCCTGATTTGACTTTCTAATGTAACAGTAATGAATCTTCTGGGAAGCCTAACGATTGAACACACATACTCTGCAACTCCATTGTAAAATATTCAGTCAGTACTGTCGATGTTGCTGATTAAATAGGAGGAGAGAAGGAGGAGGAGGAGGAAAAAAAAAAAGAATTGGGGTTGGGAGAGAAAAATGAAAAGCTCCCTAATATGTATTAAGGCTTAAAACCAAACGTATCTCTCAGGGATTTCAACCTTTACTAGACATGATGTGCAATAATACCTTGATTAAATGTACTCAGTAACACCTTAATAAAAACATCAAGTTGGGTGGAGAAAGAGTCTGCTTGGTAAAGCCAGAATTAGGGCATATGATTACATTCAGCTTTGACACATTTGTTCTGAAAAAGCACTTGGGGGAAAAAAAAAACTAGCCCATTTGCACAAGCAGACAAATTACTCTGTGTATTATGCTTGAGTACCCAGTGGAGTTCAGTATTTGCTAGCCAGTAATGTAGCACCTACATACACCAAAGCCACAATGTTTAATGGATAGTCTTTTGGATGTGTGTTCCCGAGATACTTGGTTAAATAACAGGCAGAACGTCAGGAAAAGGCTTTTCCGTGGCTCATGTAAGTAATTTTTCTCAGGTATTTATAATTGTAGCAGTATGTGTTTGGCTTATCCTTGTGAAACAAGTGGAACATCAGAATTTAATAATTAAGGATTTATTAGTTAAAACCAAATGTTATAATGAGCCAGATGCTGCTTCATTGAAACAGCCATTTTCATTAGCATTTTTAAATCGAAGAGAATTGAATTTAAATTTGGAGTATCTTGATTTTGATGAGTTAACATTTAAAAATTTTTAACAATCCATCTCATAAAAGGTAGATTTCCTTTAATTTTAATGAAAGGCAACAACATAATGAAATATCAGAGTAGGTAAGTGAATTACAACCTTCTGACTTTAAATTCCTTGTTTTGAATATTATAAAACAATCTTATGCCTCTGAAGAGAAATGATTGCAAAAATGCATAGAATATGAAGAATTAATTTTACTTTTGACTGAAAAAGGCATGAATCACTCAAGTGGAAGAGGCAGTGGTGAAGGGGAGTGGGGAAGTGTAATCTTATTGTTTTTTTTCCCCCATTAGTCACAGGAAAGCTTTTTTAATAATAGCTTGAGTGGTTTGATGAAACATCTGAGGGAAACTCCCTGGGGAGGAAGATTATACTGGAGAGAGATCTCTATGAATCATTTACGCTAACCTCTCATGAAACACAGCTTGCATTTTTAATGAAGGATGATTGCATTTCATAAACAGACCTTTAAAAATTAAAATAATATTGATCCTTCTTCATTTAGGCCTATTAAAAGAACACGGCATATGTCTTTTTCTTTTTTCTTTTTGGACCAGGGATTGAACTCAAGGCACTCGACCACTGAGCCACATCCCCAGCCCTATTTTATATTTTTACTTAGAGGCAGGGTCTCACTGAGTTGCTTTGTGCTTCACTTTTGCTGAGACTGGCTTTGAACTCATGATCCTCCTGCCTCAGCCTCCCGATCTGCTGGGATTACAGGTGTGCACCACCACGCCCAGCACATACATCTTTTTCTAATGGCTCAGGAGAGATTATTATTATTATTGTTACTTTAAAGCAGGATGTACTTTAAATAGGACTTTTATTAAAATGCTTTTGGAAAATATTTCTTTGTAACAGTGTTTATGACAGTAAAAATTATAAAGTAGCTGAAAGTTTGGCACTTGAGATTGTTTTGAACATAAACTATCTCTGGAAAGTTTCCCTTATTTCTTTTGATCATATCAGTTTACTATAAAGGAAGAGGGTTTATTACTTGAAATATTGAATGTGGCTTAGGAAAGGGCACAGGCTAGGTTTTAGGAAACTTTGGTTCACTTATAGGCCTCTGACCGAAGACAAGTTACCTATCAATTTGTCAGTGTTTTTAATTAAAAAAACAAAACCCAAACAAAAAAACAGGGATTGAGCCCAGAGGTGATTAATCAGTGAGCCACATTTCCCTGTCCCTTTGGAAAAAAAAATTTTTTTGAGACAGTGTCTTGTTAAGTTGCTGAGGCTGGTCTTGGAACTTGCAATTCTCCTCTTCAGCCTCCTGAGTTGCTGGGATTACAGGTCTCTGTGCCTGGCAAGTATTCTTACTTTTATAATATGTTCCTCAGTGAGAGAAAATGTGTGTTTTTATTTTGAACGTTTCTGCATTACTACTATACAGTTGTGTATCAGTTGATAGACTCTTGTCTCAACCTGAATTTCTCTTGCTTGGATTATAAGGGATGATGTAATGTGCTTTCAGTGTTTCTCATAACTAGATGATGATACTAAGATTTTACTTCCTTTTCTTAAAAAAAGAAAGCAAGTAAGCAAGAAAGAAAAAAAAATAGTTCCTAAGCTACAATTTAGTATAAGAATATAAAACTGAAAAGAGGTGCTTCTCTTAGGTGGGCAGGATTAGAAATAAAAAGCAAGCATTTGACAGTCTTTTGGGATGACTCAATTTTTTTTTTCATTTGAAGAGCAGCATAGTATAGTGAATAAGAGTGCAGACTCAGGAGGCGGGTATCTAACGTCAAATTCTGTCCCCTCTATCACTCTCTTGTAGCTGTGTGATAGAGGGGACAGTTAGTTGATTTTCATATCTTTTAGTCATTGGTAATGTGGTGAGAATAGTGGCCCTTCAAGGGCTGTTGAGAGGATTAAACAGTTATTCTAGTTTGCTGGCTACATAATGAAGAGCTGGGTAAATTTACCTATTTTTTTTTTTTTGCTGGGGATTGAACCCAGGGCCTTGTGCATGCAAGGTAAGCACCCTTCCAACTGAACCCTTTACCTTTTATTATTTTGAATTAGTCTTTTGGTCTTTTAAAATCTTGCAATCAAAGCAAAGTTACCTGGGCACATGTCAGATGGTACTATCAGGTTGGGGAAATTTTTAAGTCTGCTTTTTCTTTTAGTTAGTTCCTTTGTCCTTTGTATATGACACGATGATGATACTGATTGTGTAAGTTACTTTTTAATTTTTTTTTTTAAATTTTTACGAAAGGGACCCTAAGCTAAAGAATTGGTATAAGGATATAGAAGGAAATAAAGTGAAGTTAACACTGAGTTTGTTTAGCTTACCAGTTGTAGTAGGAATAACACAGTGCTCTGGGCTTTTCAAAATAACACAGTATGTGTGCTGCTTTTTTTTTTTTTTTTAATCTGATAACATAGAGGATATCAGCAGTACAAAACTAACCAGGTTCATTTAAGTTGGACTTTGGTGTAGTGTAATTCAGGAGCTCTAAGAAATGGATTTGCCTCCTTCTACTGTATCATTTAAATTCTCCCATCAGAGAGGTTTTAAGGTAGGTACCAGGTAACAAAAACAGGCTTCCTATCAGAGTATTGCCCTTGTTATTATCACAGGTTGCTTTTTAGTTGGAGCTAAAATGACTTCACTGTTTTTAATTTTTAAAAAGTTAGATTACCTGTGGTCAGGCTACGCTGTTGCAATTGCTTTTGAATGCTGGTCTGCTAATTTGTAATGGTCAGATGTTGAGACCCTGCCTGCTCAATGAAGTGTTTTTATTGTCTTATTTCTACGTAGTTGCTGTAGGAGAAGACAGTATGGAAAAACCAAAGAATATGATACTACAGATGTAACCAGAAGGGCTGACTACATATAATTTTTTTTAATTAAAAAAGATAGTTGAGCCATATTCAGACATTATAGAGAAGAGGATTTTTCTCCTTGGGAACAGTGCTGACTTTATGCATAATTAGGAAGTGGACAAAGTTTGGGTGGGGATTCTCCAATTTCTCTTCCTGTGACCTTCCGCTTCTTCCCTCAGCCTGAGGACAACTTGTTGCCGCACATCTACTCTACCCTTCAGGTGCTCTGTGCAGGAACTATACTTACCTGAGCTTCTAGAATGTAAAGGCTCTGATGGCTCCAACTCTCAGCCATTTGATGGAACTGTTTCCCATCAAGCCGTTTTACAGGTTTTTCTCCCAGAAAATTTTGCATTTAAAAGAAGGTATAAATAAATAATAATGGGTATCCTTTATTGCAAGCTTACTGTGTGCCAGATATTTTATCAAGCTTCATGACATTATGTTAAGGAAACTTATCATTGTAACAACACAGTGAAGTATATTCTGGTGGTTTTCTATTTTGCAGATGATGAAACTCCAGCAGAGAAAGAGTAATTTACAGAGATGTACAGCTAGTGAGTGGTAGAGCAGGGATTAGACGTTGGCAGTCAGGATCCATAGCCCAAGTGCTAAATCTGTATGTCAGCTACCTCACTTATCAGGTTTCCAGTTCGAGTTCAGGTAGTCTAGGTGAAATGCCAGGACCAGGGACATGTCACATGTTTTGTGGGAGGCTCTAGGGAGTAGGAAGAGAGGTACAGAGGGTTTTGACGTCTTTCCCTTCAGGCTGGCTCACATTTCCTCAAAATTAGCCTTTTCACCAGTTTACTTACTTTGGCAAATACTTTTTCCTTCCTATTCTCCTCCTCCTTTTTTTCCTTTTCTATTCTTATGTCTAGTTAAGAGCACTGGGTTTGTTTGTTGATTGATTGATAGATACTGGAGATTGAGTTGCTTTTCAACTGAGCCACATCCCCAGTCCTTTTTATTTTTTGAGACAGGATCTCATTAAATTGCTCAGGTTGGTCTCAAACTTGCAGTCCTCCTGCCTCATCCTCCTGAGTAGCTGGAATTACAGGCATGTGCCACTGCCACTGGCTGTTTGTTTATTTTTGAGACAGGGTCTGGCTCAAATTCATGGGCTCAAATGATCCTCCTGTCTCAGCCTCTTGGGTAGCCAGGACTGAAAGTGTGTGCCCCCATATCCAGCTGAGACAACATTGGCTTTTAAAAATTTGAATTTTTTGTAATCTCCCCACACCCCCCACAGTTTCTGTATCTCTAACATAGGGATAATAATAATACCTACTCTTTGGGTGTGTGGTAAAGAGCAGATGAGACACTAGATCTAAAATGGTATGTCCTAAGTATTGTGCCCACCCCCTCTCCGCCAGTTGCAGGATGGACAGAGATGGGGTTGGTGGGTTTTGAGAACAGGGACTGCTTGAATACGTATTTTCCAGAGATTCCCAAGAGGTTGCCATGATGGACAGCAGAAAACATCTGTTTCAGGAAGTGTGCTCAAACACTCATGCACTTTGGAGCAGCTCACACTGGAGAAAATCAAGGTTGATAATTGCTTTTCAGATCATATGGTCAGTATTATAGTAGTTTGAGTTGATCAAAGACAAACTATGACCAAAAGTCTTATTAACTTGAAGATTTTCCATAGTTGATAAATCATAGAGATTACCTTTAGAGAGAATAGAAAAAAAGGAGAGATGGATTTTGGGTGTAGAAATATATATATTTCAAATCACATCAAAGACAGTGTTTCAGAACATGAAAGAAAAATGATTTTTATATAGTGATAGTGCTAGATTTTCCAGTTTCCTATTAAATAATATTTAAATTTGTCTTTGCTAAAAATCTTTAAATAGGAAGCATCCCCTCAATATTACATAGCAGTGAGAGAACTCATTTTTAGCAAAAACAGTTTTCTAAATGTGAATTGATTCTTATTACTAGGTTTTAAAAAATTGCTCTTTCTAATTAGTTATGGAAAGGGATCTGTTTTTTTATATATTTATTTTTCAGTTGTAGTTGGACACAATACCTTTATTGTATTTACTTTTATGTGGTGCTGAGGATTGAACTCAGGGCCTTGCATGTGCTAGGCGGGCGCTCTACCGCTAAGCTACAACCCCTACCCCAGGAAAGGGATCTGTTAATAGAGCTTTATGCTCAAAAATTGGAGGTAGCAGGGCGGTGTGGTGGTGCCTATAATCCCAGCAGCTCAGGAGGCTGAGATAGGAGGATTGTGAGTTCAAAGCCAGCCTCAGCATCATCGAGGAGCTTGGCAGCTCAATAAATAAAATAAATAAATAAATAAATAAATAAATAAAATAAATAAATAAAATAAATAAAATTTTGTATTTTATTTAGACCCTGTCTCTAAATAAAATACAAAATAGGCCTGGGGATGTGGCTTAGTGGTTGAGTCCCCCTGAGTTCAACTCCCAGTACAAAAAAAAAAAAAAAAAGAAAGAAAGAAAAAAGAAATCAGAGCTAAAAGTTCTGGTTTTTTTTGTTTGTTTAAATAAAAAGGTTGGCATTAAAAACCCCACAATTTAAAAGAGACCTTACAAATTCAAATTATATATAAGCATAATTTTTTTTTGATGATGAGAATCTTTGATATTTTTCTTGTTGGTATAACCATTACCAATTAATTACCATTAATTACCATTAATTAATTACCATTAATTCTGAAAGCTTGGAGTATGTATAGCTATTTCCTTCATAACCCTTGGCAGACACTGTAGAAAAAGTGTGTAGGAGGGATTGTCAAAAAAGACAAATTGAGTGTACCTTTTTAGTGATGTGATTTGCACATCCTATTCCCATTTTGAGTGTTTAGTTTTTTTCTTTCTTAACTATAATTTTTCCCCTTTCATTCTAACTACTATTGTTTTTCAGGATAAAGAAAGATTTTTTTACATGCAGTCTTTATAAAGAGCAAAAGGAAGCCAAGTGTGGTGGCACATGCCTGTAATCTCAGCTACTCCGGAGGCGGAGGTAGGAGGTTACAAGTCAGAGTAAGCCTGGGCAACTTAGTGAGACCCTGTCTCAAAGTAAAATATAAAAAGGACTGAGGATGTGGCTCAGTGATGGAGTGCCTGGGATCAATCCTCAGTGACCCCCATCCCTAGCCACCACCAAAAAAAGAGAATTTCAATACAGCATTTGCTTCTTTATATACAGTATACTAGGGCATGAAAATATATATGTGCATATATTAATATTTAAAAAAATATTTATTTCTTCAGTTTTTAGGTGGACACAGTATCTTTATTTCAGAATTATGTGGTGCTGAGAACTGAACCCACTGCCTCACGCGTGCTAGGTGAGCGCACTACCACCTGAGCCACATCCCCAGCCCAATGCATATATTAATCTTAACTCATTTTTTTTTTTTTTCAGGAAAATATCTGCACGGGGGAAAATCTTATGATAATTGGCATGCCATTTTCTAAGTATTTTTTGTGTCTACTTTCTTCAGCTTTTGTCAGTTACAGAAGATGTCCACAGAATTCGGCTCTCCCTGGGAATTCCTTGGGGGACTGACTTTGGTCGATCCTGGTTGCTGATTGTATTTGGTAGTTCAATTAAAAAAGTTTAAGGGCAATAAGAGAGAAGAGAGTTGCACAAATCAGAACCAGAGGCTGACAGGCCACACAGCCATTTGCTGATAACCACTGGAATCCTGACTAATGAGTGGTTTTTCTACTTTTAATTCCTAATAGAAAAGGACCCCCCCCCCCCCTTATTCTTTCCTAATCCTTGGCTTTGGGAGAGGGGATCATTTTTGGGAATAGATATTTTTTATTTTTAAGTTTTTTTTTAGTTGTTGATAGATCTTTATTTTATTTATTTATATGTGATGCTGAGAATCGAACCCAGTGCCTCACACATGCCAGGCAAGTGCGCTACTGTTGAGCCCCAGCACCAGCCCCAACTCAACCCCAACCCCAACCCCAACCCCAGCCCAGGAATAGATATTTTAAAGGCACAAAATGATGTAATGTTTTAGAGTTTAATTGTAATACTTAGTAATTCTGAAAGGAATTCTGATTCATGGAAGTTAAAAAAAAACTTGTTAGTTGGTTTTATTCTGGAAAAAAATTCAATACTATTTTCTTCTTTTTTTTTAATATTTATTTTTTAGGTGTAGTTGGACACAAAACCTTTATTTTATTTATTTATTTTTGTGTGGTGCTGATGATTGAACCCAGGGCCTCACACTTGCTAGGTGAGTGCTGTACCACTGAGCCACAACCCCAGCCTTTCTTTTTCTTCTTCTTTTTAATTTTTTTCTTTAGTTGAAGTTGGACACAATACTTTTATTTTATTTATTTTTATGTAGTGTTGAGGATTGAGCCCAATGCCTCACACATGCTAGGCTGAGCCACAACCCCAGCCCCCAACACTATTTTCCCCCCGAAAAGAAACTGTGAGCATTGGTTATTAGTCTACTGCTGTAGAAGGTCACAGAAGAGCAAATGGTCATGCTAAGTAACTGGCCATATGTGTGAGAATGAGCTGTTGTAGTTATGCTCCTTGTAGAAGTTAACAGTTGTCTCAGAGTCTTGCAGTCTAATCCAAGCTAATTACTCATTTATCATCATTAGGTTCTTTTTGATGCTGTCAGTAACATTTGCTAGTCAGGAGGAGACCCTAGTGATGATATTGAGAAGGCTGCTGAGGAAGCAGAGGGATGCGGGGGGTAGGGCACAGCAGCCAGTGGTGCTGCTGCTTGGGAGGTGGCAAGTGTGGCAGTTGCGGTGGCAAGGTGGCAGTACAGAGAGGGAGAATAACTTGCTTGGAAAGAATGGAATCTAGGTCTGAATCTGGGAAGGTTCATTCTAGAATTCATGCCCCCTAATCATGACTTGAATGGGCAGGAGGGTGCTGAAAGAGCTTGGGCAAATTCTGTTGGTTCTTAAAAGATTAATTGGGCCAAGTATGGTGGCACATGCCTGTAATCCAGAGACTCAGCCGAAGGATTGCAAGTTCAAGAGCAGTCTCAGCAATTTAGAACCTGTCTCAAAATAAAAAGGGCTGAGGATGTGGCTCAGTCCCCAGTTTAAAAAAAAAAAAAAAAAGTACTTGGTTTCTAACACTTGATAGGTGCCAGTCAGCACATTTTCTCTACATGCAGCACTATCATACCCTAGTCGTAGCCTTCATCTTCTTTTGCCTTGACTATGGTATCATTTGTCCATTCAGCAACTCTTAATATTGACTATTCTGTGCTACAGAGGATTCTAGATGTAAAGACCTTCTACTAATTCCTTTTCAGTCTTCTCCTTTTGTCACCCTGAAATCCATTTTTCAAACAGTGGAAGAGGGAGCCCTTTTTTAGAAACACAAATCACATTGTTCTCTTACTTAAAACCCTCCAGTTTCTCATTCCATTTGGAATATAAAGTTTCTTTCCATGTTCGTGTTCCAGGAAGACTGGCTCTCTTAAGTTTTTGATTGAGGTTCTGCTTTCCAGTTTGCTTCTTTAGCCACAGGCACATAGACCTGTCCTGTTGTGTGAGGCACTGACAAGCTGACTCTCACCTTGGCCCACTGCGTTTATCATGATCCCTCCCTGGAAGGTTCTTCCATTGGGCTTTTGTTTTGATTGCTTCATTTTATAATTAGATTTCATTTCAATACTAGTTCTCAGGGAGGCCCTCTCTGGCCACCATTCTGAAGTAGCTTATTACTCTGCATTATCTTATCCTGCTTTTTTTTTGCAAAATGAAATTATATTGTTCACTTGTATATTTTTGGATGCTTCCTCTGACTGTAAATTCCATAAAAACATTGTCTAAAATTGAATTCCCAGTGGCAGGAAAAGTTCTCAGAACACACTAAGCTTTTAAGAAACGTTTAAAAAAATGAATGAACGAGCTTGAATGCTCTCCATGAATGTCTGCTGGAGTTAGTTGTTGGTGAAGTTTAGTAGTAGGTGATTTGGAGTGCTGGGTCTGGGCATTTAATACAGTAATTTTGACACTACTTACTGACATTGGGGCCTTGGACATGTGCCATAACTCCACCAGCTCTTAAATTCCTTATCTAAAAAATAGTGATAATAATAATTACCATTATACCCGTGTCATGAAGTGGTTATGATGACTAAAGAGTTAGATGATTAAATACTTGTAAAACAAGAAAAACAGTACCTGGGGCTGGGGATGTGGCTCAAGCGGTAGCGCGCTCGCCTGGCATGCGTGCGGCCCTGGTTCGATCCTCAGCACCACATACAAAGATGTTGTGTCCGCCGAGAACTAAAAAAAATAAATATTAAAATTCTCTCTCTCGCTCTCTCTCTCTCTCTCTAAAAGAAAAAAGAAAAACAGTACCTGGTACAGAGTTTACTAGATTATTTAGATTTAGCCATTATTATTACTATCATCATTATCTTTCAAGTCTATGAATTGCCTGATAAGAGATCCATATGTTTAATTAGTTCTTCTTTTAAAATGTGTATGCGTTGTAATCCCAGCAGCTCAGGAGGCTGAGGTAGGAGGATTGAGAGTTCAAAGCCAGCCTCAGCAATGGTGAGGCACTAAGCAACTCAGTGAGACTCTGTCTCTAAATAAAATACTAAAAAGGGCTGAGGATGGGGCTGGAGTTGTGGCTCAGTGGTAGAGTGCTTGCACTGGGTTTGATCCTCAGCACCACATAAAAATAATAATTACAGATATATTTAAAAGGGGGGGGGGCTGGGGATGTAGGCCAGTGGTTGGGTGCCCCTGGGTTCAATCAATAGTATGACTATAAAAGAGGGGGTTATATTCTGATACCTTATTATGAAATATTTTAGTTCAATCAATACTTACTTGGACCTTTTTTGAATGGCAGTTTTGATTGGATAAGAAAAGAAAGAATTTAGGAAGGTGGGAGTAGTTGGGATGGAGTTCTTAAAATATTTAAAGGTCAAGCCTCTGGAATTAGGAAGAGGCCAAGACGGGGAGTAGAACCAACACCAGGCAGTATTAACAAGAGTCCTGAAGTTGGGTCGCAGTCTACTGAAAAGTGCTTGTAAGGTGTTGGTCTTGGAATTAATACATGCATACTTACACACATAGCTCTAGCCTTCAGCTTCTGACACTTATAGCTCTGATTCCTTTATCCAGTGGGTTCCCAACCTTATGCTTGGGTCGGAGCACAAAGATTGTGTTTGGAAATGAAGAGGGTGTCTGATGATAGTTTGGAGAAAGATGGAAGGAGGGCACTGTAAGAGACAGCAGCAGGACCTTGGGACTTCGGTAGAAACTGAGGTAAGAGATGCAGGTACACTGAGATAAGCTCTGAGCTAATGTAGGGGACGGTGTGAGAATGAAGATGAAGGAGGATCCATGAAGTGGGGGGCTGAGAGGAGACTAAGGCAATCCCAGGTTTCTAACTAAAGTGACTGGTTGAATTAGGAACATGGGTTTGAGTCTCTACCACTTTCTAACAGAATATATTTTGGCAAGTTATTTCATTTTTTGGATTCAGTTTCATTGCTTATAAGATAATGGAGGTAAAGAGGTGTTTTCTCTCACAGAATTGTTTTGAGGTTTAGATGAGATTATATGTAGCTGTGTAGTAAAGAATATAGTAATATAGAAAATGATTGGTAAGTGTATCTTTTATTATCTTTGCTAACAAAGAGGTTAGGGATTAAAACTAATGACAGATTAGGGATTTAGTGGGGAGTAGGTTTTGGCAGGGGTCGGGGAGGTAAAAATCTTTTTTTTTTTTTTGTATGTTAGGTTAGGAAATTCCAATTTACTGTTTGAATATGGACCTTGAGCTTAGGAAAGAGTTCTGGGACTAGATAAGGTGAAGATTTTGATCTTGTTTCCCCCATTCCCTATAGTTCTAGGATATAACTATATCTAGGATATAACTATAAGGATATAATTTTTTCCATTATTATTATTATTATTATTTTTAGAATTTTAATATTTATTTTTTAGTTTTCGGCGGACACAACATCTTTGTTTGTATGTGGTGCTGAGGATTGAACCCGGGCCACATGCATGCCAGGTGAGTGCGCTACCACTTAAACCACATCCCCAGCCCGCATTAGAATTATTTTATTCATAATGGTTGCATATAAAATCCTGTGTACCCTCATATGGGACTTAATGATTTATATTTCCTTCTCTCATTCTCTCCCTCCTGTTTTTTTTTTTTTTTTTTTTTTTTTTTTTTTTTTTTTTTTTAGTACTAGGGATTGAACCTCAGGCCTCAGGGACTGAGTTTCATTCCCAGTCCTTGTTTTTTTTTTTTTTTTTTTTTTTTTGAGACAGGGTCTTGTGAAGTTGCTCAGGATGAGTTGGAACTTGGGATCCTCCTGCCTCACCCTCGTGAGTAGATAGGATCACAGGTGCAGGCCACCATGACCAGCAGTAGTATACATTTTCCACAGAAGGGTTTGTTCCAGTGTTGTGGGAGGACATAGAATCTTTTGCTTTTCATTAAAAAGTACTCAGGTATTTGCTCAGGGCTAGCCTTAGTAATGTATGCATGCAAGTAGATTAGCAGTTTAATTTTGTGATGTCCTTTGGGCTTTAAGTTAAATTAAAGGGAATCACCTCTCAAATATATGTCCACTCCAACTTGCATAGCTTTTCATTTCATAGCCTCAGTATTAATATCAATTTCTTGGACTCTGTTTTTGACCAATGTTTGGGTAACACCTATTGTGTTTCACACAGTTTTAAGTTGTGAGGAAGCAGTAGTGAATTAAACAAACTATATCCTTTATTCACAGAGAAAACATTCCAGTGGGAGGCAAAACAGTAATAAATAAGAAAAGATAGGTCTACCACTGAGCCACACTCAACTTGTTATATCTTTTTTAAAAGAGTAGTGGTAATAAACTTACATGCATTTAAGTTCTATAATTCAATTATCTTCAGTATACACCCCCGCCCCCTTTTTGGTACTGGGGATTGAACCCAGAGATACTTTATCCACTGAGTCACATCCCCAGCCTTTAAATTTTTTTAAAAAATTTTTTTGAGACAGGGAGGGTCTCACTAAGTTGCTTTGGGCCTCACTAAGGGTGATCTCAAACTTTAGATTCTCCTGCCTTAGCCTCCCAGGTTGTTCAGATTACTGGCATGGATAACCATGCCTGGCAAATTATCTGCAATATATCTTAAGAGGATTATAGAATTAATCCAAAATTATTGATATGATGAAAATATTAGATCACTGTATGTGCTCTAAGAAGTTTTTACCCTCTTCAGAAGAATGAATGATGTTAATAGACAACAAGGATTAAAAAAAAAGGTCTTAACTCAGCAAGAAAAGCTGACCAACACAATGTATTATCATAAATGAATCATTTATAATTAGAAATGAGTAATATTTAAGACTGGGAATGTAGGTCAGTGGTAGAGTACTTGCCTCACTTGTGTGAGGCCCTGGGTTTGATCCCCACATATCTATATACATACACACACACACATACACATACATATACACATGTATATATATATATATATGTATGTGTGTGTGTGTATCTATCAATATAAAATTTCTTTTTAAAGGGAAAGAAAAAAGCCTAAAGTCATGCTTCCTTTAGTGCTTTGTGTCTTTTATGAAAAAGCAAGTTCCAGAAGTCTTGAATGTTTTTCCATTGGCAACTAAGAGATAAGACTACAAATCTGTATTGTGCATTTGGCTAAATATCCTCCTAAAGTGGCAGAGTGACTTTACATGTCAGGTCAGCTCAACCGCTTTTGCTTCACTAGGGGAACAAATACTGGAAGTTAGCCAGAGATAAATTCCCATTGGAGTAGGTCTCAGAAAGGCCTAGCTTTGATTTCAGAGGGGTTCAGAGTACTTGAGAAGACTGTTTGCATTGCACAATGACTCTAGTTCTGTGATTGGGTAAATAAGTTACTGAAAGAGAGTAAGATGTATTGATTTTCTACTCTAGAAGCATGGTGTACTATGGAATGTCATATTGTAATGTTTGTTTTTTATTATTGGATCCTTTAAGAGAGACACACACACACTACATTAGGTTGGCACTGTTCATCTTGAAAACTAGTAAGTCTTTTTCCTTAATATGTTATAATCATATACATTTATATTACCAGGTGGTTGGATTAATTTCTTTTCTTCTCAGAATTGATTATATATTTTTTTGCTTTATCTTAACTGTAAGGTGTGGGACAAAGGCATTTTCTCCTAATCTGAAGAATAGTGAATGAATAATCATTTTATTGCATGTACACTGATCAACCTATTAGGTATAATGTCAAAACCAGAGTCCTTTCCTTTTAAGGTATTAATCACTTCATAAAATCTTTTCCTCTATTCAGTCAACATTCATGAACTCACCTGATATTTATTATTAAGAGTCTGCCTTGTTACGGACATCTTGCTTAACTCTTTTGGATTTAACCATGAAGAGATTTTTATTGCCTTAATAGAGGTGAATGTATGAAATATGAGACAGTTGACAAGGACTTTCAATAGTATGTGGTAGCTGTTCTGAGTGGGCTTTGAAGAATAGGGTTCTATTGGGTGCACTCAGGGGCATCTTGTTTGGAGCAAGAGATATCTAAGTTGATCTGTCTAAATCAAGAATGATGAAGAGTCTATTAATAAAAAGTGGGTATGACAGTATGGGAAAGAAGGAAGTATTTTCTGAGGAGAGAGAACCCAAGTGCTGTGGCCCAGAGGCAAAACAAAACCAAAAATAGCAAATGCATGTGGCAAATAACTCAGAAGTTCCTAATGTCTAAAGCAAAGATTTGAAAAGGGAAGCTGCAGGGAACTTCCAAAGCCATTAAAATTTTTGAATTCCTTTTTGAGGACATTTGAGCAATGTATGAAGGATTTTAAGTAGAGGATGGACAGGACTGGAATCATCATTGGTGAACATTACCATGGTTGCGTTTGAAGATAGGGCATATCTGAAGTCGGAAGCTTAAGGATGTGATGGCAATTATTTAAGGCACATTGTGAACCAGGATGGGGGCATTAACACTGGGAGAGAAGTGAAATGGGTTTAAGAAACATGTAGAAGATAGAACCTACAGGACAAAGAACAAAGGATCTCTGTTTCTGATGTGAGCAACTGATAGACCATGGCCCTCAGGCCAAATATTGATTTGTTTCACCTCACCTCCAAGTATGTCTTCCACTGTCTGCTCTGTGGAAATGAATCTGAACTCTGCTTCTTTTCTGCCAGTTGGCATGATGTTAACCTTTGCTGGTAGAGAGTGCTGGAGGGACCCTGAAGGAAAAGTTTTTCTTGGTTCCAGGTTGCTTGCTGGGCAAGTTGCTGCAGCATCTGTGGCTTCTTTCAGTGACCAGACTTTTGCAGCTCTCAACAGCATGAACAGTACCCCACTACTCCAGTGGGTCTCATAGCATAATGCTTCCATTGAGATACTTTCCCATAAACAACTTCTCTTGGCATTCCTGAGGACAGATTTATGGTAAGCTGTGGGTTTCCTGAGGTTCTGCTGGGTGTGACCCAGGGTCAGGGGCTCTTCCTTGAGTGCTCTTAGCCTTAAGGGTAGTGCTCATTATATATTGTTAATATATTCATAATAGGTTGTTCCTAGGGTTGTTGTGAGGGGAAATTGGTAAATATATGTAAAGTGTAGAGCACAACGTCTGGCATGTGAGCCCTTAGTAAACTCAATAACTGACTGCTGTTGTTGGAATGCTGGCTTCTGTGGTGGGTGACAGGGATAAAAAGATGACCAGGTTTATAGGCTGTACCCTGAGGCAGTGGAGAATGAGAAAAGGCTTATTAAGTGTATTACAGTGAGAGGCAGGTGTCAGAGTAAAGGTATGATCAAAGTGACAGAGACTTCTGCCTAAGGGATTCTGATCAGGTGTCCTAGAAGAAATATAGGCTGAGCTGGATCTTGGAGGGGTGCAGTTTGCCCTATGGAGAGAGGGGAGGGAGGGCCTTCTGAACAGAGGCAACAACATTAGCAGCAGGACAGTCCCATAGTGGATTCATGGCCTGCCCCTTGATTTTGGGGTAGGATGTATCTCGGGCAATCATTCCAAATAGTTTTTATTCCACATTTCTGTATTCCATACTATATTTAATTCTCATAAATTTATGCTCGATTTAGTGGCTTTGAAAGTAATTTCTGAGAACCATTGCTACTTAACAATCTAAAACTATTTAAGACTTCTATTTAGTGACAACATTTTGCTTAAACTTTCTTGGAATATGAGGTTTGAATGTTGGAGGTTGAAGTATTTTAGAAGAGAGTTGAAAATTACTCCACCTAGTGCCACTTTATTGAGCTTTACTCTGAGGATTCAATAATTTTGCCTGATTCCTGGACATTGATAAAGCTCAGAACTGTTTATAGTTTGTTGAGGTCTCTTCCACTTGTGTTTTTTTTTTTTTTTTAAAGTTCAACCCTTAAAGAAATGGAAATTCCTCAAAATCATATGATTATTCTCTCAGTAATTCACACTTTTGGAGATTTAAGAAATAAAGGTATGATGAACTTATGATTCTTTGCAGGGAAAAAAGTGGCATTTCAGCCTTAAAGCCTCTGTGAATAGATGTTCTTTTTTCTCCTTTTTCTGCCTGACAGATTTCTATCCCTCCTTGAATATTCACTTCACTTGTCAGTTTTCTAGTCTTTACTCTGTCCTAAGTCTGTTGTGCTTTCACTGAAGACCTACAGGTTTACAGGAGGAATAAAAACAAAGCAAAACAAAAACAAAAAGCAAGCCATTGGGTCATTTGGAAATGCTATCTGAAGGACCTGGTTGAGGAGGCTCTTGGCTGGAATGGCACTATAGGATCCAGAGTTTCTCCTGACAAGTTGACTTCTGGATCTTCAGAAGGAATATGAATATATTCTCTAAAGAAAGGGTAGACGAATAATCTCATTTTATTCTCTATTGTCTAGGACTCCTGGGAATTATAAAAGAAGGAAGATGTCAAACTCTAACCTTCTGAAGATTTTTTTTTTTTCTCTTGCTTCTTGTAAGATGTAATGGACATCTACAGTAATTCCCCCTTATCTGTGGTTTTTTTTTTCTACTTCCAGTTGACTATAGTCAGTTGTGGCCCAGAAATATTAAATGGAAAATTTCAGAAACAAACAATTCCTCAGTTTTAAATTGCACTTTGTTCTGAGTAGCCTTTTGCAGTCTTATACTGCAATAACTCTCTTGAGACGTAAATCATCCCCTTGTCCTGGGTATCCATGCTGTATATACTACCTTCATATTGGTAGCAATTTCACTTATCAGAGTTGTGTTATTTTACTTATTAATGGCTCTAAAGTGCAAGAATAGTGATGCTAGCAATTCAGATATGCCAAAGAAAAGCCTGTGTTATCTCTCACCTTAAGAAGAATGGTCACTGCAGTACAGTGAGATATTTTGGTAGACCACATTTATATGACTTATATTATTATAATTGTTCTTTTTTATTGTTGTTAATCTCTTATTTTTCCTGATTTGTAAATTAAACTTTATATGATGGTAGCTTTCTGTTGCTGTGACAAAATACCAGAGAAAAATAACTTAAAAGAGGAAAGATTGATTTTAGCTCATGGTTTCAGAGATTTCAGTTCATAGTAGTGTGGCTCCCACCTGTGGGAATTTGTGGTGAGGCTGAACATCATGGTGGGGAGGACATGGTGGAGCAAAACTGCCCACCTCATTGCATCTAGGAAGGAGGGGATCTTGAGAGGGTAGGGTGGGGTGGGGAATGGCCGAGGACAAGATATAGTCTCCAAGGACCCAGACCAACCTCTTACAGTTTCTGCCACCTTCTAGTAGTTCATTAAGCTATGAACCCCTCAATCAGTTACTCCATTGATGAGATTAGAATTCTTTCATGAGTCAGTCACCTCCCAAAAGCCCCACCTCTGAACATTGTTGCATCGAACAGTTCTTTTGGGGAATATTCCAGATCTAACCATAACATATGAATAGGAAAAGTAATGGTATATGTAAGTTTAAGTACCATCTGTGGTTTCAGGCATCCACTCTGGTCTTGGAACATATCCTCCGTGATTAAAGGGGGATTACTGCAAAAGTTAGTTTTTTAAAACTACGTATGAGAAAATTACACCTGTCAGCACTTCCTTTCCAGGAATTCTCATCATTTCATTTCCTTAAATTTGTGGAATGGAGAGCAGAGCTCATAGACATGATATTCCTCCATGTTTTTTATTTAAATACACCTCAAACATTCCAATAATTTTTAATTTAGTTATAGATGGACACAATACCTTTATTTAATTTATTTATTTTTTACATGGTGCTGAATATCGATCCTATTGCCTCACAAGTGCTAGGCAAGTGCTCTACCCCTGAGCTACATCCCTAGCCCTGCTCCATGTTTAATCTGAATAAAGCTGGGGATCTTTGCTCCAGGTCTAGACCAGACTTTCTGTGAAGGGCCAGCTATGGCAAATAACTTTAGACATTGCAGGCTATTTGGTTGCAGCTCCTCAGCTCTGCCACTGTTGTGGGACAGCCCCAGCCACAGACTATATGTGAACCAATGAATGAGGCTCAGTTCCAGTAAAACTTTATTTACAAAAACATCTTGGCCCATGGGCCCTCGTTTGCTTGCCCAGTTCTGGAGTCTATGGAAATCTTATTTTCACTCTGTGCCCCAAAGGATGTTGATATTTTTATTTATTGGATTGGAACTGTAGGTTGCTTTCAAGAGTAATATTAGATATTTGGATGTGAAACATTGCATCTTACTTTTGATTTCCCTTTTGAGACATTCTTTCTTGGCATTGAAGAATGTAGATGTTTTCTCCCCACATTGAAATAAAAGTTTGAGCGGGCTAGATTTCTTATGGTCTTATGCAAGTCTAGATTAAAAGGAACAATAAGACAACAAAAGAAACTCTGGTCACTTACTGTAACTGCTGACGCAACTGTATAACTGGTGTGCATGGTAAAGCATGTGTTAATTAGCTCTTAAATATAAAGACTAGAAAGCCTTAAGTTGTGATGTGTTTTTGGTGCCTGCAGTGTTATTAGAGAGGTGATTTCCATTTACTTTGAGTCCTTATCAGGTTGCTAATTGCATGCTTGGTAAAACTAGATATTGGTGTTTGTGCTTTGCAGCTACCACAGGTCTTGGTTGCTATGGCTTCTTATTAGCTTCTTAAGATCCCTTTGGAGCTCTGGTTGCCTGGCAAGAGAAGAGCTGGTGGTTGCTGTGAGGACAGATGCAGATTGCAGAAGTAGTCCTTGGGGATCAATAGCTGTATTGGCCGTCATGTGTGCACACCCATAGGGGTCATCATGTATGAATTTGGGGTTTTGCTAGGTAGCACTCCTGGCCACAAGTTTTAATTAATACATGTTATAGTGTGTAGTTGAGCTCTTTAAAACTTTTTTAAAAAGGCAAATTAGAAAATTTTGTTTTAGGATTATCCATGTCTTCTGGGGAAATACTACTGACCTTTGGTAATAGTGGTAATTGAAATATTATAAATTTTAATAATAACTACTAATACATTAAAAAAAGGTTAGTCTATAATATTAGAATACTGAAAGCTTGTGTAATTACAAGAGGTTTATAATTAGAATTTAATTGTTTCAGGCTTAAAAGAATATCAGAAAGAGACTCTAGAGGGCAGTATAGCTCAGCATGTTCATGCCTCTCCAGGCACTTAAAACTTTGCTTTGGAAAAATAATCCAGGTTATTTGTTTTGAAAAAATTATCCAGGTGTTCTGAGCTCATTCCTTACCACACGATATCTAAAGTGACTAGTGGTAGAAATGTGAGTTTTGGAAAGAAATGATCTGTTTTGGCTTCAAAAGATTAGATAATACTTCAGAATTTATTTGGCCATAGGGAATATCCTTGCTTGGTTTAAAACACACTGGATTAGGAAACTGGAAGTCTTTTACTGATTTGACTAAATTGAATTGAGTTTGCTTCTCAGGCATTTGTGGAACATTAAGCAAAAGGAATGGTATATCCTGTGTGTTCAATCTTCTCGGGTAGGAAATAAATGTATTTTGTTAGAGACCCAAATTCTGATACATTTCCCCACAACTCTTAGTGAAATGGTTGAAACCAGATGCTGAATGGGTTGATGTGTATCAGTTCTGTACCTTTCAGAGCTTTTCAAATGTGTATTCAGCAGAATACAAAGCCTATTATGCCAATCACTTTTTCCTTAGTTCGTAAACTTCTGTGTATTTCTATGGGAATCTGTTTTGTATATTTTTGACTCAATTGTGCATAAGTCATCAAATGTGGTTTGGAAATAACTGGTTAGAAGTCTAAAGGAGTTTTTGGAGTCTTTAAATTTTTTCTCCCTTATCAGCAGAAAGTGGGAATCACGAAAGGCAAACTATTGAATCTCCTAGAATCTTTAAGTTTAAGATTTTAAATTCTAAACTGTAAGTTTGGGAAATAATTTTTGTGACTTGTTTTCTGGTGTTGTGGGAATTGGTATTTCTAGTGATCAAGAGCAACAGACAGACATTTGGGATTTTGAGTTTTTCTAATCTTGACTTTAGAATGACTTCAAACAAAAAGTAGTTCTTCTAATGTTTTCATCTTCTATATCTGATCTAGGATAATTCAGGTTTACTATTCATGTTAAAAGCATGTTTAAATTCTTGGATAAAATGCCTTATACAAGTGTAAATAGTGTCAATTTAAGAAATATACTATAAGCTGGGCACAGTAATCCCAGTGGCTTGGGAGGCTGAGGCAGGAGGATCTGAGTTCAGAGCCATCCTTAGCAAAAGCCAGGTGCTAAGCAACTGAGTGAGACTCTTGTTTCAAAATACAAAATAGGTCTGGGGATGTGGCTTAGTGGCCCAGTGCCCTTGAGTTCAATCCTTAGTCCCCCACCCCATAAAAAAGAAATATACCATATGGAGATTGTTTTTCTGGTATGTGCACAACTAAAGTGAGTGAGTTATCACTTCTTATTATGTAAGACTTATTTACTCCAGTTGCCTGTTACTTCTGTTTGTAGTTGGGTAAAATAGGTATTTGACCTAGTTACAATTATTTCTTTTTAGGAAAAAAATAAATCATGAATTAAAAAAAAAGATTTTGTGTTAATTTTGGTTTTTGGTATTGGATATTAGCTTTACACACCTGGGCATCTGGTGTGTTTTCCATCCTAGTCACATAGAATAATACAAAGTGGCTATTCATGTATATGAAGTACACAGCACATATGAGAACTTTCACGTGAAATTGAATATTTAAAGAAGTTTTTAAAGCCATATGCGGTGGCACACACCTGTAATCCCAGCGGTTCAGGAGGCTGAGACAGGAGGATCATGAGTTCATAGCCAGCCTCAGCAAAATCGAGGCACTAAACTCAGTGAGACTCTGTCTCTAAATAAAATACAGAATAGGGCTGAGGATGTGGCTCAGTGGTTGAATGCCCTGAATTCAATCCCTGGTTTAAAAAAAAAAAAAGTTTTATAAACTGGGTGCGATGACTGAGGCATGCCTGAATTCCGAGTTACTCAGAAGGCTGAGGCAGAAGGTTGCAAGTTCAAGGCCAGCCTGGGCAATTCTGTGAGACCCTGATTCAAAAAAGGGATGGGGATGTGGTTCTGGTAGAGTTCCATCCCTAGTACTGAAGGAGGAGATCCTCCCCACCACCTCCCCACCCCAATTGGTTTGGGTAAATCAAAGGAATTTTTTTAGGAAACCATTTGGAATGTTTTTGTGAAAATAAGTTGAATATTTATTTACACAGTATCCAGAAATAGAAGATAAACATTTTAAGCAGCCATGTAGTATGTTCAGAAAATAAATAATTCCTCGATTTTACAGGGGATTTGGAAAACATCTGCTTGATTATTGAACTTAGCTTAATTTTTAAATTTGAAATTAACAGACTTACTAGATATTTCTTTATTCTAGCAAGTGACATTGTTTTGGTATATGTTGTATTTTTTTTTTTAAATTGAATGTAAACTGCCAAAATCTGGTATTTTGAACTATATAGGAGAAATTTTCCTTAACCTTAGATTTAAATGTATTCTGTTCAGTATGTACAACTCTTCATACATTGGAAAACTTTGTACAATATCTCATCTCAGAACAAATTTTACAGTTTTTCTCCTGTTTTACCTAAATGTATTGGTTTTGTTTCACTAGTGTACTTTTTTTACAGTTTTTCTCCTGTTTCACCTAAAATGTATTGGTTTGGTCTCACCAGTGTACATTTTTCCAGTTTACCTGTTTAATTTTCCATTTTGCTGAGTTTTTTGTTTTCTTTGGTGGCATTAGCCCCTTTTGCTCAAGAAAAAAAATATTGTTCTGATTATAAAATGTCTTGAATTTGTCTACTTTGGTAAATGTCTTGTTCTATCTGGATGTACACTTTGGGGTTTTACTTAAGAGAATCACTTGTTATTGTTTGTATTTTGGCACTGAGGATTGAATCAGAGGTGCTCTACTCTTGAGCTACATACCCACTCCTTATTTTGAGACAGTGTCTCTCTAAGTTGCCTAGGCTGGCCTTGAACTTGAAGTCTTCCTGTCTCAACCTCCTGAGTGGCTGGGATTAAAGGCATGTGCCACTGTGCCTGGCTCACATGCTCTTGTGTTAATTCCCAGTTTTAAATCTGGGTTAATTCATGAAATGAAGATGTCAGCTGATCGATGCTAGCAGGAATTTACTTCCAGCTCCAGAGTTACCCATTAGAGAACATTTCTTTTCAGTAATTACACCCCTTGTTGTCAAGTTGCTGTCCATGCCTCTTTAATCACATTTTCTTACTCCCTTACCATAGTTGGAACAGGAACAGGACAGCTTATAATGAAAAGGGCCAGATAGTAAATATTTTTGGCTGTGTGGGACATCATATAGTCTCTGTTGTAATTATTCAGCCTTGCCTTTGTTGCACAAAAGCAGTCATAGAAAATTTGTAAATTAATAGATGTTAGCTGTTTCTAATGAAATTTTATTTATGAACTCTGAAACTTGAATTTCATGTAATTTTCATATCATAGAATATCTTTCTTCTTTTGGACCCCCCCCCCCCCCCCCCCCCGCAAAAACACACACACACACACACACACACACTCTGCGAACCATTTATAAACGTAGGAGTCATTCTTTTGTAGGCTGTACAAAAGCAGGCCTGGGATGGGTTTGACCCATGGGCCTTATTTTTTCTAACCTCTGGACCAGAAACCCAAAGAAGGGATTACATAAAAGTGGTTATTTATTGACAACTTTAATTTATGCATATATCCAGTGTGGTTTTTGTTACTACTAAGATTAGAATAAATGTATTTGTTAGTGATTGACAATATAAATTATATGATTTCTTTTTTTTAATACCTTTATTTTATTTATTTATTTTTATGTGGTGCTGAGGATCGAACCCAGGGCCTCGCACGTGCTAGGTGAGTGCTCTACCGCTGAGCCACAACCCCAGCCCCATAAATTATATGATTTCTAATGGTAACTTTAAGGTCTAGTGATAGAATACTTTTTACTAAAGCATTTCCTTTGTCAGATAATAAGTGTGGAAAATTGCCAAGGGCTGTGGAGCAAAACCTTTGATTTACAAATTGAGAAAAGGCTAGAATACACTGGAACTATAGGGATTGGTTTGATTTAAGAATTTCATTAAAAGGAAAACAACAACAACAACAACAACAAAAAACAAAAACCTGCCCTCAAGGCTATTTCAGCTGATGATTACTATTTTGTTGTATTCTCTCCCAGCCACTTGATTTATGCAAGGTAATCATGATAATTGAAAACCTAGAATGTAGGTTGTCTCAGATTTTGGTCCTTTCTTAAGATGGTTGCTGTTTATCTGAAAGACTGAAAGCCAAACTATTTTCATGGGGTAGAGGAGGACTTTCCTTCATCTGCTGACAGCACAGCCATGTGCCAGCTTCTGTGTGCACTGAATAGTCTGTGAACATGGTCCTTCACAGCTGACCCATTTTTCCTGCAATAACATAAGGTGCTTGCTTGATTTGAAGAACTGTTACTTCTGTTGGATATAACAAATAAGTGTACACACAGAATCTGAGTTAATAGGGCTCAAACACATTAGGCCAAGAAAGACCTTGTCAGGTAGCATCTTAAAGCAGATTCAAGGAACACAAAACAAAAAAAAGTTAGTGTTTAAAAACATTTTTCAGAGTTTATATTCCTGTTTTTAAAATTCTCCATAAATTACTTCTATGGTTATATGCTCTGTTTAGACTTGGATCTGTGGGGGTGGTGGAGGAGGTTATTTGTTTAGATTGAATGGTTGTGGTTCAATATAAACTAATTACTAATCTCTTCTTGGCAAAAGGCATTTGACACACCTAAAAGTTTATTCATCTTTCATCCTCATTTCTAACCTGAGATATGTTGTGGCTGAGTTAAATTTTCTTTTTTGTTTTTATTCTGGAGTTTTATCCTCTCCCCTCTTCAATTTTGTTAATGGATGACTAATTTGATGTTTGTGAGACTTTCAGGATTTAATAGTGGTGTAAGGTAAGATCAGCATTCCCTTCTAAGTACTCTCTCTTTCTTGAAAGTAGTAATTGATTTGTGCTGTGGGTGGTTTGTGATAGGTGGGTAGAGTGTCAAAGAGGGAATACTCTATTGACTGATTAATTGGGTTTCCATTGTCAGATAGCTTTTTATTTTGGAGTGCAGAACTTGAGTTTAAATTCTGTTTGTGAAATTATCTAGGCCTTAGCTTCATCGGACAGATGCTGTTAACAACTTTGTCCCTTAGTTTGCTTGCTTGTAAAGTAGAGGAATGATAGTTTCAATCTTGTAAGAATATTGTCATATATAAAATACTTAGAGCAGTGTCTGGCATCTAGATAGCAACTCATAAATATTAGTATTATCATCATCATTTTACTGTTGGATTGAAAAGTAGCTGATGTTTTAAGCAGGAAGGTGCATTATTAGAATTGAGTTTTGGAAAAATTGGTTTGATAGCAAAGGGGAAATTGGATGTGGTTCTGGGTAGGCAAAGGTAGAGGCAGCAAGACTAGTGTTATAGGATGAGTTGTGTTTCCCAAAATCTGTATGTCAGAATACTTTTCCTGAGTACCTTATAATGTGACCTTATTTGTGAATAGTCTTGCAGATATAATTAGCTAAGATGAGGTATATAGTGAGGGGATCATTAGTAAGCCAAGAAAAAAGGCCTGTAATAGATCTTTCCCTCATAATCCTCAAAAATCAACCCTGCAGACAACCAATCTTGGACTTTTACTGTCCAGAACTATGAAGTTTCTTTTTCTCAATCACTTAGCTGTGGCACTTTGTGAGGGAAGTCCTAGGAAATGAGGCAGAGGGTGAAATTGGAACTGAGTTACTGCCTTTTGAAGAGAAGGTAAAGGAAAAATGTTGGGAATACAGAATCAATAGCCAGTTACTTACTGGATTTGAGGAGGCAGGAGGAGATCACTTGAGTGGGTGTGGTGTCATCATCAGCTAATACTGAAAATAAATAAAAGAGGGAGTTATGTGGCATGTTGACTTTAAGGGATACAAAAGATATTTTATTTCTAAGTATTACTTGCATTGTGATCTCTAGTTCCCAGTTTGTTTGTTACATTCTTTCTTAGGAGTGCTTAACCACATAGCCACATCCCCAGCCAGCTCTTTTTATTTTTTATTTTGAGATAGAATCTCATTAGTTTGCTTATAGCTTTGCAAAGTTTCTAAGGCTGGCTTCGAACCTGTGATCTTCCTGCCTCCTAAATTGCTGGGATTACAGGTGTGCACCACCAGGTCTGGCTTGTTAACATCTTTCATGGAGTCTCAGAAGAAGATGGATAGGATGACTCTCTAGAATTAGTTCATTTGTATGAAGTTGGCCAGATCTAATCAAATAGATGCCTTCTTCCATAAACCAGCCAAATTCCTGGACTGTACAGTGATGCTATCACCCACAGTCAAGAGTACAGTACCTGCTAGTCTCCTGAGCCTGCAGATTCACAGGCTGGAACCTAGGTCTTTGTGTCTTACCTGATGACAATTAAGGTATTACTTAAGAAAAATTACTTTGGAGAATGAGGCATGGACTCTCCTTGTACTAGGGTCATGCTGATGCCATGGCTTCCTAATTAAAGTGCCTTATTTTCTGTCCCCCCCGCCCTTCCTTCTCTTCCTTACTTTCCTTCCCTCCCTCCTTCTGTATGCAAGGATAGATTTGGGGGATGTATGCAGTTGGTTGAAGGACAAGCCAGGTGACTGATACAGTCTCGTCCACCCAATCTCTATCTTTGTGTTTATGATGAAGATTTGCTCATTGATTCTGTTTAAGAAGGAAGAAGAGAAGGGAGTAGATTTTAACTTTTTATCTACTTGGTAAACTAACCTCCCTCCCTCCCTCCCTTCCTCCCTTCCTCCCTTCCTTCCATTTATTTTTATGTGGTACCAAGAATCGAACTCAGGGCCTCACAAGTGCGAGGTAGGTGCTCTACCACTGAGCTACAATTGGTAAACTTTATTCTCTAGCAAAGTACTCTCTACAATTGTAGGAAGCTCTTGGACATTTTTTTTAATATTTATTTTTTAGTTGTAGTTGGACATAATACCTTTATTTTATTTATTTATTTTCATGTGGTGCTGAGGATCGAACCCAGGGCCTCACATGTGCTAGGCGAGCACTGTGCCACTGAGCTACAACCCCATTACTCAGTGTGATACAGACTCTAAAGTGCTAAATAATATGCAAATGTATGCAAACACTTTTCATTTGCCTTTTTGGCCTGAATGACTCCTTTAGAAAGAATTGATTATTTTCATATTGAATTCTGGTGCTTGTTTCATTCCAGTCATTCTCAAAGACAGTGGATGAGAAAATTGTACTTTATGAAAAAAAATTTTTTTTTCCTTTTTTTTGCCAGGCATAGTGGCACATGTCTTTAATCTCAGTTAATCTGGAGGCTGAGGTAGGAAGATCACAAGTTCAAGACCAGCCTCCCCAACTTAGTGAGACCCTGTCTCAAACAAATAAAAAGGACTGGGCTATAGCTCAGTGGTAAAGCACCCCTGGGTTTAATCTTCAGAACTGTGGGATGGAGTCGGGGAAGGAAGCATTTAAATTATTTCATTGAGACAGAATTTGTTGATCTCTTGTGTTCTCACTCTTAGCTGTGCAGTTTGCAGCATGATCCTTCTGTCACCTCTGTCTTCAGCTAATGCCCCAAGAAAGTGTCAGGGACGATTGTTTCCCCTGCTCCCTTGTTTTGACCTTTGCTAGGTTCAACCCAGGTAGTGAGACTTCCTTTCCCTTACTCTTTATTTCATATCAGGCATTAGTTAATATTTACCCTTTTTCTTTTAATACTTTGTTTTATCATGAAAATACCCCCACACCTGATTCTTATCATGATTGGCTGAGTATAGAAAGTGAAGCTATAATGTCTGCATTGAGCCAGAGAAAGGTGCATATTTTAAAAGTAAAATCAGATGTCATAAAGATCCTCTTCATAACCCTTGAAAATTCTCAGAAGATCTAAACGATTATTACTCTTTTAAAGAATTTTCTAGATATTCAGTAATATTGTTTTCTATAATTTTACATTGGAAAAACATCAACCTCTTTAGTGATCTAACCTGAAAAATATAACTGTAATTTATAAAGTTAGGTGAAATGTGAATTTTAAATAATATACAAATGAACTTTTGGATCCTACCAAGCATGTGTCTCATAAGACACATCTAAAAAGTCATCATGTTTTTACCTCTTCTCTGATTTACCTTCCTATTTAGTTAGTATCCAGTTCTTTTTATTCTGCCTTCTAAAATGTGATCTGATCCTCATTGCTGCCAGTTGAGGCCACAGTCTCTCACTAAATGCTGTTGGGTTCAAAACTGTCTCAGTTGCTTCTGCTAATGCATCCTTAGCCTCATTTCCACAGCCTCGTTTCCACACTTGACAGGCAGAGTGATCTTACAAAAGCCAGTATGATTCTCATTCCCTTGCTTAAGCCTTTCCCCAGTGGGAAGAGAAGGGGAGAGTCCAAGATAGCAGAGACCTTTAGTGTGTCTTGTGAATTATACCTTTTAAAAAGAATACGGGCCAGAGAGGGTGAACCTCTTTGATATATTAATAAATCGGTGTAATCAGTGTCTGAAAATATGAGTAATCATATCAGCAGTTCTTTTTCTCTGGTCAGAGTATTAGGATGACCAATTTGTTTCTTGAACTTTTCTTGTTTTAAAACGGAAAGTTCTATATTTTGGGGATACCTCAGTTCTGGGAAACTGGGACAGTTAGTCACCCAGGTGAGAGAGCTATGAAGAAAGCGAATTTTAAATTTTTATCAGCCGTCTCTTAGCTCTGGGTCCCTGTACATGCTATACCCTCTGTCTAGAATACAACTTGACTTATTTCTTCAGTTTTTCAAATCTCAGTAAGTGGTCCCAACGGCTTTTAGACTTGGTGAAGTTGCCTGGTTCTAGGTACCCATGTACCCCAGCATAATATCCCTGAGCATACCTTACTGATTACTTTTGTTCTTTGGAAGGCAGTGTAGATTGGTGCTGTGGTGTGGCCCACATTAGAGTCACCTGAGGACCTTTCCAAGTACTGAGACACCTATTTTCAGACTCCAGGTATCAATGGTTTACAAAAGCTCACAGCTCAAGATTGAGACTTATTAGTAATAGAATAGAACATGAACTATAGAAGCAGAGAGATGCAGGTTCAAACACTGGCTCTACCACTTTATTTCACAACTTTTTTTTGGGGAAGTGCCATGTGCCAGGTATGGTGCTGTTGGGATAGATGGTTTAAGACAGCTGTCCTGTACCTCCTGGTGCCCACACTTTGGAGCCATCAGTATCAGTTCACTACACAGACTATCATGATTTCTTCTCATTTGCTATGTAGCACCAGCACTGTCATTTAACTTTTTGTGCTTAAACGTATTTCCCTTAAAATAATTTTTTTTTTTTTTGTCAATTCTGAAATGTAGCCTGCCTGCATTGTTTGGTAAGTAGAGGGTAACTGTAGAAATAGAAGCAATAAGCTGGGAGTAGTGGCACTTCTGTAATCCCGGCACTCATGAGGCTGAGGCAGGGGGATCAGAAGTTCCAGGCCAGCTCCAGCAATTTAGTGAAGGACTAAGGAACTTAGTAAGACCCTGTCTCAAAATAAATTAAAAAACAAAAGAAGTACTGGGAATGTGACTCAGTGGTAGACGGACCCTGGGTTAATTTCCTAGTGCCCCTCCAGATCTTTCTGTAATCCCAAATCTTCCTAAATAATGTATTCATTATTTATAAAAACTTATTAGGCCTACTATGGCCCAGATACTTTATTCATTTAACAAAAATTTAAAGAACAAGCACTCTACTAAAGCAGCTGGAGTACATCTGTAAACACAGGAGAAAGAGTCCTGGCCTCGTGGAGCTTGCTTTTTGTAAGGAGAAACAAGACCAATACATCTGATAATGCCTTATTTCAGCATATTCAAAGGCAATCAATGCTAAAGAAAAGGTGGCCCAAAAAAGAAACATCTTAAAAAAAAAATACATTTATAGCTAAGTGTGGCGGTATATTCCTGTAATCCCAGCTTCTGAGGAGGCCTGAGGTAGGAGGATCAGAAGTTAGAGGCTAGCCTGGAGAGCTTAGTGAAACCCTGCCTCAAAATTTTAAAATGTGTTTGTAGAAAGAAGTTAGCATGGAAAATAAAGCTGTTTATAATCACTAAGTAATAGGTGACTATTCAGTTCCAAGTCACTGCTGTTAAGACAGATATGAGGATTTACATTATTGAGATGATTTAGCTTTGAATTTTGATATTAACTAGCACCAGGAGATCCATCTCACATGTTTAAGCAGTCAGAAAGGATATATTTGCCAGATTGTAATTAAAAATTCTAAAAGAAGCCACTAGCCCATACAGCAGAGAGAAAGCAGGTGTGAGACTCAAGTCTCCAAATCCCGTTGGTCCTGGTCAGGTGCCTCAGTTATACCCGTAAGAGAATCTTGTGAATGGAAAGGTTCATATGCTCTTCCAGTTCTACCTTTGTACATCATGACCCTGTGTGTTTAGGTCTGTAGGAAAGTCCCAGGTTGTGGTGAAGGGCTTAGGGAAGCACACTTCTGCATGGCAACCAGCTGGCTGAGAATACAGTGCTAGTTTCCAAGCCGTGACCCCATAGAGCATTGAAATTCAAAGTGAGGAGCTTTGACTCAGTGGAGTGCAGGAGAGACAGTAAAACTCACTTTTAAACTTTGGTAGGTCCTGGATATATTTCATGCATAAATTTCTTGACTACTCTTGAGGTCATATAGTTGTAAGAACACCCATACAGTGGCCTATAATACATTCCCTGACCTCTCACATCTATGCTAGTGTCTTAATTCCCCATTCTAATTATGTACTAGCCCCTCTGACATTTCTGCTTTTTCTTTTATATTTTGGGTCTTGTTTATGTTGCTCAGACTGTGCTCAAGTGATCCTTCTGTCTCGGCATCCAGAGTGGGTGGGACTCCTCGAACACACCACAGAGCCAGCTATTGTTGTTTCTTTTCTTTTTTGGTACTGGGGATTGAACTCAGGGGCACTTGACCACTGAAGGACATCCCCCTGCCCTATTTTGTATTTTTATTTAGAGATGGCCTCACAGAGTTGCTTAGTGCCTCCCTGCTGAAATTACAGACGTGCACCGCCATACTGGTTTATTGCTGTTTTTTAAACAAGGTTTTGCTCTGCTGGTTTCTTCTGCCTGGGATGCTCTCCCAGAGGCCTACTTGACAATCTTGCTAACTTTCTCACATCCTTAGAAGGGTCTGCTTCAATTTCATGTCTCAGTGAGGCCTTCTCTGACCGCTCATTTAGCTCTGTACTAGTATTTTACCCTGTGCAGGCTCTAAGTCCTCCTGATATTGCCCTGTGTTTTCTTTTTCATTAGCATCCATTGCCTTTGGATATGCTGGATAAGGCATTATCAGATAAGGTTGTTTCTCCTTACAGAAAGCAAGTTCCATGAGGCCAGGATTCTTTCTCCTGTGTTTACAAATTTACTCCACCTGCTTAGAACAGTGCTTGTTCTTTAAATTTTTGTTAAATGAATGAAGTATCTGGGCCATAGTAGGCCTAGTAAGTTTTTGTAAATGATGAATACATTATTTAGGAAGATTAGGGATTACAGAAATGAATAAAACAGCTCTGTGCTGTGAAGTGGCTTCATGTAGCCATGAAGACCAATTTATAAGGAAAACATTTTTTCAGATGGAGTTGTGGTATGGTACCCACCCAGTCTGGCCTCAAATTTATGTTCCTCCTGCCTCAGCCTCCTGAGTAGCTGAGATTATAGGTGTGTGCTACCAGCCCTGCTCAAGAAAATAATTTTAAATATGTGAGAAAGGTGGAGGATAGAGAGGTGGCATCAAGAAGGGTAGGATTAACTCTGGGAGTGGTAGTAGACATGGTAGTCATTTAAATAGGTCTTGAAGACTGGCAGTTTTGGACCCATAAACTGTTGGTAGTACCATTTTTTTTCTAATTCAGAGAAAATAGAAATCAGGAAAATTATTTGAATATAGTGCTTGTGACTGTAGAAATCTTTTTGTTTTCTTTCGATAGGAATGTGCCTTTCCTGTAGCTCAAATTACACAGATGGTAAATCTCCATTATTTGTTCTGCTTTTATGTCGTATAAATTGGTGGTATTTCAGTAATTTAGTAAATTTATAGTAGGGTGCTACTGAAAATGAATTCGTGATCCCCCCCACTTTGTTTGTAATATACCTTGAGCCCCTTTGGATATTTAATATCTTAAGAACATTAGTGGACCCCACTGCATTTCATCAAAAGCATTGGGTGGAATGCTTAGTTCACAGTGCCTTGACGGTGCTTGGCCACTGTGTGGCTCCACTACACTGTCTGGAGTGTGAATCAGGCAAATCAATAGAGCAGTTGCTGTTTTACTGCTGAGGTAGGCACTGCCTTTCGTGATAGTTGCTCAGCTTGCAGTACCAGTGAAGCATCTGTCAAGACATGTTCTTCCTCAGTGATATAAAAATGTAGTAGTGTCAATAACAAGAATGAAAAACAAAATGCTTAGTTTGCTTTCCCCCTCTTTATTTACAGAGTGATGTGCTTTGTAAATAAATAATGAATCACTAACTTTACTGATGGGGCAATTTAGGAGGCCATGGTTTTTTGTTTAATCTGGTCCTTGCAATAAGTGCATGACAGAGTCCACGAATTCAGTGCTAATAAACGCCTAACATTCATTCAGCATTTCCTGTGGGCTGGGCATTCAAAACAAGGCTTTACTTGAGTTATTTAACATCTTCATCCTGATAACCTTGTATAGTTGAGACTGTTATTAGTTACACTTTAAAGAGCATATGGAGTCTTAGAGGTGAGCCTACAGAAACTTGCCAAGGTTACTTTGTTAGTAAGGGACGAGATGGGCTGCCTACTCTTAGGACACCAGACAAGGAGAGCATCATTCACCACTAAAATCACCCAGAGTAATACAGTGGTAAAGTTAAATGACAGTTTTATTTCCAGAAGACAACACACACACACACACACACACGCACACACGCACAAGTGTGAACCTTGATTAACTAGTGCTTTGCATGATGTCAGAGATCCATTGGGCTCACACCATATTTTTTCTTGAAACAGAAGCTCTTTTCCTGTGTAGTTTGCTTGATTTTCTTCATTTTAATACCCATCAGAAACAGGAGCACTGTCCCAGCTTGGTGGGGACGAAGAAACAGCAGAATGAGAGGTTAGAGCCTTATCTCCCCTGTTTTTTGTTTTTTGTTTTTTTTAAAATATATATATATATTTAGTTGTAGGTGGACACAGTACCTATATTTTGTTTTATGTGGTGCCAGGATCCAGCCCAGCGCCTCATGCATGCATGCCTGATAAGCACTCCACCACGGAGCCACAGTCCCCAGCCTCATCTACCTTGTTTTTAAAGGAAATTGCTAAAGTTCTAGAAATCTAAAGTTAATAATTATGGGAATTTACATGAAAGACACAGTATCACCTGAAATGAACTGACTGTTCTTTTCCACAAGTCGTTCTTGCTCTTGTTCTCATTCTCAGATTCTCCCGGAGCAGAGAAATTGGGACTATAACAGAGGATACTATTGGTAAAACAGATGTTTCTTACTTGAAATTGCATGCACTTATGGTCTGTGTGTTAACCACTCTTAACAACTGTGTTTACTATTGAAACTGGGAATACAGACTGATTATAGTTTAGTGGCTTTTCTTGTACTGCTGTCCTGTAAATGGATTATTTTTAGTTTGAATTTCTGCTGCAAGCCTTTCCCACTGCTTAATTGACTCTTCAGTCACCACTCGCAGTGCACATGTCAGCATTCCCATGGACACTAAGCATACACAGTGCAGACAGCACAATAGTGCTTTCTGTGCAAATCACTGGGCTGTTCTGATTGCCTTTAGTGCCCAAAACAGGACACATTCTGGTTACTTTCCAGGCTTCTAGTGGAAATCTAGGCTGTATATATATGTCTGTGTCCTTTCAAAGTTTATCCTAATAGCTCTTGGCGGTCATTGTAAAGTTAACCATCTGAAACTTACTAGATCGCAAATGAAATAGGTATTCCAGTTATTTGTTTTGCTACTGCCTAATGATACCTCTGTTTGAGTCATTGAATACTTTGAAAGCATAACCTTTAAAGTGTTTCCACATCTTAATTTGCCACTTGGCACATTTAGTTATAACAAACCAGAACTAAAGGAAATTTTGTGTCACGAGAAACTGCTTGCCAACCTTTAACTTGGATCTAGAGAACTATTAGAGAATGTGTGAAGTCAAGAAAAGCCCTTTTTATTGACAAAACAGTAGCATTAAAATTCAGCAGTATTCTCCAAGTCAAACCATTGTGTTTGATATTGAAAACTGCTGCTGTTGACCTAATGATTAATTTAAAATATCCTCAAATTTCGCTTTTTAAAATCCACCTTATTCTCTTTAAAAAACAATCTTCAGGGGCTGGGGTTGTGGCTCAGTGGTAGAGCACTTCCCTGGCATGTGTGAAACACTGGGTTTGATTCTCAGCACCACATATAAATAAATAAAATAAATAAAATAAATTTCCATTGACAACTTAAAAATAAATTAAAACAAAACAAAACAAAAAACTTTAACTAGGGCTGTAGCTCAGTGGCAAAGTGCTCGCCTGGCATGTGTGAGGCACTGGTTTCAATCCTTAGCACCACAGAAAACAAAAGGCACGCTGTCCATCTACAATTACAAAAAAAATTTAAAAGATCTTTAGCTGATTATGGAACATAATCATGAATTGACAAATGGCTTGTTTAAAAAATTCACATTAAGTTCTTTGAAATTAGATGGTATATATTTGTATTTTGTCTTATAGCTTGTTTTGAGTACCAGAGTTTGAATCCAGGGTGCTCAACCACTGAGCCACATCACCAGCCCTTTTTATTTTTATTTTGAGACAGAGTCTCACTAAGTTGCTTAGGGCCTTGCTAAGTTGCTGAGGCTGACTTTGAAGTTGTGACCCTCCTGCCTTATCCTCCTGAGTTGCTGGGATTATGGATATGTCCCACTGAGCCCGGCTTTTAAAAGCCTTTATGTCAGTGATAAGTTTCTCATGTATGCTAAAACTATAGTGATTGAATGTTATTTGTAGCAGTTATTTTAAAATTTTCTTATTGTTCTGTTTTTTTTTCCTTTGTCTAAGATGATGATGATGATGACGATGATGATTGGAGATCCTAAATTTCAAGAGTTTTGCTGGCAGGTGGCAAAATGTAGTACAGATTGGTCTATGAAGAAAACCAAAGTTCAGTCTGATGCCTGCTCCTTGGCTAGTGCCCCATTACTTAGTCTCTCCCTCAGATGACTGAGCACATTCTAGAAAGCCAACAGTAAACGTCAGTAAATTGAAGAGGTAGTTAAGGTCTTAATTTTATTACTTTTTAATTTAATATAGATAATATGTGTGTATGAACTTCAAGAATTAAATGGTGTTTAAAGTTTGTTTATTTTAGTAGTTTCCTGTTTGGTCCCCCTATACCAGAGTTCTACTTCTTAGAGGCAACCTCTTTTTGATCCTGAGAATTGAACACAAGGTTGCTTCATCACCGAGCTACAACTCTAGTTCATTTTTAATTTGAACAGGGATTCACTAATTTACTGAGGCTGACCTCCAACCTGCAGTCCTCCTGCCTCAGCCTTTTTTTTTAATATTTATTTTTTTTGTTGTAGATGGACACAATATCTTTATTTATTTATTTTTATGTGGGGCTGAGGATCAAACCCAGGGCCTCACATGTGCAAGGCAGGCACTCTACCACTAAGCCCCAGCCCCAGCCCCATATTTTATTTATTTTTATGTGGTGTTGGAGATTGAACTTAGTGCCTCACATATGAGGCTGACTTTGAAATTGTGAACTTAGTGCCTCACATATCTGCCGCTGAGCCACACAACCCCAGCCCCTAACTCTGTTTTAACTTTTAAAATCACCCCTCCCACCCCACTTAATGTTGCTAAAGGACATGCTTATGCATGTGTTTTTTGTTTTTGACATTACTTGGTGAGTTCACTCAAGGAGAGATGAGGACTTAGCTTTTGTATGTCACCTACTTTCTCCTCTTCCATCTTCCCAGTGTGGATTGTGGTTACATCACAGTTTGCAATTAAATCAGTATTGAATGCTTTTGTTTTTGTAGGAGTGTGTGTGTGTGTGTGTGTGTGTGTGTGTGTGTGTATTTATGAAACACATGTTCTATTATGGTTTAATTCTGTTTCTTCTACTATTTCTTTAGTTTTTCCTGGAATTAATAATTGTTTTTTAAATTTCTTAGTTTTATATGTGCCTATCTCTTAATAAGTCTCATGTTTTCAACAGAAGTAAATAAAATGCACCAAGCTGGACACACTGGTGCATGCCTGTAATCCCAGCTATTGGGGAGGTTGAGACAAGTGAATTATAAGTTCAAGGCTAGCCTAGGCAATTTTTTTTTTGCCTGTGGGGTTACCGGTGGTTGAATTCAGGGGCACTTGACCAACTGAGCCACATCCCAGCCCTATTTTGTATTTTATTTAGAAACAGGGTCTCACTGAGTTGCTTAGCGCCTTGCCTTTGCTGAGGCTGGCTATGAACTCTATATCCTCCTGCCTTAGCCTCCTGGGCCCCTGGGATTGCAGGCATGTGCCCCCACACCTGGCTAGTCTAGGCAATTTCGTGACACCCTATCTCAAAAAAAGAAAGGGTTTTAGGTGTAGCTCAGTTGTAGAGTGCTTGCCTAGCACTCATGAGGCCCTGGAATTAATCCCCAGCATACTCTGCACCTCCCCCCTCAGTAAAAGCCTCTCAATTAATGGAAAACATTAGGTAATCTATAACTCATTCTCTGATAACTTCCTAGGATCTCTTGTTGGGTGTCTAGAGCTAGTAGCTTTTGGAAGGGGTATTACCTATAATGCCTTTGGGCATTCCCTTAGAGCTCATTTTGATGGGGTTTTGGTTTCCCTCTACTGTTTGTTGAATTTCTTCCTGAGAAGGACACATGGGAAGTGTTTTGAGACTGTGTATGTCTGAAGATATCTTTAGTTTCTACCCATAATTGATTGACAATTTGGGTATGGAATTTTAGGTTGGAGACTTTTCTTTCTTCAGAAATGTCAAAAGGCATTACTGTATTGTCTTCCAGTATCCATGAAAGAAATCTGAACATAGCACAGTGTACACTAAATTGAAAACTAGTAGGATCCTTTTGGAATTAGTTGTTATGCAAAGATAAGGTTATTCTAGGGATGCCTTCTGACCAAAAGTAAAAAGATGTCATTTATTCCTTCATGCTAAATGAAGGCAGTTCAACCCCCTAGAGGTGCTTTGGAGGAAAAACATTAATAACATTTTAAGGTTGATGTAACTATCAAATAGAAAATTAGTTTGACTTATTTTCCTTTTTGGCATACCTTGGGTAAATGGTAAACTTTTGTGGCAGTAGCTTTTTGTATTTGTATTTTTTTTTTTGAGAGAGAGAGAAAATTTCTTTAAATATTTATATTTTTTTAGTTTTCGGTGGACACAACATCTCTTATTTTTATGTGGCTGAGGATTGAACCCAGTGCCCTGCGCATGCCAGGCAAGTGCACTACCGTTTGAGCCACATCCCCAGCCCCCTTGTATTTATATTTTAAAGTAACTCAATATTCTGTGATGCTCTGGTTTTCAAACTAATATATGTGTGTGTGTGTGTATGCATACATATATATATGGGAAGGCAGGGATTGAACTCACCTTGGAGCTAAACCCCTAGCCCCTGAATTTTAAATTGATATATGTGTATTTTAATACTTAGTTTTTTGGCTTATAACAATTAATTTCATGTAAAATGGAGTTAATGAGTGAGAAAGCCATTCTTTTTGGTTGCCTGTGAAAACAAAGAATAAAAAGGAATTATATTTTTTGAAATAAAACATCCTTAATGTTGGATATTTTATGAAATGCTTAACATTCTAGTAGAAATTTAAAATTAATTTCAAATTTTTCCTTAAAAGCAGAAATCAATAATTTTTGTTGGGGATAAACTTTTTTTTTTTAGTTAATCTGCATTGATTTAGGTCCCCACACCACCCGCCTACCCCAACCCACGTTCTAGGCAAGCACTCTACAACTGAGCTACATCCCCAGACTTCTTTCTTCTTTGTTATCTTTGACAATTTTTTTAATTTAAATTTTTATTGGTGCATTATAATCATACGTAATAGTGGGATTTGTTGTTTTATATTCCTGCATGCAAACAATAGAACAATATCATTTAGTCAATTTCATTACCTAGTAACTCACTCCCCTTTCTCTACTATACTAATGGTCTTCTGTTTTCATGAGATTTCCATTACCTGTCCCAGCTGCCTTTCCCCTATTTTTCCTCTTAGGCCTTCATATATGAGAGAAAACATAGGACCCTTGACTTTGAGTTCACCCAGCCCTTTTGTTATTTTTTAAATTTTTGAGATATGCTCTTGCTAAGTTGCTTACGCTGGCCTCAAACTTTTGTTCCTCCTGCCCCTGTACTCTTGAGTAGGTAGAATTCCAGGTGTGTACCACCATTGCCTGGTTATTTTAGTGTTCTTATTTTTTATTTTTAGTTGTAGTTGGATATAATACTTTTATTTTATTTATTTATTTTTATATGGTGCTGAAGATTGAACCCAGCGCCTCATACGTGCTAGGCCAGCATCTTACCATTGAGCCATAACCCCATCCTCTTGATTTTAGCTTTTTTTAAAAAATATTTTTTAGCTGTTAGACTTTTATGTATTTATCCACGGTGCTGAGAATCGAACCCAGTGCCTCACACATGCCAGGCAAGTGCGCTACCACTGAGCCACAGCCCCAGCTCTGAATTAGTGTTTTTTTTTTTTTAAAGCAATAATTTGTATTCAGCAAGGATTGTCATTCTTATTTTATTTTATTTTTTTTTTATAATGTGGTGCTAGGGATTGAACCCAGTGCCTCATGCATGCCAGGCAAGCGCTCTACCTCTGAGCCACCACTCTAGCCCAGGATTGTCATTCCTATGTTTTTTTTTTTTTTGTACCATAGATTCAACCCAAGGGTGCTTAACCACCGAACAGAATCCCAGCCCTTTTTATTTTAATTTTAAGACAGGGTCTCCCTAAGTTGCTTAGGGTTTTGCTAATTTGCTGAAGTTGACTTTGAATTGCAGTCCTCTTGCCTCAGACTCAGGAGCTAATGGGATGACAGGCATGCACCATTGGGCCCTGCTTATTCTAATGTTTGATTGCAATGATTAATATTAGTATAATGATTAAAAATGAGGCAGTTGGTTGAAAACAGGTATAAAATGACAAGTGTCAGTTTTTAACCCCCACTGGTAATTTTTTTCTAGGCTTTCTTAGTATTTATTAGTATGGTTTTTATTTAACTTTTATAGAAGACGAATGTGATTCAGATTTTATAACAATTCTTGAAATAAGATAATGTGCTCTTCTAGTTATTTGGGCACTGTTTTAACCCTTTCTTGAGGGACAGTAATTCTTGGCTGGAAAGAATAAACTGCACTTCTCCATAACATCTGACTATAAACTGTAATGATAACACCTTAGACTGTTAAAACAAACATTCTCAACCTTATAGCAAAGACTTCCTGTTTTTAAAGCTCTTCTGACCTTCCTGAGAAAAAGACCCAACATAGCTACGGTTATATCCTGTGGTTATTTTCATTAAAAAAAAAAAAAAAATCTTTTGAATTCTTCTAAAGCCCTTGAGTATAAAAGTGATTAATGCACCAAAAAATGTAAATAGTACAGGGCTCCTGTCTGATCTTTGCCAGGCCTTCAATAAAAGATAATAGAACCAGGTCAGCTTTTAATGTGCCTCTGTTTGTTCAATGTCTGCTACAATTGGAATGTCAGGAAAATCTCACTTAAAGGACCTGCCCTATTCTGGAGAGATTGTAAAGGAAGCATTTGGCAGTCATTTCCTTTCACTTATGAGAATGAACATGCTTTACATTATAATCGTTTAAACTTAGCAGAGGCCCTGGAGAGGGCTTTCATGTGCTGCACTGTAAGCTTTGGAGGGTATGATCCGTGTTTAGATTTTATTGTTGGAATTAATCAAATGATGTATAAACATTAGAAGTTAGCTTGACTCTTATTTTGTACAAAATTGTATTTCCTGCAATCTAAATATTTGCTTTTTTTGGCCAGTTGAAATTAAACTCCAGAACTGGATGTTTAGTATTTGTCTTTTGTGACAGTCTCACTCTGATCCCCCTCCCCCGCCTTGTCGCAGAGGAACATGAAAGAAACCACCCTGAGTTGTTTAGGTCGGGCATTCTTGAAACTCTGGCTTTTGAGTTTTGTTTTAACCAAAATTTTATGCTGTGTGTGAATATATATTTTGAATTAATCTTAGGACCGTTTCTGGAGAGAAATGATAGGTTTTTAGGCAGGAAAATACTGAATTAGTAGCTGAATCAGTAATGCTACCTGTGGTTGCATTACTGGCAAATGGTTCTCATCTAAGTTTTTAAAACACTTAAAAATGTTTCTCTTGAAAAAGATTTGTGTGATTTTATTTTAAAATGGTTAATCTAGGGCTGGGGATATAGCTCAGTTGGTAGAGTGCTAGGCCCTGGGTTCAATCCCCAGCACGCACGCACGCACGCACGCACGCACACACACACAAAGTTAGTCTATTGAAGGCATAATGCTAGGGAAAACACAATAAGAATAATAATGAAAAGGGCAAAACAAGGTTTTGAAATTGTATATATTATGTTAGTTACATAGATATCTACCTACGTAGTTAATATTTTGAATTCTTGGTATAGTGATTTCAACTGGCATTTTTGAGTTGTCTTAAGCTTGCTTCCAAATAAACTTGGCTGAATCTCCCAACTGATTTTATCACATATTATGAGCTCAAGATACATGAAGGTCCTCATTCTAAACATCCAATAGGGTTCAGAGTCCTCCAGCTCTTTTTTCGTAAAATTGTTTTGTTTTAAATTTATAATACTTTTCCCAATGAGAAAATCTCTCTTAATTGTATTTTGTCCTTGACAAGTATATCTCTTATTGGTATTTTATAATTTCATTTATGCATTCTGAGACCTCTGGTGAATTCAAAATGAATATGTCCTTAAAGATATTTAAAGCTTGCTGGGTGTGGTGGCGCATGCCTGTAATCCCATAGACTCTAGAGGTGGAGGCGCAAGTTTGAGGGCAGCCTCAGGAAATTTAGTGATGCCCCAAGCAACGCATACCCTGTTTCAAAATAAGGAAGGGCTAGGAATGTGGCTCTTGGGTTAAGTGCACCTGAGTCCATCCAATCCCCACTCCACCCTCATTGTTTTTGAGCTTTTGCTTTCCAGAGGTCTTCCTCTGAGTGGCATACTTTTGCCCTCTTTTCTTGGAAATTGACAAGTGGTTGCTGTAAGCTACCCCCTCCCAATATATTTTAGTAATGGCAATACTTTCTTATTTTGTGAAGTAATATTTTAAATACTTGGTAGCAATTTATTGCTCTGAAGCATATGTTTAGGACTGTGTTGGAACTATGACTTAAGGTTATATTCCTGTTGTCAAAATAATGTGAGTCATGTGATAGTCCTAAAAGCTAAAGAAGTATTTTATGTTTCATATGCTAATTCTGATTTCACATGCATTTTAGGATAAAAATCACAATTTCCTTTTATCCTGGGACCTTGTTGGAGAAAACAGGACTATGGAGAAGAACATTTGATTTGATTTGAGATGATTGGAGAGTGTATGTAGAATAGCATTATGGTGGACCCCACAGGGCATTTGCAAACATGGGTCTGTTGCTAAAAAGCAAACTCAGCTGGAAAAAGAAAATTTTGGAATCACTGACACAGATGCAGCTTGAAAGTGAATCTCCTCCCTTGTGAGAGAAGCCAGAGTGTGATAAGAGACTAGACATGTTCAGGACTACTTATATTTAGGGGGAATCATTGAATGAAACAGAGAATGGCCAGAAAGATATGGGATCTAGGAGAGTACATACTCCAAAATCAGAGGAGCAATAAACCAGATTGAAAGTGTGGGTATAGGACCCATGTTGATAAAAGTATATATTAGTTATGAACAACTATAATGCACCAATAAAAAAAAATGGGGGTGGTGGTGCTGGGGTTCTGACTCAGCGGTAGAGGGCTCACCTAGCATGTCCTAGGCCCTTGGTTGGATCCTCAGCACCACATAAAAATAAGTAAAAGTATTGTGTTCAACTACAACTAAAAAATAAATATTTAGGGCTGGGGATGTGGCTCAAGCGGCAGCACGCTCGCCTGGCATGCGTGCGGCCCGGGTTCGATCCTCAGCACCACATACAAACAAAGATGTTGTGTCCACTGAAAACTAAAAAAAATAAATAAATATTAAAAAAAATAAATAAATAAATAAATAAATATTTAAAAAAAATGGGGAAAAAAGAATATACATTGATGCAGTTTTTTAGAAGGCAGTTTGAATAAATCTCTCTGATCACAACATTATGTAATCTATTGAACTATGAATTCCTATGCTGTACATAAAGACTTTCAGAAATTTGTTTTAACAATCTTGAGAACAAAAACCAGTGGCAACAGTTTCAATTAGGGACTTGGTACTTTTAGTACTTTACCATTGTAGAATTCTGTGCCTCTGTACACAGGAATGGGATGTTTACTGTCTGATCCGAATTGAGAGAAACAACAATTTGCCTTATAGCATTAATAGTGGGACTGAATTTTTGTGAAATAAAAACTAACAGGATGAACCTTCAGACAAATGAGTATGTGTGTTCTTAGATATGTGTGCATGTTACATACATTCTAGAAGAGAACTTGGAGAGATTTCATTGTACTAAGTGGAATTGCTTATATTTTCTATGGGGCATATACTGCTCTAGTTTAAAAAAAATTTAAAAGGGTTTCTAAAAGATTTTTCTTTTTTCAGTTTTTGTTTTCTGAGAGGTGACATTTTGGTGAGTGCAAAGGGAAAGGAGAGGGTAGTTTGCATAAAATTCTATATCCATATTCTGCATAGTAACATAAAACCTTCTAGCGTACTGTGCAAACATGGCTATCTTGATTCAGTTACTGTTTGCTTACTTGGGTATTCTGACATTTTGACAATTTTGAGCCAAGTTGCTAGGTTTGAATGCATTAGATAACACTATTAGAATGTTGATTGTCTCATCTAGATAGTTACAATTGGTTGACTTCGGTTGTTATTATTAGATGATATTACTGTTTATAAACTGTCACATAAAAATGCACTCTTCTCCCTTTGGTGGTCTTGGGTAGTGGCCAAATGAGGCCATCTTAAGAAGATGTGGCCAAGATTCCTCCTTACTGTGACAGTGGTGGACAGAGTAGATGCAGGGTTTTTTAGGATCAGGATCTGGAAAAACCTGGGCCCTGTAAACCTAGTGCTAAGGTTATACTTCTCATTTCCCTTGTTGGTAGTTCCTGGTCATAGCTATAATGTTAGTTTAACTAGACTTTCGATTTAATTATAACTTGTTAGGATAAAGTCAGATGTCAGCTCACTTGGCTGCATGCTGAGGCCTGTAGAATATGGAGTGCTTTGCTCCTAACTGCATCTGTTGTCTCCTCTCATTATCTGTTAATGGTACTCAAGTTGACAGGGTTGTTTTGATAAATGAAGGGAGTTGTGAAACCAGGAGGTGGACTTTGTATGGAATGGAGTGCAGGACAAAAGCTAGCAATGCCAGACAAGGCCAGGGAGAGATCATGTAGTAGCCAAGCAATGCCAAATGAAATACTCACAGCAATAATGTGTATTAATTAGGGGGGTGGGGGTGGGTTAAATCTAATATTTTTTCATCTTACACAGTTATTCTTTCATTTTTAATATTCTTAGATGCAAAACACCTGAAAAAATTGTAGTTCTTGTATTAATTTCCATTTCTGCTCTGCACATTCCTCAATTTACAGATTCACTCTAATGGTGCTTAAAATCAGTTCTTAACTTTGAAGAATGTGAGTGGGGTTTGGAACGGTTTGTTACCACTGACTGGAAGCCCTCAGGTGAAAAGAGCTCTTATGTAAGCTTCCATGTTCAGGAACATAGAGGCTTTTTATTTGAAGAGGAGAAAAATGCAAATAAAGTTCAGTGCCAAAGAGGGGTGAGGATTAACTCCTCTCTTTGGAGAAGAATTTGGTAGTACTTTTGCATTCCAAAAAGCTTGAAGACAAACTAGTGTACAAGGTGTACAAGTGCTTTCCAAGTTTTATATTTTGTTTGTATTACTCAGTGTGTGTGCAAAATTTATTGGTCTGCCAGTTTACCTGCTTCTGTCTACATATTGTTTAAATGCCAATAAGTAGGAAAAGCTTGACTTGAGTACATTAATGATGGCTTCTGTACCTCATCAACTCTTAAAAAAACATAGCTTGCAAATAGGACCCTGGTTAAATTATCAGGGTTTTTATGATTAATCCTAGGCACAGTTATTTACGTTTCCATAAATTGGGGATAAAAGTTATTTTACTAGACTTATGAAGATTAGTAGAAGACATATTTATTTGCATAGATGCTACTTGCTTGTTTGAGATAGGCTTCTTCATGCCAAGAAACATAGAGAGAATATACAAAATGAGTAAAATGGGGTCGTTGCCTTCAGTTCACTTATCATTCCACAGATCTGTGTGCTTGACACTGGAATTTGATGACAGCAAGTGTATAGAACCTTCTCTAATGGAACTCTTTCTAGAGGGAGCTATGACATTAATCAGAAAATCACGCCAATGAATTACAAACTGAGATAAATGCTCTTAAGGAAAGGAACACAGTTCTGTGAGGACTTACAGTAAAGGAATTTGACCCAGAATATGTCCTCAGGGGAAACTTTTCTGAAAAAATGGTATTTGACCTGAGATTTGAAGGCGGGAGCAGGCTTTAACCTGTCTGTGTATGTGGTAGAGAGGCCAGGAGATTATTCCTGTTCAGTGGGAAGAAGCAATGCAGACTACAGGTAGGAATTCTAATACCTGGGGGGAATAGAAGGACTGGTGTAGCTGGAAGGTGGGGTGGTAGATGTGGGTGGATTAGATCAGCAGAAGATGCAAGAAAGAACAAAAGACTTTGTGTAATAAAATGCCATCAAAGCATTTAGACTCCCTCAGAGGCTAAGTACAGTATGAATTCTGAATTTAGAAATTTGATAGTTCTTACCAGCCTTTTTCAATTCAGTATAAACCAGCACTTTTTAAATGGTTTGTGGAGGAAAAACGAACAAACCCAAACAAACTCTCCTCAGACTTTGCTACAAGCCTGAATATAGTTGGTAAGAAAATGGAAGTGAGTCCAGGTACAGGAGGAGATTTTGTAGGCAAGCCTTAGGATGAATTTCATCTCTTAGATATGTGGAGTGATCTCAAAGCCACTTGATTGTAAAGCATATTTTTTAAACCTCAGGATGGTTTTGTTGAGGAAGAGTGTTTAGTAGAGTTGATACGGCTAGATTTGCACTATAGTCACCTCCTTGTTTGTATCAATGATAGCCACCTTTCAGGATGGCTTAGAAGTGCTTCATTCACTCTTGCTCTCAGGATATATGCTATTAGTTTTAGATATTCCAGTCTCTGTAGAATAACTTGATCTTTATTTTAAAATGCAGGAATGGTCTTTAAATAGCACACATGCCTGTCAGTTTGGTTATTTGGACCAAAGAGGAAGGGCCTGTGGGCTTCCTCTTTGAGAGACTTTAGAAAATCACTTTAATCTGTCTGAATCTCTCTGCTTATTGGTTAGAGGGTGCCCAATAATTCAACAACTTTCAGGGACCTTGAAAAGTCTAATTAACATTTATAAAGCTATTTGAGAGTTCCTTGAAACTTGCCTGGAAAGTCCAAGGTATAATATACAGTAAAGGTACCCAAAGCGATCATTCAAATGTTGAATTTGTAACTTTTAAATTTGGGCTGATACTGAGTATTTTGAATTCATATTCTATGAGAATCCTTTTTTGTTAAAAGAAAATTTTTTAAGAGGACAAAAGGGTGCTGGGCATGGTGGCCCAACCCTCTAAACCCAGCGACTGGGGAACTGAGGCAGGAGAATTGCCAGTTGAAGATCAGCCTCAGCAATTTAGTAAGGCTCTAAGCAACTTAGAGAAACCCTGTCTCAAAATAAGAAAGGGCTGGGATGTAGCTCGGTGGTAAAGCATCCCTAGGTTCAATATCTGGTACCAAAAAAAGAAAAAACCCAACAGCACACACACAAAACAACTTGGCTATTACTACTAGGCAATACATAAATGCGATTTAGCATGTTGATGTTTTCCATTTGAAAAAATTAGTGCATTATAATTATATATAATGGTAAATTGATGAATTTTTAAGACTTAATGGGGGGGAGTTAACAATTGGAAATTGTCTTTACATGCATATACAAATGGAATTAATGAGGGAGTCTGGAATGTAGTAGCCAGTGAGTTACATGTTTATTTAAAGCCACATGGTAAGGAATGTGCATTTATTTTGCTTCCTTATTAGATGAATTTCAGTCAAGCCCAACTTAAGCTGTGTCTTGTCTAGCAGATGGGTCTTTATTTTCGTGAAGTAAAGGGTTTGGAGAGATTTTATATCAAATGACTTACAAAGAATTCTTAAACTGTAAAGAAAATTAGGGTCGGAAATGTTGTTTTGACACCAATGCTGCTTTCTCCTATGCATCATTGAAACAAATGTTTGGCTTGTCTATGGTTGTTGGTTTCATCTGCATTTGTTAGACGTCAGAAGTGGTTGGCATTATTATTCCTGGCAGAAGCAGAGGCAGTTCTAGGATGTGTGAACTGCTGATCACTCACAGGGATGCGCTGCCTCTTTAATATCTTGCTTGCAGATGCATTTTCTAGCTGACCACGCTATTAAGAGCTGCCATCAATCACACAGCCTCCCAGTTCCGGCTGTCGGGAAGCGAGGGAAGAATGAGGGGAACCGAGGCTGGCTAAGCAAGGAAGGAGATAAAATTGCAGCAGGTATTGTGTGTGTACGCGCGCTCGCGCGCCCACAGCGGTGGCGGGCAGAGGCGCGCGCGCGGAGCCGGCCGGGCTCCAGTCCGGGTTTTGCCGGTCGCCGCTGTCTCGGGGAGGCTGTTCTTTCTCCCTCTGTGTCTGGGTCACAGGCAAGTGGCAGTGTTGGCCCGGCCGCCCGGGCTGTAGGTGCGGGAGCAGAGCGCGGTGGCCACGGGCAGCAGGCGTGGGCCGGAGCGGCTGCATTCTCCAGCCGCGGGCAGAGCCCTGCCCAGCCACCCCCTCCTCGAGCCACGGGACCTGCGGGCACTCGGCGCTGCCCTGCGGCCGCGCGGGCCTCCTTTTGTTTGGCGAGTGAATTTCACCACTCCGCACCACCGTCCAGCCCCTGCCCCCGCAGGGATTTTGCTGGCCCTGAGCAGAGGAGGAGCGCGGGAGGGCTCGGCCCCTGCTGCCGACCTGCAGCTGGCAAGTGGCCCGCGGCCTCGTGCCGGGAGGGCGAAGCGGTTTCGGGCAGGAAGTTGGGCAAGCGTGGGCGCGGGCGCTCTCGGAGGTGGGTGTTCCAGTGTCCAGCTGACCCCAGAAAGATGAATTCGAGTATCGAGAACGTCAGTGGTTTTCCAGCAATAGGTGGCGGGGATTCATCGTGTCTCCGTTTGGATTCCTAGCATGTTAGTTGCCTCAAACTCTGGAAATTTCAATTAAACCGAACAGAAAATATCTCTAGGGCAGAGAAAGCACTATATGAATGTGTATATACATTTTCTTCTGAAAGGAAAGCCTGTATAATGCTAAAGTAGTTGTTTGATTTGAAAACCTCATTGCTTATAGTGAAGTAAATTGAAGCTTAAAAATAAGATTCGATTCGATTATGAAGTAATGTGGGGCTACTAAAGCCCAAATATAATTTGTTTTTTTGGGCCAAAACAGGGTTATTTTGCCAGAATAGCCAAAATGCAAGGGGGTAGTCTTGAAGATTTCTTCAAGTTTAAATTGTGTGCTTATATGTGTGTTGGGGGGGGGTGGCGTAGGAGGGAAGGGAGATGTATGTGTGGGGGTTTCCCGCTACCCTCCCCTCTTCCCCTTGTTGACTCAGATCTCCTTCTCTGAAGCCTTGGGGAGACCTGCTCGACCACTTTCAGTTTGCTGAGAAAAACTCACGTAATAGGTTACTTTGTTTTACTCTCAGTCTTTAAGCCTCCCTGGCGCATGTGCCATTGCACTCCGTGGGGCATTGTTTGGCTAGAGTCTTCCTTTCAGCCATATGGAAAATCTAAAAAGTGGTATGTGAAAGAATACAGGGGTCAATAGATTACATGTTCCCTTTGAAATTGTATGCATGTGTTCTTTAAAGATTGAGATTTCTGAGTAGAAGTAGAAAACAGTGACAAAATCTTGGAAAATTCTGTGTCCAAAATACTGTACTGAGCCCTCCCCCCACCCCCAAACTCCAACTTTAAATTAGACATGATTTGAGACCTTACACATGGGAACAATATCCTATGGAGGCCCCTTGCTCTATGGGCAATTGTTTCCAGAAGCACACCCACTCTGCATTTTAAAGCATGTGGATTTGGGCCCTGAGAGGCAGTTGCCTTTTTGAATATTTACATTACCTAGTAAATCAACACAAGGACTGCTGAACAGCAGTTTCACAGTAATGTGAGGGCACCAGTTAGGTGCTTGTATTTATTTTTTTCAACTCTGTAATTTACTGTGTTTAAACTATTTTATAAAGATCTCTGGGACTAGTGAAAGGTGGTTTTTAGTCCAGAGCCCTTGAGTGCTCATTGTACTCTGGCAGGCGCTGGGGCTTGACTGGCTGTGTTTGAAATGTTATTTGATCTCCTTGCATGATAGAATTGACTAAGATTACACTTTTTCCTTCCCTGTGGTCATTGAAAGTGATGCATCAATGAGAACTGTTCAATAACATAAAGACTTAACCCACATCCATTCACTGTAAGGTTTCCAGAAAAAGGCCTTTAGATTTTTGTCTTGTTTTTGTGGTTTTCCATTTATGAATTGAGGAGAGAACTAGTGTGATGTAGCTGAACCACTTCCTTTGTGTGTGTGCGTGTGTGTTTATAGTTTATTGGATATGTTCCAGTCTACGTGGTTGTGATTATTTCTGAAATGTTTGATTGTATATGTGCGTGCACACAAACCCCCACCCCTCAGCTTTGTGTGTATTTTTGTGTTTATTATTATTATTTTTAATTACATCGTAGGTTAGGGAACAGAAGGGCAAGATGATGAACCTTGTCAACTTGTCATTGCAGTTCAGTGAACTGCTTGTGTGTTATGCAGACTAGCTTTTCATTTTAATTAGTGCAACTGTGTACAGTTGTTAGGTCAGAATGCATTGGCTGCTCCGGCAGGGTAGTTTTATCTTACTTTGGAGGTTTTATGGATTTGGCTGGCTATGTTTCTTAATCCTCCTCCCATGGCCACTGTACTTTTCTTTTAAGCAAATGATAGAACAAGACAAGCTTTTATTTATTCATGTGAGAGTTCATTTGTGAGAGAATTATTTTTGGTTTGAGGAAACTGATAAATGATGTACCTTATTAATAAGTATTACATTTACGGGTTTTTTCCATCATCAAAGGGCTTTGCTTGCAGTTGTGTAGTCCAAGAAGCCAATAGAACCATCCACTTATAATAGGAAACCAATGTTTTTGCTTAAAAAAGGGGATAGGTCTTTGTTTTCCTAGTCTAGAGTTAGTTTGTAAAACTCAGAACAAATAAACATTAGTATTAATGGCATAACATGGTTAGAATGTTTCCCCCTTCTTCTTAGAGTGTACAAAGGAACCGAGAGACACCATGGGCTGGATGATGAGTATAGAAGGGTTTAGAAATGTCTCTGTCCAGGGGCATGTGTGGACAACCTTAAATTTTAAAGTATGTTATTGGCTCCAAGTTATTACAAAGTATGTACTGTGGACTGGGGGCTGGGGCTGTAGCTCAGTGCCAGATCGCTTGCCTAGCATGTGTGAGGCACTGGGTTTGATCCTTAGCACCATATAAAAATAAACAAAATAAAGGCATGTTCTCCATATACCCCCCCCCCCCAATTGGATTGGTTTGCGCTGGTTTAGTCTCCAACGTGTATACACCCACCCCCACACACACACACACATACACACCGGATAGATTTGAAATTTTGTGTTTTTTAGGCCCTGGAGATTGAACCCAGGGGCACTCTACCACAGAGATATGTCATACCTAGCTCTTTTTAATTTTGAGATAGGCTCTATGCTACATTGCCTATGCTGTCCTTGAATTTGAGATTCTCTTGTCTCAGTTTTCCAAATAGCTGGGATTACAGGTGTGCACCACTGCACTAGCTGGATTTAAATCATTGGATACAGACTTGTAATAAAGTCAGGCCTTGCAGGGTGAAGCAGATTATGTTATGAATAACCTGTTTTCTCAGTGGTCAGTTCTCCTTACTGTCCCCTTTGCTGTTGAGGAGATAAAATTATCTAGAGCTGTCTTTATCACAGGCTTCCAGCGTTTTTGTACGGTACACTTTTAAAAAGGAGCTGAAGTCACAGAAACAAATGGGTTGATATTTATAAATAAACCTAGTTTGGTACTGTTTTACTGGTGGATGTGGTATAGGGGATTGGTGTGTGGTGGAAAGGAAAGTTAGCTTAGATGGGGATATTATTTTTTTTAACTTAATGGATAAAATTATCCTTCTTAACCTAAAATGAGGAAAAAAAGAGTACAACATGTGTAGAAGATGTGGGAAAATATTTTCTCTAGTTAGAGAAAATAAAAAAGATTTAGTTTGGCCATGAGAGTGCTGACTTTAACAAAAAAGAGGGAAATAAAGAGGTATCCTATGTCCATTTCAAACAGATTATTTCAAAAGTTCATTTTTAAGTCTTTTGTTGTTGTTGTGACCATGTTATTTGATTCCAAATAATGGTGATTTGGGTCTTAGACTTGCCTGCCGAATTCTAATCCATGATATAGTCCACATACATTTGAAATGAAAATGAAAAACATTAATGTTGACATTTAATTAGCAGAAAAAAATCAGTGTACTTAAGTATGTATGTATGTATGTATGTTACGGGGGTTGAACCCAGGGGTGCTTAACAACTGAACCACATCCCTAGTCCTTCTTAAACTTTTTTATTTTGAGTCAGGGTCTTGCTAAATTGCTGAGGCTGGCTTTGAATGCAATCCTTCAGCCTCAGCCTCCAGAGTCATCGGGATTAGAGGTGTGTGCCACCATGCCTGGCCAAATTAATTGTAATCTAGCTCAGTTTTTTTTTTTTTTTTTTTAAACGCAGTGCTGGAATCCTACCTGTGACTTTGCACCTGCTAGGTGAGCACCAACTCCGAGCTATACTCCCAGCCCTCATTCAGTTTTTATTACTGTCACAGGGAGGCTTTTCTGATGTAATGAGGTCAGTTTATTCAGTGTAGCCTGCTAGTTAACTGCTATGCAAAGAGTTGTTCTCAGTTCTGCTGCTTAATTCTGAGACTATGAGTTGCTTACCTTCTGTGGCTGCTTCCTTAATTAACATGAGAAAATGATGACTACCTGTAGGGTCTGGGTCGTGTTTAATCTGTTTTGTGTTGCTCTTATAGAATACCAGGGACAAGCTCATTGACAGCAGTAGAGATTGGTCTCGGCTCACAGTTCTGGAGGTTGGCAAGTTCATGAGCACAGCACAGGCATCTGGTGAGGGCTTCATTGTTGCCTCATCCCATAGCAAAAAAGTAAAGGGCAAGAGGGTACCTTCTCATGATGGCTAACCCACTTTTTAGACAACTTGATTACCTCTTAACTAGGCTCTTCTTCCTAACCCTGATGTATGGGGATTAAAAGTTTCCAGTGTATGAAATTTGGGGGATGTATTCAAACCATGGCAGGACAGAGTGCCTAGGACTGTGCCTGGCACTTACAAGCAAATTCATAGTATTAGGGAGCACCAACTGACTATGTGCTCAGTAATATTTTAGGTATGACAACATAAAAAAGACAAAGTTCCTACCCTCCCAGCACTTCCATTGCAATGGAGGAAAGCAAAACAAATAATACAAAAAGGAGAGCATAATGATTTGTGAAATTTCCAAAGATAACTTCTGGGTATGTCAGCAGTTTTTAGAACTATAACATGAGAAGTCTAACATCATTCTATAAGTCATCATTTTTTCCATGTTAACGAATGCATTTTTCGTACTGTTGGTAGGAGGATGTATTAGCTAATGTTAACAGTTTGGGGTTAATGTGTAGTGGAGGAGGAGGTAGGGACTTTTCCTGGTAAAAGGTGTGTGGTGGGGTGAGAAACCAAAAAGAGATTAAAGAATGATTTGTTAGTATAAGTATTCAAGAAAATAGGAAACGTTTTAGAGTATTAGTTGAAAGTTATGTGTTGAGATTTAAGATTTTTACCAGGTATGGTGGTGTCTGCCTGTAATCTCAGCAACTTGGGAGGCTGAGGCCAGAGGATCTTGAGTCAAAGCCAGCCTCAGCAAAATCGAGTCACTAAGTGGCTCAATGAGATCCTGTATCTAAATGAAATACAAAAAAGGCTGGGAGGGGCTGGAGTTGTACCTCAGTGGTAAAGCGCTTGCTCCATATGTGTGAGGCGCTGCTGGGTTTGTTCCCAGCACCACCCAGCAAATAAAATGTGTTTAAAAAAAAAAAAAAAGCTGGGGATATGAATCAGTGGTTGAGTACCCCTGAGTTCAATCCTCAGTTTGGCCCCCCACCCCAAAGATTTAAGATTGGGAGAGGTACCAGTGATTGAACCCGGGGCACTTAACCACTGAGCCACATCCCCAGGACTTTTTATATTTTTATTTTGAGACAGAGTTTCACCAAGTTGCTGAGGTTGGCTTGGAACTTGCAATCCTCCTGTTTCAGCCTCCCAAATTCCTGGGATTACAGGCATGTGCCAAAGTGCCTGCCATGTATTAATATTTTTTTTTAGTTGTTGATGGACCTTTATGAACCTTTATTTTGTTCATTTATTTATATGCAGTGCTGAGAATCGAAGTAAGAAGTAAGCACTCCACCACTGAGCCCCAGCCCTATGTGTTAAGATTATTAAGAGTATGGTAGGTACGTATGTATAGGAGAGCTCTATGAAATTAAAGTATCCCATTAACATTTGAAAGGTGAACAATTAGATCTGTTCTCCTGTCTTCTTTTCCACAAAGTGCATGGGCTTTTGTAGTTTTAAGAAAGGGCCACTTTATATATGACTGTTGGGCTTCAGAGGAACAAAATAGAGCGCATATAGTGCTGCATTTGAAAACTACTTTTGGTTCAAAAATCTCCAAGTGGTGCCTGCTGCTGTGTTCACACCTATTTGTACCATTAGCTCAGCAAATTATTTACTTATAATTTTAAAATAGCTGATTAGAAGAATATATTCAAATCTCTGCTGGCTTTGAACCTCAGCAGCAGTAGTGACTTGACTTTTATGTATTTTAGTAAAATGGCAGTTGAAATTTCTTCTTTGGCATGGCCTTCAGGATTTCTTAGTTGAGCCAATTTATGCTTTGCACAAACAACAGAGGCAGTTGAGTAGGTTCTTTTCTATGTGGTTGTCTCTCAGAGTGAGATTGGAGAAATTTTATTAATTTATCACTCCAAAGTGTTTTTGTTTTACTGATATTTTTATTTATTTATTTTTTGTGGTTCTTGGGATTGAACTCGGGGGTTCTGAGCTGTATCACCCAGCACTTTTTATTTTTTCATTTTGAGACAGGGTCTCATTGAGTTGCCCAGGATGGCCTTCAATTTGTGATTCTCCTGCCTTAGCCTCTAGAATAGCTGAGATTACAGGAATGTATCAACACACCCATTTTTATCATTTTAAATATTTAAAAATGTTATGTATGGTTGATACTTCCCATATATGTGGTATAATATATGATGAACCTTCTGAAGTTTTTTATATTACCTACCAACCAAGGACCTTCAACCAAATCTATTCTCTATAATGAATCCTTTTTTTCTTTTTTTTTTTTTTAAATTTTAGTTATAGATGGACACAATATCTTTACTTTTTTTGTGTGGTGCTGAGGATTGAACCCAGTGCTCACAGGTGAGAGGCAAGCGCTCTGCCACTGAGCCACAATCTCAGCCCCTGAATGCTTTTTTTCTGTTACAAAGATTTAATAGAAAAATTTTTTGGAGGGCTCAAATTATTAAATTTTAATTTTTTGCTCCATATATTACTATTTATTTGCGTAGTACAATGAGGTTTGCATAAATTAAACCACAGGAAAAATGTTTAAAATGTTATCTAAGAATTTTGTTTTAATTTATTATTTTTTGCAAGGGGGAGGATATGTGAGTGTGGATAGAACTCAGGGACACTTAACCACTGAGCCATATCCCTAATACTTTTTTTGTATTTTATTTAGAGACAGGGTTTCACTGATTTGCTTAGGTCCTTGCTAAATTGCTGCGGCTGGCTTTGAACTCAATGATCTTTCTGCCTCAGCCTCCTGAGCTGCTGGGATTACAGGTGTGCACCACTGCATCTGACACTTTTGTTTTAATTTAGTTTGTTTTTTTGCAGTTCTGAGGATTGAACACAGAGGTACTCTACCGCTGAGCTACATCCCCAGCCCTTTTTTATGTTTTTAATTTGAGACAGGGTTTCCCTGTCTTGCCTAGGCTGGCCTTGAACTTTCGATGCTCCTGCCTCAGGTGCAGAGTTGATGTCTGATGGAAAAGAACAAAAAGTGTGCTGCAAAATGTAATCATTAAAACAGTATGGCTCCTGCCCATATATTTCCCACCTTTTGGCCATCCCATGGAGCCTCTCCTGGGCCTAGTACATAGTATGTAGGAAGGAGGAGATAAGGGGAAGAAAGTTAGAGAACAAAGGAAGCTTAGGACATATAAAAAAGGCAGAATGTGCTCACTTCTTGGGATACCAGGATACCAGCTATTGCCCCCTTCTCCCTCCTGGGAGGAGTCTGTTACCCCTTTTAAAATAAACCCTGTCTTATATGCCTTTTTAAAAAATATTTATTTTTTAGTAGAAGTTGAACACAATACCTTTATTTTATTTATTTTTATGTGGTGCTGAGGATCGAACCCAGGGCTTCGCACATGCTAGGTGAGTGCTCTACCGCTGAGCCACAATTCCAGCCCCACCTTTTTTCTTTCTTTTTTTTTTTAAAAAGGAAAGAAAATCGGTGTTTTTCAGTTATTAATATTTTATTATTTGTGGTACATTAAAACATATATATAGGGCTGGGGATGTGGCTCAAGCGGTAGCGCGCTTGCCTGGCATGTGTGTGGCCCGGGTTCGATCCTCAGCACCACATACAAACAAAGATGTTGTGTCCACCAAAAGCTGAAAAATAAATATTAAAAAAATTCTCTCTCTCTCAAAAAAACAAAAACAAAAAAACCCCAAAACATATATATATGTTTGGTATTGGGGATTGAACCCACTAAGCTATATTCCCAGTACCATTTACCTGTCTGTCTGTCTATGGACAGAGTCTCGTAAAGTTGCTCAGAGCCTTGCTAAGTTGCTGAGGCTGGCTTTGTATTGAGAGTCCCCTGCTTTAGCCCATGAGCCACTGGGATGACAGATGTGTACCACCGCTCCCAGCAACCTTAAATTTTTAAACGACTATTGCAGGGCATAATGGTGCATACCTTCTATGACTCAGGAAGATGGCAAGTTTGAGGCCAGCCTGAGCGACTTAGAGAGACCCTGTCTCAGAATAAAAAAAATAAAGGGCTGGGGATGTTGCTCAGTGGTTCAATGCTTTGTAAACCCCCCCCCCCAATAAAACAAAACTAAAAATATAAAAAAGCTTAATGACTTTATTAAGATGGGCTTTATTTTTTAGAATGATTTTGGGTTTACAGAAAAATTGACTCAAAAGTAGTTTGTATATGCCCCTGACCCCCAAATGCTTTGCACCGTTCTAGTTGATGAACCAACATTGATACATTACTTATCACTTTTTAAAATATTTTTATTGGTTATTGATGGACCTTTATTATTTACTTAATTGCTGATATGTGGTGCTGAGAATCAAACCCAGTGCCCCACACATGCTAGGCAAGCGCTCTACTACTGAGCCACAGTCCCAGCCCTTTATCATTAAAGCCCATAGTTCACATTGAAATTTCACTCTGTGTTATACATTTTGTGGGCTTTGACAAATGTTTGATGGTTGACAAATATCATGCAGAATATAGTTTCACTGCTCTAAATATATATTGTGTTTCATGTATTTATTCTGGTAACCACTGATCTTTTAAATGTATTTATGATTTTGCTTTTCTAGATGTCATATAATTGGGCTTGTAATAGTATGTAACCTTTTCAGGTTGGCTTCTTTCTCTTAGCAATACATTTTCTCCATGTCTCTGGGGCATAACATCTCACTACATTTTTTTTTAACTAATAATAGTCCATTGTGTGGATACATTAGTTTATTTATTCTGTTTATTTATTTACTGAAGGTAGCATTATTTTGGTTGCTTTCAAGTTTGGGTGATTATGAATAAAGGTGCTATAAATATTTATAATGAGGTTTTTGTGTGGAGATGAGTTTTCAACTACTTTGTGTAAATACCAAGAAGTGAGGTTGCTGTCCTGTGTATGTTTAGTTTTGTAAGACTCTGCCATACTGTTGTCTTCCAAAGTGTTGGTACCATTTTGCATTTTCACTAGCAGTGAATGAGAGTGCTTGTGGGCATTTGGTGTTGTGGAATTTAGCTCCTTTTAGTTATTAACTTTTTTTATATGACTATTAATTTCTGGAGTCTGCTGTGTTACAATTTTAATTTTCTCTACTTTTATTATAGAGAAATGATCATAATAAATTTTATGTGGTACATGTGCCTCATTTTCTATCCTGTAAGAAGAAAGCATAAAGATATAAATTTAAAAGGAATAATATAATCTGATTGGATTTTTAAATGTATTATTCTGTTAGGGTATTGTTAGGTTAGGGTTCATGTAAATGTAGTAACATTAATTTGTTAATGGTTCTGTGTAAGTGTCTTTTCCCTAGTGTTCTTCATTTTCAGAGGTTTTGTTTAAAGAAAGTAGGATCCTGTACTTAGAACGGTTAGGGTCTTCATTTGCTACCTATGTGTAGACTTAGGGTTGTATATTTGAGTGCCATTTATTTGTATGATTAAAGCATTCATAAATGAGGATCATTTATGATCAGGGCAGTTGACTATTGAAAGGTTTATTGTGCTGCAGATATTGTGTATGCTTTTTAGAAAATATTTTTTGTAGATGGACACAATAACTTTGCTTTGTTTATTTTTTTTATGTGGTGCTGAGGATCAAAACCAGTGCCTTACAAGTATGAGGCAAGCGCTGTGCTACTGAGCCATAACCCCAGCCCTGATATTGTATACTTCTAAAATGAACTTAGTACTAAGTCCCAACCATGCTTATTTAGAACATTTTGACTCTGCAGTTATCCAGTACTAGTTACTTACTGGAATTTAACGTCAACCCCACTGTGCTCTACTAGTAACCAAAGCTGTGGTATGAGGATGATTTGGATAATTTTTCCTGATGGTTATGTGGTTCATTAATTCCTATCAGGGGTTCTTAACTTTGAGTATTGGTGAAAAACATGATTTCCCCCCTGAAGAGAAATTTGTAGCTGTTTGGATCCATCTCCACAATACTTCATTGCAGGTGGTTTATGGAACCCCTAAATACCTTCCACGGACCCATCATCAAGAGACTTTTCTAGTGAGCCTCCAATTTGTGTTTGAATTACTGGGGAGGCTTTGCAATTCTTATTTTAGGCCTATTTACATTACTTGGATTGTCTTGGTCTATGGCTCTACTGATTTGTATGGAGACTTGCAGAATATACTATTTCCTTATACTGAATGGTTTCCTAGAAGATTCCCAACGCTGTCCTGCACCATGTCACACTGCTTTCCCTCCTCCTCCCCCCTCCCCTCCCCCTTCCTCCTCCCCTCCTCTCCCTCCCTCCTCCCTCTCCTCCCCCCTCCTCCCTCCTCCTCCCTCCTCCTCCCTCCTCCTCCCTCCTCCTCCCTCCTCCTTTTATTTTAGTTGTAAATGGCATAATACCTTTGTTTTGTTTATTTATGTGGTGCTGAGGATGGAACCCAGTGCCTTCCACACTCAAGCAAGTGCTCTACCACAGAGCTACAACCCCAGCCCCCCACTGCTCTCTTCTTATGAGTACCCAGAGGAGAAACTTTTGGTTACAGAAAAACTCACTTTCTGAGCTTGTAATTTGTAAAGAATTTAGAATCCCATAACTGATGAAGTTCTTTTGTTCCTTTGAGCAGTTTGCCCATAAAATTTTGGTCATATTTAACACAAGTATAAAAAGAAACTGAATTCTATGTACATTCATGTACTACTTCATTCATTGTTTCATTTTCTTGAATTCTTCCTCTTGTCTTGCAAATTTAGGGAGAGAGTAGAGGATTTGTAGCCCCTGTGACCTGAGGAAACCTGTTTGCTCAGGGTCCTTCCCCTCCCTACCCTCCTTGTTGTGGGTTAGCATACACATTTCATAGAGAACATTTGGCCTTTGGTTTTTTGGGACTGCCTTATTTGACTTAGCATGATATTCTCTAGTTCCATCCATTTACTGGCAGATGTCATAATTCAGTCTTCTTAATAGCTGAGTAATAAGCCATTGTGTATATATACTACATTTTATTTATCCACTTATGTGTTGAAAGGCACCTGGGTTGTTTCCATAGCTTGGCTATTGTGAATTGGGGTGCTGTAAACATTGATGTGGTTGCATCACTGTAGTAAGCTGATCTTAAGTCCTTTGGGTATAAACCGAGGAGTGGGATAACTGGTTCAAATGGTTACTATAGTATTAGTTTTTTTTTCTTTCTTGGTACTGAGGATTAAACCCAGGGGCACTCAATCACTCAGCCATATCTCCAGCCCTTTTTGATATTTTATTTGGAGACAGCATCTCATTGAGTTGCTTAGAGCTTTGCTAAATTGCTGAGGCTGGCTTTGAATTTGTGATCCTCCTGTCTCAGCCTCCCAAGCTGCTGGAAGTACAGGTGTGTGTCACCATGCCCAGCCTGTAGTAGTAGTTTTAAGGTAAAGTCGCCCACTTTACATTTCAACATGGAAGCTGAAACTTCACAGGTGAAATTGTTGAAATTATTTTTTCTATTTCAAGGAAAAAAAATTAGAATTGAAATTCTTCAGCCTGATGGTTAGATTTGAAGAGTAAAATTTCTGTTAAGAGTCATAATTCTAGGGGCTGGGATTGTGGCTTAGCGATAGAGTGCTTGCCTAGCACTGGCGGGACCCGGGTTCGATCCTCAGCACCACATAAAAATAAAGGCATTGTGTTATGTCCATCTACACCTAAAAAAATAAATATTAAAAAAGAGTCATAATTCTAAGAAATATTATCCTTTTGTTTTGGTTTGGTTTTCCAGTTTTGCTGATGAGTGCCTGTGGTGGTGGGACGTAGGAATTGTTTGTAATTATCTACCCTCAGAAGATTATTGTTTGTTTTATCCCAAGTGATTTGGGGATCTTTTCATCAAATGAATGAAATAGGCAGGTGGAAATTTTAAGCTTTTAAAGGAGGAATAAATCCCCAAACTCCAGTCCACATTGCTCTTCACTCTGAAAAAATTCTGAGTCTCTATAAAGTTTATTAGAAGATACTATATTTTCTCTGTTTCCTGTTGAAATTTTAACCAAGAAACTAGGAAATAGTCAGATTTTACTTTGTGATAATAAAAACTATTTGAGATTAAAAATTTATTTGCTTTTTGAGATAAAATTCCCACACTGGATAATTTATCCATTTAAAAAGTGTACAAATTAAAGGTTTTTGAGTATATTCATAGTAGTGCAGCCATTACCACCATATAATCAGGAATAGATTTTTACATAGCAGTTCCTGGTGATTAATTGAATGCTCCTAGATAATCTTTTGTGTGTAAATTTGCAATTCTCTGGCTAAGAATATAACTGGATTTATGCTTTACTACTGTAGTAAATAATAGGCTTAAAGCATTCAAACCCAGCTTTTGTTTATAGTGGTCTGACAGGGGCCAGTTTCACCCTGAGGTTATTAAGTCCTTCATTTTGAGATAGGGCCTTGCTGTATTGCCCAGGTTGGCTTTGAATTTGCTGTCCTTCTGCCTCTGCCTTCCAAGTTTCTGGATGTATAGGTGTGCACCAGTACAACTGGCTTGATTTTTTTTTTTTTAAGAGAGAGAGAGAATTTTAATATTTTTTTTTTAGTTTTCAGCGGACACAACATCTTTGTTTGTATGTGGTGCTGAGGATTGAACCCGGGCTGCACGCATGCCAGGCGAGCGCGCCACCGCTTGAGCCACCTCTCCAGCTCCTCAACTGGCTTGATTTTTGAAGTATTTTATTTGTTATGCGCTTAAGAAATATAAAATATTTTTAAAAAAGGAGATTTATGTAGTAGGCAAACTGTCAAATTAATAAATAAATATGTAGAGTTGCTCTCTCTGGGAATATCAGATTAACCCTTTCAGAATCCAAACTTGATATGTTGGGGTTTTGACAAGATATGATGTTTTGAACATGGTTTTCAGAGATGCTGATCAAGCCACATAGCTTCAAAATTATTGAGGTAGCTTTCTTCAAATTGGATTGAAGTGGGAATTAAGATTCATATCTACCAGTAGTTGATAGATTTCTTTTGCTTCATTTTGCCCATGAAAGTTTTTCAAAGAATCCTGTCTTTGTAGATTAATATATGTGTTGGTCATTTCCGGGACTGTGTCTGGGCACTATAGGCAGTCTTGTTAGATGGGAAAATTACTAGAGACTTATTTAACATACACATGTGCCTAATCAAGTATTAGATTTTACTAGGTGATAGAGGATCAAAGAAATTTGTAATGATGTTTTCTCTTTTTTTTATAACCAGGAAACCAGCTTAATAATCCTATTTATCTTAATTTAGTGTGTTAGTATTATAAAAGGAAATCAAGCGTTTGACCAGACTGTGCCAAGATAACCTGGCTGATCTGTGAAAAAGTTGGTTGGTATTTGGGGAAAAATGGAGGAATTTGCCTGAATGTTTTCTTTTTGATTGAGTTTCTTTTATTCAAGGTTTATCTTTCATAATCATTTGCAAAATGTTCAATATGGAATAGATATGAGATAGATATGAGTTGTTTAAGATAGAGACACAGTTTCTGTTTACAGATCTGGTAAGACTTTTTCGTTTTGTAACATTAAAATATCTGAAACTTCAATCGTTACCATAATCTTCAGAGGTAGGATCTAGTTCCTGTTAACAAAGGAAGAAACAGCTCTGTGAGGTCAAGGGTAGTTGCCTTGCTCAGTCTCCTTCAACCTCTGGTATGATTTCCACATCCAGTGCTATCTCTTCTACACCACAGCCTTTAGAATAGTTGAAAGGGATAAGAAAGACAAAGCAAAAGTGGACCAGTGGGAAAGAAATTTCCATGGACCAAATATGATGTGTAAAAGTAGAGAGGGAGGAAGGGGAAGCTTAACAGTAGGTGTTTTTTTTTGTTTGTTTGTTTGTTTTGTTTGGTATTGGGGATTGAACCCAGGGGTACTCCACCACTGAGCTACATCCTTGGCCCTTTTAATTTTTGTTTTTAAATTTTTTTTAGTTGTTGATACACATTTATTTATTTTTATGTGGTGCTGAGGATCAAACCCAGTGCCTTATACATTGTAGGCAAGTACTCTACCACTGAGCCACAACCCCAGACCCCTTTTAATTTTAATTAATTTATTAATTTTTTTAAAATTTATTTTTTAACTGTAGTTGGACACAATGCCTTTATTTTATTTATTTATTTTTATGTGGTGCTGAGGCTCAAACCCAGGGCCTCATACGTGCTGGGTGAGCACTCTACCACTGAGCCACATCCCCAGCCCTTATTTATTAATTTTGAGATGGGTTCTTGCTCTGGGACTTGCAATCCTCCTGACTCAACCTCACAAGTAGCTGGGATTACAGTTGTGGGCCACCATGACTGTCTTACTTGATATTTTTTGATTGATTTGGGTTGATGGTTTAAAGAGGATTCAGAGAAAGTTGGTTTTGGACATATACCATACATACCTAAATATATGTTTCTTCTTTGGGGGTGTATTAGAGAAGTATTTGAGAGACAAAGTGGACTTTTCCACAAGAATGTGTCTTTAAAAGATTTAATCTGGGGCTGGGGATGTGACTCAGCAGTAGCGCGCTCGCCTAGCATGCGTGTGGCCTGGGTTCGATCCTCAGCACCACATACAAAGATGTTGTGTCCACCGAAAACTAATAAATAAATATTAAAATTCTCTCTCTCTCTTTAAAAAAAAAAGATTTAATCTGATTCAGATTATTTTTAGTTCTTAAGGATATCTTTAATTCTGTTGATAGGGCTTGAAACCCCCACCCTCACCCCCACATTGGATTGAACTCAGGGGCATTCTGTCATTATGTTATATGGTCCTTCTCACTTTTTCTTTTGAGAAAAGAGTTGCTGATTTGCCCAGGCTGGCCTTGAATTTGGGATTTTTGAGCCTCTGCCTCCTGGGATCACAGACGTGTGCTATTATTGCGCCTGGCTTAGCTTGCTTTAACTGTTGTTAATATTTGACCTAGATTGATCATGTGTGTCTCCCCCTCACCACCCCCTTTAAAAAAAAATTTCAGTTGTAGATGGACCCGATATCTTTATTTATTTATATGGTGCGGAGAGAATCAAACCCAGTGTCTCACACATGCCAGGCAAGTGCTCTACCACTGAGTTACAACCCCAGCCCTCTTTTTCATTTGTTAATGTTTCTTCTTTTAAGTTGAAAAATCAGATCTTATTGACATGTTTTACCCAGATGCTCTATAATTAGTTTCAGTTTCTTTTAACTTTTATAATACTCATTTGGAAAAAAAATTTTTTTGAAGCATAATTTATTCTGATTTTTAGAGTGATAAAAATATACTTAGAAACTAATAAGCTAAATTTGTAGTAGCTAAATTTATCTTTGGGATCTGAAGATTTGGAAAAAATGGACCTTTAATTGAAAACTATTTGCTTAGACTGAAGGCATGTATAATTGTTACTGGGAACTCAGGAGGTTAGCTCTAAATGTCTGAATTAGTAAGGGGTTTCTGATCCAACTCTGATGTTTAACTTCTCAAAATGGGGGAGGGTTGGAGGCCACCATGGTGCTCTTGGTCTTGATAGTCTTCTGCTGGAGCCACAGGATTATTTAATCAAAATTTTCAAACTAGATTATTGCTGACTTCATAATTTTTATTTGTTTTAAAAAATATTCCCAGTTGGAATATGTTGCCCCATGACACTCGGTGCTAATACAACAACTTGACAAAACAGTTCATAAATATGTTTTAGGATTAATCCCTTTGCAGGGGAAGGAGGGCCTCATATGTTCAGTCCATTTTTTTTTTAAGCCAACAAACTTTAAATAAATAAATAAATAAATAAATAAATAAATAAACACACACACACACACACACATATATAAAAATTTGGTTTTGTTGTTTTTGATGGACTTTTATTTTATTGTAGTTTTATGTTGTGCTGACTAAGGATTGAACCCAGTGCCTTGCATGGGCCAGGCAAGTGTTCTTCCACTGAGCCACAACCCCAGCCCTCCAGCCCAGTTTTTAAAAATGAGAAATTATTTATTGGCTTATGATACTGGCTTGATGAAACTGGCTTTTCTAGTAGTTTCAGTTCTGTAATCAAAGTGGATATTTTAATAAGTTTAATGTATTGTTTAGTACATGGATCAATTGAAAATGTATTTGATTACTGAAGTATTCTAAAAGGAAGGCTTTTGGTATTCTTTGATCCATGAAAAATGTAAGTCATGCTTTAGCATGGCTGAAAGTGGAAATTTTATTTAGTATCTGTTTTTCATTTACTAAGAGCCTCTTAGTGTTCTAAATGTAATGATTTTATTTAAGGCCAGTGTTAAAGAAAAAAGATAAAACATAGTATTATTATCCTACCTTTGAAAGAGGGCCTATGCAGTAAGTTTGTTTTAATATTAACATTAGGTTGATAGTTGTTATTAAAAAAATAAAGTCATATATATATATATATATATATATATATATATATATATATATATATATATATATATATAGTTTTAAATTTATGCTATATGCAATCATTTTCTATATTTTATACATTTATTGGTATTCTGTCAAAAGCATCACCAGTAATTCTGGGGATGGCTTTCCCTGAGATAATCTACAGCAGCTAGTTTATAGAAAAGTGATTTTCTTTCTTGTTTTTTCTCTTTCTCTTCTTCAGGGCCTAGCAATTTACTTTCTTTAGTTCTTCAGTAGCATTATTAGATCTAAGTGGTACTCTTTGTTGTCACTCTCTAGCAGTGAATTAGGGAAAAAAAATGAAGAACAAGCCTGAGTGGGGATGGGATAAGAAGGAGAAAAGAATATGACATTGAGCTGTAGAGGGCCTGGGAGTGTGGCTTGACCTCAGCGGATCTGCCCTCTCTTGCTTGAATATTCCAACTTTTGTATTCTTAACCCTACAAACATTTGGAATTAAAATATTGCTAACGAACAACATTATTTTATTTGGTTTATGAAGTTTGGTGAGCATATCAATGGGAGTTTAGTCCCATTCATCCTTTATTTTTTGTGGTGCTGGGGATTGAAACCAAGGCCTTGTGCATGCAAGGCAAGCACTCTACCAATTGAGCTATATCCCTAGCCCATCCTTTTTGTTTTTAAAGGCAAAGAAAAGTGGGACACAGTTGGTCCAGTTTGTGATTGGCAGCTGTGGGCTTTAGTGCCGTTTGTTCTACCAAATCACAGCCTTGAACAGTTTTATTTTCTATCATTGAATCTGTTATCTTCCTAAGACTTAAGATTCTTGGTTTCAGTTTGAATTGAATTAAGCCATGTGAAAGAACACTTGTGGGCTGGGATATAGTTTAGTTGGTAGAGTGCTTGCCTTACATGCACAAAACCCTGAGTTTAATCCCCAGCACCACCATAAAAGAAAAGAAAAAAAAAATCCCTTGTAATTTCTAATAAAGACTTGATTGCAAAACCTGATTGATGTTGGCATACCTGTGATATATGAGTCATTGCTTTCTGGTCTAATTTTTATTCTAGGTTATATTACTAAAGCTAGCATTTCTTTTAAAGTAATCATACATGCCCCACAGTCTTGTGTATGGAGACAGTAGTGAGATGGTATAGTTATCTTTATTTTGTAGATAACAATTTTTATCACCTGTAGATTGGAAGGCTTATTGCCAGTATGTAGTAAACATTTTAATCCTAAACCAGGAAAAATACTCATAAAATAAGAAATGGTTTTGAGATACATTATGGCAGCTAAAATCCACTGGATAGATTATATTAAAAGTGCTGTGACAAAAATGCACGTTGGAAAAGTTTCATTTAAATACCAAAATCAAGCAAAGACATACATAGCAACTCAGAACAGAAACAGTGTAGCTTTTGAGTTTAAGTAACACTTTAGTCTCTGCTGTCAGCAAGATTTATATTGAAATGTTAAGAATTTATTGTATCAGATTCCTTAAATTATTAGTCATGGAATTGTGAAGAATGTACAGCTTAACTTTGTTCTAGACAGCCCATGATATAAGGAAAGGAGTAAGCCCCCATTTCACCCATGACTTAATGTAGTTGATCTTATGATAGGGCAGAGCTTCAATGCAGGGGAAAAGCCTCTGAGTGAGGGAAGCAGAAATCCCTGCCACTTACCAATTAGGCTGGGATGCACAGTCAAGCAAAGTGGTTACCTAGCCCAAGTCTTAGGGTTTTGCACGATTATACTGAAATGAGAGTACAGTGTACAAAATATTTTTGCTGTGGAGTTTATTATACTTAAGTGCTTATTTGTCAAACCTAAAACCAAATTGAGTTACCATATTTGCCCAGATCTCTCAGTATGATTTTTTTTTTTTAAGCAAATTATTCCCTAATGCTGCCCTTAAAATCCCACTTAAGGGCTGTATTTGTTTTTACTGTGCTCTGTGAAAATCTGTGGTGCTTTACAGGGACTGGTGATGAGGCTGTGATAGAGCACTTGCCTATCACGTGTAGGGCCCTTGGTTCCAGCCCAGCAATGCACAAAAAGAAAAACTGTGGTGATCATATGAGTATCTATTTTGGGTTAATTACTGTGTGGGTATATAGTATTATAGATAAATTCTGTTTTGTTTTCTTGATACAAAAGAGCAACTGACTCTAAAGTATTACCTAAACTCAAAATTTGTTGACATTTATAGCACATTTTAACCTGTGACTAAATTTAGGCATTAATGGTTTTAGGTTTCATCTCACATTTTGTATTTTCAGGGAAAGAAGGATAATATAGAGAATGATTAAGCTAAGTAAATATTTGCCCATTGCCACAATGTTAGATGTTCTAAAGTAAAATATTTACTATAGAAATTAAAGCTTAAACTGAAGAACCAGCCATCTTACCTTCTAAAGTGAACAGGTAAGGGATGGTTTCTGAAACCTTAGATTCAAAGCACCTGAGAAAAATATTTGAGGAAGACCCCTAGTTATTATAAATAATTTAGTATATGAATGGTTGTCTATGAAATCTTATAATTTATTCCTTATGTATGGAATGCCTGCCTGGTTTGTGGGAAGTGCCTGCACCTCTGTCCCAGCATTTGTTAGAAGAGTAGCTTCTTTGTCTGCCATTCCTTACCTTCCCCATTTGTTTTCTTTATGAGTGGTTTTGTTAGTGGGTTTTTTTTTTTTCTTTTTAAGTTAGAAAAGGCAAATGATTTTAAAAGCCAAGGAAAATTTTTTTTTCTAGGAACTTTCTTATTTTTAGCATTTCTCTCTCTGAGTGCTTATTTATGAAGAATTTTCAAATTTTTATTTTCTCACTTAAACATGCTTTATTTCCCTTTTCTGGCCCTCCACCCAGGTGGGTTGAGCCTTTTGGAAATTTTGGCCTGTTATTTATTTAGCATTTGTATAATATACACAGTGGGTTTTTTTTTTTTTGGGTGTGTGTAGTGGGACAAGCAGTTTTCTCATTCTTGCATGTATTTATCTGTCTCCTTTTGTTATCACTGGGGTTTCTACTTGGTGTCTGGGTCCTTGGTGTCCCAAAGAATTGAACAAGAACAGAAGTAACAGGCAAAACTCAGATTTATTGAAGATGAAGGTGAAAGGAGCACTTCGGAAGATAGAGCACAGTGGTCCTAGAGAGAGGAAGGCACTCAAGGCCCCGCTGTTTGGGAATTATTGTCTTATATATACTGAGCTGAAAAGTGGACCTGACTGAAGACCTTCCCCCTTTTGCTCCCATTGTCTAGGATATTGTCTAAGTTTCCTCCTTTGGTTATTTCAGAATATCTAATTAAAGTACTGCCTGCTTTACCCCCACTGGTTACTTTTCAATACCTAATTAGAATATTTTACCTACTTTACCCCCATTGGTTACTTTAGAATACCTAATCAGATTACTGCCTGCTTTACCCTCATTGGTTATTTTAAAACATGCAATCTGTGGAGGAGTTTTAAGGGGAATAAAGGCTTGGTGGCAGGAATGGGACTCAACAAGAACAGGGACGTGATGACTCCTCTGCTGGTCTGGCCCTCAAGTGCATTTTTTTTGTGCCTGGCCTCTGCCATTTCAGTGCTCCTGAACTCCTCCCTAGCACACTTGCATTGGGTGGTAGTGTTCTGCTGGATGGAACTGGGAAAGGGCTTGTGCTCTTATAAGGGAAGAGTATGTATACCCCGGGGGCACTGGTGGGACCTTGGCATTTTTTTCCTTCCATCCTGGCATTCTTTCTGTCCGTCCTGGCGCAGTGCTGTTTTCTCCAAAGTACCCCTTTACACATAGTTGTTATATTTCATAGACCCCCCTTTCCTTTTTGCCTTGGAGCTCACAGTTCTGATTATGAAGCCCCAGAAGCAAAGGAACCCCCACCCCCATTCTCCCTTACTCTCCTTTCTTTCTTCCATCCATATGACTTTATGGACTTATTCTTGAATTTATTTATTTTGTTGTCAGAGTCCTTCTGAGAACATTTCTGGGGGAATCCTAGAATTCCCTGGGGATAACTTGTATCATAGACTATCACCACACTTTTGCTTATCTTCCCAAATCCAGAAGTTCTTTAGAATGGAGTCATTGCTCACGGTTTGGCCTGTTCTATTTTCGCCCAAAATGGCTGACCTTTCCCTCAAAGATTATTGTTACCTGGGACTTTAAGGGTGAAAGGAAGTAAGTGCCCCAGAGAAATCCAACACATTCCTGTACTCAAGGTGTTTTTTGGTTTTTCTTCTTGTAATGACCAAAAGGTCAGAATGATAACCACTGAACAAATTCATCTGGCTTTCCCCACCTTGCCCTAGGCCCCTATGAAAAGGGAATTGGTGTCATGTGACTGCCATTCCCTTGGTGGAGAAGGCCTTGTAATCATACCTCTCTTCTCAAACATCACTCAGAAAATAGGTCTCCCCTGATGATCATTTTAAAGACAGTACCATAATATTACATTGTGGGAAAGCATTTAGGGTTCAGATTTTTTGAGAGTTTTATGAATGATCCCTGCTCAGAGTCATGAGTTCTTACTGTGAAGCAGCTTGTGATAGGAAGTGGAAGGTCAGAAGAGCTCAGGGAGGGAGTGCTTTGAGATATTTCAGTCATTCTTGAGAAATAAGTGATTGAAAACGTGTTCCTAAGAGCTCTAGTTTTATATAGAAAGAGAACTCCCCTTGTCATTGTGTTTCATAAACACAGGGGTAACTTACCAAGTTTGCAGAAATTGAGACTGTGCATTGATTATGAAGAAAAAAATGTGTAGTCTTCTACATACTTGCATGACAGTTGCACAGAATTAAAAAAAGTCTTCTGAGAGCAGATAGACTTAAGATTTTTTTTTTCCATACTGTCATTGCATATCATTGCAGACTTATCTTCCAGAGACTCCAGGCCACGATTTTAGAGAGATGGTATAATATGTCCAGTGAGTCAGAGATTGATGTGAGAGTGGGAATTTACAAAGAAAGAGTGCTGACAGTGTAAGGTAATGGAATCTGTGATTCTAAAAACTTGGCAGACTATGTTGATAAAGGCTGAGTGGAGAAAAATGCTTTCTTACTCCTTTTTTCCTTCAGGTCAAGTTGTATAAATTGCTGAAAAAATTGTAAGAATAAATTAAAGCCTTGGATTGCTCTGGGACTCTCACTATCTTTTCTAAGAACTGTAGTCTGTTGCTTTTGTGAAAGTCAAGGATGAAGCCCCTGGGTTCACATTTATGCATATTGTTGTACTGGACAGTATTAGAGCAGATTTAAAAGAGAGTGGCTTATTGATAAAATTGGATTCTTATTATTTTTACATATATGCATTTAGCAATAGATCAGTGCTAATCACACTTTGTGAGGTGCTGGAAATGTTCTGTGCCTGCCCTGTCTGATGTGGTAGCTACTGGCCACATATGGTTTGTAAGCACTTGAAATGCAGCCAGTGTGACCGAAGATTTGAAATTCTTATTTAATTTAAATTAAGTAGGGCTGGGATTGTGGGTCAGTGGTAAAGTGCTTGCCTAGCACATGTGAGGCACTGGGTTTGATACTCAGCACCACATACAAAAATAAATTTAATTTAAATTAAGTAGCCATGTGAGTGGTGACAGCCATCTTGGATAGCACATCCCTGGATTAAAGCTGTAAGAGATGTACATGGCTGTAAAATGAACATCTGAGTGCATTCTCTAACATATAGACATTTTATAGTTTTATGGCCACAACTTTTATTCCTATACTTCATTTAAGAGAAAACTGGAAAGAAAAGGGGATTATAAAGGCACTATTTGTGTGTGAGATGGAGAATTAGAATTTAATTTTTAAAACCAAATGCCCAAAGGTAGTCTGTTTTTAAAATGCATTGGGAAAACACTAATGAGAACCATATCATTTTTGCCTTAAGAACCTGTGCTGTTTGATTATAAAAGAGAAGAATTTTTTAGTGGATAATAAAAAATGAAGTCTAATGAATAGATTGAGTTCATCATATGTTTGATTGCTTTCAAAATAAACACGGAACAGTGCCTGCTCTTGTGGATCCAAGCAAGAGCCTGTGTTTCTGAAGCCTGAGGAGGGCTGGCCTGGGGAAAGCTGGTTCCCAGTGGGTGGTGAGGCCCTTTGGAGGAGGGTCTCCTTTTAGAGGAATCAAGGCAAGCATCTGGAGATTGGACAGCTCTTCCTGCCTAGCAATGCAAGCTAAAAAAGCTTTCCTAGGATTAGCTAAATGTTTTAGATCAATTTTCTGCAAAATGTTTATTGAATGCCTGGAGCAATGGGATTCTAAAGATGTGAAAAATCTGATGTGTTATCTTTTTAAAATGTATTTTAAAATAATAGCTAAAGAGGATATTTAATTTCAGTTGATAAATACAAAGACTTTGTAGTCAGATGGAGGCTGAGTAATCCATTTTCTAATATATGTACTTATTTATGTTCTTCAGCTAACTTTCCCAAACCCCAACTTCTATGATGTTGTCCTCTTACTCTGTTTGTCAAAAAATACATTTAGTACAAAAATTGTGTAGGAAGAATTGGAGTGGTTATATCTTTAAGAAATAAATTAGACTTGATGTGCTTTCCTCACAAGCTCTGGAATAAAGGTATTAAAAATTAAGACAAGGGTAAGTGGCATTTGTGTTATAGAGAGTAAGAGTTGAGTCGGCACAAAAATGTACACTCAGTGACTCAGGAGGCTGAGACAGGAAGATTAGGAGTTCAAAGCCAGCCTCAGCAAAAGTGAGGCGCTAATACAAAAATAGGGGTGGGGATGTGGCTCAGTGATAGAGTGCTCGCCTAGCACATGTGAGGCCCTGGGTTCTGTCCTCAGCACCACATAAAAATAAATAAATTTAAAAAAATAGAGGTATGGTGTCCAACTACAACTAGAAAATAAATATTAAAAGAAAAGAAAGCTGTGTTTAAAATCCAGTAGTACTGTTCCATTAATTTGCAAGATGTGAGGATCATTCAGTGTTTTCCTCAGTTCTTTTAGTGTGACAGAATCTTTCATTTGGACAGCTTGTGTATTGCCCTGGGAAACGGCAGGGGGAGGTGTTCCCTCCTATGTTATTTTCTTCCAGTGGAAACCAGCCAGGACCTGGGCTGCCTGGGTTTTATTAAATGTAGCATTTGGTAGCAGCATTAATATGGAAGTTGTCCTTGGGCACCTGTTAGATATATAGAAGACTTCTCTGTGAAGCTGATGGTGCATTGTTTCCATCTCAGGCTACCTGATAAGTCTTCCTGTCATCCTGTCAGTGCAGCTTCATCTGCAGTTCACACACTGTGTCTGACCCACAGCATCTTGCTTGTTTTTGAGCATTTGTTTCTACCTGAACTGCTTCTTCCCTGGCAGTGTGTTTTGATACTGTCTGACTTCATGGTTATTGGTCCTGCTTCTATGCTGAGGACTTCTGGGTTTCTACTTGGCCTGGCGCTGTCCGACCTCTGGACCCATGCTTGTATCCCTTTTAGGCATCTCAAACATAACATATTCCACACAGTTCTGAGTTTTCCCCTCTCTTGCTCAGATCAGTCATTGGCAGCTCTGCTTTTTTAGTTGGTCAGACCAAATCTTCCCTGACTCTATTCCCCCAACACATCTGATGGCCTACTCCCCCAGATGTATTCACAAGATGACTACTGCTGACCACCTCCCTCCTACTGGCTGCCAGGAGGGGATTCCTTATAGGCAAAACTTCCACAACTTTTCTGTTATTTGAGTAGATGCCACCCATCTACCTTTCCATCTCCAGCTGCCGTCTTCATCTCACTGCTTAATCCAACTTGGCACCTTGCCTCTGCCTGGGTATGCCAGGCCCACTTCTGCCTCAGCCTTTGCACTTTTCTTTCTGCCCAGAATGCCTTTCCCCCATTACCACATAACTTGCACCATTACTTCTTTAAGGTCAAGTGACCCCCTCGTCAGTAATTGTCCTTTTTTTTTTTTTTTTTTTTTGAGAGAGAGAGAGAGAGAGAGAATTTTTTTTTAATATTTATTTTTTAGTTCTCGGCGGGCACAACATCTTTGTTTGTATGTGGTGCTGAGGATCGAACCCGGGCCGCATGCATGCCAGGCGAGCGCGATACCGCTTGAGCAACACCCCCAGCCCAGTAATTGTCTTAAGTACATTAATGACCCTTCATACATTGTACTTAGCTTTATTTTTCTCCATAGCACTGTCACCCATGGTTATATTGTATATACATTTACTTACTTGTTGCCTTTTGCCTCCCCTTATTCAGGTTCTGAGGTTAGGCTTGTGTTCTGGACATGCATATATCTAAAGCTTCTTGGGCAGTGCTCAGCACCTAGTGTATGTGTTCAATACGGTATGCTGAGATAATGGTGGAATTGACAGAAAATCTGCTTTGCAGGGTGATATTTATTTGATGATGAGTGTTACAGCTACAACCTCTAGGTGTTGTGTTCTATCCGAGCCCTGGGCCTGCCCTCACCTCTGTATTTTCTGCCACATTACTAATTACTGGCATCTGGAATTTAATAGTTCCAGTGGCCTTTCTGCTTTTCTTCTTGAATGACATCAGGTTAACAACACTGGCAGGGTTAATAAATTGGGTCAACTTAGAATCACACTCAGTTAGAATGCCTCATAGAAAATGGCAAATTGAGTTTTGGCTAAGGCTTCTGCTTTTCTCTTTCATCTAAGAGTTAGAGAAATTCTAAGTATTTAGAAGGACTGCTCTGATGTGTTTTATGATTCCATTTTTCCCTTGATATAATTTATACTCATGGATTAGAAGTACATTTTGAATGCTTTTTGATTTTTTTCATATATGTGAAGTGTAGTTGTATTAAGTATAAAAAAATTTACCCTGTCATTTCCTTTCATTAAATGTTGACAGCTTATGTGCCATGGTTACAGATTGCTTTGAATCTTAGAGCTCTGCAAACTGAAAGAAACTCTGTCCACCTTATCTACTTTTAAACATGGTATGCAGAGGTAGTAAGCCTGACCAAAAATTCTTGCATATTAAAGATTAATGTAGTCCAAAAATGGTTCTCTTTCATTCTTGGCATTACATGAAATAAGAGTTTATGTGTTTAATCAACTATACGTTTACAGCTTTAAAAGGTGGCTTCTCATGGTGCACATCTATAATTTCTGCCACTTGGGATGCTGAAGCAGGAGGACCACAAGTTTAAGGCCAACCTTGGCAATTTAGCAAGACATTGTCTCCAAATAAGGAAATATATAAAGGGATGGGGATGTAGCTCAATGGTAAAACACTCCTGCATTTAATCCCCAGTCTCTGCTGCCACGCCCCCCACCCCAGGTATCTTTTTTCAATCACAGAGGTAGAGCTCATCCTTGTGAATTTTATAGCCAGCTGCATCTTTGTTTTGTTGTAGCAAAGCTTGAACTTTTTCTTACTAGTTTGTAGTGTTGCTGCTTGCTTATGTGCATGTGTTTTAAAAACAGTTTTATTGAGATATAATTCACATATTATCTACCTATTTGAAATGTACATGACTTTTACTATGTTCACAGATAACTGGCAGCTATCATCATAAGCTGTTTTATTAACCCTAAAAGAAACCCCATAACCATGGCAGAAAACCCCATTTACCCCTTCCCCCAAACTCTAGACCTAAACAATGAATCTGCTTTTTGTTCCTATGGATTTTCCTTCTCTGAACGTTTAATATAAATGGAGTCACACAGTATGTGGGCTTTTGTGACCGATTTTTAAAACAGCATGTTTTTCAGGTTCATCCATGTTGTGATATGTATCAGTACTTCCTTTCTTGTCACTGAACAATATTCTGTTGTGTGAATTTGCCACATTTTATTTATCCATCTGCTTGGTGTTTATATTTATTTTGCTTTTCATTTCCTGTTTACTGCCTTGCTCTGGGTTAGGTAAGTTTAGGAATCCTTTTCCTGTTTTATGCCAGAGACTTGGATTTACAGGCATTTATCCCTTGCTCTTCGTATTGTGGACACAGGTTTCTCTTTAGTTGTGCACAGTAGAAATCTTCTCTTGGCCTTGTGAGCAAGGCAGGTCACCTAATATTGCTTTTTGTAATCTTCAAGGCTTGCCAGTCAACACCAGGATTCTTGGTATATTTGCTTCTGTTTTCTTAATTCAGCTTCAAACATCTGTGTAATTACTGTTTCAGGCCATGCTTGAATTAATCCAGTTTATTTCAGAGAACAAAGAACATGGCACATTATAGTTTTTGTAATAGTGTTAGTTTCATGGATTCCATATTAGGCATAATTTTGAAAAAAAGCAACACAGATGCTTAACCCTTTAAAATACCTTCAGTAGAAAAATAACTTGTTTAAAGGTGTGGTTTTCAGCTGTGAGCATATTTGCTTCCAAGAGGATATATTGGCCATATCTGAAGATATTTTGCATATTTAATTGGGACAGAGTGTATTGTGCTCCCAGAATCAACTTGTGTGAGGCCAGAAATGCTTCCAAACGTCGTATAATTTACAGCACAGTCTCCCACAACAAGAAAATTTCTGGTCCTAATTGTTAAATGTACCACAGTTGTGAAGCCTTTGTTTAGAGTGAGCAGTGAGTTTTCCTTAATTGAATAGAGGAGACATAATTATAGACCAAGTATAGGATTATAAGAATCTGCATGTTATTGTCAGAAGGTTTGTTTGCATTTAAAAGTATAGGAAGGAGCTGGGTGAGGTGGTGCACTCCTGTAATCCCAGCAACTCGTGAGGCTGGGGTGGAGGATTGCAGGTTCAGGGCCTGCCTGGGTAACCAGGAAGACCCTGTCTGAGGTGGGGGAGGGCTGGGGATGTAGATCAGTGGTAAAGCACTCCTGGGCTCAATCTTCAGGACCCCCCTCCCTGCCACAATATAGGAAAGTAATTGCTTATATGAATGGGTGTGTATTTTCTTGAAAGGCAGGACTTTTAATTTTTACTGGAAATCTGGAGCAACCTTATCTTTGGGGATTCTTTCTTCAAATAATAATATATTGTTCATTTAATTTAATTTGGTTGTTAATTGTAACCTAGAGTTTTGCTGTATTGGGTACTTTTCTACTCTCTCCAGTGTTTCCATGTTATTATTATGTCTTATGGAAAGAAGTGAGCTTTTGTAGTTGTCAGGATCCCCCGTCTTGGTTCTCAGTTTCTCCCAAGGCCTCTGGAGACTAGCAAGTGCCCCTTCTTGCTCTAAGCTATTTAGGGTGAGAGTGTTCACTCTGTGCCTCCTGCTCTGCTACCACAAAGGCTGCTTTCTGAATTGACTTGTGTCCCATCACAGTGGTTCAGGCTCCTTCCATAAGGCATGTGTTCTGAGAATAAATATATAAACAGGATTGATTGTGTTTGAATATTCACAAAACCTTAAATGTAGAGAATTCAAGAACCAAGAATGCAGAGGTTCTTGAAGTCATTTGCTTCTGTGGTTGGATTTGGTCAAGTGGAAGGACTTTAAGCATGGACAGACTACTCTCAGTATCACGTTAAGTTTCAGATAACACTTTATTTACACATGGGCCTGCAGGTCTGCTGACTCCACATTTCAGTGTCACTTTGCACCTTACTTACCTTGTTCCAGGCATGTTTTGATGTGTTTTGCACAGCAGGTTGCTGTTGAAAGAATGCCTTATTTCTTAAGCAGTGCATACAAGTGTTGAGTGACATTTCCTTTTCCAGAGCAAAAGTCATTACATTTTCTTTCCCAGGCATGTTGATATGAAAGAGATGAGGAAAAGAAAATTGATTTACCCTTGAAAGCAAGTTCCCCAGCTGTAGAATGCCTCCTTGGCTTTCTGTGGTGTACTGGCTGTAGCTGTCTCTGGTAGGCAAGACCCACAGGGTGAGCTGCTGCTTTTTGTCAGTGCAGAAGTGACAAGGTGGAAGCACTGGAGATGCGGCAGCTCCTTACTTAGACCTCAGAGATAGTGGATTGCAATGTTGTTTGCAGTGATACCAAGCCCTCTCTCCATCCCATGCTGGGGATTGAACCCAGGAACCTGCCACATCATGTTTGCTTAGCCTTGTGTTGGGTAACTTGGACTTATCCTTAAGAGGACGGGCTCTTGTATTTGGAGATGTAGCTCAGTGGTAGAACACTTTTCTAGCATGCATGAGGTCTTGGTTCGGGAGTCAGCAGTTTTAGTTCATAAACTAAGTGTAACACATTAGCTGTGTGATTTTGGTTAAACTGCTCAGCCTCTCTCTATGCTTTACTCTTGTGTTGGTAACGTACACATAATAGCAGTACCTACAGAATAGGGGTTATAGTTGGGGAAATAATATGGTCTGGTTTGGTTTGCATGTTTTTCCTGTTATTGTGTCTTTCACTCTCAGATGTGTTATTTTAGATGATAAATTATATTGTCACCCTTGTGGTGGAGATGAAGTGAGCTAATGTGCAGAGTGTTTAGTGTGTATTATGGGCCCAATGAGTGTCAGAGCTTTATGATTTTAGGCACTTCCATTATCCATTCTGTCTTCTCTACTAAACTTGCTCCCTACCCCACCCTTTCAGGATAGCTGTCTAAATGAGTGCTGAAGTTCCTCCCACCAAATGGCTTTCTCCCTTTCTTTGCTTCTCCTTGTCTTAGTCATGGTTTATGAACCGACTCAAGTACCACTTTAGTAATTAATGAAATATTTTCTTTCCCAAATTAAAGTCTCATCATAATGCCATTTTTATTGATTTAGCTAATGTGTGAGAGGGAGAAAAGGAAGATTCTTTGTCTTTGTGTGCTGTTAGGATGTGGAAGATTCCTTGTCTTTGTGTGCTGTTAGGGTGTGAAATACAGGAGAGGGCAAGATGGCCAAGGGCTTATTCCTCGTGAGCAGGGATACAGCAGGCCAAGTATGCAACAGAGACTCGGGGACTGTTCAGAGACCTGAGCAAGCATTGTGGGGGCTGGCTTAGCAGATAATGCAGGAGAGGAGTGTGAGATAAAGGTCTTGCAGAGCATTGGAAGGATTTGGGTAATTATCTAGGGGGAAAGTCACTAAAGTATTGGAGGTGGGGATTGACATAATGCCATTAGCCTTTTGATGAAAGTACCCTGAATTGTGGGATCTGTAGAACTGGATTTGAAGAGACTATCATTGGAGTGGCTCTGAGGAGGGCCTAGAGAGGGGGGCCTTAACTCATGACATTGGGGTCCTTGTCAAACCCAACAGAAAGGAATTTTAAGACATGCCAGACACAAACAGATTTGTTAGAAAAGCAAGGAGTGCACAAGCATAGGAGAATGTAGACAATTTTGAGGGTGAAGGGTGAGAAGTGCTTTTGGGGGACTCAAGCTCTTTTTTTGGGGGGGTTGTATTGGAGATTGAACCTATGGATGCTTTATCCCTGAACTGCATCCCCAGCCCTTTTTTAAAAATATATTTATTTTTTTTAGGTGTAGGTGGATACAACACAATGCCTTTATTTTTATGTTGTCCCTCCCATGCTAGGCGAATGCTCTGCCACTGAGCCGCAATCCCAGCCACCTCAGTCTTTTTTATTTTGAAACAGGATCTAGCTAAATTGCTCTAGCTGGCCTTGAATTTGTGATCCTCCTGCCTCAGCCTCCTAAATGGTTGGGATTGCAGGTGTATACTGCTGTACCTTACTCAAAGTTTTAAAAGGAAACTTTGTCAAGGGACAGGTATTGGAAGGTATGTGGGGATGACGTCAGTCTGGTGATCATAGATGATTTATGGTGATATGGCAGTTCTTAGGATGCTTAGGCTGATGTCTTTTCTGTTATCTAATAGATATGGTCTCCCATATTGCACACTTTATTTATCTATTTAATATTTGTTTTACTTTTAAGTGGACACAATAACCTTTATTTTATTTTTATGTGGTGCTGAGGATCAAATTCAGTGTCTCATGTGTGCTAGCCAAGTGCTCTACCGCTGAGCCACAACCCCAGCCCTATATTGTACCCTTTAAAAAAAATTTCATAAGCAGGCGAACTTCTAAGATTGTGAGTGAATATTTGTAAATTTCCCAGAAATTTGGGAGTTGACAGGCCCTGAGAAAACTGGACTGGGGAGGTGGTATTTAAAAAAAAAAGTTCTCAGCAGGTTTTCACATGCATCTGGAACACAAGAAGTTTGGCAAACCTATACGTTGTGGATCACCTGTGTTTTGGGTGGTATCTGAGGGCTGATGGATGCCCATGAGATTGACCAGGAAAAAGTAGAGGATGAGAGGAGGGCTCCAGACTATACCTGACAGAACTCCTAGATTGGCTTTCTCAGTACAGGAAGCAGAGGAGTGGTTAGACCCAGGACAGGACTATGCCAGGAAGACATTCCAGAAGAGGTGTGGTCAGCCCCCTTGCCAATGCTGAATGGTCATGAAAATGAGCAGGAGGGCTTTGAATTGGAATTTAGACAGGGAGAGATTTTTTTCTGTGGGAGTTGTTTTATAGAACATGATGTGATAGGTGTCCTTGTCTTTATGTCTTTATGGATTTGCAGTGGGTGGAGAAGTGACAGTTGGTAGCAGTGGTGGGATCTGTGGGGACTGTAGTATAGGCAGGATGGGGCTGAATGAGAGGCTGGGCTTTGGGTGGACCTGGAAGGCTTCCTGGATCTGGATAGCAGTTAGGCTAAAGGGAGTGTGGATTCTAGGCACCCAAGGAGTATCTGGAGGGATAAAGGTGACAACAGTAGGGGAAAGGTGAGGCTGGAGAGGTGACAGGGTGGTCAGGACTTGACCTGTAATCTTTGAAAAGGAATGGTGGGCTTTGAATTGTACGCCTTAATTGGTCGATTGTTTGGTATATGAATTATATCTCAATAAAGCTGTTACCCTTGCCCTCTCCAAAATAAAAAACAAAACAAAACAAAAGTGGCGGGGGCATTTGTTGGATGGCTGCTCTGGAGGACAGATTGGGATGAAGGCAGAAGGAAAGTTGTGCAATCACAGGAACTCCTTAAAAGCAGTTATGTGAATCTGGAGAGAGAATGATGACTTGAAATAGGCACGTGAGGATGGAGCACTGGGCAAGCATTTAAGATGATCAGGATGTGTTTGGTGGGCTGCAGAGCCGAGCAAGATGCCTGGTGTGTGGTTAGGCATTTGGAAAATGCAAAGATTTCTTGCTATGGGGAATGAGGAATAATTGATCAGATTTCACTCACTGTATTTTGTGTAGAAGCCAAGTGTCCTTCAGAGAAGCTGGCTTGATGAACTGAAATGATTAGAACTCAGGGACCAAAAGCTCAAGAGGGAGGGAGGGTCAAGCTTTTTTTGATAAGTGAATTTTAAACCTGATCTAAAAGAAGTTATTTTTGAATTTTTACTTCATTCATAGTTAATTCTACATGATTCATTTCTTAATCCTGTAATGGGAAAGATAACTTTCTTGCAGATAGAGATGTTTTGGCAACCTTTCTTTCTTGCATAGCACAGTGTGCTATTGACTGTTACCATCTGTGGCAGATCAGAAGTCATGGCTAAAGTAAGTATATATTACCAAGAGTTTGCATTTGTGAAGCAGTTTGCAATTTGTAAGTGCATGTACACATGGCATACTTAATTCTTAGCAGTAGCCTTATGAAGTTAACCAGGTGTTGTCTTATTTTACAGCAATGCAACTGTGACTCAAGATAGGTAGAGTGATTTACCTAAAGCACACAGCACATGGCAGTGTTTAGACCTTGGATTTTGCCTTCCCAGTCCATTGTTAAGCATTTCTATCATAGGGCCACATATTCTGGGACAGCTTCAGTGGTGACAGGAAGTGATTTCCTTAAATGAGGTTTGAATTGAGCATGCCTAAAAGTTTTGGTACTTCATCTTGGTTTTGAGAAGTATGTGAGGTGTTTCTTTCTTCATTTTGAAGAGGTAAAAAGATGTTTGTAGAAGTTGAACTAACCCAAAGTAAAGCTGCATCATTGACTGTTGAAGGCCTTGACCCTGGTTAGATTAAAACTAAATTAAGTCAGCTGGCTAAATTTTATCAGTTAAGATAAAATCACATAGTTTAGTTTGGTAATCAGGAAACTAGTAAAAGGAATGTCCTTTTTATTTCAGTGAACCCTGGAGTACTGCTTTTGGAAATGTATAATTTATGAATTTGTATTATGTATAGTCCTACTCAAACATGAAGAATAAATGTTTTTGTGAGTGCTCAAAATTTTATCAGAAATTTTATTTCACTCATTTCTTTGGTGATCCATCTCATTTAGTTAGTCTCATGGCTTTACAAATCAAATTAAAACTAAACCTTTGATACAGGTGTGTGGATCTCTTTTGTTTATGGCCTCTATTCACTCCCTGGAATATAAACTCTAGGAAATCAGAGATTTTCTTGTGTTTCTCTATTGTTTTCTAACACCAAGAGCAGTAAATAGCACATAGTAAGCATTCACTGGACATTTGTTCAATAAATGCATGACACTCATGAATCTGAGTTGTGTTCTAGATTATGGATTGCTTTCCTTTTATTGTTATTTAAAGTATGTTATACTGTGTTTCCTGCTTCACTAGGAGATGGATACATCTTCATATTTTTGGCTTTTCTTACTGAAGAAAAACATCATTTTATAGGGGAAAGAAGTAAGGCAGAGTGAGTGTGTTTCCCAAATATGTGTTTGTGAATTATCAGCATATGTTAACATGTAGGAAAGAGGGTGCCTGTGAAGGGTTGGATCCCCAGCAGCCCAGGGAGCAGACCAGATAGGATTCACATTGTAAGAGCTGCTGTAGAATCCTGCCTTGCTCATTGGTTGTGTGGCCTTGTGCAGGCGAGCTGTTTTGTAGTCTGTAAAGTGGAGATGACAGCTTCTGTCCAAGTCACATTACAGAGTTGTTGAAAGAATCAAATTAGTGATCTGCTACATAAACCTTAGGTTGCTATAATGATGGCTGTTTTTGTATTGCTACCCTGTAGATCATTATCATCAAGTAGAAGCCACAGCTGTCCTTGGTATCATCTGGTTCCTCTCTGGGTCTCTTTTTTTTTTCAAAGATAGCAATATTATGAATCACTGTATACTGAGGCTTGGAAAAAATGTGATTAATATGTTAAGTGCAGAGGAGAAAAAAATATATCTCTAATGAGCTATATTTTAGAGCCAGGTAAAAGAGGTAATTGGATTGACTTTGGCTTTGTATTACCCATGTTCTTAATTATCTGAAACTTGACTATATAAATGTATCTTTATTACACATTGTAAATTTATACATAAATAACATAATATAGTTAACTGGGTGTGGTGGTTGCAGGCCTGTGATCTCAGTGACTCAGGAGGCTGAGGTAGGACAATTGCAAGTTCAAGGACAGCCTCAGCAACTTTGTGAGACCCTGTCTGAAAATAAAAAGAGAACTGGGGTATACCTCAGTGGTAAATTACCCCAGTGGTAAATTAATTCAATTGCCAGTAACCCCCCAATAAGAAAAAGAATATATATTAAATATGAATTTATATGTCTATTGTATAAATATAGCCAACATTTACATAAACAGAAACAGTGATCTTATATTAACCCATATGCTGGATTTCATTTTGTGAGTGTCTTCTCCATTAATTGCGGTAATTTAGAAGAATGTAAAAACCACATTCTTCTTCCAAATTTGAATTTTTTAACTTTCTTGCTCACTTTTGGCAAAAAGAACTCTTTTCTTTGTGAATAGAAATTGATGTATACTTTCTATAATGAATAGTATTTAATGTTCAATTGGATTTATTATTTTTTCTTCTCTGAGTGCTAAAATAACATTTTAAAATAGAATTTTCTGGAATGGTTGTCTTGTTAATCCTAGGGAGAATGATCTTTTTTAAATATTTTTTTTTTTTTTTTTAAAGAGAGAGAGAGAATTTTTTTTTAAATATTTATTTTTTTAGTTTTCGGCAGACACAACATCTTTGTTTGTATGTGGTGCTGAGGATCGAACCTGGGTCTCGCGCATGCCAGGCAAGCGCGCTACCGCTTGAGCCACATCCCCAGCCCCCTTTTTTTTTAAACCTATGAGAAGTATTTCCATTCTGAACTACAACTTAGAGGAGCTTTCAGTTTACAATTCTCATCCTTTTTGGGCTCCTGGTAGACTTTGATAGGTTTAGAATGTCAAAGAGTAATATGGATGAATCAATCTGGTAGTTATTTTTCTTGTGTGATTGAGTTGTTCATGTTCTAAACTTAAGCCTGATGGAAAAAAATAATATGTCTCTTTGTGTATTTTAAATTGCTAATACCAGTGGCCTGCCTGTCTGTTTAGCAGATGCTTCATTTGGGCAATGGAATATGCCTAGGAAACTGAAGGCCTGTCTGAGAATAAGTCTCTGATGTGGAAAGAAGTGATCTGGTTTGTACTGCATGCTTTCGGTCTTTTGACCTGCTTATAGTTGGTCAGTGTGACTGCCCCTTCCTTGATACCATCCAAAGGTGCTGATTAACATTGTTTTATTCTGAATTTTTAAGGGTGTTTGACTTGCTTATGGGTAGGTCTTATCTGATATCAGATTTGATCCATGAATTTTGGAAAGTCTGATAATTTTTATGGTTTTGGCATGATCAAAGAGAATTTCTCTGCATCTAAGGCAAATGGATTTCTGTTGTTGTATAAGTAAACAGGATTGATCTTTTATTTGTTTGCATGTGGTGTTTCCTATCTGGCCTTCATGGCATGAGAAACAGATGGTTCTCAGATTGATCACTTGCCTCCTTTCTTTGCATTTGAGCATTGAGCACAAGAATCCCAAGCTCTTCTTAGTTCTGAACACGTGGCATCTAGATAGTGTTAATAAAGATTGTTGAAAAAATGAGATAGGCTATCAGGGAAGATGGTGGGAAATTATACAAGATAAATTATTGGTTTTTAGGAGTCTCAAACTGACTTGTAAACAAAAAGTGTTTTTTAACTTATAATACAACTTTTATAAGAATTATGTTGAGTTGGGACTTGGGGATTCTCTGTTCTCATTGCAGGCCCTTAAAAACTTCAGACTTCTCTTGTTAGGTTTAGTTCTAGAGGAATTTATTGGGGAAGCAATTAATAGTGGAAATTTGGAAGAATGTGAAAACCACATAATAGTCCCTAAAGCTGGAAGGTTATTTTTAGAAGCAGTTAGTTTTGTTAAGGCAGAAATAATAAATCTTTTGAGAAACCAATTTTCTGGGATATAACTGAGAAAATGTGTAAGACATAATAAAGGTAGTTGAAAGGCCCTTGTTTTGAAGCTGTCATTTTCATTTGAGCCAGATGTTGTGTTTATTCTTGTAAGGAGCTCTGGAAATTTGGAGTAGTAGGCTGAGTCTTCAGAAGATAGTGCACTATGTGACATCCTGGAATGTTCCCCACAGCTGTCCAAATTATTATTTTTTCAGGTGGAAATAATTTTTATTGCATGTTCTTTCCTTTTTTATATTGTGGGTTATGAAGTTCCTTTGGAAATTATTCCTGTTATATATTGACCACTGGGGTATACTTTACATTTTCCTTAAAAAGGAGAAAACAGTTGGTGTACAGAAATATAGTTTACTCATATGTGTACAGACAGTTTTTACTCTTGATGGTAGAAATCCCCTGACCACTTGCTAGTTGAGCCCAAAAGCTGTATGTTGAAACTGCATGTCACTTGTTCTAGTTCCTAACGATGGCCTGTGGGAAGAGTTAGATCTAAAGCATGACTGAGAGATCTGTTAAGCAAAACATTATTTAAAGAAGGAAATAAGAGGAAACATTAAAGTAAAACCAATTTCTCCCTCTTTCCCCCCCACTCTGGTAGCATTTTTGAAACGTCGGGGTTGTTGGAGTGGTTGGATTTTCCCTGGAATTGAGTGAGAAATTCAGAAGACTGAAGCCCAGGCTTACTGTCTACCTTTCACGGAGGCCTAGCCGTGAGAGGACAGAAGAAGGCACGTGGAGAATCATGACAGCAGACAAAGACAAAGACAAAGACAAGGACCGAGACCGAGACCGGGACCGAGAGAGAGAAAAAAGAGACAAAGCAAGAGAGAGTGAGAATTCAAGGCCACGCAGGAGCTGTACCTTGGAAGGAGGAGCCAAAAATTATGCTGAGAGTGATCACAGTGAAGATGAGGACAATGACAACAATAGTGCCACCACAGAGGAGTCCACAAAGAAGAACAAAAAGAAACCACCCAAAAAAAAATCTCGTTATGAAAGGACAGATACAGGAGAGATAACATCCTACATCACTGAGGACGATGTGGTCTACAGGCCAGGAGGTAAGGAGCCCTTGAGTTGCCAGGGTGCTTGTGGGAGAGGTTAACCACAGTGTGGAGAGAAGGTAAACCCTGCGTTATGGTGAGGAGGCCTTGAACTAGGCAAGCAGACAGTAGTTTGGGCTAGGGAAACTAAGGTAGTGAACGCGGGAGCCACTTTCTTGCTTGTGTCTTTATTGACTTGGCTTCCTGTCCTGGTTGTGCATTTATAAATTCTTCCTTTGTTTTCCTCATGCTGCTTGCTCTCTCATTTAATTCTATGCTTAGTATTTTTTGTCTATTTGGATCCATCCTTGCTTTTCATCTTCAACTACAAATTGGGCTGTGATGACCCTGCAGAATGAAAAACATACATGGCAAACTTGAGTAAACCTGAAGATGCTTGAAATCACAGTTTTACATGGGAACAACATTGACCAGAAGCTAGAAAGTTATTTTTATTTATTTATTTATTGTTATTTTTTTGGGTGGGGTGGGTACATGGGATTGTGAACTCGAGAGCACTCGACCACTGAGCCACATCCCCAGCCCTATTTTGTATTTTATTTAGAGACAGGGTCGCACTGAGTGTTGAGGCAGCCTTTGAACTCACGGTCCTCCTGCCTCAGCCTTTCAATCTAGTGGGATTACAGGCGCCTGCCACCGTGCCTGGCCTGGCCAAGGTTCATTGTTCCCCTTGACCTCCTTTTCCAAATAATTGAGCTTCAGGCTCACTAATAAGTGATAATACATGTAGTTTAACTAACCTGCATGGTTTTCTAGAAAATAAATTTTGACCCTTTTTGAAGGGTTTTGAGAGTTTTGAAGCTTATGGCTTTGCTCAAGGAGGCAGAACCCAGCTTTTAAATGAGATGCTTGGAAGTGAGTGTTTCAGAATGTGTTGGACACCAGTGAAGACATTTTTCATATAGGAGCCATAAAAACAGTGAAAGTCATTTTGTTTGAATTACTTACACTGCTGAGTAGTGACAACAGTTGCATAGATTTAATTAATAGGTCACTCAGTCTAATGTTTTTCAAAGACAGGGATTGAAGGACTTAACTGTGTTATGTCATTAACCTGCCACAGTCATTTTAATGGGTGCTGTAGCTGTCTGAACTTCACAAAAAGTTCCAAACTATATTTTGGTACTATTGGAATTAGTTTTGATTTTCAAAAGATAATCAGTATCAGAATTTACACAGACAAACCTGTATTCACAGCTACGATTTCTTGGTTGAAGATCAACAAAGAAGATATGTATGTGACATCGAATTTTCAAAGTTGGAGGTTTAGTGGTAGAATACGCTATCACTGGTACTCAGTGATAGAACACTTGCCTAGCATGCATGAGGACCTGAGATGGATCCCCAGCACTGCAAATAAACACAGAGAAACAAGAACAGAAACAAAGGTGAAGGTTTTAAAGAAGTTGGAGTTTTGCTATGGAGATTTAATCTCATGTAGGTTGTACTATCTGTATTTAGATATTGGACAGTAAGAATGCTTCCAACATTGTTCACTAAGGGCCTGTTTACTTCTAAATCCTGAGAAAGGAACAGAATGTGTTTAAACTCATTCAGATAATTATTACATTGTGATAAAAATAAGGGAAGTAATTGCCAGCCCCCACCCCCCACCCCCTGCCCTGAGGAGTGGGGATTTAACCCAGGGAAGCTGTTGCCACTGAGCATCATTTCGACCCTTTTTATTTTGAGACAGGCTCTTGCTAAGTTGCTTTGGACCTCAGTAAGTTACTGAGGCTGGCCTTTAACTTGCAGTACTGCCTTTGCCTCCTGAGTCTCTGGGATAACAGGCATGTGCCACCACACCCAGCTCCTTTTCTCTTGATATAACATGTTAACACGTTTAATATGTGGTCCTTCCTTGTCCAAATACCAGTTGCTGCATTTAGTGTCAATGCCAGCCTTTCTCACCTTGTATAAGATGGGATGTTCCTTTTTTTTTTTTTTTGGGGGGGGGGGTAGAGCTGAAGATTGAACCTAGGGCCTTGTGCGTGCAAGGTAAGCACTCTACCAACTGAGCTATATCCCCATTCCTGGGACATTAGTTTTGTGTAGTGTAGACCATTCACCAACATGTTAGTAGTCAGATATGTGCAGGAAATGCTCCCCAAACTGTCCCCTCATGAGTTGTATAATCAGTGACTCGAGAAGCCCTGCAGTTAAGGAAACATCTTAATATGAAAATCACCTGCTGTTTTCCCCATTTATGGGATCATGGCACCCTGTTTCTGTGGATTTCTCCCTAAGAGAAACTAGTTTTGAGAAAACGAGTTTGGGAAATGTTGTACATTCTTCTTGCACATGTTACACAATGACAGGAAGTCTTCCTTTCTTGACTTTTCCAAGAATATGTGGAAGTACATTGCTAAAGGAGCATTTGTCAAGCGGTTTACAATACTTTTATTCATTCTCTATCTATCTATTTATTTAGCTGAGGAGTGAATCCAGTGCCTCATACATGTGAGGAAAACGCTCTGCCACTGAGCCACAATCTCAGCCCTCAAATGGTTCTTTTTTGAAAATTAAAAAAACAGACAAACAAACAAACAAACAAAAAAACCTCACAACCCAAACAACTTTTAATTGGTTCTTTTTAGTTATATCAAATGATTTTTAATAAAGTGCTTTGGGAAGTAATGTGTACAGTCAGGCATCTCTCAATATACATGGGGGACTGGTTTCAGTCCCCTTTGGGTACCAAAGTCTGCAGATGCTCAGGCCCTATATAACATGGTGTATGTGCACGTAACCTATGCACATGCTCCTGATTATGCACTGCTCTAGATTACTTACATAATACATTGTAAATGCTATGTACACAGTTTGCTCTACTTTGTAGTTCAGGGACTAATGGAATTTCCTAATAGATACTGCTGTGGCATTCTATATCTTTCCTTCTAGCACTTAAAGCAGTAATAATTTTTGATTTATTTTCATTATTTTAGAATTAATATCTGCCTCCTTCCTCCAGAATGGCAAATCTGTTTTTGCTTATCATAGAATTTCAGGCATCTTTGACAGAAGTTTATACATAATGGGTATTGCATAATACTTGTGGAATACATAATTTCTAAAAACATTTTTTAAAAAACTTACTATTACTGATGTTAGCCCTGAAATCCTGTCTTGAATCATTTATTTCCCAGTGAATGATTTAACAGACTCACTAAAAAACACCACCACCGGGCTGGTGTTGTGATTTAGTGGTAGAGTGCTCTCCTAGCTCGTGTGAGGCCCTGGGTTCGATCCTCAGCACCACTTAAAAATAAATAAATAAAGGTATCGTGTCCAACTACAACTAAAAAGTAAATGTAAAACAAAACAAAAACAAACAAACAAAACAAAAAACAACAAAAACCAATACCACCACCACCAACAACAATATCAAAAAGCCCAAAACATTGTGTGGCTATGTACCACTCTTGTGATCTTACTTCTGGTCATTTTTCATCTGTAACTCTACTGTTCAGAAGACTGTCACAGTAATGGATTAATTTATTACTCAGCTGTGTGCAGCCAGATTTCCCTTCTGGGCTTCCTGAGCATGGGATATCGATTTCTGGTTTGCTGTAGGTGGGCATATTAATTTCTTTCTGCTACTTTCAGTAAATACTAGGGAGTTTCATTCATCTATTCCTGATCCAAGTAGAAGTGGTCAGAAAGTTAAATTCTTATTGGGGGGGCACTAAAAATTTTGGCATATGTGTGTTGTCTGTTATTTGGATAAGGAACCAAGTTCTTGCAGTACCAGTTAATTGTAATATAAGTGACTTTAAAAAAAAAAAAAAAAAAAGGAAGATGTTCTTTGAAACATGCATCCTGTTAAGCTGGTTCTCGCTTGCTTGTATTCTGTCATATCAGCTTATAATTTTGTGACTGCTGTTACTTTAGATATAGTCCTTGGATGACAGAAATCTGCAGTGCATACAAGAGAGGGAAAGGAAAAAAGTCAAAATTAAAGTTTTTTTTTTGGGGGGGGGCGGGGGTGGAGGGAGTACAGGTACTGGGGATTAAACCCAGGGGCACTTTACCACTGAACTATATGTTCCCCCAACTCAGCCCTTGTAATTTTTAAATCTTGAGACAGGGTCTCACTGTGTTGCTCAGACCGGCCTGGAATTCGTAATCCTAATTTAGCCTCCTGAGTAGTTGAGATTACAGATGTGTACCATGGCATCCAGCCCCAAATTTGAGTTTTTCAAGTTTTTATCATTTATATGCATCTACAGATATCAATTCTAAAATAATAGAAATAAATGGAAAATGATTACTGGTATAAGTGCTAGAAGGAAAGACATAGAATACCATGGCTGTAACTATTAGAAAATTCTGCCCTTTCATGAACAAAGTGTGAAATTTAATTTTTTATGAAGATAAGTTTTATATATAAGAAACAAAGAACTGAAGTTTGTGGTTATGGAACTTTAATTTGGTCTAGAACATTGCCTCCTTTTTTATCAACTTTAATTCACTGAAAATATTCATAGGTGTTATCACTGAGGCAATCACAGTTATTTTACTCTGTTTCAATTTTAATTACTAATATCTATAACAATCAAGTCACACATCTTGTTTCACACAATTATATATATGTAAGTTACAGAAAGGCTAAGATGGCCACAGGGTTTCAGGGTCATGCACAGACCCTTGAAACAAAGGCAAGGAGCAGGTACAACTGCAAAGAGTCACTGCAGGTGGTCACATAAGGGTTTTAGCCCACCAGTTCACATGGCAGAGTAGAGGGAGTGTCCTAAGGACAGGTGGTTTCACAGTGCCAGCTGCAAGTGTCAATTCAAAATGGTCCATTTGTCACAGGAGAAATCTCATTGAACTGAAGCCCAATACAGAGTTGGAGTTGCTGTGGCAATGGTCCTGGGCAAAGGTTCTGATAAGTGACCAGGTGACAGGGTCAGTGTGTTGCTATACCGATATCGTACGTGTCCTTCCTTTTATGTGTTTCAGAAGAGAGTTGCATCATTCAGTGGTCTGATGTGTTTGATGAGCTCAGAGTCAGATGTGGTTTCTCTGATATTGTGTTTGATATGCCCAGGCATCTGTGTGCTTCTGACTTAATTTATTAAGCTCACAGGGGGTAATTTTTTGTTAGCACTATTACTGTATCAGTTTATAATTTATGATTGTGCTGTGCATCTGGGTGTTGTTCAGTAAGTTCTATGTGTCCAATGTCTAGTGGTTGTCTATTGTCCAGTTATCACATCACTCTGCCTTCTCACTTGAATTCAAAATACAGTAGCTCATGTCAAACTACTATTCTCAACAACATGGGGTAACTCAGAGCAGGGCACGGCCTGCTCCTCGTAACACCTCACTAGAAGAACAGGCAAAGAGCCATTCATACAAAATACAAATAACCAATCAATGAAAGATATTTAATCTTTGTAATAAATCAAAATACAAATTGAAACACAGGAAGGTAGGTATCACAATAGCAGACCAACAAACAGAAGTTCTAGGATTGCAAAACAAATACCAGAATGTGAATGGCATTCTGCCCTTGGGGCCACAGTGTGGGCCCCAATACCAGCTCTACCAATTTCAGATTGGGAGATCTTGTGGCTAGGAATAACTCAATCATGAGCCCCTGATAGGAGGAAGGTTTCTAGTGCCACCTGAACTAGGTTGTCACAGATGCTCAGGTCCTTTTTCTTACCTCTTCCTACCCTTGCACAAGTGTAGGTTTTACCATAGATTTTAGGAATGGGTTCATGGGCCCTGTGGGGAATTCCAGCCCAAGGGCCACTTGAAGAGACCAGTCCATGTGCCTTTGAGGAAAATTAAATTGGCTGTGACTTCTGGAAAAACCAGGAATTTGAAAACAATAGGATCCAGGATTTCTGAAGGCAAACCCTGAGTTAACTGGCCAATGCAAGACTCTCAGAATTTAGCAGGTGTCTCTGTACTTCCTTTTTTCTCCTTAAGCAACACCCCCCCCCCCCCCCGCCCTTGCAGGCAACACAAACAAAAATTTGCTTACCAACAGCTTTGTTTCCAAACTGCTCTGAGGAGATAATAAACCAGGATTTTGCACTGGCTTCCCACTGGCTTTTGTGTTGCACTTGGGCACATTCCCCAGGATCAATGCTATTAAAGCAATTCCCATACCTCTTGGCTTTCTTTGGAGCTCCCCCCAGTACACCTGACTCTCCTGTTCACTTCCCTGGCATTGCCCCTTTTTATGTGCAAAATTTTCCGTTTTTAGGAAGTGGGACTTGAACTGGATAATGACCTGGAAAGTAGAAGTGATTATACATTGAATACTAAAGGGTTAATTTCTTTTGATTCATGTTGAATTTAAGCTGGGAAAAATCCAAATTAGGCAAAATGAGACCTGTGAGTCTAATTCGAATTAAAATGGAATATACATATTTTTAAAAATTATTAAAAGTAGACATCAAATTGATGAGTGGTTGCAAAAGAGTCTAATAGTATATGATTCCTTTTACATAGCGTTTAAGAACAGGCATGGCTAATCTTGGGTGTTTGACAGTCAGGAGAGGCTGGACTGTGGGCCAGATGTCTGAGTGTAGTGTGGGAAAGCAGGCTGTGGTGATGCTGTTCACATGGATTTGTTCACTGTGTGAACATTTACCATGCTTTGCACTTTCCTCTGTACGTGTTGTACTTCAGTGAAAAGTTTACTAGAAAAGAAAAGTTAAACATGGAACTTTTCTGAATGGATAATTTCCCTTTCAGTCTTTAAAGTTCCTATTTTAAGAGGGAAGGGAGTCCTGGCCTTTACCAAATGGTGCAACCTCACATTTAGCTACTGATTTTTTTTTTTTTTCCACTGATGCGCTATTCTGTGATTTAGAGGCTGCATTTAGTTTTAGTCTTCATTCTCTGAGGCATTGAAAGCTTGTCTTAAAGAAATCACTCAAACACTTCTTCCTCCAGATAAAGTTAAACAAAACCCTGGCATTTTGGTTTTCCAGGACTTACTAATATTTACAAGGAATTTAGGTGGATATGACATGCATATCTCCTTGAGACACTCTTATTTTGGGGTACAGTAAAAGTTTTGTGATGATTGGAACCTGAATTTTGCCATAAAGGAAACTGAATTCCTGCTTATAATTTGTTATTACTTGAGAGACCTAATGTCAACCTGGCAAAGCCTTCCTGTGAATTGCCAGCAGGAGAAAGCCCATGGTCTCAGTCCAGCGCACCAAACCTTCTGTGAGCTGTCATTCATTTCCACAGTCATCTGCAGGTCTTTTATTTGGGAGGTGGTGATAGTTTGACAGGGCTGCTATAACAAAACACTGGTGTGGGGAACAGGAATATGTTAGTTTGTAGTTCTGGAGCCTAGAGACTGGCAGGGTCATATTCCCTCTGAAGGAGCTGGGGAAGAAGCTGTTAGGGACCCTCACTTGGCTTATAGTTTGTGGTGGCATGATTTTAGTCTTCACTTAGCATTCTCCTTATATACATATCTCTTTTGTCTTTTCAAAATTTTTCCTGTGTATAAGGATACTAGCAGTATTGGATTAGGGTCTACTCTACTTCATTTAACTCATTACATCTGTAGCATAATTATGACTTTATTAAATGTGCAACTACTCTATTTTACCAATATTCCGAGATGCTTTCTGAGGTAATGGGGATCAGGATATTGTTATATGAATTCAATGTATAATAGGCAGGCAGACCTTTGTTGCTGGGTGGACTGAGGCTTGAGTTACCCAGGGCCAAGTGACTGCATTATCTCTTATTTATGTTCCCTTAGAAATTGTATTTATTTTTTAGTACATCATATTGTGCCAGTTTTTAATTTCTGTTGATATTTTATGTTCTTTCTGAACTCAGGGAAAATTCCCTTTTAATGTTATTAGGAATCACATCCTACATATGTAAATAAGAAAATGCTTTAGCATATAAAATGATTACTTTGTCTATGAGAGTTAGAAGAAACAAGAGAAACTGCTCTTCTGAAGTTATGCTAATTTAAAAAAGAGAAGTGATAGAAAATTTGAGACTAACTTTGTCTTTTTAAATTTTGTTAGGAAAGGATCAGTAAGTCTAGTGACCTATACTTTAGTTGCTTGCTGCTGCAGTAATTGGCTACAGATTGACATCCCTTGGGACTGGGTTAGAAAGGCAGAACCTCAACCTCAGGTTGCTGAATCGGAATCTGTGTTTTATTTGATAAATATATTTAAATACACTTTAAGGTTTGAGAGTTACTGATCTTAGCCAGTGCTTCCCATTATTTTTCAAGTTCATACACACACACACACACACACACAAATGAGTCCATAGCCTTGAGAGCTGAAAGAAGAGTATCCTAGCATGCTGTTACTTACACAGCTGGAATTTAAGGAAGATCAAGAAGCAAAACAAAATAAAGACTAAAAACATCCATTTGTATGTCTATCACTTTAACACTGAGCTACAACCCCAGCTTTTTAAAAATTTTTTATTTTGAGACAGGGTCTCACTAAGTTGCTGAGGTTGGTCTGAACTTTCGATCTTCCTCCTCACTGGGATTACTGGCATGTGTCATTCTACATAGCCAAAAACTTTTTTAAAGGGAAAAAGAAAATGTGATTTCCTGGCCTGAGAGTTTGATATGAAATGTATAATGCATTACAGTTCAACAGGAGGAGCAGAGGAATTAAATTTCAACTTAGTTAATTGGAAACGATTTGGATCTTCTACTAAAGTGACAAGTGTGTGGTGGCACATACCTGTAATCCCAGTGACTTGGGGAAGCTGAGGCAGGAGGATTGCAAATTCAAGGCCATCCTCAGAAATAGTGAGATCCTGTCTTAAAATGAATTTTAAAAAGTGATAGAGTATTTGTCCCCTGGGTTCAGTCCCTAGCACTGCAAATTAATTAATTGATTGATTAATTAATTGTTGTGCTTGTTTGCAAAGAGAACTGTGAGCTTATTGGGTCTAAGTAGAAAGTCATGAGGGAGTATCAACCATGGATAGTACTCATCACCATTTTTTCTAGTGCTGGACTTGCTTTTCACATATTGTTTCTAGTTGTTAAAATATCCCTGTAAGCCATAGGGTTTCTTTCCCTAATATATAGATGAAACAAAGGCTCAGAGGCCAGGGTTATATGGCTAGTGTGTAAAATGGCACAGACCTGTGAGAAATGGTTAAAACCAAGAGTGACTGTACATTTGCATAAATACAAAATACGTATATGAAAAAGGGGGATAGTGCTGGGCATGGTGGAACCTGCGTGTATTCCCATCCATTTGGCAGGAAGATCACAAGTTCAAGGTCAGCCTGAGCAATTTAGTGAGGCCATAAGCAATTTATCGAGACCCTTTCTCAAATATAAAAAGTGCTGTGGTTAGTGGGAACTACTGACTACTGTACCTGGATGCTCCTGTGGAATAGGTGCCCTTCAGTTTTTCCCTGCCCTTGCTGTCAGTCAACTGGATTGAACCCAGGACCTCACATGTAGTAGGTGAACACAGTCCCAGAAGAGTAATTTCAATTGGTTCAGCTTGAATTCCATGTCTGTATCACCCCAGTTTGTTTCCTATAAACCTGTACATGATGGAGCTCAGGTAGTTCCCCACAACAAAATTAGGGAACAGTTCAGTTTGCAAATGGACACATGGTCTCCGTTGCATTCGCTTGATCAGAACACTGCACTAAAGCCCAGTGTGAGAACTTGTTATCACATACAGATGTTTAGAAATAGTTTGTTTTGCTATGTGTGTGAGATAGGTAAATCGAGGACTGACATCGAGACGTGCAGTGCAGTTTGTGTTGATTCATATGTAGCTTTCTTGGTCAAGAGGAGTGTGGGTAGAGGAGGTAAAATTATGATATATAATAACATGGCATAAAGAAAAAAAAAGAAAAAACAAAATAACATGGCATAATGTGGGATTTTGTTTTATCAGGAAAGGAAGAAAGAATTTAAAATTTCAGTCTGACCATGGCACAGGCAAGAACCCTTTCATTTCTATTTAAAATTACATGAAAAATGAGCGCCTACTCCTTAGTTCCCTCCCTAGAGAGGTGCACTCTAAACTGCTGTGTTTACCTCCACAAAACCCCACTTTTTTTAAATATTTATTTTTTAGTTGTAGTTGGACACAATATCATCTTTATTTTATTTATTTTTTTATATGTGGTGCTGAGGATTGAACCCAGGACCTCGCATGTGGTAGGTGAACACTCTACTCTACACTCAACCCCAGCCCCCAAACCCCACTTTTTATCTGCATTGTTTTGGTGCCTTCAAGCCAGCATCTGTTAGTTTTATCATCCCTAGGCAGCCTTCAACCATTCTTGGGTACCTGCCCCAAAGGTAAGCGTATTTACTGATTTAAAACAAACAACCAACAACAACAATAATGGCCATTTGATTTCAGAGTTGCATAGCTTTTTAGTAGTCTGCCCTTCACCCTGTAGTTTATATAAACCTATTTATTTGCAGTACTGGGGGTTGAACCCAGGAGTGCACTACCATTCAGCTACATCCCCAGCTGGGATTACAGGCATGCACCATTGTGCTTGATGACATTTTGTGTTCCTTGACCAGCATCTCTTAGTCAGGGACTACTCACCCATAACTACCTCTGTCCCTGGTCACTACTACTAGGCCTTTCTACTTACATTAGATCAGTATTTTTAGATTTCACATATGAGTGAGATCATCATGCAGTATATGTCTTTCTGTGCCCAGTTTAGTTCACCGAGAAATATTCTCCAGGTTCATCATGGTATTGCAATGACAGGATTTCCTTCTGTTTAATAGATGAATAGTATAGTGTTATTTATACATACACACACACACACACAAACCACATTCATCTGTTGATGAACACTTAGGTTGATTCTATATCTTGGCTCTCGTGAATAATGGTGTAATAACATGGGACTGCGGATGGTCTCTTCAACATACTGATTTTATTGCCTTTGGATGTGTAGCCAGTAGTGGTGTTTACTAGGTCATATGGTTCTGTATTTATCTTTATAAACATAATATTTGTTTTTTAATTTAATTTTCACTTATTTTAAAATATATATTCTAAATTTTCTTGTTTATTGTTTCCTTTTAATAATTTGTTTTTTTTTTAATTTTTAAAAGTCTATTAATACAAACCTTCCCCAAAACTTAACTCTTGTTATAAATTAATTGAACCTGTAAATGAGTGAACCTAAAAAATTCTCTTAAGATATTTTAGTGCTGTGCCTAAACTTACCTAAGTTCCAACCTTGACCACAAATTTGAGTCAGTTACATACAGAGAGGCAGTACAGTATAACTGCTGTGCGTTTGTCTTTCATCAGTTAAACGGGTGAAAGAACTTTCAAGGGCTGTAATGGAGGTTTTCTACAAGCCAAATTATTTTAATTTATAAACAACAGAAACATCATATATATCCTGATTTCTTTTTTGTTTATTTTTGAATGGGCATCTTGCTTTGTTACCCAGACCCCCATTCAAAAATAATGGATTTGGTCTCCAAGTCCTGGGCTCAAGTTATTACAGAGGCCAGGTGTCCTGAAGAGTTCCCAAAGAGAAGGAGAACTTGACTTAGGACCAGTGGGTGCTTAGAATATGTGAAGGAAAAAAAAAAAAAAATCAGCACCAGCCAGAAGCATAGACAGAGGTTTATTTAGGAAAGTAGATGTACATTCAAGAGAAAATGTGGCCATCTGGTGAGTAAGAGATGCTGTTTTGGGGGTTTAGTATGGACAGCTATGTAGGAATGATATCAGTTTGGTGATCTCAAAACGGTTTCTATTGGGCTGGTCAGGTTCAGGATCCGTAGACTGACATGGTCTTTGTTATATGATCAGTGGATAGTGCTGGAAAGTCTCCTGATTTATAGGTTCTTCAAGATAACCGAACAATCTAATTATTGAGGGGTTTAGTGCACAGATAGGTCTACAGATTTCTCAAGGATTTAGGCCTGGAATGAAGAGATTAGGGAGTGATAGGCCTGGAAATATATGTGGAACTTCTGAATTAAAATCCTGTTATTTTGATTCTTTCCTCCAGTCTCCTTTCTGTTTTTTGTTTCTTCTATCTTACCTTGAATTGATCCTCCTGCCTTAGCCTCCCAAATTGCTGAGACTAGGATTACACCACTACACCAAGCCCGGTTCCTCCCTCCCTCCCTCCTCCCTCCCTCCCTCCTCCCTCCCTCCCTCCCCCCCCCCCGCCCCCCTCCCCCCCTCCCCCCCTCCCTCCCCCCTCCCTCCCTCCCTCCCTCCCTCCCTCCCTCCTCCCTCCCTCCCTTCCTCCCTCCCTCCCTCCCCCCCCTTCCCCCTCCCTCTCCTTCTTCCCTCCCCCTCCCCTCCTCTCCCCTCCCCCTCCCCCTCCCCCTCCCCTCCCCTCCTCTCCTCTCCCCTCCCCTCCTCTCCTCTCCTCTCCCTTCCTTTCTTTCTACAGGTCACTTCCTCCCATTATCTATCTCCCCCTCCCTCTCTCCCTCTTTTTCTCCCCAGGGGCATTTAACCTCTGGGCCACATCCCTTGCTCTTAGAGACAGGGACTCACTAAGTTGCCTAGGGCCTTGCTATGTTGCTGAGGCTGGCTTTGAAATTGCCATCCTCCTGCCTCAGCCTCCTGAGCTGCTGGGATTACAGGCATGCGCTACAGTGCCCAGCCCGATTTCTTTATAACCTGGAAATGTTTCTAAGATACTTTCAATTCTATTAAATCTTTTTTTTTTTAATATATATTTTTTTAGTTGTGGATGAACCTTTATTTATTTATTTTTATGTGGTGCTGAAAATCGAACCCAGTACCTCACACATACTAGGCAAGTGCTCTACCACTAAACCACAACCCCAGCCCCACTGTTAATCATGTGAAACTTAAAAAAAAAAAAAAATTACCCCCTGCTGCTAGGGGTTGAATTTAGGGCCTTATTAGGCAAGTACTATAACACTGAGCTATACTCCCAGCCCCCTTGTTTTTCCTGTAAGATACAAGGTCTTGCTGTGTTGTCCAGGCTAAGGATGAATGGTGATCTTCCTGCCTTAGCCTCCCCAGCAGCTGGGACTATAGGTATGTACCACTGTACCTGACTTCTTTTCTAAATCTTCACAGGGATAGAAAATGCATATCAATTTAAGGTAGCTAGTTACCATCCCAGTTGATTAGAATTACTTGATTTTTAATTTTATTTAATTTTTTGGTATTGGGCATTGAACTCTGGGGCACTCGACCACTGAACCTCATCCTCACCCCTATTTTGTACTTATTTATTTATTTATTTTAAGAAACCCGGGTCTCATTGAGTTGCTTAGCGCCTTGATTTTGCTGAGGCTGGCTTTAAACTCACCATCCTCCTGCCTCAGCCTCGCCCAATGAGTTACTTAATTTTTAATTCTTTTAGATTTAAAAGATATGTACCTCCTAAAGAAAGATGTTCACAGTTGCAGGGTCTTCATTATCAAAACTCCACATGACCTCTCACCTCACATTATCTGATTCTTTGACTCCAAAAGCCTGAAACTCTCTTAGGGGTCAATGCCCTGGTTTAAATTATTTATTTATTTTGTGATACTCATGGTTGATTCTAAAGACTTTTGAGCATGATGGAATCATAAGATGTTTGTTTCCTCTTAAAAAAAGAGATCTTTGAACCTGTCAGAATGGCCGGCATTCTTCCATTTTCTTAGAACTGTCTAATCCTTGTGGATATTTGTAATGATCTTCAGTGGATTGCTTGCTAGTTCTCAGTCTTGTCTCACTGGTGATGTCATAGGGTTCTTCTGGAAGAAGAATATGGCATTTCCAGGGTGAATATAGTTCCATTTGGAAAAAGTACTTTTATTGACAGTATTTTTTTTTAAAATGTGCAGTTCTGGAAATATTTGTCATCACTGATCTCATAAAATGTATTGAGTTTTCAGCCAAAATGACGAATGTGACAAGAACCTTGGAGACATGATATTGCAGGTACTCTGTTATCCTTGTGAAGGCATTAGCTAAAAGGTCTATTTTGTATGCTTCAGGCCAGTGTGCCTAATTTTAACATGAAGAGAGATTCTTTTTTCTTTTGGTAGATGGACACAGGCCTTTTATTTTATTTATTTTTATGTGGTGCTGAGGATCCAACTCAGGGCCTCACATGTGCTAGGCTCTTCCACTGAGCTACAATCCCAGCTTCTCCATGTAGAGAAGTTTATAAGCAATCTATTAACAGACGGTTTCTGAGCATGCATCTTTTACATCATTAGTCTTCTATGGTGTAGATTTTTACATTATCAATTGAGCTTGTTGTTTAGTGAGCATTGCCAGAATAGCACACGTTTCTGTTGGGGGCAGGTAGTCTCTTGTGCAGCTACTCAGCTCTTCCCTTATGGCAAGAAAACAAGAATAATGAATGGACATTACTTTGTGCCAATAAAATTTTATTTATAGACACCAAATTTGAATTGTATGTAATTTTCATTTGTCAGTAAATATTATTGTGTTGACTTCCTTCCTTCCTTCCTTCCTTCCATTCATCTTTTGTTGTCTTTTCTTTCTTTCTTTCCAAGAAATACAGAACCCTGTCTTCTATATAGTAAATTGTTTAAAAATATTTTTTACATGTTTGTGTTGATAAGCTCATTTAGGTATTAAGTTACAACCTGTTCTGTTTCCTCTCAAGCTCTACGAGGCATAGAATGGGTGCCTTATTCTTATGGCAGTTGGGATTTTCCCTGATTGATTCAGCATAAATTCTTCATAAGAAGCTGGCTAGAGAAGAAACCCGGGGAAACAATTGCCATTCCAAAAAATGCCTCTTTTAAATCCTGTATGTTTATTTTTGTATTTCTTACAATAGAGTATAAATATATATCCTCTACCTAGACTCTGAACAGAAACTAATGAAAGAAAGTGAATTATGTTGTAAGTATTACAACTGTGGCAAATCATGAGTGTATCTTCGGAGAAGGTACTGCCTCACAGTGATTCTTCTGTGGGTCTTCTGGCAGTTGTAAAAGCCATCTGACAACCTTTGGGAGCCTTCTCTGTTTAGCTTGGAACTTGTGATTAATACACAAGAATGGGGAGAGACCACAGAGGGAGTAGGCGGTTCTTTTGTTTGATTTTAGTATCCAGCTTAGAGATTCAGTCTAGTGGACTGTGACGAACAGAGTCCCAATCACAGTGGAACAAGATTTATGTTTACCTAGAGTCTAATTGGACTGAGATTTCCTACAGTTATGTTCAGATCCTCTGCCCTTTTGCTTAGTGAGCAATCGTTGAGCTCCTAAGCTCTGGGGGTTTAGCTTTTGCTGGCTCAATTAATTGTTAAATGTTCCCTTTATTATAATTATACATTGATGCCTTGCTTTGTAATAGCTGAGGAAATTGCTTAAAAAAGTTGTTTAATCTGTTATACACTATTAGTTTTGTTTAAAAAAAAAGGCTCGTTTTAGAAGAAAACAATTTTGATTTTGGTTTGAAGTGACATGGTGGTATTTGAGTTGGATAACATAATTTAAATTGAAATGCAAGAATTTGACTATTCTTGACAGAGGTTGGCTTGTGTTTGATATTGACCCATGTGTTTGACGTGTTTCCAGATATTGTCTTCTGTGTATTCCAGACAGCTCTAGCAGCTTAGAAAATTAGACTTTCTGGGCCGGGGCTGTGGCTCAGTGGTTGAGCACTTGCCTCACATGTGTGAGGCACTGGGTTCGTTCATAGGCACCACACACAAAAAATAAGTACATAAAATAAAGATACTGTATTCATCTACGACTAAGAAAATATTAAAAAAAAAAGAAAATTAGACTTTCCAAAATTTGTCTCTGAATTTAAAAATGGAGCAGTATATTAGTTTGTTCAATTATGTAACTGATGTGTGGCTAAGAGTGATTCTCTTAAAGAAATATTTCAGCCTAGCACCTTAGATGCTAATGCACGTGAATTTTGCTTTGGAGATATTAAAAAACTCTAAATACTAGACAAAATAAATACATGTGTTTTTATTTCTTTGGTTACCTATGTTTGTGTTAGTATGGATTTTGTAATGGGTATGTTAAATGTCAAAAAATAGATGGAAGAAGATATATTAACTTTTTGATTCTTGTAAGTGAATGTTTAAATGCCTAGAAATGAACACACTTCTAAAATTTACTTTACTGTCTATTAAATTCATATATAATAACTACTTACCAGTCTGTATGTATTGACTACTTATCAGTCTGTATGTATTGACTACCCAGCCTCTATTAATCTTTTTTCATTATTTCACTGTTAAAAATGTGCTCAAGAGACTGCAATAGTGCATTTTACATGTAAATGATATTCCACAATGCACTCATCCAGCCCCTACATTAAATTTTCCCCATATATCTGTAAGTTTCCCCAGTCAGCTGCCTTATCAAGGCCTTTTTCAGTAATGTCCAGTGTGATAGTGTACTGTATGTAATGTGTAAAGTGTACTGTAAAAGGCTAAGAAATAGTGGGTTGTTTTTTTTTTTAATCCCTTTGAAGTCTGCAGGCACTGTTCAGGCTTTCTTTGTGTGCTAGGCCCATGTCTGCGCTTGACAGATGGAGTGTTAGTGTCTCATTTCAGACTGATCAATAGGCATTGATAGTAATAAAAAAAAAAGGGAAAGTATTGATTATGGCTATTATGGGTAAATGGAGTGAGTTTATAATATAGATTTTAAATATTTAAGTATGCATTTCATTCTCAATTTTCAGATTAACGTTTTAATTTGTGCTCTGTTTGTAAAAGCTGTGCATAGCTCTTGGCTCTCAGGCAGGGTATCGTTGTTATTAGATGATATTTAGTTTTCAGACTTTACTTGACCTGGCATCCCTTTGTGTTGGTATTATAAAACATAGGCATCGTACAGTTGCCAGATCAGTTGTGAGAATGTTAATACTGTGTAAAATTGTAATTTTTCTTCTTTGGTGCAGGGAAGGGAATTGTCACAAAAAGGTCTTACTTGGTGTGTTGTATTTGTATATCATCTGTAATAGTTTAACTGAAAAATAGTGGTTTAATAATCAACTATTCCATAGAGTAAAAATGCACTTAAGGTTTTGAAGTTTGCATTTGAGAATTATTCTAGCAACACTTGAACTTGGATTATGATTTTTTCCTTAGGAGGTATTTTATGTCTCACCTTTCAAGAGAGACTATAGAGACCTGATTTCCTGTTTGTTCTTTGTATTAGCTGGAAATCATTTTAAGGAAGAAAAATTTTGGTGTTTTTCAGGACTACGAATTAGAATGATTTCTTTGAAGTCTGTAGCAACTATCCAAAAAACAGATACTGGTGATATGGAGTACAGTCTTTTTAAAAAATTGCTCTTGATGTTCAGGTCAGGTTTGGTACCAGGCTAGTTATTTGTAGAGATCATCAGTTTTGTCACATATTTAACTTTTGTTATCTCCCAGCAGTTGGGACTGTGAATGTTAAGGTGTCTGATACATGGACATATGGATTTCCAGTTCCTCTTTCAGTATTGTTTTGTAATTTGGTAATGATGAGAGGGTCTTCATTTTTATGTTCTCTCCCTTGAATTCATGTACTGCTCCCCCTGCCACCCTTAGAGGTACATTTATAATATTTGGGAATAGACCTTTTTTTTAAAAAATATGCCTCCTCCATTTCCTTCTTGTAGTTTTCCTTTTTAGTGAACAAGTAATGCATTTTTTTAAGAAAGAAAACTGAAAAATTTAGATAAGCGAAAGTAAAAGTTAAAAATCAGAGAAGCGAATCCCACTGTTCACATTCTGTTGTATGGCTATTTAGTGAACATACGTGGAGTTATGCTTTTTGCAGCTTTATAATGTGCTTCTTAGTGTGTCCTGACTTTATTGCCATGCCAATAATTATAAATTTGAATCATTATTGCAGCTTTACATACCATTAATGCTGGGAGTTCATAATCTGGAATATGTGACCAACCAAACAAACTATGAAAGAATGTAGGGAACTGTTTACTTGAATGGGGAAAAAATGTATTTTCATTAATTGATTAAATTTCAAGCGACATTCAGCATTTCATGTAATTATGAAGGCAGGCAGTAACAGTGATAATGGTGGTATCTGTGACACCAATATCAGTTGCACATCTGTCACATCATATAGAGGAAAAACACTTCAAAATAATGTTCATATGCTTCATTGTTTTGAAACTAGGGAGGTTATTAGGGAATAGTCTCTTATAAATTTTGTTATTTAATTAATCAATTAAGTACATATATTGCATATTTGTATTTCTTACGTGATAAGTATTTCAACATATTATTTCTGTGCATTTACAAACTTTTTTTTTTTTTTTAAAGAATGTCTTACTCTGTTGCCCGTGATGGCCTAGAACTTCTAGGCCCAGGCAATCCTTCTGTGAACTCCTGAGCAGCTGTGACTATAGTCACCTTTAACTTAGAAGTGTTGTAACGTCCAGAAAAGGTGGTTATCAGTAGTCCCTGTGTTTTTCTGGAAGGAGTATCCATGAGTTTTCTGTCAAGTACTAAAATCAGATCCATACAGAAGTGGAAAAATGGAGGGAGACAAGTGCCAATTAACCTGTGCCAGCCACTCTGCCAGCCAATTTGCAGGAAGAGAAACTACGGTCCCCTATTGCTACTTGAAAAATCTTGGTGTGGAATTGGGCTAGAACTTGGCTTAGCTGTAAAGTCTCTTTAGGGAGGAAGCTGTGAACTCGCTTTCATCTGCCTCTAGGGGTTGATTTTTAATTTATGCTGAAAGTAATGGATAAGGCTATTTCATCAAGCTATTCCAGTCATTTTAAGTTAGAAGCTGTTGGTACTGAGGATTGAACCCAGGGCACTTTACCAGTGAGCCACATCCCCAGTACTTTTTGAGGTAGAATCTTATTAAATTGCCCAGGCCAGCCTTGAACTTGCCATTGTCCTATCTCAGCTTCCCAAGTCATTGGGATTACAGATGTTGTACCATGTGTTGTTTTTTAAGAATACTTTCTAGGGCCACCTGTCCCTAGCTTTTTCTTTTTTGTGGTGGTGTGGGCTAGGTGGGTAGGTACTGGGCCTTGAACCCAGGAGTCCTTTACTGCTGAGCTAGACTCCCCAGCTCTTTTAATTTTTTACTTTGAGATAGGGCTTTACTAAGTTCTTGAGGCTGGCCTCAAACTTGCTATCCTCCTCTTTCAACCTCTGGAGTCACTGGGATGACAGACATGTGCCACTATGCTTGGCATGTTAGCTCTCCCTGTTTAAAAAAACCCAGCCGGGACTCAGTGACACACACTTGTATTTTCAGCTACTTGGGATGCTAAATCAGGAGGATGGAAAGTTTAAGGTCAGCCTGTAAAACTTAGTGAGGCCGCTGTCTTAAATTAAAATTTAAAATTAGCTCAGTGGTAGGGTGTTGCTGAGCACCCCAAGTACTATGGAGGCATGGAGTATTTTCTCCAAATTAGTGTTCTGGTTGTTATTCATGAATGTAGTTTAAATATTTTGCCCTATTTTTTAAAAAAGTAAGGATATCTGAGTACAGCATCCAAAAATGTAGAATTGTGGATCAAGAGATGTGGATTCTTGGCTTGGTTCTTTAGCTACAGTCAACCTTTTTGTTATCCCATTGGGTGGCTTCCTTCCTTGTCATCTCAGGCTCCATCAGGATCTTGCTCCACCTCCAGCCTGTATGTTTCCTTTCAGGCTTCCAAGAAGGGTAGGAAGAGCAGGGTTTCCTGAGATTCTGTTTCTAGAAGTTAAAGTAGTACAGATCTGCTTGCATTCCATGGGCAGCTGATGGATGATTAGGTGAAAGAGTTAATCACCTAAGAAGAAAAGTCACTCATAGCATTGTGTTGGCTGCTAAATAAAACACAGAAGGAAATTTCTTGTACAAGCAGATTCTTAGTCTCAGAATTCTTAGTAATTCAGTTCTGTATATATTAATATGTGCCATGTGCTTCATATGTCCAGATCCAATTTGTTATTTTTAGTCTACTTCATAATAAATTTCATTTTGTTTCAAGTTGACATTGTGACTAATTTGGAATGTGTAAGAGAAACATCCAATAGTAAAGCACAAAAGAAGAAAAAAATTTAAGCTTCAATTTTGATAACTTTAAGAAATCCATAGTATTAGAGCTACTGTCTGGGAATCTGACAATGAAACTTATATTTCTCTACACTTTGGTTATATTCAAGTTGTTCTACCTCTTATGCAAAGTTGAAAGTAAATGTTTGAATGGAAGGAACTATTAACTGAACATTAGTGTTATAAGAAAGGCATCCAAGATATGTGAATGCTTATAAAGCACAGAAAAATAATTGGTATGGGAAATTTTGATGCTTGAACTTGGAACAGTTGCTTTTACAAAATTGAAAACTGAAGACTGCAATTAACTGTCATTAATTTTGTTGAATAAAACTATGTTCCATTTACTGTACAATCAGGTCTAGGCTTGAATGAGTTTAAATAGATGAAATCTAAATTATACTGACAGTCCATTAAACAGTAGCAGAAAATCTGTATAGAAAATGGATTCAGTATGATACCAGTTTATAACAGAATCATTTGCCAAATAAGAATTATAGCCCAGGCATTGTGAATTCTCCTGTGTGTTTCCAGTGAGCACTGCAAATTGGTTTGGAGCATTTATTGCAAAGCCCAGGCTCCCAGTGTGTTGTTTTCTAAAACAGAGCAGGCCTTGTTGCTTAAAATCTGCCCTGCAGGATGTGACACCAGATCAGATAAGCAATTTGTTTGTTGTCAGCCATATGGGGAGAGAAGAATCTTCCCACCAGCCTACCTGTCACTGATGATTTTTTTCCTATGAACACTGGACATAGTGTTCTGCATTGTATTCCTAAATGTACATTATGTCAGCCATGTTCCACTTTTAATCTTAGAGTGAAAGATGTGTTAACATTTTCATTAGTGATCACCCTTTATTTAATAAGGCTTTTATAGCAGAATTTAAAAAAAAATTTCATATAAATGCTTTGCTTCCATAGGTAGGTGGCCATCATCACCTTTTAAAAATTTTTAATATTTATTTATTTGATGCCAGGGATTGAACCCATGGGTCCTTAACCACTGAGCCACATCCCCAGCCCTTTTTTATACTTTAATTAACAGACAGGGTCTCACAGAATTGCTTTGTTCCTTGCTAAGTTGCTGAGGCTGGCTTTGAACTTGTGATCCTCCTGCCTCAGCCTCCCTAGCCTCTGGGATTACAGGCGTGTGCCACTGAGCCCATCTTATTTGTATTTTTTACCCGGTGCTGGTGCTCAAATTCAGAGTTTTACTTATGCCAGGTAAGCTTTTTACCATTGAGCTTTGAGACCCCAGACCCATCACCAATTTTTAAAACACACTTTCCCCCTTAGACTGTCTGCATCTATTTTTGTTTGACATAAACACTATATAAACACAAGTTAAAATAGAGGTCCACATCACTCTACTGGGATTTAGCTGTTAAATTGGGTTAGAATCGTTTTCATAGTAGGGCTTTTATTTTTTAAATTTTTGCTGTGCTAGGTATCATATAGAACTTTAAATGTGCATTACATTAAAAAACCATTAAATATTTTTTTTTTTTGAAATGGGGGGTCTTACTATGCCCAGGCTAGCCTTACATTGAGACTTTTCCTGTCTTAACCTCCTGAGTAAGTGGGATTACAGACACATACCACCTCATCCAGCTATAACAGGGGCTTTTAAAGTAACATTTCCCTAATAAATTACGGAGAAGAGGGTGCTTTCAGTGTTCTTTGCTTGGGAAGTGCTGCAGATGTAAAATTATGGCTGATAATTGAGTGCATCAGTATAACAAGTTTTCTGATGCTGGAAGGGTGATCTTGCTGTGTCTTGTTTTATTGAATCTTAAGCCCATGTAACATGATTGACTTGGGAAGGATCATATTACAGCAGTTATACCAAAACATCCACTTCTTAAAGCCAGAGAGATAATGAGCTAGGGTCAGTTTTTAAGCTTTTGATGCATTGAAAGTTTTCCATGCTTCTAGAAGAGAAATGTGGAATTCGAACAAAATTCCATTTAGTTAGTTTATTATAACCCTATTTCCCACCCTTCCTCTCCAGCATTGTTGTTCTCATGGTTTAATTTTCCCTGTGAGCAGTAAAGACAGATAAATGTTGCCTAGAAGCACGTGATATTCTGTTTAGACAAAAGCCCAAGTAAGCTTTGTAGCCCTAATTAAGAATCATCAATGTTTCAGTGCATGTGACTGAATTTTCATGATATTGAAGAAGGAAGGGGCTGGTGACATATGTTTCCTGAAATTTTTTTTTTCCCAGTGAGTTTATCATCTTCAAGATGATACAGCCAGTTTTGGTGACAGCTGATAAGAGTCAAAACAAGATAAGGGGCAGTGCTGGGAAGGTGTTCCCTGCTGAGGTCCTGTTTTCATGCCTGTTTCCTTTTCCCTTTGAGCTCTCCACTGTTACCAGACACTTGGCTTCTTATTATTCGCAGAAAACTATAACTGAGCTTGCCTCTAGTCAAGTTATTGCTTAAATAAATATTAGAAAACAGCATTCTTTTCGTTCATAGTGCTGTTAATATAGCAGCATTTTGGGATCCCAGTCAGCATCTGTCTTCATTCATTCGTTCATTCATTCCTCATATGATTTTTGTGTTTACTATGTAGAAAAATGAAAAGTTACAATTTTCATATATATATATATATATGGAGGGGGAATAGGGGTGGTGAGATTTGAATTCCGAATTGTTTCTTAGAAAGTATTCTCTTTAGGGCTTTGGATATAGCTCAGTTGGTGGAGTGCTTGTCTTACATTAACAACACCCTGGGTTCAGTCCCCAGCACCACCACCAAAAAAAGTATTCTCTTTAAAACTGGGCATGGTGTGGTACAGTCCTGTAATCCCCAGCTATTTAGTAGGCTGATATAGGAGGATTGTAAGTTCAAGGCCAGGCTCTGCAATTTAGTTAGGCCCTAAGCAACTTAGCAAGACCCTGTGTTGCTTGGGATATAGCTCATTGATAAACGTGTCCCTGGGTTCAATCCCCAGTACCAAATTAAGAAAAAAAAAAAAGAAAGAAAAAAGAAAATAGTCTCCTTTAGATGGATCACTTCCCTAGCTCCCTTGCAGTATTGTACTAGGGATTGAACCTAGGGCACTATACCACTTAGCCACATCCCTAGCCATTTTTAATTTTAATTTTTAAAAAATATTTTTTAGTTGTCAGTGGATTTTTTTTTTTAACTTTATATGTGGTGCTAAGGATTGAACCCAGGGCCTCACACATGTTAGGCAAGCACTCTACCACTGAGCCACAACCCCAGCCCCTTTAATTTTAATTTTTATAAATTGCTGAGGCTATCCTTGAACTTGGTACCCTCCAACCTTGGCCTACAGAATCGCTAGGATTATAGGTGAGCCCCACTGTACCCTAATTTTTGTAGGAAGGTTGTGGGAAGAAAAATATGTCTCTACAGTAATTTCGTATTTTTATTTAAAAAGTAAATGAGAGAAATCAGGTCAAAACAATGCAGCCCCCTTTCCCTTCCTCGTATGGTATGTTGGCATGGCTTCAAAAATTTTAGTTCATACCATCTCTGATCTTATCTGTGATTTAGTACTATTTATGTCAAATAAACTCTTTAAGTTTTGTCACTTAATTTTGTAGTGAGGTTATCTGATTTTTTTTGAATATTTCAAAGCACTGGTAGAGATGATTTGACCAGATACTGTTTTTGCAGATTGTATATTGAGATCTCACGAGATCATCCTTTTGGATCACTTTGGGTTGCCATGGTAGTTTTTAAACAAAAAAAGATAGTTTTTTAATCTAGGTGCAAGGAAGGCATTGATAAGTCATTGTGATTATTCCAAATGCCAGGTTTGAGGATGGGCTCTTGTTCTTCCTGTTCTCCAGGCAACAGTCCTCCATGTGTAAGAGTGCAGAGAAGAGTTTAGCAAGCAGAGATCAGGGGCTGCCTTTGATAGGCCAGCAAGTTCCTTTCCTTCCTTCTCTTAACAGAATTTACCCCCTGGTATAATTTACAGGTAACCATTCCCTTGAATGTCACTTTGCAGTAAGAAATTATAGAATATAGCTTCTCTGGAAGATTTTTTTATGTACCAGCTAATAGCTTAGCTGCTTTATGTCTCACAATAAGAGGGGAAATAAGATAAAAAAAGATTCTTGATTATGAAAAAAAAATATAAAGCTTTTTCCTGTGTAAAATAATGACAAATTTGTACCTAGTCCTCACTATCTAAGCATCTGTTGTTTAATTCAGTCCTGTCTTACTTTACTCACACTAAAGCTAGAAATGGCTTCTTGGTGGGTATAGGGAATGGAAACATGAGTTTTCAGATTCTGTAAGATTGAGATCAGAATTGTATGCCCTTCACTGTCCACATTATAGTGAACAAATAACTGAACAAACAGGGAATGTGAATTGCTAATGTTATATAAAAAAGGGAGGTGTTATTTGTGAGATTGGTATGACCAGAAGGTGGTGGAATGAAGGATGAAAGACAGTTTGGCACAGATGGGACATGGGAGTTGATGTTTCTTTTGGAGAATGTAGCCCAGGGGAAGAGGGTGGCATTTATTTGCATGGGACTGAGTCATTGAAATCAGCACATTACTTTTTTTTTTCTTTTTCCTTTTTTTGTTTTTTTTTCTTTTCTTTTCTTTTTTTTTTTTTTAAATTTTAGGTGGACACAATATCTTTATTTTACACTTATGTGGTGCTGAGGATTGAACCCAGTGCCTTGTGTGTGCTAGGCGAGCACTCTACCACTGAGCCACAGCCCCAGCCCTTCTTTTCTTTTCTTTTCTTTTTTTTTTTTTGGTGGTGCTGGGGATTGAATCCAGGACCTTGTGCATGCAAGGCAAGCACTTTTCCAACTGAGCTGTATCCCAAATCCCAGCAAATTACTTTTGTCACTTGAACTTTAAAAGGTCAAATCATTAGTTTGTGACCTATTCATTATTCATGTTGAAACCAGTGAATAGTAGCTAGGCTAGGATGACTTTCTGTCATGAAATTGAAAAAGATAGCTTTCCATAGGAAGTGATTGGAAGAAGAGGACATTGTAGATTGTGGTTTGTGTTTAGGTTGAGTAAGAATTATATAACTGATACCTAGAGATTTGAAATGCTGGGAGTGGGTACAAGAGGGGCCAGAGGGGCACAGATATGAAGAACTTGGGTCATCCCGATGTCATGTAAGTTGGAGCTACAGTTTTTATCTAGGGAATTCTGTTTTTACTTGAATATTATATTAGGGGTGTGAAGACAAAGTTTACCCTGGTGGGAAGAGGCCTCTGGCTTGTTAAGAAGATGTTGACTGAATGTTGAAGCAGAGTTTCTTTTTCTTTTTCTTGAGCTTCTGGGACCCAGATTAAGATAGAAAGTTCAGTAACTCATTTCTGAGCTGATGTTGTGCATGGATTCAGGGATTAAGTCTGTTGAATTTGCTTCTGAGGAGAGAAATCAGTTGGGGAATTCGGGCCGACACAGTGATGCATACGCATCCCAGTGGCTCAGGAGTCCCAGGCAGGAGGATCAAGCCAGCCTCAGCAAAGGTGAGGCACTAAGCAACTCACTGAGTCCCTGTCTCTAAATAAATTACAAAATAGGGCTGGGGATGTGGCTCAGTGGTCCAGTGCCTCTGAGTTCAATCCCTGGTACCAAAAAACAAAACAAAAAAAACAATAGTTGACATTCAGTTTTTATTTCTTCTCCTTCCTTCTCTTCTTCTTCTTCCTCCTCCCTTTTTCCTTCTTCTTTCTCCTTCTTCCTCTGTCTTCCTTCTTACCCCCTCCTTCCTCCTCCTCCGCCGCCTCCTCCTTTCTTCTTCTTCTCTCTCCTCCACCACCACCACCACCACATCAACATCCTTCTCCATGTTCTCATCGCAAATCACCTTTGGATACAAAATCCTGAAGTCCTGCACATAGTTTCCTGGAAAGGTGTGTTCTATAGAGAGGGCTTTCTCGTGATCTCTCTGTGGAGTTTCTGGTGGACTGAACTCTCCACTGGACGAGGGATGGCTCCAAACAGCTGCTTCTTTCTCTTTCTTGGCTCCTAACATGTGTGAACAGTGAGGCAGTAGAGGAATTTGTCAATTGTCAAGAACATTCTGAAGGGTCAGAAGAAAAGATAAAACAAATGGCATTTTCATCATGGCATTATGAGCAGTCTCCCTAGGAGGTTTGATTGACTCTCATACCTTTCCTTCTCAGTAAATAATCTGTACATTTTCTTGTCCTAAGCTTTATGATGATTGTCAGTTGTAACGTGGAAGGATTTTACCTTTCTATAGGTATTGCTTTCCTTTTTTAAATCTTAAGATGCCATTTAAAAAAAAGAAGAAAAGAAAAAACCTTTTCTACTCTAACTGTTGATTTTGTTGGAGTTCAATATCTTTCTTGCTTCCCTTCTCATCTAAAGGTGGGGTTGTCTGTTGTTTGCTGGTTATCTCCACCCTCAGGATGGTGAAGGTTATTAGGGTGGGAGGGTTGGTCTTGGGGGCGGAGCTCCTGGAGGTGGGATATAGCACTTGCTGGTCCCTGTTGGGAGGCTACACCCCAAGGATCTCCTTTGGGGCTGCTCATGTGATATGGGTTCCTGGTCTTATCTCGTTATATTGCCTGTAGACCTCACAATTCCTGGTCTCTCATTTATTCTTTAAACTGTATCTCACTTACACCACCTTCCTTTCTGCTTCTCTATCATGAATCTCTCTCTCTGGAGGTTTTATGGGCTGCGCACCTGCAGCGGAGAGCTGTTTTGTATTGGGCAGTTCACGGCTGGGCTTTTCGAGCTATGGACTGGCCTGGTAGCCCGCAAACACTGTTCCAGGTTAGCGGTTACAAGGGAGAGGGGGGGAACTGGGGACTAGAGGTACCTTGATATTGCTTCTAGGCCCCAGCAGGTATCCCAGGCTGGGAGTTGCCCCAACTAAAGATGGTGTCAAAGGTGTCCCAAGATGGAGGTGGCTGTTTTCAGAGATGGGTTGTTGGGTGGGGTTGGGCCGGGTTGTGGCGTTGGGTGGCATTTTCAGAGTTGTAGCTCTGTGGCATGAAGTATTGTCACTGGCAGCTGTCTCCAGACCCTGTCCTGTGTCCCCAGGTGCAGGCTACCCCGAGTTGGGCAGTATGGCAGTGATTGCAGTGTTCCAAGATGGAGGCGACTGGGGGAGCCCCATGTTGGTAGATGGGGGTTCATACAGGAGTGGTGGCCTTGCATGTGTGCAGCGGCCATGTATCCTGCATCGGTGGGCAGCCAAGTCCCACACAGGTGTTGATGCCAGCGGTCCTGGGTGGGTGGGCGGCCGGGAGTTCTGAGCTGAGGTCTGGAGACCTGTGTTGGAGCAGCTTTCAGGATGGGGGGATCCTCTAATAATTTGCAGAGAAAGAGTATCCCCTCTACCAGAATCCTAGGTCACAGAGAGAGACAGAATGCAACCTCATTCTAGCCCACCATCTTGGATCCGGGTCTACTCTAGCTGTTGAGAGTAAATAATTACCCAACCATTGCCATATCAAATGCAGTTTAAGAAAGTGCTCTTTTTTCCCTGAAGAAAATGTAATTTGGTTTACTTTATTCCATCTCTGATTGGTGGCCATGGTTTTCTTTACAATTAGAAAATAAATTATGTTTAGGTTAATATTTAATAGTTATCCACAAGAGATTAAATTAGTTTTCTTTTTTGTGGTTTAAATGAAAAGATCATTGTATAGCACATTCAAGTGGTTTTCTTTGAATTTTTTTTTCTTTCCTCAAAATGTTTATTGAGAATAAAGTAGCACTTGGCAAAATCATTTTTGTGAATGTGAGAACATCTATCTGAATAAGTTATTTACAATTTTGACTTGCTGTGTAATCTTTTTAAAATTTTTTTTGTTATACATGGACACAGTATCTTTTATTTTCATGTGGTGTTGAGGATTGAACCCAGTGCCTCACATGTGTGAGGCAAGCGCCTCTGCCACTGAGCCACAACCCCAGCCCCTTTGCTGTGTAATCTTGAGCAATTAATTCCTTTTTTCTAAACTTCTTCATGTGGATATGGATAGTCCTATGGGATCCCCCTTTCCCTGAAAAAAATCAGATTCTTTAAATTATCAAGAAGGTTGTCAAAAAGAACCAAAGGGCAGTTTTCCTTTAGCTTGAATTTATATAATTTAATATTGCCTTTGAAAAGAAATTTTTACTATGAAAGGTATGCGCTTTGTCATTTATTTATGCAGTGCCTTTTATGGGCCCTGTCTTTTGTTCCCTTAAAGGTAAATGCCATTGTTTTAAATTTTCTTTTTCTTTTAAAGACTGTGTGTATATCGAGAGTCGGAGGCCAAACACACCGTATTTCATCTGTAGCATTCAAGACTTCAAACTGGTAAGCATGCTTTACTGTGCCTCCTCTGCTCTGAGCCTCTTGTGGCCAGCCCCACTGCTCTCTCACTTTGCCCTCACCCTTGACAGGAAGCAGTCAACAAGGCAGTTGCTAGTTTCATCTTTTCAGTTTTGCGACATGGTGTGATCATGTTTTTATATTGTAAACAATATGTCTGAAGTATTTATTCTTTTAGTAGCTGTTTTGACAATTTCAGAGATATTCTTGAGTTTCTGAAATAGTTTGCTTTTGCCATTATTAAGAGTCTGAGGTAAATTTAGGAATTAATAACTAGGAAAAAAAATACAAATGAGCCAGAGACAAGTTTCTTGTGAAGAACTATATATTTCTGTGACATTTTGGTGGGTCTGGAGTGTACCTCGAATCTGGTTTTGGGCTTTCCCAAATGTTTTAAGAAGGAAGTCTGCATCATGCATGGTCCAGCTATTGTCCTTTCTCAATGGGGACTTTCCCACTAAGAATGTTAGCTGGGCGCCTCTTTCCTATTATGAAGTCTCTTGGGTTTAGACTGGTGGTTTCCACAATTTTGTTTTTGGATCCCTGGATGTTGAAAGATTTTTGCACATGTCTGCAAATTAAGCATCCTCAATCTTGTGTATATAAATGCACTTCACGTGTCTATATATCTTATTTTTCAAGTATATTAATATGCTATTTTGATATTTCAAAATTTATGAGCAATATGCAGTTAAAAATCACTGTTACGTATTTTCTTCAAAAGCCTGATAAATGAAAATACTGTGGAAGTAGTATCATTTGGGAGTCTTTTGATATGTTTTGATCTTAGAATGGGATCCTTTTGCTTAAAGGTTGCGGACCACTGTCTGCACTGTTAGGTAGAGAAATATCCTGATTCTTTAGCTTTGTAGAGGATGTATATCAATTAGTACCTGTGAATACCCCATTTCCAAAACCCATTGAAATTTAACAGTATTTGTGTTCTGACACACATTTCATGTGATATTTCAGTCTAGAGAAAAGTAATGTAGTCTGAAAAGTTCTTTAACCCCTCATCTCCCTTGTTTCTTTTTATCATCTTCAGTGACCCAAACATCTGGTTTACTAACAAATATGTGTTATTTATTTTTCCTTATTAAAAAGTTATTACATAAATAACACATGCTGACTGATTTTGAAGAGAGTCAACTGTGCCATTTACTTCTAAGATTTATTGACTCTTTGCAGGCTGCTTACAACTTCCCTTGCTGTTTTGCAGAGGAGCATTGCTGTTTAAAATTGGAAATTAAATGCTTTATATTCAGTTTCATGCCGGGATGACTTTTTACCATTTTTGGAGGTCTTTGCTCTTTATTGTATATTTCCTTACAAAGTTTTTTTTTCTCAGATACTGCACTGACACTGAAATTTTGGGAGGTGGACTTGTTTCCAGAAGAGTTTTATTTTGGTGTAGTAGCTGCTGCTACTGTTCTCTTCTTGCTTATTATCTGTGTGTGTGATTTTTACTAAACCAAATGCTTGTGTACCATGGAAAGTACATGGCTGTGAAATAAAATTGTAAAGATTTTTTCTCTTACCTGTTAAGATTCTGAGCTCCTTTGTACAGTTTTTTGCACATTAGCAGGTGCCTTCATGTTTGAGCAGTGCCCCTTACAAAGGGCTGATTATTGTGTGATAGTTGCTGTTCTGGGCAGAGACTTCTGCTGAGATACAGTAATTGCTCAGGGTATTAACAGCAATAAAAGCTGAATCTTCTGTTGTCGCTGTTGGTATAATACAGCACATGTAAAGCTGTCTGCAAAAACAAGTGGAAAGTATGGTGTAGTGTGTTTAGACACCTTTTTTGGATGCATACACTGCTATTTTTTGTGTTTGAGATTCTGTATTAGTACATACTTGTGATTGTTGCATGAGAATAATAGAGATGGTGCAATATTGATCCTGGAAAAAAATGTAGTTATATTCACTTTATTATTTTTGTAGTTCTGCATACTTCTTATGAAAAGATAAATAAATAGATGAGAATTTCCCTCCCTTCACTTCACCCAAGCAATAAGGGGAAAAGATGAACAGAAGGAAATATGCTTTTGTTTTTTGCAAGATTTTAAAGATTGGAGTTGGTTTTGCCCATAGCAAATAACATGGCAACTGAAGCAATGAAAATGAAAGAAAAATCCAATAGCTTTGTAATGTTGTAATTAGATATTTTATCTTTTTAGCTATTATAAAGCAAAAATTTGGTTTGTAGGTTGTAACTGAGAGATGTGAGATATGTTTGTTTATACCAGAAATGAGAATTAATCATTTTACAGTTGTGGGTTTTTGAGATTAAGATGTTGAGTATAAGGGGATTGTAAAAAGAATTTGCTGATTGTTCTTTATGGTAGTGTTCCAATGGTAAGATTAGTCTAAGATAAACTTACAGTGTTTAATAGAATAAAAGCTAATGAGTTGAAGTGGGGATGAGGGGATACCTTCTACCAGTCATAACAGTAGGGTAATACTAAGTTATTGAACTGTGAGGGTCTTGGGTAACATTTCATCAACTAACCCTAACTAACCCTAAGGAGAACCTTTGGATTTTATGTGGGGATCTGGGTTGTCTTCTACACTCTTCTATTACATTCTCTTAGAATCTGGCTCTATAGTACAGAACAAAACTACTTTTCTGTCCTGGCTTATGACTTAGTGGCCCAGCCAGAGTATTTAAACAGTTTCCCCTTTCACTCTCCATAGTGTCTCAGTTTGGATGATAAGATGTGGGCCTTTTGTTTGGGGTAGGGCCCATGGCCCCTGCCTTATTCATATTTAAGCATCAGAATACAGGCATCTGGCACTGCCAGGCATATTTATAGTACTCATTTTCAGAGAGGGTGGAGGCTATGGTGGTACAGAGTAATTAAATTTCTAACTGTGCAGAGGTTTCTAAAGGTAGCATTTTCAAGGGAAGTGAATCATGTGTTCTATTAGGAAGCTTTCTTACTCTTAGAAATTATTCATTTGATTTGGCTTATTTCCAAACCAGGAGATCTGGTTCTGTTTGAATACATCAACCAAACTTATCTATGGAACAAGTCTTTAAAAGCAGGGGCTCAAGAGAGCAGATGGCAGTATGTGCTTAATTGGGAAGTAGGAAGAAAAAAGGATCAACAAGAAAGTAGGTTTCTGCACCTATCTCATAAATAATAAAACAGTTGGCAAAATCTTTAGTTCTTTAAAACAATAATCTGGAGTGGCAATCTGTGATCTTTGAGGCTTGACGTGAAAAGATGAATTGAACTTTTTTTGTTGTTGTTTTTTAAAGAGTTTAGATTTGGAAAACCAAGGCAGTTAGCAGGGTTGCAGGCTAAAAGGATGAATCAAGAATTGCCTGAGTGTTAGATGGCAAACTGGTAAGCTAGAGGACATCTGTGAAAGCAGAGGACCACCCAAGGAGGCTGACACTTCTGTCTTGGGTTCTTAGATCATCCTTTTGCTCCCTGTCTGTAAAGGACTCTTTACTTGGACTAGATTGAGTGGATCTCCATTAACTGCAACTGAAGGCTTGGTGTGACATCTTTAACCCTTTCTTCCGCTGCCCTCCTCTATGTTTCTGGGTTACCATGCCACTTAAATTGCTTGGAGAGTTTTGTTCGTGAAAGAGTCAGGATCATCAAGGAGTATTCTATCCCAGAATGCAATTAGGAGTGTTTTGGGTCATCATCAGTGCCTCTGACTGGCATTTATTGAAAACCTGCTTTGTGGTTTTTGTTGAGTGACCATAAAGGGCAGTTAAGAAGTTTAAAATATTGGTCCTTCTCCCAGTGATTGAATTATAATCGGACAGACAGTTTGTGGTATTATTGATGTTAAGTTTTTCTTTTTTTTAAGAGACTACTCAACAGGATTGGTGGAGGAAAAAATCATTTATTCACTTTTTGTTCTAAAAGAAAGATTTCTTTCTTTTACTAAAAACTACAATTCTATTTTTATAAAAATTCAAGTCTTAAGTATAATAGAGATCTAGTTTGCTATCTAGGAGTAATAGAGATCTAGTTTGCTATCTAGCATGGAGTCTGAGAATGATTCCGTATAATAACAAGGAGTTCCTTGTAATAGTTCCTGCCTAATTCTTTATTCATAGATCAGTAATCAAAGCTCTTTCTTTAATATTCTGCATGGGGTTTTATGTGGATTCTTGAGTTGCCATCACTGTTACACTAGAAGGAAGTATGTTTTTGGTTTCCTAGTGGGTTTTTCAGCTGTTACTTAGGCCAAATGAGTTTTCAGGAAAAATATGTAATTATTTGAATACCATTTAAGATTCAATTGATTCATTTTATTAAAACTGGAGAAATCATCCCTCAGATTGAACTTGGTTTAAATAGTACTTAGAGTGAAGAAAGGTCATTGAGGATGTTATAAAGTGGACTGTGAGTTGCGTGGGTGCATTGTTAACAGTGATGCATGGAGGAGTGTGCTGTTGCACTGTCCATCCCAAAAGAGAGTACATTTTCATTGCTGGTTGTGAGTATGGAATAGCTAAGAATATATATCACTCACTAGTCACCTTGGAGGAGACACATCTCCATTTCTGCCATGAACGTGGAAGCCAGGTTATTCATGGTTTAATACCATATCCCTGTCTATGTTTCATTGCCATATATGAGCAGCCGGAGTGGGGAACATGAACATTTCTCCATGATCTCTGGTCTTTACTCACAACTCTACTCCAAAGTTGATTGTTACCTGTCAGTTCTTATTCATGTGTTTCCTGATAGTACAGCTGAAGAGAGGCTGCAGAGAAATTATCTTCAGCTTAGGTACTGCTTATGGAAACTGCTCTCCCTTCACCAAATTTAGCTGCTCAGAAGTGGATTAAAAGCAACAAGAAGCTGTTTTACTTCTTTTAAAATGAAAATTTAGTAATTAAGGAACATAGGAGATGTCATGTAGAGGCTTCATTAACAAGCACTCTTTGGGTGCACATTCACATGTATACATAATGATTTATTAGACACGTGTATTACCTATTACAGTTGTTTAATTGCAGTTTTGTTATTGTGACTGTGGAGCACAGATTGTACGGTATATATATGCATATTATGAAATGGGCATTCATTTTAATAATAAGTAAATCTTGTATCGGAGTGTTTTTTCAGTGGTGGGAGAGAAGATCCCCATTAGTACGAATATAACTAATTCAGAATTAATCAGGGATACGTAACTCTGGGACTGATGGACTCAACATTGGGCTGTCTGGGTTCCTATGCTCCGTCCTGTGAGTTGCTATCTTTCATGATCTTGGGCAAGACACTTAACCAACTTAACTTTACTTTATTTACATATGAAGTTGGGGTAAAAAGACTTACCTCACCAGGTAGGTAGGCTGTTTACAAATCATGTAGCACAGGGCCTTCCCTGAAGGATAACAGTAATCATGATGTTGATATTTAGTTGGTACTCTTTGTCTGTTCTGTTCAGTGATCAATATTGTGTGCTTAGCACTTTGACTTGACTATAACATCCATCCTAAATACTAAACATTGACTGAGTAACATTTCAGTGGAAAAAAAATTCCCTGGATAAGTTTTGAAAAACTTCAGTAGTAGTAGTTTGAAAAAATTCAGGCATTAGTGCTGTGTCTGTTGAGCATCTCTGTGGCCAACAAGAGTTTCTGGTAAAACGTAAATGCTCAGTAAATATTAGTTGAATGAAAGAGTTTTGGGGGGAAAGACTAATCCCAAGAAATTTGATCATTTACCTTTAGTTAGCCTGTAGTAGTATTTAATGTATTTAAATGATGAACCTATTCCTTTAAAAATATTTCTCTAATTTTTAAAAAGTAGTTTCTTATTTCCCTCAGGGAAATGTTATGCCATAACATATTTTAGGAGTCATTATATTCTGTTTTAAGTTTTCAATGTGACTGGCTTTTAGCAAAATTAAATGAGGCTTAGTCTTTGTGTGAACATACCAGAAAAGGCCACCTGCTGTGAGAAGTGCCTCAGGGTGGAGAAACAGCTTCTGAGGGTCAGTGGTGGTTTGGATTGTGTTTCTGACATCCCTGGGGTAGGCCTGAAGTCCATGTTTCTTTCTGTAGTTCCTCCCCTTTACCCTCTTGCTTTATGCCTTATAAAAAGTTCAGTACCACTCAGTTACAGCTTTGTGGTATGTGTGTTGTGTTGGATGATGAAGCAACAGTTTTCACATTTGTTACTGTTTCTATTTTGAGGGGTGTGGACCTGCCTGTCATTTAAAAACAAATAATGAATGGACAGTAGGATGCTTCTTTCAAAGAAGTTGGTCCTTTCGGTTTGGTTGCTCTCATCTGTCAGAAGTGAGTGCATTCATGTGGTTGTACTCTAGACTGCGATTTCTTTTTTTCCTTCATTTGTTTTTTTAAGTTGTTGCATACTAATTGTACATACTTATAGGGTACAGTATGCCATGGTTTCTAAGGTAAGAAATGGTGTCCATTACTGAACTGGTGCCAGAATTTTAGAGGCCATACTTTTATTTTTCTTTGTTTGAAATAAAGGTCATCCTTGCTTATATTAGCCTTGTTAAAAAAAAAAAATAGAAGGGGATATTAGGTTTACACCAGACTATTAAGTGCAAGGACTAAACATTCTTTGTATTTGTAAATTTGAAGTTTATAGTTTCATTTAATCTTTTAAGAGGCACAAGTTGAAATGAAAGTTCTTAGCTCTGAGTTGGATGGATGTATAGTTAAGGTAAGGTTGTTGGATATCCGAACCTCATACCCTCTCAATTACCGGAGCAGTGCTGATAGAGTCTTTGACTAAAACATCCTTTTTGCATTTCATAGATATCAATTTAGAAATAGATAGCGAGATGTTCACTTTTTTTCTTTTAATTTTTTTAAAGAGAGAGAGAGAGAGAGAGAGAGAATTTTAATATTTATTTTTTAGTTTTGGGTGGACACAACATCTTTGTTTGTATGTGGTGCTGAGGATCAAACTCAGGCGGCACGCATGCCAGGCGAGCGTGCTACCGCTTGAGCCACATCCCCAGCCCCGAGATATTCACTTAACTGGAAGTTAAAATGAAGTTTTGGGAGTAAATAATCTCAGACCATTCTGTTTTTTTTTTTTAAAGCTCCGTTTTTCTCTGTTTCTCAGCAGTTGGTTTTACTCTTGGCTGCAGGGCAGGATGGGCCCCTGGAATCTAAATTTTAATGGTACACAAAAACTGTGAATTTGGGTAATTAATTTTCTCCTGATTCATTTAGATTTTAGGGTTCCAAGAAGTCGTTTAATTTTTTTAAATTATATATATTTCTATAAAATGTTTATCTGAAAATGTTATTTACTTATTATATGTATGTGAAACTTTATGCAGAAAACTAGATATTCTAATTTTTGTTTTTCAATGCACTTAAGAAAGTTGGGACAGTCTGGTCTTTTGCAGATATCTGCTGTGCAAGAAGATTGATGAAGTCTTGTTCAAACTTGACTCCTTAGAACTGGAAATTTGTAATTTGTGTATGTATATATGGGTGTTTGTGTTAAGAACCAACTCAGAATAGTACCAGAAAAAAACAGGAAAAGTGCTTGAGAGAAAATTAGGAAACTGAGATACTGTCAGTGTTTTCTGATTCATAAGAATAATGATTTGCTTTGAAAAGGCTTTGATTTTAAGGCCTAAAATGTTTTAATCATTTCTTGAACTTTTACATATTTAAAATAATGCCGAAGTGTTTAGAAATGCTTCACTGTGTGTTAAAATTTTAAAACTTTTAATTTGAATGTTTTATTTGAATTTAAATTCTGATTCATTGAATTCCTAGTCAGGACATTAAAGAGGAATTCATCTTTGTTTTGATGCTTATGGTGAAAAATATTAAATATATTGTACATTTAAATGCACACTTGAGTTTTTACTTGAATTTGAATTATAGCAGGGGGAGGAGGGAAGTGTATGATGGAGGAGGCTATTTCTGATGACACAAGACAGTCATTGATATTGTCATAGAGGCTCTGGTGATCAGAGACCAACTGCAGAGGTTTACTATGAGGAACTGAAGATACACTGTACATGGTGATCTGTAAAGAAAGAAAGGAAAAGAGCATGATCATGATAAAGACATTCCTAATAGCTTATTTTCTTGATTTGTCTTGGGGGTGTTAAGAGACATAAAAATAGTAGTTAGTGGATTTTATGAAAATCTTGGTTCGCAGAAGTATTTTAGACAATGATGGTTTCTCAAAAAGGATCACATGTAACAGGGAACCTTATTGATGATTTAATATTTTAAAAAGTTGACTTTCTGTTACTTAACCATCTTTAAGAACAGAGGTTCTTATATCTATAAGGATTTGGCTTACAGATTTCTAAAGTTTATAAACCACCACATGAAACTGGATTAGTTGGTTAAAAAAAAAATGTTAATATGCTTTCTAGAATATTTGAAAGGGAACATATTCAAACTATTATTGTGACATCTTTCCTGATACTCAGAAGGACTATACTAGCTTTCAGAAGTGCTTTCTAATCTTTTTTTTCTTCCTAGTTTTAAACGTTTTCAATGTTTAGAGAGAGAGAGAGAGAGAGAGAGAGGGAGGGAGGGAGGGAGGGAGGGAGGGGTGGTACATGTTTAACTGGCTTTGCCCCCAGAAGAAATAACTGTCTTGAGCTTTGTGCTCTGTGCCTGTTCATTAGCCTCACCTTGTGGGCATTTTGAGAAAATTAAATCTCACTTTGAATGTCCTCATCTTTCCTCTGTTTTTAAGCCAATGTCTATTTATCTTACCTTCATCTTTACAAAATTAAAGTAGTACTTCAAGAAAATGACAGGATCTCTGTTTGGCTGCTGTAATGCCTAGACTGTTTATTAAATATATGGGCTTCAGCATGTTGCATTAGAAATTCTTCTGAAAGCTGGGTTGGTCTACATGTGGTTTAGTTTCACTGTTGTATTTACATAATAGCACTGAATATTTTGTTTTTATTATAAGCAAAGCATGCCATTATTACTGTGCTATTGCACTGTATCACATCTTTACTTGGTTATTTTGAGGGGCACACACCATACTTTTTATGAAAGGACCTAGTTGAAATCTGGAGCCAGAAGTTTGTTCACACAGAAATAAGGAAACAGCTTTGATTAATGCAGAATGCTAACTCTAGTGACAGAACAAAGTCTCTGAGATTTCAGAGGCCATCTGCTAAAGGATTTTTGCAGATACCTGCTTGTGTGCTGAGTGCCCCCAATAACCAGGGCATGAGGGGGCATTGGGCACGTTAACTTAAAACTCTTTTCTTTTTTAGGTCCACAACTCCCAGGCCTGTTGCAGATCTCCAACTCCTGCTTTGTGTGACCCCCCAGCATGCTCTCTGCCGGTGGCATCACAGCCACCACAGCATCTTTCTGAAGCCGGGAGAGGGCCTGTAGGGGTAAGGAGAATCCCGTTTTTAAAAGCTATCAGTATTTTATATCCCATAGGGTATAAAATAGGAATATTACCTCCCTCCCCAGAGCCCCTTTAAAAATGTGCTGTATCATATGTGTTTTTAAAGGAGTAACAAGTACATGCACAGCGGAAGCAAAATACGGGACTTGCCTTACCCCTCTAGGACAGTTCCAGAAGTTAGTGGGGTTTGGTGGAAGGGTATTTTGGCACCAGCAGAGAGCATGCTGGGCTGCTGCAAGGAGCAGGAGCTGGCAATCAGCAGCGAGTATGGATGTTGGCAACTGAAATGGGGGAAAAGGGGGTAAGTTTGAGTGCAAGTGTGGAATGTGCATTTTTCCGGACTCATGGCTCACGGATATAAATCGATTGTTCTTCTCTCAGAGGATGTTTTGTAAAAAGGCTGTTCAGAAGCAGTAAGGCTTTATGGTAATGCTAGATATAGGATAAAGCTCTACCTCTCCCAGCTGCTTATTCTGATAATTGCTGTCTTGATGATTACACAGGAGGTGTAAGATGCAGCAAGATGCAGTGACTCACGTGATCCACCCCTAGAGCACAGGGATCTCCTGATGGAGATCATAAAGGCTCTTCCTGTGTAGTTCAGCAACCCCTCCTTTTTTTGTCTTCTTTACCCTTCTTACTTTTCTGAACAAGAGGTTTTTATTCTTAAACTGGGTACCTAAGACTGCTGTTAATCATTAAAGAAGTATAATCCAAGTGTAGAACTTAAATTTGTACTGAATTAGAAAATTATAGCCTTCGGTGCTCTTCTCCTCACCTCAGCATACTCAGAGTACAAGGTGCTGTCGATACATGATGAGTTGTTCAGCTGCAGTGTACAATATTAGCATCTTGGCACTAAGAAAGGATAGTTTTCCAGATGGGCTATAGCACTTGTGGAGGAGTTCTGTGAAGGTAGGTTGGACTGAGAAGCTGGGTATGTTTTTTGACACTTCAGTAAGGTGTAGACAGGCAGAATGGAAGGCTTCCAGGTGCACCTGCCTTCCTATGTGTATAAACAATGCATGCTGTGTGCCTGGTGAGTCTGAGTAAGAAGATGATCTACAGAATGTCACTGAAGAGCGCAGGTTAGTAGGTCTTGGGAGGTAGAGGTGGGAATATAAAATGGGGCTGGTTCACAGAGGATCTTACAGATTAAACAAATTGAGATTTTTATGCGATAGGCAATAGAGAACTTTTGTAGCTATTTTGTAGACCACTGCCTCAGAATATTCCCTGGACACCAGTATGCAGACATTAGGATAGATGTCCCTGTGTTAAGATGGAGACAACCAAGACAGTAGAGATGGGGAGTAATACCTGTATCACTATGACAGCAAACATAGTTACCATAATTCCTCAAGCACTGGACCCAGAAGAGGGTTCACATTATGGAACACTTGACTTCTTGAAATAATAATCATTTACAGTGGAAGATAGAACCCAACATAGGGGTAAACATCTGATTATGATCCCTGGAGCCGTATATTGACATTCTAAGGGGCAAATTAGTCCAGTCTTGACTGCTTACTTTTAAAACTTTAGCCTTTACTAACTTTGGAATATGTGTATCTAAAGAATGGGTTTATTTTTCAGGTTGATGCTTTAGAGACAGACTCTTGCTAAGTTGCTTTGGGCCTCACTAAGTGCTAAGGCTGTTTTGAACTTGTGATCCTCCAGCCTCAGCCTCCTGAGCTGCTGGGACTAGAGGTGTGCTCCATTGCCCTCAGCACTGAAAGGCTTTTAAATTTTGCCCATAACACTCATTTTTAATGAGTTTTCTATATTAGCATTAGCGATGACCAGCATTTAGTTTTGTAGTACTGGCAATTGAACCTAGGGCCTCCCATGTGCTAGGCAAATGCTTTACCACGGAGTTACACCCCCATTCGTTTTATTAGCATTTTTATTTTGAGACAGTGTCTTGCTAAAGCTGCCCTTTGACTTGTGATCCTCCTGCTTCAGCCTCCTGAGTAGCTGGGATTATGGTTGTGCACCACTGTGCCTGCTGGTGTTTATTTTTAGTATTCATGTCCACGGAGGATTTAAATTCGCGATTGGTGGAACTCTCAGATTTCATCCTATATGGGTTATAGAAGATTCTGTATAAGATGATAAATCTTTTAGTCAAGATGATGCTGCGTAAAGCAACTGTATTGATTATTTCTTAATGATGCTTTGTGCTGCCAAAGTCATTTGTGCTGGATCTGAATTGGATCCAGTTGGCAGAGCTCCCTCACTCTTATGTGTGGAACTCTCATAAATTCTGCAGGCACACAGATCTAACATGGTGTAATGAGAGAGCTGCTGGGAGAAAAAAAAATTGATTACAGGGTTGCAGACAATATCATTAACGCTTCTTGCCACGAGATACCAGTTGTCTTCCCTAATAGACTATTTTTGTTAATTTAGTTTTTATAGGGTACCATTGATTGTTTCATAATTTAACTTTCTTTGCATATTCAGGTATATGTGATCTATACCTGAATTTCTACACTAAGGGTAGCATAAACTCATCAGATTTAATTTTATAAGTGTTTAACTTTTGCGGAGGGTGGGGTCAGGTGGGGACCAGTACTGGGGATTGAACCCAGGGCCACTCTGCCACTGATCTATATCCCCAGCCCTTTATATTTTTAAACAGGGCCTAAGTTGTTAAGGCTGGCCTTGAGCTTGTGATTCTCCTGCCTGAGCCTCCTGAGAAACTGGGATTACAGACGTGTGCCACAGTATGTGGCTTTGGTTTATTTTTGTATCAGTTCTGGAGAGGCAACCTTTTTACTTGTTACTGAGAATTTGCTAGCTTGGATGTTTATCTAACAAAAAGTACTGTGCTCACTGGTTGGAGGTGGCAGTGGGGGAGGGAGGAAGGAAGACAAAGACAACATGGCCGGATCCTCCCTGGATTGGTTAGAGGTGACCACCCCCCACCTGCTAATTTGAATAGAAACTACTTGGCAGTATGGCAGAGGGTTGAGCTAAAGAAGGAAAGATGCTGCCATTTCAAGGGGACTTAAAATGTCCATTTCTTTCTGTTGTCATGGATGTGTTCCTGCAGGCCATGTGGGCGGTGCCTTTCCGCTTCCTCACTAGGGGATGGAGGGCTAGTGCATAAGACCTCTTCAGTATGGCTAATTAAAGGCAGTACTCTAATAGTGGGTTGAACTGCTTTGTTTTTAGTAATTTAAAAAAAACAAAAAAAACAAACTCCTATAGTTTTGGGTGCATTTTCCTCTGGGGAACGTTTTTCCTTTTCTTGACAGATTCCTGTGTAACACATACATAAACAGAATTTCTAACCCTGAATTTTCTCATTTGTAAAATGGATATAATTCTATGTACCTCAGAGGGTTGTTGCAAAAATTAAATGAAATAATTTATTTTTTAATTTGTTTTCTTTTTATGTGGTGTGAGGATCGAACTCAGTGCCTCTTTATGCATGCTAGACAAGTGCTCTGCCACAAAGCTACAGCCCCAGCCCATGAAATAATTTATAAAATTTTTGAGCACATTGCAGTCTATATGTCCCCTTAATGTTGGGGATGTGTTCTAAGAAATGCATCATTAGGCAATTTTGTCATTGTGAAAATATCATAGAATATAAATACCCAGCTCTAGGTTATATGGACTTCAGACCTGTACAGTATATTACTGTATTGAATGCTGTAGGCAACTGTACCATTATAGTAAATGTTTGTGTATCTAAACATAGAAAAGGTGTAGTAGAAATACTCGATGATAAGAATTATCTTGTTGTATTGTAATCTTACAGGACTGTCACCATATATGTGGTCCAATGTTTGGTACATAGCTGTACTTAGCTTACAACAAACATGTATTAATTATTATCTGTTTTTACATTACATAATATTTGTGATTTATACAAATTCTGGTTTTAAATTAAATTAATAGTTTTCTAGACATCCTTAATTGATGTCCATATAGACTTCTGATTTCTGAGTTTGAGAGCGTCTGTGAACTTATTGAAATTGTTTGCAAAGTCTTAAGTGTATATTCATTTTTCTGGAAAGAGGATCTGGAATTTGAGAGGTAAAATATATGTATATGCATATATGTATTTTAAAATACTTTTAGCTGTACATGGATACAATACCTTTATTTATTTATTTATATGTTTTATGTGGTGCCAAGGATCAAACCCAGTGTCTCATACATGCTTAGGCAAGCACTCTACCACTGAACTACAGCCCTATCCTTATATTTATTTTCTCATGAGTACTAATCACTATATTCCTAAAATAGGGTAGAGCTAGGGTTGTGGCTCAGGGGTACAGCGCTTGCCTCACATGTGTGAAACACTGGGTTCTATTCTCAGCACTGCGTATAAATAAATGAATAAAATAAGTCCATCAACAACTAAAAATGTTTTTTTAAAAAAACAAAACAACAAACTAATAGAACCGCTGTGGAAAGACTCTGTTGTGGGTCATTTAGAACTTCAGATCAGCTAGCTGTTTTCTCAGGAAGTAAACAGACTGAGAGTTTGTTTACTTTGTGCCCAGGCATTCTGTTGTCTTTTGATATTACTGCTTTTCATATTGGGAGTTGGTACCACGTAATAATTAAAAATGAATGAAAACTTATTATAAAACACTGTCTTAAAAATGAAGCTGACTGGACTGGAGATGTGGCTCAAGCCGTAATGTGCTCGCCCTGGCATGCGCGGGGAGCTGGGTTCGATCCTCAGCACCACATAAAATAAAGATGTTGTGTCCACCGAAAACTGAAAAATAAATATTAAAAAAATTATCTCTCTCCCTCCCTCCCTCCCTCCCTCCCCTCTCAAAAAAAAAAAAAAAAAAAAAAAGTAAAGCTGAATGTGTTTGTTACTTACTCATTGCTTAGAAAGAACTCTAATCTGCCTGTTCAGCTGTGCAGGAGTTTCAGAGGCTATATGACTCTCTCATTATTTACTGTGGCTTCCCCAGTTGACAGCAAGTATGGCAAAATAACCTTGGGAAAAATCATAAGTCACGCTGTATTTTATATCTCGGTATAGTGAAAAGTGTTGATATGACTGAATTTTCGGAAGAATTGCTAATATCAAAGCTGCAATTAGTCCAACAAACCCAAATGAAAGATTATTACTAGCTATTGAATTTTAATGTAGCAAATTGAAAAAAATTCTCAGATACCCAGATGACCTATATGGCAAAAGCCCACTTACGGTGGCATTAGAGAGCACACATCAGTTGTTTTCACCAGAACAGTTGGTTGTCATAACCTGCTGTCTCATAAAAGCTAATTGTCAGCCAATTTCTCTGAAGGCTGCCGTTGGTATTGATATCCTTTTTACCCAAAGGGGGGCATTAAGTCACATTTTCAGAAAATGGATTTCAACAATCCTACTCTTTTATTAACTGCCGTAAGTACAGTGTTTTTTTTTTTTTTTTTTTTTTTTTTTTACTGTGGGTCAGTGGTGCCATCCAGGTTTCATTGAGCCGTCTTTTCTTTAAGGGCAGTGCATTGCCTTTTATCACTCCTGGGCATTCTCAGGCCTTTCAACCCTGCCTTTTGGGGGTTTTTCCTACTGCTGGACTGGAAAAGTATCTAAACAGCTATCTGTTTATTCCAGGCTTTGCAGGTTCTCCAAAATTGCTTTTCCTGACATAATTGCCAAAGACATTTATCCCCACAGAAGTCAGACTGCTTTTGTTGTTGTTGTTGTTTTTGGTACCAGCGATTTAACCCAGAGACACTTAACCACTGAGCCACTTCCCCAGCCCTTTTTATTGTTTATTTTGAGACAGGGTCTTGCTAAGTTGCTCAGGGCCTCGCTCAATTTTTTGAGGCTGACTTTGAACTCATGATCCTCCTGCCTCAGCCTCCAGAATTGCTGGGATTGGAGATAGGGCCACTGTGCCTGGCTTATCTTGAAATTTTTAACGTGACACATAATGTAGATTTGAAAGCAGGTAGAATTCTTGAATCTTGAAAATAGAAATTTATGTCAAAATGTATCTGGATTACGTAGGGTTAGTAAAAGCCCTTTGTAAAGACATTTCATAATATCCATGTTTCCTGTACTGAGAGCACAGGAAGGTTTTTCAGGGCTGTGATTATATCAGGTTTTGTAGGCCAAAGAATATTGGCCTCACTTTTCCATGAGTAAGAAAGATGTTTTGGCATAGCCTACCTCTTCTTTTGCCAGCAGACATTGCTGAATTATTTTAAATTTCTGATTCCAACCATATTATGTTATAATTGGTTTAGAAATAGTTGACAATCAGTTTAATCTGTATAATGTTAAAGTTACTTCTTGCTGCTAGTGATATAGATCAGTTTACTTGATCATTTTATTTTAGTGTTTCATTTAAAATAAGTTGAATGAATTGATTTACCCTGTTTTTAAAAGGAGTATCAGTAGATTTTACTCATTGAAATTTTTTAGAGACAGTGTTAAAAGGAAGTCTGGAAAATGGTAGATGTGGTTTCCTGAGACAATTTCACATTGATTCATTAAGATGACAGAAAGTGTCAGGTGTCTGGATGGCATGTACTGTTCTTGAGATTTTTTTTTTTTTTTAAATTAAAACAAAAACAAAAAACCCCCCTCAAGTTCTGAGTTTCACAGAATTTCTTTACTGAGGCTTGAATCCAAGGGCACATAACCATTGACCCACATCCTCAGCCCTTTTAAATATTTTATTTAGAGACAGGGTCTTGTTGAGTTGCTTAGGGCCTCACTAAGTTGCTGAGGCTGGTTTTGAACTTACAATCCTCCTGCCTCAGCCTCTCGAGCCTCTGGGAGTACAGCTGTGCACCACTGCACTTGTCTTGAGTTTCACAGAATTTCTGGAGACATTATTAGAACTCTGCCATAACAGTTTAGCATAGAAATATGTGTTTTATGTAGTAAAAGAAAAGTTAAGAAATGTGTGATCAGTTGTTCGTACTTCAGTATGCTTTCTCCACATAAGTAGGTTTTCTGGCAAATTCATAAATGATAATTTGAGTTTTTAATGAATCAAAATACTGAAAGACTGCTTTCTGTATCCCCCATTGTAAGCACTTCTAGACTTTTCTTTCCCTTGGACCCCCTCCCTCCTCCCTTTCCTTTTCCTTTGCTTTCGCACTTGCCATCCTGTGGCCTGGGACCTCCTCTGTAGCAACCTCCCACCCTCCTCCTAAAGGCCTGCCTGCAGTCCTTGTGCTACTTAGTGCTTTACATTTCCTGTCCTACTTTCACTTCTTCTCAGCCTGTTTTCTGTTCTTATTTTTTATTTCTAATTTTTAAAATTTAAAATAGTTTTGATCTTACTGAGTAATTGAAGGAACCGTATGAAGGCCTGTCTGTGTACCCTCCCTAAGGTCAGGGAGGTGGCTGGAAGCCATATATTTTACTGTTGAAATAATGGTGTTGGTTTGAATTGTGTTGGCAGTATTCATTGGCTGTGTGATCAGAGGCTTAATCTCTCTGAGTCTCAGTTCACCTGTAAAACCAGGATAGGGATTCAGTTGTTCTGGAGTCAGGCCCAGGGATCCACCCATGTTCTTGCCTAACCTTTCCCAAGAGATTCTGATGGGCAGTGACTTTACGAAATGGAGGTCTGCTCTTTCCCTGGGAACCCTTGTGAAAACACTTGTAGTCTTGTCCTTTTTTGTGGGATGTGGAACTACTGGTACAGTTCTAGGATTTCTTATGCTTCTCAAATCTGAGAATATCATGGACTCAAGAAAGAAATTATTTTGTGGCATTCCTGTATTACTTCCTTCCCCAGTTAGGTATAATGGGTGTACTTATAGCCCCAGAATAGCTGTAAAAGGCAGTTTACTAATTAATTTAAAAACCAAATTGCAAAATCATTAAAATCCTTCCGGACATGGGGGTACATGCCTGTGATTCCCAGTAACTTGGAAGGATAGGGCAGGAGGATTTCAAGTTTAAAGACAGCCTTAGCAGTTTAGTGAGGCCCTAAGCAACTTAATGTTTCAAAATAAATAAGTATGGCTAGTGATTTGGCTCAGTATTTAAGTGACCCTGAGTTCAATCCTTGGTACCAAAAAAACATAAAGCCCCCCAAAATGATAAAAAGCATTAACATCCTAAGTACCAACAGTTATTCAGTAGGATGGATGGTGATGTTTTTCTGAAATAAAATAGCCACGCATGGCAAAAATTTGTTCTTGATTGCTTCCATCCCAAGTTCTTGGGAGTTGGTGCAGGCTGTGGCATGTGTAGATCACTTGTTTTCTTATGATAACTCAGTTTTTCTTTGATTTCTCTTATTTGTTATTGTTGCTGAGAAACCTGTCAGTGTAGGAAGTGGCTTTGCCTTTATCTGGCAACGCCATGTAGGGTTCATCTTATTTACTTACTAGCCTTTGATAGTTACAGTAGTATTTATTTAACTGTATATAAGCTTATTTAAAGTCAAAATCTTGGGCTGGGGATGTGGCTCAAGTGGTAGCGCACTCGCCTGGCATGCGTGCGGCCCAGGTTCGATCCTCAGCACCACATACAAACAAAGATGTTGTGTCCGCTAAAAACTAAAAAATAAATGTTAAAAAAAAAAAAGTCAAAATCTTGAACTGTGTTAATGAAGTTATAAAATATCTAATCCAACAAATGAATGTTAAGATACACACTTAAATTAAGAGAAGAGACTGTGCTTTATGTTTTTGTATGCAGTTCCAAAAATGGTTTCTGGCTCTGATAGGTTGGATTAACAGTTTGTTTCATTTATAAGACACCCGCCCCCCGCCACCAAAAACAAAACCACATTAATAAAAACATGATTTAAAAAAGACAAGTGAATTTTTAAAAAATTAAATACCATTGTCAGAGACTAACTATCAACACAAAGTGTAACATTTAACAGGAGAAATCTTGGCCAGTACTAGCTAGAGTTAGATGCTGTTTTTAGTTTATTTTTTAAAAGATAGTGACTGTTGAGTATCTCTCCACTGCCTTCCACCTCCATAAAAAGGAAGTGAGTGTGGAACCAACAGTGTTCCTGGCTGTAGTGTCAGTACATTGCTTCAGTTTAATGTTTTTCCTGAATTGTTAAAGAGTTCCTGTGGATTTGTGTAGCTCATAAAGCATAAACCATGTATACTTTCTGTTTAACATATGAAACTTCTGTTATTTTGCTTTCTATTTTTTATGTTTTTATGTTTGCCTATGGTGCTGGGTTTGGGGCTTTTTAATTTTCATTAGAGACAAGTTTACTGAGTTCTTTCATAGGAGAAAGGCACGTGCCACACAGACAGCTGCCCTTGGTTGCACCCTCTAGAATGTGATGCTTTTCTTTGATGCCTGATCAGAATGGAGTGTATAATGGACTGTGCTGTGTGCCCTGTAGCAGGGTAGAGTTTGGGTGGAAATGTGAAGGACCTAAAGAGGCAACTGGAAATGCCTCTGGTGCCCCATTGTAGAAGATGTTTGTGTAGGGACCTTGAAGACACTGGGGCTTAGGATCTAAAGGATCCTAGGAGGATGTTTGGGAATAGCCTCTCAAAGCAGAATGGGACCAGTTACAACAAGGTGAAAGTACTAGAGTTTTAGGGTAATGTGACTGGAGTGCAGAACATTCTGGGAGGGATGACAACAGTTTGATTTTTGAGTTTAATCAGAAAGCACACTAAGTTTGTTTCCAGTCTTAAGTCCTTGTCACTGTCATTGTCATCATCATCTCCTACTCCTCCTTCTGCTCACCCCCCTAAATATTTTTAGTTGTATATGGACACAATACCTTTGTCTTATTTATTCATTCATTCATTCATTCATTCATTCATTCTTATGTGGTGCTGAGGATTGAGTCTAGTGTCTCACACATGCTAGGCAAGTGTTCTACTGAGCTACAAACCCAGCCCCCTAAATTCGTTTGTTTTTAATATTTATTTTTTTTTTAGTTGTAGTTGGATGCAATGCCTTTATTTTATTTATTTTTATGTGGTGCTGAGGATCAAACCCAGGGCCTTGCACATGCTAGGCCAGTGCTCTCCTGCTGAGCCACAACTCCCCCCCCCCCACACACATACTAGTTCTTCTTTAAAAATAGTTTTCTTGTACTTAAAAAGGTGGGATACTCATCATATTATAGCTAAATTTAACATTTGCTTAATTTTTCTTGAAGTTTGAGGGATTTTGTGGGGGGCTGGGTTTGTGTACTGAGGATTGAACTCAGGGATACTCGACCACTGAGCCACATCCCCAGCCGTGTTTTGTACTTTATTTAGAGACAGGGGTCTCACTCAGTTGCTTAGCATCTCGCTTTTGCTGAGGCTGGCTTTGAACTCTATTCTCCTGCCTCAGTCTCTGGAGTTGCTGGGATTACAGGTGTGTGCCACCACACCTGGCTGAGGGAATTTTTAACCTTCTATGTTGGAATTGAGAAATTCTTGCCCATGGTTTTTCCTTTTGTTAGTAGTATTGTCTTGGATAGTTTTAAAATATCCACAGGTGTTCAGGGATTGGCCTAATAACTGTGCTCTTGAGATATCAAGCAGATTTGTTAACAAGATGGAAATCACAAAATAGCTTTTGCCTTGTGAAAATTACTTGTAAGAAAAACAGTTGGCTATTTGCTGGGCATGGTGGCACATGGTTTGTAATACCAGTAGCTCCATAGGCCCAAGCAGGAGGATCTTAAGTTCAAGGCCAGCCTCAGCAATTTAGCAAGATCCTAAGCAACTTAGAAACACCCGCCCCTCTCAAAAAAGGGGGTGTGGGCTGGGGAATGTAGCTCAGTGGTAAAATGCCCCTCGGGTTAAATTTCTAGTATCCAACCCCCCAAGAAAAAGAAAAAGATCTGGCAAGTTATTATTGACAGATATGTTTAATCTGTAGAACTTGAAATGCTGCTATGAATACTGTGGGTTGAGGAGGGAAGAACATCCATGAGACCAGGGATTTTCTAGAAATGGATGAAGAGTGACAGAGAATCCCAGGGTACAGTTGAGAGTTGTGTGGCAAGAAAGGCACTGGGATTAAATTCCCTGATGTTGTCACTGAGCTGTAAGGCTGAAGACAGCACTCTCGTGCTGCCGAGAGCAAGGATCAATGCCTCTCCTTGATGGGCTAAAATTATTAGAAAAGAAGAAAGGGGAAAGAAAGCCCTTCTTACAGCGTTTTATTATCTGGGATTTGTCTCAGCTGGTGATTGTCTGAGGCATAGGGAGATTTGTGAGGCATTTCGTATTGAAATTAGTAGCTGGCGAATCCCTTTGGATAATTCCTTTCCATTTCATAGTGCTCTTCAATAGATTTGTGGGGGGTGAGGGGTGGCTCAGTGGTAGAGCACTTGCCTAGCATGTGCAAGGCCCTGGGTTCGATCCTCAACACCACATATAAATAAATAAAATAAAAGATCCATTGACAACTAAAAAAATATTTAAAAAAATTAATAAAGAAAAAAAAATAGATTTGTGGTTTACTTTTGCATAAGTGATTTGGGGGGGGTTGTTTTGTTTTGAATTATTGGTTGAGCACATATACATATTTTTTTCCTTTATCCTGTTTTTTCTTTGTTTTCTGTGTCTTACTCACTGTGGATGCCTGATTAGCAGATTGTTCTAATATTAGCCTTAGCAAACATTGAGTGCATTTGGTGTATTATGTTAACCTAGCACATTGATTAACCTATACTGAGCCTTATGTTCTTTTCTTATGAAGGGAGTTCTGTGAGAAGTTGGGTTGACTTTTGTTTTTTTGGTGGGCAGGTGTGGGGGTATTAATTTGTTAGATAGCAGTATGTCAGCCAAACATTGAAAAAGAAAAGCAGGGCTGGGGATGTAGCTCAGTGGGAGAGTGCTTGTCCAGCATGCAAGAGGCCCTGAGTTCCATCCACCACCCTGCTTTGGCACCAAAAGAGAGATACTAGGGGCAGGGGTTAAGGGGAGGACTACTATTGAATTGTTTGGTACTGGCAGTGTCACTGCCCATCAGGCTGGGGAAGTTAGTTGGAGGTCTTTTCTTGTGTGAACTTCACACCAGGCACTGTGGCACACACCTGTAATCCCTGTGACTCCTGTGGCAGGTGGAAAGAGTTGTGCTGCTTTGAATAATGCAACCTCCATGCTCGCTCCCTGATGTTGCATGTGCTGGAGGGCTGGGAATGCCCCTCCTGTCTCACCTGTCACTTGCTTCACGCAGCCCTGTCTTCCTGCAGATAATCTTTTTGTGTGTGTGTGTGCTGCCTTTCTGCCTGACTGTTCATTTGTTGTGCTGCTTTTTGAAGGATATTGTGAGTGGATTGCTTCCTGTTTGTTTTGGAATTTGAATGCATTTTGGTTGAATGAATAAGAGAAGGACACAGGCTGTGTAGTCTGTCTGAAGTGAAAGAGAGGTGGTCTCATAGCCCCAGTGAGGAAGTCTAAGATACTTGTGTTCTGTCACAGTAATTTGGGGTACATACCCAAAAGTTTAAGCTTGTTTTATTTAGCTGCTCTGAATGCATTTGAAATTCTTCTGAGCATCTTAACTTTATCTGAAAAATAAAAAAATAAAAGGGACAAATTACATTTTTATGTTTTGGGGAAGAAGACAGAAGGACTGAAACCAAGACAACCATTGGTCTGATTTTCTGCTTGAATCAAGTGTCACTTTCCTTCTGTTTCTTAAGGAAATATAGTTCCCCTCCATTGACTGTGGAACACACAAGGCAGTTAGTTGAGCAGAAGAATAATATTTTTTCTACAAGGCAGCCCAGAAAGTGGCCAATAGAATTGATCTTTATGAACAAAAAGCTGGCTCAGTAGTGTATGCCTGTAATCCCAGTGACTGGGGAGGCCGAGGCAGGAGGATTGTAAGTTGGAGGCCAGCCTAAGTAAATTAGTGAGAACCTATCTCAAAATAAAAAGCACTGGGGATACAGCTCATTGGCTCTATTACCCCGCCACTCGAAAAATCTGGTAAAATTTTTGTATAAAATGTTAATTGAAATTCCCTTGCTTTATAGACCTGATTATTATCCACATCAAATTTGGTCTTCCTGTGTGCATCCTTTCTATATCATGGCTCTGACTCTTAAGGGAGAAGGCCTGTGCTGCAGACTTCCTTCCTTCCTTGTGACTGTAATCACAGGGCAGGGTCTTGTCTTTGTTACACTGCAGGGTAAATTCCTTCCTATTTAGATCTTCTGCTCATGGAATTTTAACACGCTGATTGTTATTCTCACTTACTCTTTCAATCCTCTGTCTTTTCCTCTTATTCGCTCTTATTTGGCTTGTCATTATGGAGACTTGGTTTAGCAAGAGGCAACATGAATTTGTTTGAAAATTCAAATGTTTGGTTAGAGGTTAGGGTCAATATAAGTTCAATGGTAAAGCACTTGCTGTTTTATCTACTAAGAGAAGCATTGAACTTTTTCTTTTATCGCCTTATGCCTTAGGCATCTGTCATGTTTAATAATGCTTTTGGTCTTAGGGATTGTTGAAGCTGAAATTTCTCTCAGGTCATAGAGGGCTTGCTTGAGCACTGTCAGGTGTTCAATGTCATCATTGTTTCCACTATGCCATGAATCTGTTAATCTGGAAAATGTATTTCCTTACTCAAATTGGATTTTTCTCTAAAGAAAAATACAAGTGCAGTTCACTAGATTTTCATCATATGACTTGTGTCTGACAAACTTGTTATGCTTAGGTTTAGCTTTTTTTCTAGGCAAATCTTATCTCTTTTGAGCCCAGGCTACATACACAAACCCACCAAGGTGTTTATGAGACAAAAGGCTTTCCCTGCGGGTTGCTGTGGCACATGCCTGTAATTCCAGTGTTCCAGGAGGCTGAGGCAGGAGGTTTGCAACTTCCAAGCCAGCCTCAGCAATTTAGTGAGGCCCTAAGCATCTTAGTGAGACCTGCCTCCCTGCCCCTCCAAATGTTTGTATGCGAGCGTGCAACACACACACACACACACACACATATAAAAGGGCTGAGGATGTGGCTATGTGGCTCAATGGTTGAGTGCCCCTGGCGACCCCTCAACCCACTCTGCTGCTGCTGCCAAAAAGAGGCTCTTGTTGGTTTCTAGAGGAGTTCAGCTAGCTCATCAGTAATTTATTATTGACAGATGCTTTTTTGCATCTGGTACAGAAACATTTTCTGTAAGGGGCTGGGTAGTTTATGTTTGCAGCTTTGTCTTTTCTGTGGTAATGATTCCACTTGGCCACAGTTGATCCTCAAACACATGTGCATGACTGTGTGCCTGTCTTTCATCAAGATTTTATTTATAGAAATAGATGGTAGCCCAGGTGTGACCTCTGACCCTGGTTTGCTGGCCCTGAGCTAATATAAACTGTCTAGGATTAGTCCCCTGCCAGAGTCCCTCCACAGTTTGCTTTCCCCCACTCTAGCTCACATCCCTGTGATGAGGGAGTGTGGTTTGCAGAGTTAGTAGGGAAGTAGGTATTTTTTCCACCTGTATTATTTTAAGCTGGTGAATTCTTCTATGTCTGTATCTACACCTGTGCCTGCCTCTATCTCTCCCCACCCCATCACACTTAATTGTTTTTGTATAGTGAGCTAGCAGATGCAAGCACTGATTCTTATTAATGATCTTTGAAGATTTTTAAATACCACCTATAGATAGTGGGAGCAATTAAATATGTCTTTTCAGCTCATTTTTTCTTTTGCAGTTAATTTACATCTTCAGGGAAAATATGAAAGGTTAAATGTGCAAAATAAAATAATGAAATTCATTTCCTGATTTTTCTTGTTTTTAAAAAATGTAAGAAAATGTTGGTGACAGCAGAAAAAGTTAATGATAAGTATGACTTTTCTAATTTAGTATTTAATAGATAAGTCTTATGGGCAAATCATTAGCATTTTTTTCAGGTGAAATAAAATGTTTGATGCCCACAGAGGCAAAGGAAGTTTTCCAAAGAAGTTAGTCCAGAGGCACAAATGACATGGCTGATGTGAACCAGCAGCTTTTAAATAGCACATTTTTTATCATAAGGGCATGGTGGGGAGTGAGTGGTTCAGAACTCATCTGACAGTGGTTCTCAGAAATCTTATTTATGACAAGGGACAATACATATTTATTAACATGCCATTATTCTCCAGACTGGTTTTTAGAAACAACATTATTACTCACTAACAGACTGTATCTGGATCCAATATTAGTGTTTCATATTTTATTCCAGACAAGAATTTGTGGATTTGTGTCCCAGGCTAAGTTAATGTGCTGTGTTTTTTACTCTTAGTTCAGTTGCTGTGTTGCTTAGTGAGTTATTAACAAACATGGCTCTAGGGAGGGCCCCTTAAAAACAAACAAACAAAAAAAAGCTTGCAGTTCCTGACTCTCCTTCTCCTTTTCCAAAGTGCTTTGTTAGTATTGTAAAATGTGGGATAATCTCACTATAGCTGTTAAATCTGATTTTTTTCTTCACTAGTTGACTGTGGCCTTCACGCCAATTGTTGTGAGTACAAGTCTCTTATCATTTATATTTGTAGTGTACATATGATCCTGATAGGGTAATTTCACCTCACTGAAGTGTAGGTTGTTCCTGTGGAACATGTACCTGGCTGGCTTCTGTTTTCCATTTCATACTGGCTGACTGTGTCACTGAGACAAGCTATTTAATCTTCTAGGACATTATTTCCATAGCTGTCAAATCGAGATAATACTCATCCTGCTTACTTCATGGGTTATTTTCATTTGAGAGCAAAAAGCTGTGATACACTGTTTTGAAAAGTTTGCAGTGGTTTTCAAATGTAACTTTATCAGTTGTTAGGATTGGCTGTATGTAATAAAATCCTAAGTCACAGTGGTTTAAGATAAATATCTGTTCTCATAATAAAAGAAGGTGTCTTCCAGGTTTCATATGGTGGGAGAGTGAACATGACCCTCAGGTGCATGTTTTCCTCTGAGCGGAGTGCTGTAACTTCACATGCAGTGTGCTCAGTGCTGAGGTCAGTGTGACTCAGATCATGGTTCGCAAACTCAGCTGTCACTAGTCCACTGTAAGAGAATTACAGAAATGGAAAGAGATTGTTCTGAAACTTCTAGCTGTTTGATATTCCCACAACATTTTAATTGTATTTTATAAAAATACTGCTCCAAGGTAGATTAGGGGATACTGATCCTTCACCATAGCCAGGCCGCTGAAGGTACCAGCCCTCAGGCAAGAGCTAGGTAGGTCTGTTGCTGTGCTTTCCAGTGGCTGTATTTAACAGCTCTGATTTCCATAGCTTCTCCATCTTCAGGGGAGATAATGCTCCAGCAATATAAGGGCTCTGTTGTTGGGGAAAATGGAGTTGAGTAGGTAGTGAATAGTCTGTGCCACAGTAGGACACGTCTGAAACCAGTCAGCATTATTCCATCACAGAGCCAGATCCAAAAATACAGCCCATCTCCTGAGTAGTAATGACCTCAGGGCCCATTGCTTGGGATTGGGAGAACTATTGCTTATCTCACATGGAAAAATATGCCAAGAGTATCCAAATCCAGTAAAAGTAGATAGGAGATGACATGGTTATTGCTCATACAGTTGAACATTTTCAACAGATGTGGTATGTGTGTTTTAATGACTTAGAATTAAACTTGTGAATTGAATTATCATTCATCCTCTTGAACTAACATAGGTTATCTTCACGCAAATATGATTAAATCTGATTGTCCTATATAAGATGTAGGAAGATTAACTGGGTGTGGTGGTTCACACCTATAATCCCAGCAGCTCAGGAGGCGGAGGCAGGAGGAACATGAGTTCAAAGCCAGCCTCAGCAAAAGCGAGGAGCTAGCAACTGATTGAGACCCTGTCTCTAAATAAATTACAAAATAGGGCTGGGGTGTGGCTCAGAGGTTGAGTGCTCAAAAAGATGTTGGAAGATGATTTTTAAAAGGTACCTTTTCATTAGTTTGAAACTGGCATGAGCCTTTTGTGTGTGTGTGTGTGTGTGTGTTTTTTAACACTAGGGATTAAACCCAAGGGTACTTTACCACTGAGCCACTCCTCAGCCCTTTTTATATTTTATTTTATTTTTTGGTACTGAGGATTGAACTCAGGGGCACTCAACCACTCAGCCACAACCCCACCCCTATTTTGTATTTTATTTAGAGACAGGGTAGCACTGAGTTGCTTAGTGACTCACTTTTGCTGAAGCTGGCTTTGAACTCTCGATCCTCCTGCCTCAGCCTCTTGGATCATAGGCGTGTGCCACCGTACCCAGCTCCTTTTTATTTTTAAGACAGGGTCTTGCTAAGTTACCTAGGATCTTGCTAAATTGCTGAAGCTGGCTTTGAACTTGTGATCCTCCTGTTTCAGCCTCCTGAGTCACTGGGATTACAGATGCGTGCACCATGATACCCTGCTTGGCACTAGCCTCTTGTGATCTTGCATGTAAATGCATGCAGTTTGAAGGTATAGGGATGGTTTTTAAACGGGTTTTATAAGAATGAATTGGCTTGTGATTTAGAAGAATTATTTCTTTGTCCACTTTCATTGAGCAGGAAAGTACTATAGCATGTCTTTACTCTGAATGTAAGACTTGACATTAGCATTGCAATGCTTTTCCAGATATGAAAATTGTTTTCTTCCAGTATATTAAATCAACATTTATTAAACCCTCATATTGTATAGCTTTTGGTACTAGGCACATTAAAGGAATAGGTAAAAAAACAAAGAATCCCAACTATAAGAGAAGATCTAAGTTCTTACCTTTAGTATGTGCAAATGTTTGGGGAGGTGTAGGCATAAGTCTTTAGAGTAGCTAGAGAGAGTGTGGTTGCCATGGCAGATGTGCTGTGCATTCTGGAAAGGGCACAACTCGTGTAGTGTATCACTTGGTAATATTACCCAGGAGGGGCCTGGGGGTGTGGCTCAAGTGGTAGCGCGCTCGCATGGCATGCGTGCGGCCCGGGTTTGATCCTCAGCACCACATACAAACAAAGATGTTGTGTCCGCCGAAAACTAGAAAATAAATATTAAAAAAAAAATTCCCTCTCTCTCTCTCAAAAAAAAAAAAAATATATATATATATATATATATATATATTTATATATTATGCAGGAGGATTTGGGGGTGAGTTTGGAGTTGGCTTAGACAGATCAGAGCAGTGCAAAGGAAAAGAAGAAAGTGGGTTCTAGGTAGAGAATCTGTTACCTATGAACTTGTTGGTTTACAGTGGTTCTTGTCCTCTGCAGTTATCATCATATGGACAATTTTTAGTCATAGTGACTGAATTTAGAGTATGGGAAGATAGTGTGGGAGATGCTCATTGATAGACTTATGTAGACAGTTTTGCATTGAAAATAGTTGGTGCTTGGATTTTCTTCTGAAGGCCTAAACTGACATTTTTATTTTTACTGCCACTAAGCAAAGTCAGTGCTGGCTGTTTTACAATCATGGTCAGTAAGAAAACCAACGTAATTGGTCCCAATGGTCAGTGGCCTCTAAGAGGGTTAAGGCTTTTCTTGCTTTCAGAACATCTTTTCTTGACCATTTGGCTTGTTGAATATGTATTTTTTTTCCATTTATTTTATCGTAAATAAAAGTCCTCTTTACCACTAGGTTATTCAGAGAGAAAAACATAACTTGAACTTGTCTGGCAACACAGGTGACTTGATGTTTATCTTGTTTCCTTTTGGAGGCTGGAACAAGACATAGTGGATCTGATGACTGGCCACAGAAAACTTGTAGCTCTCCCTTCAGAGTCTCAGTGGGAAGAGGTTTACTGGCTTTCTTCCTTACAGTGAACATTTGTGAAGCTCAGGCTCAGTTCCTAACATCTGAAACAGCTGAATCACCTTCAATTACTCTGTGCACTGACCGAAGCATACAGTTGAGGCAGGACAGTTTGTAGATTAATTGGCTGACAGCTCTTTCCACTCAGCAGTTCTTCAGCTGTTTCTAGAAAAAGAAACTGCTAGAGGATTTTGGATGAGCCCAGGTATGTGGTCTCTCTGAGGAAAGCAACATCTGTGAATCAGCATGGCTGAGGAGGTTGCAAAAGTGGGAGGGACGGCTGGGGTATTATAGCTCAGTTGATAGAGTTGCCTCACCTGCACAAGGTCCTGGGTGCCATCCCCAGAACCACCACTCACCTCTTAAAAATAAAAAATAATAAAAAAAAAATGGTGGGATGGAAGTTAAGTAACCCTGAAGATTAAGTGAGGAAATGCAATTCAAGGACCAGATTTTCCAAAGTGGAATATTGAGACTATATTTACCTTAGTACTGAGAAGGATTCCTTTCATATTTCCTTAGATTTAAAAAATTCCAGGTTCCATTTTGGAAAGCTTAAAGGCATAGTTTGTGTACTTTTCCCAGCAGCATATATACCAGAATAATACTAAATCAACTAGCTCAGCCTTTGATGAACTTGACCTGTAGGCTGCAAAGAGGGACATTTCCCTGTCAGTCCTCAGGGCATCTCTGGTCTTCTGCTTGATTCTGAAGTTTTATAAAATTGTTCCATGAGTTAATTTACTCCCCACTCCAATGGAATTTGAATTTTGGGGGTGGGTATTGGGGATTGAACTCAGGGACACTCAACCACTGAGCCACATCCCCAGCCCTATTTTGTAGTTTATTTAGAGAAGGACCTCACTGAGTTGGTTAGTGCCTCACTTTTGCTGAGGCTGGCTTTGGACTTGTGATTCTCCTACCTCCGCCTCCAGAGCTGCTGGGATTACAGGTGTGCCCCACTGTGCCCTGTGGAATTTGAACCCCTTGAGGAAGAAAACTGTGTTTTAAAGGTTTCTGACATTGTTTGTGGGTCCCAAGTACCTTCTCCATCATCTTGGGTTTTGTCCAGGTTGTTACAGGTTGGTTGGTTGGTTTTGTTTTAGTTTTAGTTCTTTTTTTTTGGGGGGGGTGGTGGTGGTGGTGGTGGTGGTGGTGGTGGTTTTTTCCTTTTCTTTTTGGTCCTGGGCTTTGAGCACTCTACATGCACTCTACCATCGAGCTATATCCTCATCCTTTCTTTGTTGTTTTTATGGCACTGACCACTATTGAAAGTCATCTTATTGGCAGATTTGCTCACTTGCTCTACCTTACCAAACTTGCAGCTGGATTTGGCCCACAACTGGCAGCAGTAACAAAGTTCAAACTTTGACTCAAACCATTTTAATTGGGGTCAGTTAGATTTCAAAGAAAGAGTCAGTAAACCCCAAGGGTGGTCAGGCCAAAGCATTTCTTTGGGGGATTTACAGAGGAGCTTTGGGTGGTATTGTCTTCACAGTAGAAACGTAGCGGAGGTGGCCTACATAGGTGTGTCCATAAGGAGGGGTCAGATCATAGAGTCTGTCTGAGGTTTTAGAGAATTTGCTTTAGAGTTGGGGCTAGCTAGTTTCTTTGAATTAGTCACATGTTTGGTCTTTCAGTGTTTGAGGTAACAACCTAAATAAACTTGAAATGTTAAAGGTACCAGTTTGGGCTCCAACCTGAAGGGAGAATATGCAGCTGGGAGGATCACAGAGCTGGCGGGCACCCTGGATTCCTAGTCAGTTCAAAGAGAAGAGATGGGTTCTGAGAGACTGTGCTCCTATTTACCTTCCCCAAATAGAATAAAAGCTCTTAGATAGCAAGGGCTAATTTATCTTATTCTGTGACTGTCACGTGACCTCAGGGTCACTCCAGGGGAACTGGGCTGCCCGAAATAACCACACAAGAGACAGAGATACCTTTTTTTCTGGGGGTCCTGTGACAGCTCCTCTGACCTTAACGGTCCGAAAAAAGAGAGCCAGCACCTGCGTACCCTTTTAACTGAGGAGAAGCCTTTCCAATGAAGCAAGGGGTCAGGTTTCAGGGAGTTGAGTCTAGCTTCCTGATGTCTGCTGTTAGGTTGGTTGACATCTAGAAAGGCCACACCCAAAGGCAAAGCAAGAGAAGGGGATACACAAAGGGCTTTTCCATGGAACATTCTATTCCAAACAGGGCAAAGGTGTAATATCATAAAGGAACAAGTGAGAGCAATTCAACCCATGGGGCTGCAGGAAGGCACACATACGTGTCTGAAGACATATTCTGCTACTTCTAGGATCCCAGGCCACTAGGAAAATAACCAGATTACTATGAAAGTGACGGACAGAGCCTCTTCTAATCATGGGAAGGAAAATTCAGTGCAACGGCCTCCCATGGGACCTGGCATTCGGATAGTCGATAAATAGGCATTGAATTCATAAGTGAAAATGTGCATAAAGATTTGCAGTGTAGCAGACCCTATTTAGTTTTTTGGCTGGGTCCATGTTTTCCCAAGCTAAGCTACATTGAGGTGATGCCTGTGGAAGGTGGTCAGAGGGTGGTTCCATGAGGGCAGCTGTGGCCCATGTTCCTATCTTGAGGAAGGTTAACTGATGAGTGCACTGTTAGAACTAACTATAAATAAAGGATTTGGAAAGATAGATAAAAAGCTGGTCTCTAACCCTCATGGCATCTCTTGCTTCTTGAGCTCTGCTTTAACTGGTGTTCTTCGTTGCCATTGTTTCATGTTGCTGAAGGAATTTAGTATGATTGTCTTATCATCTTGGGTCTGGGATGTTTTTTATTGCCCAGGATTTGGCTGCCCCCTTGGGTTAGGTGGCCATTCCTCATACAATTAGTGTATGTTCTAGGTCAGAGCCGTATAAAAGAAAGGGTAGCCACCAAAAGAGAGTGGATTGAACAACTTAACCTTGACAGGGAGTCCTGGTGAGGGTGGACCTAAGGACTTCTTAACCCAGGTGCCTTTTAGGGATTTCTGATGAATTTAAAAGAGGCAAACATGTTTTTGAGAAAGAAGTAGTTCTAGAATATGCCACACTTGCTGATTAGATCTTAGATGAGAGTATTCACTGATTTAAAATTTCCCAGTGTATTCATTGGTCTTTTAAAATGTCTCCTTTAAGTTCTGCTGACATTTATTAAATGACTATTATGTGCAGAACAGTCCATTGTGCAGGAGCAAAGAGAAGTGAATTAGTCTTCCCGGCCTCAAGAATGGCCAGCTTTAGGAGGAGAGATGTTTGCATACTTTGTTCATTGCTGCAGCTCCAGGGGTTTACAGTGCCTGGCAAATATTAGGAGCTTAATAAATATTTGTTAAATGTAAGAATATGAATAAAATATGTTGTTGTACTTGGAGTGGTTCCAGGTGAGCTGGAGAAAAGAAGTGTGCTTGTCATGTGTTTCTCCAAATCCTCAGAGAGTGGAGCTTGGAGAAGCTGAAGGTGAGTTCCACCGGGAGGACTGCAACTGAGGATGGTACTTCTCAGGTGTGGCTCAGAGGGCTGGAAGGATTTTGACTGGAGAGCAGAAAAAAGCCTTTTAGGCAAAGGTTGGAGGTAGACTGTATCTGTTGAATATGGAAATTAAGTTGATTTAATGAAGTGATGGTTGCAGATGGGATTGAAATGTAGCACTGAGCTCTGAAAGCAGAGAACCTGGATTTTATTTGTTAGTCATTGGAGACTCGTGGATGACTTTTTGGCAGATGACTATGTGATCAGAACTAGGGTCGAGGAGAGGTTAAAGATAGGATTGGTTAGAATGCTGTTCCTGCCTACTGTATTCATTATGAGTGAGAGAACCAACCAGTACAAGTCTTCCCATAAGCTTTCTTGTTTATATTTCAGAGTAGCCTTATATTTTGGTTTCCGGGCTGTGTTTTTTTTTTTTTTTTAATTGTTGTGGTTCTGGGGATGAAATCCAGGGGTGCTTTGTCACTGAACTGCATTCCAGTCAGGTCCTCAACCTTTTTAAAATTTTAAATTTTGAGACAGTTTTACTGAGTTGCTTTGGGTCTTGCTAAATTGGTGAGGCTTGCCTTGAATTTGTGGTCATTCTGCCTCAGCCCCCTAATTCACTGGGATTACAGGCATGTGCCACTATGCCCAGCCTTCTGTACTGCATACCTTGGGGGCTTGGGAGTTAACCAGGGATTGAACCCAGAGGCTCTTAACCACGAGCTACACCCCCAGCCCTTTTTATATATTTATTTATTTTTATTTTTGAGACAGAGATCCTCTAAATTGTTTAGGGCCATGCTAAGTTGCTGAGGCTGGCTTTGAACTTTGGATCTTCTTGCCTCAGCCTTCAGAGCTGCTCAGATTTTAGGGGTGCACCACAGCACCTGGCCTGAGCTGCATTCTTAACCTAAGGATTTTCTATTGATTATGAAGCAGCTATTCATTCCTTTTGTAGAATCCTATTGACATTTCCAGCTGCTTTTTTATATATTATGTCACTATCTTCATGCATATATTTTCTAATTTAGTTCTTTTGGTTTGGTTGCTATTTTTTTTCTTTTAACTGGAAACTTCGTGTATAAATTTGTGAGCATTGGTAAAACATCTTTATCTGCTGCATACAGTGCATTTGTGAAATCTGAGGAATGAAGTTCATTTTTGTCCTGGTGGGTCTTGTCTTTTAGGTGCACTCCCCCTTTCCCGGGTTCCTTCTATGGTTATCAGAGCTTTAGCTGATGCCTTTTAGAAGCAGAATACAAGTAAGGCAGGTTATTAATGCTTTCTGTTTTTTAAAACAAAGATATGCATGATTATCCAAAGCATATATATACCTTCATGAATTATTATAATGTGTAACTACCACCCAGGTCAAGAAAGAGGACTTTGCAAACTAATCCTAGAATTTCTTTGTAAGAACAGCTCCCCCCCCCCACAAAAATAACCACTATTGTAACTTTTATAGAAATCATTTTTTTGTTGTTCCATTATAGTTTTCTCACCGAGATGTGGATCCCAGGACACTATAGTTTTGTCTAGGATATGCCTTCTAAACCCGTTATATAATAATCTAGAGGTTTTTTTCCCTTCATTTTTTCATTTATTTACTTAAATTTTGTTAGTTGATGAACCCAAGCTGTTTGACCTGTAGTGTCTTAAGATATTATTGGTTGCAAAGTTCCGTTAAAAGATATGCCTTTGTCCTCTGAATTTCTAGTGTATTAGTAGCCGGATCCAGATGTTAGATGAAACTTAAATCTAATTTATGTGGACAAGAACATAATGTGATAAGCTTCAATTTTGAAGGAGGTGCATCATGTCTCATTTTATTTTTGAAATGTTTTTAGTTTATATATATTAATTCCTTGGAGTTGCAGAACTTTTTTTTAAATTGTTGATAGACCTTTATTTTATTTATTTATTTATAAGTGGTACGGAGAATTGAACCCAGTGCCTCACACATACCAGCTAAGTGCGTTAACACTGAGCCCCAGCCCTGAGTTGCAGAATTTATAAGAATCAAATTCTGTCATTTCATTTTCATTTGTTAACTGGAATAATTTTTATATGACTGTACTTTCTGTCACCTACTCTGGCTATCCAGTTGCATATATAGGAAAAGCTTGAAGAAGGCTTGATTCTTTCCTGCTATGCAGTTTTCAAATAATAATGAGTACTTCTAAACATATTGGATGGATTTCAATTAAATTTTTTAATTCCTCTTTGTATGTGCTGTGTACATGCCCATGTTTCTGATTCTGGGCATCAACTCCTTGGGCACTGAGCTGTATCCCCAGCCCTTTTTGAAAATTGTTATTTTAATTTTGAGACAGGGTCTAGCTGAATTTCCCAGACTGGCCTCAAATTTGTCATCCTCTGGGCTCCAGCTAATTTTTGTAATTCTTAACCATCATAGATGCTACATTGTCCAACCATTGGTTAGTGGAGACACCTCTGTAGGTTGATTCTTGCGTCCTTTTGATATGATTTTGGAATCTCTGGTGTTTCCTTGTGATGTCCAGATTTTACATCCTTGTGTACATTTCCTGCATCAGACTAAAAATCTGCATTTTCTGCAGAACCTCTGGTTTTAATGGGAAATGATATTTACGGAGCATAATTTAGGACATTTGGATCTTATTGTTGCTGGGTTGTTTATTCTAAACTTTTTGATTTATTTATTAATGATGTGAAAATGTTTCTACAATTTCAGTGGACAAAGCTGGGAAATATATACTATACCTAGTTATAATCATATTTTGTATTGAAATCTAGGATCACTGAATTTTTATTTAACTTCAACGGAATTCTACCTGTATCTCCTTTCACTCAGAGACTCATGGTTCTCAAGGACACTAGGGGATGGTAAAATTAGAATATTTCGTATTTCTATTGTCTTATCTACCCATATAATAGTTTCTGAGTAATAATACTACTGCCACCATCATATATAATTTCTGAAACCAGTAAAGGAAGAAAAAATTCTTCTTGCACTCTCCATATTTTCTCCCTGTTTTAAATGACAGCAGTATATCTATATATTCAAAGTGTATACAATGCTCTCTCCTTTTTATTTCATTTTAGGTACTGGGGATTGGACGCAGGGACACTTAACCAGTGAGCCACATCTCCAGCCCTTTTTAATTTATTTTTTATTTTTTTAAGCTTTTTAGTGAGTTCATCCCATTTATTTTTATTTTTTTTAAGAGAGAGAGAGAATTTTTTAATATTTATTTTTTAGTTTTTTGGCGGACACAACATCTTTGTTTGTAATGTGGTGCTGAGGATCGAGCCCGGGCCGCACGAATGCCAGGCTAGCGCGCTACCGCTTGAGCCACATCCCCAGCCCCTTAATTTATTTTTTAAAAACTGAGAATCAAACCCATTGCCTCACACGTGCTAGGCAAGTGCTCCCGACACTGAGCTACAATCCCAGACCCCTTTTTAGTTTGAGACAGGGTCTCACTGAATTGCTTAGGGCCTCGATAAATGACTGAGGCTGGCTTTGAACTCAAAATCCTTGTGCCTCAGCCCCCCCCAGCTGCTGGGATTACAGATGTGTGCCACAGTGTCAGGCTTTCCTTTTTAATATATATATATGTACACAAAAACACACTCATGTGGGGGCTACTTGGGATTGAACCAGAGGTGCTATACCACTGAGCTACATCCTCAGCCCTTTTTATTTTATTTTTATTTTTTTGAGACAGAAGGTCTTGCTGAGTTGCTAAGGCTGGTATCCAACTTGGAATCCTTCTGTCTTGCCACCATGCTGTCACTTTCTTTTTGGCCACTTTTTGAATCCTTTTAATACTTCATATTTCTTTTGGCTGTTTAAATTTTTCTTCTGTTGGCTTTGTTTTTCTTAGGGCTTTGTTAGCTATGTTTATTCACTGCCCTGCCCCTGTTTAGCTTTCATTTCTAGAGTGATTTTTGTCTGTTGCTTCATTTCTGAATTTTCCTGTTTGATTTATGTTGCTTTCTAATTTTTGGTATCATTTATTTAATAACATCTTTGGTTTGTTTTGAAATAGTATATTATAGTTCTGTTCCAGAGGGTGTGTGTGTGTGTGTGTGTGTGTGTGTGTGTGTTTGCTGTGCTTTTTTTGGTCTCCAGGGTGTTATTCTGCTCTTCATTGTTTTTTTTTTTCCTAATAGTAACACTGTTTGAAGTTTAACATCAGTATTTTTCTTTTGCTTGTTTTTTTAAATATTTATTTATTTTTTTAGGTGGACACAATATCTTTATTTTATTTATTTATTTTTATGTGGTGCTGAGGATCGAACCTCCTCTGCAGCTAGTAACTTGTGCTGGTGGGGAGGTCTGGTGGTCCAGTTTTTCAGAGTTCACAAGTGACTAGGCTATCCAGCCTCTCTAACCTTACCTGGTCGCTGGATGCTAACCTCTTGGTGCCTGTAGCCCTCAGCACATTAGCCCATGTCCTTGCCTAGTACCTGTTTTGGGATTCCCTTCCTCCACAGTGCTGTATTCTGTTCCCTTGTAAATGCTTGGACCTTTAGGCTGTAGTTATTGGTAGTTTATGCCTTCCCATCTGTTTGTAGTTTGAGATTGTGAAGGTACCGTGTTATTTAATTTTGTTGCATTGTCTTTGACCGTCTAGTAGCTCTTTTGCTATGTGAGGATTTAGGAACATCCATCAGCTATGCTGCCAAGTGCCATCTTCCCAGATGCCTTTATACTAACCTCTGGACCACAAATGCTAATTATTAAATCCTGACTTGCTGTCATGGCTGCCATTATTCTAGCATAAACTATGGTGGGATTGGTGGGAGGTGTTGGTATAAAAGGCACGTCCAGACAAAGGAATATTTTATCTCTATCACTGGCTTTTATCCCCTAATCCCATTACAAATTTCTCCACGTACTGGTCAAGCCTGTGTCAGAGGCACAATTATTTAATAGTTTCTAGGCCACATTTAGATTCTTACAAGAGACTCCCTGGTCCCATTTTCTATAGATGCCCTGACAGACCTGTGAAATGTTACCATTGGTGAGAGTGCATTTTCTACACCACCACCCAGCCCATTGCTTGTGTCAGGTTTGAGTTTTCCTTTTCTGTTAAAAGTATGTCTAGTTTTTTACAGGTAGCTTGAAATAGGTTAGCTTTTCAGGAAAAATAAACAACTAAATTGGTGGGTAGGCTTGGATATTTGAGGAAATGTGTTACTCTGTACTATTTCTGTTGCATACGTTTGTCTGATGTAATATACCCTTAGACAATTACATCTGAATTTTTACATATTACAAACATAAACTTTACCCCTTTTAGGTGTCATGACAGTTTCAGCATATGTGCATACATACTAAATATAAGTGTTTATGAAATGTAATTGCATACTTCAGTTGGGGAAAAATCTCAATGTATAACCATTGGGTCACTATTACTGCCTATTTTATTTAAATATAAAGCATTGCAGTAGGAAAAAAATACTTTGCAATATTGGAAATACCAACATAAGTAAGAATAAAATGCCAATGATCCTGTGGACTAAGATGTACCCTTTATTTCATGAATGCAAAATATATTATTGTTATTTTCAATGGGAAAAGGAAAATATTTTTCAACAAATGTGCTCTAACAACTGGATATCCTTATGGAAAAAACAAACAAGCAAAAAACCCCTACCTTGTGCCATACATAAAAATTAATTTAAGATGGATCATTGATCTAAACATACACTAAAAACTATAAAGCTCCTAGAAGAAAACAGGGGAGTATTTTACAGTCTTGATTTAGGCAGTTATGAAAATTAATTAATCTAGAATACATAAAATAAACCTGAATCAACAGTTCATATAAGTCAATAATAAAGCCGCATCAGTTTTTTTAAAATTTTAGTTTTGAGTTATAGTTGGACACAATGCCTTCATTTTATTTATTTTTATGGTGCTGAGGATCGAACCCAGGGCCGCACATGTGCGAGGCGAGCGCTCTACTGCTGACCCACAACCCCAGCCCCAAAGCCACATCAGTTTTAAGAAGTAGAGTTAAGCAGAGATGTGAATGGCAGATTAACACATGAAAAAGTGCTTAGTATGGTTAGTCCTCAGGAAAATGCAAATTAAAGTAAGCTACCTCCTAGCCACTAAAAGTGGCTAAAGAGAAAAGGCTGATAACTCAGAGTGCTGTCAAGAACGTCAGCACATATAAGAGAATCTTTTAAGTTCTTGTGGGAATGAAAATAGTACAGACATTTAGACAGTTTGACAGAATATGCATCTCCCTGTTATTAATCTATTAGAGAAATGAAAATTGTCGCTTCATGTAGGTGGGTTGGGAGTTAGCTGGGAAAGTGGTTGAGAACTTTCTGGTGTGGTAGAAATGTTTTGGATTGGATTTAAAGAAGGTATATAACTTTATAAAAACTGAACATATAATTGAGTATATTAAAATTTCCACATTTCATGTGTAAATCATTATAAATTTCAAAATACAACACAGATTAGAAAACATTTAATGTATTTTTGCAAGTATAAACTTTTCTTTAGAGTTGAACTGTAATCAAAGGTTTTACATTTGCTTTTGCTCACTGTCTGACAGGTATTACTGTAGCATGTGTGATGAGTTCCCCTGAACATGCACTGGTTATGAGATAAATATAACTAAAGGGTGTATGGTTGTGCTATGAACTGTTCAAAATCCTCCACTCAGTGATGGCTTTTTCTAGATGTTCAAGATATCTTCATAATAGCTTGTAGTAATGAAACTCTTTTTTTTCATGAACGTTTCCCCCCTCCCCCCACCAAGGGGGGCATCCTTCCATTTTACCATTTATATTTGATTAGGTTTTTATGGCACTGGGGATCAAACTCAGAGCCTTGTGCTCACTAGAAGAGCACTCAACCACTGGACTATGTTCGCAGCCCAGTATTTGGTTAGTTTTCAAATATCCTTTGTCCTATTTTATGGTGGAAGAGCTGTTTTTATGTCTTAGCTATTTTGTTAATGTTTATATAAAAAATTCAAAGACAAAAGAAGTTTTCCTATGTAAAGTTTTCAGTTTTATGAGATTTTAAGATAAAATTATAACTTTTACGGATGCTTATGAAAAGTATGATCTTTTATACATCTGTTTTCTTGAAATTTGTCTCACATTTTTTACTGAATTTGTTGATATAATTATAAATATGGATAAAAATATATCGAGATAAACTATTCTTTGGAATATTGTCAGTGGACTAAATAAAAATATTGTAGGCTCTGTTTTCAATACTTTTGGGAAAGGGTACCAAGAAGACATTAATTTTTTGTTTATAATGAGAGATGCTTGTTCTTGTTTTTTACCTTGAACAAATGGTTCTTGTTTTTTACCTCGAAAACAGCCACAATACTGAATTAGAAACAAAACAAAACAAAACAAACAAAAAAAACAGTCCAGTCTGACTTTGGGATGTGGTAAACAGATTTATAAATAATGCATACAAATAGAACTTGTATAATTGAATCCTTTCTTTTAAAGTTACTGGTTATTAAAAACTTTGTTGGAGCCCGGCGCTGTGGCACAGGCCTGTAATCCCAGCTGCTCCGGAGGCTGAGGCAGGAGGATCGAAAATTCAAAGCTAGCCTCAGCACAAGTGAGGTGCTAAGCAACTCAGTGAGACCCTGTCTCTAAATAAAATGCAAAATAGGGCTGGGGTGTGGCTAGTGGTTCAGTGCCCTAAATTCAATCCCTGGTAACTCTCCTTCTCCCTCCCAGGGAAAACAACAACAAAACTTTGTTGGAGCTCACGTGTGTTAACAATTGCCTAGGGGTAATCTTTTTTTTTTTTTTTTTTTTTAATGAATTGTTGAAAGTGAAACATTCAAGAAATCCTCCTTGCTTGTGTGCTATTAAAAAGTGGGGGAATAGGTGGATGGGTATCTGATGATAGTATGCAGAGGCAGCAGACTTCACTAGGGTAGAGCCAGGTAAAGGGTTTTAAATTTAATATTATCTCTTTAGACTATGGCAACTTAGTGTTTGTTGTTTTGGGAGGTTAGAGTACCTCTTGTTTTTTTGTTTTTTTGTTTTTGGACTGGGATTTGAACCCAGGGATGCTTTACCACTGAGCCATGTCCCCAGCAAATTTTTGTTTTGTTTTGTTTTGAGATGGGTCTCCATAAGTTGCTGAGGCTGGCCTTGAATTTGCCAACCTCCTGCCTTAGCCTCCCCGGTTGCTGGAATTACAGGTGTGTGCCACCATGTCCAACTGGTTATATCACATTTTTATTTTTTATTGCTAATCACTCATTCATTGCTTTTAGTTAAGTGTCTACTATGAGCAAGGCATTGTTTTTACTCCTGGGAATAGCTAGGAACAAAGCCAATGATAAATGCTGCACTTGCTGATTTTAGGTTCTCTTAGGGTGCTGGGTAAACATACAGACAGTAAAAAGCAAATGACCCATTGTGAAAGTCTGCATCAGATATGGTGGTTCTTAAACTGGGAGCCTGGGAATGCTAAAGACAGTTGGGCCATGGTTTAAATGGCATGCATACTTGAGAGAGATTCGAATCTTGGGAGAGGTTAGGAACCTTTGTTCTGGAGCCTGACTTGAAATGGATATTGATTTCTATGTAAATGCAAAGAGGCATTAGGCTCTATGAATTCGCTAGGTAGTTGATTCCATTGTAACCTCTGATGGGTGATCAGATTAAAAGGGGGAGGGGCAACTGTTTCATTTCATATCCCAATAATTATAGCTAATTAGAACTCTGACAAGTTTCTCTTGTTAGTCTCTCTGACATAACATTGATGGTAGAGCTAGAAAATTATTTCTTACAATTCCCTCTATAGTTATTTTCACCACCAAGTTACAGAATATGGTAATATTATACACAGGTAAATGGGGGCACTATTACATGTTAATTGTCAGCAGTCTGCTATGAAAGTTTTCTTTTGACAGTAAAAGCTTTTCTGAACACAAAGGATTAGGAAAATTACCTTGATCCTTGTTTTGAAGATTTTCAGTTGATGAAGTAGGCAGAATCTAAATGTGTTTCTACAAATCTATGAAATTTCGTTTGTACTAACCCTTGTGACTGAATGAATCACTAAGATGGGCACAGAGGAGCAGAGTTTTGTGCTAGATCACCGCTTTGACTTTAGGGCTCCAAGCAAGAATTTAAGAAAGGTTTCTTTGTTGGTAAGAATTGAAATATTAATAGATCTTCAACATAGAGGGCTCCCTAATTTCTGAGGAGGTACTTGCGGGGGTGTGGGGGGGGAAAACCAGGGAGTCTTTAGGGACAGGAATATAATATTTGTTAGTAACCTTGACAAAACTCCCTTTTTAACATATATTTATTTTTCCTATAAAGGCTCTTCTTCTGTTTTATATTTTAACACAAGGGGCATATATCTCTGGCACTGAGCTGGGCTTTGCAGCATGTATGTCTTTTGAATATTTCTTTCAACTTGGGCAGCTTTCTGTATTAAAAGGCCAACACCCTTAGTAAGATATTCTGGGAAAGAGGACCCCTTGATATTTGAAAAGTAAGAAATCCATTTAAATCATGATGACTTCCAACACAATCCCACTGCTGGGTTTGCTTGTTTTAATGTAAGTGATAGATACAGTGGTTATTCCAGTTAAGTAATTGGATGTGAGTTCTGTAATATAAGTGACATTTCATGGCAAGCATGTGAGGACCCTGTCGATGGCCTTGTTTTTGGTGTTTCCTGCCTTTAGGTTTAAAGGCAGAAACCTGTAATGGAATTAATTATCAGAACATTTATTCAAAGATTAGTGGGATGCTTTGTAGTGCCTTTAGTTGTTAGGTGACTATTTGGTTATTGTGTATGACACAGAATGTGTGTGATTTCCACTGCTAGTGTGTGCAGTGAGCAATAGAAATACTAATAAGGCTGCCTGTAAAGAGGGCCACCATCAATACCTTGTCAGCAGTTTGCTGCTAGGTAGTCTTCTTGGAAAGACATAATCTGTAATCAAAGAGGAGTTTCTGGAAATAGCAAACAGATAGAAAAAATGTTATAGTAAAACGTAGTGTTTATTGCTTGCTTTCTCCTGGCTTCAATTACACTGTATTAATGAATTTCTTCCTCCCTTTTTAAGTGTACACAGCCTCAGTGGTATGTTACAGTATAGGTGGGATTTGGTTAATACTCTGTTTGCATTTCAGGACTTGTTTATAAGGTAGCATTGAGTGGAACATCTTAGGATCAGTTCTTGACTCTTCAGCTTCCATATTTCAGTGCTCTGTCCCTCTTTACATTTAGGAACACTGAGCATTTTTGAAGCAAGGTCTGTGTAGGGATAATATGATGTGAATGGAAGGTAAAAGAGTATGTGACTTTATCCTGCAAGCAGTTAAGGACATGTGTGACTGCTCTATATGTTTAGAAGTTTTTAAGTGTAAAAAATTGCTCACCAGACTGTTGGCACAGATAACTATAATTATTTTGGCTTGTTCCTTGTTAGTTTTATGTATGATGGGTGCAGGTTTTGACTCTTAGACATTTGTCATCCACTGGAAAGCTACTGTATATGGAAAAGAAACAGTGGAAACATACCAGGGTGGAAAGAAAGGGTGAGAGAACAATACCCATTGTGCCAAGGCATGTGACACAAAGCAGCCTGGGTTTGTTTTTTTGTGAAATTGTTATCGAATAGATAATATGTTTACATGATTCAGTAACCAAAATATATTAGAAGGTACACAGACAAGTTAGCCTCCAATTCTTGGATTTTTATTTGCCCAAATTCTTCTTTTTCAAACCTCACCCAAGATAGGTAATCATTGTTAATACCTTCATATGTTTCATTCCGAGTGACTCTATGCTTGTAGAAGTAAATACAAAGGTATCAAAATAGGCATATTGGTCTGCAGCTGGTGCTAAGGAAATTCATGTTGTAGATTGCCCTGAATGTATAGAACATTTCCTTCTCTTTAAAAATATACAGATGGATAGTATCCTGTTATATATATAGATGTTTTGTAGTTTAAATAAAATAATTAAATAATTAGTGCTCTATTAATCCATATTGGATTTGCTGCAGTGAATAAACTTGTTCATTGTTTTGTGTATGGGTAAATGGTGATATTTTAGTATGTGATGTTGCTAGGGAAACAGGTAAATATATTTCTAATTTTGATAGGTTTTTGCCCTGTTGCCCTCCATAAGGCAGTTGTGCTATAATTTAATGAGAATCTGTTTATTCATGACTTGACCAGTTTGGTTATTTGCTGGTCTGAACACTACATTCTTTGTATAATTTTAATTTCCATTTTTCTCATTATATGATTTTACTTTTTTTTCTTTTTTTAAATATATGTATTTTTTTTAACTTTATTTTATTTATTTATTTTTTATGTGGTGCTGAGGATTGAACTTAGTGCCTCACCTGTGCTAGGCAAGTGATATACCACTGAACTACAGCCCCAACCCCATGATTTTACTTTTCATGTTTTAATCTTTGACTGATTTATTTAGAATCATTTTTGCGTAAAGTATAATAAAATAGGAATAAAACTTTTTTTTTCCCTCAGCTGATTTCCCAGTAATCTCAGTGGAATTTATTTAATACTTAAGCTTTTCTTACTGTTTTGAATGCCATTTTTCCTCATAGATTAAATTTCTGAAGATGATTTGTAAACTGACAGTAGCATGAATTATCCTTAAAATTACATGTTGCACATCTTCCCAGCTTTAAGTCTGAATACTATCACAGTGGTTTTTAGTGCCTGTGCTTATGTATATTTATAATTGACATTAGAATTTATTACCCCAGTCTTTATCACTTGAGAAAATGTGGAACAAACAAGAACATTTTCTGTGTAACATGAAGTCAATAATCACACCTCAAAATTAACATCGATGCATTATTTCTGTCTAGTCTTGGGTCCCAGACTTTTGTTAAGTTTTTCCATTATCTTCAGTTATGAAGACGATCTAGTTCAGAAGTGGATGTTATATCTAGTTGTCATAGTTCTTTTTTTTAAATGTTTATTTAGTTGTAGATGAACACATAGTATCTTTATTTATATTTATGTGGTGCTGAGGATTGAACCCAGTGCCTCACCCATATGAGGCAAGTACTTAACCACTGAGCTACAGCCTCAGCCCTTCATAGTTCTTTATACATCTGTAGTTTGAAGTTTTTTTGGGGGGTGGGTGGGCGGGTGGGGGGTATTACCAGGATTGATCCCTGGGGCTTTTAACCATTGAGCCACACCTCCAGTCCTTTTTATATTTTATTTTCTGACAGGGTCTTGCTAAGTTTCTTAGGGCCTTGGTAAGTTGCCGAGGCTGGCTTTGAACTTGTGATCTCCTACCGCAGCCTCCCAAGCTGATACAGGCATGCGCTACCAGTAATATTTTATTATTACTTAAGAAACGTTTGGGCCAGGCATGGTGGTATGCACCTATAATCCCAACGGCTGGGGAGTCTGAGGCAAGAGGATCGCGAGTTTAAGGCCAGCCTTAGCAAAAGTGAAGGTGCTAACTCAGTGAGACCCTGTCTCTAAGTAAAATACAAAATAGGGCTGGGAATGTGGCTCAGTTGTCAATGCCCCTGAGGTCAATCCCTGACCCCCCTCCCCCCCCCACGCCCCGCAAAAAAAAAAAAAAAAAAAAAAAGGTCTGACTGGGCACTGTGATGCTTGCCTGCAATTGTATACACACACACACACACACACATATTTAGTTGTTGAAGTTGTTGATAGACCTTTATTTTATTTATTTATATGTGGTGGTGAGAATCGAACCCAGTGCCTCACACATGCCAGGCAAGTGCACTACCACTGAGCCCCAGCACCAGCCCATGATAAAGAGTTTTAAAGAAAAATAATGAAAATCAAGAAAGAAGGTTGGACTAGTAGTGTGCTCTGTGGTATAGCACTTGCCTGGCACATGAGGCCCTGGGTTGGATCCCCAGCGATACCAAAGAAAGAAAGAAATGGAGAAAGGGAGGGAAGAAAATAAGAAATAAAAGTAGAAGGTAGAAGAACTGGGAATTGCAAGAAGCACACTTGGGTTTCTTCATTGTTCCTGTAGGAGGGAAATAGGTGTAGAAATTTGCCAGTTACTTATACCCTTCTGTATATGAAGCAACCAAGTCATAATACGTGTTTTCCCACTGTCTTCAGTGCTTCTTAGACAACCACTAATTTTGAGGAAAATAATACCAAAGGGATTAAATACCAGTGTAAACAGATGTTACTTGCCTAGGGTATGTGGTTAATTAATGGGGGATTTCAGTGTTTGGAACATTTGTTTTTTTGAAGCACTTAATATTTATGACTTAATTGGGGGGCGGGGGTTGGCTTTTGAGGGATTGGGAAAGGTCCTATTCCTCTCAGAATGCAGTCTTAGGGCTTCTCTGCCATTCTTGGTGACCATCTCCAGCATAATACGTGGTAGATGTTTGGTAAATATTGATTACATGATTTGAGACAAGTGTATCTTAAAACTAATTTGAAATTATTATTCATTTATTTTTCATTACTGTCATTATTATAACATTTATGCATGTTCTGGGAATTTCAAGAGACCATATTGTATCTTGACCTAGAAATTTTACCCAGTAAAAAATTTTATTTTTCTTCTCTGTGATAGTCTCTAGCAGTAGGCAGAAGTGTCACAGCTTGCTTAGACATTTTTTGTGGGAGTGTGTAGTAGGGTGTCCAAATTTTCAGTGTGTTAAAAATGGAGGAAGGAGTTAAGATTAGAATGTTGTTTTTCTAATAGTCCCTGCAGTTGCCACCTTTTCATCGTAGCAGATCTTGATTTTAAAAGCTGTCTCTTTGTGGTAATTGAAATGTTCCCTACCTTGATTGTAGCGGTGGTTACACAACTTGTATACATTTGTCAATACTAATTGAAATAATGAGTGAATTAATTATATTCTGGGTAAATTATGCCTCAGTATTAAAAAAAAGAACTCAAACAAGAAGTAAAATCCAAAAGGTAAAACTTGATTTTTGGGTGGGGTGGGGAATAGATGACCAAAAAAATTTTAAAGGAAAAGTACTTACTGCAAAAGATATTTACATATATATTGATTTGGGTGCTTGAACATAGTGGAGAATCTTTTTAACCTAAATTAACTTAATTTAAAATGGATTTTGAGCCTGGTGTGGTGGTGCATGACTGTAACCCAGAGACTCAGGAGGCTGAGGCAGAAGCATAGCAAGTTTGAGACCCAACCTCAGCAATTTTCTCAAAAGAAAAATATAAAAAAGGGCTGGGGATGTTGCTCAGTGATAAGTGTCCTTGGGTTCAATCCCTAGGATTGAATGAACGAATGAACAAACAAACAAACAAACAAACAAATAAATAAATAGATGTTGGCTGTGATCAATATACTCCTTGATTTCCTGTTTTGTACAACAGCACTTTCCCACGTCAGCTCACATTTGGCTTTCCATTTCTCTCCAGCATGTCATTGGCCTTTTGTTGGTCTGGCATGTGGACTGACATAAGCTATCAGGGCATGTTTATGTGGGAATGAACAATTATAACAGATGGATATTAAAGGTTACAAAACGTGTTTTTGGCTTAAAGCAAAACAAACAAAAACAAAGACAGCTAATTTACATAAAATAGAAAAGTGTGAAAGTTATTTTTTTTCTCTCCAGTGTTTCTACGATTTTCCTCTTTCTTACCTATTTGAATTTGCTTATTGGCAAATTGGAAATATTTTCTCCCTGTAATTCTGATTTTTATGCAGTTTTTAAGTCAATAATAATTTCTAAACCTGTATCACTAGTGTTCCTTAATACTGCAAATACCCATGCTGCTAAAAGTTTTTATTTTATGTAGTTATCAGCTCAGCCTTCTTGCAGTTTCATTCAGAAAGCAGTGTTTGCCAAGAGCTCATCATGTGGAGGGGGAGGGAATTTGTTAAATTCATACAAAATAGATAAGGTTTGTCATCATGATAAAACATGATCCAGACTAGTATTTTAACCAGTGTCTTTTTTTTTCTTTTGAATTAAAAGAATTTGTGGCTGGGGCTGTAGCTCAGTGGTAGAGCACTTGCCTAGCATTTGTGTGGCACTTGCCTAGCACTTGTGAGGCACTAGGTTCGATCCTTAGCATCACATAAACATAAATAAATAAAATAAAGGCATGCTGTTCATCTGTAACTACAAAAAAAGTTGATTTTGTTTAATGTTATCAATTTTCTCAAGAAGGAAGCAGTATCATTTTTTTGGAAATGGTCACAAAGTTGCCTGAAATTGCATATTACTGAACAAAGTTGTCCAGGATATTATTTTTGGCATGCTTTTAGCTTTAATTGGTTCACTATTGTTTTAAAAGTCCAATCTTGTTTAAATCAAACTTAAAATATTTCTTGATATTATGAGCTCAATCTGCATGCTCAAATAGATGCACATGTCTGTCCTACTGGAGATTGAACCCACTGGTGCTTTATTTACCACTGAGATACACTCTGAGTTCTTTTAAGTTGCCGTGCCCTTGAACTTGTGATCCTCCTGCCTCAACCTGTGATGTCCCTAGAATTATAGGCATGCACCATCACTCCTAGCTTATGAGCTCAATGTTCAGGGAAAAAATGCCTTAAATTTGAGATGGAGTTTTTTTTATATAGATTTTCCACTTTTTCTTGTTTAACTTTCTGCTATTTACTAGAATGTTTGTATAAATAAAGGGAAAAATCTTTTTTTTTTTTTTTTGTGGTGGTGGTGGTGGTTTTGTTTTTATGGTGTCAAGACCCAGGAAAATCTTGTATTGTTAAATAGTGTCTCATATCTAATTGAATTTGTACTTTAAAATGTTCAGTCATGGTTCTACTTGGGGAATGTTCTTAACATTATTTTATTTCAGCTGGAGATGTGGCTTGGTGGCAGAGCACTTGTCTAGCATGTGTGAGGAGGACCTGGGTTGGATCATCCCCAACACTGCAAAACAAAACTTTATTTTATTTCAACTACTAGAGTCTGAAAGGGGGTCTATCTGTGCAGTTTGTTCATCTGATGGAGCAGCTATTCTTCTTTTTTTTTGGGGGGGGGGGCGATACCAGGGATTGACTCAGGGACACTTGACCACTAAGCTACATCCCCAGTTCTAGTTTGTGTTTTAGTTAGAGACAGAGTCTCACTGAGTTGCTTAGTGCCTCATGGTTGCTGAGGCTGGCTTTGAATCCTCCTACCTCAGTCTCCCGAGCTACTGGGATTATAGGCGTGTGCCACTGCGCCTGGCTTAGAGCATCCATTCTTACGTATGGTTCAGCAGTCTGCAGGTTCATATTGTTTTTATAACAATAACAAGATATCATGTGCCTTTCTGCTCTCATTTACTCAAGAACATATAGTGCATTTTCAAAAGGTGAAATGATGTGTGATAACTCAAGAGATTAAATTTAGAAACAGATGTGAGAATCTGTTTAATTAAGTCAGACATAGGAGACTTACAAAAATAAAAGAATTACGTATTTACAAAATTTTGTTTGTTTAAAATTTATAGTTATGATGTCATTTATGTTAATGTGAACATGTAGTGAGTTTGTTATTGTTGTTCTTAAATGAATTGATAACTCTTTACATTTTTGTTTTCCAAAATAGCAAATGTGAACAAGGTATAACCCACATAAAAAGTTCTTCTGATTCTTCAGTAGCTTTTAAGAACACAAGGAATCCTAGCCAGGTGCAGTGTCTCATGCCTGCAATCCTATATTGGCTTGGGAGGCTGAGACAGAGAATCACAAGTTTGAGGCCAGGCATGGCAATCCTGTCTCAAAATAAAAAAGGGCTGGGGATGTGGTTCAGTAGTAGAGTGCTTCAGTAATCCCCCTGTGTCATTGTCATTGTCCATCTGTTTCCCGCCCCCCCCCAAAAAAAAAAAAAGATAAGGAATCCTGAATCAAAGAAGTTTGGGAACCACTTCTGTAAAACATGAATTGACTCAGTGAAATCTTTTCAGGATTTTAATTACAAAATCTCAGTGATAATCTTTAAGCACAAATTAATGATTTTTTATTTTTAAAACAATAAATACAGTGTCAAATTTATTCGATGTTAAGTTTAGTTTGTGAATCTCCTAGAGAATTTTGGTAGCCTGCTGTCCAGTCATCTTCCTATTCCCCAGTATCTTGTTCACTATTGCAACATCTAAACCTGTGATTGGGGTGTGGCAGCAGGGCTTTGTGCTTTCCTGGATTTGTCCTGAATGAGAAACACAACCAACACTATCACTATCACCACCAAACAGTAATCAAAATAATTTTAAAATGTCTAATTTTATGATATTTGAGCTTGATTTTTAAAACTATAAGAATGTTTAAAGCTTTAATAAGAACTTAAGCCTGAGTGGAGAAGAACTATCTTCAATGTGGGCAAGCACTATCCAGTCTGCCGTGGTCCTTGGCAGAGTTAACAGTGACAATTTCTTACTATGCTATGAATAGCTATTTTCTCTTCCTTTAATGAGAGAAATCTTTTGGCCCAAATAGAAAATTTGTGGTTATATGCTTATCTGATATGACCATAGTTGCTGGATAGAAAGTAGGTTTTAGAAGAGAGTTCATTTAGTCTACAAATTTTGGAGATCCAAGTTTTTGATCTTACATGCTAAATTGACTCTTCACATCCTTACTTTGGAACTTTTAAAAGTTTGAATTTCGTGTTTAATGTTTTTGTCAGTTTATCAGACAGAACTAATTAGATAGAAGGATGGGTAGGTAGATGTAGGAAGATAGATGGGTGGATGAAAAAAAAAGATGGGTGGGTGGGTGGATGCGAAGGCATTTATTAAGGAATTGGCTCACACAGTTATGGAGATGATGAAGTCTATGACAGGCCATCTGGAAACTGGAGACCCAGAGAGGCTGATCATTTGGCTCAGTCCAAGAATCAGAGAAGCTTACAGTGTAATTCCCAGTCTGAGGCCAAAGGCCTGAGAACCTTGAGGGATCCCTGTTTTGAGTCACAGAGTCCAAGCTTTGCTGGAAAACAGGTAGTTCTGATATCCAGGGGCAGGAGAAGAAGGGTGTCAGGATTTGAAAAGGGAACAAAATTTCCTTTTCTCTGCATATTTATTCTGTCCAGGGCCAAGGCTGATTGAAGAAAGTTCTTCCCAAACTAATACACCAGTCTTCTCTCCAGAGGCACTCTCAGAGACACACCCAGAAATACTGCTTTGCTCCCCCTCTAGTATTTCTTAATCCAGCCAGAATACTGACACTGTCCATCACAGACAGGATGATGATGTACATTGTATGGTACACCTGTGTATTTACAGGAATGCTCATTAGTTTAGCATGTCTGTCCTGTGTTTGAAGCCTCCCTTTAAATAGAGTTTGTGTGTGTGCAACATTAAGGACAACAGGTTATCTAGACCCAGCCTCCTTGTTTCCAGTGGAGGCCAAGAAGGAGTGATTTTTCTATGGCTACCCATGTACTCATTCAGTTTTGATCTCTCCACTGCAAAAGTATACAGGGATTTCCTGAAAATGCTAGTGTTTATACACAATATAATCCTAGATAGAACATGTTTTAACTCATTAAGTTAGGAATTAAGACATGATTTAATTTTTCATGCATTTTTTTTGGTCCTACCAAAATATTGATTGATTTTTGTCTAGGTTGAATTAAAAATAATTTTTATAGAAAGGCAAATAAATAAGACTTCATCAAGAAACAGTGGTTTTGAAATTGTTTCTGACATACCTGAACTTTTGTTTCAGTGTATTTTGGGTTGCCTCATCTTTCTGGGGAACTGTGTGTAGTCAGTTATGTGTCCATCTTGGATGTAAGCATTTTAAGAAGCCATCTACCTTCCTAGAATTCCACCTTCATGCTTCACCATTGGAATTATGATGACTCACATCCTTCTGGATGGCTCAGATGCTGTCGTCTCTTGACAATAGTCTTTTGGATTGAGAACCACTCACAGAGGTCATTTTTTTTTCTCCCCATTTTGGTTTTTAATTTAGAGACAGGGTCTCACTGAGTTGCTTAGGGCTCACTAAGTTGCTGAGGCTGGCTTTGAACTTGCGATCTCTTGCCTCAGCCTCCTGAGCTGCTGGGATTATAGGCGTGTGCCACTGCACCGGCCAATCAGGTTTTGAAAGGAATTAAATTTTTTTTTTAGTTGTAAATGGAGGTGATAATTGCCTGTATTTGTAGGGTACAAAGTGATGTCATACAATGTAGATACATGTCGTACATGTACATACAATGCAGAATTCTTAAGTGAATCTAATTAACATGGCCATCACCTCAGATACATATCTTTTTTGTGTTGAGATTATTTAAAATTTCCTCTGAGCAGTTTTGAAGTGTACAGTATGCTATTTTTAACTCTGTTCACCAGCTGTGCAGTAGATCTAAACCCTGTTCATCCATTCTGAGTCTTTGTGTCCTTTAACTGTTGTCTCTTCATTTCCCCATTTCTCTCTCTCTTTTTCTTTTAGTTGTAGATGGATACAATACCTTTATTTTTATTAGGATTGAACCCATTGCTTTACATGTGCTAGGTGAGTGCTCAGATCCCACAACTGAGCCACAATCCCAGTCCGTTTCTCTATCTCTTAGTCTCTGTAACCACCATTCTACTGTTTCTGTGGTTCATTATTTTAGATTCCACATGATGTGAAATGTGAAAAGTTAGTAATTGAAAAAAGTAAGTTAAAAGATAGTATTTGACTTTCTGTGCTTGACTGACTTCATTTAGTATAATTTACTGTTCCATCTACATTGTCACAATGACAGACTTTCCTACCTTCCTTTCTGAGGATGAATGGTGTTCATCCTATGTAGATAGGACATTTTCTGTATCTGTTTATCTGTTGGTAATCACTTAGGTTGATTCCATAATTTGGTGTTGCAGTCACTATGGGCACATAGACATCTCTACCAAATTGATGTCACATCTGTTGGGGTAACAACCAGGAGAGGGATTGCTGGATCTGATTTCATTTTGGTTGGTCTCATTTTCCCCATAGTTAGATAGAACCTATGGGAAGTTTGTCTTTATTTTTTTTTTTTTTTAATTTTTTTTTAAGGAGGGAGGGGGAGAGAGAGAGAGAATGAATTTATTTTCAATATTTATTTTTTAGTTCTCGGCAGACACAACATCTTTGTATGTGGTGCTGAGGATCGAACCCGGGCCGCACGCATGCCAGGCGAGTGCGCTACCTCTTGAGCCATATCCCCAGCCCGGAAGTTTGTCTTTAGATTGATTGTTTTTTTGTAGATGGTGATATGCTTGGAGTTGTCTTTGACTTTGGAAGAATAGTGATTTTGACTCCACTGATTTGCTCTTCCCCAATGTTGGGGATTATTGAAGCCACTGAATGTCTCCCCAAGGTCTTAGTGAGGTTGATGGATGCAGCAGTCCTTGGCTGTAGCAATTGTTGCAGCACACTCAAAGGGACATCATAATATTTTTGTAGAACTTCCCCTTCCTCTGTATGTGGAGTGTCCCTATCAGCTGAGATTTTATGTGCACATTTCTAAATTTTGTAGTAAACCTCTAATAATCATCTAGTTCTTCATTTTCCTTTTGCTGTATTGTGGAAATACTTGAGAAGTTTCTCCAGAAGATGTCTTTATAAGCTTTTCGTATTCAAATGTCAGCTGCTTATATTCCCCCATTTTTTTCTAATTTCTGGAAAATCTTGGTTATATTGGCTTATGAAACAATAATTTTGTTTTTATTTCACCCAACTCTGAAACCAGATCTTGCATTATTTGAAATATGACCCGCTCCCCATTCACTAAGCAAGAAAAATTTGAAGGAGATACTCCTATCATCTCTAGCAGATTACTCTTACTTGATAATTATTCATTTGATAACATCCAGATTTGTAGCCTGGCTAGCTTGTTCTTGGCATCTTGTTATGGGGCAGCACCAGCATCACTCAGGAGGAAGAGGCTAGGCTACAATGCTAGTTGCTCAAAAACAGAGTTTTGCTCCAGAAATATGTTTTATTTGAAGCCAGCTTTGAAAGAAGATTGAAGAAATTTATTGTTTCCAAAGTTACATCCTCAAAATCTCTGAAGGCTAATAAGGAGAAGAGGCAGATAAGTGAGACAAAAGGCAGGAGATGTACAAGAGATTTTTAGCTTGTGTTTGGCAGGAGGAGGGGGAATCTCACTGGGCTTCCCAGTTCCCCCTCCCCTGTGTGCAGTTGCGTTTGCTTCAGTGTTTGTCCATTAAGCAACACTGGAGGGACAGGAGTGGCCTCCTCTGGGGGATATGAGGGCTTGATGGTACCTTCCAGGAGCAGCACGGAGATTGAAAATGCCCTTTTCTTTAACCAGGTGAATTTAAGTTGCTGTTGGTTCTCATTCTGTTTTTCAGGCTGCCTCTGAGTTGTGTTGGACACCAATGAATGCCTTTTCTTAGTTTCTTTTTTTTTTTTTTTAATATTTATTTATTTAGTTAGTTTTTGGCGGACACAACATCTTTGTTGGTATGTGGTGCTGAGGATCGAACCCAGGCTGCACGCATGCCAGGCGAGCGCGCTACCGCTTGAGCCACACCCCCAGCCCTCTCTTAGTTTCTTGATGATGATTATTATTTTTTAAAATATTTTTTTAGTTGTAAATGGATGTTTCATTTCGTTTGTTTGCTTGTTTATTTATTTATTTATATGCAGTGCTGAGGATTAAGCCAGGGCCTCACACATTCCAGGCAAGTGCTCTACCCCTGAGCCACAACTCTGGCCCCCTACTATTATTTTTTAATTTGCAGAAAGACATTCCTAAGGAAATTAAGACCTTTCCTGGAAAAGACTGACTGCTTAAATCAATGAATGTACAGTATTAATAATCATAAAAGCTCTCTTGGAAAACACATTAGTTCAAAGCCCTTTACCCTGTGTCTGTGTATGGGAAAAAGGAAGGATCCACTGAGTGAGCAGTGTGGCTGATAAAATGAGCAGGGTTGCCCTTGAATAGTAGTCTCCTGTTGACCCTTCATGTCTCCTTTTTCTTTCTCCTGGTCTGCTCTTGTCAGTCATCTTTGTTAGTTACAGTTTTGAATGTTTAATTCAGTTCTGACTTTTGAATTGGATAATTTGAGCACTTTTGTCTGTCATTCAAAGCCCTATAGAAATCATCCCTCTTCTCCCAAATACCGTTCCCCAAGCCCTGGTGGGAAAGAAGCGTGGGTTTTGTCTTCTATTCATTTCCTTAAATTCCTGTGTAGTTTTCATTTCCAGTGAGACCCAGGCCTGGGATGTGCAATCCTTAGTTAACATTGGAGCGGTTCGACCTTCCTTTCGTACAGAACTGCCATCTTGAAACCTCACTGGGAGATGTTCTCCTGTGAGGTGCTGTCTCTGGCTCTGGGTGTCCTAGCACTTGTTATCTTTCTTTTATTGTGAAAGTGAAATGATGGGAGATTACTTCCTGGTGGGCTCTTCTCTTTCTCTGGAAATATTCCCCAAGATCCTTTCACCTAGGAAGCTTCTCCTGCCTTCCCTCTTGGTTCAGCACTGTTTAAAATATGTCATTTATTAACCCTTGACTTTTACGCCATCATTTAGTTACATCACTAGTCAATAATGAGTTATATTTATGCCTCACTTGATAGGCTTCTAGAATTTTTAAGACATGAAGCCAACCCCACAGCCAACATGGCTTGTATTTATATTGTTATTGTACCAGCATGATTTTGAATCTGAGAGGAGCACAGCCTGTAAGTGGCCTCTTGGTGTTTCCTGACTGATTCTTCATTTGTGAAACAGTGATAGTAATGCCCAGCCATTGAGAGCCAATCCATGCAGCCGATACTAATTTGTTTAATCCTTGTAATTTAATGAGATAGGGACCATGAGTTTCATCCCACATTTTTTTGGGGGGTGGTGGTGGTGCTGAGGATCGAACTCAGGGCCTCATATGTCAGGCAAGTGCTTTTACCACTGAGCTACATCCCCAGCCCTCTTCCACATTGTATATTTGAGAGAATTGAGGTTTGAGAAAAATTCCGTACCCAAACTCGAATAGCTAGTAAGTTGCAAAGCCAGAATTCAAAAACCCAGGTGGTTTGGGTTAGATGAGATGATCCTAAGTTTATTTCTGGCTTTAGTTTTCTGTGATTTTGAACAAATATTTGACAAGTTAGGGGTAGGAATTATCATTAGTATTATTTAGGTACCAGGGATTGAACCCCGAGGTGGTGCTTAACCACTGAGCCACATTTCCAGCCCTTTTTAAAATTTTTTTGTTTTGAGACAAAGTTTTGCTAAGTTGCTGAGGCTGGTTTTGAACTTGTGAGCCTCCTGTCTCAGCCTCCCAGCCCCCTGGGATTACAGGTGTGTGCCACTGTGCCTGGCAGGAGTAAGATATGTGAGAATTTCCTGTGGATAACTTTTGTACCAGCCCAGTGTAGAGGTGATCTCACACTGGGAGAGGGGTACTCCCAGGACCCCTTTCTGTGCTTAGTGCCTCAGAAGTTGGCTTCCTCTAAAGATTTCACTTTGTCAACCTTTAGGATGGTAATGTTAGCCTAATTCATTGAAAAGATGAAGGGAAAGCATGAGGTATTTTCTCACATCATTTTATCTGTTTGGTTTTGTCGGAGCAAGAAATCTAGATCACATAAATCATCTGGTTTGATCCTTTCGCTTGACATGACTAAAGAAACTCACTGGAGGTGTGGCAGTATAGTACCTTCTGAAACAACACATTGCCTTCCTTTATTGATGTTTAATATTTAAGTTATTGGCCTGTTTAGAAATATTGTGCTTATTGCAGATTTAAATTTGTTTAAAATTTCTGTCTATCTTTGCTGTGTTGTATCTGTGGAATAAAGATGATTCTGGTTTTGTTTTTTTTTAACACAATGCTGCCCCTGTCTGGTTATGTGGTAGTACTACATTAGGAAATTCAACAGTCCTTCAATTGCCTTGTAAAAAGTGTACTATTAGGAGTCATAAATCTAGATCAAAAAAACCCCAAAAGCATTGTATTTTTGAATTATTAATAAGCATTGGTGGGTCAGATGACAACTTAAAAACTATTTCAAAAGGTTGCCAGAGTTATTAACTTGGTTCAAAAAGAGAGGCAGTAGTACAATTGTACTAGATATGTAGATTTTAGAACATTGTTTCTAGGACTGCTAGTAGATCCCAATTCCTCTAAGCTCTGTGTAGTAGTTAGCATGAGCTGGGAAGTTCATTATGAGAGATCAGCACCATCCTCCATATAAAACAGTGTTCTGGTAGAGAAATACCATTTCTCAGCAAAGTTCTTGAAATTATTCTGTGAAGCCGTGGTTACAGTCACCTGCTTGTGGAGGATGCAGTATTTTTTGAGCACTGACTCAGTTCCAGAAGGTATGTTTAAATTCTTCCAGTAGTTCTTTTGGGTTGGTGTCACTGTCCCCATTTCGCAGCAGAGGGGAGGTTCAGAGAATCTCAGTGCCCACAGTTCCACAGTGGTGAGTTATGGCAAAGTGCCATAAGATTTACTGTATTATTTCCATGAGTCCGTGTTCCCTAGCCTGCCGGGCTGGAGCCAGGTTTCAGCCAGGTTTTATCCTTATCATCCTGGCCTTATTCTCCTTAAGAAACAAAACAAAATGAAAAATGGACCAGTGGTTTTCAACTGGAGATAGTTTTATTCCCACAGGGACATCTGTCGGTGTTCAGAGACATTTTTGGTTGTTACAACTGGATGAGGGATGCCATTGCATTTAGTGGTTGGAAACCATGGATGTTGTTAAATATCTAGCAGTGCACTGGACAGACCCCCAACAAAGATCATCTGGCCCAAATGTCAGTGGGTGCAGAGGTGAGAACGCAGGTATTAGTATATTTTATGTTAATGGCTTTAGCTTTGAGTACTCAAGCACGCTTTGCTCTTTCCCTGGGTTTTTAGTTTTCTTTCCACAGCGTGTAATCTCATCCTAATCCTGCTGCTTATCACTCAACCTAGGGAAGTTGCATATTTTTGGAAGAAGGAAAAATAATTGTTCCTGTATCATGAAACAATCCTTATGCCTGCCAGGAATATTCCTGGGTGGCATACTCTGGTCTCCTAGACCTTCTATCTGCGTTCCTCAGGCCTTGGTGTTTGTGCCTCTCTCCCGGTGTGCTCAGCAGTTGGAGGCTAGACCACAGAGAGGATTAGGTTCTTCTCGGTGTTGTGCTGTCATCATGCAGGTGGACCATGTGAAGTGTGAATATGTCTTCTACTTTGTTTTTATTTATTTCTCAGGTCTCCTCCTTTGTTTAAAAAATAATCTATTGGAATCTCTAAGTTCTGAGAGACTTATGGCAGGTCCCCCTCTCCCTACTCTTTCAGAGTTTTTCTGGGTCAGATGTTACCTCCTCCATACTCTTCTGCTGAAAATAATTACTCCTTTACCCACAACATTTATTCTACTTATTTCTCAAACTGGTTTGTCCTCTTTCCACCCCCTTCCCCCCGCCCCTTGTAGAATAGGCAGTGCAGAATAATTGTTTTGTTTTGTTTCTGTGATGGTAGGGATCAATCCCAGGGTTGCATGCCAGGCAAGAGCTCTACTACTGAGCCACATCCCCAGCCCCAGAATAAGTTTCATCATTAAATTTTTCACTATAGAAGTACAAGAGGGATTAAAGACTAAAGACCGTGCATCATGTAGGATTATTCTCTGTATATATTGTCTGTTTTATTAAAAAATATAAAAGGCATGCCATTTGACGCAGTTAATTGCAAAGTAAGATAATTGCAAAGTAAGATTCTTTTTGTATATGATATTGTGGAATAGACTTTCTTCACATTGGAATTCTGAGGGACTTATGGCAGGTCCCCCTCTCCCTACTCTTTCTGGTTCTTTTAATGGCTTAACTATTTTAGCAAAGGGTGTTTGGAACCTTCCTGGTCTTTAATTGTGGTCTATATTTATGATCTCCCATTAAAGCAGGAAGCATCTTCATTAATGAGGGCACTTAACATAGTTTAGGATTTAACCATCACTCATTCCTTTCTGACCAGTGGGCCCTGTAATGAGAAGGTAGAGGCTGCTAAGAGGCGCCATATTGCATTTACCTTGGGGAAGTAAGGTCCTGCACTTGGGTTGAAAAGTATTTTATGATGCTTCAGGAAATCTTCATGCATTCCCTGTTGAACTGCTTCATGACCAGGAACATAGACTAACTGTAGCTTAAGGCTAACTTAAGCTATAGCCCTATAGCCTTCAAATGGAAGGACAATTTTATCCCCATCTTTTCTGTTTTTTTTTTTTTTTGCTGTGCTGGGGTGGAGCCCAGAACCTCATTGTAGGACAGGCAATTATTCTGCCACTGAGCTACACCCCAGCTTTGATTCCTTATTGTTTGAATGAACTGGAATAAAGTTGACTTTTAGAGATACCGTGATTAATTGTCCTACAAACATTTATAGGAAGATGATCAACACTGAAGTTCTCATTATTAACCAGTAATTATGTACTACTAGTGGTTCTATAACAATTCAAAGACAAATAAGACATGTGCTCTGGGTTCACAGCACCTTCATCACTACCTATCACCCCTACTTTGGCATAAAGCAATAACTGCAAAGTTCTGTGGCAAAACAAAGTAGAGGTTGACTCTGGTATAGTCTGCATGATAGACCTTGGAGATAGGGTGACTTAGTGTCATGTCTTGCTAGGTAAGTTCTTTCTAGTCACTTGCTTTTAAAGAGCCTTATCAGTATGCTCTAATGATAATTACTTACCAAGACGATTGAGAAATAAGATAGAAGGATGTATTCCTATAGTATTGTATACTGTTGAATGAAAACATGATATTGAATGAAATAGTTATTCAAACTGGGGAGATACAGCTTCAGAATTGATCTCTTTTGTTTTCTGAAATAAATCCCTTTGAGGAGTAGAGTCAGAGGGGATTTTGGAAAAAATACACTTGGGTGCTGTAACTGTTTGTCCCTGTCTGCTGCCCGCCTCCTTACAGGGTTTCAATCATGGGTGTGATCTGCATTTTTAGACACCTGAAATCCTGTTTCTAATGCTGTTAGATTTTCCTTTTCAGAGTAAGAGGGACCATCTACTCATGAACGTCAAATGGTACTACCGTCAGTCTGAAGTTCCAGATTCTGTGTATCAGCATTTGGTTCAGGATCGGCATAATGAAAATGGTAAGTATGTCCTTCTGATTTGCTTCTTATAAATCTTAGGTTTGAGTAAAGTTCTTTCTAAAAATCGTTAATAGTCATTATGTAAATTTTCTCTAAAAAAGAACTTTTTTTTTTAATATAAATAAGAACATTGCTGGAATGCCCCTAAATCCTAGCTCTTTCATTATTTTTCACTTTTCTTAAACTTCTGAACATGTGCCCATAGTATCTTCATCTTAAACTTGGACTAAAGATAATTCTTCTTTGGAAATATCAGTAATTTCATTCTTTAAATTCCCCTTTTTCACCTCCTAGTCAACAAGTACTATTTTAAAATCCTATAGGATTGTCTTTCCCCCACCTCCCACCCTCCCAATCTGTGTTATTGAGGTTCCCTGTATTTTCAGGGAAGTGAATTTCAGTTTTCAAAGCAAAGTTTTCAGAATTATCTTTCAGAATTCAGTGTGATACCTGACTTTGAGAACAATAGGAAGGAAGATAGTTCTGGGCAACTGATTTTTTTTCTTTTCCCCCAAACATTGTAGTAACTTTATTGGCACAGAAGATACATACATAAAATGTATGTTACATTTGTATAGGTGTATAATAGCATTTTTAAAAATTGATTCTCAAGAAACGCTAGGCCTCATGCTGTATGATTGACATTAGTTACCCATGAATCCTGTGAGGCAGGCTTGTCCCTGTAGTTCCACATGAGAAAGCTGAGTTCAGAGGTGCTGTGGGAGTTGCCAAGGATATACATCTTCTCAGTGGTGGTGCTGGAGTGGGAGCAGGCTCTGTCTGACCATGATGTCTGGTCTCATCTGCTCTTGCATCGATTGTCTTTGCTGATAGTCTTTGAGTCCACAAACCAGTGATCAAAATTATTTTGAAGAATAATGTTGTTTTTGGTACCCTACTCATTCACGCCCCCCCTCCATCTTTGAAATAATAAAAACTCTGTTAAAGCAGTTAGATCATTACTCTTTATTAAAAGATAGTGTCTTACTCATTTTTTTTTTTTTTTTTGCTGAGGGAGGGGGTAATGGAGATTGAGCCCAGGCTTGCTTTATTGTGAGCACTATCTCCAGGCCTTTTTATGTTTTGTTTTGAGACAGTCTCCCTAAGTTTGAAGCCCAGGCTGGCCTCAAACTTGAAATTCTCCTGCCTCAGCATCCCGAGTCACTGGGATTATAGGTGTGCACCACTGTGCCCATCTTGGTCATTCTTGTCAACTGAATCAGTGTATGGCTTTATTCCATTCAGGAATATTTGAGGGTGAGAGGGAAAGACAGGATCACTAAATATTTAAGTATTCACAAATTGCTAGGATGTGTTAGTTGTTTGTTTCTGTTTACTTCTTTAGGTTTTTACTTATTAAATTAATTCAATTAATTCATTTCGGCAAATCAGGGACTTAGTAAAGGGTGTAACACACAGCCAACAAGATAATTTGTCAATTGTCTCAAATTGTATACTTTGTTCTTTTTGTGTATTATTCTCTGCACTGTTTTGCACACTTAAGACGTTGACCAGACCTGGCTATTTATTGGGCTTTCTTCAGTGGGAGGTGAACCTGAAAAAAATGTTGTACAAAAACTTTCTATCTCTTTTGTCGAAAATTGGCTTTAATATCCTCTTAGGTAATTAATTATTATTACTATATATTTTTTTGGACAGATTCTGGAAGAGAACTTGTCATTACAGACCCAGTTATCAAGAACCGAGAGCTCTTCATTTCTGATTATGTTGACACATACCATGCTGCTGCCCTTAGGTAAGTACTGGAGGTCTCCCATTAACTCTTTTGATGACCATTACTATTAGTCAGACAACTCTTAGTAAATGGTCTCAGTAAGCTAACACTTTAAGTAATTGAGATTTCAGAGGTTGCCAGTGACTTCATTAATCTGACTTACCTCCCTCTATATTTTTGTTCTAATTTATTTTTTTATACCCTTGCTCTTTTATTGTATCTTTAGCTCCTTGAAATTGAATATTCTGATATTATTTGATATTGAAGGTAAAATGTTCTGATTGTCTGCAGTTTACTTTCTAATGATTGATTCCCTACCACTATAAAAAATGAAAAAATGAGTGAAGCAAATATGGCAGTATACTAATTAATTTTCTCAGCAGAATTTATAGAGATTTTCATTCAGCTATTATTTCCATTTTATGTATATTGGAAAAATTTCCTACCAAAAAGTTTGGTGTAGGGGGTAGGGAAAATATATTGCAGATTTTATTTTGAGACAAAAATAAATAGTCTTAATATCTTAGGTAATTTAGCAAAAAAGTGCCCATGATCCTCTTCCTGTATATTTAATATCCTAATCAAGAATACACCCATATGTGTAGATACATTTTGCATATACATGGCAGACTTTGGACTTCTTTGGTAGCATAAGAAGTACAACTACTAATATTCTTAAAGTCCCTTCCTTGCTGAAAATAATAATAGTGCAGTAAAAGAACTATTTTCTTTGTTAAGGAATATGAGTTTTAAAAAACTAACTGGGATTTGCCAGCTTTTAGCTTCACTACAGTGGGGTAATTTCTGTTTTACAGTGCTCTCAAGGTATTCAGTAAAACATCTAAAATCTCTTGTGCACAGCTACACAGTTAAGGCCAGTTACTTCAAGGCAAATTAGGGCAGAACTTTTCGGACCAGATATATTTCACATGGCCTCTGTCTCAGCTATTCAGCTCAGCTATTCTAGCACAAAAGCCATAAGCAATATCCGCATAAATGAGGTGGCTATATTCCAATAAAACTTTATCTATGGATACTAAAATTTGAGTTTCATTTAATTTTTCACATCAGGAAATACCATGTTTCTTTGATTTCTTTTTTCAGCCATTTAGAAATGTGGAAACTATTCTTTCAGACCATATGAAAACAGGTGGTAGGCCAGACTTTGCTTGCTGGCCAGCAGTTTGCTGACCCTTGTGATAGGGGAAGGAGTAGTTGTAGTTAGATTTGACTTCTAACAGGACTTTAGATTAATATATTTAGAGAATTCCTGTGGTGGTTTTTGAACTTTTTCTAAATCCATACAAGCTTTTTTATTTCTTTGGGAGGTAGCTTTCCATTCTTAAGCCTGTTTGCTGAACAAAGCAAGTTAATAGAAGGTTGGCTTGATTGATGGAACAGTTAGATTGCTAGCAAAGATAGGTAACAAAGCTCTTATCTGGCCCTCCCCTCCCCTCCCTTCCTGAGGTAAATGATGTTAAGGGATTTAGATATGTAACTCTTACTATTCAACCTATTTTGACATAATTGCATAAAATGGATACATATGAGTATTTATCAATGCTGGTCAGATTTGTAGAGTAATATTCATTTTATTGTAGCATTTTTAGAAGAGCCATTTATCTCATCTAATTCCAGCTGGATCCAGATAAATTTATTCTAAGTAGGTTTACACTCAGATACCTTCTGAATATCTGTAATGGAAGCACTGTCCTTACATTGGCCCACTGCAGCAGACACTAGAGATTCTTTTTCCTGGGTTTGATTCCCCCCCCCCCCCCCTTTCCTGTGGCACTTTCTTTGAAGTTGTCATGAAAAGTGGTAGCTCTGTTATAAAATTTTCATCTTGTTTTGTTACCTTCAAAAGAAAGCCTCTCTTTGCCACTTTGTCAACTGGATTAAAAAAAAAAATTTTTTTTTTTTAATAGTTATTGATGGACATGATACCTTTATTTAATTTATTTATTTTTATGTGGCACTGAGGATGGAACCCAGGCCTCACACATGTGTGGCGAGCACTCTACCGCTGAGCCACAACTCCAGCTCCTCAACTGGATTTTTTTTCCAGATAAAAAGGTGATAAGGTACTGAACAATCTGGCTAGTAGATTCTTAGTAATACTTGTTGATGCGTGGGCTTGACTGGCATCTGTTCCTCACACTTGGTTCTTACTGCTCCATGGCAATTCCATCACTTTTTCAGCAGTAGTGTGCTCCCCATGAGAGGAGCTTTGGCTGGCCCTTCACCTCCCCTCCAAGAAAACAGAATGGAATGGCAACGCCCCCAGGAATGTCTGTCATCCCTTTTCTCCTCACCAAGGTTAGATTACTTTAACTTAAACCTGTGTTGGGGGTGATTTGAGTATTAAGATTCAACCTTTTTTTCCCCAATTTTGCTTTTTTTTTTTTTTAATATTTAGTTATTTATTTTTAGTTCTCTGCAGACACAACATCTCTGTTTGTATGTGGTGCTGAGGATCGAACCCGGGCCGCACGCATGCCAGGCGAGCGCGCTACCGCTTGAGCCACATCTCCAGCCCCCAATTTTGCTTTTCACAGTTTACTCACCAAAATTAGTTCTTTCTTTCTTCACACACATATAAACCAATACTGCCAAAAATAAATACACACATAAGGGGTGGAAGGAATGTAATGGGGAAACCACAAGGACAAAGGAAAAGGTTGATAACACTGGGCTGATCACCCTTCTCTTCAAGTGTCAGAGGCTCAGTTCTATGGATTTATTTGGGCTCAGAGTAACTCTTGAGGGGCTCTGGCCATTCCATTCACTGGGGAGGTAACAGGTACACCTTTTTCTTTCAAGTTCTTACTAAAGTTGGGTTATAAAGGAGGAGTGAAAGCTTTTTCCTTTAGTCATCATCATCAAAAGGAAAACAAAATCCTTTGTGTCCTCTATGTGAATTGTGAGGCTAAAGCTTTTCCTTACCAAAACTAAACTATCCGCTTCTTCCAGTGCATTCTTACGTATTCATTTCTAGAAGTGACTGTGGACCTCTGTGGTTGTAGTGATATGTGATGAGGCAGCCTGAGCTGGCCCTCATCTACCTTTCAGCAAAGTTCCTACAGCTGCTTACTTTCATAGTTCATTACACTACACTTACCAGAAGCTACCATTAGTAAAGCTAGCATTAAAAAAAAAAAAATTTTTTTTTTTTTGTAGTTGTAGGTGGACAGAATGCTTTTATTTGCTTATTTTTATGTGGTGCTAAGGATCTAATTCAGTGCTTCACACATGCTAGCCAAGCACTTTACCACTGAGCTACAACCTCAGCCACAAAGCTAGCATCTTGAGTAGAATATTTCTTATGTTCTACTTATTCCCAGGTAAGTATTTTTGGCCAATCTTGTGGTGTAATGGGGGAAAAAATGCTTGAGTGAAATTAGAAGACTTTAGTTTGAATTGTGACTCAACCACATAGCTTTGTGACCAGTGTAAAGTTTGTTAACCTTTGAATTATCATTTTGATAAACCTGTTTAAGGTGGCATGTCTGAGTCACAGCATCCTGAACCAAACACATACCTTCTGATTTAATACTCACTGCATCAGGTGTGTGGAGGCCCCTCACAGAGCAGCTCATACTCAGAAACTCTCTTAGTATTCTCTTTCACAGTACTCTGCTCATTGAATCTGGGTTTGTGAAAGTGTAAAAGGAAGAAAATTAAAAGTGAAATTAATTTTGTGCTGAGTTAGTGAAGATGTGAGAACTCAGCATCCACTGATTTTGTTTTTTGGTGACCTGTTGGATGTTGGATGGGTTCATTGAGTTTTCAGATTACTTTAGGTATGTCTCCAGATGATGTCATCTGGAGATTCTCCGAAAATGGACAGACAAACCTCAAAACTTGCAGTTTGTTTGCCATGTTACTGATTTCCCCCTGTGGATGATGTTTTGTTGGTGATCCAGGGATCTGAGGCAGTTGCTTTGCAGTGGGACTAAAATTTTTTAGCCTCAGGTTTACTATCTGCTTCTTCCAGTGCATTCTTAAGTATTGGTTGTGTGGACAGACAGTACAGGAGATCAGCAGTGGCTTGTGGGTGGCAGGCTGCTTTCCAGCTTTCTGATTATGTGCTGCCTACTTCAAGTAGCCAGGAGGAAGAAGTCCTAGGATAGGTCAGGCTACAAGTAATCACCTTACCTGTGATTCATACAATAGGAAGATGTCTTAGGGTGAGTTTTCTAGAAGCCCAGGGCCAAGACACCCTAAAAAACTATTTTGGGTTTCTAATCTCCTTATTAAATCCTGAATTAATTCATCTCCTATCTTGTTATGGGCAAATATGAAAAATATATATGTGTGCGTGTGTCCCAAATACATATAAATATATATAAATACCTTATCTATATTAAACCTACGTTTATCATAATATTATAAATACCTTATCTATATTAAACCCACATTTATCATAATATTATATATTATGCATTATGTATATTATATATGTATTACATATATACAGTCCCTTAAAATGTGTGTATATTTAGGAATTTAAACAGATTAATTACATCTGTGGACTATTCTTCAACCATTTTTTGCCTGTTAAAAGTGTACTTTAGTTCCTGTGAGTTCTTAGGAGTTTCATGGTGTCACCAAGCTCTTAGTTTTGTAGCTTAGGACTTATTTTCTGGCTTTACTCTACAGTTGTTTTATATGTGATTTTTTTTTTTTTGGTAACAGGGACTGAACTCGGGAGCACTCAACCACTGGGCCACATCCCCAGCCCTGTTTTGTAGTTTTATTTAGAGACAGGATCTTACTGAGTTGTTTAGTGCCTTGCAGTTGCTGAGGCTGGCTTTGAACTCGCAATTCTCCTGTCTCAGCGTCCCAAGCCACTGGGATTACAGGCGTGTGCCACCACACCCTGTTTATTCGAAATAATTTTCACTGTGTTGTCTTCACATGCTTAGTGCTTCACTGTTACCACATTCTGTTCTGTCAGTTCATTTATCCATTGTCCTACTGGCCAATTGAGGGTTATCTGTCAGGTGCTGGGAACATGAAAAAGATACTCTGTATGTCCTTGGATACTTCAGAGTCATTAAAAAAATTGTTTGGAGCTACTTTTTGACACAAAGAAAAGGTACAAGTACTGACTTTTTCATGTATTCTCTCTTAAACTCTCACAGTGGAAGCATCTTCTTTTAATTATGGTGCAATGATGAGAACCAGGGAACTGACTTTAATGCAACCCATTGAACTAAGGATTTTCTTTCAGTTTCAACAGTATGCTTTTTGTTGTTGTTCTTGTCTTGGGGTCATATTTGGCATCCCACATTGCTCTGCATTCTGTAATGATTCCCTAGTTCATTCTTGTCTGTCATGATATAATCTTGATTTTTTTTCCTGTACTGGGGATTGAACTCTGGAGTACTTAACCAATGAGCCACATCCCAAGCCGTTTTTTGTATTTTATTTAGAGACAGGGTCTCACTGAGTTGCTTAGGGCCCCGCCAAATTGCTGAGGTTGGCTTTTAACTTTTGATACTCTTGCCTCCCAAGCCCCTGGGATTACAGGTTTGTGCTGCCATACCTGGCCAACCTTGATACTTTTTAAGTAAAGAGTATGGATTAATTATTTTGCCACACATTCCTCAGTTTAAGACAAATTGGTGTTTTCACACAATTGCATTGAAGGTAACACATTTTTTGCAAGAATACTACAGAAATAGTGTGTCTGAGCTGGGGATGTGGCTCAGTGGGTCCCTGGTACCAAAAAAGAAAAAGGGGCCGGGCTCCCAGTAGCCCTCCTCCTTTCAAAGATAGCATGCATCACTTCCCTGGTCCCTAGTGCTGTCTTAGGGACCAGGGCTTTCACACAAGGGCCTTTGAGGGTCAGACTATGTAGCAGGAGCTGAGTAATTTACTCCCCGGTTTATCTTTTCTGCATTTTCTTTTCCCAGATGTGCAAATACATTTTCTTAGGATCCCCTCTCTCATAAAGGGCAAAATGCTATTGAAATCCTTTGTCCTTTGCATTGTTCACTTTGACAGTATGTTTTGGGAATTGCTCATATCAGTTCGTAGAGATCTCACTCATTCTAACATGTACAGTACTCCTTACATGAGATGGATTTCTGATGGTTTATTCCTTTGTTTTCCTGTGTATAGGTATTTAGGTGGTTTGTAAATTTTGCCGACGTAAGTGATGCTTCAGTGAATATTCCGTGCAAACATATTTTCTTATTGACTGTGCATATCTTCAGGGTAAATTTTATAGTAGTGGGATTGCTGTGTGGAATGGTTTATGTATATGTGGTTTGTTAACTTACCAAATTTCTCACCAGAAGGTATGTACCAATTTGCATTTCCTCTGATGATGTACAAAACTGCTTATTTTCTCAACATTCGTTTTATTTAAAAAAATTTTACACCAGATCTAGTATCACATGATTGTAATCCTAATGACTTAGGAGGCTGAAGCAGGAGGATCACAAGTTCAAAGACCCCCCTCAGCATGGCAGTGAGGCCCTATGCAACTTAGGGTCTCAAATTAAAAAAAAAAAAAAGCAGGGGGCGGTGGGGGGAGCTGATGGCTGGCGACGTGGCTTAATGGTTAAGCACCTCTTGGTTCAACCCCAAGTACCAATGAATAAATAAAAATAATTAGTGTGTGTGTATATATTTGAATAAACACTTATATACACTACTGTCTATCAGGTTAGAAGTGTATTGGTAGTTTTGTTTTAGTTTATTTCACAGTGATTTTGAATATGATCAGTCTTTTCTGTTGGGTTTTTGTCTTTCATTTTTAAAAAGTTCTTTATATGTCTGGTGTATGTTATATATATGACACATTTTCTTCAACCAGCGCCAGTTTTCTTTTGATTTTGATTAGGTTTTTTTTTAAATGAACAACACTTTTATTTAATCAGATGAATCAGTCTTTTCTTTTATGAATGCCTCTGGAATTTAAGCCATATTTAAAAAGTTTTTTCCTATAACATATTTAAGGAAGAATTGTACTCAGTTGTCCCAGCACCATTAGTCAAGTTTATTTTTAATTTTTTCCCATACTGGGAATTAAACCCAGACATACCCTACCACTGAGCCACATCCCCAGCCTTTTTAATTTTTAATTTTGCAACAGGGTTTCACTCAGTTGCTTAGAGCCTCTGTAAGTTTCTGAGGCTGGCCTCGCACCTGCAATAACTCCTGCCTCAGCCTCTGAAGTCATTGGGATTACAGGCGTGTGCCACCACATCCACTTATTTGTCTTTAGCCTAATAGATTGAAATACCAGCTCTGTCTGAATTATTTTCCATATATAATCTGGATTTTCTTTTCTTTCCTTTTTCTTTTTTGTTTTATTATTCCATTGTCTATTTATATGCTTGCACTATATTCCTTTAACTAAAGAAGCCTTATAGTATGATTTAATATCTGATATAGTTCCCCTGTTGTTTAGTTATTTGTTTTTCCATGTGATCCTTAGTGTTATTGCAGTCCATAATAGTGTGTTAGCATTAGTGGTGGGATTGTATTCAGTTTATTAATGAGGTTATGGAGAGGTGTGGTGTTTGGTTTTCCTGTTTAAGAGCAAATTGTGTTTTTCCGTAAGTCCTGCTGACTTTTGTGCCTTCTAGGAATGTTTGAAATTTTTCTTCATATAGGATATTACACATTTTGATTACTTTCTTCCTAAGCACTTATCTCAGACATATATTAATATATTAACCCTTAATAATAGACAATGTACATTCTTTTTTCTGCAGTACAATAGAGAAAATATCTGGTAATAATGCAATAAGCCTATAGTTTATTTACTATGAGCAAGACTGTTTCACCTGGAAATTTTCCAGTAGCTCCTGGGTGTAAGAGGAAATACAAGCTGAAATTAAGGAAGTTAAAAAACTTAATGTTGTATTGAATACAGCGGTGATCAGAGGGAAATTATTTGCATCAAACACATCAAAAAAATTGAAAAAATTTTAAATGAATAAAATTCCAAGATTAAATTATAAAAACAACAATGGAGTCAAAACAATGCAGTGTTTTTTGCTGAATGTGTGTAGAGCAGATGCATAAGTCAATTATATTTGAAAAGTGAGAAGGCAGAAGGGACCTAAGTGAAAGATTTCTAGAACTGATAAGAATGGATACTAGTGGATGTTACAAGTTATGTGTATACATTGTTATACTTAGAGCAAGCTTTAGGAAAACTATGCCAAGTATGTGCTCAAAAACAGTAAATATAAATCAAGATGGGATTCTGAAAAAAGTACCCCACAGGAGGACTACAAGGAAGAATGCAAAACTGAGGAAGTAAATTTTTTTAAAATTCTGTACCTGTTTCTAATCCCAGTGGCTCAGGATATCTAGACAAGATAGTGATTTCCTCAGTATTTTTCCTCATTTGTTTTCATGGTCAGGTAAGAGTACAGAAATACCTCTACCATGAGCATTCCGTGTGTGCTGGCATGTTCTTCACAAGTTTTTTGGGGGTTCACCTGTGCTAGGATGTTCGAAAACTCTTAATTATTGGTGGCTTGTGGGAGTGAATATCTAGGTCATTGTTCCCATTTGCACTGCCTCCTTGCATGGTGAAATTATCTTCATGTCCTTCATTGTCACATGGCCCGCTCTGCCTGCCAGAGGACTCCTCCAGTAGCACAGTACCTAGGGCACCTTCTGTACTGGTGAATGTCAGGGTACTGGTTTGAAGGGCTTCCCTGTCTTTAGTTATGTTGCTGTTGACAGTGAAGCATTGCTTTAGGTGGGGAGAAGGCAGAACCTTATAACCTCTGGGACAGATGTTTCAGCAAGGTGGGGGGAGCAGTTTTCTCTTAACAGTCCCACCTTATCCATTCCATGAAACAACATTTAAGTTATATCCTGCTTTTGATAGAGAAGAGGACTCAGAAGTGAAAAACAAAATGCAAAGTTTAAAATGGTACCTATACTACATGCACACCTATGCACATATTTCTAAATGTTTGCATTGCTTTCCAGAAAGGTGATATGAAGCAGGCACTTTGCCACTGAGTTACATCCCAACCCACCATTTGTTTTTATTTTCATGTGGATGGACACTTGAGTTCTTTTTCAGGTACTGTGAATGAAGCTGTTCTAAATAACAGCAGTAAGAGAAAAGTACAATAAGGGGAATAAAGATAAAAGGAGAAATTAAAGGGGAAATGGCATTAGAGGTAATTAATCAAATCCTTTTTTTAAAAATTCTAATGTCTCATTTAAAAATACATATATGAACAAGTGGAATTTTTTCAAAGAGAGCATATTGGGTCAGTGTCACAGACTCTGAATATCCTATGCCATAAGAATATATCTTAGGGAAGAAATCATATGATTTTCTCCAAAGCTAGGGTTTTGATTTGATTAAAGCTAGTATCATAATTAATGGGAACACGTAAGAGATTTCCAGTGAGATCAGAAACTAAATAACAGTGTTTACTCTTTTTATTACTTTCTGTATTGTACCAGAGGTATAGTGCAGTTAGAAGCATAAGAAAGGTAAAGAAGAAGTAAAACTGTGTTTCTTTGCAAATAGCATACTTGGAAAGACTTAAAGAATAAATGGTGAAACTGTGAACCTGGTGTGGCGGCTGAGAAGGAAGAATCACTTAAGCCCGCAAATCTACACCTGCTTGAGCAATATTTCGAGACCCTGTCTCAGAAACAAATCAAAACAAAACAAAACAACCAAACCAAAAACCAAAACCAAAATCAAAACAAACCTATATAATATAATAATGAAAGAATTCAGTTGAGTTGCAGGATATAAAGTAAACATACAAAGAGCAGAAACATTCAAGACACAAACAGTAAGCAAATAGAGGACATAGTGGTAGAGAAAAACCCCATTGGTTGCAGTTTCATAGCCATTTATCAGATGACATGCTTCAATTCCTAATGTTTGACTTTTCCTAGCTAGTTATTTTGCCCTCCCCAGGAAACATTTGACAATGTCTTGAGACATTTTTGATTGTTAAAATATGTATGTGAGGGGCTAGGGTTGTGGTTCAGTGGTGGAGCGCTTGCCTGCCATGTGTGATTCGATCCTCAGCACCACATAAAAATAAAGAAAATAAAGGTATTGGGCCCACCTACAACTTAAAAAAAAATGTATGTGATTATGCTGCTGGGTGGGGGACCCAGGGATGTAGCTAAATGTCCTAGTATTCATGGGAGTGCCCCTGACAGTATTAGTCAGCAACACTGAAATTGATAAACTCTGCCCTAAACTTGTTTGATTTGTAGTACCTATGTTTAGAATTGTATGTTGCTGGGATTCTTATTCGTTTAATTAATTACTCCAGGTGAAAAATCAAAAGAATAATAAAATAAGAATTGTTTTCTTTGATATTGAACAGTGATGGTAATAATAACTTATTCTTCATAGCATCGTAGTATGTAGAGTTTCATAGACTTTCTTTTTTTGTGGGGGAGTACTGGGGATTGAACTTGGGGCACTCGACCACTGAACCACGTCCCCAGCCCTATTTTGTATTTAATTTAGAGACAGGGTTTCACTGAATTGTTTAGTGCCTTGCCATTGCTGAGGCTGGCCTTGAACTCACCCTCCTCCTGCCTCAGCCTCCAGAGCTGGGGTTACAGGCATGCACCACTGGGCTCATAGACTTTCTCTCTGTGATTGTCTTAGTATTGTTCAAGGTAGGTATAATAGGTGTAATTATCCTGTTTAACTGAGAAAGGACTTTATTTGCCTCCTCTAAGCTCCAGTGTCTAAATCACTTTTGATGGATGGGTAGCTGGTCTCAGGGTGAGCTCACTATTCCAGCTCAGTGACCTTACTTGCTGCTGCTTTTCCAGAAGCTTATGTTAGCTTTATTTAAAAATCAGAGGATAGGTTCTGGGCCTGGAAAGCTGACATCTGCTTTGTGTATTCTTTGAATTGACTCTTGATATCTACTTACAGTAGGAATGTTACAGTGCTTCCAGTAAAAATTCCTGGGTGACGGAAATGTTCTATAAATCTGTGCTGTTCGGTAGGAGCACCAGCTATGTGTGGCTATTTAAATTTACATTGATTAAGATTAAGTAAAATTTAAAATTCATTTCCTCTAAATTTTATCAAATTCTAAGTGCCTAGTCACCCTGAATTGTTTTCTCCTCTGTAGTTAAAGGAACTTTAATAAGCCAACAATGTCATTATTTAATTTAAAAAATGGAGGTGGTTTGAGCCATTCTTAGCCTCTGTTCATTACTGAGGCTTTGGTCATAATTAAGTCCTTGGGGAAAGGAAGAGTTTTAAAATTTCTTTGTAGGAAATGAAGGTACCCCCTCTGGTATCCCTCTGCCACTTTTTCTCCCTAGCTGTTGAGTCCGTTGTTAAGGTGCATATGGAGTGGATTCTAGACTCTGTAGACAGCCTGCTGGGGTTGGGGGTTGGGGTGAGCATGGGAGGGGGGGACAGGATGGGAAATCCTGGAGGCTTGCTTTAGATGTTGTTGATGTGAAACAGGGTTTTTGATCCTCTGATTTCCATCTAATTGCATCACAGGCTTTGGCTTCCACTTGACATTAAAGTTATCTTCTGTGACCACCAAGTGAGTTCAAGTTCTTTCAATCATCTGCCTCCTTGGAAACCTTTATATTACGCGCGTGCGTGCGTGCGTGCGTGTGTGTGTGTGAGAGAGAGATATGTGTGTCTGTCTGTTAGTGAAAGGCTGGGCCCTGCTGCATGGTTTAATGTTTCTAGTATCTTTGTGTTGGGTTCTTGGTACCTAAAACATGCTTAAACGATTCTGTCGTATTATAGTTTTTAGCTACAAGGTGGTTTGACTTTTGTTGTCAGTTGAAACTAGAAAGCTTACTGCTGTTTATTGCAATATTTCTGTGGGATAGTGATTTCCAACCTAGAGTCAGTTAACTTTACCTGAACATTTGAGGGGAACTGTTTACATACTGGAGCCCATCTTTATGTAAAAAAGTTCAAATTTATGTTTTAATTTCTAAGTAAGTTTATTTCTTGCATGTTAAAGAAGAAGAAAAATACTGGCCTGAAGCTATATTGCAAAGGAATGTCTGATATGCATTTTAGCTTTAACAGTTTAATATGTAGCATTAAGAAAAGGCCTATTTTGCTTTGATGATTTAGAAAGGTTTTTAGACTGAACTTTCCTTCCATATTTTCCCTATGGTCTTAATCCTCCCCCATTCATTTCTAATTTGCTTAATATTCTTTTATCACAGTCCTGTCTTCAGTTTATTAATTTTGACTTTATTGCCCACATGATGAAATAAAAACACCTGAGTTAAAAAGTTGTATATTGAAGAAGTCTTGAAATAAGAAAAATATGGAATTTGTAACCTTATTCAACAGGTACCATGAATTTAGTCATTTGTTTTCTTCTCTATTTCTCTAGTAGTATTTTGATTTGCAAGGCAATTGAGGAGCTGGGCGTGGTGGCTTCTCAATCCCAGCCACTTGGGAGGCTGAGGCAGGAGGATTGCGAGTTCAAAGCCAACTTCAGCTATTTAATGAGGCACCAAGCAACTCAGTGAGACCCTGTCTCTAAATAAAATACAAAATAGGGCTGGGGATGTGGCGCAGGTTGAGTGCCCCTGAGTTCAATCCCCGGTACCAAAAAAAAAGAGAGGGTATTACTAATGTATTTTTTGTCTTTTTCCCCCCAGAGGGAAGTGTAACATCTCCCATTTTTCTGACATATTTGCTGCTAGAGAGTTTAAAGCCCGAGTGGACTCATTTTTCTACATATTAGGCTACAACCCTGAGACAAGGTAAGTGAGTCACTTGTGTCCACTCAGTGAGAACTTTTTTCCTTTTCTCACTTGTGTGTGTGTGTGTGTGTGTGTGTGTGAGAGAGAGAGAGAGAGAGAGAGAGAGAGAGAGAGAGAGAGAACATGCATGTGTGTGTTTATACACCTGAATGTAAACTATGTATTTAATATTTAATGTCTTTGGCACCTAAATCAGCTTGTTGCTTTTTCTTTAGTTTTGTTAGGGAAAGGGAAGATGGGAACATTTGGGTGTTACCTGGGTGGGATTTAAAAATGTAGTTGAGGGCTGGGGCTATGGCTCAGCGGTAACACACTTGCCTGGCATGTGTGTTAACTCATTTGTTTGTTGGTAACTCATTTATTTTGTTCATTCTTCGTAATAAAAATCCCAGGAACACTCACTGAAGTAAGTATCTTTGGTGAGACTACTCTTACAAAACAGAAACTTCCTGTTCCAAACTATTTTGTTAAGATCTATGTAAAAGAATTATGACTTGTTAAATAAAAAGCAATAGGGTCAAAATAATTTCACAAAAAGAATTTTTGGTTTATGTCTGTAATACTCTTCACATAGCATAAGAGTGTGTTTATACATGTGCCCTGGGAAAATTTTTTTTTTTTTTTTAAAGACCTGGGCATGATTATGCACCCTGTGAGGCAAGAAGATGGCAAATAAGAGTCTAGCCTGAGCAATTCAGCAAGATCGTATCTCAAAATAAATAACAAAGGGTCTGAATGTGTAGCTCAGTGTTAGAGCACTTGCCTAGCAAGTAGGAGGCTATGGGTTCAATTCCCAGTACTGGGAATTGGGTTGGGGAAAAGGTGGAGGGTATTAGCAGGTGGTCAAATAATTCATGCTCTGGATACCCAAGACCTGTTTACAAATGTGAAGATTTAGAAAGAAATAAAAGATTTAGCTTGGCTCAAGGAATTTTACTTTATTATCCATTGGATATAATTGCAAAACAAATATTATTTTAGTGAAAACTTTTTCTAGAAGATGTTGAGAAATGATATACAAAATTTAGAGTATTCTTAGGACAGTCACTGAAGAGTTGATTAAAGGGAGCATGTTTCATTGTGATTGCACAAGGCTGCACAGAGCATCATTGGGGCATAGTATACACTGGTTTTCTGTCTCTTCCTCTCTGTCTTAGACAGCAGCTGTGAGAGTAGGAGGATTATGCTCATCTATTTTTGCTTACCTCTTAAGAATACTTATTTTTTTCTTTATAATACAGTGAAGCTTGAGCTTTTTGTTTTCAAAAGAAGGCCACAGTCTAATGATTAAAAAAAAAAAAAACTGGTTGATGGAAATATTTCAGAAGTTTCTTTTTAAATTTTGAAATGTTTTTTTAAAATTATTATTATTATTATTATTATTTTGTGTGTGTGTGTGTGTGTGTGTGGTGCTGAGGATTGAACCCAGGGCCTTGTGCATGCAAGGTGAGCACTCTACCAACTGAGCTATAGCCCCAGCCCCAAAATGTTTATTTTATATGTGCATTGTCATGTCATTCTGTTGCCCAGGCGAGTTTCTGTATAGAGACAAATGAGTTGGTGGTTGTCATGTTGTTGTCAGTGCTGTTTGTTATTGTTATTATTTTGGTGCTGGAGATTGAACCCTGGAGCCTTTTACTAGGGTTCATTTGAGCTACCTCCCTAGTCCTTTTATTTTTGTTTTGAGACGGGATCTTGCTGAGTTGCTGAGGCAGGCCTCCAACTTGTGATCCCCTTGCTTTAGTAGGTAGGATAAGGGATATGCCACTGTGCCTGACTTGGTCGTCGTTATTTTAGTGATTCCATACTTATTTAACTGTGATAAATATGTTGCACAAGTTAAGAGTGCATCAGCAATTAACTAAAATAGTTTTTGTCTTTTAAATATTCAGCTCTAAAATTCATAACAATCAAATTTATTTTTTTTACTAGTTTAAGTTGTACATCTGTTTTGTTTTGTTTTATACTGGAAATTGAGATACTTGACCACTGAGTACATCCCTAGCCCTTTTCCTTGAACGCTTATTAAAAGCACTATGTAACTTTTCTCTGTAAGCTAGAGAGGTACACAGATGTCTATTTTTTTTTTTTTCATTATGTGTTGCTTGCAGTCTTTCAGGGTGATATTTCTCATCAGGTAGTGTTTATATAGGGTGACACTGAGAGTGCTGGGGGCCAAACCCATGGCCTTCTGCATGCTAACCAGGTGCTCTATCACTGGGCTATATTTCCATCCCTCAATTTTGAAAATGTGGATTAGGTATGCAGTAGAAGCATATTGTTTGTCTCTGTATACAAAAAAAGAACATAATTATGCACTTTTATAAGGTCTGCATCCTGAATCACAATATTTTGAAATTTGTAGTTGCTGTTTGTTCAGTTCTACACTTGTATTCTCTCGTTGCGCTTGTGCTATGTATATTTTAAGTGCTTGAGAGATGTTGGTTGAATTACATTCAGCAAATATTTGAATGTTTACTTACAAATAAAGTTTGAGGCACATCAAACTTCTCACAGTTCAGGAGTCAAGGCCCTTATAGAAATTTGGTACAGGGCTGGAGATGTGGCTCAAGTGGTAACGCGCTCGCCTGGCATGTGCGGGGCACTGGGTTCGATCCTCAGCACCTCATAAAATAAAATAAAAAAATAAAGATGTTGTGTCCACCGAGAACTGAAAAATAAATATTAAAAAATATTAAAAAAAAAAAAAGAAATTTGGTACAGTGCTGGCATGGTTGGTGCATGTCTTTAATCTGGGGAGTTGGGACTCTGCGGTTGGAAGATTGCAAGTTCAAGGCCACTCTCAGGAACCTAGCAAGAATACACACTCTGGGCATTCTAAGAATCGGGCTGTACATAAATCAGATGGAGGAAATGCAGAAAGTCTTTTCATACTTTGTTAAATCACACACATTCCTGATCTTTTGAACAGCTGTGGATAAATGGGTGTGTATTCTTGTAGGAGTTGCCTGCTTCTGACTTGGTTTCAAGTTTGTGAGGGATGAAGCTGTGTGATGAACTGGTTTCTGATGCAGTTTCCTCCTCACTTTAATGAGTGGGACTAGGGTTGCAGTCCTGGCTACATAGTGCTATGTGCCAGTCCTTGACACCCTGTGCCATTTAGGTAAGTGGAAGTTCATGTGGAAAGGAAATGTCAAGCTGTGTGTGTGTGTGTGTGTGTGTGTGTGTGTGTATGTATGTATGTATTTATTTTACTGTGAAATGCTCCTCTGAGATGGCACATGTATTAATAAGACCACTGGAAGTTGAGGGCTAAGAATTCTGTGACTGTGAAGTGATGACTGCTACCTTCCCTTTTAATAATGCAGGAGTTTAACACTAAGTGAGCAGTTGAAACTGAACTTTAAGATGGAATTATTTCTCAGAACAAACTTTCGGATACTAGTTAAAAGTTAATGTACGTATTTTTCTGTAATTTAGTATATCAGCACTAAAATTTTGAATTTTTTTTTCACATTCATTTTCATAGATCCTTTTAAAATCTCAAGAGTTCAGTTCCCCTTTTATTTCTCCCCTAATCTGGTCTTTATATTCCTGAATGATGTGTCTTGTCAGGGACCTGGTCTTTCTGAACTTTTGATCCTGATTATATTACTACTTAGTTGAACTAATGTACTATAATGTGAATCAAACCAACTGTACTATAGTGTGAATCAAACCAACTGTTCTTTGATCTGTGATTGTGGTTTATGCCTTTAAAATTTGGGGATAGTAGATTTCTTGATAAGTGCCATAAAATTACTTTAGTATTATTAAGTATAAATTTATATTTCATTTTTACTTTAGAATGCTAATCATTAATATAATAGAGGACCTATGATAATACTTATCCATGATTTCTTCATTCTGAAATCTGAAAGCTCTGAAAATCTAAAACTTTGTATACTAAATATAGCACCCAACTCGTTTGGTGACCAGACCTGGCCTGAAACCATTTGAGGCTATTTCTGTTTTTAATTTAGTATACTTCGTGTGAATGTGCACCAATTTTGTGGTAAAAATATAAATATGATAGTATATTGGTTATAGCTTAGACATTCCTGGGGTGTTACATACTGTGTCATATATTCACATAATAGTAAAAGTCTAAAAAATTTGGAATTCTGAAAAACCTTTGGTAGACCATTGACCCTCTGGTTGATAATGTTCATAAGGAAGTCTGAGGACCGTGGATTCTCAGGTCTGTCTGGAATATTGATTCTAGAATCCTTTGCAAAATATGCAACATTTGCTAAGTTTCTTCATTGACCATAGTGAAACCTACCTAACAATATTTACTGAGTATATAAACAAGATAATGTGAAATAATATAATTTTTATATTTGGAGTTTTTAATGAAAAATCGGAACCAAAATTGAAAGAAAAATTATTGAAAAATAGATTTGGAGTTTTTATAGCAAATGATCTTACCTTTGCTAGCACTTTGATTTTGCTGAACTCATCTGTCCTTTTTCCTACCTTCTCCTCTCCTCGGGTCTAGTACTCCACCATGGGCCAGTGCCTTTTTTCCTATACCCCTGGGTGTGTGTCTTTCTATTCCTGGGAAAAGGTCCCTTAATGGTGGATAAGTGATGTTTCCATCAGTTTTTATAGTGTAAATGTTTTTAGTTGTAGAAAGAACCTATCTGTGCAATATATTCATCTTACTTAGGTGTTCCCATCCCTTCTGTTCAGAAGCATGCATCCTTCACCTGTTGTTCAGTGGGGTCAGTGGGAGGAAGGAGGGATGTGTGGGATTCAGAAGTGGTATAGATGCATCTGGGGTTCACATGACTTCTGGGAAGACTCCAGAAATAGGCCACAGACAGAAACACTTGGGGGCAGCCTGGATGCATATATGCATGTCCCTGTGGGCAGGCGGATGATGATTAGGAACAGCAGTACAGGAATGAGGTCCAGAGTGTAGTCAGCATCAGGAAACAGACATCTAATGTTCCAGAGTATCAGTAGGGGCCTAGGGATGCAGCTCAATGAAAGAGCACTTGCTTGGCATTCCTGAGGCCCTGGGTTTGAGATACATTCTGTGTAAAGTAAGGCTTGGTTAGAGGAAACATAGCCCCATTTCTAGAATTGGAACTTAAGAATAAAAGGGACACAGTGGTGTATTTGATTCCTGATCACTAAGTTTAGGGCTCCTTGAGATTCTCTGAGGAGGAGAGCTGTCGCCGTATTCTGAGTTTGGACTTCATGGTAGCTGGGTGTTAGGTGGCTTCAACTTGGGAACCAGAGCACCATGGGCAAAAAGTAGCTAGGCAAGTCACTCATTGCCCAGTGTTTCTGTGCAGCAGAGGCCATGATATACGGATGTGTAGGGCCTGTAAAGGTATTTTTTAGTTTGCTTTAGATATACTTAAATTTTGAATTTGGAATCTTATATACATAAAGAAGAGTCATGAATAGAATATATGTTTTACCCACTCACCACTTGTTAACATTTTGTCCTATTTCCTTTTTTCTTATATATTTTTTGTTACTACCTTTTCAACTTCATTACACATTTACTTTATTATATCTTTTATTGCCATATTCATCTTTGTGTTTGCCATCTTTGCTTCATCACTTTCTATGTATTTTCCGTTGGTTGTTGTTTGGAGATGGGGTCTTGCTGCATTGCCCAGGCTGGCACTGTCCTCTGGTATGAGTGATCCTCCCGTCTCAGCCTCTCAAAAGTGGCTGGGACCACAGCATGCACCACTATGCCCTGCTGACACACTGTTATTCTTTCCTGAATGATCTGTGAGTGAGCTTCAGACAGCAGCCTTCTCTTCTCCAAATGCTTCAGTATATATTTCCAAGAAGAAGAATGTTCTTAAAATCAGGAAAGTTAACATTGCTGGAGTACCACATGGTCCATATTCAGACTTTGCAAGTTTTTCCAGTAATGGTCTTCTTAGTAATTTTCCCCCTGTGATCCTTCCTGCATCACCTTTTCATTGCTGTGTCTCTTTACTGGCCTTTGCCTGTCTTTATTCTCCTGATGTTTCCTTACCTTTCTATATTTTTCATGACATTGGCTTTTCTGAAGAGTAGGAGCCAGTTTTACCAAATGATCTTTAATTTGAGTTTGTTTGATGTTTTCCCTCATGATTAGTTATGAGTTATGAAATTTTTGCCAAAAAATGGTGATTTTGATTTTGTGTTTCAAGTGTATTTGTTGAGATACAAAATGAAATTGTTGGGTGGCTCTAAACAGATGAGATATACATTGTTTTTGCCTGAGAAGAGCTCCCAGTCTGGGAGACGGGGGACTGCCAGAGGGTTAGGGGAGGTAGAGAGTGGTTGGAATTGTGGGAGACAGGATGTGAAGGAGAGGAGGTCTGGAGAGCCACTGGTGACAGGAAAAAGGGGCCTTTGTCTTGGTGGCCTGTAAAGAATACCTGTGAGATGCCAGTGTAAGGAAAGACAGTGAAGAGGATGTTGATGTTAAGTGGCTGTTACTCCTGGGACCCAATGTAACAGAGGTTCTGATGAAGTGCCTGTGGTGTTTCCTAGGTATCTATTGAGATGGAATACACAATTTTGAAAATGTAATTTGCTTGACTTGCTGTAAAGTAACTTTCTACTGTGCTTCATGTAATCGTTCCCATGGTTTCTCGGAGTAGTGATGAATATATTAAATTATTAGTTTCTAGTGATTTCTCCCAATGAACATTTTCTGTGTGAAAAGGTTTGATAGGGTTTTTTTGTTTTGTTTTATTTTAATGGATCCTTCTGAGAGGAATTCCTTTCTGGTCATATTTATATTACTTGGCTGCCACATTCTAATTCCTTTACTTTTGTTTTCAGAAAGTAATTTTCTTTAGATTATTCCTTATTAAACCCGTTCTGTAGACATGCTTCACAAACCAACGAGGAGAACCTATTTCATGCATTGGGTCAAAAGGAAAACTTATTTAAGTGTATTTGGCATGACTTGTATTTTACAAGTCATGTTTTGAGCAGAGTAAGATTTATTGACTCATGGTCTTAGTTCAGAGCATGGATAGGAGACTGTGGGCATGGACTTGATTCTGTGGTGCTGACTTTTCTTCACATTTCTGGGAAACAGAATTCACACTGCCTTTCCATCCTGTCTTGTTCTTTATGGTTTCTGGGGAGACTGATGATCTTCCTTTTTTTTTCTTTTTTAATTTTAACTAAGTAATACATAAAATTATTTCTGAGGTTGCAAGTGGAAACTAAGTCTATCTGTAGAGTTTCTTTATAAGGTGGACAGCTCAGTTTGCTGTCTATGGGAGGTGGAGATTGGGAGAGAGGGCATACACTGTGTTTTTAATTAAACTGAGTTTTAATAGAAAAATGTCTCCACTTTGGTGTAGACAGTGAGAGTGCTTTCCTAATGCTCACTACATTAAGAGGGGATGACCTTATGGATTTGGAAATCTTTCTGAAGAGACCTTAATGAATTTATTTATTTATTTTGTGGTGTAGGGAATTGAACGCAGACCTCATGTGTGCTAGGCAGGTGCTCTACCACTGAGCTACATCCCCAGCCCAATCCTCAAATATGGTTCGGGGGTGCTCAGGTGTTTGCGGCATGGTGTTCTTTGAACTCTTAACTTGAATTTTCCTTGCTCTTCTTACTGTGAGAAAGCCAGTCTTCAAACCATATTGGATTGGGCTAGTGTTACTTTAGGGAACCTTTTAATTTAGTATTGAGAGTTTTTAGCTTCTTTAAGGAAGATCTAAATCTTTGCATACAGTACAGTTTTGGGTTGTTGTTGTTGTTTTTTTTTTGGCTTCCGTAAGTTGTTGAGGCTGACTTCAAATTTGTAATCCTCCTGTCTTGGCCTCCAGAGTCACTGGGAATTACTCTTCTTGTCATGCCCTCCAGACACTGTGTCTGTTTCTGTGTGACAGTACCATGCACTCCATAGGTTTACCGTGGTATATTTGTTTGTTTTCCAAATGTTGAAGATTTTCAAAGAGAGATGTATGGAGTTGCTTTTCTTAAGTAGCTACTACTATGATTTTAAATGTGTTGGAATATTTCTGCTAATTAATCTTACACATAGTTGTTTATGTCCTTTGTTTCTATTCTTTCTTGGAAATCTTGCTATTTAAGACCACCATTTCCTTTAAAAAAAAAAATAGACAAAACAGAACTTGCTGTTGTCTGGAGGCGCAGGCATGGACTGAAGCTGGCAGGGCTTGCCGAGCTTGTGGCGTTGGCTGTCTCAGATCCCCTTCCTGAGGCCCCACTTCCCTGCACACTAGCTTGGTGTGCAGGGAGAAGCTGCGGCGTCTGTTGGCTGGGCTTTATTTACGGAAACAGCAGGGTTGAGATTGATTGCGTCGTGCAGAGACAGCGTGTGGATGAGGGAGGGTCACAGCACATGCTCAGTCCTGTCAGTGTGAGGGGAAGTTTCTGCGTTCTGCGTGGAGGCTTAGGTCATAGCACAAGCTCAGTGAAAGCTCTGTGAGGTCTCTCACACTGCATGTGCCTCCATTTTGAGCAGTTAGAGTAGAAAAGGGTAGAGTTTTAGCGGTAAGAGAGGTGCAGGGATCAGCTAGACTCACCCGGGGCTCTGTTAGTCATGGAGGATCCCTTCGGCCCCTGCAGGTAGGCTCCCTTCCTCTGGCCTCCCTGGCCGGGTGATGGTTGGCTGCTCCTTCTCACTTCTGGAGATGTCTCTGAGTCATTCATCCTTCAGAGTCCTGTTCCTGGAGCCTTTGGTTCAGCCCAGCTGGCCGTGGAGGTGGTGCTGCAACACGGAACAGCGGGAAAGGGCTCTACCCAGGGCTGCGTTAAGCAGATGAGGAATATGAAGCTTCTCGGGTCCCTCTGTCCCTGTCCTGCCCCCCCCCTTCTCCTCACCTCTTCCTCCCTTGGCATGGTTTTAACCTGAGGCGCGCTGGGTGCTTGTTGCCGAGCTGTCTCTCTTCAAGCCCTGCAGAGCAAGCCTGCAGGCCCCCCGCCTTGCTGCTCCTGTGGCTGGCCAGGATCGCCTGGGCCAGAGAGCAGTTCTGTTTGGATGTTTTAGGAATGGTGGTAGGTGGGTAGCTATTGGTTGCTTTGAAGGTGGGTGGAACCTGTTTTGATTGAGAGCCTGTTTGCCAGAGCAAATTACAGTTCTTGTCATCTTTTTCTGAAATCTGACATAGACAGGAGATAGTTGTGGATTATGGTGGCAACAGTTTCACCTTAAAATGGCTTTTTAAAAAGTGAAAGGTTGCCACATCAGTTTGTACTGTGTTGTTCAGAAGGAAGCGAATCCTTCTTCCTTTTGGAGTTTAGGAAGATTTCTTCAGAAAACTGTATGCATTGACATTTGTGTTAGAAGTTGAGGTTCCATGTATTCTGTGTGCTTATTTTTGTATGTTCATTTTAAATAGGATAATGTTTGTTGTGTGCATTTGTATTTTGCTGTGTGACTGGTGAATTCTATAGAAGAGAAGTGAAAGAAGTAGTGGGTGCTGGAGAAGGCAGAGGTGTTAACAAGGCCACATTGGGTGCCCATGGCTTGACGGCCAACACTAGTCTTTCCTACCCAGGGAAAGCTATACTTTTTGTGCCTCCTGCTCACAGAGAAGGCTCAGGCAGATGGTTCTCTCCATGGTAAACTTAGGGAGCCAGTCAGAATAGGCAGATTTAGGACTAGTTGAATTCTTACTCAAGCAAATTTTCAGCGATTTTGAATTATGTTAGTTGCTTCTTATTGCTTCCTCTCCTTTTTTTCTGCTGATAGGTTTTGGAAAAGAAATTGAAGTGACATTAAGTTTTGTGTATTTGTGGGGATGGGTGAAAATATACAATAAAGAAAAATGTGAAAAACCCTCATAGGTAAGGGAAGAAATTTACTATATATTGATACAAAGGAGAAATGATTTGTAAGCTCTTAGTTGTATAATATGACCTTTGCATGATCAACTTTAGTCAGACAAAGCCCCTGAGTCTAGCAGAAGGTTTTAAACTAAGGCTTAACTTGGTGAATTCTAGACACTTAAAATATTCCTGAGGTATATAATCTGTATTCTTATAGGTTAAATTTGGGGATTGTAAACTAAGGAGATGAATTAAAGAAGAATAATTTAGGTTGACATTTATTGCTGTCTTCAGATCTATTTTTCCAATCATGTGAGGGTTCTCCTCCCATTACGATCCTTTTTATTTGAACATTGCATTTGGAGGTTTGAGGCAGCTTCCCACTTTTTCCCATACCGTGAAACGTTGATTCTGGAACTTATCTTATTTACTCTATTTAGAAGCATCTTTCCCCAGCTACTCAGGAAGCTGAGGCAGGCGGATTGCAAGTTCAAGTCCAGCCTCCACAGCTTAGCAAGAAGACACTGTTTCAAAATAAAAATGGGCTGGGGATGTAGCTCAGAACAAAAGTTCCCCTGGGTTCAATCCTGAGTACTGCTAAAAGGTAAAAAAGATATCTTTTGCACAGTTTGCTCTTCCTTTGCATTCTCTCTCTAAAAAATTTATCCTTTCTCTAGCCTAGAGAAATCAGACACTAGCACTTTCTGGTCATGTACATGTGGGGTCCATGAAAGCCTACTGTTTCAGACTTGAAGAGAAGATTCAGCGTTGGAGTTGAGAATGCTGATTTTCTGTTGCTGGGTCTTAAACTTTCTTTACACTTTAGCTAATAAAATGTGAGCAGGAAGCTATACTCATAGCTGACCAGCTTCTGGCTCAGGTTCCTCCTGCTTGATGGATGGCTGACTGGGCCTGGCACATACCTGTGTTCATGGATCTTGTGTGCAGCTGCCCTTTTTGCTGGTAAAGACACACAGTCACTGGCTCTGATCTATGGATACCCTCTGTGGCTAAGAGTCTATTTTTTTTTCTGTTTCACCTTGTAAGTGAAGTAAGTCACCACAGTATTTCTGGCATGTTTTTTGCCGACCACTCATCTCTTGCTTCAGGGGTTCATTGCTTGTGTGGATGTGGCAGAGGTGAAGGAACCAGCACATGGAAGTTACTGTCTTGGTCAGGGGTCTGTGTAAGCTGAACATTGAAAAGATGCTAGTCATTCCATTTTGGCTTATTGTTCCCTTCCTGAGATACTTCAGAGTGTCAGGAAATGTGAGAGAGTACAGAAGGTTGTTTCAGAAGGAATGTAGAAGTGCACTAAATTATTATCTTGTTAGCTTTTCATGTCATTTTGGTAGAATCTTGAATTAGAACCACAGTAGAGTTTTCTGCTTAAAATGTTCCTCCATCAGCATACATGGTGTGGTCACTGCTGGAAAGCTGGGACACACTTCGCTGTGTTTTGATGCCACTTCATTCCTAATCTCATAGCTCTCAAAATTCCTCCACTCTCATCTCGTGGGCTAACTGATGAGTTAGAGGACTCTGAGTCACCCAAGACCTCACTTAGTTACTACGTCTGTGGTTCTCCAGTTGTTTTTTGTTCCTGATCCTTTTTCTTCTGAATTCATTTTTCCTTTACCTTTTAATTTTTGGTCTTTAGTGAACCAAGCTATCTTTCCATCAAAAGATATTTTCCGAACACTATGAAACAAATGTCCTGATGGTTTGTAAGCGAGAAATACTATCTAAATACTAAAGGAATATTTGAAATGATGTGTATATTCATGAGTCTTCTCTTGGATGAGTACAGTCAATTGCTAATCATCTGATGTGGGCAATACAGGCACATGGAGATATATTTAAGATGAATCTGAAAACTCTTCTTCTCATTTTGTATGCTCTGTGATACCTGGAGTCCAAAGTATAACAGTTCATTTTAATTCAGCTAGGATAATTAGAGATCATATCTATCAGAGGTCTTTGAACTATTTACATTTATTTGTGATGGTTTGATTCTCTTTCCCATTGGATTTGAAGTTTCTGAGGATTGTGTTTGTTCTTGCTGTCTTGGTTCCCAGTAGAGTGCCTGGCAAATAGGTCTTTGACATGTAAATAAGTTCATGAGTAAATGAGAAAAGGCTGGATTGGGAGCCAGGTAGGTACTGTTCTTTCTACTTCACACACGACACTGGACAAACTTTCTGATGCCTGTCAACCTGTGTTTTCTCATGGATCATATGGAAATAAATATTTCTCAGTTGTAAAGATGAAATGAAAATGATAAGTATTTGGCACGTAGTTGCTTAGTATGTTATTGTTATTCATTCAAAAGCCAAGTCTCTCTTGTATATGTGATCACCTCCATAGTATTTTTATTTTTCATGGTCAACTGAGACAGTATTAGAAATTGTTTTAGGAATTAAGTAGTTAGTTACCAGTATTTTTTAACCACAATTTACTGGTCTACTTTCTTTTTATTCTTGATTATTTCTCTTTATACTTATTGAAACTTTGTTCTTAAAAGAAACTGTACGTTCATAGTTTTGTTACATTTGGTGTATCAGCGTGATATGATTTTTTTTCTTACGCTTTCTCCAGTATAAGTGTGTGTGTGTGTGTGCGAGAGAGAGAGAGAGAGAGAGAGAGAGATGTGTGTGTGTTATACTTTTTTATAGCATTTCAGAGTCTTCCCAGTGGGAACAAAAAGACCTTTAGACTTGTGTTGTAGACATGCTTACTTGGTCCAAAGTCTTTTTTTCTGGGACACTCTATTCAGGTTTATAATGTAGTTTGATTTCAATGCACAGAAAGCCAGCAACATCTTTGGTCAGAAGATCAGCTTAATCTTCAAAGACTGCGGCTTTATAAATTGTTTTCAGTTGTGGTGAGGTTTCTCCCTCCCTCCCTCCCTTCCTTCCCTTTTTTTAAGTTCATATACTAAAACTTGATACTTGTATGCATGCAGCTCTGCAGTCCTTAAGCCATTTTCATCTTTGCAGCAGGTGATTAAAAGAAAACCCTGAGGAGCCTGAGATAACTTGAGTTATATGTCATTGCCAAGTACTTGGAATATTTCTACAGAATGGCAGTGGTGGAGAAATAAGATAGATAAGAAAAGCAGACAATGGAGTAAGACTCTTAGAGCACTTTGTAAGATCTTTCTCACCTGTTAAAATTTTTAAAACCATTTTTCCCTGAAATTATTCAACACATTATTGTGTATGGAGGCTATTATCAGCTTATTATCAACATGGAAATTCTCATTATTCCTCAGCCAATGCCTAGTTTCTTAGTAGTAGCCTCTGAATTATATTTAGGAGGAGCCTGTGGGAGAGCTGCTTCTGTGTTCTGGAGTCCTCCTTTGAACTCAGTGTGACCTCTCAGAAAAGTACTCTCATTTCCTCAGGCCTTGGTTTCATCTATGAAGATATTAGATTCAATTAGCTAGCCTCTCAGGAAACTTATATATAAAGAGAAAATTAATTAATTAATTAATTAATTCATTCATTCATTCATTTTTATGTGGTGCTGAGGATTGAACCCAGTGCCTCACAAATGCAAGGCAAGGGCTTTATCATTGAGCTACATACAACCCCAGCTCTATGAGAGAAACTTCAGAATTTTGTGATTTCCAGGTTTGGGTAAGTTGACCTGTGTTGACCTTTGTAGTTGTGTATGAGTTAGAAACATTTATACTTTTCAGTTGTTGACTAATTATCTTTTTGTTGTTGTTATTTTTGTTTTTGCTTTTGAATGAAGGCTGTTGTTCCTGCCAGTTAGTTTTTTTGTTTTTTAATATATATATATATATATACATATATATATATTTTTTTTTTAGTTTTCAATGGACCTTTATTTTATTTATTTATATGCAGTGCTGAGAATTGAACCCAGTGCCTCACACATACTGGGCATGTGCTCTACCACTGAGCCGCTACTCCAGCCCCCTGTCTGCCAGTTAGTCTATCAGTGCTATTTTCAGTTTAATTTTACTTGGAGGGCTAGCTTTGTGTCACAAGCAATTTGTCTTAATTTTTACAACAAATACCTTAGTTGCTGTCTATGACTGAGCAGTAGTAAATTTAGATTTTTGGAGTCTTTTGTTTATTCAAAATATCTTTAGAGAGAAGCGTGGGCTCTTAAATATAGTAGTGAGCCAAAGCCAAGCTTGCTTTGTACCTTCATGATGCTTTTTGTCTGGAGGGCAACATAGCCATTGAAAGAAATAATTACACAAAATAGAGAATCCATGACTGTGGTATTTGTGGGAGGAGAGAGAGGTGGTGCTCTGAGAACAGAATGGAGAGTTTAGCTCCCATTTTCGCTTATTACCAATGCCCAAAGCTACTCATAGCCATGACCTCTACACAGCAAGCACTGTGCCTAGTTCTTTCTGTAGGTTTTTATTTTTATAGCAACCTCACATAGTCATTATGAAATTCATTTTATAGATGAGGGAACTCAAGGCTCAGAGAAATTGAATCATGTCCTCAAGATCATACTTAAACTATTCAGGAGGCTGAGGTAGGAAGACTGCAAGTTCAAGGCCAGTCTGGAGAATTTGAAGAGACCCTGTCTCAAGATAAAAATGAAAAGTTCTGGGGATGCAGCTCAGTGGTAGAGCACCTCTGGGCTCAATCCCCAGTACCACAACATACTCATGGAGCCAACAGAATCTTGGTACTGACAATTTAATCTAGTCAATTCGTTTGACTCTGAAGTCTGTGCTCTTTTCCTGCACTTTAGTTTCTAGGCTCATATATAAACAGTTTTCAGCAGTGAGGTGCCAGTGTCATGGACTTTTTCTTTATCTTTTAATGAATGGTAATGTGTTGTAGAATAGAATACAAAATTTGGGTGGGTTTTAAAGATTTACATCAGACTTTAAAAGAAATTTCCTATCATCCTCATTTTCACCCCTGAAATAATTTTTTTTTCTCCTAAAAATAAGTGATTCTAATAAATTGCTTTTTTGTTTTAAAATCTAGTGTATTTCACTTTGGACCCACAGACTGTTTCTGTGGTCACTTTCTAAATGGGCTATTAAGTTGAGTTTCTAGTCTTCTTTCTTTGGATGTCATGTCAGTCTTCCTGCTCAATGTAACATCCTATGGAAAAGATAAGAATTATTTACTATCTAATACTGAAGACCTGAAGGATAGGAACAGGGAAAATTGCCCAGTGGCCTCATTCACTATGTGACACCATTTACAGAACAGGAGTCTCTGACCTGTGACTTGTCAGTCCCAGTCCTTTGGGAATGGGCCACAGGGCACAGTGCTGTCCTGTCCCTAGGTTTGGGGGTGGGGTCAGTTCTGGGTTACAGTGGGATGTCATGCCAACTACCTGTGAAAAGGCCTCAGTTCTTTTAGCTCTTGCTCTTGATCATTCATGCCAGTGCTTTGCTTCTGTCTTGTCTTTGGAACCATTTGTCCCTCCTCTTCCCAGGAGATTCAAGACATTTTATCATCTTGAGTGAGCACTTAGACTGTTGCCTCTGTGCACCTTTCCTCTCTTTGGTGATGAAGTGATGGCGTCAGGTTCCTTGGGCAAGCCTGGGTTAGGGCAGGCCCCTGTGTCTGGCTGTTAGCCTTCTCATCCCTTTGCAGAGAGCTGCTCCCTTTTTGATATTCAGTTGCAGGCTTTCCGTTCCTTTCTGTCCATTCCCTGTTTACTTCTTAGACTAAAACGTTTCCATGGTAACAGGTTACTTTTCAAAGGGAACATCTTGTCATTTTATTTAATCCACTGCAGCTGAAGAGGACTGAAATATTAAGTTGTAGTTGCTATGGATACTGCTTTGTTACATCAGTTTCTTTTGTATCAGATTTCATATACAATGAATTTCTGTTTTTTTATACTCAAGAAATAAATACAATGACTTACCATTATTGTTGTAATTGGCTTCTGGGACTTTTTTTTTTTTTTTCTTAATGTATTCCAAAGTGAAGATTTGTAGACTAATGGAGGCTGAATCCCAGCTGTTTTGAAAAACATATATTATTTATATTAGCTACACAGAGGAAAGCCTCCTATTGCTGGCAAGGATGGCGATAGTTCTTAATTCACTGTGTGTAGTCTGAGCCACAGTATAAGGATGTCTTCAAAATGATATCCCTGTGGCCAGAACGTTAGGAAACAGGGAAGGAGGGAGTGCGGACTTGTTGAGTCGCTCCTTGAATGTCATCACCCCAGAGCCATGGCACTCTTTCCCACCCCCCTGACCTCTCAGATGTCTCCAGGAGATTGGGGACAGAGTCTTTTTGTTACCCAGCTTTCTCATATCTACTTCTTTCTGTGACTTTTTTTTTTTTTTTTTTTAATATTTATTTATTTTAGTTCTCGGCGGACACAACATCTTTGTTTGTATGTGGTGCTGAGGATCGAACCCGGGCCGCACACATGCCAGGCGAGCGCGCTACTGCTTGAGCCACATCCCCAGCCCCTTCTTTCTGTGACTTTAAAAACCTAAAATTTTTTGGATTCATAAGAACTTGTAGTTTACTCAAGTAGAATACCGTATCATAGTGGGAAATTGACATTAGTACACAGTGAGTGTATACTTCTGTGCCAGCTTGTCACCCATGTGGCTTTGTGCAACAGCCAACCATAGCCCTGGCACTGCACACTTCCTAGCACACCTCCTCTCTAACCACTGGCTCTTCTTTATTAGCTCTATGATTTTTGTCATTTCAAGAATGTTGCACAAATCTGAGCCCTTAACTTTGATCTGATTCTTTTTCAACATGATTTTCAATGTTTTTAAAGAAACTTTTTGATTATTTTGTAATAACATAGAACCAAAAATTGGGAAGTCTTTGGATTCTCATACTTTCATTTGTAATCATGTGGTTTGGTTTGATAACTTAATCAGTCGCCATGGGAGTATTATTGGGAGCTCTGATATAAGAGTCAATTAAACTTAAGTTCAAACTTGTTAGCCATGTGCTCTTGGACAGCTGTATAAGGCTTCAGTTTCTTCATCTGATTAGAGTAGCCTCTCTATTACAGGATCATCTGTGAGTAGGTAGAAACTATCTACGTATGTGCTTTTTTTTTTTTTTTTTTTAATTTAGTTCTGAGAACTAAGCCTGATGGTGCAGGCCTGTAATTCCAAGAATTTGGAAGGCTGAGACAGGAGGGACACAAGTTCTTGGCCAGCCTCCGCAACTTGGCAAGGCCTTAAGAACTTAGCAAGACCCTGTCTCAAAATGAAACCTCAGGAAGGATGGCGATGTGGCTGGGTGCTTACATGCCCCTGAGTTCATTCCCCGGTACAGCCCCCCCCCCCGCCAAAAAAAAAGAAAAAGAAACTTTAGTTCTGGGGATTGAATTAAGGGCCTTGCGCTTGGTAGGCAAGCAGTGTATTGCTGAGCTTCATTACCTGTCCCATATAAGGAAATTAGCTTGTGACACTTAGTACATAGTATAAGTGTTCAGTGTTTAAGTCTGTTGATAGTGTGACAGTTAGTATTGTTATTATCTATGAAGTGGGGATACTGTCTTATAGGATTGTCATTGAAATAAGGAAATAATGTGTGTCTGGCATACAAAAGTATTTCCTGAGTGATAGCTCCCTGTTTTAATTAGCTTTTTCACTACTATGACTAAAGGATCTGACCAGAACAACTACAGAGGAGGAAAAGTTTATTTGAGATCTCACGGTTTTCAGAGGTCTTAGTCCATAAAAGGCCTGCTCCATTCCTCGAGGCTCAAGATGAGGCTGAACATCATGGTGGGAGAGGGTAGTGGAGGAAAGCAGCTCACATCACCGTGATCTGGAAGCTGAGAGAGACTCCACTCTCCAGATACAAATGTATACACCAAAGCCACACCCTAATTCCCACTTCCTCTAGCCACAATCTACCACTCAGTTAATCCCTTTTGGGTTAACTGAGTGGTAGATTGTGGCTAGATGTTGTGGCTAGATGTTGATGGCCAGCCAGGCATAGCCCTGCCCCCCTGTGCTGGTCGTGCAGCTTTGTACATCCATGCAGAATTGCTTCAGCAGTTTTGTTGCTTTGAATACAGAATAGAATGAGATCTGGATTTCTAGAATAACAATACTCATGCTTTTGGTAACATCAAAACGTAAATAATGCCTAGAAATGGGAGAATGCCATAGAGCACATTCAGCAGGTAGTAAGTGCCTAGATGTTAGCCACTCTTCTTTATGATGGAGGAATAAACCTGGCACTTTGTAGATTAGTGGGCCTTTTGAATTTTAGCCTCAATCATAATTAGTGCTTCCCAAAGTATGGTGTTTGGACCTCCTTATTCATTCATTCATTCATTTATTTTTAGCCCTTTTTATTTTTCATTTTGAGATAGGGTCTTGCTAAGTTTCTGAGGCTTGCTTTAAACTTGTGACCCACACCTAATGATTATTAATTTTTATCAAAATTCCCATCCTTGACTTCCTGTCTCTTCAGTACCCTCCAGGGAAATGGGAGGGGGTGTAAATGTGTTCTGTTACAGACTAAAGGCTGACAGTTGTTTTGAGGAAGCTCTTGTGTGATTTGAGTCAGAAGCTGAACATTGTTTTCATGGAACCCATTTCTGTTTGAAAGAACCACTGACAAACTGTGGTCATTTAGACTTGTGGATTTGGTGGAGATTTACTTTGTCGTTTGAAAGAAGACAACTGGCTGGGCACGGTGCTGCACGCCTGAAATCCCAGTAGCTCCAGAGGCTGAGGCAGGAAGATCCAGAGTTCAAAGCCAGCCTCAACAAAAGTGAGGCATTAAACAATTTAGGGATACCCTGTCTGTAAATAAAATACAAATTAGGGCTGGGGGGTGTTCGTCAGTGGTCCAGTGCCCCTGAGTTCAGGGTTGGGGGTCCCCAACCTCTGCTACCCCAAAAAAAGAAAGAAAAAGAAAACAACTGATAATGTTTCCCAGTGCTAAGATTTGAACTTTGAAGTGAAAATTAGAAATTTTAAAAATCTGCTGTGATCACCATGAGCCTGACATTTTCTTTGTGTTTTAAAGGCTTTTCTTAGGACATGGATGGTGATATTAATGAATGTAATTTTTTAAAAAATATTATATAATGAACTGTCAATATATGGAAGGTCTGTAAAACTCAATGAAGCAATATTTTCTATATGACAATTCATGACATTGAAAAATCATGTTTGAGTTAGAAGATCCATTTAGAGGACAAAAGAGACCTTGGATTTAACAAAAAATTATTAAGGTTTTACTGACTGATTGATTACAGCACTGGGGATTGAACCCAGGGGTGCTCTACCATTGAGCTGTAACCACATCCTTTTTTATTTTTTATGTTGAAACAGGGTCTTACTAAATTGCTGAGGCTGGCCTCTAATGTTGTAATCCTCCTGCCTCCCTGAGTAGCTGGGATTATAGACATGTGCCACCACATCTGGCTTCTGTTATTAAGTTTTTAGAATCACATTGTACATAGGCCTTTAAGAAAATCTCTTGTTGAGTTTTGGTGTAATGTCAAAAATTTGTCCAGGTAGATTCTTCCCTTCTTCAGTTCAATAGCTGTATGGGGTTGGCTTTTCTTTATATGCTTTAGCTAAAACAATTTACTTGCTCAAATTGAAGGAAAAAAAGCGAATCCTGCTTTCCTGGGAAGTCAGTAACAGGATTTGCAACATTGTAAAACAATGCTTATGTTTTTGCTATTTTTTAAGTACAGTTACTTTTTGTAAATATGTATTATCCTTGTTACTATTTAATTGGATTTTTTATTAACAAATAAATATTTGTAATTTCTCAAAAAACTTAAGTCCTTGGTATACTTGGTAATTTAATGAGTGTAAAATAGTCCTCAGATCAAAATGTTTAAGAATCGCTGTATTAGTATGTGAGAAAATGTAGTGAGTTCATCATAATGATGATTAAGAATATTTCCTGCAAGGCAGGCATAGTGACGTGCCTGTAATCCCGATGGCTAGAGAGGCTGAGGGAGGAGGATCACAAATTCAAAGCTAGCCTCAACAACTTAGTGAGATCCTGTCTCAAAACATAAAAGAAGGTGGGGGCCTGGGGGCTGTGGCTCAGTGGTTAACTGCCACTGGGTTCAATCCCTGATACCAAAAAGAAGACAATAAAAGAATATTTCCTACAGGCTGTTGCTATTATGTTTAAGTGTTACTTTCTGTTGTTGTTAAATTTTACAGTTTAGTGGTCTAGAAATGTTCATGAAACCAACGGACTTTTAATTTGTTCTAAGGGGATAAGTAGTAGCAGGCAGGTAATTTACCACACGGTGAGGACACAAAGTATGAATTTAATCTCAGCACTTATCTCTAGAAGTTAATAGTCCCATAGTGGGTGGAGTTAGGAATGCCCAAATTAAAGCATCCCTCCCTCCTCTTCGAGGCCTCCTGCAGTAAAGCAGGACCCTGCCACAGAGCCTTCCCCTGTCCCCAGGAATAGCAGTTTCTAACAGGCATGAACTGCAAGGGTTCTGTCCATTCAGCTTTCTCTAATGGGATGTGTTGCTTTCTGCCTTTTTATAACTTTGGCCTAAGAAATATTTCAACATTTATTCTGTATTCTGTAGTCCCTGGTTACAGTAGGGCATGCCAATGTCCACTCTTCAGATTCTAATCATGTTTGCAAATAAAATTGTTATATCCTCTACTATAAAACTTTCTAATTCCTGCACATACCTAGTAAACAATCTACCTTCCAGCTTTTTTTTTTTTTTTTTCTTCTTCCAGCATGCCTATCTTCTAAAGAAAGGAAGGTGGCTGGTGTAACAAAGTCAGCCCTTGGTACAGGCTCTTCTCCCACTGTGGGGCCTCCCTCTTGGCGTGCCACTTGGCCAGGAGCTCTTGAGAACTTTGCCACTTTAGAGGTTGTTTCTACTTAATGTCTAATTTTCATAACAATCTTTAGTGTTTTTGTACTGTTGCTCCTGAAATGTCTTCTGTTTGTAATTAGAGGGTTTGGGCCTGTTCTGGTCTTTGGGGGATGGGTACTACTTCCCCAGCTGACTGGACTATGTGATTCAGGACTGGACCACATGTCTTCCTCTCTTTGTTACTTTCTTCTCTTCCTTGTCATGTCTGCTGCCAAAACAAAGCTCTTCATGAAAAAAAAATTATTGAGTTAAAAGAAGAGAGTACTGGACCCAAGGACCCTAAAGGAAATAGTGGTTTTCCAAAATTCATTTTGACAACTTAAAACAATGGGGATGAGTATCATATCCATGGGGGGGAAACAAGGGACTGGGCTCTTTCTTGGGTTCTTTATAGAATTGTGGTTTTTAGCCCAGTTCAGGGCAGCAAGTGAGAACAAGCAGTTTTCACTCTTTAAAAAGCCTTTGCTTTCATTCTGCTGAAAATTCAGTGGCTCTTATAAAAACAGAGCCTTGTCACTGGCATGGAAAGGGATTTCCTGAGATAGTCCACAGATAATCGTGATCGCAGGTTGCAGGTTCCAGAGAGCTCTAGGAGGGCAGGATTTCCTTATCTACCAGTATACACAGTGAGTGCCCTGTGTAAAGCCTGGGACAAAAAAGATACCAGCAAATACTTTATGAAGAGCTGGGCACAGTGGCACACACTGGTAAGCCTGCTACTCGGGAAGCCAAGGCTGGAGGATCACAAGTTAGAGACCAGCTTCAGCAGTTTACCAAAACCCTGTCTCAAAATAAATAACATAAGGACTGGGGGGTGTAGCTTAGTGGTAGCACCCCTGGGTTCAATCCTCAGCACCCTAAACAATAAAAACAAAAACCAAATACTGTGTGAAAGAATGGAAAGAAAAAGACATCTGCATGCTGTGTGAAGAGGTGACATGGGGCTAAATGGGCAGAAGATAAATAAATGCTTTACTGAAGTAGCAGCCTTTTTAAAGCCCAGGTGGTTTGGATTGGAGCAATGGGGGAGAGGGTCATAAGGGTAGTGAGAGTGGTCAAGGTTAAAGGGAGCTGTGCTCTCACCACCTTCACCTGTTGGGCTCAGTCCCTCATTTCTTTTTCTTCTTTGCTCAAATCTCACTTTATGAATAATGCTTTTTCTGACTTTTCTTTGTACAGGAGTATAAAAATATTTTATCTTTTGCCATCTATTTAATTTGTTGGCACTTAATGCCTGATCTATGCTTTGATTTTTCTCTAATTAAAACATAAGTTCCAAAAACATATTGATACTGTTTTATAATTTGCTTTATCCACAACATCCAGGACAAATCCTGACTTATAGTAGGTATTAAACAAATAATTACTGAATAAGTGAATAACCCAATGATCCAGGGCATGTTGTAGGAACTATCAGTTATCTCATTTGTGTTCCTTGAAGTTTGTGGTAGGGCACCCAGAGTGTGTTGAAAAGAAGAAATGTTTGCCCGTAGGAATGTCTGTGTATGAGACATGAGATAATGACAGTTCAGAAAGATACTCAGGTTGGGAAGCTGCAGCAATCAGGTCTTGGGAAGGAAAAGGAGTTAGAGATGTGGGGTGGGAGGTGCATGTAGGGGCAACATTAGAAATACTGGGAAAGTGAATTCCTCAAGTTTTTCCTCATTTATTTGAAGTAAATTACTTTCCTTGAAAGATATGTGAATGTTTATGTCAAAATGCCATTGTGTATATCTAACCTAATCTATTCTTTTCATGACAGGAGGCTGAACAGTACACAAGGGGAGATTCGTGTTGGACCCAGCCATCAGGTAAAATACATTTTAGTAGCCTCTTTTAGAGGGTTTTTAGTCCTTACATTTTTGCTAGAACTTTATTTTTTGAGCAGTGGTCAAACTGCTATGTGGGATTTTATTTAAATACAGAAGTTTTCTTTTCAGATCCTCACCTACTTTTTAAAAAAAATTGTGATAAAATGTACATAATAGGAGATTTACCATCTTAACCATTTTTGTTAAAATTTTATTTTTTAGTTGTAAATGGACACAATATCTTTATTTTTATGTGGTGCTGAGGATCAAACCTAGTGCCTCCCATGTGTGAGACAAGTGCTCTTCCACTGATCTATAGACTCAGCCCTCTTAACTATTTTTTAAGTGTGCAGTTTAGCAACATTAAGTACATTATTGTTGGCAGCCACACCACTATCCATCTCCAGAACTCTTCACCTTGCAAAACTGAAATTCTAGGCCCATTTTACAGTAAATCCCTGTTCCTCTCTCACCCATGCCCCTGGCAGCTGCTCCTCGACTTCCTGTCTCTGCGTGTTTGACCACTCTGCCTGGTAGAAGCAGAGTCGTACAATGCTTGTCTTTTTTTGACTGACTTATTTCACTTAGCACAATGTTCTGGAGGCTCATCCATGTTGTAACATGTAACCGAATTTCTTTCCTTTTAAGGCTGAATAATACATTGTATGTGCATACCACAATTTGTTTGTACATTCTTCCATTGATGAACATTTGATTACCACATACATTTACATAAAAAGATTTTGTGTGTAGGAGGCCCTGGGTTTGATTTCCCTGGGGATTGACCATGAGCCTTGGGCATGCTAGGCCAACACCCTATTACTGAGCCACATTCCTCCCCATCCCCCTGAAAAGAGTTTTTTCAACATCTTTTTCTGCAGATAAGTCAGGATGGGTAGTTCTTTTCAGTTGGCAGCTTGTTGTGTTGTGAACTCTGCCACTCGAGTCTTATATAGTTCACTGAGACTCCTCCGCTTTCAACCCTAATATCAAGTAGGGTGCTCTGACAGGCAGGATTCTGGCTCATGGATCAGCATGTCCTGGGCAATGCAGATGTGGGCTCTGTTGGGCTTCTCTGCAGTTCTCATGGTGTTTGTTGGGTCCTCAGGCTGGTAACTGTGTGTACTGATTCTGAGATGCACTCTTTTCCTTCACATTTTAGCTCTGCTTTTGGACTTCATTGTACACTGGATTGTGTGATTGTAGTTTCATGGCTGCATTTGTCCTTTCTCTAGCACGTAAAATAATAGTCATTCTTAGCATAAATGAAACACAGCACATGTTAAGAGAAAGAAAGGGTCTTTCTTCTCTTCCCTTAGGAGCAAGGACAGTTTCCTCAGAATGGCCTGCCTCTCACTGCTGTGGATTTGGTCATGTGCCTCTTTCTAAAGCAGGAGGAAATGGGAATGCCATGGTTATGGCTTAATTGAAGTAATGTTGAGGAGCCAGCCCATCATATTTAGGGAAGGGAGGTACAGGCAGAGGGTATAGAGGTTTCAATTCAAGTGTCTCCTGCTTTATTTTTTGGTTTTGATTTTGAGCTTTTTTTTTTTTTTTTTGGTATGCCATTCACATTTTTTCAAAGAATCCAGTTCAAGGGTATAATGAGAAATTTTAAAACCCAGACACAGAAACTATTGGGGCATATAAGTTTTAGAAGACATTTCTCATCCTTGAACTGGGGTAATAACTGAGAGGGCAAAAAAGAAGCTGCAGGAGGACACTTTGGCAATGACTGCCTGTTCAGGTGACTGGGGACCCAGTACTTAACTGGCTGTACTCAGTGACCTCCCTGTCTTTGCTTTCTTGTGCATTCTCTCCCACTATGTATTGTCAGCACTGAGACATCTCTGTAGTAGAATTATTTTATAGACTTTTTGCTATAACAGAAAAAGTGATTTCTAAGTAAAAAATGGTGAGTTCTTAAAAAAGAAGCAAATTTACTATAATGGAGTTTATTTTTTATACTTCATTTAAAATCAGATGTTTATTTTATATCAGATCTTTTTGTAAACATTTATTTATTTTAGTTGTAGATGGATACAATACTTTTATTTTATTTGTTTATTTTTATGTGGTGCAGAGGATTGAAACCTGGACCTAGGTGAGCACTCTACTGCTGAGCCACAACCCCAGCCTTTATATCAGATCTTAAATACATTATATATGATTTTAAAAAATATCTTTATTTATTGTTATGTGGTGCCGAGGATCGAACCCAGTGCCTCACATTGCTAGGTGAGTGCTCTACCGCTGAGCCACAACCCTAGCCCCCATTCTATATGCTTTATTTTCGGGAAGCACCAATATAACAGGACACTTAGGAATTGGTGACCTTTACCTTCTTAAAATTTTTTACCTTTTAAAATATATTAACAGATATAAAAGCAGAGGAAAAATAGTACAATGAAGCCCTCCTGTCATTACTTCGGACTCGGACTACGTCCTAGTCAGACTTGTTTTGTTTATTCTCACACGTTTTTCCTACCAGTATTTTGAAATGAATCACAAATATAATACCTTAATTATTGATGTTTCAAAGAGAAGGGCTCTTTTAAAAGACAAATCAGAATATATTACACAAATAAAAATGATCAGTTTCTTAAAATGCAGGTGTCTACTGGATCCAGGTGTCCCTGTTTGTCTGTCTTTCTTTCTTTCTTTCTTTTTTTTCTTTGTAGTTCAAATTAGAATCTAAGTAAGAGCCATTTGCTTTAATTGCAATTGATTGATATGTCTCTTGAATCTCTTTTTAATCCACAGGGTTCTCCCTCCCATCCCCTTTCTCAAGGTGTATGTTGGAAAAACTGTAGGTTTTCTGTATGATGTCTGACAGTCTAGATTTGACTCATTGTTTTTCTACCATTTAACTTTTTCCTTTGTCTTTTGCAATTCTTGATAATTAGCAGTTGAATCTAGAGATTTAATCACATTCTAGTTTAGTACCTGCCTTCTGCACGAATACATCATGAATAATGAAAAGTATTTCTACCAGGAGGCTGTTGATTTTTTCTTAGATCCATTATTTTATTAGGGGCTTTCAAAATGGTGATCATCTAATTCTGTTTATTCATTTATTTGCTAACTAAACAAAACTTCCTCCTTATCAACTGCTTGATTCCTTCCCTCGTCCCAGTTTTCAAAATATAGAGTTGACTTCATATCATCTTCAGAGGTCACCAGTGGATTTAAAATTAGTTATCATTTTTTAAAATATTTTCCCTTAGTTGTTGATAGGTCTTTATTGTATTTATTTATACGTTGTGCTGAGAATCGAACCCAGTTCCTCACACATGCAAGGCAAGTGCGCTATCGCTGAGCCACAGTCCCAGCCCAAAAATTAGTTATCTTTAATCAATTTTTGATGATTAAATGATCCATTTTGAGCCTACTGGAGCTTCTTCCTGCCACTGGTGTTCTTTGTACTTGATCCTGGTGGTTTTGGGGTGGGTCCTTTTTATTTGGTTGTGAAATAATTTTAATGCCTCATCTGAACATTTCCTTTTCTGGTTTTGGAGTTATACTTTTCTGAATGGAGCCCTAGTTTGTTATAATGGAAAATGGTATTTTTAGGCTGGTTCATTTTTACGCTGGTTACTATTTCTAGGCCTGATTTCAATAGACAGAGCTAGAAAATATGCTTTTTGATTTGTTTGTTTTCCCTTTCTTTTTAGAAATAAAATGTTGTGTATTCATATTGATGTTTCTAATTCAAATCCAGAATTTTATATATACATTCATTCAATTCAGAATTTATATTATAAAGTATTGTATATGTTGCGTGTGTGTATTTCTGGATTTGAATTAGAAACATCAATATGAATATACAACGTATTTTATATATATATATATATATATATGTGTGTGTGTGTGTGTGTGTGTGTATAAATTCTGTTGTTCTTTGATCTATATCTGTATCTTTCTTCTGTGTCTTAAATCCCATTTTTAATGCCAAAGACATAATTATTTGCTATTTTCCCAGCATGTATAATACATATGTAGTATGAATAGCTCAGAATAGCAATGTTCCCACTGCTACAACAATATTGAACAGTTTTGTTTGATTTTTGTACTGGTAAGAGAACTGGAAAGAGGTTTGTTTGTTATTTGTTTGGTACTGGTGATTAAACCAAGGGCCTTTCATATGCAAAGCGCATGACTTTTCACCAAGCTGAGCTGTACCATTAGCCCCTTACAATCAGTGTACTGTTAAATTTTGTTTTGCCCTTATAGAATATATCCCACTAGTGCTGTATAGGCAAATTAACTTGAAGTAGATTTTAGAGTGGAAATAATTCAATACATAGTTATTGTTACTCCTTTCTTCTTCTTCTTCTTCTTTTTTTTTTTTTTTTTTGCAGTCCCATGGTTTGAACCCACATCCTTGTACGTGCTAGGCAAGTGCTATACCACTGAGTTACAATCCAGTCCTTTTTAAATTTTATTTTGAGACAGGGTCTTGCTATGTTGCCTAGGCTGTTTTTGAACTTGCCTTCTCCTGCCACAGCCTCTGGGATTACAGGCATGACCACCACGCTGGGCTGAGATTGTTATTCTGGAAACTTCTTATTTTTATGTATTTATTTAGGTAAATGATAGCATGATATGCACACGTTTTTTTTCCCCTTCTTTTTTTCTTTCAGCAATACATCCTGTTGTTTCCTCCATAGCAACATCTGGAGCTCCTTTTCTTTCCCTCTGCCATTTTGTAGAACTCTGAGTGGATAGAAGAGTTCATTCTTCCAGTCCCTGTTGATGGTTATTTGTGCTACTTAAGTCATTTGTTGTTGTAACTGGTGCTGTAGTGAATAGCCTCTGCATATTGACTTTTGTATATTTGCCATTGTGTCTTTGCATCTATTCTCAAAAGTTGGGTAGCTGGCCTGGAGGGCAAGCAAATGGGTAATATTGATTCTCCTCTGTCATTACTGAGATAGATGAGCAACGGGGTATCCTTGTTACTAATTTGCATTTCTCTTCTCAGCAAGGCTGACCATTTCCTGTGATTTAAACCATTGCTAGGGCTAGGGTTGTGGCTCAGTGGTAGAACACTTGCCTCATGTGTGAGGCACTGGGTTCCACCCTCAGCACCACATAAAAATAAGTAAATAAATAAAAGTATTGTCCATCTACAACTAAAAATATTTAATTTTTTTTTCTTTTTTTTTTCCTGCGTACTGTCTAATTATATTTCTAATCCATTTCTCTTGGGGGAATTGGTCCTGCTCCCCAACAATAAGACTCTTAACAAATAGCCATTGGGGAGCTACATGCCAAGTTCTGTACTTCGTGCTGGGGAAGCAGAGCTCAGTAGTCATGTTGAAGACCTTTTGATACCAGTATTTATTGTGTTTTAGTATTATTTTAATATTTTCGCTAAGTGTTAAACAGAAATAGTGTGGCACACAGTGGAATATTATAAATGTCAATACTATGTCAAACAAGAGTATCCTTATTTAGAGAGAGTCAGTGCTTCACCCACATTTGTGGACATTGAAGAGTGCGTACAAAGCAGAGGTCACAGCCTGACCCGAGAGCCATGTGGCCTACTGGTGTTGTTTTTTGTCACACAGTTGTTTTAAAAACATTTGAAACCCTGAGTTTCCACATACAAGTGAAGATTCTGGAGTTTGGAAGAAAGTGGAGGGTGTTCAAATATTGCTTCCTGTCCCTGCATGGAGCAGTTTCTGGATAGGACAGCTCTGTTTCTTGCATTCATCTCACCATGGCACACTTTACTTCTCGGTGCAGAACACCTATGAGACACTGTCCTACTTCACTGTGAAGCACTTGCAACATGGCTAGTGCTAACAGGGGTGTGCGTTGTTTTGTTTAATGTGGCTAGTAGACTATTTAAAATTAAATATATTGTTCTCATTGCTGTTGGACAGTACTGTTGCCTCCTTCATTTGCTTAGATTTTTTTTGCATGCAGTCTGTGTACACCAGAGCTTCTTAACATTAACTCTTAATTTAAAATATCAGACTCACATGCCCAGGTTCACGATTTGCTGAGTTAAGAACGTGTATGTCTTACAAACATTTAACTTCTCGCAGGTCTCTGATGGTCATGTACAGTCACAAAAACCTGCTTACTTTTGTTCTGCCCCAACAGGGAGAGGATGAGAAAGTGGCTGAGGTATTTTAATTTGACAACTTAGAATTTTGGATGTTGAACACTGTTGTTAAATATTTCATATGTTTTTGAGGTTTACCTTCAGTACAGTGAAGTGTTCTTAAGTATACTGTTCCATTAATGCTGATGATTCGTATCAAGTACAGGACATTTCTGTTATGCCAGAAAGTTCTTTTTTTTCTTTTTCACAAGCACCCTACCCCCTCCCCACCCCCCCCACTCTGTTTCTGTCATCATAGGTCCATTTTACAATGCTAATTAATTAATTAATTAATTTTGGTGCCAGGGATTGAACTCGGGGGCACTTGACCACTGAGTCACATCCCCAGCTCTGTTTTGTATTTTATTTAGAGACAGGGTCTCACTCAGTTGCTTAGCACCTCGTTAAATTGCTGAGGCTGGCTTTGAACTCGCAGTCTGCCTCCTGAGTTGCAGGGATTACAGGCATGTATCACCTTTCCTGGCCTATCTATGCTGATTTTTAATGTTAGCCTTAATACTTCATAGTTTTCTCATGTTAACCATATATTGTTGACCAGTATTGCTACTAACTCTCTCACGAGTCGCATTAATCTAATAGGATGGCTCACCTAATTTAATTTTTCAGCAAATATCCTCAAATGAGTTTTCGCTATTTGCATATATCTTTGAAGACTTATAAATGAATGTGTGTTTCACTTCTTTATCACATAGCTGTACATAGCTGTTATCTCCTACAACATTTTATGTTTTGTTTTTTACTTATCTACACATGTCCATTTCTGTTTCTCTTTGGATTGTGTTGGTACAGGTTTACTTTGACAGTGTTTGTTGCTTCCTAAACAGAGATTAAGCAGTTTTTCATAATATGTTCTGTGGTGAAATGGTCCTGACGTGGTGTAGGACACTTTAAATGAGTCGTGGTTTTGCTGTTACTTTTCTGTTGCCTGAAGAAAGAGTCTCAGTAAACCACTGCATCCGTCCCAGGGACTGCCTACTGAAACAGCTCTTTCTAGTACATGCCTCAGTTGTGACCTCTTCATCCCTGTCTTGCAGGCCAAACTTCCAGAGTTGCAGCCATTTCCTTCTCCAGATGGTGATACTGTGACCCAACATGAGGAACTGGTCTGGATGCCTGGTGTTAATGACTGTGACCTCCTTATGTACTTGAGGGCAGCAAGGTAATAGGAATCTGCCCCCTCCTGCTTTCTGAATTAGGACATATGAATTGATTAAAAGGGAACAAACTCTCCTTTCCCTGAAATTTTATTTATATATTGGGCATTCTCTAAGTTTTAAGCCCTCTATAATCAGGGCCCTGATCTTACCAGAGAAAAATAGTTTACCCTATTACTATTCTTCTTACTTGGTTTTGAGCTCTTCAGAAGGAAAACATTTTTAAGCCCTACATGTAATCATCACCCACCACCCCTGGTTCCAGTTGAGTAATTTGACAATTCCATTTCAGATTTCATGTTCTCTCTACTTTGTAGTTGTTCATTAATGCCAGACCTGAACCTGAGATTTTTGTGGCTTATCTACATGAAACATTTACCTGTGGTTCTGTAGAACTTGATAACATAAAAATTGCAGAAGGGCAGTTTAAATCCATTCTTAGTACATAACAGGCAGAGAGCCTTCCATTGTCGCACTAAGTTCTGAGACACTGCAGTATTGCCAGTGAGTAGTACTGGAAAGCACAGCTCCAGGTTCCTGAATTCTGCTTCAAATACTTCTAGATACTTCAGATACTTCAGCAGTGCTAGGCATGGTGTTCCAAGGTAGAGATAAAAATGTGTAAATGGAGTAAATGACTACTAAGGGTTATTTAATCTCTCAACTTCTCACTTTTAATAGGAATTAATTTTGCATGCCTTCTCAAGTCTTTTTTTTTTTTTAATTGTACATATGGAGACTTTGCTTTCAAAAGATTTTAATCAAATCATGTTATATGCATATATAATTATACCAAAGGAAGTCTCACCTTTATGTATATATAGCAAATACCAATTAAAAATAAATAAAGTAGGGCATGGTGGAGCATGCCTGTAATCCCAGACTTGGGAGGCAGAGGCAGGAGGATCACAAGTTCGAGACCAGCCTCAGCAACTTAGTAAGACTGTATCTCAAAATGAAATAAAAAGGACTAAGGATGTGGCTCAGTGGTTAAGTACCCCTGGGTTCAACTCCGGGTACCAGAACAAACAAACAAGCAAGCAAGCAAATCAAGGAGTGAAAGGAAGATCCCTAGAGGAGGGGAGAGAAAGTGGCAGGGGGGAATGGTAATTGTAATCAAATTCCTTGCATGTATGATTTTGTCAAAATGATTCCAACTCCTGTGTTTAATGGTCTAGTAAAAAAAAAAAAGATTGTAATGTTGTGGGGTATTGTGACAAATAGATTATTCATGTGTTCAGATCTGAAATCTTAGTACTATTAAAGCTGGGGAAGAAACAACAAATGAATCCAACTCAAAGTAACATTTCTGTTGCTGGGGGAGTGAAGGGCTATAACAGGCATGTTAGGTAGGTTATCATGCATGTGATAGTGGAATTTGGAGGGGCTGAACATGAGCTCTGAAGATCTCTGTGGTGTTGCTATGTGCTGATGAAGCAAAGAATTTCCTTTCTTCCCAAGGAGCATGGCTGCATTTGCAGGGATGTGTGATGGAGGTTCCACCGAGGATGGCTGTGTTGCAGCATCTCGCGATGATACCACCCTGAATGCCCTGAACACTGTAAGTCTTTGAAGTCATCCTGGGCAGAAAGTTCTTTCCCCCTGTGCTAGCTGTAGGGAGGATGTGATGACAATGGAGTGTGAAGAAGCTAGTCATCCCAGAAGTAAGTGCTGTGTTGTGCTGTTGGGAAAGGGAGGTGAGATGTTGTCTTGGCCCTTGGGCTCAAGTTGTTCCAGTTGCCAGACTTTGTACTTCAGTGTATCCTCAGGCAGTGACCTGGCTTCTCCAGGATTGTGATGAGCCTCAAATGAGGCCTGGTAATAGTGGTTGATACTCACGGAAATCTCATGAACCTGATCCCTGTGTGTAGATAATCTTATTTAATCCTCATGCACCCACTTGTGGTAGGTTCTACTATTAGCACCTTTTTATACACAAGAAAACAATTAAATCACAATCCAAGGTCACATATTCATGTGTTTAACCTCCTCCACTGTGTCTGAAACCGTGTTTGAAAGTACAGGGAGGAGTACAGAAGAAGCTGTGCTTCTTGGATAACAACTTTTTTTTTTCTTTTAATTTTTTGGGACCATTTAAAAATTTCACATGATAATAAAACAAGTTAAGTTTTAAAAATAACAACCCTTCTGGGAATAGTGGCTCAAGCCTATAGTCCCAGATATTTGGGAAGCTGAGGTAGGAGGATAGCAAGTTCAAGGCCAGCTTGGGCAATTTAGGAAGACCCTTTTCCAAAATAAAGAATAAAAAGTGCTGGGGATTTAGCTCAGGGTTAAAACAACCCTGGGTTCAATCCCCAGTATACACTCCACCCCCCACCCCCCACCCCCCCAAAAAAAACTTTAAAAAACTGAAAAATGGAAAGTAAAATGAAATCAGTGAGCCTAACCTTTCTGAGCTTATTGAGTTTGTTGCATGATATGCCACCATAATTACTCGTTTGCTTTAATGCCATAATATCTACACAGCAGCTCAGAATAGCAGTTTATACTGCTATAAACAATATGATTACTGAAAGCAATTTATTATTATTTTTGGACACTTCATTTTAATCTTAGAATATATTCTAAGGACTATTCTGCAAGCTATATAGGTAGATTAATACATCTTGAAGTTACCTGAAAATAATCCCTGTCTGTATGGTTGCAAATATGAAATCATCAAATCCAAATAAGTAATAATGAATATTTATGGAATCAAATTTGATACGATAATCTGCCTGGTTATGTATGTTTACATAAGACATTAAACATGAGGCTTAGCAGTTCTTCCACCCCCTTTTCCTTGAGCAGTCACTATAATTGGAAGGGACTTTAGAGCTCATATGTCCTGTGTCTAATTAAATATGAATCCAAGTCTTAGAAGGGTCAGATGACTTTTTAAATGTCCGAAGTCCAAAAAGATCATAGTATAGGAAAGAAAATATCCTCCTTCCCAATTGAGTTTATATGTTTGCTTGCTTTTTTTTTTTTGTTTCTTGGTATCAGGGATTGAACCCAGGGGGCATTTAAGCACTGCGTCACATCCCTAGTCCTTTTTATATATTTAATTTTATTTTGAGACAGGGTCTCACTAAGTTGCTCAGGCTGGCTTTGAACTTGCAATCCTCCTTCCTCAGCCTCCTGAGCCCGTGTCATTCCAGGCATGTGCCAACAAGCCTGGCTGGGAATCTTTTTACTGCACAGTTATACCACACAGCTTGCTGTTGAGGAAATGTACAGAAATTTGATTGATTTTGATTTTTATTCCTGGTTTAATTAGGTGGTTATTACATAAAGCTATAATAGCCTCTTGTATTTTGGAACTTTCTGAGAATGTGCTGTGTTCTAAATAACTGCATTTTTTTTCACATTCCATAAAATACAGTTGTGTACTTTAAAGTAGACTTTTGTATACTTTCTCACTGATTTTGTCTTTTTTTTTTTTTTGGTGCCAGGGATTGAATTTAGGGGCACTCCACCACTGGACCCACACCCCCAGCCCTATTTTGTATTTTATCTAGAGACAGGGTCTCACTGAATTCCTTAGCACCTCATTTTTTGCCAAGGCTGGCTTCGAAATCGTGATCCTCCTGCCTCAGCCTCCCGAGCCACTGGGATTACAGGCATATCCCATTGCACCCAGCTTTTAAAGAATTTTTTTCCCTGAACATATATAGTAACAGAGCCAGAAGAGACCTTTGCAGTTATCTTACAGATGAGGTAATTGAAACTCAAAGATTGGTGATACTTCAGACAGTTCTTGTGGGTTAGGTACAAGTGTTTATGAATTCACAAGGGCCATAAACTCTTAAAAGAAAGTCTTTGATATGAACTTCTATCTGTTTAGAATTTTGTATAAAAGCTTTATGAGTTGGGTGTCATGGCACCTCCCAGGTGCTCAGGAGGCTGAGGCCAGAGGTTTACAAGTTTAAGACCAGCCTCAGCACCTTAGAGAGAAGAGCGGGTGGGTGCCAGAGGTGCAACTCAGTAGTAGAGCATTTTCCTAGCTTGTGCAGGACCTGGGTTCCAACCCCAGTCCTACCAGGGGAAAAAAATAAAAAGGGTATGAAAAATTCTGCTTTCATAACTGCTGATCAGTTAAGAGTTTTGAGTGATGGAGATTTTTCTGTATTTAATTAAATGTCTATTTTGGGCACTTTATTCCTATTCTTATCCAAACCCTCTAAGGATTCTGTAGAGTATAATTTTATTCAGAAAGAATTCTAGCTATTTTTGTCCATGATCCTTTGTGACATGTTCTTTTTGAAGATTTCATTAGCATTGCTAGAGAGTTTTTGATTTTGTGAGTTTTTATTTCCTTGAAGCTGCCTTGCCATCACTTGACGTTTTTCCTGTCTTGACTGGCCCATGATGTCTCCCGTGTCTTGTGTTGTGCAGAACTGATGCATTTAGCCACTGAAAGGCTGTGCACTGTGTGCTTATTTTGTTATTAGTTGAAAAGGTTAGTGTTACAGTTTTTGTGCTTCCTTATTGTACTGGCTGATGGTTTGGTTATAGATACTTCCTTAATGAAAAGTGAAGTTTAAAAAATTTAATGTTAATTGAAAAGAAGTAATATGTACGTCTTGCAACTAGTATCTGAAATGGGGACAGTCATGTAGACCTGACACTGACTCCAGGTAGATACCTTCAGAATTCAGTTGGATTGTCGGATCCCCAGCTGGTGTAGGAAAAGTAGGTTAAGTGGTATCAGAGATTCACAGAACTGGCCAGAGCAATGATTGGCAACTTAGGAAATGAAGGATCTACCAATTTTTTTGTGATAATTGCAAAAAAAGTTCAATATTTTTCTATCTTCATTAAATCTATTAATGGAAATAAAGTAAAGTGAATGAAAAAATATTGTGAGACGTTGATGTTTATTTGCTTGTTTTGGTTCTGGGGATTGAACTCGGGGGTACTTTACCACTAAGCCATATTTCCCAGCCTTTTTCTTTTTTGAGAGAGCATCTTGCTAAGTTGATGAGTTGTCCTCAATCTTGTGATCCTCCTGAGTTGCTGGAATTATAGGCATGCACCACTGTGCCAGGCAACACGTTTTTATTTATTTATTTATTTTAGCAAAATTGGGGATTGAATGAGGGCTTCATGCATGCTTGGCAAGCGCTTTACCACTGAGCCACATCACCAGCCTTAGTGTTTGTTTTGGTTACCTTAGAATAGTAGAAGGTTTGAGCTGTATTAATTTAAATTTGAAAGATATTTACATTGTATGAGATTTATGTTTTCTTCAGTAGACCATAGATTTAAAACAAGGTAGCTGGTTATGGTGGTGCATGGCTGAAATCCCAGTGGCTAGAAAGGCTAAAGCAGAAGGATTGCAAGTTCAAAGCCAGCCTCAGCAACTTAGCGAGACTCCATCTCAAAAAGAAAGAAAGAAAAGGGTTAGGGACAGGCTCGGTGGTTCAGTGCCTCTGGGTTTAAATCTCTGGCACACGTATACATACCACGGAATAAACCTATGAGTGGTTAGGCAACGTATATGAAGTCTGTGTGGCCACGTTAGAGTTTGTTAAACATCTCAGTCAGACTATTTAAATATATATTTTAAAATAGTTAATATGTGTGTTTATTTTATTTGGCACTGGGGATTGAACACAGATGTGCTCTACTACTGAGCCACATTCCTAGCCCCCCTGCCTTTTTTTTCTAATGTTTATTTCTTAGTTTTAGGTGGACACAATATCTTCATTTTACATTTATGGTGCTGAGGATTGGACCCAGTGCCTTGTGCATGCTAGGTGAGCGCTCTACCACTGAGCCACAACCCCAGCCCATCCCTGGTCCTTTTTATTTTTTATTTTTATTGCCAAGTTGCTGAAGCTGGCCCCAAACTTGTAGTCCTCCTGCCTTAATCTCCTGAATCATTGAGATTACAGCCACTGCCTGGTTGAACTGTCAGTTTTTTATGACATTTATATGGACCTATTTTTAAGTGTAAAATCTTGGATTACTTATTTTGATTCCTTTTTTCCCATCCCTCACAAATGAGATTTTTAATATGTAATTTTTAAAACAACTTAATGGGTTGTAATTTATGTATAGTTACCTGTTCTGGCTTAGTCTTTAATCTAGGTGAGCTTTTTTTTCCCCCCCTTTCTTCTGTTGTATGTATCTTGAAAGTACTGTGATAATCAAGAGACGAAAGCATTTCTAGCAGCCATCAGGGCTGCCTCTTGCCCTTTATAACTTACTTCTGCTTCTTGCCCCAGGTTACCACTAGTGTTGTCTGTCACTGTGGAGCAGTTGGCAGTTCCTAGAATTGTGTGTCATGGAATCATACTGTGTGTCATATTTTGGGTATGATTTTGGGGGCAGGGGGTTGAGTGGGGTACCATGATTGAACTCAGGGGCACATCCTCCTGCCTCAGCCTCCTGAGCTGCTGGAATTACAGACATGCACCACCACGCCTGACTGGGTGTGACTTCTTTAAGCAAAATAATTTTAATATCCATTTATGTTGTTTCATTTGTGAATTTGGATATGTGTTTAACCCATTTTTTTTTTTTTTTTTTTTGGCCATTCACCTGCTGATGAACATATGAACATTTCAGTTGTTTCCAAGCTTTTGGCAATTAGGGAAAAAGTTTTGATGAACATTGCTGTACAAGTCTTTGTATGGATTTGTATTTCATTTCTCTCAGATTGAGTGGGGCAGTGGCTTCCTGTGAGTAGACAGCTTTTCAAGAAACCATCCCACAGCTTTCCACAGTGATTGCAAGTTTCTACTTCCATACGCAGTGTGCTAGAAGTTCAGTTCTTTTTCTTTTCTTTCTTCTTTTTTTTTTTTTTTGAGAGAGAGAGAGAGAATTTTTTAAATATTTATTGTTTAGTTTTCGGTGGACACAACATCCTTGTTTGTATGTGGTGCTGAGGATTGAACCCGGGCTTCACGCATGCCAGGCAAGCGCGCTACCGCTTGAGCCACATCCCCAGCCCCTAGAAGTTCAGTTCTTTATAATCTTAACCAAGACTCAGTCGTGTCTGTTTCTTTAATTTTAACCACTTTAGGGGGTGTATAGTGATAGATCATAGAAGGTTTAATTTTAATTTCCTGATCACTAGATATGTTGAACATATTTTCAAGTCTTATCACCCACTTGTATATACTATTTTATAATGTATCTGTTTAAATTTTTTTGTCCAATTTTTAAAAAATTAGACTATTTGTCCTTTATAATTTGGTTGTAAGAGTTCTTTTTGTCTTTAAGATAGAAGTTCTGCTGGGTGCAGTGGCACACACATGTACTCCCAGCGGCTCGGGAGGCTGAGGCAGAAGGATCCCAAGTTTGAAGCCAACCTCAGCACAAGTGAGGCACTAAGCAACTCAGTGAGACCCTGTCTCTAAATTAAATAGAAAATAGGGCTGGGGATGTGGCTCAGTGTTCAAGTGCCCCTGAGTTCAATCCCCCAGTACCAAAAAAATAAAAGAAAAAAGATAGAATTTCTTTGTGACCCTCTTTGCTATATGGTGAATATTTTTCCATACAGTGATCTTTTTTCTTTTAATGCTATCCTTTATATTTAATTTTGCTCAAGTCCAATAAATCATTGTTTTCTTTTTGTACAAGTATCTCTGATTCAAAGACTGCAAAGATTGTTTCTGTACTTCCTTCTAAAAATCTTGGTTTTTATATTTTAAATTAATTTTGTATATGATGCTTGTTGGGGCTGAGAGTTTTTCTTTTTTTATTCAATTATTTATTTATTATTGATTTATTTGTTATACACAATGGCAGAATGCAATCATTTCATATTATACATGTAGAGCATAATTTTTCAAGTTACTGATTGTACACAAAGTACTTTCATATCATTCATGTCTTCATATATGTATTTAGGGTAATGATGTCTAAGTCATTCCACCATCATTCCTACCCCTTTGCCCCCTCCCTTCCCCTCCCTCCAAGAGTTTTTTTCTTTTCTATCCAGATGCCAGTTATTGGACTAACCTTTCTTAAAATATGTCTTTTCTCATTTAATTGCCTTGACAACCTTATTTTGAAAATCAATTATTTGTAACTGGGTGCAGTGGTGCACACCTATAATCCCAGCTACTTGGGAGGCTGAGGCAGGAGGATCACAAGTTTGAGGCCCTCCTCAGCAATTTAGCAAGGCCCTAAGCAACTTAGTGAGACCCTGTCTGAAAAAAATAAAAGGGCTGGGGATGTGGCTCAGTGGTAAAATACCCCTGGGTTCAATCTACAGTACCCCACCCAAATACACGCACACACACATATTCCTTCCCTCTCTCTCTCTCTCTCTCTCTCACACACACACACACACACACACACACACACACACACACACACATGTATATGTATTTGCCTTGTTTTGATACCAAAGTAATAGTATCCTCAAACATTCATTGGCTAATATTTCGTTCTCTGTTTTCTTAAAGAGTTTCTAAAGTTTTAATGATTTTGTTTTGGTGCCGTATGTTTGCTAGAATTCACAGTACATCCATGTCTAAGTACTTATTTATGAATAGTTACTTAAGGTTACAAATAGATATAGGCCTATGTTTATAGTTGCTAATGTTGACCCTTCTCATTTCTAAAATTGCTAATTTATTCTTGACCAATTTTAATAGAAATTTATCAATATTATTGATCTGTTGAGGCAGCCAGAGTTAGGTTTCATTGGTTTTCTCTTTTATTAATGTTGTTTGTAGCCAGGCTCGTTGGCACAAACCTGTAATCCCTGTGGCTTGGGAGGCTGAAGAAGGAGGATCACAAGTTCAAACCCAGCCTCAGCAACTTAGGAACACCCTGTCTCAAAAGATAAAACGAACAGGACTGGGGATGTGGCTCAGTGGTTAAAGTGCCTCTGGGTTCAATCCCTGGTACCCCCTCCCCCCCCCTCAAAAAAAAAAAAGTGTTTCTACCTGTTTGAGGGTTTAATTTGATGTCCCCCCCCCCCAGCTTCCTAAAGTGGGATCTTAGTAATTCATTTTATGTCAAATTTTGAGTTGTTTTATCTTTCTGTTTAAAATGTTTTTTTCAGATTTTTTGAAATATTTTTCTTTGACCCATGAATTATTTAGAATTAAATTGTTTAATTTTCTGATACTTGTAGCATTTCTAAATTTTAATTTTTGATATATTGCCAATTTATTTTTTACCCTTTTTTTTTTTTGTACTCAAAATTGAACCCAGGGTTACTTAACTGCTAAACCACATCCCCAGCTCTTTTTTTCTGAGATAAGGCCTCGCTAAGTTGCTGAGGCTTGCCTTTAACTTGGGATCCTCCTGCCTCAGCATCTGGGCTTGTGCCACCACACTGGGCTCCACTTTATCCTTGTAGTAGTCAGAGTGTACTCCGTATGATTTCAGTCTTTTCAAATATACTGAGAATTTTTTCTTGGTTGGCATGTGATTTATCTAGGTTTATGTTTCATGTGACTTGTAATGATTTTTACTCTGCACTTTTTGGGTGTGTGGCTATATTGTTAGTTTTTAAAAAGTGATTAATATTATTCAGCTCTTCTATATTGTATTAAAGTTGTTGTTATCTAGTTGTATTCTTAGTTATTGAAAGAGGTGTATTAAAGCCCTCATCAAAGAGTATGGATATGGTTATTTCTCCTTTTGGTTCTGTTCATTTTTGCTGCATACTGCACCGTCGTCCCCCCCCACCAGGGGCGAGGATTGAATCCAGGGGTGCTTAACTACTGGACCACATCTCCAGCCCTTTATATTTTTAATTTTGAGACAGAGTCTTGCTAAGTTTTTCAGGCTGGCCTCTAACTTGCAATCCTCCTGCCTCAGCCACCTGAGTTGCTGGGATTACAGGTGTGTGTCACCATGCCCAGCTTGCTGCATGAATTTTTGAAGTTGTATCATTAGACACATGACACATGTACATTTATGTCTTTCTTCACATCTGGTGATAACATAGCCACTCTAGCTTGTTTTTGTGGTATATCTTTTCTCCAGCTTCTTATTTTAAATCTTATTTTTTTCTTTGTATTTAAAATGCATCTATTGTGTACTGCATTTGTTCCCTACTTTTTAATCCAGTCTGAGATGTTTTTATTGGGAGTTGTTTATTTTAATTTAATGCTTGTGGTCCGTAGGTTATATAAAACTTGAGCCACATGTATAGTTTTTAAAAAAATATTCTTAAGTTTTAGGTGGCCACAGTCTCTTTATTTTACATTTATGTGGTGCTGAGGACCGAACCCAGTGCCTCTGTATGCTAGGTGAGCACTCTACCACTGAGCCACAACCCCAGCCCCACATGTACACATTTTTAATATAAGTGCCTTCACTGGAAAAGGAGGAGACACTAATTTATACAGTAGTTTTTCCGTTATCAGTGGTTTGTATCTTTGTGGTTTCCATATCCTATGTACTGTAGTCTGAGAATATTAAATGGACTATTCCAGAAGTAAACAGTTCATAAGTCTTAAATTGTGTGCCATTCTGAGTAATGTTCTTTTGTTGTCCCACTCCACCCACCTGGATGGAGTGAATTTTAGGAATTTTCTCCTTGTCCAGTATATCCACACTGTATATGCTACCTGCCAATTAGTCACTTTGTAGCCTTTCAGTTATTGGATCCACTGAAGCAGTCTCCCAGTGCTTGTATTCAAGTGACCATTGAAATACTCAGCTAATGCTGAATCACAGTGTCTGTCATTCACCTTGCTTCATCTCATCTGAAGGCAGTTTATCTCACATTACTCTAAGAAGAAGGGCAAGTACGGTACAGGGAGAGAGACCACTTTTATATAGCTTTTATTGAAATTAGTCATTATTTTAAAAATTTTGTTATTATTTATTATTGTTGATCTTATATGTACCTAATAGATTAAATGTTATTGAAGATGTGTATGTAGGTATCAGAGAAACATAAAGGGTTTGATACCACCCTTGTGGTTTCAGGTATCCCCTGGAAGTCTTAGAATGATCCCCTGAGGGCAAGAGAGGACTGTGGTAAATACCTTATTTTCATGGCCACATGACTTGTTGTTTTTGGTCCAGTGGGCAACTTGCAGAATAGTTCTGGATAGTTTTTCTTTGCTCATACATGTTAACATGTATTATCTTTTTACATAAGAACAATTTTGTACTACTGTGGAGAAAGAAGAAATATCTTCTTGTCTTATTGGAAGGTGAAGGTACTCTTAATGATATGTTTTATAGTATTTTAATTCTTTTTTTTTTTTTTTTTTTTTAACTAGACATCAAACCCAGGCTTGGGCTTGTGAGCCAAGTGCTTTGTCACTGAGCTACATCCCAGCTCTACTTTAATAGTTTAAATTGTGGTAATTGTAAATGTTAAATTATTTACATTTTGATGTGTTATGTTAAATATACAATTATGTTCAAATATGAAGAGGCATAGTGTTTCCCCAAAAGATCTTGTCTGAAATGTCTCTGTGTGTGCAGTTGGTAGAGGCTCCCCATTCACTTTTAGCTTGCATGAGTTGTAAACATGATGCTATGCAACGTACAGATGGCCTGTCTTCTCCTCACAGGGTTATTTACAATCTTTTTTTCTGTTTACAATAAGACCTTTATATCCATGCTTAGAAACTATAGCAGAAAGAAAAGCCCTATTGCCTGAGACTGTGGTTTTCTAGAAAAACCATGCTTACTTACTTTTGCTACCCTGATACTGGATTTCCTCCTTCTTGGCGCTCGGGCATCTATTCCATTTCCTAATAAGATTAAACAACTTTTTTGTAGTAATTTATTACCATTTTTATGTTTACCTTTTCTCACCAATACTCACTCTCTTTTTCCGTGTGTATGTGTGTGTTACACACTTTATAAAAGTAAAATTTATAATCATGCAGCAAGGAGTTTATCTCAATGGAGACAAGCTTTATTCCCTGAAATATGGATGGCTGTTAGATATTTGGATTAAGCTTTTTACATATTCAACAGTGTGTCTGTTTACTCATTTATTTATGCACACCCACATCTGCTTCAACAAAGAATTCAAGTCTTCCAGTAGCCTAATGGTTTTTCATCTGTGACCTATAAATACCACTGTTTGTTAATCATTGATATTAGTCATCTTCATTTCCTGAGCCCTACCGTGACTTGATACCTGGTTTATGGTGGAAAGGTCCTAAATGTTTGTTGAAAGGTGGAATCCAAAAATAAGGCTCAAGTCCATATTATGTTTGATAATCCAGAACTTGGTGTTTTGAGGTTGCTATAGCAGAATATGCAGATTAGCCTACTGTAAGGATCAATTTCATCTTTGTTTTATTCTAAAAATATTAAATTGATAGATTTTTGTTATAGATTTCTTTTTGTTCACCTTTTTTTCTTTCCTTTTTTTTTTTTTTTTTGAACCCAGGGGTGCTTAACCACTGAGCCACATTCCCAGCCCCTCCCCGTTTTTAATTTTTTTTTATGGGGGCTACCAGGGATTGAATTCAGGGGCACTTGACCACTGAGACACATCCTCAGCTCTATTTTGTGCTATATTTAAAGACAGAGTCTCACTAAATTGTTTAGTACCTCATTAAATAGCTGAAGCTGGCTTTGAATTTGCATTCCTACTGCCTCAGCCTCCCAAGCCTCTGGGATTATAGGTTTGCATTGCACCATGTGCCCAGATAGCTGTTTGTTGATCTTTTAGTAAAAGTCACCAAGGCCTCCAGACTGGATTAGCTCTTTAGCACTTGTGACGAGAATGGGATGTGTGGTGTATTTCTCAGCTCCTACATTAGGCATTGCTGGGTGCCCTTTTGCGGAGTCTACAAAAAGCCTGTGGTCAGAAATATTCTGATGTTCATTCTACACACACACTCTTTAGTCATATCCTTCTTTTTTAAGTATTTCTCCATTCAAATGAATTAACATTAAATGGTTAATCTTTGCTGATTTGGTTTAAGGAAGAGTGGTGGGGCCTTTTCAGGGTTCTTGATTTGTTGTTGAAAAGAATAATGGGAAAAGTTGATATGCTTCATGATTTCTTATTATGGAAATCCAATAAATTTCAGAGCTGCACCTTATATAAATCAGTCTTGACAAGTACTGCTGTTAGTGTTCTATTTGTGTAATAACAGGCTATTGGAGTCTGCTGCATGCTGTGCTGTTAATTAGTCCTGTTAGTGGAGATGCAGACACCATGCAGTTGAGGTTTTCTGGTAAAACATACCTTTTCAACTGATTATTAACATAATAATATATAAATTTCAACTTTTAGTTATTGTGTTTTGACCAATTGGAAACATTTTGAGCTTAGATTTTGAAAATTGTTACAAAATTTTACCAGTTTTACTTTCTTTGCGATAAGAACTTCATAAACTCCCTCTATTCTCAAGTTCCAGGTGGCAACTTGTAAGAAATCACCTGATTTATTTCTTTTTCTTGGTTTTTTTGGATGCATATGGCTTTTAAGTTTTACTGTCTTACTATTTTGTTCCTTTTCAGGTGGTCTGTAGCTTTGCTTAAAGCTTCATGCCCCACTCTCTTCTTCCCTGAGATGATGGAGAGCATTATCTGGTTTCTCTGGCGTGGATGGGAGATAAAGGCCACTTATATTACAACCTCTGATGATGAAACCTTCGTGACTTGTGTTTTATAGTTTTAACAGAATAGTTTATCCTAGATTCTTTTAATTTGTCTTGCTCCTAGCACAGCCTTTCACAGGCGGGGCTCTGTTTTTCCTTATGAGCCACCCCATCAAGATTCTTCAGCCATGTTTTTCCTTTCATATAAAAGCTTTATTGGGATATAATTCAAATTCTATCTAGTTCACCCATTTGAAGTGTTCAGTTTTATGGTTCTTAGTATGTTCGAGATTTGTGCAACCACTGCCATAATTAATTTTAGAACATTTCTGTTACCCCACAAAGAAACCCTGTACTCACTAGCCGTCACTTCCCATTGTCCCCTCTCCTTCAGCCCCTGGCAGTCACTGAGCTACTTTCTGTCTTTTTGAACCTGCCTGTTCTGGAGATTACACATAAATGGTGTCGTATAATATCAGCCTTTCATGATTGGTTTCTTTTTCTAAGGGTGGAGTTTTCAAGTTTCATCTCACATTGTGATATTAGCCATTTCTGTGTATGACCATTTTGTTTCTCCTCTGGTCAGCTGGGGACCCTTCACCAGAATAGTGCTCTTCGGGTCTGAGCAGTGTGAGGTGCCAGGAGGTGCTGGCAGCCACTCCCACAGTTCATCTCTGAGTACAGCTTCAGCTCATGCCACTTTGCATGCTGTATTCTTTTTGGTCTTGTTTTAGTCTCCTGTTACTTGTTGTGTTTTTCTTTGTATGTTTGCCTTGGCTAATCATCTTCTCCCCTGCCCTGAGCTTTTCCACTGAACTCTGAACCAGGCACAGAACCTTAAGTTTATCACTGTTGTTTTCAACTTATTAGGTTTCAACTATTAGCTACCTAATGCCATTAATAGCAATAATAAAAGTAAATTTTATTATTGATTGAGTTCTTATATCCTAGACACAAGTTTAAGTGCTTTTTATGAACTAATTTAATCTTCACAATAATTTTATAAAGTAAGTGTGGTATCATCTACAAATTAATAAATGTACCTATCTTATAATTAGAAACATAATAATTTAACCTTGGGGACAGAACAGAATTGAGGCCAGGAAGGGCTTTATAGCAGTCCTCTTGAAATGTCTTGGAGGATTTGCTCTTCAGCCACTTCGAAGTTTCTCATGCTTCATGTGTGTTCCTGTGTCTCCATTCTTTCTTCTTGGCTGTCAGCGGGGACTGAGAAATGTGATTCTTTCATTTTTGTTTTGCAAAAATTAGAAAGTTCATTTGTTAACATAAGGACCTTTTTCTAGGTAATGATTGATATTGTGAGAAATGTGCATTTAAGCTGGACATGGTAGAGCATGCCTTTAATCCTGGTGGCTTGAGAGGCTGAGACAGGAGGATCCAGAGTTCAAAGCCAGCCTCAGCAATGGTTAGGCACGAAGCAACTCAGTGAGACCCTGTCTCTAAACAAAATAGAAAATAGGGCTGGGGATGTGGCTCAGTGGTCTAGTGCCCCTGAATTCAATCCCCAGTACAAAAAAGAAAAGAAAAGAAATGTGCATTTAATATTTAATATCAATCTTAACATTTTAATATCTTTGAGCCTGTATTAATCATTAATAACAGTATTTAGCAAATTGGGATGAATTATCCTTTCTACATTTTCAAAGAGGCTCTAAGAGCTGGGCCTGCTGGCACACACACCTATAATTCCAGCAACTCAGGAGGGTGAGGCAGGAGGATCACAAGTTCAAAACCAGCCTTGGCAACTTAGACCCTGTCTCAAAATAAAGAACAAAAAAAGAGCTGGAGATGTGATGCAGTGTTTGAGGACCATGGTTTAATCCCCATACCAAAAACAAGAATTACAACAACAAATAAACACTTGTTGAAGACTTTGGGAAAAACCATTCATTATTTATTTTTTTCAGTAATAAAAACATGTGAGTTCTTGCTGTTTGCATACCATGTGGGACAACGTCTGATGAAGATGCTGATGACCTAAGTGTCAGCCTCATTGTTAGAGCAAACCAAGCCATGAGTCTCAGAGGGGCTCATGCATTAATGTGCCTTCTCCCAAGTACTATAAAAGGCTGGCATTTATAATATTTGTCCTAGTATGTGTTTCTCATGCTCTCTTGAAGAATGCTTTTTTATAGTTCTCCTAAGTGATTTTTTTACCCCTAAATTTTGAGAGTTGGTGTATTAGTTTCTTGTGACTGCTGTTAACAATTATCACAATATATTTCTGTTGTTTTCTGGTGGCTGAAAACAACAGAAATATATTCTTTTATGGTTCTGGAGGCCAGGAATAGGAAACATCAGCAGGACCACACTCCAGTGGAGAATCCGTTCCTCATCTCTGCCAGCTGTTAGTGCTGCTGGTAGTCTTTGATTGCAGCCTCATTTCTCTCTCTGATCATCCTCACTTGAATGGTAGCATTGAATTTGAGGCCTGCCTGGATTATTTACAGTGATCTTATTTCATGATTTTTACATTTAAAAAAATTTTTGGTATTGGGAATTTAACCTAGGGGTGCTTTTTTTATTTTGAGATAGGGTCTCACTAAGTTACTTAGGGCCTCGATTAGTTGCTAAGGCTGGCCTTGAATTGTGATCCTCCTGCCTCAGCCTCCCAAGCTGCTGGGATTACAGATGTACACTGCCCTACCTGGCTCATGATTCCTTTTTTAATTTTATATTTTTAAATTTTGAGACAGTCTCACTAAGTTGCTGAGGATGGCCTCAAACTTGTGATCCTCCTGCTTCAGCTTTTCTTGGTTCTTAATCACATTGACAAGGACTTTTTTTTTTTTTTCCAAGTGAGACCACATTCATTGGTTCTGAGAAATTTGATGTGGATATCTTCTGGTGTTCTTGGCCTATTACAGTTACAATTACTATTGTATAGAGAACTACTAAAAAGTGATAGCCCAGGACAGACTTCCTTTATCAAAAATTTCTGGATTTCAGAGCATTTGGGGTTTTGGATTTGCAGGTTAGGGATTCTCAACCTGTACTTCTTTTGAAAATTTTTAAAATAATGTAACTTACTTAGATTTAAGTGTATACTTTCTGATACTGAGAATAAAAAAATCTTTGTATTAGTGAATGTGATGTTTCTGTAACATCTGAGGACATTTGATTTATAAATCAATGTAAGGAAGCTGGGCGTGGTGGCACATCTGTAATCTCAGCAGCTCAGGAAGCTAAAACAGGAGGATTGCAAGTTCAGAGCTACCTTCAGCAACTTAGTGAGGCCCTAAGCAACCAATGAGATCCTGTCTCAAAATAAAAAAGGGCTGAGGATGTGGCTCAGTAGTTAGGTGCCCCTGGGTTCAATCCCTGGTTTAAACTTTTACTTTTTCAATGTAAAGAACATTTATTTAGGTGAAATTATTATAATTAACTGATTTATTTTGACCTCTAACTTGTCCAGTGTTTTTGTCTCTCTGCACCTACCCTAGTCATTGAAGCTCTCTATCTAATCCAGCCTGCCTCAGTCGTAGCCTGGGCCTGATAAAGTAAGAAGGGCTTTCTTCCTTCTTCTCTCCCTTCTTTCTTTCTTTTTTCAGGTGGATTGAACTCAGGGGCACTTGGCCACTGAACCCCATCCCCAGCCCTATGTTTTTGTATTTTATTTAGAGACAGAGTCTCACTGAGTTACTTAGTGCCTCGCTTTTGCTGAGGCTGGCTTTGAACTGGCGATCCTCCTGTCTTAGCCTCCTGAGCCACTGGGAGTACAGGCGTGCACCACCACACCCAACACATTGTTTCTTTTTCTTTTTCCTTCTTTCTCCTTCTTTTTCCTTCTTTCTCCTCCTCCTTCCTCCTCCTCCTCCTCCTCCTCTTCTTCCTCTTCCCTCCTCCTTCCTCCTCCCTCCTCCTTCCTCCTCCTCCTTTCTTCTTCCTCCTCCTCCTTTCTTCCTCCTCTTCTTCTTCTTTCTTCTTTCCCCCTTGTATTAAGGATTGAACCAAGGGGCACTGTACCAATAAGCTACATCTCCAGCCCTTTGATTTTTGATTTTGACACAGGATCTCACTAAATTGCTTAGGGTCTCACTAAATTGCTAAGGCTAGTCTCCAACTTTTGATCCTCTTGCCTCAGCTTCCTTAGTCACTGGGATTACAGGTGTGTGCCACCATATCCTCTAATTGTTTCTTCTCCTTCCTTCCTTCCTAGCATTTCTTTGACTTTTATATTTAGCCTAAAAATTTGAAAAATTTCTATACAATGTCTTCAACCAGAATATAAAATCTTATGTGAATATTCGTCTGTGATTGTGTGTGAGAGGATATTTTATGACACAGATCCTTTTATTTTTTATTAGCAAATGAGAATTCAAATTTTAAAGTCTTACATTCATATATTTAAGTTTTAAATTAAAATATAAAAATTTCCTTCTACAAAGAGATCAGCACAGTTGATGTTTCTGGATGTATGTTTTTATATCTTTATGAGTACTTATGAACCTTTTGTCTTTCACATCTACATAGAGTTCTGCACTTTGATTTTTTTCCTTTAATATTTCTTGAGAATTGTATGTACTAACACTGAAACATCTATAGTCATATCTTACTGCAGTAAAGGAATGCAATCTAATTACTAAACCACACCTTTACAGTGAACATTTTTATTTTTTAAGGGAGAATGAGGGAGGGAGGGAGGGAGAGAGAGAGAGATTTTTTTTTAAAGAGAGAGGGGAGAGAGAGAGAGAGAGAGATTTATTTTAATATTTATTTTTTTTTTAGTTCTCAGCGGACACAACATCTTTGTTTGTATGTGGTGTTGGGATCGAACCCGGGCCGCACACATGCCGGGCGAGCGCACTACCGCTTGAGCCATATCCCCAGCCCCAAGAGAGAGAGAATTTTATTATTTATTTTTTAGTTATCGGCGGACACAACATCTTTGTTTTGTATGTGGTGCTGAGGATCGAACCCGGGCCGCACACATGCCAGGCGAGCACGCTACCGCTTGAGCCACATCCCCAGCCCCCAGTGAACATTTTTAAATGATTAATATTATGAATATTTTTTTTTTTTTTTAAATATTTATTTATTTATTTTAGTTTTTGGCGGACACAACATCTTTCTTTGTATGTGGTGCTGAGGATCGAACCCGGGCCGCACGCATGCCAGGCGAGCACGCTACCGCTTGAGCCACATCCCCAGCCCCAATATTATGAATATTTAATCACAAAAAAATTCCCATTCTACCCCCTTTTCCTTAGGGTGTTGTTTCTTGGTGGCTTTAGGTCTTATATGTTTGTCAACTTGATCTTTAAGCTGTCCCCGAATAAGCCCATGCTGCCCTTGACCCCATAGCTTTTTACTAATTCAGTTTCCTACCCTACAGCCTTGCTCTGTAGGCCTCTCTTCCAGAAGACTCAATGTTCTTTGACCCTTCCTGGCCATTTGTTTGGGTTCTTAGATGACAGCACTGTCAGCCCCCACGTCCCTATCTCTTAGTTGGCTTGTCCCCTCCCTGCCCACAGTGTTGGGCTGTGTGTCCTAGCTTCCCAAGCATTTTAGGAAGATTGCTCTTTCTTTCCCTGTAGCCTTCCCTTCTTCTTTTCTCCTTCAGAAAAGAGGTTTAGTTTTTTCAATTAGTCTCAAATCAAATCTACCTTTCTTGATGCCTCTGAGTGATCATTGCTAGTGGCCATTACACAAAATTACATGTTACCGTTAGAGTTTGAAATCTTTGGTTTGCATCATAGTTTTCCAAATTTTGAGTCTTCATCATTAAGCAGTCTTGCTGCTGCTCTTTTCTGAAATCATACAGTCTTTCTGATTTGTTCTTTTGAGACCTCTTATTAAATTGGGAAAATCAGTATCATGAAGTGGCGAGGTTTCTGTGGTTCAGGGTGAGGGACTTCTTGGTCCTCCACAGGGCCATTGCTTGGGAACACTGTTTTTCTTGCCCAGAGGCTTTCTGCTTATTTCTTACCTTTGTTCTTAGCTAAAATTCCCAGGTAACAGATGAGTCACACAGAAATTTTCTTAACTCTGGTGCTTTACATGCTTTGGTATTTGCCACTTTGGTCATTGTTCCATAACTTTGTCAAGGAGTTACAAAGATTAAATGGAATATTGTTTTCACGACCTTAAAATCCCTTGTCAGAAACTACCAAGATTGAGGCTGCTAAGCCCCATGGATTGGGAGCAGTTAATTCTGCATGTGAATTTCACAAGGTAGGATGTAAAGCCATTTCTATAAATGTTTCTCTCTCTCTCTCTTTTTTTTTTTTTAGCTTTCTTTTTTTTTTTAAGTTATAGATGGGCACAGTACCTTTATTTTATTTATTTATGTGGTGCTGAGGATCGACCCCATTGCCTTATGCATGCTAGAGAAGTGCTCTACCACTGAGTCCCAGCCCCAGCCCCAGCCCCACATAAATGTTTCTTAATCCTGGTGAAGCTAGTCTTGACTTAAAGTTTTCTATGTTTTGTGCTTTTGTTTTTTAAAATTTAACTTTGAAGGGGTCTGGTCAAAACCTTTCTTTTATACTCTCTAGATCAATTCAGCATTTATGAGTTGTCTCCTAGTTCCTACAGGAGAAGGATACAGCTGTGGTTTTGTTGTCACCCTCTAGGTTTGTGCCCATTTTCATGTTACATATTTGTTTCTGTTCTCAAAATGGTGAAGATGCTAAAGTCAATGAAAATATGTGTTAGTTTTTGCTTGTGGCCCTGAACAATTTCCACTGGTGGTCTTTCTCAGCTGATAATATCTTTCAGAAAAGAATATAAACAATAGATTTATGAACCTGCTGATAGCTTTTCTGTCTGTGGCCAGAGTTCCACTCCTGTGTTGTAGCTGCAGCTGTGTTAGCAGGTCCACTTGATCAGTTCTGAACTGCCTCCTCCCCTTAGGAGCACCGCTGCAGCCTGTGTCCTCACTGCCCCTGCTTTCTTTTGTTCTGTGGTTGAATCATATTCAAAGGTAGAAGGAAGGATTGTGAACTTAAGAAGAGAGGTTATTCCCGTGCTAACTGGATAACTGATTAATTATCCATAATTTTCATTTAAAGACCTCTGGTATAAACCTGGTTTTCATAGAGACTTTAAAAATATGACAAGGTGAATCTCTGTTGTCTTAAGTCAAACCAGGTAAGTGGTGTAGCTGTTAAGTGTTTGGGGGAAGTGGCCTAGGCCAGAGGCTATTTTTTCCTGAATTAATGAATCAATATCATTACCATTTCTTCATTCATTAAGATGTCTTATAATATCTTGCCTTTTAAAAAAATCTTTATAAAGTGAAGGAATGTTGTAACTTGGAAAGTTTGAAGAATTACCTGCTTCTCCCCTTTCTGTTAGGGCTGAAGAAATGCAGAGCCACAGTCTGCTTTGCCAAATGCAGCTTGTGAATTCTCTACCCGTCACTTGAATTCCAGACTCAGGTTTCTCTGGGTTCCCAACAGTATGCCGAGTTCTCTGTTGTTTCCTACCTTACTCCCTGTTTCATCCTGTCTCAACAGAGGGGATCCATGCTGCCCCTGCTCTCCAGCTTGTTTTCTTTCCTGAATGCGTCTTCTGGTGTAGCAGACCAATGCTCTTCTATGTGGCTATTGGAGTCTCGTAAGCAAAAATCTGTCCCGAGCTCTTGGATCTTTGCTTCTCTCTATGAGCTGCTTCCTGGTGATCTATCTACTGCTTCCCTTTTTAGTCAGCTGTTCCTAATTGCAATTAACTAATAACAGCACTTATCACAGATCTTGGTTCATGCCAAGTAGTCCTCCAAAGTAGGTTCTCCTCCCTTTCTGAGGCTGAGAAAACTGAGATTTAGCAAGATAATTAGTGGTAGAGCACTCACCTAGCATGTGTGAGGCACTGGGTTCGAGCCTCAGCACCACATAAAGATAAACAAATAAAGGTATTGTCCATCTACAACTAAAAAATAAAGATATTTAAAAATCAGTCAATCAGTCCAACCCAGAGCTGGTTCTATTTAGGCTTCAACTATTCTTTTTTCTTTCTTTTTTAAATATTTATTTAGTTGTAGATGAAAACACAGTATCTTATTTATTTTTATGTGGTGCTGAGGATTGAACCCAGTGCATCACACATGCGAGGCAAGCACTTTACCACTGAGCTACAGCCTCAGCCCCAAGGCTTCAACTTTTAGGACTCCCAACTTGTGTCTTTGGTACCAGGCTCTTCTTGGTGTTTGTGTTGGTGTGAAGACAGTGTCAGAGCGTCAAAAAGACAGCTGGTGGAAATTGGTAAAGAGAAACAAACAAAAAACAAATAAATGAATAACTGAAAAGAAAAAGTTTGGTCTGGCCCCTGATTTCTAGGTGGCTTACCTGGCCTCTGTGGAAGTACCATCTATGGTGCTTCCTTTCTAATCTTGATGACTGGAGCTCTCTTCCTGTGGGTCTAAAGCACCTTCAGGAAGCCCACTGCCAGGTTGAAGTGGCTTGGGGTTCTAATGCAGTGTCACAGGGGTAGCCTGGGACTGAGGGGAGGATTCAGGGCAGTCTGAAGAGTTGAGTTGTATGTGAGGTGTGGCCTGGACATGTCACGACCTATTTTGGTTAATTCCAAAAATAGTGTGTTTTGGGGTTATTGCTGTTCATGAAGTGAAGGCAAGGCTGGTCATCGTGCCCTGACTGGTGGTCTTCAAGATTTAATAGATGATTTTCCAGACTAAATAAATATCATCCCCGTCAGGGTTCATTGTGTGTTTTTGTGATAATGTGTTTTTTGTTGTTTGGTTTACATGTGTCTTTCCTTTTTGAGCTGCTAGTTTCCTCCTTTCTTTGCCCCGCCTCAGTTCCAAGATGCAAGAAAACTGTTTGCTGCGTCATCACAGGTGAGAGGCTTTGTGCCCATCTCTCCCACTTGAGTGCCTGTCTACAGCTGCAAGTTCAGATGTTGTGGAGCAGAGACTGTGTCTCAGATTTCTTCATGGAACATTGGGTTTATGTAGAATCTGTGCTCTGCTGCTTGCTAGGAAGGGGCCTGGAGCCAGACACTAAATCTCTGGGTTTTATTTCTTATTTTAGTACTCTAGCTACAGAGTGATGAAATCTGCATTGCCCAGCAGACCCTTCCCCACTCCTGCCTCTCTTTTGTGCAGCTTCAGGGGCCAACATGATTCCTGGAACATTGTTGGTACATAGAAAGTGATGGAGAGGGAAGATTAGTTCAGCGATTGTGTATTTTCTTCAGAAAATTAATCAGACCTTTCCCCCAGGTTTTACGCTTAGTAGTTAAATTCTGTGTTTTTGTCATTGTCTGTGAAATGTGCTTCCACTGAATATTCAATTTTAGCCTCAGTCTCCCAGAGGCACCCTCTGTTGCCTAAATAGTGTTATTTGGTGTGGCAGTGGCCAAACAAAAATCAGCATTGTGCTTGTAGTTTTAATTGTCATTTCTTTAACATATACACGTATCATATTTTATACTTGGTGCTAGGTCATTGGTGATGTGGGTATGCATGAAAATGTATTTATATCTTTGAATCATGGTTTAGGAGAAATTTTTTTTAAAACGATGTCTTTGACAGATTTTGACAGAAGTCTTTCTCATTTGTATAAATAATTGAAATAATTGAAAGCACATGAAGAATTGTAAGAACTGGATTCCAAATCCCACCTTTTTTCCTTTCAAGATTATTTTAGCAATTTAAACAACATTTTGCATAGTAGGAGACTGAGATGTCCTTTTGTTCTTAGTGGACTACAATTAATTATTTGATATTCAGCCTGAAAGCAGGCTGACTTGGGGCTTTCTGCAATTCTTACAATAGCTAAGATTGCAGAAGGATGCTTCTGTGAAGCAGACTGCCAGGTGCAGTGCCATTTGATCTAAAAAGGTCACAGGAAAAGGGACATTTAAATTAAGTTATAAATTACAATTGAAGAACAATATTTTGATGTGTGAGACCAGAGATGTCAGAGCAGGGAGATGTAATCCATGGGTTCATTACAGAACAGAGGCGCCTGACAGCTGAGCCACGCCAAAAGGAAAATTTATGTGCAACATCATGCAGACAGAAAACGGCAGCTCAGACGAGAAGCAGGAGTAGAAACGTGAAACCTTGTGGTAACACAGAGTCTATGCTAATAAGACTGCCTGAGGTCCAGAGATGTTTAATGACTGCTGTAATATAAATGAGGTGTTCGGACATGTGCACATTTTCAATCTTATTTAAATTAAGACCTTGTCTTTGCTCTATAAAATAACATACTTTATAACCAGGCATTAAGTTAAGTTATCTCACCCTTCTGTCCAACATACAGATTTGCTGAAATTTCAGAATTGTTTAGAGGGGAGTTAAAGCTTGAAACAAGATTTCTATCCATGGAAGCTTTGAGGAAGGATATAATTTAATGTTTATGGCAATTCAGGAGAAGTTCAATCATGAGTTAATTAAACTGTAGGCAGTCATTAAGTATTATTTATTCTTTTGAGAAACTTGCCAGTAAAGCACTTATATATATTAAATTATGGAAAGTAATAAGCAGGGAATGATTTGTCAGGCAGGGTGAAAGTAGCAGATTTAACTTGGGCAATTATGCAGAAATGTGTTTTTCTACTCATGGCATGGTCCTCTCTTAATGCTAATCCTTCCTTCAGGTCAGGGGTTAGAACAAGACAGGGTGGATGTGTAGTGACAGTCAGCATTGTTGGCTCATTGACCCCCCTACTTGTTTGATCTGTCTTATGTAGGAATTGTGCATCTATAGTACCAACGCCGCGATGACACCACTGCAGGGTTCAGAGCTGTTGTATGTTTGAGAGTGTTTGGCACGTGTGTCTCATGGAATGCAGCTGATCTGGGACAAAGCTGGCAATGAGTCTGCCTCCTGCCTCCAGTCCTTTGCCTTTTTTGTCAGGCTACAGAAGGCTTGGAGTCCTTGAGAGCTTTTTGTGCAGCTGGAAAAATGTGTCCATTTCTAGATGCACAGTGAGTCAGTGGAGTGGTTACTGTCCTCACAGTGGAACTAAACCAGGTGTTTTTCAGAGGCTGCTTTTGTGTTCAGCCCCCAAATCCCCTCCTGAGTCCACTGTGTGGAGTTCATGCATGCCTGTCCTTGCATGCCCTTGTAGCCCTTTGGCCAGCCCAGTTACTGGCATAAAGAGTTGTTCAGTAGCTGTTTGTGTAGTGAATGGAAAGCCACTGAAGCTGGATTGTCCTGTTTGATCTCATGGTCCCAGCACTTCTGAGCAGAAGATGTGGTAGAAGAAGGCTGGACCCTAACAGGGGACGAGTTCACCTGTGCTCTTTCACAAGGAACCAAACAAAAATGTAGGAAACAAACATCTCATTGCAATATGTGGAGCAAGCCTGTGGGCCATAAAACACATTGCTAAACAGCAAAACAGAGTAGTTCTATGATGCAACCACCTGAAATGATAGTGGATTGATGAAGAATCACCATTTTGTTATATTCCCCAGTCATAAATCCCAGGTCTTGACCCCTGCTTTAGGGAAGATGGGTTTCACAAGTATAGAAGTACAGTTATGAACTTTAAAAAGCTGCAGAGAGATTTACTAGTGTTTGTTTTTTAGATAAAAACAAAACACTGCACACCCAGGGGAATGAGGTTGCAAGCAGTTTCTGCTAAATGAGATCTTTCTTCAGTGGCTGGTGGAGTGATGGGGTTGGTGTAAGATCTCAGTGATCTTTTCAGTAGCTCCTAAATATGTACAGTTCTCTACATCCTACATTCAAACTGTGTTTCAGATTTTCCCAGCTTGACTTGGCTACAATATAGATAGACAGGTTTAATTATATTGCTTTAATTGCTTTTCCATGGCTAGAAAGTGAAGCTATAAGAAGCACCCCTACCAGCCCCCCAATATCTTCCTTGTAATTTCTTGCAATAGTCTTCCCTTGGGAAATGGTAGAAAGTCTTATTCATATTAAAGAACCTTTGACTTTAGCAGTACTGAGATGCCTACATCAAATGTCCTGATGAAACAGATCATCTCCGTGATCTTGAGCAGATGTTTAAAATTGGAAACAAATCTAATATTTTTCACAAAGTGGAATTTAAATCCTTTAGAGCTTGATGCTATATTGGTAGAACAAATGTTTTTAATGCCAGTTCCTTGAAGATATAAGATAGCTAGTGTTTTGGTAGGTGTACCAACTTATATGAGGAATAAAGTTGAAATGTCCAGTTTAGTTCTTCCTTGACCTTAATTTGGTCCCTCTCTGAAGACAGGAGATCTTCACAGTCATTCAAAAAAGAAAGCCTTTTTGAGAAGGGCCTACTATGCACCCAGCAAAAAACAGTAGAACCCAACCTTTTAGGACCCTCGAATTGGGTGTGGCATTTAGAACCATGTGTCATTGTAGCACAGTCCTTCCTATTGATTCTCAGAGGGTACGCCTTTCTTGGCCTCACATTTTTGTGTTCTTTATCTTTGGTGTTGCATCTGTGTCTGCCCCAGCAATTGAAAGAGTGCCTAGCACAGGCCAGTATGGCACAACCAGTGCTGCAGGGTGAAGGAAGCCCTGGCCTGCAGGCACTGTCCCGGTGTGCTCTGAAGATACTGACTGCTGTTGGGAGCTGCATAGGCCCTGGCGCTTCCAGCATGTTTAATAAAATGTAGTTACACCCCTGCAGTTACGCTCTCCACTGTTGAGTTCCTCACAGTTAATTGTAGTCCAAAAATATTAAGTGAGAAATTACAGGAATAAAAAATTCACAGGTTTTAAATAACATCACCATCACCACCATCAGCATCAGCATCATCATCATCATCATCATCATCATCATCATCCTCCTCCTCAGTATTAGCACTGGGCACTGAGCCACATCCCCAGCCCTTTTATTTATTTTATTTTGAGTCAGGGTCTTGCTAAACTGCTTAGGGCCTCACTAAATTGCTGAGGCTAGCTGATCCTCCTGAGCCTGGGATTACAGGGGTATGCCACCTTGCCCAGCTTGTTATGGTATACTGTTATAATTGTCCTATTTTGTTACTAGTTATTGCTAATCTCTTGGTGGTGTGCCTTATTTTAAAAATAAATTTTAACCTAGGTGTGGATGTATGAGAAAACACATCGTGTATATAGGTTTCAGGCATCCCCTAGAGGTCTCGAAACACAATCTCCATGGATAAGGGGGAAATACTGTTATTCCTTTAAAGTTGTAAATCTCAGTTGCCAGAGTTTTCTCAGACAGGATTCCTGGCAGGTAGAAATTGGTGTATGTTAACGGTAAGAAGGTGTCCCTCTAGCAGGGTCCATGTCACTCCTGGGAAGGGGGCATGTGGCCATAGCACAGCTGCTTCTCTGAGCTTTTATACCAGCCCTACTAAACACTGATGTAGCACAGTGCTGTGCCAGCCCTACTCATTCAAGAAACATCCATCACTTTTGGTATGTAATCCCACCTTGTACTTTGCACATGCATCTTTGAGTTAGGGTAGGGGGGAAAGTGTTTATTAGGTTTATATCATGGGGAGGTCAGAAATAGGAATATTTTAAGAGGGCTATCAGACAGTGGACCAAAGTAAAGGATGGATTCCGGTAGTGGAAGGAGTTTCAGGTTATCATGTCAATTCAGTGGCTTCTTCGGGGGAGAGTTTTGTAGACAAAGTGTGAATACTGGGATATGTTTAAGGGAAATGCCTTTTTCTCCACTGAGTACCTCACCAGAAATTCAGCTGGGGGGTTATGCAGGCAGTAGCCACCCTCCAGCTGATGGCCATGAGCAGCAGCACAGCAAACAGTTCACAGCCGCTCCTCCTGATAATGATATGTGATTTCAACTCACCCACTCAGCACTTTGCTTTTAGATTGGGACTTATATTCTTAGGAGAAATTTCCTGCTATCAAGCACTTAAAATTTAAAAATTTTCCTGTGAACTATACCATAGTTTTAATCAGATTTTACAAATTACAGTATTGATGTGGGTAATTATGTGAAACATAAATGGTTTTATTAGAACTTAATCAATTATTTTGTATCGCTGGAAGGTTACTCTCTAATCTAGAAAATGATGAAAATTGACTGCCTCCTTTTTTTTTTTTTTTTTTTTTTTCTGGCACTGAGGTTTGAACCCAGGGGCACAGCCCTTTTTTATTTTGAGACAAGGTCTCACTGAATTGCTGAAGCTGGCTTTGAACTTGTGATCCTCCTGCCTTAGCCTTCTGAGTCGATTGGATTACAGGTGTGTGCCATCATGCCTGGCTCAAATACACACACACACACACACACACGTGTGCGTGCGTGCGTGCGTGCGTGCGTGCGTTTGTGGTGATGATGGTGGTATCAGGGATTGAACCCAAGGATGCTTAACCACTGAGCCACATCCCCAGGCACCAACCCCTTCCCCCAATATATTTATTATTTATTTGATTTCAGCTATCAAATGAAATGGTGAGAGTTCCTATTTCATAAACTTAAATAAGAAAATACTTTTCCTTGGGCTGGGGATGTGGCTCAAGCGGTAGCGCACTCGCCTGGCGTGTGTGTGGCCCGGGTTCGATCCTCAGCACCACATACAAACAAAGATGTTATGTCTGCCGAGAACTAAAAAAATAATTAAATAAATAAGTATTAAAAAAAAAAAAAAAAGAAAGAAAGAAAATACTTTTCCTTTGGGTGTAGGGAACACAGTGAGTGCAAGGAATGTGCCAAGCACTCTGCAAGGCCACATGTTTATCAGATGTTTGCTTTGTCCTTCTTAATGCTATTCATATTATTGCCTTACTTCTCTCCCTATTAGTCAACTTTTCATTACTGTAACAATTACTTGAGATAAATCAACTTAATATGAGGAAAGGTTTATTTTGGCTTATACTTTAAGTATATGGTTGCTTGGCCCCATTGCTTTTGGGCCTGTGCTGAGGCAGCACAGCATGGTGGAGGAAGCTTCTCACCCAGTGGCAGTCAGGAAGTGAAAGAGGGTGGGAGAGACCACTGTCTTACAGTCCCCTTCCATGGCATGCCCCAGTGACCTACGACCTCCCAGTAGTGCCACATTGGGGACCAAATCTTCAACACTTGGGTCTTGGGGGAAGTTACTTTTTAGATCCAAACCAAAGTACCCTTGAAGAACAGCAGTGAGCAGTGGTTGGATGAGAACAGGTTACCTGCTGATGGAATGCTCAAGAGTCTCTGTGGCCCTTCCATGATTCTTCTTTTGGAGTAAATGCAGGACTTGCCTTTTATTGATTTGCATTCAATTCTGCTATTTGGTTCCCTTAACTAATTAAGATTATTGTTTTCTTAGCTACATGAAAGTGGTTATGATGCTGGCAAAGCCCTGCAGCGCCTGGTAAAGAAGCCTGTGCCCAAGCTGATCGAGAAGTGCTGGACTGAGGATGAAGTGGTGAGCATGGACCTGCATTTCCCTTGGTTCTGGGCCATCAGGGTGTTCTCTTCTCCATGTGTGACCTGCCTGCTGCTCGGGGAACAGGGATTCATTTGGAAGACAGATTGCCCATGACATTTATCAGTCAAAGGGAAGAGCCTTCAAGCCTTGCAATTACACAGGAAGACTTGACTTTACTAAGATTAGGTTCCACAGATGTTGGGAAAGATAGCCCCAAGCTTCTTGGAGGGGAGAAATGTTACTTTTATAAAAGTTAATATGGTTTGTTGTTGGTGTTGGTGCAAGCCAACTGGCAGTAGCTCTGTATTCTAAGAGTCAAAACCAGGTAATACAGAATCTAATTTGAGTGGCCCTGGTGACTTGTTTTTATTTTGAGGGCTTACAGAACCACTAACCTACTGAAGGTCATTCATCAAAACAAGGAAGCATAGACCAGCCAGGCACAATGGTGCACACCTGTAATTCCAGCAGCTTGGGACGCTGAGGTAGGACCATGGGTTCAAAGCCAACCTCAGCAACAGCAAGGCACTAAGCAACTCAATGAGACCCTGACTCTAAATAAAATACAAAAAAGGGCTGGGATGTGGCTCAGAGGTTAAGTGCCCCTGTTTCAATCCCCAGTTCCACCCCACCACCTCCCAAAAAGAAGGAAGCGTAGACTCAATGAAATAAATACACTAGATTTTATGTACCCATTTTGTTGCTGTGGCCCATTAAAGGAGATGGAGAGAAGGAAATGTGTCCACAAACACAGACTTGCAAACCCTTAATTCCTGCCTGGCAAACAGTACTCATGAAACTACATCCCCATCTTGTGACTTTTCAAAGGTATTGCTGTGATAGGCTTAGAGATTTCCTGTGCTTTTGCAAACATGGTCTTCAGTGGGAGTATTATTGCTTGATATTTGCCCTTCAGGTAAATGCAATCAAAATGAAGGCTGGCCATGATTGACATATTGACTACAAGTTCCTCACCTGTTTTATAAAACATGGTAAGGAAGAGTATTTAGAAGTTGTGTGTGTGCTTTCTTGATCCTGCTCATTTCATTTATGCAGCAATATTTATAGAGTGCATACCATGTGCCAGGTGCTGTGCTGGGAGCTGTGTCAAGAAGAACACAAGGTCCCTCTTCAAGGGTCTTATGTTTTAAGAGGGGAGACCATCCTAACTCAATATGTTTCAAGTGGTAGAAAAGGACAAAGGAAAAATAGAGTCGGGTAATGAGGATGGGGAACAACTGGGCAGAGGCACTGCCTCGTAAAAGAGGTTAAGGCAAGACCTTTGTGAAGTGAGGAGGGAAGCCTCTTAGATGTCAGAAAGAAGAGAGTTCTGGTTCACAAGAGGAAAGCATGCTTGGAGTGTGTTTAAAATAAGCAAGAGGCTGGGTGCTGTGGTGCAGTGGGTGTCCCTGCAGCTTGGGAGGCTGAGGCAGGAAGATCAGGAGTTCAACCCCAGCCTCAGCAACTTAGTGAGGTCCTAAGCAACTTAGTGAGACCCTGTCTCAAAATAAAACATGAAAAGGGCTGGGGATGGGGCTCAAGGATGGTTAAGTGCCCTTGCATTCAGTCTCTGGTACTTAAAAAAACAAGGGCAGGAAGGTAGCTGGGGCACAGTGAAGTGTGGGTGGCTGTCGCAGGGGCAGATCACGTGTGGCCTGTAGGCCGTGGCAGGGTGTTGTCTTTTGCTGTGCATGTGCACTTTCTGAGACTGTTGAGTTCCAGGGAGCAAGGAGGGCGAGCAGGACAGCAGGGGTGGGCCTGGGATGTATAGGGAAGGTAGAGCCAAGGGAATGTGTTCATCCAGTGACTTCAGTAAGTGGTGCTGGTGAAGGTTGAGAGGAGTAGGGACAGACTAGCAGAGATGGACTGAGGCTTTGGTGATAGAGCACCTGTCCCTTGTGATTGAAATCTGATCATACTTTGGGTGAAACCCTTGTAACTGCTTTAAAATTACAAGCCTTACATGATTAGTAGAGAGATTATAACATCTTGAACATTTTTTTATCTTCAAAAATAACCAAAGTGAAAACATTAAATTCAGATGTTTTGAGAAGTTAATATTAACATCTTCACTGGAAACCTATTTACATGGGTAGAAGTTTGATTGGTAAGATTTTAAACTCCACAAAAATTTTTTGTGAAGAAAGATACAAGGAGATGAAAAGGAGGGAATGAGAGTGTTAAGTAATACTTCAAGGATGTCTGCTCCTCCTCTTGGCCTGCCTTGGTCATCCTGTTGGTGCTTGGATACCACAACAACTGCTCCCCTGCCTGCTCACCTTTAGTTCTTGAGCGTCCTCTCAGTCTGTCTTTTTGGTATCTTCTCACGCACCTCCTCCCTGCCCCTTCTCTGTCCCTTCCTTCGTACTCTGGCCTCCTGTACTGACTCTGTCCTCTCCCTTCCGCCATTTTTCTCATGACCTTCCTTCCCTCTGGAATTTTTTAAATACACAGCACAAAGTCCTCTCTTCCTGCTTAGAGAAAGCTGATTTCCCTTTCTTCCAGCACTTGCTAATATCAGGCCAAGATGTTGACCGAGTCCCCAGTGCAGCTGTGCACAGACTTAGCAGTGGGGGGCTGGGAGGACCCTTCAGGCACCAGAAAGAGCTCAGTGTTATTTTGAAAAACAAAACAGGACTCCAAAGTGGCAACCATTCCAAGCATGGGATAATGATCCCTAACTGCGTAAACTCAAGTTGGTTTGGGCTTATTTTTATCATGTTTGCTTCTTGTTTTGGGAAATGTTTTGGCAGTTACCCAGCCCTTGCAGACCCTGGGGATCAAATGATTCTCTTATTTGAAGGAAGTTAAGCTTGCTTTTTAAAACCTCCACAGTGAATGAGAGGGAGTGATTAAATAATTGAGAGGCTGAAGGAGGCTTCTGATGAATATATCCAAATCTTTGAATAGATTTATGTGGCAACAAGGCAGTCCCTCTTTACCTTGGTTGCGAAGAAACACCTGCTGTGTTCATGCAGCCCCTTCTGATGACTTCACCAATTTTCTCACCCCAGGAATCACAGACATAAACAAGTGTGTCCACCCAAGTAAGTACAAGGGCCTACCTATCTTCTTTTATCCTCACAGTTTTCTATACACTTTGGATGTCCTAGTTATTTTTAGACTTTGTTGCCTCTGGTGTGTTAATTTGATCTAGCTAACCAGCACCAGCAAAGCCTTCCACAGGTTATTTCCCATAGCCTGTGTGAGAACCTGTATGAGAACAGCCAGCCCTGTGCGAGGAGAGCCTGCCAGTTGTGCCTCCTGACAGGCAGGGCCCTGCCCCTGGAAGAAACAAGCTTTTCTCCCACCAGGCTAGAGCTTGACCCTTCCTGCTAGCTGGATCGGCCCTCTGCCCGCTGTGGCTGTCACTCCCTCTTCTGCTGTGTGCCTCTTGTTTGCATTTTTACTGACCCTTTATCCCCGTTTCCTCATGACAACTTTTGCTGGTTGTTAGTTTATAAAGTTATTAAGGGTAAGGACTTATTAAGGTGAGGTTAATGTCTCTCCCTGTGAGGGGCTTGAAGAATAGTGGTGGCACTTTGTTTAAGGTTATCATTCCTAAAATTTCTTCACTCAGGTCTTCCTCAGTCCAGCATTTTAAAACTTGTAATAGTTAATATTATTGAATTAACATCAAAAACTTTTACATGCAGCCGAAACTGACCTTAAAAATTTGACTTTTAGAAAATGCTTTTCAAATTACTCATCATCCCACCTGTACCAAGGTAAAGAGGGACCTTTAAATATTTATTTTTTAGTTGTAGTTGGACACAATACCTGCATTTTATTTATTTATATGTGGTGCTGAGGATCGAACCCAGGGCCTCGCAGTGCTAGGTGAGCACTTTACCGCTGAGCCACAACCCCAGCCCCATCATGATTGTTATTTTTGTGAGCATCATCATAACTTCACTTAAGTGTTTCTTCCTAAGTCTCTCAGATCACTACTTATGTCGTCTGAGACTCAAAACTACACAAGGGGAAGCCTTTCATCTCACATCTTCTCTCAGTAACTGCTCTGACAGTTTGTGTGTGTGTGTGGATATCGTGTTTCTAATTGAAGTTGCTTTGGGGCAAAGATTCTTTAAATCTTATTTTATTGAAGCCAAATTTGTGCTAATTTCTGTCAGATTCTATACCAGATACTGCAAAACAATTCTGCTTTTGAGGAGTAACTGCAAGAAATACCTTGGTAACTAGCCTGTAGTGTATATTTCAGGTTAAATACACTGGTCAGACCAGGGAAACATTCTGGAAGAAACCCTAGGGGAATTCATGAAGCTTTTCAAATGCTATGGTACGGCAAGGATAGAGCCAGAAGATATGGCCAGATGCTGCCTTTAAGTGTTCTATTATTGGTAGTTAACCAATTTCACGTGCATTTATGCTAAAAATATGGTTCCGGCCAGGCATGGTGGCAAATGCCTGTAATCCTAGCTACTCAGGAGGCTTGAGACAGGAGAATTGCAAGTTTGAGGCCTACCTGGGGGGAATGTAACTCAGTGATAGTGGCTTAGTGCTATCAAAGAATAAGTAAATAAAATATTGTTCCTTTTCAGTAAACCATCCAAATTGGTAGAACTTAAGAAAAAGGACGAAATGCAGATCAGAACTTAAAAAGCAAAAATCCAGAAATTAGATTATTAGGTTTTTAATTAAACATGATGCATACTTTTACATATAACACAAAGGCCCTGGGCTGAACTGCCTGCACCTAATCGAAACAGATTAAGTCACCCTTCTATGCTTGGATAGTTATTAATTCTGTTTATTTATGCATGCAGGCTGAAGGTAGTATTGGCTGCTGTTGTGTTACTGCTTATTGCACTGGGATTCCATTGCTGCTTGATGCTGTGCTCTTAATTAGCATTCAGCTGTTGATTAGGGGAATACTAGGGATGCTAATTGAATTCTTTTTAAAATTCAAGGCCTGCACTGTCCTTGTGGAGTTTGGCCTTACTTGCAAGGATGTAAGATTGGGTGCTCCTTTGAGCTGTGGGTTTTTCACCCTTTGCTTCCTGTCCTGTTGCCTGTTACTTGGTTTTTGGAAATATTTTCATGTTGATTTAGCTTTCAGAAAAAGTTCAGATGCTGCAAAAAAAATTCAGAAGGTTTTGTTGCTTACAATAGTAAAACAAACTGTTTCCATTTCATCTTGGCTAACAGTAGCTTTTATCTTGAAATATGCCGTCCATTAAATATTTTAATACTACTTTTGATGTAATACATTGAGGTGAACAACCTAGGTAAAAATAAACTCTGAAATTTTTATCCAAAATAGTAATCCACAGTGGTGATAAACCTTAATTGGCTATGTACATGGATTTACTTAGAAGCTCATAAATTTTAAAACATCTAAACCTTCCTTCAGTTTAAAACTCAGTTTATCATAAATATAAATGAAAATCCTTTCAAAATTGACATGACATGGTGAACTAATTTCCTGAGTATTTGTAATCCAGTGAACCAGTGTGGCTGGTAGGGGAATTACTCAGGCAGAGTGGCACAGCCATTTGAAAGGGGTCTCCCCAAAGGTCCTCAGTGCCTTTGTTGTACCCTTTTGGGAATGTTTGCTTGAGAAAACATTGTTTTCATTGTTCACTCTTTTAGGCCAGGCATCTGGACATGCCCAAAGACAGAGCTGCTTAGGAGTAAAAATACAATGAATTTTATTTACTGTTTGTGTGGCAACCGAAGAAAATATAATTCACAGTAACATCAAAGTTAAGAGCAGCAGGAGGGTGTAGAGGTGAATGTGGAGGAGGAGCTGGATGACAAAGGGGAAGAGAGGCTTTCACCACCTGCAGTCAGCCTTCCATGGGTTTCAGATCCCCACAGCCCTGATGTTTGGTTTTAAAATTTCACATCCATCATATGGGAAAAGGCTTAGTTGTATGATATCTATTTGAGGAACTGTTTTTGGCCATTTTATATAGTCATACAAAAAACATTGATGATAAGGGGATCCTATCATATAGGTCATCTAAGAGATGAATCCATTTATTTTCTTCTTTTAACAATTTTTTGTAAAGTTCCCCTATTAAGAGTGTCATTATAAAAACACTGAAGATTGAAACATCACCCATAACACACTATGTACAGTTTACTTACTACTTCTTGTGATCATCGGGTCTTTGTTTATGGTTTTGTTATTGTAAATTTATTTTATATGTACAGATTTGCATACATGAAAATTGAAACATAATATTTCTTTTATTTTTTATTTTTATTTTTTGGAACGGGGGTGGGGTGGGGTGTCAAACCCAGGACTTTTCAAGTTCAAGGCAGATGCTTTGTAACTGAGCTACATCCCAGCCCTAAATTAAAATCTTTCTAAAGAAATTTTAGTGTGAAAAATTTTACAACTTTACTTGGAAACTTTGCTATTAATCTGAAAGACAGACATACACATTCCATGAATCAGGAAATAGATACTTAGTAAATTTGGGGGGAAGGGCAGACAAACTCATCTACTACTGACCTACACACCAGCCCAGGACCTAGTAAATTTTATTTATTTATTTATTTATTTATTTTTGAGAGAGAGAGAGAATTTTTTTTAAAATATTTATTTTTTTAGTTTTCGGCAGACACAACATCTTTGTTTGTATGTGGTGCTGAGGATTGAACCCGGGCCGCACGCATGCCAGGCGAGCACGCTACCGCTTGAGCCACATCCCCAGCCCCTACTAAATTTTAAAATGAATCAAAGTAGATTTTTCTCTTTACTCCTACCATTCTTCGAAATGAAATTGATAACTGTTTCTAAAGAAGAACTAAATTCTTAGATATGAGAGTTGGAAAAATTAAAGAGAAGTATAAATGTTGATCTATTACTTAAAACATTTGTAATACATCTATTACTCCATGTTATATATTCTTATTGTGACTCATGGTAAAAATCAGTCCTTGGTGGATTTTTTTTTTTTTTTTTTTAATGTAGATCCAGGTAATATGGTCTGTTATTTCAAGTGTTAATGAAATGGGACCATCTCTGCTGTGATTAACTCCCATCAGCCTTTGAACCAAACCCTTGCTTAAAGAAGTCGATGGTGTAGATAGAGTGGAGTTTATTGTCAAGTTCTTTAGGAAATGAGACAGCAAATTAAAAGTCAATTATATGTGCAGAAAAGTTGGTGTCAGGCTATCAATTCTGTCCATTAATTTGCAGAAAGATTCTACTGTTTAACAAGCTGGAAAGAGAATGTATTTTTAAAATCCTTGTGTAAATGAGATAGGCCAAGCTTTAGAAGGAATGAGGTATTTTAAGAATTTGCTTGAGTATTTCATTCAGCAGAAGTTGCCCCTAGGTTAAACCTACAATTCAGCTGTGACCTTGCTGTTCATATACGTGGCTTTGTGACATTCCAGGCAACCTCTCCATACTGTGGTCAAAGAAATATTTGTGACCATTTCTCTCTCTCTTTTAAACAAGATCATTCTTTTTTTTTGCTTTCTTTTAACCAGTAATGTTTTTAAAAATTTATTATCTCCATCCTTATGTTTTTCTTAAAGCCACAATGCTTTTTGCCACTTCCCAGGCTCCACACAGAATTATTAGGTGCATGTTTGCGCATGTGTGTGTGCTTAGGCCTTGGGGCTGTGCAGAGCAGAACAGAGAGCTGGGAAGGAGCTCCATATTGAATAGAAGCTTGCCCTAAATTATTCCTTGCTGCTCAGGATAATCTTTTTAAATCAAAGATTACTTTTTATGGGATATTTTTTCATTTTGCTTGAGGGGGGGTACATGAGGGAGGGAATCTCAGCTTGAAAGATTCATAAATAGTCAGGCAGTGGGTTGTTGAAACCATGTTTTCCATCTAATTTTCAAGGCATATAAAAAAATGGGGATGGCATATACTTTAAGTCACTTGGTCTTCTTTCTCTGTTCATTTAAAAAATGTGAACAAAACACAAGAGGACTTGAAAGATTGCATTTGTTCTCCCATAGACAAAGTGGTTATTTTATAAATGAAGAGGATGGAAAATCTTTTTCTTCTGCAGTTTCTTAGCAACAGAAAGTCAGTTTTAATGTGTGTGCTTGGAACTTTCTATGTATAGTGGCATTGGAGTCTTCCATCTTCACTGGTGAGACATATTAGACTGGCATGTTCAGCGGGTGGGGTGGGGATAGAAACAGGCCATAAAGAATGGGAGCCTGGAGCACACCTGTAATCCCAGAGGCTAGGGAGGCAAAGGCAGGAGGATCTTGAGTTCAAAGCCAGCCTCAGCAATTTAGCAAGGTGCTAAACAACTCAGTGAGACCCTGTCTCTAATAAAATACAACATAGGGCTAGGGATGTGGCTCAGTGGTTGAGTGCCCCTGAGTTCAATCCCTATTCCCACCCTCCCTGCCCCCCCCCCCAGCCTCCGCAAAAAAAAAAAAAAGAGTGGGAGCCTACCATGTGATGATGTTATTCATTTAACCTCCCTCCTCTCTTCTGGCATACTTAAGCCTTAAATCTGAAGCCTCTCTTAGGTAGAAATAGTAAAAGCCTTGGTAGCCCCCTAATGCTTCTTCACTGAAGTCCAGCCTTTTTTTCTGTTTTAATCCTCCCCAGTGACATTTTGTCATGCCTCCTCTCACAATACATTTTTTTTTTCAGTTGTAGTTGGACACAATACCTTTAATTTATTTATTTTTATGTGGTGCTGAGGATTGAACACAGTGCCTCACATGTGCTAGGTGGGTGCTGTACTCCTGAGTCACAACCCCAGTGCCCCCACAATACATTTTAATGTTGCCCTGGGACAGATACTTGGGACAGATGTTTCAGAACTGCTTTAAGACATTTTTTAAGTGGCTTTTTTTTTGTTTTTGTTTGGTTGGGGGTCACTGATTGAACCTGGAAGTGTTCTGCCTCTGAGCTACTTTCCTAGTCCATATTATTTTTTTATTTTTCATTTTGAAACAGGGTCTCACTTAAATTGTCAGATGAACCTTAAACTTGAGATCCTTGTGTATCAGCCTCCCAAATCATGGGGACAGGTGTGTGCTGTCACACCCGACTCTAAAGTGTCTTTATATGGATAGACCCTAGTGTGTTTTCCACATTTTTAAAAAGTTTCTATTTTTTATTTTTTGGTAGTTGTAGACGAACAGCATGGCTTTATTTTATTATTTATTTTTTTATGTGGTGCTAAGGATTGAACCCAGTGCCTCGCATGTGCTAGGCAAGCGCTCTGCCACAGAGCTACAGCCCCAGACCTGTTTTCCACATTTATAAAGCCAGGTTCCAGGTATTAGGAAGCAGAGTATGCTTGATGTCCATAGAAAGAGATCTTACCAACTGAGGGTGGAGACCCAGGGTCTGTCTCTCTGCTTTCCTTATATTTGGTATTAGTTTGGCAAGATAGCCTCCAAATCTTGTCTCTTTTGAGTAAAGACGTAAAACAAAAGTGAGAGAGCTAGCTTTGAAAAGATACAGGGAAGAGCATTCTGGAGTAAGGGAGCCTCGATGTAGAGGCCCTCAGGAGAAGCACTCCTGGCCTGTCTGGGGGTAGCAAGGAGGCCCAATTGTGGAGGAGCAGAGGAAGTTGTGAGGCCACAGAGTTATATTATTGTTATGGAATTAATGAGGTGGCCTTGAGGGCTGAGCTGAGTCCTCTGCCCAGAATACCTTCCAGTGGCATTTTTATGGTTTAGTTGTGTGGGATTCTGAGTCACGTGTCCCTCTGACTCCTTCCGTGGCTTGCTGGAGCATTTCGGTTTTGTAATCAGCGTAGTCAGTGTCTGCCTCATACGTTTGTTGTAAGTTTCACATTTGTGAGAGGAGCCCATTTTTTCCTGCATAGGCAAAAGAAAAATACTTGGACAGATAAGGGCAGGTACTATCCCTGTATTGTGGAATAGCGGTTGCTGTGTCATTAGACATTTCCTGACAAATTTTAATTCAGAAAGTAAAGGGTGGACAATTGAGAACTTTAGCTGACATACTCTGAGAGAAGGTATTTTTAAAAGTCTTTCTTCTTTGGGTCAAAACCCTGGCTTTGAGGATCAACTTAAGAAAGGCCTTCTAATATTGTTGTTTGACCAAGTAGGCCAAGTGTCCCTATCCATTGGCATTTGCTTGGTTTAGGCCTTGGTGATTATTTTTAACATCTGGAGGACCCTGCATGTGCTGAGCAAGATGCTGGCCAGGTTTCATGCTCCCCAGCAGTGTTGATTTGTTCTCTTCCCAACCCCCTTGTTCTGGTGTTCACAGGTGCCCTAGAATAAAGAGTGCCCCTTTCCTGGGGAAGGCCTGGGAGTTAGTCTGGTCAACAGGGTACTTCTTGTCCTGTGCGGGCATTTGCTCACTGGGTTTGCTTGGATGCCTCCAACTAGGAAGTCTTGAGTGTGGGGTCTGTGGCTTAATTCTTTGTTTTTTCTCAGTAGCTTCCTTTGGAAAGGGCAACCAACCCCTCCCAGTTGTCTGGGTTTGTTTTCTAGATTCCAGTTAAAGAAAACAAAACAAAATAACAACCAAAAAATCCCCACCTCATTCTCTGCTGGGAGAGACTGAGTGAGGGGAGGGAGGATGTGAAGGTGCTTGGGAGGTGATCCGGCTGCTGGCCCGACAGACGCACTCTTCCCAGAGCAGTCTGCTAACCTGTTTCTTAAGGCTCTGTTGTCTTAGGCTGTGGCACACAGGCAGTACATCTCTGCTCTCAAGCTTCCTCAAAAGGCCAGTGTGCTCCCTGCGCCCGTTTTACTATGTTATACTATTTCTTAGGGTTTTCTTCCCTTGCAAAGGACTGATCTTTGTAGGCAATCTCAGCAACAGCAATGCAAGAACTAACTAGTAAATATACCAAACAACTAATATGGAAGGGACAGGCAAAAAATAATAAAAATTTAAAAGTTGCTGGGTGCGGTGGCACATGCCTGTAATCCCTAGTCCATGGAAGTGAAATTCTTCAGTCTTTCAGCAATAACCGAACTTAAGGCGATGTTTTCAGATCATCCTTTGAGTCAGCCCGATTTCCATGTCAGCTTAGTTACTTTCCAAGTCTGTGACCCAGAGCCGCCTGACCTTGGTAGCTGGACTCCCTTGTGGAACTCTGATTTCATAATCAGCCCACATTTTTTTTTTTCTCTCTCTCCCCCCATCCTCCTCCTCTTTCTTTCCCACCCCTTTTCCTTCTCTTTTTAAAATCCCTGTCACACATGTCCAGTGTCCTATCAGGTGTGTATTGCTCTCAGGCCACATTGTGAGATGTGGGAGCCAGCTGCTCCCCCATTGGGGAAGTTGGCAAGCACTGTGCTGTGTCCCAGTGCTGCTCAGTGCTGCTCCAAGCTCAGGTTGGATACTCCAGCCTTCTGAGTGGAAGGGACCTACCTGCTCCTTGTCCCTGAGTGTCTTTACAGCTTGAGTTGAAAAACTAAACATTTTTGTTTTTTTTCTAGGTGACCAACTTTAGATTATACACGGGAGTGGGGGGGCATTTTTCAAATTACACTAAATGTATTAAATCTGTTGCATTTCTACACCTATGGGGTGTAAAACTCTGCTGACTGATTGTGACTTTTGTTCCACTCTTCATATCAGAACTCTTCCTTTAGTTGACTTTTGGGTGGTGGTGGGAGAAACATAGTTGCCCTATTTTGTATTTTACTTAGAGACAGGGTCTCACTCAGTTGCTTAGTGCTTCGCTTTTACTGAGGCTGACTTTGAACTTGTGATCCTCCTGCCTCAGTCTCCCAAGCCACTGGGATTACAGGAATGTGCCACTGTGCCCAGTTTAAATGAATTTTCTGTTCCTGTTTTTGTTAGTTCTGTTATCCAGGTGAACTTATTTTTTTTTTTAATTTGGCTTTGTGTGTGGGTGTGAGTGTGGGTGTGGGTGTTGCTGAGAACTGAACCAAGGGACTTGTGCATATGAGGCAAGCACTCTACCAACTAGACTATTTCCCTAGCCCACCTGGCTGGAAATAAGATTTAAAAAACAACATTGAGGGTCTGGGGTTGTGACTCAGTGATAGAGCGCTTGCCTAGCACGCATGAGTGCGGGTTAGATTCCTAGCACCACATAAAAATAAACAAAATAAAAGTTTTGTGTCCATCTACAACTTAATTTTTTTTTTTTTTTAATCTTAAGGGCTGGGACTGTAGCTCAGTGGGGGTAGAGTGCTTGCCTAGCATGTGTGAGGCCCTGGGTTCCATCCCCAGCAGCCCATTAAAAAGAAACAAATAGAATAAAGATATTGAAAAAAAAAATCTTGAAAACAACAACAACATTGAGCCAGGTGCGGTGGGTGGCACATGCCTGTAATCCCAGCAGCTCAGGAGACTGAGGCAGGAGGATCACAAGTTCACAGCCAGCCTCAGCACAAGTGAGGTGCTAAGCAACTCAGTGAGACCCTGTCTTTTAAATAAAATACAAAATAGGACTGGGGATGTAGCTCAGTAGTCGAGTGACCCTGAGTTCAATTCCTGGCACCAAAAAAAAAAAAAACAAAAAGAAAAAGAAACATTGATCCCTCATACAAAGGGAATGTATTGGCTGGTTTGTTCTGCTTAGATCTCTGAAGGAATTGCCACTAGCTTGTCATTGCTTGTCAGTATGGCAGGAGGCTAGCTGCCCAACTGTGGTGTTCTTGGATGAGTGTTCACGTTGGTCATTGTCACCACAGATAACTCAGAAGGAAGATGGCAGCACATAATGGAAACTTGTGTGTGTTTGTTACTCCTTGAAGAATGCTGGAGTCCCCAGGGGTTGCTCTTGCCCATGAAATAAGTTATTAGTTGAGAGGAACCTTGGAGGGTGGATAAGCTTTCACCAGACAGATGACACAGAGGCTAGTGGGAAAACAAAGGCATGAAAGAATGCAGGTAGTTGGCTGGAGTGGGTTGTCACTTCTGAATGGAGCTTGCAGGCGGCAGGTGTAGAAGATGGCTAATTCCAGAACCTCCCACTCTTGACAGAGGGCATTTATTTCAGTCTGTGGGAAATGGCAAATTACAGATCTGAGGACAAGGAATGCCAGGACTGGGTCTGTCCTTGAAGATCAGTCTGGCAGCAGCATAGGATGAGTTGAAGTGGATGGAGAAGGGAATTGGTGACTCTCAAACCTGACGCCATCTTAGAGGCACTCTCAGAACTTGAAGATGTTCCATTGCCTAGCTGCCCTCCAGACCAGTCGGATCACAGGCTCTGGTGGGGACCACTGGAGTGGATAAGGACTGTGGATCCTTGAGAGAGATGTAGAGAGCTCTTGTTTTACTACCATGTTGCTACCTCAGTCTTTCAACTGAGTTTGTGTCAAGGACAGCCACAGTCCTGCCATTCCCTATGTTTTCAAAACAAGGTATGTAATTATTCTTCGTTTCCTGTTAAATGTTTAATGTAGATTCCAACCCCTTCCCTGCAGCTCACAACCTCCTAGGTTGTGCACTGGAATCACATGAGTAACTTTAAATGCCCAAAGCGAACTTGGGTCACCCCAGAGGTTCCAATTTAATTTATCTGGGGTGTGGTCGAGATGCTGGGGTACTAATGTGCAGCCCAGGTGGAGGAGAACTAAGGTAGAGGAAATAAGAAGAGGGATGAAGATGAGAGGCTCTCCCAAGTAGCCATGAGGTATCTGTTATGTGCCAGGTGCTGTTCTGAGCATGTGACTTGAATTGACTTACATGTTGCCGTCTTAAAGATGGAGAAGCCAGTCACAGGCAGAAGAGAGATCCTTCCTGGCCACAGAGCAACTGGTTGGTAGAGCTTGTCTTACCCCCACCGCAGACCCTCAGTATCATGTGGCTTCTGGAGGAGGCCATCCAATGGGGTAGCAGCACAGAAGCTGGAAAGAGAGGCTATTCCCGTGCTGGATGGGGAGGAAGCTGGGCCTTCCTCACAAGAAGGGAAATAAAGAAGTGCTGACTTTAGGGGAGAACAGCAGAGCTTGTGTTGGATTTGAACTTATTTAGAAGCTGTAGCAGTTAGAAATGAAGCTGTCAAAATAGAAGCTTTCTGGTTTATAAGGGAAGTTCACAGTTGAGAAAACTGGACTTGAAGAGGGTAATTAGCTTGCCCAAGGTCCTAGAGCTAGTTAATCACAGAGCCAGGGGCTGATGAGGTGACCAGGGATGAGATGAGGTCCCCTGAGACTAGTCTCATAGGGAATGCTTATATCGAGGGGCAGAACATGGTCATTAGCCAGTGACAAAGACAAAAAGGAATGCCAGAAGGCAGGGGGGAAAGTTTGGGTCCAATATAGCTTAATTTTAGGAAGTGAAGAGTAAGTATACATACACACATGTGTATGTAGTAGTCATGTAGGGAATGAATGATAAGACTGGGCCGTCCTTGATGTAGCCTGTCTGATTGTCCTGGATCAGGGTGGTGAAGCCTTCTCAGGATGCCACGAAGCTGAGTATTGGTCACACCCTTGGCATAATTGATCCTGAGTCCCACACAGAGGCTGCTTTTGGGAAACCAGGACCCAGGTGGCAGAGGAGTTGAGGACAAGAGGTCCGAGGCAAGAAGGGATGTTGTGGGATTAGTGGTTGCTAGGCGGTAGGGGGAATCTTTAGTTTTATGTCTTAGGTGTGGTTCTAGTAGGTGGCTCTGCTGGAATAAAAAGCCCCAAGAATGGTGGCCACAGACAAAGCATCACAAGGGCTTCTGGCAAGATTTTTGTATTCCTAAGAGTTGATGTCAAAACGTAGGGTGCAGAGGGAGATTTCTAGCTAGGACCCACCTGGTCTCCCTGGATTGCTGCTGTTGACAGAACTGAACTTCCGGCCCTGTGACTATAGTTGAGGAGGATACTGTGTGGAAGCCAAGGTGGGGTGGTGGGGTTGTTGGGTTTTGGAGATCACAGAGAGGACAGTATGTCCCTAGAGGCTGTGGAGTGAAGAACCAGTAGGGAGGGGTTGCCACGTTGTCAGAAACAGTTCTGGTCTGAATTGGGCTGGGAGTGCAGGGAAAGGGTTGAGAAGGAAGGAAACCTGTGCTGTGAGTAGAGACAGAGTGGTCCCTCCGTGCTGCTTTGTCAGGTGATGTGCTTCCTGAGGGCCTACCTGTTTCCCACAGACCTTACTCTCAGCGAACTCATTAAGTGTGAAATTGGGATGCGCTGAATGAAGGGGCAGAGGCGGAAGGTCGAGGAATGTTGGGAGGAGACAGAGTTCTTTGAGTTGATGAACTGAGTGCAGAACTGAAACTGAAGGTGTGATGTTGGCTCTGCTGAGTGTGACCAGGCTTGCCCTGCATCCTGGGCACTGTCTAAATGCTGAGACAAGAGGCAGGTGTGGACATGCTGTTTTCAGGGAGTTTGCATTCTAGTGGGGAACACAGACACATACACAAAACAACCTCAGTAGGGTGCATTCAAGTAGACACTGTGAGGAAGACAAACTGGTTTCACTGGGGCTGCTCAGCCCTCCTCCCGGTAGCAGCAGCTTCTGTTCCATGACTTTTATTTCTGTGTCTGCACAAATGATATCACTGCTAAGTCAGTCAAATAGGTGTTTTTCTAGTAATTCAGTTTACTTGCCCCCCCATTGGGGTCATGTCTCAGTTGGCTATAAACTGCTCATTGTCAGGACCAGATAAATAAATGGCTTTAGTATTCAAGAACTTTCAAGAATTTAGAACAGGCTGAATTTGGCTGCAAGGAGAAATGGGGACTTTGTTATGGAAATAAAAATGATGTAGTTTTCTTTGACATAGGCATATATGTGTTTTCATGCTTAGATATACCTTTTTCAGCATGAAGGGCATCACATTAGAATATTTTTAACAGCAAAATAAGGTGCTTTTTTTTCATGGCTGTAGATTTGGGGAAAAAAAGTTAAAAGTGAAGAATCTGTTTCTTGGTAATACCTTTGCTGATAATTTAATGGTAGCTGTGAGTGAGTGAATGTTCTTCTGGGAAGGAGGGAGAGAGGGAGAGGCTGTGACTGAACCCAAAATGGGGCTCTGCAGCCATGGAACTAACTCCCTTTGAATGTGACTGGTTTCACTTTCTTTTCTCAGGGTGATATGTTTATCAAGCAGGCTGAGGCTCTAAAACACAGAAGACATGAAGTAGCTTAATGTGTGGATAATTCATTTAGTCTTTGTAAGGAACATATCTTTGATTCTGTAATAAGCCACAAGGTTTTGTTTTCCTGCCATTAGTCAGCCTAGCTTGTGTTGAGCAGGTCACACAGTCTCCAGCCTGCCTGCAGCTAGTACAGCTGGGGTCTGTCCCGGAGAAGGCTGACTCCTTTGGGCTGTCCCCAGGTTAGCCAAGAGAAAGAAATGCACTGCTGGAGTGAGGTCCTTTAGAACATTTGTAGTCTATTTTTCTTCAATAATCCTCATTTGTCTGTAGAATGTCTCCCATCACAGAAATGTAATTATTTTGTTTTAGAGTGTTCAGGCTGTAAAGACAGAAAGACAGAAGTGGTGGTAAACCTGATAAATCTGGTGGACTGTGTGTCTCCGACCAGTTGCTGTACCTTGGGCAAGTATTGATCCTCTCTCTAAGAAGTAACAGTGTTATTAAATAGGCAGGCTCTTCCAGCTCTCCAAGGCCTGGGTACTCATACTATAATAGGAAGTGTCATTGAAGAAACATGTGTTAAATGACTGTCAGTGCAAAGGCCTCTCTCTGCCAGATGGCACTGGGTAAGACCTCTCCGCCACAAGAGGATGATACCTTAATGGCAGTGAGGGTGGAATGTGGGAAGTTCCAAGGCAGGTACAGAAGTGGATAGAGCCCGGTAAGGTGGCACACTTTTGTAATCCCTGCAGCTCTAGAGGCTGAAACAGGAGGATTGAAAGTTCAAAACCAGCCTCAGCAAAAAGCAAGGTGCTAAGCAGCTCAGAGAGACCCTGTCTCTAAATAAAATACAAAATAGGGCTGGGGATGTGGCTCAGTGGTTGAGTGGCCTTGAGTTTAATCCCCTGTATGCCTCCTGCACGCCCCCCCCCCCCAAAAAAAAAAGTGGATGGAAACCCAGAGGAAAAAGAGAAAACTTGGGTAGGAGACAGTAAATTTGCTCAGGGTCACAATGCTGTAAGTGCAGCACTCAGGAATCCAAGTCAGATAGTCCCACCCAAGAAAGGTTCCCAGATAGCAGAAGTCTTATATAAGGAAATACAGGTACAGAGCAGACAGGTCATGCCCAGGAACAGCAGGGGCCTAGCCTTGAGTACATGTGGAGCAGGGTTGGCAGATGTGTAGTAGAGCCACTCTCTCCTTCCTCTATGTCCATTGCAGACACGATTTGACAGCTGATTTCCCCTTGAGCTGAATTGTGACCTTCGAATCCACTTTAGCTTGGCCTTCTAATCCAAATGCCTGCGGTGGCAAGAGTAGAGGTTGGCGTGATAAAGCACTTTGATTAGCACACTGTGGAGTCTGAGCTCTTTATTTAAACAGAGAAGTACCAGAATCAGTTTTAGAATTCAGACTGAGAACAGCCGTGCCTTGGTGGAACAACAGCTGGGTGCAGGGCCTTCCCTGGGCAGTGTCTTGGTTCTAGAAAGTATGCCAGGTTTAACCCTCGTTTGGCTTAGGTAAAAACATTCTAATGGTGTAGCTGATGCATGAAAGCATATGTGGGGCTCCAGAAAATGTCCAGTAAATACAAAGTTAAAAAAAATTTTCCCATGAAGCTCCTGAAAGCATTTTCTCTAAAGTAACATACCCATTCCCAATTTAAAATATTTTTCCTAAGGATGAAATGTCTAACATATGATCAGTGTTGACATTTAAAAATAAACTATCCAGGGGCTGGAGTTGTGGCTCAGTGGTAGAGCATTTGCTTAACATGTGTGAGGCACTGGGTTCGATTCTCAGCACCACATATAAATAAATGAATAAAATAAAGGTCCATCAACATAACTATCCAGGGGCTGGGGATGTGGCTCAAGCGGTAGCGCGCTCGCCTGGCATGGGTGCAGCCTGGGTTCGATCCTCAGTACCACATACAAACAAAGATGTTGTGTCTGCCGAAAACTAAAGTGTAAATAAAATATTAAAAATAAATGAAATAACTATCCAATCATTCTTTTTAAATATATCCATTGAATTTCAAATACTATAGGGATTTATACCCAATATCATCTGTTTTTAAAATACATGAATGAGGTTTTGTTTTGTTTTTTAGAAGTCAAATCATGCATCTTATCCTTTCCTTCCTTGAACTTCCATTTCCCTGCTAGTTCATCCAGAGAACTATTTAGTGCATTTTATGCTGGGAGTCTTGTGTCAGATCATCCTTTTATACTTCCCTGCAACAAATATGTGTGTATCAAATACGTGCTTATACTTTCCTTCAGCAGGAGAGCTGTAAATGAACAATAGAGTTGTAAATGCTAGAAAAAATTTTTTCATATTATATTGTTATAATGCCTTCTAGTGTACAGTTGATCAAAATAACAAAATATTATAAATGTTGATATAATTTCACTTTTTGCTCAGTATCTGTTGGAAATAAGATGGATGGGTTATTTAAAACACGTTAGTTCTTGAGTGAATGTTACTTATATTTAGAATGAGGTCATGTTCTATGTCAAATTTATTTCTGTTGTTCATTTATCTTATTTATGTGAATGAGGAGATGGGAAACATGGTTTTGTTAGTGCCATTCAGTTATTTGAATTCCTTCCATAATAATGTCAAAATATAACTTGTCATCAAGTCATTATTTTCACTAATCTATCAGATATCATTTCACTGTGACCTTTTTCAGTTTTGTTGATAGCAAAGAAGTGGAAGATTTCTGACTTGCTAGGTTTTCTTATTTATTTCTTTGTTTGTCTGTCTGTTTATTTATTTATTTATTCGTTTTTGAGGTGCTGGGGATTGAACCCAGGGCCTAGTGCATGCAAGGCAAGCACTCCACCAGCTGAGCTGTATCCCCAGCCCATAGGTTTTCTTATTTAGACCTGAGTTAGGCATTTTGGAACCAACACCAGTGCTTTAAATTGTGCCCTTTCATGAGGTGACCCAGGGACAGTGCTCCTTAGTAGCTTCCACTTGGGAGAGTGGAAAGGGGTTGCATTTGTTTCTGGAGAGATAGATGGGAGATGGAATAGTATCCTCTCACAAGAGTGTGCACTTTCTTGGTGACATTAGGAAAGTGAATGTACATATGAAAGTTGAGAGTTTAGAAATAAATTCTCTTAGAACGATTTGACTCCTTATGCCCTTAAAAAAGTCTCTCATGTCTGCATTTCCTAGTTTTCAGACCATGTACTTACAGATCCTGCATGTCAAGTTTAATTGTGGATGCTAGGGGCACCCAAGGGAGCAGGCCTTATCTGGGGTAGGCGGTGGTATGGCAAAGACCAGCCTGGGAGCCAAGGCAGGGAACTGGGCTGTACATTGCTTTGGTGATTAAATGATGACAGACTACTGCTTTTGCCCTCTAGGAGTTCATCATATGAGCTCACATTATTGAAAAAGAAAAAACAAAACAACTTCCCTCCCCCAAGAACCCATAAAACATCGGGAAAAAAAAAACCCTTTGCTAGACCTTGTTTTTGTTTTTTGTTTTGTTTATTTTTTATTGAATTATTTTTGTAGTGCTGTTGATTGAACCCAGGGCCTCATGCATGCTAGGCATGCATTTTACCACTGAACTCTATCCCCAGCCCTAGGTCTTACCTTTAAATGTTAATATAGCACATATATTACTCTAGAGCACTTTTAAAAAAATATTTTAATATTTATTTTTTTAGTTTTTGGCGGCCACAACATCTTTGTTTGTATGTGGTTCTGAGGATCAAACCCGGGCCACACGCATGCCAGGCGAGCGCGCTACCGCTTGAGCCACATACCCAGCCCCCTCTAGAGCACTTTTTAAAAAAATGTTTTGATAACGATATGTCAATATAACTGACTTCCTTGGCAATTCCGTATGTTTTATTTTAGGCATCTACAAACTGTTTTTAGAAGGGGTTAGGCTTTACCAGAATACCAAAGGGTCTGCAGTAGAAAACAGATTAAGAACTGTGCCTCTTCCAGATGCCATAGATAGTTTCCAAAGCATCCAAGATGACAAGTTCAATAAGGTGGTTTCATGAAAGGACACTGCACAGAAGAGACTAACACTGTTCCTGGCTTAAGGTACATGCCACAGGTGATTCAGTTGTTACCTTAGACTCAGATCTCAGAGTGGTATTATCAGGAATTATTATAGGGATACCAATGTTGCCTGTAGTCCAGTGTACAGCTCATCATTATGGAAGGCACCTTGAACCACCGGGGTACATGTTTCCCAAAGGTCTCTGATCTTCTCTCTCCTTCTATCCCTGAAGTCCCTCTGAGAGAGAAAATCTTCAATCTCCAGATTGCTTTTCACAGCAGTTCAGTATGTTATTGGTTTTATGGTTAAGTAATCTTGACCTGTGGCTACTTACTTAGAATTTGATTTGTGTCTTTAACATCTTAACATTCTTTCTTTTCTTTCTGGTGCTTTCTCAGGCAGCTCGTTTCCTCCATGCACCAGGTTCCCTGACTTGAAACCACAGAGCCACATTTAGATCAGGTTTCTTACATGCTGCCAACTTTATCTCATTTACAGTATCATGTTTCTGTTGCCGTACACTGTCTGATCTGGACCTCTTCATAGCTTTTTAACAATTTGTAATTGAGCAGGAAGTGTGTTTTTATTACAGTGGCCTTTTGATTTTGATTTTACAATCATGTAGTGTTTAGCAGAGAGCAGAGGTAGGCAAGTGGCTCTCTGAAACACATTTTTGACAGAGAGAAGTCTGTTGTTTCAGCCACTTGGCTATCTGTCAGCGGTTCTCAGACTTCCCCCTTGTGTTGGTTGCCTGGCAACCCGGGGCTGGAGCAATCAAACCGTGGCCAGTGCTTTTCCAAGTCCAGATTGGGAGATGATTTATTGGTGGAACTGTAAGCACAGTAAACCCAAGCCTCAGAAATAACCTTTATTATTATTATCACTGTTATTATTTCTTTTTAAACTAGGAGTTTATAGAAACCACATCAAGAGAGAAGGAATATCAACTGGAGGGTTTCCTTGCAAAAATTATTAAGAATAGAATTAGAGAGCTGGGGATATAGCTCAGTTGGTAGAGTGCTTGCCTTGCATGCATAGGCCTTAGGTTCAATCCCTAGCAAAACACACACACACACACACACACACACACACACACGAAAAGAGTAGAATTAGAGTCTTTAATGAGCTGCTTATGTTTCTGTCCACATATGTATAGGCTGATACTTTTACCTGGCTGAATGGTTACCATCCTCCCCCCTTAACTGTTGTACTGGCACACTCAATATTCTAAAAGTTAGTCCCTCTTGTGATAAATTGGGGTACTTGGGATACTGTGTTTCCAAAAGAAACTCATGGCCCAAAGTCTGCCTGCAGCCCAATAGACAGGCAGGCTTTCCCACTGCCTGCCTGTCTTCTTGATTTAATTCAACAAGTATAAAATGCTGATTTCTCTTCACCCTGTTTTTCAAAATTTGTTAAAAAATCCGAAGGGGCTGGTGATATGGCTCAAGCGGTAGCGCGCTCGCCTGGCATGCGTGCAGCCCCGGTTCGATCCTCAGCACCACATACAAATGAAGATGTTGTGTCCGCCGAGAACTAAAAAATAAATATTAAAAAAATTCTCTCTCTCTCGCTCTCTCCCTCTCTCACTCTCTCTTAAAAAAAAAAATCAAAATCCTGAGATACCATCTCACTTTATTTGTTTTAATATTTATTTTTTAGTTATTGGCAGACATAACATCTTTGTATGTGGTGCTGAGGATCGAACCCAGGCCGCACGCATGGCAGGCGAGCGCGCTACCGCTTGAGCCACATCCCAAGCCCCACCATCTCACTTAAAAAAAAAAAAAAATCCGAAGACCTCAGTATATGGAAAATCTCTTCTGCTCAGTTTTTCTGTGAAGCTGAAACTACTCCAAAAAAATAGTCTATTAAAACATTTTTTAAAATTTAAAGACTCTGCCTTTCACTGTCCTGTGTTAAACAGGTGTAGTGGGTCTTCCTTTTCACATGTGCGTATCTGTGCAAGGGGAAGAGAGGGCTGCCATTTGTTGATTCTTTCACATTCTTCTCACTTTCTGCTCTTGTCTAGACTACCTTCTCTTGCCCCTCTCCCGATTGTAATGATAACCTTTTCACAGTAAAAAGTATCTTATTGGTTTATTTTTTATGTAAAAGTGAGATCTAGCAGTTCTTGTTGAGGTTTTCCCTTCAGATGTCTAAAGTAATTTTTTCAATACTGCAAATGAGGATGAAGAGGAATCTATTTCTGGGTGGGGGGGGGGTCTTCTGCAGCAAGTGGGGTGGGAGCAGAAGAGTCTTAGCCTGACTTAGCTTGCCCCCAGCATTCCTTTTTTTTTTTTAATTTTAAGAAAATACTTTGGAACTCAAACTCTGCTATGTGTGCAGCCCAGTGTATCCAACTGTATATGTAAATGTTCTATTAATATGTTTGTATTTTTACAAATATACAGATCTAATCTGTGTATAATTTACACACAGCTGTGTTCATGCTCCCTTAGTACCAATATTTTCAGCAAGAACAAGGTTATCATGGGAGCACTGTTGTTCCAAACAGAGGCCAAAAGAACAGCCTTAAGGTTCCCAGGGACTCTGTTGAATGTGATAGCCTTCCTGAATGGAGACAGTATGAGACCAAAGCAGGGTGCTGGTAATGGGCAAGGAACAGCCACCTCTGGCTCCACAGGGATCTTCCTCTTCAGCTTTACCTTTTGTAATTGAGCTACTGTTCCCTCTCCCACCCTGCACTGTTTCCTAAAGGGACAGTTGATTTTCCTCTCTTTTCGGAGATCATTCTTTAACTGATTTGAGTTCAGCCAAGAACGTCGTCCATGTCATATGGTTATGAGGGGAAATGAAGTCCTTGAATCCCTTCTATGCCAGGAGCTCAAGTGAGCCTGTGGCATGTTTTCGGGTCCTAGTTTCCTCGCTTTGGGAAGTGGGTAGATCATGAGAACTTTTATATTTGGTCAAGTTCTTCTGGAAGGCAAGTTTTACTTAATTTGAAATAGCTGTCCTGATTGGTTTTATTTATCTTATTTATATCATTGCCCATAATTTTAACAGTTTAGTTAATTTACCTCTTTAGAAAAGAAGACTTTTAGGGCTGGGGACATAGTTCAGTTGGTAGAATGCTTGCCTCATATGCACAAGGCCTTGGTTTCAATCCCCAGCACCACACAGGGGAGGTGGGGGGGAGGAAAAGAAGACTTTTGGTGCTTTGAGTCTTTAGGTGTCTACAAAAAAGAAGTATGATTATTAAATAATTATTTATAATTTATTAAATTAAATTTTTTATTTAATAATTATTAAATAATTAGGATTATTCTGGACCTGCACTTTCCAGCGTAGCAGCCACAAATGCCTGTTGAACACCTGGAATGTGGTAGTCCATGCAGAGATGTGCTGTCAGTGTAAACAAGTCAACAAAAATTTGATGAGGGGAAAAAATGTGCAACATTTCATTGATAATATTTATATTAATTATATATTGAAATAATATTCTGGATATGTTGAGGTGAACAAAATATTAAAATTAATTTTAGCTGTTTCTTTTGATCATCTGGCTACTAGAAAATTAAAACTTAAATATTTTGCCCACATTTTGGGGCTCACATTCTATTCTGCTTGGCAGCCATTGACATCTATAGTCTTTTTTTTTGGTATTGTGGAATGAACTCACAGGTGTACAACCACTGAATTATATCCCCAGCCCTTACTTTTTATTTTGAGATAGGGTCTGCTGAGGCTGGCTTTAAATTTATGATCCTCTTGAGCCACTACAAATACAGGTGTGCACACCACACCTGGCTATATTCTTTTAATTACAATTTTTACAAAAGGCGTCCTCACTAAAGATTTCTACATTTTTTGTTTCCTTGCAACTTACAGATAGGCCTTGTTTCCTTTTTGTCAAAGAAAGGTGAACTTTCACTATTTGTAATACCCTTTACAGGGGCAATTATGTGGCGTCTCTAGGGCTTCTGCCTGTTTGGGTATTTAGCTAGTGGAATTTCTACATTTGCTAACATTGCTGCTTACCTAGCCTCAGAAGTCACCCTGTATCATTTCTGTTACATTCTACTGGCCAAGGCAGTTACAAGACCCACCCAGACTCCAGAGGAGGAAACACCCTCCTGTCAGTGGAGGAGCATTGGCATCAGCTCATAAGAGCAGCATAGGGATCTAATTGGTGTTGTGGTGCCCCCTCTGGAAAGTACGTTCTTACTTGACTGGGTAGTTCTAACTTCACAGTGCATGGAAGCGAACCCACTCACTGATGGTAGATTTTGTTAGACCTGAAATAATGAGAAAACCTCAGTGTGCTCAACGCAATCATCTGACTTAGAGGGACATAGACAGAGATACAGAGGAGGGCCCAATGGCCTTTCCCTAGTGGGCTCGATCGCCATGTAAACCATCTCATATGAGGTCATGTTTACATTGGGTATGTAGTCTTTGGATGAAAAATGGAGTCACTTTTCTTTGATACTTGAGGCCATCTGGGAAGGTGTGTGTTGAGGGAGGAAACCATTGGTTGCTGAGCTGGCATCAGTGGAGGAATGCTTTGGTTCCTCTAGTGGGACATAGGAGTTTGAACTGAGAAAAAAGTTGGGTAACAATCAGTTTTGTTGTTAGTAGTTAGTTAGAAACTTAACAGTAGAAACTTCTGAATACATGGAGTCAACCCAGATGGCAGATGATTCGAGGTTAAATAGCCAATGGGAAGACTAAGCCTGGTCACCTCCAGATACATTCATATATTCATTCAAGCATTGATTGCAGGTCACCTGCTATATGTTGTCAGGTGCTCTTCTAGGTTGCTGGTGGTATAATATGAGCCCTTTTCCTCATATTCAGCAAAAAACGTGTTGTGTCATGCCATATCACATATGCTTATAAGAGCTAGGTGTTAAAGTGGAATAAGGTTATAGAGAGTGATGAGGCACACAAATTGTCCACGGTAATTAAATTAATAATTGAGTAACATTGAGATTAAAGTTTTTGGTTTTAGTAATGAATCTTATATTAATGTTTCCTGTTGCCACATAACAAATTATCCCTAACAATAAAAATCACCCTAACTTAAAAACAACTAGGAGCCTTCATTTTCTCTCTCTCACAGTTTCTGGGGACAAGAATGTAGGAATGGCTCTGTGGTTGTGACTTGGGGTGTGTGTTAAGGTGGCTCAGCTCCTTCACTCACGAGGCTGGGTGAGAAGTAAGTCTCAGCCCTGGGGGCCAGGACAGTTGCGGCTTCCGAGGCATCTCTATCCCTTGTGATCTCTCTAGTCTAGTGTAGTTTAGCATGGTCGGACTTTTTCATCTGCAGCTCAGGGGTCCAAAGATATGTGTCCAGGGAGGGTGAGCCAAGCAGAGCTGCACTGCCGTTTCTGACATAGCCTCAGAAGTCACCCTGTATCATTTCTGTTACATTCTACTGGCCAAGGCAGTTACAAGATCCACCCAGACTCCAGAGGAGGAAACATCCTCCTGTCAGTGGAGGAGCATTGGCATCAGCTCATAAGAGCAGCATAGGGATGTAATTGGTGTTGTGGTGCCACCTCTGGAAAGTACGTTTTCACAGATATAATAAAGATTTTGTAAAATAAATAAATAAATTTTAAAAATTAAAAAAAAAAAAAAAGATTTTGTGGGTAAGTGTGCTTAAATTTGTGGACTTGTGCTGGGCCTTGCACTTGCCAGGCAAGCAACTCTACCACTGAGCTGCATCCCCAGCCATTTGTTTTGTTTTAAATAATATATGGTCCTCATCTGTAAGACCAGAGTTTTGACCAGTTCAGGTGCTGCAAGGCTCCCTTCCTGTTCTTTCTCTGAATCTACTAATATCACAGGTGTGGCAGGGAAGGAGTGTGGAGTAGAGCTGCTCAGTTTTGTAGAAATTTCTGGGCACATTACCACAGGGGTCAACTGGGGGCTAGGGAAGGGGCTGCTGTTGTTCACCTTCATTTGCCCCTTGTGTACGTGTTCTTGCTAATCCCATAAAACAAGGGTCTCAGCCAGGAACCAGGCACTGTGGGTATGCTCCGGAGTCAAGGAGGGGAGGAGTCTTACCGAATCCTACTTGTTATTCTTGTACTCTTTGGCCTTTGGAAGATTAAGAAGGAAAGGAAGGAAGAGAACTCTTTGGTATTATTCCTCTCTGATAGTTAAACAACTGCTCTCACCGACCCAGAGAGAACTCACCCAGGGGCTTGGATTTGGGCCACTGTCATTAAGTATCACATAATCTTGTGGGTATTAAAATATGTAAGACAATTGATAAAACACACAGGATCTCTTTGGAAAGATCTCTTTGGATGTCCTCTTATCTCACATAGGAGTGAGGCTGCCCTGCCTCACTGCTGCTGTTCCCCTCTTTGGAGAACTGGAGGCACAAAGGTGGGCTTGAAAGATGGTGGAGGCCAGATGCCTGTCTCACATTTGAGGATGGGAAGCACTGTAGGAGGTGACCAAGGCCAGGGTGGCAGGATGATGCACTCTGAACCAAGTCATTTCTTGGGAAAATTTTGATACAGATACAGCACACAGTTTGATAGGTACTTCTGCTTGAATAGCTTGAGAGAGAGAGAGAGAGAGACTGTGTGTGTGTAAAATTTCCCTTAAATTTTTTTTTGTAAAGAAAAAGAACATCCTATAATTCCTCTCATATGTAGTAGGTACCAAAAATGTTTTCTGCATCTAGATTCCAGGCAGTTAATCGTATTTTGAAACCTCATTTGAAGTTTCCATCAAACCAAGTACATATTCATGTTTTGGGTAAAGACTCTAGGGCCAAAATCACTTCCAGTTTTCCAGCAGGTATCATATTGCTTGATTATTATTTGCTAGGCATGCTGAGATTCACAAGAGACATGGAAGGCTTAGCGCTTTCTGCAAAGGAATCTATAGTTTGGTGGGCAATGCAAAGGCATTTGAATAATAAGAGTATTTGTTCATAACTAAGCACAGGTTTTTGTCCAGAGAAGGGAGAGAGTGGACCCCAGTGGAGCCCATGGAGGAAGGAGCATTTAAACTGGATTATCTCTTACAAAGTGCTTGTGTGCCATGCTTTTAACACAGTGTTTTTCACTGCCATTAGTGCTTATTAAGCATTTGTTGAATTGACGTATTTGAGTAGACAAAAAGAAGAAGGGACTTTTAATTAATTTATTTATTTTGGCACCAGGAATTGAACCCAGGGGTGCCTGACTACTGAGCCACATCTGCAGCCCTTTTTAAAGTTTTCATTATGGGCTAGGGATGTGGCTCAAGCGGTAGCGCGCTCGCCTGGCATGCGTGCGGCCCGGGTTCGATCCGCTGAGAACTAAAAAATAAATATATTTTTCATTATTTATTTATTTAGGTGCTGGGGATTGAACCCAAGGCCTTGTGCATGCAAGGCAAGCACTGTACCAACTGAGCTATCACCCCAGCCCTTTGATTTTTTTTTTTTTTTTAATTGTGAGACAGGGTCTCACTAAGTTGCTTAGGGCCTCAGCCTCCTGAGTCACTGGAATTATAGGCACGTGCCACTGCGTCTGGTGAAGAAGAGACATTCTAGTTTGGGTGAGTGAGAACAGCAATAATAAGAACCTAGAGACTGAAATTAGGATGGGGCACTGCAGCAGATTCACTACAAGGTTGAAGAGGTGGTGGGGAACCCAGTGATGGAAGCTGTTACCTACCAACCAATAATTTAGACCCACTAGAGTCCCGGCAGGTCTTTAAACAAGAGGACACATTAATATACTGGATGCCCCAAATTAGGATATTGGGGAAGGTGAATGGAGAGACATCGAGGTTGGAGAGGAGACGAGTGCAATTGTTGGCATGGAATGTTGTGGTCCTGCAGTTGGCAAAGTCAAGCCCTGTCCCACCACCCCACCACCTTGTCAGAAAGGAACACGGTGAACAAGACCAAAAAGAAAACAGTGAATCCAGAGGATGTGGTGACTTGCGAAAGTAATGGAAAGGGTGTGGGAACAGGGACAGAGAGAGTAAGGCAGGCATTCTTTCAGCAGAAGTCTGCTGCATCTCATAGTATTAGGGACACAGAAAGCTGAGAGAGGACACACTAAATTGGGTGTGAGGGCTGTGAGATATTATGGCAGGGTGCATGGTCCCCCATTCTATCATAGATTCTGATGGGGAGTGATGAGGTCAGGATCTATGGGATATCTCTATGATGGGCCTGAAAATGACCAAGGTGGCAGGCATGGGGCCCTTAAGGCTGTTAGGTGGGTAGAACATTTATGGAGATTCCAGGAGAGCGTCCTTTGTAAGAACTCAGCAATTGAGGGGAAACTTTTGAGAGAAAGGGTGTGTAGGAGGACCACACGGGTTGATCTCTGGGTATCTACAGCAAGTGAGCACTGGAAGACTACTCTGTTCATTGGTGAAGTAAGGGTAGTAACCTGCAGCCCAGTGAGTATGGAAGATAAGGGAAGCCTTGAGGGCCCTGGGCACTTCTGCAGCGGCTCAGCCCAAGGGCATTTGTGAAGGTCTAGGAGTGAGAGGACATGAGAACACTGAATAGCTGCATGCGTTGTGCCAGGCACAGCCTTTTGATAATTGGCATGGCTTTTCTTATTAGACCTGGACTTGAATCCTGGCCCTAGCGATGACAAGCTGTGGGTTTGTACAGAATATTCAATTTAAGTTGCAGTTTCTTTATCAATAGAATGGGTCCAGTGACTTCTCTTTTGTACTGGGATAACACATCTGTTGCCACCAGGACTATCTATCATTCTGCACTGAGGCTTGAGCGTGGGGAACTTGAGAAACACTGAATATCTCCGTTTTCTGGGTTCATGACAAGGCTGCTTTGAAGAAGATGTGGTCTAGGACCCCTTGGTGTCCACGTTGAGATTGTTTTGTCCTGGGACTAGGGAAGATATTACTCTGAATACAAAGTGTGGGTTCAAGTCTGAACTAAGGGAAAATGTCAGGTCAAAGGGAAATTTGAGAATCATCAATAGACTGTACTGAGTATTTAAAATGATCCTGGTTGCTATGTTTAAAATTCTAATGGGTTATATTAATTAGGTTTTCGTTGCTGTGACCAAAATACCTGACCAGGACAAATTGGAGGAAACGTTTAATTTGACTTATGGTTTCAGTCTGTGGATGGTCAGCTCCATTGCTGTGGGCCCAAGGTGAGGCAGAGCATCATGGGGAAGAAGCATGACAGAGTGAAGCAGCTTAGGATGTGGTGGCTGGAAAGTAGAGAGAAGAGGGAAGGGGCTCCAGGGAAGATGCACCCTTCCAGGGCATGCCACCAGTGACTCACTGCCTCTAGCCACGCCCCACCTACCTACAAGTACCACCCAGTTAGTCCATTCAAAGTAGGAGGAACTGATTAGGTTACATATAGCCATTTTACCTTGGAATACTCCTGTGTTAACAAGGAGCTTTTGGGGACACCTCATGTCCAAACCATCATAATACTGGTTTATTTTTTATTTTTTTTGTGATGCTGGTGATGAATTTTGGGCCTTGCACATACTAGGCAAGTGCTCTACCACTGAACTACAACCCCCAGCCCTCTAATTCATTTGAATTATTAACTAGCTGCCCTGCAATTACACTAATAAGGTGAAGAAAAAAGTCAGGAGCAACAGTCTCCTCCTGTACCAGTTCTGGTGCTGCTTATTGAAAAAGTAGGGCTTCATGCAGGTCCCCATAGTGTATAAATATTTAGAACCAAAATCAAACAATATATCTTAAAGCAGTATCAACAGTAACCTCCAGAGAGAAATGTGTTTTTGACAGGAGATGATGGGAATCTGTCACAAACTGGATTATATGGGAGAGCTGTAGCAGGCTTTCATTCAGTGGGTTGCCAGTCTGGTAAACAAGTAGGCATCGTGAACACACCCTTTGGAAGGGCTTGTATTTCTTCCACTTGACCTCAGGGCTCTCTTTCTCCACCCTATCCCTCTTTAACACAGGTCCTCACTTAGGACACATCTGTATTTTCTTCAGCTGCTCTGTGCCTTCAGAGAGCCATGGATGTATTCCTTTTCCTCAGCGCCTGGCTGCTGGGCTTACACTTGTGTGTGTCTGTTGGTGGGGGGACGGGAGATTGCTTGCTTGCAGATCTGCTTGTACTTCGGTCCCCTAAGAACCAATAAGTCATTAACATAAATTCTGTGCAGAAAATGGGCAGAGCAGAAGGAGCCATTTTCGCAGTGGGAATCATTTTAATACCTACAGTGTTTTCTAAACAGTTATGTAAGAGGACTGAGTGCACGTCGCTCTCCAGAAGTCCCGGTGAGTTTCTGACTGTGATACACTAGTTAAAATTCACCAGAGGGAGTTAATTTTGAAAGCTCTCAGCCAGGGGTTAATGCAGAGGCATCTCTTAGCTGTTTTTATAGTCTCGCCTGCTCTCTTCTGCTCTCTTCCCACTGCAGTCAGGGTTGGGATCCCACACCTCAAATGACACCAGAATGAGCCATGCTGGGAGTTTTAGGATGGGCAAGGGGCATAGGCACATGTACCCATTTGGAGGGATTACTCTTGGCCTCGCACTTCTTCCGTCTGCTGTCCAATTTGTTATTCAGAATAATTTTCTTGAGTTACACAGAGCACTTATTTTATGTCTAATTTAAAAGATAAATTGAAATGAGAATAAATTATTATGACAATCTAACCTTTATTTGTCCATTTATGAGAAAAAATGTCTTGAAATACAAACACCAGTCACCCAATCACACCCCCAATCTGTACCTTTGAGTCCATTCCTAGGCACCACCCTAGTCCTGAGGCTCCCTATTTGTTTACACATGTCACCTCTGATCCTTCCACCCTGGGCCAAGGATTTTGTGACCTGTGGCCAGTTTTCCCATATGTAAGATGGAGATATCAGTAGTTCCCAGCTAGTAAAGTGGTGGTGATGGTAGACAGGGAGTTGCAGGTAAAGCCTGACACTGTTGTGTTGAGCCACTTTTACTGCTGTATGGGGCAGCTCTTCCTTAACTTTTTCATATCATGATACATTAAAAATGGACAGTATTTATATTTATCAGTAGTGTTTACAGGGAGGCTGCTTTTGTCTAGGCCCACCTGCTCCCCAGGGCAGAGAGAAGAATTAGCAGCTGCTGGGCCAGTGAGGCTCGTGGCCACAGGCACAGCTCAGGGTGGGGTGGGGGAGTGCAGCAGCACCGGGAGCCTCTGAACTTAGCAGCTATAAGAGATAATATTCCTGCATTTGGACCAAATGACTTTTATTCCCGTTATGTTATTTCTCATTTCAAAAGTGGTTGTGTCTAAACAGCCATGTCAGAATTTCCTCTATGAAACAGAGGACGGACTAGATTCCATAACTTCTGAGTTTAAACCTCATGTAACTTTCCACTCTACCAAAAAAATTAAGGATTAGAGCTTTCCAGATACATTATATTAAAATCCTAGAGTAACAGGATTCAGATACTTGCTGTCCCCCCCCCCCCCCCAAGCCAGGAGTTAAATTTTCTCTACTGAAAACTGATGGGTAGATAACTTCAGATGGTGACAGTTTTCAGCTCAGTAGTGGAATACTGTATCAGTTTTTCTGAGACTTGGAGCACAGTCATAAACTAAGTTGTAACATAAAGAACGTCTCCTTGCTATTAAATAAAGACATATATCTGTTTGAATCTTACCTGGCTATGGGGATAAGAAATGGAAAAGGACTTGCACTGTGTCCACATTTCAGATTGGTTGGACATGAAGCATGTCACAAAAACAGGAGCCAGCTTTCCAGGCCCTCTGCTTGTGGTCTGAGAGCTGTAGACTGCAGAGCATGAAGCAGGGCTTGGTTGAAATGAGAATAAATTATTATGACAATCTAACCTTTATTTGTCCATTTATGAGAAAAAATGTCTTGAAATACAAACATCAGTCACCCAATCACACCCCCAATCTGTACCTTTAAGTCCATTCCTAGGCACCACCCTAGTGACCAAGCTGGTTGGCTTGCCCCCTTTCCATGCTCACATTCTTTTTTCTCCTTTACTCATGGCATCCTGGCCTTCTAATATCTATACACAGTGAGGGCAAGAGAAGCTAATAGACATAGAAATAATGCATGAGGCCTTCAATTTCAGTGTTGGAAATACCGAGTGCCAGCCGACTACTTAAGAAAACTGTTAAGAAACACACTGGGGGCTGGGGATGTGGCTCAAGTGGTAGCGTGCTTGCCTGGCATGCGTGCGGCCAGGGTTCGATCCTCAGCACCACACACAAAACAAAGATGTTGCTGGGGATGTGGCTCAAGCGGTAGCGTGCTTGCCTGGCATGCGTGCGGCCCTGGTTCGATCCTCAGCACCACATACAAAACAAAGATGTTGTATCCGCCGATAACTAAAAAATAAATATTAAAATTCTCTCTCTAAAAAAAAAAAAAAGAAAAAAAAAAAAGAAACACACTGGTCTTCCATTTAGAAGCATGTAGTACCTGCTTGTTCATAAGCTGATGGTATAAATTAAGAGTTTTGAAAACAGCAAGGTCTTCATTTGAAGTGAGGAATGCACAGAGGGAAGGAGACTGCTGTGATAGAAGCCTGTTTCAGATGTTGGTCTGCTCCAATCACTGACGCTCTAAGGGCTTGTCTTTGTTTCGATTTTAAAGGCAGCTACTGTGCATTTCTGGTAAACCACAAGGTAAAGGCTGGTCTCTGAGAAGCAGATGTTTTGCAGGTTTTGAGGCCTTGTGGCTTTCCATAGACAAGTAACAGTACCAGCCACATGAAGCTTTCATTCCCCCCCAACCCCGCTCCCTGTGCTCTGGGGCCAAGGGGGTTGTGCATTTGATAGCATAGTCGTTCATATATATGGACAGCTGTGGCAGGACTGTGCTCACCACTAGATGTCAAATGTAAAATTTCTGAAAGTATCCTTTTAGACGCCTATGAGACAGTTGAGTGCTCCCAAGGGGCTTGGGTCACAGATTTGGCCATAGACATACTAGCTCATATCCTAGATGATGTTTAGAGCCTTGGGAACAGTGGAAATCATATTGAGGAAGTCTAACCCAAAGCTTTGGGGAGACTCAAACATTGAAAGGTTGAGTAGAGAACTAAGGCAGGTGGTATGAGGAAAATCAGGACTGTTTGATGCCAGGGAATCAAGAGATCACTCTGTTATCATGGTTCAGATTGGATCCTTCAGCTTTTACTAGTGCAGTTTTACTCTGACTACCCTAGACCAGGCCCTCTTCATCTCATTGTTGATTTCACTATGTTTCAGAAATTCACTGAACACCAGCTGCCTGGTGCCAAGGGAGGTCAAGTGGCATAAGATATAATTCCTGCCTTTGCAGATTTTATGGACTCTGAGTAAATGAAATCTTATGCAAATAAATAAAAGGGAGGGCTTACGGTGTTCGTTTTAGAGTGTGAAGGATTTGAGCTTAGTTTGAGATGAACTTTGAAGGTACCTGCTTTGTAGTCAGTTGACATTATTGGGTGGACATCTGCCTGGAAAGGCAGGCAGGAACAGTGTCCTGGAGGGGCTGGAATTCAGGGCTTCAGGAATGTAAACACTATCCTACAGAGAGGTCAAAGTGCTATTCTTAGGTAGGAGCTGTGATAAGATAGTGTGGAACTGTTGTTTTGCAAAGTTTCTGGGCAGAGAATTGTAACTGAATAGGGAGATGGGCCAGGCATGGCACTAGGAAATGGGGATCAAGGCCTGGCCAGGGAACAGCACTAGGATGGACAGAACAGTGGGGCTTTGTGCAGCCTTTCTTAGGAAGAACACCAAGCTGTTGGTTGAGCTAATGTAGGAACCCTGGAAAGTGTGTCATTTCAGATAATGGTGCCATGACAGGAAATTGTCACCACAATTGTCTGCATTTTACAGAGTGTGGCAGTGACATATATGGATTTAGGAAGGTAAGTTTGAATTCTGGCTTTACCTCTGAGAAATTAGGTAACCTTGATCTGGTGACTTAACTATCTTATGCCTCACCTGCCTTGTCTATAAAATGAGGTTGATAATAGAACCCCCTTTTTAAATTGGGAGGAATTTGAATTAATACATGAGGCTCGGTGGTATAGAAAGTGCTGAATGACTAGTTGAGTGGAATGATGTTCAGAGAATTACATCATTAATAAATGGAAGAAACAAGATCTTAACTTTGATTTGTCCACTTCTCCAACATCACCTTGATGTTCCAGAATCAATGTTTCTCACATTTCACTTTCCTTGTCTTGCCTCTGCTGATGAACCTGTTATATGTCCCTTGGCATCAAGCCCACGTTTGATTGCGTGGTTCTGGCATTCTATCACCTGATTCGTGCCAGATCATCCACCATGGCTGGACTCAGTGGCACATGTCTGTAATCCCAGCCACTGGGGAGACTGAAACAGAAGGATTGCATTGCGAGGCGCTAAGCAACTCAGTGAGACCCTGACTCTAAATAAAATACAAAATAGGGCTGTGGGTGTGGCTCAGTGGTCAAGTGCCTCTGAGTTCAATCCCGAGTACAAAAAAAAAAAAAAAGCTTACCCACTTCAACTCCATGTAGACTCTGACTCCATAACTCACCTTGATTTGCCACTTCTGTCATTCAAGGAGGGACCCTCTAGATGCTGTCTCTCCTCAGGGATCTAGTCTATGTCTCCCTGTTTCGGTGAAGGCATTTGGGCCACCACAGGCCACTTCAGGCCCCCTCCCCTTGCTACTCTGATCAGCTGCTCATTACTTTATGCTTGTTGGCCTGGGTAAACTTCACATATTACAGGAACTCCTAAAAAAGAATCCAGTTAATAAAGGTCCATGGTATTTTTATTATTTTTAAACCCACCCCCATGCTAGGTGCTCAACAAATTCTTTTTTGTTTGTTTGTTTGTTTTTTATTTTTTAGCTTTAGGTGGACACAATATCTTTATTTTTATGTGGTGCTGAGGATTGAACCCAGTACCTCACGCATGCCAGGCGAGCATGCTACCACTTGAGCCATATCCCCAGCCCTGTTGTTTGTTTGTTTAAAGAGAGTGAGGGGGAGAGAGAGAGAGAGATAATTTTTTTTTTTTAAATATTTATTTTTTTTTAGATTTCGGCAGATACAACATCTCTGTTTGTATGTGGTGCTGAGGATCGAACCCGGGCCGCACGCATGCCAGGCGAGCGCGCTACCGCTTGAGCCACATCCCCAGCCCTGTTGTTTGTTTTTTAAAAAAATATTTTTATTTTTAAATTGTAGTTGGACACAATATCTTTATTTATTATTTTTTATGTGTGCCTAGGATCGTACCCAGGGCCTCGAATGTGCTAAGTGAGTGCTCTACCACTGAGCCACAATCCCTGCCCTTTGTTTTTTTTAACCTTTGTTTTGTTTTTATGTGGTCCTAAGGATCAAACCAAGTACCTCACACTCTACACTGAGCTACAAGCCCAGCCCCAACAAATTCGTACAGAATGGATGAAGAGGCAGGAATTGTGATGACAGTAGTTCAAGTCCTCCTCATCTCACACCTGGATTTATATCACTAGTCTCTTAATCTAGACTGTTCCTAATCCAGATTTAGGACACTACCACTGGAGCGCTTCTTATCCATTCTCTTCAGGGAAAGCTTGTGCTTCAACATTTCTGACAGTTAGGACCACAGCTCTAAACTGCTGGGCTGCCTGCATCCCGATCCTCCCTGCCTTTCGGTCTTATCTGCGGGCTCTCTGTTCTGCACTCCGCGTCCTTGCAGTTCCTAGAGTGTTCTGTGTGCCCTTCCTGGCTGATTAGGAGCCCTGCTGGAGCCCACCTGGCAAGCTCAAGCTTTTCCTTGTCACTTCCTCTAAGCAGAATAAGGTGCTACCTCCTTCTCGTAGCTCCACCCACCACCCTATTGTTCTGGACTGCTTTCCTTGTAGGCCCAAATCTGGAGGCTTCTTCAGGGCAGGGCCATCTTTTTCTTGCCTCATCTCCCTGGAGATGCTGTGTGCACAAGGCCGGGAATGCCTGTTGATCATATGAATACTACTTACATCTATCCTCTTAAGAGGACAGCGTGCATCTTTCTGGTTCCTTGACAGATATTTCCTTCGAACTATATGAACTTTATTGAAAATTGACAATGATGAGTCATATCTTGGCAAACAAAACGCAAAGCCTCGGGGACTGGAGTAGGGGGTTGCTAATGGGTCTTACAGGTGAAATCTGGCTCTTCCCTGAATCTGCCCGGCAGGTCTCAAACACCGGGAGTGGGAGGGCCCCTTTCCTCGGTGGACAGGTGATTTATTGGCTGGGAAGCTTCCGTGGTGATTTAGTTGTGGAAGGGCGCCTTTCGAAGTGTAGGCCAATGCCTGGCCCCGGCGGGGAGCGGCCGCCCACAACCGCCGGCCGGAAGGGGACGCGGGGGTCGTGGAGGCCGGCCCGCGCCTGGCAGCCAAGGCTCTGTGGGCGTGCGGCCCGGGCGCTGTCGACCTGGTGCTCCCCGAGCGTGGGCTGGAGACCCAGCGGCCTGGGAAGGGCCCCAGCCCCACGGGCGCCGGGTCCCCGTGCTCTCCGCGGTCGGAGGAAGTTTCTGTGCTTTGCTGCCTTGGCGTACTGCTGCTCCGAAGGAGGACACTGAGATACCGCGCGCCGCCAGGAGGCTCTGGCTGCCCAGCGGGGGTCGGGCCGGGGGCGGGGCCGGGGCCAGAGCGCGGGGCCCGGCGGGCGGCTCGGCAATCCAGGCCGCCTTTTGCAGCCGCCCGCGGCCGCGCCGGGCTCTGCGCGCCGCGCTCCAGCCTCCTCCCCCGGTGGTGGTGGCGGCAGCAGCAGCGGCCCCAGCCCCGCGCCCCCCGCGCCCCGCGCCGCGCGGCCCCGCCGCGGTCACACGCTGAGCAGCCCGCGGCCGCCTCCGCCCTGCGCTTTGTGGAGCCGCGCCGAGTGACAGGCAGCGGTCCCTCGCCGCCCCCGGCCCGTGCGCTTACCTGTGGCTGCCGGGGTCGGCCGCGCGGGACCGGCTCGGAGCCCTGAGGTGGGGGCCGGGGCGGGAGGGACTGCTCGGGAGGAATGGGACAAAGTGAAAGTCTCCCGGCCGGGCTCAGGGACGGGTCTGAGACTGCTGCGAAAATGGAGGGGGGCGGTGAGGGGCGTCTGGAGAAAGGAAGGGGTGCTGCGATTCTTTATTTGGAGTGGCTTTTAATGTCGGAGATGGCGGGGCAGGCCGCCTGGGCTTCGGGCTCCCAGCCGGCTTCCGCGATGCCGGTGCCTTCCTGGTGAATTCCTGGATTAAGGAACCGGGCCTTTCAACCACCTAGGGTGCCCTTCTGGAAGAGTCACCAGGTTTGGTTCTGTTTCCCTTCTGCCCAACACTTCTAGGAAGCTTCGTTCTCGAGCAGAAAGCAGTTGTGCTGTTTTATTGAAACGTGGGCATATTTGTTGTTTAGACCTTCGTGGGCCAGACTACGTCTGGTAGCATGGGGGAAAATCTTAGCTATATAGAGAGTATGTCTTTTCTCTTAAATGTGCTGCCCAGGTTGGGGTTTCGATGGGGGCTGCCCGAGGCCCGCGCTTGCGGGTGGGTCCCAGCTGTGTTGCCGAAATATTCTTCCAGCCTAGTCAATATTCCCTAGCTGAGACTTTTTTGTGGTGGTTATTCTGCTGATTGCAGATATCTTTGCTTTGCTGACATCCTGTTTTGGTTTTTTTTTTTTTTTTTTTTTTTTTTTTTTTTGGATTTTACATCCCATTTATTTCTTTTTATCACAGAAGCGCTTCGTTAAGGGACTCAGGCAGTACGGCAAGAACTTCTTCAGAATTAGAAAGGAGCTGCTTCCCAATAAGGAAACAGTGAGTACAATCGGACTTTATGTAACTTGATTTTTTTTCCCTCTTTGCTCCTGCTGCTTCTCTGCAATTGATCTTAGGAAATGGTTTCCTTTAACCCTGTGCGGTGCTCAGACTCAGGCTGGCATCTAGAATTGTATTGGTCCCACTTCCTTTTAATTTTAGCTTGTGAATTTAGATGGTAAGGTGACATATTATGCTCATCACCCTCAAGAACTGTGTTGTAACTGCAGTAACAGAAAAGCCTTTGGGAGCAGAGGGTGAATTAGAGGAGGGATTGTGGCATGTTACCACGCCTAATGTTAACCACAGTGGCTGGGATAGGAAATGCCATTTATCACTAGTTTGGATTTGGTAATTGGCAAAGTTCATCAACCAAGCCAGACAAGAGAATTAAGGGGTTTGTGATTCCCTGTAATTTGAATTCTGTTAGGATCCCCCCCCCCCTTCTTATAAAGTTGCTCTTTTGAAGAGTAGTTTTTAACTCTTAATATTCTTAGCCCTAAAAGTATGCACTTTTCATTGGACTAATGCAAAGGGTTTTTATACGTTTTTAAACGGAGCTTTTTAAAAAATTCCTTTGATATTTCACAAAGCTGGGGATCATATCTGACAATACTCCTGATAAGCTTGGGGTAGGAGGTTTTGCTAAGGAAACTTCAGAATGAAATTGTACGAAGGTAATGCTGGAAGGAATTCAGTTTCATTAGCCTGTAATTGCAACCCTCCTGAATATAAGTGGTGTTGAGAAGGGAGAGTGGACTTCTGGCTAGGTCAGAGAATAGGGTCCATTGAGGAAGGAACAGGACCAGCCACTTCCCATTTCCTATTCCTTCCCAATTGGACCCAATAACTGGAAGTATTCTTCAGGACTTTTTTTGGGATTGGGGGTAGGGTTGGACAGAGGGGAGTTGATATTTAATCTGCATATACACAGGGCTGTTTTTAATAAGTGGAAGATAGAGGAAGAATATCCATTATAAAGTGGGTAGTAGAATTTTTGTTGGTCTGCTTTTGTTGTCTATTGGTATCCTTTAGCAATTTGTCTTACTCAATTTTGTTTCTTCTTTCTTTTTTTTTTTTTTTTTTTTTAAGAACTCTTTCTGGATACTGCACTATACAGTACCTTGATGACCTCATGATGATGCATAATGGGAAAGAAAGGTTCTGAGATTTTAAGTACAGCCTACTACAATTGATGGCTATATCAATTAGATTAAACTTTTATTTATATTTTTGTGCGTCTACATATGCTGGGATGGGTCATTGAGAGTGGTTGGGAGAGAGAAAACCATTTATAAGTATTAAAATAAAATGTATTATGGAACCAATCTCTATAATCAACTTATTTTTTCTTTTTCCAGAACAGGTTGGAAAGGGGTAATTACTGTGAGACAGTGAAATAAAGTTTTCTGGGGAATTTAGTTGTTTGTGCTTCATACATAACTTTTAAAATTTAAAATGGCTTGAGTTAAGTGTAGGAGTTTTGGTTTGGCTGAGTGAAAAGGAGTCCATGCGAGTAAATTTGTCCTGAAGTTGTGAACAGCCAGCTTGTTCCCTCTCAAGTCAAGTTTTATATATCCCTGTGCTCTGCTTAAAGTTGTAAACCATGAAGAATTTTATACAAGAAATTTCTTGAAAATCGTTTTTATCTTTCTGGTTTAAAAAGTACTTAGAGTAGGGCTGGGGATGTGGCTCAAGCGGTAGCGCGCTCGCCTGGCATGCGTGCGGCCCGGGTTCGATCCTCAGCACCACATACAAACAATGATGTTGTGTCCGCCAAAAACTGAAAAATAAATATTAAAATTCTCTCTCTTCTCTCTCTCTCTCTCTCTCTCTCTCTCTCTCTCTCTAAAAAAAAAAAAAAAGTACTTAGAGTGGCACAATTAAACATTAAATCAAAAGTCTACCATCTATCATTAAGAAACAAACAAGGAAAATCGGTAGCGCGCTCGCCTGGCATGCGTGCGGCCCGGGTTCGATCCTCAGCACCACATACACACAACGATGTTGTGTCCGCCAAAAACTAAAAAATAAATATTAAAAAAAAAAGGGAGAATATCATTAAGAAACACCAGACAGGCTGGGGTTGTGGCTCACCGGGTAGAGCACTCACCTAACACATGTGAGGCCCTGGATTCAATCCTCAGCACCACATAAAAAGAAATAAATAAGTAAAATAAAGGTACTGTGTCCAATTACAACTAAAATATTAAAAAAAAAAAAAAAAGCCAGACAGTTTTATCTAGCATTTTATCTCTGTGGTGGAAACAGACCTGACTAACCTTTAACCTAGGTAAGGCTCTTCTGATCTGTTTTTCTAATTAGAAATTATAAAGTTAACTTCTTAATCTGTCTTCTCACTGTTGGGTGTCCCTTTTCATTGATGACACCCGACTCGGCAAACAGCCTTTTCTTGTTCTAGCTGCTCTTGGTACACCAGCCTTGTGAGCTGCCTCTCTGGTTGTCTTTCCTGAGACCTTTCCCCATTACTCACTGGTGGTGACCGTTCCCTTCCCTTCTGGCCCCTTCCTCTTACTCAGGGGGCATCATCAGTGGAGTAAATGGGAGAGTGGTTTGCAGAAATGGAAGGTTTACTGTGGCTGATGTGCTAGGCATTCAGTGTCCTGCTCTCTTTGGACTACAAGGGAGGAGTTTGGTAGTAGGGGAAGTCTGTAGGTATAGTTAGTAATCACCTGGGAGAAGCACTCATCTTCTATTTCCTTACTTATCAGTGTAGCCAGGCTAATCATTCACAGCCCTCAGGGAGGGGAGGTCAAAGGTGGTTTTCATTTTTGCTTTGGAAGATGAGAAAATCAGAAGATACCAGTGTTCTTGGTTCAAAATTTCCTTTGTAGAATTTTTATGGTCTTGCTCTTTTTTATAGTAAATCCCTTTAATCTAGGTACTTCCCACATTCACCTCTGTCTACCAGAATTATTAACTCATTTCTTTGCTATTCTCAAGTGACTTGAAACTTCAGAAGGGCATCAGCATCCAAAAGAACATGCCTGTTCTGGCATGGAGCAGGGCCAGCAGCCCTGTGTGCTATTCTTGGCCTTACCAGAAAATATAGTACTTGATGATCTCTTTGAACTGTGCAGTCTGCTTGGAGTAGGGCAGTGGGAAGTTCAGGTCACATCCCGACAAGGACTGGGAATTTATTTTATCTGAAATTATAGTTCTGTACATGAGAATATTATAGTTGCTACCATCTTTATCAAAATGTTTGCACACCTTTAGCGTTTGCTGTGCCTGAGAACAAAGTGATGGTTCTTGCCTTCTCTGCCAGTGACTTCTTGCAAGATTATTCAACCTCTCTGTCCTTGAATTTTTGTATGTATAAAATGAAGTGATAATTCTTACTCCTTAGAATTGTCTGGAGAATTTAAGTGAGATAATGTCTGTAAAAAATGTATAAGAACAATTGAAAGCAATTGTTCTTCCATGTTGGGTCTGAATAAGAAAAGCAGCTACTTGTTTTCGTTAATCTGTTCTGCCAAACCCTTTCAATTGAAAAGCTGGGAGGAGTGGAGAAGGGCCCTCCTTAGTTTAGGAACATTCCTCCTCACCCTTGAAGCTGGGTTGAAGGGACTGGGTTTCTGCCAGTTCATCTTATACAGTTAGGTCAGAGGAGGGATCCTGGTGGGCAAGGCCTTAAACAGTTTCCTAGCTCTTTTGGTTTCTGGTGTTTATTAAACAGATACTATATCTGACTTTTCTCCTAACGTTGCTATGCCCTGAAGTGGGAATAGTGGCCACAGTTGCGGAAAACCAACTGTTTATGGAGGTTTAGTTGGATGGGTATTGCATGTTAACCTCATGGTACCCAAGGGAATGCTGCAGTTGAGGTCTTTTAGTATCATGGTTATACAGATACCCTGTAGTTTATTCTACCCACGCTGTTTCTTCCTCTCTATGGCCGTTTGTTTCTCTTTAATATGCTTATAAAGTGTATAATTAGTAGCAGAATGTGGTAAGGAGCCAGCTGAACATCTCAGGTCCACCTTGGTAGCATAATTCTCCCTCAAGGCACCTTTTGCCCTAAACCACATCTCAGTTTTGGGTGTGAGTATGTTTGTTTAAATCACAGTGAGTATTCTCTCACTGGCCTTCTAAGATGACCCTGGGGAATCAGGCTCCTGGATTCTGCTTTGAGCACTGCTGCTTTTTTGTTGGGTAGATGAGTTACATGGCCTTTGATGTTAAGATAAAACCTGAAAACATAGGAGGTCTGATAGGGTCAGATCTTAAACCTAGAGGGTAATATTATAAATAATACAAAATCATGGGTGATCCAAAAATACACACACACATGTACTATTTTTTTTTTCTTTTAGCATTTATTGCCATTTTCTGCAAAACCATCAGCATTTCTCAGGCCTTCTGTTACTCTTGAGAACGGGTCTCTCTTTGTCTGGCACCTAGGTTGGATGATGACCTTTGTCTACAGCGCTGTGTGCTGTTTCCAGCGTTGGGGTGTAGTTGGGAGCACCTCTCTTCAGTGCTGTTATTCTTGTCTTATATGCAGTGAACACCAGTGCAGTGAACAGTTTGATCTGCCCACTTGGCAGGGGAGAGGTGCCCTAAACTGCTAGCTTCCTGAGGGGAAGAAAGGCTTGAAGGGTGCGCCTTGGCTCTCCTCTTTATTTCTGAGCACTTAACCCAGTTTAGGTTTTATAAGCTCAGTTGATGACAGTTGATATTTACTAGAAATTCATTTTCATTCACTTTCCATTTTCAGAACTAAACATTTTATATCGTTTGTTTATTTCTAAAGTTTAGGATAAGTGCTTTAATGGGTGGAATGTCCCCCTGCCCAGCAGGGAGCTGGCATTGCAGGAGGAAGGTGGACCTCTTGCATGTCTTGCAGTGCTTGGAAGAATGTCAGGGCCTTGGTGGGTTCCTGAAGGGCAAGTTTCAGAATAAGATGTTGAAAGTGGACTTTGATGGTGGTGCTCATTTTTGATGGGCTTCTGTTTGGGAGGGTGAAGGAAAAGCAACTGTGCAGCCATAGGAAGTATCATGAGCAAGAGCACAGAGGCAGGAAATTGTAAAACATGCCCAGCAGGGACAGCACATGTGCAGAGGAGATTATATAAACAGATTCAGGAAAACCTGGGCCAAAATTTTGGCTCGGAAGTAGAGTTTGGGGGACCTTGAACAACCTCCAAAGAGTGGAAGCAGGACCCATTTCTGAAGGCTTTTTGAGAAGAGAAGTGAGGGCAACACCACTGAGCTGTGGAGCCAGGGACAGGATGAGCATCCTTATCTACGGGATAAGGACGCAGGGGAGGCTCAGTAATGATTCAGATTTAGAAGAAGGCGTAAAATGGTGACTTGAAAATTGACTTCTGGGAATGGAAGTCTACTCTTCATCTTGATTTTTCCTTAACGAAAGCCCAGTGAAGGGACAGTTGGTTTTGATGTTTTTATTAACTTTGGGTCATGGGATGAAAAGTTTTACAGATTTAGATTTTTAATTTGAGAAATAACATGAAAACCAACCATCTTTCTCAGCCATATTTCTGTGAGTTGAATTCTATTAAATATGTGCATAACTACTAGATATTAATTGTTCTTTTCTCCAGGCAAAAATGTTATTTACATAGAGCATATTTCCCCAACAACGAATAAATACTGTTGAGAAAGGGCTTTAAGACCAAGTAATCAAGATTCTGTTAATCTTGAGAGGTTAAAAATGATTCTAGCATTCATTATAAGTTTACAGCATAAAATTTATTTAATTTCAGATTATAACCTTAGATAAACAAGTTTCCAGCCTCATTAATGCTTAATCTAATGTTACATAACAAAGTATGGAAGAAGTTGACACTATTGAGAACTGGCAAAAGTGTTACAGCTGCTTAACAATGCTTTAGAAGATCTTTCGTTTTAAATCTCCTGCCTCTAGTACAACTGAAAATCCTAGCTGCCCCCAGTGAGGTACTCAGGGCTGTATTATCACCATCACCTGGGAGCTTGTGAAAATTGTAGGCTCTCAGGCCCTTTGTCCATGGCCATTGAGCCAGAATCTGCATTTTAATAAGCTCCCGAGGTGATTCAAATCTACTGTAAAAGTAAGGGGGCAGCTGCTGTTTACAGTAATGCAGACTTCCAGTATGCAGACTAATGCTATGGCACATTCATTCTTTTAAGTTGTAAATTGTATCACTGTTAGGGGTTGGTTTTTTGATTTTTTGTTTGTTTGTTTTTCAAATTATTACAAAGTGTCTCAAATATATCTGGGCTTATTTCCATTCTCCATAATAGAATTTCTTTAAGGCTTTTTTTCTTTTTCTCTTTGTGCTGCTAAGAATGGGCCTTTGCATATGCAGGTGCTCTACCACTGAGCTACATTCCGAGCCCTAGAATTTAATGGAGTTATTTTCCCATCTCTACTCCATTTCCCCCTAGAAACACAGTTGTAACTCCTGTCTTATTTAATATAAAAACCCTTGCACTTCTCAGTACTCTGTATCATGAAGACAGCGTGTTAGACCATGTCAGACCTTACTTCAGTTTCCAGCAAAACTTTTTATTGGAAAGGATAATGTTCTCATTAATTAATAAGAAGCTTTCGTGTGCTTTAATTCTAAAGTTTTTTAAGGTGTTGCTTTCTTTTGCTGCCACCCCTTCCGTGTGAGAAGAAATGTAAGCACTTTGAGGGTTTAACAAGATGAGTAGAAGGAGAGACTTGTGTGCCATACTGTCTCGTAATAACTGATTCTACCTAAATGTAAAGAGTTGGAATTTTCCACTAAAGGCAAAAGTGACTACCAGTAGAAACAGGCACTGCATTTTGGCAGCAATTACTGTGATCTTACAGAAATTGCAGTGCTGAGGGACACAGGCTTGAATCTATTAATTCTGATAGTCTAAACTGTATGGATACTTTGGGTGGGGGTCCAGTCTTAACTAAGGTGATCCAAGAGAGGTGACTTATATAAGTGAACCGATTAAATAGTTTGTATATGAGAAACTCCTGGTGCTGATGTTGGAAAGAAGAGGAGATACTAAAATGTTTTGTGGTTTTTGTAAACCAAGGGCTTTGGATATTTGCTGTTTTCCGTGTCAGCATGTATTGGCTTCATCCTACATATGAGGACTAGTGGAAATGGCATGTGGGCGTGTAATTACGTGAAATTTCTTGCTTGTGGCAATTGCACCCATATGAAGAATGCCTTAGATTTTTTAGGTGCTGTTGAACAGCATGTGTACAAGGTTAATTGAAAAGCAAAGGGGAAAGAAATTTCTTGTTATTTGCTGTTGGTATTTCTTAGTATTTGCCTGGATCTTGTTTACCTGGATGACTTTTAGGTGGATGTTTGTGGCTTTGTTTTGTGTGTGTGTGTGTGTGTGTGTGTGTTTTAAGCCTTATAAGAGCTGTGAACACATATTGACTTTGAAAACTGAGTTTGCAAAGTAAGTTTGAAAAAAAAAATCTGTCTTAGAAAACTCTTTAATATTGAGTTTTAAAATATATTTGAAATGATTATCCTTGAATAATTGGTTCATTTTAATCTCATTTGAAGTTATGTCCTTGATAATACTTAGGAGACTGGAGTAAAAATTATTGTTTTGAGAAGTAAAGTAAAACTTGAACCTCAGTCTGAAAACATCCCCTCCACCTCAAATTAAACATTTTCCCATTGTATACAGTTTGGAAACTATTAATTGAAAAGCAAGGGGGAAAGAAATTTCTTGAAACACTGGAAATCCTTTAAGCTAAGTTTTGTTTTTTGTGGTTGTTTTAAGATGTTCGGTTTCCTTTTGTGTTTGTGTGGGGGAGGGGCAGTGCTGGGGAGGTAACCTAGGGCCTTGTGCATGCTAGACAAGTGCCCTACCACTGAGCTACATCCCCCCCACCCCCAAGTAAGTTTTACTACTAACAGCCCTTGTTATTTTCTTTTTCCCACTTTGGAAATTTGAATCTTTGTTTTGTGCAACTGTCTTAAATCATCTTCTGAATCCTCTTAGTTGTGGCATCCTGATGCCCAGCATCTAACTATTGAGGTGTTTGCACCGTAATGTAGGCAGAGTTGGGAGTTTGGGGGGAGTTTTTTGATAACCCCAGACTTGTGCCAATTAGGATAGGCATGAGTAAGAGAGTGAGGTCTCTCATGGAGCTCACAGCTAGGAAAGGGGCCAGCTGGGCTGGGTGCTTCTCTGGAAGGTTCCTTAGTCACCTCATTTACAGAAGTCTTGCTGGGGCTGCACAGTTTTGAAAGTCTTATGCACCCTTATGCGGGCCACTTGGCTGTTTACACAGAGGGCCAGCTTATCTCTTCAATTTGTTCTGCCCTTTACCTATTAATTTTTATCTTGGACTTGACTCTGCTTCCTCTTGTCCGGTCATTTCTATTCACATAGATGCATATACGTAACTAAGTAGAGCACAAGGCTTTCTGGGTAGGAACTGCATTTTTATGCCTCTGTGTTACTTTTAGTGTTCTATAATAGGCCCTTACTTAATATTTGTTAAAAATGAACTATGTGTTGTGGAAAGAGAAAAAATGAAATATGTGTGTATTCACACTTGATACTAATGGTTTAGGAGTACATCATAACCACAGAGATAATCAGTCCTAAGATAAAACTAACTCCTAGTGTTTAAGGAAATGATTTCCTCATCCTTGGTTCATTGTGTTGGTTTGCAGGGCTATATCATTGTTTTGTTTGTTTGTTTGTTTAGTTGTTGATGGGCCTTTATTAAACTTATTTACTTTTATTTATTTATTTCTTTTTTGGTGGTGGTGCTGGGGATTGAACCCAGGACCTTGTGTATACAAGGCAAGCACTCCACCTGCTGAGCTACATCCCCAGCCCCTGAATTTATTTACTTATATGTGATGCTGAGAATTGAACCCAGTGCCTCACACCTGCTAGGCAAGGGCTCTACCACCGAGCTACAACTCCAGGCCTGATATAATTGTTTTCAAGACCAGTGAAAGGACTTTAACTTTATGTAATAGACAGAAAATCCTTGTTAAACTCAAGTGTTCCAAGATGCTAAGACTAGAACTTGGGGTTTCACTCTGCCATGCTGGGCCTTCCTGTTCTGTGCCATACTCTGTCTCGTAATAACTGATTCCACTTAAGTGTAAAGAGTTGAAATTGTCAGCTCTACTTCTGCATAGCGGTTCTGTGTTGTAGATTATTTAAAGATTAAAACCTGTTTATTTTTCTTAGCAGTTTTATTGAGCCGATCAAGAATAAAATATTGTCTTTAATGGCTTGACATCAAAACAATAATTAGAGAAGAAAGAGAAGGGAAGGGGGAGAAGCTCAGGGTTGCCAGATCTCTGCAGCTTTGTAAGCTTCCTATGTCTGTTTATGGATTTTTTTTTCTTTCAGTCTGTTAGTGAGTCACCATCATATGCCATTTTATTATCTTGAGAACAGTCTCTGGAATGTTTTCTCCTGTGTCTTTTCTGCATGAGTGCAACATCACTGAGGGTGTTCTGAACAGTCTTAAGGTGAGGATTTTCTTTAGTGAGGCTTTGGTTTTGCATGTACAGCTGCTGCCATGCCTCTTTGTCCTGTGTATGAGTTTGATTTGTTTTTTAGTTTGGCGAGATATGGTGACTTTCATGTGTTTGATTATTTTAGCTGGCTGGAGCAAGATATATCCAATGCCTTTGGGATTTGGTGATTATTGATCTAGGCACATCCCCTTGAAGATCAGAACTTGGTTCTCCTTCCCACAAATGCTGTTTCGGAAATGTTCTAATGAGACACATGGAACCAGGTCAGAGGTTTGCTGGCCTTAAGTTACCAAGGGAGGTGCTATGGTTTTAAAGAATCTGGAATTTATGGAGCAATGAGAAGATTGTGGCTGGTTTCACAAAACGAAGCAGAGAGTCAATGAACTAACTGGGTGCTTTCTGCAGAATGTGGGGTTTAAATAACATCTTTAGTATACCTCTAAAAACTCAAAACATCTGAATATATTAATTTGATGGCATAAAACAACAAAGATTTTTATTATATATCATGATTTTTGTAGATCAGGAATTTGGCCAGACTCATCTGGCCTCTGTTTTCATATTGCCAGATGGGTTGGTCTGAAGGTCCAAGATGGCTTCCCTCCCATCTGCCACTTGGTGGGCATGGGTGGGAAGCTATACTCTTTCTGTGTTGTTGACTAGAGTACCTACATTTTGCTTAACAAAACCCAAAGCTCTTATTTTATTTGGCCATGTAAACCTTCCAGATGACTCTCTGGACCATTTCTTGTCCACCAGATATCAGGCGGAGCGATACATCTAAAGGATGTAAAGCTGCTTTCTGTGCTCATTCTGAATTTGTATTAAGATTACATGTTCAGGGGGCTGGGGCTGTAACCCAGTGGCAGGGCACTTACCTAGCACATGTTGAGGCACTGTGTTTGATCCTTAGCACCATATAAAAAAGAAAACAAAATAAAGGCATTCTGGGATGTGGCTCAAGCGGTAGCACGCTCGCCTCGCCTGGCATGCGTGCGGCCCGGGTTCAATCCTCAGTACCACATACAAACAAAGATGCTGTCCGCCAAAAACTAAAAAAAAAATAAATATTAAAATTCTCGGGCTGGGGCTGTAGCTCAGTGGTACAGCACTTGCCTAGCATGTGCGAGGCACTGGGTTTGATTCTCAGCACCATGTATAAATAAATGAACAAAATAAAGGCCCATCAACAACTTAAAAACATTAAAAAAAATAAATAAGTAAAGGCATTCTGTCAGTCTATGACTTTAAAATAATAATAGTAATAATTAAAAAAAAAAAGAGAGAGATTAAGAGTTTACAAATAGGGATATGTACCCATTTGTCCAGAGTATTTTTCTTAGATTTAAATTCCACTGTACTATTTTCTTTTGTATAATACTGTGTTCTCTTTACTATTTACTCTGCTTTTAATATTTGGTAAGTCATGCTTATTTGTTATGAAAGCTTTCTAGAAATCAGTGAGCTAGAATGTTTGGATACTGTGAATGTAAGAAGCTTGTAGTTTGTTCTTTATATTGGTCAGTTATCAGACTCTAACTGTGCTTGTGGAGCATGGTGAGAAGATAGAGGGATGGTTATGTTCCTTGAGGATCTCTGGCTGTTTAATTGCCACAGTGCAAGTTGGAGTGAAACCAAGTGCTGAACTCTGGTGTGGACATTAGGTGGTAATGGGAGGTTCAGGGAGTTGTGGCTTGAAATTTTTTGAAGGGCAAGTGTTTAAAATGTTAAAACTTGTTTGAAGTCGAGTATGGTAGCATGTGCCTGTAATCCCAGCAACTTGGGAGACTGAGGCTGGAGGATTGCAAATTTGAGTCCGTTCTCAACAATTTAACAACAAAACACTCAGCAACTTAGGGAGACCCTGCCTCAAAAAATAGAAAGGGCTGAGGAAGTACCTCAGTGGTAAAGTGCCCTAGGTTCATTCCCCAGTACCGCCCCCCCCCAAAAAAAAAAAAAAAAAACTTGTTTCAATGCCTTGACAAAAATGTCCTCAAAGTATTGTTGCCTGCTTCCCAGTGCCTAATCCTCTATGGCATTCCTGTATTTCCTGAACTCCTGGTGGTTTGGGTCAGTTTCATTCTTTGAAGCGTTTTCTTTTTAATAAGCTGAAATCCGAATTTACTTCATCTTCCATACGATGCCCTGGGACATAAGGTGCTCTACCTGTGGATCAGGGTGGTTGGCTCATCTCCCGCCCAGCTGGCTCTCTGTTGTCCACACATGCCTCAGGAACCTGCAACATCAGTCTAGGTAAGCTTAGGTCCTAGATTGAGACATTTATCATTTGTCCCTCTGTGAAATCTGACATCCACAGAAAGGAGAAAGTGGTAGAGAGGGCCCCAGCAGGGCCAGGGTCACGACCATCCCTTGCTTGGCCTTTTTCTTCACTAGATTGGCAGGCAGGAATTCAGTAGGAATTCAGCACCTGCTGTACATCCGTGCATACTTCTAGGGTAACCTGAGTTTCAGCAGAGGTTTTGTTCTGTTGAGTTGAGCATATCTTTTTTTTTCCTTTTATTTTTTTTTTAGTTGTCAGTGGACCTTTATTTTATTTATTTATGTGGTGCTGAGAATTGAACCCAGTGCCTCACACATGCTCGGCAAGCGCTCTACTCATCTACCAAGATGAGTTGAGCACATCTTGAGAAAAGTTTCACGTTAGGATTTAATTAAAGTTGTGATTTGGCACAGTCGTGCATACCTAGACTGACCATTGACTTTGCCATTTTGACACCCAGAGCAGATCTGAGCAAAGGCTGGCAGTGCCCAGGCTGGGTATACTCATGCCTGAAATAGTAGTCTCTTTCCTGCAGGCAGAGACCATTTGCTTCAGTCATGACCCCAGATGCACCGTAGGACCCTTGTCCCTGATGATGATATTGGCGCTAGGTGGTTCCTCTGGTCCTGTGTGTTTTGGTAAACTACAGCCAAAGCAGAATACAGCAGCGATTCATATGTCTTCATCTCTGTGCTGCTTTTGTTTTAAAACAGCTGTTGAAAATAGAAGCTTGAATGCCAGCGTCGTCTCTTCTGCCTTCTTCCGCACCTCCAACAAACTCTCTGGAAATGTTTGTCACTGACCAACCTAGAGCCCTGGATTTTAAGGTGGAAACACTGCTCTGGAGTGTGCAGTTTTCCACACTGGATTTTCACTCTTTCCCTGAGCCTTTCTTCTTCCTGGACCCCCAAGCCTTTGAACCCCACTGAATCCTGGCAGAGGTGGGGCAGTTCCTCTCCTCCCTGCTGGCTCCTGGCGGCTGTCACAAGCTGATCCAGTCGAAGGCAGTCTTGTGCAGTCTTGTGCAGGTGAGAAGATGCGCACAGTCCACCTAGGTAGTCACTGGCCCCTTCCTGCTCTCAGCCCTGCTCCCTCTGCTGGCTTTGAGATCACAGGTACTTGCTGAGGAAATGTGAGGCCCCTCTTCAAGAAGGCAAGATTCCTCTCCAGGTCTTCCCCTGTGTGCAGCACAAGGAAAAAAAGAGCATTTTCTGGCTATGGGAAAGTGATTTCCATTCTCAGACAAGAATGGCAAGGGACAAGAGTCATAGCTCTCCTGCCTCACGTCCTACCTGCGAGACATCACAGGCATTTTAACTCATTGGGGACTGGGCACCCCCAAACAGAACATTTTTCTGGTTTTTTGTTCACTTACCCTTGTTTTCTTTCCTCACCCCTGCCTAGCTCCAGAAACCCCCCCCCCCCCCCCCCGCACTCACAGCAGGGGTCGTTTTTTATAGCAGACATAACCTTTACATCAAAAAGTATATTGCTTATAACAAGAATCTCTTTCCTGCTTTTATTTTGAAGCATCCTCCCTGTTGTTTAATGTGGGGGGTATTTGTGCTGAAAGCCTGTCCAAGTAGGCATTTGTGCATCCCAGAGGAACTTTTGATTTATTTCCTTAACTCTGCCCTCCTTTCTCTGTGGTTCAGAAACCTTTAATGGTTTGTGAAGCCAGACTTCAGTGCAGAACAGTAGTCATTTTAAGAGCCCCTCCCACTGTATAGAAGGCGGCAGGTTTCCACATGCTGGGTTTTTGACTCCCTGAAAAGCTGACCTCTCACAGATTTTAGTTGTACAGCAGAGCATCCTGGTTTGGGGCCTTGATAATGCTTTTATGAAATATTTTTTCTTCCTCGTCTCCCTCTCTTTGAAAAGTTGTAATGAAAATTCTGGGCTCGTGTCCAGCCTGTGGGATGTGATACAGTAGAAATGTTTCGGTGCCCTTTGTTATCAGTGCTGGGCTTTGATTGGGTTTATTTCCCATACGCTTAATTTCTCTTCTCTTGTCCCTGTCTTCATGGCTAAGGAGGGCTAAGGAGGGCTAAGGAGGGTGGCAGAGCCAAGGTTAAACGTGTTGCACAAGCTGCCACAGCCTGGCACAGTCACTGTGCCAAGCCTCTGCAGAGGGCAGCACGGGAACTACATTCCTCACATGTTTGCCCCTTCCTCCCAGGCTGCCTTTTAACTTTAATGCAGAGTGGGAAAAGCTGTGTGAAGCTGTGTTGGTTTTCCAGTGCTTCTACTCAAGGTGTTCAGGAAACCATGGTATGGCTTGTCTGGAGATTTTGTTAGTCCAGTTAAAAATCATGGTAGATCTCTTTCTCTGGGGCTTCTGCCAGGTGAAGGGAGGAGGCCTGCAGCCAGTCAGCAGGCAGTGGCTCTCCTTTGATCTTCCTGTGGTTCTCCATTTCAAAAGAAAGAAGTGGTTACAGCTTTAAAATGTTTTTTTTTTTTTTTTTTAAATACTGCTTTGACCTCGTATTTATAGCTCTTTTCATCCTTGCAATTGAGACACTTTGTAGACATCATTTCTCTGGTCCTCCTGACAGGCGGGTGAGGGTGCTGGCTGGCATTGTTGCACATGCACAGATGAAGAACCTGAGGCACCATGATACCAGAAGTGGCTCCTGCACAGGCCTGCCCTGGTCAGGGGGCTGCTTGGGGGTGAGGCAACGTTGAGGGTTTGCTCATTGCTTCTTGTGAGAGTGAAGTGAGCTTCTGTTCTCATGGAGGTCTTTATTCTCAGTGGGACTCCTTGAAGTCCCTTACACATATAGGTGTGTGTCCTGGCTGTTGAGAGCCAGCTCAGAAACTAACAGAGGGAGCTGGGATTAGAACTTCCATTTGATTGGTTTCCAAGAATCTGCTCAGTCTTTTTTTTCTTGAGAAAAATGTGGCCCTGCTTCCTTCTGGGTTAGGTCCTGGGAACCTGCCACAATTTGATCACACAAAAAGACAGAATTCTGTAACCACCAGCACAGCGTTGTCAGTTCTAGGTTTGGGGCTAAAATATGCAAATCATCAAACAGAAATTGGGCCCAGAAAGAGCCTGTTGTGAAGTGGATTTCCTGATGGCAGCTCTGCAGACAGTGTTCTAGAGCTCACCTGGGGTTTCATTAACTCCCCACTGACTTAACAGTTCTTTCCAGGGGCTCACATCTTGGGGTTTCAGATTTTATTTTTTAACTTGTTGTGAAAATGGAGGGGGCTCTTAGAACATCTGTTTAGCCATACTTCCACAGACTTGTGTGATGCTTGAGCTGGAAATTTGGTCCAAAATTAAATGTTAAGTAGTACCTCTTAGGTTTTTTATTTTATTGTTTTTTAAAGAGAGAGAGAGAGAATTTTTTAATATTTATTTTTTAGTTTCCGGCGGATACAACATCTTTATTTGTATGTGGTGCTGAGGATCGAACCCGGGTCGCACGCATGCCAGGCGAGCACGCTACCGCTTGAGCCACATCCCCAGCCCCCTCTTAGGTTTTAAAAGAGTCCATTTGGACTAAGTGGACTAGAAATTTCAAACTCTGCAAATTATTCCCAACTGTACTCTGTCACATAGACACAGACATACTAACATCTTTAAATGAGTAGTTCTGTAATTTTAAAAAGTTTGGCTTTTCTGGGCTGGGGATGTGGCTCAAGCAGTAGCGCACTCGCCTGGCATGCGTGCAGCCCAGGTTCGATCCTCAACACCACATACAAACAAAGATGTTGTGTCCGCCGAAAACTAAAAATATATATATATATATATATTAAAAGAATTCTCTCTCTCTCTTTCTTTAAAAAAAAAAATAAAATAAAATGTTTGGGCTTTTCTGTGCACAGCCCTAGTCCTTAGTTCAAAATCATTTCAAACTTCAGTTCTACAAGAATAGTGTAAAGCATTCTGTGTGTCCTTTACCCAGCTTCTCCAGATGTTAACACTGTCACATTACTTTTTCTTTTTCTTGTGGGGGTGGGAGTTGGTGGTTTCCACCTGAATCATTTGAAGGTAGGTTGAGATTTTATCCCCAAAGAAACCTCAACATGCAGGTTTTGTTTTTGTTTTGTTTTGAAAATTGTGTCAGTAGTCCCTTTAAAATATTTATGTGGCCCGGCCTGGTGATGCGTGCCTATAATCCCAACAACTCAGGAGGCAGAGGCAAGAGGCTCATAAATTCCAGTCCAGCCTTTGCAATTTAATGAGAACCTATGTCAAAATAAAGAGGACTGGAGATATATAGTTCAGTTCCCAGTACCAAAAATAAATAAACTAAAATTACTAACCTGGTGTACAGACTCACTTAACAGCCCACTGTTATTAAAAATTTCTATACTGAAGTTTAATTTTTGTAGGTATTGGAGAAAGAGAGGTATGTTTTTTGTTATTTTCCCATTTGAGAATAGGAAATTACATGGCAGAAAATTAAACTGACTAGTAATTTCACACTAAGAGATGCCTGTGGGTTAACTTTGTGGTCCATATTCTTTTCTTTAGACTGTTTTCAGGCATATATCAGTAAATGTTTTAAACAGACCTCATTCTGCTCTGTAAGTTTTTAGACTTATTTGTGTATGGCCTTTTTTGTAAAGCATGTATATATAACCACCACCACCACCCCCGCCTTTTTTTTTTTTTTGGTACCATGAATTGAACTCAGGTGCTTAGCCATTGAGCTACATCTCCAGCCTTATTTATTAAATGTTTTGAAACAGGGTCTCTGCCCAGGCTGGCCTTGAACTTGAGATTGTCCTGCTTCAGCTTCCCAGTCGCTGGGTTTACTGGTGTGTGCCATCACACCTGGCTTCTATCAACATTTTTAAAAAGACATTGTACTGTTTCTAGCCAACTTCTAGTTTTGAACATTTAAGTTCTTTCCAATTTGCAGGCTTTTGGTTGTCTTCACCAGTACCACCCCCACCAAAAAAACAAAAACAAAAACAAAACTTCCTAATGAATAGTTTTGTCTCATTTGAAGGCATTTGATTCATTCCCAGACGTGTCTCTTGCAGGGTGGGTGCATTTCCGAAGTCCGCACCTAGTGCCCACCCACCTCATGTTCCCTACTCGTCTTTGACCCCATTTTCAGTCTTTTCAATGTCTTCACCCAACCTGTAGCTCTCCTTGTTCTTAGAAAACCTAATGATAACTTGAAAAAACCTACCCCTCACTACCCCTCAAACAAAAACTGACATAATAAAGAAGCAGGTGACTGATAGGATAGGGCTCCCATCTCCCCAGCCCTGGCAATGTTGTGGTCACTAGCCAGAGCTGATTACCATTCTCCAGGGGGGTAAGATGGGGAGGAAGCTTTAGGGACAGCATCTGCCATATCTGCTTGACTGGAGCCCTCTTCATGCCCTGCCCCTTGTGCCCTGGGATGTAGCTTAGTGCATCACTAACCATGCTTCGTTTTTGACTGACTGGGGTTATCCATGGGCTTTTCTTCCCTCTCCCTTTACTCCTGTGAATCTAAGGTTTGCTTCCATAATTAGTGAAGTAGTATAGTTAACCATTACTGTGGAAAAGAGGGAGCTAAATACTAATATTCCCAGTTTAGAATCTCTAGGGTTCTCCGATTTAAAAACTAGAAGTAAAAACGCTATTTTATTAAGAAAAAATATTTTTAACAGAAAAAGAACAACAGCTAAAGGAAGTAATAAAGGGAACTAAGAAAGATAACATTAGTGAAATAGAAGAAGATGAGACCCACCTTTCATCAAAAGCTGAGATTTAAGCGTGGGTGAGGGGGGCAGTGCCACATGCCTGTAATCCCAGTGACTCGGGAGGCTGAGACAGGAGGATTGCAAGTTTTAGGCCAGCCTCAGCCCTTTAGTGAGACCCTGTCTCAAAACAAAAAATAAAAAGGGCTGGGAGTGAGCTTAGTAATTAAGTACCTCTAAGTTCAATCCCCATTTACCATCACCCTTGCCAAATGCTGAATTTTCAAAAATGCCAGCATAATAGAGTGAGTGTAACTGTGGGAGAAACAGAGGACCCAGCCCAGACAATCAGGCAGAATTCTGCGCGCACACACACACAGGGCTACTGTGAAAAATTTTATGGCAGGAAATTTTAAAAGGTGACAAGAAGAATCTGCAAAATGTACTCAAGGATGGAGATTCTATATAACTGCTCATAGGTAAAGTTGATCCGTAATTCAAGTACTCTTCTCCCTGCACAAGCTCTAGGCAGTTTTACAGATATACTGTAACAAATATTTAATTAACAGAACTTAGAGTTGACCAGGAATGCAGGGATGGTGTGTGTCAAAAGCTCTCAACATGTCTTCCAACCCTCTGCTGCTGAGTGACTTATGACCCCAAGCCTAGTGGCAAAGCATCCCATTTGATTCTGCTCATGGATCCTGTGGCTCAGGAATTCTGAACAGGTCACAGCAAGTGTAAGTTCTCCTCAATTTCTGGGCCTCATCTGAGAAGCCCTAAATAGCTGAGGGTAGCACAGATAGCAAGGGTATTTATTCACTCGCATGTCCGGGGCATTCACCTGGAATACCTATACTTGGGCTGCTGCTGCTGCTGCTTCTTTTCTTTTTTTTTTTAAACCTATGATGGCCGTCTGTGTTCCTTGGCAATTTCTTACCTGGCCTGATAATTAAAAAAAAAAATAATCAGCATTGCTCCACCCACATTGTATTGGTTTCATTGAGTCACTAAGGCAAGTTCAAATTCAAGGGAAAGGACAAGTCCCATCTTTAAATGAGGAGCAGAAAAATCCCATTGAAGAAGAAAATGTGAGAAGAGAGATTCCATTGTGGTGTCTTTGGAAATGCATTTGCCACATAATTTAGTACACTGGGGAACAAATATGATCGTTTATATATTTAAATCTCGTGCTCTTCATAAGCAGTGACTTGTAGCAGACTCAGCCTAGGAGACAGATCTCTATTAAGATAAAACTTTAGAAGTACTTAATTTAAAATACAGAACAAAATAATTTAAAATACAGAACAAAATAAGGATGCTCGATGTCATAACTGGTGTTATTAGTCTGCACTTCCCAACTTCTGTATAGACGTAACACATATAAATCTTGTGTGTGTGACACACTAAGAAATGAAAAGGAAGGGGCTAAGGTTGTGGCTCAAAGGTAGAATGCTCGCCTAGCATGCATGAGGCTCTGAGTTCGATCCTTAGCACCACATAAAATATTGTGTCCACCTATAACTAAAAAATAAATATTGAAGAGACAAGGTTGTGATTTGTTAGGGGACCAGATTTGTTAGGGTTTAACCAAATAGAAATCATAGAGGCTTTATTAGTAAGACAAATGGAAACAGAAAAATTGCTGTAGTTGAAAGATTTCCAAAAAATTAGTGGTGTTCCTATGGACAAGTATAAAATATAATAGATTAAAAATACTTGGTCATCACCAACAAAAAAACCAAACAGTTAAGCATAGGAAATGATGTTTTTAATTTAAAAGCAAAACAAAACATAAATAAAAGGCCTTATAAGGAAAAGACCAGGATAAAGGGAAAGATGATGGGCTAGTATAGATAGGTAAAAGTACTCAACATTATAAAGACTAATTATTGTATAAATTCAACATGAGTTCTTCTTTCTTTTTTTATTTTGTACCAGGGATTTAACCCAAGGGTGCCTAACCACTGAGCCACATCCTCAGCCCTTTTTATGTTTTCATAGAGACAGGGTCTCACTAAGTCTGATTTTCGTACCTGCAATCCTCCTGCCACTGGAATTACAGGTGTGCACCACCCCATGCCCAAACCAATGTGATTTCAGTCACAATTTTAAGTTGTTTGTTTTTGAACTGGCAAATTTTTCATTTTGCAACACTGGGGATGGAACCCAGATACTTGAGCATGCTAGGTAAGCACTCTACCGCTGAGCTACACCCTAGCCCTTAGCAAGATGGACTTGTATGATAGAATAAGTATCCTAGAATAGGAAGGAAATGCGGACTAAAGAACATGGGAGGTAGGCTTTACCCTGTGACATGAGACTTGTGAAGTTAGTGACTAGCAGGGTGGAATTGGTGGGATGGAGGCAGACTTGTGTGGCATCAGTGGGAACTAATGAGTTGAAATGACTCTCAGGAATGAGTGGCTTAGCATATGGAATAAAAATAAATTTAGATATAAATCCTAGATAAATTAGAACTAGGGGAAAGATTACTTTAAAAGCATAAACAGAACATTTTGATGTTCTCAGAGTAGGAAAGGATTCATAAGGAAGTAGAAAATATAGTTCAAAAATAAACGAGGGCTGGGATTTTAGCTCAGTGGTAGAGTGCTTGCTCGCACATATGAGACACTGGGTTCAATCCTCAGTACCACATAGACATAAATAAAGGTATTGTGTCCATCTACAACTAAAAAATAAATAAATAAAAATAAACTGTAATATATTTGTCCATATTAAGATTTAAAATTTCGGGAAGCCATAAATGGGGTGAAGGAGTGGCAGAAAATATTTACCACCTAATAGGATTAGTATCTAAAATACACAAGGAACTTGTATAGATCTATAATAGATACAGTTAATTCAGTAGGAAAATGGGCAGCCCATCCGAGGGAATCTGAAAATGTTATGAAAAGTTGCACAGTCTTGCTTACAAAAAGATAGGTGCAGATTACAGCACTCGTGAACCCATCACATTTACAGAATGTCTCACAGTGTTAAGTAGAGGTGAGGTTGTCGAGAATGAGGACTCCTCGGTGCATGTTGGTATTGATGTTTGGATACTGAAGTGCAAATCATGGATGTCTTTAGTGACAGGGATTATTCATGGGATGGCAAGGCTCTGTGCTAGCTTCCCTGAGGTGGATGCTCGCAATCCAGTTAGTGACCAAAGCTACCTGTTTAAATCTATTTTAAGCTCCTTGGTGTTTTCTGGTGATCATCCGGATTTGGGAAGCACCTCCTCTCCACTCTAATACTCTAAATAGTACTTCTGGGGAGTCAAGACAGAAACATACATGTTAAATAATAAAAAGGAAAAGTACTTTACGGCTGATAACCCGGTAGAGGCAGTAGATGATTAACTGCCACATAAATTGTAGATAAACTGCATTTACTGCAGTTGTTGAGAGGAGATGTTTTTTGAGTTGAGTGGTTGAGGCACACTTGATGGAGAAGGTGAGTCTTGAGTCCTGGAGGAGTGTGGCTGGTTTTCAGCGATGGGGGGGTGGTTGAGAACCAGCAGAGCAGAGTCCACAGGGCCAGGGCAAGTGCTGTGACGACGGGAGAGCCTGGTCTTTTGAGAGACTGAGTGCAGCTGCCCTTGGATCAGAGGGCAGCTGTAGAGGTTGCTCTGACAGTCAGAGCTAACTCTCTGGTGGCCAGTGGCCTTTGCCCAAATCAGTCTTCCAAGCCTTCTTTCCTGCTGTTTTCCTCTACCACACTCTCAGGCTTCCTGTCCTTCCACTTCTTCCTACAGTTCCCTGTCCAGAAGCCTGTCCTTCTGTTCTTTGTGTGGAAACCAATCTGTTTCCATCATTAATCCTTCTTAGCTAAAGGGGGTGTAATTTCCTATGATCTCCGCCCCCCTCCCCGACCGCACCCCCCGCCCTCAAAAAAAAAAAAACAAACAAGGAACCTCTCCTGAGGTTTTCATGTGACTCTGCTTTGTCTTTCAGAGTCATTTCTTGGGCCTTCTCCTTTGGAGCAAGTTCCTAGAGGTGAGAACTTTCTTGCCCACATTGCTCTCCACCATAGTTCATAGTGCCTTGCACATTAGTGCTCAAAAAATATTTGTGTTGCCGAATTAAAGTTGAAGGCTGAAGTCAGTCTCTTAAAAGATTATTCTGGCAGCAGCACCTGTCAGACAACAGAGAGCCTGGAATCAAAATGGACAAATGACAGGCAGTTGTAGTAGCTCCGGATCTGGATATTGAATGTCTGTCGGAGGGGAAATGCTCAGGGAGGGTGGCAGGACAGGCGATGAGCCACCACTGATGGCGGGACAGTGGCAGTGGGTGGGTAAGAGAGGATGAACCCTGAAGGCCCGGAGAACTGGGGAGCTGGTAGTGATTAAAACTACAGCCAAGTTGGATTAGCCATCATTTGGGTGACAGAGTTTCAGGCGTGATGAGGTTTTTCACACCTGCGATTTTGCTGAGTTTGGTATGTGTGACTAGTAAGGCCTTGTTCTGTGGTAGCAGCACAGTTGCTGAGCAAACAGAACTCAGGATTGGGTTCAAGGCCCAGCTGCCCCACTCGCTCTCTCAGTGTGAAATGGGGGCATACACAACCTCCCCCACAGTAAGAACAGTAACTGTGTGGGATAGGAATGCAACTCAGTGGTAGAAGGCTTGCTTCTTGTGGACCAGGGCCTGTGCTCAGTCTCAGCGCTGCAAAAACAAGTAAACATTGTAGGTAACATTAATTAAGTGCCTGCCACATGCAAGACATTCTGGCACTGACACTCCCTTGATCCTTCATTCATCTCCATGAGGCAAGCACTGTTGCTGTTTTTACATTGAACACAAGGGAACTGAGGCCTGAGAGGTCACATTGACCTGCCTAAAGGGCACACAGTTCACACAATCCACGCTTGAACTTGGGCGCTGTGGCTACAGAGTTCCTGACCTTGGCCACAGTGTTGTGTGTTTCTGATATGGTGTCTTTCACCTAGCAGACACTGAGTTAGAGTAAGTTCCTTGTATTTCCTCCCAGGGAAAGCATATTTTGCCCAAGATGGTGCTCTTACTAGGTTTGTATAAAATCAGATGATTGGGCTGGGCATGGTGGCCCATGCCTGTAATCTCAGTGACTTTGGAGCCTGATGCAGGAGGATTATTCAAAGCCAGCCACAGCAACTTGGCAAGACCCTAAGCAACCTAGTGAAACCCTGTCTCAAAATAAAAAGGGCTGGGGATGTGGCTCAGTGGTTAAGTGCCTCTAGGTTCAATTTCCAATACCAAAAATAAATAAATAAAATCATATGATTGATTGGAAAATGTGTTTGTGGTAATGGTCTCCATGACCTTTGAGATGTGAAGGTGCTGTTGAAAGTGAGTAAACTGATGGTGTGTAGAGAAAGCATGATATTATCACAATTGATGTCATTTAAAAAAATGAATTTGGACTGTGTAATGGAGAGTATAGGGTGTGTGCTAGAGATGTTAGACATACACAATGCTGTGCGCATCATAAATGTATGAAGTGTCTCTGATCTGTACACTTGAAAGTGTTTAATTTTATGTCGTGAATTTCACCTCAATTCACAATTTTAAAGTACTTGAGTTTGGCTGTAGCTTTGGGAGTAAAATTAGAAAGTGGAGTGGTGGCAAGACTGCATACTATTAACAGTAAGCTAGCTTTATTAGACTGCCTGCTCTCATTGTTACACACAACTACAAAGGAAGTGAAAATCCAGCCCGTAGCTGTGCATTCCTTAGAATTCTGTCGTGCTTTTCCCAACTTCATTTTAGTCAAGAGTAAGGATTTGATAATAGGGGGCTGGTTCCAAAAGGACAGGCGCTTCTTCAGAGTTTTCCTAGCGCCCAAGGCATGTTCATGTTTGGCTTCTTCAGCTTTTCAATTTTGTCATGGATACCGAATTTAGCTCTTGAAGCTGGGGTTCAGCTTCCACATGGAAATATTATCCGCGAATAGACACTCACAGCATAGTCGTGCCCCTCTCCTGAGGCCTTTGTGGTGAGGTAGTTGGTGTGTCCTTGGGGAGGGGTGAGAGAATTGCCTTTGCTGCCAAGAGGCTGGCTCTGTGGGTTGTGTTGTACCTTTTCCTTCGTTGTTAGACTCCACACTGGCTTGAAGGCTTCTGCTCGCTCTTGGCAGGCAGTTCTTCCCACTGGACAGGAGTTAACAGAATGGCCACCTTTAAGCATGAAGAGGGAGGCAGTCCTCCCCTTGGCTTTTTCAGAACAGAATAATAAATACTGGAAACGTTGTCTTGAGTGTCACTTCTCCATTGCCACCCCATTTTCTCAGGGCTCTTTCTATCTAGTTCTGTCCACACACCCTGTCAGCTCAGCCAGCTGAGCCCCTAATGCCTCCTGCTCTGCTCATCCCCAGCTTTGTACTGACAGGATGGTCCTCCTCCCTGTTTAAAAAGCTCAGAGGTCTGAAATCTCCACAGAAGAATTTACGAAGTTCACCTGCATACACGGTTCAGGAAGGTTTGGGTTTGGCGTTGTCTCAACGCACCTTGTTCAAAGTCCTTAGCTCTGAAGCCTGTTTTCCTCCACCTTCCCTCCTCCCTCAGCTTCCAGTGTCCTCAGATGCCTGCACAGCTGAGCCGGAAAGGTTCCTTTTTTTCCTAAACTAGTAATACAAACAGGGCCAAAGAGGAAATTGCTCATTCTTTGGTATTATTAAGCTTATTTTTAGTTTCCTAATACTCCCATTTCTTTGGGGGAGGGGTAAATAGGCAGCCTCTGTCTGGGGCATAGTGGACACCTTATCTGTCGGTTTAATATTATTAACTATTATTAACAGACTTCCCACATAGAATGCTTGTGAACCTGCCCTTAAAACTATGCTTTTTTTTTTTAATTTGCATTTACTTATTTAGTCAACCAGTCCCTCAACAGACACTTGAGTTCCTTGGTGAAAGACATTTTAGGTAGATGGGAGGATATAAAAACATGCATGAGATTTTCTTTATCTTTAAAATGCTCATGGTCTACTAAGAAAAGCAAACAGAAACAAGTGGAACTGCACCATAACTGGCACTCTGGTAAATACACTTGAAACAGGTCTTATGGCCTACAGAGCAGGTTGACATTTTCTTTTCTTCCATCTTGGTGATAGTCTAGGTGATTGTGGCTGGGTTGAGACTCAGGACTCATGGTCCGTTCTCACTTTTTAACTGATCTTTCCTGCTCTCGGGCACTGGTGGGGGGAGAGTCGTGATGAAGGAGGAAGTCCTTACTGCAGTAGCCTCTTCACTCTTACCTTCACTCTTACCTTACGTCACCAGCATAAGTTCTTTTTCTACTCCCTCTGTCCTTGGATAAGTTACTTGATCTCTTCACGCTTTACTTTTCCCATCTATAAAGTAGAGATAGCATTACTTAATTACCAGGACACTCTGAGGATTTATTGGTTAGAAGGCATTGAATCCAGGGGTACTTTACCACTGAGCTCCCCAGCATTTTGTTTTATTTTTGGGGTTTGAGACAGGGTCTTACTAAGTTGCTGAGGGCCTCACTAAGTTGCCTGGGCTGGCCTTGAACTTGTGATTCACCTGCCATAGCCTCTTCAGTTCCTGGAATTATAGGTGTGCACCACCATGCTTGGCTCAAACTCTAAACATTTTGAGACTCAGAAAAGCAAAAATTTTTAGTCAAGCTGGGTATGGTGGTGCACGGCTGTAATCCCAGCAACTCAGAGGCTGAGGCAAAAGGATCATAAGTTTGAGGCTGGCCTCAGCAACTTAGTGAGACCCTATCTCAAAAAGTATGGGGAAGCTGGGCACAGTGGTGCACGCCTGTAATTTCAGCGACTAAGGGATGTGACTCAGTGGTTAAGTATCCCTAGGTTCAATCCCCAGTACACCCCCCCACCCCCCACCCCGTAAAAAGAGTCAAAGTTGTATGATTTGCAGTTGTGGACAGTGTATGTGGAACTTTCTGTTAAGCTCCTCAGATAATCATGGGAAGCTTATGGCATTGTGCTCAAGGGAGGAAGTGTGGCTTCACGTTGGATTTACACTGGATTTGGCTCTGTTGATGCAGCCTCATCTTGCTGCTTCTAAGCTCTCAGGGGCCTTCATAGAGAAACCAAGAGTTTTTCTTGGACTGCACTGCAGAATTGCTGCAGAAGTCCCCAACGGAGATGGGTGGCTGTCAGTCTTCACTGGAGAAGAGGGGACTTGAGCTCCTGTTCTCTGAAGTTTCTTGTTGCCTCAGATTTGTAAACAGAAAATGAAGAAAGTTTTTATTTTTATATTTTTAACATCTTTTATTGAGATATTTTAAACTCCAGTGTATATCATGTGTAGAAAAAGTAGACCTCTTACAGAGACTTCTGTGACCTCCAATAATTGGGGGAGGAGGCCGGTTCTCCTCATCAGCAAGCAAGCAAGCAGTACTGCAGCAGCAGAAACCAGCTAGGTATCCTGATCCAGTTTCATTCTGACAGTGTCTCTGTGCAGATAGCATTAGATCCTACCAGTTGAAGGCTCAGTCCCCCACACTGCCGCATTACAAACCCAGTCACAAATGTGGGAAACTTTTGGCCAACCAGCTACACACTGGAGTTCCCACCAACCCCCTCCTCAGTTAGGATGGCTCACAGAACTCAGGGAAGCATTATTCTTATATTTACTGATTATACTTAAGAGGATATTTTAAATGAATTTTTTTTTGGGTACTGGGGTTTGAACCTGGAGTGCATTACCCCTGAGCCACATCCCCAGCCCTTTTTTGTATTTTATTTAGAGACAGGATCTCACTAAGTTGCTTAGGACCTTGCTAAGTTGATGAGGCTGGCTTTGAACTCAAAATCCTCTTGACTCAAGTCTTCCAAGCCATTGGGATTACAGGCATGTGCCACTGTGCCCGGCTAATTAAATTTTTAAAGGACACATAAGCAGCCAGATGAAGATACACAGGACAAGGTCTGGAACAATCCTGAGATTATGAGTTCTCGTCCCCCTGGAGTTTGGGTGCACCACCCTCCTGGCACAAGGGTGGGTTTCTGTTCGTACTCCTGCAAGCCTCTACATGTACATGTGCATCCAGGAGCTCTCAGATCCCTGCCTCTTTGGGATTTTGTGGAGACTTTATTACATGGGCAAGATTGATCCCATTGTTGGCCATTGGTGATCCATTTCATCTTCAACCCTGTGTCTGCCTTGGAGGTTGGGGGTGGGACTGAAAGCCCCAATTCTGTAATCCCTCCTTAGTCTTTCTGGTGACCAGCCCCTATCCGGAAGCTACCTAAGGGTTTCTGGCCTTCAGTAAGCTTGTTAACATAGAAACAGGCAATGCCCTTTCAAAAATTTCAAGGTTTTTAGTAGTCATATGGAGGCTAAAACCAAATATGTATTTCACAATACCATGTACAGTTTTCACTTTTATCAGGATACCACTAATCCATACTTAATTTGATGCCAGTCAACTTTTAAGTTGTCTCTGGTTTATATATTTGTCAAGTTTTGGGTACATTAGAGTTGAGAGTTATTGTTTGATCTTCCATTGCTGTTCTGGTGTTATTAAAGCAGATAATGCATAGCTGGATCCTTCTAGAACTGTTGGTAAACCTAAGGAGTATAAGACTTTAAAAATTCACAGAAATATTTGGAAAGGTAAAATAAAGTAATACATAAAGTATAAGACAGTATCTGGAAAAACAGTACCCATTTGGATAGGGGGAGTGTTGAGAACATTGGACTAATTCCTATGGAAATCCTTTCTGAGCATGAACTTTTTGTTCTGTTTTAAGAATAAGTCAGCTGGGTGTGATAGTGGATCGCAGGTTCCGAGCCAGCCTCACCATCTTAGAGAGACCCTGTCTCAAAAAAAAAAAAAAAAAAAAAAAAATAGAAGGACTGGGGATGTGGCTCACTGGTTAAGCTTAATGTCCCTGGGTTCAACCTCCAGGACCAAAAAGAAAGAAAAAAAGAATAAATCTAACTGGGCACTGTGGCACACAACCTGTAATCCCAGCTATTCAATCAAGCAAGGGGATCACAAGTTCAAGGCCAGCCTGGGCAACTTAGCTGATACCTTGATTCAAAATAAAAAGGGCTGGTGGTGCAGCTCAGTGGTAGAGTGCTTACTTAGCAGGTGCCAAGGTCCTGGGTTCCATCCCAGGAGTGCTAATGAATGACCCACCATATACTCCTTCTTAGGATGATAAACCATATTTTTTTTTAGTGAACATCTTCATTGGATAGTGTCAAACTTTTTTTTTTTTTTTTTTTAAAGATGAGGGTCTCACTGTGTTGCCCTGTCTGGTGTGGATCTCTTGGGCCTTAGCCTCCGGAATAGTTGGAACTCTATAAATGTGCATCACCACGATCTGGCTTCCAGACTGTATTTTTTACCATGTTCTATGTAGTTTAAAATTCTTCTGTCATTTCCTATGAAATAGAAACCCCTGAGGTGGTGCTTTGTGTTCCGTCATTCTGTTAGTGTTGCTTGGCATTGGTTGGAGAGCTGCTTCACTGCTTCACGAGTGGGTGAAGCTCATTGCAAACATCTCTTCAGGTGGTGATTCTCCAGGCAGTAGGCCCAATTCATAGAAATGCTTTCACCACACCCTTGTAGCAAGTATTGGCTCTGGTGTGCTGGTTTAAATGCCATGACTCTGGGGCCTCCACATCCCTTTTAGACAGACTCCTTGCTGGTTGGAGTTAGGAATACCTGGGGCCATCATTAAAGCTGCTAAATGGAAGGATGGAAGTGATGTCAACTGTGTTCAAAGCATGTGCTCAGTGGAGAAGGGGAAGGTCGAATGTTATATCTTAGCTGAATTTTCAGAAAGGTAAGAATAAACACTCCAGGCGGAGAGGAAGAAGTCTTTCCTAAACTTGTTACTTATATTTAGCACCTAAGTTAGGTAAAAATATGAGATGTTTTTAAAAATAATTTGGTTAGATTTTTCAATTGTATGCTATTTCATTGATTTTTTTTTTTTTACAGTGTCCCGTGAGATTTTTTTTTTTTAACGTCAAAAAAATGAGGTGTTGTGCTCTTGAATATGTAAATGGATTTTTAGGTTATTTCTTTAAAAGATAAACAAGTTGGTATTAGATTTCCTTTGTTGAAGGTCTACAGAATGCTCCTACCTCAGCAGTAAACAATCTCCAATTATGAGATTTTAGATCTGTGACAAAGTGAACAATGCCTCAGGTGTATAAATACAAATCTTGACAAGTTCTACAAACACAAAGCACTGGATAGGTGTTATGAGAGATTATGACAAGAGAACCTGACTTTAAAAAAGGTATACCTGGAGATTTTATTTAAATTCTGACTTCAGATGAGGCAAGAAGATACAGAATCAGAAGAGTCTCCATTGCCCCAGGCCAAGGGTCAGTCCTATATAGAGAGGATGAGCTTGAAACTCCAGTGAAGCTAAAAGAAAATAAATGTGGCTGGAGTATATTGAACAGAAAGGAGAATGCAGAGGAAGTAGCAGTATTGGGGGCAGGGGTGAGACCAAGTAACCTTGCAAGCTGCATTACACTAATGGCCATGTCCTGGGGACCTCTGTTTGCCACCATAGAAGCTTTGCCCACCTGGGTAAGAGGATGTGTAACTTACCCCGACATACAAAAGTGGGAATAGCCAAGCCCCTGTTTGCTCTCAGGCATCCAGGCTTCAAGGTTCATGCTCTTCAAGACCTTAATAGATTTTTATGCTAAAACGCCACAAGCTACTGAAGAATTTCAAATAGAGAAGTAATGTCAGGTTTGTGGTTTTTTTTTTTTTTTTTTAATTTAGTTATTTTTAAGACCAGTATGGAAAATGGAGGTTGTGATAGGCTAAGAATAGAATTAGAGAAACCCAGTGTAGGAGGTGATTAAAAATGGGATTAAGGTGTGACTGGAGAGGCTGCGAGAAGATAGCCAAGAGAAGGTTTAGGGGTAGGATCCTCAGTGTCTGAATGTAGCTGGTTAAGAGAGAAAATTCCTTGTTTGGGTGTGCACCACTGGGTGGGTGGAAATGCCGTTTACTTGGGGAAGTAAGTTTGGGAGATAGGAATGAAGACCAGGAGTTCCCTCATGGACAAGCTAATTTTCTGTGAAAATTAAACTCAAAATTGTACCTAGTTTAATTGGGTAAATATATGTATTTTTTTTTTAACAGTTCAAGGTATTTACTAGGCAGAAGGGAATTCGTTTGTAAGATTTTAGACTTAGGTTTCTGGGGTTCTAGCTTCACTATCGTTTGGGCTTCCAAGGGGAGCCATTGAAGTAGTACCTCTCCTCCCTTCCCCAGGTTCTGAATGAAGAATAGCAGCTGGGAATCAAAACAGTATTTCTAGTTATTACAGTAGTTTAGGCAGCAATAACTGTGGTTATTGTGCAGGGGAACAGGAAGAGCCTAATCCAGGGAAGAAGGTCAGAGAACATACTACCTCTTAAAACTTGGGGTGGCACTGAGCCCAGCTTGCCTGGCTTGTGTTCAATCATCCCCCTCTTGGAGCAGGGGACGGAGGGTCAGAGGTCATGCTAAGGTGGGGTGGGGAGGGCTCCTTTGTGCAGGTGCCACTGTCTATGCCTTGGCTCTGCAGGTCATGGGGGCAGCTTTTTCTAGTTTTTGGGTCTCAGTGTCTGGCACTGGATTTCCTTTTTTCTGTGCATGCTCAACAAGTTTTGTTGTATCCTTGCCATCTAACCACTGTTGTCTTTAGCTCTAGGTGTACCCTCACCCTGCAAGTCGCCTTGAGCTTGTATCTTGACAGGCCTGCTTATAGAAGGGTGAAATAAGATCTTGGGGGACAGATACCCTGTGCCATTGAAAGGCTGGAGGAGGGGGATTGTTTGCAGAAGTAGCTGTGACTTACTCCTCACTAGTAGAAGCCTGTGTGCACACTCAGCTGATGGGATGTTTTATCTGGATGTACAGTTGGGGCTCCATTTAGAGAGGAAGCCCAGCCATGAAATTGTTTGGGACCCTCCCTGGCAGTTCCCCCTCATCTGAAGGGGAGCCCCTGAAGGAGAGCTGCCACCTTAAGGGGAGCCCCTGTTGGCTTGAGAAGACTTGTTTTTAACCTAAAACATAGACTGCTGGCTCACCAAGGAGGTGAATGGCTCCTTTATTTTAACAAGTTTTCAGCTTTTATTACAGTTGTCAAAGATTAGTGATTTCTGGCCCCAGAAGGGGTCAGTGTCCTCAGTTTCATGAGGGGCATGAACCCTGCAACTAACTGCAAAAGCCTCAGTTACCAACAAAAGTTCTTCATGATTGTTGGCAATGGCTGGTGAGCACAGGTGCAGGAGGAGTGGTAGAGGGCTCTGAAGGCTTCGGTGTTACGATAGGTCAGGAGCCAGGGAGTCCTTTGCCCTTGGTGCTGGTCTGCCTCCCATTTGGCTTTTTGTAAGCAGCTGTACCCACGCAGCTGTACCCACTGAGCACCCAACCACAGTCTGAAAGAGAATGGGTGGAGAGGCTGAAGGCCTCTGCCACTACTGTGAAGGAGGAGCCACATGTCACACGCCACAGCAGCAGAGGCAGGCGGTGAGGGGGGCACCTGTCTCTCCTAGGTACCCACTTAGCCTTCCAGGGTTTGGACTGAGTAGTAAGTGTGAGTTGACATTAGTGTGCAGACACCCTCCTACCCCTTGCGCCTGCTTGTCCTATAGTTGAATTGAATACTATTGATGTCTGTAGAGTTGTCATTTGGGGCCATATCTAGAAGCACAGTTCTGCTTATTTTTAAGCTGATGTGATAATTTGGAGGACTTAATCTGTGGGCAGGGCCTTATGTCACCCCTCCTAGCTCACACCTTGCTTTATTTAGTAAGCATGTGTGCTTCTTTAAGATAATACAGTGCTCCTGAGAAGGAGAAGGGAAGTCTCAGACAGACCTAAACTTGCACTGGGATTAGAGGAGCTTGCATGCACCCGGGGAAGGTACAGGAAACCCAAGCCTGAGTGAGTCTGCAGTGGACTTGCTGTGGGGACTTAGAAAGCACCTTAAGAAGGGCAGGCATTTCGGGAAGTGAGGTCACAAAAAAGGAAAGCTGGAGCCCCTTAATCTGCTATCTCTTGTGTATAACTTTTATATTCTCTGTATAGGCAAGAAACACTTTTTCAGTGACAGAATTGGAATGTTTGATAATCTCTAGGTGTTAAAAAATAATTTTTTAGTAAATATTGAGTTACAAAAGAATCTCTTGAAAGCTGTGGATGGTATGAAAGCAGGAGCATGAGGGATTGCCCTGCACTGCCACACCACTGAGGCCCCAGAGCCCTGTCCTCCTGCGCCCTCTGCTGTACTGCCCTTCCTCTTCCTTACAGTTTTGCCTCAGATTTTTGTGTCTATACACATTGTTATACTTATTGTATCTGTACACACATGCACACACACACTGCTTTATTGTGGAGTTTTTCATGGGTTTGAACTTTATGTAAACAGAATCATAGAACAAGAATATCCTTCTGGCTCCATATCTTCATCTTTTGTACCTTTTTCAATTGCATTGTCTATCTTTTTGATTACTTTCTAGATATTCCCTTAAAACTTTTTTTCAATTGTTGCATATTATACAGACTGGTGGGTTCATTGTGGTATATTGGTATGGCACATAGTGTGATTTGATCAGTTTCACTCCTCAGTACTTACCTTCCCCAACTCAATCCCTGCCCCTCCTCCTCCCTCCCTCTTCTTCTTTATATATATATATATATATATATATATATATATATATATATATATATATAATTTTTTTTTTTAGTTGTAGATGGACTCAATACCTTCATTTTATTTGTTTATTTTTATATAGTGCTGAGGATCAAACCCAGTGCCTCACATGTGCTAGCCCAAGCCCCACCCCTGCCCCCTTCTTCTGTTCTACTGGTACCTCTTCTTCTTTCGTGATTTTTTTTTTTTTTTTTTTTTTTATGAGAAAAAACATGTAGTTCTTCTCTGGCTCACTTTATTTAACATGATGCTGTCCACATCCATCTGTTCAGGGAAACAAATGCAAGTGATATGCAAGATTTCATTTTTTTGGTACTGGGGATTTTTTGAATTTTGAAACAGGGTCTGGCTAAGATGCTTAGGGCCTTGCTCAGTTGCTGAGACTGTCCTCAAACTTTTGATCCTCCTACCTCAGCCTCTTCAGTTCTAAGAAGTCCAAGCTAAATTGTTGGGGTTATAGGACATGCCCAGCATGTCCTTAATTTTAATGTTTAAATTTGTCTTTTTTTTTAATCATTTTTAAGGTTTGGACTTTTTATTGCTTAAGAAAGCTGTTCATGGTTGTTTAGGCAGTCACCTATTTTTATTGTTTTCACCTCTAAAGAGTAGCATAGCTCAAGGCCACACTTGACCAAGTCTTGCTAGGAATTCCAGGAAAGGAAGACAAAAGACAGAGATCTCAATGGCTGGTAGAGGTGACCAGGTGGAACAACTGTGGGCAGGCCCTGGACTAGAGTTCAGGCAAGAGGGCCTTTTCAAATGATGCTGTGAATTCCTTTGTAGACTGCTATTTTGGGGATTGTGGTTTGCACAGATGGAGAAATGTGCCCTGACTGGCGTATCAGCGGCCGATAGCATTACCTCTATCCCAGGAGGCCTGCTCACGTTCCACTCTCTGTCCTGCCCATGGCACGAGGCATAAAGTTTAGCTTGGACTTCTTAGAACTAAGAGGCTATTGAGCATGGACCAGATGTCTTTATTAGTAGCTTCTGGAGCTGGTGGTACGAGTGTGTCAAACACTGTGGTTCTCTGTGACAAGAGGGAGCAAAGAAATTGCCTTCAGAGTTGCCAAGTGTAGCATCAGAGCCTTTTGATCCAAATCATATGTGACGAGTATTTTTAAGTGACGTTCATCAGGCCAGTTCTCTTGTCTGATTAGTATACAGCCTCTTATCTCTGCCATCTGGGAGTCAGTGTTAAAATTATTGTTTGCATTCCCAAGGAAAGGATCCTGACTCAGCTTGTCAGCTTCATGTTACGACATAGGTGCCATATAAAGTGCGCACAGAGCAGCATGATAACGTGGGTGCATCAGCACAGTCTGTCTGCCACTGAGGAAACCTCACAGAATTGGCATCGTGTCCTGAGGGAAAAGCTGGGGCAGCAGCAGGAGGATGCCTGTCACTCAGGGAGAGACTGAATTCTATATGCCTGCTAGTTCACCTGAGCCATGCTCACTCAGAGAGTCACAGAGCGACAGCTGGGTTTACGCAGCAAGTCATGTGTATTTCCCATCCTCACCTTAGCATCAGAAATATAGGTAGTTTCAACTTAAATTCCTGAAGAGTCTTTTAGACCATCTTTCTCCCTTAGGATTTAGTAATCCAAGCCAGCATTTTCATTCTGGGGTTTGTGATACTCTACTGTGTCCCCCGTTCTCAAAAGAGAACATTTTTAAAGTGTGACAGTAGAATTCATTGCAGTTAGACATGATTTTTAACATGAGTATGTATTCTGTGATCTCCCCCCGACCCCTCTGGTGGTACTAAGGATTGAACCCAGGGGTGCTCTACTAGCATGCTACATCCTCAGCCCTTATTACTTTACATTTTTGAAGCAGGGTCTTGCTAAGTTGCTAAGGCCAGCCTCAAACTTGGGGTCCTCAGGGTATGCTCCTCCATGCCTAGCTTCTTTGATATTTTTTTTTGGCGGGGGGGATGGATGGGGTACTAGGATTTGAATAGTGGCACTTTACCACTGAGCCCTTTATATTTTTTAATTTTGAGACAAGGTCTTACTAAGTAGCTGAGGGCCTTGCAAAGTTGCTGGTTCTGGCCTCAAACTTGTGATCTTCCCTAGTTTCTGGAGTTGCTGGGATTATAGGCATGTACCACAGTACCAGGCTTTGACACTTTTTAAAGAGTGAAATGATGGTGTCACAAAATTAAATTATGGGATGATATGAATCCCTTGTGTTAAGCCTTTCCAATTTGTGCATCAGAGCTAATTCTGTGTTGAAGTATGCGGGTGGCAAGTAAACTTCAAAGTAGCCAGCTACAGATTAGCAGGTGCATTTTCTTGGCTTTGTTCTTACTCTTACTGAAATGTTTAATGATACTGTATGTCATTCTTTGCTGTTGAGGTCAGAATGGAAGCTGGAGCTGATCAGAGAGCATCCATGAGGCCGCTGGTTCTGGTGGGCTCTTTAGAGTGGATGCTGATCCTTCAGTTAGTGACCTTAATCATACACTGTCTTGACTCATTCCCTTCTTCTTTGACCATATGATATACCTGTAATTTGGGGGGAAACATGAGATGTTGAGAGCCACAGCCAGGTCAAGATGGTGCCTGGCATTTTGCCAGAAGGAGCAGTTCCTGCTGCCTCGGGTGCCCGCTATTTTTGAGGTCCTGTTTCAGGATCCCATCTATCAACTACGGGGGTTGAGGGCAACTCAGCATATGTTGTCTCCATAGGCGGAGCTGTTGGTTGGACACCCCACCCCACCCCACCCCATCCCCCACCCCCACCCCCGTGATAGAAAGGGTTTAGTAGCAACCTCCTGTTGTAATTTCTCCCCTTATAGCCCTTCCTCCTCTAAACGTTTTTCCTTTGTCTGACTAACTGGAGAGACTTCCTCTTTTACTTGATGTAAGATGTCTTCTCCTAGACTAAGCAAACAAGATTGTACCAACGTCCACAATGATAATGTGCCAACTCGCAGAGTTCCTGCGCTTTCCTTTTGTATCTTTTTAAAGTCTTCACCATGATGGTTCCATTGTGATATATTTAACAACATCTCTTTAATGAACCATGGGCTACACCTTTGTATCGTCTTAATGTATGCCCTAACTGTTCTTGATTTTACTGAAATGCCTCCTTCCTCTGACCTGGCCGTGGCTCTCAACAATGATAGAGAAAGGATGTAGTTTCAGAGACTGTTCTTTGAAAGATAGATAGATATATATATATTTTTTTTATTTATTTATTATTATTTTTTTAATCAGTTAATTAAAATAGCCCTTTAAGGTGAATTCAGTTCTGAGTATCTGGTACTTTTCCCAAATGGAGATAGAATAAAAATAGTATCAGTTGTTTATTCCGTATAAGTGCCAGACCCTTTGAGACAGCTTAATCCTTACCACAACCCCTAGAGGAGGGAGATAATGTTGAACTACTTCTAGTTTACAGATGAGGAAGGAGCCTCAGAGAGGCTCGTGGTCCCTCTGTGCATATACAATGAGCGGAAGACTGGAAAGAAGAACTTGGATTCCAAAAGTGGATTCTAGCTCATGGTAGTGTTGTGATCTGTCCTGAACACAGTTACTGGGTGCAAATGAGAGGCAGTTATTGCAGCACTAAGTGCTGACCTGGATGTATGGACTCCTGTTTGGCCACACTGGTTGAAAGTCTGGCCTAGTACCACAAAGCATCTGTTATACGTAACATAGTAACATCCATTCCTATGTATCTAGAAGGGTGCTAGGTTTGTTCTGTGCGTGGGAGAATCTTCTGAGTCATTTTATGAATCTTGTGGTTGAGCTGAAGAACTCCAGTTGAGAAAGGCTAGACATCAGGGACTGTCTTCCCCAGTAGCATACCTGCTCCTGTCCTCTGCCCCACCACACATACACACAGCCATAAGGCCTAAGCTGGGAAGAGAATTTCCTCATCTCTGTAGAAGGAGCTATAAGTGCCACCCAGGATACTTGTGGGTAGAGCGGTGGGTACCGATTGCTCTAGCCAAGCTGGCAGGAGTACTGACACTGCCAGGGACAGAGGTGTGTCACTACTGGTGCTTTAGGCCACAACCCAGTCAACTGTCCTTGTTTTTGTTTTGTTTTGTTTAACCTGGTAGGACAGCTAGCTTATCAGCATCCTCCCAGAGCTGTCCCCTGTAGAGTGCCAGTGTGTACCTCAGCCCACTTAGGAATGTGGACTTCCTCCTCCTACTTTTAAGTGTTGGGCCTGCCTGTCTTTTCACAAACCCTTAGAGGAAGACTTGCCTATAACCACCTTCTTGAGAATACTTAGGTCAGGTCCAGAAGGTTCTCCGAGCAGAAAATGAGAAAACGTTAGTCTTTTATTGCCAAAGTTTCATTAGACTAGAGTAGCTTTGTCAATTCAAATGAAGATACAGCCCCTGCAGCAGTGTCAAATCAGGGCTAGTGTGGAGCGTGGGTCAGTGTGCGCGCACACACACACACACACACACACAGCAGCTCTGCCTGTACGGCACCTGTTGTCACTTCACACCTCAACATCCCTTAGGGTGGGGAAATTGTTTTCATCTTTGAGAGTAGCCCTTAACAATTAGGTGAATCAAGGGATCCTGTCTTCAATGTGCCGAAAGGCAAATTGGGAACAATAATCTTGAAGACTTTTAGTTCATAGTGAAAAATTCCTTCTACTTAAGTTTATCTCAGTTTTGGAAAACGTCACTAAAAGATTTCCAAGTTTCTATCTTCTAGAGTTTTATCATTTTTATGAATATCCATGATTTCTCAGTTTTATACGTTTCCTGTGAACTATAATTCTCATGGATATCTGTGGCTGTGATACATCTCGTGTGCTCATCCGGCATCTGATGTTGTTCTAATTATTGCTCAGGATGCTGGATTTAGAGGGGTCACATCTCCTGATAATGTGCAGCTTGGGTCCAATTGGAAGAAGAGAAGGATAATTGAGACATAGATATAGTTTAGTGTTCTACCAGATAATGTATGAGCCACCAAAAGCTAAGTGAGGGCAATTACTCATGAGAAAAAGCTTGCAGAAACTCTCAGATCTGGGTTAAGGAAAGATAGCCTGCACAAGTGATAGAAGATGGGCTTCTATCACTGAATGCCCCACAAGCTGGCCAGGAGGACAACCGATGGAGCTGGAGGAGTGGGCTGGCAGCAACTCCAAAGCCCCGGCAGATGTCAGCGTAGCATTGGGGGCTTGTAGGAAAGATGTCTCTGGAAGATCTATTCTTTGCCCTGCCTCGTGTTTCTTCATCAGCAGAATGGGGCTCTTTGGCCACAGGCATAAGTCCAAAGTTGCCTCAAAAGGAAATATCTACTTTCCTGTTCTCCTTCATGGCAAAGGGCTTTGACTTCTGTTAGGAAGTAAAGAAAAACAAGACTCTGAGTCTTCTTGCAACTGGAAACTCGTTAAGATTTTTAAAGCTCCTAAATTAATGAAGTTTGTTGTCTTTCTCAGAGTTGCTGCTGAGATCTCTGGTTTGAGCAGTAAGAATGCAGAGTTCACCTGCCACTGTCCTTCCCTCTGCAGCAGCTCCTGGTGACGGCATTCTCGAAAGTAACCTTTCACCATGTGTGGCCTGAAGGGGGCGTGACTGCCCTAGAAGGAACACTAGTCTCCACACAGCAGAGTAGATGGGAGGGCTGGGGTCACCATGCCCCCTGGCAGCACTTTGGCATGCTTCTTCTTCCCTCACCCCATGCCAGCCAGGGCAGATGAGGGTTCATTTCCTGTGTTGACAACAGTGACTTGTCAGTAAAACAAGAGTAGCCAGTAGTTACAGTGCAAGCCTAAACTGTGCTGAATTGAAGTTTGTAGCATACTGCGTTAGAGAGAAGTGACTCTGGTCAGCCCTAGAGCCTTCCCTGGCTCAGTTTGTTTCAGAGATCTGTAACCATCTGGCTTTGTTGAGATATATTCAGTGGCCAAGAGGGTAGGGCAGTTAGCTCCAAAGTGGCAGAATCATCTTCCGAAGTTCCTTGGGGATAGGGTATTGCTAAGGGATAAGCTGAGTCTACAGAGTCCCCAGAAAGTGACCATCTGTGTGTCCCTTTAGGGTGCCTTCTCCATAGCAGTCTTCATGGGGTGAAAGTGCCAACCACACAGTTACATGGGGAGCCAGTCAGCTGGACAAGAACCTCAAGAGACTAGACATGGTCCAAGCAGAGAGAACCTCAAAGTCCGAATCATGATCTGTGATTAGGGTCCACACATGTTTCCATAAACTAGAACCCAACGCTCTGAAGGTTTTATGTCATGGATTTCTAAATCATGGTGTGTGTGTTTGTATAAGGAACATGGACAGTCTCTTGTGGAGACCCCTGGGACCACAAAGCTACTGCAGTAGAATGTCTCATGCTTTTGTTCATCTTGAAATGTAGGCTGTGTGACCTGCCATTCACCTAATGGCAGCCTCAGGGGAATACTGTGTTGGGCACTACAGGCCTGATGGAACTCAGCTCTGTCCTGTAGAAACTTAGGGCCATTTTTCAGTTGTGTTCCGCTAGTAGCTGTTTGTCCATCTCAGGGGGTACTTCTCTCCTTCTCACCATGTTCCTCCAGATGAGGCAGCTAACCAACATCCCTAGTGGGCATGACTTCTTCTGCACACCTCCTGTCCTGATGCTAACCAGGAACCCCTGTCCTTGGGCTTGTGTATTAGCCTTCCATGGCTGCTGTAACAGAACACACAGAAGCAGGGCTGGGCTTCAACAACAGAAATTTATTTTCTCATAGTTATTGAGGCTGAAAATCCAAGATCAAGGTGTTAGCAGTGTTGATTCCATCTGAGGCCTCTATCTTGGCTTGTAGATGGCTTTCTTCTTGTTTTGTTTATATATGGTCTTCCCTTATAAGGACACTAGTCAGATTGGATTAAGGCCTATCCAGATGACCACATTTTATTTATCTTGCCCTTTTTTTGGCACTGGGGATTGAATCTAGGGGCTCTTAACCACTGAACTACAACCCCAGCCCTTTTTTGTATTTAGAGACAGGGTCTTGCTGAGTAGCTTTGAACTAGCAATCCTCCTGTCTCAGCCTCCTGGGCCTCTGGGATTACAGGTGTGCGCCACCATGCCCAGCTATCTTAACTACCTTTTTAAAGACCCTGTCTTCAGCCAGGTACAGTGGCACACGGCTCTAGAGGCTGAGGTAAGGAAATTAGTTCAAAGCCAGGCATAGCAACTTAGCAAGTCTCTAAACAATTTAACAAGACCTTGTCTCTAAATAAAATAGAAAATGGGCTGGGGCTATGGCTAAGGGGTTAAGTTCCCCTCGATTCAATCCCGAGTACCAAAAAAAAAAAAAGAAGAAGAAGAAGACCCTGTCTTCAGATAAGATCATATTCTGTAGTAGTGGCGTTAGGACAGCAGCATAAATTTTGAGGATCACAGTACAGCCCATAAAGTAGTGTGAAGATGGCTACTGTCCCTCACCCTCTTCCATGGAGTTTCTGTGCTAAAGGGCCCTATGAAACAATTGTTCTGGCCCCTTGTATGAGACAAGATCACAGGTAAGTACATGTTTGGTTTGCAGGCTTGCCTATATTTTCATAAGATGTTTGCCTTAGATTAAATCCCAAATTCAGGCAAAAGAGATGTTTCTCATCTGAGAAGGAGAATGTGGTACCATGATTGTGTTTCTTTGCTTCTGTTCTTTTTATTAAATAAATGTGATACCGTGACAAAAAGTAAGTACACTTTCCTACCTTTCTTTATAATGAGTAAGTCCGTCCTTATTTTAAAATTCAGCTTGCTGAAATGAATTGTACATGATCATTTGCTGTGCATCCATAAAAACCATAAAATATAAGAAGCAATGTTGTTGGAGTAGCTGTTCTCATTTCCTGGCAGTCATTACATGCTTCCAATACAAAAACATTTTTCTCCTAACTATCCTTTCTGAGCTCAAAAATGGATTTCCCTCCAGCCCTTGTCATTCAATTATCACCTCGGGAAATGCACAGATATAACTGATGATCCCTTTAACGCGTCCTGCAGCCGGCGCACATCCTTCATCTTTCGTCCCGCTCTCGTCATTAAATGTTACATTGCCAATGTATATTTTATAGGGTGACCCTGACGGATGTCACTTTGATGCTGTGCAGGGATAATAAGATTGCACATATAATGAAAGGCCAATAAATAGAACAGTGTTTACGGGATGGAGAAGGGTGGTTTTAACATTTTATGGCTTTTCTTTTTCCTTTCTTCTCTCTCTTGCTGGTAGAATTGTGGGGTTTTTTTTTTACAGGAACAAAAAAGCATTAAGAAAGGTGATGTGATGATGGAGCCAATGGCAGTGACATCCCTCTTGCCTGTCACTGAACTCCAATAAAATGAATTCAGGAAATAATAAAGTGTTCAGATGTGGGAAAAAACTGATGTCAACAAATGAATTCTTGGGGTCTGGGAGGTCTTCTGAGAAAACGAGATTCCTAGTATTGGCTTTATTACGTTTAAAATGTTAACAGTCTTTATTTCAACAAATAGTTTGATAAAACCAAAAATGTGTTCCCTTTGTGAAGTTCTGTTTTGTCTTTTTCTATGTCAGAACTGCCCTGGGTGTCCATGTGAGGGGCTTGGACGACTGCCACTCTTGTTGGGAGACCTTTGTTTCAGCATGGAGTGTAGACCATTTCTGCAATAGCCTTGATTGGGATATGTTAAGTAGAAAAAATTCTGTTTATAGCTTGACAAATGGATTTAATGGAACTGTTTGAAGGGGATGGCAGCAAGGGTGCAGAGATTTAGGGAACCCACCCAAGTGGCTCCCAAACACATCTGTGGTTTTGAGCATTATTTGAAGTCAACTATTTTATTATTTTTTTGAGAGAGGGGGGGGGATTTTAACATTTATTTTTTAGTTTTCAGCGGACACAACATCTTTGTTTGTATGTGGTGCTGAGGACCGAACCCAGGCCGCACGCATGCCAGGCGAGCACGCTACGACTTGAGCCACATCCCCAGCCCTGAAGTCAACTATATTAAATAAATGCTCCTAAGCTGGGTACGGTGGCACATGCCTGTAATCTCAGTGACTTGGGAGGCTAAATAAAGCAAGAGGATTGCAAGTTTGAGGCCAACCCTAGCAATCTATTTATTTATTTATTACCATCACCTGTTTATTTAAATAAACAGATGATGGTAAATAAATAAATAAATATTTAGTGGTGCTGGGGATTGAACCCAGGGCTTTGTGCATGCGAGGCAAGTACTTTACCAACTGAGCTATATCCCCGGCCCCCAGTCTTCACAATTTAGTAAGATCTTAGCAAAGTAAAACATTAAAAGGGCTGGGAATATAGCTCAGTAGTAAATCACCTCTGAGTTCAATTCCCAGTGACAAGTAAGTAGGTGAATGGATGGGTGGGTGGGTAGGTAGGTAGATCTATACTCTGAGCAGGAAGTAATTTGAAAAGAGGCTTTATGTGTGTGTGTTTGAACTGTGCCTTTTCTAAACTTGGGCATCACTGCTTTTGGATCAAGGGGCAAGTGAGCTACTGTTTTAGTCAGTTTTTTTTTTTTTTTTTTTTTTTTTTGCTGCTGTGACCAAAAGACTTTGACAGAAACAATTTTAGAAGACGAAAAGTTTTTTGGGGAGCTCATGGTTTTAGAGGTCTCAGTCTATAGATGGCCAATTCCATTGCTCTGGGCCAAGGCAATTCAAAACATCATGGCAGAACGGTATGGTGGAGGAAAACAGCTCAGAACATGGCACTAGGAAGCAGAAAGAGAGCGAGAACTCCCTTCACCACAGACAATACAAACCCCAAAGGCACATCCCCACTAACCCACCTCCACCAGCCACAACCTATCTGCCTAGTACACCTACCACCTAGTTAATCCCTATCAACAGATTAATGCACTGATTAGGTTAAGGCTTTCATAACCCAGTCATTTCACCTCTGAACTCTTTTGCATTGTCACACACGAGTTTTGTGTGTGGGGGGGGACACCACATATCTAAGCCATAACAGATACTCATTGGCACACCTCTGGAGCATAAGTTACCTGGAGCCAAAAGGAGGCCAGAGCATTCTCCTGTCACATGATCTGCTAGCTGGCTTGAGGTGAGCTGGGTAGGTTGTGGGGCTGCTCTTGGTGGTGGCTTCTGGAGTTTGCTTGACAGTCCACACTCAGTGCCCATAGAGTTTTTTCTTGATATGGAGAGCCCAGGCTTGTGCATAATTTTTATCCTGCCCAGTGTATACCAAATGTGCTTCTAATCTTGGTACCCTCAAAGTTGATTTAAGCAGGTACAGTTCTGTAATTTTTAAGTGCTATAGTGGAGGACTTTACCCAGCAGTGGGAAGGCTGGCAGCCTGTTGTCACAATCGGGGACACACAGCGAGAGGACTTTTATGCTATTTAGCTGCAACTGTTGAAGGCCCAGGTAAGAGATTTAAGATGCTATTGTGTTGAACTCTGGCTTGAAGAAAATCAGGATGTCCCTTTCCCCTTGGCACTTCAAACTGTGATGGTTAACCTTTTACAGGAAGTAGCACAGCAGAGTGGTCAAGAGCATACAAACTCTGGGACCAGAGCCCAGGGCTGCCACTTGAAACAGTATGAGCTCAGCCATGTGACTTCTATCTCTCTGTGCATTGGTTGCCTCATTCATTGTAAAGCAGGAGTTTATCTATTAGGTGTCTCTGAAGACTAAGCATATTGACATGGAAAGTACATACTTATAGTGCTTAGCTTTTATCATTGTAGATTTTATAGCCCAGTAAAAATGTGGTTTGCTTACTTGTTTGCAAATAAAGGTACTGGGTGAAGATGGTGCTGGCAAAGGGTTCCCAATCCCACCAGCCCACACTCACAACCCGTGATTCCACACCTTCAGAACACTGCTTCCAAGCACTTTGGCATGGATTACATTTTCACTGGCCCATGAGAAATAAACAATAAGTAGTGATTTTTTTGGGGGGGTGGGGGTAACACTTCATATAGTCAAATTAAAAAGCTCTTATTTGGAGATTAAGTCTATTTTCTTCTTCTTTTTTGGAGGCATAGAATGATATTTCTTTTATGAAATAATATGAGATCAGGAATCTGTTCCTCCCTTCCATCTACTCTGTTGCCCAGGCCCCCCAGGGCTGGGGCTTCAGGCTCATACCATCACAGCCTGCTAGAAAGCAGTCATTCCTACTTGGCAAGGTAAGTTGGCAATTCTATGTCCATTTCTCAAATTTGTCCTTTTAGAGTTAATTTCAGGTGAATTTTGATCCTCAGGAAATACTCTTTCCATCAAATGTTTACTTATTGTCCTAGAACTGTGAGGACTCACAGGTGAAATAGATACTGACTATGGGAAGTTTGACAGCTCATTCATGGTTATGGCCCAGAGGAAAGCCTGTGTATACCCAGTGAGAGACAAGAATGACAAGTATAGGGAGAAGCATGTCACCATGATAACTTCCAGTGGTTGCAGGAGGGGTGGTTATCTGCTGTTGTCTGCTGGGAGTTGAGCCTAGATCTTGAGGAGATGGGGTGACTGGGCTGCAGTCTGCCAGCAGAAGGAAAGTGCTGTTATTAACTGGTCCAGGTGTTTGGCATAAGCCAAAGGCCTGGAAAGGTAGGGAATTCATTACCAGGGTCTTCTGTGAACAGAGGAAAGGGTCTGGAAGAAGTGGGGAAGCAATTGGGCAATTTGTTTATTAGGACCCAAGAAGGCTTCAGTGATTTGGAGAGGAAATAAAGGGTAAGAGCTAGCCTTGGGAAGACTGAGCTCTGCAGGAGGGTCAGGCCAGCCCAGGGGACGGCTGTAGTAGGACCTTAAGTCTGCCTGGAGGTGTGAGGCCAGAAGTAGGATGGTATCCAAGGCAAGAGAACTTAGGAAATCTCATTGAAGTTTTGGTTAAAATTATAAGGTGGGTTGTTTCAGTTCCTTTGCATTGTATAAATGTAGTGGTAATGATTGCAGAAACAACACAAAACAAAAACCTGCCCTAACTAGGTTTTGTTTGGTTGCTGGGGTGAGTGGGGGAGAGTTCTTCAAAAGGGGGCACCTGCAGGGCTCAGGGGTAGAGCGCTTGCCTAGCACATGTGAGGCACTGGGTTTGATCCTAGCACCACATAAAAAGTCAATAAATAATGGGCAGGGCACAGTTAAGTGGCAGAGAACTTGCCTAGCCAGTGTGAATAACTGGGTTCAATCTGGAGCACCACATAAAAATAAACATATAAAATGACACTCTGTCCTTCTACAACTACAAAAAATATTCAATAAATAAAATAAAATTGTACCCATCTACCAAAAAAAAAAAGGCACCTGGTTCAGGAACATCTCTGTGGGCACCCCTATAACATGTCAAACACAAGAAACTTTCTCTCCCTTCTCTTTGCCTGCCCCCAGAAGGCTGTGAGGAGGGTCTGCCTGGCCTGGAAGCAGGCTACCTCACCAATATTGGGCTCCCTGTTCAATAGTGTTAGATCAGTGGCCCTTCCTGTCTCTTGGAGGCAGGAGGCTTTGATTCTAGAGTGCCACTTCTCTATGTGTGCCTTCAAGCAGATCATCATTCTCCCAAATGCACTTGGAGACCACAGAGGTGATATTTAACTATTAGCAGCAGAGCCACTGACAGTATTGGGCTCTTTAGGGATTAGGGGATTCGATTCAGTTGGTTAACAAAAGAAGGAGCCCAGGAGAACTCTGCTTTAATTACCAGAGTTGTTACTGGAAGACAACCGGTTGCATGCTGGAAAAAGATCTATAAAAGGTGGCTGCTCCAGGCCATAGCTGCTGGTTCCACCCCGTACCCAGCTTTTCGCACCTCAGATGTGAACAATTGTCAGACCCAGCCCTTGAATGGGTCAGGGAGTGGAAAGAAAGAATGACTTGCCTAAAACTCTTGCCAGGAACTATTACTGGCTTGCTTCACTACATTCAAATTGGTAGTTTTTACCAAGAAACAAAGCAGCTGAAATTCCCAGGCAGAGATGGTTGTGGAGAGCAGAGGAGCACTGTGATTGGAGCAGCTCACACAGAGGAGAGTGTTTTGTGCACCTTCCCGGGAGCTGGCTCGTTTCCTTGTGTTTTGGGTCTGAGGCTAGGAAGAGTTCTGCACCCTGTTTTCTCCTGCCTCCCCTCCTTGCTCAGTTTGGGGCCTTGCTTTGTAATCACTGTGTAGTCACTTTGTAGTCACTGCTTGCTGGAACATCTCCCTGAAAAACACAGCTGGAAACAGTGGTGGACTACCACTCCATTCATATGCAATGGGGCCACCTGGCACCCAGAGGGCATTGGCATCAATCAGTAGGGTTTTAGCACAGGAGCAGCACTTGGGTTCTAACTAGTTGCACGTGAGTGCTGAGATTTAAGGTGCTGCATTTAGCTGCTCTTTCTACATATTCACATTAAAGTACTTAATTTAGCATAGGAACACATGAGCACATCTTAAGGAATTAAGATAACTTCTTCCAATGCATATTTCCCAACTTCTACCAAGGAGTATATGAGTGTGAATGTGTGCAAAGGTGTGCATTCATCAGCCTTGCCCTTCAGTAGGTCCTGTCCCATCACAGAATCAGTCTGCACAGCTGGCAAGGGCAGGTGGGCTTGAGGAACCTGTGAAATAGCATTATGAAAAAGCTATGTTCATGATCCTGTTACCGACAGCAGCCTCCAGGCCTGTTCCTCCCTCTCCTGTCCTGTCCTTTCGCATGGGTGGTGCTTGGCCAGAAAAGGTGGGTGCCCTTTGGTAGTGAAGAAATGGGCTGCAGTTGTGTCCCAGCATGAAGGTGCAGGAACTTGGAAGGAGACAGGATGAGGGCTTCCTGTTGAGCTATGAGCCAGCAGCAGCAGCCGCAATCGTGGTGGTGGTGGTGGTGGTCGTCGTCGTAGTCGTCGTCCTCCTCCTCCTCCCTCCTCCCTCCTCCCTCATCCTCCTCCTCCGCAGTCACAGAGCCATGTTGTGAGAATGGAGGGTGAAGAACAAGGCCGTGAGCACTGAACTGAAAGGAGAGTGTATGTGCAGTGTGATTCCCCCATTGGCCTGTAAGAGGAGACCTCATGTAGACGGTGGGCTGTAAACACCTAGGACTCTGCTGGGGTCCCAGGCCCCGCCTCCACCACTCCTGGGTTCTTCCTCAGGGAATCTCCATACTTCTCTGCATGGTGTGGTAATAGTGATGTGTTGTTATACTATTACCAAAAAAGAAATTTAGGCTTGGGCTGGGGTATAATATTGTTCAGTGATAGAGAACTTGTCTAGTATGCACAAGACCCTGGGTTATTTCCCCATCTCCACAAAAGAAAATTTAGACTCAAGTCTCATCAGCCTTGCCAAAGGGTCTTATCTGAGGAGTTAGTGCTGAACCTAAGGCACAAGACAGCCAGAGGCCAGGGAAGCTCTTTTTCCCTGTGCCTGATGCTGGGGACAGGAGCTCTTCGCCTTTGATACTTGGGATACTTCTAGTGCCTCCTGGGTAGTCTGTTCTACAATCTTCCTTCCTCACAGTCCCTTAAGAGAGAGAAGACATATAGCTTATCTTATTTTTAAAAGCAATTGTTTTTTAATTGGGCAGAACAATCTATAGGTTCTCTTAGCTTTGCAGTGCCTGAGGGAGATTAAATAGCAATTGCATTTGTGGGCAGTGTGGTGGCTTACCAAGTGCAGGCAGGTAAACTGACCTGCTTAAGAGAAGAGAAGGACACCGGTAGGGCCTACACCTGTAGCAGGGATGGCAGCTCCCACTCAGCCTCCATGCTTGTCTTGCCAGGCACACACTTGTCTTGCCACTGGAATGTACTGCCAGCCTGTCGCTTACCCAAGGTCAAGCTGTACCAGGTTGAGCCATATCAATAGACTTGTGCCTGAAACAGGTATAGGTTGCCTCTGAAAGATGTGCAGCCCTGGTCCCTGCTGCGGCAGCCCAGATTGCCCAGCCGGCCAAGGGAGCACTGTCATTTGAATGCTTTGGTGGGTGACCTTGGTAGACTTGCAGCCTGGCCCAGAAGGGCACAGCAAGAGGTGGGAGGAGGAGGCAGCCTGTGGATTACTGGAGCAGTTGCCCTTGAGCTACCCCCACTGGCCTGGAGTCAGCCCTCAGCCTGACTGTGTCCCGCGAGTTCGCTAGCTCTTTCTGCTTCTCTCCTCAAGCCCTGGCCTGCCCAGAAGGTGCTGCCTCAGTTAGCCTTCGATTCTTCTTCTCCCTTCTGTGTGGTGGCACTCCCTTCCCTTCATTTTTCTTTTTATGGAAAGATCATAGGAACCTAATGGCACTTATTTCCCTAACCTTCTTGTGGGTTCTGGGAAGACCTTTGCCAGTGGCCTTTCACATATGATCTGTGGGGACAATCCACTTTCCCACCAGGGAGCTGGAAAGGAAGAAGGCACTAAACATAGGCCAGTGGGGTTCAAGCCCTTCTCTTGGCAGAGTGGCTCTACAGTGCCTGTGGGCAGGGTGCTGTGCCCCAGGCTTCTCTTTTCCCCCAGATGTTCTGCCAGTTCAGTTCATTGCGCTGCGTGCAGTTGGTACAGAGGTGTCAGATGTGTTGGCTGCGAGTGCTTGTTGTGCGATGAGGTGAGAGCCTCTGGAACAAAATGATCATTATAGGCCACTGGTGTCGAGGACGACGTTCAGACCTCAGTGTTTGCTTGTAAGCAAAAGCAGGGCTAATTTGCAAGGCTGCCTTTGTGGAGCTGCTTTTTGATCAATGATTGCCTGTGTTAATGTTTCAGTAAGCTATTGATTTCTGCAACAGCTTTTGTTCCCTGAATTTATGTGCAGCGGGTCTCTGCAGCACACACTATGCATGTTTGATTAAAGTTCAATTGACTTAATTCCTGGTGAGGCCGTGAGCTGCTTCACTCCCTATTTGGAGAACCCAAGCTTTCCGACATGTTCTTTTGTTTGTGCTCAAGACCTAGCCACCCATGCAGTCACCAATATGCTATTTCTAATCCTCCCAGATTCACTTCATTCCAGTGTTTAATCCCTTGGTAGACATTACAGTGGCTGAGAGGCTGCTAATAAAACCCGGCCTGGATTTGTTGTTTTATCAACCTTGTTGACACGTAATTGATAAAGTGCCATATATGGTGTGCTTACATTAAAAATGCACCCATTTTAAGTGCACAGTTCAGTAAATTTTTACAACTGCATCCATTGTTTAAATAATACCCCCATCAATTTATAGACTGTTTTGTCTAGGCAACCAACCACTGATTTGCTTTTCATGGTCTTTATCTAGAGTGGAATCTCGTAGCAAGCCCCCTTTTTTGTCCGGCTGCTTTCATTTAGCAGGGTGTTTTGAAATCATCTCTGTTAGCAGCAGTGTTCCTTTTTAATCACCACATAGTATTCTAGTGAGTGGCTGTGCCATAATCCAGGCCTCCATTCTCCTGTCAGCAGGCATTTGTGTGGTTTCCAGTTTGGAACTGTTTTAGAAATAAACTGTCTGAAGATATGTGAGCATGTTTTTATATCTTTTAGGCAAATGGGTAGGAGTAGAATTGCTGGGTCACATGATGGGCATTTGCTTAACTTTGTAGGAATTGCCAGACAGTTTTTACGAAGTGATTTGACCATGTCATGTTCCCACCAACAGTGTACGCAAGTTCTTCCCAAATGTAAAGTTGATATTCTTTCTTCTTCTCATCACTGGTGATTTCAGACCTGTGGAAGAGGGTCCTTGCCTGGTCATTTTGATCCTTGGCACTCAGATGTTGACTCTGTTCTGCACTCCTGATTCCTGTTTAAGAGTTTTTGCTTACATGTTGACAAGAAGCTGCAATTCATTCCAGTGTTGTGTTTCTTCTTTCTGGGTCGGGATGGCCTCACCTGTGAGTGGGACATGGTACAGAAGTACAGGTGACAAGTGCTGAGCTGGCTCCAAGCTGGCTTTCTTAGAACCTTCTTTTCTGCCTGGTGTCTGTCACTGGGCCAGTTACTTAGCCTTACTGAACTCTGCCTTCTTTTTTAATCTGCAGGTTGTGCTGTCTTTTAAAATCACTCACATTTGAGAAGTAGAGGCGGTCACTTGTATCAGTTGTGAGATGAAGTATTTAGTTCAGACAAGCACTCAGAGGCTTGGTAACCCCAGCCAGCACCTGCCTACCTGGGTTTTTGCCTCCTGTTTTACTCTCTTCCTTTTCTTAAAGCTTTCCATTTCCTCTTTGCATCCCTGGCTGCTGCTGCTGCTTTTTTTTTAAAGAGAGAGAATTTTTTTAATATTTATTTATTTTTTTAGTGGACACAACATCTTTGTATGTGGTGCTGAGGATCGAACCCGGGCCGCACGCATGCCAGGCGAGTGTGCTACCGCTTGAGCCACATCCCCGCATCCCTGGCTTCTCTCATTTGCTGGACTCTTACGTGATCGGGCTAAAGGAGGAGATGGAAGGAACCACTCAGGGGTTTTTTCATGACTCTTTCCAGCTGTGGAATCAGCTGATTTATTGGACCAGCTGCCCACTTGGACTAACGAAGTGTGCTACTCTCACACAGTGTTTGAAGGGTGATTGTGACCTGCCTGGACTTCTGTTTCATTTTTGCTCATAGGAAAACCAGAGTCAGGTCAGTTTTTTGTCAGCAGAGATCCCTTAATCTCCTAGCAACACCAGGGGATTGTTGGAGATAAATGCATTTCCAAGTCTTAGAAAGCAAATGACAGGAGCCAGGAGGTTCACGGATCACCATCTTCGGGGATCATGGCAGTTGGAACCAGCATTTGTCCAGTAACATGTAGTGGGGACACAAGTCAGGAACCTCAGGGGCAGCTTCTCCAGTTCCCTTACTGTTAAGACTAAAGCATGGGGCACATGTGCACAAGTGTGATTGTCCTTGATGGCTTGGTCCCTGGCCTCCCTGATCTGGGGTAGTGTACCATTGGGTAGGTATTGGCAGTCCCTAGCATTTTGCTAAGAGTTAAGTACTCTGAGGGTTGAAACACACTCATAACTCCAAGAGGTACAGGCTCTATAGAGGCTTAAACAGCTGTGGTCCATTAGGAAAATGTGCGGGCATAAAACCCAGCTTTGGGGAGGAAGTGTTCAGCACATACTCATTATCTGCCTTGCAGAAGCCATTCCCTGCCTAAAATCTGCCCACTGCTCTTGGATCATGTTCGAAGACCACTCTGGGGTATTGAGTGAAACCTAGTCTGATTGAGTACTCTGTAGCTCCCAGGAGTTTGTGTGTGGTCTTCACTCTTCGCTGTTGGGTTTGCCGCTTAGTCTTTAGTCTTGGTCTTTCCAACATGTGTCTTTGCAGGTAGACCATAGCTCACTGGAGATCGGGAGCTTTGCCTTCTCTTTTTTTCTCGGCGCCTTGTGTGCCTTGCTCATGGGATGCAGGCATTAGGGAGGTGCTGGGGGCTTTGGCCCAGGTTCCTACTTTCCCATTATCTGGGAGTCTGCCAAGTTAACCAAATTTCTACAACTTTAATTTAATGGGAGATGAGCATGTGATCTAGGCTTATTCACTGCCATTCTTTTTTTAAGTTCCAGGTAAAGAGACTATCTTGGGATGTTTGTTTTTTAAAATTGATCTTTAGTCAGCCAGGGCTGGCTGGCTCGATGCGCCATTTGTGTGCGTGTGAGTCAGGTACCTGCAGAACTTCGGAAGGAGTGGGGCTGCCACAAGTACCCCCCCCCCCCCCTTATTTTTTTTCAAAAAAGTTGGATTAGCTTTGTTTCAAGGTGACACTTGGCTTCCCTTTCTGTTGGGCCTTAGACGGAAAGCTCTTTTTCACCACGAAAGCTGACTTTGCAGAAGGTGACATTTTATCTCTGCATCAGCACCACTGGATTTGTCCTCTGTCCTCCTTTGTTGAGCCCCAGTTGTGGGCCTGCAGATGGTGGAGGGAGGTTGAAGAGCAGCCTCCCTGGTTTTGGGGGTCTCTCTTCTTCCTGACCATCTGCTTGGCCTGCATTCCAGCTGACGTGGCTGTTTTCTTTGGTTGGTTGGTTGGTTGGTTGGTTGGTTCTAACCAGCCAGGCATTTCCTCACACACTTGCCTGTGTGGTTCCACTGAAATGCTGCACAGAAAACATCTCCATGTGTACACACCCAGACACACACCCACTCATGCGCACACACACCCACTCATGCGCGCACACGTGAACACGAGTAGGAGCCTTCTTCCCTTTTTGTCTCTTATTATTATTTGTCTGCAGTGCGTAGAACTGTGGTGGCGTCTGGCCCATAGTTGATACCCAGCAGACACTTCCAGAGTGGGTGTTCTGCAAGACTGGAACTTGTGCTCTGCTGGGCTGAGGAAGATAAGCCCCGTCTGTGCAGCCTTTGGGCCGTTTGGTAGCTGTGTTCCCAGAGCATACCAGGTCGTCCTCCCAGGTCCTCCTCCCAGGTCCAGGGGCAGACTCGTCTTCATTCTTGTCTCCAGGAGAGCCATTGCCATCCTGTCTCTGCACTGAGCAGAGGAAGGTCACCCTCTGCACTCTACCCTCACAGCAGGCCTTTCTTTCCTGCAGGGGGAACTGATCACCTTCTACTACTACTGGAAGAAAACCCCTGAAGCAGCCAGCTCCCGAGCCCATCGTCGGCACCGTAGGCAGGCTGTGTTCAGGAGGATCAAGACTCGCACTGCATCCACCCCAGTCAACACACCCTCCAGACCCCCATCCAGTGAATTCTGTAAGTGGAAGGGCTTGGCTCCACAGTGGGTAGTGAGAGACTGTTCACATGCGATTTAGCTCTGCGCCCGCCTGCAGGAGTTGACAGCCTAGGCGGCCGTGGGAGGCACGTGCTTGTATGTGTGTGCAGCCCTTGCTGATGTGACAGTGAGGTTTTGCCTTCTCTCTTCTAAAGCTAGGATGTAGCAGCAGTACCTTGCAGTTATGTCCCTGTCCAGGACACCTGTGCAAGGGGTCACCATGTTGTACATTTTGACAGCCAAAAATTCTCTAGTAGGATTGGTGTGGGCCCAGTGGGACAGAATGCCTTAGAATGTCCCATTGTGCCAGGGAACGCATTGTGTGTGTGTTTAGATTTCACCAGTGTGGGCACCAGTGCCTCCCACACCAGGATTCAGGTGTGACATCAGCCCTCAAAAACCTAGCAGGGCAGGCCCTTGAGTACCACCCCTCACACGCAAGTCTTGGTTCCGGTGACTGACCCTGAGGAATTCAAAGTGATCCTTCATGAATGCTGTCTCACCTCAGCCTGTGGAGCCACTCTGACTGGTAGCCCAGAGCCCAGGGCTGGACAGAGGTTCCAGGGTGGTCCCAGGCTTGTGGAGCATGATGGCATCTCCCTTCTCCCCACATATGCCTGCCTTGCTCAGTGGACCTAAGCTCAGCCAGTGAGGATGACTTCGACAGTGAGGACAGTGAACAGGAGCTGAAGGGATACGCCTGCCGCCACTGCTTCACCACCAGTAAGTGGCCTCATTGTGCCCCTGGGGCAGGGGATGGGCTCCTTCCCTGGGCCGGGCCGGGCCAGGCCAGACTCCGGCCCTCACGGGTTCTGAGTGTTTCATGCATCAGATTGGAAACATGCCAGAGGAAGTGATTGATATGATGTCTGTATTGTACTTGAGAAACTTGAAACTCTTTTATTTGACTTTGCCTGTATTTTTAGCCGTCATTGTGGAGTTCTGTACTGAATGGTGGGTAGGAAGGACTGGTCCCAGGGGTGCATGATGGGGGGCTCTGGCTCCTGGGTGCCCCAGAAACCAGGTGCAGAGGATGCCCCAGAACATGGATTCTCTGAGTAACAGTCCTGTGTTGTGTGGCTCTGGTGGCACCATGGGAGAGGTAGTTTGTAGGATTGGCACCCCTAACCCGCTTTCCTCACAGCATCCAAAGATTGGCACCACGGGGGCCGGGAGAACATCCTGCTCTGCACTGAGTGCCGCATCCACTTCAAGAAGTACGGTGAGTTACCACCCATTGAGAAGCCCGTGGACCCCCCACCATTCATGTTCAAACCCGTCAAGGAGGAGGACGATGGGCTCAGCGGGAAGCATAGCATGAGGACGCGGCGGAGTCGGGGCTCGGTGAGTCTCCCTCACCTGTGTCTCCAGTGCCAAGGGCGCTGTGGACTTATCCCCTTGTGAGAGCAAGTGTAGCTCTATTTTAGGTAGAGGAACAGACCCATTGTGGTAATGCCTGTGCTGAAGGCAGTAGGTTTGCCTGTGGAGTAGGAAGAGCTCTCTGTCCTCTTGCTGGGGCTTTGGGGGACTCATCCTGAGCTTAGCTCTACAGAGAGCTCTTTGGTCTTGGTTTGTGCCTCAGTGCCAGCTGTCCAAGTACCTCAGAACTTCACTGGCCCATGGTCCAGTCACTTCCAGCGTGACATAGCTCTGCTATTTAAAACTTTTTTTGGGGGGGTGGGGGTGGTGCTGGGGATTGAACCCAGGGCCTTGTGCATGTGAGGCAAGTATTCTATCAACTGAGCTACATCCCCAAGCCTATTTTAAACTTTTGAAAAACCTTTCCTCTCCCCTCCCATCTTCTCCCTTCTCCTTTTTAAAGCTAAATGTTTGATCCAGTTTTGGAAACTTCCTACTCTGGCCCTTTCATAAAGAAGCTTTGTTTCCTGGGTTGGAAATGTGGTTGGGGCTGTGGGGGAGAGGGTGTTTTGGCTTAGGACTAAGGATGTCAAAGGGTCTTTCCCTCTAGCACTGGCCTCCCCAGGCACCCTTCTGGTGTGTGGGATTGTCCACCCTCTTCTGTTAAGAGCAGTCAGCTTGGCTGCTATGCACTCAGAAGGGAGCAGGCAAACACCCTAATCTCTGATGAACCCTCCTGGCTTTACGGGAACATGCTGCAGTGCTCAGCAGGCGTAGGAGCTGAGCTGCAGTATGACAGTTCATCTCTTTGGGTCACTTTCCAGCCTGTAAGATTAACTCCACAAGTACATGATTTGCCTTTGGTTTGTTTGGGAGAGTGGGCAGTTACTTGGAATAAATGGAAAAGTGAGGTGCTGTAAAGATGACCTTGTGTGTCAAAGTAGATGGCCCAGCATTTATTTCTAGCACAGGGAGTTCAGGAGAGCCCCTGGGATGCTTTGGGTTTGAGAATGACTCTCCTTTCAATTTTGTGTGAACCCACCCACTCACACCACCTGCTACCTCAGCTCCACACTGACTGTGCAGTGGAGGGACAGGAGGGCTGCCTGTCATATGCCAGGGGCAAGAGTTTGCTGTGAGGCCTGCTTGTCAGGCTCCTGCCTGTGGCAGGAGTATCCAGAGGCCTGGGTATCCCAGCCTCACTGGCCTCTGTCTTGGGAGGACAGATGTCTACACTACGCAGTGGTCGGAAGAAGCAGCCAGCCAGCCCTGATGGTCGTGCCTCGCCCATCAATGAAGACATTCGCTCCAGTGGCCGGAACTCTCCCAGCGCTGCCAGCACCTCCAGCAATGACAGCAAAGCAGAAACAGTGAAGAAGTCAGCCAAGGTCAGGAGCTGGGAGTAGAAGGGAAACTACGTAGTCCCTCCCTTCCATTGAAACGGGACTGCTGGAGCTTGCGTTCAGCTCCCTCAGACCTGGGGCTGCAGTTCATGTGTGGAGCCTCTGGGCACCAGTACTGCCCTGGCCTACAGGCTGCACACAAAGGCCCGGGGACTGGAGGAAGGGGACGTCCCACTCAGTTCCCAACATCAACCTTTGGAGTCATCTCTGCCTCAAGCTCCCCAAGGCCTCAGGCAGAGGATGCTGAGTTGTTGGGAAGGCTCCCTGCCCCTAGAGCCTTAGTATCCCCATCCCTAGATATTTATTCCCGCCTGGCCCCAAGCTGCCCCTTCCAGAGCTTTCTTGCTTCTGGAGACAGAACCCAAAATGAGGGAACAAAGTTTTTGCAAACTGGTCATTTCCATACTGAGGCCAGTGGGACGTCCTCCCTTGGCCTGACTGTCCCTCATGGGCCTTCTGCTGCAGAAGGTAAAGGAAGAAGCATCGTCCCCTCTGAAGAGTGCCAAGCGCCAGCGGGAAAAGGTGGCCTCTGACACGGAGGAGGCCGAGAGGACCAGCTCCAAGAAGACAAAAACACAGGTGAGGTTGGCAGCCAGGCCTTGCTAATTCTAGCTTGCAGCCGAAGTTCTGTAGAAGCTCCAGCCCAGGCTTTCCAGGTGGAGAGGCAGTGCCTTCTGCGGAGGGGGCTAGTGCTAGAATGGCCCTTGACACTGGCCCAGCCAGGACGGGACTGCCCTGGCTTGCTGCTGTTTATCATATGCCAGGCTGTGCGCCAGGTGCTACTGTGTGGGGCAGAGAGCTCTGCCTTCCCAGCATCCCCCTCCCTCCCTTTTTTCACTTTAGGAGATCAGCCGGCCTAATTCGCCCTCTGAGGGTGAGGGAGAGAGTTCAGACAGCCGCAGCGTCAATGATGAGGGCAGCAGTGACCCCAAAGACATCGACCAGGACAATCGCAGCACGTCCCCCAGCATCCCCAGCCCTCAGGACAATGAGAGTGACTCGGACTCATCAGCCCAGCAGCAGATGCTGCAGGCTCAGCCTCCAGCCTTGCAGGCGCCTGGTGGGGCCACCCCCACAGCCCCTCCGGGAGCACCCCAGCTTCCTGCCCCAGGACCCACACCCTCTGCCACTGCACTTCCTCCACAGGGCTCCCCTGCAGCCTCGCAGCCTCCTAACCAGCCACAGGCTCCAGCAGCACCTGTGGCCCATGCCCACATCCAGCAGGCGCCTTCCCTGCACCCGCCACGGCTGCCCTCACCACATCCCACACTGCAGCCTCTGACGGGGCCGGCCGGCCAGGCCTCTGCACCACCTCATACCCAGCCTCCCCTGCACAGTCAGGGTCCGCCTGGCCCTCACAGCCTGCAGGCTGGATCCCTGTTACAGCACCCAGGCCCTCCTCAGCCCTTTGGCCTCCCTCCTCAGGCCTCCCAAGGACAAACACCTCTGGGGACCTCCCCAGCAGCAGCTCACCCTCACACCACCCTGCAGCTCCCAGCCTCTCAGTCAGCACTGCAACCTCAGCAGCCCCCAAGGGAACAGCCTCTGCCACCAGCACCCTTGGCCATGCCTCACATCAAGCCCCCACCTACCACACCCATCCCCCAGCTTCCAGCCCCACAGGCCCACAAGCACCCACCTCACCTCTCAGGGCCCTCACCCTTCTCTTTGAATGCCAACCTGCCACCACCGCCAGCTCTGAAGCCCCTCAGCTCCTTGTCCACACACCACCCACCCTCAGCCCACCCCCCACCCCTGCAGCTCATGCCTCAGAGCCAGCCCTTGCCCTCTTCTCCTGCCCAGCCCCCTGGGCTGACCCAGAGCCAGAGCTTGCCCCCTCCTGCTGCTGCTCACCCCCCTGCCAGCCTCCACCAGGTGGCCACCCAGCCCCCCTTTGCTCAGCACCCCTTTGTCCCTGGAGGCCCTCCTCCCATTACCCCACCTACCTGCCCCCCCACCTCAACCCCACCTGCAGGACCCAGTACATCCACCCAGCCACCCTGCCCTGCTGCAGTTTCTTCAGGAGGCAGTGTGCCAGGAGGGACGCCCTGCTCACTGCCCACTGTCCAGATCAAAGAGGAGGCTCTTGATGATGCTGAGGAGCCTGAGAGCCCCCCTCCTCCCCCAAGAAGTCCATCCCCTGAGCCCACTGTGGTGGACACCCCCAGCCATGCCAGCCAGTCTGCCAGGTATTGGTTCCCAGGAACCAGGGTGTGAGTGGGCCCAGCCCAGCATCTGGAGGGACTTTGCAAAGGCCCCCCCACGGGGAGAGATCTTGACAGGCCCTGACTGAAGATGTGGCCTCTCCTAGGTTCTACAAACACCTGGACCGAGGTTACAATTCATGTGCGCGGACAGACTTGTACTTCATGCCCCTGGCTGGGTCCAAACTGGCCAAGAAGAGGGAGGAGGCCATCGAGAAGGCCAAGAGGGAGGCCGAACAGAAAGCCCGGGAGGAGCGTGAGCGGGAGAAGGAGAAAGAGAAGGAGCGCGAGCGCGAGCGTGAGCGGGAACGGGAGGCGGAGCGAGCTGCGGTGAGTGCCAGAGGGCTGGGGGGCGGGGGGCCCAGGGGGCGGCTGCGCCGTGGCCGCTATGCCCTGGCGGCCTGGCTCTATGCAGTGCTGCCTGGTGTGTGCTCCTGCAGCTGAAGGGACAAGTGCTATCAGCAGTGTCCCTAGTTCTGGTGGTGTGGCCTGTCCTGGAGCCCTCAGGTAGCCCAGCACTCGCGGGCCAGGCTGACTCAGCAGTCACTTGGCGTCCACCTGCCAGGGCCCTGCAGGAGATGCCCCATCTGACCCTGCAGCTTGCCGCCCCAACAGCGTGGCTCCACCCCTTATTGCCCTCTTCTCTTCCGCAGAAGGCACCCAGCTCAGCACATGAAGGCCGCCTTGGCGACCCCCAGCTCAGCGGTCCTGGCCACATGCGGCCCTCCTTTGAACCACCGCCGACTACCATAGCTGCCGTGCCCCCATACATTGGTCCCGATACACCTGCTCTCCGGACACTGAGCGAGTATGCTCGCCCCCACGTGATGTCACCCACCAACCGCAACCACCCCTTCTACATGCCCCTCAACCCTGCTGACCCGCTGCTGGCCTACCACGTGCCCGGCCTCTACAATGTGGACCCCACCATCCGGGAGCGCGAGCTCCGGGAGCGGGAGATCCGGGAGCGCGAGCTCCGGGAGCGCGAGCTGCGTGAGAGAATGAAGCCAGGCTTTGAGGTGAAGCCCCCAGAGCTGGACCCCCTGCACCCCGCCACCAACCCCATGGAGCACTTCGCCCGGCACAGTGCCCTCACCATCCCCCCTGCTGCCGGTCCCCACCCTTTTGCCTCTTTCCACCCCGGCCTGAACCCATTGGAGCGGGAGAGACTGGCCCTGGCAGGCCCCCAGCTGCGGCCCGAGATGAGCTACCCTGACAGACTGGCAGCCGAGCGCATCCATGCTGAGCGCATGGCATCCCTGACCAGCGACCCCCTGGCACGACTTCAGATGTTCAACGTGACTCCACACCATCACCAGCACTCACACATCCACTCCCACCTCCACCTCCACCAGCAGGACCCCCTCCACCAAGGTGGGTTCCCCTGCTGGGGCATGGGGAGGGCCTAGGGCCTCAGCAAAGAAGGGAGTCGTTGTCTAAGAGCAGAGTGTTCTCTGTGCGAGGCCATGATTCCTGGAGGATCCCGACTTCCCAGCATCCACCTAGGAGTCTGGCTGAGCTCAGCCCTTCGCTTGGCTCTCCAGAGCTGCTCCGTACCCAGGCCTTCTGTTGCGGCCTCCTGGGGAAAGTCTGGGTTCTTGGCCCCTTTGCCTGGGATGGAGGGAAGCTGTCTGGGTTCCCTGAGCACTTGCTGGCAAGCAGAACATTCCCATGGGACCTGGCTTCTGCTGTCTTTGAGCAGGTCAGTGTGGGGTACAAAGTAAGTCTAGGAGAGGGAAAGAGTGCAGGGGGCACTGCTTCTCGAGAGGCCACTCTGGACCCCCTGCACCCCGCCCCAACCCCATGGAGCACTTTGCCCGGCACGGTGCCGATCCCCACCCTTTTGCCTCTTTTCACCTGGAAGAGGCTGGCCTAGAGCAGTGGTGGCTTAGAGCAGTCTTGAAGGCAGGTAGAAGAGGGAGGTTGCTGCTGAGAGCACGAGGGTGAGTGCCAGCTGCCAGGGAACCCAGGCAGGAGGAACAACCTTGCTGGGTATTGCAGAGGGGTCTGGTCAGGAGACTGCCTTGAAGGGAGTAAGGGAGCCATGGCGTGCGCTTCGGGCAGAGGAGATGGAGCAGTGCTGCGTCCAGCCACACCCCATCTGCAGGTGGGACAGGAGTGACTTGCTGTAGCCCTAACAGGCTCACAGGGCAGGCCCCAGACCAGTGGGCTCTGTAGGTCCTGGGTCTTGAACAAAACATGCGGTGTTGCCGGAAGGGTGCTGGGGAGCAGGGGAGGAAACGTATGCTTGAATGGCCTGTCCCTGCTCTCCTCCTCTCTGGAGCTCACCCTCAAGATGGTGGAGCAACCCCTTCAGTCAGAATCATTTGCTGCCAAGTGGTACTTCCAACCTTGGTGACCAGGAGCCAGCTTGGGTGAGGGAGAAGTCACTGGTTACCAGCCAGGAGCCACACATCACCCATATCTGGGCTTGTATCCTTTCTTTCCTTTAGGTTCGGCAGGTCCAGTTCACCCCCTGGTTGACCCCCTGACTGCTGGCCCTCACCTGGCTCGTTTCCCCTACCCCCCTGGCACCCTCCCCAACCCCCTGCTGGGACAGCCTCCCCATGAGCACGAGATGCTGCGCCATCCAGTGTTTGGTAAGAATTCACCAGGGGAGGATATATGGGTTCCACTGGAGAGTGGAGTAGCAGTCTGATCAGCTGTCCCTGCTTGTTCATTCAGTTATATATTGAATAAATTGGATTTGCACCCTCTGTGGACAGTATTCTCATGGGGACAAGGCAGGCAAACTTCTGTTCTCAGGGGGCTCTGGGTGGAGGAGGTCATAAATGCGTGCCAGTTCAGTCTTTCAGGAGGGAGCCAGAACTGCTGGGCTGGTGGGAGAGTAACCGAGACCCCCTAATTTAGGCTGATTCAAGGAAGGCCTCTTGGAAGATGCTTTCGACTGAGGTCTGGAGCAAAGTATAGGAGGCTGGCAGGGTCTGACAGGAGACCAAGGGCAATGGTGTGGGCCTTCTCTTTCCCTGGGTCTCTGAGACTGCTGAGCAGCCTCTTGCCCCACACTTTGGGAAGTACTTTCTGCAGAGCTTGGAAAGGGCCGAGTTGACTGTCCCTGGCCAATGGCATGAGGCTGCTGGGCAGGTTCATCCTCCCTGACCTCCTTGCTGGTCACTCCTTTGGCTGTTTCTGTAGTGGAGACTGTTTTGTGCTTGGCAGGCACCCCCTACCCCCGAGACTTGCCTGGGGCCATCCCACCCCCCATGTCAGCAGCCCATCAGCTACAGGCCATGCATGCCCAGTCGGCCGAGCTACAGAGACTGGCCATGGAGCAACAATGGCTGCATGGACACCCCCACATGCATGGTGGCCACCTGCCAAGTCAGGAAGATTATTACAGGTGAGGTGGGAGGGAGGAGGGAAGAGGGGGGTGCTGTGTCTGAGCCCAGGCTCCCTCCATGGGGGTTCCTGTGAATAGGCAGGCGGGCTCCAGCCACTTGCCTTGTGGCCTGTGAGGTGCAGTTGCCTGCCACCTGCCCAGGCCTGATTCCAGTGTTCTTTTCTTCTTTCCAGTCGACTGAAGAAAGAAGGTGACAAGCAGTTATAAGTTATTTATTTGTTAACGCTGGCTGTGGAAACCCCAATTCTTGGGGGGGGGGGAAGAAACAGAACTTTTTACATACAATAGGATCTGCAAAAGCAAAAAGAATATCTTCTAAAGATTTCGTTATATATTTAAAAACCCCGCAACTAAAATGTATCTGCATAATAGTGTTGTTTGTTGAGAGGATTCCCTGAGACCAGTTCGGGTCTCCCTGCATGACAGTGCCCCAGAAACTTAGTGAGTCCTGGACTGGACTGAGCGTCCAGAGAGCTTCCCTGCAGTCCTGGGGTTCGGCTTTAGTTTTCTTCCCTTGATTTCTCAGTAGGTGCTAGAATCCGTTCACACCCTTCACTGTGCGTGCAGACACGATGGACACGTGGGTGCCAGAACCCACAGGGCTTGCAGAGAGGTGGCATATGAGTTTGGAATCCAAGAGCTATAGTTTTTAAAAAATCTTTTATTTTAATACATTGTAGGAAATCTTCATAATTTGAGAAAGCTCTGCAGCATGGCTTTTTATGTCTGTAAATAAATAATTTTAGAACAGCCTTTTTTTCCTTCCACAAACTACTATTCTGATCTATTTTTTCCAGCCATGTCACTAATTGTGAATTCCTACCAGCTATTGACAGAATACAGAGTTGATTTTTTAATAAAAAGTTATATATAATTATCCCTTTAATTAAAGGGAGCAGATGGGCGTTAACTAATTACAAACAGGCAGAAGCTTGGACTAGGTTTGGTCACAGCAGTGAGCGTCCAGGGGTTTGCAGGGACAATGTTACAGACTATTTTGCTGCTTTGATTTTCACTTCCGTCTGTTCCCCGCACGTGCTTTGCCCAGCGGCACAGACGTCTGACAGCGAGCCTCTTTCATTGTGTACAGGAGTGTGGGAGTTCTGTGTTGGCTTTCTGTTCCCTGGTGTCATCACCGTCCTGTCTCTGTGGGATAGAAAGCACATGTTTACATGTGTCCGATGGTAGATTTCCTTACACAGTTCTATGCACACACATTTGTTCTGGATAAATTGCCTTTTTAATACTTTGAAGATTACAAAAACATTCTAGAAAATCCAAGAAAATGATTCCATATAACTTAGCACATGAAAGAGCCAGGACATATGCCTCCCAACGGGATCTGTTCAAAATCTGCCCTTTTGTGACGTCACCATTTGGATGTCCTTGCGAGGACCCAGTCAAGTCATCATTACTGCAGACTGAGGCTGCTTGAGTGAGGAACACTGGGGGCCGTTAACATGATTATGAGTGGCAGCCTGCCTCTTTTGGCCCCATGCAGGGCGACTCGCTTCCGCCCGGAGGTACCACTGGTAGGAGGTTGGGCCCTTCCAGAGCAGAGCCATCCCTGCAAGACAGAGGGTGGGAGACCTGCATCTGTGGACCACACCCCTGCCAGGACAGGACCCCTTCCCATCCTCTCAAAACTCTCGAGGCCCACTGTGTGGTGCACATCTCAGAATTGCCTGTGGGTCAGTGGGCAATGTGTACCCAGAACCCAGGCCGCAAGGGGCAGGTCAGGGGCTTGACTGAGACCTGCAGCAAGGCCCTCTCCAGTTTCTATCAAAAACCCTGTTGGGTGTTGAGTCGGGACAGATAGGATTGTTTTAACTGTTAAATATTTGTATTTTTTTTGTTTCATATTCTCTCATTCCATTTCTGCCTCAATTTTAGTTCCTTAGGGGGAGGCAAACTCAAATTAACCCTTTGCCATCAAACGACTGGCTGCCATGCAGGCATTATTCCTTCTTGGGTGGTTGACACACCACCCAGGCGCTCTGCCCTGCGGGCTTCCTCTGGCTCTGAGAGGCCTCTTCCTGCTGGGTGCCCTCCCCTTCCCTTGACACTCCTCTTTTGCTCTTGTCTCCCCCACCCCCTCCTTTCTTTGGTAGAACCTAACTCCTACCATTCAGTTTAACTTGTTTATCTCCTGTATTACCCATTTTTCCAAAGAAGAGAAAGAGTGAAGTACTTTGAAGTCTGTACTTGAAAACTGTCTGAAGGTGTTTTCTTGTTATGTTTCGGGTTTCTCCCCATATCCCAAGGCGGAGCACTGCGATTCTTCCATTAAAACCCACAATCTGAAGCCCTTGCCCGATCACCTAGAGTTTGTTTAGGAGGCCCCAGACCTGTGTGGTGTCTTTGAAGCCCGACCGCTTGGTTTCCTTTTGGATTTTCCTTCCTTTCATTTGAAGTTCGGTTTTGCTTTCTGTGTTTTGTATGTGTCTTGTTCAATGTCGTCAAGGTTGAGCTTCACGTTTCACTGCAGCAGAAGCAGAACAGAGTGTATATTCTGATTTGCTACGTTTATATATATCTTGAAGCTAAATGTATATATGAGTAGTTTGCCATGAGATAACACAGTGTATACAGAGTAGACACCCAGAAATCGTGACTTCTGTGTTCTCTCCATTTGAGTATTTTGTAATTTTTTTGAAATATTTGTGGACATAAATAAAACCAAGCTACACTACAACACCGAGTGTCCAGCAACACACCGTGTCTCATTCCTGGAGGGTGGTGGGGGTACTGGCCATGGCCCTGCCCTAACCACAGGGTGGGGAAGGGGTGGAGGGAGTCTGCTGGTCTCTCCTGCCAAGGACTCTCTCACTTCCCAGAGAGGCTTCCAGAAAGGTCCAGGTCTGTGCTGCCTGGAGGAAGGATTTCTCTAATGAGTCCCCTTGCTATCTGGGAAATGCTTCCCTAGCAGGAAGATGGGGATCAAGAATACCACTGTCTCCAGCCACTGCCGTGCACCCCTACATCTGTAACTTGCGGACACCCACCAAGGCGTATGGACATGTGATTGCTTACCTTCTTAGGAGAGAAAACTATCTACCAGGACAGTGACCTCTTGCTGGGACCTATCCTGCCTAGATCCCTCTCTATACACCGTGCCCTGCCTGCCCTGGTCTTAGCTCCAGGTTAAAAGACTATTCTAGTTCCCTATGGGAGTATTGCCCAGGGAAGGGAAGGTGCAGTGGGTAGCTGTGGCCACGAGGGGGCAGGAGTTGTCAGAATAGATTCATGCTGTGGTTTCAGAGCCTGTCTGGGGCATTTTCCTGAAGTCAGCCTATCCCTGGAAATCTACATGGATGCCTTTTCATCTGGGACATGGCCATGGGTTTCTGGGTGGTCTTCAAGGTGTGGCAAGAGCAGTGCAGAGAACTTACTATTGGCAAGCTGCTCTCAAACAGGCAGGCTCTGTGGCGTGAAGGGAAAGGCTTGGGAAGCAGCAGGCAGGTGTCAGGTGCCGCGCAGTTCAGGACATTGGGAAGTGTTGCCAGATGGGCCTGGATGCTGTGTACATTGGTTTCCTTGGGAGGTCCAGGCAGCTGATGTCCTGGGTCTTCATAAGCTGGTGGAATTGGGAGGGGCTGCCGAGGAGTGGGGGTGGAGCTAGAATTCAGGTGGCATCGTTGCCAGTCTCTGTCAAGGTGGTTGGTTCCGATGGTGAGACTGAAGCTTGAAAAGGCATTGCAGGGGCTGGGGATGTGGCTCAAGTGGTAGCGCGATCGCCTGGCAAGCGCGTGGCTCTGGGTTCGATCCTCAGCACCACTTACAAATAAAGATGATGTGTCCGCCGAAAACTAAAAAATAAATATTAAAAAATTTAAAAAAAAAGGCATTGCAGAAGACGGCATGGAAGTTTCTCAAAACTCTATAGAACCAGGTGATTGCACAGTCCCCACCAGGTATGCATTAAAAGGAAGTGAACTCAGTATAGCAAAGACATTTCCACACACTCATGTTTACTGTAGCACTGTTCACAGTAGCCAAGAGAGGATCGACCCAGGTGTCCACTGATGATAAGTGGATAAGAAAAATCACCTGTAGGATGGAATTTGGCCATAAAAAAAGAATGAAATCCCCCCATTTGCAGCAACATGGATGGAACTGATGTGAAATGAAGTAAGTCTGGCACAAAAACACTGCGTGTTCTGATTTATCGAAGCTAACAAAGAAGCAGAGAGTAGAGAGACTCATTGGAGACTAGGGGAGGGGAGGTTGGATAGCATCACCACAGACTTGAGGAGTAGTTCCTGGGTTCGAAAGCATGACGGGGACACTGGTTTACAGTAGTTTATGAGCCTTATTTTAAATAACCAGAAGGGTTCAAAGCTTCTCAGTGCAGAGAAATGATGAATGTTTGAGGAGATGGGAATGCTAATCATCTTGATGTGATCAGGGGCAGGCCAGGGCCCTGCCACACGGAAGGGAGAGGAAACCTGGGGACCTGTCTCTACCTGTGGTGCTCTCTACATGGTGAGACCCAGGGATGAGTGATCGGGGCACACACAGGGTCTCACAGTTATCACCAGGGCTCCCTGGCCAATCTGGAAGGCTCCAGCCAGGTTCCGAGACTCAGCATTGGAGTCAGAAGAGGACCTGTTACCCAGACCCCTGGGGGTCAAGCTGATAGGCCTCAAGCCAAGTACTGAATCATACTGTGCTCCCTAAACTCCCACAAATATCTTACCAACCAAGTAAAAAGGCATGGCCTTTCCTCAGTACCCAGCCACACACTCAGTCTAAGGAAGAGGGCAGGTGTCTGTTGGCCCAGTGAGGAGGTAAAGGGTGCTGCTGTCACCCAGCACCTGCCCCAGGCGGGCCAGTCCTCACCTCTGGTCGCCCAAGCGATTGGTCCCTCTGTGCCTTTCTGCTCCTTTGTTCTAGGAGTGGGTCCTCAGCTTGGGATTGGAAGTTCTGTAGCCCCCTTGTTTCTGCATTCGGAGACTCAGGAAATGGTGCCTGGTTGGGCGTGGTGTGAGGCTCAGAGCCCACCATGGCTTAGGAGTATAGATGAGGGCACGGCTGCTTTGTTAATAAATGTCTGTGGCACTACGTGTGGGTGCCCTGAGTAAAACAAGGTCACTTAGAGGGCAGGGATGCACCATGCGGATTAGCAATGGCGTCCCAGATAGACTTGGAGCTTTGAGCCTCTGGGCCCTCCAGGGTCTGCACCACAGAGCTCTTTACAGTTGGGGATGCAAACTGCTGAGGTGAGGGGCATGCCAGGGCCCTGCTGCATGGAAGGGAGAGGAAACCTGGGGACCTCTCACCACAGGACCCCTCACCACCCATGGTGCTGACTACGTGGGTGGGACCCAGGGATGTGTGATATCGGGGCACATACAGGGGCTTCAGTTATCACCAGGGCTCCCTGGCCAATCCGAAAGGCTCCAGCCAGGTTTCTAAACTCAGTTTTGGAGCCAGAATAGGACCTGTTACCCAGACCCCTGGGGGGGCAAGCTAATAGGCCCCCAGCCAGGGGAAGTGGCTGTCCCACAGTGGACCCTGGAGCAGCCCTCTCCACTGTGCTCCCGTGACTCGGTTTTGGCCTGCTTCAGGCTGCAGGATGAGCTGCCCTCGGGGTCCCTGTGGTTCCTGGGATGGACCTGAGTTGCTGGAGAGTCGGCGTGGCCTCTGGAGAACCCTTGGGTATGAAGGCCTGGGGTGGTGAACTAGATTTAAAAGCAGGACTTTAAGGCACTTATTACAAGAACTGTTCGACCAGGGACACTTCCTAAGGCCACCAGGCTGTTTTAAGGCCATAGTTTTCTATGTGCCTTGCCGCTGGAGGTCATTCCCAGGTCCCCTCCACAAGGCTCTGCCACTGGTCCTGGGACACAAAAATGGCCACTCCCAGTCTTGGCCACCAGATGGCAGTGGTTACAAAGCCTGGGTGCCTGCTGTCTGAGGGTGCCTGTCTTCTGGGGCCTTCTGCATTCCCTCAGAGCCTCTTAGCATCGAGTGCTGCTTGACCCGGCCCCACGATCCCAACTATGGCTGAGGGAAGATGGGAACAGAAAGCCGACACAGCCTGTGGCCTCAGTTTCCATCCCATGTGGGCTGCGAGGGGCTCCAAGGCAGGCAGTGCAGCATTCTGGGGAGCAGCTGGCACTCAGGTTTGCTGAGGAGGAGGCCAGGAGCAGCTTCCTGTTTTGTGGGTGCAGCTTTGGTTTTGTTTCTGGCCACCTGAGAGGGCGAACCTTAGGGCCACTGGACAGAGAAGGAGGCTTCTCTCCCTCCCCTCCCTGCTCTCCGTGGAATGAGAAGCAGCCTCTGAGTGAAGCCTGATGGTGTGCCCGGGCCCCCAGCTGAGGGACCTGGTGGGCAGCCCAGGGGAGGGGGCTGCTGCCCGGGAGCTCGTGGCAGGGTGAGGTCTGCAGGCAGCACCCTCAGTTCCAAATCCCAGCCCTGCCAGGCATGAGCAAGTGACCCTACGTGATGTGATGGGGACCAGGAGCCTGGTGTTCTGTCTTGGTCCCAGTCTATAAAATGGAGTGACGAGGCCCCTTCCCAGCATGGTTGGAGCATGAAGCAAATTACGTGCCATGGGCCTGTAGTCAGGACTTACGAACTATCCCGTCGCAGCTTGATTTTAGGGAGAGGGCAATCTTGTGACAACGGACTCCAGCAAGTGTGCTGCCCTGAGTCCCGGAACAGCCTGAAGGTCCAGTGCGGCTTTCTGTAGGTGGCCCTGTGCTGCCTCCCTAGCACCCCCCACATGCAGACTCTCAGAAGGGGGCCTGACCGCAGGGGCTGTGGCCAGGACCGAGGTGGCTTGGAGGGAGAGGCCTTGGCCCAGGTCGGGGGATGGGGGGGTGGGCACGGCCCCAGGATGGGGAGGAGTGGTGGGGGCAGGGGGAGGCCATGACCCAGAGGTGGCCAAAGTGCACCACACAGGCAGTTTTTTTTTTTTTTTTTAATTCCCACGTGGAAAAATCTTGGTTTACTTAGAAAGTTCTAGGAAGAGGACTCAGGATTTGAAATGCTGACAGTAGGTGGGGGGCTCCTACTCCTCTCTTGCAGGTTTAACCAGTTGTGGGCAAAAACAGACCAGCCCAGAGGACAGCCACCCAACACCAGAAAGCCTCATCCTCTTCTAGGCAACATAGGAGTGGGAGGCTGCGTCCTGCTTCCAGGAAAATCCTCAACAGGAGACACGGCCCGAGGGGCGGAGGGGGGAGGAGATTTGGGGGGTGCGGGGGGAGTCTGCTGCCCTTCGCCCCTTCAGGACTATGAGATGCGAGGGCCAGAGGACAAGCTGCCGACCCAGCAAGCGCCTGCGGAGGTGGCCGTTGAGACGGTCTAGGTGGGAAAATCGGACCCTGATGGGCAGAGAGGCGGGTGTTTGCTGAGGCTTGGGCCTGGCAGAGGCCTGGCAGTGAGGGGAGTCCCCCCCCACATTGCTTAGGCTCCCCAGGGGCCAAGGGGGAAGGGACAGCTCAGCTATCTGCAGGTCCCCCTCCCAGCCGCAGGGTGGAGGCTGCGTGTGAGGGTAGACTGGGGCCAGGGAGTGGCAGGCACAATGGTGCGGCCACCTTGGGTCCACAGGCAGTGGCACCAAGGGAGAAGCCTGGGGGAGGCTGTGGGCCAGGTGAGGAGGTCATGGTTGAGGTATTGAGGCCCTGACAAGCTGGGAGCTGTGGCCCAGGTGGAGAGGTGACCAAAGTGCTCTACAGAGGCTATGGCTTTTCTGTTTGATTGGTCACATGTGACTGGCTGCAGGATGTGACCAACCTGGTCACATCAAGGTGACGGAGCACCTCCTTCAACTCCAGACTCCTGGGAGCTGGGCCACAGGATCAGGCCCCCTGGTGTGTGTGGGTGTAAAACCTCGGGATCGTGCCCTCGGGTGCCAGGGGCTGCACTATCCTATGCCAGGCCCAGTTCTAGTGCCCTGGGCACCACCAGGATTTGGCTGTCACCCTCTCACAGCCAGTAATCACAGTGTGGGGAGCAGAGGCTGCCCAGGGTGCCTGGGGAGGAGCCTCAGGAAGTTGGGCATGTGACGTGAAGAGGTGACCAGAGGCCAGATGGAGGACAACTGTCTGAGCTCCAGAGGGTGCCGCCTGCATGTTCTCCCTACCAACCCAGGCACTGGAGGATGGGCGGGAAGAGGGGCCTGCCCTTGTGCCCCAGCCCTCAGCAGTACCCACAAGGCAGAGGAAGCTTGGGTGCTGAGTAGGTGCATTTCCCACTTTGGGGGCATCTTGGTGCCTGTGTTCCCTCGAATGTGACGAGCAAGTTCCCACTCAAGGGATGGCTCCCTCTTCATCAGCATCTCATCAGAGATGTTGCTGTCAGGCCCACCCACCCCTGACTGCTCATGCGTCTCCCAGCACCTACCACCACCCTGGAGCCTAGGAGCCCAGTGCATTAGGACCCTGGTCCTTGCACACCAGTTCCAAGAGGTGGGGATCTGTTGCTCTGCCAATCCCTGAACCCGCGACCTCACGCTAACCTGGAAGGAATGGCATTTCCTATTCCCCTGGGCAGTTCCATAAGCCCAGTGCCCGCCCTGCCCACACCCAGGGCACTGGCTGGACAGCTGGGGTGTGGTCTTGGGTCAGCTTCCCATCACTGCTGAATGCCTTAAAAGGTGCAAAGTTTTATTTTGGTTCCTGGTTTCAGTCCACAGCCAGTTGGCCCTGTGGCTTTGGGCTATGATGGCAAAGTACGTCATGGCCACTGGGGAAGCTGCTCACCTCCTGGCAGCCAGGAAACAAAGGGAGAGAGGAAGGTGCGGGGTCCCAGAGCTCCCCTTCAAGGGCAGGTGACCTCACTTCCTCCAAGGAGGCCCCGCCTCTTAGAGGCTCCATCCCCCCAATTGCACCCAGGATTGGGGTCCAAGCTCTTGACACAGGGGCTTTGGGGAACACTTAAGGTCCAGATAACCAGCAGGGCGCGGTAGCCGCCTGGAATCCCAGCAGCTCAGGAGGCCAAGGCAGAAGGAACACAAGTTCGAAGGCAGCCTCAGCAACTTAGCGAGGCCCTATGAGACCCTGCCTCTAAATAAAATATAAAAGGGCTGTGGCGTTGCTCAATGGTTAGCGTCCCTGAGTTTAATCCCGGATGGATGGATGGAAGGAAGGAAGGAAGGAAGGAAGGAAGGAAGGGAGGGAGGGAGGGAGGAAGGGAGGGATAGAAGATGAATGGAAGGGTGAATGAAGGGATCTGAGGCCTCTGACCCCAAAGAACCGCGACCGGATCGCAAAATGTGCGCTGTCTTCCTCAGCATTGCTGCAGGACTTGTCACTGGGGCTTCCTGTGCCCTGTAGACATCACAGCTCCCCTGACCAGCACGTGGCACCCAGCTGAGCTGTAGCTGTCTCCAGGGGCTTCCTGGGACGAGGAGTGGGGAACCCCCGATTGAGAACCACTGAGTTTCACTGCAACTTTCAACAACCACCCCCCCCCCACCGCCCCCTAGTCCCCAGGAGAGTGGCCCAGGTCCCAGTGACCTCTCACCCTCAGAGAGCCACTAGAAACTGCAGCTTTGCTGCTGTCATTTATTGTTGGACCACATATTTACACCCCCACAGGAAGCCTGTCCCGTGCTCCCGGGCCCTTGGTGTCTAGTGGCCAGCCCACTGCAGACGTCCAGGCCCAGGCAGGAAGCCCAAAGCCGAGCCCTGGGTGTCAGGTGTTCAGCAGGAGGGGCCGGTGCTCCTCATCCACGGAGTCACTGGGAGGAATCTCGTAAATGACAAACAGGGAGGAGTACAAGCAGCCCAGGAAGGACACCAGGCTGGAGAAGTACATCACGCCGTTGGCGCTGCCCACAGCCGAGGTCAGGGGCCCCAGGACCAGGGAGACCAGGATCTGGGCCAGGAAGTACTGGCAGCTTAGCAAAGAGATGTCCACGCCCATGCCCCGCCTCGTGCCATCCGCTCCGGACCCTGCAAACTGACCGGAGAGGGACGCATCAGCCAGACCCGCCCCAGCCAGCCACGCAGGGCGGTGAGGAGGCCCCGCAACTGCTCCGCAGCGACCTCACGTTTTTCAGGCCGAAGTGCTCAGGGCTGAGCCAGGACTTGATGACATCTGCATGTGGAGGGATGGCGACCGGGAACAGGACAAGTACTAATGGGTGGAGGGCTGAGTTCCCACAGGCCAAGCGTGCCCCCTGCTCTCCCCAGGAAGGACCACTGCCCAGCCCCACGGCCACTCTGCTGCGCCCCCTTCATCTTCCTCAGCCAGGAAGCCTGCCTGAACATGCCCTAAGATGTCCCTTGTGGCCTTTGGCCTTGGTCTGGAGGTTCCCAAGGCTGCAGCTTGGAGGCGCCCTTCCCCCTCCCTCCCCACCTTAGCACTGTACCTGGGGAGGTGAGAGGTGGACTTTGAGGAGCAGAGCAGGAGGGGCAGTGGGGCCGCACACTTGTGGCAGCACAGGCCACCAACAGCCACCTGTGTGCCAGATGGATGCCTCCCCATTGGTCAGGGGTGTGTGACATTATAGACAGCATCCATGCACTGATGGGCAACTCTGGGGCGACGGACAAGGCACGTCAAGGTGCTCTGTGATCAGCACCACTGTCCTGGGGAAGGCTGGAGCTCCCTGGGCTACACCTGTCTTTGCAAAGAAGGTCCTCTGGGTGCTGGGTTGGACTCCAGCCCAGACAGGAGCCCCCTGGAGGCTGTGGCCACGCAGGCTCCGCATCCACGCAGGCTCAGCGTCCACGCAACTGTGACTGAATCCCATATAGGGCAACCCCTGACCCTGGTGCCCCTGCCTGAGGGGAAGGGCAGTCCTTTGCCCAAAATTGGTACATGGTTTACTCCAGTGAAGGGGGCTCAGAGCTCCAGGGGCCTGACAAGGGGACAGGGCTGTCATGCCCAGCTCGCGTGGCGTGACTAAGCTGACGGGGAGCTGTCGCAGCCACCACCCGAAGACACCAGGCCTCCCCTCTGTGGTTCCTGGGAGATTACTGGGGGATTTCGCTCTTCGTAAAAAGCACTGTGCTTGGGGCAGCCCTGGCTGAACTTGTCAGAAACCTCAAAACCTTAAAATAAACCAGGGCTGGGCCAGAGACTGGGGCCCCAAATTAAAGGGGCGTCAGGAACTAGTGAGCAGGTAGTATTTTTAATGCAGTATTTAAAATTTTCAAAGTTACTGCAAAAACGAAAAACACCACGGTGGGTGGGAGCGTCCTGCGGCCGTAAAAGAGGGTGACACAGCAACTCCTGCTACACCCGGGGGAGCCCAGACCATCGGTCTGGGAGCGCCAACCAGTGGTGGTCTTGGAGGCCAGAGGACTGATGGCTACAGGGTTTCTTTGAGGGTGACACATGTTCTAGGTTGGCTGTGGTGGTGGGCACACAGTTCTGTGTCTGACACCTCAGCTCTGCCCAAATAAGCCAGCAGCCGCCCCCACAGAGACGGCTCAGGCTGCCCTCGTCTCTCTGGCTTCAAACACCAGCGCGGGTCGGCCCGGCCGCGATGCCCAGCTGGTCTGTGTTGTAGGTGTCGACACCGTGTTCTGCACGGGCTGTGGACATTAGTTCTGATTTTTAGAAATCCTGCCATCACCTGCCACTGGTCCTGGGGGGCTAGCTCTGGGCGCTCGGCTCTCCTCCCGTGAGCCTGACAGTGAACTGCTGTGTGAATGGGGGACCCGGAAGCCTGATGAAGGGGACAGAGGCGGGGGGTCTCCCTGACGCAGGGTCCTTGCACAGAGTGTGGGTCATGTGGAGGCCCCTGCTAAGGAAGCAAGGGACGACTCACAGGGCGGTGAACCTGGGCGGGTCATGGAGGCCGAGCCCACTGGGAAGGACTCCCTCCCGCCGCCAGTGTCTGGATGGTCTCCATTTTCAAGCAATGGCCCTGCAGATCGTGTACCCATCCCGGGGACATTTCCCAGGCAGCATAGCCAAGAAGCAAAGAAGCACTTACCTTCTTGCTCTGGTAGTAGTCGCAGAGGAGCGAGTAGGGCAGGGTGCACAGGGTGGAAAACAGGACCCCGTAGGTTATGCAAAGGGACAAGACCACGTAGAGGTTCCTGGAGAGCGTGGCCAGCCCGGTGCCCAAGCCGAAGGCGAGATAGGCGATGAAGTAGAGGGTGCGGACGCTCAGACACTCCTCCAGCTTCTCCAGGATGGCTGCGGGTGGGAGAGGGTGAGCGGCCACCGTGTGCTGGCCCCACAGACCACATCCTGCACCACCGCCAGGGCTGAGCTGAGGTGGTGGAGAAGGGACCCCGGGTGGCTGGCCACCTGGCCCCAACCAGAAAGCACTCATTGGGGGCTTCCCAAGGCAGGACTGTCACATGGTCGGCAGCAGACCCCTGGGGCTTCTGCAGGGGAAGGGGTCTCTGGGCGGAATCACGGCAGAGATTCAGGGACTCGGGCTGGAGCTGAGTCTGCGCGTGCGTGGGTATTCTTCCTTGCTGTCTCTTTCCTACCACAGGGACAGCAACAGCCCATCCCCTGGCTGGCCACCATCTTTATGACTGCCACAAGGTGCCCAGAGATGGCACGACAACGTGGGTCTGTTTTATTTAAACAGCTGAGGCCACCTGGCTATGGGGCACCCAACACCCCGGTTGCAGCCCAGAGACTTGCAAGTGAGATTTATTCATTTTCTGGGCCAGGAATGGAACCCTGGCCATTTAGCTACAGACCGTTGAAGGCAGCTTCCGAGCCAAGAGGGCACAGATCTTGGCTAAAGAGCTGGGGTGACCTGTGTGTGGCCTTTTGCAGACAGGAGCCGACCCTAAGAGAACACTTCCGGTGGTCACTGCAGCCAGGCCCCACAGGGTGGGCACTGTCCTCGACTCAATCAACATGCCACCCAGTCCCAGGGCTCACCCACCAGCGTCCCCTGCCCACCCCACAGGCTCCTTGATGCAGCCCCACCACCCCTCCGTCTGCCGCCCCTCAGAAGGACATGGGTCTGTGCAGCACAGCCCTGGGGCGGCCAGGCATATCCCAGGTCCCCACTTGGCCCTTGGCCCTGGGTTTAGTCAGGGCTAGCCAGGCACCTGTCCCCTCGGGCTGCCCGCAGGTTGGCCTCTACCCCCCAGTGCCCAGGACAGTATGGCCTGCCGGTCCAGCAGTTACGGAGGGACTGAAAAGAGACAGCATGTGCCACCCGCCCAGCGCCCCGAGTTTGGATTCCGTGTCTGCACTGGGGAAGTGGGCGGCTGCCTACCTGAGTAGAGGGCTGCGCTGAAGGCGTAGATGCACATGCCCCAGCAGCCCATGGTCACGCCACTGTTGTACTTCTGATACTCTTCTGACGTGTGCGGGGCCTTGGGGTCCCCTTGGAACACCACCTCGCCCATGAAATCCGTGTAGAAGAGCAACATCCCCTCAAAGGAGAGCCAGCCTGGGAGGAGGAGAGAGGGCTATGGCCCTGGATTGCAGAAGCTGCGGCCCAGCCCTTTAGCCAGGCCGTTCTTACGGATGACAAAAGACACAAGTGATTTTTGTTGTGTCTTGTTTGGTCCCAGGGATTGAACCACTGAGCCACATCCTCAGCCCCTCCACATTTTTTAAATTATTATTTTGACATCGGGTCTCATTAAGTTGCTTAGGAACTTGCTAAATTGCTGAGGCTGGCCTTGAACTTGTGATCCTTCTGCCCCAGCCTCCGGGGCCGCTGGGATTACAGGTGTGCACCACCGTAACTGGCAAAACAAGCAATTTTTATAGACTCAAGAATTACAGAAGAAGCACCCCATAGCTTCACCCCCAGAGACAACCTCTGTTAAAGCTCTGTAGGAGTCCCTGTGGCCTCGCAGGTCAGATGAATGTGTATTTTTATAACACAAACAAGTTGATGCCATGGGTGCTTGGGCTACTGGGAGAAATACGTTAGGAAGCACAAATGGTGACATGGACCCCATGTGCTTCATCACCAATAGAACTTAAGAGCTCTGTCCCTCTGACTCGGTGTCATCCCTTCTTTGTGGGGGAAGGTGGTGTTTACTGGGTCTCTCGAACCCCAAGAAATTTGCACAACTTCCTAAATCTTCAAATACTGTGAGACAGGCTCATTTTAATGCCATAAAATGCTTCACAGCATGGCCACGCTGTGACATACTCAGCACCCCCAACTGCTGGACACTCTGTCCCCTGGCCAGTTTTCAGCTATTGCAAGCCACGCTGGACAAAAGGGCTCATGCACATACACTTGATGCCATCTTTGGCTGCATAGGACACCCAGTGAGGTCACTGCGACAAAGTCATGGACACTCTTATGATTCCTGCCCATGACCAGATGGCCTTCTAGAAGGTCCTGCTGATCCATGTCCCATCCTCAAGCTCCTAATCACCCTCAGATGCCCAACAACTCAACAGCAAAGAGACACCAAACAGAATAAAAGGCGAGTCCACGGTCGCTCCAAGGTCAAGCCCTGTAGGTTTAAGAGCATCCGTGGGTGGACCAGGCTGATGCAGCAGGCGGAGGGCAGAGGAGGACACTGTGGGAAGGTGGGGCCCGTCGTTTCACTATGAGTTGTCCCAGAGCTTTTGGGAATAAGGATTTGGCTCTGTGGAGACCCAGGTGTCCAGCCCTGCCCTGGGGAAGTAGTGTGACCCAAACACCAGGTTTGATGGGGACCTTGATGGGGACCTCGCAGGGCAGCACCTTGCTGCCCTTGCTGTCGTCTGTGGGCTAATGAGGGAAGAGCCTCCTGGGAAGGGGCAGAGAGGCTCGGGCCAGGGGGCCCTCTCCGGGCCCAGAACTCACCCAGGAAGTGGTTGACGCAGAGGTTGCGCAGCGCCTTGGGCATGTGGCAGATGGTGAAGCAGAGGCTGCGCAGCGACAGAGGCCGCTCCGAGTGCTCGCTGGAGCCCGTCAGCTGGCTCTCGTACTTCACACCGTTGAGCAGGATGTTTGCTACCTATAACAGAGCCGCAGAAGCCTGGGTCAGTGAGCCAGCCCCGGGTACAGAGCACGAACCAAGCACCAGCCACCAGAGGAGGGAACTCAAGGCCCGCAGTGTGCCGCAGAGCCCACAGTTGCTCCCAGTGTGCCGCAGCAGGCGAGCTCTGTGCCTCATGGTGGGGGGGGGGGGCGTGGTTAAGCCCTGGGAAAACACGGAGTCCACTTAAAAAAACATGGATCTGTTCAGCCCAGGACAGCGCGAGGCCTTTCTTTTCCAGGAGGTCCATTATTTCAAGGCAATGGGGACACCTGTTCCGAACCCTCTCTCTGCACAGTCCCCCACCTGAGCACAGGGCGGGCACATCACATTGCCCCCAGCCCCAGCCTTCAACGGGGACGTGCTGTGCGGCTAAGGTGCCCCCTGTCCACACGATGGAAACAGAAGGAATGGGGGACAGTTTCTTTCTGGGACCCAAGAACGATCCTCCTGGGGGGGCATCTGCTCACTGACTCCGCCTGCTCCTCCCTGCCTGGTTTGGGGGCACAGACTGCGGCCAGGAGAACTGATCATTCTGAACTTGAGCCGTTTTGAGAATAAAGACGCTGCTCTGGCTCCACAGGGGAGTCCAGGTGTTGTCTGCGCCCAGCGGCTGCAGTGGGGAAAGGACATGGGGCGTCCACATCACTGGTTCCCAGGGGCCACGTCGACAGAGCCTGTCCCCCACACCTGCCCGAGGAAGACTGCTACTTATACCATGTCCCCACTCAAGCCTGGATGTGTTTATTTTAGCTCCTGATTTTTATTCTCCTCAAAGAGCTGGGGCATCAATGGCAATGGATTCAGGATGAGAAGGGATTCAGGAGAGAAGGGATTTCAACAGGAGTTTCAAGCGCACCCAAGGAACTGTGCTTAGAAGCCACTCTAAACCTGGAGAGACAGGTAGGAGGCCCCGGCATTGACAAAAGACTGGCTTCGTCGCTCTGAAGTCACCAGAGATGAGGGTGACAGCGCCCCTGATGGGAGCAATCAGGAAATCCCTTGCTTTGGCCAACAGCAGGCCTTCCTGACTCTGGAGATCTTTGGGCCTTCAAACCATTTCCGTGCAAGGGCTCAAATGGTGCTCCCAATGCTGCCCACACTGCCCACAGGGAGGACTTGGCCAGGACCTGCCCCTGCCTCTGCAGGGCTCTTCCCCCAGATGGGACGATGACCGAGCCAGCCAGCAATGGCTTTAAGGCCCAAGAGCCATAATGCAGCAGAGGAAGCCAGGAGAGTCCCAGTCAGGCCCAAGCATTTCACTGGGAGGAGAGAGTGGGCAGCCACCTCGGGGTGTGTCCAGTTAACTACTGACTAAGCCAGGGAAGCCTTCCTGGGATCAGGGAAGGCACCCTGGGCTCCTGGGGGAAGCTGCCTGAGAAACCAATGGCCCTGGTCCCATGTGGACCCAGATGGGGTCGAGTCGGCCTGGATTTACTTCTCATAGGGCCGCGTCCAGCCCACCTGGCCCAGTGCAGGTTAGATGGTTTCACAGGACTCAAGTCCACAAACCCCAAGTTCCTGACCTCTCCTCCTATAACGCCCAAGGCCAGTGGGCCACTGGCAGCCCTGTGTCTACTTAAATAAGAGAATTCCCTCCCTTGGCTTGGAGTAGCCTCCTCAGGGTCATGGTCATAGATTCTTTTTTGTACCAGGGATTGAACCCAGGGGTGCTTAACCACCGAACCACATCCCCAGCCTTTTAAAATCTCGAAACAGGGTCTTGCTAAGTTGCTGAGGCTGGCTCTGAGCTTGAGATCCTCCTATCTCAGCACCCCCAGGCGCTGAGATTACAGGTGTGCACCACCAGGCCTAGGATCGTGGATTCTGGAAGTTGGTAAAACCTCATGTCTCACTTGGTGGGCTTGAGGCCAATCCAACATATACTAAAGGCAACCTAAACCACCTTCTGGAACATTCTGTGCCTTCACAGAAGATGTCATGGCCCTGGAGAGTCCAGAGCTTCTGCGACCCCTGGTGGTTGGCTAACACGAGACCTTGGGAGAAGCCAGCGCTGCAGTCTCCGAGCCCTGTTTGATACTCCAGGTCGTCTTATCTGGAGACTCAGCCTGTTGGTACCACATTCACGTGGCACAGATGGGCTGGGGGCTGGGCTTGAGGGGAACTGCCAGAAACCAGCAGAAGACACCCTGTGCTCATGCACCAGAGGGGCGTCCTCCCTGCGTGGCCTCTGCACAAACCCAGCAGTGTGTGTAGTCCGCAGCCTGCTAAGCCTCCTGGCAGTGGGGACCCTGCGGTCTCACCTGGACTCCCGTCAGGCTGGGGTTCACGCAGCAACATGCGAAGTGAGGCTCCTCCGCGCAGACAGGAGGACCTGGGAAACCCGCCCGGCCCGACGGGAAGCTCTTTCCAAATCAGCTCCCCTTCCTGTCATCTAACTGCTGAGGGGGACCCCCACCGCCACCTGACCCCTGGCTTCCCACTGCTGGCTTTCACCTGCTGGCTGAAGGTCACGTTCCTTCTCCTGCTGGTTTCGGGGCCGCCTCCTCCGGCTGCATCCGGCAGAGCCAACGTCTGGGGTCTCTTCAGAATCCCGGAGGCCCTGGGCTTGGGGGTGTCCAGGGAGCCCACCCGCAGCACGTCCCTGTCTGAGCCGGAAGTCAGGGCACCCTCCCTCCTCTCCAGCAGTCCCCGGTCCTGGTGGTAGAAGCCGTCTGGGGCCCGGGGGAAGCTGACACTGATGGCCTGCCTGGGGACGCTGCCAGGGAGGGCCAGGTAGTTGTCGTGGCCTCCCGTGAAGCAGTCGATGAGGACGCTGTCGATGTTGGAGGTGCCAAAGGAAGAGGCGAACTCGTTAATGCCCGTCAGGGAGCTGTCCCTGCTGATGAAGCTGCCGTACTTGGGCGTGAGGGGGCTGGGCGGGGAGATGGGGCTGGAGAAGCTGGCGTACAAGCTGGTGGCCTGGGCGGGCAGGGCGTCGCCGGCCCCCTCCTCCAACAGCAGCGGGGGCGAGGGGGGCAGCGGGAGGCTGGGGCTCTTCATGGCCGTCCGCTTCTCACCCAGGGGCCGCAGGGGCCTCTCTGGGATGCTGATCAGGGTCAGCACGGTGGTGATGCTCAGGGTGACGGCAGTGAAGATGTAGATGACGCGCAGCTGGCCCCCAAGGGCTCTCCCGAAGCCAGTTCTGTCCCAGTGGATTCCCCCGACTACGTATCCGAACCCTCCTCCGAGACCTGGGAGAGAAAGGGGGCTTTGGTTCCTTCCTGTCAGTGGCAAGGGAGACCCGAAGGACGGGGTCCCATTTCTTGGGACACTGAAATAGCACCGTCTGTCCCAAACACCCAGATGTAGTGTCTGTCCCACAGAAGCCCCAACAAAGGTGGCAGTGGCATTGCCAGGTGGCTCCTCAGGGACACTCCCTCCTCTGCCTGCTGGGGTCACCTGCCTGGTAGTATCCTGGGGCCTGGCTCCGGAGCGGGCAGCACATGGCCCCTGCCCTCCTGCTGCTCCACTCATCGCGAGCTGTTAGGGCGACATAGTGGATGTCGCCAGGTCACGCCTTCCCTCAAGCCCCCTCTGGCCTCAGAGTCGTGGGAGGCTGACACAGTCGAGCTTGCTCCCTGACCGTGTCCTTGCACATGGTCACCATGAGGAAAGTCACCTGTCACGGCCCCACCTCTCCTCCACCTGGCCCTCAGGATCTTCCAGCACAGGAAAACAGAGGGGTGTGGAGGTCTCAGTCCAGGGCCCAGGGCACTGGCCAGATGGCCAGGAGGCTCCCAGAGCCCAGCATGAAGATGTGAGCCAGGCCACGGTGGGGGTGGGGTGGAGGGGTACAGCGGCAGCGGCGGCAGCAGCAGAGACCTCCAGAAGTGCAGATTCCTGCAGCCGGGCTCTGTGCGTCTGAGCCCAAGAGCAAGAGCAAGGGACACTGCCCTGGCCCCAGCACCCCGCCCCTCCACTGCCAAATCTCGGGGAAGTGTTAATTTATTTTGTTTTGAGTTCAGCTGTATTTTGAACCATCTACTGTCTGGGAGGAGGGTTCCCTTGGTTTCTTCCAGCTCGCGATCTGGAACATGGCTTCTTGGGGTCTGGCCTCATTGCCTTTAAGTGCGAACTCCCGTGCTCAGCCCTGCACACGTGCTAGGAGCCACATGCCACGGATCTGAGCTCTTCCATTTGCCTCCCTCTGACTTTTACATTCCAGGTCATGTTCTCCATCCCTCCTCTGCCTCTGTCTTGCTTTTTGCCCTTCTTTGGCATTTCATTATTCTCCCTTATTTATTTATTTTTGGTACCTGGGGTTGAACCCAGGGGTGTTCTATCACTGAGCCACATAACCAGCCCTTTCTATTTCCTATTTTGAGACAGGGTCTCACCCAGTTGCTTAGGGCCTTGCTAAGTTACTGAGGCTGGTTTTGAACCTGTGATCCTCCTGCCTCAGCCTCCTGAGCCGCTGGGATCACAGGTGTGCACCACCAGCCCCTCGGATGCCCACATGCTGATTGGATGACTGTGTTGGTCACTGTGTTAGGGCCCAGGAAGTCTTCAGGGGTGCAGACACAGGCAACCAGCGACGATGCTGACTCCTGACACCTACTGCTGTCCAGGGCAACTGCCGCAGGGGTCAGCACCTCCCTCCTGACACCCAGAGGAAGGGGGACACACCCGTGGACAGCGTGTCTTGCATTCGGTGCCACAGGTTTTGCATTTTTGTGATTTATTTTTTCCCTGCTGTTGCTCTGTTTAAAACAGGCCCCAAGAGGTCTGCTGAAGAGCGGCCTGGTGTTCCCAGGTGATACATGAGTGTTTGTGCGTGCGTCGAAGGGCTGTTGGCCCCAAGTTCAATGTGAGTGAGTCAGCGCTGGAATAAAGCGTCTTGAAACAGAAACATGAAAAACTAGGTTACGTGTTGACCGATTTGATGAAAATATCGTGAGGGGAAGCTCACAGGAATCCAGCCCTGTACTCCTCCCGGGAGCAAGGATTCAGTATTTGCTAATTCAGCGTTTGCGATGACTTTGTAAGAACACAGCTGCTGCAAATCACGAGAATGGACCGCCATGTGTGCTTATGTGTCTACATTTAAATGCACAGATACATTCCGCCCTCCGTATCCACTGGTTCCATATCCTCAGATTCAAAATATTCAGAAACTCATTGTGTCTGTCCTGAACGTGAACAGACCTCTTTTCATCATTCTCTAAATGATGCAGTATAACAGCTATTTACCTGCCACCTACATCGTGTAAAATACCATCAGCAACTGAGAGAAGACTAAAGTTGACGGGGAGATGTGCAGAAGTTATATGTAATCATTGTGCCTTTTTATTTTATTTTTTTGCTCTACTGGGGATTGAACCCAGGGGCTTGCACAGGCCAGGGCTGAGCTACATCCCAGCCCTTACTGTGCCGGTTATACAAAGGACCTAAGCAGCAGTGGATTTGGGTATGGCAGGGGTTCCTGGGACCCCTTAGGAGGACTGGAGATATGGATCTACACACACAGGTGTGTCACCATGGTATGTTACTGTGGATACATGTTGTTTGAGATATATCATTTTCGTTTCTTTTTCTTTTTTTAGAACCAGGGATTGAACCCAGAAGTACTTAACCACTGAGCCACATCCCCACCCCTTTTTATTTCTTGAGACAGGGGCCTGCTAAGTTGCTTAGGGCCTTGCTAAGTTGCTGACGGTGGCCTTCAACTTGAGATTCTCCTGCCTCAGCCTCCCGAGCTGCTGGGATTACAGACATGTGCTCCCCACCCCCACCGCCAGATACATATTTTCAGTCGCTTAAATGCTTAGCCTATATTTGAATTTCCCCAACTTATTTTGAAATCGGGGAGTGAAGAAGGGCCCCCGAGTGTACAGGCTCACCCAGGTTTCTGCAGGCTCCGCGCAGTCAAGGGGCACTCACCCGCCAGGAGGGCATGGATGTTGAGGCCTCTGTCCTGGTCCACTGGGCTGCACACGTCCATCATGTAGGCGTGGCTGGGGTTGTCTGCCGAGTCTGCACTGAAGTCCATCAGCACCACCCCGCACACGGTCAGGAGGATCCCCCACTTGTGATTGGTGGCCGTGTCGGCCAAGGCAGTGCCGATGTCCCTGCCATTTAGCAAGAGCGAGAGGCCCAGCAACGCCCCTGGAAAGAGACACAAAGTCACCCAGAGAAAACACCCACCAGCTCTGTCCCCTGTAGTTCACCATCTAAGTCCAGAATCCTGGGAGAATTTTCAAAAATCAAACTTCAAGCAGAGCTGGTGGGACGGGCCAGCTGCAGACTCGGGTGACTTTGCCCCTGGTCAGGTGCGAGCAGCAGAACTGGAATGAGGTGACAGTGACTTATCCCCAGGGTTGACTGAAGCAGGGTCGGGGCTCTCGGCGGCCACACCACTGAGGGCCAGGAGCACTAGGGACTGTGTTGGCAGAGACTTTTTACAGATCCTCCTAGAGGGAAGCTGCCGGGCTTCTTGTTTGGTTCTGGTGTCATTTTATTTCATGCCAAGACCACAGACCTAGAGCCAGGACAAGAATGAAAGGACGTCTCCTTCCCAACCTTGAGGTACATCGGTCACTCCAGGCACCCAGCAGAGGCTGCAGCAGGAACCCTGAAACACAGCAGGCCAGTGTCATCGCTGACCGCCCCCCCCCCGGGGACCTAGGGACACTCAGGATGGCCGGTCACATTCCTGCACTCAAATGTCCCCAAAGAGTCAGAGGGTGGAGCCCAGAGGAGGCCACAGAACCCTAGCTACAACTGGAAGACAGAAAAACTCCGGGAATCGCTCAGAATGTCCTTAAAATTTCCACTTCGACAAAGCACTGAGCAGCCTTGACAGGACCACACAGACCCAAATGCCACCCGCATTTTCGCTCGGATTCTCTGATGATAGCTTGGTCCAAGAGGGCGTAGTTCTTGGGGTTGACTAATTCCTGTTCTAGTGTCTGATTTAGATGAAGGAACTTAAAATGTGGGACGTGATCAGCTACATTGGCCTTCGACAGCCCCAGACTAATGAGAGGAACGTAATTCCTGCTCTCCCTTTGGAACCTCAAGCTACTTGAACCAAGGCTTCCGGAAGCTTCCAGAGGTTTCCAGAGGCCATGTGCCATCAGGGCTGGCTGGGGCTCACCGAGGATGGGGCTGATGAACCACACCAGGCTGTAGAGCTGGTCGGGCAGGCCCATCTGGAGGAGCACGGGGGTCACGTAGGCGGTCTCCATGGCATAGCTGAACTCAATACCAAAGAGGATACAGCCGTTGAACAGCAGCTCCCGGAAGGACCTCTGGGGGTGCAGGTCCCCAAAGTCCACTAGCTCAATGGGACACGGAGTGTTGGGGGGTGGGGGCGGAGACGGACGGATGCACTTCCTCCTCTTGGGGTGTCGCTTGAAATTGTTGGCCCGGTGGCTGATGTGACGAGTCACAGACCCCGAGTAGCCAGAGATCTGAGACCTCCAGATGTCCTGAGGCGCCAAGCTGGGGAAGAGGGCCTCTCCCGGAGGGGTGCCGCTTACGGGGGGGATCATGGTAGGCAGGGCTGTGGGCGTCCCTGTGGGGAAAGCCCATTGGGCACGACGGTTACTTCATGGGGCCTCGATTACAGGAGTCCACTTTCCGCGTGGCCCCTGTGGCTCTCTCCCCACCCGCTGGTCCTTTGCACACGGGAGAATCTGAGTCCACACTGAGCACCCCCATTTCACCCCGACCAGCAGAGCCGCCTGCCCAGGAGGATGGTGCAGGCCCCGGATCCTGTGGGTGAGCTCAGCCGCCTAGGAGACAAAGCCTGAGCCCCAGTCCTCAGGTCCCCGCATGAGACCCCACGGCTCCGCCAGGACAGTCGCGCCAAGACCCTCTTGCGGAGGTGAGGGCAGCCAACGGCTTGGTGGCTACCTGAAGGCCCCGTGGGAAGCCTGACCCATGGCCCGCTTCCAGGGGACCAGAGTTGGGCAGACCAGGCCCAGGACAGGAGCCACCTGCGGACACTCTGAGTGGGGGGACAGCCTTCTTTCATAGGAGGGAAAGTCACAGCATGCCCTCTGCTCCCGAACCCTTGTATTCAGTCCCTGTAGGAGGCCAGGGGCCTCTCACTCCAAGCAGCTGGGCCAGCGAACACAGCCATGTCCTTTCAGCATCAACTCATCAGTCAGGAGAACTGTCAGTCAAGTCTGGAGACTTCTATTCAGGGGTTCAAATGCTCTCGAAGGAGGAGGGCTGGGGTGCCGCTCCGTGGTAGAGCACCCGCCTGGCGTGTGTGAGCCCTGGCTGGGATCCCTAGCACCTCAAAAAATAAAGGTGAAAAATAAAAAGGGCCGTGGAGGGGTGAGAGGTAGATTCCCATCTTTGATTTGTTTATGTTGAGAACAATTTCCACAATGCCCACGAGGTAAGGAGGGAATCGGCACCCCTAACTCCCCCCTCCTGTCCTCCAGCCCGCCCAGGGGAGTACAATCTGCACTACACAGAGACCCCTCTCCTGAGCATCCAGATGCTGTTCACTGTTTTGAAATGAATCTAGATTTTACAAATTAAAGGAATGGACTCCTGTTGCTGACATGTGTTTTAGCTAGTGCCCACTTTCCTAAGCACAGGGAGAAGGCTACTGAGATCAGAGGGAGAGACAGGTATGGACGTCAGAATGAGTCCTAGGGCCCCATGTGGCCTCTCTGAAAAGCAGGGGACTTCATTTCCTTTGAAGTTCTTCCTGAGAAGTAGCCCCCAACCCAGACAGCTTTCCCGACCTTGGTAGGTTTCTTGATGACAATGTTTGTCACTTACCAAGACATTACAGGCTTTCTTCCAAAATTAGTTTTAAGTTTCAGAAAGAAAGCCCTTATTTTTGACATTAATGTGATTATATCACTTCCCATCACCCTACGCTAGTGGATAACTTCTTTATGAGTCACTCTGAAGTTCTTCACCCCAGATTTATATCAACACACTCAGGGATCACCTTTCTTCCCTTCAGAAGACATCAGTGGTGGACGTGATTGGACCTAGAGCCACCCGAGCAGGATTCAGAACATTGAGCTAATCCAATGACCCAGCCACCCATCCATCCATCCATCCATCCATCATCCATCCTATATCCATTCACCTACCAACTCATCTCTCCATCCGTTCATCCACTGTCCATCTACCCATTCATCCCTTCTTCCCTACATCCCTCCATTCATCCATCAATCCATTCAATACCCACCCACTCATCCGTCTGTCCGTCCATCCATCCATCCATCCATCCATCCATCCTCCCTTCCATTCATCTGTTTATCCACCCACCCAACCATTCACACATGCACCTGCCTGTCCCTCCATCCACTTATCCACCCATTCAACCTTCCGAACATCCGATTATCCAGCCATTCACCCATCCTCTCCATCTGACTGAGCACTGACACTGAGGATACTGAGGTCATAGAGATAAAACACAGACACCGCTCTTCTCCTGAGTTAGGTAAAAAAAAGCACAGAGAAGGATCCCTAAACAGGGGACTCGTTCACGGGGAGGAGAGGAGATCAACTGCTGGGCACAATGGGGTATGGTGAGAGAGTGAGCCATTAGCTAGCGATGAGGGGCCGTGAAGTCTGCAAAGAGAGGGATTTTGCACTGAGGTGGCTGGGAGTGACATGGCCAGAAACTAGCTCCACTCTCATTTCTATAAATGACTCATCTTGTGACCTTAGAAAAATGCCAGGCTGTCCTACAAAACAAGAATGGAGGGAACTAAGAACTATGTGTAGGCAAGCAATACTTCATTTAAAACTTAATTTATGAAGCCTGACTCAAGATCAAGGTGTTCTGAAGGCTCAGCTGACTGTGTTCCTCATTGTCTGGTTTGGGTCTTCTGTGTCAGTGTTTCACCCCATAAATAGAACTTAACTGCATGTGCTTAATTTTGGGATGGGGAACCGAGGTCCCAGTTGGGAAAAATTTCCCTTTAAAAAAGCATGTGGAAGAAGTACATTTTGAAGTAAGTGGGGAAACCTCTCCACCCAACTCACAATGGACTATGGAGACAGCCCACTTCTCCACCTGCTCGAGATGACGGCAGCATCCCCAGCTTTAGCCCAAGGCCAGCAGCCTGACCAGATAAACCCTCCAGCACCTAACAGAGTCACCCCGAACTTGAAAAGTCTTCCCTAAGCGTCGCTCCTGTTTAAATTTGAGGGTGTTACCATTCTTTTTGGGTGTTACCATTTTTATTTAAAAATATATATTTAATGAAAGCTGTTCATAAAAGTTTATCCTAAGATGAATTTTTACCCCCCCCTCACCCCCTTTTTAATTTTTTGGTACTGGGGATTGAAACCAGGGGTGCTTAACCACTGAGCCACGTCCTCAACCCTTTTTATTTTTCATCTTGACACAGGGTCTCTCTCAGTTGTTTTGGGCCTCACTAAGTTGCTAAGGCTGCCTTGAACTTGTGATCCTCCTGCCTCAGCTTCCTGAGTCACTGGGATAATTATTGGCATGCACCACTGCACACTGCTAAAAATCCATTTTTGAATGTTACTATAAAATGAGTGAAAATGCAATTTAAAATAATAAAATAGAGAATTTTATCACAATAATACAAACATCCATCTTACGATCTTTAGGCCACTAATGACCATTTGTTCAGTCAGAAGAAAATGCATAATATCCCTGAACTCCCCAAATGTTAGACATCAGCCCACTGAGATTCCAGATACAGAGGATGGTTAACATAACGAATCCCTCAAACTGTTATGAGGAGTTTAAGTGGCACATGGTTAATAAAAATAAGTAACATCCACTGGGGGTGGTGGCCCATGCCTATAATTCCAGTGACTCAGGAGGCTGAGGCAGGAGGATCGCAAGTTCAAAGCCAGCCTCAACAACTGAGCAAACCCTGTCTTAAAATAAAAATAAAAAAGGCTGGAGGGCTGGTGCTGGGGCTCAGTGGCAGAGGGCTCGCCTAGCACGTGTGAGGCCCTGGGTTGGATCCTCAGCACCACATAAAAATAAGCAAATAAAGGCATTCCGTCCATCTACGACTACATAAAAAAGGGGGGGCGGGGGCTGGGGATGAGGCTCGGTGGTTAAGGACCCCTTGGTCCAGTCCTCAGTACCCACCCTCCAAAAAGCAATACCCATGTAAGTTAGACCCTTGGAGTCATCCCACTGTGAGCCCAAACCCTTTCCCCTGCATTTCTCTCCTCTTCTCTGTAGGAAAATGGGCTCCCACCCTGGGCCTGGGGCCCTTGCCCGCCGCCCCTCTTCCCAAGGTTCTCTCAGGTGCTGGGGTCCGCGCAGGCCGGCGGGACCCTGCAGACGGGGACCCTGCAGACGGGGACCCTGCAGACCAGTGCTGGGCAGCCTCCGAGCTGACCCGTTTCCCACTCTCCAGCTCCAGCACTGGGCCCTGCCTGGGCGCCTGTCCCTGAGCCTGGCCAAGAGCTCACTGGACCGGCCGCTGGGCACCTGACCCTGGTCCCCGCGAGGCCAGCTCCTGGCACCTGGCACCTGGCACCTGGCACCTGCGAGGCCGCGGGTGTCTGCGGGGGTTGGTGACTCAGACACAGGGGGCAGGTGTCCTGGTCAGCACAGGTGGCCAGGCCCGGCCGAGTGCGACACCTGCCCAGGTGACAGGACAGGCCTCGGCTGGAGAGCGCCACCAGCCCCGGCAAATCCCGGCCCCTGCTTCCGCGAGGGCGGAATGAGCCTGTGGCCACGCTGCCACCCTCCGCCGGGCCTGGGGTCCCCGCGGGCGCCTGGCCACACTCGGGCAGAACAAAGGTGCGGGCGGCGGGCCTAGGCGCGCCCGGGACAGAGCCGCGGCGCGGGCGGGCGCGGTACCTGGGGTCAGACGGGGGGCATCCCTCTCCGCGGCTGGGCTCCTGGCCGCCCGGGCGCAGCGCGGGTCCCCGCCCGGCCGCCCCGGGCCCGCGGCTGCTGCAGCATCACCCCGCGGGGCGGGGCCGTGACGTCACGGCTGCATCCCGCCGCCCGCGGCCGCAGAGCGTCCTTAAAGCGCCCGGCGGCTGCGCCCGCGCCGGCCCTCGGGCCCGGGTCCGCACCCGCGCCCCAACCCGGCGGCGCGGCGCCCCTGGAGTCGGCTTCCCCGCGGGGTGGGTGTGAGGGCGGGCGCCGGGGTCCCAGGACACCTTCCCGGCCTGGGAGGGCACGTGGATCTGTTTGTTTCTTTTCCTCTTCTTCTGATTTTAAAATCAATCCACACATTTTCCGGTTTTCGCGGATATTCTGTAAATAAATATCGTAAATAACTACCGTGGTCCCCGGACAGGGCCCGCTGCGCTGCACGGACACGGCGGCCGGGACTGGCACCGCATTCACTTAACCGTCAGGTGCCCACGGCTGTGCCAGGCCCTGTTCTAGGCACCGGGGCTGACTCAGCAGGAAGGGGGGGGGACAAGAAGTCCTGTCCTGTGGGGGGACATTCAGAGATGAGGACACAAGTTAAAGGAGATAAAATAGTGTCCCCGAAGTTAGCGAGTCCCTCCAGGACACAGAATTTTGGCGGGACAGGAGGACTGGGGTGGGAGAGCTGCTGTGGTGACTGGTGACTGTGGGGACCACGCGCTGTGCACCTGGGAACCACTGAGTGGAATTAAGTGTTTTCATCACAAAAAGGAACAAAACCGCGTGTGGTGATGCATGTTGATCCAGCGACTCCGTAGTGTGGACGCACATCCAAATGTCATGATGTGTCACCATGATGAAATGTCGACTTGTTTATCAATGAAAAACATAAAAAAAAGAGATAACTCACCACAGAAAGGAATTAGGGTGCAGAGGGCTGGGGAAGGGAGGGCGTGGTTTAAACTGAGCTGTCAACTACGACAGGTGTGAGGCAGGCCCGCCCACCAACATGGAGGGGAGGTCCTGCCGGCAGAGGGCAGAGCCAGGGCAAAGGCCCTGGGGTGGCAGTGAGGTGGTCTAATCAGATGACGATACACCAAGTAGTTCTGCCACTTGTATTGACATTACTGCCACAGGAATCGCTACCGAGGGACATTTTACAGTGGGGGGATTTGACTCTGTTGGGCTGGTTGAGGGCCCTTGAAGAAGTGTCACTTGAGGGCACACTAAAGACTGAATAGGGACAGCAGCAGATTCCAGGTAGAGGGGTAGGTGCACAGAGCCGAGGGACCCAGTGGGGGATGCAGAGGCCCGAGTCACTGGGGAGGTGGAGGCTGGGGATCCAAACCCAGGGCCTGGCACATGCGGCGAAGTGCTCTGCCACTGGACCACGTCCCTGTTGTCCTGACGAAGGGCAAGAAGCCGCCCTGGGGCTCCCATGGGGACGCTGCTGGCACACATCCTGTTCCTACTTCAAAAAGGTCATCGTGCTCAAAGTGGAGGCTGTTGGGGACCAGGTGGCTGCGCCAGGTGGGGGCTGCAGAGTGGCCAGGTGGGCGAGGACCGGATGGCGGTGGGGGCCGGTGGGGGGCTGTCTGGGTGTTTAGGAAGCAGAACCCACAGGACCTGGTGGTAGGTCCCAGGGGAGGGAAGGAGAGAGGGAGGTGCCAACCTGACACCCAGTGAAGGAAGATGGCGGCTCGAAAGCAGGGGGCTGAGAGCTGTGGGGGCCACGGGGTGCCTGAGTCAGAGGGGCCTCCGGGGCACCCAGGCTGCTGGAGACACCGACATGGCCTTGAAGACTCTGCTGCCCTGGGGCCAACTGATGGTGGCCCACAGGGGAGACAGGGCAGAGGCCCAGGGGAGCCAAACGGAGGGTGCCTGAGACTGGCCTGGTCACCAAGAAGCCACTGCCCAGAGCTGGTCCTAGCCAATTCCACCCTGAAGGGAGGAGCAGTGGACAGTGAGCGGGTGGTGTCCAGTTCTGCATTCACACGTTTAGTTAGTGGGCAGCTCAGAGCAGCACTGACGGGCCTCAGCACCTCAAGGCTACTTCTTGCTCAGGTGGGCCTCCAGGGGTGCCCCTGATGGGCAGGGTGCTCAGGCTCCTGGTGGCCAGGGAGGAGCAGGCAGGGCAGGAGGCTGGCACCACCCACACTCTAGTGGGTGACAGGGCCACACTCAGCCACAGGGAGGCTGGGAAATGAGGCTCCTGTGCCCAGGTGAGGGGCCAGCTTCCTAGCTCTCCCGGGGGTGGGGGTGGGGGGAGGCCGTGGGAGGGAGGGAGGGAGGAGGCTAAGCACACCAAGGAAGCAGTCGGTGTCCAGCTCCTGACACTCACAGCAGGGTCTGCAGTAAGAGAAGGGCTGGGATGGAGGCATGCTGGGAAAGGAGAGTCTTTTTTAACCTTCCAAGTCCAGAACCTACCGTTTTAAACTCTTTCAAGGATAGATGAGAGTGGCCTCTCCCCTGCGTGGAGGAGGCCTCCCCTGTCCTGCTGATGGGTCTGGACTGGGGTCCAGAGTTGAAGGAAGAGATAGAACAATGGACCCATTAGGTGGGGCTGACCCAATGGGGGCCTTAAGCGGGGAAGGCAGTCAGTCAGGCCAGGAGGTCAGGGTCTCGTTGGCAGAGACCCAGAGGGGTCTCAGGGGCCCGGCAGAGTGCCGCCAATTTCCTATCAGAACCCCAGGCCATCAGGGAGGGTCTCTCAGATCGCAGAGGCCCCCAGTGTACCAGGGACCCCACCAACCTGCAGGTCCCAAGAACCCCTGGTCACTCTCCCAGCTGCATCCTGGAGCCGGGGACAGACACAGCTTTTCCCTAGAGACCAAGTCAGACCCCAGGAACCTGTGCCGACCTGCTGGCCCAGGACGTTCAGGCCCACGGGCTGCTCAGCTCTTTCCCCGGGTGGCCACCAGGTGGTGGAAGAGGCCCGCCTTTCCTGGGCTGCACCGGCCTCCACCAGAGGGAAGCACTCTCGGACCTTTTGGGGATTCTCGGGTCTGAAGCTGGGGTTTCTTTGGACTGTGAAGCTTTTTCTGCAAACCACGGGCACCTGGGCTTTTGTGAGTGACATTACTTCCAAGAGCAGATCTCGCGCCAGGGCTTGGGCTGAAGGTTCTCAGTGCCTGCGCCTCACGCGCTCATGGTAACTAAGGCCTGGGTGTCCTCCCCACCAGAGGTGGGGAGAGGCGGGCCATGCCACCACCAGGGATGGAGCAGGGCAGAGGCCTGCGCCCTCCGGTGTGGTGACCAAGAGCCAACGTGCCAGGCTTCCCGTAAGAACGGGGTGGGTCACGCACTCAGGCTGTGCCCGTTTATGGACACCTGCTCTCCCGGGGCAGGGGGTGCTGGGAGATGGGGCTGGGGTGGACTAGACCAACTGGGCCTCAGCCTCCCCAGGCAGGGGAGGTTCCAGAACCCAGGCAGTGAACCCAGAGTGGCTGGCACCTGGCGCGGGGACTCCTTGTCTGTGGGCTGGGGTAGGGCCTCACGGGGAGGCAGCGTTGCCAGGTAAAACAGGGTCCACTTGGATTGGCGATTCAGCGAACAGATTGTCTGTAGGTGCACGTGTGCTCCAGGCCACGCTCCGCATTGCCCCATCTGGGGACACTATGGGGCAGCTCCTGGAACCAGGCGGAGGCAGCGTCCAGGAGCCTAGGTCCTCCAGGACCATGGAGCTCCATGGGGACCCCACTCCCAGGTTGCACGGCTTTCCAGCGCCTGGAGCAACCCTCTGCCAGCCTTCACTGAAGAGAGAAAGGTCAGCACTCACCACGCATGGACCAGTGCCAGCCCTCTGCTGCCTGTGTGTGTGTGTGTGTGTGTGTGTGTGGTTCTTGGGCCTGAATCTAGGGGTGTATATTTACCACTAAACTACACTCTCAGCCCTTTTTGTTTTTTATTTTCTCCGGCTGGCCTTGAACTTGGGATCCTCCTGCCTCGGCCTCCGGAATCACTTGGATCACAGTGTCTGGCTTTGTAAGGTCTTGCTTCTGGGCCCACAGACAGCCACCCTCTGGCTGTGTCCTCACCTGGTGGAAGGGAGATCTTTGGATCTCTTTTGTAAGGGTGCTAATCCCCTTCATGAGGGCTGCACCCTCGTGACCTGATCACCCTACAAGGTCACATCTCCAGATCCCTCACTTTGGGGGGCTGTGTTCCAGCCACAATTTGGGGAAGCACAAACTCTTGGCTCACAGCACCTTCTAATCTGCCCCGGAGGATGGGGTTTGGCATCTGCTTACTGTCAGCTGAGGGTTGTCCTGGGGGTGCTCGGAGCCGGGTTTTGCAGGTGCCTCTTTGGTGGCTGTCCTCGCCAGCTCAGGCTGCCACAGCACCGCACCAGGGAGCCGGGTTTAGGCAGCACAGATCCATTTCTCACGGTTCTCGAGCCGGATGTCCAGGACCAGGGCCGGCATGGCTGAGCTCTGGTGAGGGCTCTCTTCCTGCCTTGTCAGATGGCTGCCTCCTTGCTGGGTCCTCACCTGGCAGAAAGGAGAGACTGTTGTCCTCACTGGACACTAACCCTATCAGATTAGAGCCCTGCCCTGTCACCTCACTTAACCTGAGTGGCTTCCATAAAGGCCCTGTCTGCAGTGCGGGGACACTGGGGGGCAGGCTTCAGCACAGGACTTGGGGCACACCGTTCCGTCTATAACCAAAGGTGCTGGCGGAAGTCTGGGAGCTTGAGTCGGGAAACTTCTGGCCCTGCTGCCCAGCCCCTGCAGGCCCCGCTGGGGCAGGAGAGCCAGGGCTGCCACACTGTGTGCTGTGAGCCACTGCTTCCCCACCTGGAAAGTCCTGCTGCCAAACGAGGCGCCTGCGCCCAGCAGTGCCTCGGTGATGCTCAGATTCAAACTCCTGCCTCCTGGTGCCAGCAGCCCCGAGGAGCCATGTGCCACTGTGTCCCCACTCCAGGACTTGCTTCAGCCCCCCCCCCCCGCGCTGTTTTTATCTTCATGTAATGGAACCCGAGTGTGCATTCTTCGTCCAGTTTCTTGGTCCCTCTCTTGGTTCTGAGGCATCTGCGTCCGTGCTGTGTGCAGAGCGGTGTGTTCCCGAGGTGAACGGGCTTAGATGGAGATACCCGTCTGTTGGCAGGCACGGGGCGTGCCACCTTCGAGTTAGGACCCACACAGCCTCGGTGGAGCTCTGCCTGTGCCTTTGGTGACGTTCGCAGGCATTTCTGTTGGTGTGTCGCCAGAGTGGCACCGGGCCGTGAACACGCGTTCACCTCTCCCATCGCTGCCGCTCCCTGGCTGCAGTTCTGAGTGGTCTTTTGCTCTTGGGCACCTGGTGGAGCTACTCAGGGGCACCCGGGCGGCGGCGGTTTGCATTTCCTTGTGGCCAGGGAGGGCGAGCACCCTCACATGCTCGCTGCCCGCTTGGTGTCTGGCCTGATGGAGCCTTTGCTCGTATTCCTATTGGGCTGTCGTTGGTCTTATGGATTCCTAAGATCTGAGGTGTATTCAGTTATGGATCCTTGGCGAGTTCCTGATTTTAATTAAATCCAACGAATTGTTTTCTTTATGGTATTTCATGGTGTCCTCCCGGAGAAGTCTTTCCTTACCTGGATGGGGTCTCATGAAATCATATCAAGGGAGATCAGTAAAGAGCCGGGGAAGGGAGGAGGTGAGGGAGGGGGAAATACTGGGAAGAGTATTGGCCAAATTATACCGTTATGTTGTGCACCTGTTTGACTCTATAACAAGCAATCCCACCAGTGTGTATAATTATAACACACCAATAAGAAATAGGGGGCCGGGGGTAGGGGTGGGGGAGAAATCTTTCCTTACTCAGGGTTACAAAGACGTCTCTGTGACCTTCTAGAAGTCTCACTGTTCCACCTATCATGCTAGATGTACGATTTATTTAGAACTGACTTTTGTTTGGGGTATGAGGTGTCAAGCTGTGTTTTTCCACACAAATACCCTCCTGGCTGAGCGCCTTCATTGGGAGAGTCCCCTCTCCCCGCTATTCCACAGTGCCCCCTTCTCATAAGTGAGGGCCCTAAATTGGGTCTATTTTGCCCACATGTACCTTGCTCTTTGGTGTGTCTGGTACAGTGAGGTCCCAAATTTCATACTTTACTAAAATGTTTCTGACTGTCTTGGCCCCTTGCTGTATGTGGGAATCAGTCTTTCAACATCCATGATACACATGTTAAAAAAAACCAAAACTCTTTTAAACTTAAAATTTTTAGACAATAGATCAATTTGAGGAGAATTGAGCATTTTGCTTATTTTCAGTCTATAAACATTATCTATACATCTCCATTTACATAGTCTTTAAAAATTTCCAACAGAAATGTTTTGTAGTTTGATGTATGCATCGTGTATTTATTCCTAGGTACTTAATACTTTTTTTGCTGCAAATGGAAATGGTATCATTGTCAAAATATTTATTTCTTATTTGTGGCTGATAAGAAGAAACATAGCAACTGTATATCTACCCTGTATCAATTTGTATCAATTCCACAATTTGTTTAGAGTCTTTCATGTTTTCTCTCTATATAGACATGTCTGTGAAGTAATATACTCCCTTGTTTCTAGGCCTTCTTTCTTCTTTTTTTTCTTGCTTTATTGCACTGTCTAGGGCTACCCCAACAAGGTTGAATAGAGGTGGAGTTATGGACATCATTTTTTTTGTTGTTGTTTATACAATATCTTTATTTCATTTTTAAAATTTTTTTTTTAAAGAGAGAGAGAATTTTGATATTTATTTTTTAGTTCTTGGCAGATACAACATCTTTGTTTGTATGTGGTGCTGAGGATCGAACCTGGGCCACACGCATGCCAGGCGAGGGCACTACCGCTTGAGCCACATCCCCAGCCCCAATGGACATCATTTTGTCAATCTTAATTTTAGTGAAAACTTAAGCATGGCACCTGCCGTAGGTTTTTGTAGTTATTCCTATCAAGGTAAGATCACCAGGGAGAAAACTCAAATTACAAAAATTCATGATGAAAAAGGAAATATCATAAATGACACTGTTAAAATACAGAAGATCATTAGAGATTATTTTGAAAATTTATACTCCAGTAAAATAGAAAATGTCACAAATTTCTAGAGGCATATGACCTGCCCAAACTGAGTCAGGAGGACATGCATAATTTAAACAGATTGATTTCAAGAAAGGAAATAGAAGATGCCATCAAAAACCTACCAACAACAAAAAAAGCCCAGGACCAGAGGGGTTCTCAGCAGAGTTCTATGAGACCTTCAAAGAAGAACTAATATCAATCGTCATCAAATTATTCCATGAAATAGAAAAGGAGGGACCCTTCCAAACTCATTCTACAAGGCTAGTATCACCCTGATACCAAAACCAGGCAAAGACACATCAAGGAAAGAAAACTTCAGACCAATGTCCCGGATGAACATAGATGCAAAGACTCTCAATAAAATTCTGGCAAATCGCATACAAAAAACGTATTTAAAATAGTGCACCATGATCAAGTGGGGTTCATCCCAGGGATGCAGGGTTGGTTCAACGTATGGAAATCAATAAATGTATTACATCACATCAATAGACTTAAAGACAAGAACCATATGATTCTCTCAATAGATGCAAATAAAGCATTTGACAAAATACAGCACCTCTTTGTGTTCAAAACACTAGAAAAACTAGGGATCACAGAACACTCTCAGCATTGTAAAAGCTACATATGCTAAGCCCAGACCACAGCATTCTAAATGGAGAAAAACTGAAAGCATTCCCTCTAAAAACTGGAACAAGACAGGGCTGCCCTCATTCACCACTTCTATTCAATATAGTCCTTGAAATTCTAGCAATCAGACAGATGAAAGAAATCAAAGAGATACACATAGGAAAGAAGAACTTGAACTATCACTATTTGCTGATGTCATGATTCTATATTTAGAAGATACAAAAAATTCCACCAGAAAATTTATAGAACTAATAACTGAATTCAGCAAAGTAGCAGGATATAAAATCAATACCCATAAATCAAATGCATTTCTACACATGAGCGATGAATCCACTACAAGAAAATTAGGCAAACCACACCATCCACAATCAATAGCCTCAAAAAAAAAAAAACAAAAACCTTGTGAATCAATCTAACAAAAGAGGTGAAAGACGTTTTTCTAAAAGTGTACAATGAAAACTACAGAACACTAAAGAAAGAAATTGAAGGAGACCTTAGAAGATGCAAAGATCTCCCATGCTATTGGATAGGCAGAATTAAATATTCAAAAAGAAGTTTTCTCGTGAATGGGTATTAAATTTAATCAAAGGCTTTAAAAGAAATTCATTGATATGCTCATGGGAGTTTCTTCTTTTTTTCCTGCTATTATAGTAAATTGCATTAACTGATTTTCTTTAAAATTTTTTTTTAGTTGTAGATGGACACAATGCCTGTATTTTTATTTATTCATTTTCTGAGGATGGAACCAGGGCCTCATATGTGCAGGGCAAGTGCTCTGCCCTGAGGCACAACCCCAGCCCCTGATTAATTTTCAAATGTTAACCTAACATTGCATTCTAGAAAACTATAATTTAGCTGTAATATACTTTTCTTTTTTTTCATATTTTTTTTAGTTGTAGATGGACACAATATCTTTATTTTATTTTTTATGTGGTGCTGAGGTTCAAACCCAGTGCCTCGTGCATGCCAGGCGAGCACTGAGCTACTACCCCGGCCCCTGTAGTACACCTTCCTATTTATCATTGACCTGGTAGTGTCTTGCAGATATCCATCTGTAGTTAGGTAACTTTCTTTTTCTTTCTTTCTTTTTTCCCTTCCTTTCTTCCTCTTTCCCCCCTCCCTCCCTCCGTCTCTCCCCTCTTTCTTTCTCTCTTCCCATGCACAAGCAAGGCAAATTCTCAACACGGAGCTGTACCCCCAGCCCCTCTCATCTTCCCTTTTAAAAACCCCAATCAGCCAGACATGGTGGCACTCACTCAGAATCCCAACTAGTCAGGAGCCTGAGGCAGGAGGATCTCAAGTTGAAGGCCAGCCTGGGAACTTAGCAAGACCCTACCTCACAATTTACAAGAGGGTTGGGGACGTAGCTCAGTGGTAGAGTGCCCCCGGGCTCGACTCAGGGACCACAGAAGACAAAACAAAACAAAAAATCATCCACTGGGTTTTCATTTCAAGGACTTGACAGATTTATGAAACCAATCAGAGTGTTCCTCCCTCTTTTTCTATTACAGAGGAGAAGCCGGGTAGGGTCGGCACAGTATTTTACTAAAAGTTTAGAAGGACTCACCAGGGGGCTAGCTAGACCTGGAGTTTTCTTTGGGAAAAAGTTTAAAATCATGAATTCAGTTTCTTTAATAGTTCCAGACTATTCAGATTTTCCACTTCTTTTTGTGCTAGTTCATTGATACGCATGTTCCACAGAAATCATCCACTTCACCTTTAAATTTTTTTTGGCACCTGAATTTGTTTATTTATTGATTGATTACCAGGCATTGAACCCAGGGTCTTAATCACCGAACCACATCCCCAGCCCTTTTTATTTTTGATTTTGAAATGGGATCTCACTAAGTTGCTTAGGGCCTCATTAAGTTGCCGAGGCTGGTCTTGAACTCACAATCCTCCTGCCTCAGGCTCCGCAGTATCTGGGATCACAGGTGTGCACTACCACGCCCAGCTGTTTATACCTTTCATGACCTTTTTATGTCTACAAGGGGTGTGTGTGTGTGTGTGTGTGTGTGTGTGGTGCTGGGGATTGAACTCAGGGCCTTGTGCTTACAAGGCAGGCACTCCACAACTGAGCTCTATCCCCAGCTCAAGATTTGTAGTGTGATCCCTACCATGGGCTGAGTGCTGTAACTCCCCAATCCCTGTGTCGAACTCCTGACCTCCAGTGCCTCAGGACGCCACTGAAGGAGGTAAGAATCTCTAGGGAAGAAATTAAGGTAAAATGAAGTCATTAGGGTGATATGACTGATGTCCTCATAAGAATAAGAAATTAGGGGCCCAGTGGTGTGACACACATCTGTAATCCCAGTGATCAGGGAGGCTGAGGCAGGAGGATCACAAGTTTGAGGCTAGCCTCAGCTGTGTGGTGAGGTCCTAAGCAGCTTAGGGAGACCCAAACAAACAAAAAACGGAAATCAGAGACACACACAGAAGCAGAAGCCTCAGAAGAAACCAACTGCCCACATCTTCATCTTGGGCTTCCCCAGGACCAAGAAAAAATAAATTCTGTGTTGAAGTCACCCAGCGGCCTTCACCACGGCAGCCCTAGCCAACTGATCCTATGTGTACACAGACAATATGCCATTTGTGTATGATATCAGGACTGAGTACCGTTTCCCAGTCCCAGGCTGACTGTGGGACTCTTCTGCTCTTGATGCCGGGGTTGGACAGAGAGCTCTTCAGCCAGCCAGCCTGGCCGGCCCTCTCCCTGCCTCTCTTCTAACCCACCACCCGCGGCTTTTATGGGCACCACCTTCTCCCTTGGGCTTCCTTGGGGGTCAGCTGTGTTTACTGACTTCTTGAGGCTGAATTCAGCTCAGGTTGTAGCTTTCCGGGCCCTTCCTCTGCCCTAACGTCAGAAGTTCGAGTTGTCCATTTCTCTCTAAGCACAGCCTCAGAAGCATCCTGTCAGTTCTGACACTTGATTTTATCATCACCGAGTTGAACATTTGGGCGAGATGCCCAAGAGAAAGAACAGCTGAGAGTTAGCACCGCGGCCCCGGGGCTCAGCTACGGGTTGGGGAGTGTCCAGGTGGATCCTATCAGGGACGGACACGCTCTCAGGGTCTTCCCTGATGCTAACAGTGAGGTGGAGCAGACCGAAGACGGTGCTGGACCCACTTCCATTTAATGTCTCCACACACCAACGCTGGGACCTCCTGCCCTGACCCTTTGTGCTGCCTAGGCTGACGGGGCCCACCGTTCCCTGACCTCTCCACTTAGATGTCCAAGAGGCACCTCAAATTTGTCATGGCCAAAGCCAAAGTTTAGCTGCCCTTCCGCAGCTCTGCTTCTTCAGGGATCACCAAGGAAAACTTGTGCTTTTGCACACGCGTGCCTATGAGCCAGAGGATGAGCTGTGCTCCACGCTTCCTGAGGATCTGCTTGAGAATGTTCTGTGGGCACCTCCCACATCATCAAGCATAAGCTTTCTGCCTACTTCTCTCGGCCCTCCACCGCCCGCTTCCCTCTGTGCACTCAGATTCATTCTCCTCGACTCGAACAACGGATTCCCCTAACCTAGACCCACATCCACCAGGACTACACTTTAAACTTGCTCGTCTGTGTTACGTGATTCAGCACTTAATGATGCAACGTTGGGGTACGGCTGTCTTTGGTCCCTGGATGCTTGGCAAAGACTCGGTTCTCACTGAATACTCCCCACTTGTTGGCTGATGGGACTGATCTTACAGCATCAGAAACTACGTATTGTACTTTCAGAAATCCTCTTTTCCTCTGCATGGGAGAACGTGGCTTTGCATTTGATTTCTGCACGTATGCCTTGGCTGGCCAAGGCTGTGAGACCCTCCTCTCAGCTGTCTTAGTTCATTTATCATCGCTATAACACAACACCTGAGACTGAGTTAGTGCTAAAGAATAGAGGCCGTGTCATCATCCCTGTTGTTAAGCAACTTGATGATGATGTTCTTTGATGTTTTGCTCATGATTGCAGTGCTTGAAACTTTTTGTGCTTCTTAGCCTTCATCTTACAGTTTTCACAATATTTTGAAAATATTCAACCATTATTTCCTTTTTATTTTTTCCGTCTCCCCTCCTCCCACTTTGAAACTCAGATTACACGGATGTTGTTCTGTAGCACACTCAACATTCTGTGACTTCTTTCCCTGTTTTTTTTTTTTTCCTTTGTTCCAGTTTGGATAGTTTCTATTGCTGTGCTTTCATCCCATTTAACTTCCATCTGCAAAGTCTAATTTGCCATAATGCCATTGAGTGTACTTTTCATCTCATGCATGATAATTTTTACCTCCAAAAGTTGCATTTGTGTCTTTTTTTTTAATACTAGAGATTAAGTCCAGGGGTTGCTTAGCCACTGAGCCACATCCCCAACACTTTTTATTTTTTATTTTGAGACAGGGCCTTGCCAAGTTGTTGAGGCTGGCTGTGAACTCCTGATCCTCCTGTCTCAGCCTCCTGAGCCACTAGGATTTCAGGTGTGAGCTACCATGCCCAGCAATTTGTGTCCTTTTTAGGTCTTTTATATCTCTACATGTGTACTTCTTCTCTAGCTTCTTGAACATGTATGCTAAAGTTATAACTTAATGGTTTTGTTTACTAATGATCTATATCATTTCTTAATTGGTTTAGAATAAGATTTTTTTTAACGGTGGAAATACTAACACTTCTGACTCACTAATTTTTTTCTGTGCATTATAAGATATTTTGCAAATTTCTGACCTCCATCCACTAGATCCAGGGGCATTTCCATCACAATAATTAAAAACTGCTCCAGAAATTGAACAATGTTCCTAGGTGAGAGGTGGTGGGGAATTAGCCTCACTTGAGCATAATGGGTTAGATTTTTCTGCTTCTATGCATGCCAAATAGTTTTTTAAATTAAATGCCAGATATTGTGTGTCTTTTATCTTGTGGGTACTGGATATTTTTGAATGCCTTTAAATATTAGGAGCTTTTGGGATACAATGTTATGTTACTTTGGTAAGTGACAACTTAAGTTACTTGGAAACCATTGAGTTTTTTAGGTGCTAATCACAAGATTTATAAAAGTGGGATTGGGGCAGTATTTTTGTTTAGGGTTGATTTTACCCCAGGGACAGAACTCTTCGGAGGTCTTCTCCCTGATTACACTGTGATTTGTGAGGGTGACCATCTAGATGATGCAACAGAAACTGTTACTGGCCCTGTGTGAGCTTCTGGAATGTTCTTAATTTTTTCACGTGGTCCTCTGCCTGACCTTGGGTGTCTCCACAGGCATGCACTGCTTAATACCACGCTGGAGACTTGAGGGGTCTTGGGCCCGACGCAGGGTGCTCTGCACTAGTGCGGTTGTCTCCTCTCTGGTGCCACTTCTTGCAAATGTCCCTGTGAATTCTGCTGCCTTTGCCTGCCCAGACCCCCTGTTCTAGGGGCAGTGGCACTTGGGGATCACAGATCCTCACGGAAGTTCTTTCCCTGCCTGCAGCCTGGAAACCTGGTCCCTGCAGTGCTCCGGGGCGACTGTAAGGTGTCTTCCCTCATTTCCTGTCCCTGGGAGCCCCTCTCCGTTGCCTGTGGCATAATGATATAAAAATCATTGGTTCCTATATATATATTTTTAATTTGAAGTTGTTTCATGTAGGAAGGTGGATTCAGTCTCCTCCATCTTGTCTAGAACAAGTACCTACACCTTATTTAATACCCAGTAAAACCAAGGTCAAGGGGGATGGATGTCTACCTAAGGTTAACTGAAGCCCTTTAAAGGCAGACCCAGCGATAGACTCCACATGTCTTTCTTCCATGTCTTATCACACAGACTGGCACCCCAAAAGGAATATTCCACATGTGATTATGTCAGAAAGGACCCCACTATGATGTATAACTATAATGCACTGAAAAAACATTAAAAAAAAATAAAAGAAGAAGAGAAGCTTGTTTGGGCTCATGGTTCTGGAGGCTGGGAAGCGGGAGGTAGGGTCCACGTCTGGTGAGGACCTGCGCGGCTTCCTCTCGTGGCTGAACTCAGAGGAGAAGCAGTGTGTGAGGAGGAGACGGAGGGTCAGGGACATCCTGGACGTCTAGCCACCGACTCTCAAGAGAGACGCCATCTCCACAGAAAGACATTAATCCATGTTAACAGCCTAATCACCTGTGAAGCCCCCTCCCTGGTACCTTTACACGGGAATCCAGTCTTCTCGGAGGACATGAGCCGTGTTCAAGCACAAACCCATCATTACAGCCTGAAACACCCCAGAGGAGACACAGACTTCTGTCTGCTCTCCTGAGCCCTGGACTGCGGTCTCACACGTCAGTGTGGCCCACCACTAGCTCGGGGGCATTTGAAATGCTTGTGACTGTCCCCAGGAGATGCTGCTTGGTGACTTCTGGAGTGGCAAACTTATCGAACGTCCTGTGCTCTGGGCAGATGGCCCAGGGATGCAGTGTGAGAAGCCGACCCCTGTGAGTGTCGGGGGATTCAGAACTGAACGTTCCTTTGTTGTAGAAACTTCTTTTCCCACACAGTCCTGTTTGTCCTACTGGTTTTAAATGAAATCTCTCTTCCATAGATCCTTTCAGGTTTTCCTAAAAGATCATCAAAACCCTAGAATGGTTTGAAATGACCACTCCTGGGACCCCCGGGCGCTCCCCCCAGAGGTGGGGTTAAGCCTATGTCCCTGCACCTGGGTCCTACACATCCTCAGTGACCTGGTGCGGAAGAGTCCAGCTGGCTCTGGGTCTTGGTCCTCCAACCACGATCAGCTCAACTCTGGGGCTGGAGAGAGGTGACAAGTGGCTCTGACTCCATCCCTTGGCATGGAGCACGGTGGTTTCTCCCCGGGGAACCTTCCTGGTTTAGACTGTGGTTCTGAAGAACATGTTGTCACATGGAGCTCAAGAGACAGGAAGCTTGAACACCGGTTCTGCTTCTGGACAGGAAGCTTGGGGGAAGGAGGGACGTGTTCACGGACGTTGTACACATAAAGACGTGCTCTGGAACAGCGCTCGCCGGACGGTAAACGTGGCTACCCTTGGGCAGTGGCATTGGGGTGGGAAGGTGACAGTGACCTTTTAAATTCAGGCATTTTGACGCTCTTTTGGGGGTATATTGATTTTACAATGATCATGTGCAACTTTATCCTAAAAATGCATTAAAGAAGGTGGTTCATGTCGGTTATCCCAGTGGCTGGTGAGGCTGAGGCAGGAGGATTGTGAGTTCGACACCAGCCTCAGCAACTCAGTGAGGCCCTAGGTAACTTAGTGAGAACTGCCTCAAAATTAAAAAAAAAAAAAAAAGGGTTGAGGATGTGTCTCAGGGGTTAAGCGCCCCTGGGTTCAATCCCCAGTAACAAAACAAAACAAAACAAAGAAGAATTAAAGACCAACAAGAAGGACAGACTTTTGAAAGAAAGCGTCGGACATTGTGCTCAGTGTCCTGTGATAGAGGCCAGGCGTGCGTGGGAAGCCTGCCATTTTGGATTCTTGGGTTCACAAATGCCTCGACTGTTTTAAAATCTGGAGCTGTGATTTAGAACCAAGTCCCAAGTCTTCTCATGGCTCAAGAAGGACCTCTGACATAATTAGGAGCTTAAAAGAGCCCCACTAAGTACTTCTTGTTGCCCGGGAAGGGCTCCCTCAATAATTCACGGGGCGCTAGAATTGACAGACTTGTGGGCACTCCGGGCTCTCGTTTCTGTTTTGCACAGTTTAAAGCTTTGCTTCCTGACCTCTGATCTCCCCAGCATCATTCAGGTCTTTCTCCGCTGGGTCTTGGGCACTCATGTCGCCCCGTATCCAGAATCAGACCCTGAATGCAGAGAACTTCGTCTGCATTTGAACTCGACCAAGGAGGGCGACTTTGGGACCCTCCCACTTCACAAATCTCGCTCCATCCCCCACGGTGATGTCCCTCCTCTCCGCTGGCCAGTTTCCTCCTCCCCTGAGTCGCCTCCCACCGTGCACTCCCACCCCCCCCACCCCCACCCTGGGCTGGGCTGGGGCACAGGTTGCCAACAGACACCTCATTATTTACTGAACTTGAATCGGGACTATTTTCCTGTTTCTTGGAAACCTCCTTCTTTCTCTGATGAAAACGTCGTTCCTGCTGGGAGAAGTTCCGCTCATGGCCCCAACACAGCCCACGTTGTTCTCTTTCTCAAAGAGACTTTTTTTTTTACCCCATTTAACTTGTTTTTCAGCTGAGCTCAATGGGTTGGACTCATCTATTCAGGAGCCACCTGGTTAGCAGCCGTTGTCTCTTTCAAATAAAATTAGATGCTTTGCTCCAGGGCCTATATTTTGGAAACTGTCAACTCAAGTAATCTTGAGGTCACTCTGGGTGGCTATTGAACACCGATGAGTCCTGCCCAACGTGCCACAGATCGGAGTCCCAAACCGCCCGCCATTTCTCCTGCGGCAGGTTTCACCAAGTGAGGCCCAGGGGCCTCTTACTGCTTCCACCAGGAGGTCCCCCCTCGGCTGGAGAAGTCTGCGAACTGATCTGCTGGCTCCCCGAGAAAATGCCGGGGAAGCCGGGGGGTGGGGGGGGGCTCTGCAGGGGGAGCACCTTTGCCAACAGGGGTGGGCCGCCCCCCGGGGCAGAAGAGCCAGAGGATTCTTGCACCGTCATCTCCAGGTGACCTAGATGCACTCAGTCTTCAAGTACTCGACTCCTTATCCTAAGAATTCTCTCTGGACAACAAGTGGGACTCAAGGTGGTTGGTGAGAACTCAGTCGGGTCACGTCTCAGGAAGCCTGATACGTCCCAGTTAGCATCTTCCGTGGCTTTAGGAAGGCCTTCCCAGTCTCTCTCTGACCACATTGCAGTCAGCACCAGGGGCTCTGGGGCTGGCAGAGGACCCCACTCAAGTCCCTGTGGGCAGGGGTCTAGGACAACTCTGAGATGGATCCCTGTGTCACTGCTGGAGGGTAGCATCGGGTTGGGGAGCCACCAAGCTTTGGAGATGGTTTGTGACCTTATCCTATCTTACCTCCACTGACCCCTTTTCAGAGAGACTAAAGGGACCTGCATCACGTCACTACGGAGCACCTTCTGTGAGTCCCCCACCAGCAGGTATCACGGAATCCCCTGGAGCCATCTCGAGAATGTGGGTGTCGAGGACACGCTTCTGTGAGGCCGCAGCCTCCTCTGTGTTCAGCTGGTGAGCAGGTCCCGGTCCCTCCTGGGCCAGCGCGCAGTGGTCACTTCAGATCTGAGGGCAGACCATCTGAGCTCTGCCCCGAGTTGAGAAGACCAGGTGACCTAACCCACCCCGTGGCTGATGTTTTGAGATCGCTGTGGGAAGGAGCTCAGGTGAGCGCCCTGTCCTCTACAGATCACTGACCAGGGGCCCATTCCTTGGACTGTGGGTGTCGGGAGCCCCCACCCAACACCAGGCGCTGCTCTCCTTGGGAAGCCCTGGGGCTGCAGACGCTGTGGGTGCCATGACCCTGAAGTGGGCCAAAAGGGTATCTATTAAGGTGGTCCCAGGAGCACAGCAAACCCCTGCTGAGAAGCATGTCGTTTCTCTTCCCGTCCCAAACATTCCAGCAACGTTTCATTTTCACCATCCGAGGCCCAAGCTGAGATTCAAGGGCCACACCAACGGGAGCAGCATCAGGGAGCCCATGAGAACACAGAGCTCTCCCCCTGGCTCTTGGGGGTTGCTGGGCACAAGGGTCACATTTCCCTGTGACCTGAAGACCCAAGGACTCGAGGGCTTGGCAGACGCCCTTCCACCCTCTCCCTGAGCGGGAGGCGCTGCTTCCTTTTGGTGGCGGTGGCTGGACTGGGCCGTCCCTCTGTCCCTTTGGCCTGGGCAGGTAGGTGGCTTGCTTTCACGCCCCTTGTCTACAGAGTCCAGGGCAGCGCGGAGGCGACTCCAGCGCGACCCTAACCCCCCACCACCCAGAAAACAAGCTCCCGGAGCTGCTGCTGGGGAGGGGGCGAAGTTCCCAGAACCCAGGCCCCGGGAGAGGCCTCCTGGGCCGAGCCTGACCGGGACCTGCCGTCCCCGTTCCTGCCACGTCCACGGTGTCCATGGTCTGTGACCGCGACTGAGTTTGGAGAGGCTTCCCACCCACGGCTTCCCTGGCCATACCTGGGGACAATCCTGCCTCTGACTTTGTCTCCCTGTCCAGGAAGTGGCCCTCTGACAGTCTGCCCTTTGGTGAAGTGTGGCCACCTGTGATGGGAACGTCACTGCACACGAGTCTCCTCTGCCCCCTGCCCTCCATAACAATGTTTCCGGGCCCTTATGGGCCTCCTCTGGCCTCTGCAGGGGTTGGGACAAGCTGAGGCTGATCTGGGCTCGGGTCAGCCCCTCCTTGGGCACCTCTGGCTCCCCGTGGTTCCTCTCGGGACCCCTGCAGGCTGTGGTCCTGGTCAGGCCCTGGGCTCACGGAGCTGAGCAGGGTGGCTTTGCTCCTGGTGTCCCGGGGCCCAGAACACTGATGGACAAGGGCTGAGTGAGCCGTGTTCTAGCTCAGGAGTTGGTCTCCCCCTGTCCCCGCTGCTCCTGGTCAACCTGCGCCACAGCCTTCCTCCCCTCTGTCCACGCTGGCTCCGGCCGAGCGGGTGAAACCCACCCTCCCTGCTCTGACAGCTCTCTCCAAGCCGCCCGTCCACTCTGGGGGTCTTAGTACTGGATCTTTCTGGAAAGGGTCAATCCCAGGATCTTGTGTGGAGGTGAAGGGTGAGGATGGAATCAGGGTCGGCCGGCCGCGGGCGCCTTGCTCCTGGACTGTGTGGCTCTCAGGAGGACGGCAGGAGGGACTGTGATGAGCTGTCATCCACCCTGTGGCCAGGACCCAACCCGGGCCAGTAAGCGCAGCTCCATCTCCGCCTTCTATAAACAGCCTCGCGAAGGAGCCTCGTCTTCAGGAGGGTGGCGCTGCCAGCCCAGCCCAGACTTTCCGACTCACTTCTAAGTCCTGTGGCCGCCAACTTTCCAGGTTCAAAGGGGGGACTTCATCAAAGGCCCCGTTCCCATTTGACTGTGGCGGAGGCTGGAGCTGGGACCAAAACAAGTTTGTAAAAATCCCCGTGAAGCAGAGCTCCGGCGACACCAGCCAGACGGCAAGTGGCTAAGCTGACCCACGAGCGTGGGCAGATGGGATGAGGTCACCTGGGGGAACAGGCCCGGTTGGGACAGCAGGAGAAACCTGGGGACACCCAGACGTGTGGCGGAGGACAGTCAGGCCCCGGGAGTAGCAGATCCTCCACAAGAATGACTTCAAAAAGGTCTGAACGCCGCAGGCTGGCCAGTCCCCCTGCAGGAGCCCGCCTGTCCTCTCCCGCCGCCCAGGGGCACCGAGCAGACAAGAGGCAGAGTCTCGGTCTGTGCAGATGTCATCCTGTACCTGTTAGGCTGTGGATTTTTCTTTTCAGAGCTCTGTTTAAAAGAACCGACCTACAGATTCCTTAAGTTATGCCCAGAGAACCCGCCTGAGGGGGCCAGTCACGGGCCATCCCCTGGGGTTTCTCTCAGCTTTCCGTGTGGTCAGTTCGAGACTAGGTCTCTGCGTGCTGGAAAAGGCCAAGCGTCTCTGTCCCTCAGGGTCCCATCCAGGCCAAGGCCCGGGGAAGCCTGTTGAAAGTTCAGCCACCTGGTTTGAAGCATGGAAGAGCTAGAGGCCTCATGCATGGGGACAGTCGTCCCTCACGTCCCTGGGGAGGGTGCCAGAACCCCAGGGCACTGGAGTCCACCCGGGGATGCTCCCTCCCTTCTAGAGTCACGGTGTCTGCACAGGACCCTGCACGTCCCCTGCGTGGCTTGCCACCCTTCCTATGGCATGAGTGCTCTGTGAACAGTGTCACGCCATGCTGCTCAGGGTGATGACGGGAGAGGTCTCCACGTGTCCCGTGCACACACACACGTTTCCCCTAAAGCCGTGGAAGCCGTGGACATGGGAACCCTGGCCACGGAGGGCTGGCTGTACTTCATCCTGTGGTTTTAATCCTAAAAATTAACGGCATCAAAGGAACTGATTACATAAAGAATAAAATATAGCGTCCCTCCTCCAACCCAAGCTGATAAAATAAAGAGGATTTTTTTTTGGGGGGATGGAGTAGGGTACCAGGGATTGAACTCAGGGCACTCAACCACTGAGCCACATCCCCAGCCCTATGTTGTATTTTATTTAGAGACAGGGTCGCACTGAGTTGCTTAGTGCCTTGCTTTTGCTGAGGCTGGCTTTGAACTCGTGATCCTCCTGCCTCAGCCTCCCAGGCTGCTGGGATTACAGGCGTGCACCACCATGCCCAGCTAAAATAAAGAGTTTTTAAATGAATACATTTATTTATTTTGCCAAGTGGCTCAAAAAAATTAAAGGTGAATAAAACTTTGAATAATATGATTAAGAAGATCACACACACGCACACATCCCCCTCAATTATTGAATTCTGTACACCCTTCCCAAGCATATAAAGTACCTGTAGGACATCCTTTAAAAATTGGTTACAAATAAGTCTGATAAATTGTTCGGAACTGATTTAATTCAGATCTTATTCTCCAAACACCGAATAGTTAATTTAGAAGTTTATTTGAAATTATGTAGAAAAATAAATCTCCATAATCCAAAAAATATGCAGGAAGAAATCTAACTAGAAATTAATAAAATGTAGACTTGAAACCAGGCACAGTGGCACACGCCTGTAATCCTAGGGGCTTGGGAAGCTGAGGCAGGAGGATTGAAAGTTCAAAGCCAGCCTCAGCAACTTGGTGAGGCTGTAAGCAACTCAACAAGACCCTCTCTCTAAATAAAATGTTTATGTTTTTAAAAAGGGCTGGGGATCTGGCTCAGTGGTTAAGTGCTCCTGGGTTCAATTCCTGGTACCAAAAATAAAATAAAAATAAAAAATAAAGAAAGAAAAGACTTGTGTTTCCCCTGTTGAATATTGTCTTGGTGCCCTTGTTGAAAATTGATGGACAGTATAAGTATGTTTTATTTCTAAGCTGTCAAGTGGATTCCATTGATCTGTGTGCCTACTGTATGCTGGTAGCTCACCATCTTCATTCCTGTTTGTAGGGGGATTTTTGCACCAGGGATTAACCCAAGGGCACTTCACCCCTGAGCCACATCCCCAGTCCTTTTTACTTTTTATTTTGAGACAGAGTCCTGCTAAGTTGCTGAGGCTGGCTTTGAACTTGTGATCCTCCTGCCTCAGCCTCCCAAGCTGCCGGGATTACAGGCGTGTGCCACTGCGCCTGGCTCAGTTCTGTAGTTTTGAAATCAAGAAGGGCGACTCCTCTCTGCTCTTCTTTTAAAGATTGCTTTGGCTATTCTGGGTCCTTGGAAATTCCTTGTGGATTTTGGGATTGGACTTGTCCTGCCAAAAAGGGATTTAGACAGGGATTGTGTTCAGTTCTACTCCAGGTGCTGAGAGAATAAGTCTCAAAAATGAAAGCAAAATAAAGACACTTTCAGGTAGATTAAAACAGACAATTTTGCAGCAGCAGATTCACATTAAGGGAATAAGAAGGAGAAAACTTTAGCCAGAAGGAAAATGATCCTAGAGGAACGTTCAGGGATACAGGATGGAACGGGCCGCAACATCAACAACCAAAAGCAAAGTCGGTGGGTGGATCTAAAGGAACACAGATTCTGTGGAATAAACCACGGTGCGTGACTGGGGTCAAAAGATACGTCATGACAGCTACAGAATCAAACCAGGTGAGGACCGTACAAACAGCAAGAGAAAAGCAGGCCCAGTTAGTGCTTCTAGTACGCAGGGGAGCGAGGACAGTCACCAGGCCCCCGACAGCGACTCTGCAGGGAAGTGAGGCACTTTTTGCAGGAGTGGAGGTGGAATGATTTTTTTCCTTTTTTAAAAATTTTAACCCAAAAAGGAAGAAGTGACAGGGAGAGAAATGCCACAGGGCTGGTGGGGCATATTAAAAACACTCACTAAGTCGGAGGACCTCAGCACGACGATACTAGTGATCGTGTCAGATGTGAAACATGGAATACACCTGCAGAAAGACGAGATCGTCAGACTGGATTTAAACAAAAAACAAAAAACAACAGTCCCACATGCCGCTACCGAGACGCACACCTAAAATACATGATGCCAAAATACTGACAGTGAAAAGGTGGAGAATGTCCCACGCCAGCCCGAGCCAGCGGGAGAGAGTGCAGTTCTGTCAGTTACCACCGGGGTGCGGCAGCACACACCTGCGATCCCAGAGCTCAGGAGGCTGAGGCAGGAGGCTCTCAAGTTCAAGGCCAGCTTCAGCAAATTAGTGAGACCCTGTCTGAAAATAAAAAATAAAACAAAAATAAAAAGGCCCAGAGATGTGGCTAAGTAGCCCCCCCCAAAAAAATAGTATTTTTTTTTATTGGTTGTTCAAAACATTACAAAGCTCATGACATATCATATTTCATACATTAGATTCAAGTTGGTTATGAACTCCCAATTTTACCCCAAATACAGATTGCAGAATCACATCGGTTACACATCCACATTTTTACATAATGCCCTATTAGTAACTGTTGTATTCTGCTACCTTTCCTATCCTCTACTATCCCCCCTCCCCTCCCCTCCCATCTTCTCTCTCTACCCCATCTACTGTAATTCATTTCTCTCCTTGTTTATTTTCCCATTCCCCTCACAACCTCTTATATGTAATTTTGTATAACAGTGAGGGTCTCCCTCCATTACCATGCAATTTCCCTTTTCTCTCCCTTTCCCTCCCACCTCATGTATCTGTTTAATGTTAATCTTTTCTTCCTGCTCTTCCTCCCTGCTCTGTTCTTAGTTGCTCTCATTATATCAAAGAAGACATTTGGTATTTGTTTTTTAGGGATTGGCTTGCTTCACTAAGCATAATCTGCTCTAGTGCCATCCATAAAAAATAGTATTAAGAACATCAGAGGGGGCTGGGGATGTGGCTTAAGCGGTAGCGCGCTTGCCTGGCGTGGTTGCGGCCCGGGTTCGATCCTCAGCACCACATACAAACAAAGATGTTGTGTCTGCGGAAAATTAAAATGTAAATAAAATATTTTAAAAAAAGATTACAGATCAGGGCTGAGAATATAGCTTAGTCAGTAGAGTGCTTGGTTGTTTTTTTTTTTTTAAAAAGAACATCAGAGATTTTATTAATATGACAATTCATAGAACTCTGTCTCCAAATGCAACATACACAGTCCTTTCAAATGTACGTGAGCTTTGGCAAAAATTGACAGAATGCTAGGCCTCTGAGCAAGTGTTGGTGCATTTCAAAGGATGCTTCATTTTCTTCTGATGCAGGTTTTAGATGTTGTATCTTCCTCTGGGTTCTCTCTCTCCACAACACCCATCTGGATGCGTCTTCATCATTTTCAAGACATTCTGAGTTTTGTTTTTTATTTCCCTATTTACTTAAGAGTTCTTAAGTTTCTAGACGAAAGTTTTTTTAAATTGCTGTTAATTTCTAGCTTTATTGTATTAAGATAATTTCACAAATGAGTCTGAGTGACTCAGAGAAGTAAAGCAACTAGCCCAAGGACACACAGGAAGGGGCAGGGCAGGGCTGGAAGCCCCAACGTCCATTTCCCTCGGCTCCCCTCTCCTGCCCTCACGCTTCGTACCGAGATGCGCTGTTTAATCACTGCAGGCAAAGTTCCAGCCGCTGTCATCGTCAGGCAGAGAAGCTTAACGGCTAAAATCATAATGAAATATCAAAATTTAATTTCTGTGGGTAGGAACTTAAAATGTTGTTAGAAGTAATAATTAAGTATTTTTCTTTTCTTGAAATAACTTAAATTGCTCTGCCTGGGTTCTCTCCAAAGCAGCCGCCCTGGGGGGCGGGGTGAGCCCAGGGAGCGGAGGTGGGAGCCAACGTGAGCAGGTGTCACCCAGCGGGCCAGGAGGTCCCGTTTACCAGGACCCTCTGAAAAGCCTTATGAAGCGACGTCAGAGACGTCCTTCAGGAGGAGAGTGAGCAAGGCACCCACCAGCTCCCGTCCTCCGTCGGTCAAGGGTGGACCCTGGGCTCAGCTTCTCCACACCTCTGGGCTGGGCATGTTGATGGGTGGGTCGTGCCCCTGCATGGCTTGTGACATGTGCCCCCGGGGGAAAGTGGGCAGAAGCCCTCAAAGCCAACTAGAGAGGACACAGAGAGGATTTGGGTCCAGCAGAGTCTTGAATAGATTCTTCAAAAAATGGTTCTTGATGAAAAATTTCTGACCCACTGCACACGGTGGACCCCCACGTGGACAGGTAAGACTCCCGATGACGGATGAGCTCAGCTGTTTTACGATGGGGAGGGGGTCATGTGTTTCTTCACCTGAGTGGGCTTCTGCTCTGTGGGTGGGTTCATCAGGGGTGAGAGTTGAGGCCACCACCAAGGAAGCACTGGTTATGAACAAAAATGAACGAAAGTATCAAAGTCTACTTTGAGCCGGGCGCGGTGGCCCCCCCTGTGATCCCAGCCACTCAGGCAAGTTCAAACCAGCCTCAGCCACTCAGCAGGACCCTGTCTCACAATAAAAAATAAAAAGGGCTGGGGATGTGGCTCAGTGCTTTAGTGCCCCTGGGTTTAATCCCTGGTACCAAAAAAAAAGAGAGAGAAAGAACTCTGGCCATGAGCTGACTGGCCCCTCATGAGCTGGGCTAGGCTTGTCTGTCCACGCTTAGTTCCTCCTCGTTGAGTTTTCCTTCTGACAGCACGTAAGAGCCACAGAAAGGAACAGGAGACAGAGCTTGTCCACCTGTATACACCTGTCCATCGGAGTCCTCACTTCTGAAAGTTCATTCTGAGTCCCTAGTTGTACCTTTCACCTTGGGGCCAATGTTTGGAGACCTCACCTATCTCCATGGTGTCAATGACTCATCTGAACAGTCGATGCAGCTGGTGAAATGAATAATGTCCACAAATGGCCAGATCCTCGCTCCACTGACACGCATTTTCCATTCCGTCCTCAGAGACGCGTCGCAGTTCTGCCTGATTCCCCTGAGAACGCGGTGGCTGGCGGGGTGGGTGGCGTTCCATCCGTTATGAAATGGCAAACGCGGTTTTTCCTCCTGGGGTCACTTCCCCCGCGGCGAAGGCTGTTTTTTTCTCCTGACTCCTGCTCCGCCAGGGCTCGGTCAGTGCCAGGTGCTGCTGTCCTCAACCAGTGGGCGCACTCGGGAGGAGACTGCGAGTGCAGGTCTCCCAGGGACACTGTGCAGGACGTCCAGGGGTCTCTGCACCGGGGCAGCAAGAGCCAGTCTCCGCGTGTGTGGCTCTGAGCTCTCAGGGGAAAGCCACGTGCCAGGGACACGCAGCCCCCTTACTGGACTCCCCGAGGGAAATTAGCAAGGGCCTCAGTGGGGACCCAACAGAGAGGGGGGGCCTTTGCTGTGGCTATTGTCACGATTCACTTCTCAAGAACCTGGTTCCAGAGGAGCAGATGGGATGCTCACGAGGAAAAGGGCGTCCTTCTCTGGGCTTGGTGTGTAGTTGATGACGGTCACCCCACTCCTACCACCGGGACCCCGAGAGCCCCATCCAGAGATGGCCAAGGAGGCGGGAGCCGCCGCAGAGCACACTGCCACGGAGCTGTCCTGGCTGAAGGACAAGAGTGCCCTGTAAGTCTCTGGGTGACAATCACTCTCTGACTCATACATGTCACAGTTAGTATGAATAAGACTTTCCCAGATTAACTCAGATGGAGCCAATGCCCTGCGAGGAGGAGCGATTTTCATACACAGGAACCGTCACCAGCCGTAAAGCTCACTGATGGCTGTGGCCTTCTGGTGCCCGCCGCGGGGACCCGCCTTCCCTTCCTCCCTGCACAGGGCTGAGTGGGCGTCTGCTCATCTCGGGGTGGCGTTCGGAACTAGCAACCCTGTCTGTTCTCCTCGGAGTGGCGCTTGTTTTAAAACACACACACGTTCATTCTCAAACTCTAATAAGACGTCTCGGAGAGACTCTGGGGCGCGTCGGTTCTCCCCAGTCCCGCGCCCTTGGCCTGGAAGGGCAAACGCAGGCATTTTCTTCCATTCTACATTCTAGATCCGTGTGGAAAGGACTGTGCCGTCTGCCCTCACAGACCTTCACTGGAAAACACAGCCATCTGCCTTCTCAAAACCACGCCTGGCTCGCTTTGCACCCTGATGGAGGCTCCTGGCTGCTGCCATTGGGGTGACCGTGTCCACGGTCCCCAACTCCACCAGCTGGGTGGTCTTACCAGGTTCCCTATCAGCAGTCTCAACAGGGACCGTTTCAAATGACATCCCCTTCCTCCAGCTCCTGCTCACACTCTTCCCTCAATCGTACAGGAGTCCTGGTTTCCAATGTTACACAGAAAAATCGCACTTTACCAACTTGGACTGAAACTTCTGAAACCATGGGCCAAAACAGACCTTTTCTCTTTTTCAGTTGCTTATCTGAGGTGTTTTGTCACAGTGATGGAGAGCTGACTAACACAGCTCAGTCAATGCATGCTTGGTCTTTGTGTGAAAGAGAACTAAAGCTTCCATCTTGTCTAGGTCGATGTTATCCGGTCTACGAGAAAGTGGCCCAGTCAATACATTAATTAAGATTTTTATCTAGTGGGAATGTAAATGAGTACAACCATTATGAAAAACAATATGGAGATTTCCCCCCAAAATTAAAAATACAACTACAGTGTGATTCAGCAATCCTGCTCCTGGGTATACAATTCAGTTAGTATCTCAAAGAGGTATCTGCACTCCCAGGTCCTGAGTAGGCAAGATGTGGAATCGACCTAAATGGATAAGAAAATTTGGCACCCATACCCAGAGAAATACCATTCAGCCCAAGAAAAAGAAGGAAACGCAGTTACGTGTGACAGTTTGGATGGGCCCGGGGGACATTGTGCCATGTGAAATAAGCCGGGCCCCCGGTCGTGACTCCACGGGACCTCACTCAGGTGTGGGGTTTGAAGATGTTGATCTCAGAAGCGGAGAGTAGGGGGTTGGCAGGGGCTGGGGCCAGGTGGCTGAGGATGGTCCCAGGATACGACTTCCATGGGACAGGAGGACGAGGGGAGGGGAACCTGCATTCAACAGTGACCACAGCTAGTGACACACTGTGCACTCGGAAACTGCTGAGGGATATGTTGAGTTTTCTCACCACAAAAAAAAATATATATATATATATATATGGTAAATACGCAAGGTGATTCGTTTCCAGCCACCCCAGAGTGTACTCACAGGCCTGTCGCACACCGTAATGTGTGCAGCTTTTATTTGACAACAAAATTAAGTAAGTAATGATTTCCCCAAAGCGACTGCCCTGCTGCGTCTCCTCCCAACGCCCAGGGACCGGCTCGCCCCAGGCAGAAGGCGCTCCTCCCCTCAGGGTCCCGGCTGTCCTCTGGCCTCCACGCTCCTCACTGTCTCCCATGCTGCCACCTCCTCCTGGGTTCCTCACGAGGACCTTCCCAGGGCCGCTCTCTGCCACCCTGTGTGCCACCCCCCGAGACGAGGGCTCTGGCTGGATTAAGCCGATGGAACATGTGAGAAGGACACGGAGCAGCTCGTGGCACCGCGGGGAAAGGGTAGAGTGGGACAGCAGGCGTGGCCACCAGCCCTGCCACGTGCTCAGCTGAGGCCATTTAAGGTTTTGTGTAAAGACCCCGATTTGGGGGGAGCATTTGGTGGATCAAACTTGTATCAGCCCTTGGCCGGGCAGGGGGGAGCATTTCAGGCCAGGACAGATTCCTAAACGTGCTGGCGCACAGTGTCCGAGGACAGAGCCATCGACACCAGGAGGGGCAAATGAGAGGGGGTCATTCAGGTCCAGCCCGGGCTGCCCAGAGCTCCATTCCGTATAGAATAGTCTCTGAACTGCGTTTACAGAGACAAGTAGAAGCCGAGCTCCTTGTCACCAACACCAGGAGCCACACCACAGCACCCAGTTTCCATCGGGGATCTGAGGGCGAGCTTGCTCCTCCTCTCCTTCAACCACAAGCCCTCTCGACCCGAGGCCCACCGTGGTTGACAGGTCAGTTGCTACCAGGACGTGTGCCCCACGCAACATGAAGCAGAGGAACGGGGCAGATGCGCCTCACACCTACCTGCACACAGTCCCGTTCTGCCCTGGGACAGCGTCTCCTGTAGCTCCTACTTCCACACTGGCCTGGGTGACTCAGGTCTCATTCCGGGGAGACCTGTGGCCATGTCGTCCTCCTACCCGGACAAAGTTGTCCCCTGGATGGGACATTCTTGGGACAGTGTTTTGAAGCTATAAACATTTGAAGGGTCTGGACATGACTGAAATTTGGAAGAAACATTGGTAATAAGAAAAGACAAGACTGGAAATTGAAATTAATAATAGCGTCCAAAGCAAAATAATAAAACTATCTTCAAAAATTCAGTCGTAGGGACCTGGGGACAGCTCAGTGGTAGGGTGCTGGCCCAGCACGTAGAAGGCCCTGGTTGGTCGCAGCACGGCACACACTCACTGCAGTAAAGATGTGTCATGGGATGGGCGCCTTTGAATGTGGCCAGGGCCTGCAGAGCTAGGGATGGCTCTGTACAGCACCAGGGCCTCAGAGGCCCCAGCTCCAGACGAGGTCTTACCCCCTGAGCAGCAGCAGCCTGCTTCCCTTGACAGCTTTGGCCATCTCAGCCAATGTTACAAACCTGCGCATCCGGGGTCTCCACGTTAGGAGTCTGGTCGGAGTCTCAGGGTGGCTCCCTCGGTGTGTCCTTGGGAGACTCCAAGGCGGTCGGCAGGTGGCAGAAGGGACAGGAAGAAAACAACAGAGAGTCAGAGGGTGGAAGAAGAGTCAGAGCCACGTGCACCTCAGGGTCCCCTGACACGCCTCCGTCAGCTCCAGGGAGAGCACCGAGCTGGACAGTCCTGCCTCCTGAAGGGCAGCTCCCTCCTGCACTCGCTTCCGGTCAGGCGACCACACACACCTTACCTGAGCTCCTGGAGAGTCCTCCTCAGCACCTGAATTAGAGATGGAGAGACAGACAGGCAGACAGACAGACAGAGACTGATCTATTTTAAGGAATAAACTCACGTGACTATGGTGGTTGACAAGTCCCAAGATCAGCCGTCAAAAGCTGGAGACCCAAGGTGATGCTCCAGACCAACTCCTCAGGCCTGGGCGGCAAGAGACCCAGGAAGAGCTGAGGCTTCAGTTTGAGTCTGAAGGCAGGAGGAAGACCCATGTCCCCACTCCAGCAGGCCAGACAGGAGGGGTCACTCTTACCCTCAGGAGGGTCAGCCTTTCACTCTATTCCGGTGAAGTCCCAATCTGTTTGACTCCCTCTGCTGATGTAAATGCGAATCTCATCCCCCAAACACTCAGAATAATGTTGGACCAAATATCTGGGAACCCCAAGGCCCAGTCAAGTTGATGCACTCTATTAACCACAGCATCCTCCCAAACCAGTGCCTTGTGGGGTCTGGTGAGACCCATGCCTCTCAGTGGGTCTTAGGTGCTGAAGGTCAGAGCCTCTGCCCTCTAGCCTGGTCCCACTGAAGGGCCTGCTGTAGTTCCCTGGCCCTCTCCAATCTGGTGGCTTTCTTGTGTCACCCAGTATGTGGGGCAGAATATGTCCTCTGAATGCAGCATATGTGGCCTCCAAATCCATTGGCCTCCTGATCATGTGCCTTTCTTATCTAATGCCAGGTGACCCCAAGTGCAGCAGCTGGCCTTTAAGTTTGGAGGGAAGATCCTAGTACACTCCAGGCCTCCAGAGCCCCAGAAAGTTCCCAGAAACGGCATCCTTTGCACCTTCAAGGGAGTTAACCTCCCCCGGATGCCAAGTTTTCCCCCAGTCCCCATCTACACAGGTCCTTTTGCTAAGTTGACACATGATCCTTGTCCATATTTATGAGGTGCATTGCGATTTTTCACACATGCAAACAATGTGTAAAGAGGAAACCTGGGTAAATAACCGTCCTCATCTGGAACTCCTTGCACTGGGAAACTCTGGGCTACCGCTGTTCCGCGTCATCGATGAGTTCCAGGTCAGCAGGGCTCGGGAACACAGGGTGCGGGGACTGTATCACCGACACACTTACGGGAAGAGAAAGAATGGAAAATGCATTGTGAACAGGAGAAAAATCAGCTCAGCGACTTTACCCTCGGAGCTGAAATGTGAATGCACCATGTCCGTGGGCCTTGTGGGAAGCCTGGTGTTTTGTCCATTGACTTTGGCTAATGAGGGTAATGAACTTGGAAACTGAGCAGAATGCCTGCCTGGGCAGCTCCTCCAGTTTCCCCGTACTTCTTTTCATGTGGTCTGTTTCCTGGTGGTAATAACATTTGTTTACCTTGAAAATGAGAGGAGACACTTTTATGGCCGAATGTCTCCATGGTGCTCACAAAGCTCCCCGGGCCCTTCCTGCGAGGGAGGAGCGGGGAGGCGGGGAGGGAGCCATACTTCAGTCAGAGCAAACCAAGGGCCAGATTTATTCTCCCTCCTGTTCTCCAGAGCACTCCTCTCATCAGGATGCGGAGGCCGTGGCCCAGAAGAGGAGCGGCTCTGCTACCCTGAGTGCCGTCTGGGTTTCCGGATCAGGAGACGGGGCTTTAACCCCTCTGTTCTCTGCCAGCAGGTAATGCACCTGCAGTTTTCAAGTTCTAATTTATTTATTTTTCTTGTACCAAGGATTAAACTCAGGGGCACTTGACCACTGAGCCACATCCCCAGCCCTATTTCATATCTTATTTAGAGACAGGGTCTCACTGAGTTGCTTAGCACCTCGCTAAATTGCTGAGGCTGGCCTTGAACCCACGATCTTCCTGCCTTCACCTCCCAAGCTGCTGGAATTACAGGCGTGTGCCACCACACTTGGCTCAAGTTTTAATTTTTAATCTACAGGTTTGGGAATAGCTGCCCTTCTTGAAATAGTTGAGGTTTCAGTGGGTGATTGTGTGTTGAACATGTCTCCACCTTCGTCGTGAGGCTGTTCCTATCACACAAAAAGAGAAAGGACAACACGATTTCAAACACCTGCTGTTTTGAAAACCAAAGTTCTGATATCACGGAACCACCAGTTCGTTCCTTCCCAAGAGAAACACAAACACCAGCAAGAACATTCTCCACCGCCAACTGCCCAGGACAAGTGTCCCGTGGTCCCGTGGCCCTTGGCCCCTGAGTTTGTGAGGAGGGTATTCTGGGAAGGGAGGGTGGTAAGACGTTGATTTTCACGATGAGAATCTTTTGAGAGATGGTAATAAAAACCGACGGCTTGCTTAAGTTTTCTGCTTGAATCTTTTCTGAAAGGTTTGTGCTGGTCGCATATAAGGTCCTTTCGAGGTCTGAGGGATTCTGGTTTCTAAAACAGTTTATAGCTGAGACCACAGATAAGGTTTCCATGGAAAACAGAGAGTAGCCAACAAGGGTGGATTTTAAGAGCAGCTAGAAGGGGATAATATTTCTTAAAGGAGGGACAGGCCACCTTTTTTAGACCATTCTTTTTAGAAAAGAATCAAGCGGACAATCCCCTGCTTCCAACTAGAGATTCTGGCACATGAGCCTCCGCATTCGCATGGCAACGTGGCTATAATTCTTCCCACTTTGGGCTCTTTCTCACGTTGGGAAAAAAAGTTAAGAACAGAAAGGACAGAAGGAAGACCAGTTAATCTGATTAGTTGGGGCAATTAGAGAAGAATATTCTCCTAAAGAAGAAAAGCTGCTGGCAGATTGGGGGTGCCGTCTGGAGGGGCTGCTCACGGCAACGGCGTCCCCAACCATCCTGGGCACAGAGAAGCAGACCCTGGACCAGCAAAGGGAGTTAAAGACAACCCGGGGACGGCAACACCAGACATTTGCTTTAAGACCTATTGAGAAGTACCAGAGACTCTTTACAGTGGAAAATGCCCAACATACAAAACCGGTACCCTGATCTTTTATGCAATGATACCCCTCCCTTCCCTCATTCCTACCGCAAGGCAAATTCCAGATGTTACTGCATCAGTGCAGAGTTCGGTATCTACCTCTCAAAGGAAAGGACTCGAACAAAGCAAAAATCCCACAAAAGGTTATTATACCAAAAAATTAACAAGAATTCCCCGGATTAGCTGGGGGCAGTGGCACTGCCTGTGATCCCGGCAACTTGGGAGGCCAAGTTCAAGGTCAACCTGAGCAACTCAGTATGACCTTGTCTGAAGACCAAAGGGCCTGGGCTGTGGCTGGGGCTCAGTGGCAGGGCGCTCGCCCAGCATGTGTGAGGCACTGGGCTGGATTCTCAGCACCAAATATAAATCAATAAAATAAGGGTCCATTGACAACTAAATATAGATATATAAAGGGCCTGGATATGGCTCAGTGGTAGTATACTCCTGGGTTCAATCCCCAGTACCACAAAAAAGAAAAAAAGAAAAAAAAGAATCAGGGCTCAAATTTTACTGCTTACTTAAATCAGAATTTTCAAATGAGATTCTGACATTGCAAACAGGCTCTTCAACATGATTTTTTGGAGGTGGGGCTGGGGCATTTGGGGTGCTTGTGTAAAAACTCTGCATGAATGCACAGCAGGGGTCTCGGGTGACTGGGTCAGAGGTGAGATGGCTCTTGGGCTTGAAGGTGGCAGAGGTGGTGGCTTTAGCGGAGTAGCTTGGGGTCTCCTCTCTCTCCTGGACAAAGCTGAACCGTGGTCGGCTTCTTCTTGGACCAGGGCCTGGAGGAGGGTCCTCCTTCTAGGGATGGGAACCAGACACACGGCCCAGATCCAGCTGTGACCTTGCCTGGCCACCTTGCAGGCCACAGCATGGCTCCTGCCTGTCTTGTCCCCAAGAGCACTGCCTCCAGGATGGTGGCACATGCACAGCAGCGGCTGCTTCCTTGGGGGCCTCGCTGTCCAAAGGCCACAGGGGTCCAGCACAGGCTCGCTGGCGAGTGGGTCTCCTCCCTCACAGGTGGGTGATCCAAACTGCATCCTGAGGGCCAGCCAAGAAGAGCAGGGGCCTCGCATTCCTAAGGGGCAGTAGAAGAGAGCACCTCCTCCCCAGGATCGCTCTCCACACCCCTGACCAGGTAGTGGCCTGGCGGCTCGGCCTTGTGGCCGCACTCTCCCAAACCATTTTCTTGGAAAGTGAATGCACTCTCCAGTTCTCTTCAGTTATGGCTGGATTTGTGGCCATGACTGGGGGGTGGTGATGAGCACAATGTCCAGGACAAGGGGCTCGGATCCCCACCTCCTACCCCTGGGGAAGCTGCTTAGCTCCCGGCCTCGGCTTCCTCATCCCAAGGAGGGATTTGAGGAGGGTGGACGGGGTTAGAGCAGGAAGAGGGCCTGGTCCAAGGGGGCCGAGGAGCCGGCTGCTGGGACCTGTGGCCTGCCCTGTCATGCACTTCCTTCTGGAACCAAACTCACGGACTTTGCCGGACACCCTGACATGTCCACCCAAGACCCGACCTCTAGGCCGACTGTCTTCCCTGTTCCTATCTCAGCCTCTGGCTTTCCTCAGTGATCAGCACTTGGAAGTCTCGTCTGGGCTGGAGGGTAGCTCTGGGTAGAGCACGAGGCAGGCATGGGCAAGGCCGGGTTCCGCCCCAGCGCTGCAGAAAGCCCAAACAGGCAGCCCACCACCCTCCGTTATCTGCAGTTCTTCTCTCTTTCCTTGGTCCATCACCACAGCCCCCTCACGGATGTTTTCATCTGCAGGATGAACTGCTGTCCCACGTCCCCCGGCCCTGGCTCACGGGCACCTCTTGTGGCTATTTCACAGCTCTGTGTGCCTGGGTTGCCATCGTCCACTAGAGATGCAATTTGCCAATTTATTTATCTCAGCATTCCCGACTTCTGTACCACTGATTCCCTGAAACTGAAAAAACTTCTCACGTTAAACAGGGTCTGTTTGTGTGTGTAGGGGACAGGAACTTAGGTATTCCGCTGGACACAGTTGAAAGAGCGATGGAAGGGCCAATTCTAAATATCTATGCTCCTTTAAGAAATGACCTCTTGGAGTATTTTCAGGAAAGATGAACTGTTCTAGACTTTGACTCAAAGAGTACGCAGGGCCCGCGGCTCTACACAATCCCGCGAGGGGGTCCAGGGGCAGGAACCCGGGAGCCGGTGGCTCTGTGCTGTTCCCCATAAAGACAACTGTAACCTGTTTGCTTTGCTGCCTGTTGATGGACGTTCAGTTCTTCCCAGGTTTTCACAGCGGAGGACGACCTCTGTGTGTCTCCTGCTCCGGGGCCAGGGCGCCTCCAGGTTCTGCTGGAGTGGGGGCTGGACAGCAGGACGTTTTAAATGTCCCTGGCTGTGTTCAACGGTCCCCGGTGCTTGCCCCGCCGTGGGGTCAGCCTTGCCACAGCGTCGGTGCCCTGGTCCTTCACATCCTTGCCCGTGATAGGCTTCCTTGGGTCAGGACTTTCCATGACCAGGCACTGTGCGAAGTCAACCCAATGAGAGGGACGCGTGTTCCCAGGACTCACGGTGGGACGAAGGACTCAGATGACTTTCCGGACACCCGTGTGTTGGGTTCCCTCTCCCCCCCTTTCCCATCCTGGGTCCTCCCCAGGGAGGTGCGTGTGGTGGCAGTTATCTGGAAGCCCCCCACTCCCTGAACTCTGGAAAGGTCGGACTCGTTGGGAAGACAGCTGGCTGCCCCTCACTGGGAGAGAGTCCCCGAGACAGGTGAGTGGGGGACACTAGGCTCCATGAGGACAGAAACCCGTGCCCCCTCTTGGTGGCACCTCGGGCTCCATCTGGGCCAAGATTCCAGTGCCGGGGAAGCATCGGGAGCTGGTGGGCTTGAGGGGCATCGGGAGCCACCCAGCACGGCCTTAGTCACAGGGAGTGACGTTTCTCTCCGTCTAGGACATTGGCCCAGGATGGGGAGAGTGCCAGGAGCCCCAGGACAGGAAGGGCACTAGCCTCCGCTTGCTGGGAGGACGGGGCTCAGAGCAGAACTGGCTGAGAGAACTGGGCACCTGTGGGCGGGTGAGGCGCTCTGAGAGGGGCTCCCCAAGGTCACAGTGGGCTCTTGACAGGAAGGCAGCGGCCACAGTGAGGTCGGACTCAGCCCTGGGCTCAGGGAGGACCGGGGCGCAGGGGACCCGGAGGCAGGCAGCTGCAGGGAGAGGCGAGTTGGGGGAGTGGAACTCGCCGGCACACGTCCAAGAGGCTTGTTTCCTCCCCGGGGAAATTCACATCCTTGAAAGGTCCTCGGGGCTGCGGTGGGACAGCAGGAGAGTGAGCCTGGCGCCACCGTGAAAGCAACAGAGACAGTGGCACCTGGGCCATGGCCGTAGCCCGGGGACAGCGGCCGCTGCGGGGGAGGTGGTGCCCGCAGCCCAGGAGAAGCACGGGGAGCGCCCACCCGGCTGGGAGCTGCCGGCCTCTGACTGCAGGGCCCAAGGGGAGGGTCCCCGTCTGAAGCCCAGGAGTGGGACTGGGCGCTGACCGGGCAGCCTGGGGTTGTCCCGCTCTGTGGAGGGCAGACGGACTCGTGGGGTGACCGTCACCCGGGGTAGGGAGAGGCGAGGGGACCTGGGAGGGACGAGGTTGTTCCTAATGAAGCTCTGTGCCCAGCGGCGGCCTCTGCCTTCCCCACCACCTCACGGCCAGTCACCTCCCCTGCGCTTCATGGAAGCGGCCACCCCAGAGCTGCCTCCTGCTCTCAGTGACCTTCCAAGTCCAAGAAAAGCCGAGTCACGAGGGAGAAGGGCCCTGTGCGGGGCTGGGACGGACTTCCAGCCTCAGTTTTGAATATGGAGACTCTTGGCTCGTGGTGAGCTTATGACGTTCCAGTTGAGTGGGAGGGGAAACGCATTCACTGCTTGTTTACATCAACAGCCTTGACAGCCACGCCACTGGCACCATCCTGAAGCCCGGGTGCCGGCTCCACTCTAGCGCCGCGGGGTTGGCGCACTCCCGGCAGGCGCTCCTCCTCAAGGCAGCACGCGTCACCCAGTGGGTCCATCGGAAGGACACAGCGACTCTCCTTTGGGAACAGGACGCTCTTGAGGAGGATGAGGGGTCAGCCAAGTCACCTGGAGCCAAGTTTGATGAGTGGAGAAGTGACAGCTGTCCCCGTCCCAGGGCCGTCCCCACCGCCCGACCTGCCAGGTTGTGTCTGAAGCTGTCACCATCCTGCAGCCTAAAAAACGACTTCATTAGAACACTGTTGAACTTCAACGTCCCGCGTGGCCTCTCCCGCCAGCCCCGGCACCCCATCGGGTTAGTTTTCTCTAAGACCCGGAGCATCCCACTGCACCCCCTCCTGCAGCCCGTGGGCGTCACCACCTTCGCACAAGACTCCTGGACTCCCCGCCCGGCCTCCAGAGCGCCCCAGAGCGGCCATCTCGGGCCCTCAGCCCAGGGGCCGTCACTGTTACAGGCAGCCAGGTTCCTGGCCAGGCCCGGCCCCTGTCCAGGCTCCAGGGGGAAGATGGGCTGGACCCTGTGGGCTTTGCTTCCATCCCTTCCCTTGCTAAGGTCTTTCTTCCCCACTGCAAATACTGACCCTTTGGCCGGGACCCTTTTCTCCCCTTCCCGGGGCTGCTCCTGTGTGGGTAGGGCTTTCCGTGGCCGCCATGCGAAGTACCACACACTCGGTGGCCTAAGACAAGGGAGCTTCGTTAGTCTCACGTCTGGGGACTGAAGTCTGAGGCTGGCTCCTCCTGACATCTTTGGAGGATCCTCCCGTCTCTTCCAGCCTCTGGCGCGGTTGGCGCCCTGGGCCTGGAGACCTGGTGGAACTGCCTCCCTCTTTACGTGGCCTTCTTTTCTGCAGGCGTCTCTTCTTGTAAGGGCCCCGCGAGACTAGATTAAGGGCCTGGTGTGACCTCACCATGAGGAACTACGTCTGCAGCACCCTCTTTCCAAACAAGGTCACATTCATGGTCCCAGGGTTGGGACTTGGATGTATCTCTGGGGGTGCAGAATTCAACCCCGAACAGTGTCCTTTAGGCTCAGCATCCCTTGCCCTAGGTGGTGAGCTGCTGGACTTTTGGCTGCTGGCTCTGCCCAGATTTCTTTGGCGGTGCTTTTCCTGTGTCCAGTTGACGTGTCTCCACGTCCACCTCTCACCACAATGCGCTCCCTGAGTGTGGGACCCGTGCACCCCTGTGTCTCCAGAAACAGAGCCTAGGCAGAGTGGACGTTCAGTCCACGTTTGTTAACTGGACTTGAGGGGGCAACACAGGCTGCAGTGAGGACTTTATGCACCAAGGCCTGTGTTGCTCGCCTGCAGGATGCCAATCGTCAAAGCCTCCAGTTCTGCAAAAGAGTTTATTCACCAGGCGGCCAAACGTGAGGCAGTAGGAGCCCTGTGCCTAACCGCCTCCCAGGGAGAAGGTTTATTGGGTACAGAAACCGACTGAGGTGTGGGAGAGGTGACTGGAGACAGAGAGAGAAGCCCCTGGTGGTCTGTGCTTGTGCAATCTAACCTCAGGGCTCCCAAGAGAGTCCAGAAAGTGGCCACGCTGGGTGCTCTGAGAGAGCAGGTTGGGAGCTCCTGGCATGAGAAGGTCACCTGCTGGACCCTGGGACTCCAGCCCACCCAAGTGAAGGAGCCGTGGTTTCAACTGGTTTGAGTTGCCTTAAGTTCCCGGAAAACCATCAAGGCAACCGTTACCACGGTGACACCCACATCAGAGGTGTCATCTACAGCAAAGTGGGTGGGACCATTCTGCTTAGCTCTGAAACCTGTGGTCAAAGCAAGTAAAAGCAAGTGTGGCCAGAGGACAACTCGCATCCCAATCCACCTTGTGCTCTGTCCTTTGCCATTTCACATAATCCACGCGGCCACCCTGCCCGGGAGGCCAGGCAAGTCTGAATGTCCAGGGAGAAAGCGCAGAAGCCACGCTCCCCACCGGCGGAAGTGCTGTGGCTGGGTGGACTCCTCCAGGTCACGATGGCCAGAGCCAGAGGCACCCTTGTGAGATACATTTCCCAAATGAGGAGACGGGCCACGGGACAGAAGTATCCATGAGCACTCTCCTCACTGCTTACTGCGTTCAAAAGAGATTCCTCGAATTTTTTATCAAATCCCAAGAAAGTAATTCCAAGCATGTTTGGGGAATGGCAGGGCGATTGGAATGAACGTGCCCTCCTCCCCAATCAATGACGTGGTGGGGAGACCGCCTTCTGGAACACGCGGAGCCCGACTGCCTGGGTGGGAACTCTGACACCACCCTCTGGCTTGGTGACCTTGAGCAATCCTGTAAACCAATTTACACTGAGGTGCTGGTGATTGATGGGACATCTCTTCCTGTCGAACCTACTGTTTAAAAGAGAATGCCTGGGGGCTGGGGATATAGCTCAGTTGGCAAAGTGCTTGCCTCACATGCACAAGTCCCTGGGTTCAATCCCCAGCACCAAAAAAAAAAAAAAAAAGAGAATGCCTGGAAATCTTTGGCCAGAGGCACAGACCTCTGCACCGAAGCCTCACGATGTACCCAGCATAGAACCAGCACAGTGGGGGTCCCGAGCATAGAACCAGCACAGTGGGGGTCCGAGTGCTCCAGCTGCAGGATCGACCTGCCCAGAACTCCATGCTATGCTCTGCATAGTGACCTTCCTGCGTTTCCCACGTGTGTAGGGATTGTGAAGCCCCCAAACTCATTTCGAGGTGGACAACTTGAATTAGGGAAATGTGGCATTGAAATACGAATTCCAATTAGGATAAGAAACTCTATTGTATCAGTTTCACACAGTTAGAGGGGACTGTTGCAATGGAGGCATTGGCTCAATAGCTTGCTGTGGTCAAAAATTCATAAAATACAGCAAAAAGGATCTTGCAGCCGTTCCTGGTGGTGAATGCCTATAATTCCAGCCACTCCAGAGGCTGAGGCAGGAGGATCGCAGGTTCAAAGACAGCCTCGGCAACTTAGCAAGACCCTGTCTCAAAATAAAAATAAAACGGGCTGGGGGTGTGGTTCAGTGGTAACAGGCCCCTGGGTTCAGTCCCCAGAACTAAAAAAAAAAAAAAAAAAAAAATGGTGGTGGGGGGGGAAGGGGTTGTGCAAAGGATAGCAAGCAATTCAAAAAGAGGAGAAGCAAAAGGTCTAAGAAATTAAATGCAAAACATATGCATTTATATGTATTTATATGATATATAAATACACTCAGAATTAAATTCAAGTTAGAGTATAACAAGGCAGAGTTGCCAGAAAACTTTTAGAACTGGTAACTTTGCAAGTAGAAGAGGCTCAAATAAGAGATTAAAAATACGTTCTGATCCCTTGAAAATTAGTTTGTGGACAGAGGTTCCTAGCCCGTCAGCTGTTCCCTAACCTGAGATTTCTGTTCTGAAGGTTCAGAAATTCATTGCTGGCATCGTTGTGAGGAGGTAGAAAATGCTGAGCTGAACTGGCGCACAGCCCGGCCGGGCTTCCTTATGTAACAATGACCTGAGCTAGTTAGAATGAGACTTTGCGAAATAAAAGTTAAGAGCGGCCAAAATCAATATGCGGCCAGGTTCCTGCCAACTTGGCCAATGTTTCTCTAACATTCACATTGCACAGACACAGAAAAAAGAATAAAAGAGAAGCCTGTGATCATGCCTGTGACCATTGTTCACGGGTCCCCCCTTACAGCATTTCATTTTCACTGTCCAAAGCTGGATAAAATGGTCCCATAAAATCCTTTGACGGCATTAGAAACACTAACCAAGGCGAGCAAAAGTCACGGATGGAGAAACACGTGGTCCCTGTTGTTTTCTCTGTTGTAACTAATGTTGGATCTCTCTAGCAGGCGCCTAGAATGCGCCCATCTCCAGGAATCAGGTATGCGGGGGCAGGTGATCTGTTTGTTCAGCATCCCATACTTTGATTCCCAGAAGAGAAGGCATGGGACAGAACACTCTGTCAAATAAACAATTGCCCAAGGTCTTGGGCAAGAGAAATTGGGACAGGAAGCAGACGGTGGACTCTTTGCCCCAGGTAACTGCCTGATAAGGTAAACACGCCCCGTACAATGAGTTCCTGTCCTCTGTGTGATAAATATTTATGTGCTGAGCCCTGTGTTGGAAAGCACTAAGCCACTTCTCAGTGTGAACATTGACCTTTGGATGCAAAACACAGGGCTAATTTCCTAGGTGATGTAATTAATTTTTGTGGCTCAGAGCTGTACTGGGAACAACAGAAATTGTTGTTTGGTGATTGTTTAAAAAAGTGATTCAAGCAGTTGGCACAGCTCTTAGGTAACAGTGTCGACATCTAGATGGAAACTGCTCTCAGTCCCACCAGAAATAGAAAGATCTGGGGATGGTGACGGCGTGGGAGTCCATCACCAGCAAACCCAGGCTCCCCTGGTGTTTGAAGAAGTGTGAGCCCAGCTTTGGCTCTGGATTATGTCTGAGGAAACTGAAGAATTTACTTTGAGGATATTGCTTCAACCTAGCTGCAGATTCCTGGGACCTAAGAGTGTCCTACTTTAGCGTTAGTCAAATATGCAGGGAAAACGGTTTTCTTAAAGGTGAGCTAAATTGTCCTCATCCAAAACAAAAGTAAAAGGCAGAGGACAGGTGGGGACATGTATTTGCCATAAATCAGTGCCGCTGTCTGGGGGTACCAGGCCTGGCATCGCCACCCCCCTCTCCCTCACCCCCAGTGTCCAGTGCATCTCAAGACGCTGTCTCACCCCTGAAACAGCTGCGTCTCCCATTCTCCTCTGCCTTTCCACAGGCACCCACATGCCAGAGAACTCCAGGTCTGCCCCAGAGCTGGCCCCTAGGGTTCTTTTCTCAATAGATGGCTCCCTCCTTAGCCCTGCTGGCCAGGACCTGGGGCCACAGCCTGGCTCCCTCCCTCCCCTGCGCTCCCTCCCTCCCCATCCTTCAACAGATCTTGCTGATTGTTCTTCTTGAACACATTCATCTGTCCATGCCTCCACCCCTTACCAGGAGGCCTGGCTTGCTGCCTAGATCACCCCAATAGCCTCTGGTCATCTCCAGGGTCCCCTCTGCTGCCCATTCCACTGTGCTCAGCGGAAGAAGCCAGGAGACCTTTCCCAACCCCAAGTCCAAGGGGGAGCTTCCTGGCTGAAAATACTCTGTGATTTCCCGTTGCCCTGAGGGTGGACAGACCTGATCTCAAACTACAGGGCCCACGGGACCCAGCTTCTCAGCCACCTTGTGCACAAGGCTCTGGCAGCAGGACTCACACTCTTTCCTCTTTAATCACCCTTAGGGCCTTGCTGAATCTAAGATTAGCTGATGTATTTGCACATTTGCTCTCTGCCAGTCTCTCCTGTCCCCGAGGGCCAGACTTGGTTGACTTTACTCACTGCTTTGGCCCCAGCAGCTCAGAGCAAAACTTGCACATCTCTGGGGGCTCGATGAATATTTGTGGAATAAATGGACGGGGGATGAATGAACCAATCAAGGCAACCACCAGGATGGTGGGTGATGAGTTAATTCTTCCAAGAAAACAGCAGAACTTCGGCTGAGTGCAGTACCGCTCAGCTGTACTCCCAGAGACTTGGGAGGCCAATGAAGGAGGATAGCAAATGTGAGGCCAGCCTGAGCAACTTATAGAGACCCTGTCTCAAAATAAAATATAAAAAGGACTCAGTTGTAAATGCCCCAGGGCTCATATCCAGTATGGGGTGGGTAGATAAAAGGAAGAAAGTAAGTCACAGAACTTAGAGTGGAAGAAGACCACCCTGAGCCACAAGCCTCGACCTCGGCTGGCTGACTTCTCCACAGCTGAAACGTGGGGTCCAGAAGGGTGACATGAACACTCCTTGCTGCATCTCTGTACATCTGGATGCCCCCACCTTTGTCTGGACTCCCTTATCCCTGCACTCCACCTGGGCTCCCTTTACCCCTTGACCTTCACATTTCCCATGTCCCTGGACACCAGCTCCTCCCAGGCTTGGGGCCTTACCTGCCCCAGGTAACTGCCTGATAAGGTAAGGGTGTACTTCGAGCTCCACCCCTCGCCATCTTTAGTTCTTCCTTCTCTTAGCACAGCGTGCCTTGGCTTCCTGAGCGGAACCTTCCCTGGGCCCCAGACACCATCAGTCCCCTCAGCACTCTGGTCCCGACCATCATTGCCCGAGCATCATTGATCCCAATCCGCACTTGTGGATGTGGAGAATCCTCTCACTATGGTCCAGAGTGCAATTTGGAAATCTTTAATGCCTGCGATCCCAGTGACTGCAGAGGTGGAGGCAGGAAGATCACAAATTGGAGACCAGCCTCAGCAACGTAGAAAGACCCTGTCTCAAAACAGGAAAAAAAAAAATCTGGGGAGGTGGTTATGCAACCCTGGGTTCAATCCCCACTACTAAACCTCCCCCACGGCCCCTCCACAAAAAAAAAACCAACAACAATTTAAAACATTTTCATGGTTCAGCCTTAGAAGAAGATTTAATGTGTGCAGATGCTCAGATGTATTCAGGGGATGGACGCAACAAAACGTAGGGAATATGCTAATGAGGCCTGCAAAACACCCACTTGGATACACGGACTAGGGGAGCAGACACACTCGGGGAAAGGCCAGAAAGAGGCGCCGGGAGGGCCGGGGTCATCCACGCGAGGTGGCAAAGCCCAGGGAACCCAGGCAAGCCCTCCGCACCGACCCACTCCACCAGCCCTTAGCTGCCTGCTGCTGGTTGACTTTAAAAATCACCACTGTCCCTGGTGTAGACCACACCTCAGGGGCTGGGGAAGCAGCTCAGCGGCAGAGCCCTCGCCCTGCACAGCGAGGCCCTGGGCTCCATCCCCAGGTCACAATTCTGAGGGCCCGGGCGCATGCGCAGAACCAACCTCCAAGCCCACCTCCGCCGGTGAGGCCCCGCCCCAGCCTCCAACAGACGGACTTGAGACCCGTCCTCCCATCTCCGCCCCTGGCCATTTTGGGAATAAACTTTTTTTGCAAATGTGTGGTGTCAGCATTTGGCATCCTGCACGCGGACAAGAGACAAGACGGGTCTGATGCGGGAGCAGAGGGTGGGGTGGATTTTTATCTTCTTCCTATTGTCACATTGTCACTCACTCTCTCTACTGGGCTGAGGGTTCAGGCATCCCTGGAGCTGATAAGGGCTGCGGGAGACAGAGCCGGCCTCCTGGCCTTCCCTTTGATCTCAGCAGCAGGCTTTTACATCTGAATGTCAGACATCCAGCTGTGACAGTTATGAACGCAACAATTTCAAGCTTTCCAATAAGGCTAAGGCAGTTTCTGACCTGTCCCTCTCATCACAGAGGACAGTGGGGGGGGACCTACTGGCTGGATGGACCTCCCAGGCTGGACCCTGCCCTGGCTGTCATGCCTTCCTGGGCCACTCTGACCCTTTTCCATGCTACGGGTCAAGGAGCCCAGGCTGCACTTCTAGCTTGGACTTTGGTTCTGTGGGATCTCAGAATCCTACCCCAAGTGGCCCAAAGCCAGCCTCTGGACCCACCCTTCTGAGGGTGAATGGGCCACACTGGTGTGTGTACCTCTAGGACAGAAGGGTGGCCAAGAGGCCCCTGGGCAGGGGGGCAAGAAGCAGCCAAAAAGATTGAGTGGGCTGCTGGGGTGGGGCAGGGCCCAGGTCGGGAAGCAGAGGGACATTGCGGGGGAGGTCCATTAATAGTTCTTGGCTTCATGAAAGTTTGGGGTAGATATACATATTTTATTTTATTTGCTGTAGCAAATGGATTTAGAATAATGAAAAATCTAGACCTAAGGAACAAGGGCCCCCGGGACCTGTTGTCCAGAGTCCTCTGAGTCCCCGCAGGTTTGGCTGTCAGGGAGGAGGGGAGAACTTCAGAAGGATCCGCGGAGGGTGATGGTATTCTCACTGTTGATTGTAAACTAAACAGAAAATACTATAATACAACACTTAAGCATTCTGTCATCTAGTCTGGTCTTGATGTCAAAAATGTCCCCTCCTATGGGTTCCAATCTGAAAAGCTGAGCAGAGCCCCCGCTGGCTATGATCGACTCAGAAACTCTCTCTGAGGAGGAAAGAGGCCACCCAGGACCCCAGACCACTTGCTGCTCTGCATACCCCCTGGGCAGGGTGGCCAGGCTCCACCAGCCCCAGCCTGAGGGCCCTGAGTCTGTGCTCTGCTCTCCAGCTTCCCTGGACCCCCACCTGGACCCTGCAGAAGCCTCCACAGTCCCCCCTTGGTCCCCATCTCCACCTGGCCACTCAGCCAAGGAGGCTTTGCCAGCGGGAAGTCCAGCCTGTCACTGTCTCTCTTAGAGCCCTGGTGGCTTTCTGTCGGACATGGACAGCCCAGTCTCCTTGTCTCAGCTCCCGATCACCGGGCTGCCTCCTGATCCCATCTCAGCTCCAATGTCGCCTCTTCAGAAGGGCCTCTGGGACGCCCCTCAGTCTGGGGGCTTGGTGAGTGACCCACTGGAGTGCTCTTTTTGACTAGGAGAGTTCTGGGTCTTACATGGCCATGTGAAGTCCTAAATCAGTCCCCAGTGCACCCACTCCCCAGGGGCCATGACCTTGCACAGGTCATTTGACCTATCTGAGCTTTGGTTCCCTCTTCCATGAAATGAAAAGCTTGACGCGCAGGGCATTTAAAAGGAGGTATTTATCGGGCTTAGAGAAGGAGAGGAGAAGTCAAACCCCTCAGAGAAAGAGGGCTGTTTTCTGGTTCCCAGAGTGTCCTGCCTAAGCTGTTAGTTTCAGTGCTGTAGCTTTTGAATGTTCAAGACGGTCCACAGCCCAGACCCGCCCCAGAGTCCTAACAGAGCCTTTCTAACAGGGGCTGTTTGATTGACCAAAGAAAAACCTGATAACAAGCCAGCCAACAGCTTCAGGCTGGCATCGAATTCACTTTAAAGCCCCAGAGGTGGAATCTACAGAGGAAACACAAAGATCTCTTTGGCGTTTTCAGTCTAGACTCTTGTGAAACGTCTGAAAGCTGGGACCTAATCATTAACTTTTATTGTGGATGTATCAGGCTTTATTGCAGAAATCATGCAATTATTTGCGAGCTCTCCATCACCTCCCAGTCCCGCAGCAGGAGGATGGACGCCAAGCGCTGCCAGATTCCCAGCCGAGGTTTTCCGAGAGACTTTCCAGTTGTTACACCCAAGGAGAGGCCGTAAAATTGATAATATCCGGCACCAAGTCACTGTTACAGTTGGGAGCAAATTCTCTCAGGTGAAGACAACCAAAGTTGCTGTGTCCTCATGCGAGGAACGGAGGACGCCCCAAACCCAGTCCTCTGTGGCCACCCCGCTTCCTGCTGCTCCTTCCTCTGAGTGGCAGTGCCAGCCACCAGCAGAATTTTGCTTCCTCTGCCTTCAGTTGTAGAGGACTACCTGGTCCCTTCAGTGGGCAGGACCCTTCTCCTCCTCCTTCCCTCCATCAACTTGCCCTGGGGGAACTGGAATCCTCTCTCTCTCTTCCACATCCAAATCTGTGCAGTTGAAAAGGCCACCTCAGTGTAGCCGCTGTTCCTTAGCAACACCCAACTTGTCTAGCCGGCTGCCCTCGCTCTTCTGAAAGGCTTAACCTGAGCTTTTAAGAAGTTTGTGCTGGTGGCTGCATCCGTTACTGACCCTGCTGCTGCAAAGTGAATATTCACAGAATGAATACACTTTGCCAAGTTATTTTTAAATGGAAGCTTTTATTTTTAGCAGTTATGTTGAGATACAATTCATATAATGAACAGCTCACTCATGTAAAGGGATTTTTAATACGCTCAGAGCTGTGCGACCACCACCACAATTGGCTTTAGAACTTTTTCATCTTGCAGAGAACCCTCTGCTCCACTTAGCCATCAGGCCTCCCACCCTCCCATCGCCACCAGCCCCGGGAACTACCACACTGCTTGCACTCTCTGCACACCTGCCCCATCCTGGACGTTTCGTGTAAATGGAATCCTGTGCTGTGGGGCCTCAGTGTCTGGCTTCTTTCAGTCACCATCGTTCCACACCCTACCTGTGGTTGCAGTCACCCTGGGTCAACCGCAGGCTTAAGACACAGTACAAGCTGGGCATGGTGGCATGTACCACCAGCTTCTTTGGAGCCTGAGACAGGAGGATTGCTGGAGCCTGGGCATTAGAAGCCCTTTTGGGCAACATAGTGAGCACCATCTCTTTAAAAAAGTCCAATAAAATATTTGAGAGAGGGAGAGAGAAAAAGGCACATTCATATCCTTTCATTCCATTACATTGTTAGAATTGCTGTCTTTCATCATTGGTTGTTCCTAATCCCTTTCTGTGCCTAATTTATAAATTAAACTTTATCACGAGTGTGTATGCATAAGAAAACCCACAGTGTATATGTAGGGTTCAGTCCCATCCAGGTTCAGGCATTCATGGGGGTCTTTGGACCTGAATTTGGGGCCCATACCGGGGAACTCTTGGACCGTGCTACCCAGGGCCACCACTGTTGTAGCAAGGTCCACCACTGTTGTAGCAAGGTCAGACTTCATTTCTTTATTTCAAATAACATCCCATCGTGTGGATCTGCCACATGCTGTTTATCCACATCAGTTTATCCATATTACTGAATTTTGACATTGGAAGGGATGTGGGGTAGTGTAGACCCTCTAGGGGAACCTCAGTCTTCTAAAGGTGAGAAGAGACTGTCTGCAGTTGTGGAAGACAGAAGAGGAAACTTATCCCGTGATACAGCCAGACTGGGAGATCTGGCACCAGAGCCTTGGTTTTTCAAATTAAAAAATGTTTCCAGCACATTGAAAAATACAGGAAACAATTAGAGTGAACATACATGGGTAACCACCCAGCTTTTAAACATTTCTCCATATTTGCAGGTTATGTCATTTAAATAAATAAAATGTTGAAGATAATTAAAGCCCCAGGTGTATCCCTTCCCTGATCCCTGAAGCTAGTCCATTGTTTCCCAGTGGGAATGACTTTCCAGAATTTGGTATTTCCATCTACATTTTAATTCTATTGCTGCAAACACTCATATCCATAAAGGTGCACATCATTTTACACAGGTATTCAAACTTCACAACTTATGGAATGGCCTCATGCTGTCTCGTTTGTAACTTGCTTTTTATAATATCATATGTTTGAGATTTATCCATGTCCAATACATGTAGCTATGGCTCTCTGTTTTTACTGCTTCTTAGTATCTGCCTTTTAAAAAGGCACCAGCATTTATTTATCTACATTCCCCAGGGTGTATTTAGATCAGAGGTCAGCAAAATGTTTCCATGTTTCCACTACATTATATTCTATAATATAATGCCACAGACTGGACAATTGACCAAGAACAGAAATTTATTCCTGGAAGTCCAAGATCAAGGTGGCAGTGAGGTTCCACTTCCAGATACCATCAACGCCTGAATTTGGGGCCTAAGTTTCTAACAAATGAACTTTGGGGAAATTATTCAAGCCATAGCACAGCCAGACTGTATATATCTTAACTAATTAGTTAATCTTATTTATTTTTTTCTCTGCTGGGGATGGAACTCAGAGCCTTACACTTGCTAGGCAAGCACTGTACTACTGAGCCACATCCTCATACCCTTAGACTGTGAGTAGCTTTGCTTTGGGGGTCCATCCCGTCTCTGATTTAAGTTCTCGGCTCAACTACTATAGTAGGAAAGTAGCGAGGGCGGTATGCAAATAGATGGGTGAGGCCGTGTTCCAATTGGACAGTATGCAAGCAGATGGGCGTGGTCACGTTCCAATTGGACAATAGGCAAGAAATGGGCGTGGCCTGCCCCCAATGAAACTTTATTACAAACTCAGGCAGTGACAGGATTCCGTCCTGGCTTGCTGACCTTGATTTAGGTCATTCTCAAATTTTTGCTAGTACAAAAACAGATGGGTAGAATATTGCTTTGTCAGCCTCCTCCGGTCCCTGGGCGAGGGAGTCTCCAGGACGTGGCATTGCTGCTATGACGAAGGCACACCTTCGGCCTTACTGTTGCTAATGGCCCTCCCAAGGGTCAGGGCTCTGCTCTTGCAGACCCAACTCTTCCCCCAACGTGATGGGTGTGAAATCGTGCCTCACTGTGGCTTCGAGGTGCATCTCTCTATTATTTTGAAACTGAGTTTCTTATGCATGGGTCATTTGGGCTTCCTCTTCGTGAACTCTCTAGCTTTTGCCCAATTCCGTTTTGGGTTCTCTTTAATTAACTTGTAGGAGTTCTTCGTAGATTCCAGATGTGAATCGTCTGTTAATTATGAACTGCACAGATTGAAGAAAACCCAGTTTGTGCTTTGTATGATCCTTTGGTTTTCATCGTTGTTCTTGTTTGATTGACACAAGTTTTAGATTTTAATAAATTGCCAGTTTTTTTATTTGTGGTTTTTACTTTCCATGCTATGGATAATGAAAACTTTCTTACTGTTCCTCCTAACTTATCTTCCAGATGCTTTCAAATGTTGCTTTACTTTTAATTCACTTGGAATTCATGAAGTACAAAGTAGGGATCTAATTTCTTTTTTCCACGTGCATAACCACTTGTCTGGCACCCATTATCAACCAGTCTATCCTTGTGTCCATAATTGATGCTGTGTCTGTCACATCAGGTAAAAGCGGGTGTACATTTACTTGGGCTCTGTTTCTGTACCAAGGCTGCTCATCTTGATTTCTGTGACTCTATGGTAATCCTTGGTATCTAGGAGGCATGCTCCTCTACTTCCTTGGTGTCTTTCTTCAAATGCTCTTCCTAGTTTGTGCTGTTGGCTCTCTCATCTAAACTTCAGGATCAACGTGTCCATTTCTCAAAAACCCTTTGGGCTTTTGGGTGATATTATGTTGAATTTAAACACTCATATAGGACGTACTGATATCTTTATAAAACATTGAATATTTCTAGACATGAAGATGGTGTACAGCTTTCTGTCTTTTATGTTTTAACACCTACATCTTAAACAACTTCGTAAATTTTGTGGGCCGGGGCTGTAGCTCAGGGTAGAGCACTTACCTGCATGCACGAGGCCTTGGGTTGCATCTCCCAGTGCTGCAAAAAAAGTTACATAATTTATAAACAACAGTCTTGTAACTAGTTTTATAATTTTTCTTACAAAAGTCTTCTAAGTCTTTTTTATGTTCATTCTGTTTACATAGATTTTCTTGTTCTTGTAAATGGTAGTTTAAAAATGATGTCACTGTGCCTGTGTAGGAATGCACTTGGATTGTATACATCTGTCTGAAGTCCAGCAACCACGACGAGCTCTCTTCGTTCCCAGAGTGCGTTAGTTCCAGAATGCTCCTGGACTTCTCTGCAGAGGGCCGTGTTGTCTGTGAACCATGGCAGCATGACAGTTTCCTTTGCTTCCTGGGCCTTTGCTTCTTGCTTTGGGCTCAGTGCACCAGTCAGCTCCGGACCCTGGGGCTATGTGACATGGTGATGATGAGCACCGTTGGCTGGTGCCCGGCATTGAGGGAATGTTTTCCATTTAATCTTAATATTTATTTATTTATTTATTTATTTTTTTTAGTATTTGGCAGACACAACATCTTTGTTTGTATGTGGTGCTGAGGATCGAACCCGGGCCGCACGCATGCCAGGCGAGCGCGCTACCACTTGAGCCACATCCCCAGCCCCATCCATTTAATCTTTAAGTCTGTGTTTGCTGTGGATTTTTTGGCAATGACAAAGTATGGCATTTGCTCTGGTTTTGAAAAAAAATTGACTAATTGATATTTTAATTATACAAGTTAGATATGATCATAGAAGCAGAAATCAAATAGGTAAAAGGGTAGAAATGCCCCTTCCTGGTCCTAGCCAAGCCATGCTCTTCACATGCAGACACTGCTAACATTATTATTATTATTATTATTTTAAGTACTGGCGATTGAGCCCAGCAGTGCTTTTTACCACTGAGCCACATCCCCAGTCCTTTTTTTATTTTCTTGAGACAGGGTCTCACTAAGTTGCTGAGATTCTTGCCAAGTTGCTGAGGCTGGCCTTGAATTTTCAATCTCCTCTCTCAGCCTCTCAAGTCGCTGGGATTATGGGCATGTGCCACAGCACCTGGCCCACTATTAACATTTTCTTTCCTTGTAAAAATTTCAATGTTCATACAAGCTCACATTTTTATGCTCTTGTTTTTCTCTACACAAAAATAGCTCACACCATGCGTACCATTCTATGATTTTTTTTTTCAAATAAAGTATCTTAGACGTTATTCGAGATCCATGCACACAGATCTGCACAGCACACCACTGCCTGGATGCCCTCACCACTTTCCCTGCTCACAGGAGGCGGGATCCTTATCTGCTGATTAGTCTGTTATCCACTGTTACCAATGCCCCCTGCACCTTGCAAGTGTGGCTGCAGCTAAACGAATTCCTGGTTACGGACTGTTTTCCAGACCCCCACCCAGCTCTTCACTGAAGGAGGCTCACACAGGCTCTGAACTGCTTCATCAAGATCCTCAGGCCCCTGCCTCCTCCTCCCTCTGGGGAGAAGGCATCCCTGAGGTGGACGGCTGGCCCTGTCTTCTAGGGCTTTCCCTGTGGACCTGTCTCCTCTTTTTCCTGTCACAGTCTTGTAGACTTTGGACCCAATGGCTTATCTGGTCCCAGCATCTGCTGCTCCTTCCTGTCCCTGGGGCTGCCTGCCTGGGTGCCTGGTACCCTGGGCTCCTCCCCACTGCCAAGGACAGCCTGGCTCCTGGACTTGGACCCATGGTGGCTGCTGCTCTTCCTTCCACTGACGGTCAGTCTGTCTCCATTGGCGATACCCATTTCCTCCTTCCTGCAGTAACCTGCCTCCTCAGCCTGCCCCGTGCTGGCCCAACCCCAGGCACAACCCAGTCCCACTAGCCCACGAAGCGCACCTGCTCTCTTGGCTGCACCCCTAACTTACTTTTCTACTCTGCAGCCAAGGCCAACCTTTAAATGAAAGTCAGCTCATGCTATTTTCTTTTTAAAGATCTTTCTGTGCTGTTATGATTTGAACGTGTCCCCTAACAGTCATGGATTGGAACTTAATTCTTAATGCAATGGCTTTGAGGGGTGGGGATAAAGTCACCGGTGGGTGTGGGTGTGTCTTCTCCTAAAGACAGATAAACGCTGCCCGCTGAGGGGGGGCTCATCTGTCTGTGGGAGAAGACACCCCCACACCCACCTGTGATGGAGGGATGTGTCTGGTCCTCTTCTGTCCTCATGTGCGCGCATGCTCTTTGGCCCTGCCGCCATCCACCATGGGATGACAGAACAAGAAGCCCTCCTTAGAGAAGGTCCCTCCACCTTGGACTTCCCAACCTCCAGGAGTGTAAGAAAGAGGTCCCTGTTGCTTATAGGTGACCCCATCTGGGGAACAGCCTGAGACTGACCCCTTCCCGGTGCACCTGGAAACACCTGGCCCTGGATCGCGTCTTGCCCAGCTGTCCGTCTCAGGGGTCCTCAAGCTGTCTCTTCCCAAGCCCAGCTGCCCACTTTGCATTTGCGGGACTAGCCCCACCTCTGCGCAGGCTCAGATTCGCCCCCACGCCCCTTCCCCACCCCGAACAGGACATCCCCTCCTTTCCTCCTTGGTGGCCACCAGGATATTATGTCCCCAGCAGAACAGAAGAGATTGTCCTTGGAGGAATGACCTGTCCCCTTGCCTGGTGTGGGTCAATGCTCACCTTCCCAGAGGTGGAGCTGGAGCTGTCAATCAGACCCTCTCCTCTGGAATTTGACCCTTGAACTCTGTGGCAGTAGAATTTACAACAAAACAATTGGGACAGATTATGCTGGGAAGAGGCTGTCCCCCGGCCCAGCCAGTCCACCCTTTACTTAGCTGATTTCCGTCCTTTGCCCTCAGGGAATCCCGCGGACCCTCTCCACCCCTGGGGGCGGGGGCAGGGCCAATCTACCCCACGCAGCCCCAGCCCAGCTCCGGTCTGCACCGAGGAGGAGCCTCTACACTCCTCCGGAAGGAGCAGCAGCCGCTAACAAGAGCCGGTGCAGGAGGAGGCGGCGTGACGGGATGGGGTGGTGATGGCCGGCGCCCAGGCTAGGAATTGCATCATGTGGTTTTGGTTTGGGTTTTGCTGCTTCCTGTGGCACAGACTCCGGCCTGGGCTTCCGGGAGACACCTGGAGGCTGGAGGGACCGAGCCCTGAGGGCCTGGGCCTGCAGCCTCCGGTCCCGCCCCCTCCTCTCCTCGGGCGGGTCCCCGGCGGGAAACCCAGGGCGGTGCTTTCCTTAGGACAGAAGGGGAAGTTTTCCCGGAGTGAGAGGGACAGTGACAAGGGACCGTGACGCACCCGTCCAGCTTTCTGGTGGTTTGCTAAAGGCTGGAGACCACGGTTCATCTCTCTTGTGACACAAACTAATTCAGTCCCCTCTTCTGCACTCCAGCAACTGACAGGGAGCCATGGAACCATCCCTGACGGGCACTTCCCAGATAAAGGTGAATGTGCTCAATGGAAGTGCTGTGTGGGGACCTAAACGCCCCCAGAGGCCCAGGCATTGAGGGCTGGCTCCCCAGCTTGGCTCCAGAGAGAGGGTGTGGAATATTTAAGAGGTGGGGCCTGGTGGGAGGCCTTTAGGTCATTGTGGGAGGGCCTCCGGGGAATGTGGGACCCCAGACCTCTCCTCTTCCTCTCTTTCCTGGCCAGGAAGTGAACAGCTTTGCTCCTCCACAGTCCTCCCTCCCACATGACGTGTAGCCTCACAACAACCCAAAGGCTATGGGGCCCGGGAACCACAGACTGAAACCATGAGCCAGGGCAAACCTTTTCTCTTTACAAATTGATTATCTCAGGTATTTTGTGATAGTAGCAGAAAGCTAACCAACACTTATGAGGGAACTAAAGGTTTCCATCCCAAACTCCCCAGGGACCCAGGAGTTCTATCTGTGGCTCTTTACTCTGTGGGCTAATGCCCAGTGCACTGTAGGAGCCCTAGAAACATGTGTCCAGTGACTGGATTCATTTACCTATATTTTAATAAAAAATCCCCTCCCCCATTTGAACATAATTTAGAACCAGCATAATAAAATCCCACGGTCAAGGATGCTCTCCGCCAAGTGCCTCGCCAAAGCTGAATTCCCCCTACCTCACTCAGCCAGTTCCCGCTGCACTTGGGCAGATCTTCCTTATGTTAAACTACAGACCAGACTGTGAGTGCAGACAAAAACGAGTCCCTGCTCTTAAACCTGGTTGCTCCTCAAGTGTTGGTAGAGACCCAATTCTCCTCTCCAGGATGACTGCTGCCCCCATGCCCAGCTGGGCCCTAGGACTCTGCCCTGTGGCCCCCTCCTTGTGTCACCAGCCGGCCCCAGATCCCTTCCCTGGAGACTCCTCCACCCATTCATAAAGCAGAGATCCTGGGTGCTGGGTCCTGGGCTCCCTTCTCGAACCACTTGAAAGCCCACGGGAGGGGCAGAAGTCCTCTAGGAGGAAAGCCGCGCCCTCCGCCTTGATCAAGCACCGCCATGATACCCACGGTGCCACCTGTTCAGGTGTGTGGGGGCAGGTGTGCCACGGCAAAGCCAGCAGAAACCTCGGCCCTCCCGGGCTCCATCCCCGAGCTCCGTCCCGGGCTTTAGGTGGGGCACACAGGCCTTCTCCTGTCCCTGAGGGTTTTAAGCTTTCCCTCCTGCTGTGCTTTCTCTCCTGAGTCCCTTTATTTAAATATCTTCCATGTGGTGCTGAGGATGAACCCAGGCCCTCACACTTGCTAGGTGAGCGCTCCACTGCTGAGCCCCAGCCCCAGCCCCTTGGATGCTTTTTGAAATCCCCCCAATGAACACACCGAGCAACATCGAGAGCCCTGAGGTCACCGTGGCCTTAATCCCAGGCCTGGATCCTTGCTGCTCGGCTAGCAGCCCCTCTGCAAGGTGGCTGTTCTCAAGGAGTAGTTATTTTGCCACGTAAAATAGCTCGAAAGGCCGACAAGATTTCCTCAGAAGCCCACACAATCCAGTTTCCACACAGCAGCAAGAAATTCCTTCTAGAAACTGCAAGTGCTTGCTCCTCGGCCTCCCTCATCCTGCTCCCCTGCTACCCTCCTGTTCTGCTCCTCCTCGAGACACTACACGTTCAGTGGCCCTGCAGGGACAGAATTGGCGGATGGTGTGTGGGGGCGTGGGGTGGGTAGGGCACTCCAGGAAGTCAACACATCTCCAGGGCGATGTGGGGAGCACCCAGTCCCATGACTCATTTCCTACTCCTAGGGAAAGTTCTGTGGACCTGCTTCTCTGAAGATGCAGTTTCAAACTGGCCCTCTTCCTTTCTGGCACCCCACCCTCATCTGACTCTGACTTTGACTCCCTTAACCCTCGGTTAAGAAATTAACATCAAATAAAATTTACATGCCTTTTCACCCGCTACTCTGTCTTTTCTCAGTCTAATTTGCACACCCCCATCACTGAACCTAAGTGAGTAGAGGAGGTTTTTCCCCTCCTCCACGGATACAATGCTGTTGGCTTGGAAGATTTCCTCCAGAAGGCAGCCAGGAGCCCAGAGGTCTCACATTTTCATCAGCTCCCGGGAGCAGCTAGACTCTCTTCTGTGGCAGTCCTCTGCTCTCTTTGATCTGGTCCTGGGCTCAGAATGACCCAGATCTGAGAGTGCTGGTTTCCCCACTCTCCGTAGCATCCACGGTGCTGGCTCCCAGGCTCTCCCCATTCTGTCTCCTTCCTCCCCTCCTCTCAGCGCCTACAACAGTGCCGCCACACTGCAGGCACTCCAGATACTGTCCCACTAATGAACAAGCCCTTTCTGGGAACTCTTCCTCCTCTCGGAGAAGCCCACACTGGTCCTGAGCTGGTGTGCCTTCTCGTAGGACCTGGAAAGAGCTGACATTGTAGTTCTCCTCATCCAGGAAGATGCACATCAGCACACGGTCACTGTTGGTCCCGGGGACTGTCATCCTGGGTCCAGGCTAGGATGGAATCCCAGGAGTTCTGCTCCTCCAGGTGCACGAGGTATGAAGTGGCCTGGGCTCTGGGCACGGTGTCCCTGGTAAGGAGGAGGGAGGATGACACGATGGTGAGGGCCTCCCTGGGGGCTGGCCACCCGACCCCACCCAGGGAGCCGAGCTGCTCTCTTCCTACACTCGCAGATCTTCTTCTGCTGGGTCAGGAGTAAGGGCCTGGCCCTCAGCATGGATCAGCGCAGTGGCCAGGCAGTGATCGCCTGGGAAGACCCTCTGAGGGAGGAAACTCCAAGTGGGTTGTTTGAAACTTGCCAACCACTGCAGTTGGGAAAAGTCTCTCAGCTGTTTGACTCTAGACTCGGGAAATGGATATCCTAGCGGGTGCTGGAGACATTTCAGAATGGTCTAGAAAGAATTCTTCAGGCACTGGGGCGTGCGCCTTGCCAGAGCTCTTGCCCAGCCTGTGCCCGGCTCCGGGTTCGAGCACTGTAAGAACAAAACAACCTAAAGGTTTGGATCTACTGGTAGTAATGATCATGATAATAAATTGAATGTTTTCCCCTCGACCTATTTACATAGGCTATGACAAAATCTTACAGATCAGATTAGATTACAGGAGCTCTGATCTTTATGCTAGTTAGAGAACACCATAGCAGAGCAAAGACAGCCTTCCTCCATCCTCTTATGTTCTGTCCCTGGGGTATGTGAAGGAGACGGAGGGAGACAGATTAGCCAGAGAAAAAGCCTCCATATTTATTTCAATTTTTATATGCTCAGAGGCCTTCACAGAAAAGAAACCAAGACTCAAAGATGTGGTTGGACTGGGCGGGGGGGAGGGCTCATATATTGTTTTAACAAAGAGAGATGAACTGTGGAGAAGTGATAAGGGGAGAGGAAAGGAGTGTGGGCTCTAGGAGCAGTAAATACGGGAGGATACCCCGTGAGGGAGCTGATGAAAGCCAGGGCTATCCTAAGGTTGGTGCAGAAGCTCCAGCGCCGTCCTGGTAGGAGGCTTCTCCCCTGTTGATGTGCAGGCTTTCTCTCAGTTGCCTTCAGCTTAAACTAATCCTTCTGCCCTGGGGGAATGTTTTAGGGGGGGCATATTCTGGTCCCCTTTAATGTTTTTAAAGACATTTAGTGGTTCTTCCTTAGAAGTGTATGAGAACCCCTGCTCGAGGAAGCAGAATCAGCCCCTCCTGGCACCGGGGTCTATTAGGGAACCCACAGGGAAAGGCCCTTTGGATCATCGCTGACGTACACGCGAGGGCTTCTGAAATCCCGACAAACATGCTTTTCTCTTATATAAATTAAGTGCTTCCCTCTGATCTTTCTTGCTCCGTGAAACCCTTTATACAACAGAAAGGTGAATTATTCCACACTTCAAACTAGCAAGGTTGAAATACATGATGATTTGTACGTGTATAAATAAATCGTGTGGCTGTCATTATCGGGGAAGGTGGTAAGAGGTGTAAGAGGAAGAATCTCTCATTTCTAGGTTTCCTAAAAAGCCGTTCCTTGAGTGCTCTGATGGAGGAAATGAGGCTCCCTGCCCTTGAGGGGCTTTCCCCGCCCACCCCAGCCTCCACAGCCTGTCTGGGGACTCAGTCCCAGGGTCCCTGACTGGCTCTCACCAGCAGGTGTATCCCCAACACCCAGGCCTCCGCCCTTGAAGGCTGCATAAGACACAGCCACAGAAGTGAATCGCTGGCAGCGAGCGTGGCCCCAGGCCTGGCCCCTTCCTGCAGCCCCAACACTCTCTGGTCTAGGACACCAGGAGGGAGCTGGTTTGGAACACCTCCTTCACAAAGCCCAGTGTCTGCAACACGGCCTCTCGAGCAGACCCATCCCATCTCCTGAAGTGTAAAGGCAATAACGTGGAATTAACTTCATAACCCGCCTGAGCAAATGAGGCTGAAATCACAGAGATCCTTGCAGTAGGCCAGGTAGAGCGCAGACCTGCTATCCCTCTGAGAGCACTTCTGCCTTTTGAAGAGTTTTATGACATCTGCTGCTCAACAAGGAACACTCTACATTAATAAAACATAAAGGAACAACCCCAAGAGGAGAAAACATTGTTCTAAGCAGCCCAGGTAGAGTCCAGGTTCAGCAGGAGTCCACCTTGCCCACGCGTCGGGATGGGTCAGTACCTTAGATGACGCCCAGGGCCAGCACAAGGAGGCAGCTCTCAGCAAGGGTCCAGCTGCCTGAGATGGCCCTGATCCTCCTCCAGGGCAGGAGGGAAGGAGGAGGGGACTGACCACCTGAGGCTGGCTGCTTGCAGAGGTGGGCAGGTCCCGGGTTCCCAGGCAGAGGCCGGTGGGAGGCGTCCAGGCTGAGTGGGGCCTGGCTGGGAGCTCTTGGTCCTCCTGACAATGAGTCCTTTCTGCCCAACCCTCTCTTTCAACGCCTCTCCACCTGTCCTCCTGATAGGTCCACGCTTCAACCACTAACACACACACCCAGGGTGCCCTCGGGTGCTTGTGAAGTGGCAGAGCCCAGCCTGTCACCCTAGGCTGAGAATCTTTTATTATGGCTTGTGATCCATCCCCTCCCACCCACGGACCCATTTTCCAGAAAGGGTGAAAGGAAAACCAGACGGAGGGGTGTCGTACTCAGTTCCTTTCTTTTGAGGGATCCTGCTAGCAAGGGGGTGTTTCAGCACAGAGCAGAAAGAGGCGTGCCAGGCGCCCGCCGCGGACTCTCGGAATAACTGGAAAATAAGTTCAAAAGGCCCCAAAGACTCACAGGACAGACAGAGCGTTGAGCCACTCTGGCAAATGTAAGAAAACCAAGATGGGTGTACTCAGTGTTGAGTTGTGCCTTGTGGCTGAGAGTCCCCAAAATGACCCTCACAGGCTCCATCAGGCCCCAGCAGGCCAGACACATGGCAATGAACACTCAAACATGAATCCAGGGGTTTTGCCAGAATTGTCTTCTAGGACTGGGAGCTCTGCCCTCTCTGGGCAACCTCTGGGAGACTTGTGTAACTCACTGTGGCTAATACATGCGGCTAGGGGAGAGTCAGCGTGTACACACACTCACACAAAAGGTTTCTGAGGCAGAGAGAAGTCCCATCAAATGCCACAGTTGGAAGAGAGGGAGTGGTCCCTCATGGGCCCTCCTGGGGTGGCTCCAAGTCCTTCTCAATGCCACAGGCTGTGGGATTCCATGTCACTGCACTGAGACCCGAAGAGACAAGTCGAAGGCCATGTCTCTGCCTGACCTTAAGGGTGAGTCAAAATCTGAATCATGCTTTTCCACCAAAGTCTACCGACGGGGCTCTGCCCACAGAGGGGGAGTAAAGGGGTCTGAGGCCGGGATTCTAGACTTCCATTGTCTGTGAATCCCAAGTGTCTTTCTTGAAAATGGTGGTAGGAACCACAGCTAGACAGGAGCCATTGGGAAATAGAGCAAAAGGGACAATGCCCAGTGTGTGTAAATGTGTCTCAACTGCAATTTTAAATCTCTCTCTCTCTCTTTTTTTGCAGTGCTGGGTTTGGAAACCAGGGCCTCGCACATGGCTAGGCAAATGCTGTACCACGGCGCTGCACGCCCGGCCCTAAACTGCAAATTCTTGGGGATGGGTTAAAATCCTTTCCACCACTAATTTTTGACAGCCCCAAATGTCTCAGCTGCCCACACCTGGTGTCAGGACCCGGGGTCCCCTCCTGTCCATCAAAGGGCAAGGCAAGGGCAGTCTAGGTCAACTCCTAGGTGAACCTATTTTTCTAAGCTATGCCCTCAATAACGGACACCACCCACTGGCCCTTCCGGCCTGGGCCTGTGTAGCGGTGGGGTCTGATGGGGACGGCAATTAACCGGCTGCTTGCCTTCTCTGTCACCCATGTGTCTCATGCAAATTTTTGATATTTTGTTCAGAATGAGTTGTTTGCATTAATCTGAATTTTTAAAAACATTACACTAAAATGTAACTTATCGAGATCACTCGGGGTTTCGCTCCCCCTCGCCTCACCCGGGTCCCCCATACTTGGGGTTTTGCAGCTGGGGGGGGGCACAAGAGCAGCAGGTTCTGCTGCGACCAAAATGCACTGCGGGAGAGGACGGTGGCCACAGCCCCGTTTTGCTGCCCCTGGCCCCCGCGCCCGTCCGCGGCGCGGTCTAGCGCAGGCGAAGGCCCAAGTCCCGAGTAAAAATAAACGCGGGCTATAAATAGGCCTGTAAAAGTCTTCAAGGCACCCGCGCGACAGGAAGGAGGTGCCACCGCACAAGTGCTCACTTGAAAACTTCCCAACGCGTAAAAATAACTTTGATAAACGCGGGAAGACGCCTGGCTCAACGGAAACGAATGGACCCGCGCGCAGAGCCCACTTCCTGCGCCCGCGCCTCCCTGCGGTCTCGCCTCGGGGTCCAGCGTGGGCGTGGCCCGGTGTGGGCGTGGTGCTGGGGCGGGGCAGCGGGCGTGGCCCGGTGTGGGCGTGGTGCTCGGGGCGTGGCAGCGAGCATGGGCGGGGCGCGGTGTGGGCGTGGTGCTGGGGCGGGGCAGCGGGCGTGGGCGGGGCGCGGTGTGGGCGTGGTGCTGGGGCGGGGCAGCGGGCGTGGGCGGGGCGCGGTGTGGGCGTGGTGCTCGGGGCGGGGCAGTGCTCGCTGCGCTCCAGCAGTCCTGACTCACCGCCCCACGGGTACCTTAAAAAGGCAAGGGGTAAATGTCCCTCCTTCCCACCTCCTTTGCCTTCACTCCGGAGAGCATCCCTCTATCACTGCAAGGCTCACCTCTGGGCGGGAGCCTAAAATTTCAACCTGCTTGGCCTTCCCCTCCGGCTTGGTTTTTTTGTGGTGCTGGGGATTGAGCCCAGGGCCCTGCTGTGAGGCAGGCACTCTACCAATTGAGCTATAGCCCTATCTCCTCCCTCCCACTTCTTACCCTCTCTTTTCCTGCCTTTCCTCCCAGGGAAAGTCGGTTCTGCCCCCAAGCTCGTCCAAGCACCCACTCTTCCAGGTATCTCTACAAATATCCCCTCCCTCATGTTATCCGCGCCTGCCTCTTCCTCCTCTTCGCCCTCCAACTTCTCCAAAGCGTGGGCCTCCAGGTCGCCCCACTCGGTCCTGCCACTCTCCTCAACGTTGTCTTTTTAAAAAGTGGGGGATTTTTGCATTTACATGATTTCAAACTTAAAATTTAAACCAAGAACACAGAGAAGTGCAAGTTTGAGACCAGCCTCAGGACTTTAGTGAGGTCCTAAGCAACCAAATGAGATGTTATCTCAAAATAAAAGAATAAAAAGGGTTGGAATGGAGCTCAGTGGCAAAGCCACCCTGGGTTCAATCTCAGAACCACCCCCACCCCCCAAAAAAGAATGCTGTCAGGACCTTTGTGCTTTTTCTCCTCCCAAGAGCATATGCCACACTGCCTTTGCCACTCTAACTACATCCAAATGCGTGGGCATCCATGGACTCTGCTGTGGATTCAGACACCTGCAGATAGATACAAGATACTCAGGAAAAAAATTTCATCTCTACTAAATGTGCATGTCATTATTCCCTAACCAATACAGGTCGACCATGGTATAAGCAACGTTCACCTGTATAATGTCTGAGAGGCTGTCTGAAGGTTTAAAGTGTGCAGGAGAATTGCGTAGGTTTGTGCACCTCCTACACCACTTTATGCAAATGGCTTGAGCATCTCAGGCTTTGGTATCCTCAGATGGAGGGGTCCCAGAACCAGTCCCCGTCGATAAAGAGGGGTGGCTGTATACACAAGAATTGCAGACGTCATGCTCATATTCGTAACTTCTCAGTTGTGTTTTTACTAACAAAGGTATGCATTGCAGAGTTAGGAAAAGACTCTTTTAGAGATTTCCCTGAGGTGCCCAATTCAATGACCTCTCTGGGCTCATTGGCTTGCCCTTCTGCTCCTGGTGCTGCTGTCTCTGTCTCTCTTTTCCGTTGTCCTCTTTCAAGGGCTCCTCTGAGGTGGGTTCTGTCAGGTCTTGCTTCCCGTCTCTTTTCGGCCTCTCCCTGGAGGAGGCCTGCCACCCACTGCCCTGCACCTCGACAAGCTCCGACCCCACCTGGGTTTCCCTGACTTTCCAGGAACTAGCACCGGAATTCCTCAAGGTCCTTTCACTTGCCGCTATGAACTCACCACTCTAAGAACTGAACACACCCCGCCCCAAACACAACCTGAAACCTCTGAGCGAGCAGGGCACCTCCCTCAGCCTTGAATTCTGTCCCCTTCATTGGTCACTTGCCCTGTACCCCCCACCTCTTCCACGGCCTTGAGCTCTACCCAGTCTGGGCTTCCATCTTCTCTTGAGAGCGGCTCCTTCGCCTGAACTTGCTCCCTGGAGCCTGGTTGGCCCATTCAGTCCCCTTGCTTTCATGAGGGTCTCCTCTGACCTGAGCAGATCCTGCTCCATTGAAATCCCTGCCCTGGAGTTCCTTCCCCTGAGCTCCAGAGAACAGATTATTGGGACCCTTGAAATGTATTCAAATGTGGGGGCAGGGGAGCACTTTCTGGAAAAAAGGTTATACCTTTTATTGAAATTTTAAAAGAATTTGTGTCATCTGTCTCCCCAAAGAAAAGAAGCAGCCCATTGCTGTTAAGGTGACGTTACCAGTGTTACAGTCAAATTCCAAAGCTATTTACTTTTAGCTCAATCTGGTGTTCCCAGCTCTGGTCCTGTATCTTCCACCAACAGTCAGAGGGTCCAGCCCAGCATTTAGCAGACTTGCTGGTCATGAGGATGATGGGGGCACTAAATAAAATTTCCTCTTCCTTGGCTCCTGCCCTGTGGGTTCAGATCCACAGGGTCTGAATGGTGGTGTTGGGTAGGGGTGGTGTGAGCCAGGAATCTGGGCACATGACGGAGCTTCCGGCCTTTCCCAGGGATTTGCAACTCTCCCCCTTTCCCCGGGAGAAGTTCAACTGTTCCTTGAAGGCACAATTCAAATGTCAGCCCTGGGACAAGCTTTCCTGATGGCACTTGTGTTAAAGGCAATGCTGACATCCCTGAGGCCCTGAATGCAATCCCAACTGAGATAGCCATTCATTCCCCACTTCCTGTAACAGCTGGAGGGTGTGGGCTGGCCAGGAAGCTCCTGTTCCCTGTCAACTTCCAGGGACTTCTGCTCCTCCCTGTGATTGAAGGTAGGTCCCCATTAAGCAGCCCTGGAGGAGGAGAGAAAGTAACTAAGGGGATCATGCTCAAGATTTAAGACCCTCCCAGGAGGCTGCACGGCTCCTCACCTTGCCAGAACCTGGCCAGATAACCCTGAAGTTGCAAGGGAGGCTGGGAAATGTAGTTCCAGCTGGTGGTCCTGCACCCAGCAGGACCAGTCACCAGGGAGAGGAAACAAGTAACAGATATTATCATGGTCATTTTCCTACCCCACCTCTTTTTGTTTTTCATTTTCATATTTTACCAAGGCCAGGACTTGGCGGGGAGCAGGAAATAGAACTGAAAGCCACATCTCACCACCGACTGCTTTCCACGGCTTGCCCCATCCGCAGGCCAACATAGGTTCTGGTGGTTGTTGCTTCTTACACGCCTGCCTGGCCCGTTCGTGTGTGCTTAACAAGTGTGAGGCGAGGTCGTGAATCAGGGATTCTTAAATGAGCTTCTGGGAACTACACAGTGCCCCATCATCGGATCATGGCAGACAGTCACTTTGGTGGCCCTTTTTGTCATTTCCTGTGTCTGCTGAGCCGTGAGTAGCTCTCAGTCACTGCAAGAGGCCAAGGTGAGTCTGGGAGCCGCACCAGCGATGCCACCATGGGCCAGACAGACCCTCGCAGGGGAACATTCTGTTTCCCACCACTGCTACCCCAGTTTCTTGCCTTGACAATGATTCGTCGTGATCCGCTCTTCCCGCAGTGATCCTGTGCCTCCCCGGCCTGGTGGGAGAAGGGACAGCCACGGGGGGCCTGGGGAAGCCTTTTCCCAGTGGAGGGAACCAGCCCAGAGTGGGGACGAGCTTGGCCAGTCTGAGGTTCCTCAAAGTAGCCAGTGCGGCTGGGACAGAGGGCTGGGGAGGGACGGGCCCTCTTGGCTGGGAAGGTGAGTCGTGCTGAGCTGTGAGCAGGGTGGCGGTACAGCTTGATTTAGATTGTTAGGCAGTTCTGGGTGCTTTTGTGGAGCCACAGCGGAAGGGACATGATCGGATGACTTTTGAATGGTCACCAAAGAGCTGGCAGAGGTTTTGCCCAGGAGATGGTGGTGGAAAGGAGAGGGTGACCCAGATCTCGAGGGCGGTCCCCAGGCCTGGCTGGATGTGGTCTCTCCAGGCAGCTACCACCTCCCATGGCGCTGACGCTCCCTTTCTACTTCATCACTTATGGGAACTTCTCTCCAAGGGCACCGCTCTGCAGCTTGAGGTGGCCCTCCAGCCCTCCAAGGCGGCTCCTGATCTTGACTGTGCAGATTATACTCACTGTTTGAGTAGCAATCACTGTGGAGGATCACAGACATTGGCCCTGCTTGCATTCGTCTTGTTGGGGGGACAGAAAATAAACAAAGATACAGAGTAACCTAAAGAATGACACCTGTGAAGGAGAGGTACACAGTTAAGGAGAGGTTTGAGGCAGCCCTGAGGACCTGAGACTGGGAAGGAGTGGGGTGGAGCAGAGTAAAAGCACATGCAAAGGCCCTGGGGCAGGAGGAACAGGGCTCCTTCTAGGAAGCTTTGCTGAGCAGATGGCAAAGAAGGCAGGATGGCGCCAGTGTGGGTGATTTTTTTGGTAGCAGAAGTCAAGGCAAACTTGGTGACTTCTGTATCATCTGTGAGGATGAGACAGCAAGTCAGAAGGTTGAGAGAGGAGAGACGTTTAAAACATGCATTTCCCGGGGCTATGGCTCAGCTGTAGAGCGCTCCCCTAGCCTGTGAAAGGCTCTGGGTTCGATCTTCAGCACCACATAAAAATAAATAAATAAAATAGAGGTATTGTGTACACACACACACACAAAAAAAGATACAAAATGCATTTCCCAGAACATTTAAAAAATGCATTTCCCAGTATAATACTGGTTTGGGGAAAAGTTCTGTGGCTGAAAGGCATATTTGGCCTGGAGATAAGTTTTATTTGAAGCGGATGGTTTACATAAAAGATCCAAGTTTCCAATCTCCCTGCTTAGCTCAAAAGAGAGCACACAGTCAGTCTGACGTTGATAGGCACTTATGACCTTGACACCTTTGGACAGGATTCCCGAATCATTCCAGAGAAAGGAGGAGAAAGGCGCAATGCCCCAGAGGCGGGATGCACCAAGGACTTCAGTTATGATTTTAGCCTCATGAAAATTCCAGGGAAGTCCAAAGTTCACCAAAATCTGCCGTAAACCAATTCAAAGGAGGTCTTCCATACCTCTAGACCTGGGGACCCGCACCTGCTACACTTTTGTCTTTATTTAAAAAAAAAAAAAGAGGAATGACTCATTATGCTAATGCAGATGAACACAGATGACACCCCTGTTTATTTTTGTTATTTATTTATTTATGTTCTCAATTCCCTTGAAGCACAAGAGAGAGAGAGAGAGAGAGAGAGAGAGCTCGCGAGCAAACCCCGCCCACCTCTTCCTTCTTTCTTTTTAAGTTCACTGTGGAGAAATCGCCACATTGTAAACTTGTGGAGGGCCCGCCAGTTAGAAGAAAAAGGTCTCTATGACCTAAGCAATGCCCGTAAGAAGCAGAGCTAATAAAACATGGAGGAAGAGAAGAAAACATGGAGGGAAGAAGGTGCAGAAGTGTTTTAAAATTAAAATAAAATTTCATGATGAAAAGATCACATTCCAACCCAATTTAAGAGGTGGAAGAGCAGCAGAGGAATCAGGGCACAGAAATTCAGATTTTTTTTTTTTTTACCCTCAACAGGACCTAAAGGTCTTGATGTCTGAAGAACCGGGAGGAACCGTGTTGATGCTTAAAGAAATCCCACCCCCAGCCCAGGAATCCCTACCTGGGAATTTCTACCCAGGACATAATTTGAATGAAAATAAAAAAAGTGAGTTTATACATGAGCATGGGTGGATGTTTGCTGCTTTGCAATTTGCAACATTTAAAAGAGGACTTTCTTGGGGGGGGGGGCTGGAGTAGCGCATCACTGTGTGGATCAAACGGTCAACCGCAGTGGGGCTGGAGGGAGGCCCGTTGGTCTGAAGGAGGAGGGGGCCTGAGGTTTGGGAGGGTGTTGTCGAGGGATGTTTAAAGAGTCATTAAATGTATATAGGGAGAAGGAAGGAAGATTCTAGAATAAGACTCAGCCTGGGGGTTTGCAGGTTATCCAGCCTGGGTCTGCCTATTGATGAGGGCCTGGGTGAAGGGGCACAGGGCTCGGGAGCCTTAAGCCATCATTTGCATTGTCCTTTCTCTACAAAGCCAAATAGCTGACGTGTACTGAGATGAAGGAATTCCTTACCAAAGCGAGATCCCCGGGAGATAAGGTTGTGTAACACATTTTCCTCTTGTATTCACATATCCGAGCAGTGTGTCTCTGTCTGTGTTCTGCTGCTATAACAAGATATCAGAGTGGGTAAGCTATAGACAGTAGTGTTTGCCTCAAGGTTCTGGAGGCTGGGAAGTCCAAGAGCAGGGTCCAGCTCCGACAGGGGCCTGCAGCTTCATTAGCACAAGGCAGAGGCCGAGGGGCACAAGGGAGGCAGGGAGAAACCAGCCCACACTCATCCTGTCTATTGGAGCCGCTGCTGAGATCATCAACCCACAACCATTCCTGAGGGCCCCCAAGTCCTAATCTGTTCTTAAAGGTCTCACCTCTTAATTCCATCACAATGGCCATGACATTTCAACGTGAGCTCTGGAGGGTCATTCAGACCACAGCACCACGTCCATCCCTATGCTACCACGTACTGCATTCCCCTGAAAGCCACACTTTTTTTAACTCCCTGTGATTGGACATGGAATGTATTTCCAGGTTGTCTCTAATCTCCTGCTTTAGATATTTTTATGCCTTAGTCTCTGCTTGTTTATTTTCTAAAATTGGAATGACTGGGTCAAAGAATGTGCCCAATCTTCCGTTTTTAGTAGAAGCTGCAAATTATCTTCTGAAACATCCACCAGTTTATACGTCCACCTTTTTGGCTTTTCCACCTATTTCAAAAACCCTGCGCCCCACGGCAGGCAGTGTAGGGAGCAAGAGGAGCAAAGGGAGGGAGTGGGGGAGCCGCAGGGCAGGTGCAGCCCGGGGACTCTGCGTGACTGCTCTCTGCCTGCGGGGAGCTGGGGTGAGGCGGGGCTCTGCCCAGCGTACCAACCCTGGCTCCCTGGCCTTAGGTGAGGCTTCCTGTCTCCAAACTTCTGTTTCCCCATCTTTAACCGCAGAGGAGCGTAGGGCCATGTCACCGGTTGTCACGGGGAGGCATGGCGAGCCCTTAGCCAGCAGCGGGCACACGGCAAACCCTCAGGCCTGGCGCCTGCCCTCCTTCCCCACGATGCCCGCACACTCTCTGAACCTCGGCATCTTCGCGAGCCTGGCTTTCACAGGGACCTGCGCCTGCAGCGCCACTCGGACTGTCAGCACCCCAGCTGGTGTTTGCGGGGGTCACAGTGCCATCCGGTCTTACCCAGGTACAAGCTCCCCTGCCTGTGGGCCCCTGTCATGCCCTCTGTCCTCTGAGGCACCGGTGAACACCAGAGCACCTCCCTGTTAACTGGGCTTCCCGCAGTCCCTGTGTCCCCTCTACGGGTGTGGCTGGGGTCCGAGCACGGCGTCAGTCCTGGCCTAGCAGCCCCCGTGCTGTTACCTCCCTTCCCTGAGACTCAGTTTCTTCATCTGTGAGATGGCCGATAGCAGACCTGCCACTTAAGGTCGTGACTGATGGAGGAATGTGCTCAGCACGGTCACACGGGGCTCGGGAAGGGGGCTGGGAGGAGCCTCGGGCTGTTATGGTGGCCGTCTTGCTTGCTCCCGCGGCCGCTGACCTTCGAGCCCTGTCCTGTCCACTTGCAGCTCTGAGGAGGCCTGCTAAGGTCCTCACCTTCCACCTGTGCCGGGCCAAATTCCAACATCACCCCAGGGTGACCTTTCCGAGGCTTGTCTGGGGCGTGTCGCCCTCTGCTCAATATCTGGACTTGTCCTAGCGGGGTTTGAATCTGGCTCCAGGGTCAGTTCTAATGTGGTCATTTGGTCATTTCACAGCACCCCACCCCACCGTCCCTTCCAGCTGTCCCCAGGCTGTGCTCCAATCTCCCTCTCCTTTCCCACCCGTCGGTGAAATGCGCCCAGCCCCTGGACAGAGGCTGATTCTCCAGGTCCCAGGGGGCCCCACCTGGTGCGGCAGGCATCGCCCCTGCCCCTGGAGCTCGCCCCCCCCCCCCACCATGTGCCCTGGAATTCACTCCCTGTCCTCTGAGCCTGGTCCTTGGTGTACCTCATGCTCCTGAGGTTCTGTCTCCATGTGACACTGGTCCTCCTTGAGGGCAGATGTCCCCACGTTCACCCTCTCATCGTCCCCCTGCCCCAGCTCTCTTCCCAAGCTCTTGACGTGTGCTCAGGGTCCTGTCCATAGACGACATTTTTCTAGGATTCAGATGTGCAGAACTTTACCCCCAGACCAAATGCTTGAGAGACATGGGCGTTACCCTTCCTGTGACTTACTCCAGAGATGATAAGGACAAAGAATTTCACACATGGCAATGCCTGTCACCCAGAATGGGTGTGTCTGTAGATGTGCGAGTGTGTTCTGGAACAGCAGGACGGGCGTCACATGCCCGAGGAGAGGGTTTCCTGGCCCTGGAGGGGTAGGGACAGCTGCGGTGCTTGCCTGCTGGTATGCGCTCTGCTCTGGAGGGAAGGGAGGCCCTGGCCCTGCGCTCCCGTCCTGTCCTAAAGGCATGTGGCTTTCATGTCAATTTGTTTGGTCCTGTTCCGCTGTCATGCAGCATGACTGGAAAGGAAGTGGGTGGTTGACTTGCTGCTGGGAGCTAAGGAATGTCACGTCGCTCCAGTGTGCTTCACATTCCCAGAAATACACTGAAAGGAGGAGGGTGACTCAGAGTCCCTGACTTTCCACAGCCCAACCGCTGGGCCTGGGCGGTGCTGAGGAGGACGGGAACACGAGGTGCCCGGACGGTGCCCCCACCCGGGCTGCTGTGGCTGAACCAGGTCAGCTCAGGGGTATCTCCTGGCTGGAGAGGGCCCTGGGTCCACTGGTGCTTGCAGGTTTCTAGCTGTCCCCAGGTCCTGCCCAGGGATGTGTCAGGGAGGAAAAGAAGGTGGTGTTGGGCCAACATGGGGAAATGTCTGACCGCGGTTGTGATTTCCCGCTGGGCACGAGTGAGGGAGGGCCTCTGTGCTTGGACCTAGCCTGGCAGTACTAATCCCTCTTCTCCGACCTCCGAGCTTACGCTCCCTGGCTCTTCCTCCAGACCCTCCCATGGCCCCCCTCCCCCCTCAGAAAAACATCTTTCCTGGTGGAAAGGCCTGGAAAATCATTTCGAGGGCAAGAATTTGGCCATGATCCCTGAAAGGGAAGCCCAGGGTTTGCAGGGGTTTCCAGAGAGAAGCCACCTGGTGCTCTCTACCCACCTCTGGGCGCCGGGCCACCCGGCTAATGAGCCATGAGATGGGTCCAGGGACCAGCCCGCCCTGCCAGAGGCCGCCTCACCCCAGCCGAGGATTCCCGCTGCTGGCCCGTCGGTGCGCCCTGTTCCAGGGTCGGCAGCCCAAAGCAGGGCTGAGCTGGGGCACCCTGGGCTCTGTCTCCAGGCTCAGGCCCCGTGTGTTTACTCACCAGAGAGACAACTCCCACTTCCCAAGGCTGCCAATAGGAACCTTCCATTCAGGCGCGCCAGCTGGGGCCTAGGAGAGCCCTGAGCTTCTCCCCAAGCAAAACTGGTTCGCACTGAGGACACCGGAAGGAGGCAGGCGGGCGCCGGCTCCAGTCCTGCACCCCATCTCCTCACCTCCCACTCGCTATCGCTGAACCATCTTGCCCCGTGACTCACCTGCACGGGCATGTGGCAATGGCACCTGGGGGCGGGGCAGAAGCCACACAGGTGCGGAGCCCAAGTTCTAGGGCCCCGGGGCCCCCAGACCTCGGCTGGCTGCTGCTCCCGCTTCCTGGCCATCTCGGCCTTCACCCTCTGCGTCCGAGGACCAGGAGTAACAACAGCACCGTCTCCTAGGGCTGCTCACTCAGGCACGGCTGCCACCAGGTGGTGCTTCCAGGTGTAGGCGCCCCCCACCCCCAGGCTCAGGGCTCGTGGCCTTGAGTCTTGCCCTGTGTCTCTGAGGGTTCATTCCGTCAGCCCCGCTATACCTGAGTGCTCAGCACCAGCTCATTCTGGCAAAGAGCAGGGAACTCAGAGTCACTCGGAGACTCAGCAGACATGAGATGGGGCACCTCTGACACCAGAAGGGGCCAGCTTCAGTGGAAAATGGGGAGGGACCAAATGAAAGATTCAGATGATGAGGGGATGGGACTCCTTTCCACATCTCTCAGGAGACTGCTATGCTAAGACGTCACAGCACCAAGGGATTCAGTCCCCAGTACCAACACCCATTCATACACACACACACACACACACACACACACACACACAGATTAATAGGTACAAAGAAATCCTACCAGTCTGGGTTGTGGCTCTGTGATAGAGCACTTGCTAGCAGGCCTGAGGCTCTGGGTTCGGTTCCCAGAACCACACACACACACACACACACACACACACACACACACATATTTCTTAAAAGAGAAACGTATCATTTGCCTTCTAACCTGGGAATTCTTTCAGTCACAGCTAAGCTAGAGTCCTCCTCCAAATTCTTTCCCCCCTGGGGCTCCTGACAGTGGGGACTGGAGAGGCCCCCAGAGGAGGCTGTCCCCAGAGGCTGCAAGGACTGAGGCTGACTTGCTTCCTCCCCTGTGTCTGCGTCTCTGCCACCCCTGGAGTCATCGCAGGTACGTGAGGCTGCATGCACATTTCTGGTCCAGCTTTCTTGGCCTGTGGCCAGTGCAGATGAGGAGACCCTGCACTCAGAGGGGACCCTGAACTCAGAGGGGACACTGCCCAGGGATATTAAGCTCTGCAGTGGCCACAGGTACCCCAAACAGAGTCACAGCAGGGCTCTGGGCATCTGGGATGGTCTGCACTCCCAGAGAGCTCTGTGAGGTGCCCCATGTCCTAAGAAGCACCCCATTAAGCAGCAAATCTAAACGATCCTGACAGGTCAAGAGGGAGACCCTGGAGGAGAAGCAAAAGGCCTGCCTCCTGCTTTGGAAGAGTCCCACAGCTGGGGACTAGCAGTGACACAGTGAGAAGAGCTGGCTCGACTGGGCCTAACTCCTCTCCTGTGTCACGTCTCACCTCTGCTGGAGACACATGGACTCTCTGGGTTCTGCACTTGAGATTTTGTGCATTACAGAGCGGAGGACGAGCTCCCTGTTCTGCAAGGACACTCCGAGGGACGGAGCGAGTCCAGGTCAGTGTAGTACTATGATAGCCCAGGGCCAGCTGTCACCTGATCCCAGTCTTGACTCCCTCCCCAACGAGAAGAGATAGGACAACATGATTTTCAGGATCTTTTCTAGTTCTGAGAATATCTGTGATTCCTGGGGCACCACACGTCTGATTTCTGCTCCTGCAAGCCCCGTGCTCAAACAACAGGGGCTCCTCCTTGTCCCTGAGAGCAGGCTGCGGAGCCTGTGCTCATTTGGAAACAAAAATTTCTGAGTGGCGGTTGGAAGCAATGGAGAGGGGGGCATGTGCTGAAGTGCGGTTTTGTCATTGTTATTATTTCTGTACTGCGATGGCCCTGATGTGCTGGGTCCCAGGATGCAAAATTGCCTTCGCAGAGCGGGCGTGACAGGGATTTCAGAAATTCTGTTATTTCAGATCACCAGGAGAAGGGCCAGGAGAGGGGCCAGGCAGTGTGGGGAATGAAAGTAAGGGAAATATAATTGCACAAAAAATAACAAAAGGCTTTAAAGAATGCCATACAACAGGACGGGACCTTGAAATCCTTCTGGTCCAGTTTCCTAAGACAGCGAAAATAGCAATGAAGGTGCAGTCGTCTCTTAATATCCTACTAAAACCCTCAGACGCTCAAATTTCCTATGTATAAATTGGCACAGCGTTGCATAGAACCTCCACACGTCTGCAGGACACTTTAAATCATCTCTAGGTTACTTACAGCACCTAGTGTAATGCACATGCTGTATCATAGGGTGTTGTGCTGTATTGCTTAGGGAATAATGACAATAAAAAGTCTAGATGTGTCTGCTATAGGCATGATTTTTCTCCCCCCAAATACCCTTGATCTGTGATTGGTTGAATCTGTAAGCGCAGAACCCTCAGACACCAGGGCCAGCTTGAATTTCCTCCTTTACTCTGAATGAAGATTTGGTGTCAAACCCAAGATCCCTTAAAGAAAGACAGAAGCTTCAACTTGAGCTCTCTTTGGCCCTCAGGAATCTCTAATTTTGCAGCAGGTGCAGTAACTGGGGTGCAAATAGTTGATGAAGAGGAAGTTTTCTTCCTTTTCAAGATGCAACTGGGTAACAATCCCAGGGATTAGTCAGGAAGGATCTAGCTAATTCCGTGGTCAAAAACTTCTCCCACTTTTCCGGCACATTTTGGAAAAATGACTAAAATGTTCTGTACATCCATTTTCCCAAGTAGAAATTCAGAAAAAATTATTTCAACCTATTTTATAGAAGGATTGGAAGGATAACACAACCCGGGATTAGATGGAAGAAACTCTTGGCTCCGATGGTCCTGTCCTGGGGAAGATGGCCGGGCCCCAGGGAAGCCCATGTTGTGTAAGTTGTGCCTCTAGGACAACTGGTCTGATTAGAATCTATTATCAGGGCATTGGTAAGTGTCCCACGTGGGCCCTGGAGTGAAAGTGTAAGGGGAGCGGGTGGCCTGTCCTCACCCCAGAGCCAAGCTCTCAGCCCTGTGGGCCTCAACTGGGCAGCCAAAGCCCCTGTCCTCTCTCAGCCCACCGCAGAAAGTCTTTTTATTTTACCACACGCACATTTTCTTCCCTCCCTCGGCAATGACTCAGAGCACTTTACAGCTCGCAGTTTTAGGAATGTTCTAGCTGTTTCTCATTTTAGGGAGGGAGCAGGTTCTGGGGCTGAGCGCGACCTGATCTTTCTGAGTCAGATCTCCTCTCAAGCCAACCTCAGCCAGCTGTTGCCTAACGACACTTGTTGTGCGGACACCGGACACCCGTGAGGACATACACAGACCCAGAGGAGGGGCCCGCATCGCCTCTGGGTCGCATGGTGTGGCCTGTTATTAAATTTTCTTCTCTTTCTACTTTTCAAACTTTTTTGTTAAAAACTAGGACACGGACCCCACATGAGCCTGCGGCAGGAGCTTCCATTCTGCTGTGCATCTTGTCCCCCTGAAGGTCTGGGGGCAGCAACTTGCAGGGAGCTGCCATCTGTGACAGCGATGCCCTCTCCTGAGGGAGACGCCTGCCCGACAGGTAGGTAGGTGTCCACTCTAGAACAACAATCAAGGGCAAGTCAATACATCAACCAGCAACAGTCGTCGGTTTCCATTTTCAAGTCTGACTTGAAAACGTGCCTGTACTTTACTGAATGCCCTTCCGTGTGACTGGCAGTGCCATGGGCTCACTTCACCAGGACCACCAGAGACCCGAGGAGGGAGTCATGCTAAGACATTGCAGTAGCCACGGCACCACCTGGCCTTGGGAACTTCCCAGCTCCTGTATGACCTTATGGACCCACAGTCCTATCATTGAACACAACGCCCATATGCAGTGCTGGACTGAGTGGCCCTGAGGGTCTCTGGTGGTCCCTGATCACTTTTCCCACTGCAGGCCCAAAATGTGCACTGGGCATTCCTCCCTGGCCTTTGTTGTTTTTGTAGAAGGTTCTCAGCTGGCCCAGTGTAGCCACATGGGCCAAATGCCAGAGGGCCAAGCTCGGGACCTTCAGTCTGTGGACAGCAGAGAGCAAAGCCCGAATCCACCACTGGCCATAGAACTCGGCCATTTCTCCCATTAGCTTGTTCAGTCCTCCGGAGAGCCCAGGGAGGAGGCCCCTGACTCCCATTCACAACCAAGGGGAAGGCGGACAACCAAGGGGAAGGGTAGCAACTTCTCCAGATCCCCAGGCTTCTTGCTGTTCCCGCAGAGGCCACTTCAGAGACGTCATCTTCCTGGCAGATGATCGGGCGAGGGCTCAGGGAGACGTCAGGCAGATTCCTGACCCTGCAGGGTAATCGGACTCGCCTGAAGGAGCGAGCAGACAGCACTTCGCAGGCCTCGGGCCTAAAGGTACAGTCAACAGGATGCTGAGCCCTGGAGCCCTTAGACCTCAGGGTCTCCTGTGCCACTTGCTCCCTGTCTTGTGCCCAGGACAGATGGGTCCGGCCATCTGGGGGCTTCCTTTCTAAGAGTCTGAGCACATCAGTGACTGATGTTGCCTTGACTCTGGATCCAGGGCCTCCCTCCCTGCCCCGGGTTTTAAATTCCTCTTAGGAAGAACAGCTGGTCACTGCAGGGTCATGTGACCCTTGAACACCTTATGAGCAGATTAGCATCACAGTACAGACTGTGTCCTTCATTGGAAAACTTGGGACCAGAGTGTTGTAGAGTTTGGATTTTTTTTTTCCAGATTTTAGAAATGTTTGCATGTACATAATGAGATATCTTGGGGATAAATGCAAACTTCATTTATGTTTCATATTAGTGTGTACACATGGCCTGAAGGTAATTTTATACAATGTTCTTACTAATTCTGTTGCATTCTGCAACCCATCGCAGGAGGTCAGGTGTGGAGTTTTCCACTTGTCGGGTCCATGATTCAAGAGTTTCAGATTTGGGGCTTGTGCTAAGGATGCTCAAGGTCTACAGAGGAACAAGCAGAGCAGTCAGATGCCTGGGCCCGAATCCTGACTCCCTCGCACACACCAGCAGTGTGAACACAGGCGGGTCCTTTGCTGCTTCCTGCCTCGGTTTCCTCATCTGTAAAAGGACAGGGATAGCAGTGCCGTCTTGCAGGGCTGTTTGAAGATTCGATGAGTGCTTGCGCATGGAGGCACATGGAGCCGCGTGGGGGCAGGAGTTGGCACCATCTTTGATCTGTACACATCTCTTGCAGCACTGGGCAGAGCCCCCCTGAAGGGACCTCAGGAGGACCTCGTGCAGGCTGGGGACATTCTGTCTTCTGAGTCGAGCTGCTCTGTCTAAGAAAATTCTTCCTACGTTTTGCCAAAAGTCGCCTCCCTGCAACTCCTCCTCGTGGGTCCTGGTTCTGTCAGAAGCAAATGTCAAACAACAGTCCTGAAGGAGAAGACCTGGGACATCAGTAGTCCCGATGGAACTGGGCTGGGTGACGGCATCTCCTGCAGCGGCCATCCCCGTGGCTCTTAGCCCCAGAGCCAGGCCCGGACTGAAGTCAAGGATCTTTCAGTGAAATTTGAAAAACCAAAAAGTTCTCAGTTCTTGGATGCTTCTATTAGCAAAGCATAAAACAGCTTCTTTCTCCACTCTTTCAGCCCAGAGCGTGCTGCCAGACTGGCAGGAGGCCAAGGGGAAAGGCACTCTCCTTGTGCAAAGATGACAGTCACACGGCTCTGGAGCCATGACCTCACCTCAGTTAATACGTGCTGTCCGGCCTGTAATCACTGAGCATCCAGGGAGTGGGCCAGCGAGGTAGCCACCCGCGTCAGGCCTCCTGTTTACAGAGCCTTTCTGGCGTCAGGTGTAAAATCATGACCCGCGAGTCCCCTTCCTGCCTCGCCTGGCAGCCCTTTGGAAGCTGGCGTGTGCGCTGTGACACAGGAGGAATGCACCCATCTTTTTTTAGATTGATAGCTTGGCTCTCTGATGACTCCTGTTAAAAACAACTTGTACACTTGAAGTTCACAGCATCAGAGTGGGGAACCTGCATCAGGTGCCTTCGGGCCGGGCAGGGGGAGTTTGGTCTCCGGAGTGTGGGCAAAAGAACGGTTGCATTATTTTTCTAAATCAGAGGTCATCTGGCAATATCAGTCACTATTTGGTTACTTTGTCCATCCAGCTGCTCATCCAAGAGGAAGCATACTTTGGGGCACTGTGGCCAGGCCTCTGCTGCCCTGGCTTCTGGGGCCGAGCACTGCTGTAGCTGAGGGTCCCATGGATCTCAGGCTCTTGCGAGTGCTCCAAGGACTTGGCCCCAGAAATGCCCCTCCCTGGGTCAAGAACCCACAGGTGTCTGCAGCCTCTGTCTTTCCCCGCCCAGGTGCCGTGTGCAGAAAGGCCTCGCTCCAGTCCTGGTGTGCCCCCCACCCTTTTCCCCTCAGGCATGCAGAAGCACTCTGCCAAGGCTGCCCCTGCCACTTTGCATGAGCCTCCCTTCCTCCCTCCCTCACCAAGGGACAGTCCGATGACAGCAGTCCTCCCTTCTTCAAGGGGGATGTATTTCAAGAGCCCAGACGATGCCTGAACCCGGGAATAGTACCAAACCCGGGACCTACTGTTTTTCCCCAGACGCTTAGACCCACAAGAGTTTAGGGCCGATTCCATCCTGACCAAACCCTACCCCATACGATGGCTACAGCGTTCGCAGCGTGAGGTGGGACAGCGACGGGGCGTGGGTTTCTTCCCCTTCTTCACCGCATCATGGACAGACAGACGCTCCTTCTTACCCACAGATCTTTGCAACTTCAGTTCATGGTTTGTTTCCTTCTTAAGTCAAGAACTTTCCCTTTTCCTCTCACAGGAAGCGCTTCATGGCCTATCTGACTGCCAGCGTCCCTGCTCTTGTGCTCAGGGGCCATGATTAAGTAAAATAAAGGCCGCCTGAACACAGGCACTGTGATCTGATAACAGGGATGGCTGGGAGGTGACTAAGGGCGGGTGAGGTCCTCGGTGCCAATGTCCAGGACGGTGTTCCTGGTGTGCGACTTGGGTGGATGGAGCCCAGTGCGATTTAAAATGTAGGCACTGCTTACTCCTGGAGTTTTTCCCTTCACATTTTAAGGATGAAGCAGGTCACTGAAAGCTCAGAAGGGAAATGGGGGAAGGGCCCAGAAAAGAGACCCCAGAACTCTCAAAATGGGGAGGCGCCCGTGGGAAAGGAAGCCGAGTGCTTCTCCCTGATGCGGGGCAGGACCACGGCCAGCCACACACCCGAGACACAGCCCGGGCTTCCCAAGCCCTGCCCTGGTGACCTGGTTTCATGTACATCACTGAATCCTGTCAGGTGCTCCAAGTCCAGGTTATCAGCCCATCTCTGGGTCCCAGGGTCAACCAAGGTCGCCTGAGCATCTCTTCTCAGCAGCAGGTTCTGAAGGCTCCATTCCCACAAAGTTGGTCAGCTGGGGACCAGCAGCTGCCATTCCTATTCCTCTATGTGCAGGGAGGGGTCAGGCATGAGACCCAGGCAGGGACAGCTTGGCCTCCATTCTTTAGAAAGAAAGCATTGTTTTTGATCCAGACAGATTTTATGTTTTCTGCATTTTAAATATTAGCTAGTGCTAGTCCCTCATCGCTTGACCTCAGGCATCAGGGCGGCCTTGTCCCCTGAGACCTCTTTTGTGAATCTGGGGACCTGCCTCCCAGGGCTGTCCTCCCCGGGCCTCTGGGACACAGAGGTATTGTGTTTTCTCTCCGGCTTCTCTGAACACTTCCTTGGTGGGCTATCCCCGGCCACCTCTCCTCCCTCCTCCCCACAGGTGGACCGGTCCCAAGGTTCTGGCCTTGGACCTCCTGCCTTGGGTCATAACTGCTCCCAGTTTACTGAGGGCATGAACTCCCTCCTGAATCAACAGAGGACACTGACTCACCAGCAGGGGACCTCCTGGGCAGCAGACCTCTCTACGGTGGAGTGGGTGGAGTGCCGTCTCTATGCCCACATCCCCCACAGAGCCAGGCACCTCTGACCTGTGCTGGCTGCACATCACCCAGCACCCCCCTCCCCGACTCCTGCCCAGCCCCCTTCTCCGTCTTGCTCCCAAGTCACAGGAAGCTCTAGAAGACACAGGCCTGCAGTCACAGGCTCTAGCCACTCACCTCTCACTCCTTCCTGGCAGAACTCCCAGCTCCTGCTGTGGGAGGTCTTTAGATGACCTCTGATTCCTTGTCCATCTTCCTTCTCAGGAACCCATGCGGAAGCCAGGGGAACAGGCCTCCTGAGCCGCTTTCCATTCTTGCCTCGTCTCAGGGGGAGGTCCCCCTTCTCTCCCCACAGGCCCTGCTGTCTGCCCTCCCAGGCCCTTGCCGACCGAGTGCCCTGAATCTCTCTGGCCTCACTTCCTCCCCTGCACAGGGGAGCTAATCGAACCAGTGTGGGCACTGGAGTAAAGATGAGGGGACACGGTGAAACGTGTCACCTAGAACCTCATGAAGTCAGTGCTCCCTCTCGGGAGGTGATGGTGATGGTGAGGATGGTGATGCCCAAAGTGGACTGTCCCTGAGATGGATCAACCTGAAGGTCTCCCCTTTGTCCCCACAAGGGGCCTCAGGTCCACCCACAGCTGGCTACACCAAGCCTGAGGCTTGACCTGTGCTCCCACACCTTCATACACCAGAGGTCAGGTCAGAGCACTGCCGTGTCCTGGTGTTGGTTCTTCTACCCATCCACAGTGTGCAGAATGAAAGGTGGCCTGTCCATCTCTAATGCTGTGTTGGACCCGTCACCCTTGCTCTGTGCCCTCCCACTGCTGAGAGGTTCCCCAATGCTCCTCCACCCTGAACTCCGCCATCCCACAGTGTCCTGCCAGTGTCTCCCACGTGCCAGGCACAGTACTAGATGCCCATGTAGGAGCCGTTTACCGAGCACTCACTGCGCGCCAGGCACTGTCTTGAGCACGTCTCCGAGTGGACTCATTAGCACATGCTCATTTACATGCATTTTGCATATATGGAAATTTCATCCTCCTAACAGATCTGTTTACTCCTCAGAAAACTCCTGAGAGGCAGCTGCCAGAGGATGGCCTTGTCACAGCCCAACTGAGAGGGTGAGGCTGCCCCGGGTGATCCCGCCCCGCAGTACAGAGGCCGCCGTGGTGGCCCCGATGCCCAGGCTCCGCAGCGGGCCACGCGCCGCATCCCTGGACACGGCTCTTACTGGCAGCACAGGAGCAGCTGGCGAGAAGGGTGTGGAGGAAGAGGCCGGCGGCTGCGGGAGGTGCCCAGAGGACTGCCCACTTCCGGAGGAGCAGGCGGGAGCCATGGTTACCTAAGGCAGGAGATAAGGAGGCCGGTTGCGCAAGGCGCAGGCGGAGGAGCTTCCCGTGACTCAACGCCCTGCCCTCCTGGATGAGGGCCCAGGGGAGAAGCCACCGGGGACGGAACTGGGATGCTCGGTGGAACTGGAACAGGGACTGGGATTGGGATTGGCCTTCGGGTGTCCAGGGCCCCGGTGCCTCGTCCACCCTCAGTGGTTCCCACAGAACCCGCACAAATGTGCGCTGGTGTGAGGGAGCCCAGGAGAGCGGGGCCTCTGGACCAGCACGGAGCTCCTGCTGGGTGGCAGCTTCGCGGTGAACTTGAAATTGCCCCTGATTAAAAGTTACCCCAGTACACACACGGCAGCAGCGCAAAGTGGAGACTCGGAACAATCTTTAAAAACAGGGTTCGCTAAGAGAGAGGGGAGTCGGGGAGAGATGGAAAGGAGAAGGGAGGGGAGGAGGGCTGCTGGCCCTTCTTGACCTCTCCCTGGAGTCCACCCTTCCTCTCCCACTTTGGCCTCTCATTTCTGGGTTGGTGACTGGCGCTAAGTCCGCCCTCCATGCCGGCCAAACTGTGGTTGGAACTGCGGGGCCTCCCAGCATGTCCTGCGCTTCAGTGACCCAGAGGCCTTTGCTCTCCCTTGCTGGCCACTGCCTGGAGTCCTCAGGAAGCCCAGTGCTGTCCCCGACCCTTCCCCTCCCTCCTTCCTCCAGCGTCCACTCTGCTGCCGCATCTGATTCCTTCTCCCTGGGACCTGCCCCTCTCCCGGCTTTTGTAGTTCCCACCCCCATCAGCTCATCCTGGGGTCTCTGCGGTGGCCTCCTGCCTGGCCACCTGTCCCCTGGCTGACTGGAGCCCCCTCCGTTCACAGACATGTTCCCACATGTGTCGCCATCCCCTTACTCCAGAGAGCTCCTGCCTGCCGTGTGTGTGTGTGTGTGTGTGTGTGTGTGTGTGTGTGTAGGACCAGCTGCTGCCCTCTGCAGCCTGGTCCTCTCTGACTCCTCGGCTGGAGCCACCCTCTTGCCTCAGCTTCCCAAGTGGCTGGGACCTCAGGTGTGGGCCACTGTCACTGGCTCCTGGTTTCCTCATAAAATACAAAACAGGGCTGGGGATGGGGCCCTGACTGTTGGGGGAAAGCCTTCTTTTGGGAGAGGATAAAACTGTTGTAAAATCGACTGTGATTAATGCAAACAACTACCAAAGTGTGTTTAAATTAAAACGTTAACAGTGTTGTCTTCGAGTGTGGGGGTCATCCTGAGTCTCCCCTTGTGGACCTCGTGCCATCTTTGGCAGCATACAAAAGGATACATTTATGTAATGCACATATGCATTTATATTACAATCTATATAATATTTGTCTGTTTCAGGACCGTTTTTAAAACCCCCTAAGTCTAAGGACTCTTTCAGGGTGTGCCCCCCACCCCCACCCCAGCCATGCCCACACCTAGCAGGCACATCAAAATGCACCCAGACTCCACCGTAACTCACTTCTCCTTCCTTCCGTGGAAAGACAGGAAACATCGTTGAGAATTTTGCTCTTGAAGTTATTAGGCTCCACACCACTCATGTATGATGGGCTGTCAGCATGCAAACTTGGGGATTTGTGCCGGGGGAGAAGCGGTCACCTGTAGATAGCCTTCCAAAGTGACGAGACTTTTATGGATTATAAATTGTAAACTAACAATGTTGACATAATGTTGCATTTTATAAATATTTAAATATTAATTTAAATTTTTTTTTAGGGTTTTGTTTGGTTTTCCGTGCCAGGGATCCAACCCAGGGCCTCAGGATGCTAGGCGAGGGCTCTACCACTGAGCTGCATCCCCAGCCCAAGTTTGTTGGTTTCTGTTTCAACGAGAGAAACTTGACTTCACACAGGTTCAGGGGCATCTGCCACCAAAGGCTGGTGTAAACGGCAGTTCTGGTTTAACCCTGCATCGGTGTACACATTTGAAACTGTGAAGCAATGATCCATTTCTGCTAAAATGTGGATTAAATCCATCCATTGGCCGATTTTGACATTTGTTGCAGACTTTATATTTGAGTCGTAGAGACTGAATTTTCTGTCTTCATCTTTCCTTTGGTGGTGCTGGGCATCTTACCAGGGCCTCGTGCACACTAGGCAAGCACTCTACCACTGAGCTGCAGCCCCGGCCTGAGGCTACATTTTTGTCACGAGGGGCAGGGCCGTGGGAATAACAAGATAGCTTCTACTAAGATAATGAGCTATGACATTTACTCCCCAGTATTTCTTTGGCAATACACATACTGGCTGCTCCATTAGTCAGCTTTCCATTACTGTAACAAAATACCTGAGATAATCAACTTATAAAAGGGCAGGTTTATTTTGGCTCACAGTTTTGGAGGGTTCTGTCCATGGTGGTTGGCCCTGTGGTTTCTGGGCCTGTGGTGATTTTTCAGTCTTTGTCGGCTGCGGGCTTGCTGGTCTCTTCTCACCTAAACCAACTAAACATCAGCACTTCCTGACTCTTCAAAGCCAATATCGTCTCCTACTTCTGTGCACGTGGGAGTTGCATGACACGAATCCGCCTGAACCATAAATGGAGCTCAACAAAACCAAACGCTGTCACATTCTTGAAAAAGTGATCAAAATAACCTTTTATCAACTGTCTTGTTGAGGAAGCGATTCTAGTTTATTTATTTATCCACTAAGAAAAGCCCATTTTCATGATTAGGTCTCCACTCTGCCCAGTGTCTATATGTCCTTGCCAACCCCTGTTGACTGACACAAAACCCAGAAGAGGAGTTACCCTCCCAAGACACACTAGCCTTGCTCATTTTATTTCTTGTTTTTTACGCCGACTGCTGCTCAGCTTGTGGTCATCTTGGATCCCATGCTCTTTACCTTCTGACCTCAATTCTAGTTAAGTTCTTCCCTATTCCGTATTGGAATGGTCACTTTTTTTGCTGTCACCACTGTCTTGTAATTCCAAGGTGACTTTAAATTTTATTCTTATTTTACAAAATTGAATGACTAAAGGTTCAGTGAATGCACATTTTGGCCACATGTTGGATATTTAACCACGGGAGCCAATATCTGACTTCAGGTAACTGTTTCTCATGAAATCAACCTCTGGGACATAATAAGCCGTAGGAAGCTTTATTTTTAATATTTTCAACTCAGAACGCTTTTGAAAGGTTCAGCTTCACGGTGTGGAAGGATCTACTGTGGCTGCCGTGGGACCCTCGGCACTCCTGCGGGGGAGGTGCGCTGTGACCAGAGGCTCCGTCCAGCTGGAGGTGGACCATCAGGGCTGGTTTGACGTGTCTCCCGTCCCCCTGATGCTTTCCTTTCGCACACCTTTTGTCTAGAGAGCAGATAAGGGTCATCGACACGTCCCCGGGTTCTGGACTTTTTCTTTTTGTGAAATTTGGACATTCTCCTTTCAATCCATCCCGCGAGGCAGGAAGATTTCTTTAAGGGGCTTTTCTCCGAGAGACTCGTACTCTAAATGGATAACGATGAATGAAAAACAGCTCTCTAATGTCTGATGTCGCAGTATAGATGCAAATCGCTGACCTATCCCAGGACAGTCGGGAGGACGATGTGTTCGACCTCACTGAGTGCCATGTACACTTTTGACACCTTTGTGACACGTGCTCTTCTTAGGGTCAGCCAACAGTGGCCCGTCTTCACTATGCCTGTGGCCAACCTGTTTCCCTCTTTATTCACCTTTGGGATGTTCTTCAGTGTCTTGGCACAAGATCCCCGTCTCTCACGGTCATCAGTTACTGTAGCAGTTTTTTACTTGAAGTAGTAGCATGTGTATCTTCTTGGGGTGACAGAATTTTAAGATAACAGCGCGTTGGAGGTATTTTCCCCCGGGGGGCATCTCAAACACTTTCCTATTTTTTAAAAGGCAACAGAACAACAGTCTGCGATATCCTGGCTACATCCTCATCTGTGACCCTGACCCTGAGCTCTCAGGGACGGCCCCAGCCTTTGCCCCACGCGCCCAGGTTCAAGGGAGACAGGACCTGTCGGGGTGGGCGTCTGGTTCCGGCCCCAAATCCTAACTGAAAGAATAGATTTTGGCCAAATACTGGGCCAAAGCTCAACTCGGGACCATCCAAGGGCCGGGGCAATGGGGCTGTGGCCTGGGTGAGTGTTCAGTGGGCGTGTGGCCTGGGAGGAGCTTCGCGGATCCCTGTCTCCATGGCTGTGAGATGGGAGGTGAGGACCTGCGCCACCGGCTGTTGCAAGAGCTCAGCGAGGGAATGCCCCTGGTGCTTCAGGACGCGTCCACGCTGGAGTGGGTTCCGTGCGCTGTTCCTGTCATTACTGGTTTGGTACCAGGGAGTCTTAACTCGTGATTCACTGCTTTTAAGCAACTCGATTCTCAAAATGATGAAGGGAGAAAAACCAGACCCCAAGAAACAAAGTTTGGAGCACGAGAACCTTCTGGATTGTTCAGATGATTTCTTCAAACAGCAGAGTTGGTCATGATCCTGTCCTTCTTTGTCCTCCGTAAGGGTCTTTCTTGATCTGAGCACACTGTTCTGGACTCTTAACCATGGAGACCGCCAACCACACACAGAGCAGCGGAAGAGCCAGCGAGCCCAGCCCCGCCTGCCCACCCTACCTTCTGCGCCTCCACACCGCAGTCCAAGCCCCAGAGTCACCGGCAGGTGACGAGACAGGCCAGCAGCTGAGTCACACCTCCGCCAGAGAGATGGGCAGAGGGAGAAGGAATTTAGCTCCTAGTGCAGATGTTCATGGCCAAGGACCATTTTTCACACTCTTAACTCCTGACAGAGGACGGCACGGGTCACCTCGGGTGACCTCGGGTGACCGTGGGTCCTGGCTGAGGTCACCAGGGCCGAGGACTTTTGCCGCCAACAGATCAAATAAAGCTCGAAACCCTTGGAGGTCAACAGACCAAGTCAAACTCGTACCGTGGCCTTGGCTGCACCCACATGGCCACCTACAGAGAGGCAGGCCTGGCAGTGCCCCCAGCCTCGCCATCTCCCAGCCTCACAGAAGGGAAGTTCCACGGGGGGCGCCAGCAGGGACGGCGGTGAGAGGCGGCCGGCGTGGATCTGCCACGTCTTTGTCAGCCGGGACCTTGGGAATCTTTCTTGGTGTTGCATGAATCACCGAAGTCAGGAAGGATTCTACCAAGTGAGACCCGTGCCGCTGCCTCTCATCTGTGGTCTTTACGAGATGTTCTCGTCGTCGTCATCAGGGCCACAGGCCGGGGAAGTGCAGGGGAGAGAGGGGGACGTCCACTGAGCACCTGCTGTGTCCAGACTCTCTCTTGCCTGCCAAGAGTCCAGGTATGATCGTTCTTGGTTTCCAGAAGGAGAAACAGTTGGAGAGCTTAAGGAATTCACCCGAATCACGCAGCTGGAAGGGGCAGAGGAGGACTCGACCCTTTGCTTCCCCCAGCACCATGCTGTCTGTTGGGGTTTCTGAGAAAAGCTTTGTGGATTATGTGAGTTCACCCATTTCCCAAGGATTTGGTTTCCTCTCTATACTTAACCAGAAAATAGCATTTTCTCAAGATGCAAAACCGTTAATAGATGCACTATTGAGGGAGGGCCTAAGGTAACGATGTCCCCAAATGTCAGGGCACAGGCTCTGGTGAGGGGCAGGGAGGGACGAACTTGGCCTCGCTGTGCAACACCCTGGTGCTAAGATGGAGGGAAACCCTACGTTACAATATTCACAACCTACCAAACATACATGGGTTAAACCCACGAGTTAAAAGGCAGAGGCCGTCCTACCAGGAGAAACTGCTGGGAGAACACACAGCGAGGTGAACCGGAAACACTGAGGATAAGAGGATGGGAAAAGACACTCCAGGAAAGTACTCAGCAAGAGAACTGGCGTGACGACGTCGACCTCCCTCCCTCTCTCTCTCTCTCTCTCTCTCTCTCTCTCTCTCTCTCTCTCTCTCTCACACACACACACACACACACACTCTGAGAATATAATGCAAAATGTTTCAATTCACCAGAAAGACATGAGAATATTTCTCTCTCAGCAATTGGTAGGTTAATTAGAGCAAAAAATAATGAATATGTTTGGACAATTTGATTTAAAATATCTTCCAAATGGACACAAATTAAGCCCGCCCCACCCTCAACCCATTTTATAACAATAGGTTTCTTACCTCTCACTTCTTTGAACAAAAAGTGATTTAAAAAATTATTTTTTGATACTGGGAATGAACCCAGGGCTCATACTTGGTAGACAAGTGCTCTACCACTGATCTACATCCCTAGCCTGACCAAAATGCAACGGAGTAGAGGTTAACAACAAAATGTAAATTAAGATGTTTCCATATTGTGGAATTTAAAAACAGAATTCTAAATAATCCATGTTTCACAAAGAAATTGTAATGAAAACTTAAAAATACTTAAAACAATAATAAAACCATGTAGAACTTTTATATTACAAGGAAAGTTGTGTTCAGAAGGAAATGCATAGTCTTAAATACAAATATTAGTTGCAAATAATAGAGGCTGAATATCAATAAGCTAACTCCATCTAAAAATGGGGGAAACCATTCATATCAAAGAATGAGAAAGAGAAGAATTTAAAGAAGAAAATGGGTGTATTAGTCCACCTTGCATTACTATAATTAAATGCCTGAGGCTGGGTAGCTCTATAAAGAAGAAGGTTGATTTAGTTCACAGTTGTGCAGGTTGAAGGGCATGGTGCTGGCATCAGCTAGGCTCTGGTGATGATTTCATGACAAACAGCATGTACAAGAGAAAGATGGGGAGGAAGAGTGTGATTTTCGGGGCAGGCTCACTACTATTATTATCAGTATTATTTCATGTCACTTAGGTGTTGGCAGTATGGGGACTGAACCCAGGGGCACTTAACCACAGAGCTACATGTCTTGCACTTTTGATGTTTATTTTATTTTGAGACAGAGTCTTTCTAAATTGCCCAGGCTGGCCTGGAAATTGAGATCCTCTTACCTCAGCCTCCTGGAACACTGGGATTTCAGGTGTGCACCACTGCACCCGGGCCAGGTTCAATCTTATAATAACTCACTCTCTTGAGAACCAACTGGGAGTCCCAGGAGAATCACCTTCATCCCTTCTGAGAGCAGAACGCCCAAAGACCTAAAGGCCTCCCCCAAGGCCCCACCTCTTAAAGGTCCTGCAACCTCAACACAGCCACACTGAAGACCCAGCTTCCAACTTATGAGCCTTTGGAGAACAAACACATGCAAACCACAGCATATATATGATATTTAACTATAAACACAGCAGAGATTAAACTGATAGGAGGGCTTGAGGTGTAGTTCAGTGATAAAGCATGTGCTTAGCATGTGTGAGGCCCTGTTCCGTCCCTAGTACCAAAAAAGAAAAAAAAAACTGAAAAAATAAAAATGATAATAAAAAGAAAATACAAGAAACAATTTCATGGATAGCTTTGAAAATTATATCAAAGAGAAATATTCCTAGAAAAAATATAACATTCATGCTAACCTAAGAAGAAATAGAAATCTTGAATGATCCTGGAATTATTAAAGAAATTGAAATGGTTTTGAAATTCTGGCCACAACCACACAAGTCAGATTTCACAGTTGAGTTCTTCAAATCTTTCAGGGAACTAATTGCTCAATCTAACAAGAATCCTTCCAGCACAGAGAGAAAGAACACTCTCCAGCTCATTCTATGAACTCACACTAGTGAAGGACAAGATAGAGAAAGGAAAGTCCTAAGCAACCTCATTCACAGACACAGATGGAAAATCCATTTAAAGATTAGCAAAAAGGATCCAGCAACGTTTTAACAAGGGTGTTGTATCTTCCCAGGAATACAAGCATGGACCGACATCAGGAAAATCCATGTCACTGTGTAGCAGAGAATTTAGTTAAAGAGATTTCTGCTGTGGACATGGCACCCATCTGTAATCCCAGCGACCCAGAGACTGTGGCAGGAGGATCACAAGTTCGAGGCCAGCCTCAGAAAAACTTAGCAAGACCCAGTCTCAAAACAAGATATACAAAGGGCCGCAGATGTAGCTCAGTGGTAGGCACCCTGTGAAGGAACGACCGGACAAGGCTCGTCGTCGAAGAAGTGCCCATTTATTGAGGAACAGCTCTGCATATTTATAGAGTGTGTGTGTGTGTGGGGGGGGGGGTTGACAGTTATGACAGTTTAACAGTTTAAGGTTTGACAGTTGGCACGGGGTGCTTTCTGATTTGGGTAAGGATCTCGTGAGTCAGCAGGGCTAGACTGATTGGTGGGTAAGGATCTCGTGAGTCAGCAGGGCTAGACTGATTGGTGGGTAAGGATCATGTGAGTCAGCAGGGCTCACCATTGGACGGCTCTTCTGCAGGGATGGGAAAATTAGTCTTTGGAGCCGGGGGACTCCCAACACCCTGGGTTCAATCTCCAGTACTGGAAAAATAAATGTCCTACCTTTTGTTTCAACCCCTGGGAGGTTGCCTCGAACCCTTGAAATTTCTTGAGTGACAGGAATGTCTTGGTTATTCATGGTGGGCCACTTGGGCCACACCTGATAGTCCTATTAATGGAACGACTCATGGTGGGCCCCTTGGACCACATCTGAGTCTATGCTAATGAGATGAGTAGGGCGGGGCTGGCCAAGTGATCAAGACCAGCCAAGCCATCAGAGGGTTGGTGCCACCTGACATCCTTGGAGACCAGGAGCAGTGACGTGCATACCGCCCAGTGGTCCTGCCCGTGTATCCAGGCCACCACCAGCACCTGGAGCTGCAGCGTGGCCAAGCTTCCTGGCTCAGCAGCGCCCTGCACATTGCCCCACACCGAGGCCAGGAGGGGACTTGGATGAGGACACAGGGGCTTCATGTTTGACACTCTTTCTTTCCCAGACTCTGCCCCATGGCTCTTCGTTTATATGACTACTTTGTTTTGGTACTGGGCACTACCCCTGGGTTACATCCTCAGCCATTTTTTTCCTTTTTTGAGACAGGGTCTTGCTGAGTTGCTGAGGCTGGCTTTGAACTTGGCAATCCTCCTGCCTCAGCCTCCAGAGTTGCTAGAATTACAGGCATGGCCGCCACATATTTTATATATATATATATATAAAATATTATATTATATATATTAATATATATATGTAGAAAATATATGCCTATATATCCTATCTCTATATATACATCTTCTATCTATGTATAATATATACATATGCTAACATATACATATTCCATCATATTTATATATATATATTTTATATTTATATATATATATATATATATATATATATATATATATATATATTATGATCCATTTGTGTGCAGTTCTCAGGCAAACTGAAGACCAAGAAAACAGTGTCTGTGGCGGGGGGGGGGGGCTCTGGCAGGTGAGGGGCGGGCTGGAGGCCATAAAGGGCTCCTGGTGACAGGAATGCATGACGCATTTCCTGCATGAGCTTGTAGGTCCAGGGGTGCAACATTTCTCAAAATGCCTCAAACTATATGCTTAAAATCTGCTCTTTTTTTGCATATGAATGATACTTTGACCCACAGATATATTGCAGACTGCTTTTTAAATAGATTTTTATCAGTGGAGATATGGTAATAGTTTGGTTTTTTTTTTTCAGTTTCTGTTGGGAAGAGTTTTATGTTGTTTAAAAGATATTTTGAATAACTTAACCTGATTTATGGACTCAATAATGTTTCTTTCTTCCATTTTTTTCTCCTCCCTTTAAAGAATTGCTTGTCTTTCTTATTTATTTTTAGAGTGATTTTTTTTTCTTTTTTAAAGACTTGTGCAATACATTTTGAGATGAAACAGCAGATTTTTAAAAATAATTAAAGCATTTAATTGACTATTACCTAGATTGATGTGTTGACTATTTGTTAAAGACTAGTTCTTTAAGCTATGTACACATGATAAATCCCAAATGGCAGTACCTCATTGTTTACTTAGCTTTTGTACTTATATTTTTCAGAGGAAAAAATACTACTGTAAATTGTAAATAGTCAATACATAATGGTATTGTACACGAATCTGTGACTGGCAGTGTCATCTTGGAGGAACAGACAAATAAAGTTTATTTACTATGTAAAAAAAATAATAATAATAATTTAAAAAGTACATTTGGAAAGAAATCACACAACTTAAAAAAAAGCAATGGCATGATAAACACAAAATTTAAACTTGTAGTTACCTCTGGGTTCAGGGGAGTGAGTGGAGAAGGCTCAGAACCGTCTTTGCCAAGTGTTTGACGTAGGGGCAAGTTATGGGTGAGTTTTTCCTGCTCTGAGTGTTGGGTCCAGGACTCCAATTATAGACTCTTATTCCTGTAGGTGTTACATTTGATATTTTTAAGTATCAGTATTATTTGAATATATCAAATATCAATATTATCTGAATAATATCTTCTTAAAAATACTGAAGGAAATGATCACTTTAAGGTGGGAAAATTTAAAAGGGATTCTTGGAAGAAGGCTTACTGGAATAGAGGAAAGGGACATGAGCTTTTCTTTCTTCCTTTCTTTTTGGTGGTGCTGGGGATCGAACCCAGGGCCTTGTGCATGAGAGGCAAGCACCCTGCCAACTGAGCTACATCCCCAGCCCAGGACGTGGGTTTTTATGGACAGATGATCAGCAACAGAGATTTTGGTGGCATCCCAGTTCTGCAATTGGCAAGCCCACAGAGGGGGAACAGAGCCCTTGTGACCGAAGCCCTTGCTCATGGCCGATCCTACCCAATCTTGCTTCTGTCTGGAGGTCTAGCTCACCGGGATGGTTGAGCACCTGCAGCAAGAAACGTACAGCTCTGACATCTCTCCAAGGGCCAAGCATTTCTGTGGAGGCTGGTTAATAAACACACGCTCCATCTGTCTGGATTCCACAGCTAGATCAAACAGAACTTCCCCAAATAAGGCGTATTTTCTCTCTCAGGTCATTATGAGTTAAACTTCAAGTCCTTGGGGAAGACATTCCAGTCATGCTCGGTGCGTACAAGTGCGTACACATCATGAAAGCGTTTGTGTGGTGTTGGCGCAAAGAAACTGTCATTCTTTATAACGCACGTAGGATTATTAATTGTGGCTGTAGAACTATTAATTGGTGTTGGCATTTGCAGCAAAGCACTTAAGAAGAGCAGAAGTCCTAGAATCTAAGCCTGTGAGACCTGCAGGGGTTGGCTGACGTTGGCTAAAGCAGGCAACCATAAAGCATGAAACACAAGCCCTGGACAGTCCGTTACAACTTCAGACGTGTGAGTTCATATTCCTTTGACTCTGTGACAACATGGCCAAAGCTTTCTTTGCTTGTGGGTCTGCTAACTGGAGGTAAATTGCTTTTTTGTACAGATTCCCCGATGCTGCATTGTCTGCAGGCCCACAATAACCAGGTTTCTCAACAGGCTCCTGTCAACATCCCTGACACCCATTTCTTGCTCCCCACACCCCAGCCCCACTGACCTTAAATCCTAAAACACACCAGACTCATTCCCACCTCAGGCCCTTTGCACGAGCAGCCCCTTCTTCCTGGAAGGCTGTTTCTCAAATCATCGTGTGCCTGGAATCTTCTAGTCGTTCAGTTTACACTTAAAACAACGGAGATCTTCCCACCCCATCAACCTGAAGTAACCATACCTGACAAGGTCTAGCTCTTAGTTTGTCCATGTGCCTTCTCCTTCTAGAATGTGATAGAACAGGGGTCACGGGGTCTGGTTTGCCATCCCCACGTCTAGTGAAGGGCACTTCAGTGAAGTCTTGCAGATGAGGCACCACCGCCGAGTGGAGAGACGGCGGAGTGGGTTGGCGTGTTCCCGTGACCCTGCACACCGGGCCCTCCCTCCCCGAGGACAGGTGCGTATTTCTCTCCACAGCCTTTGAGTCAGCTCTGGGCTTCTCGTAGGCGTCACGGTGCACACGTCATTTATCCGAGTTACATCTGGACCGAGACTGATCTCATAGATGGCGAAGTGAAGACCGCTCCTCCAGATTCTTACTGAAGTTGCCAAAGGACACTTTAACACACACACAGTCACCGTCTGTGGCCGGGTGGACAGGCTCGAGATGCTGGAATCCATCGATGCTCAAGTCCCTTGGATTAATGGATATAGTGTTGGCACACGACCTACGAGTTCCCGCCGCTATTCGTTAAGTCATCCTGGGTTGTGTCATTCCCAGTGCCGTGTGCGTGCTGGTAGATCCCTGTTACGCTGGGTTGTTAGGGAATAATGACAAAAAACAAAGTCTGCACGCGCTCAGTACAGATGCGATTCTTTTCCTGATATTTTTGACCAGCGTTAGGTGGGTCCCTGGACGGGCGCCCGTGGATATGGAGGGAGGGCCGACCCTCTCACGGACTCAGTTCCAGCTCCTCGTTACCTGTGGATCAAGCCCATGACGTCGGCCACATGGTTCTCTGCAAGCTGCCCCCCCCGTCCCCCACCCCACTAGCTTTGAGCCCGCTCTGTGACTCTGTGGAACTTCTCCCTGTTCCCTGCGGGTCTGGGCTCTTTCCCTTCTCCCTGCCCCTGTCTGTCCCTGTCCTCTTTGCTCCTGCCATCTGCAGCCCCCTGGGGAGCCCGGGCTCGCTCACTGACGGCCCTGCCTGGTGCTCCCTCAGCCGAAGGCCCTGGTTGGAGAGCAGCGCGGAGCCCTGTCCGAGGGTCCTGGGCCATCTCCTGTCTTCCTCTTCATTCCTCCCCCGGGAAGTGCTGAGCCAGACCTCCAGGTGACACTCCAGGTGACAACCTGAACTGACTTCAGTGAGCGGTCCACCACCATGGGCCAATGTGGAGCAGGGACTTTGCTGAGTCTTGAGTCCCCACAACTCACCCCTGGCCATGGCTTTGTGACCCGGAGGCCTGAGATCTGCTGGGGTAACGCCATCGATGGGGCTCGGGGTCTTCCGACAGCTCCTGCATGGGCTCCTGGTCCAGCTGGAAGCTGCTGCTCAGACCCAGCGTGACCCTGGCCACTGCTAGTGCATAGGGAGGCTTCCCTGCACACCCTCTCCCGGTCCTGGGGCTCTGGGCTCCCTTCGGCTTGCTTGCTGGGCAGGGAGCCGTCCTCATCTTGTCCTGGAGCCACCCTCCACCCCCACTGCAGCCACAGTGACCATCAGGATGCTGGAGGACTGATGGTGCAGACGGTCTGCAGACCAGTCACAGTCCAGGGGCAGGTGGTGGCCGGGCATCAGAGGGGTTGCCCCTTCCACATTCTTGACCAGGTTGAGTCTGAATAGGAGGAGACTTTGGCCCTGGTCACTTCTTATTTTATTTTTGTTATGTTTTTAATTAAATCGCCTCGGTCGCTGACACCCTGGAGAGACGGGGAACCGCCGCCTTGCAGTTTGTTAATGATACACCATCTGTTTGCTCCCGGTGGTCACATGATCTTTGCTCTGCAGAACATCCTGTCTCACTGGCCTAAACCAGTTTGTGGGTGAAATGCTGGGGACGATGCCAGAAGCTTCCTCTCCCTCTCTCACACACACTCTGTCCTTTCTCCTCCTGTTTCTTCTGCTCATCGGAGGATGAACCGTCCCCCCAGACGGGGCGGGTTTTGCACCGGCTGTTGATGGCATTAAACCCCACGTCTCCATTGCAGTCTTTCAGCCTGACTTCAAGAGTCACCAGCCAAGACCACAGCCAGCCAGGCGGCGACGGCTCTGAGAGGGGGAGGCAGAGGCCAGGAAAGGCCCCCCCGGAGCCTGGGGGCACCCCTCAGCCAGGCTCAGAGGGAAGCTGGGACCCCTCCAGGGCAGAGGAGGAAGCCACAGTGACCTGGCCACTGAGTGTTGCGTGACTCATTTTCTCTACCTATGAAATTCCCCATCACTGACTCATCTCACATGACGGCCTCGATCAGATCTCTCAAGAGTGTCCGTCTCAGGAGCTTCCAAGAGCTTTCGATTTCATCCACTTCAAAGAAGAAGAAATAACAGAGGCTGACCCTCTGGTGGAAAATTCCACCTCCCTCCCGGAAGCGCTCTCTCATGACGTGCAGGTGGGGTGGGGGACTCGGAGAAGAATGAGACCCTGGAGGGACTGTGCTATGGGACAGGAGATGCAGGCTGTGAAATGTCACTTAAAAAGCTTTCGGAAGTCCAGCACCCCCCAGTGTTCAACACCCCCAGACGCCGGCTTCATGGCCCGGCCCTGCCAGGCCAGGCCTCAGCCACCATGTGGTGGCTAAGGTGACGCGCCACCATGGTTGGAGTTTGTCCTGGGAGTGCCCTTCTGAAGGGACCAGGAGTGCAGGGGGCGTTCTGGGTAGGGTAGGAGGAGAGGGCTCAGCCCAGGATGCCCACAGGGGAATCTCGACAGAGCAGGGGTGCTGCCCAGGACTGTGGGCCAGGCCCCCTGCACGCTCCCCAGGCTCCTCCCGGAGGCCCTTCTCCTCTCCGATGGGATTTCGCCTTTTAATGTCACTGGGGAAGTGGGGTCGACAGTTATCTGATGACCACCTCCTCCTCAGGGGCCTGAGCGGCTTTAGGATCTGGGTGTGCGCGTGTGTCTTCATGCCAACACACGCGTCCTCTGGTGGGGAGCGGGCTCCTGTGTGTGATTCGTCCCGAGGTGCCTCACACTGGAGTTCGTGAAGTACGTCTCCAGTCAGCAGAGCCAATCGCCCGGAGCCTCTTATCACCCTCGGATAGGAGTCTGCAGCCCATAAAACGCAGCACACAGAGAAAACATCTGCACCTGCGCTTCTTGGCCCCAGAGAAGGTTCTTTAGTCATCTGTGGGTGAAGCGTAGCCATGGTTCTTCCCCTCGGTCCCTGGAAGCCCAGAGCAGCATCTGGACGGACAGCCGCAGGGGCCTGCTGGGATTGGGCTCCTCTGGTTTGCTGTGGGCCCCACGAGTCAGATGGCAACGAGGGTTTCCCTGGACAAGCCACGGGGACGCTCGTCTCAGTGTTTTCCTGAAATGCCGCCCGAGTGAGGAGACAGTTTTGGTCCCCTGACTCATGGGTACGGAGGCCATGTGAGTCCATGGAAGGGACAGAGAAGAGTGTGGCCTGTGTTGGGGGGACAAGGACACTTTTAAACTCCTGCTAAGGATCTTGGTCCGGCTTCACCAGAAGCACTCGGTCATTAGGTCTTGGTCTTGGTCTTTGTGCACAAAGCACAGTGACATGCTGTCACTGCGTCCTGGAGGTGACTCTTGGACAAGGACGTAGGTCACATAAGGTGCCCTGACCATTATTCTGCTGAGGACACCTGACTGCTGATGCCCTCCTCTCATCCATGCACCAGAATTGGATGATTTTGTGATCCAAACAGAGCAGAAATATCTCATCCCTGTCCACAGCAAAGAAAAAGCTACAGACGAGGGACGCTGCATGTCCCCGGAACTAGAACGATTCGCTGGGGAGGCCTCCTCCCAGGAGGGGGATTCGGAACGCTTACCTCGGAGCGGTTTTACCCTGGAAGAAAAACGGGGACGTGTCTTTGCAAGGAGCGTCCCCCCCAGCTCCCTGGGCAGCCTGCTGCCCGCCAGTTCTTCCGGGCCCTCGCTCCCCTGATCCTCTGCCCCCCAGCCCCACCCATCCTGCAGGACCCAGGTCAATCCACCTCCTACAGCATCGGGGTCACTCCCGTCCGGTGAACTCCCACAGGACAGGCCAAATCAGGTCACGGTTCCTACGTGGCATAGCCAACGTGCTCTGGAAGGTTCCAGTTGGCAGAGTCTCCCAGGCAGAGGGAGGTGCCATCTGTCATCCACTCCCTGCAGCCGCGGCGCCACGGGGGAGGGAAGGAGTCCTCGGGGCGCCTGCCCTCAGAGGTCCCAAGGTCCTACTCACACTGTGTGGGTCAAAGCCAGCTGAGCAGCTGCTGTAGTCACCGGGGGACCCTATAGAGAGCGTGGGGAGGGAGGAGCCCGACAGCTCCTTGGAGGACAGTAATGGCCACTGGGGAGAGCCAGCCAGCCAGCCATGCTGCCCACAACAGGGGCCACAGCCTTCCAAGTGCTGTCACCCGGAGACTTCTCTGGCTGGAGGAAGGTGGCCTGTGGGGTCCGCCAGCGTTGACCTGGCCTTCAGAGGGCCGGCCGAGACAGAACGGCCGGCGCAGCTCCTTGGGCAGGAAGCTTCCTTCTCACTGGTGGTTGTGCCCTGGTGTCTGGCGCAGGGCTGGGGGTCTCCCTGGGAGCTTTGTCTCACCCTTCAGTCATTCAACAAGCAAGTGCGGTACCCAGCACTCGACATGACGCAGGAAGAGGAAGAGGAACAAGGCAAATCTCTGTCCCCAAGGGCCCCAGGAGGTTCCAGGGCCGAGAAAGCAGACCCAGGGCTGAGTGCCACCACCCTGTGGGAGGAAGCTTCACAAAACCCCTGGAGGGACGACTGACCAAGGGAGCCAGGAAGGTTTCCCCAGGGAAGGAGATTTGACCTGGGCCTTAGGCGGACACGGACAGGAGGTGGAAAGGAAAGGCCCGCAGTCCCACTAGAGGCCAGGTAGGAAAAGCAGAGGAGAAGGCCACCTGTCATCTGGACTGGAGACCTCCGGGGACGGCCAGACCTAAAGGACCCGACTGTACTCATCGTAGGCTTCGTGGGCCACGTGCAAACTCTGCCACGTATCCTCCGTGTGCGTGAGTGTGTTTACAACCCGTAAAAAATACAAGAGCCACTCTTGGCTGGCAGCCCTATAAACACAGACAAGCCAGGGCACACCCACCCGGGGGCTACGACGGCACAGACGGAAACCGATGTCAGGGGAGGGGAATGGAACCTCACCAGTGGCCATGGGAATGCTGGGACGGTGCGGGGTTTGTGGAGAGCGGCCCTGGCGGTCCCCCAAAAGTAAACCCAGAGTGACCCTCCGGCCAGCAACGCTGCTCCCCGGTGTGCTTATATCCAGGCCAGTTGGAAACATATGTCCACACAAAGACTTGCCTGTGGGTGTTCGTCAGCACCATTATAACAGACCCAAAGCGGAAACAACCCAGATGTTCATCAGCGGACGGATGATGGGATGGAACAGTGTCTGCTCATAGAAGGAGTTCTGCCACTTGCCACGACCTGGGTGACCTTGAAAACGTGTCGAAGGAAAGAAAGCAGACCCGGGAGCCCACCGCCGTGTGATCCCGTTTGTGTGAAGGGTCCAGAACAGGCAAAGCCACAGACAGACAGTGATGAGTGGCTTCCTGGCCGGACGAGTCAGGGAGGGGGTGGGACTGCTGCTAATGGGCACAGGTTTCTTTTGGGTGTTGAAATCTTCTGGACTTAGATAGTAGAGAGGGTTGCATCTGTAGAGACACTAAAGACCCCAGAATCCTATGCTTTATCTGTTTTTTGTGGTGTTGAGGATTGGACCCAGGGCTCTCCACCGGCTTATGTCCCCAGACCTTTAATTTTTATTTTTAATTTTGAGACAGGGTCTCCCTCCAACCTGGGGTCCTCCTGCCTCCACCTCTGAGTTGCTGAGTCGTGGGTACGCATCACCACGCTTGACTAGATGACACGCCCTATGAAGTGTGCGTGCTGCGGCCCGTGGACCCTGTCTGGATCTGTGTTCAGTGGCGTGTTTCTCTGTATATAGGAGCTGCGGGGGAACAAGCACAAGTTGCTGCAGGGGACGCTGCCCCGGAGGTTTCCACCAGGAGTAGTGCTGAGGGGTTTGGTCTTGGTCCTCCAGCAGCGGGGAGCCATCGAAGGTCCCAGCCTGGGAGCAGCACCAGCAGGAAGTGCTCCGTAGACCTGGGGACCGGCTGGGCAGGGAGGAGGCACACTGGATCCCGCCAAGGGCACGGTGCACACTGAGTCCAGGAGCTCAGGAGGAGGCACGGCGGCCACTGGTCCCCACCAAGGGCATGGTACACACTGAGTCCAGGAGCTAGGGAGACGGCGGGCAATCACAGGGCGCCTCTCCCTCCAGAGCGCCCTCCTCATCCAGGTGGAGAGCGTCAGGACCGAGCAGCAGGAAGTTATGTTCTGAATCCAAGAAGATCAGAGAACCGGGGCTGGAGAGACACACCTGGGAGCCAGCAGTGCGCAGGCGGGACACGGAGAGGAACTGCCGCAGACCTTAGAGGACCCAGGATGGAAACCAGGGCCTCTGCACTGAAGGGACAGGGAGAGGGCAGAAGGGGAGGTCAGAGCAGGAGGTTCCGAGGAGGGTGAAGCTGGATGGTCCCAGGCAGGCGTCTCAGGCAAGAAGGGACCAAAGGAGCCTCTGCAGTTGGTGTTAGAGGCCACCACTCCTGACGAGAGCCACAGCCACGTCATGACGGGGATTAAGCTGTCCACCTGCCAAGGGTCAGAGGAGAACGGCGGCGGCAGCAGGAACCAGGAGGTAGATGGAGCCGGAGCCTTGGAGCAAGCAGCAGGCACGGACGTGGGGTGGCAGAGGGAAGGTGGAAGACACAACCTGTCAGCAGGCCGAGGAGGAAGAGGGTGGCAGCATCTCCTGCTATCAAACGAGGAGAAGGATCAGAGCGGGAGGCTGGGACGCTGCCCAGAGTCCGGAGAAGGGGCGGCCCCAGCTCAGCCGTTCCAGGGCGCCTGATCTTGTCCTGCTTGTGGGGAGAAGACCCAGGCTCGAGGCCCAAAGGAAGTGGAGGCAGGCAGGGCTCCCCTCACACCGGAGTCCTGCGGCCTCTACCCTGGAGTCTGGTTAGATGTCTGGTTGGGTATGCTGGCAACATCACTGCGGTGGTGGATGGCATGTGTTATTTAGTCAGTGTGGCCGAGGTTGCTGTGAAAGGATTTGGTGGGTGGGGTTCACATTTACAATCCATTGGCCAGAAAGAGAGGAAGCTACTCTCAAGCCTGGTGGACCTTGTCCAGTCAGTTGGGGGCCTAAGAGCCAAACCCGAGGTCCCCAGGGAAGATATCCTGCCTCAGTGGTCACCACAGCAGTGGGGAGGAGAAACAGGGATTTCATGTGCACTGAGTACAGCTTCAGTGGGGAAGGGTAGGCAGGAGGAGGCTGCCTGGGGAGGCCGAGGCAAGAGGATCCCACGCTCAAAGCCAGCTTCAGCAACTTAGCAAGACCCCAAGCAACTCAGTGAGATACTGTCTTTAAATAAAATGTAAAAAGGGCTGGAGATGTGGCTCAGGGGTTAAGTGCCCTAGGGTTCAATTCCTGGTACAAAAAAAAAAAATCTGTTGCTCATAAGCTACATAGTTTGTGGTGCCTTATTACAGCTGCCCAAATGGACAAAAATTACCACAATTAAAAACAAAGCCAAAGAGCTGCACTGCAACCCACCTAGACCCCTAGGCTGCAGGTCTGCCCTGCAATTTTAGATGTGGCAGCCCCTCTGACCACGATGGACCCAACTCCTTAAAATACATCTCTCCATAAATCTGCCCTGTAGGCTCCGTGTCTCTGGCCAACCCTGACTGACGGTGGTCTTTAGACCTGGGCTCAGCCATTAGCAATTTGGTAACTGGAAGCCTGACGTGACTCCCTGGCTCGGGTCAGTGGACATCTGGTGGAGATTCCATTCTGTTCTGCGATGAGACACTCTGGCCAGCTTGGACCCTGCCCACCCTCGCCCTCCTCTTCTCTCTTATCCTAGGTGGGATCTGGAGTCGGGGCCGTTGGGGCAGCCTCCGGTGTTGTGAATGGAGAAGGGCACACCCAGCCCCTGACCCTCGGCTCTGGCCTCGGTTTCTGGCCTCTATTAAGAATGGCCTATCCCACCCGGTCCTGGACATGGCCGACCATCCCTGTGACCCCTATGGTGGCGTCCAAGAGCCCACTGGGGCCTCTGGTGATCAAGTCTTGTGCTCTTTGTCCCAGCCAGCCTGATCGGAGGCTTCTTCTGGCCCCTGATGCTCAGAGTCACTTGAGTGTCCCTCTCCTGGGGTTGGGACCTCTTATCTAGTTTTTGTCAACCACACTGGGTGCGTGGGTCTCCAGAAGGCTGCACGTGAGCTCATCCGTTCAAGTACCTTCGAGGAGCTTTTTGGGAAGGCTGTCCTCTCTGGGGTCAGGGGGACCGGGGTCAGGAGAGGGCATTTTGGGGGTTGACAATGCCAGTCTATAATGTGTGCACAGGCAGTGCTACAACATTTTTCTCTCCCCAACCGGCCAGACCTTCCTCTGATCCAGAGAAGCAGTGTGTGCAAAGAACACAGGGTTAGCCGTCAGTGATGCAGGTTCTCGCCCCAGCCTCCCGCCCCTGCCTGGTCCCGGGTGAGCTCCTCACGGGGCCTGAGCCTTGGTTCCCCCAACAGCAACGCCAAGAGCAGGGTGGTCTGCAGGTGCTGCAGCCGGTCTCCTGTGGCACGTCTGTAGGAGCTCAGGGTCTGGGACCGCTCAGTGCCTGGGCAGAAACTGTTTTTCAGATGGATCTACATTAATGCAACTCGTGGAAAACAAATGATCAATTGATAAAACAGAAGACACGCAACGTAACTGCCAGGTGATCTGTCTTCACTCCCATTTCCTCTGACACCAAATGTATGGAGTTGGATCTTTCTTTTATTTTTCCTTTCACGAACCTATTCCCGGATTCTCCAGACACAAGCTGAGTGTCCAGCGATTCAGCTCAATTCCGATCTAACTACACAGAGTTAGCACAGACCCCACAGGTTAAAGTCCCCCCAGATTCCTCCCACTTCAGACGCCAGCCCCAAGTCCCAGTCCACCCATACTTCTTACCAGTATAATAATATAAATCAGGGGTTCCCACAACCCCCTCCCCAGGTTCAGGGATTTGTTTGAAAGGCCCCAGAAAAGCCCTGTACTTTCTGTCAGCGGTTTTATTATAAGGGGCACAACCCAGGAGCAGTCAAATGGAAGAGAGGCAACTCAGGGTCACACAGCATCTCTGCCCTCTCTGGGTCCACACCTCAGTGTGCTCCAACCTGAAGCTTTAGGGGTTTACGGTGGTTTCAGGACCCAGGTGTGACTGACTAAGCCGTCGACCATGGTGATCAACTCAGTGTCCAGCCATTCTCCTCTCCCCAGAGGTGGGGGTGGTGGAGAGGAAGCTCCTCCCCTCAGCCAAGCCCAGGTCTTGTAGTGACCAGCCCCCAACCTGAAGAAGCCTCCCAGGGGCCCAGTCACCTCCGTAGCCTGCAAACATTCCCCATCACTCTGGAGATTCCGAGGGTCGCAGGAGGTGTGTGCCAGGAACCAGGGACAAGGACCACACCCACGTCCACTCCTCATCGCGGGGGACCAAGCTCACTGGGCACTCTGTCAACCAGGAGCACTGGCCTGGCCGACAGGGAGCCTGGCCTAGTCCTCACGCAGCAGCTGCGGTGAAGGAACGACATCAGGGGTGGGACGGCAGACGGGCTCCTCCGCGGGCCTCCTCCACTGCAGACCGACCTGATGGTTCAGGCCCAGAGTCTCCTCTACGACTCAGTGGATTTTGTTTAAAGCAACATAAGTTGGGTGGTTGGAGGGCATGGAGGATCAGGGCAGTGTGCTAGCCAGGAGGAGGACAAGGGCAAATGGCCACCCTGAAGGCCACAGGGACACAGGCAGAAGTGACTGCCCAAGACAAAGAGCCTGGAGAGGCTCCGTCCCTTCCTGAGCCAAACTGTGCTGCCCAGAGGCCTCACCCCACCTCTTCGACCCCCAGCAACCACGTTCTGAGAGGGGCAGAGGCCCAAACCAACTGTTCCTGGCTGGACCGGGCACACTGGCCTCTACCTCAGCCCCGGGTTCTCCAGGGTCTCCAGGAACCTCCAAGGCCTGGCTGGGGGCACAGAGCAGCCGCAGAGGGCCAGAAAAGGAAGAGCGCAGGATCAATTGCATATAGACCTCATCACAGAATCCACATTGTCTTCAAATTGTTTAAGCCCCAAGAACATAGTGAATTCCACCAGGGAATACGGTGGGGGGCTCTCAAGGGCAGGGTGAGGACCCCCTCCATCCTTCTGGTTTCTAGGCTGCAAAATTCTCCAAACACAGTCTTCCTAGGATTAGGGTCAGAAAGACTAGACGGTTTCTTCTTGATAATTGAGTATTATGTCATTTACTGTTTTTTCCTTTTCTTTTCATGATTATTTTAAAATATTTCTATTTTGGGGCTGGGGTTGTGGCTCGGGGTAGAGTGCTTGCCTACCTCGAGCCAGGCGTTGGGTTTGATCCTCAGCACCACATAAAAACAAATAAATTAAATAAAGGTATTGTGTCCAACTACACCTAAAAAATTAATACTTAAAAAATTTTCAATACAGATTTACTTTTTTGAAACTTCTGGATGTACACAAAGTCTACCTCTTTCCTTTAAAAAGAATATATTCTATTTCAAGATACAAAGAAACCTCTTCCTTTGTTGTCTAAAGATTTTTGAAATGTTAGAACTCAAAAAAAAAGATGATTGAAGCCGGTTGTGGTGGCGCATGCCTGCAATCCCAGCAGCTTGGGAGGCTGAGGCAGGAGGATCATGAGTTCAAAGCCAGCCTCAGTAAAAGTGAGGTAATAAGCAACAGTGAGACCCCATCTCTAAATAAACACAAAACAGGGCTGGGGATATGGCTCAGTGGTCGAGTGCCCCTGAGTTCAATCCCTGGTACTCCCCCTTGCCAAATTTTTTAAAATAAATAAAATAATAATAAGAAGAAGTATGACTGAATCCTTTTTTTTTTTAAAGATAAAAATGCAATTCACATTTCTCACTTCTCACGACAGAATTATTTCATAAAAGCATGCGATTAGCAGTTACAAAAGGAGGTTTGCATTTCTCTGGGGGGGGCGGTGTGCTTACTGCCCGTCCTGAGAGGAAGCAGATGCTCCAGCAACAGGCCCCAGCACTGGGTGCAGCCATGACAGTCCTGTGGCCTGCTGGGAGGCGGGGTGGGACGCTGAGCAAGGGCAGGGCCCTGTCTTCCCCGGCAGCCAGACCTCTAGTCTGCGAGATGCTCCTGAGCGAGTTGTCTTTGGGGGATGACAAGGTGCAGGCGTTCATTTGCTCTGGAGCTGCTCTCAGAAAGGGGTGCACAGCCGGGTTTGCCTGGCTGGGGCGGCTCAGAGGCAGAGCCCCTGCCTGGGGCCTGCGGCCTGGGTTCCCTCCAGCACCACTAAGGATGTCAGTCCCACGGCCGCAAAGGCCCTGGAGGGGAACCCATGCTCAGAGCAGGGCCCACCGCCTTCAGAATAGCTTCGATGGCTTCCTCTTTATCATCCCTGGTGACCAAGAAATGTGTGGAACCAGAAGGGTCCCCAGCGAGCGCTCTTCCCAACGAGGTGAAATAAATACACAAAGAACATCAGCCAGGCAGGCCCAGAGTGCAGGACGATGACCTAACCCCAGAATCTGCAGAAAGGGCTCGGGGCACCCTCTGCCACTGAGAAGCTCAGCAGTTAGGCCATTACAAGACTGTCCTTTTAAAGATTTTTTTGGCAGGGGAGTGGAGGCTGTTGAGTGGGGGCAGGGGTCAGAACTTCCTGGTCGTTTTTTTTTTTTCCTTTAAACTTTTTTAGCTGTAGATGGACACAATATTTTTATGTGGTGCTGAGGATCGAACCCAAGGCCTCATAGTGAGAGGCAAGTGCTCCACCTGAGCGACAGCCCCAGCCCCACTTCAGGGTCCTTTTAACCACTGGCCCCCACCCCTGCATACGTTTCTCGGCTCCCAGGTCACCGGGCATCAGGTAAGATGAGGCTTTCCTCGTGGCTGCACAAGGTGCCTTCCCAGGAGGTGGGCGGGTGGCGGGGAGCAGCAGCCAGCCTGCCTCCTGACGACACGCACTGCTCTCCCCATCTGGGGCCTAGAGAACGCTCTAGAATCTGGCCCGACCCTGAGCAGTAATCTCTGGTAGAGGTGGGGCAGGCACATATCACTGAGCTGGTACGAGCAGCCCAGCACTGGGGGGCACCGCGGGCTGGTGAGCAAGCCCTTGGCATTTACAGAGCCCCCTCGTCTGTAAGAGAGTGAAACTCCCTCATCTTCAATGTCCCTTCAATTTTTTTCCCTTTAGTTGTCGAGGGACCTTTATTTTATCATTTAGGTATGTGCAGTGCTGAGAATCGAACCCAGGGCCTCACACGTGCAAGGCCCGTGCTGCACCCCCGAGCCCCAGCCCCAGCCCCAGTCCCTTCAGCTTTAACATGTACTAGATCCCGGTTTCTTCTGCTGACTTAAGGAAGGGAACAAAGGAATCCCATCAGCCCATTGATCATCAGAAGAACATGCAGAGGGGCTGGGGATGTGGCTCAAGCGGTAGCGCGCTCGCCTGGCATGCGTGCGGCCCGGGTTCGATCCTCAGCACCACATACAAACAAAGATGTTGTGTCTGCCGAGAACTTAAATAAATAAATATTTAAAAAAAAAAAAAAAAAGAACATGCAGAGCACATTTGGGCCCGGCCTCCACTCGGCTTTGAAATCGAGGAACAAACAGCTATTAACCAAGTCCAGCCCCGAGGAGCACTGCTCTGGGAGGGTTCCCTGAGTCCTCCCGGCCCTGCAGCCTGCCTGGGCAGCTACGCTGCAGCCTTCGCAGGGGCTGACACAGGACGGACGGCCACCACAGGACTCCAGCCGGGCCCAGGCAAGCCTCCACCCAGCGCGCTGCGTGTTCCTGAGGAGGAAACCCCAGGACAGCTTCATCTCGGAGCTGCCTGTGTCCCCTGAAGCACAGGTCTGTTTCCTTCCTGGAGACAAGGAGCGCCGTGTAACCCTCCCTCCTCGACCCGAGTGCCGGAGGACTCAGTAGGGGTCTGTGTCCCACCGAGTCCCTTTACCAAGTTCCCTGACATGACGGTACCTGGTACTTTGCTCTTATTGACTTCCACTGAGGCATTGACCTCTTGACAGATCTATTTATTCATCTCAGGTTTGCAGCACAGGGTCCCCCACCCCCCCAACCCAGATACACTTTCTTCCATAATCAGCATCTTGTAATAGTGTGGCCCACTTGTTAAAATCGTGAGCCAGTATTGACACGTTATTATTAACTAGAGCCTGCAATTCACATTAGCGTCATTCTTGATGTACATCCTGGTTTTGTGGGGTTGAGGGGCAGGCAGGCAGGCAGCTCCAGGGATTGAACTCGGGGGTACTTGAGCCCCATCCCCAGCCCTTTTTGGTATTTTATTTAGAGACAGGGTCTCGCTGAGTTGCTTAGTGCCTCTCTGTTGCGGAGGCTGGCTTTGAACTCAACGATCCTCCTGCCTCAGCCTCCTGAGCTGTTGGGATTACAGGTGTGTGCCACGGTGCCCGGCTGTTTTGTTTTGGTTCCAGGGATTGGACCCAGGGGCGTTCTACCACTGAGTCACATCCTCAGCCCTTTTTTTGAGACCTGGTCTCACTAAATTGCCCAGGCTAATCCTGAACTTGTGATCCTCCTGCCTCAGCCTCCAGAGTTGCCGGGATTAGAGGTGAGCACCGCAAGAGCTAAACTAGAGCTGGGAACATCTGAACACAAGGCAAACATTTTCCTATTTTTTTTTTAGTTGTTGATAGACCTTTATTTATTTATACGCGGTGCTGAGAATCGAACCCAGTGCCTCACACATGCCAGGCAAATGTGCTACCACTGAGCCACAGCCCCAGACCAAGGCAAACATTTTTTAACTTTTATTTTTATCAAAGCAAAACTCAAGTTTTTATTTTTTTTGGTCAAGTAGGGCTAAAGGCTTATTACCACAAGGCAGAAACATAACAACAAAACAGTCTCCGGCCCCCTCCGGAGCCAATTCTCCTGAGTACTTCCCACTCTTAGCAGAACATCCTGATAAATGACTTCCATATTCTTAACTTCAGTTGGCCCTCCCTATCCACAGATGCAAACGACCCTGGTTCAAAATATTTAGAAAAAACAATGCATCTGTGTTGAACGTGCTTTTTTCTTGTCATTACTCCCTCGTCACTACAGTGTGACTGTCTGCACAGCACCTGCGCTGCACAAGTCGGTACCGGTCACCTGGGGAGGAGGTGAGTGTGGAGGAGGTGAGTGTGTGGGAGGCTGGGTGGGTTCTGCTGCAGACACCTGCCATTCCACGTGGGGCCGTGAGGTCGCAGCAGCCCTACCACCTGTCTGGATTCCCCCAGTTTAGACGTCCCCTTCCTCCGACAGATGTTGAGGCCTTGGGGCTCTTACCCCACCCCGTCTTCTCAGATATAGTTGCCCTGATATTTCTGGTTAACGGGTGTTCAACATTTACCCTATTAGAATTGGGTACTGATGAGTCAGGCAGCCAACTACCATCCTGTTTCCCTTCTTTTACAAGTTTTTGTTTGTCCCAAAGAGTTGCCTTCCGTTTGGATTTATTTAGTGTAATTCCTGTCTGTGATGAGTCTCCCCCCACCCCTGAATGGCCTCTCACCCCCTGAACCACCTGATAACAGTGTGCGTGTGTGTGCGCGCGCGCGCGCGCGCGTGTGTGCATGTGTGTGTGCGCGTGTGCGTGTGCGTGTCCAGGACACTGCTCCTGGAGCCCTGGGCTCCCTTGGCCTTGGCCTGGCCTCAGGCTCAGACTTCCCTTCTCCATCCCCTGGAAGTCCCTGCTGCTCCCTGCAGAAGCCCTGGTTTCTGGTGGTTCTTGGTTACCCCCTCGTCCCGATGGACCCTGTCTTCCCGGGCAGGACAGGCAGGGCTGACTGAGAGATGGCCACGGGCTTCGGAGAACCAGAGAGCCGAACCTCAGCTGTCTGACTGTGCAGGTGGCTTCTCGGGTGCCGTCCTGGGAGCACCCCACCCTGCTGCACCCTGGAATCAGCCTCACCCACTCAGCGATGCCGCAAAATGGCAGCCCCCCGCCCCCCCTCCGCCCCCCCTCCGCCCCCCGAGTGAGAGCTGCTGGGACAACCTGCTCCAGGGCCAGCAGAGCCCAAGAGCAGGGCAGGGGGAGGAGGGAGCCCGGCGCCCCAGCTGGGAAGGCGGAGTGAGGGCAGGCCAGACAGACGGCACCCCGAACCCCCTCAGGGATCATTTGTGGCAGGGAGGGTGAGACCCAGCCAGTGTCCGGCCTTAAGGAGAGGAGAGGAGGCTCATCCCCTGCTTCCAGCCCCAGCTCCCCTGACTTCTTCAAGAAAAATGGCCGCTCCCTTTCCAGAACCTTCCAGGGAGCCTATTACCTCCTGCCTCCTTGCCCCGTCTGCGCCCTTCTTCACCACAGGAGCTGGGCCCAGGACTTCCCGGGCTTTGTCTAGACTCGGCGTGTGATTCTGTGTCTTGTGCTTCTTGTTTTGAGGGGAATCTCCAAGAAGCAACGGGGGACCCAGGTGAGCCTCGCCACGGGGGACCGTTCTGTCACCAAGAGCTCTTCTTTAAAGAAAGGACCCAGAGGGACAAAAAGCTGAGTCTGTTTCTATGAAAACATTCGCTGTGTTACAGGTCGACTTCCCCAGAACCCAGGCCTAGGGCCACCTCCTGGGCAGGGGGACCTCGCACCCTGGCCCCCGGGGAGGAGCACGTCCCCAGATGCTGTCCCTGGGGAGCTTCGGTGAAGTGCACGAGATGATTCAGCCCATCACAGTCATTTCCCAAAGCGTCCCGACACAACCCCGCACACAGGAACCGCCCCGCCTTCCCTGGGAGGGCAGACTCCTGATTCTGACCTCCCCACGGATCCTGGCGGGCCTCTAACCCCTCAGAGCCTCAGTTTTACCACCTCTAGAACAGACGTGCTGCTCGCTGTGCTCTGGGCCTGCGAGAGTTTAAGTGAGGCCCAGCAGCCACACTGGTGGGCGGGTGCTCCAGGACAACTGTCCTCTCCCGGCCAAGCAGACCATCCCCGTTCCTCACCCCTTCCCCTCAGAACATGCCTCTCACCTGCCCCCCCCAAAAGCCTCCTTAACATTCACTCTCAAATGCAGTCAGTGACCAGGGTGCAGGGAAAAGCACAAAGCGAGATGGAACAGCCTGTCTTAACCTTGCTGCAGCCGAGATTCTCACACACCGCCTTGGCAAGGGGACGCCCCGGGCAGCGCTTCCCCACTGACGTGAGCCAGAAGGCAGCTGTGGGCCAGCTGTGCTCCTCGTTTGCTGGGCTGCCCACAGCTCACACGACAGAAATCACTTTCCTCACACTTCTGGGGGCTGCAGAGCCAAGGTCGAGGTGCTGGCAGGGCTGAGTTCTGGGGAGGCCCCTCTTCCTGCCTTGCAGTGGGCCCCCTTCTCGCTGTGTGGCCTTTTCTCTGTGTGCCCACGTGTCCGTTCCTCTGCTTACGAGGACACCAGGCCTGTGAAATCGGGACCCCATCCCTACAGCATCATGTGACTTAATGGCATCCTTAAGGCCGGTCATCAAGTGCAGTCCTTCTGGGGTGAGGGCTTCAACCTATGAATCCGGGGGCGGGGACCCCATTCAGTCCCCAGCGCACACGCTCCTCTCACCGTGAACTCTCTCCTGGAACCCAGGGAGGGCTGGCGCCACGGGAGATCTCCACAGCCGCTGTCCACCCTGGAGATGGACCCCAGGGCCCCAGAGCCTCCTCAACACAGAGCCAGGGCCCTGCCACATACAGGGGACAGAGGGGGACAGTCAGGCCAGACAACTTCAGAGCAGGCCTGGGGGTGCCCCCGTGTCCCCTCTGCTGGGAGACTGAGCCCTGGAGCTGAGGCCAGCCGGGGCAACGCATTGAGAATTGCCTCAAAACTGAAGCAACCCAGAGAGCAGAGGAGACGGAGGCTCCAAAGAGAGACGAGAACCCCATGTGGACGAGGGGTGGCCCCGCGGCTGCCGGAAGCCCGGGCGGGGGGACACTGGAGCGCACAGAACGAAGCCGGTGGGCTGAGCCGGCTGGTGGAACTTTCTAGGCTCTGGAGCATCCGTGAGAACAGTCTCCTGAGAGCTCCGACGTCCCGCTGTGAGGTCAGGCTCTTGGACGCAGAAAGAGCCCTGCAAAGCTTCAGCCCCTCTCCGGAAGCAGAGCTTCCCGCACCTCGACGGTTCTGGAAGCTTCTCCTCGGCAACTCGCTGGGGAAGGGCAGTGGGAAATGCACGTCTGAGTCTGAAGCTACAGGAAGACGTCTCCGGGCTGGGGCGAGGCCAGAGAACCGCCTCCTCGGAATTCAGAGCCCTGAGGTGGGCCTAACAGCACCTGTTAAGTCTGCCTCCTCGTGACCGAGCTCTGCCGTGGAGACAGGGAAGGCGCTGGTCCGTCATGTCGGGCGCAGGGCTTCTTCCAGCCTTGTCCTGGGAACTGTTTCCATCATTATTTGGCTTAGCTGGTTTCCAGAGCCCCGCACAAGATGTAGGACGAAGTAAAAATACCCTCATCTAGGACCGGGGCGGGCACAGACATGGCTTCCCCCAGACAAGCAGGGTTTGCTCTCTTTCTTGAAGACATCAGTCACAGCAGAATAAGCCCAAATTTAAGATTCACGTAAAAGTAGAACATAAAACTTCCAGGCCCAGTCCTGGGCTATTTGTTGATGGTTCTCATCGAATACAGGGCACGGTGGGTTCCTGAGTCACGGTATGGTCAACTGATTTGCACTGGAGTCTAGGAAAGTGCCCTAGAACATTTAGTTGACTTGAACATTTTGCAGACACAAAGCCACAGCTCGACACACATTTTAAGCCTTCTATCACGATGAAGTATATTGTCAAGGTGGGAAGACAGAACATATTTTATTTAACTGTTTGTTCACTCGCCTGATGATTTTTAAAATTCACACGTGCCCTGTAGGCCGTCATTTGTTCTCCCACCCGAGGCCGCCACGGCTAGGGGCAAGCTGGGTCTCCCGGGCATCCCGTCCTAGACATTGCGTATCTTGCCCCTGCGCTCTCCTTACCATGTTTCTATTTTTAACTCATGGTCTCAAGATGGCTGCCCCAGTCCCAGCCTCATGTCCCTATTTCCAAGTAGGAAGATGAAGACCAAGAGAAGGAGGATAAGGTGTTACTGTAATCATGAAAGCCAGGGATTTACAGAAACCCTTGGCAGCCTTCCTATACAACTCGGCACTATGTCACCGCCACCTCTACCTGCAAAGGCATTGTGCCACCCTGATCATCAGGCCAAAGTGGAGAACGGTCACCACGTAGGCAAGTAGCAAGGTCCACCACACACAAAGGTTGGGAGATGGTGTGGCCGGGGCGGTGAGGCCCGTCGAGTGTGACGGGGCAGCTGTGTCTGCCCCGGGGTTAGAGGAAGGCTGAGGTTCTGGTGGGCCTGGACGTGGGATCTGGGGGGAGTGGAGAGTACAGATGAGAGACCCTCGGGGAGCCCTGCTGGGAGCAGCGACGGGGGAAGAGGCGGAGGGACCAGGGCCCAAGGCTCGCAGAGTTTTCTGAAGGCACTTTGGCCACACTGTCACACCCTTGGGAAAATGGGGACTTCCATTCTGAAGAGTCTGCCTCCGGGTTCCTGCCTCCGGGTCCCTGAGAGGTTCGGAGCCTGGGATCCTGCCTCGTCTCCTGTTCCTTTGTGCCTTTGCTGACCCGATTCCTAGGCATGGACCCTCGGGAAGCCTTCTCCCGGAGGGTGAGACGAGACGGCTCAGGTGCCGAGGGCCAGGGGCTGAGGCCCTGTCCCCCCACCCTCCCCTCTCGCTGCAGGGGCTTGATTTCTGCCCTGACCACAAACCTCCACTTTATATAAAAATATTTATTTAAGCCCGATCTCTTTTAAGGAGACGCATCATACTGTTTAGTTGGCTTTAAATCAATTACATGAGGGACAGTGTGATTCAGCAGCAAATTTTAATGGGATGTATTTTGTGACGAATGTCAACTCAAAGTTAAATACATGACATCAAAAAATAAAATTAGATAAATGCAAGCTGGTTCTGTGAACCGTGTGGAATGCTTGCACGTTATGTTTCTTCAAGACACGGAGATGTTTGGTGTGGTCTGTTTGGAGCTGGGGCCTGAGCCCAGGGACGCTCCCCCTGAACGCCACCCAGCCCCGACACTGGGGTCAACAGCTGAGGTTTTCATATCTGCAGCCAGCCCTAGTGTCTGTGGGGGTGGGTTCTGGGACCTCCCAGTGGATGCCAAGTCCCCGCGTGCTCCAGCCCCTTACCTAAATTCTCCCCCAGGGTTCCCACCATCCCTGGATTTCTGATAGTGCCTGATACAGCCTCAGTGTATGTCATTAATTGCTGTATTTTTAAGGCATAATGACCAGAAAACGTCTGTGCCTAGTCAGTACAGACAAAAAATATCTCCTTGAGCATTGCCCACCTGTCGTTGGCTGAGCCCACAGATGGGGACCCTCCAACGTGGAGCACCCACTGTGCAGAAATCACGAATTTTGCTACTAAATGCTCAGAAGACATCAGACTGCTAGTCATAGGCACCCCTGGCAGGTGACCAACAGGGTGGTCCTAGCAAATGACAAGCAAAACCGGATGTCATTATCATTATTTTTGGTTTTCAATACTGAAAAATTTTGCTTTTGATCCAAGGAAGTAAGAAATCTTGGAAATCGCCCCGGGGGCCAGTTTGCAAGACTTTGTACTCCTCTCTTGCTAGACTTCTCCTTCAGCATCTCTGTTCCTTAACTGTGCTGTCACCAGGGGTGCTGGGGATGGACCAGGGCCCTGTGCATGCTAAGCGCAGGTTCTACCGCTGGCTGCACCTCCAGCCCTTTGTATTGTTTAGTTTGAGACGCTCTTGCCAAGTTGTCTAGGCTGGCCTACAACTTGTGATCCTCCTGCCTCAGCCTCCTGAGTCACCGGGAACGAAAGTGATTTCCAAGTGTGTATTAGCTGCATGGAGGGTCAGCTGAGACCCACGGATGGGGGGACTGAGCCGAGCGTGGGGACCTTGGAAGTTAACAGAAGTTTCTTTCTTTCTTTCTTTTCTTTCTTCTTTTTTTTAGTAGGCCAGGAAGCAGACACTTTTCTGCCTTTATGGACACGAACGTCTGGTCCAGCAAGACAACCTGTCTTCCTCGTCCCTTCTGGCTGACGTCTCACGCCCCCACAGTGGAGGACCAGCTTTTACAGCTGCCTCTCCCCAGGTCCCTGACTCTGGCCAGCGGTCCTGAACCACGGAAGCATGATTTCTGAGACTGAGGGAATCCATCATGCTGTCCCTCGGCCAAGATGAACTAAGCCTGCGGTCCCCAGAGAGCAGGGACCCGCAGCTGTGGAAACAGACAGCTCTGGGTTTCAAAATGCAAATGACCGCACTTCCCTGATCCCCCCTGACCCCCCGCAGTCCCTCGGTGGGACTGTAAATCTGCTCTTGGGACGTGGTAAGTTGAGAAATGAAACACAGTCACGCCCATCTGATAACCTTCCCTCCGGCCTTTCACGGTATTGTTTACAGAACTGGGTTTTAGAAAGTAGATTCTATTATGTTCCAGGTTCAGGGCTTTGTTTTGTTTTGATTTGATTTATTTTTTAAGCCCAGAAACTGTCGACTTTTTCATCATAGGAGGAAGCTGGCTGACTCTTGCTGGGAATAAAAGGAATGCCCTTGGGCTGCCTGCCGCCCAGTGATGCAGGGTCTCAGGTGTCCGGCGTCCACTCCACCTGCCCACAGCCTCCGAATTTCCTTTTATGGAATCGCCCCTTCCCTTCTGAGCAAATGAAACCTCCAAGCACTTGCTTCTCCAGAGGGTGTGGGACAGAGCTGCTGGCCTCCCAGAGCCCCTCTCCAGCCCACTCCCAAACTCAGGCCTCCACCACACATCTGCTCCCAGCCTTCCAGAACATTCCTTCTGGCTTACAGGAGACAAGCGGCCTCCTGCGCCCAGGAGGCTCCCTCCCCAGCTGCGGCTCTGCTTGAGTCCCTGGGCCTTCTCCCGTCAAACCAGGGCCCGGCCCCGTGTGCTCTTGACCATCTGTGAGTTCTTTTAACGCTGTTTCCACTGTTTTAAATGATGATCTTGAGAGAACCCACACAAGCTTCCCGTGTCCTCGCTCCGTAGTCTGGATCCAACGGTGCTACTGGAGCACACACCGATTCAGATTCGGGGAGTGAGCCACCTCGGGAAATGGACTTTCCAGAACATTAGGAATCTGGGGGTGGGGGCAGAGCTGGGGGAGCCCCGGAGGCCGCCGGCTATTCTCTTCCTGGATGAGGAAGCGGCCTTGCGGAAGCTGAGTTTGGTTCAAGAAACGGGGGCTTTGATAAACATTCTCTAGTAGGAAAGCCCTGGGTGGCTGGGGGCGCCTGCCTGAAGCAAACCCAGATGATGAACTCCCAGGGTGTGCACAGTGAGGGTCACAGACCTGGCCCCCAGGAAATCCGCCTGCAGGCACACTGACCTGGTCTCCTGTGCCCCGACCTGGGCAGGAAGGGCTCCTTCCTATCTGCCTTAGAATTTAGCTGGTTGTGGTGACCCGTGCCTGTGATCCTAGCAGCTCAGGAGGCCGAGACAGGAGGATTGCGGGTTCAAAGCCAGCCTCAGCCACCTAGCGAAGCCCTGTCTCTAAATAAAATATAAAAAGGGCTGGGGATGTGGCTCAGTGGTTAAGCACCCCTGCGTTCAATCCCCAGTACCCCACTGCTCACCCCCCCCCCAAAAAAAAAAGAATGGAGAATTTAACCAGATCTTACGGTGAGGGAGTTCAGGAGGAGGTGGAGAAGACTTATTTATCCATGGACTTTATCCAAGAACTCGACTGCCCGCGCTTGGGACCATTCATTCACACCCAGTGACTAAGAAAGCAGAGCTGAAGGCACAGTGGACCACAAGCTGCTCCCAACCACATCAGCCTGAGTTGGAGGGGCCCCAGGGGACCTCAGGCCTGCTCACCCCAACAAGACAGTCAGTCCACAACCCCCTGGACTTGTGGAGCCCTGAGAGCGGACCAACGTCATCGCAGGTCCCCCAAAAGTAAACCCAGAGTGACCCAGGGGAGGTCAGCTGAGGGTCTACAGCACAAGCCCCTGGTCACCAGCAAACACAGTCGTGAGAACGGGGTCCCCTTCGTACGGCTGGAGTTCCTCCCCCAACCCTTTCCTCCGAGCGCTTCTGGATGAGAGGTGGCCCAGAGGACCTCGGTGGGGCTGGGCTGGTGAAGCAGCAGCCGTGACAGACAGACACGGGTCAGGGGGTTCCAACGTGTCCTCCCCGTCCCCATCCCCATTCCGGTCCCACCCATCTCCCAGCCACCAGCTCTGCAGGCCAGCAGCGGCCTCAAACCTCTCTCCAGATGCTTGGCTGGGGTCCACTCTGAACTTTGGAGTTACTGTTCAAAGATTTCTGTTCGCTGTGTCAGGTCCACAGCGGGACAGCTCTGAGGCCCTCGGATGGCCCTCGGCTGTTTAGGTACCTGCTGAAGCACTGAGGGATAAAATGATACCCAGGCTACAATCTGCTTTAAAATACTCACTAAAAAATACGCTGGCGTGTGGAGAATAAACAACTCTGAGCTCGGTCAGGCTATAGGAAGGGAATGATGGGTCCTTGGCGTCTTTGCTCGTTCCTGATACAAATGTTCCAGATAAGGAGTGTGTTCTGGGGGCCATGGGACAGACCCGAGAACCCACCGCCCTTCCCTGCCACCCCCGGTGCCAGTGCAAGGTTTCATAACCAGAACATCCCTCGCTTCTGGGGAGGAGGAGGGTCAAGAGGAGGAGAGAGGACCAGGTGGCCGCAAAAGGGAGGGAGACCAGCCAGCCTTCCTCCGCCTTCGCTGTGAGCCGCGGCCGTGGCCGGGAGCTGCCTCCTTCTAACAAAGAAGGCTAAAGGAATCCGGGGCTTGGATGCTGAGGTTCACCCGCTGTGGAGGTTTCAAGATTTCCAGAGGGCAGGGTCTTCAGACCTGAGTACGGACTTTGTAAAAGATACCTGGTAAAGGAAGAGTTTAAACACGAACTGAGATGCAAAGTTTTTTTAAGGAAAAATGCAAAAGGTCTTCATTATCTCCGCCGTTGTTTTGGGTAGGAGGGAAGCTGAGGGCCGGGCCTGCAGCCAACCAAAACAGAAGGGGAGAGATGGCCGCAGGCCCACGGCTCGTCCACAAGTGCCCTTCTCCAAGGCTGAACTTCTTGGAAAGGGGTTTGTTTTACTTCATTCTCTCCCAGCTCCACATCTGGGTCATTCTAGGACCTCAGCCGGTGGCCTCAGCTTTCAGGGCTCTTGAGTCAGATTCCTTCTTTCTTTCTTTTTAGGGATTACTTAAAGGGTTTTAAAGTCGGGAACGTTTTAAAGGCAATATTATGAGGCAGAAGAGTATATTTGGAATTGGAAAAAATAAGTTGTTGGCGTTCATAAAAACGTATGGTCCAAAATTTCTGGGGAAAAAAAAATGAACCCAATAGAAAGACAAAATCAAGAGGAAAAAGAAGAATGTTTTAAGTGGGTTCAGAGTCTGATGCCGCCAGGGAGGGCCCCAGGCAAGAGAGGGGAGACGCAGACTCCAGAAGGCACCGAGAAGCCAGGCGCGGTGGCACACGCCTATAATCCCAGCAGCTCCGGAGGCTGAGGCAGGAGGATCGCGAGTTCAAAGCCAGCCCCAGTAATATAGCAAGACCCTAAGCAGCTCAGTGAGACCCTGCCCCAAAATAAAATATAAAGAGGGCTGGGGGGTGGCTCAGTGGTTAAGCACCCCTGGGTTTGATCCCGTACAAAAAAAAAAATGAGAAGACACAAAGATACTTAAATGCTGAGTCCCAGAGGGGACACTTCCTCAGCGGCTCTCAAGGTAGGCTGGCTGAGGTCCCCGTACCTCCTTGCCACTGCAAGGTGACAATAACACGGTCGAGGGTGAGTGGGAGTGGGAAGCCGAGTCCTAGAAGGCTCAGCGTGGCTTTCCCTGGGAGGAGGAGCAGAATGTGCCACCCCAAAGCCTGCCACCTTGGCACGACGGTCATGTGAGCTGAATGCATTGACAGAGGCGGGAAGGGCTCTCTGTCTTCCCCTTCACTGCCCAGAAGCAAGGCATGAAATACCCTTGGGTGGGTGTCCCTGAACCCTGGGCCAGGAAGAGGAGGGCACCCCTGGCCAGAGGTGAAGAGTGACACCAGGCATCAAACACCCTCTCTACCACGGTCCCCCACGGCTTCCTGGTCGCTTCCCCATGATGCATCATCATGCAGCCAAACTCCCTTTCCCTTGTCTGTCTCATTGAGTCTCACTGTTTTCTGCAAATCCCCGTGCATGTAAATGCTAATGAAAATTACGAGCCTTGGGCTGAGGCTGGGGTCAGTGGCAGAGCGCTTGCCTGGCCTAGGTGAGGCTCTTGGTTCGATTCTCAACACCACCTATCAATAAATAAAATAAAGGTCCATTGACAACTAAAAAATATTTTTTAAAAATCATGTGCCTTATCTCCTGTTAATCCATCTTTTGCTAGATTAATTCGCAGGCCCCCAAGAATTGAACTTAAGGGGATAGAAGCAAAGCTTTTCCTTCCTGAAACACTAAAACCACACAAAATGGGGACTGGTGGTTAATTCACCTAAGGCAGCTAAGCTCCTAGAGGTCACACGGCAGTTAGAGATGAATTACTGGAGGCTGGGAAGAGTACTAGGGCCCTTGCCTAGCATGCACAGACCCTGGAGTTGATCCTCAGCACACCCCAAAATTAAATAAGTAAAATGATCACTGGCTGTTGAGAGCCACAGCCGAAGGGGCCCCAGCAAACTTCCAGCTGCCGGCTGATGATTGGCTCACAGAGCCCCAGCAACATCTAGCTGATTGGCTCCTCTGCGGTGATGCTCATTGGGCTGTTTCCCTGACCTTTCAGACCATGGAGCTGCTCATTGGGGGACTTTTTTGGCTCCGCCCACACGACCCAGCCAATCGGCCTCAAGAGCAGGAGGATTGTGGGAGGTGGAGAGGCTTGTGGTGGGGGGCGGAGAGGCTTGTGGGAAGCCGGTGGTGGCAGTTGGGCTCTGAGGGTTTTTCCTGAGGAGCTGTTTTGTTCGGTGTGTGTGGTTCTAAAAATAAAGTTCGTTTCTTTTGACAAGTAGCTCCTGAATTGTGCCCAGCCAGACGGCGGCAACTGGCTCAGGCCCTCCTCATTCCCAAGCCGAAACCCAATGCCAGTTTGACCTGTGCCTTAGTCCATTTTCTGTTGCTGTCCCAGGAGTGTTGAGACTTGGTAATTTATAAAGGAAGGAAGTTTTCACAGCTCAGTCTCCCGAGGCTTCACGCTGCTTCATAACACGGTGGAAGCCGGAAGGGAATGGAAGGCAACGAAACAAAGGAGAGCCATCTCCTGAGACAGCTCAACGCTCCCCAATAAAGGCACGAATCCACCACGGCCCTGACCCCTTCCCCTGGGCACAGGGAAGAACCAAGGTTTCAGCACATGAACTCTCAGGGGACACACTCAACCAGGCCACCTGGGTCTACCAACCACAGTATTGGGTGTCGGCCTTTTTGTACACTGTCATTGTTTGGGGGGACTGGGGATAGAACTCGGGGGCACTTGGCCACTGAGCCACACCCCAGCCCTATTTTGTATTTTACTGAGAGACAGGGAGGGCCTCACTGAGTTGCTTAGCACCTCGCCATTGCTGAGGCTGGCTGTGAACTCACGATCCTCCTGCCTTGGCCTCCCGAGACACTGGGGCTACAGGTGTGTGCCACGCGCCTGGCCACTGTCATATATATATATATATATATATATATATATATATATATATTTAAACAGCTTTATTGAAAGACACATTGAACATCAATAAGCACCCTGGAACCATGGGGAAGGTGTCAATCACAGCCCCTGGGAGGTTCTGCAGGCTGGCAAAGCCTCCCTGGGAGGGGAGCAGAGCCCTGCACCTGCAGAACCCAGGGCCCTGCATCAGGCCAGCCCTGGGGGGGCCTGGGGGGGCCTGGGGTGAGAAAAGCGACAGGGCCAGGACCAGCAGGCCCTGAGAGGTGCTCTGTAATGTGCTTACAGAGGTCTGCGTTTGATCTCTCATTTTGCTATTTTGTGAAATTGAAAAGTTTTAAGTAAAATGCTGATTTTTTAAAGATGTTTTTGAGATATTGATGGACCTTCATTCTATTCATTTATTTATATGCAGTGCTGAGGCTCCGACCCAGTGCTTCACACATGCTAGGCAAACGCTCAACCACTGAGCCACAGCCCCAGCCCAATGCTGATTTTTTTTGAAGTGGTGTTTGGAGACTACTTGGAATACATATGAAGACACCAGCATTGCTACTTTGCTGTGATACTGACTGCAGCATCTGTCACAGGGACTCAGCCTCAGATGACCAAAGGAGGCTCCTCTGATGTTGGAGGTGTTTTATCTCAGAGGGGCTCACACAGGGACCCAGGGACCTGGGACCTGGGACATGGGGTTGGGATGGAGACATTGCAACCCTGCACAGAGCCGGGGGTTTACCCAGAGCTGCCTGTGGGTGTCCTGGGCTGGCGTCTGTTTTTATAATCCCTAAAATGTACCAGTTCCCAACTGAATACTTGAGAGGGAGGTAATGTCAGGAAAGTTAAAATTTCAAGTGAAATAGATCATAGCCCCAGTTATATGAAGGTTTTTAAAATTTCATTTTATGTGTCAGACACTACTAGTTCAAGCTTCCCTTAAGTTTAGGGTCTGTTTGTACAGTTTAATCTTTAAGTATTCTTAGTATTAATTTGGTTTGATTTTTCTGACTTTCTTAATTAGTTTCAGTAATGTTGGAATATGGAGGGAATGAATATCTACACTTATTTAAAGGATCAAACCATCTGAATACGAGATAAACGATAACGCTAACTCTCATTTCTTAAGTTGGACACAAACCTTAAAAGGCTGTAGATCTGCATTTGCCCTCTCTCAGATACTGTCTCGTAATTGCACGGAATCCCATCCGAGATACCTGACATCCTGTGCCTGCGGTCTCAGCGCTCCGGGGAGAAGTCAAAGCTCTTCATTCTTTTTCTGATAACTGGATCTCAACGATGTTGACAAACTGGACCGTCCCGTTTTCCCATCTTGGAGCCGGTTCCAAGGTGGGCGACTGCTGGATCTGGGTGGAGGGACTGACAGGTGGTGCCGTGGGTGGAAAGAGAGGGGGCCTGCGGGGAGGGCATCCATCAGGGGCACCCACAGCACAGACCCAGAATCGGACACCAGGACAGGTGACAGTGCTTCCAAGCCGCAGTGGAGCCAGGAAAAGGTGCAGGGGCCTCCTCTCCTGCCTTGGGACCCCCTCCCTCTTGTTTCCCTTCTTCCCTTCTCCCTGGCTGTGGGGAGGGTCAGAGTCCGAGGGAGGGAGGGAGGGAGGAGTCCACTCCAGGGGAGCTCTGGCCTAGGGTGCCAGACCTCAAGCAGGGTGAGGGCAGCCCAGCCCTGGGGACTCACAGCCCAAGTGCGTAAGGAGAGCGCGGCTGAGATGGGCCAGCTGGGGGGGGGCTCAGGGCCCACGCAGGCTCAGGAGCAACCTGTGCGTGTTCAAGACCCGGGACAGGGCGTCAGAGCCCAGCAGAGTGAGGGGGTGAGCTCAGGGAGGGGGAGGGGAAGAGGGCAGTGACAGGGATTGGGTCGAATGGTGAGTCTGCTGGAGTAACAGGAGCCGGGCTCTCACTGTCAGAGAAACGGGATACAAATACCGAAAGGGTAAACCTGAGGAAGCCCTGCCCTTTGGAATCAGATGCACTTGAAGGCACTGGTGGGCACTCAAGGGTTTCAAGAAAAGCAAGCACAGAGGTCAGTGTGTGGATCCACATGCTCCTTCTGGCTCTGGCTAGCAGGAGGCCCCGGAGCAGCGGCAGCTCGACCACGATGAGCGCACCTCATCCCCAGACCTTGGCTTCTAAAGACCACTCTCCACTGGGAGAGAGCCCCTGTGAGAGAGGCTCATTCCACATGGGACAGCAAAGGACCAGGTGAGCTGGAGCCAGGAAAGGAGCAGGTGGCCAGGGCCGCTCGAAGAGGTCACCAACCGCGGGGCAGTCTGAGCAGCAGACTAGATGGATGTGTCCAGAGAACACTTAGAGCTCGTTGAGGAAGGGCTTCAGGACACACAGTGACCGTGAGGGGGAAGAGCCGGTCCTCGGGGAGGACGCCCAGCGGATGCCTGTGCCCAGGCGGGTCAGAACCCTGCGCCACGTGTCCTGGTGGGAGGCATGCGCTCGACTCCACCTCGGGGCGCTCCTGCCACGGCTGAGGACATGGGGCTGCAACCCTGCACAGAACCGGGGTTCACCCAGCTGCCTGTGGGTGTCCTGGTTGGCGTCTATTTTTAGAATCCCTAAAACATACCACTTCCCAACTGAGTATTTGAGAGGGGGTAATGTCAGGAAAGTTAAAATTTCAAGTGAAATAGATCATAGCCCCATTATATGAAGGTTTTTAAAATTTTAATTTCATGTAACTGTCCTAGTCCTTCAAGAACGTCAAGGTCATAAAGGAAAGAGGGGAGAAGGGACTGTGACAACCCTGCCCAATGCGTGACCATGAATCGGGCCCTTTTGCCATAAAGAATTTTGTTGGAATAAGTGACAAAACTTGAGAGGGTCTCAGGACACAAGGGGAACGTGGTTGATGATTGTCAGAGGACCTGGGGGAATGTCCTGGTCAGAAACACGCGCAGAAGCTTGTGGGCAGGGAGGCCGCTGGCTGGCCATAGACCTTGTAGGCTCTGGAAAAAGAGGTTTTTGTGCTGAACTTGTACCTTTCTGGTAGGTTTGTGGTTATGAGTGAAAATATCTCAAGGATCATATAAATAAGGCATCGTGCTATTTTCTTTTTGATATATGTCCTCAAGCGCAATTCACAACCTCAGGGAGTCCGTCTGGGAGGAGCCAGGTGGTCAAGGGAGGCCTCCCCGGTCCAGGGACACATTCCTCCATCCCACGGTGGCTGACCCCGGTCTGGGTCACACGCCCACCCCACGGAGGAGCTCTCCCTTGACGGTCTCCAGGCCCCTGGCAGCGCTTGGAGGGGTGGCCGTAACTGCCCATCCACCATGGATCAGGTCGGAGGCGGTGGGGCCTTGTCCACACGTCTCCAGAGAAGAACACGGTTCCAGGCCGCATTTGCTGGGCGAATGAAAGAAGGGTTGGCTCTTCCCAGTCTTGGGGAACCTCCAATCCAGTAATGAGGAGGTGAAGTCCGAGGCCGCAGGGGCTGGGTTCTGACGGAGCCCCTGGACCTCCCTAGGGGGACGAACGCTCGCAGGGCTCTGCTGTCCACTCTCTGCAGTCTTTGCAGAGGAAAGTTCTGGCCCCAGCCTCTGCCATAGATCAGCAGGACACTGTTCTCCGACGGGCTCTCAGTGGGCAGAAACTCAGAGGCTGCCAGGGCTGCCCAGCGGGCTCAGGACCACAGCCAGTCAGAGGCCCAGACTCCCCGGGAACACGGGAGGACCTTAGGCAAATCCTCCATCCCCTCTGGAGCTGTAGAATAATCCTGGGGCCGCTGAAGTTTAACAAGGTTTCCTTTAAAGAAAAAGACTCTGAGCAGCCCAAGGACACTTCAGCCTTGTCTCTGGGAGGGACCTCCACGCTGTCCCCAAGTCCCGGCAAAGTGTCTGGCTTCCAACGGGCGCTGGGGGCAGCCCCTGGCAGCCTTTCCCTTTGTTGGGCTTCTCCACCGGAAAGAGTTGTGTAAAAAGGAAAAGAAACCACCTTCCTGCCACAATGGGGCCGATTGTTGGAGCTGCGGCATTCCCTCGAATGTTTACTTTTGCGTTTCACAATGAACAGGAAATGAGGGGTCAAGGACTTCTGACTCCCCTGTGCCCCTCTGGTCAGGACGGAGGGACAGTGGTTTTTCTAGTTGCTCAAGAGGGAAATGATAACAGGTAGGAAATTAGCACTTGGCTCAGCCTCCAGAGACAACCTTGGGCCTCAACCAGATCCTCCGGCCACCGCAGGAAATGTCCAGGCCCTTGTCAACCTTCTCCCACTTTCCCTTTTCCTCGGGGATGGGGACGTTAGCCAGTGGGGTGAAGCCTTGTTCCGGCAGCACTCTGGGAGGCCGGGGCGGTGGACTGAGCTCCTGTACCTGGGTCCCACGGACCAGACCAAACCAAAATGGGCTCCCTCATGCCACTCCATCAATGGAAACCTTAAGGAAACAGATCCCCAAACAGGCCAATTTCTCGGCCTTCCCGAGTTAGTGTAGAAGGAATCCCTCTGCTTGCACCCCTGCAGCTACGCAGCATGATGTCAACACCAGCTCTCCTCATGGTGCTGTCTCTGATCCCACTCAGGCTCCGCTGGCCCAGTCAGGCCTCCCTCTCTCTCTGTGGAGCAGAGGCTACCCAGATTTGCAGACCAAAATAAGAGCCGCGTAGGCCTGCAACTAATTTCTTTGTGATTGTGTTTTGACCGCATTTTACCACGTTGCATTTGGTCTATTGAGCACTATCAGTGACCAACGCAGAAAGCCGGCCTGGTGCGGGGAGGTGGTGCTCGCCGGGATCCCAGCGACTCGGGAGGCCGAGGCAGGAAGACCGCGAATTTGAGGTCAGGGTCAGAAACTTGGCAAGACCCTTTCTCAAAATAAAATAAAAAGAACTGGGGATGTGGCTCAGGGTCCTGCCTAGCATTGCAAGGCCGTGGGTTCAGTCCCCAGTTCTTAAGGAGAAAAAAAAAAGAAGGTCACGAGGTCAGGGAGTGACGCAGAGATGGGGAGGGTCACATGTCAGAGCACAGGTCAGCCTGCAGCAGGGCCCCAGGCGCGGCCCAGCACCACCAGTGAAAAGTGAAAAATGTGGAGAGTTGAGCAAGTAGCCCGAGGGCTCCGCCCTGCTCTCTCCCTCCATCAGGCCCTCCTGGGGCTGACAGCCACCCAGCTGCCACCCAGCTTCTGCGTCCAAAAGTGCCGGTGTGCTCCCCGACCAGCTGGAGTGGAAACGTCAGGTGTGAGCTCCAGGACTTGCTCCACCCCTGGTCAGAGTCTCCTGAGAGGTCAACCCAATCCCAGGGTGAAAGACCTCAGGGGGCGTTTCCAACTTTCCCCTTGCCCCGGGATGGAGTGCGGAGGAGAGAGACCTCATTCACCCTCAGCTGACTTGGCCGTCAGTGCACACGGCAGTGACTCAGGAAAGACCAGCGGGCCCCAGGAGGACGGAGGGAGAAGACGTGACAGTTGTGACAAGGTCTGTCTGGGACTGGCATGTCCTCTGGTCTGTCTCCTGAGATGAGGACGCTCTTCCCAGGTTGGAAAGTTCAGGGAGAGGATTAGGACGATCAATTCTTTTTGGAGGCTCTTTCAGCAAATAAGGGGAGTTCAGAGAGAACACTCTGCGTTCACGTTTTCACGTGGCTTCTGCTCAAAATATTCTACACACCCATGAGGTGTATTTTGAGATGGTGTGTCCTGGACCCCTCAGTAGCAAAACTTATTTTTAAAAATTTAGAATATATAATTTGGTTATCAACAAGATTGTCATAACTAAATAAGTTAATTTTTTTCAACACTCACACAGATTTCTACATTAAGGTTGGAGTCCTTGGAGTGCTTGGACATCAGTCCTCTATCTCTGCTACGTATAATTTGTGCAAGCTGGAGGAAACCTCTAGCTCTTCTGTGCCTCCGCTTCCTCATCCATGAAAGGGGGCTGGATTTTATACCCCTGACAGGTTTTGGTGAAGATGAAGAGTTGACATTCTTGAGGGAGTACCTGGCACATAATTAACACTCAATAAGTGCCAGCTCTCGTCGTTGTAATATTGTCACAGCGCTTTAAGAAAGAATTTTGCACTGGGGAGAGAACATGAATACGGAAAATAAATAAAACACCAGAAGGGGCAGACCTGTACACACACTGAGGATGTGCACTTTCAAGTTTCAAACAGTTCTGAGGAGCACTTAAGTTTGACCTCGTCTCCCAGAGCACAGAGGAGAGTTCCCTCTTATTTTCCTGCAATTTTAAGACTCTTTCCACTGTCAACGATGCAAACCAGCTTAGGGCAGAAGGGCTAAGGGTGGCCAGGAGAGCGCACTGCCCGAGAGGCAGGGTTGGAGTTTCACCAGGAACACGCAGACTTTGTTCTGCCCCAAGTGTCCCTCACTGGGGCAGTGCAATGGCATCCGCCAGGCGCCTGGGCTAAGGGCTTCCTAAGGTTATCTTCCTGCAGATCCCATGTCCACACAGAGGACCAGCATCCAGGGCCCCATCCTAACAATTCCAAGAGCAATGTGAATCTTCTCTCTTGATCCAGCTGGAAAAATCCCCAGGAAGTCTCTGATTGGTTATTGATTATCCTTGACCCACGCACATCGGATCCTGGAGGCCGAGGGAGAGGCGAGGGGTGTTGAGGGTGTGGGTGATTTGGAGAAGGAGGCAAAGGGATGCAGACTTCACCCGTGGAGCAGCCGCTGCTGCAGGAGAGCCCTGTCCTCCCTGATCAGTGCCTAGAGTCACCCCTCCAGGCTGAAGCCACCCAGCGGTTCATGGACACCCATCTGTTGGTGGCCATGGGATATGACCAGGAGCGTTCCTGCCTGCTAGACCCAGACCGTGCCCTCCGGGGTGAGTGGGAGAGGAAGGAGCTGCTCTCCGGTCCTCAGGGAATGACCTCACCCCAGAACTGGGAGCTGGTGAAAACAAACACACGTCTCAGTCCACTCCCAACCCCTGGGTTCCGCGCACTTGATGTCCATAAAATCTCCACCATCTCCACCGGTTATAAAGTTGGTTAAATAGTTTTTTGAGGTCTTGCTCTGTACTCCAACTTCCTCACCTTTCAAGTTCCCTTCGAATCCCTCAGGTCCGTCTGGAAGCTCTAAGAAAGACTGTTTTTATGAATCCTGTAAACAGGGCAGAGCATCGGCTTGTTTTCATTCCGTCATGGGCCGCGCGGCCCCCCTCCGGGGCTGTGGGGAGCCACAGGAGGCATTTTCCAGGGTGACTGCCAGAATAAACACCGCCCAAAGGCCAGCCAGGCCTCACCACTGCCCGCAGCTCTGCTTCTCGCTCTGGGAGGGAGGAGAGACCCCTGACCTTCTGTGAAGATTTCAACACAGCCCGTTCTCCAGGGAATTAGAATTTGTATGTTTTAGTGCACTCTGCAACAATATCAGAAAATCCCGCCCCGCTTTTCGGTGGGGTGTACTTGATGGTAGTGGAATGTTTCAACATTGTGTTTTTAAGGCTAATAACAAAGGAATTTCACATTCCAGAACCCTGAGGGTACACAAGAAGAATCTAAATAATCAGACTGTAGAGGTTACGTTGACCCAGCCATGGAAAACAGAGATCTCAGAAAAACTCTGGGATTGGGAAATATTTCTGGCCATACATGACCTGCAACATCGGGAATACCCAAAGCCCCCAAAATGGAGCTAAAACAAATAAAAACAAGATGAGGGTATTGGGACGAACTGTTATACAGAGGTCCCCCCTTATCTTCAGGGGCCTTCTCCAAGACCCCCTGTGGATGCCCCAAACCATAGATAATACCAAACCTTACGTGTACTATGTTTTTCCTATATACACATACAAACAATGAGATTTGTTTTATAAGTTAGGCATATTAAGAGATTAACAACAATAACTAGTAATAAAATAGAATGATTAAGACAATATACTGTAATAAAAAGTTATATGAATGTAGTCTCTCTCAAAATGCCTTATTGTACCCCTTCATTTAAAGGAAGCAGTTTATGGCTTCTCTTCGGCATATCCTTATTGCCAGCATCACTACCCTAGTACTTTGGGGACTTTGTTAAATAAAGCAAGAGTTACTTGGACACAAGCACTGCAATATCATGACAGTCAATCTGATAACTGAAAGGGCTACTAAGTAACCACCGTGTGGGTAGCATATACCATGTGGATGCACTGGACAAAGGGATGATTCACAGTCCATGCAGGATGGAGCACGATTTCACCATGCTATTCAGACACATGTGACTGGAAACTTATGAACTGTTTATTTTTTAAAATCTCCATTCATCATTTCAGAACGTGGTTGACCTTGGGTAACCAAAACCTTGGAAATCAGAACTGCAGGTGAAGGAGGACTACTGTATATTAACAGTATTTAAATTCCTCAGTTTGCCCCTGAGATATACACCAGGAAAGAGATTGTGGACTGTGCTCCAAAAAGGATTCCTAGGTCTTCCACTGCCTCTGCTCTGTTCATATGCTTGGAGAAGGAGTTGCTAAACGCCTTTATGGAGTTTATTGTGGCAAAAGAAAGCCACAAGTATTTTGAGACTCACAGTCCTGCGTGTTGCTAGAGGTGGAAACTTGGCCTCACCTTTGCTTCTGATATTCCTGAATCTGGGGAACAGTAACTCCATGAACGCCAAGTTACACAGACAGAAAGACTCTGGCCTGGAGTAAAATCTTCCCAGACCTGGGATTCAAATTCAGGAAGGCAGTGGGCACGGAGGCTGGAGAAGACACACCTGCCCGGAAAGACGGCCCTACTCACCTCCAACAACTGGTGTCACAGCCTCGTGAGCACCTTACGTGAATCTCAAGTGCAGATTTCCACTAGAGCATGCTCTGGGTGCCCTGTACCTGTGCCATCTGCGTCATCTACGCGAAGCTCACCACAGGGTACACAGAGGCACCAGAAAAGCTCTGGGTTTTTAGGGAGGCGGATGCACCCACCATGCACCTTGAGATTCAGCTCTAAGTTCTCTAGGGTTATTGTCTTCAGGCACACAGAAGTTGGCGCAGTCTTACTGTAAGTAATAGCCCCTGACGGGTGAGCCGCTCATCCTGCAAAGGATCGAAGGAAGGGTCCACAAAGCGGTAGAGGCATCCCGTGAGAATCCAGGCTGCAGGAATGCAGGAGGCGGGGTCTGCAGCCAGCAGGAGGCCAGCTGAGAGGGTCTGCAAACAAGACCCTGGCTGGGGGAGCAGGAGCTGGTTGCAGATAGAGCTTCCTGCAGCCAGGCTGCAGGCCGTCCCTGGCTCCACACTAAAGCAAGGGCAACACCGAGGCCAGCCAGCTCTGCACATCTGGGTTCCATGAAGAAAATTAGGCACACACCCTGCATGAGGCCCACAGCCAACCCAGTCACCCCCATCCCATCTCCACCGCCTGGATCTCCCAGTCTCAGCCCCGGGGCGGCCACTCTGCCAGGGAGCTCTGCAATGGCAGGTGCGTGCTGATGACAAAGAGTCGGGCAGCACCCTCGGTGCCCAATCACCACTTACAGCGTGGACAGAGTATACCGACTCGGAGGTGTTTTACTTTGTAGTTAACCACCAGACTATTTTTTTAAAGCAATTTTAGGTTTGCAGAAAAAAATGAGCAAAAAAGTACAGAGACTTCCCGGACGCCCCACCCCTCCCAATTTCCCCCGTCATTAACATCCTGGATCAGTGTGACACATTGTTACAAATGGACTTCACTAGCTGAAGTCCAAGGTGTACATTAGGGTTCACTCTATTTTGGTGTGGGGGGATTTGAACCAAGGGACACTTTACCTCTGAGGCACACCCTCAGCCCCTTTTATTTAGAGACAGGGTCTCACTAAGTTGCTTAGGGCCTTGCCTCCCTAAATTGCTAAGGCTGGCTTTGAATTTTCAATCCTCCTGCCTCAGCCTTCTGAGTTGCTACGATTACAGGTGTGTACCAGTGCACCCGGTTAACCCCAAATCCATGTAGCGCCATTGTAAAATACACAAAAGCATGCACACAATCCATAATCTCAGCAAGGCTGGCATAATTCTAAGATGTCCCCCCACAATAAAATCCCAGGCGCCAGGTGTAGACACCCTTTGTTCCAGCTATTTGATCCAGCACTAATCTAGGTACTACTGTGAAGGGGATTTACAGATATAATGAAGGTTCCAAATCCGTTGACCTTATAAAAGAAAATATTCAGGTGGGTTTCGCCTAACCACACTACCCTTTGAATGCAAAGAGTTTTCTCCAGATGGTCCCAGGAAAGGAAGTCAGAGACTCAAAGCATGAGGGGCACTCAGTGCACTCTTGCTGGTGTGGATGTGTCCTGTGGCAAGCAGCGGGGACAGTCTAGGTGCTGAGAATCGCTGCCAGCTGCCATCCAGCAAGGAAACAGGGACCTTAGTCCCACACCAGAAGGATCTGAATTTTGCCAACAAGAAGGAGCTTAGAAGTCGATAAGAACCCAACTGAGTGGCACCTGGATTTCCCCAGAGCATTTACGTGTTCATGTTTGCCTTGTAAAAATGAGATTCTATTTATGTCACTATCTTGTAACCTGCAAATTAAGGATGCGGTTCAACAAATTCAAAACAAAGCAGAAGCAATCACTGGAGTCTGGATTGAAATAACATTGAGTCTGTAGGTTGGCTGGGAGAGAATTGATTTATTTTGAGGTTATGTCTTCAAAAACATGACGGGACACTGTTTGTGCAGTTCTTTTAAGGTCTGTCAGGCAAATGTATGGCGCTCCCCGTCGAGGTCTTGATGCTTTTCAGTGTTTCTTTCTAAGTGCGATTGCAAACTGCACCGTGTTTATTACCTATTTTTGCAGACGGCCGTTGGTGCGACAACACTGTAGACACGTGGTCAATCTTAGCACTCTGATTTTGTATGCAGCAACGTATCTAAATGCTTCACAGCCTATCCTGTGTTCCCTAGGGTTTTCTGTTTCCCTTGGTTTGGGCCTTGGGGACGGAACCCAAGGCCTGGGCATGAAGAGCTTGCACCGCTGAGCCCCGGCCCCAGGCCCCCTGAGGGTTTTCTGGGAAAGCCATTCAAATACATCTCTGACTGGTCTCGTGTCTTCCTTTCCAGTTCCCTCGTGTTCTTGTCTTGCTTGTCTTCCTGAGCTGCCCAGCATCTCTGTTATCATGTGGACTCAAAGTGGTAAGATCGGACGTCTTTCAGTTGTTCCTAATTTTCAAGAGAAAGTTTTTAATATTCTACCATTGAGTTTGTTGTTTTAAAAAATTATTTTGGCTGGGCGCAGTGGCACATGCCCGTAATCCCAGCAGTTTGGGAGGCTGAGGCAGGAGGATCGCAAGTTCGAAGCCAGCCTCAGCAACTTAGTGAGGCCCTAAGTAGTTTAGCAAGACCCTGTCTCAAAATAAAAAATAAAAAGCGCAGGGAATGTAACTGGATGGTAAAGCTTCCCTGGGTTTAATCTCCAGTACAAAAAAATTAAAAAATTAGTTTTTGCTGTGTTGGGGCCTTTCACATGCTAAACACGTGCTCTACCACTGAGCTGCACCCCAGCATGGTTTTGTTAATTTTTAAAAAATAATCTGTGTTAGCCAGGCACAGGGATTCGCTCTGTGATCCCGACTACTCAGGGAAACTGAGACTGGAGGATGGCAGATTCAAAGCCAGCGTCAGCAACTTAGCGAGACCCTACCTCAAAATAAAAAATAAAAAGGACTGGGAATGTCACTCAATGGTTGACGTCCCTGGGCTCAATCCCTAGTACCATAAGCAAATAAATAAAAATAAACCATTTTGGCTATGGCTGGGACTAGGTGGTAGAGCACTTGCCTGGCATGTGCAAGGCCCTGGGTTCACACTGAGCACCACCAAAAAGAAAGAAAACAAGGTATGTACGTTGTCTTCAACGGCTATTCTCTTCTCCTTGTGGTCTAAGTTTGTTAAACTCATGGACAGATGTTAAATCTTATACTTTGCTTTCCTCCATTGATAAAGCCTGTCAACATAGTTTTGAATCTATTGAGGGATCTCCTGGTGGGCAAAGCCCAAGAGGCCCTCCTGGCCTTCCCCTCCTCCCCACACCTCCTGCTGGTTTGCTGGCAGCTCTGTTCAGGAGCAAAGCTGGTCAGCATCTGCTTTCGGGTTTGGAGTGGTGGGACGTGAGCTGCATGCGGCAGGCCCAGCGGGGTCCTGCCGTCCCGGTCCCATTACCTGAAGAGTTGGTGCAGGATTCCCAGCTCGGCGGCTTGTCTGCACCGTCATCTGCGCTTGACATTTCCTGGAGGGGAGATTTTATCTTCCTTTAATGGCTGCAGAGACGGTGGGGCTTATACTCTTTCTTCCTGAGTCGGTGCTGATAAGGCGGCTGCTCTAGGAATGGGTCGGTTTCCGGTCCTGGCGCTGCCCACAAAGCCCTCTTGCTGCCGTGAGCTCTGCTACGGTTCTGTTCCCATCTCCCAGTCCCGACTGGGTCTCGGCGTTGTTCGTTTGTGTCCTCTCTCTGTCCATGAGGTTGGAGTGCGTATTTGTTTTTTCTGGTTCTTTGTGATAACTGAATGCCTGCCTCCTGGGTCTCATGATGGCGTCTTACCGAACGCTCCCCTTCCACTTCCTCACGCTTACTCGCCCGTCCTTCGTCCACCTTGTCATGCTGAATGTCTGGTTTGCTGATCTACGGCATCTCTTCTGGTATTTATTGATCGATTGGTTATTGGTACCTAACAATCCTACAGAACAGGGGGCTGCACTGTGGCCTGTTCCCAGCCTACATAACCCCTCGGATGGGCCTCCACCCGGGGCCTCTCCTTGCCCTCCCCGTGGCCTTCCGGACCCTGCCAGGCTCCCTTCTAGCCCCATACGTCCCCTTACTCCCCCTATCCCTCTCTACCTTCCACAGACAGCAGAAATGACTTGTGACCTTCTGGGTCTCGCCTACTTCACTGATCACGATGGTCTCCTGTTCCATCCACTTCCCTGCAAGGGACAAGTTTTGTTATTCTTTATAACTGAATAAAACTCCATTGTGAATATTGCCACATTATCTTTACCCATTCACCTGTCCATGGACACCAGCCGAGGGACTTGCCTTAGGTTCAGTCCTCAGGACCACAAAAAACAAAACGGAAAACCATTTTCTAGCTATTTGAACTATAGGGAATGCGTTCAGGGCATCTTTGCACGGAGGCCACGACAACCTTCTTTATCTAGGTCCCATTTAAATATATTTTCTATCAACGCAAGTGCCAGTATGTAACCTTTTTATTATTAATTCTCAAACACTTGAAATTAAACCTTTTAATTTCAAAAGTATGGGAACTTTTACATACAATTTTGTTAATACTTTACTCTATGGGCCAGATGTGGTGGCACAGGCCTGTAATCTCAGCGGCTTGGGAGGCTAAGGCAGGAGGATCCCAAATCTAAGGCCAGCCTTAGCAACTTAGCGAGGACCACAGCAACTAAGAGAGACCCTGTCTCAATATAAAAAATAATAAGGGCTGGGGATGGAGCTCAGTGGTAAATTGCCCCTGGGTTAAATCCCCAGTACTTGTCCCCTGAAAAATTAATAATAATTTAACTGCATGATACAGATCCTTTGACATCTGCTGAGCCCTTCCGTGTGGACCCACATCCTTATTGAACACTCCTTCCTGAAAGGTCCTTTCACTAGCAAGACAATGCTACGGGAAAGGGGTCCTTTCAGTGTGCCAGAGACTCTGTCTCACCGTTCCCTGGCTTTGCTGTTGCTAGTCCCCATGAGCTCTGCTAGGAGAGGGATCTCAGCCATTTCATCTACTCCTTTAAAAAAAAGTTTTGAGTTTTTTCACACCAGCCTTATTAAGACACGAGTCGCATGCCCAGGCAGTTCACCTAAAGCATAGAATTCAAAGGCTTTTGATACGTTCACAGAGTTGGGCCCCCACAGCCACAGTCACCTTTGGAACATTCTTCATCACACTAAAAACGAAATGCAGGCCGCCAGTTGTTTCCCCCCTCAGACTCTCTCAGGCAGCCATGAGTCTATGTTCCATCTCGGTAGATTTGCTTATTCTGACATTTCATATAAACGGAGTCACAAGAGAGTCTTTTGTGATTGGCTCCTTGCACTTACCCTGTTTGCAAGGTTGGTCTGTTTCGTAGCGTGTCTTAGTCCACTTGAGCTGCTATAACAAATACCTTAGACTGGGTGGCTTATAAACAACAGAAATTTGTTTCTCCTAGTTCTGGAGGCTGAGTCCAAGATCAAGGTGTCAGCAGATTCTGTGTGCAGTGAGGGCCCACTCACCGTTTCACAGAAGGTGCCTTCTTGTGTAGGTGGGGGAAGGAGGTCTCTGAGGTTTCTCATAAGGGCATCAATTCCATTCATGAGACACCCTTACTCCTCAGTCATCTCCAAAATACCTGCCATGTCATACATGCCCTGGAGACTAGGTTTCAACATATGAATTTGGAAAGAACACAAATCTTCAGCCTGTAGCAAAGCATATATCAGTATTTATATTTTATCCCTAGTAGCTATTGCCAAATAACCCTTCACTGTGGATACAGTGCATTTTACTTATCTATCCATCAGCTGGACTTTTGGGTGGTTTCCACTTTTCTGGAATATTACTATGCAAGCTTTTCTGTGGACACACACTTTCATTTCTTTTGGGCAACGTCACTCTGTGGAATTTCTGGTGACTCCATGTTTACCCTCTGAAGTTGCCACATTGTTCGCCAAGCAGTTGCGCCATCTTGCAAACCCATCTGCAGTGTACAGGTCGCCATTTCTGCCCATCTTCAGCAACACGTGTTTCTTACTGCTTCCCCCTTTGCCCATCTTCTTGCAGTATGCCAGGCACATGACGGGCACTTAAACGCTTAATTACAAATAATGTAACAATCCTCCTAATTACAGCGTGCTCTTCATTCTTATGTGCATGTGTTGGGTGTACCCATTATGGTCACATGTGTTCCATATAATACAGCTAAAGTATTATTACATATCATATCAGTCATTAGCTGTCCTATTTGGGGCTGTTCTGCGTTGGGACAGAAGGCACAGGGGAGGTGTGAGGCATCTCTCACTAGCAATGATCAGAGCCAAAAGCCTGAGCCACCAAGGGCCGAATGACCAATGTAGAAAACAGAGGCCAGGTCTGATTGGGCTCAGTGGCCCACGCCTGTAATCCCAGCTACTTGGGAAGCTGAGGCAGGAAGATCACAAGTTCAAAGCCAGCCTGAGAAACTCAGGGAGGCCCTATCTCTAAATAAAATATAAAAAGGGCTGGGGATGTGACTCAGTGGTTAAGTGCTCCTGGGTTCAATTGAAAGAAAGAAGGAAGGAAGGAAGGAAGGAACATTGGACAGTTCTGGTCATTACCCAGGCCAAGATCTAACTCCAGATAAAAGACTTTTTTAAAACCTTCCATTTAACAACATGCCAGCTTTGCCCAGATATGAACAATGTAATTCCATGTTTCTCAATGACATTATATTACTGAATCGAAAACATGATTTTAAAATGCAAAGTCCACATATTTTCCATAAGTCTCAAATCCATTTTGATTTGATTTCCCCCCATTTTGGTTTTGAATGGGGAAAAAAATATCCTAAAAACATTTTTCTTTTTTTCTGATTTGACCTTGTACAAAATAGGTTATCATCCCTGGGCCAAGTAATCATTTATTCATCAACGACACCCTTCTAGTTTAGGGGTCCGACGCAGGAAACCAAAACCAAGATGTGCTACACAATCTAAGAACCTTTCTGGTTGGGGACTGGCGGGGGGGTGAGGGGGGGGTGCGGGGGTGGGGGGGAAGGCTTACATTTTAAATGCAAAGGCTTTTAGGTTTTTGTCCTGAGGACCTGGAAGACAAAGAAAGGATTAGCTAAATCTGTCCTTTCATTCACCTGGGATTCATTTCATGTCATGGCATTATAATTTGTCCCCAGCATCCCCCCAGGGAACCTCCAGCATCCTGCTTCACATGGTTGCCATGATGTATAGCTCTCCTTCCTGGCTGTAATGAACCCCTCAGACTGCTTCTTCCTCCTACGGGTAGTTTAGATTACGTGTCCTAAACACACACTCCCTGTACTTACCACACCGTGCTCCTGGACGCGGGTCTAGTCACGCTGGCTTCCCCACCTCAGCCTCCAAGTAACCGGGGCCATCTTGTTTTTCCGTACAGCTTCTTTATTTGGTGATCAAGATAGTGTTTGGCACATTATGGGCCATTGATAAACATTGAAATAACAACAGATTTCATCCTTGATAATCACTGACTTAAAAAATTAATGAAGCAGGTGCCCCTGTACGGTCAGCACAGACTATAATTACCTGTTGTGAAATCTGTCTGCCCGTGACAAATGGGCACTGGAGGGTTTGGAGCAGGTGTCTCAGCTGCGCGTCAAGCTGTGATCTGGAGGTGTGTCTGCAGAGGTAGATCTACTGGGCCCACAAAGCAGGGCTCAGTGTATAAACAAGGCCCCAGGCAGCGTCTTCACCTCCTCCCAGGGACCGTGACCTTCTCTCTGCCCCTGGTGAAAGGACTAGTTTCCCTGGATGACAGGAATCCTCCTTCCAACATGCTTTCTTCCCGGCCCATGGACTTCCTTGTTCCACAGCCAATTTCAAACCCCGGGGGGGGGGGGGGGAGCAGAGGCTCCCAGTGCGAGATGGGAACCATTAAAGCAGAATAGACGGCGATGCCAAAAAATGACAGGAGTGAGGGCCAGAGTCCCAAAGGGTGACATCAATACCAAGACTGGGAAGGAGGAGGGAGAGGCAGGGCAACTCGGTGAGGAGGAAGGCCACCATCACCCCAGGAAGACCACAGTATGGCCCCTCAAGAAGGGTAATTGGATGAGCCTCTAGGACATTGTGCTGAGTGACACAAACCCGTCACAAAATGGACTAGCATTGTATGATTCTGCATATCTGAGGTACCCAGAGGAGCCAGACTCACAGATAGAAAGCAGCATGGCAGCCGTCAGGCCCTGTCCGGCCCTGGCAAGAGGAGGAAACAGGACATTCTTTAATGTATCTAGAGTTTCAGTTTCACAAAATGAAAAACGTTCTGAGGACTTAAATTCAACTTTATTGAGGTTTAATTTGCGTAATATAAAACGTTTAGATTCTCTAGGCATACCCTGTGATGAGTTTTAACCACTGTAGTTAAAACTGCAGACTTATGTAGCAATCATCTGATTAAGATCTAGAACATTTATGTCACCCTAAAAGTCTCCCCTGGCTCCCTTCCCCATATGTCTGGACCAACCACCCCTGGCCAAGACAACCCGAGATCTGCTTTCTAGATTAAATTTGGTTTTCCTAATATTTCACATAGATGCAATCATATAGCGGTTTCTCTTTTGTGTCTGGTTTCTTTTCCTTACAGTATTTTAAAATACACCCACGTGAATCACTAATTTATTCCTTTGTGTTGCAAAATGATATTTCATTATATGGATATGTTGCAATTTATTAATTTGCCTGTGGGTGGACATTTCAGTTGTTTCTAGTTCTTTGGAAATTATTATTCATAAGAGCTCTATGAATGTGCATGTGTAAGTCTTTATAGGGGCCTGTGTTTTCATTTCTCTTGGACAAATGCCTAGGAATTGATTAAAGTCGCTTTATGAGAAAAGGCCATGGTAGTAACATGTTCAATTACTGCCAGCAACGTATAAGAGTTCCCGTTTCTCCACATTCTTGTCAACACTTTGTATTGTCATATTCTTAAACTTCAGCGATTCTAGTGGGTATGCGTGGTTTTAGTTTGCATTTCCCTGATGCCTAATGACGTTGAGTATCTTCTGTATGCTTTTTATACTGAAAATACTGTTTCCCAGTCTATGACTTTCATTTTCATAATAGTGTTTTACCAAAGGCAAGTTTTTAACTCTGAGATTTGTTTTCCAATTTTTAAATGTTTTCTGTATCCTGGGTGAGAAATCTTCCCTGATCCAAAGGTAACCAAGATTTCTGTCTTAAATATTCATCTACAACTTTTACATTAATGAAATATGATTCATTTCAAGTTAAGTTTGTATTGGATGGGAGATAATCACAAAGGTTCCTATTTTCCATGTGGATACCCAGTTTTTCCTACACAATTTGTTATAAAGATCCTCTTTCCCTCAGTTGAAATATCCTGGCCACTTTGTCAAACAATAATTGACCACATATGTTTTTGGGTTTGTTTTCACTACTTTCTACACTCTTCTATTATCTATTTGTCTATTTTCATACAAATACTACACTCTTTTAATTACCAAAGCTGAATATTAAATTCTGAAATTAGGTGATGTTGCTCTTTCAACAAATATTCTTCATTTTCAAAATCATTGTGACTTTTATAAGCTCTTTGCATTTCCATATGAAATTTAAATTTTTACAAAAAGCCTGCTGGAATTTTGATTGGGATTGCATTGAATATGCAAATAAATTTGGAGATAATTGACATTTTTTAAAAACTCAAGTCTTGGGCTGGGCTATGGCTCATCAGTGGAGCACTCACCTAGCATGTGTGAGGTCCTGGGTTTGGTCCTCACCACATAAAAAATAAATACATAAAATAAAGGTATTGTGTTCGACTACAACTAAAAAATAAGTATTAAAAAAAAAACCCTCAAGTCTTCCTGTCCATGAACATAGTCTATTTGCTTATAAATTTAAAAATTTCTTTCAGCATATTTTTTAGTTTTTTTGCATGCAAGTTTTATACATATTTGTTAAGATTATTCTTGAATGTTTTGTGACCATTGAAACTATTATACATTTTTATTGTATTTTCAGTTGTTTATTGCTAGTTGACCTTGAATCCTGCAAACCTACTAACTCTTTACGTCTAATAACATTGTTTTGTATATTCCTTAGGACTTTCTATGTTTAAGATCATGTTGCCCAAGAATAAAAATCATTATTTTACATTTTTCTAATACATATACCACTTATTTATTTTTCTTATTTTATTGCATGGGCTAAGATCTCCAGTACAACACTGAGTAGGAAAGGTGAGAGTGAACATCCTTGTCTTAATCCCATTCTCAGGCTACAATCAGTCAGTGGTTCACCATGAAGGACATGTTAGCTGTAAGTGCTTTGTAGATGTCCTTCCTTAGGTTGAGGTGGTTTCCTTTTATACCAGTTTGTTGAGAGTTTATGAATGAGTATTAAATTTTGTCAAAAGTTCTTTTCTTTGGGGGGTCACAGGATTGCATACAGGGCACATCTGTTGAGATATTGTGCAGAAAAGTCTGAACCTAACAGGGCTAAGAATGCTATACTTTGGAGGGCCTGTTTGCAAGGTTGGCTTTTCGCTGGCTTCTGGTCCCCACCATTCCAAGAAGTGCAAGGGTTTAGCACATACCACAACCAAATCGTCTGTACAAACAATGTGGTTGATGCTGAATACCTACTTTCCTTCTGGGAGCTTGGAAATGTGTGTGTCATGTGGAGTTGCCTAACCCCCAGTGACAACCCTGGGCTCTGGGTTTTTATGTTCCGGTAGACAGTGTTTATCACATGTTGCCACAACCCATTCCTGGGGATATTAAGCACAGAGAGAGGCATTTTAAAAGCTTATGCCTACTCTCCTCCAAGCCTCACTCTATGCACGTTGTCCTGTGGCTAATTTTGCTTTATGTCCATTCACTGTAATAAATGTCAGCCACAGACAGGTCATCTTAGAGGTATCAGCACAGATATCATACAATTTTTCTCCTTAACTCCTAATGTCAGTTACAATAGTTGATTTTGAAAATTTCACCAATTTTGAATGCCTGCATTGCCTCACTTGATATTATCCTCTTTTTATGTTATAGAATTTGATCTGCTAATATGCTGTTCTGGATTTTGCATCTATGATAATAATTTTCTATATTGTAATTTTCTTACAATTTTTCTGGTTTAGGTATCAGGGCAACACAGGCCTCATAAAATGAGCTGGAAAGTGTTACCTCTCCTAAATTCTGAAAACTCATTGAGCACTGGTGTTTTTCTTTTTTTTCTTTTTCCTTATTTATTTGAAACTGGGGATTGAACCCACTGGTGCTCTACCACTAAGCTACATCCCAAGCCCCTTTGATTTTTTTAAGACACGGTTTCACTCAGTTGCTTAGGGCCTTGCTAAATTGCTGAAGCTGGCCTCAAGTTTGTGATTCTCTGGCCTCAGCCTCCCAAGTCGCTGGGATTATAGGCGTGAGCCACCTTACCAGGACGGGTCTTCTTTCTTTCTTAAATGTTTGGTATTTTGGTGGTGCTACTGATTGAACCCAGGGCCTCATGTACGCTGGGCAAGTGCTCTACCACTGAGCTATGTCCCTCTTGAACATTTAGCAGATTTTCTGTCACTGTTTATTTTGTGCAGCCAAAATAAACACAGACAAAATCATGTCTCAGGAATGGAAACTTACTGATAGTCCTAAAGATCCAGAAGTCCGAGATCAAGAGATGTCACCTAGCAGTGGCCCTCTTGCTGTGCCATAACACGGCAGAAGGCATCACAGGGCAAAGAGATGGTGAGAGAGGGGACGAGGACACACCCACCCCTGCCCTGGTGGCATTAGTCCGTTCAGGAGGGCGGAGCCCTCGTGACCAAGCCCCTCTTCAAAGTCCCACATCCCAGTAAAGTCCCAGTGGCAACTAAAATTTCAACTTGAGCCTTGCAGGGAACCAGCGTTCAAACCATAGCTTTCTCCAGTGGGCCATCGAGGCCCCGTGTCTTCTCGTGAGAAATTTTTAAATTACCCATTTAATTTCTTTCGTAGATAAAGGCTATTCAGATTTCCTACTTTTCTCAAGTCAGTTCGATAGTTTGTATCTTTCAAAGAGTTTCTCCATTTCACTTAGGTTTTGAAATTCATTGTATCAGTTTATTCAGAATCTCTCTCCACCATCTTTTTCCCCCTGTAGGATGTACGGTGAGAAGCCTTCCTTCTGGATATTGTGATTCGTGTTTTCCATCCTGTTTCTCTGACCAGGGGCTTACAGATCTTTTCAAAGAACTATCAGTTCCAACTTTCTCCATGGTTTTGCTATTTTCTATTCTGTTAGTTTTCACTCTTCTCTTTACTTGGGTTTAATTTTCTTTTCCTTTTTCAGCCGTTCAAGACAGAAGCTTGGGTCATGAATTCTAGATCCTTCTTTTTTTTCCTAAAAGATGTATTAGCTGACATAAGCTTCTCGGTAAGCACTTCTCTAACCGCCTGGTCGCAAATTTTGTTACATCGTGTTTTTATTTTCATTCGGTTCAAAATATTGTCTAATCTTCATTGATTTCTTCATTGACTCATGACTTATTTAGAAATGTGCTATTTATTTTTCTAATATTTGTAGGTTTTTAAAGAGATTTGCTATCCTTTGTTCTTGTTTATTTGCTTAATTTTAGCTAAGTTCATGATATCCAGATACAGGTAATAGAGTTCCTCCTATCACTTGGCTAGTAGCTTCTTGTACACTTTGACTGTTTGATGCATTTGACCAATAATTTTTCATGGCTACTGCAAAGATAAATTTCAAGTGTGTTCTAAATTTATTAATTCTTAATATTAATGGTGATAGTTAATTTTATATTTTATAGTTTAAAACATGACTGATTTTTTTAACAACCATTAATTTTAAGTTGAACATTTAGATTTTTATTTAAAGCTTTTGGATGTTAACTTTTAATTTTAATTTATATCATTAAATTTGAAACTAAAAATATTATATCTTCAAACAGGCAGAGCACAGAAGGTTCTTAGGGCAGTTCAACTATTTTACATTGGTCAAAATTCACTCAACATATAACACCAATAATGATCCCTAATGTAAACCGTGGACCCTGGGTGCTAATGATGTGTGGGCGTAAGACCATCAATGGTGATAAAGGGACCATAGTGGCTGGGGACACGGACAGGGGGACGTTATGCCTGTGTGGGGGAGGGGGGCTCATACTTTCCATTCAATTTTGCTGTGAACCTAAGACGGCTCCAAAAAATGAAGTCTAGTTTAGAAAACAATAATAAGATCTCACAGCATTCAGGATGCTAGACCATTTGAGTGTTTAAAAAGCTGGCCAGGCAGGGGCTGGGGCTCTGGCTCAGGGGCAGAGCACTTGCCTAGCATGTGTGAGGCCCTGGGCTCCATCCTGAGCACTAATTTTTATTATTTTCATAAAAATGAAAAAAATAAACACGTGCTGTTTGTATACAGCTACAAAAATAAATAAACATTTAAAAAAAACCAAAAAACTGGCCAAGCACAGTGGCGCTCCAGAGGTTGGGGCAGGAGGATTGCTCAGGTCAGCTTCGACAGCTCAGACAGACCCTATCTCAACACTAAAAAAAAAAGGGTCTGGGAATGTAGCTCAGTGGTAGAACACCCCGGGTTCAAACCCTAGTACCTCAAAATTAACAACAACAAGAAAAAAAAAGGTTTAAAAATAAATGTTATTGCTGCTACTAATTAGTTTCCCTAATCCCACGTGGTTCCAAGTGTGACTTTTTAAAATCCCCTTTTTCTTTAATCAGCTTTACCAGGTGACAGTAAAATTACTTAGGTCACATCTACATTCGTTTAGAAATGAGGCATGCGGGAGGCTGAAGTCCCTGGGATGTGAGTCAGTTATTAAATCCACGTGACCTTAGAGAGAGCCCCTCTTGTGCCTGGCTGGCCGCACGCCCCACGGGGACTGGGTTAAGACTGGAATCACAAGTGCCCTACAGAGGCCTCTCCTATGAGTTCAGCAGGAGCTCGGTAAATAATATCAGAACTGAGTCATTTATGGTTGAATGACACAGAATGAAAAATAAATGCCTTTCAGGCAGTTCCTGTTACCTAATATGGACGAAGAAGTAGGCACTTTAACTAAAGGCCCCACCTGTGACCCGCATGAACTTTTCCCTATAAGGATGTTGATCTAATTTCCTGATCAAAAAAGGAGTCCAAAAACACTGTAAATGATCTGTCTGGGCCTGAAAGAAGGCCTCTTTTCTCTTCTCAAAGACCGTGTCCATGTAAGTCTACAGAGTTTATCTTCTGAACAGCTGAGGGGGCTGTGTTTTGCTCGGTCCTGGAGAATGGCCGTGCACCCTGCTCTTAGCCGCGGGAAAGGTGGAATCACCCACCCAGCGCAGGACGGGAGGCAGAGTCTGTGGCACTGGGAGTGAGAAACAAGGTCCTGAAAACAAATTCATACTCAGAACTTGGAAAGAAGACTGGTATCCTTATAGGATTTTTTTTTTTCAATACAACTGTCCATTCTCCTGTGAATGATAAGCCTGGGCAGAGGAGGCTCGTGGAATTGACATGACCAGTGCCTAGACTTTCCTACCTGAGAGTAAAGGTGAAACGATAGAGAACGTCCTCTTTCTTGGAGAAATGAGGTTAAATGGCTGTTCTCAGATAAGTGAATTAAACTTTGAGAGCCATAAGGAAAAGGAGCCCTTTTCTAAGGAAGTGACAACAGATTCATAAACTGCATGACTCATCAACTGCTTTCCAATTGCAAAACTGATCATGAATCACTGAAGAAAAACTTAAAATCTTGAAAAATCTGAGTTGTCTTTCAGGAATCAGCAACTGCAGTCTCTGCTGTTGGTGAACATATTCTTATTCACTGGCCTGGAATAACCTTACGGTGATACTAAAATAGGTCAAATTGTTAGAAATGTTTGTTTAAAAGCCAGACTGGGCTCTGAAATTTCTTTTGGATGAATCATAAGAATCTGGGTGAGAAAAAGAACTATGCTTAGATAAATTTGTTTGAAACAGGCCTTAGAGAAAAATAAAGAAATCTCTTTTAGTAGAAAACTGTGTATTCCTAACGAAGGCTCTGGTTGAACAGCAACCTGAGACAGGATGAAGGGACCCTGACCATCAGGATTCCCAACAGAGGGAGGGGCAGAGTTTACCAGCACAGACCTGGGAAGAGATTCCTTGTGCAAAACCACCGTGGACAGGTGAGGCTGGAGATGGGAAGCTGTGCTGTGCTGTTGTCTAAGAACTGGAAACAAATGCGTGACCCAAGGGTGCTTCCAAGCAGCTGTGAATGATGTCTACTCAGATTTCAATCATTAACTTCAGAGCAGCCTTGGGCTGGTGTCCAGGTTCAAGAGAAAGGACAGAGGTAATAAGATTTAACTGGAAAGATTGGAGTGAGTGAAAGAGGAGAAAAACACTATTGGAGTGTAGGGGAATTATTTTATGTTTAGATAAGGAGAGTTCAGGGGAAGTTATGGGCAGTTTGCATCAATACTTGGAAAACTGGAATCTAAATAAACAATAAAAATGTCTCCAGACCATGTAAACACGATGAGTTTTACAATTTACCTAGAAAATCTCTTAAAATTTGCTTGCTGGATTGATGTGGGATAGTCTCATTAAACATTTCTCCCCCTCCTCCCTCCTCCTCCTCCTCCTCTTCCTCCTCACCCCCTACTCTCCCCCCTCCTCCTCCTCCTCCTCTTCCTCCTCACCTCCTACTCTCCCCCCTCCTCCTCCTCCTCCTTCCCTCCTCCTCCTCCTCCTTCCCTCCTCCTCCTCCTCTTCTCCTCTCCTCCTCCTCCTCCTCCTCCTCCTCTTTCTCTCTCCTCCTCCTCTTCCCCTCCTCCTCCTCCTCCTCCTCCTTCCCTCCTCCTCCTCCTCTTCTCCTCTCCTCCTCCTCCTCCTCCTCTCTCCTCCTCCTCCTCTTCCCCTCCTCCTCCTCCTCCTTCCCTCCTCCTCCTCCTCTTCTCCTCTCCTCCTCCTCCTCCTCCTCCTCCTCCTCCTCTTCCTCTCTCCTCCTCCTCCTCTTCCCCTCCTCCTCCTCCTCCTTCTCCTCCTCCTCCTCCTTCTTCTCTTTTTTGGTGCTGGGGATGGAACCCAGGGCCTCACCCTTGCTTGGCAAGTGCTATACCCCCTGATCCATACCTGTAGCCCGATCTAAGTGAATTTTAAAGTTAATAAGAACCATTATTTTATGTCTCTAGTATTTGATGGTTGAGAGTACTTTAAAAACCACAGTTATTCAGAGGAAAAAAAAATACTCAAGCATTATCACCAAGGATAGGCTGCACCCCACACCAACAGATGGTTCCAAGTACTCACCCGCTAATCCTTTCAATTATCTTAGAAACTATTGCATGTCAACTTTCAAGATTGGGAGCCCTCTTCCAAAAACAACCTCCCAACCACAGTGACTACTCAGTAAACATTTCCACAGCACGTCGCCATTCCCTGTGGAAACGCTACGTGCCCTGACCACAGGACGAGCTCTCGGCCTCTTCTGATTGATAGCCTCATCCTGGGCCTGGCTCTTCTGCTTAGCTTCTCCCCTCTGGCCAGGCGTTTCAATCAACTTAGATTAAGACCCAGTCTCTGCTCTGCATTTTGACCTGGGGTTGGAGATCATCATGTCCAAGGCACTCGATGCCTGGGGACAGCTGGCCCAGGTGGAGGAGCTCACCTGTGCTGCTCGGCGACAAGACTGCTAATGTTGGCAGGGACAAGTCTCCCTAGGAGTCCTCCATGGCTCTGCTGAGAGTTAGGTATCCAAACTCTCAGATCCTTAAAAAAAAAAAAGTCTTTAAAGCTCTGCCAAGAATTAAAATGTGAAGCGAGTGCAGTGACTTCATATTTGAGTGCAAGAGGCAGCTCACTGGGTGGAGTTAATAAGGGCAGAGGTGAGTCACGAACCCCGGGTTGTGAATGTAATTACAGCTCGTGTAGAAAGGAGCACGTAGCTACCCGACCTTTATTCCCCACAGAGCTCCTCTAACGTTCCCTTCCACGCTGACACGGACAACCGGTGGCAGGGCATCGAAGCACAAGAGCCAGACATCTGGTCACGTTCTCGAGATTAGATGGCTCAGAGCAGACGAGGTGCTGGGAAAGGCCACGTTTCCTTGCACCAGGCACACGCCCAGAGAGGTCAAGGTACCAGCTGACAGCCGGACCAGCTGGTGCCCACCGCCCCGCAACACGAGCTGATGACGATTGGCCCCATGGAGGTCGAATCTCGGTTTTCCAGCCTTACGCGGCCTCAGCCTTTGAGAGCCGCCTTTGCCCTCCTTCTCCTTCCCTGGTCTCGATGTTCATTGCTTCCCATGGTTTGTGATCCCAAGTTGTGTTTATTTTGTTTTTTTCCTTAAAATGTGATAGCCCCCTGGGTCCTGGCCCCTGCCTCTAGCTGTCTTATTTGGACAGTCTCCTTGTTTCTGGTTTTCTGTGCCCTTCACTCATCCTGTCCATCACCACCAGGTTGGGGGCCCTTTTGCAGATGTCACCGCTCTGCTCAGCAGTCTTTACGACCTGTCACTGCCTGCAAACCCACGTCTGAGGTTCAAGTCTAAAACCTGCCCCGGTTCTCTCCTGAAGCCGCCTTGCCAGGTCTACCCAGGGGTCCGCTGTGACACCTCTGTGCTGACTTTGGAGCTGGCTCTTGACCTGTAATGTCCTCCAGTGTCCCCTCTGCACCTAATGAACTCCTGCCTGACCTGAGGCCTCTCTGACCCCACCAACCACCACCTGGCTTTGTGGGTCCCTCAGGCTTAGTGCCCTGCTGCCCCTGCTCCGACGCCAGCTCGTCCACAAAGCACCCCCGTCCTCCCAGCCAGGAGGGACCCCTGCCCCTTGACCTTCCCAGCGCCTTCGTCACTGCTCCTAAAACAGGTCACAAACTACCTGATTTTATAGCTATTTCCTTGTTAGATTATAAGTTTCCTGGTCCTGGCTGGTCTTACTCATCCACAGCACCCAGCACAGCCGACTGTCAACACCTATCTCCTGGGTGTATACATACGGCAGTCACAGGGCCTGTCCCAGCAAGAACCCCGACCCACGGAGAGGCCACCTCTAATGTGCCCGCCCCTTAGTCGGTGGGGACACCATCATCCTGAGTCTTCCAGAAAGATCCACCTTGGTTCACCTCCTTCTTCACCCAAAGAGATGCCGCAGTAGATGCCATTTCAAGGCACCGTTTGACTAATTAATGTGTAAGAAGGAGAATAGATGATAGCACATATGTCATTATACCTGAAATCGAACCTGGTTAGAGATCGGCCTTCTGGCCTTCCCAACATGCTGCTCAGAAGCACAGAATATGTAAAGTGGGGGCTGGGGTGTAGCTCATGATAGAGCGCTCGCCTGGCACGTATGAGGCCCTGGGTGGTTCGATCCTCAGCACCACATATAAATAAATTAAATAAAGGTTAAAAAATCATATATATATATATATATATATATATATATATATATATATATGCCTCTAGCTGTCTTATTTTGATAGTCTCCTTGTTTCTCCATTATATATATATAATGGAGTATTGGAATATATTGGTATATTGGAATATTGGAGTCAGTTACTAACTGAGTGTCCCGGATTCTGGTTCCATTAAGTGACTAACTTTACACTCTCATCCCTCCTCCTGCAGCTGAGGGGCCCACCCCTTCACACGCATTTTGCAGCATTACAAAATCCCTGTTCCCAAGCGTCAAACATCCTGAACCTAAATGTCATTCTCCTTGCCACTCATCTTTCTCCAACTTCGCCCCAGTCTCCTCCCGGTCGCCCACAGCTTTTCCTGTCCGTGAACTGCTTTCCGTGGTAAAAGACCATGTGTTTCTTATAACAGTGACACCAATGTCACTACCAAGTTCATGTCATGCCTCTTTCAAAGACACTGAGAGTTCTCGATGGTCATCGGGCTATTACCACATTATTAATTGACATCATAATTCCATAACGTAACTAACAATTATTCTCTCCATGGAGGAAACTAAGTAACCAGAAAGATGAAGTAACCAGCCCTAGGATATTACAAGGTCAAAGTCAAGACCAAAACTGGAAACAAGGTCTCCTAATCCAGCACTAGACTCGGGAGGCCACATACCCTCCCTTCCCCACAGTGCAGTGGACCCTGAGGATATGAGAAGCCATCGGTAGGAAAAGAAAACCGTGCTGTCTTCCAAAAGCAGCGTCACACCTCTGACCCTCCTGTCACACCTCTGACCCCCCCACACCTGCTTGGTTTTCCTCGTCTGGAGAGAACTAACCCTTCCTAGCTCTGGGAGTGGCCTTTCCCTTCTCCAGGACTGTGCAGCAGTGTCGGGGTCAGCAGAGCCTCTCAACGGCTCTCTCTGCTCTGGTGCTAAGACATGAAAGAGTCACGTCGCTTTCCAGCTCAGCACCCCCCGTGGCCCCCCTGACTCAACACGAAGGCCAAGGTCAGGTCTGGGGATGGGGCTGAGCCTCAGAACACAGGCCAACACATACAAGACCGTGGCTTCCATCCCCGGCACCAAATTTTTAAAAAGCCAAAGTCGTTAGTGTGAACTGTCCCGGGATGCAGCCTTGTCCCCTCTCCATTCTGACCACCTCCTGCTCCCCCTTGGGCACCGGGTCCCCACTTCACTCCATGGTCCTCGTGCCCCTAGGCCTGCACTTGCTCCTCCCTGGGCCTGGACTGGGCTTCCCAGATGTCCACATGACTCACGCCCTGCTGAGGTCTTACTCAGAAGCCACCTTCTCCCTGACGCCTCTTCTGACCACTTCATTTATTAGTTTGATCTCACGCGCCTCCACCCAGCGTGTTCATGTTCCGGCCCTTGCCTAGTGGCTTTCCCCAGCCTCCCTGGCGCCCAGCATAATTTACATTTTCATCTTGCTTCTTGTCACTGCCCAACGCAGCAGCCCACGGAACACAGAGAGATCCAGATACCCTTCTCCAGGGCGGGGGTGAGGGGAGAGAACCCGGCAACAGTGACCAGCGCTCACAGACTGCCTACCGGGCTGCGCTTTATACTGCTGCTAAGGGCTATGACGAGGCCACTTGTGGTTTGAATTACTTTAAAATTCAGAATACTATTAATTTCCGGTGAATAATTCCAAGAAACATGGTGCTTGGAGAAGAATTAAGATGTTTTCAGAGCAGCAAAAGAGATGCCTGGTGCGGCGGGGTTGTAAAAGCCGGTGCTGTCCAAGTCCTCTTCCTGTTTAGTAAGCCACAGGGCCCTTCTGTGGATATTTTGAGATTTACTGTACTCTGATTCATTCAAAATGAGATTCCACATGATAATATGTTTCTTTCAAGTGTTTCCGAAGAAAGTCATTTCCATTCCAGCTCACACTTAAAAAAAAGAATCATTTGCAAGTTTAGAGGCGACTGCATTATACCAAAAAGTTTCTTATAGATTATTCCATCAGATTAAAAGCAGGGTTGGGGGTGTAGCTCAGTGGCAGAGCCTTCGCTTCTCACCCCTGCAGTTGAAAGACGGGTTGGTAATAAGCTACGGTGCATTCATCCACCGCCATCCTGCACGGCAGCACCTGGAATGGACTAGGGTACTCTCCACCCCTGGATGCTCTTCTAGACCACGCCCAGTGAACCGGGCTTTACACACAAGACTATAAACTGCATGATGCCGTCACATGAAGTTCTACAAGAGACACAACTGGGCTATGGGAGGGACGCCTGGACACTGATCGTCTGGGAAGCTGGAGCAGGAATTGACTGGGAGGGGCAGGAGGGGAGGGTGTGAACCCGTGGTGTGATGCACATCTCTTTAGGGGTCTGCCCTGCACATGTGTGCGCATCTGTCAACACTCATCGGATGCTGCACCTGCCTAGCCTGCACGAAGTCAGCCAAAGGAAAAGAGAAATAAAAAAGAAAAGAAAATCCATGCATTTTATCACATGTACATTTTGCTTTAAAATAAACAAAGAACAACAACAACAACAACAAATACTCAGTTCCAGCTAGTGACAGGTGTGCTGAAGGACGGGAACTGCCATTACTATAGAATGCAGCCCAAAATGAGATGGGCGAAAGTGTTTCAGACCTGCTAATTTGTGTTCAAGAAATAAGAAAGATGAACCGGGACGGGGAAGTGGCTGAGTGGAACAGCCCTAGCCTCGCGTGGGGGAGGCCTTGGGTTTGGTCCCCAACACCACAAAAGGGGGAAAGGATAAACCATAAAGAGTTGGTGGAGGGGTGAAAGAAAGAGGGACAGTCGGAGGAGCAGAGAGAGAGAGTGTCCTGCAGCTGTGCCACTGTGACAAACCCCTGGGACCATCCACGGAAAGGGAGAAGAACTTTACCTTGTCTCAGCTTCCGGCCATGGCTTCTTGCCGCGGGGCTGTGGCAGGGCTGTGCCACTTGGCAGGAGCACGTAGCAGAGGAGCGCCCCTGGTGGCCACCAGGAAGAGAAGAGAGCGGCAGGAAGGGGCCAGGGTCCCAGGGCCCCCTCAAGAGTATACCCCCAATGACCTCACTCCCTCCCACCAGGACCCACCTTCTAAAGGTTCCGTCACCTCCCGAGAGCTCCACCCCCGGGGACCACGCCTTCGACACATGGGCCTTTAGGGGACTTTCAAGACCCAACTGCAGCAAGGGAGAACAGTGATCCTCGGGACACACATCGCCGCGTAGCTCTGAGTTTCCTACGTTGCCCTCCCCAAACACACCACCGAAAAGTGAGTATTTGCACCAACCAAGATGTGGAGCAACCTGACATGACACAAGCACTAAAATACACCCAGGGGCGTCACAATCGGATAGCACAACACCCCGAGGAGGGTGCGGAGGAGAGTCTGACTTAAGTGACCTGGGAACCAGGATCCTGCTGCTCTCTACAGCGCTGAGCAGGAAGGAAAGTGGACATAACTAGACACACTCCAGTTAGTTGGCTCGTCCCCACAGGGCTGTGCACCCACAGCTCCAAACCGCTCCACGCTCGTATGTTGATGGAACAAATAAGTAAACACGCTGCAGTCAGCGAGAGCCATGGTTTCACTGCTGGGGAAAGAAGTGGCTAAGAAGAAAGAGAAGGCTGGAGGAAGCCGGAAGTGCTGTGCTTGACTCAAAGGGCTCAGCACCAGCTCGTGATTCACACACACTGAAGAATAAACACACAAGGGACACAGATGTGTGTACAGAGGGCCCCGAGGCAAGGAGCCCTGCAGCGTGCCCACCTTGGTTTATAAACTCCATCTTCAACAGGTGAACCCAGGGCTCCTCAGAGAACACAAAATGAACCCGCACCATCTTGGGGTGACAGTAAACAAGGAAACCTCAAAAAACGAAGGTCATGTCAAAAGAACTCAAGAGCCCATGCAAAGGGGATTCCAATGATGAAACTGAGACAATTTGAGCAAAAATAAAATACTGATAATAAGGGCTTCTAACCCCCCAATAGAATAATTACTCATGGGTCCATCTGGATATAAACAAATAACTGAATAAATAAATGGGAAGAAAGGGCATTTTCCCCTTATAATAAAACTCTAGCTAATAAGTATAGAAAGAATGGGGGGCAACAGAAGGTTTCCATTAGAGAAGTGTAGAAATCATTGCAAGTGAGATCTTGCATTGAATAGTAAGAGAATAGGGGAAAGTTTAAGAGAAGCAGAATATTTGCAAAGTCCCAAATATCTCCTCTAAAAGAGTTATTGTTCATGCTGGACGCAGTGGCGCAGCATCTATAATCCCAGAGACTAGGAGGCTGAGGCAGGAGGATTGCAAGTTCAAGGCCAGCCTCATCAACTTGGGGAGGCCCTGTCTCAACGTAAAAAGGGCTGAAGATGTGGCTCAGTGGCTAAGTGCCCTGGGTTTAGTCTCTAGTACCAAATTAAAAATAAGTAAATAAAACATTTATTATTTACAAAGGGAAAATAGTAGACCCAGGTACCAGAACTAATTAGATGAGTGTCTCCTGGTGCCTCCCCTCCCTGCCCCCCACACGGCAAGCTTTTTGAGGGCACAGTACGGCCTCTGGGTTTTCTTGTGAAGAATGCAAAACTTTAATTGTAAGAAAACTTCAACAAACTCCAAATTGAGGAACGTTCCACAAAATAGATGACCAGTACGTTTCAAAAGGGTCAAGGTTGTGGAAGACACGGACTGGGAGGAGCCCACGGAGATGTGAGGATGGGTGAAAGGGGCCCCGACTGGATCCTGCACCAGAAAAGGACGTTATGGGGAGATAACCTAATAGTGCCGTGTCAACGCTGCTGGTCTTGACCACAGGACTCTGGCTTTAGCACACTAACATGAGGAAGCTGGTGAAAGGTGTGTGGGAAGGCACTCTACTATTTTGCAAGTGTTCTGTGAATCTAAAATTTTTTTTTTAAGTTAAAAACTGTAAGATGGAATGGGGTTGTGGCTCATTGACAGAGCATTCACCTAGCACCTGTGAGGCACTGGGTTCGAGCCTCAGCACCCCAGTAAAATAAATAAATTAAATAAAGGTAGGGGTCCATCTGACCAAAGAGGGGCTCTCCTGCTTCTAGGTTCAGGGAAACTCAGGGTTCTGATAGAACAACCCCCTGCCTTTTTATTTTTATTGAACCCAGGAGTGCTCTACCACTGAGCCACATCCAGCTCTTTTTAGTTTTTATTTTGAGACTGCCTAAATTGCTGCGGCCAGCCTCACACTTGTGATCCTCCTGCCTCAGCCTCCCAAATAGCTGGGATTATAGGCATGCTCCATGGCCCCTATGAGATAGAATACTGTTAATGGGCAGTGTCTCTTGGTGAGACAGTGGTTCTCATGAGTTCATGCTGCATCCCACAGTGAAGGCCTGTCCCTGTGAGTACAGATCGCCCTTATCAAGTAGAGATTAGAAGAGGGAGGAGGTGGTGGAGTCAGCCAACCCAGGGCTGGTGTAAGTTGGTACAGTCGCCTTATTTAATATTATTTAATTGCTAAATAAACTGATCTAATGAATCAGCCCCACAGTAAAATGATGTAACAAGCCATAAATCTGACTGGTGACCTTTGGTGTTCAGTATGAATGTGCACACTGTAACCCACATATTTATCATCGAGCGCGGGAAACCGTGGGGTTGTAATGAAATACACACATGTCCCTTGGAGACCAAGCATCGGAGGATGGTGAAAGGAAAAACATGATCTCTGTGCTGTAAAGATTCACAGATCAGGAAATGTCCTGTGAGATAATTCAGAAAGCTGCTGGTTCCCAGTACAGGACAGGAAACGCCAGGGCCCAGCGCAGCCCGAGGAGGATATACATCTAGGGCAAGTTCCAAATCCTCATCCTCCTGGGAGCCCAGAGGGGAGTCAGACCCAGGAGGTGACGGCTTCTCAGCTGCTAAACTTATCTGGTTCTCCGAGAAAACCCTGAACCATGGAGAACTGGTGATACAGAAAGCGGATTTGAAGGCGGGGGCTAGGCCCAGAGGTAGAGGGCTTGCTTGGCACGTGTGAGGCCCTGGGCTTGATCCTCAGCAACTCGTCTAAATAAATAAAATAAAAGTATTGTGTCCGTCTACAACTAAAAATTATTTTTTTAAAAAAAGAAAAGAAATCTGATATGAAACTGAAAGAAAATTAAAAATTTCTTTCTCAGTGACGACAGCTCTTGAACTTGTTCTGCAGGACACCTGTCTGTCTCAGCCGAGATCTGAGAGACCTCGTGTGTTGAGACACAAATGTGGCCCACAATCGTGAAGCTCAAATACAGTGGCACTAAGAATTTCTCGCTGCCCTTTCGGGCCTGCAGCAGGATCTTACATACACATTATTTTGCGTGTTAAAGAAAAGTGTAGCATCTCTAATGGAACCCTGGGAAATGAATAATTCCAAATACTAACGATTCTAAAAGACGCTAATAGTCAGTGCTCACTTACAACGTGCCTGGCCAGGCTGCACAAGTAGGTGGACTCCTGCCTCGAGGCTGACTTCGTCCCAGGGTGCTGAGAGGTCATGAGCTCCTTGGCCATCCTAGAGGGCTGAGAAGAAGCCTCCTCCACAGCTGGTTCCCCCTTCTGTACACACTGGAGGTTTGCCAAGGGTTGAATCAAAAATTATTGCAGCTGCATTTATCTCAAAATTTCCAAGCAGAGCCGCTGCCCCGGCCAGCACTGTGCCATTCCTGGGTACCTCAACGTGGCACCAGAATACCACACTCCTGCCCCTAACTTCAAAGAAGATACATCAGTAGGGGAAAGTAATTTTGGGATAAAAGTGTACTCTTGAAGCCCGGAAAAGAACATGAGCCATCGTGAGCATATAAATTGAATCAGAGACTCTGTGTTAAGCATCTGCTATGTTAAGAAACCAAGTTCTAGAGTGTACTCCATCAAACAGGTTTGCCAGAGAGGTGGGGGGAAATTCATCCTTTCAGATAATTTTTAAAAGGTCAGTGAACTCTAACTCCCTCCCTGGGTCAGCTCATTCGATGCGCACAGTTGGCTTCATAGACCCGACACCTTCTGTGTGTCTTTCTTATTAGTTAAAAGAAAAAAGTGTCTGTTGTTAAAGATCCACAGCTTGCTCCGAGAGCCCGATGCATGGATCACCTTGTTGGATGAGGTGCAGATTAACACGCCATTTGAATTACAGACCATGTAGGGACCCAGTCCATCAGAAAATGATGGGGTTTTTCAAAGTAATAAAGCAGAGATCTCGGAGCAGATCTCTTCTCCTGACCACCCCACAGTGACCAGTGCACCCAAGAGGAGGGCAAACTACTCCACAAACTCAGGACGAAGAAGACGGCTTAACGGCGCTCAGGATGTCCTCTTTGACGTTTGGGAATTTAAACACCGTCTCTGACTATAACCTTGAAATGTGGACTTTGCCAGGTACACTGAGGGGTAGAGAATTTTGAATATATACTCAAGTATATTTCCTCCTCTCCCGTGCTTTAGTGGACACTATGTCCCTTCTATGAACCATCTCTTAGCTTCTCGTTCTTCCAACAGCTGGTCCAACCCTGTCCTTTAGGGGGCCGTGGACTTATTCCAAGAATATACAGGTTTTTAAATTTACTTTCTTCTCTCTGAGGTTTGAACAATTTCAGTCTATAAGGTAAACTGACAGCAAGAACAGAACATTCAGATTTCATTACCTGGCCGAGAAGCAGGGGACTCACACACATGTGGCCCACGAGGGCCAAGATGGCTGGAGCTTCTACAGAGCTTGACCGGGCGGCAGGGCTGGGCTCCTGGGGAGGAGGTGCAGCAGGCTGTGGAGGGCTCGGAGGAGGAGCACACCCACAGGGCTGTCTGGTGATGCAGATGGAGTCTCCCAGGTAGCAGCCAGCTGGGGTCGCCTCTGCCTGGGCCGGGTGCCAGACCCCATCTCTTCTTCCTGTGAAGGGCTCTTTCCAAGGCAGACGGGGGATCCCAGCCCGCATCCGCTGTCTATTGGATCAATTACAGAAAGACAGCTTTTCAGAATCACTCCTGTGTCTGCAGAGCTCTGCAGTGTCTCTGCAAAACCAACTCAAAACATGCCCACGACATACACTTGAGGTGGGATATTTCATTCATGCACCAACACATCTGAGCCCTGCTCTGAGGATCAGGGCTGCAGAGCTCCATTTCTCCCCTCTCCACCCTACAGGCACCAAGATATTCCTGCTCCCCCTGGAGGACCAGGGTGGTCTTTCCTCCCCTTCCCCCTCCCCTCCCCCTCCCCTCCCCTCCCCCTCCCCCTCCCCCTCCCCTCCCCCTCCCCCTCTCCCCTCCCCCTCTCCCCTCCCCCCTCTCCCCCTCCCCGTCTCCTCCTCCCTCTCCCCCTCTCCCCCTTCCCCAGGCCCTGAGCCTGCTAGGCACCTGCTCTGCCACTGAGCTCCACCCCAGCCTGAGGACCAGGCTTCTCTTCCAGGACCACGTCGTCCCTCCTGGGCTTTGTTTCTTCCAGCTTGCCTTCTCCGAGGCTCTTTGCCACCAGTGTCCAGTACCCTGCCTGGTCCCCGTCCCTCCGTCCCTCCGTCCCTCCGTCCCTCCTCCTGCCTTCTGCCCTCCCCTCAGCCCCCCTGCCCTGCCTCTTTTCATCTTGGCCAGGGCCACGGCCACACCGCCCTTCTCTCTGCTGGACTTCAAAATGCAAAACAGACCTATGGACCTTGCACACACCAGCCGTTTCCGAATTGTCCTTAGACTCGAATCCTGGCATTTCAAGGACCCGCCTGGGCTCCCCACCCGATGCTCATTCCCCAGGCTTTGCGCTGGCCTTCCCCAGGGCCTGGAGGATTCTGCTCTCTGCCCCACGCGTCACTCCTGCCCATCCTTCAGGTCCCAGTCCCAAGGTCACTTCCTCAAGGCTCCTCTGTGACCCCGGGCCAGGGCAGGGGTCAGAACTGTGCTTTTGTCCAATACCCACCGGGGTGTGATGCGACTCCTCTTTGGGTCACTCTTTGATGAGTGCCTCTTGTTCCCAGGGGACCTCACATCCACCAGCATGAGGCCCGTCTCACCTTTGCTCACAGTGTGTCCCGCCCGTCGTGGGGACTCAGGGAGCAGTGACACTTGTCAAATGCTAACCTCCAGGAGAGGCTGGACTGGCTGCTCTGACCCTGCTCCCCAGGCCCCAGTGTCCTCACTAGCAATTTGGAGAGGGCCGACCCAACTGGCAGACACCATTTAGCCGGCTGGCCACAGGCTCTGTGGTCCTCCTGTCCCTGACTTCCCGGTGTGGGTCTCTGCCCCCCGACCTCCTCAGCCTCTTCTCACCACTGCCCTCCCTTCACTCCTTCATTGCCGGTCCCCCAGCCCCCCTTTCTGACCACCTCGCTCCTAGGTTCCCATTCCGTCCCTCTCGGCCTAACCTTGGACACCTGTGGGAACCTGATGACCACTGTGGATGTAGGACTGGGGTCCAGGTCGCTGGTAGAGCTCCTGCTTAGCATATGCAAAAATAAATAAATGAATATGGACCCACTCCATCCCAGCCTGGCGTGTTGTCCAGGGCTAGGTGTGCCAGCACGCGTCTGTGACCCCGGCTGCTCCGGAGGCTGAGGCAGGAGGATCTGAAGTTGGAGGCCACAGGCAACTCAGCAAGACTACGTAGGAAAGAAGGAAGGAAGGGGGAAGGCAGAGACAGGTACGTAGGGCTTTCAATTTCTGGTTTGTGGAGCCCTGAATTCCAAGCATTGGGGCCGGGTGGATCCCAGGGAAGGACCCTGGGGGGACCTGCTCCAGATCTGATCCCAAGTATCTACCTGCCCCCTTCCTAGTGTCCCAGGGCACTGCCAACAAAAATAAATAAACCCTGCATCGCTCCCACCGGCACCTTCCCCTTCCCTACCTCCAGCTGGGCCCAAACTAGAGACCTGACTTTAAATAACTCACGCTTTTCATCCGCATCGACTCCTCTGAGATCATCTCCACAGAAGAACAATTTCATTTCCTTGATCACTTTTCAAATAGTTTTTCAAAATGCACTCAAACGTGTTTCCTGAAAACCAATTCCAGAACAAAATCACCACTCAACAAAACCTATGCACTTCAGGGGGAAGAATGAGGAAATCCTGCTAACAGTTCCCCACCCGCCCTTCTACACCACCAAGATCGGAGGAACTTTGCTAAGAAGTGGGTGAAGAAGATGCAGCTGCCCCACATCATGCCCTAAGGGGGAAGAGACATGCTATTCATGTGACTTTGGTAAGTCCCTCCTCGTGTCTAGCCACCTTCACTTTCTAGTTATTCTCCAAAACAATACCTCAGCTGCAGTCTGGCTGGCCTCCTCTCTGACCCCGTATTCTGACAAACTAATACCCTGCTCTGTTCTAGTTATTTTGCCAACCTGGCATTCTTCCCAACTCTGTTTTGACTTTTTAAATTCTTCCTCAAAGCCCAGAACAAATGACTCATAGCTGGGTAGCATGTCACCATCCAGCTGTCCCCTCCATGTTTAAAAGCAGAGCCCAGGATCCACCTTATCAACAAACTTCCCCATCAACAGGGGCAACGGGGTGCACGCACTGCCCCTTGGCAGGCAGGAGCAGGATGCCCCACCGCAGGGAGGAGACAGAAAGAGGACAATAATGTGGCTCTGCCGGAGCATCTTTCAGACGCTGAAACAAAGTAAAATTCTAGGCCGGAAAGTCACAGGCTGACATTGCAGGACCAGCTGGAGCAAAGCATGATTTCTGCTTCTCGGAAATCACATTCTATTTGTGCGCCTTCGTGGGTTCATGATTTTTGTTTATTGAACCATATTCACAACTGCCTTAGAAGCAAGAGGTTGTCATTCTTGTGTGTGTGTGTATGGGGGCGGGGGGGCGTGGCACTAGAATTAAGCCCAGGGCCTGTGCATGCTAGGAAAGCTCTCTGCCACTGAGTCCCACCCCCAGGCCTTTTTTAAACTTTATCTTGAGATGGGGCCTCCCTCCCTTGCTCAGGGTGGCCTGGAACTTGCCATCCTCCTGCCTCAGCCTCCCAGTAGCTGGGGTTACAGGTGTGCGCTCCCATGCCTGACGGAGGCCACTCCATGGACAAGGTTTTATACAGGCCTTCTCTTTAGCATGAAATAGTAACGAATAACTAAGCCTCAAAGTAATCATGACCTTACTACTTCCAGGAATGCATGTTTCCTTCCGTTTCAAAGCATACAGTTGGCACTCAGCACCCATGGGTTCCACACCTGTGGATTCCACCAACCTCAGAGAGAAAATATTCCAAGGAATAATCCGGGTCTGTGTTGAACACGCAGGGACTTTTTCCTTGTTGTTACTCCCTAAACAAGACAGTATGACAACTGTTTGCACAGCACCAACCTTGTACTAGGAATTGAAGTTCGGTTAGAAATTTAAATTATACACTAAGTGCACCGGTTCTATGCCAATACCATGCCATTTTGTATAAGGGACTTGAGTATCTGTGGATTTGGGTATCCAATCCCTCCAGAATATACTGAGGGATGTCTGGATGTGGTGGGATTTTAAGCAAGAAGTTCAGTGGCCTTGGCCTGTCAGAATCCCAGCTGGAATCCCAAATTTGAAACTAAGATTAAGAGTCTGAGGCAGGAGGATTGCAAGTTCAAGACCAACCTCAGTAATTTAGCGAGGTCCTAAGGACTGAGCAAGACCTCGTCTCAAAATATAAAGTAAAAAGAGCTGGGGATGTGGCTCGGTGGTTGAGTGCCCCTGGGTTCAATCCCCGGTGCCAAAGAAAGAAAAATGAGTGTGTCGGTCCAGGCCCACCTTTCCCAGCCCATCAGTGTGGTTTCGAGACAGGGTGGGGGCAAAGCCAGCAAGGAGAAGGGGGACCTGCCAGCAGTTACCGCCGTGGTTCTCGGCTCCGTGAGTCACAGGGGAAGCGGCAGTTCTTGACCGGTGCTGTAGGCGCTGAGATCCGGTATTTGCTTTTAGACCGTGGGAGCAAAGACTGACAAGGAAAATACGCCCGAGCAGCTGGGAAACAAATTCCCTCCTGGCTGCTCAGAGAGAGCCCCTGCCAAGCCACTTCCATCCCGAGACAAGGGGTGTCTAGAAGGATACTGGCTGTTCTGTCCTTCCAGTTCATCTCTGTCCCCTTCCTTCCCCCTCCTTGATTCCCTCCACCCAGCTGAAGGTGACCCCATGCTTTGGCTGTCTGATAACATGAAGTTGACAAAAATATGCCGTTGAGCAAGAGCCCGACACGTGTCATTCTAGCCTGATTTCCTGCATCCTCCGAGTCCTGCGTATTGGTCAATTTTGAGACTCAGGATTCAGAATGAGTTTTGTGTTAGCTCGTCCGGTGGCTCGGTTTTACCTTATCCACCAGGACCACTTCCTGGCCTTAGGTCCTGTCATCCATGTGGCTGAAACCACACCAAGCCCTACTCCCCTGAGAGAGAAGCCTACAAACATAAGAGAATGCAAGTAACATTCGCCCCCTCTTGATCACACGAGGAGGGAACAGCTTTATCCAGCAACTGATAGTTTCCTTGCAAAAACCACCTGGATTCCTGCTGCAACCTCTAGGATCAGAGTCGACCAGGCTGCAAATTTGGGCAAGCACCGTAGGACCTGCGGCTTATCTTTCAATAACTGTTAGTTAAGAGTAGTGTTCTGACCAGGCCATCTTTTTTCAAATTAGTTTTTTTTTTCCCTAAAGTGTATCCATTTTCCGAGTACACGGATCTAACTGCACATCTGACTTGGTCCACAGTGACTCCTGTGGCACACACACAGTCTTCCAGCTTCAGCGAGACTTTGCGCTTGCTCTTCCCCCGAGATGTCAGTCATCGACAACGTGCAACGGGGATTGCGGATCAAGAGCACTATCCCCGTGGGCATGCGAGAAACGGAAGGTTTAAGGTTTGCATATACCTAAGTAATGAGCATGGGCTTTTGGTGACATTTTCTGGTCAGGGCTGGCCAGCCAGCCCGCCAATAGGTTTGCCGAAACCAACACCAGGAAATCCAGCAAAGCAAAGAGCAGTTTAAAGCTGCAGAAGAAGGGAAAATATAAATTGAAACCTCACTTTTCCTAGAACTGCTTCTCTGGCTGCCCTGGCTAAGAGAGGAGGAGAGAAGGAAAACAAAGGGATATTTCAACAGTCAAAATGGAAGGGACGAAGCCAATGCACCGGATATCACAGACCAGGAGAGGCGGCCCCCAAATAAACAATGATCACCTGGGGTGGAGAGAAAGACAGTCTTGGAAAGACTAAGGTAAAGCAAACCTGTGCAGAGGCAAAATGTCCAGCACTCAAGAGACCTCACGCACCTATCACCCAACAGTCTAGAAAAGGCAGTGACGCGGGGTAGGTCCTCAATCCACACGCACCTGAATAGTGACCCAAGACTTCAGTAAAAACAGAAATTGTATTTTAATATAAATTTTGATTTGGCATGATTAGAAGTAGGGTAACTTTTCTTTTCTCAAAAAGTTTACTTTAAAAGTTAGTTTCTTACATAATGAAGCAAATGTCAGACGTAAACAGCTTAATTAGTTCTTGGATGAATTCTTCCTCCTCCTCCTCCTCCTCCTCCTCCTCCTTCTTCTTCTTTGGCAGCACTAACCATATCCTCTACCGCTGAGCCACATCCTAGCCCCTGGACTGACTCTGAGTTACCATCTTCTCTAAGAGGATTGGAATTCTGCCACCCTCCAGCAAGAAGTAGCCACCCATGCAGAACTCCACCTAAAAGGGTAATACTGATATCCATTCCTTTAGGGGCAACGTACAGTATTTATTTACTTATAGTAAAGAACTGTATCTCCTTATAGACTAAAGAAAACTGCCCTTTTATACAACGTGCACATATCCTAATTTATCATCAGTCTGCCCTCTTACCAGCTCTACTCCAGGAAGGCAAGAATTCTGGCTGTTGATCACGGCTGGGCCTCCGGCCTCTAGAACAGAGCCTGGCACAGAGCAAGGGATCAGTGACCAAGGGAGGACTGGATGTGTCCTGCTGGGTGGCGACACCCCTCTAGTCAGCACGAGGCAGGCCTTTCCCACAAGGTGCGCATCTGCTCAGCAGGTTCCTGGGTGCACAGGAGCTTATAGTCTGGTTCCAAGGGGCCATTAAAATATAGCAGGTGTCAGCAAAGGGGAGGCCCAGGAAGCGCATCACAGGGCACTTGGTCTGGGCTAGAGGTCAGGAAAGGCTGAAAAAGAGCCCTTTACCTGAGACCTCAGCCACAATGCCGTTGGCCGGGCAAAGCCTAGTGCTTCAAGAACCAAGCCTGGTTTCCATCCGTTGGCATTCCAAGACTGCGTGAAGTGTCCTGCAGTATCCTCTGACGTATGGCCCTGTCTGATTTGATACCTCACTCAGGATTTTACTTATGAAAAAGCGCTTTCATGTATTCACTAACTGCCCAGCTTGCATGCATCCGACCGCAGGTTTACGGGCACAGTGATGGACGGGATCAGGGCCTGACTATCTGCAAAGCCAGAAGACAGAGGGGCACAGCCATGTTGGTGTTGTCCAAGGGACAAGGGCCTAGACGTGGGTCTTCTGTGAGGCCTGAGTCCAAGTTACCCAAGACTCTCCCCAGGAACTGCCGAACCTCGCTCCAGGGTGAATTCCCAATTTGGCCGCCCTGTCTCACCTATCTCCTAGGTTTCCTTTCCAAAGTGATTCTCTCATATCACTTTTGTGAAGAGCTTCAGTGTTTACCAAGCGATTCTGCATACAGCATCTCACTTGATTCTCAAAAAAAAAAAAAACCCTTGGGAATCAGATCATGTGGGCACTCTGATTTCATTTTACAGGAAACAGACTAAGGTGGTAAATGAAATTGTGCAATTTCGCGCAGTGAATGAGGAGAGAACTAAGCCCACCATCCGGGTCTTCAGACTTCGGGTCCCTGGCTCTTTCCAGGAAATCATAAATTGCTCATTTAATTTACATTCCGGTTGCTGCGGCTCCCTCTCTCTTCCCCTCCGGACTGGGTCCTTCTCTTGTCGCCTCTCCTCCTCCCCGACATGGTGTGTGGACTGGAGGGACTGAGGGAGATCAGAACATCCCACCCCAGACATATTTCTTTGGCATGTTTTGCGTTGGTTACTCAGAGGAACCGCAGAGCTCTGCAGACGCCCGCAGGACACTGTGCAGATGGAAAGGCTGGCCGCTGGGGAATCGGGCACAAATGTCCATCAACGTTAGAAAAATAGACACGGACGGGGGAGGGGTTTTTCCATCTCAGTGCCCTCCCCCCATGCCTGGGAAGGATCCGCTCACAGCAGGAAGGAAGAGTCAGAAGTCGGACGCCCCCAGTTCCCTGGGACCTCACCCGTGTCCCCAGGCAGCTCCGGGCGCCTCCTCCCTGCAGCCCTCCAGCCTGCTCCACCTCCCTCCCCAGAAGCCCAGGCCTGCTCCTGTGGTCAGGCCCAGGAGGCTGCATTGCCGGGCTCTCCTTTGAGCCTTGTGGAACCTAATAAAAGGGTCATTTCCCTACTCGCATTCTACCGTCTGTTTATTTCAGCAGCTTGACCTTGCAGAGGGGCAAGAGAAGTTCCGTGGCCCCCTGCCCCCGGCCTGGCTGCTGAGGCCAGCGTGCACACGCGCAGTTCCTGAGCACTGAGAGTGAGTGGAGGGGCGGGAGCCAGCGCTCAGCCCAGAAATGACCAGGTCAGGCTCAGCCGGCAGTGGGCCCCCCACGGGGACGAGCCCCGATGCTGACTTTGTCTGTGATTTTGCCGGGGAAGGGAGGATACAGTATGATGGTGAACAGCGCTATCTACTCCTTTTATCTGACCAGGAACAAAATGTGCTCCCCGGGAGCAGGAGCACACGCCGTTCCTATTTGACTAATTAGTCACAGGTTCAATGAAGAACTAAGAAAAAAAAATGTTGCAAAAAGGAACTCCTGCAGATGTTGTCACTGGAGAAAGACAAGTGACCGTGGTGGGGGAGGGGCCACTTGAGAGTAAAAATGGAATTTCAGTATCACTTTTACTTAAGCTTCATCGCACAGTAAATGGGGAAAATAATAAATGATTCTGTGTAAAAAAAAAAAAAAAAAGACAAATATCCAGAGATCTGCGAACCACATCACCACATTCCCACACATCCTCCAGCTGGCCCCGGTCAGTGCGGTGGCTGTGATGGGAGTGGGGTGCTGCTGCCCTGGACTGGCGGGTGACGCCTCCTTCAGGGGCTGCAGGGCTGCTGGGAGGTCCAGAACCCTCTGTCTACAAGCCACCTCTGGGGACAGCCAGACCTAAGTGCTTTTTCTCATGAACAAAGGAGCAGCCATAGTCAAAGTCCAGTCCAACCTGAAATACCAGATTTCCCAGGAGCCTGGCCCACAGGTCCTCACCTTGCTCAGTCCCAGGTTTAACCCCTTCCTTCCTGCAGGGCCTGGAGCCTACCTTCAACGTCATGGAGGTTGTCTGCACCCAGGACAATCGTGTATCTCTGACCAAGATCCTCAGGCCTACTTTTAGGGATAGGTGTGCATAAACCCCTGGGGACAGCGTTCTGGAGAGCTCCGGAGAAGAGAGCCCAACAGCGCAGCCCACCACTGCAAAAGCACTTACCAATCTTCCTCATCCTTCTAGCTTTTGTGGCAAAAGGATTAAATGAATAACTGATTGTTTGACAGGCCAGCACTGTGAAACCCTCCAGCAGTTCACAGTGATATCTCCTCGGTCACCTCGGGTCCCCTGGTTCCCGTGGGCCTCTCTGCTCGCCCATCCAGTGAACGCAGACTGAGGGCCAGATGCAGTCTCTTTGCTTCTGATTGTTGCTCCTGTTGTCCTTGCTTAAGTCCACCTCTAGATTCTGGGGTCCAAGGCCTCGTGATTCTTCTTGTCATGCCTGAAGCATGTAACTGAATTGCATTAGATACAAACATTTTTGGACATTAGGCTCCTGAGATAGAAAAATTGTGGATTCTGTAACATAAATATTTTACTAAAATCTGGTTAATTTTAAACAAATGCAAACAAGAGAGGAAGATAGGCCTTCTTCATTGTGTCCTTTTTTAAAAAAAATCATTTGCTGTCTTATAAAATTAGAAAGGATTAAAAAAAATAAAAATATGGAAGAAATGAAATCCTGTTGACAAGGAAGTAAATTAGTATTACTTATTTGGAAGGTGAGCTAGCGATTAGTACCCAAAGTTTAATCATTCTCTTTGACCTGATGATTCTCCCTTGACTGATTTATTCTAAGGAGGGAAGTAATAAAAGATGCACAAAAAAGTTTTAGGCAAGAAGTTGTTCACTTCAGCATCAACTGTCATGGTCAGAGTTCTAATCCATCATGCAAGGAGGGGCAGAACATCAAATCCAGTTTCCTGCTTCATGTGATAAGGGACCAGGCACAGGACTCTCTGCTTCTTCCCTCCAGCTCCGCTGGGCTGGATTCCTTAGGATCAGCCAGTTAAGGACTCTACCAATCAGTAACACTTTCCACTGAAATGAATAAAAGCCAAGAACTGCACTAATTTTCTGTCCAAGAGTATAAGATTCCTTTATTTTAAAAGTTTTCCATTTTCCTAAGAACCCTACACCAAATTGCAATCTGTTCCAACTGTTTTTTAACATTTTTTTACATCCGATTATTTATCTTACACATAAATCAGCGATAATGAATGACATATTTTAATGTATCTTCTCATATAAAACCATTCACATAATGGTTTCTTCATGCAATGAGTCAAGTGCTCGGTCAATCTCTCTCCCAGCCCGTGTTCCCACCGCTTGCCACCATCTGATTCATTGTTTTCGCTCTTGCCTCTGAGGTGGGAGCCATCGTCACCCCCACCTGACAGATGGGGGTCTGAGTCACCAGCCCAGATGACCCAGCCAGGAATCGGGAGTCAGAACCAGGATCCAGCGGCAGGTTCGGAGCCTGGGTCTCCACAGCTGGGCCACGCAGTCATTAAGATGATTGATCAGACACAAGTGCAGTAGTTAAACCTCAGGAACCTGGGGGTATTCAGAATGCGATGGGATGGTCGTCCGGTGGACACAGGTGGGGAGCCGGGGGGTGACCGCGGGAGCCACTGCCTGCACCCAGAGCCAGGACCAAAGGCGAGGCCGCTGGTCAGACCTTGCCTTCATCTCGGGGCTGTGGCTTTATCTCCTGTTGGTTTCCCCTGTGGGAAAAGATGGGGGATGGGAAGTGGCGGAGTGACCTGATAGGTTTTGTTCAAAAGAGCCATTGCTGGCAGCCGCGAGGAAGGCAGGTTAGAGGAAGGGAGATGCTGGATCAGGGAGACCCGGGGGGAGGGAGGCGAGAGGCACAGTAGCTGTGGGGCCGTCGAGGGGACAGTTGGCGTCCCTGGAGGCTGGCACCCAAGGCCATGGTCACCAGCTAGCTGCAAGGGACTGAAGGAGCAGCCTTGGGCAGCCACTGGGGCTCTCAAGCGGGGAGTCCGCCCCACCTGGTGCCGTCCTCTGACAGCATCCCGATCCACCGTCACCATCACCGTCACCGTCTCTCCTTTAACAGTGAGATCACCTCACGGGAAACAGAGAGAGCAGGGATTTGTCTCCCAACCACGTTCCCATCGTGGAATGAGCTCTGAGGGGCTGGGGCGGTGCTGTGTGGGCCCCCGGGTCCCTCCCCAGCACTGCAGAAAAGAAAAAAAAGCTCTACGTTTGCTGAGGATCAAGGAGCTCACGCTGAGTACGGATAATGTTGTGATCTTGTGTTTGAAAACATTAAAAGGGGTTTTTAGGTATAGTCCTGTCTCTGATTTAGAAATTCAAATACCAAAAAAATTCTCTTTCCAACTTTATCTTAGCTTTTCCTGAAGGGAAGGGAAAGTTGGTTACGTTCTACATATAAAATGTCGCACCTAGGAACGCCCTCAGCTGGGACTCACATCCTGCAGGTCATTGGTTCAGTTCTTTTAAATACATCCCCAGGGTCACAGTAGAAATGTGTTCTGAGGAGAGTTAACACCCAGGCCAAGTGTCTCATTCAACAGTAAATGTCACTTTGTCCCGTCTAAATTGCAACTCAAGTCTAACGCTGTTTAGCAAGTTGTTAAGAGAGTTTTCAAAGGCTGGTTAAATTATGAACTGATACTTAATTGAAATTAGATAATTTATTTATTTTATTTTTTTTTGAATTTTTTAATATTTATTTTTAGTTTTCGGCGGACACAACATCTTTGTTTGTATGTGGTGCTGAGGATCGAACCTGGGCCGCACGCACGCCAGGCGAGCGCGCTACCACTTGAGCCACATCCCCAGCCCAAAATTAGATAATTTAAATAATAAAACTCTTTGAAAACTATTGAGAGAACCAGATAAGAAAAAAAGAAAGATAAATGTGCTGACGGAGCAGAGAGCAACACACGAAAACCCTGTGCTAGAAACCGCAGAGGACAGTGGAGAGCCACAGAGAGACCTACTGTGCCCAAGACGGGTCGCTGTTCTCCCCAAAGCCAAGCGCCGACCTCCATGCACGCAGGCTGAATTCCAGCCCCACCAGACTCAAAGAAGAAGGCTTTGTCTCATCTTTTCCCGAGAGACTCGGAAGTAAAGCTGGAATTGTAATTTGTGGGGCGGCCTGGTCTGAGGTGGCCTCCCCCATCCTCGGAAGTAACAAAGTTAAGTACATAAAGGAAAAGCCCGGGGGAATAAAGACACTGAAACAATGGCAAAGAACGCTGTGAAAAAATGACAGAGTATCTTCTAAATCCAGGAGTGTTCATCCTCAGCAATGAATACTGTTAAGTAATATGGGAATAAGCAACAGAGCGCAGGCTTTGAAATCAGACAAACTGCGCCCCATTTAGCAGCTGTGTGACGTTGGGCCAGTTGCTTAACGTCTCTGACAGTTCATTTGCTTCATCTGCGAGATGGCACTAATCATGCCTACCTTAAGAGACGGTGTAAAGATTGAGTGAAAACCTGACTCAGTGGCGCCCGCCTGTGATCCCCAAGCCCGCCTCACAACTCAGTGAGACCCTGTCTCTAAATAAAGTAAGAAAAGGGGCTGGGGCCTGGGTCAGTGGTGAAGTGCCCCTGAGTTCCATCCCTGGTCCCGGGAATGTGGGTGGGAGCGCATGGCTTCCCCCGATCGGCACCAAGGGGCTAAGCAGTTTGCCTAAAGTTTCTTCCTGACTTTGTGACTGAAATATTGGAGTTGTTTTTCCCCTTCTAGAGGCAAAGCCCACCCCCCCGTCCTTTCTGCTCCATCCTCGTCGCTCCTGAATCATGGCAGAAACAGAAACAAAGAGCCGGAGTGTCCGCTCCTGGGTTCTGCAGTAGGAACGAGCCGACGGAGCGGCTGGACCAAAGCTCAGCAGGCGTGAGGTGCAGCGCCAGGTCCTAGGCCGCAGGGTGTCTCGCGAGGGTGACTCGTGAGGGGCAGCGCTGGTGTGGCTGAGCGGGACTCTGGGCTGTCCATGGTGAGGGCCACTCCTGTTTTCATCTTGTGCATCGGGAGCCGACACGGTGCCCTTGTTCACGGCTGTAACAGTTCGCAGCACCCATAGCACCTGCTCCTGCCGCAGACTGGCCTCCTGGTCACACGCTCGGACGCTGCGGCGATGCTAAGTCACTGAAAAGTCTCCAAACCTCTCAGCAGTCCTGGACTCAGCCTGTGGCTGAGCGGGACACACGGATTCTGTGTTCCTTTTGAACAAGTAGGACTGGGTGTGCAGGCCGTGGTAGACACCGTGCGTGGCACGTATGGGGCCAGACACAGAAACAGAAACAAGTAAAACAGAAACAGAAACACACAAAGAGGTTTAAAAAAAAAGAAGCTGAGAGCGTGACACACGCCAGAAATCTGTTACTCGGGAGGCTGAGGCAGGAGGATCGTGAGTTCAAAGCCAGCCTCAGCCACCTAGTGAGGGAGGTCGTGTCTCAGGTTTTGGAGGAAGGGGTGGTGCAGCTCAATGGTAGAGGGCTGGCCTAGCGTACCAGAGGCCATGGCCCCATCCCCACGCCTCAAATAAACAAACAGGCCAAATCCAGTGGTCAGTGGACTGCTGCCCGAGATGAATCCAACAGGTCACTTTTCATTGGTTAGAAGCAGCAAGAGAGAGACCCCCACCAGAACCTGGGCTGGAAGACCCCCACCTGAGCCTGGGGACATGGTGTTCATCACAGCTCTGTGTGAACCAGTAGCATCTGGAACAGGTATAAAGAGACGTAGCAAGAACTTTGTCATCTCATGATGTAAGGGCAAAGGGCAAAGTTAATTCCGTAGAGATCCCAAAAACCTAAAGAGGACCTACGTGACAGTGTCCCCAAACCACGGCCTCATCCGCCCACAGCAGCTGGGGGATGGAATCCGGAAGCACACTCCTCTGAGAGGAGTCCGCGGTGCCGGTGCCATGCCTCAGGGACCTCCCAGCCATGGAGGGAGGAGACAGGGCAGGTCCAGGACCTGGTCAGCTTCGAGGCCACACCACAGGGGCCCATCCTGGCCCCTCAGCAGCCTTGGGCAAGTTGCCTCACCTCTCTGTGCGTCTGTCTGGGGACACCAATGGCACAGGCCTCCAAGGGTGGTGTGAGCACCTAGCGGGGAACACGCGCAAACCCCCAGAGCAGCGCCTGGCCGGTGGACGGGTCAGCGAGTGCAGTGTCACTGCCGGACAGCTCTCCCCCGCCTGCCTCCTCCTGCAGTTCCACCCGAGGCCACGTGAAGAGGTGCTGGGAGTCCCGCCCAACTCCCTGAAGAGAGGCGCTGGCCCTGTGGCCCCGTCAGAAGGCCTCATTCTGAGCAGAGGTGCCCTTTCCCAGCGGGCTGCCGCTCCCTCCCCTCGAGGCCCAGCTCAGCCAGCAGAAAGCCATCTGTGGGGCCGAATCCCACAGGGGACGCTCGCACCCCAGAAGGGGCAGGAAAGCCCGGGCTCCGCAGCCCTCTCCGGGTGGCACCAGGCCCGGGACATCCCACCTTGGGCCCTTGGCTTCAGTCTTTGTGGTCACTAGGTGACTGCAGCTTATCCGACAGGAGCAGGAAGAGATGAAGCAGGAGAGGCCATCCTTGTCTCTCCTGCTCAGCTCTCCTGTGGCCCCTCCTGTGGCCCCAGCGCTAGCTCAGCAGCCGTGCCACGAGGACATCCCTTGCTGCAAGACAGGTCCAAAAATAAGGCCTTCCAAGCCGGACTCGTTGCTGATCTAAACAGGATCTGGTTCTGTGAATCACCAAAAAAGGAAGAGTGTCCCTGAGTAGACAACCGCCAAGGAAGTTTCCCGCGACCCGAGGCCCACTCAGGTCCCACTGCAGGGTCCATCCACAGTGGTCTGGGCGGCTTTGCAAGGGATGCACAGGACAGTTGTAATCCAGTCATTTATTATGTAATGAGATTCCTTGTGGTTTAAGGATAAAACTCAGAGCCCCACCCGGGTTCCAGAAGGGCTTCCACCGAGTTACGGCCTCGTTTCCTAGAGCCTGGGAAGGCCAGGGGCGGTGTCTCTCCTGCTCAGCTCCCCCCAGGGCCCCCAGGCCTAGCCATGCCTGGTATACAGTAAGCGCTCAAGGACAAGCAGAGCTAGCGACTAAGCCAACACTCAGAGCTGATTGACCGCCTGGCCAGCTGTTCAACTAACTTCACTTTTTCCTTGTTTAAATACAGGCTAGAAACACTCAAATGCCCTGTTAGATGAACGTCCTGAAGAATATGTGGAAGGAAAATCAAGCCCCGGGAAAACATATTGGTAAAAACTCGATAAGTGTGGTAACAGGAATGACTGAAGGTCATGGGAATAGAGAAATGTCGCCAGGGGAATCCCGGGAACACCAGCTCTATTTTTTGCTAAGAAACATGGGAGGTGCAGGAAAGAGGAGGAGGGATAGCGACATGTTTGGAGATGGCTGCTCGCTCGCTCTCCTCCCAGTAAGAGGAGGATGTGATTTATGATCTGAGTTAAAGGGGTCAGGGACGCTCGTTGACCGCTAAAGGTCATCTTGGTCCGCCACTAACCAAACACCTGTGGGAACGCGCTGTCCCCTGGCACCATGCAAGGCACCAGGATACTGGGTCATCAGACCTGCGTGGTCTGGACCCACGTGGCTGGGTGGTGGGCGAGGCAAGTCAGGAGAGGGGTGGACAAACTCAGGGCCTGTGAGGGGCGTGGCGAGGGGCTGTGACCTTGAAGCCACCACCCAGGAATGAGAAGACCACGGTTAGAACAGCCAAGGTCTAGGAGGCGTGAGGTGGCAAAGACGGGTGTGTCCCAGCTCCGATGGGGAGAGGCCTACTCAGGTGGCCTGAGGTGGCCGGTCTCTGCCTCTGCCACCTCGGCCCTCGCTCCCTGGGCACAAACAGCTGCACCGTCTGCAACTCCCTCCCCTGGCAGCTCCTCCTTCACTGTGACCCGGATCTCGGCTGGGCGCCAGCTTGTCGGGGACCATCCCACCTGCAGGAGCCCCGTAGTCCCCTGTCCCTCAACTTCACTGTCCTCCTCCTCCTTTATCTCGTACCTACTGACCATCCTGTAGGGGTAGACGTGTCCTCTGTCTCCTGAACCAAGTCCCCAAGAGCAGGGACTTCACTTGCCCACCCACGTATGGCTGCCACCTGGAGAGGTGTCAGGAAGGAAGGACTTTTTAAAAATATTTTACCCCTTCTAAATCCTTCAAGTTGTTGTTGTTGTTTTACTTTATTTATTTATTTTGATGTGGCACTGAGGATGGAGTCCCGCACCCCACACTTGCTAGGCAGGCGCTCTACCACCGAGCCCCAGGCCCAGCCCCCAGGAAGTGCATTTTTAATAAATATTGGTGGGATACATAGAGGCTTAAATCAATGGGTTCCAAGCATAAGAGAAAGTCAGGAAAAAGTCAGAAGGTATTTTGTACAAAATTTAAAACAAGTGGTCAGCGTCCTCTCTAGATTCAAGATTGAGTTCCATCAGATTACTTCAGGGTGTGAAAGAAAACACAGAACTTCAAAGTGATGCCTTTCAGTGTAGGAAAGAAATCCCGCCTGCCCCCACCCCCACTGTCCGCGGCACTCTACATAAACAATGTTTTTAAATTAAACCCCAGAAGAAGTTAAAAATAGCCAATGGAGGAGAACAGGGAAGGATTATTAGGCTGGATATATAGCAAATCCAATTTTCTGCCAAATTAAACAAACTGACCATAGCAAGGCAAGGGACGTTAAAAGACTTGGAGGATGAGTCAATGAAACGTGTTTATGAAGAGCAAATGTGCCAGGGTGATTAGGAAAGGTCAGCAATGTGGAAACTTAAGACAGAAAAAGAACACGCATTTTTCTGAGTAAAAATAAATCCTGGCACCATTGTCAGGCTGTGTTGGGTCTTTCTCAGGAATAATCTTAAAGTCAAAAGAAAACAACACTAAAATCAAGTATCTAAGCATCTACATATTCCTTAAACTTTGAAATCAAAACATTTTCAAAAACCCAGAAAACATGTAAGAATGAAAAAATAAAAGTGACCTTGACCTCCAGACCGAGACAGAGGCTGCAGCCTCACGGCCACGGAGCACCAAGCTGACTCTTCTCTTCAGAAGCCATTTTAGAACCGGCCAAGTGACATATCAATAAAGACTAGTGACAGCTGTGACTCCAATCAGAATTAAATAGATGGCTTAACGCCTGGACAGTGCAGAGAAGCAAGCAGATTAACTCAGTAAAAGGCAAAGCCGGCGGCAGCCAGTTATCGGTCCATGGACGAGATCGTAAAAACCATAAAATGTACAAAGAACTTCACCACGGAGCAGCCTCCACTGAGCAACAACTGGGAGGAGGAAGGGCAAGAGATGGACCTGGCATCCTCCCCGAAGCAAGGTCAAGGTTCACGTGACTGAAGTAGATTAAAAGTAGGAATATCGACCTGACCCACGAGTGAAAATGACACTGCAAGTGAAAGGAGCGTTGAGAATGAAAGGAAAGCAAAGCCGGCGACGGGGAGATGGGCGGGGTGGGCTCACTCCTGTACTGGTCCTACCCCTAGGTACTGGGCACCACCATGACCAGACAGGGTTCCAGCTCTGGGACACGTGGCCAGAAGAAGACAAAGTCTGGCTCACAGGGCTCGTGCGTTCTAGTAGGAACACCAACATCGACGAGCCAACAGGTAAGGACGAGCACGAGTCTGCGTTTTAACAGGTGGACACGAGAGGCCGCCCAGAAGAAGAGTTCTGAGTGGAGAACTGAACGACCGAAGCCAGCCGTGAAGAAGGAAAGAAAGATCTGGACAGAGAGACGGCAACGCACAGGGCCCAAGGCAAAACAACTGCACCCGGGTAATTAGGAAGGAGCAGCATCTTTCTGTCTTAAACACACACTCAGAGAAACACACATGTACACACACACATTACACACACACACAGAAACACACAAAGACACACACGCAAAGACACACGCACACGCACAGACACTGATACACACACACAAACACACAAACACACACACACATACACACACGCAGAAACACACACACAGAAACACACACACATACACACATTCACACACACACACAGAAACTCACACAAAGACACCCACACACAAACACACGCACACACCCAGACACAGATACACACACAGAAACACACACACTCACATACACAGGCACGAAGATATCTATTTCCTCAAAGCTATTTAAAAAGTTACTGTGGATTATATCAAATGATCCCCAATATTAGGAACAACTATAATGCACTAATAAAAACATTACTGTGCACAGCTGGTGGGAACAGGGTTTTGGGGGAGTGATGGAACTGCTCTCCAACTGGCCTGTGGTAATGGCTGCACAACTCAGCAAATCTGCTAAAAAATCATTGAGTTGCGCATTTAAAGTAGGTGGGCCTTATGGCTTAATGAAGCTGTTTAAAAGAAAGTGAAAACACACACACACACACACACACACACACACCAGAAGCCAGGAGCAAACATATCAAAGCAAAGAGAAGACCATCGTGGGGTGGGGTCAGACCCTGCTCTGGGTGCCGGCCTGGGGAGCAGCCTGGCTGAGTCCCGAGGCTCTGGGTGCCGGGGAGGCTTTTTAGCAGGGGAATGACATCGTCCAAGGGTGTCCTCCAAATGCTCTGTGGACAATTGCAAGCAAATTCCAGGCCAGCATGGGAGCCAGGAAACCATGGAGGAGGGACTGAGTGTCCCAAGCAAGAGAGCTGGTGGCCTGGAGGGTCAGGGCAGCAGAGGGCGAAAAGCAGGGAGACGGACGGGGAGACATTCCGAAGGGGCCGCAGGCCCAGCGGATGGGACGGGGGGCGGGGGGGGGGTGAGTTGACTCCTGCGCGTTGTGTGGCCCGAGCAACGGTGTCCCTGATGCCACCTTTGCTGGGATGGAAAACTCTGAGGAAGAGAGGTTTACAGGGGAGGAATTAAAAGGCCTGCTTTGGCGTGTCACGCTGGAATGACGTTATAGGTTGAACTGTATCCCCCCAAAGATACGCTGACGCCCCAGCTTCAGAATGGGACCTTATTTGGAAGCCGCGTAGTGGCAGCTGTAATTACTTGGGATGTGATCACTTAATCCAATGTGACTGGTATCCTTGCAAAAAGACCAGGTGAAGACGAAGGCAGAGGTCGCAGGCATGTGGCTGCGGGCAGGTGACCAGGGACTGCAGCCACAGAGGGCCTGGGGAAGGCCAGGAAGGGCCCACCCAGGCTCTCCGGAAGAGCGGCCGCTGACCCTTAGATTTGGGTTTCTGGCCTCCGGAGCTGTTGTCCTGAGCTGCCCTGTCGGGGCGCCTTGCTCCGTCAGCCTGCCAGGCACCCAGGGGCTGCGTTTGGGGGGCGTCCGTGCCCGACCACCTCAACCTGAACACCCTGTAACACAACAAGGCTCCACTGTGCGGTAAGACCCAGCCGTCTGCCTTGCCCAGGATCACATAGCCAGGAACAGAGCCGACCTTCCAGATCAGGGACGTCCATGGTCTAAGACACAGAGCAGAAGCTGAGAAGGGTGGAGCCGGCCACCGTGGTGTCATCTGAGTCAGTGCCACAGCAGGATGTGTCAGCAGATTAAAGCACCGTGTGGCAGGACATTAAACAACAAAAACACAGTGCTCGGTTCACAACCCCATTAGTAAAGTAAAAATGTCTTACATGATGGCAATACAGAGACAGACAGATAGACACAGTCACGCTCCGCCCCACAGTGTGAGGGCGACGACAGACCACAAAGAAAACGCCTCGGATTGAATCCCAGCAGCTTGGGAGGCTGAGGCCGGAGGATAGAGAGTTCAAACCCAGCCTCAGCAAAAGCAAGGCACTAAGCAACTCAGCAAGACCCTGTCTGTAAAATAAAATATAAAAAAGAGCTGCGGGTGTGGCTCAGTGGTTAAGTGCCCCTGGGTTCAATCCCCGGTACCAAAAAAGGAAAAGAAAAGGGCCTCCAGAGGTTTCCACAGAGCTGAAAATGCCTGTTACCTGCGATGTCACGGCTGTCCATGGCACAAACCATGGCACAATGCATTCCTCGGGCTGGATGCATTTACAATGTTTTTTAATCATTATTTTAGAGTGTGCCCTCGTCTATTTAAAAAAAGCATTTACTGTAAATCATTGTGCTGGGAGAGGCTCCAACAACCTCCTTCACCAGGGCAGCGGCTGGCTACACCAGCCCAGGGCCAGGGCCCTCCAAGATGTCCCCACAATGGTCAAACTGCACAATGGCGCCTTCCTCCAACTGCTGATCCATCCTTAAATGACACACGGCTGCATCGCTAGTGACGTGGACACTTAGCAAAATGATAGAAGAAAGTATCAAAGAGGGTAGCCCATCGTAAGGCAATAAGTATAAAGAACCAGGCGGTGTAAGTGGAGAAAAATAAATAGCAGGACAAGAGATTTCCTTTCCAAGAACATGCCTCTCCAGTAAAGTCATCAAATTCTGGGACAGAATATCATCCCATTCTTAGATGAGAACCACACTAAGACCAACATGAGGGCCCCGCAGAGGTTCCCTGAGGGAGACTCACAAGCCCTCGGCGACATCCAGGAGGGGACCAATGGCAGGACCCATCAGGCCATTTTTAAAAACAGTAAAGATAAATATTTTAAAAAGTTATAAAAAGCTGTCTTAGGTCAAGAACTATGCCGTTAAATTCCTGGGTGTGAGACAGCGAGGCTGGGAAACCGGGCTGTCGAGACGGCTTCGGGGACTGCTCAGTTGTCCTCCCAAACCCCGCTGCTGACAGGAACTTTACTAAGGTTTCTCTTCTTCTCCTTCTTCCCCGCCCCCTAAAGAAAGTTCCTTAAGATGCCTGTGGTTAAAGAAATCTCTTTGCATCTAAAATTCAGGCCCAGATTTCTATTCCAGCAGCTTCATCAAGGGAAAACTGTGTAGAATCCATTTTTAACAAATGATGGTCCTCAGACTCCAGTGAGCTCCAGTGGGCGTCTGGCAGCGTTCGGGATTTCCTGCCTCCTCTGTTTGATGCGATCTCTGGTCGTAACAGTGTTAGGTCACCCAGACTCAGAGCCTGCCAAACCTCATCTTAGACATTTATGTGGGTTTTCCCAAATACCCCTCAGCAACTTAAATCCTAGATGTTATTGCCAGCTACCAGGGAAATTAAATAGAAAATACAGGAAACATAAAGTGACTAACAGTTAGCAATTGCGCAACTTTTTCGCATGGGCATTTTCCATGGCTGGGAAACAAACCGGAGGGTACAGTGGAACACAGGAGAAGGTTCACAGACATCCTGAGGTTCAGTGTCTACCGACACATGGAGAAACTTCTGGTTTGGTTCCTGGAAGGACTGAATGTTTGAGTCGTAAACTTCTGTGCCTGAGGCTTGTTCAATTATATCTGAGTAGTTACGATTAAACACAATCGGAATTGTGCATTGGCAAAGACTGACACTTAAAACTTTTATAGGTACACAATCACCTTTCTCTCATTAATATAATGAATTCCTAATCAACTGAAATCGAGAACTGTCAAAAAAAACACATTTAGACTTTCCTATTAAAATTTAACATTTCACAATCATTTGAGATGGTGTGATGCCCACACACCCCCCCCCCACACACAAAACAAAACAAAAAAACCCCACAAGATAATAAATGCCCAATTTTTTTCAAAGTACATGGTGTTAGTGGACTTTCTGTCACTGTGAGAAAATACCCAAGATAATAAATAATAAGGGGAAAAAAGGTTTATTGTGGCTTACAGTTGCCGAGGTTTCAGTGCATAGTCACTTAGCCCTGTTGCTTTGGGCCTGTGGTGGCACAGTACATGGTGGTGGGAGCACAGAGCAGAGGAGATCTGCTCACCTCAAGACAGCCTGGAAGCAAAGACAGAGGAAGGGGTGGGGATCCCAATATCCCCTCCAAGGGCACCCCCCAGTTCACCTCCTACTAGGCCCCACCCCTCCCCACAGTGCCACAGGCTGGAGGACAGAACTTCAAGCCTCTGGGGACATCTCGAGTCCTAACTAGAGCACACAGAATTGGGGAAGTGTTAAGAGACAACCAAGTATAGATGCTACTCAAAGTGTGACAGAACTACCGCAGGGAGGGAGCCGGGCAGGGAGTCTGGACTAGGGAGGTGAAGGACAGCAGCCAGGTCAGGTAAGAGCACCCCCCGAATGTGAGGACGAACAGCAGAAGACACAAGAACACCGTAGGTGCCGACCTGACACCGACTAGAGGGAGTGTTCCATCAAAAGGAAAATGGAATCAGTTGGTTCAAGATGTTTTACACCTGGAATCCCCTGTATTTTTAGATGCAATAGGAATCAAAGAACTTTCTTACAATAGGCTTATTTCTCTTGGATTTTTCTGTGGTGCTTGAATTAGTTATTAATTTCAATATTGTGTGTGTGTGTATCCACCGCAGGGAAGGTTTAGAAGTTCTCTCTCTCCTCTGTGTCTCCCATCTATCTATGTCTGCCTCTATCTGCAAAAACAGGACGACTTTTTAAAGTGTACTTGTTCATTATGCAAACACACTTAGAGTCAAATCTCTGCCTTATGTTCTAGAACTAGCATCACTTACCTATCTGCCAGAAACCATATATGCATACATTTCCAGTCTCTCTAGACAGAAGGCAATTTGCTTACCATCTATTTTTTTTACAGTTCTTCCTTGTTTTAAATTATTTATATTAAGATATGTAATCACAAAATAGCACTATTAGTGCTAAGAGTTAGCCCTTTTTGGGGGGGTCTCATTTACCCTGTAACTAACAAAAATGGGGAGGGGGGAACACTGTGAAAATCTATAAAATCCTTCTTTTAAAAAATGTTTTTCATTCCCATTGACCCCACCGCATAACCCAACAAAGCTTTTGACACTATTTTAGATCAGCCTCCAGAATACAACCAGGGCCAGATGGAAAGCGGCTGACTAAATTAAAACACACTAATTGGGCATCAAATTTCTCCTGCAACGTCCTTTCCCAGCATCACAGATGAGGTATCGTGTGGGTGTCGGATGTACAACTAAGAGGAAATTCATTCTTTTCGTACAAGTAAATCATTTGGATTTGTTTTACTACATTTTCTTATGGGCCCCTAGAAAAGATCCAAGGTAGGGTGTGGGAATGTAACTGGTCAAACATTCAAAGGGCTTTAATTCAACGAGTGAAAACAAGAGTTAGCATCAAGACACACCTAAATCACTTCTTGGTAAGAGGCATTCTTTGCTATATAATCCTAGAAAGCCCAAGGCTACGTCTTGTATATGGACATAGACGTTCTCACCTCCCCGTGAAGGGAGGCAAAGAACTTTGCAGTTAAGTCAGACACAAAAACACTTTTAAAGAACAGATCTCAGGACCTTCTATTCTAATATGTAGTTCCTATTTGATGACATTGCCCAAAACCCACCATGTGAAGTGAACCCTACCTTCAAAGAATCCCTATCAACATAACAATTCAGATCCATGAATCGAAAGGCATAGAATGGTCTTCCCCTTGTTGTGTAGTTTTCTTGATGATTCAAAGATGATGGGGACCTCAGATTGTGTCCAGAATGCTGGATCTGAACTCCACTGGTCATGTTTATAGAAGCTTTAGGAGGCCGTGTGTTTCTCAGCAAGGTCAGTGTGGACAGTGATAAATCATGTCATTAGCCCAGACCCTTGAAATGCTGTAATGAAAGTGGCACTTTTCCTCGGTGGTCTTCCTCCCCAACAGCCACTCCATGAGAATACATCCGATGGATTCCAACGGACCCCAGTTTCAGTCCATGGGCTGCTGTAACAAAGTCCCCCTCACTGGGTAGCTAGTAAACAAAACAGGAATTTTATGTCTCAGGGTCTGGAGAGGAAGAGTTCAAGATCAAGTTGCCAGCAGATTGGAGTCTGGCGAGGGCCTTCTCCTGACTCCTTCTGTGTCTTCGTAGGGAACAGGAGAGAACTCTGGTTTCTTTAGCCCCTTGCCAGGGCACTAATCCCATTCGTGAGGGCTCCACCCTGGCCACAGACCCAGCTCCCTGAGGCCGGCCTCCTAACGCCATGGGGGATAGGTTTCGACACATGAATTGGGGGAAACACCAACCTCCAGGCCACACCAGGGACACTCTTCAATCTACCTGCCAGTACTCCTCAAATCTGTCAGATATCAAAACCAAGCAAGTCTGAGAAACCATCACAGGAGGTGTGGTGACCAAGCCTATGTGGTGTCCTGGAGGGGATCCTGGAGCAGAAAAGGATGTTAGGAAAGAGCTCAGCAAAATCTGAACAAACCAAGGTCTTTAGCCAGCAACAGTGTCTCCATACTGGCTCCTTATGTGTAACTGACAGTGGGAGAAACCGGGTGTGGGTCTATGGCGACTCTATACTATCATCTCAATTTTTCTGTTATTCTAAACTGTTCTAAAAAAACTAAAATTCATCGTAAAATCTATGCAGTCATTTAAAAAATTTTTTTAATTGCAGAGGGACACAATACCTTTATTTTATTCACTTATTTTTATGTGGTGCTGAGGGTCAAACCGAGAGCCTCACACATGAGAGGCAAGCGCTCCACTGCGAGCTGTAGCCCCAACCCTATGCAGTTGTCTTTAAAATATAAAATAGCTTCATGTCTACATCTTATTGTAAGTGGTTCAAATAGAATTTATATAGACAGAGAAAGAGAAGGAAAAGAATAAAATGTTAAAAAATGTCAAAAACAAAAGAAAACAATGTCAACTCTTGGACACTGGCTGAGGAATACCTGAGAACTTTTGTCACTCACTTTGCAACCTTCCTGTGTGTCTGGAATTAGACAAAATTATTTTTAAAATTAGAGTAAAAAAAATTGCCATAAGCAAGAATAAGAGATATCTACTACTAAAAGGGGGGAATATTGATAATATATGTGACAGACAATGAATTCATCTCTTAGTGTGTAAATTATAAGAAAAATACAAATGCCACATTGGAAAAGACAAACAGGTAAGTCACAAAAGGAGGGTAAGGAAAGGGAAATGAAAGGAAAGGAGGGGGATGGGAACAGGGAAGGCAGGAGATTGAACTGGACGTGATTTTCCTGTGTTTCTACATGAATACGAGACCAGTGAAACTCCACATCATGTAGAACCACAAAAATGGGAAGCTCTACTCCAGGTATGTATGATATGTCAAAATACACGTTACTGTCATGTAGAACTAAAAAGAACAAATTAAAAATTTTTTTAAATGACACATAAGAGGCAATTGACATATGTATAGAAGTGTGCATATGTATATATAAGTGTGTATGTATGCATATATGTGTCTACATGTGTTTGCGTGCATATACACATATGTATATAATGTCAGTATCAAAAGAGAAATGTACCCAGGCATGGTGGCTCACTCCTGTAATCCCAGTGGCTTGGAGGCTGAGGCAGGAGGATCTCAAGTTCAGAGCCAGCTTCAGCAACTCTCAAAATAAAAATGACTGGAGATGAAGCTCAGTGGATAAGTGCACCTGAGTTTAATCCCCAGGAGGGAGGGAGAGAGAGAGAGAGAGAGAGAGAGAGAGAGAGAGAGAGAGAGAGAGAGAGAGAGAGAGATATAAACTTTTTTAAGAACTGTGATAAAAACTTCCCTAATAATTGCCCCTCCCACAGTAAGGTAACATATTAAGGGCAAATCTGAAACTAACCAAAAACTCCAAAGTCAGAGACCTTATCATTAAATGCTCACGATTCTGTTGCTGGGTGCCCCAGCTTGTGCACTGATATGGCTGCAATTCGGTCACAGAAGTTTTTAACGACATCCAGTCCCTTTGACCCTACATTTCCTTTTACTTAGAATTTATCCTAAGGAAATAAGCAGAGAGATGGAAAATTACATGCAAGGCAGTTAGTTCATTATAACACTATAAAAATATTATGTCACAAGTCTAAGGAGTGGGATCAGTCAGACGATGGATTACTGAGTGTTCATGAAAAAAATCCCACGGTGGAAAAGTGTTTATTGACAGAAAAGTTAACCTTACGTCCACTGCTGACACTACTTCTCTTGGAGGGGTGGTATTATTTTGCTGGCATTATCTTTCTGGCACCCACGGAGGAGGCCCCCCGGGCTGCAGGACATGGGGGGGCTGGTCGTACACTGAAGGATGCCGTGGCTGGGCCCAGCAGCTGAGGAGCCTCCAGAAAAGCTGAAGACCTACAACTGAGAAGGGACCAAGCTGCACGGCAAAAGGTGAGTTTCCCCAACTTACAAAACGCTACAGATTCATTAATCCTGCATATATTTAGGTGCCTGGTATGTTCAAAATGTAGTGCAAGATGGCCCAAGAGGAAAGGAAGGAAGGGAGTCTATCAAATTGGGTAAGGAATGTTACTTGTCCTTAGTGGAGCTCACAAGTCAGCAGGAGTGACCAGAAGAATTTCACACCTAGCTACGGCATAAGGAAGAACCCTGGAGGAAGGACAGAGACTCCCTGGAGATGAAAATCAAGGAGGCCTCTAAGATGAAGAGAGAGGCATCTTTGGCTGACTGCTGTTGTCCTGGAAACACTAAAAAACAAACAAACAAACCAAAAAAAAAAATAAAACATGCAAGGGCAGGATAGGGATTGAAAAACAGGAAAGAGGAGAAAAGTAGAAAGCCTCATTGTGGACAGGATGAATATGTTGACTTGGCTGAAAATGGGAGAAATGTAAGGAAGTCAGTGCTAAGAACTGGGAGGGTTGGCTAAGGTCAGAGAATAACAAGACTCCAGTGATGGACGTCCAGACTCAGCATACTGGACGAGTGGGGTCACTAAAGGTTGCTGGGCACTCTGCAAGCCTGACATAACCTGCACTAGTGAGATGGACCTGGTGTCCATTGCTGACAATGAGGTGGACCAGATCTCCAGAGAAACCCTCCTAGGACAGAGCACCTCCACTGCAGGCAGATGATTTAAAGCATCTTTGTTAGCGCATGACCGGAAATCCTCAGAGCCTGGCTTAGCAGGAAACTATGACTCCAAAAAGGCAAGAAAATGGTGGGGTTGGCATCTCCGTGAGAGCGCCTGCCTAGAGCAGGAGTCAGCAAATGTCGGCCGTGGCCACACCTGACTTGCCACCCTTTCTGTAAATAAAGCTTTATGGGACCCGGCCACACCCACTCGTTCCTGTGTTCTGCTCTCATGCTGCAACCACCGAGATGAGTAGCTGCCACAGAGACGTGTGGTCCACACAGCCTGAAGAGGGACAGTCTGGCCCTTCCCAGAAGAACTCTGCTGAGGCCTGGGCTTGAGCTACAGTTGGCTGGGTCTGTGGGACTTGGGACCGGCACAGAATGGGATGCCATATGAAAGGCTCTGCATACAGCTTGCACCCTTCAGCACCTTCAGCAGACGAACCATGAGAAAGTCTGCTCTGAAGAAGGAGATGGAGGAAAGTCTTGCTCATTCATATCTTGGCTGCGGTAGAAAGAAAAAAGATCCCTCTGAGAATTCCTTTCCACAAGCCCATCCTCACTCTGGTTAAAGCCCACCTATCTGTGTGGTGACCCAAACCAAACCAAAACACACACACACACACACACAATCCTCCCACATGATCTGTGGGGTGACCTCCCCAAAATCTTCTAACCAAAAATTCATTTTATTTAAGCAATTCAGCTATTAGTGACTTTGGGTGTCTAGCAAAACAAAACAGAACAAAAAACAATCTTTGATTTCTCACAGATAAAGTTTTCCAAAGAATATAATAACATAAACTTTGAATCAAAAAGCACAAAACAGGCTGTGTGTAGTGGCGCACACCTGTCATTCCAGCAGCTTGAGAGGCTGAGGCAGGAGGATCTTGAGTTCAAAGCCATCCTCAGCAAAAGCCAGGTGCTAAGTAACTCAGTTTAGAGTTATTGTCTCTAAATAAAATATAAAAATGGGCTGGAGATGTGGCTCAGTGGTGAAGTGCCCCTGAGTTCAATATCTGGTACCTTAAAAAAAAAAAAAAAAGCACAAACCATATGAGGAAACAAATTACTAAAACTAAACAGAACAAACTGCATAATTAAACCCACAAAGGTTATAGATAGTGAAACTATTAGATACCAAACATAAAATATTTACCATGATTAAAGAATAAAGAAATAAAAGAAAGTATCAGATAAGGAAAAAGAGATTACCAAAAATGTTCCAGTATATTTCAAATATAACCAAATATAACATCTAAAAATGACAGACATAATTAACATAATAAAGTCATCTAAAGTAGCAGATACAGCTGAAGAGAGCAATAGCAAATTGGAAGATCAATTTGAAGAAACTACACAAAATCCAGCACACAAAGAGAAAAAAGTAGAAAATCCAAGAGTTGAGAGTTACAAAGGACAGAGTAAGAAGGCCTGTTAATCATCTAATCCAAGTTATAGAAAAAGAGAAAAGAATGGAAAGAAGAAACAGAGGCAATAGGAATATTGTCTAAAAATTGTTTGTTGAATGACAACAATCCTCAGAATGGAAATGACTCTCACAGTCCCATTGTAAGTCAACTGCAATGCAGCAGCAGAGAGAAAGGCATAGGCAAAAAGTATATAAGTACAAAAAAGGACAACAGACTTGTGACTAATTGTTCATTAGTCACAATAATTGATCACAATAGAAGACAGTGGAATAATGTGTTATGATTTGGATATGAAATGTCCCCCTTTTGTGTTGGAGGCTTGGTCCAGAGGTGGTACTCTGAGAAGTGATTGGATCATGAGGGTTCTGACCTCATCAGGGGATTCATCCACTAATAGCTGGACTGTCTGGAGATGGTGGAAACTGTAGGAAGGTGGGGTGTGGTTGGAGGAAGTAGGTCAGTGGGGGCATGCCCTTGGGGATCATCTGTAGCCCCTGTTCCCTTTGTCTGTCTGTCTCTCTCTGTCTCTCTTTCCTTACTGTCCTGACCCATATTGGGACAAGACTGGAGGTCCATCCTGTTCATAACGCAGCTCCGCCTCTGCCTGATTCTTCTTCCTCCCCCTTCCTTCAACACTCTCTGAGAAATGTCCTCCCCGCTGATCTCCACCTGAGAGGCAGCTTCTCCAGGAAGCCAGTCTGCAGCAGACATCCAGGGCACAGGGCTGGGGGAGTAAGGTGGGAGAGAAGGCTGACCGACAATCAGACTTTGGAGCCACTCATACAGAGTTCACAACCGAAGCGCAGGAGCTGAATGAGACGGCTAAATCAAAGAAGCAGCTCGCAGCCCCAGAGAGGCCTCCACGGCAGTGTACAAGGAAGAGACTAGAGGCTGTGGAGGACCGAGGAGTGGTGCTCCATGTAACGCCATCAAGGTCAAGGACGGGACGCTCCACGATGTGTAGGTGAAGTACTGAATGTGCAGGTAAGGAGAGGACTGTTGGACGCCGAGGTTTCCTGACCACAGCCACCTTCCATCCCCCTTTGGTATTTTTTTGTGTGCGGGAGGTTGAGCCTCAGGCCTTGTACACCTAGGCAAGCGCACCATCAGTGAGCCACATCCCCAGCCCTTCTGAAAACTGTCTTATTTTAAGGCAGGGTCTCCATGTAACCCAGGCTGGCCTTGAACTTGTGGTCCCCTGCCCCAGCCCCCCGAGTAGCTGGGTCACAGGTGTGCACTCCCATGCCTGGCTCCTTTCCCTCCTGCCTGGTGCGTCCTCCGGTTCTACTCCAGGAAAGGATTTCTCCTCTTCTGCCCTAGTCTCCTTAGATGGGCTGAGTCTGCCCACCATTCCACAGTGGGGGCTGGTGCTCAGGACTGCACTCCCCTGGCCTTCAGTTTGGACTAGTGAGAATCAGACCAAAGGCTTTATTTAAACACAAATAAGCTCTTTTTAACTTAAATTGAATGGCCCTGGGGTTCACTGGAGCCTCAAAATGAAGTCAACACAAGAGAACAAAGCTGAATCTTGGAGAAAGTCCTGGCCTGGACAGGATCTCATTTGAACACCCTGATAAAGTGGTCTTTGCAGCTACACCCCTAGATTTTTCTGGTACTATTCCATGGAATTCCTTGTTTTTATTTATAAATTTGAGTTGGGTTTCTGCCACTAGCAAATTAAAAAAAAAAATTGTACCTGATAACATGAGGATAGATGATGACCCAAATTCAATTTTCTGTTCTTCTTCTTCTTTTTTTTTTTTTTTCACAAGACAGGATAAGGGAGGAACCTGCCATGGTTGAAAGAAAGCTGGCATTGCTGCGGCAGGAATCCACAGTGACCCTGGGTGCATGAGCAACCTCCGCCTTCCTTGTGACCAGGGTGTGACAACAGCATGTGCTTGCAACATGGTGAAGTTAAACTAATTTACGTACAGCCTCATACAGTGCCTGGTTCTTAGTAAATGCTGTAAAAGTGTTAGCGGTTACTAGCTACTATTCCTAATTACAGAATCTCATGAGCACATTTTCCTGTTTATAAAATCATCACGAGCCTACGCATAGATATTCCATATTTTACTTGGATACTTGCCCTAGTAACAAGCCAGTTTTTCACTATTTTGAATAACACTGCCTCAAAGGTCCTTGTATATAAAGCTTTCTGTGTTTATGATTATGTTCTGAGTTTAGAGGAGCTCAGGGTCTGATTCTCAAAGATTTTTAAGGTCGTAGAATCTGGATCCTTGATCTAATGAATCTTCCTTTGTGTTTTCACATCAGCTGTTTGTATTCACCCAAGTCTTCTCTTCCATCATTTAGGCTTGCACCTATGGCCAAGATGGTCAACAACAGTGCCACGTACTATCATAAAGTGCTCTGAGAGAGATAATAGTCGTTATGAGGATCGTATCCTTTAATGAGATGGGGCAAATGCATTGAAGTATTAAATTAAAAATAGAAACAACCAGAAATCTCAAGTGACTGGAAATACATCTGAATTTCACTTTGAAAAAGTAGAACCCATCAGAACCATATGTAGTGGATACTCATATTTACTGAGCATCCACTATATAATGAATGGAAGACTCACTGATTGTCCTGATGCATGTCTGGAAGCATCAGGAGTACTTAATGAGAGTAAGCTTGATCACATTTCTAAGTCAGAGAAACTAAGTTTTGGTTACATATTTTCCCAAACAGTTTTCACTACTCACAGCTTTCTAAGGCTAATGACTTAATCATAATAGAAAAAACAACATAGGAACGGACATTTGTCTTAATTTCACAGTCAAATATGCCTTTTTTAGGGGAAAAAATGTCTGTCACCTTTAAGATATCAGCAATTTGCAACAATTATTTTAAGGTTAGTATAATCTGGAAAAAAAAAAGATGTGTTTACTCCCACAGTTTTATGAAGAAGTCAAAATAACTCAAAAGAAAGTATGGTCACAAATGTATGGACACCTTTAACTCAAGTATCAACTAATATCCATCTGACCTTAGTAACTGATTTGAAATTCATATCCTCTCATATAAAAGGAGTATTAATCCAAAGCCCTGAGTTCAAGTGCACTAGAATGTTGTAAACCCCAAAGGATTTATTGGAGAAAACTCTGAATATCAGCCTGTCTGAGGCCAGACACCATTCCTGCTCTCCTGAGTCCCAAAGTCCCAGGATCCATGCCTCTGCCTTAGCTGCCCTCAGCCCCTAGAATCCCGGTCACCAACAGCTGGGATCTCTGCAAAAACTTTCCCGAGTAACACAAACTAGGTTGCCAATCTCTACCCACATGCCACACTGGAACAAATCATTTGGAAAACATTAGACCCAGAAAACATCTTGCATTTCCCACCTCCCTCTCTCTCTGTCGTTCTGAGGTTTTCATGGAAGCCCTAAGCCTTCTGTTGGTCAGCTGGAGCTTCTTCCATTACCTAATCTTCAAACTACACTGTTCCTCCCTTGGCCTCCTCCCCTTCCGTAAAGGGCGCCATCATCCACTCACTCAAACCAGCGAGGTGAAGTCACCCTAACTCTTCCTTTCCTTCTCTCCTGTGTGCACGCTATCAGTAAGTCCTGTCGATTCCAGATCCCAATGGAAAGCCAGATCAGCCTTTCTGGGGTCCTTTTGCTGGTCTCCTTTCCAACTACCACACCCTTTCTCAAACCCTCAGTTCTCACTTGGACACATGCAGCAGCCTCCTGAATGCGTTCAGAATGATCTCCCCCCAGTTCCCCCAACACACCAAGCTCTCTCCCACTCTGTCCTTGCCTCACACTGACCCTGTACCTGACATGTGCTTTCTGCAGGCTTGACCTGGACCACTCCTTCCTAGATTTCAGTCTCAGAACTTGTCATCTCCCCAGGGTGACCTTCCCGCCCACTTAGACAAATAAACTCATCTCCTGCCACTGTCCCACTGTCCTCTGTCCTCAGCAGTTTTGATTGCTCACTGACTTTTAGAATGACATATATCTGCTAGTTATTTATTATCTTTCTTCCTCATGAGACCATAAATTTCACGAAGGCGAAGATTAATCCATTGTGCTCCCCAGTGTACACCAGTGCTGGGACAGTGACTGGCAGGCAGTGGGAAGCTTATTAAATATCAGCTGAATAAATGAATGGGTACCGTGTGACCCCCTTACTGAAGACTGAACCCTCCGATGCTCCCCAGCTTTACCTCGGGGCACTCAGCTCCTCCATGGGCTACAGATACGAGACATTTCTGAACAAATGTCCTGCACTCCTAAACTTTTCACTCCACCATCTCCTCGTTCCTAACTCAAACTGGGCTCTTCTGTGAGAACCAGCTTCCCCAGTGATCACTCCAGTTGAAGCAGTCACCTCTCCCGTTCAGACCCTGGAAAGTAGAATCATTCCAGATCCCTGAAAGGATGAGTAGGGCAGAAAGGCACCCACCAACTTCTCAAGGAAAATAAGTCAGTGTGATCGGCACAAGGATCAGAGAACCAAGAGAAATCAACTGTGTTCATTTTAACATCAAACTCACAGTTTTATTCTTCTGTGACGTGGATTGGAAAAAAACCCATCTTTTTCAAATCAATATCCAATCATTGACTATTATCCATTGTCCTTGCATTTCAGAGAAAATTGTAAAGCTATTTATTCATATCAAAAAGCTCTTTGGGGGCTTTATTTTATATACAGGTTAAATCTAATTTTTTTAAAAGGAAACATGGGTATGGATGCTTAGAAGTAAATACTCACAGATTTAGTACTTGCTGGCTGGCTTTCACAGCTGAAAAGAAGGCTTTCCTGCCCTTAGCGCCTCTCCTGAGGACTGCAGGTGACGGATACTGCACTATTACAGAGACCTTGTGTTGTTGTTGTTGTTGTTGTTTTTTTGTCTTAAGGTTTTATGGCTCTGAAGAGGAAATACTGCAGAGTCAAGCAAGGCGTTTTTAGGTTATGAATCATTTATGCTCTTTGGATTTAATGAAACGACATTCTGAACAATTAAATGGTGTGTAATAAGCTATCAAGAAATTGACAATCTTACGATGAAAGAGGTTCAAAAATCTCTCAAAGAATTTATAACCATAATAATAAAAACAAAATATTACTGAGCCATGGTTGGCCTGGGCAGTGCCTAAGCACTGTCCCACACATTTATCCAGCCAGTAGCCTATGAACAGGGACCACTCTTACCCCCATAATACAAGGCACAGAGGTTAAACAATTTGCCCAAAGCCACCCAGCTGGTGAGAGCTAGAGAAAGATCCCACACACCCACCTGAGAGCAGGAGCTATTCATCATGGCAACCTCTTCCTATTCTTCATTGTCCAGGGCAAAATAAATGCCTGTTGCCAAGAGACAAATTTGGTAAAACAATACCAAGTTATTTTAGGACTAAGCTGAAGAGGTTGGCATCTCGGAGCCTTCTCTTTTTTTGATGTAACCATTCTCTCTGTATATGGTGTGTATGCATCTGCACTGGTATCTATATAAACACACCTCCCCTGTGTTGCTGGCAATGAACAAGTGAAACATATTTCTGAAATCTCTTAATCAAAAGTTTGCATTAATAATTTTAATTAATTAATTTGGCAAGGGACTAGAGCACACCCTACTGGCCAGCTAATAGGAAATACAGCATTTACTTGGGACAAAATGTCTAAATATTTAAATCAGAAGGTAAAGTCAAATTTCTGCTTGAAAAAAAAAATTATCTTGAAAACATCGACTATGTATCTAAATTAAATTGATCCACAGGATACTAAAAAAATTCTAACAGTTACTGATTCCAGAGGTGGGATGGAATTAGAAAAACATCCGTCAAAAGCATCAAATATTTATTAAAGCAACATTAGGTATCTGAAGGGTGACTCAATTAAAACTAAACAACTAGATAGACTGTCCAAAACCTATACTAAACAAAAGTTAGTTAAGCCCTGCCTCTGACATCTAAAACACAGACTAATAAATTGCAAGTAGCCCATCCGTCTTCTCACAGGCTACATATACCAAGTAGAAAGGAAGGGAAAAATGGAGTATTGCTACTATTCAAATAGTTGCTAAGGGAAAAGCTCAATGGGAGACTCTGTTGTGATGTGGCACTCACAGATGAATGGTGGGCTCTTACCAGCACATCCATTCGAAAGTAATCCACAATTTATTGGAGATTATACACACACACACACACACACACACGATTGTTTTCAAAACAATGCAGTACACTAAACAAACAGCCTATAAAAAATACATTTCTTCCATTGGGCGTGTAGATTTTTATTGCATGCTTGCTTACAGACTAGTAAAAAAAAAGTGCATATTATACATTTATATCATGTATAGATAGAAATAAAAGCTCTGGGACTAAAAGGGTAATGCAAAAAGGATCTTGTTTTAAAATATGTCTTTATGAACAAGGAGAAATGCATAAGTTTTCTCATGTAATCCTTCACAGCCGAGAAAGACAAACACCAAAATGTGCATACTCTTCTACAGGATTCCAATATCAAAACGTGGATATAAGTTGTACATTTGATAAGGTCTGCCCAGCATCTCTATACATACACGACTTGTGGAATTTCCTGGTGAGGACAGAAAGGAGTAATGTCCTCAGGACAACAGTATGGTTCTCAGGATCCTGAGACAGAGCTTCAAGCTTTTTCTCACTCCAGGGATAGCAATTCTTTTGCTGAAAAGGGATTGCCCGCACAACGACTATCTGGGTCAATATGATGTTGAGTCTAATGTTTTAGATGTCATGCTCTATTAAAACAGTGTCCATTCCGTGAGAAATGGCCTCAAAATTAAATCAACTCTGAGAAATATATATTTTTTTAAATACATTACTCAAAACTTAGGTTCAGTGATCTAATTTCCTAAATCTCTAATGAGTGGTCACTTGCTAAACATAATATGATAGAATTACTTCACGTTGCTTCACATTTTCCTTTCAGACTCTTCCCCAAACATTCTATGATACTACTGACATATCAATGTTATTATAAAATAGTAAGTAGACTACTAGATAAAAGATTTGTGGAGCATAACTTTTCTCATGTAATCCTTCACAGCTGAGAAAGACTTATTATATGAACAAAATTATGAACCAAATTCAGTTAACTAGCAGCTATAACTGTTTTTCCCCAAAAATGAATAAATCAAATGTTTATTTTCCAAGATTAAAATAGATCAGAAGAGAAATCAATGAATCGTGTGTTACTCATATGATTTTGTGATTTTTGATGATTTACCAAAACATTAGCACATCATACAGATCACCACTATATAGTAAGTATCCTGTTGATCTTCTTTCTCTAAAGAAGGAGTGTGTTTGATGGTTGCTCTGGTGATTATCACTGTTTTATGAATAGGGGAATGTAAAAGCATGCCAATAAGGCCAAAGCACAAATTACAGCTGTATTGTGGTGACTTGAAAGAGCGTAACTAGGGTTCCTTTTGAATGAAACTGGAGCTCATCTAGGTCCACGTTCAGTAAATGCTGTACTGTGAGGTCTGAAAAGATGTTCTGGGCAAGTTCTCAGGCGGATCTTTTTTTTTTTTTTTCACACTGCTAACAGCATATGGGTAGTGGTGAACATAAAACAGGGAGGTGGAGATGGAATCTGGATAGATTTTCTGTAAACCAAAAAAACCTAGTTAAGTTGGTAAGAAAATCAGCAATTCTTTGTGACTAATTCCTATAATACTAAATGAATACAATAAGTAAGAATATAGGGAAGACAGGATAACTCCAATATTGATAAATAGCCTGGACATGAAAATGACCCCACAGCCCTCTAGGCCAGAAGGTACCGTTGAAAGAACAGGATAACTGTCCTTGCAAGTGAAAGGGGGCAAAGGGATACTTCAGTTTTTCATTTTTAATTTGGTGCTTAAGGCCTTGAATTCAAAATGAGGCCTTTGAATTAAATTTAAAAGGATTTAAGTAAACAATGTTGGAGAAAAGGCAAATCATTTCACGGGGTGCAAAGTTAATAGTTAACTTGATAATGAGGCCAGAATCTCATTCCATATGTTAAACAACCTCAATTAGGTTGTGCTAAACGTATAACTATCAGGCATTATTGCTGAAGTGCAAGAAGGGCTCTATGGAGACCAAAGAGGTCAGTAGCAGTCTTTGGCCTCTACTCCATAAAGTACCATTTAGGAAATCTGTTCTCGTTAATACTGGAGGGTTTCCGTTTGTTTGCTTTTTTTCTTACTTTAGCCACTCTTGGTTTGTTATCATTTGTATTATTTATTTTACGGTTAAACTATAAGCCCAAGTTGCATCACGGGTGCCCCCAGAAACCTCCTCCTACAGGCTTGTTCGTGGTCTGTCCTGGGGCATCGCACGGCTGCCCGGTGCCAGGAGATATCCAGGCCAGCTTGGGTCTAACAGGTAAACAGGAGAAGAACCAGGGCCTCCAGGACCCAGCAGGGGCTGCCCCTAGAAGTGGTGGGCGGCCTGAAAAGGTCAGCAGCACCAGGACAGGGCTCCTTTTCCAATATGTGGTCAGAAGAGCCCTTGCCCTCCCCTGGTGGCCCTGCTCTCAACAAGGAGTCCTGGCTGCCCCTCTGTCTCTCACTGCCCCTCGCCGTCCCTCATTGTCCTGCACTGTCCCACTGTGTCCTGCACAGACCCACCCTCACTGTCTCTCACAGTCCCATAACGTCCAGCACTGTTCCAGCCATTCCTAACCGTCCCTCGCGGTCCCGCGCCATCCCTCACTGTGCCGTGTTGTCCCCACAATCCTCCCCTGCCCCTCACCGACCTACAGGGTCATCCCTCCCCGTTCCCCGCCGTCCCTCACCATCCCTTCCCGTCCCTCACAGTCCCTTGCTATCCCTCCTGTCCCTTACTGCCCTGCCCAGCCCCTCACGTCCCCGGGCCCCTCCGAGTCCCTCGCCGTCCCGCCCCGTCCCGAGCTGTGGCCTCGCAGGCGCTGCCCTCGCCCCGTCCGGGTCCTGGTCCCGTCCGCCCGGCTCCCGCAGGAGGGGACGGCACGCACTATCCCCGGGGGCGGGGAATTGGGGGAAATTCCGCGCGAGGCCGGCTGCGCGCAGACTTCTGAGAAAACCCTGAGTGTAGGCTGTCGGGGGCGGCTGCCGGGATCCGCGAAGGCGAAGAGCCAGGGGCCTCCAGCGAGCCGGGGGCCTCCCGCGACGCCCTCCGGGACCCCGCAGCAGCTCCAGCCCGGCATCGCCCCTTTAAGCGGCTTGCCGCCCGGATTGGCTGCGCGGCGGGGGCGGGGCGGTGGGCTGACGTCACGCTCGGCGCTTACGCTAAATACTCAGCGGCGGCGGCGGCGGCGGCGGCCGGGTGCGAGGCAGGCGGCGCGAGCGGGAGGGCAAGCGAGCGAGCGAGCGAAGGAGCGAGCGGCGAGGCGCCTGCGCGATGTCCGGGCCCCGGAGCCCGCGGCGCTGAGCCGGCCTGACGGACATGCGCGGGAGGGCGCCGTGGGGCAGCCGCCGCTCCCCCGGGGTAAGGCGCTCGGCGCTGCGGGCGGGCGGGCGGGCGGGCGGACGGGCGGCGCGGCGCCCCTCGGGCCCTGCGCGGGCGGCTCCGCGGGGCGGGGACGTGGGGCGCGCGGACAGGGCCGCCGCGACGCCGAGCTGCTCCGGGACGCGCCGAGGGGCAGGGGCAGGGGCAGGGGCGGGCCCGCGCCGGGCGTTTCTTGCGGCGTGCGGAGGGCCGGGCCCGAGCTCGCCCCGGCGCGGGCGTGGGTGCCGGCGACCCTCGGCGCTCCCCTCGCCCCGGGGCCCTGTACGCGTCCCCGCCGGGCACCGGGTGCCTGCGGAGGGCGCGGGGCGGGCGGCGGGCTCCTGCGGCCCGCGCCCCGTTTCTGTCCTGCCGGGGCTGCGTGCCCGGTCGAACCCGAGCGCCCCTGAAGCCTGCCGGGGACGCTCCGGTGGGCGGCGGCACCGGCTCTCGGTCGCGGCCGGCCTCCGTCCCTCTGCCGGAGCTCTCGGCGCCCAGGTCGTTTCCTCTGTCTGTATTTGTAAATTGACCCGAGTTGTTTCGTGTTCTTTCCCTCCTCTTGTAGAATCGCGCTCTTTAAGGGCACTGCGGGATTCCGTGCTGAGAACCTGAAAGCTGGCCGGGAATTTCGTGTACTTATATATCACATCCTGGTGCAAATTAGACGATTCCTTGACCATGATTGGTGCTGTATCGGTGCTTCCTAGGTCTTTATTAGGATTTCATCATTGCTTGAAAGAAACCAGTCTCTTCCCTGATAAAAATGTGAATAGATTGTTAGTCATGAACTTAAGTAGTGCAGTCAGAATAGAGACTGTAGCTTTAAAAGAGATGTGTTGGTGACTTCAGGTACACCTGCAACACAGGTAGGGCAGGACTGGTTTCTAGGCAACTGTCAGAGGTGAAGAAAGGTGAGGTTTAAAATGCCCTTTTTTTTTCCCCTCCTGAAGAACAAGAGTTCTGCAAAGTTTCAAGCTTTTGTAAATCTCCAAGGATGTAGTAGATATATCTTTGTTGAAACTGAAACATCTAAGTTCACTATACCGAGTCTTGTTTTTTTTTTTTAAGTTGTATTTCTTGACATAATTGTAATTAATTTTCAGAGACATTTTACTTAAACAGACCAAAGACAGGTACCTGTATCAGCAGAAGACCAAATTTTTGCAAAGCCCCAACTAAAAGCTGGTTTCTTGCTAGTCTGATAAGTATATTATCAACCCATCCCTTTTCTGGATAGTAGCAGGTTTGAAAAGAAAAACATAGATTTTAGTATGGATTTCAGACATGATTTGCATTCCCTCACTTCCTGCAGAGCTTCTTTTCACTGTGTGTTCTGGTGGACATTTACTAATAGACAGAGAAGTCTTAACTATCAGTTTATAACCTGGCAGTTATATTAGATGGTAAACTCCTTAAGGGCAGGAACTCTGCCTTGTACAGCTTTTTATCTTAGGCAGCCTTGCACAGAGTTGATATTGATAAATAAATGCACGAAAGCATGTTTTACATTTTAAGGCTCAGCAGGATTGGACTAGTCACTGATAAGGGTTGGAAAGCAAATCTATTTTTTATGGCTGTTGTGAAATGTCCGAATTCATATTTGAAGTTGAAATGTTTGTTTTCAATGAATTCTTTTTCCTATTTTTAGTTCACAGTAGATACTGCTTACCCTTTTGTGAGGTTTAATTATGCTGTGGTCTTGAGTTTTTATGTGAAAATAACTCTTCACAGCTGCTGCTCAGAAGTTAAACTAGATAATACTTCCTTTCTGCTTATACTAATGGTAGCTTTTAAAAGCAAGTTGCCTAAATTACAGGTACAATCTAACATGCTTGAGACTGACCTGATTGTCAACATACCATCAAGTTGCTTTAGAAAGGTGAGCAGAGGAGGGGAAAGGTGGTGCCCAGGGTAATCCCAGGAATTTGAATGTCGTAGGCTCCCTCTACCAGAGAAGCAACTCTGCTCATAATCTAAATAAATATGAATTGGTACCTCATCATCGGGAACCCTCAGCACACTCTGCAGGTGTTTGGCCATACTTTGTAAAAGCGAATGAAGAACCAGCTTACTAGATAAACACAGTCCAGTTGTGGTATTCTGGCATTATTTGCACAGAATAAACACATGCTTTGTAAAGGTACATAAAACTGGTAAATTTCAGGCTCCTAAATGTAAATTGCTAACTTAATAGAGAATTAGTGTTAAGAGAGAGAGAAAAGGTAGTGTGAGATTCTGATTTCAAATGTTGAGAGGAAAAAAGATTTTGAGATTAGGAGACTTCATTGACAAATCCAACTTTTTATGTCATAAAATTGGGCAGTATATTATGAAGCCCCTTTGTAAATCAAAGGGAAAACCTTCATAAGGTCTGTCTAGGGAGGAGCAGCAACCTATGGGTTGAGGACTTGAAATGGTGACACGGTGACATGAAGGGAACCCTCCGCTAAAAGATATGTCCTCCTCCTTTCTATTTTTCTGTTTATTCCTCTATAGTTTCCAAGTTTAGTTTTTAGTATTAGAATGAAGAGGGGGGGAAAAAACTTATAGGAAAAAGAAATTGGGCAGTATTACAAAAAGACCACAATCTTCTAGATCTCAGTGAATATGTCTTTAAAATGTGGGACTTGGGCTACAGGAATTAGACTTCTTTTCAACTTGGAAATGGAATGGCAGGGATTAGACAGCATTGTTCAAAAGCTCTATTAATGACCCACAGATAGGAAACTTACCTAGTTACAGATTGCTTGTTAGAAACAGTTTTGCCCTCTGTGGAAGGCTCTTCTCCCAACTGACAGCTGCTTTTCCATTCTTTATAACTCTATTTGAAAAGTCCCTTGCTCAGTGAGACCTTTCTTGACCACCTGTATAAATACGTTCTCTTCTACCTCCTTATCCTGTCACTGTACCCTGTTTCCTTGAAAGTTATCACAATCTGAAATTGCTGGAATTGTTTGATTGCTTATATGTCATTTTCCTCCCTCATTAGATCAGAAATTTCCATCAGGCAGCAACCACGTCTGTTTTTCACCTAGCATAGTATCCAGTCCAGTCACCTAGCATAGTATCCAGTCCAGAACAAGTGTTTGATAAGTATTTGTGAAAAGAATTAATGCATGGCGGCTAAGAATTTGAGCTGAGATATGGAGATGTGGCTCAGTGGTAGAGCACTTGGTTTGAGCCCCAGTACTGGAAAAAAAAGTTTCTGATCTCCTATCTCTATAGTTAGCCAGCGCTTAGCATTGCACTTAGCAACTATTTGCTTCAGTTTCCCTATTAATAAACAGTGTTAGGCAGAGAAGCAAGTTGCTCCTGACATGAAGATGCTGTAGAAAGCAGAGGCAGTGAGTGTGTGCTGGGCAGAAGAGCCCTGCCAGCCCTTTTGTTCATAGCAGGAGGTTTCACCTCACTTGGTTTCCTCATTTGCAAACTGGAGATTATAATCCCTAACTCTTCTTAGAGGGATGTTGTGGGGATCAAGTGAGATAATGTTGGAGAAAGTGCTTTGTAATTCGTACAGTGCTTTACGAATATATTCTATTGTTGTTAAATTCCAGATTTTACCATAAAGCCTGATTATAATGCCATCATTAGGATCCACGCTGTAGGGGTATGTTAGAAAAGGCCCGTTGGGTATATGTAGTAACCCCTTTTACGAGTAAAGACAGACCTGTGCTATATCAAATACTATGTTGTAACAGGTTACATCATGATGGGGCATCACTCTATCATTAAAGATTGAGGGCTTCAAAAGAATTGTTGCACGTGGTCATAATAGAAGGTCAGACTGATACCTTTACCCACCCATTTAGATGCTAGGCCAGATGTACAATTAATGATTTTTAATAAGGAAAATTTGGGGGAGTTGAAGTAGAACAGGACCTTTTTTTTTCTTTTTTCTTTCTTTTTTTTTAAGGGATTGAACCTAGGGTCCCTCTACCACTGAGCTACATCAGTGGTAAAAAGACCCTTTTTAAATTTTGAGACAGGGTCTCAATGAGTTGCTGAGTCTGGCCTCAGACTTGTGATCCTTCTGCCTCAGGCTCCCAAGTCACTAGGATTACAGGAAAAACAGGAACTTTCATAGCCTACAGGCTCTCCCAGAAAAACTATTTATCAACCAAAATGCCCCCAAAAGTTTATCTGCCCTACCCATAAAGGTGAAGTGTTATGCTTGGTCAGATCTTACCCCGCCAGTTTGAATAGCCTGAAGGACTGGAAGAGGCAGTGGTGTGGTGGTCAAAACCTGGACTTTGAAGCCGGGCTTCCTGGCCTAAGTCCTGGCCTTGCCTCTCACCATGTTTGACCTGAAGCAAGTTCCTTAACTCTCTGTGCCTCAAGCCCCTCATCTATAAATAAGAGTAGTAATGATGACCCACTTCACAGGGTTGATGAGAGCATTAAATAAATTAATATACACACGAAGCCCTTAGAACAATGCCTGGCAGATAAGTGTCCAGTGAATGTTAGTTATTACTAATGATTATGTATTCATTCTAACAGTCTAGAGTTACCCACTGGGTGACTTGAATGCTTGTTAAATAAATTTGAAGCTTTCAAGACTAACTTCCCAAGTTTAGACCATTGTGCTCATTCTCATTGTGATTGCAGTAGAATTCATGAACCTTTCACAGTCATAGGTCTATTGTATGTGTATGTCAAAATAGAATATTTTCCACCTTCTGTGTATGTATATATACACACACATATAAATATATAAAATATATATATATGACTAACTTGATTCTTGTGCTTTGTAGGAAAAGTACAAAGGACAAAAGAATATATTTCTGTTCTATTTTTCTGCTACCCAATTAAAATCACGTGGGACTAAGTGAATCAAAAGACTATTGATTATGGTAGTTGAACGAATAGGCCATTTCTTTTGGCTGGAAAGTTTCCAAATTATCAAAGAAATTATGTCATTTAATTTTAATTTTGATAGTCTGAAGATAAATTATTTTCCTTGTTGCCTACATTTTTACCACCTACAAATGGGCTGTTATATGCTGAGGATGTTAAAGGGCCTCCGAGGAATGGAGCTATAAAAACAGACACAAATGTTCATTCTCATCATTTTGAACTACATTTTAATATTTGCTGAAACCATAAAGTTTTACTTGAATTCATGCATGAATATTTTAATTGCATTTTACTTTAAAAGGTCTTCCATGTAAAGACTATTTCTGCTTTTCTATGGCAGCAGAGTACAGTAAAGGCAATTTTCCTAACTTGCTTCCTTTTTTCCCTACCTCCAAATCATAGCCTATTAAAATGAAATCTGAAATCTGAATTGAGGCCTTTGTTTTTAGAAAATCTACGAAGTGTCCTTTTTCTTTCAGCAAATAAATTCACGTTATTCAACTATGTAGCTATCATAAAAACTGAACATGTAGATGAATATCAAATTAGTAAGCTTAGATTATTAATAAAATTCCATTAAAATAGCTAACATTTATGCTTAATGCATCAATAGCCTGATTACAAGTGCTTCAGACGTTAATCACAATAAAATTTGAACATAAATATGCAGATATTGGTATATTTGGGGAGGACCTAAATAAGTTTCCTTTTTATAAACTTGTGTTGTAAATGTAGTTACCTTATGTCTTCCCTGGCTGTGGTAATAGTTAGGTAGGTAATTGTTAAATGCAGCTGAAAAGACCATTTATCACCCTGAATAAACAGAAATCAGGTTCTAGAACCAGATTGAAAGAAGGAAATTACATCACACTCTTAAATAAGGAAGCACTGGGCAGAACTGGATGAGTTGTATGACAAAAATGTGCCCCTCCTCCTTGTGTGGATTGCTCCTGAGATTTATTAATGAGATCTGGTGGCAAGGTAAGCATATCTAGGTTACTGCAGTAAGGTAGAGAGAGAGAGAGAGAGAGAGAGAGTGAGTGAGTGAGTGTGTGGGGGGGGTGGGGTGGGGGGGAAGCAGTTTCAAAGAGACTGTCCTCAAGCTAAAGGCAAGTGATTTCACCTCAGTAAAGGAGGTGTGCAGTGTGCATTTGGTTTGACTTTTTTTTTTTTAATATTCACCTTTTAGTTATAGGTGGACACAATATCTTTATTTTTATGTGGTGCTGAGGATTGAACCCAGTGCCTCACTCATACTAGGCGAGTGCTCTACCTCTGAGCCACAACCCCAGCCCGACTTTTTTTTTTTTTTTAAAGGAAAGTAACATTAAATTTAGCAGCAAAAACACAGTAGATGCATTGTAATCTAGAAGGAATAGTATGTAAGAGAAGGTAAAATTCATTGTTTTCAGAAAATACTCCCCTGATTGCTTTAAGCAAGTACACAGTAACGGGAACCAATTTAGGAAGCTGTGCTGTTAACCACTGAAGCTTGACGTTTTTACTCAGTCTGCAAACTGTCTGCTTTGGATTTTGGAAATGAACTAAGGAGATCTAAACTCGTTAAATTATTACTGGTAGCCTCTCTCTCCAGCATGGGTTAAGTTTATCTCTTACAAATCTTTGCTTTTTCCTAGTTCTTTGCTGACAGTCAGCCTCTGTGAAACTTTCACATAATTGCTTTTTAAAGCATGAGGTGGATATTTTCTCAGCGTCATTAATAAGTGTGTATTAGAAGTGAGTGATGCCAGGAGCCACGGGGAGAAAAGAGAAGTCGGACACCACTCCTGTCCTGGGAGACGGGACGGGGCTGAGAGGAGAATCGGCACAGCACAAAATAACCAGGAACAGAGACACTGCCTTGGCTTTTCATAAAAGGGAGGGTTTTTGGCAAAGACAGCATAAGAAGAGTTGCCTGAAGGCATAAGTTGGATTCTAAGCATTTGGAGGAAAGAAGGAAAGAGAAGCCAGAGCTAGAAAGGAAGGTTGGGCCGTGGCGTGCAGGCCTGTGTTGGAGCCAGCAGGGCAGAAGGAGCTTCCAAGGCTCCTGAGCAGGGGAGGCTCTTGGTTGAGAGGTAGTTAAGGAACACTGACTGGGTACTGGTATGTAGTGTGGGTTGGGCATTTTCAGACTGGAGGCATTGTGGTGCCGGTGAGTGGAAGGAGGGTAAATTTGAGAAAGAATGTAGACAGTCTGTGGAGCTTAGCGGCCTTAACTGGGAGAAGTGTGATCCTCCTGGACTAGAGCTGGTGGGAGGGGAGGGGAGGGAGGGAGGGAGGGAGGGAGGGAGGGAGGTAAGAGGAAGGAGGAGTTTGGTTTGTAGAGTTTGAGATGCCAGGGGACCATCCAAGTGGAAAGATAATCACCAGACAATAGGAAATGCAGAGTTGAAGCCTGAGCCAGGCTGGAATCCTCTGTTCAGGAATTGTCTGTGTCGAGGTGAAATAAGTCAAAACTTGGCTGTTGGGGAGGGGTAAAGAGAAAATAAAATGAGACTTGAAAAACACATAATTTTAAGTCCCCCCCACCCAATTTTTAAAAAATTGATGTTAATAGAAAAAAGAAAGGAAAAAAAAAAGAATTCACATCTGAGGTTTTACCTCAATTTTTGACCCACTAAAAAGGCTGAAGTTTAGTTCCTAAACACAGAAGAAAAGTTGTCGTGCTGAATGTTATTTGGATCCTGGTGTAAACCATGCTGCTGGATTAGCATTGCTTTCCTATTTTTGCATTTCATAACAGAATGGCTCATCTTGTATTTTAGGTATTGATTTTCCCCACCTAGGTTTGTTTTTGTAATTGCTTTCCTAATATAAAGCAGAACTAGTTCTACAGTTCTGAGGAACCAGATAAAGTTAGAAACACTGCAGCATTATTCAGATTTTACTTGAGCAGAATTTATTTCTTTTTAGCTAGAGGTTGGCCAAACTGGTTGATACCCCCCCCCCCAACTCACCTCCCCCCCCACACACACACAAGGAATATACAGGCTGGATACTTAGTTTTTAGGTGGTCTCATTCTCATCTGAAGAACAGTTTCTGAAAACCTTTCTTCCAAACCTATGGCACGTTGCTCTTTGGGGGTTTACATTTTGAAGTTATTTTCCAAAAAGAAGAGAATGTGACAATTCCATTGCCCTCCTGGCTTCTCCCATGCAAGCAAGTAGGCAGTTCGGACAGTTTCATAACATGGCCCATTCACAATTCCCCATTGAAATTTAGAGGCAGGTCACCTTCTATGAATACACAAAGACACTATTGTGGTCAGAAGTGAGCTGGCTCAGTGAACACAATTCTTTTTATACTAAAAAAATTTTTTTCTTAAGAAAGCTAACAAGTAGGTGATGGAAACAATGAATAAAAAATAACTTTTTCTAGAACATACAAATAATTTTAAGTGACCATTGAAACGTAGGTTCAGAATTCCAAGGCAATTTCGGCAGAGGCGATAGTTACACAATCATTCTGTTGAAAGCTAAGATTTAGATGGCACTAGGAGGCTGACACACAGTAATTACTAGTAGTACTTGTTGGCTAGCCGACAGGTGGGGGTTGGGCCTCCAGAATCCCCCACAGCCTTTTCCTGTAATCTGGATGAACAATCTTCAAACGTGTGCTTTCAAACTACTTAAATACCATATTCTTCTTCCTATCTTGCCTTTCGTTTTTACGTTACCACAGACACTTTCCCTGTAGTCCTGCCAGTGCTTGTAGAATGCTTAGAAAAAGCCTGATAAACCACTGGGCTGAGCATACAGAGGGAGGGGCTAGCCATTTTTTAAATTGGTTTTTAAATTTTTTTTTTAGAGCTTTACCTGCGGGTAAGTAAATAACGAATTTGCCTCATTTCAGTAATCTTGAAAGGGACTTCAAGAGACTTCCTGGTGATTTAGATTTCTTAAATGACAGATTTTTTTCTTTATCATATATCTTTTAGAGACTGATTTAAAGAAAAATTGATTGAAATAATATTTTAAACCTGTGGTAAAATCTCTCTCTAGTGCATTGAAACGGCTAATTGGGGAGAGTCAAATGTAGAGAATTAGAACCAGATAAAATTTGAAACTCTAAATTTTTATCATTGATATTGATAATTTATTGATAAATTTTCACTGAAAATTTATCCTGAGAAGAATTGGGACACATGCTCCTTTGCCGCTGAAATTTTTAAAATTACAATATCCACATTCCTTCTTTTTTTTTTTTAATTTTTTTTTTAGTTGCAGATGAACACAATACTTCTATTTTATTTGTTTTATTTTTATATATTGCTGGGAATCAAACCCAGTGCCTCATGCATGCTAGGCAATCATTCTACCACTGAGCCACAACCCCAGCCCTCCACATTCCTTCTTAACGTTAAAAAAACAATAGACAATTGCAGAGTATAGTTTTGGATCTTTAGTTTTAAAATTCCCTCTACCTTAAACACTGTATCCACTTAATTGGTATGATAATCAGAGGACACTGTAAATCCATTCAACATTCAGCTATTGAGCTAATGTTTCAGACACTGATGATTAAAAGGCAATTGGCAGGGGTGGTGATTGGGGCACAGTCTGTTCCAGTGCACTGATAGGAGGTGACAAATTTGTAAATAATGGATTTTAAGTTGCCGAGCAGTTAAACCTGTGCACCCCTCCACCGCAGAGGTGTCCTAGTCACTTTCTGTCATCCTGAGTCCTGAGCACAGCTGTAGCGCGTGGCAGGTGTGCAGGCTTTTAGAGAGTGACTAGAGATGTTTAGTGAGCCGGTGTTGTAGTGTGTAAGTGTCACACAGATAGTTGAGAGCATTCCAGTGTCAAGGGGAAAAGGCCTAAACTCTTGTCTAAGTGCATGTGAATAAATGAACTGCAGCGGATGCTCCTTAATGCTTGTGATGCAGCGAATACTAAAGTAAAACTAAAAAGAGGCTGCAGGGACTCTGGACCTGTGACATACGACAAGGGGGTTCCTAAAGTTTAGAAGCTGTTAGTTTTAAGAAAAATGTACTTAGCCTTTGTAATCCATGCCTTGCAGCCAGGCAGGAACTACTGGGCATTTCACAAAGGAGAATGTAAAGAATGTACCTTTCAGTTTGTCTTTGACAGGGAGGGACGAAGCTGCGCTGGAGCCACTCATCTTGCAGAACTTGATTTTCACTAATGGAAATTAGTGTCTTCATACATAATGATTTCTTTAATATCTGGAGAATATCTCTTCTGTGGCAACCCTGAAATACAGACTCCACGTGAATGCTAATCTGTGGAGTGCCCAGACTCCCTTGTCAAGCGTGTGGGGGTCTAGTGAATGCTAACTATCTCTGCAGTGTGAAATAGTGACTTCTGAAATTGCCTTTTTAGCTTGCGAGGAATCTGCAAGATTCCCCTGAGCTCCGAGCCTTGGGAGGCCTGCTGCTGGTTTAGAGGGAGGCTGTGTGCCTGGCATCTGTGGGGTTGGTTGTGTAGCTCGTTGCTTGCTCTGTAGTAAAAGGTCTGTTTTCCCAGCAACTGATTGTTTCTCGTTTTGTGAAAACATTTCAAATCTTGCTATTCTTAGTGTCTGTGTTGGGGTTCCCTCCTGAGAAGTAGAATGAGGCAGACACCTACAGCCACTCCTCTTCCACTCACACCCCAGATTCCCTGTGAACCCACTCGTGCTGAGGTTTAGACTGTCCTAAGAAACGCGTTTCTGAGTTGTTTCCTTTTTTCTCTCACCTCTTCTCCATCCCCACAACCCACCCTCAGGGGATGAAAGCTACTGGTTGACTTAAAAATCCCTGGGCTTCACCGATTCAGAGGCTCTCGATACAGCACAATGTCAACAGCAGGAGTTGCTGCTCAGGAGATCAGAGTCCCATTGAAAACTGGATTTCTGCATAATGGCCAGGCCATGGGGAACAGGAAGACCTGCTGGGGCACTCGCAGTGAGTTTGGACAGTAAGTAGAGAATGCTGTGCCCCTGTGCAACTGTAGTGACCTAGAGGATGTGATTGCTGCTTGTTTATGATCAAAGTGTTTTCCTTTCCTTTCCTTTCAGTAACTTCTTAAATATTGACCCAATAACCATGGCCTACAGTCTGAGCTCTCCTCAGGAGCACCTCCCGTCCATTGGTATGTATTCTGAAAGTCAGGGGAGCGAGCAGTGGTGGCCTTGGCTGGCCCTGCAGCAGTGGTTTGTAAGGAGGAAAACTGAGCTGTGTCCGATGGTGGTCTGACCCCTAGTGGCAGCAGATGTGGAACTAACTGTTTTTGTACTCAGTGGCTTTTATCGTGGGTCACTGATTCCTAAGGAGAACTTAATTTATGGAAGTGTGATCTTTCAAAATCAAGAATGAGTTCTTGCCAGCCACGATGCATACTTAACCTTTAGAAACTTTGGACAAGATTTCCTCTTTATTAGTAGTATTAAATGCATCTTTGAAAGCAATAAATGAAAGTAGTCTAAATGTTAAAACATAAAAAACTGTGTGTGTGTGGTACTTTCAATGTGAACATTATGCTCCTTGGGTTTTTGGTGAACACACTGTGAGTCTGTTCACTCAGTGTTGTGACATGCTGGCAGTAAGGACCTTGTCTTCTCTCTCTCATGCCCAGTGTGCCTTGGAGTGTCGCATGTCTTAAATGGCAAAGCCGGTGTAGCATGGTACTCATGTAAATTATATGCTGTTCATCTTCTGCGAATTTTGCACACGTCACAAAACTTGTCTCAGATGTGTGGGTGTGTGCCATGCACATGTCCAAGGGAGATGGAAGAGATAGTTTGTTCTTTGAACCAGGTCACGTGTGTTCCCATCTCAGGCTCTAATTACACCCATGGCAGTCGCATGGGTGTTCTCAGGGTCGCAGTGAAGAGCTCTTGTCTCTCAGCAGGTGCAGGGTCATTGATCCTTATGGACGTCCCTTGTTCCTTCTAGGGCACACTTCGCAGTCGGCTCCAATGAATGGCTGCTCCTTTGTGGAAAATGGTCCATCTCAAAAGTCCAGCCTGCCCCCTCTTATCATTCCCCCCAGTGACAGTATGGGACAGCGTGAAGAGGATCCAGTTGTCTGTGGCTTCAGGAAGCTCTCGGTGAATGGGCTCTGCACGTCCACGCCTCCGCTCACACCCATGAAGCCCTGCCCCTCCCCCTTCCCCTGTGCAGCTCCCTGTGAGCGGGGCTCTCGGCCCCTCCCACCACTGCCCATCTCCGAAGACCTCTCTCTGGATGACACAGACTGTGAGGTGGAATTCCTAACTAGCTCAGATACAGACTTCCTTCTAGAAGACTGTGCACTTTCTGATTTCAAATATGATGTTCCTGGTAGGCGAAGCTTCCGTGGGTGTGGACAGATCAACTATGCATATTTTGACACCCCAGCTGTTTCTGCAGCAGATCTTAGCCACACATCTGACCAAATCGGAGGTGTCTCAAATCCAAATCCTCCTCCACCCCAAACCCACCGCAGATTAAGAAGGTCTCATTCAGGCCCAGCTGGGTCCTTTAACAAGCCAGCCATTCGGGTATCCAGCTATACCCACAGAGCTTCTCCTAACTCTGACGAAGACAAACCTGAGATTCCTCCCAGGGTTCCCATACCTCCCCGGCCAGTAAAGCCAGACTACAGACGGTGGTCTGCAGAGGTCACTTCCAGCACCTACAGTGACGAAGACAGGCCTCCCAAAGTGCCACCGAGAGAACCTTTGTCCAGGAGTAACTCCCGCACGCCAAGTCCTAAAAGCCTTCCATCGTACCTCAATGGGGTCATGCCCCCGACACAGAGCTTTGCCCCCGACCCCAAGTATGTCAGCAGCAAAGCCCTGCAAAGACAGAACAGCGAGGGGTCTGCCAACAAGGTTCCCTGCATCCTGCCCATTATTGAAAATGGGAAGAAGGTCAGTTCAACGCATTATTACCTACTACCTGAGAGACCGCCATACCTGGACAGATTCGAGAAGTTCTTCAGGGAAGCAGAGGAAGCAGACACGGGCACTCGGCTCCAGCCAGTGCCCACTGACTGCAGCGCGCCTTCCACCATGGAACCGCTGGACTCCAAGGCAAAAACAGACCTGGGCGGCCACGGGAAGCGGAAACACTTGTCCTATGTGGTTTCTCCCTAGGCTTGGGAGTCGTGATTCAGCAGAAGTTACGTGGGAGCAGATGGTTCTCAATTTTCCAGTTTGATCGAGGTTCAGAGAACAGTCTGTCAGATTGTAAACTGAAATAATTGAACTCTGTCTAAAAGAGAAAGGGTTAGAGCAGTTGTGAGGTGCTATTCTGAGAACCCCTGGTTTTGTTAACATTGAAGAAAAAGTCTATAATTTATAAAGATGTGATGGTGGGAGGGAAGGATGGGGAAACTTTTAGATATGCATACATTATATACCTATGTACAAACTTGTGGTGTAACCGTAGACCTTAGCTGCAGGTTAACCAGTTAGTTACTATGTTAGAGTAATATATATGCAGAATAATAAAATCTCTAGCTGGAGGAATGGCTCTTCTTGGGCTTAAAATTGAGCAAATGGAAGAAAAAAGCAGTATTGTTGAGATCAGAATCATATAAAAAAAATTACTTTGTTTAGTCGGCTTGGCGATCTCTGGCTTTCAGGCCCGCGCGCTGTCTCAGTTATCTTTGCAGCACCTCTCCAGGAAGAGCAGGGCAGGCATGCTGCACTGTGCCTGCACCTGCCGAGTCTCACAGTCACCCCAAGGCCTGGCACTTCCAGGTTTTATTTCTTGTCCTGTTTAGGGGAGGGATAGCAGTTTATTTGGCAACCATTGTCACCTGTGTATGTCTCACATCTTGAAAAACAGAAAGATAAGAGAATTGGTAATCCTCACAGCTCCTGCTTTCTTCCACATGCTGACAGGGCCCATTGTGGTGTGGCCTTGAGACAGCGGCGCAGGACAGAGTCGGCTGGAAAGGCACGCTGGCCACCAGCACTCAGGGTGGAAGTTTCGCAAAGCAGCGGAGCAGCTGGCTGTGCGATTGAGAGTTGTTGTGTGTGTGGGGGGGTGTTGTGGGGGTTTTTTAGAACTGTATTAATAAACAGATACAACACAAGCTGGCCTTGTGTTGCTGGTTCCTATTCAGTATTTCCTAGGATTGTTTGCTTTTTAAGTAAAACACTTGTGACCAATAGCACAGCACGTCTTAACGCCAGAGGCCACGTCAGCACCTTCCTGCTTCCCAACCCGCCGGCTGTGCCTCGCTGCCTCCAGACTCAGTGAGACACGGCTTGTGTTGGTGTTTTCACATCCTCTGACGTGTCTGCTTGTGTAGACGGCACTAAGGAGAAGGTGCTCGCTAACAGGGGGACACGAACGACTGCGGTGGTCTCTTAACAGTTAAACAAGCTGTTTACAATTTAAACTGCTGAATGATATTATTTGAGCTATTTAAAGCTTATTATATTTTAGTGTGAACTAAATGAAGGTTAAAACATGCTTTAGAAAAATGCACTGATTTCTGCATTATGTGTACAGTATTGGACAAAGGATTTTATTCATTTTGTTGCATTATTTTGAATATTGTCTTTTCATTTTAATAAAGTTATAATACTATTTATGATACCGTTAAAACTGTTTCTTGCCTAAACTCTTATAAAATACCTTAAGCAGTTTGATAGCTTTATATTTTTTAAACAAAAGGGAATTAATCTTTTTAGTTTAATATACATTAAAATTTACTGTCATTTTGTAAAATGATAATTTGAATGTCTTTAGATATTATAAAAGTGTATAGTTAGCTGGGCACAGTGGCGTGCACCTGTAGTCCCAGGTACTCAGAAGGCCAAGGCAGAGGATTTCAAGTTTGAGGCCAGCCCTGGCAATTTAGCGAGACCCTATCTCAAAACAAAAAAAAATCAAAAGGGCTGGGGATGTAGCTCACTGGTAGAGTGCCTCTGGGTGCAATCCCTAGAACTGCAGTAAAATAAATATGTATAGTAGAAATGAGCTGCTTATAATTTACCTTTAACAATAAGGAAATTGAATGAGTCTGTATTAACTATCGAAGTAGTTATACCCAGGGAGGTGGGGGCCGGGGTCCCTGTCCAGGAGGATGCGGTGGAAAGGACAAGCCCTGTCATTCAGACTGAATCTGACCGGTTTTGAATCTCAGGGCTGGGTCTGGATGGCTGTGGCCCACAACTTTGCTTCTTGCTTGTTTGGGGCCATCCAGAGAGTACCCTGTCCCCAGCCTGGCAGGGAGCTGCAGACTGTGCTCACTGGCATCTGAGGTTGCTTTAACTGAGCAGGGGGGGCCCCTGGCAGCATCTGTCCACCTGCTGTTGGTACGATTCTCTGTGCCCTTGACAGCCCCCTCACTTTCCTGGGTGTGGGGGTGGTCACCCTCCATGACCTCAGCTGGGCACCTATGCTGAGCCTGCTTTCTCTTCAGTTAAGGTGAGGGCTCGGCTCGGGTGGCGTGGGCCGGAACTCCAGCCCCTCTTCTGAGGCTGTATATGGACAGATTCCTTAAAATACGACCCTGTTTTCTTGATAAAGCAGGGTGGCGGAATTATCTTGTGACAGCTACATACAAACCACAGTGAGTGGCACCGTAAGGGCCCGTACACGAAGATTGTTGGAGGTCACCTGAAAGTTGGGTGTCAGTTCCCACATTTTACCAGGGAACTCCTGAGCTTTGGGAGTTCATCCCACAGACTTAACCAGCCGAGTGGGGGATCTTGGGAAAAGAAACGCCTCCCTGTCCCACAGACTCTAAAGCAGTTCAGGATTGTAACTTAGGATAAAGTGCTATAAAGATAACAAGCAGTGGGGGTGACAGGTGACAAAGAGCATCCTACCTTTGAGAGAGAGGCTCTGAGGGCTGGAGTGGAGGCTGAGGGAGGTGAATAGTGAGTCAGGGTGTGGGCATCCACAGCAGAGGAAGCAAGCCCGTGAGATCCTGCGGTAGGAGACTGCTGCATCTTCACAAAGCTGGAGAACACTGGCAGGGGGCTGGGTGGTGGGACAGCAGTGGTGGCCACTCCAGAGATCCCAAATAGGGAAGAAAGGTGATTTTTTTTTTTTTTTTTTTTTTTTGCTACTAGGGAGTGAGCACCAGGTCACTGTCTCTGAGATACACCCCAAACCCTTTCTAAAACAATTGAGACAGAGTCTCACTTAGTTGCCAAGGCTGGCCTCAAATTTGTGAGCCTCCTGCCTCGGCCTCCCAAGTTATTGGGATTACATTGGAATTATAGGCATGTGCCACCACACCTGGCCTGATGGAGATTTGTTTTAGAAAACATGACAGTTGCTGTTGTGTGGAGAACACTGTGGGAGACCATAATGTATAGGGACACTGAAGGACTCAAGCTGCTGTGGTCCAGGACAGAGATCAGCATGGCCTGCAGTGGAGAGGGAGGAAAACGGTGTTCTAAAAGGTACCAGGGAAGTGGGGAGCAGGTCCCAGGCCACAGGTGTGGTGTATATCCACCCTTTGAAAGAGGGTCAGCTCTGGGGCAGGGACTCTCAGCTGTCCCTGTCCTCATCCTAGAGCCAGTGCTGCCTGGCCCTGCGGGGCAGTAAGTACTGTGGGTCGAATGTCTGAATGCAGCACTGTGTGGCTGGTCCTCATCTGCCTCTTGTAGTTTGGGCATCACCCCCGGCACTACTTTGTCTTGTAGTTATCTTTCCTTAGTTCCATCTCTGGTTTCCTCTTTGCATTTTTCCTTGATTTTGCAAGAATGTACTTTCTTTGCAGTTTTCTCATGGCTAAACCAGTGTGCCCAGCCACCATGCTAACAGCACACTGCTGGAACCGTTTGCCGTTTTCTCCAACCACACACCACGGAAGCTGAATTCTAAAGAGTCCCCACGCGCAGGTCAACTCCAGTCCCCCTGACGCTTGGCTGTTGCTGAGTCAGACACCAGTAGGACAACCGTGGTCTGTCAGCTGCTGCTCTGGCCATCATCAAATCCCCTCAGAGAGGACCTGTACCATCTGGCAAAAGTACTGGCCTAAAGTCAGGAACACTGGGCTCCAGGTGGACTTGCACTTTCTCTATGAAGAGCTTCATGTCTGTCATTGTTTCGTGTGAGCCTGAGCCAGAACAGGCCCAAGGGGCTGATCATTAGGTACCTTTCGTGGAAGGAAACAGAAGCCACTGTCAAGAAGGCCAGCTCAAGTGGTCAGTGGGTTTTGTCAGTTTCCAGGTCGCAGTAATCCAGGGTCTCTTGTCCTCTTGTTTTTATTAAATTCCCAAGACATGCTAATGGAAGCTGATGCAGTTCTCTGCTTATTTCTTCCTAGGTCTCAAGTATGTTAGGAGAAGGAAGAACTATCTTTAAGAGGATACTTCTTCATTTCTAGGGACCTTTAGAAAAAAGAGGGACTGCAGAGAGGCTGCTAGAAAGGTCACAGTTGATGAGAATAAAGAGAACAATACTCATTTGTCTACTTGTTTAAGAATCAAAAACTGGGGCTAGGCTCAGTGTTGGAGTGTTTGCCTAGCACACTGGGTTCGATCCTCAGCACCACATTAAAGTAAATAGATAAATAAATAAATAAATGAAGGTATTGTGTCCATCTACAACTAAAAATATATATATTTTTTAAAAACCCCAAAACTATTTATTTTGGTATTGGTGGTGATGAGCCCAGGGTCTCATTTAGCCTAAACACTTGATCTACCACTGAGCTATGCCCCCAGCCCAAGAATCTAAATGTATTTTGAACTACTCTCTATTTTGGTTCTTAGTTTCATCACATAACTCATAGTCTCAGTATATATTAGAGCTTTTTCCTTAAAAATAAGCTCCTAGCAATTGTTTCATACATAAGGGTTTTTATAAAACTTTTTATCTTGAAATCATTATGGGTACACAAGAAGTTTCAAAAATAGGAGAGATCCCCTGTACCCATTACCCAGATCTGCCCAATGATAATATCTCCTCTAATTATTAAAACTAGGAAAATGACACCAGTCCAATACTCATGTTGAGAAAAAGTTACTATTAAAATGAACTTTGGCCCTACTTTTTAAAATTCAGAAATTACTGTTCCCATTTTGCCAGGCATTTTGTAAAAAGCCAATAAAGCTTTAAAAAGACGTTGCCATGTAAACACGTGTGAGCTCGTTGCACCTGGGAAGGTGAAACCCTTGTGTGTTGGCTTTCATCGGCCAGGTTTCCCGCAGGACTGACTGGTGTTAGTCTAGGAAAGACCTTCTGACTTTGAAAATCCATGAGTGTTTTCCTTTAAATGCCTCCGGGTACCACAGACTTGAGCTCCACACTTTTTCACCTGAAACCTGTACCAGCCAGGAAGGGGCTACTGTTTAACCCTGTCCTACAGTGCCGAGGTTTTCTTGTCCTTGAGGAAACATGTTTTGTTCAAACTAAAATGCACTCAGGGACTTGTCTTTGCAGACTAGGTCATTTGACAAAATGTTCTGGCTCTTTTACTCTCCGCGTGTGAATCATACAACTTTTAAGAGAAGTTTGGCGACTTCATTTTGATAAAGGGGAGAAGAATGGAATTTGGTAGAGGGTTCAGATTGTGCACACTGGGTTAGCCTCCTCTCTCACTGCTGTGGTTACTGGAAATGATGTGATCTAGGCAGTCGAATGATCGGGGAAGGTGTGGGTTTTCCCGCTTGCTTCTCCTCTGAATGAATACAACTTCAGTATCTCACACCTGAGCCCCCAGGAACCTGCTGTCATGGCTCACGCGTTCAGACGAGCTCCCATCGGCTTTCATGTTTCCTGCCTGGAATTCAGAGTGGCAAACGTGCTTGTGTGTTTTCCTGTACCTGAGCAGCCCTTAACTATCATTGTCTCTGGTGTCCTCGGCCCCATGGCAGCAGGTGGGGTGGGTGCAGGGAGGGGGCGGATGGATGGGAAGAAACTGCTCCAAGTACTTGTTTGCCCCTGTCTTGGAGGGTGCTGTCAGGCTGTTGGTGTGGCGTGCCTCTCCTTCTGTGAGCTAGACCTCTCCCAGGAGCTCCAAGCAAGTGACCCCACCCTAGCACAGCATGCACAAAGGTAGACACCCAGCTCAGCTCTTCTCCCCCACTAAGTAGACAAGTTGTCGTCACCAAGGAACAGTCCCGAGGAATGTACGGGCACCCTGCTCTTACACGGACAGGCAGCACCTTCATTCCTTAGAAATAACTAAGGATCCACGTCAATAAGCATCTAAGTCACACACCTCACATGATTTCTTCATGTTATAGTCATGAGGGTTTAGCTCAGTGCCTTCCCCTGAGACTGCATGACTCCTGCACGCCCCCTCTTGTGTAAGTCGAGTGAGTCGTGTCTTCCAGCCCAAGTGCCCAGCCTTCCTCTGGCTGAGCTCGGAGCTGCCTTGGGCACAGCGAGCAGGAAGCTGTACTTTGTGTAGTTTGAATTCCTGGCTGTCCTAATGTTCTTAGGTGAACTGGTGTCCTTGTACACAGTGTTTCTGCTCTGTACTTGATCACAGCTCTTGGCTGAGCAGAAGCCAGTTGACAGCTCCTGCAGCTGGGTGAGTAATGGGAGCCTGGCTCTCCAGCTCTGGGCTGCAGAGGCAGCTCCAAGCACCCACAGCAGCTCAGACACAGGACGAGACTTGTCTGCCTACCGTCTGTCCTGGCCCAGGAGCCTCTAATTACACGCCTGCTGTTTGCAGGAGCCCAGGTGGCCTGCACTCACTCACTTGGGCCCAGAGCCCTGAAGATAGTGCAGCTGGGCTCTCCCTGCCAGCCCAGAGGCAGCTCAGCTCCTCAGTGTCCCGTGAACACAAATTGTGATAACCACATGCCAAAGAAAGCAGGAGTCTCTTCGATCACGCAGTCCTTTTTCTCTCAGATCACTGCCACACTTCATCTTCCTGGAGACTCTCAGGCCCTTTTGTCTCTCCACCACAGCTTTCTGTTTGCCCCTCTAACTCAAACCCCGCTGGCACAGCAGGAGATTTCAGGTGGCCCATTTTCCTCCACACAATGTGGCTTTGTCTTGGGAGGTGGCTCCTGTGAAGGGCTCTGGCTGACTGGACTTGCTTCAGGTGTCTGCAGTGTGAGCAGCTCCCAGTTGTCAGGAACTCGCTGTGTGTCCTGTGAGTCCTGAGCTGAGTGAGCACAGGATAAACCTCTTCTGAAAGGAAGGCCGGGCGGGCGGGTGTGTGGCTCAGTGGTAGGAGGGCGCATGCCAGCAGTTCCCAGCACCAAGGGGGGAAAGACCCTGTGCATGCAGAGTGGAGCAAGAAAGCCACTGTCACCAGCACCAGAACAGCCCTGGCCCCTGCCATAAGGGGCGTGTTGATGCACACTGCTCCGTGGGACAGAGGAACAGTACTGAGGATCCCGCCAAGAACATCAGCTGTGGAGGAGAGCTGGGGACAGCAGCCAGAAATCTGTTTTTGTTTTTGTTTTGAATTTACTTTTTTTTTTTCTTCCAAACTTAGTCAATGCTGAATCAGTTCTGTTGTTCCTTTTGTAAGAATCTATCGACTTTTAAAATAGATTGCTGTTTGTCATCTGGCAGGATGAGATGGATAAGGTTCTCATAAAGAAACTGACTTACTCGGATGAAATGTTCATTTAAAATATTTTCCGGGCTGGGGATGTGGCTCAAGGGGTAGCGCGCTCGCCTGGCATGCGTGTGCTGCCCGGGTTTGATCCTCAGCACCACATACAAACAAAGATGTTGTGCCCGCCGAAAACTAAAAAATAAATATTAAAAAATTCTTTCTAAAACATAAATAAATAAATAAAATAAGATATTTTCCTCTAGGGCTGGGGTCATGGCTCAGTGGCAGAGCACTGGCCGAGAATGCATGAGGCACTGGGTTCAATCCCGGCACCACTTAAAAACAAACAAAATAAAGGTATTGTGTCTATCTACAACTAAAAAAATATCTTTAAAAATATTTTCCTCTAAAACTTGGATAGTCTGTGGGCAACTTCTGTCCATGTATTTACCCGCCCCCCCCCCCACACACTAAGTGGTCTACTTAAAGATCTGTGTGTTCGTGATCGATCACACGGTGGCCTCTATGGGTTCAGTTTTCTCTGAACAGCCTGGTGCAGGCAGACAAGGTCTCCCACCCACCCAGCACACAGTATAATCCTGCCCTTTGCTTAATCCCCACCCAGATGCCCATTCCATTTCTACAAACCCATATTATTCTTTCTGAATCACACATAAACGCCCCACCCTCGATTGCACATAAAACTGTTGTATTATGTGTACATCAGTGTGTAATAACACAAGTGTGGCTGACTTGGAATCCATTTCTATCTTCTGGAATCGCTGTCACTTTACTGCTCCATACCTGGGACTAGCTGGAAACTCAGCAGAGGGTTTAAAGAAAATTTAAAGAAAGTTTTTCTTCTAATGATAGCCTAATTACAAGGATATGTTTCCAATTCCTGCGGTTATAAATCCAGATGTTGACAGATCTTTGTTTTTTTATTTTTATTTTTTTGTAGTTGTAGATGGACAGAATGCCTTTATTTCATTTGTTTTTCTTATGTGGTGCTAAGGATGGAACCCAGTGCCTCACACATGCTAGATGAGTGCTCTGCCACTGAGCTACAGCCCCAGCCTGGATCTCTTTTTCTATAAATATGAAACTCAACCAAGATAAAGTGTACTTTATTATTCAGAGTGGTGCAGAACAACTATTTTATAGTTCATAGCCAGGAATGTAATGTGATATGGGAATGGAGATTACACCCGTGGCCTGACATCTGATGTTTAGGCATAACCTCCTGTCATAAACTTTTGACAGTCTGAAATTAAGAACAAATCCTAAAAGTCTATGGCGGGGGCTGGGGCTCAGTGGTGGAGCACTCGTCTAGCACGTGTGAGGCCCTGGGTTCAATCCTCAGCACCACATAAAAATAAATAAAATTAAAGGCATTGTGTCCAACTACAGCTACAAATGTGTGTGTGTGTGTGTGTGTGTGTGTGTGTAAATAAAGTAAGACTAAAGGAAAAGAAAGGCTAAAAGGGCGACAGGAAAAGTCTTCTGGGAAGGTAGCTCTGAGTTCTGAGAGAGCTCTGTGTTTATGGAAATCAGGAGCAGGAAGGAGCCTGAGCCTCAGGGTGATTATCTGGGGGCACTGGCAGCCAGCCAGCTTCACCCCTCCCCCATCTTCCTCATAGTAAACTGTCTGTAAGTAGGTGCCCTAGGCCAGAGCATTTTTGGTGACAAAAGCACAGTAAGGTCCTGAATAGCAAGAAATCTGAATGTACAGGTGGAAGGGAAAGCCACTCCCTCTGGAAGGCACCCATCCACATCACATGCTGTGTCCAGAAGCATAATCCTCTTCAGTGGTTATCAGAGGCAAACTCTTGTAATCAGAACTTTGATCCATAGGTAAACAAATAGGAGTTTTCAGGTACAAATACAAGCCCAAAATTAAAAATCACCAAGCATTTAAGGAAAATTAATGTCAAGAAAAGCACAAATCTCAATAAAGAGTAAACCTCATGCAAGCATTTCCCAAGCAAACATGTTAATCCTTAGAAATGAGAATGTTATATCCATAAAACAAGAACAGGTTGTTGGGTAAAAGAGTCAAGCGATGAAAAGTGTGAAGAAAAGAGACATTTAGAATCTGAGAAGAAGGGAATAGTGGCATATAATAAATAAATAATTAGAACATAATAGAAGAAATTTTTCCAATCTAAAGAAAGATACAAGAAAATGAAACCATAACTAGATTCATTTCCCAAAACTTTAAACCCCCAAGAATAAAAAGAATAAACCTTCAAAGAAATTTTAAAAAGTACAAAAAGTCACCTACAAATGAAAATGAATTATATGAGCTCCAGCAACACAGGAGGCTGGAGGAAAATGAGCAGTATCATCAGGTTCTAAGAAAAAATCATTTGGAACCCAAAGTCTTGGTCAAATTAGTTCAAAGGAACTTTGAGGCATACAAAACCTTAAAGTTCATCACACTTAGATTTACTCTGTGAATTTCTTAAATCAGTCATGGGCTAAAACCTCCAGATGTAAGCCAAAACAACCTTTTTCTCTTGATGAGTTAATTTGTCTCAGGTATTTGTTGTGGTAATGGAAAGCTAACACACATTACAGCCCAGGAAGACCAAGCAACCCAAGAAGTAGGAGGACAGGTGTCCAGTGGGCGGCGGTGAGCCACGCAGCCCATCATTCCCAGGTAAGTCACGTCTCCGTGTGGCTGAAGTGAGCGATGGAGAACTAAGGCCCAGGTTAACTCGAGGGTGAGAGAGTGAGTAGGGAGAAAACAGACCAAGAGCGGACTCACCACTTTGGAACAGAGAATAGAATTAATTTGGGGTATTATTAGTTACATTAAGTATTAAAAATACTTCAAGTAGTAACAGAGACACGTCTGTCAGATTAACCACCCAGCCTAAGATGGTTACAAACTCAGGACAGAAAAAGAATTTTTTGGGGGGTGGAGGGGGGCCGGCACTGGAGATTTAGTCCAGGAGTGCTCTCCCACTGAGCTACGTCCCAGCCCTTTGGGGACAGTCTCACTAAGTTGCCCAGACTGTCGTTGAACTTGTGACCCTCTTGCCTGGACTCCTGAGTGGCTGGCACTACAGACGGTGCACCACTACACCTGACGAGGACAAAAGGTCTTTAAAAACCACAACAGCTCCCTGAAGGTTCTGGAAAGCAACCAGTGCCCTTCAGAGAAAGAAAATAAATGAGGGGGACCTGCAGGTGGTCAGCCTGTCCCCAGAGCGCTCAAGCAGAAAGTGGCCGTGTCCTGGGCTGACTGGGTAGAGCTGGGTTTCAGACTGCCAGGGCTGGGATCTGGGGTGGGGGTGGGAAGAGACAACTGGAAGGAACCAGAGGACGTGGGCAGCTTTCAGCAGCCAGCCAGCGGGGGAAGCCCAGCTGGGAGCTCAGCCCTGCCACGCCAGAGGAGCTCAGCAGATGCCCTGGGCTTCTGTGGAAACCCCATTGAGAGCCTCATCCCGAACTAAGAGCAAACCAGAAAAAATCGGCCCCGATACGAGCCTGGCACTGGGTCAAAACCACCCCAGGTCAGGTCACCTGTCAGTAATTCACTCCTGTTAGAGCAAGATCCGTCACTTGTCAGCAGAGGACAGGGGCTGCTGGCTGCGGTGCAGCACCCAAGACATTCAGGATGTCATCGCGGCTCACAGGGCGCACACAAAAGCAGGACTCATCCCACCAGGAGAAAGGGTAGCCAGGAGAAGCCCACCCCAGACAACCCAGACACCGGAAGTGCAGAGACTCTTAAGTGGTTTCCATAAACATGAGGAGGGTTTTACAAGAAAAGAAGATAGAGTGGGGGAGACACGGGCAGCCCAGGGCGGCGCAGTTTCAGGAGTCAAACTCTAACCAAGAGCCAAATGAGAAGCTCAGCACTGAAAACAGCGATATCTGAAAAAGATTTTGTTTCATGGGGTTGATAGCAGATTGGACACTGCCAAAGAAAGCATCCTTGGGTGTGAAGACAAAGCGTAACAGCACAAAGAGAAAAAGATCAGAAGATTGTCTCAGGACAGCAGAAAATGAATGTGTAACTTATAAACCACTTGAGAAAAACAGTGAATTTAAAAAAATAATTATCAACCTGGCAGATGGCAAAGAAGAGGGGAAATTTAGCATAAAAAGAAAACATGGTAAAAATCAAATATAAAGTATAACTCAAAACACATCAGTAGGGCTGGGGCTGGGCTCAGAGGTAGAGCACTCGCCTGGCATGCGTGAGGCACTGGGTTCAGTCCTCAGCACACATAAAAATAAAATGAAGATATTGTGTCCACCTAAAACTAAAATAAATTTTAAAGATATATATCAATAATGATGAAAAGGGAAAGAATTAAATTCCCATTTAGAAAGATTGAGATTTTCAGATTAACAACAAATATCTATATTATTTAGAAAAGACACATGAAAAAAAAGAAAATCATATTGGTTGGGACTAGTTTTGAGTACAAATTACAGAAGCAACAGCTAACAGTACCTTAATTGAGTGCATTTATTTTTCTTGTATCAGAAGTCTGGGAGGAAGTGGCTGCTGGTGTTGGTCCAACAGCTAGGGACAGTACCTCAGCAGTTCTCCTGGCTTTTTCTTCATGACCACAGAATGGCTGCCAAGGCTCAAGACATTACATCCATGTGGAAGGTAGGAAGGGGAAGAAGCAAAGCTGGTCACATTTCCCCTTTTTGAGGGAAAGCAAAAGCTGCCCAGAGTCTCCATGATTATTTTTGTTCCAGTAATCAAAACTGTGTCAATGCTAAAAGAGGATGGTCATCTTGGAGTAAAAGTAGACAAGGGAAGGCATTAGAAATGAGTGTTCCATAGCCAGTGAAGAGGCCTCCTGGTGGAGAGCAGAGGATGGACAGTCGCGCGAGGAGATGGCCAGCCAGCGAGAGCAGAGCAGCGGCAGTGGGATGCCGCGTGGCAGTTGGGTGCTAGATAAACTCAGCAGGATGCAACGCCCATTTCCAGCTCCTTTCATCAAGGCTGCAAAATAAAACCTATTTCCCAGGCTCTTCTGCAGCCAGGCCTGTGGGTGTGGGGTGGGGCTGCCATCTGCATGCCCCTGCGTGGGGTCTGGTGAGTGGAGCCAGAGGAGGTGCCTTCAGCTGCCATCCAAGATCCTGAGGACATGCGTAAGGGACTGTGGCTTGGCAGTGGCCAGACCCAACTTATAGCCCCAGCAGCAGCCCCGTGGGGAGACCTGCCAGGATGGCAGCACTGCAGCAGCAGCAGGGGCCTCCTGAGACTGGCTACCGACGCCGGGCTCAGAGCCCTGGACGGTCATCAGGCATCCCAGGGAGACCTCCTGACCCGCCTTCCAGGGCTCCAGGGGTTCTATAAGCACCCAGTTCCCTGTATCTAACCCCTCTCTGCTGAACTTGCACAGGGCGGTCCCGGTTTCCTGCATGGAACTGGCGCTGACACAGCCCAGCCACACACAGGTGCTCATATGGGCACAGGAATGCCGGGGCCTTGGGAGACTTTCAGAAGCGATGCAGGCCCTCTGGAAGATCGGCTCCAGTGCAAACCTCAGAGGAGCCCTGCCAGGTGAAAAATAAAGGAAATGAACATTTCCCAAGAAAAAACCCAAATCCATAGGAAACAGTGTCCTAAATAAGATCAACCGGAGCCAGAGACAGCCCACAGAGCTGCGAAGCCCCCAGAGTTTAGACATCAGACACAGAACACAGAATCAGAGTTCTCATGTAATGAAATGAATGTGTACACAGGGAGGCACATTTGGACAATAAAATAACAATAAACAATTATATATGCTCTCAGAAATAATATAACATATCGAGTATAATACTGGTAACATACCAACGGGTGCACGTTCACCAGACAGGACGCGGCGAACCCGTCATGAACGACATGCAGCAGAAACGGGGCATGGGTGTGGGGAGCGGTCGGGGAAGGTGGAGAGCACCTTGGGGACAGGGAGCCAGGGTTCCAGGAGGGGGAGGAGAGCACAGAGAGGAACAGGTAGAGGGGCCATGGATGGGGGTTCCCTCCAAGGGTTAAAACACACCAAGGCTCAGTCCTGAAGCCCCAGTAAACGTCCACAAATTGCCAGGATGGAAGGGAAAGGCGATGCGTGCATCGAGGTTCAGGTTCACAGTCAGACTGCAGACACCAAAGGGGAAGCAGCAGACAGAGGAGGGGACCGCACCTTCACCCCCAGCTGTGACCACGGGGACAGAAGAAAGATGACAGTCCCATGAAAACACGTGTCAGGCCAGATGTCTCAGGAATTCAGTTCAGTGCTATTCACAAGGAATGCCTCCAAACCCAAGGCCGGAGAAGCTGGAAGCAAAGAAGGGAATAAAGAGTAGCAGCCAAGGGGCTCCCAGACCTCAGCAACACAGACATGGAAGCCGAAGTCACTTCCGGGTGAAACCAAGAGAATACACAATGGGAGCACAAATCCAGGGCTAGAGGTGTAGCTCAGTGAATAGCACTCGCCCTGTCTCCACACTGGAAGAAAAAAAAAAGCAAAACTTATATTCACCAAGAAGACATATGATTCTAAACTTGCAGGCATAAATCTCATAGATATTTATAGATCTAGGAGAAGGAACTGGCAGATTCACCACTACCAGGGAAGGTTAACACACTTCTCTTAGGGATTGACAGATTGCCTACAAGAAATGAGGCTAGAAATTAGGGAAGGCTTGACCAGCAGAATCAACGAGACTGATTTAATGAATACACAAACATTGCACCAAGCAATTAAAGAACACACATCTCTTGTTTAAGAACTTTTTATTGAACTGTAACACACAAATATAAAACAAATAACAATTAATTTTCACAAAACCAGCATACTGCAACCCAGAAATGGGGGAAGGAGCCTTGCGGTTCCCCAGATCCCCTTCCTTGAACTCCACTCTATCAACCTTCATGCTGAAGGCCACTGCTATCTTGCCTTCTAATGCTGTAGGTAGGTTAATTTTGCTTGTTTTTAAACTTTACAGAAACGGATCCCTAGAGCATCATTCTTTTGTATCTGGTTTCTTTAATTCAGTGTTTTGTTTTCAAGATTTCTACATGTAGAAATCCTTTTCTTCCTCATTCTATTATGTGAACAAATGTCAAATTTTCATCCACTCCTCTGTTAGACTTTTCCTCTCCATGGCTAGTACATGTAGTCTCTTGGTGACCATGGGTACATATTCCTATTGGGTTTGTTTTGCTTGTGTTTAGTTTTTGCAGATAATGCCCAAAAGTTTTCCAAAGTGGAGATTTGTCCTCCCATCAGCCATGTCTGAGGGTCCAGTTGCTCCTTTCCTTGGTGCTTGGTTTTATTTGCCTTCTTCATCTTAGCCATTCTGGTAGGAGTGAGAAAACCATTCTTCCTAGTCCCACATGGAACATTTGCAAAAACTGACCAACTGCTAAGGTTCAATCAGTTCTGAAGTTCTGGTATCACACAGACCCGGCTCTGCCACAGTGCAGTCAAGTTAGAAACCAGTATCCACAAGAAAACTAGATGAATCGAAAAACCGTACACTCGAAAACAATCTGAATGCTAGCACAAATTGACAGCAACATAAAGAATAAAAGAATGACCTTGAGTGTTTATATCAGAAAAGAAGAAAATCTCAAAATTAAGGAGTCAAGCATTCAACTGAAGAAATTAGTAAAAGTCCAGAAAGGAAAGAATAAGAGTAGAAATTTCCAGAAAAAGAGAAAACATTAAAAAGAGAGGATTATCAAAGCCAGAAGTTGATTGTTTGAAAAGACCCATGAAAGAGACAATTCTTTTGCTGATCAATCAAGAAAAATCAAAGGACAAAACAAATATAAATAAAAATGAAAAGGGCAACAAAAGTACAGATGTTGCCAAGATTTAAAACATCCTAAGAAAGAGATTATACACAAGTCTGTGGCCATAAATTTGAAAACTTAAAGTAGTTAGATAAAAATCCTAGAAAGAATAAGAGACAAGGAACTGAATAATCCCATTACCTGGAGAGAATTTGGTGGGACCTCATCAAGTCAAGCAGAGTTACCACGTGATCCAGCAATTCTACTCTGAGGCAGATACAGAAAATAATCAAGAGCAGGCACCCAAATGACTGCTTAGGAATATTTGTAGTGGCAGCATTCATGAGAACCAGCAGGGGAAACAACCCAAATGTCCATCAATGGAAAAATGGATGAAGAAAATGTCGTACATACATACAGTGAACATTCAGCCTTAAAAAGGAATGGAATTCTGAACGTGCTACACTGAGAAATCTTTTTTGGTGGGGGAGTGGGATACCAGGGACTAAATTCAGAAGTGCTTAAGCACTGAGCCACATCCCCAGCCCCCTCATTTTTAAAAATATTTTACTAGTTGTTGATGGACCTTTATTTATTTATATGTGGTGCTGAGAATCGAACCTAGTGTCTCACACAAGATAGGCAAGTGCTCTACCACGGAGCCACAACCCCACCTCCCCCACCCTTTTTATATTTTGAGACAGGCTCTTGCTAAGTTGTTGAGGCCGGCTTTGAACTTGGGATCTACCTGCCTCAGGCTCCCAAGCTGCTGGGATTACACTGTGCCTGGCCTGTTGATGAATCCTGAAATGTGATAAAGTGAAAGAAGCCAGACATAAAAGGCCAGGTTGGAGGATTCCACTTATATGAAATATACGGAATCACTACATCCAGAGAGAGAGAATACAGAGTAAGAGGTCCCCATGGCTGGGGAGAGAGTGAGGGTGACTACAGATGGGCAGATGGTCTCCTTGGGCGTGATGAAGATGTTGCAGAGCTGGGTGGGGGTGTTGGCTGCTCATCACTGTGAATTGACTTAGGCACTGAATCACGTGCTTTGAAACAGCTCATTTTATGTTATATGAATTTCAGCTCAATTAAAAAAAAGTCTCATCATAGAAAACACCAAACCAGGCAGACTTTTAGAGGCAAATTCCATCAAACAGCAAATAACAAGATAACCCCAACTCTTCACAATTTTACTACAGTAAAGAAGGATTTTCCCCAGCTCAAGATATGACTTTAGCATTAACCTTGATACCAAAATTGTTCAAGGACAATATAAAGGAAAATTCCAGCTCAACCTTATGTACGAGATGCAAAACCCCCAAACAAATACTTAACAAACAGAATCTGGTAATACATAAAAAAGACAAAACATGACCAAGTTGGGCTTATCTCAGGAATGCAAAAGTGGTTCCTTAGAAAACCTACAAATATAGGGCTGAGGGTGTGGCTCAACAGTATGTGCTTAGCACGTGTGAGGCGGAAGGAAGGGAGGGAGGGAGGGAGGGAAGAAGGGAGGGAGGAGAAGGAAGGGAGGGAGGGAGGAAAGAAGGGAGGGAGGGAGGGAGGGAGGGAGGAAGGAAAGAAGGAAGGAAGGAGAAGGAAGGAAGGAAGGAAGGAGAAGGAAGGAAGGAAGGAGAAGGAAGGAAGGGAGAAGGAAGGGAGGGAGGGAGGGAGGGAGGGAGGGAGGGAGGAAGGGAGGAGAAGGAAGGAAGGAAGGAGGGAGAAGGAAGGAAAAAGAAGGAAGGGAGGGAGAAGGAAGGGAGGGAGGGAGGGAGGGAGGGAGGAGAAGGAAGGGAGGGAGGGACGAAGGAAGGAAGGAGAAGGAAGGAAGGGAGGGAGGAAAGAAGGGAGGGAGGGAGGGAGGGAGGAAGGAAGGGAGGGAGGGAGGGAGGGAGGAAGGAAAGAAGGAAGGAAGGAGAAGGAAGGAAGGAAGGAAGGAGAAGGAAGGAAGGAAGGAGAAGGAAGGAAAAAGAAGGAAGGAAGGGAGAAGGAAGGGAGGGAGGGAGGGAGGGAGGGAGGAAGGGAGGAGAAGGAAGGAAGGAAGGAGGGAGAAGGAAGGAAAAAGAAGGAAGGGAGGGAGAAGGAAGGGAGGGAGGGAGGGAGGGAGGGAGGAAGGGAGGAGAAGGAAGAAGGAAGGAAAGAGAAGGAAGGAAGGGAGGGAGGGAGGAGAAGGAAGAAAGGAAGGAAGGAAAAGGAAGGAAGGAAGGAAGGAAGGAAGGAAAAGGAAGGAAGGAAGGAAGGAGGGAGGGAAGGGAGGGAGGGAGGGAGGGAGGGAGGGAGGGAAGCAGGCAGGCAGGACGGCCATACGATTTCAACTGACATGAGAAAGCATTCAATAAACTCCAACCTCTATTCAGCATAAAAACTCTTTGAAGAAAACATGGGATTGCACGTCTTTCTTCTTTTGGTGTCGAGCATTGAACCCAGGTCTACCACTGAGCTCTGCCCCACGCAGAAGTGGATTTTCTTAACCTAAAATGTATTACAGTCTGCAAACTAATGCTCCCTCCCCAAAGATGTCCCCTTCCGACCCCCAGAACCTGTGACAGTTAGCAGGCACAGCAGAGGAACTGCAAATATGGTCATGGAGAGGAACCCCGAGGGGGGACATCCTGGGTTATCCAGGAGGCCAAGTTCAATCACATAAATCCTAGAGGTGGATTCCTCTCGTGGCTGCAGTCAGGGAGTAAACGTGACCAGAGAAAAATGATCAGATTTCAAGGGGGTCCCAGCATACCAACCCCAAATATGCCACGTTGCACAGATTATTTGCAGCTGAAGTTACCTCAGGATTGGAGAAAAGACCTCTGGCCCTACCCTTTTCTTTTTTCCCTACAGCAGAGCATCAATTCTGTGTGGTGACCTAAATTTCCCTAGAAAGTGTCCCTTCTGCACCAGGAAGAAGAAAGTAAATCACCGCTGGAAACGTACCCAGATGAGTCTCCTCAGACGGATCCTCATCTTCCGTGACTTTCTGTCATTTATTTGCCTTCCAGTCACTGTTACACAGACCGTGTGGACCTGATGTGGTCAGTTGTCTAGGGCACGCCATTTCCAAAATCCAGTTTGCAAAGCAAGGTATACAACAGCGCATATCCTCTATTTATTTAAGAGTAACTTATGAAGTTATAATGTACCATCTGTGTATGTAAAAATATAATTTGTGTGGCTTTGTCCCATTAGATGTTTGTAAATTCATGGAAATTAAACTGGAAGATGGACCCCAAAGAGGACTTCCCTAGAATAGGAAGAGGGACAGAGGAGGAGGGGCAGGACAGAGATCTTTCAAGTCTTGCTTTATATGTCCATGTATTGTTTGAGTCTTTTCCAAGGAGCAGGTATTGACGTATTTGTTGTATAATTAAATTTTTAAAAAGTGTTTTTAAGACCCAGGTGGCACCGAGCTGATGCCTCACGGACTAATGACATAGTATTATCCACCATCCGGAGATAATTGGCTCTGTCGTAAGCGTGCTGAGTGGTCATCGTTCCCGGATAAGGACGTGCAAGCATAACCAAGTATTAGAAAAGAGGGTGACCTCATTCCTGCCTGTGAACTTGTATGTTGTATTCCTGCATTGATTTGCTCTGAAGGCTGAGACGCAGGGCCCACCTGAGGCAGGACGGCCGTTTCCCCATCACCATCCTTTCCCTGCCTCTGTCTGAGAGTCACCCAATGAGGCTTCCTCCAGGTCGTCCCACGCCCTGGGGCTGGTAACCCAGCGATGGTGTGGAGGGCCCTCTGCATTTGGCAAGGCTGACCACACAGTCGGGCTCCAGGCAGGCTGGCTGGAGGCCTCCGCCCTGCAGGAGGAGAGGCCGAGGACAGACCTGAGGACAGGAACACAGGACTGAAGCCCACGGACCACCTGGGTTGAGGACCAAAGGGCAACTTTCTCTTCTGTAAACTTTGTGACATATTATTCTCCTTTGGAAAGGAGAGCCCTGAGCTAAGCACACGTCCTTTTCTTGGCTTTAAAGAAAAGCACTCAGCAAAGACCTGTGTAATGAGGCATGGGCTCCATCCCCACTGCGCCGACAACGCTGCCCTCAGGTTTGACGTCACCAGCCCAAGGTCTGTGTCTGGACAGCTCCTCTAATACCAGTTTTGTCTCTTCTTCTTTCTGCATTTGGTACCAGGGATTGAACACAGGGCGCTTAACCACTGAGCCACATCCCAGCCCTTTTGAGTTTTTGAGAAAAGCCTTGCTAAGTTGCTGAGGCTGGCTCTGAATCTGTGGTCCTCCCACTTCAGCCTCCTGAGCCATTGGGAATACAGGCATGTGCGCCACACTCTGATTCTTTAAAGACAATGAACTTTCCATTCTAATGTTACTTTTAATTCTTTTGTTGTGCTGAGGGTGGAACTGGGGCCTTGTACACGCTAAGCGGACACAACTGCTGAGCTTCAACCCCAGCCCCTGTTATTTTGTTTTTTTAAATATTCTGTTAGTTGTAGTTGAACACAATACCTTTATTTTATTTATTTGTTTTTATGTGGTGCTGAGGATCGAACCCAGTGCCCCACACGTGTGAGGCAAGCGCTCCACCACTGAGCCACAACCCCAGCCCCCGCCCCTGTTATTTTGAAGTCAAATAAAAACCTCTAGGAACAGGCTGAATTAAAGAACAAAATACATTCATAAAAAAGAAAGTGCAGAATTGAAAAAGCAAGATAAAGCAGTTCTATGGGCAGTGGAGTGGCGGAGGTCTGGCAGGCACAGCCCTGCAGAGATCTCATCTATCTGGGCATTGCAGCTGGCCCAGGATTTGTTGGGGGACCCAAATGAGCCCCTGTAGGCCGCAGGATGTGCAGATGGTGATGATGGTGACAGCCACGGTGTGTTCAGACCCCTCCTGCTATACCCTTGGTGAGCACAAAGGCCGGGCATTCTCTTAAACTTCCAGATGATTCTGCAGAATGAGCTGCAGACATCAATGTTCTCATTCCTCAGGGAACCAACAACCTGGAAGGTGGAGCTGGCAAGCAGACTCCGAGATGATATAGTCGGCTGCACACTTAATGCTTCACAGTTTAAGAGACGTGCTCCCCCTTTACTATGGCCTTTGATTCTCATGGCAATCCTAAGGCAAAGGACAGGCAAGCTCCTGACCTCTAAAGACTTTTGACAACGCATGACACCAGTGACTGCAGGCAGCACACAGACCTCCACATCCAGCTGAGGAAGGGCTCCCAGATTCCCCCTAAGGCCCCGTCAGATGGGCCTTCTCTAACCATCAGAAAACCGGGAGAGTGGACAGCAGCAGTGGAGCGATCATGTGATCCCTTTTGTATAAGAAAATACACAAGATGCAAACCTGCCCCTTTAGGTGCCAGGTACCAGCAACTCAATAAGCACTGGCCCCTCCCCAGTGACACCAGTGAGCAACTGGAACACAGCTCCCTTCAGAAGGGCAGGCTGGTCACCAGGTCCCTTGGGGACACTCTGACCAGGACCTCTGGATTTGGTAATGGAAGCCACAGCCCCGAGTAGGCTGGAGGCCTGAGCTGTTTGTGCTGCCAGAATCTTCTCGTTCCCATCAGGGGAGCTGAGCTTTGGGCCTGGTCCTCCAGACCAGGATTCCTCGTAACTCTCCAAGCCACCCTGGGCAAGGCCCTGGAGCCGCAGTTACTTCTCTAAAGTGAAGGAACTTTTACTGAAAAAGTGAAAAATAGAAAGAATAAATAAGAACTCTTGACTCTGGGTGACCCCAGTCTTAGGAGGAGGCAGACAAGCCAACTGGCCACCACCCTAAGTCTCAACTCCAGGTCCCCTCTTGGTGTAGACAGCCCCCCCTCCCCCACCGCTGGAAGGAGACAGCAAGTTTGTGTAGCCCAGGAAGGAGGCAGGCAGACGGAGCTGGAGACTTTTCACTATTATCAACACACCCAAGCAAGTATTCAAGAAGGGCCAGGTGAGACCTCCTGGAGCCCCCCTCCCAACAGTCGGGGAAAACCAGTGCTCCAGATGCCCAGATGAAGCTCTTTCTCTCCGAGCCTCTCCCACCGTGGGTACACTCTCCCTGCTGCCCACAGGGCACACACTCCCCCGCAGGATCTCCCTTCCTGTGGAGACCTCTCAAGTTCTGGAGGCAGAACCCCCCCCCCCCCCCACTTGGCAGCACCTGCGAATGATCACTGTTAACAGTGAACCATCTTCAGATCAGCAATTTGTGATTGGTAGAGTAAGAGTTTCCCTTTCTCTATGGAAAACAGTGCCACACCTGTGACCCCAGCGACTTGGGAGGCTCAGGCAAGACAAGCACAAGTTCAAGGTCAAGGTCAGCCTTAACAACTTATCAAGATCCTGTTTCAAAATAAAACATAAAAATGGCTGGGATGTGGCTCAGTGGTCAGTGAAAAGAACAGGTATTTTACAAACATCTGCAACTCATCTGTTATGAATCACCCCACCCCTTCCCTCAGCAGCTCTTTATCAGCTCAGGAGCAGTCTGCACTTGGCCTTGGACCCAAGTCAGAAATGTGGGAAATGTCCCCTCTCATGCCCGACATGGTTACGCTTCACTGTCATCGCAGCCCTGCCTCAGCAGTCCTCCCAGGAAGCCTCTGAGCCCCAAGGTAAGTCTTATCCAGAGTCTATTCTGGAGTCTTAAGGTAAGGGCCCTTCCCTGCCCTCCACACCTGAGCCAGCCCCAGGGCCTTTGCACTTCTGGTCTCTTCTGCCTGAAGGGCTCTTAATACTTATCTGCCTCTTTCCTGCCCCATTTCTTCAGATTTCCCCTAAGACCCCTTGTCAGATGGGCCTTCTCTAACCATCACACAGAAAATGCCTCTGTCACTGCCTCCTACCCTACGTACTTCATTTTTCTTATAGAAAATTAACTTTAAATGTGTTCTCACCTTTTGCTCTCTCACAACATACACTGCATGGGGCAAAGACCACTTCTCCATGGTAAATGTTGCATTGGACAGTGCGGATGAGAGTCCAGCCCACTCTGACTTCAGGGGTCAGCTTTAGTGTGGCCCCCTCAGAGGCCTCCCCACTACCACCCCACACTGTTCCCGCTTGCTGGCATTCTATTATCCCCCATACTGTAAGGAAAAGGTGCAGTTGCATGTGTGTATTAAAAAATTAACACCTGCCTTGCCTTCTAGACCAGGAGCTGGCCAACTGCAGACCAGGGGCCATCCCCAGGCGGGTTCTTTCCTCACAGTACCAATGGGGCTGTCAATGCTCCAGCTTTACAGAATATCTTTCTGGCCAATCTAGCAGCAGAGCATCTCAGCAGCTACCCAGAGGCTGCAGAACTGAGTCTTAGCCACTGGCCCATCTCATCTGGGTCATGTGGTCAGGGTATGTGAGGTTTTGACTGACAGGACCCAGACTGTGTGCCCACCCCAGGCACGTTTTTACTCCCAAGCAGGAGCTGAAGAGTTCCCAGGAGTGCTGGGCACTGCTCCCTGAGGAGGGGGAGAGACGCAGGGCAGTCTGGGAGTTTTTACCCCACCGGAGGTCCCTTTCCACAAAAGAAAGGAGGGGCCGACTTACAAAGTTCACGGGTACAGCCCACTTCACTGCTCTGAACCGCACCGTGAACACACAGCTGGGGAGCGGGTGGAAACTGCCAGACTCCTGAGGTGCTGCCCCGCTCTTCCCTCTTGGAGAGGGACCTCAGTGGTCACCTTCAGACTGATCATGAATTCAGTTTCACAGAAGAATCTGGAGACAAAGCAAAGCAGCAGTGTTGCTCAACGCCCTGTTTATTCTGCACACAAGGTTCAGGAGGCAGGGGCACAGTGTGCAGGCTGGGGGCACGAGGTGGCCACATCACACAGCAGGCTGCCACTGCCGTGCTGACCAACTGGCGCTGGTGAGCACAGTGAGAAGGACTACCATCAGTCGCCTGGCCCCTTGGGGCAGGCATTCTAATCCTTAAGAACCAGGGGCGCCTTCACCTGGTCAGCCACCTCCTTGCCCATGAGCGCGTCCACGATGGCAAGGGCGAACTCAAAGCTGGTCCCAGGCCCACGGCTGGTGAGGATCAGGCCATCCTGCTCCACGCGGCTCTCTGAATAGCTGTAGTGACCTGCCAGGTGGGAACGGCAAGGATGCATCTTTAAAGGGCTTGGGGGGAGGCATGACAGTGACTACTGGGTAGCTATCAGCGCCCTGTCACAGCACGCCACAGGTCTCACATAAAGCCAAACAGAAACAAGGCCTCCCGCTGGCTGGCTGAGGGGCTCCCGAGCTCTCAGAAGGGCCTCCCAGAACTCCAAATTGTGGCACACAAGGCCCTCTGAGGTTTGGCCTCTGCAGAGACTGGAGTGCAGGGAAAAGACCCTGTTTCAAGGGAGAGCTGGCAAGGGCTGCACCAGGCAGAGGTGCGGGGGAGTAAGGGGAGAAGGTGGGAGACGGAGGCCCAGAGATAAATGCTCAGAACTCGGTGAAGGGGCTGCAGGTGGACAGGCATCCATGGTGACTGCGGCTGTCTCTTGGGTGGCGGTGACCCCACTTAAGTAATTTGCAGACACAGAGGGCCACTAGAGGGAGGGGAGGAGTCAAAATAGACAAGAACCTCCGTGAAGGATGAGAGCAGGGCTGCGCGCCCCCCCCCCCCCCAACTCAGCACAGCATGGCTCAGGCACCTGTGCAGCCGGGGCACGGCTGCACCTTGTTCCTGTTTCTGGTCTTGACGCCACCAAAGCAGCAGCTCAGGAAGCGCTGGCTTAACAAATACGAAAAATGCAGCAGTGCCTCCCCTTAAAGTAGAACCCCCATGCATCAGTGGCTGTCTTGAGCTTTTCAAGGGGGGTTAACAGCGCCTGCAGGAATCTACACCTTACTATCATTAAAAATCAGGTCCCCAGGCCTGGGGTGGTAGCGCAGTGGTAGACTTGCCTACAGTGTATGAGGCACTGGGTTTGAATCACAGCACCACATAAAAATAAACAAAGGTCCACTAAACAAAGTTTTTTTTTAAAAAGTTACCCACCAAAATAACAAGAGCACGGGGGAATCTCCCATCTACACTACTGTGGAGGAAACAAGGGCCCCTAGTGAAGGGAAAGGTTTTCATGACTAAACCCATTTACTGCTGGCTAAACCAGGCCAGGGTGGTCTAAAATGCAAAGCTAGAGAACCAGAGGGGCTGGCTGTCCAGACCTGTGATGTGCCACCCGGCCTGGAGGGTACAGCAAGCAAGAGGACCGGCAGCGACACCTGCCTGGGCCGCGGGGTGCATATGAGCTCACTGCCACCCCAGCCGGGGAAGATGCTACTGCTACTCTCAGGTGATCGATGAGGAAACCGAGGCTCAGAGAAATTAAAGACCCCACCTACGGTCCCAACTGAGTGAGGCCACCCATCAGAAAGCTGCCGGCGGCCCACAGGTGACCACTGGAGCTTACCAACACAAAGGCCACCTGGGACAAAAAATGAATCACTGAAGTTACAACTCGCTTGTTCAACACCTGACAAGCTGAGAGCCTCTGGACTGGACAGCTCCCCTGGGGAAACCTCACTGCCCCACCAAGTGCACCATGAGGCCAAGTCAAGGCCTCCCACAGAGCAGTGCCCACGATGCCTGTGGCTGCTCCTCTCAGAGCACTAGGCCTGGCTCAGATGTCACATGCTTCCTCCTGACGGGACTCACTAACTTCAGTGCCTGGTAACTTAAACACGCAGAGCCTTTCTGCCACAGGGGAGGGATGGGCAGAGGGCAAAACCTCGCCTGAGCAGCAGGAGGATGGCAGCTGCCTTGCCTGGTCCTGGGTATCAGAAGGTTCATCAAGAGGAGGCTGTGAGCCTCACAGCCTGCTCCCCGCCACCCCCAGCAAGAACATAGAGGCAAAGGGCGTGGGCGAGGCGGGCGAAGTGCCTGCTCTGGCTCCTTCCACCCTCTGAAATCTTTCCACTACTTCCAAGTAAATCAAACTCCTCCATTTATTTATTTTTTTTTTAGAGAGATAATTTTTTAATATTTATTTTTTTTTTAGTTTTTGGCGGACACAACATCTTTGTATGTGGTGCTGAGGATCGAACCTGGGCCACACGCATGCCAGGTGAGCGCGCTACCGCTTGAGCCACATCCCCAGCCCAAACTCCTCCATTTAAATGCCCAAAGCCAAAGCTTAAAAAAAAAAAAAAAAAAAAAAAGTTTTCATGCAGATGATATTACTCCCAACTTAACATCTAACTAACAAAAAGTCACCGATTTTTTAAAAAAATACATAATAACAGAGTATGGTGGTGCACATCTATAATCCCAGCAGCTTGGGAGGCTGAGGAAGGAGGATTGTGGGTTCAAAGCCAATCTCAGCAACTTAGCAAGACCCTGTCTCTAAATATAAAATGCAAGAAAGGGCTGGGGATGTGGCTCAGTGGTTGAGTGGCCCTGAGTTCAATCCCTGGTACCAAAAAGAAAAGAAAAAGATAAGATGATGAAAGTAAGTGCCCAACTATTATTTAGAAAAGAAATAGGTCACCAAAGAAGCAGGCCATGCTGCCAAGGAAGCAGGCACTCTGGGAGAAAAAAGCAAGGTTCATTTTGCTGTGCACTGTGGGTAAATGGCACGTTCTAAACTATGGCCAGGGTTGTAACTGTACCCTAGGCTGCTGGAAAAGCATTCATAAAAACACAACCTCAGCATGTCTCATAACCACCTTCTGTCTGTGACAGCAGAGACCCAGAGCCCTGCCTCTGCAGCCCCAGGTGAGCACAGCTCCCGTGACACAGCTGCAGAGGACCAAGGCCATCCGCCTCAGCCCAGAACACCCCATTCTAGCTGCAGATGGTGCTAATAAGTTTTCTGAGGTCTTTTTGTATATGAAAACATAAGCATATACTTACTCCCATTCATCATTTTGTCTTTAGCAAGTGGGTGTGTTGTAACTTTACTTCCAAAACCTATTTCATGAGCCAAAAGAGCCGTAGGACCTAAAAATAAGATTAATAAAAACTTGAGGGCGACGAAGGAAAATCATACTTTGATATTCTAACAGCAAATGTATTCTTCAAAATTAAAAGCTCTTACATAAAACAGAGTTGTGGTTCTGAAATTAAACACTTCTCAGTAGGAGAGGTAAAGTACACTCTGAATAAATTATTTGCTGAGCACATGGGGCAAAATACACAAATCTAAAACACTTCAATAACGACTTAATCAAAAAGATTTACCCTGACACCTGTGAAGCACAGGCAGGCTAACAGAATGTGCCCAGGGACCCAATGCACCACGAGTACAAAGGTGGGGGAGACCACCTTGCGTCTACTTCCTGCCTTACTCTTGGCAAAAAGAAAGATCTAGTTACACATTAAGGGCATCCAGTACCCTCTGGACTTCTGGACTTTGTTGCTGTTTTATTTTTCTACCTGAAAGTGAAAAACAGAGAATTAATGTTCATTTATCCCTCTAGCCATCTACATACTCAGGCGGTAAGAAGAGCACACTGCCCTGCCCGGAAGGAAACAACTGTGAAATGCTAACTCTTAAATATGAAGGCACGAGAGCTTCTTAAAACTACCTAGGCAGGGGGCTGGGGATGTAGCTCAGTTGGTAGAGTGCCTGCCTCGCAATGCACAAGGCTCTGGGTTCAATCCCCAGCACCACCAAAAAAGAAAAAACTAGTTATGTAAAGAACCATGCAGAAATGTCACCATGTGAAATCACGCACCCTGCTCTTAAGATAAAGCCTGAAAATATATAGGCACTAGCCAGAGATTTCTACCCAGAGTTCACTGGAAATGGTCAACTTTAGCAATCGCCCTAAGTCATGACCAGGTAGCTCAGCGGAAGCACTGGCCCTGCATGCACAGGGCTTCAGGGGCAGTCCCCAGCCTTACCACCTTACCTTCAAACTTTTTTAAAGAAAAGTTTTTACTATACTTTTTGTTTTCTAAGTCTCACACAAAATTCTAAGGCCCCAGGTCTCCCCTGGATGAGAGGACCCCGGCCTGCTGCAGGCTCACACAGGTGCACCTTCCTGGCCCCGGCCTGCTGCAGGCTCACACAGGTGCACCTTCCTGGCAACAGCAATTCTACACAGCAGGCCACACCGAGCACAGCTGCCACATACAGCAAGCCAAGGAAACCGATTCCGGGGCTTTCTGCCTGTGTCAGCTTCAAACCAAGTCCTCATCAAGTCCTTAAATCAAAAGCCTCAAACACGCCTCTTTCCACCCTAACTTATTCTACACACAAGACAACTACTACAACCACTGTGGTAGCCAAATTTAAAAGTCTATGAAAATGGAATAACTATCTCCCAACTTTCATTGAACAAACACCAGCATGTCATGAACCACCACTCTTCAGTTTTTATTTGGTAAGATCTGAAGAACTAAGAAACCCTACACGAGCTGATATTTTCAAGCAGGCTTCAGTGAGGACAGCAGCAAGGCGAGACAGCAGTCCTTAGGCTGCTCCCTGGGGCAGGGTTAAAAGCCTATGCAACTGTGGACACAGGACTTTACTGATGCCTGGTCATGAAGCTCAGAGCTGCTTTCTGTGGCCTAGGAATCCTGCTTGGAAAATTAAAGGAGATATTTGTTATTCTTACTACTTGAGCCTCTGGTGGATGAAAGTGCTGCCAGTCTCCCCTCCAGATTTGCTCTGAGCAAGGACCTGAGGGTGGAGCCAGCAGAATCCTCGTCCCACAGCACCATCAGGTGGAGACTTACAGGAACAACACCCTGGCCAACTCCCTGAGCATCCCTCCATGCTCATAGTAAAGCTCATTTTATCTTCTTCTCAAGAAAGCCTCCCTTCCAATTTCTCTTTCTCATTTACTATCAGGGACTGACCTAATGTTCTTTCAGTTCAAAAGCAGTTCCCACATTCTAACTGCCACATTCCAAAAGAATCTTCTATTTATTTGCTGATTTAAACAGGGAAATCTCAACCAGACACAGCAGTGCACGCCTGTAATCCCAGCTACTGGGGAGGCTGAGGCAGGAGGTTGGCAAGATCAAGGCCAGCCTGCTCAACTTAGCAAGACCCTGTCTCAAAATAAAAAATTAAAAAAAAAGGGCTGGAGTGTGGCTCAGTGGTAGAGCACCCTGGGCAATCCTTAGACCCACAAAACCAAAACATCAGCCCCCTCCTGCCACCCTCTGCTGTCCCATCGTCCCCATCCACATAATCACTGCAACATCCACTGCTCACCACCTGTCTCTCTGTGCCCCCACTTTGCACACAGTACAGAGATGGTGGTACTGGATGTTGAACAGGATAAACACACTGTTAGTGCAGTTTACTTTTTTAAAGTCGATTACTGTAGGGCCCATACTCCTGGCATGGTAGTCAAGCTTATCCCAGCACAAGACAGTGAGCTACATGAGGCTGGTAATTTTGCTACCTCCATGACACTGCAGGACTAAAGGTCATGTGGTTTTGCTTTTAGCAGAGTAATAAGGAAACAAATCCAGGCAGACTCTCACTTTATTCTTTTGGTCAAAGCACCTGAGAATGAGGCTAGCTTCCCAGCAGCAGAGCAGTCAGAGACCAAACTAATAGGACCCATGACATATTCCCCAGGAGGGAGCAGCTGCTTGGGACACAGTGACTATGGGCCTTTGGAGAAGCCCTTCTGACCCGGGGCAGGCGGCAAGAGGCCAGCGCACCGGGGAACCCAAGGGCAAGGTCAGCCAGGGCAGGGGCCTCAGTTGTCCCTCCCAGTCTCTAGACGGCAGCTTTCAAGCACTGGAGGTCTTAGGACACCTTCAGTTTGTTTGTGGGTCACACTACTCACTGTGTGCCATGTTAGAAATTAAAACCGGGATTTTTAGGGGATGCTGGGGATGGAACCCAGGGATTCAGGCATGCAAAGAGGTGCCCTATCCTTGAACTATACCCAAACTGGGAGATTTTAAAAGCATGAGAAGAAATTCACAGACAACAGTGCCCTGCCCAAATGACAGCTCTGACAACCTCTGATGCCACTCCTGTGTGAGAGCAGAAAAAGCAAGTGACATCCCTAGGGTCTGCTCTCACCTGCCTGCCCTCTGGAGGAAAATGAGCACAGTGCTGGGGCACAGAGTCCCTGCTGCAACCTCTTTAAAAGGCCTAACATACTGAACAAACACCAGCATGTCACTTTTACCAAACCATCCACCATGCTGCATTTATTCACTGGCTCTTCTGAGACACACTTCACGAAGACCCACAGCAGGAAGGGCACTGGCCAGGGATACACGCTCGACAGCAGGACAGCATCTGACCTTAAAGCAACAGGATGCACTTGCAATGACACAGATGACAGAATACTGCTACAAAGCCTCAAAGATGGAGGGACAACTACAAAGCACTAAAAGATTTTGTTCTCAGTTATGTGGCAGATGATGCGGGGCCCAAGACCACCTGACAGAGAGATTTAGGAAACACCCGGGACACAGGCTGCAAGCGCCCTGGCTTACAAGCCTGCAGGGCAAGCTCAGGGCAGAGCTGCGGTGTTTATGTCTGAGAGGTTCTTGCTGACTGTGCTGGCAGGAAGATCTGCTGTGACAAGCTGTTCACTGAATTCCATCGGCCTTGTTTTCCTCTGAGGTCAACCGAACACAGAAAACAGTAAGTTGCACAGAATGCAGACCAAGGGTACAGAAAAGACTGAGCAGACAACTGGACTCTGCTGAAAGGACATGACTTCATGCCACCCAAACCAGGCACACCAGGATGGAAGCCTTCAAGCCTTCTCCCCCTGCGCTGCTGGGGCACATTACCTGCACAGATGGCGGCTATGAGGCCCTTCCTGCTCTCCTGCTCCTTCAGGATCTCCTTCACAGCAGCAGACTGTCAAAGAAAACCAAAGACAGCCAGCTATGATTAGGCTGTAAACCAGTCTCTCGCCAGGAATCTTTGGCCAAATTTGATTTTAGCTTCAATCACAAGAGCTTCAATCTATTTCCCCAAAATATCTCTAAATCATTAATATGAAAATTATCAAATTCATATCATACCTATATTCTTACCCCAGTCAAGGCATTTGTCTTAAAAGAAAAGCATCTCTCTTTGCTTAAAGACGACAGGAGAAAGCACTGTCTCCTGGCACATATGACCCCTGTGGTTCTGTTCTCCATGGAGAAAGAGGCAGAGGGGCGTGGGGGTCTTCAGACGGCAGAGTGAGGACAGACCGACCAGGAGACCTCCCTAATATCCACTGCGCCTCTTCCAGTCTTTCTGTACGCCCCACCCCTGCCTGCTTACCTGCCCCTCCCATCTCTTCTTCCCTGGTCACTCCTCACACAAGACTTAAAATGAAGAGGCTGTGGACCCCCCTGAAGCCATTCTCATTCATGCTGGCACCTCTAGTCCCCACAACCTCCCTCAACTGTGACTGCTGAGCAGATGGCTGGCCTCCCAGCTTCCTGTGTCAGCCTTCACAATATCAGAGCACTCTTCTGCATCTGGGGAAACACACATGCTCTTACTGTGGACTGTGGGTGCCTCTCTTCATAGTAACTGACCACTGGCTCAGCTCTTTTTCATACAAAAGCTATTAGAATATTTTTTAAAATAAAAATAAGTTTATAATACCATTTGGTTAATTTTAGTTGTTTTTCTTTCTTTCACAACCTTCTCCCTAAAATATCCAAATAACAAACTGCACAGAACACAAGTAGATGCTGAAATGCCTGCTTTAGACCCCACCCTGTCCAGCCTTTGGAGGTGTATGAGTAAATTTGAGCTTTTACCTCAGATAAATTCTGTGCACCCAGATTACCTCCTGGCAGAACCACCACATCATATGGTCCCTGTAATAGTTCGAAAAATTTAAAAAAGAACATTTTATTTCAAATATATAATTAAAGTGACAATCGAATAACCCGTTTGTCTTTTAAATGTGGATACAAATAAAGCATGGGAGATAATCCAAGTATCTGTCAAAAGAAAAATAGTTAGGGGCTGCGGTGTAGCTCAGCAATACAGCACACATGAGGCCCTGGTTCAATCTCCAAAACCACCCCCAAAAAGAACTTAAATAAGTCATGCTGAGTTCCTATGATGGGATGTTTCTAACTAGCAAAAAAAATATGCAGAATATATGAACAGAGTAACATAAAAGGATGTCCACGTGGCAGAGCAGCAGCTCCAGGTAACTGCACTCTTGTAAGAGACCAGGGTGCCCGAGCTGAAGGAGAACAATGTTTTGAGCCCAGCTGGGCTACACAGCGAGGCTGTCACACACACAGACCAAAGTATAAACAGCACACATACCCAGATGCACGTTATGCGAGCCCACAAGCCACACACACATCCCCCAGCTGAGTGTATACAGATATCAGAGAGGCACAGCCACTAAAGGAGAGCAGAGTGGGGGACGGAGGGAGAATGAGAAAGGGACTCTCAGCACTTCAACTTTATATATGTCTCCTCAGATGAATCGTCCTTTGTTTTTTCACCATGCTGGGGATTGAACCCAGGACCTTGCTTTGCCAAACACATGCTCTGCCAAACCACATCCCAGCCCTGAATTATTATTTGAGAAGAATGTATGTAACAATTTTATGTATGTATATACGTATGTTTTGTGTGTACATATGTATATGTGTTTTGGTACCAGGGATTGAAGGGTATTCAACCACTGAGCCACATTCCTGCCTTTTTTGTATAGTTTATTTTGATACAGGGTCTCACTAAATTGCTGAGGCTGGCTTTGAACTCTTGATCCTCCTGCCTAGCTTCCTGAGCCACTGGGATTATAGGTGTGCACCACCACCACATCCTGCTTATGGAGCAATTTTAAAAGCAAATACTAAATAAAAAACACAGGAAAAAATGTTTTTAATTTTATGAAAGATGGAACTTAGTGGGGAAAAGAGAAAAATGACACAATATTTAGCTTCCTAAACACCAAAACGTCTTAGAAAACTGAATAATCTCAAGCCATGGGGAGTGATGTTGACCAAATTTTATTATTACATTGTGTGCATATAAAAATATGTAATAACAAATACCATCAATTTGTACAACTATAATGCACCAATACAAAATGTGGAGAAAAAGAATAAAAAAAACAAAACCCTCATGTTTGCTGAAATTACAAAATGGAAATTGCATTAACAATAAAGTGGTTAAAAATCTTAGTCATTAAATTACAAAATGAAAGTTTGGTACCAGGGATTGAAGGGTACTCAACCACTGAGCCACATTCCTGCCTTTTTTTGTATAGTTTATTTTGATACAGGGTCTCACTAAATTGCTAAGGCTGGCTTTGAACTCTTGATCCTCCTGCCTAAGCTTCCTGAGTAGTGTGACATCTACTTTTTAGAATTACTTTTTAATATCATAAATATCTGACTTGTTTTAAACAAAGCAAAAACTCAAAAAACTAAATGGAAGTGAAGTACCTAATTTCTTTCACTCTTTAGAATTTAACTGAATGAATACTTACAAAGCTAACTGCTGATCTAAAATACTCAAGACACCACAGGACAAAATAGAAAAGAGGAATCTTTTTTTTCCCTCTTCTATTTCTCATTTTAACAGGATAAAAAAAAAGAACTTGCATATATTAACAATGTTCCAATTCTCCCACAAGCCAGCCATGAAATATTCACTGTGTGAGGACGACTCACATGGGGAACTCTGCTTGGGTTCTGGCAGAGCACAACCATAGTGAGCTCGGTCTGCCCCCTTTCTGCCACTGTCCCTTGAGCATGGCACAGCCCACCTCTCGTCCCCTGACACGCCCATCTGAACCTGTGGCAAGGTGGGCAAGAGTTTCTGAGACAAGGGACCCAGCTTTCCCTAAGATAACCAGGAGAGCCTGTCACCCTCAAGGTGAGGACCATCCTTCTAAAGGTACTACAAAAGCAAGGATCTTAGTAGAATCATCCATCCTGTAATCCAACCATTCTGCACAAGCTGTTTCATCTGAGATGAATCAAACAACTGAGAAGCAGCTTTAAATGAAAATGGAGAACATCATGTAAGTGAAATAAGCCAGACTTGGAAAGTCACGGGTGAAATGTTGCCTCTCATGTGTGGAAGCTGGAGCAGAGTAAGGAAAGAAGGCAGTAGGGGAGCAAGTAGGCTGTCTTCAAGACCCAGGGAGGTCAGCAGAGCAGGAGGAGGAGAGTGAGAGGCAGGGAGGAAGAGAAAGAAATACGGGACGGATCTAACAGAACAAAGTCGTACACACGCATAAATACACCAAATGGAATTTCCTCTTCATGTACATGTAGAAAGAAACAATCAAAACTGAAGAGCGAAAGGGAGCGCTATAGAATAGAGGAGGAAGAGCGGGGAAGGGAAGGAGGAGGAAAAGCGGGGGAGGGGGGACTGACACAGAATTCCTCCTATGTATAATTTTGTTAAAGGAACCCAAATACTATGTATCACAAACAAACAGCTTTAGAAAAAGGACAAAAAGAGGCTTCCACCCGCCTCCGCCTTCGCACCCATTCACTCATCCACACACCACCCTCCCACCTCCTGGACACAAAAGCAGTATCTACAACTGCCAGGTTCTTGGTACAGCAGAAAGGTGATACCCCCAAGTTTGGTGGAGAATATTTCCAAGGAAAAAAATTTCCTTAAAATAAGTCTATTCTAACAATGACCTTATATATAATTAAAAGACATTTCAAGAAACTAACATAGAAGCCATATGAAGGAATAATTTCATGTACAGAAAACAAACCTGCTTTCGTGCATCTTCAAGACTGGCATCAGGACAAATGACAACATCACGGCTACACTGTACTGGGTCTTTTCCAGACAGACCTGCAACCGTGACCTTAATCTAAGAGAAAGACATCATATTTAAGAATGCTGAGACATAAACTTAAGAGTAACATTTTCACATCTTTCCTGGGTTTTAAAATAACTTGACAGTAAATGTTGCAAGAAAACCATACTGAATGTAAGCTATTACACTGATTATGTATTTAATAACTAGGTCTGTTGTGGTTTGCCTGGGACAACCCCAACTTATAGCCACTGTCCTGGCACCTCGTCTGGCTAGAAAATCCTTTCTCCCACAAGTGATCTGATTCAGGAGATAAATTTCATGACCATTCTATTAATAACCCATCTTGCAAGGTTCCCGTTGCATTTAAACCTCATAGCATTTTTATAAGGTAGAAATGCAAGTTAAAAAATAAAATGCCACGTTATTTTGCAAAAACTTAAAAAGCTAACAATACAAAGAGTTGATACTAGGAAAAAAATGGGCATTTTTCTACCCTGCTGGTGGGACTACAGACTGGTACACTGGAGAGCAACTTGGCAAAACCTATATGACGATGACGCGGGTTTTCCCTGGGCCTAGCAATTCCATTTTTAGGTGCAGAGTCTGAAAAGCCTTCCCCACATTTGCACGAATCAATAAGTAAGTATAGTATGTACCACAGCATTGCAAGGCTGGACGCAGAAGAATGGACAGGTTGTGGCACATTCACATAGTGCAATATTAACAAGCAACACCAAATGAATAAGCTGGATTTTCAATTTTGGAACCAGAAAAGTATACAGTAAACAGACTACAAGGCCAGACTGCATGGGTCTACCACCTGGCTCCTCTATTTAAAACTCTGTAACTTGGGCACACTTCGTCTCTGTTCCTCAGTTTCTTCAACAGTAAAATGGGTTGCAATGCGTAACAGTTCTTATTAAGGTGTATATAAGTAAATGCCTTGCATGAAGTCTGGCACACTGACAATAGTCTGGAAGTGACCTTACAATGCAGAACCTTAAAAATATATATTTTAGTTGTAGATGGACACAATACATTTATTTTATTTACTTATTTTTATGTGGTGCTGAGGTTTGCACCCAGTGCCTCACACATTAGATAAGCACTCTACCACTGAGCTACAACCCCAGCTCTTTAAGTATGTTTCTTTAAAGCAACTGCTCTTTAAGAAATGGGTCCAAGGCTGTGCATTTTGGCACATGCCTATAGTCCTAGATACTCAAGACTGAGGTAGGAGGACTGCTTGAGCCCAGAAGTTCAGGGCCAGCCTGCACAGAGTAGCCACACTGTCTCTCAAAAAGAAGAAAGAAATGGGTCTGAAAGAAATAAGGCAAGATGTTAATAAGTATTAAACATGGGCAGTGAATAAACAGATATTTGTTATTATGTAATCACTGTATTTTTGAACATATTTGAAATATTTCATGAAGTACTTTGGGTTTCACTCTATTCAATGTCTTTAAAAATCCAAACCTTTTGACAAGGACTAGTAAACAGCACTTACCCCAGCTCTTCTCATGACATCCACAGGGATGACGGTCTCCATCTCCTCTGCTCCTTTGGCCAGGATGACCAGGGCTCTTTTTGAAGCCATTTTGATGTTGTTTTAACACCTTAAAAATTTCAAAAAAAAAAAAATTGTCAAAAAACTTTCACTACAACCCTATAATAGCCAAAATATTTAAGTTAAGGAACATTTTAAAGCACACTAAGTATCTCCTAGGGAAATTATTTTGGTATTTTTTTTAAAAAAGCATTTTGGTTAATAATCTACATAGTAGTTTCAGTTGCTCTGTTTCTGAGCTGAAGACAGAGAGAGATTGCTAACGTGTGTTTGATTTTCCTTTACCAAATTTTCCTTTTCTTTCTATTTATTTTTGTGGTACTGGAGAATTAACTCAGGAGTGCAGTGTTTTACCACTGAGCTATAGACATGGCAACCTGACCCCCACTTTTTTTTTTAATTTTGAAAGAGTGTCTACTTAAGTTGCCAGGCTGGCCTTGAACTTGGGATCCTCTGGCTCAGCCTCCCTAGTATTATACAGACGTGCACTACATGGGCAGGCTCTTTATCACGTTTTCTTAACCCCGATTTCTAATATGTTGAATATGAAGTTTTCTAAAACACGAATGTGGGTCTTGTCTTGCACTTGGCACAATGCAGTTCCTCAAGTACTGTTTCACAAAACACAACCGCACTGATTATCAACGGCAAAAAATGGGAACACAGTTTTGGCAACTAGCCTGCAAGAGCTTTGGAGAGGATTTTTTATATATTTATTATTATTATTATTATTATTTTAAGTTCCAATAGGAAAAGCAAAAGCTCCGGGGAGGGGCGTCAGCTGGCAGGGTCACACGCGTGCACACGGTTCTCAGCCTGAGGAACGCGCACCGCTACCTGGAGCGCGGGGCTCTCGCGGCGGGCAAAGGCCAGCCGCCCGCGCTCCGCGACCGTAACCTACACACTTCCACATGCGCACGCCCTGCTCGCCCCCACCCGGCACCGCTGCGCCCCAGGCCCGCCCGGCTCCCCGCAGGCGCTGGTCTGCAACCCGCTATCCTTCCCACCGTGGAAGGCCTCGACGCGGTCGGCAGCTCCGCGACGCCTGGGCCACTCACCCCGCGGAGCGAAGGCTGCTCACCCCAGCACGCACGCGCCGCGGGCCCTCGGCGCTGCACTGCGCAGACTCGCGCCGCTCACGTCAGTGCGTCACGTCCGGCGGAGCTCGCTCGGCAAGCAGCTGGGGAGCCTGCCTTCGCACCCGGCGCCCCGCGCGGGCCGGGCCGCTCTCCGCCGCTGGGCAGGTCGCCTTCCCTCTGTGCACGCACGTCGGCCTGGCTCCTCTCTCCTTTTTCTGCCGGGACTCTTCCCGGGTTGTCCCCCTGCGCTTCGCCGCCGGTCCCGGGCGGCTCTGTCATTTCATGGGCAGTTTCTCTCCACGCTGTTAAAAGCCCTGCTGCCGCCGCCGCCGAGCCTACGGGATTAGAGGGATGCCAAGCAAAGAAGTCGATAAATACGTAGTGGGTAAAGTTTGTTTACAGGACCTAATTTTAAGTTTTTGGATATTAATGCTTTTACCACTTTCAAACCAAGATGATGAAGATGACATTCCTGTCCTCATCCAGTTCCATCGCTTTTCCCTCCAGGTGACAGCGTTGTTAGCTTCCTGTACATCCATCTCATGCAAGCACATATATGCTGTCAGTACTGTTATTTTCCTTCTTCCTCGCATAAAAATGTTGTCCGTTGTGTACTTTGTTCTTCACTTCCCCTTACACACAGTTACATCTATTGCATGAACGTCGTGGAAATCCTTTCATATAAAAAACACCCGGCCCATGCTATGCCATCGTGGGCATATTCCAGTTTATTTGCCAGTGCCCCACTGATAACACGGGTTATTTCCAAACATTTTCTGTACAGATAGCACTGTATCGAATAACATTATACCCATGACCTACGTGTGCAAATATCACCAAGGTAAATTCCCAGCAGTGAATTTGCGCAACTCCATACAAGTACTGTATGAGTTCAAATAGTACTTAAATATGTCAGTGTTTTCAAGGTCTCCATTTAGACATTAATGGAGACCTTGAAATTATTATTAATTAATAGACATTAATGGAGACCTTGAAATTATTAATTAATAAATTAATTACATTTATTTTCAAAAAGTAACATTTTATTTTTCGTTGTTAGTTTGCAAAGTGCTTTCATATATTTCACGTGCTCCTTACAGTGGTGGTGAGTTTTTTAATTACTAAAATTGTAAATAAAGTCATTTAAGCAACACTCCATACTTGTGCAAACATTTGAAACATCTTTGATCAGTTGATATTTTAAGAAGGAACTTTTGGAGTTCTGCAATGACTCCAACACTCCAACACCTTTGGCTATTGGAAGTAGGCAAAAGCTGTCCCCCTCCAGCTTTGAAAGAATGTGGGACACAGGAGTGACAGAGAGGGAAGCAAGTGGTCAGAGGGTTGTGCTTCAAGAAAGAAGGAAGGTTTTAAGTGGATGGAAGGAAACCAAAAGGCCTCAGGCTGTTGTGTTTCCATAGTAAGCTCTTCTTCCTTTTTTTTTTTTTTTTTTTTTTTTTTTGGTTTTTAAAAAAATATACATTATTTTAGTTATAGATGGACATAATACCTTTATTTTATTTATTTATTTACTTTTATGTGGCACTGAGGATTGAACCCAGTGCCTCACACATGCGAGGTAAGTACTCTACCATTGAGCCACAGCCTCTCATAGTAAGCTCTTCATAAGACATGCTGGTGGTCTGCTGCAGCAGGACACAGTGGCAACAGAGTAAAAATGGAAGCTGGGTAGGGTATCCCAGGCCTGTAATCCCAGTGGCTTGGGAAGCTGAGGCAGGAGGATCACGAGTTCAAAACCAGCTTCAGCAAAAAGCAAGGCGCAAAGCAACTCAGTGAGACCCTGTCTCTAAATAAAATACAAAATAGGATTGGGGATGTGGCTAAGTGGGCAAGTGCCCCTGTGTTCATTCCCTGGTCCAGTAAAAATGGAAGGGGCAGACACACAGGAGTTAAACACTCCTGAGACATCTGCATCAACAAGAATTGAAATGGATCTGAGTCAGCATTAATTTTTATCAAATTAATATATTGTACAGTTTTTAAAACTCAAATATCACTTATGATAGTATATTTTCAGAAATAGTCATTCTTTCCCCTTCTATCTGTGTGAATGTGCTTCCTTGACTTTTGGGTTTGGCCTTCTTTTTGATCAATGGATGTTAACAGAACAGATTGAAGCCTTCAAAGAACTGACCTGATCTCCAGGCCTGTGCTTTTGCACTTTTAAATTGTCATAGGAAAAGCTTTCCCCTGGGGAAGTTGCTGCTGCCCCCTCAAAGGCAGGTTTCAGAACAAACACATGTGGAACAGAATTGCCTCAGCCAATCTGCACAGCTGGCAACCTGAGGCAAAGTCACTCCAGCCAGGTGGCAAACTATGGTAGCTGGGTTTTGCTACAGAGCAGTAATTCTCAAACTTAACCCTTGTACCCTCATCCCTGTTCCCCAGAGCCAAATATATAATTCAACTCCTTATTTATTCTGGTAATTATCTCAGAATTTAAAAATAGTATGCTAATATTTTCTTTCTCATTTACTAGCTTTAGACTATATATTGAATTTTTGGAAGGCACATCACAATTTTCATTTGACATATGTGAAGTCTGAGGTCTAGAAAGGTCCTGTAGTTTTGGTCAAATTCAGATATTCTGATGTCAATTTTCACACTCTACCCACCATATGCTGTCAGAATTAATAATGTAACACCCATGGCTCTCCATATTTCATACATATTGCTCATCACACATTTATAGCCAAAAATATTCAACCATTTACCAAAAAAGTATTACTAGTACGGGCAATGAAGACACCTCCTTGTTCAGTCCCCTATTTCCAGGTAGAACAGCCGCATCCCATCTACTACCTTTTTAACTCAACATTTGACATTTGCATTGTGGAAAGTACGAACTTTTAAAAAGTCTCCCTATTTTCAAGGAACTTAATTTCTTACAGCAGTTGCAACATTTAAGAAGATATGGTGTCCTGCCCCAGAGAGTTCTCAATCCAATAACGGAGAAGCGGCTCTGTCAGCAAGTCACCCATGGTCCTTCTCATCCTGGTTCCTGAACACTACCCCCACACACACCTGATCACCACAGCAGAAAGACTGCTCCAGTTATTTACTATCCACCCCCCATCTCAACTAAATAATACTAACTCATCCCCTATGGGTAGCCTATTACTTCTTCGATAGCACTTATCACTCCTGCGTTTTGTCTGGTCTACTGTTCCGGTCGGTCTTCCAGAAGTTCTGGGAACTCCAGGAGCGGACCTCCCGTCTGGGCCACCGCTGCACCCTCGCAGCCGCGTACAGCAGGTGCCCGGTAACCACTGCAGAGCTTCGCCCTGATTGCGCCGTACATGATTGGCACTTCTCTTTACCACCATGGATTAAGGTGATTTCAACCAACTTCTTCCTATTCTAATCCCATTTCTCACGTCTAAGTCATTGGGCCACCAGGACACAGGCCACCGGGGCTGCAAGCAGACCTCTGGGCGTCAGAGACGAGTATGTTCAAATGCAGCCAGGCCAGGTGAGGGGCGCGCCAGGGAGGTCCGGCGAATTTCCCCGGAGAGCCCCCGAAAGGTTAGGGCGGCGACGCCGGAGAAGAGTGGGCGAGCCTGACATTTGAGGCCGCGCTGGGGCGACGCGGAAATTCTGACACCAGGGTCTGTGTGGGGTCCCGAGAACAGCTCCGCCTCAGCCCACCCGGTGTGAAAAGCCCCCGGAGCGTGGGCCACGAGCGACTCCCACGACGTGCCGGGCGCCGGAAGAGGCGAGAGGGCCCGCAGTGACGTAAGGCCCTCTTCCGTGGGCCACGGCCCCGGCGGCGCTCGGGATTGGCCGAGGCAGGCCGCAGGGGGCGGGGCGAGAGGGGGCGTGCCGATTGGGCGGGGCCTGCCTTGCGCCGCTGGATGAAGGCCTCCGGAAGGTCCCTTCCTTAGGGTTCCCGCGCGTGGGTTCTCGTCGCCTGGGGCTCGCGGTGCCCCCAGCTGTCCTGTGAACTTCCGGGGGCAGAGAGACCTGCAGGTGCGGACCGCGGCCCCAGGGCGCCCGGGTTCGCGCGGCGGTGTAGCCTGACGCTCTAGCACCTCGCCGGTGGCCCTGGAAGTCTGCAGAGCCGCGTGAGAGCTGGGCTCCGCCTGGGGCGACAGCTGCCCCTCTGTTCACTCAGGGGGTTGCCAGGCCCGCAGGTTCTAGAACGAGAGAAAGGTCTACGGAGGGTTCCGTTAGCGTGGACGGCGGTGCCTGCCACAGGTGGTGAGGACCTAATGAGATCCGTGTCAAACACCAGCCCCGGATGGAAACGCTGGTGCCTGCTCATTGTTTCCACTGTCCCTCCTCACTCTCAGTCTGCCTCCACGGTAATTTCAGATTCCAGTGTTTTGGAAACAGAATGATCTGGAGGCACACCAACATTTCTCTCAATAGGTAATCAGTATCCCCCCCAGACGTTCCCATATGAATCTGTCAAAACCTCTGGCTATTCCTGCCCCTGTCCCCTGACTGTATCCCCCAGGTCCCTTCCGTATCTCAAAGCCCACCTACTTCGGAGCAGTGGCTACACTGAGGGTGAGAACAGTGTTTTGGTGACCTTTTGCATGATTATAGGACTGCGGAGCTGCTGTCTTCGGCAGTGACTCATATTCAGGGCATTAAAATCAGCAGTGGCAATGCCAGCCACATCGTCATTCTGCCACAGTGTGGTTCAAACACTTTTCTTATCTTCCAAATTCTTCTTACTCTTCCTCCTCACTCATTTTCTCTGTTCCTGTAATATACCCGGCACTTTGCCTCCTTCATATTTCCACAGAAGTAGTTCTGTCTACCCCGAATGACTTCTGCTTCTGTGTCAGCTCTTCAGTGTATTCTCCATCCTGCAAAACCTCATTATAGTGCCAGTCCCTCCAGGAAATTTCCTCTGTGTCCTCAAAGCACTTTGTCCTATAGTAATTGTGTCTGTGAGGCTGTGTGGCCTTATTTATGTAACATCTTCCTTTTTCCAACAACTGTGAAAGCTATTGGGATAGTGCCTCATCTCTATATGCCTTCCAGACAGTAAAACTCATTCAAGAAGAAGTTTTTATTGGCCTCTTTTGTGGTTTTGGCCAGGTTTACAACAGTGAACAAAGGATATCCCTTCTCATGGCACTTTTTCTCTGGGGGAAGATGGACAATAAACTCATACTCAAATAGATAAAAGTCATGTGTTGCCTAATGATGAGGTATGTTCTAAGAAATGCATTGTGAAGCAATTTTGTTGTGTAACTATCTATATTACATATACTTAAACATTATGATGACCATGAAGTCATTAAGCAATATGATTTTATTTGGGGGACCACGATGGTGTATGTGCTCTGTCATTGATCGAAATGTGATCATGCAGCTCATGACTCTATGTGCCAGGCAATAATATGTACTATGAAGGAGAGTAAAAGAGGGAAAGAGAAATAACAGGTGTGTATACACATGTGCATGCTTTTTTAGAGTGTGGCCAAAAACCACTTTTTTTTTTCCATGGAGGAAACCTGAATAAGTTGAGGGAACAAGTCATACAGAAAGTGGGGGGAGAGCCTGTTAGAAGACAGAAGAGCAAAGCACCGCCCCTGCAGCAGGAGTGTTTTTGGCATGAAGAACAGCAAGGAAGTCAGGAGTGGCAGGATGCAGAGTCGGGGAAGTAAACGGGTCAGATAGTGGCAGATGTGCATCAGACATTCCATAAATACTTACTGAATTCATTGTAGCAACAAGGGGTAAAGAGTAGTAATTTATTATTTTTTAAATTTTTATTTATTTATGTTGGTGTTGGGGATTGAACCAGCATGGCTACAGGTGTGCGAAGCACGTGCTCTGCCACTGAGCTACACATCAGCTCCAGGGATAACTTAGTAATATGAAACTTGGAAATTGCTTAAGGTTGAATTTAACACCCTGTTGACTGACACTCTCTCTCTCTCTCTCTCTCTCTCTCTCGGTGTGTGTGTGTATGTGTGTGTAAAGTATTTTTTTTTAATATTTATTTTTTAGTTGTAATCGAACACAATTATCTCTATTTTATTTATTTATGTGGTTCTGGGAATCAAACCCAGGGCCTCTCACATGCAAGGCGAGCACTCTACCGCTGAGCCACAACCCCAGCCCCTGTAAAGTATTATTTACAACTTACATGCAAGTACATTTGAACTCTGATTTAGTGTGACAACATTTTTTTTTTTTAGTTTTCGGTAGACACAACATCTTTATTTTATTTTATTTTATTTATTTATTTTTTTTAAAGAAAGAGTGGGAGAAAGAGAGAGAATTTTTTTTTAATATTTATTTTTCAGTTCTCGGCGGACACAACATCTTTGTTTGTATGTGGTGCTGAGGATCGAACCCCGGGCTGCATGCATGCCAGGCGAGCGCGCTACGGCTTAAGCCACATCCCCAGCCCCATTTTATTTTATTTTTATGTGGTGCTGATGAGGATCAAATCCAGCGCCCTGCACATGCCAGGCGAGCGCACTACCGCTTGAGCCACATCCCCAGCCCAAGTGTGACAACATTTTAACTAAAAAACAAAAGAGCTTAATGAAAACAAATGGTTTTTGCAGTGATCATCTATTGTAATGGAAACTCAGGAAGACATAGATTTGAAGGAATAACTAGAATGATTTGTGCATGGAAGTATTTAGTAATGAAATAGTTCAGGAGGAAACAAAATATGTCCCCTAATATCTTGCTTCTTATTTGGAGGAAGAATACTTGAATGTTGACAAAAGTTAAATTTTTAAAATAATCAGATAAATTTGGATATTAATTAATTTTAATGGTACTTTCCTTCCCAAGGGTTAAGGTGAATGCTAGGGATAGATGGCCTCAAAGTCAATATACTTCAGGATAGTTTCACTTTGAGGGGATGATGTTGCTTTGCAAGTTGTCACTTGTAGCCCAAAGAATATTTTTCCCCTTGGTGGTATTTGGCAATTGTCTTCATCAGAATTCAAAGTAAAAAATAGAAAACACTTGTTTACCTAATAGTTTTTGGCTACATGCCCTATCTATCTATCTATCTATCTATCTACTTATTGGTGGGTGGCTAGGGATTGAACCCAGGGCCTTGCCTATGGTAAATATACACTCTACTACTGAGTTATACCCCCAACCAAAAAGACTGTTTTTATGTCAGTCTAGCTCCCTCTAAGATGTGACTTCTATGAGACCATGGGCTCTGCCCTTCATCACATTTCTCAAAGGTTAAATTGACCGTAGGTTTCTTGGTAGTCATTCACGTAGATGAGATCTACTGTGGTTTCCGATTTGGCTCTCAAACCACTGAATTGACAATCTTACTCTGGGTTGCTGAGTCAACATGTATTTTTTTTTTTTTTTTGGTTCATTCACAGGAATGAGCCACTGCCAGTAGCTCCTGAGTCAGTCATCACTGTTAGCCCAATGTTAAGGTCACTTTGGAATGAGAAGTCCTGGGATCCATCCTAGTTCCCCTTCCTTAGCTGAGGCAGCAGGGTGCAGTAGGAGGCTGCGTTCTCCTGGGGGCCAGCCTGGCTGGGCGTGATAGACAGCTCTGCTCTGAAGTCTAAGTGTTCTTGAACAAATGACTGATCCCTCCTGCCCCAGGTTCCCATCCATAAAACAGGTGCAACAGAACCTCTGTGCTCCAGAGAGGGTTGTTGTGAGGACATTAATCCTTGGCTCAGTTACTTGACCTCCCTCAGCTTCTGTCTCTCCAACATTAGCATCGTAGCAACTGTTCTTACCTGGCAGAGTGCATGAAAGGGCAGTTTAAGGAGTTCAAGTATTCAGCATAACAGCTACAACGCAGCAAGCAACCCTCGACTATTAGCTATTATTAGAAAACACTTATTCATCAACACAGCAGTTGCCTTTGTTTAAACTCAGTGATGAGGGGACCAGAGCAGAGGAAAGGAGGAAACAATGACCTGAAACTGCCATCATGGTGAGGTTGGCAAGGGGAACGAAGGATGTAGACGGCCTTTCCTTAAGGTACAGTGTAAGGACCTGAAGAAATAAAGTGAAGACAGGTCACCACTTTGGAGTAAGAGCAAGTTTTCAGAACTAAAGCTGTTAAAGTGCATGAAAAGCAGTGAAGAGATTTCACACAGGGACTGTGACCTGGTGCCCACAGATGCCCATAGATCCAAATGGGAGTAGATAAAGTTTAGTGGATCTCTGAACCTGGGTGAAAAAAATCCATCTTTATTTTCACTAACCTCTAACAGGAATCTAGTATTTCCTTCAGTTTTGAATGCAAAAATTCACAAAGCATAACTGAAGAAACAGTACCCATGGTTTTGCACCAAGAGAAATCCAAATTATCTCAAATATTATTTATGTTTATAATTAGTTGGAAACTATGGTGGGCATGTATTAGTGCAGAAGCTCATACAGTACCACATCACAGATTGGGGTTTTAAATATTTGATAGGTATATTTCCAGGTAATTGGCTTCCTCTATTACCTGTTTGCTTCTGAGAGGATTCCAGAGCATAGGGGCCACAAGCTGAAAGGGTCCAGGGCACAGATAGGTTACAGTCATTGGAGGCTGAGGTGTAGTGCAGTGGTAGACCGCTTGCTCGCCAGGCACAAGGTCCTGGGTTCCATCGCCAGCACCATAGGCTGGGGAGAGCCCTTGTGAGGGGGTGGGCTCTGGGGCCAGATGGCCACGTCTGAACCCCTTTTCTGCTCCTTCCTCACCATGTGACCCTGGGCAAGGTGGATACCTGGCTTCTATGTGCCCTAATTTCCAAAGAGTATTTTAAAGTGTAATTAAAGAACGTGGTTTGAAGGCTAAGGTTGTGGCTCAGAGGTCGAGTGCTCACCTCACATGTGTGAGGCACTGGGTTCTATCCTTACCACCACATAAAGTAAAATAAAGACATTGTGTCCACCTATAACTAAAAAATAAATACTAAAAAAAAAGAACTTGGGTTGAAGTATACATTCAAGAATGATTTCCCAAGGAAATAAATAAAAAGGAAAGGAAAGAGGGAGGCACATTTTAAGGCTGGAATTGGCAAATGAAGCATTCACTCACTCATTCAATAAACTTCTCTGGACTGCGACATCGCTCACTGGTAGAGCATGTGCCAGCATGCACAAGGCCTGGGTTTGGTACCCAGCACCCCCCAAAATAACCAGTGTACTGAATCCATACCAAGTGCCACTCCACACGATCTCCACACTTTTGGGGCCTAGAGCAAGAACAGAAAGGGAGCCCACAAACCATCTAAATATTTAAAAGTGGTAAATAAGCCAAAGGGGAAGTTGCTCTGTTCTCCTAATTTGATGGATAGTCTGCAAAGAACAAAATCAAAAACAGTTGTTTTTATGTGGAAAAGTTGGCAACGTCACAAAGAAGATTGAATTTAGTTTAATTACAGTTGCAGATATATCAGTGTCTAATGGGCTGACATTGTTTAGGTGATTCATCAATTCTTGGGTTATTTACTCCATAAAATACATTGTTTTTGCTTTTACTTTGTGCATTGAAAGAAAGAATTTCTTTTAATTTGTGTTTTGGTAATAGTAATGCCTTAAAGGACTAAAAAAATAAAATATACTCAGTGTGCACAGAATGTATTTGTTTAAAGTAAATTATGAGTTTATGTACAATTTCTGAATTAAAATTGTTTTTCATTTTTTGGTGGGGTGCTGGGGATTGAACTCAGAGCACTGAACCACTGAGCCACATCCCCAGCCCTATTTTGTATTTTATTTAGAGACAGGGTCTCACTGAGTTGCTTAGCACCTTGCCTCGATGTTGCTGACGCTGGCTTTGAACTCGCAATCCTCCTGCCTCAGCCTCCCAAGCCGCTGGGATTATAGGCCTACACCACTGCACCCAGCTGTTTTTTATTTTTTAAAAGCTATTCTTCTAAAGATTTCAAAATTCCCTATTAATTTTTCTGTTTTTTGTATTTCTTATTTGTTTTAATTAGATATATATGACCGTAGAATTCACTTTGATATATCATTCATTAATGGAATATATTTTCTCTTTCTTCTGGTACAGAATCACCCCAGTTGTGTAGTCATATATGTGCATAGGGTAATGTCTGATTCACTCTACTATCCTTCACACCCCCATACCTACCTAGTAAGATTAAAAATATAAACTGGATAAAAAGCAAATATTTAAATAATCTGAGATTTTTGTTTTTAAATTTACTTAAATTGTATTGTTATTTAAAAATTAGAATTATTTTTAAATTCTGGGGCTTAGAGTCATTCCAGGTGATGCTCATGTGTAATTAGTATTGGGTTTCTTAGACTGTATTGCATCTATGCTTACTCAAGAGTAGTAAGAATGGTTTGATATCACAGTGTTCCTCTAAGTCCATTTGCAACTGTTAGGAATTCCATGGCTCAAAGGTCTTCTAGAGCCAAATACATAAGTAGGATCAAGAAAATGTCCACTTGAGATTTCTGGGAACTATGACTTCCATAACATCTCATAAGAAGAGATTGCAGGAATCGGTCACAGCCTTGGTGTCTGCCAGGGTTCGGGCGACTCGTGTCCCCGTCCCTCCCTGGTGCTCTGGCGCACACCTTCCCTGGCTTGGTGTTGGCAGCTGCACAGCCCACAGCCCTCGCCAAGGGGAGCTGCCATCACATGCTGTTTCCCAGACACATGGACATGCTGAAATATTTGCTAGTGGCCTGACCACAGGGGTCCCCAGAGCAGATGGCGTCCATGTTTAAAGTTGGATGTCCCCAGTCACACATTCATTGTGAGTTTGTGCATGTGTGTGCGTGTGTGTGTGCGTGTCTGTGCGTGTGTGTGCATGTGATTCGTGGGCCCTGTGCTGGAGAGCATGCATTTTCTTTAGCAACATATTTCACTTGATGTGTAACTCTTTTTTTTTTTTTTTTTGGTACTGGGGGTTGAACATGGGCACTTAACCACTGAGCCACATCCCCAGTCACTTTTTTGTATTTTATTTAGAGAGGGGATCTCACTGAATTGCTTAGGGCTCCGCTAAGTTGCTGAGGCTGGCTTTGAACTTATGGTCCTCCTGCCTCAGCCTCCCAAGCTGCTGGAATTACAGGCGTGCGCCACGGCGCTGGTTGGATGTGTAACTTTTAACTGTTTGGACACAGCGTGCCGGCTTCTCCCAGTGCTCTGTTCTGGGCACTGCAGAGTGGTGGGTGCTCTGAAGTATTCGAGACAAGGACATATAAATGGACTCCACACAGGAATGTGCCAAACAAGGGGGAGAAGCCCCAGGTTCAACGGCTGCTGGCACTCCACCTTTCCTTAACCGGTGCTCCCCTCCCACTGCCCCCCCCCATTTCCTGCTCTTTCTCCTGTTTCCTAGGTCCCTTTCATTTTCCCCTTCCCAGGCCTCAGTGCACCCACTGGCACCTCAAGCACTGTGTGAGTCCAGCAGTGCTTGGGGCAGGCGGCAGGGACGGGCCTCTGGAGGGTAGATCTTCCGGAGGATGCGCAGTGGGAGCAGGACTATTCCACAGAGCGGGTGCCTCCACGGTGCGCCCCGGGAGGACAGGGGCATGTCTTTTAGGCTGCTTGCTTTGAGGGGCTGTTTTTCTAGATATCATTATTTTGTTTAGAGTAGTCAAGTCCTCACGCTGTTTAGCTCAAAGTTACACTCCCTTGAGATCTTCTCCATTAGACCCAGAGCCAATCACAATTAAACAAAAGCTATTCCTCGGCTTAGAATGAGATGTTCAGAATGCATTAGTTCTCAACTGATACTTTTTAAAAAATATTTATTTTTCAATTGTAGTTGGATACAACACCTTTACTTATTTTTATGTGGTGCTGAGGATCAAACCCAGGGCCTCTCACGTGCTAGGCAAGGCTCTACCGCTGAATCACAAGCCCAACTAATAATCTTAATACTGCCAAAGTGTTGATGTTTCATTGGAGTCACTCGGATTTAGTTGGGGAAGGTTCTATGACTTTGTAGCATCTGGAAGGTCAGAAGGCATAGTGGAGTAACATGATAGGATACATATTTTAAAGTAAATGAAAATCATACTAAATGAATACTGTGCCTTTGGGTGGCTGAGACTGTAATTCTGGTTAGATGCATCGTCTGCTGGAGCTTACTAGGATGATTTTATCACACAAAACTACCGAGAGGTGAATAAAGTGGGGTGTAGCCTTGGGTAGAAGAATCCTGAAGTGGTTGGTCTGGTTTAACTGTAGGCTGATAAAACTAATTCTGAGAATCTTTGAGCTCAGTGAAGACTTTTGTGTCCCTAGCCTGCAAGCCTGAGAAAGTGAGCTAAGCAAGAACCACGTCACTCCCGTCACTCCCGCGGGGGTGACAGCTCTGCCCACAGACATACAAATGTAGACAAGTAGGTAGCATTTACTTAAATGAGAATCCAGCCCTGTAAATGTCATGCTGCGCAGGTCGAGCACAGAACACATGTCAATGAGGGGCCTCTGGGTTAGCTGGTGACTCTGAAGGGCGAGGAGGAATCAGCAGGCTCATTCTCCTGGTGCAATGCTCTTACGTGCAGCCAGCACTGCCCAGGTCAGGCAGGTGACCCGGCTAGATCAAAGGACAATTGGTTCTCAGGGTCTGCAGCCGGGCATTCCAAAACTCTTCCCCCATGTTGTCCTGTTGTGACTTTACTGATGGCCAATGTGGACAGTGGAAAAGGAACATCTAAAAACAATCTCTTAAGAGTTACTTTTCCTTCTGAACCACATGCCAGGCATTGAGCTGGGAACACCACCTTCACTGTTCCATCTAACCCTAGATAACCGAGGAGGATGGTCAGTATTGCTGTGCCTGAAAGGAATGGGTGAAAAAGTTGGGATTTAAGGAGGTTAAGAAACCTGCCCAGGTCCACCTGACAGCAACACACTGTGCTCCACGCACAGCTGCTCCTGGAACAGGATACACAAATGTGATAAAATTGGGATGCAGGTAGTTAATCAAAATGCATTGAGATACCATGCCACACCTTCTAGGATGCCCATGATTTGTTGTTGTTGTTAATTCAGGGAAACTGAAACCCTCATTTGTCACTGGTGGGAATGTGAAGCAGGCGCAGCTGCTGTGGAAAATGGTTGGGCAACTTCTCCAAAAGGGAAACAATTGCCATATAATGTAACAATGTATCTCCTAGGACACCCTTAAGAAAACTGAGAATATAGGTCCACACAAAAACCTATATGTGACCATTCACAGCAGCAAATGATCCCAAAGTGAAAATACCCTGAATGTCCATCAACTGATGAATGGATAAACAAAATGTGCAATGGAATATTATTGAGCCACAAAAAGGAAAGCCATACCAAGACATGCTACAACATGATTAAACTTGAAAACTTTATGTAAAATTAAAGAAGCCACATATCGTATGGTTGTGTTTTAGTGACATTCCTAGAATATACAAATTCATAGAGTCAAAGTAGATCAGTGGGTGCTGGGGGCTGGGGTAGGGAGACTGGGAGTGATTGCTAGTTGGGGCAGGGTTTCTTCTTGCTTGGTTGAAATGTTCTGGAATTAGTAGTGATGGTTGTACAGCATAGTAAATATACTAAAATCCAACAGATGGTACACTTTCAAATGTTGAATTTTATGTTATGTGAACTTAGTCTTAGCTTTTTAAAAGGCAAGCTTAGGGTAGATTCAGGAGGTCCTTCAGTCCTGGACTACAGGGTCTAGGTTTTATCTGGGGCACCAGGAAGCCAGTGAAAGTTTCTAAGGACAGTGACATGCTTGGAGTGAAGCCAAACTGTGTTAATTTTAGCACATGGGGGTGTAGAATTCCAGCTGCCTCCTCTCCCTGCCTCCTGGTCAGGTCAATTCTCCTGTGGGGAAGCAGTTCTTTTCTGTTTGGATCCTAATAAAGCCTGTCTGTTTTAGTCAAAACCACTCTTGATATTACCCTTCTGACCCACTTCAGCCAGTGCTCTCCTAGCCATCTCCCTGAGGGTGCCTCGCCCCTGGTGGGGGGGTGGGGGGGTCATCTTAGAGTCTCCAGAGCCTCTTCCCCCTCCTCCTCCTCCTCCTCCTCCTCCTCCTCCTCCCCTTTTCTTCCTTCCACTTTCCTCCTCTTACTTTCTTCTCTCTTTTCGTCTCCTCCTTTTCCTCCTTCCTCTCCTCCTCTTCCTTTTTCTTAGTTTGCCATACAATATAGCGATGTAGTTGTAGATGGACAGAATGCATTTATTTTATTTGTTAATTTTTATGTGGTGCTGAGGATCAAACCCAGTGCCTCATGCATGCCAGGCAAGCGCTCTGCCACTGAGCCTCAGCCCCAGCCCCAGCCCCTCTTCCTTTTCTTAAGATTTAAAATCATGGACTTCTAAAAATATCTCATGGATCTCTACTTTGCCCAATAATGTCACCTAACGCCATATGAGAACTGTGATCCTTTGTCTTCATTCTCCCTCCTTCCTCCCCAGTCACACAGGAGGAGCACAGGAAAACGGAGCCGGTAGCCCCGGCTCTAACAACGGCTGCCTGTCCTGCTGACAGCCTGACGGACAGCGCTCTCTTTTGTATGATGCTGCCCAATGATAACAGGGGTAATACCCGCTCCACCGGCCCTGCAGGACTGCGCAGGCTCCCCAAGGCTCGGGTCTGTGCCACTGCACCAGCTGCACACCCGGCAATGGCCAGAGCAGCACCCTAGTAGGGAGTCAAGGTCCTGCGTGGAGCAAAACCCTGTCTTCAGAAGTCGGTTTCATCCCTCCCATCTTGACTACTTTAAGGACACACTGAAAGCTTTGACATAAGTCACTGCTTTAAGTGGCAAGATCCTTTTCCTAAAGTCATTTGGGAAATGTCCTAGCAGTAGAAGCCACTTCCAAGAAATGGTCTGAAGTGCCATAGTCAAGAAGGGACAGGGGCTCTGGGGATTTTGAGGTCAGCACACAAATGAGCCCTATCGGAGCTGTGGTGGGGACTTCCCAAGAAGCTCCGCCTGGCTGAGTCACCCTGTTGTTTGACCTGCAGTCCTCCCAAGCTGCAGCACTTGGCTGCCGTACCCAAGAGTGGAAAGTTCTCTGCTCCTCTGAGATCACAAGGTAGGTTCACTGGGGTTAGACAGAGGACCCAGGACGGGGTAAGGGTGGAAACGGTTCTCCTTGTACATATCTAGATCTTTCCCCTTTTGATTTAGAATACCTTCTATTCCACAGCCAACTATATAAAGATTTTAAAAAGGAAGAGTTGTCTTTACTCCTTAGCGTTGATACTATACAAGCTTCAAGTTCCACAATAGGCAAGTTTTCATGCCTAGGTTTAAGAAAATGTGATGATGACTTGAGAAGAGAGGTCTTTAAAATGTTAGCAATTAGGGCTCCGGTGGTAGCTCAGTGGAGAGCACTTGCCTGGCATGTGGGAGGTACTGGGTTCGATTCTCAGCACCACATATAAATAAATGAATAAAATAAAGATCCATCAATATATATATATATATATATATATATATATATATGAAATTAACAATTAGATGCTCAAAGAAGGAACAGTAATTGAAGTATCTTCTTGTTGAATGCAACTGACAGGTGCCACTCTCTGTGAGGACTCTGTCTCTGAGGCAGTGCCTGGGTCAATTCAGAACCATATGGGGGCAATGGGGGATGAAGAAAAGACAGACAGACTCACAGATAGAGGAAGCTGATGAGGGAGGACGGACCCAGAGCTAGCTCAGCACATTATTATACAAGTTTCATCAAAAAGGTTATTTGTGGGGCTGGGGTTGGGGCTCAGCGGTAGAGTGCTCGATTAGCACATGCAAGGCCCTGAGTTTGTCCTCAGCATCACATAAAAATAAATAAATAAAATAAAGGTACTTTTTCAAAAAAAGTTATTTGTGGGAAAGTTCAGCAAAGCAGGCAATCTGAGGGATGCAGGACTGGTGAGACATCAGGGTCATCTTGTTATGCTTAGACTTCTCTGTCCCTGGGAGCTGGTGCCCAAGGCTCAAGATCTCGACTAATAACACTGTGTGCCTTTGCAGTAGCCTCCTCTGGCCAGCGTCCTCATAGCAACTGGGCCACATTGACCACCCCCTTTGCACAGGCAGCTACTCAGCCCTGAGGGAGTCAGACCATGGTTCAAATGACCGCTCTGCACAAGGCAGCAACTAACTGGCTTTGAAATCTGGGTGCTGATGCTTGTATCTGTGAGAGTCCCGCGAGCTTTTGCCATAGTTTTTGTGGAACAGGTTGAAAATTTCACTCTTTGGCAAACATGCACAAAGCTGTGTTTAGTCACACTTCTTATTGTAGAAGTCTATGAATTTGCTACTTTTCCATAATATTCCATTATTAGTTGCTCCTAAAGTACCCTGAGTTGTAGTCCTGTGAAATGGTATAAGTAGTGGTTGAAATAAAGATTATTCTGGAAGAAGAAAGCCCCCTGTCCTTGGGATTTGTTACATCTCACACAGTGACATTGGTGTGACTGGCTCATTCCATCAGAATTCTTTTGGAATTTACTATGCTAGCATAGCATCAGCTCCATGCAGGATTCCATCATGAGGAATGGCTATTACAACGTGGTGGCAACTGTGCTGTTGGTCATGAATTTTGAGAGAACGAGATCAGTGCAAGATCTTTGTGGCATCTGTCCAGCTGGTAAGTACCAAATTCCCATGTGTGTTGATGTGTCCTGTTGAAAACATGATTCAGTTAGCCTGGCAGTGAGGGCTGGCTCCTTTTAATGACCTTGTATTCATGCACTTACATATGTCTATTGGATGCTACACACCTGATGAGTGAGCACAGCCCTCTTATTTAACTCTGTGTCTTGACCTTGTCATCTGGGGACTACGGATCTGTCTCCTGCATTGGAGCGGGGCTGCAGAGATAGGGTAGAACAGTGCATGGTGTGGCAGGACCTCACATCATGCTAGTTTGTGCACAAGATCCTGTGCTCAGCCTGGGCCACAGCAGAGAGTAAGCCGTTGCTAGTCGGCTTGGCAGAGTGTGAAAAGTCAAATGTATTCAAATCCTAGTGGACCTATGAAGGACATTAATCTTCTCCTGGATGCAGTCATATTGATCTCCTGGATCAATCATGAGAAATCATTCTTTCTTGTTCAATAGACAAAGGCAAGTATTTTCCTTGTATTGATTCCTTTGTTACAATATTTGTATTTTTCTCTAACTCTGTGATTATGCTAAGGGAAATCTTGCCAATATATAATCTTTAAAAGTCAATAAACAAAATAATGTCTATCACTGAGATGTCTAGAAGACAAACAATACTTTAATCCTAACTTTCTTGTGAACTTTATAATGCTTTGGGTGGTGACTGTTCATTGCTGAACACGTACATTTGTTATCTGCCTTTTAGGTACTTTCTGTGGAAAAAGCAAGAATCAGACTTGCATTCCCTGTCCTTCCAACAGCTATTCCAGCACAGGCGGACAGAGAGCCTGCAACATATGCACGAAGTGTGAAGGTGTGTGTTAAAGGTGCATCCTTCATCTGGGGGACGGGCTGGGGGCAGACTCTTGTTCCCCACTTTCTATTCGATCTCTATCTAATATGTCAAGTATCAAAGGCATGGAATCCTCAGTCAGTGGGCAGGTCGAATAAAAGTACTTAGTGTAGAAGCTATTACTTATGGGGCTTTTTAAATCTTAAAGGAAATGTTCACTTGACAAGAGGGAAACTTTCAATTAGCGAAGTGCAAAAGTGTCTTTATGGAGGTTCAAGAGTAGACGTGCTATTGGGAACGTGGGGAGGAGCGGGGGCATGATTTTTGCTGAAGAACATGAATTTGCTTCCTGGATGTGGAGGTCAAGTGGGGCCTGGGACCTTGCAGGTTACCACAGGGTCAAGAAGCCGTGCTCCTTCACCAGCGACACAGAGTGTGACTGCATCTCAGGATTCCACTGCTTGGGGGCAGGATGTGCCATGTGTGACCCAGATTGTAAACCAGGCCAGGAACTGACAGCAGACGGTAGGTTTGCTCCTCCTGTGTCTATTCCAGTTTGTCACGTGGAGCAAGTGTATCATGCAGAAACTTAAAAGTAACATGTGATGATATTCAAGTTCATGATATCAACACCATGTTTTAATTAATAAAATGATATATACTTTTTCCCATAAATAGAAATGATTTGAAATCAGGACATTTGCTAATAGTCAGAACCATGCCTTTTTACACATTTTAGATAAATGCAATACCCTACGTACAATTGGTGATCTCAGGGTTCTGTTTCAAGAACTGTAAAACAGTGCAAGGTTATGCTAAGTTAATGACTTTGCCAGTGCAAAGGAGGGTTATGAAATGATAAAATGCTTCAATCTTTCTTCAAGGTTGTAAAGACTGTAGTCCTGGGACATTCAACGATCAGGAAGGTGGTGTCTGTAGACCCTGGACAAAGTATGTATAATTTCACTTACTTACACAATAGTGTCTGTGTTAAGTGTTTGAAAGACAGGACTATTGTCCTTGAAACTATTTACCCCTTTGGAGTGTAGACCTACAGTGATGTGCTGATAGGAACACCGTGACAGCGCCGTGACTTGACACACAGTGGGCATTCTTCCAGAAACAATCCCTGGAGCGTTGAGATCAGATTCACCAGGGGAACTCAGCCACCCTCTGCCTTGCCTGGTCTCCTCTGCTTTCTTCCAATCTCTTTGCTGTCTCTTACCTTCTGCACCGATCGCCCACCTCAGGGGGTCAGTACCAGCACTGAGACGGATACAGAAGGGCAAAGTGTGCTTCTTCCCCTCCAGAATGTCCCCCACGGGCCACAACAGGGGGTACAGCAGCCAATAGCACATGGAAGAATGTAACTGTGGACCCTGGGATCTGGCCCAGGGCCACTGAGACTGCCTTCACAGGCAGTTTGTGTGCCTAGGACAGCAGCCACAGGGGCCAGGAGAGGACACTCAAGAGACCTGAAACTGGCAAAGCAACGCGGCCTGTGGTCTCTGATAACAAATACCTGGGCCTCACCTTCTATATGCCTTTCTTTTTTCCATTTGATTTTCTCACTAGAAAATCATTTTAATTATAATTTTGCAGTTACATTTTTATTGTATTTTACAAATGTGCTGATTGGTAACAGATTAGAATGTCTTTTTTTAAGGTCTTTTAACACAAATTGATCAGAATATTTACATGTGTATGGAAAAGCGGATTGAACTGGGCTCTGGAGGATGGGTGGATTGGGGATAGCTTAAGAGGAGGGAAAAACAGATCAATGATGATGGTGATGATGGTGATGGTTGTGTTGATGATTATAGTGATGATGGTGATGATGATTGTGGTGGTGATGATGATAGTGATGGTGTGATGGTGATGGTGATGGTGATGATGATGGTGGTGGTGATGGAGATGATGATGATGATGGTGATGGTGATGGTGTTGGTGATGGTGATGGTGTTGGTGATGGTGATGGTGATGATGATGGTGGTGATGGAGATGATGATGATGATGGTGATGGTGATGGTGTTGGTGATGGTGATGGTGTTGGTGATGGTGATGGTGATGATGATGGTGGTGGTGATGCTAGCTACCATTTATTGAGTGTGTCAGGCAGGCAGAAGCGTGTCATTCATCCATTTGCTTTTCGTAACAGTCCTGCGAGCATATACTATCCTTACTTTGAAGATGACAAAACTGGGGCTCAGAAAGACATCATAACTTGCTCAGAGTCATTCTGTAAAGTGGCAGGTCCAGGCTCAGACCTTGCGAGTCTGAAGCAAATGCTGGGAGTCCTAACCTTCTCTGACCCTTCATGTGTGCCCACGATGTGTGACTATGAGTAATAAGTGTGTGGGTGGGGAAGGGGAGAGGCCAAGCAAGCACAGCAGCCTGAAGTGTGCTGTCACTGAACAGAGGGAGCCTGGCATGGATCGCTAGCTTGGGAAGAAAAACCCAGTTCGTAAGTGGAGTGGGGTGAACTTCGTGCATCCTCGAAAGCTGAGTGAAAGCTGACGGAAGCCAAATGGTCAAGTGGAACTTTTTCCTGCACACAGCCCCACCTCCATGACAAGTCCACTTCAGTGGGTGACGAGTATCAAAGTTTTAATTGGAGTCCTCCGTAACTAGATTAATCATCTGAACTCTTTTCCTTGAACTGTCTAAGCTGTTCACTGGATGGAAAATCAGTACGTGAGAAGGGGACGAAGGACAGCGATGTGGTCTGTGGACCTGCTCTGCCCGACATCTCTCCAGGTAACTGCTCCGTGACCTTGCCTGTCCCTGTGAGGGTGCAGGACAGTTGTGTTAAAACCAGGTGAATGTATGGTGTCTATCCCGTTTCTGTGGAAAGCCCCCCAGTGTTGTGAGGTCTCCAATGCCACCCTACAGGCACCCGCAGGGGCCTTCCACCTGCCTTGGGATCCATCTGCTGTTCTCAGGCATGTTTCCGTCTGAGAGACATGTTAGTACGCATGCCTGCTGGGACTCATCCCAAACCAGTGCTGCCCCTTTGTGAGCACCAAGTAGGGGGCACAAGCCCCAGTTTCCTCCCTGCTGGAAAGGCCACGCTGCTTAACTTCTGCCGGCCTCCAGGAAGATGGCCCAGTGTTGGCTCTTGCAGAGTCACTGGGTTTACTAAGCGCGCAGGTTGGGGTGGCCAAGGCTTCTCCCGGGCTTGGCGCGCACCTGCCCCCCGCTGCCCGCCCTCACCTCTCCTCTGCTCCTTGCCAAGGGCGCTCTGCGCAGGTCCTCACCTTCTTCCTGGCGCTGACCTCGGCCGCCGTGGTGTTCCTGCTGATCTTCCTCGTGCTCCGGCTCTCCATGGTCAAGTGGAGCAGGAAGAAGTTCCTGTATATATTCAAACAACGTAAGGCCCACCGAACAGTATTTGACACGAGCGCTCCGGGGCCAGGCTTTTTACTAGGAAGGAAAAGGGGATTTTTAAAGTTATAAAAAGGCGGTTAGATCAGCACAGTGGTTATCAGCAGGGACAACGCCATCCCCAAGGGGACCTTCCGCAAGCTGATGGTGGGGAGGGGCCGTTGGAGTGGGGGGCCAGGGTTCTGCTGAGGGCTCACAGTGCCAGGTGAATGCCCGACAAAGAATGACCCAGCCCCAAGAGAAAGCCTGGCAGCTGATGTCGCAGGACCCTAGGAAAAAGCCGGGTAAGAAGGCTGCAGTCTTGGGGGGGTGAGCAGCTGTGCCTGCGGCGCCCTGGCCGTGGGGGGGATCAGGAAAGAGCCGCCCCTCTGGGAGAGAATGGCCTTAACTTCAGTGGGGAAGGCAGGGAGAGCTGGGGGTGGCGGTGGTTAAAGTGGCTTTAACTAAGTGGATTATAATAACACCAATCTAGATTAAATGAAAATTTCAGTAGTAAATTCCATTTGTTAATCCGTTAAATAAGGGACTATTTTTTAAAATAACTTTATTTTATTTGTTGTTATTATTTTTTTTAAATGTGGTGTCAAAATAAGGGACTATTTCTATAAAGAACTCAGCTGGTGTCCAGCACAGGGTCAGCACCCACTAAGCAAATGCTGCTGTGTTTATAATTAAGTTTACGGTTCATGGATGGGGCAACCAGTGCTTGGTCTTCACGGAGGACCGATGAGTGACCACAGGCTAGATTTAACTCGAGGGGTTCATGGATGGAAGGAGCACTCCGAGGGCACCTACTTAGAAGTTTCAGTCTTACCTAAAGACTCTTAGGGTCCAAAGCCTTTGTGCCGCGGGGAGCATCTAGGAAACGCATCAACGTCAAGGTTAACAAACTGCTGGGGGAGAAACTCTAACCTGGTCTATAAATAGAAGGCCTGGCTCCCCGGAGGAAGCCGTGGGTCCGCAGCCCTCGGCTCACAGCCGCCCACGCCAGCCCCAGCTGGGCTCGCGGGCTCGCGCCCCGCCCTGCAGAGGCCCGGGAGGCTGCTCCCCTGCCCTTCCCTGCAGGGGCGGCTGCGGGTGCGCGTGGCTGGCGGTTTTCACTCAATTTCAGGTCTTTTAAGTCCCCCCCCCCCGTTGACTCACCGTCAGCTCTTGCCCACCCTGACACGGGCGGACGGGGCTGTCTGCAGTGCGGGCGGGAAACCATCCTGTACCTAAGCACGCGTTTCGCTTCTCCTTGTGGTTCTGATTTGCATTTCCCCGACCACCCTGAGGCCGGCCTCCTCGGTGCTGGGCCACTGGCGTTCCTCTTTCGTGAGGGCCGACCTCTCCCAGGGCTGCCCGTGCTTTCCTGGTAGATCACAGGATCTCTGCTGTCAGCGTGTGAGCTGCAGATGGTTTTCTTCCGACTCTGAAGCTCGCTCTTTCTTGGTCTACAGCTCTCAGCTATCACCCACACCTTAAAGGACTGTCCCCACCCCCACCCAAAGGGACAGCAGAGTTCTTTATAAGATACTTTTCAGAAGTATTTGGAATTGGAGCCTTAATGGGACCACGCCCACTGGGATACCGGAGTTGGCTTCTGGGTTCCCCGCGGGGTATCTCAGGCAGAAAGAAAACCCACAAAACTCATTGGCGGGTTGTTCCTCGAGGCTCTGAGATTCTTGGCCCTTCCCCCCCCCCCCCCCCGCTTCTTTCCACCTTCCAGTATCATCTCATGTTTGTTTTATATGTAAGTCCAGAGTTTTCTGCGGGATTCAGTAGCAAGGCTATGGAAAATCATGTCCCCCCACACCAGCCTGAAGTGGATCTCCAGCGCCATTTTTGAGTTAATCTTTGATACAATTTCAAAAGACAACTCCCTGGCATTTCTGAAGGTCTTGACAGTTTTTGTTGCCTTTTAGGGACAGTGTTGTTGTCTGTTTTTTTTTTTTTTTAAGAGTACCAAGCATGTGAAATTGGGATAGGCCTTGAGCCTTGTCAGGTCTCGGGAAATACCTGTTTAGGATTTGAAAGTTTCTCAGCAGTAACACAAACACTTCAAGGGAACTTGCAGAAGGCGATCCAGAAGCCGGGCACAGGTCCGTTTTTTGGTTACTATTGGATGGAAGTGGTGGAGATGTCTTTAAAGTAGTCAGCACATGATTTCATTCAAGAGAAATTGTCTAATATCTAAACAAGTAACCCCACAACTAAAGTATATACTGCTAAATTTAAACTAGAGCTGTGCCTGGGAGATGGCTGATATTTTATGCTTACAGTCACTCACGCATAGGACTTTTTTTACTTATTGCAGAAAATAAAGAAAATAGTTTGAAAAGACCAATAAAATATTTGGGAAAAGGAAATGAGTCTTCAATAATCTCCAGGAAAAGCTCATACTCACCGTTACTCTGAAATAAGTCAGCTGAAGTTAAAGCTGAGAATATTTGCTGCTTAGAAATGTTCTACAACTGTGATTTGTGGAAAATAAGCATTATGTGATTTAGACCACAAACATAAGTGTCTTTTACATCATTTTCTAGCATTTATTAAACCAGTACAAACTGCCCAAGAGGAAGACGCCTGTAGTTGCCGGTTTCCAGAAGAAGAAGAAGGAGGATGTGAACTGTGAAGTGAAATCCCAAGAGCTGTCAGAACTCACCCAGAAAGAAGCCAGAGAAATTGAGTGATCTCACTGTCATGTCCTTTTAGATTGAAAAGTGTCACACTAGAAAGCACCCAGCATTGCCCCTGATGAGTCTTCTCTAATGCTAATGAGTTGGCCTTTACAAATGTTCCACTCTTAACAGAAGCATGGGGCAGTGTTGGTGGTGAAGTAGGATGCTACTTAACAGGACTGGGCTAGGCTTTTGAAACCCATAGAAAAAATGATAGTTTCAAGTCAATCCCATCAGGGGCTGGGGATGGAGCTCAGTGCTGAGCATGTGTAAGGACCTGGGTTCAATCCCCAGCCCCACAAACAAACAAACAAACAGAAACAGAGATTTCAATTCAATCACATGGGCAGTGGTCCAGCCAAAATTACCATCAAAACCAATGCAGGTTTTTGTGTGTGTGCTAAGTGACATATGACCATAAGCCATAGAATAAGCAGTAAATATTCCCTACCAGATTTTCCATTAGTCCCCTCATTAACACAATGATGTCCTCCACTGTCAGCAAGAATGCTGAGAGCCCCTGAGTTTGGGGTCGAAGGAGACATCACAGAATTTAAATATTTTTGCCTGGACTGGGGTCCTCTTCATACCCTCACCTTTTGCCATTGTCCCTCTGAGCCGTTACATTAATCAATGGGACATGCCTGAAAAGCATGAAGTTCAAGGAAAAAGGAGCCCCTGGGCACTCAACCCAGCCCAAGCACTAGTGCAGGGCACCAAGCTCCCATGGCCTCCTCTGGCCACCATTTGCCTTTGTATGGCTTATGAGCTCAGGATAGTTTTCGCATTCTTTTTTTTTTTTTTAGAGAGAGGAGAGAGACAGAGAGAGAATTTTTTTTTTTTTTGATATTTATTTTTTTAGTTTTTGGCAGACACAACATCTTTGTTTGTATGTGGTGCTGAGGATCGAACCCGGGCCGCACGCATGCCAGGCGAGCACCCTACCAATTGAGCCACATCCCCAGCCCCTAGTTTTCGCATTCTTAAGTGGTTAAAAATAAGAGTGATATCTCATGGCACATAGAATTATTGGAAACTCAGATTTCATAGTCCATAAATAAAATTTTATGGGCACCCAGCTACATCCACACACCTGGTCAAAAACCACCTTTGCACGACTTGTGTCAGAGGCTGTAGAGTTCCACAATGTCTAAAAATTTGATATCTGACCCTTTGTAGGGTCAAAGTCAAGATCAGAGGATCCATCAGAATGCAACTTCCCTCCTCATCTTCTGCCCACTCCCAGGCAACCTCTCTAGGAAATTTGGAATCTTTTTCTTGCTTCAAAAAAATCACTTATTACTTAATTTTGTGTCCTAACACTGTTGTTTAGCTGTGTTTGTTTTTGAGCCTTATGAAAATGATGCTGTGCTGTATGGAGACTTCTGTGAGTTGCTGTAATCATTCCAAATTATATTTATAAGACTTATGCGTGTTGTCATGTGCATTTATTTGGCAAAGACGGTACACCACAATTTACCAATCCATCCTCTGCCAAGTTATGTTTGGGCTGTTTCAGGTTCTTTGCAGTCACCAACAATGTTGCTATGAATGTTCTTTTGGGTAGCAGTGTCTCTAGGAAAACTTCCTGAAGGTGGAGTTGCTGGATCTTAGGGCATGTGAATGCTCAGCTTGATGAGCTAGTGACGGTAACAGTTAGGACCTGCTAGGTTATGCAGAAGTAACAAAAGACACCCCACCACCAATCTTAATGGATTGCAACCAAAGAACAAAGGTACATTTTTTTATTGTCACTGCGTGCCCACGATGGCTGGGGCTCTGTCTTATGTTATTTCACTCCAGGATTTGGGTGCAGGGAGCTCCTTCTTAGAACATGGGCCGTCTTAAGGGAAAGGGATACATGTCACTTTCACTCATCTTTAGTTGGTTAGACACTAACCAGCCTTTAGAGTAGTCACCAGCTCAGCTAGGGATTGACAGACAGAAAATCCTGATCTTTACACAGGGAGGGGCAAGTGCTTCCAAGGGTGCAGCCTTGTCCTCCACATACTCTAGTTCACACGGCTGAGTCATCGAGTGTCCTGCTGATCTGATCCTCCCTGACCCGTGCCATCAACAACCTGAGTTCTGCCAACTTAGTGGCATTTCACTGTGGCTTTCTTTGGCATTTTTTCAATTACTAATGGGTACTTTGTCACATGGTTATATACCGCTGAGTTTTTAATGAAATGCTTACTCATGCTTTTAGTCTATTTTTTAAAATTTGGTTGTCTGTCTTATTGATTCACATAATTTTCTTATATATTCTAGAGAATAATCTCTGGTCGGTTATATATAATAAATATCTCCTTTGTGATTTTTTTTTCTTTCTAATGGCATCTTTCTTTGACTTTCTGCTAATAAGCAACAAAGCTCTCCATTCAATTTGATTAAAGCTATCTTTCTTTTCTTATATGGTTCACATTTGGTTGCTGTTGCTGCCTGATCAAAGAAGTTCTTTCAAATAATGTCATAAAGATAGCTGTTCACAGGGAGGGGAGAAGTAGGGGGGATAGGAAGGCAGCAGAATAGATATTATGATTGCTGTGTGTATATAGGTGACTCTATGACCAGTGTGATTCTGCAATCTGTACAATCAGAAAAATGGAGAAATTATACCCCAATGATTCAAATGTATGAATTGCCAAGATCATTGTCATGTCATGTGTAGCTAATAAAAAAAATAAAATTAAAAAAAAAAGTAAGAGGGAGAAACCGAAAAAAGAAGATAGCTGTTCACATCTCAGTCCCAGAGCTTTCGTCTTTCATGTTGTAGTCCAACCTGTCAGGAACTGACTTTTGTGCATGTGGGATCAGGGATGACGGGACCATTCGCTCGGTGCTCCATCTGTGCCCTGCAGATCTGCCAGGCCACCTCTGCCCTCCATCAAGTGTCCATTGGCCACAGGCCTGCTGCTGGGCTGTTATGTCCCACTGTCACTTTGGTTTTCCTGCACTGATGCCACACTGTCTCATTTCAGTGGCTTTGTGATGGTCTTGGTATCTGATGGGACATATCTTTCACCTTTTTCTACTTCAAGAATGTTGAGGCTATTTTTAACCCTTCATTCTTCTCTATAAATTTTAGAAACTGAATTCCAAAAAATTTCCATTGAAACTTCTCTTTTTTTTTTTTTTTCTTTTTGGTTGTGCCAGGGATGGAACCCAGGGGCTCTTGCAGGCTTGACAAGAGCTCTACCCCTGAGCTGCACCCCATCCCTTGAAGGAAACTTCACTATAGATAGATCATTCTAGGGAGGGCTAATATTTTCTCCAGGAGGAGGTGATTGACGCGGGTGCTGAGAAGAGCACCTGACGCAGCAGGTGCTGTACCCATGCTGGGTCTTCCCATCCATAAGAGTCACACTACTGTCCTCCACCTCGATGAGGCTTTAGTGTCCTTCAGAAGAGTTTTAAACAATGTCTCCAGAAATGTTTCATGCATCTTCCACTCAGTTTATTTCTGGGGGTTTGCTCTATTGTCACTGGTAGAATGGTTTTGCTTGTTGTGAACTGTAGGGGTGAAGGGAGCCTCTTCATCTTCATTGTAGACAGCCTCTTTGCCAAACTTTCCTATTAATTCTAATAACGTGTAGTAGATTATTTTGACTGTTTACACCATCATGTTATCTACGATAATAATAGTTTCTTCCTTTTAGGTGTGTGTGGGACTAGGTGCTCTACCACTAATGTACACCCTTATTATTAGTGTCTTGCTAAGTTGCTGAGGCTGGCCTTGAATCTGCGATCCTTCTGCCTCAGCCTCCCAAGTTGCTGAGATTACGGGTGTGAACCACCATGCTTGACTATTTTCTTCCTTTTCTAGTTCTTTCTTATGCTTGTCTTCCTGCTAAAATACAATGTGATAGTATGATTTTTATTCTCTTATACTACTTTCAGTTTGGGGCTTTTTTTTTTTTTTTTTGTAAAACATGCTTGATCAAATAAGGAAGTTCCCTTTTATTCCTGGTTTGTGAAGATGATTTGATTTATTTTTCACATTTTTGTTTTATTTGTCTGTGTTTTGAGATAGGGTCTTGTTCTCTTGCCCAGGATGGCTTTGAACTCCTGTGCTCAAGTGATGCTTCTCTTCCTGCCTCAGTCTCCCGAGGAGCTGGGACAACAGCAGTGCCCTTCTCTCTGGGCCGGGTGCCCAGCAACTCTGTAAATTCTACATGGTTTTTACCTTGGCTTTGGGCACAAGATATCTCATTCTCTGTGGCTTACCATGAAAGTTCAGAAGGAACCGGTCATGCCCCTCTGATGTAAGGCATTCAGAATGACGCCACCAACTCCTACTTGTCCCAGAGAATAAACCCAAAAATCCCCAGTGTGCTCTGCCTGTCTGATGGACTTTGCTTATTACATGGGCCGTGTGATCTCTTTATCATAGTATATTTTGGTATAATGTGTAAAAGTCACAAATGAAAAACACAGGAACTTGGAGTGTGAATCATCTTTTCCCCTAAATGATAGTTAACAAATAAGGAAAATCAAAACAGGATAAAATGATCCTGTTTGGGGATTAATTTGGGAAACTCAACTGTTCGGCTTAATAGAAATAAATGTAAATATCTATGATCAAAATAAATTAACATAGGAATATACAAGTTTAAAAGAGTTTTCAAGTGCCCCCAAACCAGTCTAGGTTATTTTTGAAACAAATTTTGATTTTATTCTTAGTGGAAGATATCACTCTGATGGAAACTCTAGATATGAGGGGGCCTGGCTGTACAGGGTGCCTCCTGCCTGTGCGGGCAGACTTTCCATTCGTGGGTAGCTGAGGCCGCATGAGGGCCGGCAGTGGAGGCTGGTGTGATCTGTGTGGCGGGGCCAGAAAGGGGTCACTAAGGGCTTTTAAAAAGGGCTCTGAAATAAAAATCAATGAATAACTCTATCATCTTCAAAGAAAAAAGACAGCTTATTCTTAAAACTTTATGTTACTATTGCAACATCAGATCATAAAGGCTAATAAGGAAATGAGGCGCCACTCTTTGTAAACAATGGAAACTTAGACTTCAGTGCCAAAGTATGTTAAAGACGGGGAGTTTGAGATTCCTTTTGCTCCCAATATTTGACTAATCAGTCACATAAAAATGAATGCTGTTTTATATCAGTGTTGATTCAGAACTGTATTTCAAATTAAGGTTTTAAAATAAATTAAAGGCTTTTAAACAACGTGTCTTTTCCAGATTCTTGGAAGAAACTGATTTTGACCAATTCATCAAAGGAGCCGACTACAAAATATGATTCTTCCCTTGAACTGGTGTCTATGGAGGTGTCTGCCCTGCCCCAGGAACTGTGTGAAGACACAAAGGCACAGGGACTTCCTGACAAGGGGCCAGGCAACATCAACCTGAGCAGAGCCGCATTGGGGAACAGAGTTTCTTCACTGGACACAACATAACTGAGGACCTACTGTGTGCCAGGAAGAGGACTGCAAGCTGCCCTCCTGTGCTTATGGGCTGGTCCAGGTGGTACCGCCGCTCAGCCCTGTGTACCTGGAGGGGCAGCTGTTCCGGGCTAGAGGGTGGGGAGGGAGTGCTTCCTGGGGAGGCTGAGGAAAGGACGTGCTGGGCAGGGGCTCCCAGAAGGAGCCAAGGGCCAAGCAAGAGGGAGAAGGCTGGGGCTGGGGCCGGAGAAGAGAAGAAGGAAGTGGCGGCTGGAGAGGGAGGGGATCCAGATTTTCTAAGTCAAGCTGAGCAACTTGGATCTCACCCTGTGGACACGGGGGAGCCGGAGAAGGGGTGGCTCAGGCCGGCGTTTCAGAACGCTCCCTACCGCAGTGGAAGAAGTTAGAGGCAAGACCAGGTCTGCAGCGGGTGAGGAGGCTGCTCAGGAACCCAGGGCGGGGCGGCAGCCTGAGGACAGAGTGGGAGCTGGGCAAGCCTCATCTGGGGGCTGGGGGCAACACCCTGGTTTCTGGTTCAGGCATCTGGGAGGACAGAGGAACCCTTAGCAGAGCCACAGAGCCCTGGAGGGGGAGCACGGGGGTCAGGAGAAGCTGGCTAGCGGCAGCACTGGACTCGGGTTTCCCCAGCGGAGGGCATGTGAGCCACAGCAGAGCCAGAGGGCACCTCATGGCAGGCCGGGACGGCAGCGGCATCCCAGTGCCCCTGGCAGGGTCTCTGGGCTCCAGCAGATGAGTGTGGCCACAGGACAGCCAAAGGCTGGGAAGAGTCTGGAGCAGTGACCACAGAGTGTGCACTGGCTTCAGCCACAAAGCGGTGGCTTGGAAGGGGCCTGAGAAGTGCCAGCCTGGAGAGCTAGACTTCTGTGACCCAGAAGCCCACAAGGAGCCCCCTGGGAGGTGACAGGGTGGTGAGAGTGGGTGTCCTCATACCTTTCAAAAGCTGTGAGTGAAAGAGATGGGGAGGGAACGACAGGACCATGTGGGGTCTCAGGCAGGGTCATCAGATGGGTGCAGTCACCAGTGAAAGCTGAGCTTCAGGTGAACAAGGAATCGTTCCTCAGTGTAAGTGCGTCCTGTGCGACACTGAGGACAGGCTTCTACTACAAAGTGTCTATCTGAGATCCAGATGTGACCGCACACCCTGCACTCTTATTTGCTGAATGTGGTCAACCCAGTGAAGGGAGTCCTCGGTTCTCTTAACGGGGAGGTTTGAAGAAGGCTGAACGCAGATATTATGGGGGGTCCAGGCGCAAGGAGGGGGCAGCTGCCTGAGAGGACGGGAGCGCTCAGGGGAAGCGGGTGTGGCCTCCAGCTAAGAGCAGAGGACAAGCGCAGATGCGGGGTGGGGGCCCCGGGCTGGGAGGAGGGACAGGAGGCCTGGCTGAGGTTCTGGGGTCCTCTGCTGACTGGGGGCAGGGACAGAGGGCGGGGGAGAGGAATGGGCCCAGAGGAGGCTGAGGGGGGCTTGCTCATTCTGGGTGAGGGGTCTTCTCCCTGCAGGGTCCAGGTCCAAATCCAGAACACGTCTGCTTTTCCCAGAAGGGCCCAGCAGAGGCCAAGCCCACAGGCCCTGACTGGGGTTTTCCAAGGGAAGGGTAGGACAGAAAGTGCTGGACAGAGAAGTCATAAGGAAGTCCTTTTGCAAGAGAGAAGCCAAGGACTCGGAGGACAGATTCTTACACACTGTTTCATGCTATCAATCAAGGCATTTAAACCTAACACTTTGCTTTTTCTGAAAATAAAGCTGATCGGTTCACAAAAATACTTAAAAACACAGGAAGTGGGGACAGGCACCAGCACACCACTGCACACAGCCACCTCTGGTGGGTGAAAAGGCCAAGGAGGAAACAGGGACAATGTTGGGACTTCTGTCCTAGGCCTCTGGAAGGCGAGGTCCTGGCCTAGGTCATCGCCCAGCCGGAACTCCCTTCCTTCCTTCCCCCGCCCCTCCCTCCTCGCCTGCTCTTTCCCTGCCCCCACCTGACCCCATCTTTACTGTCCCAAAGAGCCACCAACCCAGCCTTCCAAAGGCCAAGCTACACAGATGTGCTGTGCGCTTTAGTCGGGAGGGAAGTCACCAGAAGGGGACACCATCATCACTACCTGGCATGAGACTGCATATGGCCTCACAGACGGCATTGTGTGTGGACCGGCTTGAACTGTCTGTTACTCATTCATCATCTGCCTCTCAGATTCGAGGCAGCCCCTGAGCAAGGGTTTTGCCTGATTCTCCACTGTGGTCTCCACTTCTGGAGAGTGGGCACTCCCATGGGTTGGATGGGTGGTTGGATGGTTGGATGGATGGATGGTTGGATGGGTGGATGGTTGGATGGGTGGATGGATGGATGGGTGGGTGGGTGGATGGATGGATGGATGGGATCAGGGAGCTGCCTTGGTAGCCACCACTTATGGGTATATAGCTGGCAAGAAAATAGTCCTGCAACATGAGCTTCTTTCTCTCAAGATAAGGTTTTGCCAAGTTCTCTTCTGCCTGAGCTCAGTGGAGGCAGCTGGTGAGCCGTGAGACTGTGAGACTCTCGGTGGTTTGCTCATGGCCAGCTGTGGCTCTCACTGCCCTTCACTCTGCAGTAGGCACCACGGGCTGAGCACAACACTGGTCCTGTTTTCCGTGTGGCACAGCTGGGTGGGAGAGGGGAAGATCCTACCTTTCTTTGGGAAGCACCTCGTGTGTCCTACTTTGCTTCTGTTCCCACTGCACAGGACAGTCTGTCCCTCCTGGGCCCTGCCCTGGGCCCCCTCCATCCTCCCACGACCGCATGCATCCACTCTCCCTTCCTGACTGCAAAGCCCAAAACCTGCGAGGCAGGGCCCATGGCTCTCATGCAGCATGAGGCTTGGACGGAATTTAATTCTGCTCTTGGTTTTGGGAAGTTCCTGTGAAATAAACCACCGTCCCCAGTGTGGAGAGACAACTTGCCAGACGTGGGTAGGACAGGTGACGTGGCATTTGGCCAGCACATGCTGCCATATGGAGGAAATCCCTGGGTCCGACTCTTGAGGTTTCTGTTTACTACTGCTCTTGTTTATTTTGCAGTCCTGGAGACTGAAGCCAGGGGCACTCGACCGCTCAGCCACATCCCCAGCCTCTCTTATTTGTTTTGTGTTGTTTTTGATGTTGACACAGGGTCTTGCTAAGCTGCCCAGGCTGGCCTTGAACTTGGCATCCCCCTGGCTCATTCTCTCCAGTAGCTGGGATTACAGGTGTGGGCCACCTCGCCTGGCATTACCGCTATTTATGAAAGGCAGAGAGCAAGCCAGAATCCACAGAAAACTCCTCCAACCCACACACCTAATCAAACCACTGGAGGCCATGGGATTCAGGGTTAAGTTCCCAGGCTTTGGACTGGGTCTGTCTGAGGCTTCGTCATTGCCACTGGACCTGAGAGCCCTTAACCAGTTGGCGAGTCCTCTATGCTGTGGTAGAGGTTCTACACCTGGCCTGTAGATGTGAAGCCTGTGAACAAGGCGCTTAGCGCACTGCCACACACAAACCAAGCGCTGGAGCAACGCCCTTGTCACATTCTTACTCCACAAGCTTGAACCGTGTTTAGCCGCACTTGGCTCAATAACACATACTTCTAGTAAGTTGTTCAAGTTTCCTAGTGTGAGAAATGCTTACAGATCAGTGCAATCACAATCACACATCCTACAGCCGTCGTGCTTCCGAGTGCAATGTAACTGGTCTGATTCTATGAGGCCCCAGGAAGACAATCCAAGTGAGGTCCAGTGTCAGGGACACCAGGCTCCCACTGGGAACCTTCACGGTCTGACAACCACACTTACATCCCAATTCTTCCTTGTTCACTACAAAAACACAGGAAGTTGAGTTTAGCCCGGGTTTCCCTACAAGGTAAAATATCCCACATGTTAAACTTTTCAAATGAGTTCTGCTGACATGTCTGACAGTGAAACAGTGTTCTGCTACTTTAAAGGACACACTTCTGGAGGGTTTGCATGACATTAACAAATAAATATACTTTGCAAATGAAATTATACTATATGATGTGCATTTCTGTATCATAAGAGCTGTTTGGAGAACATGATTTTAAAACTGGAATTCTGTTTCCTACCTAGAATAATTCTTTTTTTTTTTTTTTAAAAATCACTTTCCAAAAAGGTTTACCAATTTACATGCCAGTCAGCCATGTAGAACCACAAAGTTTCCAAATTGAAAGGGAAATAAAAGCTGAAGTCCCAAGGGAGGAAGTGGCCCTTCAAGGTTGAGTGGCTTGTGTTAAGTCTGGCTAGTACCAGGATCTCCTGGCTTCTTACTGTGGTCTTGGTTCATGAATCATAACCTAGAAAGTGACTGGCCACATGTGGATTTGAGACTTCAAAAAGAAAATATTCAGCCAGGCACAGTGGCGCTCACCTGCGATCCCAGACTTGGGAGCCTGAGGCAGGAGGATCACGAGTTCAAAGCCGGCCTCAGCAAAAGCAAGGCACTAAGCAACTCAGTGAGACCCTGTCTCTAAATAAAATACAAAATAGGGCTGAGGGTGTGGTTCAGTGGTGGGGTTCCCTGGGTTCAATCCCTGGTACCCCCCAAAATAAAATAAAATAAAATGTTCAGGAGAGAACACATTCGTGTATTTTTACCTCTACTCCTGGAGTAGCTATTGAATTGAAGACCTGAGAGTCTCAGAGATTAAAAAACAAAACAAAACAAAACAAAACTGTGCCACAGTGTACAGGAACTCATTGTCCATTGGCTGTTGTAAGCACCCCTGGTTTCCATCCCCAGTACTGCAATAAATAAATAGATAGATAGATAATGCATAAGTAAATAACTGAAATGCTAAAAAAAAAAAAAGAAAAAGAAAAGAAATCTTAAAGGAGCCACATGCTGGAGGCACTTTTGCTGGGGTCAGAAGTGAGCCTCTGTGCAGATGAAGGGAGGGCGTAGGGCGTGGGGAAGTCCCCGTGGCCTCCAGGTGCAGGTGTGCCTCCCAACTTGAGTGCCGAATCTGACTGTGTCTGCAACCTGCTTCCTCTTCTATTCATGCTTAGGAGAGTCTTAAAAATGACCCAGATTGTTAGATCACACTTCTTCTCTGGTATATCACAGAATAAAACAAGGTAAACATGAGGGAGTGCCTGCTTACCCTTTGGAGCCCTCTCCAGGAGCTGCTCTCTTCCCTGAAGCTCTGGCTCAGCCCTCTGCTGCTCCAGGGGGCCTTGGGACCACATTTCCAGGGATTTGTGTCCACACATAGTTCAGAATCGTAAGTGATGAGTGATGTGATTAGATGTGTCTGATTTTATAACCATCAGTCTATTTTTATAACCGTGTGGGGTGGTACCGGGGATTGAACCCAGGCCTCACACACGCCAGGCAAAGCCCTACCACTGAGCTCCATTCCAGCCCCTATTTTTATAACTTCTAATTTTTTATTGGACAAATAACTTGTGTAGATTATTAGGAAATACCTGCAATACTGCAAAATAACAAACCCCAGCATGCACCCGGATGGGAGAGGAGGGGTCTGTAGAAGACTCTTCACATACAAGGCTGCCATTTAGACCACGGCTATTTTTCTTTTCCTTTTTATTTTTCTCTATCACTGTTAATGAGAAAAGAAAAGCCGTCTTCTGCCTTCTAACTTTTTTTTCTGGGAAAATTCTACCTAAGATTCCCATCAAAACCTTTGAATTTTAATCAAAAGAAGAAATGAACACGTATCCTGCCTGTTTATATATACCGCATTTCAGAGCAACCAGGTATCCCTGAAGAAGAGGGAAGTAATGACATTAAAAAGCAAAAAAAAAAAGGGGGGGAAAGAACACGATTTAGAGCCCCCAAGATAACTAATTCAGAGGAAGACAACCAAGGCATGGGACCGTTAGATAAAGGTGAACGGAGAACTTGGATGGGTAGACACACAAATCATAGATCATACACACACAGACAGATGGATGGGTAGGTAGATTTACGGATGGATGGAGGGATAGATGACGGGTGGTGGGTGGGTGGGATAAACCCCTAACCCGTATTCAGCTAGAGGTTTCACTTTTCCCCACCTTTCAAAGTTGAATTCATTGTCTTACTACCTAGAACCCCCTCCTCCCCCGGGGGTCTCATTCTTGCTGGTGGTAACTCAATTCAGACCCCTTCATATGCAAGAAGTCTGGGTGTCACCTGGGCTTTCTTCCTCGCCCCACCGTCTAATCAACTCACAGTCTCTACAACAGGACAGATGACACTCCGTTTGCTTTGTAGCCTCCCATCCCTCCCCGGCTTCCAGTGCCCACGGGGGGCAGCTCACAGGCCTGCTCACCTCCCACTCCTGCAACAAGCTGGTCTCTCCTCAAATTGCTGGTGGTTCTGGGCACACACAGTACTGTCATGAGGCCGGGCCGTCCCCAGACTTGCTCCCCTGCTTGAAGCACCTGCTATAGTCTGAATGTTTGTGTCCCCACTGCAATTCACAGTCATCCAAGGTGAAGGTGTTAGGAGGCGAGGCCTTGGGAAGGTCATTAGGTCATGGGGGGGCTTTGTGAATGGGGATTAGTGCCCTTATTATAAGGGTTGAAGAGACCTCACCTGTTTACCAGGTGAGGACGTAGTGAGAAGCACCACCTGTGAAGCAGGAAACCAGCTCCAGGACACCAGATCTGCCGGGCTTGGACTTCCAGCCTCTGGGACCATGAGCAGCACACTTCTGTTGTCTAAGCCACCTGGTGGGCAGTATCTTTTACAGGAGCCTAACAGTCTAAGACAACGCCCCCACCAACTTGGAAAAAACCTTGCTTTTCCTTAAATGTCTGTGAAGCAGCCTCCTCTGTGAATCTGACCCACTGCACAGGACAGTCTGTCCCCCCAGGGCACTGCCCTGGGCCCCCTCTGCCCTCCCACAACTGCATGTGTCCACTCTCCCTACCTGACTGCAAAGGCCAAAGCCTGTGAGGCCAGATCTGTGGCTCTCTGACCCCTGGATGGAGACGAGAGGGCACTTCACAAATGCTTCCCAGTATTCTGGGACGTCTCCTTTAAAACAGAGACAAACCCTTATATTTTGCCACAGGACAAGAAGGTGTATTTCCCGAATTAAATTTTTTGCTGTTTTTGGGAAATGGCCAGTAGCTTTCTCCTATGGAGTTAGTACAATTTTGATCATCTGCACAGAGAAAGGAGCAAACTATGAGAATCTAAGTTACTTATGTTGGAATTATATCGACCCAGGGAGGCATTTGATTGAGGTTTTTTTTGTTTTTGTTCTTGTTTTTTTTAGGGGAGGTGCTGGGGATTAAACTCAGAGGCACTTGATCACTGAGCCACATCCCCAGCCTTTTTTACCTTTTATTTTTAGACAGGGTCTCCCTAACTTGCTGAGGCTGGCTTTGAACTTGCAGTCCTCCTGCCTCAGCCTCCCAAGAAGCTGGGATTTTAGGTGAAAGCAAATGAAAGGAAATTCAAAAAGAAAAAGAAATGGAGACAGACTCCACGGATCAGTGATGCTTCACCAAGAACAGGGGGCTGACTGTCAGGGGGAAAAATGGCCTGGCTCCAGCAGGGCCTGGGTTCTGCAGGGTTTAGCAGGGCCAGGTCTCGGAGGAGCTTGGTGGTGGGCTCAGTGAGGGTGGGGCACGAGGCAGTGGGGGACAGTGTGGATAAGGGAAGTTCCCTGGGGCCTATTGTTCCCATCCTTCAATAGGCATGTGCCACTGTACCTGGCTTGAGTAAAGTTTTAAAATTTATTTTATTTATCTATTTTTTGGTACCAGGGATTGAACCCAGGGGCACTTAGCCACTGAGCCACATCCCCGCCCAATTTTGTATTTTATCAGAGACAGGGTCTCACGGAGCTGCTTAGTGCCTTGCTTTTGCTGAGGCTGGCTTTGAACTCGCGATCCTCCCGCCTCGGCCTTCTGGGCTGCTGGGATTACAGGTGTGCCCCACTGCGCCCAGCTTAAGATTTATTTTTAATGGTGTTCTTCCACCCTGTGACATCTGCGTGGATTTCCTAGTGAAGTTACAGAAGGGAAAACAAGGGCCAAGTTAGCCTGAGATTGGTAACTCGGTCCATATGATCCACATGGCTATTTAGAGGAGGCTGACATTTAAGAGATTTCAAAAATACTTCAATCACATATTTTTATCATAACTTTAGCAGTCATTTCCTAATGACTGTTGTCCTGCCTCAGGATGGACTTGAACGACGCCCTCGTTGGACAGGGCTGAGCCGGCTCCCAGCTCTGTCCAAGACACGGCTCCCTCCAGCCTGGGGTGTGCTCTGATTTTCTGAGACCGTGTTCCACGTGCACTTTTCTTTCCATGAATTCTTGACACCCAGGGGACACAGTTCCTCTTCCTTTCCAGCAATGACTGTAGCTCCATCCACAAAGGCCATCACGATTGCTGGTTGTGATCATGGATGTTCATGCACCTGCGTCCCTTGACCAGGCTTCATCAGGAGCTCTATGCTCTATGTCAGCTGGCATTACATACTTGAACATCCATCCGGGCATTCCTCCTCATACCATGCTCATGGTGACATGGGGTTGGGTATCAGTACTCGTGTTGTATTCCAGGTGCTGGTAGTGGGTTAGAATTAGTAGAACTGATATTGGTGTTTGGTTCAGGGTGTTGGCATTGGTATTGATATTGGCGTTGGGTTCAGGTTAGGATTGGTATCCATACTGGTGTTTTACTGATATTGGTCTTGGTATTGATACTAGCATTGGACTCATGGTGTTAGTGTTGGGTTTGTATTGGTATTGGTGTTGGGATCATGGTGTTGGTATTGGGTTGATATTAGTATTGATATTGGTGTTGGGCTCCTGGTGTTGGTATTGGTTGGTGTTGGGCTAGCGGTATTGATATTGGGTTTATATTGATATTGGTGTTGGGCTCCTGGTGAGACAGTGGCAAAGTACAGGAGTCAGCATAAACAATAAATGATTAGTCTGGAAAGATGGGTGCCAATTATCCAAGAAAAGGAAATGGGATGCTAACATTCCCTTAGGGGAAGATTGCACTTTCCAACCAACAAGTACCCTCCGGGGCTACTCCTTCCTGCCTCTGGGCACATATGCAGGAAAGAAAGAGAGGATGGGGTTCTGTAAAAAGCAAGAAGTACCCACTCCTGCAGCACCAGCTCTGGAGAAGTCTGCTTTCTGTCTGTCTGATTCTTAAGGAAAACTTGCTTTCCTAGCTTGCCTCCTTGTTTCTCGGGTGTTTAATCTTCAGCGCCAGGGGAACGAGGACCTGATCCTGATTTCCAGTTCTGGTATCACTTGTATTGGCTGTATTAGTTTTGGTTGATATTGATATTGATAATGGCATTGAACTTGGGGTGTTGATATTGGATTGGTATTGGTATTGATATTGGTGTTGGGCTCCTGGTGTTGGTATTTGTTGGTATTAGTGTTGGGCTTGTGGTATTGGTATTGGCTTTGGGCTCCTGGTGTCAGTATTGGGTTGGTATTGGTGTTGGGTGAATACTCTTCCAGTTTTTTTTTTTTCTTTAGCTATGTCCAGAAGTGAGCAAACAGGTAAGACAGTCACCGATCTCTGTTCCAGAGGCCTCTGTAGGGATGCAGAACAAATGTGAGCTTCAGGTTTCGATTCACACGAAACATTTTTGCGGGAACATGCAAAGGTACCGCCTTTGACATTTCTATAACTTAATTTGTTGTGAACGCTTCTTCACAAATCAATGAAAACAGGATGTGCCCCTCCTGAACGAAACCCCACTTGCCTGTTGCAGCTGTGTGAATGCTATGGGTGTTGGAAGAAGCACCCAGGGCAAGTAGGAGAAGACCAAAGCTCCATCCTCACAGCAGTCAGCCGCTCCACAGGATGCGCTCTGCAGAGCTCCTGAGCCCTGATAAGAACCCACCCTCCCATGTGAGGGAGGCTGCAGGGCCCGAGTCCCCGGCAGGACAAGGCCCCACCTCCTCTGTAGTGTCCTGAGGAAAGGAGCTAAACAGGCACGTGCTCACCCTCCAGGAGACCAGCAGACCCAACCTCAGGAAGCCCCATGTCTCTGCTGCCCGTGGTGCCTCCGGAAAAGGGAGGCCAGGCACCAAGGAGGAGCTCTGACTTGTTTAGACACTTGGGAAGGACGCCCACCCACTCCGGAAGGACTGACGCTGCAGACCGAGCTGAAGGGCACCAACTGGCAGGAACCACTCTTCCCTTCTCAGCTGAGCTGCCTGATAAGCCACCCGCACCAGGGAGGGTGACCTGCTTCATCAAAATCTCCTGATTCACATGTTCATCGTGCAGCAATGTCTAGACTGGTGTTTGCCAAACACTGGGCCAACGCCTACAGCCAGCTGTTACACTGGTGTTTGCCTGTCCTGGCAACGGTGATACTCTATGCTCACTTCCCTGCCACCAGATCATGTGTCGTAGTGATTCACAGATACTGCGTCATACAGTATTTAAGAGCAGTAAGAAGCAATGATCAGAGGGCAGTCTGAAAGCAAAGTCCCCCTGTCAAAGTAAATCGACTGCACGTCTTTGCTTCAAACATTAGACACATTTCTTAAAATCCAGGTGTAAAATAAAAATCATATTAAAACCAAAAAAGTTAAATTATAATGAGATTAATGAAAAATAGATTATAATATAAATTTAGGGAAAATTTTATTCGAAGATCTGAAAATCAAAAATCACAAAATCCTGAATTCTAACCCTGGCAGTCATGAGCAGCACACTTCTTTTGCACCTGATGAGAAAAAGTACGTCAGAGGGGTAATAACAACCACCATGTTCTCCTCCGACTTCCAGCTTTGGGGTCTCAGCTTAGAGACAAGGGTCCGCTGGGAGCCTTTTGGCTCTTGGGTATAGGAAAGAGTGAAGGCCCAAGACTCCAATTCTGTGAATGTTGCCGCAGTCTGGCTGGGCACAAAATCACGAGCCACTCAAGCAGGAACAAACTTTATTTCCAAAACTCCCACCAATGCCATGCACCCACCCTTTTCCCGGGACACACTACCCCAACAGGAAATCCCTCCTCCGGAATTCCCTCCTACCGCACTTCCCCAACCAATGGGAACTCTCCAAGAGTCCTGCAGAGCTCCAAAGTAGCAGGCCAAGGCGGACAGCAGGGGTCTAATCTCCAATTGAATGCACATCTTAACATGATCATTATCATCTCAATGGCTTGCTGGCGTCACCTTTCAACCAAAAATGCCATGGTCATTCCTACTTGGCTATGGCTGTCAGCAGAATGTGTCAGCCACTTGACACAGGTGCATCCAAATAGCTTGCAAATCACTCTCTAGAGCTCATTGTACTTTATAATCCTTAAGTACAAAAGCATAGGCTGGCCTATAAACAGGCCCTGGGACAGTGTGTCCTCTAGGGTGTCGTGCCAGTTTGGTATCTGGGATGCCCGCACAAATGGCTTAGCCTGCTCTGATCCCCCCCCACTCCTCCTCCCTTCACCTTCTTGCTAGCTCTAAGCATCTGACGCTCGCTCGGCGCAGAACAGAAACCCCTCCGCCGCCAGAGGGCAGTAAGGACGTCCTCCTGGGATCTAGGAGAGAAAGCCCCCACCCCACCCCAGGCAGGAAGGGGAAGGACAAGGAGGTCGGCATCTGCCTGGAATCGGTGCCGGTGGCCAGCGCCTGTTGTGCTCAAGGTCAACCTGCGGGGCTGGGGGAAACGAGAGAGGCCGAGGACGCAATGGGAGGACAGTAGAGTCGTCTAACCACGACGAGCAGCCCACCAACAGAACAGAGATGCCGTCCTGGGTAGGTCAATCCGGAAAATGAACAGCTGCGCTGCAACTGGGTACAGTGAGTCAAAATGCATCCTGCTGTCACTTATGCCTAATTAAAATAAAAAAGTGAATTTAAAAATATATGCACAGAAAAGGCAACACAAACACCAAGCCGTTTCCAGGCACAAATGACGTAATGTCAATGGAAATGATCTTCAGAGTGTTATCAGGACATACCTGCTGCCCCAGGAAATGGCCCCTTCCCCATCAGAGCCACTGGCTGGACCCCCTGAGGAGGTGGGCATCCTGCCCAGGATCCAGAGACCGGGAACTGGGTTGACCTTCCTCAGGAGGGTGCAGGTGGTTCTGTGGGCACAGGACTCTGCACACAGGGGCTGGTCTCTGTGACCCCACAGGGAGGGCACCAGGAGAGCCTGAGGCCAAGGATCTGTGAGGTCCAGATGCTACTGTAGGACCAGGAGGAGAACTGCAGCCCCCTGCAGCCCTCTCCGCCAGGGCGCTGAGCCCCCATGGCCTCAGCCGGAGCTGGTGCCCCCGGCTCTGAGTCCGACCTCCTGCCCAGCCATGGCCTCCTCTCTCCCCCACCCCATCCACCACCCTCTGCTCTTGCTGGCTCTGCCCCAGCACCACTGGGTTTCCTTCCATTCCTTGAACCCACTAAACTCACTCTGGCCATGCGACACTTGAGTTTGGGGTTCCGTCTGGCTGCAGTGCTCCTCCCCTTCCCATGGCTCCAGCTCCCCGTTATCTGCTGGACCTGTCCTCGCGGGGCCTCACAGACTTCTGCAGGCCAAGACGCTCCAATTTGGTCAAGAACTTTGCTTTGTGTTTGGTGGCACTGAACCGAGCCCGGCTCCTCCTCTGTGATGGCTGAGGGGTTGCCTAGCCTCTCTTTGGCTGTCGGGCCGTGGGTAAAACGAAGACATGAGCATCCTTCCGCTAACCACACCTGAAGCAAGAAGCACTGCACCGATCCACAGCTGGGCTCCTGATCGGCTGCCTCTCCAGCAGCGGTCCTGTCCCTCTGCAGCCAGCCCCTCCTGCTTCTGCGCTCAGGGGTGACAGACTGGAATCTTCGGGCCGTGCCCTCTCTGGCCATTCGTGAACCAACACACCAGGTTGTATTTCCAGAATCCAGTCTGTTTTTCCAACCCGCAGTGCCGCTGTCTTGAGCCGGAGAACCTCAGCCGTGTTCCAACAGCTCCCTTCAACTCCAGGCTCCAAGTAATCTGCGGGGGATGGAAACCCATCACGGCGTAAGAGATTGCAGCGAACAACTTTTTGACAGCACATTTGAAAACTTAAGCAAAAGGATCAAATGCCTCGGAAAAAGTTTACCAAAACTGACTTTAGAAGAAAGGAAATGTTTGAACAGTCCTCAAATCACTGGAAGTAAAAATCTTCATTGAATTAAACCCAGGGCCCTGATGGCTGCAGGGGTGACTTCTCCTAGACCATCAGGGACGTTCCTGTCTTTTACAAACTTGCAGTGGATACGGAACGTGGTCGTGAAAGGCGCGCTCACCGCCCTGCTCCCCGGTCCCTGTCCACGTGCTGATGCAGCAGGAAGGCCTGCTCCAGAGGCCTTGATCCTGGACCTCCAGCCCCAGAACTGGGAGCCGATAACCCTCCGCTCCTGATCAGGCCGGGCCCAGGTGTTCTGCTACAGCAGCACAGAACAGGACAAGATGGTGACGTCCAAACAGCCAGATTCCCAAGAACTCGTTCCTCACACATTAAAGGGTCAACAGACCCTTAGAAGCTTCATCATAAAGCACATCCTCATCTACGCAGGCCTAAGAATATGGAAGCAGAATTCATTCTCCTCACATAACTTAAAAACAAAAATGACTCAAATATAATTTTATACATGATCCATAAAGCTTCTTTCTCAACATGTGCATTCGTTCTACTGGACCTAATTCTCAAAAAGAAACTTGAGCATAGAGAAAAGCTCATCAGATTTTTACAGTGAGTTGTCAGAATTCTCTTTATGTAATAGAATCACTTGTTTTCTTGAGCAATAGGAAATAGCATTTTAAAGCAAAAGCATTTTAAAGCTTCCGTCAGGAACATTTTTTTTTGTGTGGTGCTTGATAAACATAAAGTAATGGACAGCACACACTTGGCTTACACGTGTGCTCTCTGGTTGGACTCAGAGCTATAACCTAATCTCTCTCTCTCTTTCTCTCTGCCTCTCACTCTCCCCCCCCCCTTTGTTTGCACTGGGAATTGAACCCAGGGGTGCTTACCCACTGAGCGTACCCCTATCCCTTTTATTTTTTATTTAGAGACAGGGTCTCAGTAAGTTGCTGAGGGCCTTGCTAAGTTGCTAAGGCTGGCCTTGAGCTTGCAATCCTCCAGCCTCAGCCTCCTGAGCCACTGGAATACAGGGCTGTGCCACCACGCCCAGCTTGATAACATCATCTTTTAGAAATATACTTGGTTTTAACTGCCACACTGCATTGCACTTCTGTCTGGGGTACAGTGTGACCTTTCGATGTTATGGACAATGTGTGACGATGGGATGACCAGAGCAGGGCAATTGGCAGGTCTGTCACCTCAGACATCTACCATTTCTTTGCTCAGGAACATCTTCCATCAAGAACCACACAGCGAGACACACACACAACACACATGACAGTTCTACTCCAAGGCTGTGATTCAATCACGGCTGGTTCTGAAAACATTTGGTAGAAGTCACCTGTGAAACCCGGGTTTAGGTTTAGTTGGAGGAAGTCTGCACCTGTTTCCATGAACCCACCTCACACAGATGTGTACGTTTGGTGGAAAGCATGCCTTTCTGCTGTCCCCACTGATCTGCAACGTGGCTTTTAAAAACTCAAGTTTCTAACTACAGATGAAGCAGAGATTTTTTTTGTGTGTGGGGGGGGGCTTAACACATTGAAGTTCAAATAACACCCAGAAAAAATTCCACTCAGCCCTTATAATATCTTCCCTAGAAAGCATTTTCAGAGTGAACAGGAATGTGAAAAGTGGCATTCGTTCTCCACACCTCTGCACCCTTCCCCCACAAAACAAGACTTTTCTGTTTATAAGTTAATTTTCTCAGGCATTTTGTTACAGTAACAGCAAGCTGACTGGTACAAGGCCATATCTTGTTGTTACCACCAGAGAGAGGTTTAAATGGAAAGCAAAGATTTAGGAAACTTGTCCTTAGCACCTTCTCCTGTTAGTTCAATTTTTGTTAAAGAAAACTTGGGCAGGTTGCTAGTGTCTGCAGCAGTAGGATTCCATCCACACGTGACCAGTCCTACCTCTGCACCTTCTCCTGAGGTGCCACGTCCTGCTCATGCTGGGTGACCAGGGTTGAGGTTCTCTCTTGGATCCATTCTTTCCTCACAGGCACATAGGGCTTCTTGTGTGCAGGGATCACCCAGGACAGAAACACTCAGGGACATTTTCTCACATGGTTCCTGGCACTCCCTTTCCCATGGTCATAGAGGAGGGTCCAGCAAAGCGGCACCCAATGCCCAGCTTCCCACAGGACCCTCAAGGCTGGTCTCTCTCTCTCTTTCTGAATCAGTAAGATTTGTTGCATTTTAAGTGTTTTCTTTACAGACCAATTATTAAACCTTTGAGAACGAACAGTTTACTAAAGGGAGGGGAAAACCACTCAAAAATCCCCATTTAGAGAGGACTGTTTCCAGTTCAGTGTAGGAGTCTCTCTGTACCTGGACATGAATAAATGAATTACACACACACACACACACACACTTTTTGTTACAAATGCGTACACCCTGTTTACTCAAAGTGGGGTCTGTGGACCTCAGCCCTGGAATCATCTGTGAATTCATTAAAATGCAGAGGTCAAGCTACACTCACGCTTACCAAATCAGGATGGGCAATTATCATTATTGTTGCAAGAAATTTAAGCATGAGATGTACACTCTGAGCAAATTTTTAATGCTTCTATTAGTGCATTACAGTGACACAAAATAGTGGGGTTCATTTTTTAACTTTATTTATTTACATTTATGTGGTGCTGAGGTTGGAACCCAGAGCCTCTACCTGCTAGGCGAGTGCTCTATCGCTGAGCACAACCCCAGCCCCTGGGGGTTCATTTTTGACATAACCCAGTGTGCGCGGAATCTAATTTGCTCCATTTCTGTCCCGTGATTCCTCTTTCCCTCCCCTCCTCCCTCACCCCATTCTCCTTCCTCTGTTCTACCCGTCTCCCTTCTCTTTGTTGTTTCTTTTCAATTCCTGCTTTACAGATATGCCCAGGGGAGGGATTCACTGTCACTCACAGGTGGACATCTGCCATGTCGTCCGTGTCTCCGCAGCCCCCACCCCCCAGGCGTCTTCCTCTACTGCACTGACCTCCCTGTGTTTGTGAGGTCCGCCCCACAGCCGTCCTCCTGGCCGATGGCAGAGCACCCTGCAGTGGTGGTAACTATAGGTACAGGCTGGACATAGGAGCTTTGGTCACTGTTATTCTCTGAAGGAAATATTTCCCATTGGGGCTGGGGATGTGGCTCAAGTGGTAACACGGTCACCTGGCATGTGCGGGGCCCTGGGTTCGCACCCACAGCACCACATAAAAATAAAATAAAGATGTTGTGTCCACTGAAAGCTAAAAAATAAATATTAAAAAATTCTCTGTCTTTCTTCTCTCTCTCTTAAAAAAAGAAAAAGAAAAAGAAAAGAAATATTTCCCATCAGTCTGTCAGTCATTCCTAAAACTGGCATTTCAAGGCCAGCAGAGTGGCATGATTAAGAATGGGATTCTGGGGCCCGGGGGTGCAGCTCGGTGGTAGAGAGCTTGTCCAGCAAGCACGAGGCGCTGGTTCCATCCCCAGAAGGAAGGAAGGAAGGAAAAACCACAGGATTCTGCAGCCAGACTGCCTGAGCTCAAATCCTCTCTTCCTCGGCCCGGGGCCTGCCCCTCACCTCTCCATGCCCAAGTGTCTGTGGGATCAGGGAAGGGTACCAGCTGGCCTCCCAGGGCTGTCATAAGATGGATATGCATTTGCCCTTGAGTGGACCTTCGTGCCAAGGGAGGGCTGGACCCAGTGTTTTTGAAATACATGATTTGATCATCTCAAAATCTAGAAATAAAGGGACATGAACAACAAGATCCAATCCTGCTCTCTGAGAGCGTCTGTCTGGCCCGGTAGCCCCTGCGGGCTCATGTCTGTCTTGCAGGGAAGGAGCAGGTTCTCGCCTGTGGCTTTCCTCTGGAGGCTGTCGGACCCTTGAGTTTAAGCACCATAAAGCCTGTTTCAGACTCTGGACTTCGAGGGCTGTTGGAGAATAAGTTCATGTTGTTTTAAGCCACTGAGTTTGTGGTGATTTGTAACAGCAGCAACAGGAAACTCATACCTTGACATAATAAACCATGTGCGAAGTGCTCCCCAGAGTGGTGCTCCAGGCCCAGAGAGGACCAAGGAGCTGCCCTACTGCAGAGTGAGGCAGGGCTGGAAGGGTGGGTGGGAGGTCACCAGGCAGGGAGCTGGCACGTGTGCACATGTGTGAAGCTGCCACACTCGGGACCACAGACACCCCCCCAAGGCCTCTTAGCGCCCCTTGGCAGCTCACCCCCTCCCATGCCCACCCAAGCCATGCTGACCTTGCTGTCACTACAGATTGGCTTGAGTTCTCTAGAATTTCACACAAATGGAACAATATAGGGCACACTCTCTTATTCGGGGATGGCTTCTTTCTTTTAAAATCTTCAATTATTATTTTAGATTGACAAATAAAAATGGGATACAGTATATTTGTGGTTTGCAATTTGGTGTTTTAAATATACATGTATTTTGGAATGGCTGAGTCAAGCCAGTTAGCATGTGTCCAGCTCATGGTTCCCTTCCCCCTCCTGTATGTCTGTGAACTCTCAGGTGTGTGATATGCTGTTAACTACAGTCACCATGTTGTAGAGCAGAGAGAAGAGGTCATCCCGTGTCCATCCCTGAAGCTCGGCTTCTGCCCCCAGCCCCTCAGCATGTGTCTGTGACTGAGTGTGACGCTCGGCCCCTCTGGGTCTCTCTCCTGCTGGGGAGAGACACACTGCGAGGCCCTACCTACTGGGAGGCCCCTGCAGGACACCCCAAATGGAAACCCCGACCCCGAAACTTCACTCCATGGTGGAACTAAGAATGTACACAACAGCCTGATGATTCTTATGACATTGTCACAGTCACGCTGACAAAATCCCACCACCTGCCACTTGGAGTAAAGAACAGGGACAGAGGTGAGGAGAGCAGCAGCCCAGGAAGGGCCCCACGTGAGCTTCCTTTTTTTCTGACCCCACAAAGCCCTGGGAGGGACTCCATGTGACCACACCGCTGTGTGGACTGCACAGCCACAGCCCAGGGCCAGAGGGGCTGAGGGCAAAGAGCAGCGCAGGTCTGGGGAGGGAAGGCCTTACTTGGCAACCGCCAGCCGCTCCCATGAGCCCTGGGCTTCCCTTCCCTGCACAGCCTGGCCCTGCAGGCCGCAGGCTGCCTGTGACGGATGCAGCCCTAGGTCCTGGGGCCACACGGGGGGTTTCCTCAGTATTTCAGGGACACGTTATGTGGGCTGTGGGACTCTTGGAGGTGGGTGGTTTGGCAAAAAATGAAAGAAAGGAAAGCTATTCCCGTTAATCACTTGAACTACTTCCAACCACTGCACGGGGACTCCATCGGCGATATCCCCTCAGGCCTCTGCTCCACCGAGCAGCAGCGTGAGCTTGGGCAAGGTCTGCTTGTTGTGCGCTGTGGAAAGCGAAGCAGCCACTATTTATAATGAGACTTCTCTCTTCAGAGTCCAAGGGACAAAGTAAAGTGCAGGAGGGTCAGCGAAATGGAGAGATGGCTGGGGAAAGTGCCTTCTGGACACACTGGAGGCTGAGCCCACAGGGACAGAACGCTGGGAACCTCTCCCCGGTTCCCAAGGCTGCGTAACAAACAGCCCCTAAATTGAGTGTCCTAGGACAAGCGATCAGCATGCTCGTGGATTTCGTGGGTTAGGAACTCAGCCAGGGTGATCCAGCTCTGCTCCACGATGCCCGGGCCATGTCTTCCAGTGACACAGCAGCTCGGGCTTGGGGCATCGGCCGCTCCTTTGCTGCCACAGGTCTGCAGCTGATGCTGCTGTCCACTGGAGCACCTACACATGGCCTCTCCACATGGCCCCAGGTTCCTCACAGCATGGTGGCTTCAGGGTAGTCAACTTCTAACATGGAGACTCGGTCTTCAGGGCCAAGCGTCTCCATAACAATGAAGAAGCTTCTGGAATCACCCAACCTCACTTCTCCGGGTTGTATTTGGTGGAAGTCACAGGGTACAGTGGTTTCAGAATAAGTGTTCTTTGATATGGCACCCTTCCAAGGGAGGAAACAAACTGTCTTTCTCTTCCGAGTGACTCAGGATGAGTAGACTAGGTCAGAAATGTGACCTCCAAGAGCAGGTGATGATCTGTCATCACTGAAGCCAGCTGGCAGGTCATGAGTCACTCCAACACCGTATGGAAAGGTCCACCTGGTGAGGAGCTGAGGCCTCCTGCTGGGGACCAAGCAATCTTGAAGGTAGCTGAGAGTGGGCCAGAGCAGCTGAGCCGCTCCCAAGTCCCCCCTCTAAAGTCCCTCCATTCCTCCCATGCCCCCCCCCACTGCCATGGCCATAGTGAGTCAGCAGCTTCATATCAAAGAAAACATCTGGCCGCAGGTTTTTGGGGATTAGCTAACTTCACTTAGCATTATATTCTCCAACTCCATCCATTTACCTGCAAATGACATGATTTGTTTCTCTTGAAGTGCTGAGTAATATTCCATTCTGTATATAGACCACAGGTTCTTTATGTATTCATCTGCCGAGGGCATCCACAGTTAGCTATTATGAACTGAGCTGCTGTAAACATTGATGTGGCTGTCACGACAGGGTGCTGATTTTAAGTCCCTTGGCTACAAACCGAGGAGTGGGATAGCTGGATCAAAAGGTGGTTCTATTCCCAGTTTTCCAAGGAATCTCCACACTGCTTTCCATATTGGCTGCACCAATTTGCAGTCCCACCAGCAATGTATGAGTGTGCCTTTTCCCCACATCCTCACCAACACTTACTGATGTTTGTATTCTTAACAGCTGCCATTCTGACAGGAGGGAGACGAAATCTTAGAGTAGTTTTGCTTTGCATTTCTCTCATTGCTGGAGATGATGAACATGTTTTCATATATTGTTGATTGATGGTATATCATCTTCTGAGAAGTGTCTGTTCAGGTCCTTGGCCCATTTATTGATTGGGTTATCTGGGTTTTTGGTGTTAGGTTTTTGAGTGCTTTATAGATCCTGGAGATCAGTGCCCTGTCTGATGTGGTGTGGTAAAGATTTGCTCCCGTCCTGCAGGCTCTCTGTTCACCTCACTGACGGTTTCTTTGCTGAGAAGTGTGGAGAGGATAACTGTTGTTTCGAGGCACGAGTGTCAGGTGATTTGTGACAGGGCAGTGGATGGCCAGTCCACAGGACCTGCGCAGACTGAAGCGGGAAAGCCTACATCCCACTTCTCAATGGGAAACAAGTAAAAAGAATTTGTGGACATTTTGTTAAAAGTGCTAATGGAATAGCAAAGAATGATTTAATTCCCCACCTGAACCAAAAAGGAAGGGGAAAAAACTGCCCTCTGGAAGCTCCACCCTAAGCCGTTCTCGTTGCTCCTTTCAAGGTCAGTCCCAAGCACGTGGTGAAATTCCGAACCCTGACCTGGTCAGAGGAGAGTCCTGGTGAAATGAGCCTCCGTTTACTCCTCTTCTCAGAGCTGCTTTTAGGTGGCTCCCTGGTCGCACCCCGCTTGGTGTCCCCTTTGGTCCTGCTGACCCCACGCTGGTCTCCCCTTCCCCCAGCCCCCTGGCTGCCCGCCCTGTCTGCCCAGCAGGAGGGAACTCCAGGTGCCTCTCCGCAGCCCTCCTCCGCGGCACCCAGGCCTGTCGGAGCCCAGCAGAGCGTGCTCAGGGCTGATGTCTTATTCCGAGAGCGCTGGCTGTCACTAAAGAGTGGTGACGGTGAAGAGTCTGGGGCTGGGGGAAGACGGCCAGGGCCAAGAGCCCACCGAGGGCTCGCTGCAGACCACTGACTCCTGAGTGGGTTCCACCTCACTGCCTGGAGACTGTCCACAGTGTCCAGTCAGCAAGGGGGCCGTCCACTCAGGGTTCATCAGACTTGGAGCAGGAGCTGCTGCCACAACTAGGTGCGGATGGATCCCCAATCCAAACAACGTGTTTCAGCAGTTAGGACTTAAATTGTTTATGGGGGAGGCACGGGGGATGGAGCCCAGGGCCTCATGCATGCTAGACAAGTGCTCCACCGCGGAGCCACATCACAGCCAATAGTTAGGTTTGTTTATCTTCCTTCCGTTCTTTCTTTTTTTGTATTGGAGATTGAACCCAGGGATGCTCAACCAGTGAGCCACACACCCCAGCCCTTTTAAATTTTTTATTTAGAGACAGGGTCTCACTAAGTTGCTTGGAACCTAGCTTAGTTGTTGAGGCTGGCTTTGAATTCACAGTCTTCCTGCCTCAGCCTCCTGAGTCACTGGTATTTCACGTGGGTGCCACCAAGCCTGTCTTAACTAGGTTTTTTAAAAAGAAGTAACATTTAAAGCACTAATGTCTCTCAGATGATATATTTATTAATATATGCCAGACTCATTTGTTAAGTGATAAAGAAGAAGAAGAAAGATAATAAGAGACAACAGAGTCATTTTTTCTAACAGGTTTGGCTCATCTTGGGTAATATGTATGCAGGAACACTCAGACAGAAGTTCTTTGGTGAACGTGCAAGGCCACCCATACTTAGAAACCCAGAGGCTCAGTGACTAGAAAAGAACCATCAGATTCCTCAGCTACAAGAGAACAAGGTAGAACTTGTGGTGTGAGTCTCATATTTCCCGTGGTCAAACCATTCACTGTTTTTCCTTCTAAAAACTGTAGCCTCCACAAATAGTTGGCACGACTGGTGAGCAGAGAGGGGAGGTGGGGGAGGAGGCTGCCGTGCTGAGGCTCACCAGTCAGCTCTTCAGTACAGGCCTCACGTGGACCAGGAGCCGAGCTCAATACAAATGGAATCTCCAGCTGTAAAGCAATCATCCTCTAATGCAGGCAGAACTCTGATCTCTGAAATGCAATCCAATTTATATTGATTAAGTTCCACTGCCCCATATATTGAAGCCAACAAAATGAGAATGCAGAATCAATGAGACTGACCTTGCAAAGGTCCAAAGGACTACAGATGCAGTCTCCAGGCTGAATTTTAAAAGGCATTGTGTCAGGAAATTGTTTTCTTGGGCTTCCCTACCCAGGGGTTGAATTTGCTCTACAAATTGGAAAAAGAGACTGGATATGTGTGTGGTGTATGCATGCGTGTTCTGAATACAGATACTACAACACTTGAGGGTTTGCACAGAATGTGACATTGAGACTTCCATGAAGAGGAAAGGAGGACAAGGTCTCTTTCCAGTGCCTGCTAAGTCCTCTTAGCAAACAAGCCGTCTTGGAGGAACGAGATCAAACTTGAGACCCCTGAAGAGTAAACAGTAGGCCACAGACTGCCGGGGAGTCAAAGCTGAAGGTGGAGAGGAGGGCTGTGTTGCTGGTCTGGTTTCCTCTGTTGCTTCCCCGTGTTTGACAGGAAGGCAGCCCACCATGGACCTCTCCGACTCTGTCTTCTTGGCCACAGAACCAAGAAAAGGGGCCTTCACAAATCAAAGAGTACAGAGAAATCCCTGGTTTTTCTCTTTTTCTTCCTCTCCCTTTTTCCTCCTCCAGCCCTGTTCTTCAGCCAACCCCAGTGGTAGGAAGTGCAGTTGGAACTCTGAAAGAAAATCCGGATTGCTGGCCAGAGGGTTGGGAAAGAGGCTCCTGGGATCCAGAAAGTGTTCAGGGAATCGCAGAGGGGGCAGAGCTGAAGAAGGGGACCCTCCCAGTTCTAAGTATGAATTGGAACAAATCCTGGGTTCGACCTTAAACTCTGCAGGAGTGAATCCAAAGTAGGATACAAGAGCTTTGAGAACTGAACTACCATCATGCTTCCAGTTAACCTCAGAGTGGCACATGCAAAGGCAAGGCCCAAAGGAGCACAGGAAAGGTTTTAACAACTTAGGTGGCGCAGGAAACACCATTCATAGAGAACAAGGTAGAACTTGTGGTATGAGTCTAATCAGGTGATTGCCTGCCACACAGCAGCAACCAATCAATATTCTCCAGAGGATTACAACAGAACATGGAGTCTCCCAAGAGAATCATCAAAGTGTCAAAAATTCTTCAACGTATAAAGAACCAGGAAAATGTGAACAAATGAAGGGAAAGAACTGTCAGATGGCAATGCTGAGCTGACTCAGATAACGGAATGGACACTGGTGTTAAAGTGACGGACATAACCTCTTGAGGGAAGATGAATGCACTTTAAATGAAGGTAAAGGTGCTAGTTTCTCAGCAGAGAAACAGAAACCATGAGGAAGAAATGGGAACTAAATGGCAACTTTAGAACTGAAAAACACACTGTCTGAAACAACACAGCAGAATGAGACAACATAGGAAAGCGTTAGTGAACTTGAAGATCAAAAATTTTCAATGTGAAGAACAGAGAAAAATGATTAAAACTACTGAACAGGAGGCGCAGAGCCCTCTGGGACAACACTGAAAGGTCTAACACCTCTGCCACTGGAGTCTCAGGAATAAAGGGGAAACAGACTGGTACAGAAAACATTTGAAAAAATAATGACCAAAACTCCTCAGATTTTGGTGAAAAACAACTTTACAGATTCAAGATGCTCCATAAGCCATCCAACAAGATAAACTCAAAGAAAATGGGCCCATATACACCCACTCAACTGCCCACAACCAGAGATAAAGCTCTGGGAAGCAGCTCTAGGAAGCAGCCGGGAAACGTGACATGGGAAACGTGACATAGCAGACGTGGGAAGGATGAGAGGGACTGCAGATTTGTCATCAGGAACCCTGGAGGACAGAGGGCAGTGGAACAGTGCTCTAGGTTTAGGTGAAATATTCTTAAGGAATGGAGTCAAACAGATGTTCTCAGATGAAGGAAAATGTAAAAAAATTGTTGCCAACAGACTTGTTCTAAAATAAATATTAAGTGAAGTTTTTTGGGCTGAGGAGATGAGAGAGAAACTTGGTGCTCTAGGAATGAAAGAGCGAGAGAAGTGGTTAATATCTGACTAAATAGAATAGACTGTTTTCTAAAGTTCTTTAAAATATTTTGACTGCGGAAAGAAAAATATATTGTTGGTAAAATGTTTGATGAATGTAGAGATATACAACTAAAGTATAAAGAGGAGGGTAAAATATGTTTATAAGGCTTGTACATTTTACTTTAAGTATTAAGATATTAAATTTAGATAGACTATTAAAAATGAGGGATGTATGTTGTGCAGTCCAGAGCAACTCCTATGTAATAATACTAACAGATATGGACAACAAGCACTAGTGTAGGTAAATTAAATATAGTACCAGGGGCTTGTTTTAGTCAGCTTTTTTGCTGCTGTGACTAAAGGTCTGACCAGAACAACTGAAGAGGAGAAAGGATTTATTTGAGGGCTCACGGTTTCAGAGGCCTTAGTCCATAAAAGGCTCCATTTCTTGGGGCTCAAGGTGAGGCTGAACTATGGCCTAGTGTGTGGCACAGGGAAGCAGCTCACATCACGGTAATCAAGAAGCAGAGAGGGGCTATGGATATAGCTCAGTTGGTAGGGTGTTTGCCCTGCATGCACACGGCCCTGGGTTGGATCCCCAGCACGGGGGGGGGGGAGGGGACTCCACTCTCCAGATAGATACAGAATATATATACCCCAAAGCCACACCCCAGCTCCCACCTCCTCCAGCCACACCCTACCTCTTCAGTTACCACTCAATTAATCTCTACCAGTGGGATTAAAACACTGATGGGGTTAAGACTCTTACAACCCAATCATTTCTCCTTTGAACTTTCTTGCATTGTCTCACATGTGAGCTTTTTGGGGACACCTCACATCCAAACCATAATAGGGTTTGAGGTGTCGCTTAGTGAAGTGCTTGCTTAACATGCATGAAGTCCCGTTTTCAATCCCTAGAACCACAAAAATAAATAAATAAATCAGAAAGTACCAAAAATATTTAAATGATCCCAAAAATTGGGAGAAAGAGGTAACCGAGCAATAAAAACCAGTAGGAACAAACAGAACAAATGACAAAATAGGAAGCTTAAACTCAACCATATTAATCATTACATTAAATTTAAATGGTCTATATACACCAATTAAAAGACAGAGATTATCAGTTTGGATTGAAAATACAAGCCCCAAATGTGTGCTCTATTTATACAAACTCACCTTTAAATAAAATTACACAGGTTAAAAGCAGAAAGATGGTGCTGGGGTTGTGGCTCAGTGGTAGAGGGCTTGTCTCCCATGTGTGAGGCACTGGGTTGGATTCTCAGCACCGCATATAAAAACAATAAATGAAATAAAGGTCCATCAACTAAAAAAAAAAAAAATTTTTTTTTTTAAAAAGCAGAGGGATGAAAGAGGATTACAGAATGAAAATAGGCATCAAAAGAAACTCGAGTGGCAATGTTAATATAGACAAAGGAGACTTCAGAACAGAAACCATACCAGGGGTGAAATGGGACTTCACACAATAACAAAGGCTCAATTTACCAAAGGTAAAATATTCCCTAGGTGTGACGCCCCTGAAGAACAGAGCCTTCAAATATGTGAGGCAAAGCCAGGTGGAAATCAAAGAGAACTAGACGCTGAACACTTGAGGGGAACGTGGCCGCCCGCAGGGCAGGTGTGGGCTGGAATTGGGCCTGTTCCCCAAGCCAAAGGCCACCAGCGCCTGCGTGGTGACTGCTTTTCATTCCTCTATTGGTGCCTCCTGGGCAGATCTTTGCCAAGGTTCCCAGGAAGCTCCATCGCCATTCCACCAGCAACCACTGGAGGGTCCCAAATGTCGCTGTGGCTTCTGTAGAAAGCGACCACTCGCACTCCCCGGGGCCCAGTAAACAAGCCTGTGGACCACAGCCCAGCACTTCTCTGGTGACACCCGAATTCCCCACAACAGTAGGAGCTGGTGCTCCGCCAAGCAGAGGCACCATCACCGAGGGCAGGCCAGACATTCAGTGGAAAATCTACTCGCAAGTTCCCACATCTAATGTCTGAGACTCCAAGCTGTCTTCCAGTCAGAGACATCAGGGATCCCCTTAGTAATGGGGGTCCCCATCGACTAGCCAAGGGCATTTTCAAAAGGCCAATTCCCATGCTCAGTCCCCACAGTGGAACAGAGAGACCTGATGTCCAAGGCCCACAGTCTATTCGATCACTTTTTCTGTCCACGCGCACCCACAGCTTACCTTCTGTGTTCAGGCCACCTGACACCCAGACCCAAGGTCGTCCCCGGGAAGGAAGCCCCAGCCCCCAGAGCAGAGGGAAAGAGCCTCGCAAGCCTGGCGCTTCTCACCGGTACTCCTACCAGCCCTGGGCCTGGGCCTTCTGGTTAAAGACATCCCAAGGAGAAGTGTGGGGTGAAGACCCCGTGGAGGGGCCAGGCACCCGCCAGCCCACCGCAGGGAGGGAGGGAAGCTGAGCAGAAGTCAGCTCCTGTGAAAAGCTCACTGGGGGCTGGGGATGTGGCTCAAGCGGTAGGGCACTCGCCTGGCATGCGTGCGGCCCGGGTTCCATCCTCAGCACCACATACCAACAAAGATGTTGAGTCCGACGATGACTAAAATATAAATACTAAAAAAAAATTCTAAAAAAAAAAGCTCACTGGATTTCCCAGGTACATCCTCTCAAAAATTGCTGATTTTCATAAAGTTGCTGAAGTCATTTTTCTGACTCTGAAGAGACTATATTGAAAGAATAAAATAGAAATAGCATCAACAGAAAAAGATTCTAACTGAAGCCCTAGAGTCATAAGGGAATTCAATTCCCAGATTTGCTTTTTAAGTTCCTTGATTCATAAACAGTTGAATTTAGTGTCATTGACTGTTCACTTCATACTTTTCTTGTTTTGGTTAAAATTTTAAACTATCTTGCAGTAACTTTTTAAAATGTATGTAAATAAAGGGCTACAGAAAGGTCCTAGAGAATTCTGCTTCTGCAAGTAATGTGGTAATTTTGCCTATGCACCAAAGGTCTTGTTTCTTTTAACCACTGCTCATCAATCTGGTAATTATCTCATTTAAACTAATCCATTCCATTTTTTTTTAACGCAGGGTTAGTACTCTACCACTGAGCTACTAGCTACTGGACCAGCCCACATTTTTGGATACTGATTCTGAGGCTCCGTGGCAGCTTCCTTTATGACTTGATGGATGGAAGAAATTAAAGCAAACATTTTTGTGTCTGACTGCCACCTCTCCAACTTCAGCCCATCTGCTGAAAGGCAAGATCAAGAGGGCAAGCCCTGCTGGAGTGACACCCGCGCCTGTACTTGCTGTATTTTGAATTTTTGTTTCCAACTAAAGAAATCTGCAAATATTAAATAGGGTTGGGAAATGATTCCTTAAGCTATGTGTAAATAAATGTGGAAAGTTTTCAAAGAAAAAAAAAGATAAAGAGAACTAGACAAATCTACAACTCTTCTTGGAGAGTTCAACATTCCTGTCCAGTTATCAATAATAAAACAAGTACAGGACAGCAGCAAGAAAGTGTGAGGCCTGAGCACTAAACCAAGTTGACCTGATTGAGATTTACAAAGCACTCCATCTAAAAACTCTCTGCAAGTACACATGAACACACATCGCAGTGGACCACATTTTGGGTCACAAAACATTAATGAACTTAAAACAATTAAAATAATGCAGGATGCATTTTCTGCCATATGAAATTAAACAGAGAGGTATCTGGAAATACCAAAATATTTTGAAATTAAAAAAAAATTACAGTTTGGGAGCTGGGTATGTGGTATACTGCTGGCCTAGCATGCGTGAGGGCCTGGGTTTGATCCCCAGCCCTACCATCAAAATATAAAACAAAACCAAAAACACACATTTAAATAATTGGGATTTTTTTTAAGTCAGAAAGAAAACCATAAACTATTTTTAACTGAATGAAAAACCCAAAATATCAAAACATATGGATTATAGTAAATAAACATAAAAAATTTGTGGATTCTACTTAGAAGGAGTCTTAAGATAGATCCTAGAACTGGTAAATAAGTCTAGCAAGGTCATAGGATAGGAAGTAACAAAAATCAAGCAAATTTTTATATACCAGCAGTGAACAAATAGAAATAGAAATTACACACTTATAATAACACCCAAATCATAAATAGTTTGTTATAAATCTAACAAAATATGCATGGAATCTGCATGCTGAAAACTACAAAATACTGAAACCAACTTAGAGGGGGACATGTTTGCTTTGGCTTATGATTTCAGAGGTTGCAGTCCCTTTTGTTTCCTGCTAGGTTAAATAAAAAGTACTCATTCCATGATTTTCCTGCTTGCATTTGAACCCTCATTCCAGCTTCGGGGGCTGGATGGAGCAGTTCTCTGTGCCGATGGTGGTGGTGGGTACATGACCACAGATTGTCCAAAACTCAGAAATGCTTAGCAGAAGTATACATTTCACCATACGCAAATTTAAAGTCAGGTAAACAAAACTTTAAAAAAAAAATCCACACTAACTCTGAGTCCAATGTGAGCTGACAGTGTGGCACAAAAGCAGGTGGGACTGCAAAGCAGAGTTCTAGGTCAATGGCACCATGACAAGAGCCTGTGCCACAGGGCTTACCCTGGTGAAATAAAGAAGATAAATAATGTCGGATGATTTAAAAAAATAACACAGCCATGGGGCTGGGTTACAGCTCAGTGATAGAGCACTTGCCTACCATATGTGAGGCACTGGGTTTGATCCTCAGCACCACATAAAAATCTAAATAGAGTTAAAAAAAATAACAGCCACAAACTGCCCAAAGGTTTTGTTTTTTTTTTTTTTTTTTTTTTTTTAAGTAGGACGTTTTCCTTTAGAAGAAAAGCGCTGATGAGCTCCATAAGGCAACATCTGTCTTCCTTATATTCTATACAGAACCAATTTCTTCCTCCAAAAATATTTCTAGTTTTGGACCCTTCTCCCCATTTTACTTTTATTCCACAAAGGCTCCTGAAGTCCCCACATACTTTCCTTGAGCCTGAAATAAAAATGTACAAGGCCTGGGTTCAAATCTCAGAATCACATGTAAATAAGTAAATAAAATAAAGGTCCATCAACAACTAAGAAAATATTTAAAAAAAAAAACAAAACATGAGCTGTAGCACAGAAGTGGCCTCTCCGCTTGACGGGTGACTCCTGACCCAGGCAACTGCTGTGCATCAGGCAGTATGTTATTTTTTTTCTTTGAATACCATGCTACTGTTAGAAGGGCATTTGGTTCCGAAACTGTAGATCAGACCAATGCCCACCTGTTAAGGGACACAAGAGTCCTTCTGGACCTGTGTGGTCGGCATCAGCAGATGTAGCCAACTGAGGATTGAAAACATTCAGGAAAAAGATTCTGTCTGTCCTGAACATGTTCAGACCATTTTTTTTTTGGTCATTATTCCCTAAACAACACACCACAAGAACTATTTAGCATAGATGCTCCCTACCTAACACAATACACTGCATTAGGAAGTGAGCCAGAGATGACTTAAAATAGACAGGGGAATGTGCTGTCTTGGATGAGGGACTTGAACATCTGTGGATTTTGGTATTTTGGGGGTCCTGGAACCAATTCCCTAAAGATCCTGAGAGACCATATGCCATATGGAAAGCTTCCCAGCAGAGGACTGCTACCTGACCACAGCTGCAGGTCTCTGCACACGTCCACTGAATGATATAAGATGTTAAGAAAAAATATTTGCTAGCACTTGTAAGTGGGAAGATCGTGCATATATTATATGTTTTTAAATGACATTATAACAACAAACTTTAACAAAAAAAGAGCATACAATTTTCTTTAGCTGTTTCTCATAAGATTTGTATTCCCTTGTAATAATCGAAGAAAATAAACTTAATGCAATAAATAAACTTAAAGAAATGAACTTAATGCAAAAAATGCACCCCTCTGTGATTCCACCCACGAAATTAAGTGATGTTCTTTTATTTCCCATCATGAGAACCATACGGTATAATTACAAAATCACCTGGTTTCTGTTGTAAAGTCCAGAAATGTGCCTCAGAATTACCTTTCAAAATAATCTTGATAGAATTCCTTGGAAGGCTTATTTAGGATGAAACTGTGGAGCTGTTTGAACCTGATGTAAGGACCCTCTGTGAGGACCCTGCTTTTGCCCTGCACACATAACAGTGTGTGCTTGCTTCCTGTCTGGGCCACATTTGGACAGTTCTTGCAATATCTCAGATTTTTTCACTATTATTTTACCTGCGATGGTGATCTGTGACCAGTGATCTTGATGTTACTATCGTCACTGTTTCGGGGAGTCGTGAACTGCACCCTGGTGAGATGACAAACTTGACCACTAAGTGCTCTGGTGTTTGGCTGCTCCTCTGAGCAGCCTTCCCCCACTCTCCCCTCTCCCGGGGCCCCTGTTCCCTGAGACACACGAGTTTGAAATCGGTCAGGTAGTAACACTGCAGTGGCCGCTAAGCCTTCAAGGGGAAGGAAGATTCACACACCTCTCCTGTCTCCCTTTCAATCTAAAGCTGGAAGTGATAGGGCTTAGTGAGGAAGGCAGGGCAGAGGCCAAGACAGGCCCAAAGCTCAGCCTCTTCTCCAAGAGCCAAGCTGTGAACACAAAGGAAGAGTCTGAGAGGGAGAAGTGCTTTCCCGCAAACGCGACGATAAAGTGGCCACACAGCCTGTTGCTGTAGGAAGTTTTATTGATGAAAGTTTTGGCAGTTGGGACAGAAGATCAAACCAGCCACAGCGTTCCCTTGAGCCAGGTGTAGCCAGAGCCAGGCCCCCACTCTCCCTCCTGGGGGACCGAGAGGTGAGGCAGCTGCAGGAGAAACGGCCGAGGCTGCGGAGGTCGCTCCTGAGGCTCCACCAGTCCCAGTGCAGGTGACGCAGCAAGGGCGGTGAAGCAGCTCAGAGTTGTCCCCAGGATCCATCTGGGACGGCTGATGGAGCCGCTGCACCAGCAGCAGATTTCCAGTGTAGACGGAGCAGCCTTCTGTGGAAGCAGGTGCTGCCCAGGACTTTGATGGCTACGGAGAAGTCAGCGCCTGAGCAGGTCGTCAAAGGACAGCTGACTCCTTGTTAGGGGCGAAGGCAGCTGGTGACTTCAAGGGGAAGGTGAAGCCCGTTGGGGCCTTCCGAATGACACAGCTCTGCTGCCTGTGCTCCATAAAGGGAATGGCCAAGGCTGTGACGTCCCTGTTGTCACGTGGCTTGCTGAGCACGTCCACCGTGGAGCCCGCTGCCTGAGAGTCCTTTCCAAGCGTTACTGCTCGCCTACAGCGCGCTGGTCTCCCAGGGGCTCTGGGGAGATGCTCCGCGAGATTGATGTCCTTTCATGCCTGCCAACAGCCTCACTGTGCAGCTCCCGATCAGGAGTGACGTAGATCCTAGGTCTGATTATCACAGAGACACATTTCCTAAGGCCGTGGCTGCCATCAGTAGCGCAGAGCGCTTGCCCAGCCTGCGTGAGGCCCAGCACTGCACACAGCAAAGTACACTAAACAGTGTCCCTCTGATGGATCTGGGCAAAGTCAACAGGACGCCTCTGGAAAGGACCCGCCATTCAAGACGACATTAAGAGCATCTGGGATTCATGGGAGGAGGTCAGAACACCAGCACTTCACCAGAGTCCAGCGCTTGTGGCCCACTCGAGGGCTTCCGGATTCCAGTGGAGGAGGAGCTGCAGGTGCGGTGGGAACAGCAGGGGGACTGGAAGTGGAGCCGGAAGTGGGGCCTGACTGCTGCCATCTCAAGGGACAAGGAGCTGCCTCTTACAGATGAGCTACGAGAGCGCTGTCTGGAGATGGAATCCACTGAGGGTGCAGGGAACGCTGCTGAGATGACGACAGAGGCTTGAGAATGTCACACAAAAGCTGAAAGGGCTGACCTCAATTTTGAAAGAAGTTTACAGGGTGTAAAATGCTGTCAAACAGCAAGGCGTGCTGGAGAGAAATCTTTTAGAAAAGAAGTATCAATTGATGAGGCAAACTTCAGTGTTGTCTTATTTTAAGAATTAAGCCGTAGCCACCAGCCTTCAGCCACCACCCGATCAGTCAGTAGCCAGCAATAGCAGGCAAGACCCTCGACCAGCAAAGATCATAGTACTCAGAGGTGACAGTCAGCATTTTTTAGCAATCAGGTACTTTTAAATTTAAGATAGGTACATTTTTTAGACATAATACTATTGCACCCTTAATAGACTACAATACAGTGTCACCATAACTTTTACATACACCCGGAAAAGAAAAAACTCATGAGCCTCTATTTCCATATTTGCTTTATCATGGTCTGGGCTGAACCCACACTCTCTGAAGAATGCCTATAATTTGCCATAATTAAGATGTGGCGGGGCTGGGGATGTGGCTCAAGCGGTAGCGCGCTCGCCTGGCATGCGTGCGGCCCGGGTTCGATCCTCAGCACCACATACAAACAAAGATGTTGTGTCCGCCAAATACTAAAAAATAAATATTAAAAAAAATTCTCTCTCTCTCTACCTCTATCTCTCTCACTCTCTCTTTAAAAAAAAAAAAAAAAGATGTGGCTCCTTTAAATTTAACACTAGCTAGAACAATATCCTAAGCATCCTCAGAGGACTTGCATAGGCTGTCTAGAAGTGGAAGATGCTTTGTTCTAGCTTCGTAGATACTAGTAATTTGTTTCACTTGGGACACATGCTGACTGCCAAGGATAAGGACACAGGGACATGGAAGAAATGAGAAAACTTTCCAAAGATGTTCCCTTTCCAAATGAGAATTATGCACAGCCCAATATAGTCATAGATGGATAGCTGGGTGGCTGGGTGGACAGACAGGTGGAATGACTCCTATTGTCATCTGGAAGCGTGGCCCTGGGACTCAGGACACTAGAACATTCTCCTAGAAAAGGCCAGATGTGACTCAGCCAGGCACTGTGGATTCCACAGTTAACCCAGTCTTTATTAACGGCCAGCACTGTTAGCCGAATTGAGCCCCCCCGCCGCCACTGTGTTCCAGGGCACAGGGACTATGGATGAACAGAACAGATACACACTGGTCCTGGGGAGCTTATCGACACCAAATAAACCACACATAAGCACATCAACAGCCCGTGGAGGACAGAGCCTGTGGAGAGAAGCCAGGACAGGGGAGGAGGACACAGGCAGAGAGGGAGGGTGACAGGTCAGGACTTATCAAATGACTCCGTGCTTCTGAACCGCAGAGCAGGCAGGCTGTGCTGGCTACCTGACAGGTAAGTGGCTGCGTGAGTGGGAGGAGGAAACCAGCCCATCAGCAGGGCTGCCCGGCCCTCCCAGCGGGGCCTCGGTGTCCTGCTGAACCTCATGACTTCAATGACCACCAGCATCAGAGAAGCGCACTCTGGTGTTGGATCAGGTCAGAAACAAGACCACGGACACACGACTGAGGCTGCCCCGACAAAACATGAGCATTGTTTGAACTGAGAAGTCCCCCAACCTCTCTGTGGCTGAATGAGTGAGGGCTGCTTCTTTGCCAGTGACAGTGCTAGTCTCTCACGAGTTCTAGAAGGTTCTTCCTTATCTTTTCATCGAGAAGGTAAGACATCCTGACATAGAATACTCCTGCTTCCTGATGGCATCCAATCTGGAGCAAATCTCTTTCTATGGGTGCTCCCCCAGCTCACACCGCTCAGGTCACAGCCCTGGAACGCCCTGTCCTCACTCCTCACTGACACCCCCACAGTTCTCCATGGCTATGGCTTTATCAGTGAGTCAAAAAAATGTAACCTTCTCACCAGGCACGGCGATGCACACCTGTAATCCCAGTGGCTTGGGAGGCTGAGGCAGGAGGATTGAGAATTCACAGCCAGCCTCAGCAAAAGCAAGGTGCTAAGCAACACAGTGTGACCCTGTCTCTAAATCAAATACAAAATAGGGCTGGGGATGTGGCTCAGTGGTCAAGTGCCCCTGAGTTCAATCAATTCCAAATACCAAAAAAAAAAAAAAAAAAAAAAAAAGAGAGAGAGAGAAATCTAACCTTCTTTGACTACAGATGTGTTCCCGGCAGTTTTGGGCTAGAGGAAATTGATAATGGGCAGGCAGTACAAATTAAATGATGTGAGGAAAAGCAATCATTCAGTTTCAATATTCTATATTTTTTGAAACTTGAAGATATGTTCTTTTTAAACTGGAGGACTCGGGAAACTAGATTCTGATCCTGGACAGGCCTACAAGCACTACAAGGGGGACTTTGGAAATCGAAGCTTAGTTCCTATTCCCAGAGCAAAAAGATTTCTCACATGCAAAATCAAGTGACCCTGTGACCGAGTACTGTGGGGGCTTAATTTTCCATGATGGGACGCAGAGTGAGGAGCCGCAGGTCTGCTTCCTCACAGCTCTGGAGGCTGGAAGCCAGGATCAAGGTGCCACAGGTGGCTTCCTTCTGACGCCCCTGTTGCTGGGCAGAGGGTCTTCTCCCTGTGTCCTTCCCTGGCCGTCCCTTGTGTGTGCCTATGTCCTAATCTCTTCACATGGGTTCAGGGCTGCCCTAATGACCTCACTTTGGCTTGATTCTCTTTGAGAGGCCCAGTCTCCCTTGCCATCTGAGCTCTGGGTGTCAGGGTCTCCATATGTGGAACTGGGGCCGGGAAGACAGCTCCAACCAAATCTGCCCTTACACAGGAGTTAGTGACAGGAAGTAGGAATAAGTCATTAAATGAAGTCTCACACTGGCTCAGCACCCACTCCCCTCACAAAGGCTCCCTGGTGGCACAACTCAGTGGTGACTTTTCATTTCCGTTTAGCGTCACCCCTGGCTCCCAGCAGCAATTAATATTCTCTGTAACCGAGTCTCCTCTAATGTCAGTCCTGATGGCAACGCTGGCGCAGCCCGTGGACCCTGCTCAGCTGACGCTTGAGTCATTCCCTAGAACCTTCCCGGGGAGCCGCCTAGGAAACGGGATGAATCAGATCAATGAACAGCGGATGAGGGACACGTCACCCTTCCTCCCTGCCCGGCCTCGCTCGGTGCCTCCGCTGCTGGATCAGACCCAGGCCCGGAGCCTCGTCCCCTTGGCAGCTCATCCTTCCTTATGAAGTGATGGCCAGTCACAGGAGAGCGGGGACATCTCCCTGGAAGACCGACACCTGAGGGCCGAGCATGAGCCTTGTGCCCGCGCAGGATGCCAAGGAAACCTGAGGCCGCTGCGGCTGGTTCTTCAGGTGCTTTACAGGCACCTGGGCTGTAGGGCGGTGCTCGTGTCACCAGGAATGTCACCATATTCTCTGTGGTCACCCTGTTTCAGGGAGGGGACAACCACAGCTGGCTCCCCGCACCAGTCTGCATTGCTGACCGCAGACTCGGGAGCCACCGCGCCCGGGTGGGTCATCACACAGTGGACAGCTAGGCGGGCAGCCCAAGCACCGGGCTGAAGGCCTTGCCAACCATCACGCCTTCGGTCGACAGCGTGAGCTCCCGCATGTGCCCAGGGCGTGCTAGGTTCTGGGGATACCTCAGCGAGCAAAATGGAGATCCCTGCCTTCATCACAACCCCAACGACATACTACCCAAGTCAAATGTGACAGGCCGAGTGGGAAAGCATTTAACCAGACCAGGTGAGGGGCGGAAAATCCAGGGCCGGAGACGCAGGTTGCAATTTCAAACACAGGTTGTCCGCATAGCTCCATTAGGAATGTAGATTTTGAGCAGAGACTTAAAAGAGGCAAGAGTTAGCCATGGAGCCACCTGGGGAAGGCATTCCAAGTAGCGGGAATAGCTCGTGCAAAGGCCCTGAGGTGGGAGGAAGCAGGCTGGAGGCACGAGCTCCAAGCAGAGGACACGTTCCTGACGGGGCGCCCACTGTGGGGCAGAGGGTCAATGCCTGGCAGGGCCACTTCCTCTGGACTTCTGAGGACAATTCCATATCAATTCTGTTAGAAAACTGTGATCCTTTTGTAAAGGCAAAGACAGCGGCAGAGGGAGGGAACCGAGATCCATTTCAAAACAGAAACTGAAAAGGGGCTCTCTGTGTTCACACCCACCCACTGGTCACTCATGCCCCATGGGCAGAAGTCACCCAAAATAGGACACGTGAATAACTGGCTTCTTCACCACACACACGGGTGACCATTTTAAAAGGAACTTTGCAACCGACCTACGGTTTCTGCCCACCAGGGTGGACATTGCTCCCAGGTGTCCCAACATAAACGTCAGGCCGCCCCGCCTTGCACGTGGACCACTGTGGCTCAATGACATGCTCGGGACATTTCTGGGACAAGGTGCCACTGTCATTGATGGCCAGTTGGAGGAAAGAAGCTAATTTTCTTCTGAGCTTGAGCCTTTGGTAGTAACTTAATTAGGCCGTAAAACCATCACTGATAGCTGTCGGAAGGACCCCTGAGTCACTAGGGGATGACAAACGTGGCAAAGCCACCTCCACCAGCAAGGACTGCTGGAGCTGGAAATTTGCCTTCTGCCTCCCTCCTCGAGGGTCACCCCAAGCTCCGGGCCTCACAGCCTGTGTCCTCCCCACCCCTTTCTCCACACCCAAGAGCTACACACACACACACACACACACACACAGGTCTGCAGCGCGAGATTTAAGGGAAAGAAAAATCCTTTTAACCAATTATTTTAAATTTTGCAATATTACATACCAATTCTTGCCCACATACCTTCTTTTTAAACTGTTTATGGTTCTGGTTTTGAGTCGTACCTGACAGAGGACTCCACTGTGGCATGACTCCACAGGCAAGGATGACATCTCGCTCTAATTCAGACCCCAGCACCCGCCCTTCCCCGCCCTCCCACCCCTTGCTCCCTCCCACAGACCTTTTTCTTTTTTTTAAAAAAACCTTTTAGGTACTGCTTTAAGGGTTGCTAAAATAACATGCTGATAGCTCTATAATCCACTAATAAAACATTTATTTGAGGGTATTTGGGCTAAAAATGATGGCTATGGATTGAATTATGGCTTTAGTTGTTTCTCTGGCATTTTTCAGGGACGTCACGGGGAGGCTTGGGATCTGGGTCTCAGCACACTGGCGTGCTACCAAGTAGCAGAGGTGCCCCTTCAGAGAGGGCATGCGACATCCACTTTGCTACAGTTGCCACCACTCCCTGATGTCACCCACCAGGCCTGCCTCCTTCCCTCACATTATCACCTCTCTGATCCCTATGAATACTTGAGTTGCCACCTTGGATTTCATGTCCCTGCCACTACAGATAGGTGACAAATGATGCCTTCAGGTAATTTTTTGCTCATGTTCAACAGAACATTTCCTTAGGGTATATTTCTGAAAGTAGTCCCACTGTACAAACATGTTTTGGCTCCTGCCATACCGTACTCTACTTGGGGTGTCCTCTGGGACGATCCTCCTTTGGGGTGGCAGCTCTTTTACAATTGTCCATATAACTCCCTGCAAAGACCCTCTCCTAGGAACTTGAAAATTAGGACATAATTGGGTCTGAACTGGTCACTGAAACTGAACAAAGAGAAATTTTGGCAGTGGAGAGGTATGTTTGGCCAAATATACACAGAAAAGAAAAAATGTTTTTGCTAAAAGAAAAATGAGATAATATGTGAATGGAGAGATGTCGAAGCAAGAAACCCTGGGGGAGAGCTGGGGACCTAGCTCAGTTGATGGAGCACTCACCTTGCATGCACAGGCCCTGGGTTCAATCCCCAGCGAGGGTGGGAGGCAGGCCTTGAAGGCAGAGGCCAGAGGCCCATGGGCTGCCGGCTCCTGCCACCCCACGCTCCCTTGGGTGGATGCCGGCCCGTTCTTTCCAGGTTTTTCTCAGCCCTGATTTGGATGTCAGGCTCTCGAGGCCAGCTCCCTGTCCTTTGTCCACAGCTGTGTCCCAGCTCTGGTGGCATGTGGGAGACGCTGACCTAGTTGGTGAGATGTAAGCCAGGAAGGGCCTCTGAAGAGGTCGCCCCTGCCCGAGATCTCAAGGCTGGTTTCCCAGCTGGGCCAGGGTCAAGAGCCCAGCCATGGCCCACTTCTCCCTTGCTCCTGCTGGGTGGGCTCTTCTTACAGCCCATGGTCAGGCCCTTCCCCTCCACCTCCTTAACGTTCACGAACCTTTAACGTGTCCCCATCCTGCATAAATTTGGGTTTCTGCCCAAACGCCCCCACCCAAGGCCTCCCTCCTGAAAGCACACCGACCCCGACACTGGCCCAGGGCCTCCGGGCTCCGCTTTTCTTCATGCCAATAAAGTCACCGCGGTTGGACCTCTGTTTTGCTGTCGGTCCCTCCAGGTAGAAATCCTTTCCTTGGGGTCACTGCTTTTTCCTGAGCAGGGACGGCACATGGCGGGCGCACACTGCGGCCTGACAGGCACTGAGTGCCACATGTATACTAAGTACCAACATTTAACAAGTGTTGGGAGGAGCTCAGTGGAGGGGAAAAGATGGAGAGGCAGGGTGCTCAGCATGCGGGGGGGCCAAGCGGCGGGAAGGTCCCGTGTAGAGGGTGATATTTTAGAAGACATCTGCAGGAGGCGAGAGAAGAGCTGTGCACTCCTGGGGAAGAGCAATCCAGGCAGAAGGACCTGAGGCAGAGATGTATTCAGGAAGCAGTGAACGGTGGAAAATGGTGGTGGAATGGAGTGTGCAAGAGGGAAAGCAGAATTCGGTCAAAATAAAATCAGGGGTTAGTGGAGGTTTTTAAAAACCAGCTTTATTCAAGTATCATTCACATGCAGCAAAATGCACCTGTCTTATGTGTACAGGTTGATGAGTGTCGACTGACGCTCGTGCCCACGCAGCCACAGCCTTAACTGTCATGGGGAACATTCCTGTCATCCAAAACTTCCCTTGTTTCCCCAGGTCCCCCTCTGCCTCCCACTCCAGGCCCAGGCCACTTTGTTGCTGTGGTCACTTCTGCCTGTTCTAGATTTCATTTGCACAGGACCATGTGACAGTCTCTGCAGGTCTGGCTTATTTTGCTCAGTGTGTAGTTTCCAAGATTCATTTCCTTTGTGTTCCTGAGTGGCTTCTCTGTAGTGCACAGGGAAGGACACCAGGGTGCCTCTGGTTTTCCACTGTTATGAACAGAGCTGCTTCTGCCATCAGCGGGCCGAGGTCTATGGGAGCCCATGTTTCATTCCACTTGAATGAAGCGGAGAGGCATTTTGGGGTTGCACAGGTAGGGTGCTTAATTTTACAAAAACATTTCAGAATGTTCTGGGCATGATGAGATCGCTTAAAAATCTAGTTAGCAGGCCGGGCTGGGGCTCAGTGGTAGGGCGCTTGCCTAGCATGAGTGAGGCCCTGGGTTCGATCCTCAGCACCACATATAAATAAAGTCCACTGACAACTAAAAAAAAATTAAAAGAAGTAATGCTATAAAAAAGAATCTAGTTAGCATCCTCAAGTGTGCCACCCATTGTTTGAACGAGTCACCCGTGAGCGTGCACCTCTTGTCTCTGGTTTCTTCTTGTGTGGCACATGTCCCTAGAAATACCTGCCTGATCTGAGGCTGCAAAGGTATCTGTGTATTTTCTTCCCTAATAATAGTCTTGACTTTTAAGTCAAAAGAGGGTTTTGAGCAAAGAATGGATGTCCGCGCTAGGGCATCACTTTGCTTTGCTGAGGTGGGGCTCGGGCGGCACTCCTGGGGACACCACGGCAGCTGCCCAGGCTTGGACCTAGAGGGCCAGGCGCCATGGTGAGCAGGCCAAGTTCTGGAGATATTTACCTGCAGGGTCTTGGGGTCCTTTAGCCCTGCTTCACAGATACCGTCCAGCTTTGCGGAATGCTCTTTCCTCTCCCTGAGGTCTCCATGCTTGCAGGCCCTGAAATGGAGTCCTGAGCTATGTCTGCTGTATATTTTAAGTTATCTTCACTGTTTTAAAGAACTGGTTGTAAGTCTGTCCAGAGGTTGTGGTTGTCCAGGCATGGCAGCCCCAGCACCACACGGCAACTCATCAACTCACAAGATTAAAACTAAAAGGAACCAACATATTTCATGTCACACTCTGCGTCACTTCGGTTAAATCTGTGTCTCCTACCTTGGCCACTCAACTCACTTCTGACCCTTTCTCTAACTCAAGATTTACTGCCAAGTGACTCCTTTTGCCAGATTTGTTCTTTATATTACCTACTTTGCACACTAGGCAACGAGACAGTAAATTTATTGTCTATGAATTGTTACTTTGAAAAATTACATCAATGCAAAGTGATTGCCTTTTAGCCTCCAGAGCCAATACATTTACATTTTTCTGTATGAGGTCATGGGATGATATATATATAATTGGTGACCACAGACTGAGGAGGAGCAAGCTGATAACACTCCAGGACAGAGCCAGGGGGACTTTGCCTCTCCACAATCATGTACCAGCTGGCCTCCTGCTGCTTGCTCTTTATAGGATTCTTAAATCCTCTTGTATCTCTTCCTGTCACTGACTCCAGGGACATGTCTCTCCAGCTCCCAGGTAAGATGCATCTTTTGTACTAGTCTTTCTGAAGAATCTCCACTGGCCTTCGGGGCCATGCTGGAGGTGAGGGTGGGATTCCTGCTTGGAGGAGCTGGTTACATGGATAGTCCCAGCTCTACCAAGAACACCGGGCGCCCTTGCAGCACAATTTAGATTTAGTAGTGGACGCAGCTTTCTCTTTCTAAAATGTAAACACAGAAAAGTAGCACTGCTGGCTTCATATCACCTCTCCAATTCAAACTTTTGCTTTGGTCAATATTTTTTCCCATTTATAGAAATTGCACTGAATTTAAAACATCATTACTTTTAATTTTAAAATAAACTGGGTTGAGTGTAGAATCAGCTGTTCTAGTTACGGATCAGTAACACTCTCTCTCCTTCTATAATGAAAAGTACTCACCTGATGTGTGGCTGAGACAAACGGGCTTATTAAAGGTCAGGAAAGTGGCCAGCAGGGCAGGGATGTCACAGTCTTCCAAGTGCCTTTATCTTTTCCTTTTGATACATGCTCATTTCATAAAAGTCCAAGTTGAGCTTTAAGAAAACACAACCAGTGAGGTACATCAGTTTAAGAAGTGAGAAGGCAGAGGTAAGTTCCATTAAAAAAATTTTTCATTGGATTTTATCTTTGAGTACTTTTAGACATTTTTTTTTTAAATAAAGAAAAAACTCTTCTAAGCCATTGATTTTATAATTTCTAGCCTCTAAAAGTTTCTCCAAACAGCTTTCTCATGACTTTCAAGTGTTGCTAGTCATTCATACATCATCAGTCACTTCTGGGTCACCGAGCTCCTAACTGGCAGTCACCTTGTTGGTCAAAACCAGGCACTAACCAAATCTCTATTATTTAAAAAGAGATTTTGATAAGCACTGTAAGAAGAAATCAAATGAACATTCAGACACTAATGTATTTTAAACACTCAGATAATAATTAGAAACAAAATCAGATGAAATGAGGGCAGTACCTCTCCCAGATTCCAGGCAGGCAGAAGTTTACCGTGGATTTTTTGTCACAAATCTTTGCTCCTTTGTGAAGGACCCTTCAAGCCATAAGCACCTGTCCATGATCAGACTTCACAGGTTTCGCTGGTATTAGAAACGCTGAGAACATGCTCGGACGCCTTTCGGATGGAGGGTTTGTGTGCTGTCTTGCAGACAAGGTCCTAGCTCCGCTGTCAGGCTGCGGCCATGAGTGGCTTCCGCCCACTCCCGCAGCCTGCGCCCCTGCACGCAGGCAGCGTAGCCCACGACTCCAATCCAATACGAGAGCCCTCAGAGCTTCGGTGATGACTGCACAGTGTAGGGCCAGCCCACTGGCCACGTTTCATGCTGGAAAAGCACCTTAAATTGATTCACACCGATCAAGCGCCTTACAAGTGGTCTTGAAGCTAATTCTTTTCCAGGATAGTAATAGTTGCATCTCCACCTGGAGGACAGTGAGAGGTGCTGCCACTGCCCTTCCTTTATGGAAAGAGCAAAAACCATCTCTTTTCCTCTCATTCCAATGGCACCACCCAGATATCTAAAGAAAAGGCAGTCAGCTGCAGGGGACAAGTAGGGAAGGAGGGTCCCTCAGACTCTCTGAGCTACAGGGTGCTGAGGGCCCCGGCTCTGCTCTCCCTCCTGCTCAGGGCTCTCCCTCCTGGGTGGTGAGGTGAGTCACATATGAGATCCACATCTCCTGACCTCTGTCCTGCTGGCATGCAAACGGACAGTGAGCCTTTCACTTGTTAAATACCACTACTGCTGGGTGCAGTGACGCATGCCTGCCATTCCAGCCACTTAGGAGGCCGAGGCAGGAGGATCCCAAGTTTGAGGTCAGCCTTAGTAACTTAGTGAGGCCCTGTGCAAATCAGTGAGACCTTGTTTCAAAATAAAAAATAAAAGGGCTGGGGATGTGGCTCAGTGGTAGAGCACCCTGTGTTCAATATCCACTACTGCAAATAAATAAAACACCACCAGTCCCAGATCACGAACTTGGCATCTGAAGTTTTTCTAGTATTCCTCTCCCTGTTGCTGGTACTCCCCCAACACAACAGGGAGCGGAAATGACGAGCTGAAGGCCGGAGCGAGTCACTGGTCTCGATCTCACTCTGCAGCACCTGAAGACGACGCGAGGTTGGCCCTGGAGGAGCTGGAAAGAGCCTCCATCCTAAAGCTGCTGCCAGAGGTGCTGGGTGCGGAGAGAGGCAACGGGCTCCGGGAAGCAGGTCAGCTGAGTCCCTGCTTACAGAGGGCTTGGTTTCATGGCTACTGAATTCACCCTCTGTCCTCAGACGAGGGGAAACCCTGTGCGGGAGCATAAAGGTGCACCAGATGGAACAGCAAAACTAGTGACCCAGCGCTCTCCCCTCTTGGCCCGGACTCCCGCTGCAACCTGTGGTCCTCACCACCCAGCTCCAGGGGTGCAAGGCACCCTGAGCCTCTCTTTCTGTGTGGATGGGGGGTGGGGGGCAGTGGTGATTTTGTTTCCAATGAGTGCAATTTTAAATCCTGGTTTCCCAGGGTTTGAATCTTTTTGTAACCCAGCTCTTCATCAGTAAACAGAAATGACAAACACCCACCTCTGGAGGTGTTTTGAAAAGTCAGTGAAAAAATGCAAGTGAAATGCTCAGAGAACAAACGCCAGCTCTGACTCCTGTCCATGGCTAGTGTCTCCCCCAGCACGGACGCCATGCTCAGGACATTCCAGAAACAAGATGGAGCCTTTCACTGCGTTATTTAGCAGATGGTAGTTCAGCTTTTATTAATTTTTTAAAAAATCAAATATTGAACTGTTAAGCATTTTTGCAAGGCCTCTGTGAACCCCAGAGGTAAGGACCCCTCTCTGTATTCAAGTGAACCCTGCTGCAGCGTGAGGGACTGGGAGGAGATGTGACTCATCATACACTATTTTATGTGTTCTAAAGTAAGCACACACTAGGCACAGCAGATCTGATGAACTGGTTTCAAAACTGTTTTCCAGATCCTACTATGAACATTTCCAACCCAAGAAGCCATCCGAGAAAGGTAAGTATCTCTGCTTACGAGAGGTAGGAATGAAAGGGGAGCCTTCTAGTCCTGATTTCACAGATTCCTGAATTCAGGAACTGCTAGTGTTCTTGTAAAAATTGCACCTTAAAGTAATTGGCCAGTGTTGTGGAAGCATTAACTTATCCAAACCGTTATTCATAAAAAAATCTGCATGTGGCAAGGACTCACCAGTGTCTGTTTAGGGTAAGTTAAATTAAGAATTTAAAGCAAAACAAAAACAACAACAACAAAAACCAATCAACTAAACAAACCAAAAAACCAGACAAGGTCCTTGCTCTCAAGTGTGCTGGTCACTGTACGGTCACCGCCTTCTTGACACCCCCCAGAAGCACTGCATCACCTGGGAGCTTGCAAGAACCGCCAAGTCAGCAGCGTGTAGTGGCACACGCCTGTAATCCCAGCGGCTTAGGAAGCTGAGGCAGGAGGATCGCCAGTTCAAAGCCAGCCTCAGCAACCGCGAGGAGCTAAGCAACTCAGTGAGACCCTGTCTCTAAATAAAGTATAAAATAGGGCTGGGGGTGTGGCTCAGTGGTTGAGGGCCCTTAGTTCAATCCCTGGTACCCCCTCAAAATAAAATAAAACCCACGAGTCATCCCCCTACCTCAACGAGCTTCCCCCTCACACCTGACAGCCCTGGGAGCTTGGCACCTCCATCTCAAGGGAGGAATGCTGTGTCTACAGTTGTGGGATGCAGGACGGAGCAGAGAGCAGTCTCGAGAAAGTCGATTTGGGTGGAGAGGGCTGGAATAGGGAACGAGGATGGCAAAACCCTTGGTTAGAAATGGTGCACAGTGCGCAGAGGACCTGACAAGCTAGAAGAAAAGTCTATGCAGTCATCATCAACCCCAGAAAGCTCTTGGTGTTGCCTGAGGGGTCTCCTGAGTGCGCCTCCTGCGCCTGGCCTCGGCTGCCCTGGGTTCCCACTCTCCCTTCCTGGCAGTGCATGTACAGCAGCATCTGAAGGCCCCCAGAAGGTCACTAGCTCAAGAGCCTCATTTAACACTAACCAACCACTTCCCATTCTGACCAGAGGCACCTCTTTGGCTATAATGCCCCTTAACATTCCAGCAAAAGTACAAGGTGGACACATTAGATCCTGCAGACAGCACATACCACATACCACCTGCAGTCCCAGAGGGAGAAGCTACCCAGAAGGGGACGCCCTGGCTTCTATATGTGGCTAATTACAAGTCACCATTCCCATGTTTACATTCTCCTGAACAGGGTTATGATTAATGATTAAAACCACACAGGTGATAAGTAGGCTGTGTTCGTTAAATTCTAGGGGGGAAAAAAAAAAACAGAATAAAGAGAAAATTTTATGACCAAGATTTGATACACAGAGAGCAATATATGTGCACAACATGTCACTAAGAGAGAACTTACACAGGACTAGGCCAACAAGGGCTTAGAAAACTTCACAGTAACCACAGGTGGGGAGACTGGAGGCCCGGGATGAGGAGCCGGAGGGAGGCCAGAATCCAGGGGGTACAGGAACAGCCAGAGGGCCACAGGGCAAGCACTCACCCCAGAGGCTCGGCTAAGGCTCCTTCCTCTTGCACTGACGGTTGACGTTGTTCTGGTTTCAGGCTTTCCCTGAAGAGGATCCTAACATTTTTCTGAGTCAGCTCTTGGCCAGACCCAGGAAACAGCACAAGCAGCATGGGCCCCCCCTGGAGTGCTTCTGGAAGTATTGTGTCTGAGGCGAGAGGGACCCGGCTCAGTGTGGACAGTCAGACACAAGACACCTGACCAGAAGCACTGAAGAAAAACGAGGCCACCACCCAATTCATCCCTGAGAAACACGCTCTAGTCCGCAAGATCACGAGCGGCTAGTTCACTTGTAAGCATGTCCTGGAAATCTGTCATTTTTCTTACCTTCAATTTAGTTCTAATTTCTTGGAAATTTAAAGTAAAGATAATAAATAAATAGAAACAAATACTAAGAAGAAAAAGCCATAAAGGTGAAGTTTAGTCAAAATCATTCAACTACAAACCATTTAAACAAAGGCTGATGTCCTCTCACCCTTAAAAATGACCACATAAACTGTTACTTTTTAAAAAGCAGTGCCATAGCTTGGCTGGTCTCTAGAGTGAGTGACACCTCCAGGCAGAACCCAGGATGGGCTCCCACCAGGAGGTTCCTGGGCTTGGCCTTGCCCCTCCCCGAACAGCCAAGACATTCACACAGACACACGCTGGAACTGCGCTCCTCGGAGCTCTAGAATCACGGTTCATGTATTCTGGGGGAAATACCTTAGTTTCTTATTGAGAGAAAAGGCTATGGCAGGATTTAAAATTGCAGAACAGAAGAAAGATCCCTATTTACTAATCTTTAGAAACCATACGTATGTAAATCTACTCCATGTCACCAGCACCTCTACAGTGATGTGGTCAGAATGACTAGGGTGAGCACCAAGGGCTCTGCAGACTGTCCAGAGGGGGACCACAGGGGCTGTCCATCCCCCTCCCTCGTAGCACAGGCTGCACCAGGCACTTGGAAGCAGGTGATGTGCACTTATCAGCAGCCATCACAAATCTCTTACAGAGTGCAGCTGGATAAAGCTCTCCTGGTTTAAGACATCAAGAACATCTGTAGAGAGGGCTGGGGTTGTGGCTCAGCGGTAGAGCGCTTGCCTAGCACATGCGAGGCCTTGGGTTCAATCCTCAGCACCACATAAAGAAATAAAATAAAGGTATTAAAAAAAAAAAAAAAAAAGAACATCTGTAGGGAAAGATGTTAGTGAGGAGTGGGTACTTGATCTCAGATGCATGTCCACACCAGGCACAGCTATGGGACACGCTGGGCCTCTGAGAGCTGAGGGAGCCCATACCAGCTCGCACCACGACACCAGAAAGAGCCTCAAGGAAGAATTCCCTTGTAGCGATTCCAAAATCCCTCACTCATGGTAGTATCGGGAGATTATTTCTACAGCTCCGCAGTCAGATCATGAAATTCAGACCCTCACTCGCTTCACGTACCAGCTGTGTCCTCCACCAGGCTATCTGCGCCCTTGCCACAGTGTCCTCCATAACAGGGATGACAAGGCTTATTCGGGGGAAGCTGAGACCAGGAGCTGCTGACCCACACTAAGTGCCACCCACACGAAGGCCCTTTCCTTCCTGCTGTGGTCACTGTTGCCACAGAGAGGTGGCAAGGATTCAAAAAGGGTATTATTAAAAGACCTGTTGACTTCAGGCTCTTGTTCCATATTTTAATTTCTAGATTTTGTTGCTGCTAAGTTACAGTCTTTGTTTTTGTTTTTTTTTTAATTTTTTTTTTTTGAGGGGGGGGGAGAGAGAATTTTTTTTTTAATATTTATTTTTTAGTTTTCGGCAGACACAACATCTCCGTTTGCATGTGGTGCTGAGGATCGAACCCGGGCCACACGCATGCCAGGCGAGCGCGCTACCACTTGAGCCACATCCCCAGCCCAAGTTACAGTCTTTGTAAAACACAGGTTCACCCTGTGGAATATGAAAGAGTAATATGCTAACTGGGTTTCATTAAAGTGGCATGAAAATTACTACACACACACACACACACCCACACACACACGGAACCCAATAAATTCTTCACAATGCCAGAGCAAGGATTAAATGAGCCAATGTAGGGCTGGGGATGTGGCTCAAGCGGTAGCGCGCTCGCCTGGCATGCGTGCGGCCCGGGTTCGATCCTCAGCACCACATACAAACAAAGATGTTGTGTCCGCCGATAACTAAAAAAATAAATAAATAAAAATAAAAATGAGCCAATGTGCTGGGAAAAGGGACTGAGACACGCCTGTCACCATTAGCCCACATGCACTGCAATGGCAACCCAGTGCCTCCAGGAGAAGTGCCTCTCATGACGCAAAACCCACTTGAGACCAGGGCTTGCCACACAGCACTGCTAGGGACCCAGAGGTTTCACATGTACAGTTTCTTATTTTACTTAAAAAAGATACCCAAATAAAATATTAATAGCCATTAAAAACAAGTAAATCACATAATTATAAATTCAGTTGAAACAAAATTTTAAGTTGGATTAAATTTATTTTATGAATTAATAATGAAGTTTTGTGTAATTGCAAAACTATTCCCTTTGTACAGCATTTTGTTTTTCATAAATTTTGGCCTCTGACCCAAGAAAATAAAGCTTTTTGGGTAGTATTTATGTAAACATGGAAGCCTATAAAATACACTTTTATCACCAGTTCCTACAGTCATTAATACAAAAAGCTGATAATAAACTTGAACAACCAAGCTTCAACTGGGTGAGACCAGACCCCTGTGGGGGGAAGCAGAGGCCACAGTGAATCCCATTGCATCTCGCAGTACAACAACCTCTACATGCACTGAACAATCTTCTTATCAAGAGAAGAGGCCTGAGAGTGCTCCTACAGACCTGTCCTCAACAGCACCACGTCAGATCCAGCCTAGCATCATGTGACTACACAGAATGTGTACGAAGGAGAGAAACAGGTGATTCTAACAAGCAAACATCCAAAACAGCACAAAGAAGCCTTGCGTCGGCACAGAACACAGAGTTTAAAGTACACACACATAAAGGCAGAATGACCCTGATAGCTCCAAATGCCAACTTTGATTTACACAAACTAAGAACTTCATTACTCTAGAAAGTTGTCAGTGGACAGGCTAATTTTTTAATCTGATTTTTTTTACCAAGGGGAAAAAAATACCAGAACAACTGGATCAACACAAAAAGACCTCAGAAATCATTTAACTATCAAGATGGAATAGAATATGAGTGTTCTCTATTCATAAAACAGCAATATTTGTATGCGAATGCTTGATACTAGAAAATTTCAAGAAATGTCAAAGGCAGCATTTGAAACTGATTTTGATACCTGAAGACTGAATCCAGAACCCACTATTTTGGGAGAAAATCTGAGCTACAGGATTGGAGAATCAGGGTCCATCTATTCCACAGACAAAAAGGTCAATTTGCCTAATCATTATGAGGATGCATTTAGAAAAAGTTATGAAACTTCAAAGGAGAAAGAAGTTTTTTCCTAAAACAAACAAAAAACAAAACAAAGAAAAAAATAAGTTTGTTGTAAGTTATATAAAAATACAAGGTCACTGTGACCTTCATCTTCTATTTCCTTTTCTGAGCTGCATGGGTGTGGATCACACATATCATTCTAAGTCTGAGAAGGAACCATGACTTCTCTATAAAGAGCACCAGAGTGAGCCAATCTGTCAAGTCAACACTCACTTCTTGAGACTCTTTGGCAAGTGACACAGAAATCAATGACTCCTGAGGACTGCAGTCCCTGAGGGCTGGGGAGGCTGGGGTCGCTGAGCTCCCCAGAGGTTTCTCACTGGGTATCAGAACACTTACCCTGTTCAAGGGCAAACAAAAGGCAGCCCCAATTAGATCTCTGCTCAGCACAGAAAGCCATCTTTGTGTAAATTCAGTGGAAAGCAAAAGTTAATGGTTAAACACATATGCAATAAGAAGAATATTAACTTATAGAACTTTTGTCACTTTTTACAATCATTATTTTAAAATAAAAAAAATCTTAAAAAGAAAAACACTATTGGTTGAGTAAATAGCTCTTTTGTTTTAACTACATTTACAATTGCTAATTTTAAGTTCTCCAAAGAATAAGCCCCTTAATAAGTTGATGGATTCTTTTTAGAAAAACCTTTTAGTGACAGGTAAAAAAAAAAAAAAAGTAAAAATGCATTTGTAAGAATGAAAGTAAAAAATCCAGCCTTAAAAATAGTTATTTCCTGATTTACTAGTGGACAATGGACTTTAATGGGTGGCAGGAAACTGGGATGTCCTCTGAGTCACAGGGGAGCACCACGTTTCAGAGACCATCACGGAGGCACACGCCCAGGGGTGTGCTGCTCCTCGCACTCCACCAGGGAGAACGACTCAGGCAGCAACAGACAGACCAGAGAGGCTCAGCTGTGGGCTCATTTTAGCTGTACTTCTAATCATAATTTATTTTGGGTGATATTTGAAATAAAATTTTACCATACACCTACCTCTTAAAGGCAATCCAATCTCTCTAGAAGGCAGTTAAACTAGAAAAGGAGTCTAATTGGCAGTTTTAACACATCAGGAACAAAGAGAAGATTCGATATACAATGCTGCTTCTGCTTCAGAAAAATGATGTCTGTTAAAAAAGCACGGTGGGAAGTCTTATGTTGATGATGACTTTGTGGTCACTTGTGAGTCGAGCTTTAGAGACACATAGGGAGGCCTGTCACACGTGCCCTGGAAAGCTTGTGCAGGGACATCCTCATGGTGGCTCAGCTGCTGTCTTCTCCTGGATGCGGCCCAGGAGCCTCTGCAGTGTCACCAGCTGAACCTCTGTCTTCACAGGTGGTGCAGCTCTCAAAAGAGAACACAGGCAGGCCTGTTATGCAACGTCTGTGCCCTTTGAGGGTTTAAAATCAGCATAGGGCTGGCCAGCAACATCATTTCTAACTCCTCAACTTATTCATGTCTGAAAGTACCTAATATGGTCCATTTGTTTTTTAAAGAGAGAGAGAGAGAGAGATTGATTTTTTCTTTTAATATTTATTTTTTTAGTTTTTGGCAGACACAACATCTTTGTTTGTATGTGGTGCTGAGGATCGAACCCGGGCCCGCACGCATGCCAGGTGAGCGCGCTACCGCTTGAGCCACATCCCCAGCCCTATGGTCCATTTTTATAATTATAAGAATGTAAATGACAGAAACTGTTTAGATACGTTAGCTTAAATTCTTTGGAAGCTCATTCTTCACGTACCCTTCAGGGGGAGTCTATTTGAAGGCTACAATTTCCAGGGGAAGGCCTCAATGGTAAACTGTGGTTGGTTTTGGTCAAATTCAGCTGCAACAGAGTACCGGCTACCCAGTGGACATGCATATATTTCTGGAGCAGCCTGCATGCAGCTCATGGGAATCAGAGTGGACAGTAAAGACTCCATCCTCCGACAACTGGGACCTGTGCTCTGGCTGCTGCTGGTCTTGGTGGTATAGACACTCAGGTGGGCAGCCATCATGACACCCTCCCCTCTA